>NW_028317867.1:3480000-6288750 GCF_062004578.1 Staurois parvus | reverse complement strand
TTTTTTAATCTAATCTTTTCTTTTCTACTCTATTCTGTACTTGTCTTTTATTCTATTCTTTTGTATTCTATTATTTTATATTATATTCCCTTCTATTCCATTCTCTCCTATTCCTTTATTTTAAATTCAATTCATTCCAATTCTGTTCTATTCTATTATTTTATATTCTATTCTTTATATTTTATTATTTCTTCTTTTCATTTCTATTCTATTCTATTCAGCAGCATAAGTAGTAATCATCATCTTTTTTTACTTTTATACCTTAGTACATTTATTGCAATGTTTCCATTTTGAATTCAAATTAATTTTCAAATTCTAATTAATTTTCAAATTCAGATAATTCATTTTGTTGTAATTTATTGCAGATTTGTTGAAATTCATTACTATTGTCTTTTGGAAATTCAGATACATCCAAATCTCTAAATAAGGAAAATTTTGTCTGACATTCAACTCAGTGCAAAACAAATTGTGCATGTCTATTCCCATCTTCAAAACCTCACTTTCTGATTTATAAACAGAATTCATGCTGCAGCTATTTTTAAGTCAAATTGTTTTCTAATTTCTCTTTACATAAATCTGAGTTGTCTGTAACCCACTGCATTAACAAGCACACAGTGCTAAAGTTTTAGTAGAAGGGAAATACCTTTTACTGTACTTTCTGCAGACTGTATGTGTAACTATCTCTCTCTCTCTCTGCATCAACAATCCTAATGACACCTTCATGACACATTTGAATTTGGTGGGTGTGAGAAATGTATTACTATAACCATCCTACAGCACCATAAGTACCTAGAGCCAACAGATTACTGATAGATGGGTAAGTGCAATGTCAAAAATATAAATATAAAAAACAAAAATAAGGTCAGCGCTAATCCAAAAAATCAGAAAAATATGATGTGTAGCTGCATGCAATGGATACCAATATACCAAGATCCTATAAGTGCTAAAAAGAGAAGTTGCAGCAGTAAACACAAAATATTTAAATACTGTCAATAGATAAATACCATCAAGAACGTAAGAATGCCTTTGTGTTCTGACAAGGGGATGTCAGGTGCGTCTAGCACTCCTGATCCATCACAGCTGTTGGTCTCATTCCAGTATCCTGGTTTTGGCTATGATGCACTCTCCATGTCTGTCTGTCCACCTGCAAGGTGATTGATGTGGCCAGTCTTTGGGTGGAGACCAAACCTGATTTAAGCCAGCCAAGCCTGCAGTCTCATGTTTGTGATATTGCGTATGTAACACATGCTACAAGTTCCCAGCCTGTCTGTGCTACTCTGCTGTTTGGATTCCCTAGTGTATGACTTCAGATCAGATATCGAATACTGTGTGAACTCTGCCTGCCTTTTAACTATGCATATGACCCTGACTATCCTGAACCTTGCCTGCCCTGTACTGTACCTGGACTGTTATTGAACCACTTTGCCTGTCTGCCAACTGCAAGTACTTGTTTGCCCTAGCATGGTGGCCAGGCACTCTAGCATTGTGTATACATCCTGAGGGCAACTGATTACTGGTAGACCTGCTTGCCTTGTAGAAAAGGGGCTGCTATAGGTAAAGAATGCAGAAGCCAGCTATAGTGCCTGACCGCCTGTGTTAGGGGTAAGCTGGTTTTTCAGCTTGCTCATTCAACAGAAGATGGTCATAAGAGCTGCTTCTGTAGAATAGACAGCTGTACACACACCGTGAACCAACTGATTTTGTCCAATTTTGGCCCTTGTGTACAAGGCTTTAAGGTTTAATTATCAGTTTTTATCAGGGTGTAATTGGGGGTTTCATTATAAATCAGATTACTTGTAATGTGTAAATTCAAGTGATCATTTTTGGAGACTGGACTATGCATCAGAAATCAGATTACTTGTAATGTGTAAATTCAAGTAATCATTTTTGGAGACTGGACTATGCACTGTTAATTACCAGAATTAAGTATGAAGGTGTGTGGGGTTCTCCCTAAAAGCTGTACCAGGCCCTTTAGGCCTGGTAGGACCTTTAAGGGAACCCCACCTCCCATAAATGGCTGGAAGTGCATGGAGTTCCCCCTAAAAGCCATACTAGGCCCCTTAGGCCTGGTAGGACTTTTAAGGGGAACTCCATCCCCACAAAAGGGGGGAACAAGCATGGGGTCCTCCCTAAAGTGCTACCAGACCCTTGATCTGAGCACAGGCCTGGCAGTTCAGAAAGGGGGGGCGATCAAGCTCCCCCCTCCCTGCGGCTTACCAGGCCACGTGGCTTTGGCATTGGGACACTGTCCCCATGCATATTGGGACAAGGGCCTCTTCCCTACAATACAGAGGAAGAGGCAAGTCCTCTAAACGTGTCAGCCTGTTGGAGGTCAAGAGTTCCCATTACGGACAAGCACATAGTGAGGATTGGACAGAGCTGTTCTGTCACGATGTGCCTTTGACTGTATTGTCATTTTGTGAGTACAATATCTACTTTTATTAAATTTTTTAAGGTAATGCACTAGGCCGGTGCGCCCTCTGTTTGTTTTTTTCCACTGAGTAATTTGGACTTCCCGGTCATTTGAGGGCAACAAGGCGTGCATATCCCAAGAAATTCAAGATGTGGTCCTATCTATACAGAGTCCATCCCTAATCACAGGAGTATCTGGGTTTGCCATTTCCTCTTCCCTACAACCCTGGCCTGGTGGTTGTGGGGGTCTGCAGGCAGGGGGGCTCATTACCATCAAGGTACCCCTTTAAATAAGGGGACACCCTGATGCTGCACCTGACTTGCAGTCATGGCTCTCACAATGCACTATGAGAGTGAAGTGCATTGGGGGGCATGGCGGGTGAATAGCCCGCCAAGCTCCCTGAATGGCCAAACATCAAGCCCATCCCTAATCAATATAATACCAACATATCAAATAGCCCTTTCACTCTCTGACCTTCAGTCAGGACAAGTGGGGAGTAGGGGTTGGACCTGGGTATGGCCAAACCAATGTCAAAGATTTGTTTATACTGAGATAAGAGTAGAAATTAAGAACAATCCTTGTGCAGCACTGCACCAAGTATGTGTAACAACCATTTACATGTATCACCTTGTGAGTATATACAGTACATAACTAAATAGTTAAAGTTTTTTTAACCACTAAAAACAAGTATTGTAAAACATTGATTTATACCTCTAGCACTATTACCATAACTCATTCTCATTTCACTAAAAATATTTGTTTGTATGTATTTATAATTTAACCTCCAGTTCCAAAAGGGAACTGAAAAAAGGGTAAACACAACATAGCCTAATATATCAAATCATTGTAAACTCCTATCCAGATAAGTTCTGATAACATAATGCAAGCTTACAGTTCCATTTTCAAGTCTGATACTATCAGAATATTTTCAGAAACAACAAGAAATTGAGTGTGTCAGTTTCATCGCAAAATTTACTAGAAAGTGTGCAGCTCTAATTCCTCAAAAAATGAAATGCCAGAAGTCCGATGAATCATCAGTACAAGTTGTCTACAATCATATTTCTTTACAATTCTTTCAGTTGGAAAAGGTTTCAGAGAATACCTGTAATGATGAAAATATTTTCTGATGCAGCATCATTTCTTACTTATTCCTTTATGCTTCTAAAGTGATAAATTGCAGGTCAATACAATGAGGTTTTCTTCTTTTAAACTTAGTAGGAAAAAGACAGAGAAAATGGATCAAATTTACATCATGCCGTGGGGCAATCATCCCATGTTTAAAGGATTTAGTTTGCAATAAGAAAGCATGTGCTGCAGATAGAGTCAGATGAATATGCTGGATTTCAACTGAATATAAAGTGTATATATATATATATATACTATATTGCCAAAAGTATTGGGACACCCCTCCAAATCATTGGATTCAGGTGTTCCAATCACCTTCATGTGTTCCAATCACCTAGATATGCAGACTGCTTCTACAAACATTTGAGAAAGAATGGGTCACTCTCAGGAGCTCAGTGAATTCAAGCGTGGTACCGTGATAGGTTGCCACCTGTACAATAAGTTCATCCGTGAAATTTCCTTACCACTAAATATTCCAATGTTAACTGTTAGTGGTGTTATAACAAAGTGGAAGCAACTGGGAACAACAGCCACAAAGTGGTAGGCCACGTAAAATTACAGATCGGGGTTAGGGCATGCTGACACGAACAGTACGCAAAAGTAGCCAACTAGTCAATAGCTAAAGGCCTCCAAACTTTGTGTGGCCTTCAGATTAGCAGAACAACAGTGCATAGAGAGCTTAATGGTATGGGTTTCTGTGGCCGAGCAGCTGCATCCGAGCCTTACATCACCAAGTGCAATGCAAAGCATCGGATACAGTGGTGTAAAGCATGCCACCACTGGACTCTAGAGGAGTGAAGACGTGTTCTCTGGAGTGGCAATCTGATGGATGTGCCTGGGTTTGGTGGTTGCCAGTAGAATGGTACTTGCCTGACTGCATTGTACCAAGTGCAAAGTGCCAAGTGCAAAGTTTGGTGGAGGGGGGGGTTATGATGTGGGGTTGTTTTTCAAGGGTTGGGCTTGTCCCCTTAATTCCAGCGAAGGGAACTCTTAAGGAGTCAGCATACCAAGACATTTGGGACAATTTCATGTTCCGAACTTTGAGGGAACAGTTTGGGGATGGCCCCTTTCTATTCCAACATGATTGCGCACCAGTGTACAAAGCAAGGTTCATAAAGACATGGATGAGTGTGTTTGGGGTGGAGGAACTTGAGTGACCTGCACAGAGTCCTGACCTCTAAAGGCAGGTGTCCCAATACTTTTGGTAATATAGTGTATAAATATATAGGGGTTGGGAAAAAACATGGAAACACTACATGATTTGCAGGTTTGAAAGTGACGAATTTTCACGTTGAAAGAGAAAGTGATGTATCATTCTTTTGCTTCCGCTGTGTGATGAGACAACTAGCTAACAGGTAGGAAGCCTTACTTTCGGCATTCACTGCATGTGCTGCTAGTAATATGGAGTTGTGTCAGAGCTTACTGAGCTTCACTGAGAGCAAATTGTTGTTGCCTGCTTTGCTGTTGCCTCTGACTGAAGTTGCCAATTTATTTGCTGTGTCAGAACGTACAGCATCAAAGATCACAACAGCATATATAGTTTCTGGGAAAATGACGTCTAATAAGTATATGTCTAGATTAAATGGTCATCTGATCGAAACAGACAAAAGAACATTGTGCAGGACTATGACCTAGAATAAGAAAACAACTGCAAAAAGTGACTGCAGGAATCAATCTCACCCTTGACCTCATGCTCAAGCACATGTGACTTATGCAGCAGAACAATGATCCAAAATATACCAGTAAGTCTACCTCTGAATGGCTCCAAAAAATTAAGGGTTTGGAGTGGCCTGGTCAAAGTTGGACTTAAATCCGATTGAGATGCAGTGGCATGACCTTAGACAGGCTGTTCATACTCAAAAACCCTCCAATGTGACTGAATTAAAACAATTCTGCAAAGAAGAGTGGGCCAAAATTTCCCCACAATAATGTAAAAGACTCATTGCCAGTTATTGCAAACTCTTGATCGCACAAAGGTGGCACAACCAGTTATTAGGTTTGGGGAGCAATTACTTTTTCACATAGGACCAGGCAGGTTTGGATAGCTTTTTTCCTTTAATAAATGAAATTATTTAAAAACTGCATTTTTTATCTTTGTTTAATATTAAAATTTGCTTGATGATCTGAATCATTTAGGTGTGACAAATATGCAAAAAAATCAGGAGGGAGGCAAGTACTTTTTCACAGAATTGTACATCTGCAGTGGTGGAAAGGAGACAGAATTGTCATAAAGTTTCAGTAGATCTCCAGTGTATACGTATTTTTGCCATTAAAATGCACACTGCAAGATTTTTGGAATGCCTAGAAAAGGCAGGAGATAGTGTAGAGGATACAGAGGTAGGGAGATATCTATAATTTGTTCTAAGCTCTATTGAGTAGATACTCAAAAAGGTTGTATTTATTGCCAGAATATATGAAACAGAGTGCCTTTGTCTTGCCTGCATCTCCAACAAACCTTTGGCACCATTGGGTTCTAAGTAGAGATGAGCGAATCGAAGTATCCGAAGTGGAATTCGAGTCGAATATCGGAAAAATTTCGATTCGTGCCGAATCCGAAAAACAGCCTAATTCGGACGCGCGAATCGAAATTTTTCCGAAAATGGCGGCTGACATGTGCGGCGACGGAGCGGGGATGTCGGGGAAGGCGCGCAGACAAGGCGCGCTGCCCCATAATGCATTCCTCAACGACATGTGATCGCATCAGCCAATCAGCAGCCAGCCAGCCAGCACTGTGTAATGGTCGAGGTATATATAGCGGCCATTTTGGAAATCTTCATTTGCCTGCAGTCATTGAACAGAGGCAGACCGCTCTGTACTAGGGACAGGGACAGAGTTAGGGCCACAGAAACGAGAATTGGGGACAGAGAGAAGTTACTTAGGGACAGAGAACCATTACTCAGGGACACAGACTTGTTAATGAGGGCCACAGAATCGTTATTTAGGGACAAAGAAACGCTAGTTAGGGCCACAGAATTCATACTCAGGGACAGACAGAATTGTTACTCAGTGCCAGAGAATTGTTACTTAGGGCCACAGAAACGTTATTAGGGCCACAGAATTTTTACTCAGGGACAGACAGAATTGTTACTGAGTGCCAGAGAATTGTTACTCAGGGACAGACAGAATTGTTACTGAGTGCCAGAGAATTCTTACTCAGGGCCACAGAATTCATTCTCAGGGACAGACAGAATTGTTACTCAGGGACAGACAGAATTGTTACTGAGTGCCAGAGAATTGTTACTCAGGGACAGACAGAATTGTTACTGAGTGCCAGAGAATTGTTACTCAGGGACAGACAGAATTGTTACTGAGTGCCAGAGAATTGTTACTCAGGGACAGACAGAATTGTTACTGAGTGCCAGAGAATTGTTACTCAGGGACAGACAGAATTGTTACTGAGTGCCAGAGAATTGTTACTCAGGGACAGACAGAATTGTTACTGAGTGCCAGAGAATTGTTACTCAGGGACAGACAGAATTGTTACTGAGTGCCAGAGAATTGTTACTCGCACAGACACAAAATTGTTACTTGCACAGACACAGAATTGTTACTCGCGCAGACACAGAATTGTTACTCAGGGCCACAGAATTCATACTCAGGGACAGACAGAATTGTTACTGAGTGCCAGAGAATTGTTACTCAGGGACAGACAGAATTGTTACTGAGTGCCAGAGAATTGTTACTCAGGGACAGACAGAATTGTTACTGAGTGCCAGAGAATTGTTACTCGCACAGACACAAAATTGTTACTTGCACAGACACAGAATTGTTACTCGCACAGACACAGAATTGTTACTCAGGGCCACAGAATTCATACTCAGGGACAGACAGAATTGTTACTGAGCGCCAGAGAATTGTTACTCAGGGACAGACAGAATTGTTACTGAGTGCCAGAGAATTGTTACTCAGGGACAGACAGAATTGTTACTGAGTGCCAGAGAATTGTTACTCAGGGACAGACAGAATTGTTACTGAGTGCCAGAGAATTGTTACTCAGGGACAGACAGAATTGTTACTGAGTGCCAGAGAATTGTTACTCGCACAGACACAAAATTGTTACTTGCACAGACACAGAATTGTTACTCGCACAGACACAGAATTGTTACTCAGGGCCACAGAATTCATACTCAGGGACAGACAGAATTGTTACTGAGTGCCAGAGAATTGTTACTCAGGGACAGACAGAATTGTTACTGAGTGCCAGAGAATTGTTACTCGCACAGACACAAAATTGTTACTTGCACAGACACAGAATTGTTACTCGCACAGACACAGAATTGTTACTCAGGGCCACAGAATTCATACTCAGGGACAGACAGAATTGTTACTGAGCGCCAGAGAATTGTTACTCAGGGACAGACAGAATTGTTACTGAGTGCCAGAGAATTGTTACTCAGGGACAGACAGAATTGTTACTGAGTGCCAGAGAATTGTTACTCAGGGACAGACAGAATTGTTACTGAGTGCCAGAGAATTGTTACTCAGGGACAGACAGAATTGTTACTGAGTGCCAGAGAATTGTTACTCGCACAGACACAAAATTGTTACTTGCACAGACACAGAATTGTTACTCGCACAGACACAGAATTGTTACTCAGGGCCACAGAATTCATACTCAGGGACAGACAGAATTGTTACTGAGTGCCAGAGAATTGTTACTCAGGGACAGACAGAATTGTTACTGAGTGCCAGAGAATTGTTACTCAGGGACAGACAGAATTGTTACTGAGTGCCAGAGAATTGTTACTCGCACAGACACAAAATTGTTACTTGCACAGACACAGAATTGTTACTCGCACAGACACAGAATTGTTACTCAGGGCCACAGAATTCATACTCAGGGACAGACAGAATTGTTACTGAGTGCCAGAGAATTGTTACTCAGGGACAGACAGAATTGTTACTGAGTGCCAGAGAATTGTTACTCAGGGACAGACAGAATTGTTACTGAGTGCCAGAGAATTGTTACTCGCACAGACACAAAATTGTTACTTGCACAGACACAGAATTGTTACTCGCACAGACACAGAATTGTTACTGAGTGCCAGAGAATTGTTACTCAGGGACAGACAGAATTGTTACTGAGTGCCAGAGAATTGTTACTCAGGGACAGACAGAATTGTTACTGAGTGCCAGAGAATTGTTACTCGCACAGACACAAAATTGTTACTTGCACAGACACAGAATTGTTACTCGCGCAGACACAGAATTGTTACTCAGGGCCACAGAATTCATACTCAGGGACAGACAGAATTGTTACTGAGTGCCAGAGAATTGTTACTCAGGGACAGACAGAATTGTTACTGAGTGCCAGAGAATTGTTACTCAGGGACAGACAGAATTGTTACTGAGTGCCAGAGAATTGTTACTCGCACAGACACAAAATTGTTACTTGCACAGACACAGAATTGTTACTCGCACAGACACAGAATTGTTACTCAGGGCCACAGAATTCATACTCAGGGACAGACAGAATTGTTACTGAGCGCCAGAGAATTGTTACTCAGGGACAGACAGAATTGTTACTGAGTGCCAGAGAATTGTTACTCAGGGACAGACAGAATTGTTACTGAGTGCCAGAGAATTGTTACTCAGGGACAGACAGAATTGTTACTGAGTGCCAGAGAATTGTTACTCAGGGACAGACAGAATTGTTACTGAGTGCCAGAGAATTGTTACTCGCACAGACACAAAATTGTTACTTGCACAGACACAGAATTGTTACTCGCACAGACACAGAATTGTTACTCAGGGCCACAGAATTCATACTCAGGGACAGACAGAATTGTTACTGAGTGCCAGAGAATTGTTACTCAGGGACAGACAGAATTGTTACTGAGTGCCAGAGAATTGTTACTCGCACAGACACAAAATTGTTACTTGCACAGACACAGAATTGTTACTCGCACAGACACAGAATTGTTACTCAGGGCCACAGAATTCATACTCAGGGACAGACAGAATTGTTACTGAGCGCCAGAGAATTGTTACTCAGGGACAGACAGAATTGTTACTGAGTGCCAGAGAATTGTTACTCAGGGACAGACAGAATTGTTACTGAGTGCCAGAGAATTGTTACTCAGGGACAGACAGAATTGTTACTGAGTGCCAGAGAATTGTTACTCAGGGACAGACAGAATTGTTACTGAGTGCCAGAGAATTGTTACTCGCACAGACACAAAATTGTTACTTGCACAGACACAGAATTGTTACTCGCACAGACACAGAATTGTTACTCAGGGCCACAGAATTCATACTCAGGGACAGACAGAATTGTTACTGAGTGCCAGAGAATTGTTACTCAGGGACAGACAGAATTGTTACTGAGTGCCAGAGAATTGTTACTCAGGGACAGACAGAATTGTTACTGAGTGCCAGAGAATTGTTACTCGCACAGACACAAAATTGTTACTTGCACAGACACAGAATTGTTACTCGCACAGACACAGAATTGTTACTCAGGGCCACAGAATTCATACTCAGGGATAGACAGAATTGTTACTGAGTGCCAGAGAATTGTTACTCAGGGACAGACAGAATTGTTACTGAGTGCCAGAGAATTGTTACTCAGGGACAGACAGAATTGTTACTGAGTGCCAGAGAATTGTTACTCGCACAGACACAAAATTGTTACTTGCACAGACACAGAATTGTTACTCGCACAGACACAGAATTGTTACTCAGGGCCACAGAATTCATACTCAGGGACAGACAGAATTGTTACTGAGTGCCAGAGAATTGTTACTCAGGGACAGACAGAATTGTTACTGAGTGCCAGAGAATTGTTACTCAGGGACAGACAGAATTGTTACTGAGTGCCAGAGAATTGTTACTCGCACAGACACAAAATTGTTACTTGCACAGACACAGAATTGTTACTCGCACAGACACAGAATTGTTACTCGCACAGACACAGAATTGTTACTCAGGGCCACAGAATTCATACTCAGGGACAGACAGAATTGTTACTGAGTGCCAGAGAATTGTTACTCAGGGACACCTAATCGTTGAATTAAATAGTATGTCAGACAACATGCAGAGGAGTGGCAGAGGAGGCAATGTTTTAGGAGCGAGCAGACGTGGCAGCAGAGGAAGGGGTCGAGGCAGCAGTATTCGCAGCCAGAGGCCAGTGCTCCCGGTGTCATCCAGCGGTCGTGTCTCCACCGACAACCCTGCCGTCATTGATTGGTTGGCTCGGTCGTCTTCCTCTTCCCAGGTCACCTCTGACACCTACAGCCAACGGTCGGTGGGTACGTCAGACACAACCGTTAGTTGGCATGGCCCGGGACCAAGCCCACTGAAATCACGTGTCCTCTACCTGCCCCTGTCCTTTGCTGTTCCCTCACCAAGCGAAGTATCGCATGCTGTGGGCTCAGCCCCACTGTACAGTGAGGAAGAGCTAACAGAGGGCGGTCAGGAACGGGGGGAGACATCGGCCTTTTCAGCAGCCAAGCGAACAAGTACTGGCGAGGAGAGTGGCTCGGTAGCCGGTCTAGAGACAGGTCTGTCTCCTGACCCAGACGCAGCCGAGGGGGCTAGTAGTGAGGCGGAGACCCTACTTGATGATGAGGAGGTTGATCGCACTTGGCAGCCTCGTCGTCATCAGGCAATTTCTTCCGCATCATCAGGAGAAGAGGGTGGCAGCTTGGCAGCGAGCAAAACAGTCGGTGGGTTGCCCAGGAGACAGCAGCAGGGTCGCATCAGTGTCAGTGGAGCCAAACGTCCACGGAGTAGAGCACCAGCTCCACTGCAGCCTACCACCACGGCCAGTAGTGGTGCCGGTGCGCACGGAGGAAGTAGCAGTCAGCCAGTGAAGAGTAGCGGGGGCAAAGTTTCCTACTCGGTGGTGTGGCAATTTTTCCTCAAGCCGCCCGAGGAAGTAAACGTAGCCGTATGTCGACTATGTGGCCAGAAATGCAAGCGTGGCCAGGGGGCCCATGTTGGGACTACAGCGTTGCGTCAGCATATGCAGCGTCACCATTCGGTGGCCTGGGAAAACCGTGATAAACATACGGCGGTTCTGCCTGCCCCAGCCCCCGCTCCATCACCCGCTCCGTTACTTGCTCCGTCACCCGACGTCGTCAATCGCCCTCTATCAGCCAGTCAAGGCTCCAACACCTCTGCTGAGGGGAGTTGTCGCTCATTGGCATCTTCCGCTCGTTCAGATGCTCCTTCTCCTGCTACTCCTCTTCTCGGATTCCGTCAACAGTCTTTCTTGGAATCCGTATCCAAGAGACAACAGTTTGCGAGCACGCACCCGACGGTGCAAAAGCTGAACGTCCTCCTGTCCAAGTTGCTGGTGCTGCAGTCCCTCCCTTTCCAACTGGTGGACTCAGCACCTTTCCGAGAAATGATGGCTTGTGCCGCGCCGCGGTGGAGAGTGCCAAGCCGTCATTTCTTTGCCCAAAAGGCAGTGCCAGCCCTGCATTCACATGTAGAAGAGATGGTGGGCCAGTCTTTGAGCATGTCGGTCTCTGCCAAAGTGCACGGCAGCGCCGACGTGTGGAGCTGTAACTACGGTCAGGGACAGTACATGTCATTTACGGCCCACTGGGTGAACGTGGTGCCGGCACAGCCGCACCAGCAACTTGGACAGGTCACGACGCTTTTGCCTCCACGTTTGCACGTCCTTGGTCCAGCAAGCATGTCCGCCTCTACCACCTCTTTTTCCGCCGTGTCCTCAGCCGCCACCCCCGTGCCAAGTCCCATTACCCGACCGGCATATCACATGTGCAGGGCGCAACGGTGTCACGCTGTGCTGCACCTGGTATGCCTTGGCGAACGTAGTCACACAGGGGAGGAACTGCTGAGTGTAATGAACAGAGAAATCGACAGATGGCTGTCTCCGCGCAAACTAAAAATCGGAACCATGTTGACTGACAACGGAAAGAACATGGTGTCTGCTCTGCGTCAAGGAAGGTTGTGCCATGCGCCATGCATGGCTCACGTGTTCAATCTGGTTGTCAAGCGGTTCCTAAAATCCACCATCCCACTGCAAGACATCCTTAAAATGTCACGTAAACTGTGCATGCATTTCAGCCATTCCTACACCGCAAAGAACACCCTCATTGAGCTGCAGCGGCAGAACGGAATTCCACAGCATCGCCTGATCTGCGACGTTGCAACAAGGTGGAATTCAACCCTACACATGTTAGACCGCCTTTACGAGCAGCGAAAGGCCATCACCGATTTCCTGATGTTACAAGCGGATAAAGGTACTCCCCTGTGTAACTTAGATGTCAGCCATTGGCAGCTCATGCGTGACACCTGCCGCTTGCTCAGGCCCTTTGAGGAGGCCACGCTATTCGTGAGTCGGCAGGACTATGGGATGAACGACGTCATTCCTCTGTTGCACGTCCTGGAACAAATGCTGTTAACAATGGCTGGTCAGGGTGCGGTAGACGTGGCGCACAGATCTCAACGCCACATGACCCCTGTGGGGGCAGGACAGGAAGAAGAGGAGGAGGTAGAGGAGGACATTTGTGCTCAGGAATTATTGAGTGAAATGGGTGGTTTTTCCACTCAGCGGACAGGAGTGGAGGAGCAGGAGCATCTGGTAGAGGAGGAGGAGGAGGAGGAGACAGAGGACCCAGACGCACCGTGGCAGTATGCTGTGGAGATGGAGGCAGGGAGTCCCTCGCATTCCTTGGCACAAATGGCCCATAGCATGCTCGGTTGCTTGCGTAGCGACAGCCGAATAATAACCATCAGACAGAGGGATGACTTTTGGCTGTCCACCTTGTTGGACCCTCGCTACCGGTCCAAAATGGTGGCCTTTTTCACACCTGCTGAGAGGGAGGCCAAAATTACGTACTATAAAAACCACCTATGTAGTCAGTTGGTCTCTGCCTTTGTGCGCCAACGTCCATCCTCAGACACTGTGGGCCCTGTGCGCTCGCGTTCCGCTGGCATGGCAGCAGGGGAGGGGTGGGGTGGTAGGAGCAGTGGCAGCTCCACCAGCAGCGGCTGCCTCAGTCTGCAGTCGATGATGAGTAGCTTTCTTCACCAGCGCAGTGAGGAAACTACTAACCAGCCGCAGCAGCAGCAGCAGCATCAGGTGGACCTGGAGCAGGAGCTCAAACAACAGGCTTGGGCCTACTTGGACAGCACCCTGCCAACCGAGGTAGACAATCCCCTTGACTACTGGGCAACGAAACTTGACCTTTGGCCCCAACTAGCTGAATTTGCCCTTGAAAGGCTGTCATGCCCGGCCAGTAGCGTGGCATCGGAGCGCGTGTTTAGTGCGGCAGGAGGTATTGTAACTCCGCGGAGGACACGACTGTCCACCCAAAGTGTGGAGAGACTCACGTTTGTGAAAATGAATCAGGCGTGGATTAGTCTGGATTTCAAACCACCAGTTCCTGACACAACTGACTAAATCCGCCATGAATCATGCCTCAAACATGTGCCACTTTCAGGTCTCCTCACACTGCTGGTGTGTTTAATTTTTTGACATAGGGTGCTGGCAGATTACGGGCCTCCTATAGCTGCTGCCAGGCCCCTAATCTGCCATAGGCCCCTATATACCGCCTCCTCATGCTGCTGCTAGGTCCAGAGTCTCTCATGGGTCCCTGTACGGCCTCCCATTGCTGCTGTCTCCATCGCCACACTCTGCTGCCATGTGCCACTTTCAGGTCTCTTCACACTGCTGGTGTGTTAAATTTTTTGACATAGGGTGCAGGCAGATTACGGGCCTCACATAGCTGCTGCCAGGCCCCTAATCTGCCATGGGCCCCTATATACCGCCTCCTCATGCTGCTGCCAAGTCCAGAGTCTGTCATGGTCCCTGTACGGCCTCCCATTGCTGCTGTCTCCATCGCCACACTCTGCTGCCATGTGCCACTTTCAGGTCTCTTCACACTGCTGGTGTGTTTAATTTTTTGACATAGGGTGCAGGCAGATTACGGGCCTCACATAGCTGCTGCCAGGCCCCTAATCTGCCATGGGCCCCTATATACCGCCTCCTCATGCTGCTGCCAAGTCCAGAGTCTGTCATGGTCCCTGTACGGCCTCCCATTGCTGCTGTCTCCATCGCCACACTCTGCTGCCATGTGCCACTTTCAGGTCTCTTCACACTGCTGGTGTGTTAAATTTTTTGACATAGGGTGCAGGCAGATTACGGGCCTCACATAGCTGCTGCCAGGCCCCTAATCTGCCATGGGCCCCTATATACCGCCTCCTCATGCTGCTGCCAAGTCTAGAGTCTCTCATGGGTCCCTGTACGGCCTCCCATTGCTGCTGTCTCCATCGCCACACTCTGCCATGTGCCACTTTCAGGTCTCTTCACACTGCTGGTGTGTTAAATTTTTTGACATAGGGTGCAGGCAGATTACGGGCCTCACATAGCTGCTGCCAGGCCCCTAATCTGCCATGGGCCCCTATATACCGCCTCCTCATGCTGCTGCCAAGTCCAGAGTCTGTCATGGTCCCTGTACGGCCTCCCATTGCTGCTGTCTCCATCGCCACACTCTGCTGCCATGTGCCACTTTCAGGTCTCTTCACACTGCTGGTGTGTTTAATTTTTTGACATAGGGTGCAGGCAGATTACGGGCCTCACATAGCTGCTGCCAGGCCCCTAATCTGCCATGGGCCCCTATATACCGCCTCCTCATGCTGCTGCCAAGTCCAGAGTCTGTCATGGTCCCTGTACGGCCTCCCATTGCTGCTGTCTCCATCGCCACACTCTGCTGCCATGTGCCACTTTCAGGTCTCTTCACACTGCTGGTGTGTTTAATTTTTTGACATAGGGTGCAGGCAGATTACGGGCCTCACATAGCTGCTGCCAGGCCCCTAATCTGCCATGGGCCCCTATATACCGCCTCCTCATGCTGCTGCCAAGTCCAGAGTCTCTCATGGGTCCCTGTACGGCCTCCCATTGCTGCTGTCTCCATCGCCACACTCTGCTGCCATGTGCCACTTTCAGGTCTCTTCACACTGCTGGTGTGTTAAATTTTTTGACATAGGGTGCAGGCAGATTACGGGCCTCACATAGCTGCTGCCAGGCCCCTAATCTGCCATGGGCCCCTATATACCGCCTCCTCATGCTGCTGCCAAGTCCAGAGTCTGTCATGGTCCCTGTACGGCCTCCCATTGCTGCTGTCTCCATCGCCACACTCTGCCATGTGCCACTTTCAGGTCTCTTCACACTGCTGGTGTGTTTAATTTTTTGACATAGGGTGCAGGCAGATTACGGGCCTCACATAGCTGCTGCCAGGCCCCTAATCTGCCATGGGCCCCTATATACCGCCTCCTCATGCTGCTGCCAAGTCTAGAGTCTCTCATGGGTCCCTGTACGGCCTCCCATTGCTGCTGTCTCCATCGCCACACTCTGCCATGTGCCACTTTCAGGTCTCTTCACACTGCTGGTGTGTTAAATTTTTTGACATAGGGTGCAGGCAGATTACGGGCCTCACATAGCTGCTGCCAGGCCCCTAATCTGCCATGGGCCCCTATATACCGCCTCCTCATGCTGCTGCCAAGTCTAGAGTCTCTCATGGGTCCCTGTACGGCCTCCCATTGCTGCTGTCTCCATCGCCACACTCTGCTGCCATGTGCCACTTTCAGGTCTCTTCACACTGCTGGTGTGTTAAATTTTTTGACATAGGGTGCAGGCAGATTACGGGCCTCACATAGCTGCTGCCAGGCCCCTAATCTGCCATGGGCCCCTATATACCGCCTCCTCATGCTGCTGCCAAGTCCAGAGTCTGTCATGGTCCCTGTACGGCCTCCCATTGCTGCTGTCTCCATCGCCACACTCTGCTGCCATGTGCCACTTTCAGGTCTCTTCACACTGCTGGTGTGTTTAATTTTTTGACATAGGGTGCAGGCAGATTACGGGCCTCACATAGCTGCTGCCAGGCCCCTAATCTGCCATGGGCCCCTATATACCGCCTCCTCATGCTGCTGCCAAGTCCAGAGTCTGTCATGGTCCCTGTACGGCCTCCCATTGCTGCTGTCTCCATCGCCACACTCTGCCATGTGCCACTTTCAGGTCTCTTCACACTGCTGGTGTGTTTAATTTTTTGACATAGGGTGCAGGCAGATTACGGGCCTCACATAGCTGCTGCCAGGCCCCTAATCTGCCATGGGCCCCTATATACCGCCTCC
This sequence comes from Staurois parvus, assembly GCF_062004578.1. Classification (NCBI taxonomy): domain Eukaryota; kingdom Metazoa; phylum Chordata; class Amphibia; order Anura; family Ranidae; genus Staurois; species Staurois parvus. The sequence continues at coordinate 6,272,105 of NW_028317867.1, read as the reverse complement.
TCATGCTGCTGCCAAGTCTAGAGTCTCTCATGGGTCCCTGTACGGCCTCCCATTGCTGCTGTCTCCATCGCCACACTCTGCCATGTGCCACTTTCAGGTCTCCTCACACTGCTGGTGTGTTGAATTTTTTGACATAGGGTGCTGGCAGATTACGGGCCTCCTATAGCTGCTGCCAGGCCCCTAATCTGCCATGGGCCCCTATATACCGCCTCCTCATGCTGTGACGTTGCAACAAGGTGGAATTCAACCCTACATATGTTAGACCGCCTTTACGAACAGCAAAAGGCCATCACAGATTTCCTGAGGTTAAAAGCAGATAAAGGTACTCCCTGTGTAACTTAGATGTCAGCCATTGGCAGCTCATGCGTGACACCTGCGCTTGCTCAGGCCCTTTGAGGAGGCCACGCTATTCGTGAGTCGGCAGGACTATGGGATGAACGACGTCATTCCTCTGTTGCACGTCCTGGAACAAATGCTGTTAACAATGGCTGGTCAGGGTGCGGTAGACGTGGCGCACAGATCTCAACGCCACATGGCCCCTGTGGGGGCAGGACTGGAAGAAGAGGAGGAGGTAGAGGAGGACATTGGTGCTCAGGAATTATTGAGTGAAATGGGTGGTTTTTCCACTCAGCGGACAGGAGTGGAGGAGCAGGAGCATCTGGTAGAGGAGGAGGAAGAGGAGACAGAGGACCTAGACGCACCGTGGCAGTATGCTGTGGAGATGGAGGCAGGGAGTCCCTCGCATTCCTTGGCACAAATGGCCCATAGCATGCTCGGTTGCTTGCGTAGCGACAGCCGAATAATAACCATCAGACAGAGGGATGACTTTTGGCTGTCCACCTTGTTGGACCCTCGCTACCGTTCAAAAATGGTGGCCTTTTTCACACCTGCTGAGAGGGAGGCCAAAATAACGTACTATAAAAAACACCTATGTAGTCAGCTGGTCTCTGCCTGTCTGCGCCAACGTCCATCCTCAGACACTGTGGGCCCTGTGCGCTCGTGTTCCGCTGCCATGGCAGCAGGGGAGGGGTGGGGTGGTAGGAGCAGTGGCAGCTCCACCAGCAGCGGCTGCCTCAGTCTGCAGTCGATGATGAGTAGCTTTCTTCACCAGCGCAGTGAGGAAACTACTAACCAGCCGCAGCAGCAGCAGCAGCATCAGGTGGACCTGGAGCAGGACCTCAAACAACAGGCTTAGGCCTACTTGGACAGCACCCTGCCAACCGAGGTAGACAATCCCCTTGACTACTGGGCAACGAAACTTGACCTTTGGCCCCAACTAGCTGAATTTGCCCTTGAAAGGCTGTCATGCCCGGCCAGTAGCGTGGCATCGGAGCGCGTGTTTAGTGCGGCAGGAGGTATTGCAACTCCGCGGAGGACACGACTGTCCACCCAAAGTGTGGAGAGACTCACGTTTGTGAAAATGAATCAGGCGTGGATTAGTCTGGATTTCAAACCACCAGTTCCTGACACAACTGACTAAATCCGCCATGAATCATGCCCCAAACATGTGCCACTTTCAGGTCTCCTCACACTGCTGGTGTGTTCCATTTTTTGTCATAGGGTGCTGGCAGATTACGGGCCTCCCATAGCTGCTGCCAGGCCCCTAATCTGCCATGGGCCCCTATACCGCCTCCTCATGCTGCTGCCAAGTCCAGAGTCTCTCATGGGTCCCTGTACGGCCTCCCATTGCTGCTGCCTCCATCGCCACACTCTGCCATGTGCCACTTTCAGGTCTCCTCACACTGCTGGTGTGTTCCATTTTTTGTCATAGGGTGCTGGCAGATTACGGGCCTCCCATAGCTGCTGCCAGGCCCCTAATCTGCCATGGGCCCCTATACCGCCTCCTCATGCTGCTGCCAGGTCCAGAGTCTCTCATGGGTCCCTGTACGGCCTCCCATTGCTGCTGTCTCCATCGCCACACTCTGCCATGTGCCACTTTCAGGTCTCCTCACACTGCTGGTGGGTTCCATTTTTTGTCATAGGGTGCTGGCAGATTACGGGCCTCCCATAGCTGCTGCCAGGCCCGTAATCTGCCATGGGCCCCCGTACCGACTCCTCATGCTGCTGCCAGGCCCGTAATCTGTCATGGGCCCCTGTTGTCGCTTGTTGGCATATTCCGCTCGTTCAGATGCTCCTTCTCCTGCTACTCCTCTTCACGGATTCCGTCAGCAGTCTTTCTTGGAATCCGTTTCCAAGAGACAACAGTTTGCGAGCACGCACCCGACGGTGCAGAAGCTGAACGTCCTCCTGTCCAAGTTGCTGCTGCCAGGCTCGTAATCTGTCATGCGCCCCTGTACCGCCTCCTCATGCTGCTGCCAGGTCCAGAGTGTGTCATGGGCCCCCGTACCGACTCCTCATGCTGCTGCCAGGCCCGTAATCTGTCATGGGCCCCTGTACCGCCTCCCCATGCTGCTGCCAGGTCCAGAGTGTGTCATGGGTCCCTGTACGGCCTCCCATTGCTGCTGCCAGGCCCGTAATCTGCCATGGGCCCCTGTACCGACTCCTCATGCTGCTGCCAGGCCCGTAATCTGTCATGGGCCCCTGTACCGCCTCCTCATGCTGCTGCCAGGTCCAGAGTGTGTCATGGGTCCCTGTACGGCCTCCCATTGCTGCTGTCTCTATCGCCACACTCTGCCATGTGCCACTTTCAGGTCTCCTCACACTGCTGGTGGTTTCCATTTTTGTCATAGGGTGCTGTATGGCCTCCCATTGCTGCTGCCTCCACCGCCACACTGTGGCTCCACACTCTGGTTTTGGCCCCGTGACTGCCCAAATGAGTGAAGTGTGCGGTGATTCTAAGATCGACGGCACTCATCTGCATGTCATACTGACTGACAGTATTATTTCTCTTCCCCAGCAGACTCCAAGGGCATTTAAATTAAAGGTACAGTGTTCTGCACTAATATTAAGTCTCTCTGAAGCCTAGAAACACCCTTTTTTAAGTTAAATTCACAGCGAATTTATTCGACTCGAATCGAATATTGTCCACGAATTCGCCGAATCAGTCGAATCGAATTTTTCATTTCTTCGCTCATCTCTAGTTCTAAGCATGTAGAGCATCAGAGGTTTTATTACAAAACATGAGAATTTTATAAATAGTTGCATGGTTGGTAAGGTTGAATAAATACACCAGTCCATCCAGTTTAACCTGTGTGGGTGTGTATGTGTGCATGGGGTAAACAAATAATTTCTCATATCCCTGTATACCAGGGGTAGGCAACCCTTAGCTACTTGCTCTCCTGAGGATTTACCCCTCTTTCTGACCAGGCCTCTTTTTGCTACTCGGCGCTGCACTAATTCAACTGCTAATTGCGCGGTCATGCAATGCTGCACCCAAACAAAATTTACGTCCTTTTTTCACACAAATAGAGTTTTCTTTTGGTGGTATTTGATCACCTGTGCGCTTTTTATTTTTCACGCTATAAGCAAAAAAAGATCAAAAATTTTGAAGAAAAATTATATTTTTTACTTTCAGCTATGAAAAATGTATAGTAAACTCAAAGTTAGTTATAAATTTAGGCCAAAATGTATTCTGCTACATGTTTTTGGTAAAGAAAACCCCAATGAGTGTATATTGATTGCTTTGTGTGAAAGTTATAGCGTCTACAAACTATGGTATAGATACTGCAATTAACACCATTTTTTTGCTATACAGCGCTGCGCTAGTTTCACTGACAATTGCGTGGTCATTTATGTCCTTTTTTTCACACAAATAGAGCTTTCTTTTGGTGGTATTTGATCACTTGTGTACTTTTTATTTTTGGCGCTATAACCAGAAAAAGTTTTGAAGAAAAACATTTTTTTGAAAAAAACAATATTTCCTCATTTTGGTCATACAAAATATCCAAAAAAACAAAAATTTCATCATAAATTTAGGCCAAAATGTATTCTGCTACATGTTTTTGGTTAAAAAAATCTCAGTAAGTGTTTATTGATTGCTTTGTGTGAAAGTTATAGCGTCTACAAACTATGGTACAGCCTGCACACCACCCCCCACTGACTTCTCCATCACGTCCAACAATGCCACCATCAGGCCCGCCCCGCAGGCCAGAGTACTTGTTGTCATTTTTGACTCCAATCTATCCTTCCAGTCCCAAGTCCAATCACTAACAAACGCATGCAGACTCCACCTCTGCAACATCGCCAAAATACACACGTTCCTAACCCCAGAAACCACTAAGCAGCTCATCCACTCCCTCATCATATCACGACTCGATTACTGCAACTCCCTCCTCACTGGTCTGCCTCGCCACAGGCTATCCCCGCTTCAGTCGATCCTGAATACGGCAGCCAGACTCATCCACCTTACCAACCGCTCTGTTTCCGCCACCCCCCTCTGCCAATCCCTCCACTGGCTTCCTTGCTCAATGGATCAAATTCAAAATACTAACACTGACGTACAAAGCTGTCCACCATACTGCCCCAAACTACATCACCGACCTAATATCCAAGTACCACTCTACACGCACTCTCCGCTCCTCACAAGACCTCCTTCTCTCTAGTTCCCTAGTCTCCTCCTCCAATGCCCGCCTCCAGGACTTCTCCAGGGCTTCACCCATTCTCTGGAACTCCCTACCCCAATCCATCAGACTATCACCTACTCTTCTCTCCTTTAGGTGCACCCTGAAAACCCACCTCTTCAGGGAAGCCTACCCCACCCCCTGCTAATTCCCAACCTCCTCCACTCTTCCTACCACTCCATCCCCCACAGCTATTTCCTCCTGTACCACTATCCCCCCCTCCTAGATTGTAAGCTCCAAGGAGCAGGGCCCTCAAACCCCTCGTTTATCGCATTGTATTGTTATTGTACTGTCACATGTTCTGTCTCCCATTGTAATGTACAGCTCTGAGTGAACTGTTGGCGCTTTATAAATACTGTATAATAATAATAATAAATGGTATAGATAATGGAATTTACATAGCTTTTACTTTCTGACTGCCCATTACATTTCTTGAGGTGCTAAAATACCAGGATAGTACAAACACCTTCAAATTACCCCTTTTCGGAAAGTAGACACCCTAAGCTATCTGCTGAGAGGCATATTGAGTCCATGGAAGATTTATTTTTTTTCCACAAGTTTCTGGAAAATGACAAAAACATTTTTTTTTTTACACAAAGTTGTCACTTAAATGATTTATTTCTCGCACAAGCCATGGGTATATGTGGAATTACACCCCAATATACATTCTGCTACTTCTACCGAGTATGGGAATACCATGTGTGTGAGACTTTTTGGGAGCCTAGCGTCATACAGGAGCCTGAAATCCAACGACCACTTTGAAAGCCTGAAGGTGCGTAACTTCCTCAATACACTTCCTCACTACCTATCACAGTTTTGAAGGCCCTGGCATGCCAGGATAGCACCACCCCCCCACCAAATGACCCCTTTCTGGAATGTAGACACCCCAAGGAATTTAAAAAGAGGCATGGTGAGTATTTTGCAGATCTCATTTTCTTTCACAAGGTTTTGAAATATAAAAAAAAAAATAAAAAAATATTTTTGTTTTTTTTATTCATTTTCCAGAATACTTGTGGCAACAAATGAGATCTTCAAAAATCTTACCATGCTTTTTATCAAATTCCTTGGGGTGTCTACTTTCCAAAAAGGGGTCATTTGGGGGGTTAGGTGCTATCCTGGAATTTCAGGGCCTCCGAAACTGTGATAGGTAGTCTAGTGAGGAAATAAAGCCCTTTAAAAGCCTGAAGGTGCTAATTGGATACTTGGCTAGACTGCCAAAACATCTCTCACATATGGTACCCCCATACTCGGGAGAAGTAGCAGAATGTATTTTGGGGAGTAATTCCACATATACCCATGGCATGTATGAGCAGTAAATCATTTAAGTGACAATTTTGTTTAAAAAAAATATATTTTTTTTTGTCATTTTCCAAAAACTTGTGGCAAAAAAATAAATTCTTCTATTGATTCAATATGCCTCTCAGCAAATAGTTTGGGGTGTCTACTTTCCAAAAAGGGGTCGTTTTGGGGGATGGGGGCATTCTATGCCTAGCATTAGAAGTTTATGCCACACATCACTCACTCTTCTAACCACCTGAAGACCAAGCCTTTTCTGACACTTTTTGTTCACAGTATTTTTTGCTAGGAAATTAATTTAAACCCCCAAACATTATATATTTGTTTAAAGCAGCCAGCCTAGTGATTAAAATGGTGGGTACTACAATTTGTTATGGCACATAGTACTCGCGCAGCGATTTTTCAAAAGCAAATTTTTAAAAATAAATACACTTTTTTTACTTTTAATGCACAAAAACACAATATATTGGCCAATTATTTGCTAAACAATAAAAGATAATGGTATGCCGAGTAAATAGGTACCAAACATGACATGCTTTAAAACTGCGCATGCCCCGTGCAATGGCGACAAACTGCAAACATTTTTACTATCCATAGGCAACATTTTAAAAGCCTTTAACTACATGCCGCCCAGCCACTGTACATATACGGCGGCAGGGCGGCACTCGCAGGCAAAACCACGTTTTAAAACATGTGTTTTGTAAACAAATAGGGGGCGCGCACGAGGCACGTCGCTGCCCTATTTGTCCCACCGCAGATGTCAGTCGCCGGGTCATAGCCGCTCCTTAGCGGCTATCTCCCAGCGATCGGCGGCAAACAGTGACAGAGAGCACAGCTGCAGTAGCTGTGCTGTCTGTCACTTCCCTGTCAGCTCGAGGATGAGCTGATCGAGAAAGAACAGTTTCTCTTTCTCGATCAGCCTTGTCCCGTGCAGTACACACCCCCGCCCCCTAGTAAAACACTCCCCTCACTCCTATAACCCTTCCCTGCAAAATAAAGTTAACCCTTTCCTCCCCATTGCCATTAGTACAGTGTCAGTGGTTTTTTTTTTGCACTGATCACTGTATTAGTGTTTTTGGGGATGTCAGTGACCCCAAGTCAGTACCCCCCAATGTCAGAATGTCCGCCGCAGTCCCGCAGTCCCGCAGTCGCTGGTCGCTGCCATAAGTCCCTGATCGCCGCCATAATTTGCTGATCGCCGCCATTATTAGTATAAAAAAAAAAAAAATCCCAGTATCTTTCCCGCCATTTGTAAACGCTATAACTTTCACGTAAACCAATTAATTTACACGTATTGGGTTTTTTTTTTTAGAAAAGACATGTCGCAGAATGCATTTTGGCAGAAATTTATGACTAAATTTTATTTTTGCATTTTTTTTTTTACTGGACATGTTTTATAGCAAAAAGTCCAAAATATTGTTTTTTTTTCCTCAAAATTGTCAGCCTTTTTTTTTATAGCGCAAAAAATAAAAAACGCACAGGCGATCAAATACCACCGAAAGAAAGCTCAATTTGTGGGAAAAAAAGGATGTAAATTTCATTTATGTACCATATTGCATGACCGCGCAATTGTCCGTTAAACTAGCGCAGCGCAGTATAGCAGAAAAATGGCGTAAATTGCACCATAGTTTGTAGACGCTATAACTTCCACACAAAGCAATCAATATACACTTATTGGGATTTTTTTTACCAAAAACATGTAGCAGAATACATTTTGGCCTAAATTTATAACCAACTTTGAGTTTACTATATATTTTTTATAGCTGAAAGTAAAAAATATTGTTTTTCTTCAAAATTTTTGGCCTTTTTTTGTTTATAGCGTGAAAAATAAAAAGCGCACAGGTGATCAAATTACACCAAAAGAAATCTCTATTTGTGTGAAAAAAAGGATGTAAATTTCGTTTGGGTGCAGCATTTCATGACCGTGCAATTATCAGTTGAATTAGTGCAGCGCCGAGTAGCAAAAAGAGGCCTGGTCATTAAGGGGGGTAAATCCTCAGGAGCTCAAGTGGTTAAAAGCTACCATTTTAGATTTACAGAGGTCTAGTGTTAGAATTACTGCCCTTGATCTGACGTTCACGGCAATACCTCACATGCATGGTGCAACCACTGTTTACATACCGTTACAGGGTCAAGGCTTGCGCACACAGGTGTGCGCGCATGGGAGGGGTGATTTTTTTTTTTAGTTATTTTGATTTTTTTTTATTATTTTTACATTGTACCTTTCATTTTTTTTTTCTTTTTGATCACTTTTAATGCTATAACAGGTAACGCAAATATCCCCTATAACTTCAATAGGCATTGTAATATATTCTTTTTTGAGAAATCTGAGGTCTATCAGACTGTGGATATCTCCTCTGCCCTTTCATTATCTAACCAAACCAAAATCGGTGTGATCCCAATTTTTTCCAAATGGGGCTGTTTATATCCTGCGAAACCGAGGTGATGAAATGCTTGTAGCTTCCAAATTCTTAGACTATAGAGATGATTGGCACCACTCTGGTCTCCAATCAGCTCTATGGTCAGCTGGCAGAAACACCGGCTGCATTTTCAGGTTCCCCCGATGGCCCGAGACTGCCCGAGAAGGCTGTGGAAGGCAGCGGGGGAGGGGGGCATCATCTCCCGCTGCTTGTAAAAGCAATCCTGCAGCTAATTAGCCACTAGGATTGCTTTTACATGAAAGCTGATCGCTGGCTGACAAAAAACGATACCAGGATGATGCCTGCAACTGTAGGCATTTTCCTGGTATAACCATTCAAAGTCCAGTGATGTACCAGTACATCGCTGGTCCTTGTTGGGTGTATATGCTATGTTCTTTTTTTTTTGTATGCAGCCTGTGAACTGAGTGAAAAAATTAGAAGAAATCTCTGTCAGAAAAAGTGTGTGGTATGCCCGCCATTAGAATATACCACCCTGCATCCACCCACTTCTAATGGTGGGCACACATTAGGTCACACTTTGCCACAAGCGTCAGTTCCAAGATTGAACAACTGTCTAAATAGTGGCATGCTTGAATAAAAATTGTCCACATATAAGTGGTAGCCCATATGGAAAAAGGATGACACCAAGTTCCAAACTATCTTGCCACTGCTCCCCATGTAGTCTGGGCATCTAGGGGGCTCCACGTGACTATCTTTTCCCTCGTAAATCCAAAACTTATAAGTATAGCCTCTTCTCCTCTCACAGGTCTTCTACATCTTGACCCCATATCTGGTACACTTGCTGGGGAGAAATTGTTTGAATGCAAGGTGGCCAGAAAAATTAAGGGACTCCTCAACGCAGATGTTTTGCTGGAGAGTATAGACATCTGCAAATTTTTGGTTAAGGTGATTTACGAGGGGCTGAATTTTGTGGAGCAAATTCAGGGTCACCCCGAGGATGACAGTGTATTGTTGTTGAAATGCATAAAACACATTATACTCTCATATCTATGCCTGGCCATGGCAGGAGAGAACATGGGCATATGATGAATCGGATCTGCGGACCAATACAACCGCATTTCATTTCTTTTAGTAATGCCCATGTTGTAAATGTAAATTCGAAAACCGTAATAAGTTTCAAAGCGAATGGTCTGGCAAGTTTTGAATTTGGGTTGGCGGCGATACATTGTTGTGCATATAAATTGCTTTGATCCACAATCAATGCATACAGATATTCTGTGAAAAACAGCTCCAAAAATCAAGGAGGTATGTGAAAGACCAGGATGTACTAGGCCACTAGTACTCGGCAGTTTACCAAAAGGTAGCGAGGCACTGGTACTGCCACTCTGCTGCATATGAGAGTCATCAAAATTTACCGGCAAGTGCTAACAGAGATCAGGCCTGATTCTGCGAACACTGCGGTTTTGTGTGCAATGTATCAAGTGACAGTGACCTACTGACACTGCACTTGCTGGGGGAGAAGGGGGGGTAAGCATAGGGGCTAACGCAGGTGTTGGTAGGTGCTGGGGCTGATCTCACTAACGCTGCATTTTTGGGGACGCTATACTAATGTGAACGCTGGTACAGTGCTGATCTGATCAAAGATATTGACCCGTTCAGACACTATACTAGCAATAGAGGTTTATTGTGCATGAGTGTCTTCCTGGAAATCAAGGGGTTAAATGTGATGACTGGTGTACTGACGAGCAATCTGATGCCACCTGGGAGGGCGTGAAAACCACGGGAGCGCGGCTCACGTATATATATATATATATATATATATATATATATATATATATATATATATATACAGTTGCAAGAAAAGGTATGTGAACCCCTTGGGATTACGTGGAGTTTTGCATGAATTGGGCATAAAATGTGCTCTGAACGTCATCTAAGTCACAACAATAGAAGAACACAGTCTGCTGAACATAATACTATACAAACATCTGATGTTGCCATGATTTAATTGCACATAACATGTAAACATTCACAGTGCAGGGAGGAAAAAGTATGTGAGGCTCTAGCTTAATGACTTCTCACAGAGCTAATTGGAGCCAGGAGTGAGCCAACCTTGACTCCAATCAGTGTGATGATATTGGATGTATTGCTGGCAGCTGTCCTGCCCTTAAAAAACACACACCTGTTTTGTGTTTACTGGTTTCAAGAAGCACTGTCTGATGTGAACCATGCCTCACAGAAAAGAGCTCTCAGAAGACCTACGATCAAGAATTGTTGACTTGCATGAAGCTGGAAAGGGTTACAAAAGTATCTCCAAAAGCCTTGATGTTCATGTGTACATGGTAAGACAGACTGTCTACAAATGGAGAAAGTTTAGCACTGTTGCTACTCTCCCTAGGCATGGTCGTCCTGTAAAAATGACTGCAAGAGCACAGCGCAGAATGCTGCATGAGGTAAAGAAGAATCCCAGAGTGTCAGCTAAAGACCTACAGAAATCTCTGGCACATGCTAACATTTTTGTTGACACATCTACAATAAGGAAAACATTAAACAAGAATGGAGTACATGGGAGGACACCACGGAGGAAGCTATTGCTGTCCAAAAAGAATATTGCAGCACGTTTGAAGTTTGCAAAAGAGCACCTGGATGTTCCACAGCACTACTGGCAAAATATACTGTGGACAGATGAAACCAAGATTGAGTTGTTTGGGAAGAACACACAACACTATGTGTGGAGAAAAAAAAGGCACAGCACACCAACATCAAAACCTCATCCCCACTGTAAAACATGGCGGAGGGAGCATCATGGTTTGGGGCTGCTTTGCTGCCTCAGGGCCTGGACGGATTGTTGTCATTGATGGGAAATGAATTCCAGAGTTTATCAAGACATTTTGCAGGAAAACGTATGACCATCTGTCCGCCAACTGAAGCTCCGCAGAGGATGGGTGATGCAACAGGACAATGACCCAAAGCATACAAGTAATTCAACAAAACAATGGCTGCAACAGCACAGAATACGCCTTCTGGAGTGGCCCAGTCAGAGTCATGACCTCAACCCTATTGAAATGCTGTGGCATGACCTTAAGAGAACGATTCACACCAGACATCCCAAGAATATTGCTACACTGAAACAGTTTTGTGAAGAGGAGTGGTCCAAAATTACTCCAGATCATTGTGCAGGTCTGATCTGCAACTACAGGAAACGTTTGGTTGGTTATTGCTGCCAAAGGAGGGTCAACCAGTTATTAAGTCCAAAGTTTCACATACTTTTTCCTCCCTGCACTGTGAATGTTTACATGTTATGTGCAATTAAATCATGGCAACATCTAATGTTTGTGTAGTATTATGTTCAGCAGACTGTGTTTTTCTATTGTTGTGACTTAGATGACGTTCAGAGCACATTTTATGCCCAATTCATGCAAAACTCCACGTAATCCCAAGGGGTTCACATACTTTTTCTTGCAACTGTATGTGATTTTGTGCACCCATGCCGCCCTGTAGTAGTATTTCTGTTATAGGGCGGTCGGGAAGCGGTTACAGAAGCGGTTTGTCTTACGTTGCTGCGTTACTTTAACTGAAAATTGCGCGGTCATGCAACACTGCACCCAAATTAAATTTACATCCTTTTTTCCCACAAATTGAGCTTTCTTTCGGTGGTATTTGATCGCCTGTGCGTTTTTTATTTTTTGCGCTATAAATAAAAAGGCTGACGATTTTTAGAAAAAAAACAATATTTTGGACTTTTTGCTATAAAACGTCCAGTAAAAAAATGTAAAAATCAAATTTAGTCATAAATTTCGGCCAAAATGTATTCTGCGACATGTCTTTGGTAAAAAAAAATCCCAATACGTGTAAATTAATTGGTTTACGTGAAAGTTATAACGTCTACAAATGGCGGGAAAGATACTGGGATTTTTTTTTTATTATACTAATATTGGTGGCGATCAGCGACTTATGGCAGTGATTAGCGATTTATGACAGTGATCAGCGACTTATGGCGGGACTGCCGGACTGCGGCGGACATTTTGACACTGGGGGGGGCTGACTTGGGGTCACTGACATCCCCAGTGACACCAATACAGTGATCAGTGCAAAAAACCCCACTGACACTGTACTAATGGCACTGGGGAGGAAGGGGTTAACATAGGTAAAGAAAGGATTAACTGTGTGAGGGGAGTGTTTTACTAGGGGGCGGGGGTGTGTACTTCGCGGGAACATGCTGATCCTGAGAGATAAACTCTTCTCTCAGGTTCAGCGTGTGCTCAGAACTGACACAGAGCAGACTTGCAGTGGAAACACTGCAGCCGTGCTCCCTGTCATTGATTTCTTGTAATCGCCGGGACTCGGTGATGGACATCCGCGGCCGTGATCAGTGGGACGGGTAGGGCGGGCATGCGCCTTGTGTGCGCGCCCCCTACCTGTTTTACAGAGCGTCGTTAAAAGACGGCGCTCTGCGCAGAGGTGCTGCCCTGCCACAGTAAAAACACTGTGGCTGGGCGGAAACCAATTAAAGAGGTGGAGATCTGCCTGAACAACATTGGAGAATTCAAAAATCAACAGGCAGTGTTGGCCAGTGTCACCTCCTCACACTGGATTCAAACCTCCAATTGCTGTACTATTGTGTCACAATCACGTGCTTTCTTTGGCAATCATGGATTTAAATCATGTGGTGAGGAGGCAACATATCGCCTCCTGTCAAACACACTTGGATCACTTTGCAGAGGAGCAGTAGTGTCTGCTGCACTTGTGAATGAGCCCTTAGTTGCAACAAGTAGCGGCACTCTTAGGGTTTGTTCACAAGTACAGTTGGGGGTGGTAAAACCCTGCGGTTGAGTCATGTTCTTACTGCCCCCAATCCCTACCCCCTTTAGCTGCTGAGGCAGCAGCCAAAGGTATACACATGCTGCAGCAAGAATTACACCCCCTGTTGCTTTTGGTGAATGCTACCAGCTGTCAGTCGAGACCCATTCAAATAAATAGGGCCACCATGCAAGTGCACTACAACTGCATGCTTCTGTGGGTTCCAAGGGATTAAACCATGACAGGGAGTAGGAGCCATCACTACAGAGGAGACACCAACCTTTACAGCTCTTTCTCCCTACTCCAGCTCCAACTTTACCAGGAGTCCGTCTGCATTGCACTCTGATGCTCTGGTTGGTGGGTCAGCAAGCACTGACCGTGATCTGTCAGTCACCTGGCCAGGATCTACTGTTGGATCATGATCCACTGGTTGCTGACCCCCGCTGTATACTGTGTTTGCTAAGATGCTCATCCAAGATTTTTTTAAAAACTATCAATACTTCCCACTCACGCCACCAATAGTGGAAGGGAGTTCCACATCCTTACCGCCTTGTCAGTGAAAAATCTCCTACGTAGTGTAAGGTCATACTGCTTCTCCAATTTCACTGAGTGGCGCCGTGTCTTCTTACACTCCCTGAGACTGATTAGTTTATTCCCTATGCTACAGTCACCATTGAGGTATTTGAATATAACTATCATATCTCCTCTCAAGCATCTCTTCTCCAGGGAGAATATGTTTAGTGCTTGTAGTCATTCCTCATAACTGAGGTCCTCCAGTCCCCTTATTAACTTTGTTGCCCTTCTCTGGACTCTCCCCAGTTCCAGCACATCCTTCCTAAGGGCTGGTAACATACTCAAGATGTGGCTGTACCAGAGTTTTATAAAGTATAAAGTGGCAGAATTATTGTTTAATCTCTTGAGTAAATCTCTTGTTTAAAGCATGCTAGTAATCTGCTAGCTTTGCTTGCTGTGGCTTGGCATTGCATGCCATTGCTGAGTCTGTCATCTACTAGGACCCCCAGATCTTTTTCCATCCTGGATTCCCCCAGAGGTTCTGCCCCTACCAATAACTTGCATTCATGTTTTTAGCCCAAGTGCATTACTTTACATTTTTCAACCTTAAACCTCATTTGCCATGCATTTGCCCATCCCTTTATTTTATTGAGGTCTTCTTGTAAAGTTTTTATATCTTGCTGTGAAGGTATTGCCCTACTTGGCTTTTTATCATCAGCAAACACTGAGATTGAGCTATTTATACCAATGTCTATAACATTTATGAATAAATTAAACTGACATGGTCCCAAGACAGAGCCTTGGGGTACCCCACTTACCACTCCAGACCAGTCTGAGTACTCGTTATTTATCACTACCCTTTGGACACACCCCTTTGGTCCATGCTTTCCAACCTCAATTTGTAAATTAAGAGTTTATGGGGGACTGTATTGAATGCCTTTGCAAAATCCAGATACACCACATCCACTGGCCTCGCTTTATCTAGATGGCAGCTCAATTCCTCATAGAATGGTAACAGATTGGTTTGGAAAGAATGACTTTTCAGAAATCCATGCTGATTACTACTAATGATACTGTTTTCATCAGCAAAATCTTGGATATATTCCCTTATCATCCCCTCTAATAGTTTACATACTATTGATGCTAGACTGATTGACCTGTAGTTTCCAGGAATATATATCTGCCCTGTGTTGAATATTGGTACCACGCTGGCCCTATGCCAATCAGTTAGTACCATTCCTGTCAGTATACTGTTCATAAAAATAAGGGAAAGCAGTCTGGCTATAACCTGACTGAGTTCTTTGAGGACTCCCGGGTGTAAGCCATCCGGTCCTAGTGATTTATTAGTGTTAAGCTTTTCTAGGCTTTTTTTAGACACCAGCTTCTGTTATCCACAAGGGTAGATTATGTGCTGCGTTACTAATGATACAGTTATGATTACTATACCTTTCCTTTTCCTTTGTAAAAACTGAAGAGAAGAATGCATTTAGTACAGTTGCCTTCTCTCTGTTTGTAACCAACTTCCCTTCATTATCCTTCATGAGGCCAATATTCTCACTTTTTTACTGGTAATATACTGTATATAAACATTTTCTTTTTACTCTTCTCCACTATGTGCCTCTCATAGTCCATTTTAGCTATCCTGCTTGCATTCTCACACTTCTTATTGCATTCATTGTAGTATTGGAATGCTGACACTGTCCCCTCTGCCTTTTATTTCTTAACCACTTCCAGACCGGACACTTTTACCCCCTTCCTGACCAGGGCAATTTTCAGCTTTCAACACTATCACACTTTGAATGACAATTGCGCGGTCATGCAACACTGTACCCAAATGAATTTTTTACCATTTTTTTGAGACAGATAAAGCTTTATTTTGGTGGTATTTATTCACCGCTGGGATTTTTATTTTTTTGCTATGTAAATGAAAAAGTCCAAAAACTTTGAAAAAAAGTGTTTTTAATTTTTAAACATTTTTTTTTTACATTTTCATTTTATTTTTTTATATTATTATTTTTTATTTTAATTTTTTTTTTACATACTGTCACCCTAGCAGTGAGGAGTGATGAAGATTTTTTTTTTTTTTTACACTGATTGCTTTTACACCCATATAGGGTGTAAAAGCAATCATTTCTCTTTCTCTCTGTGTGCATTCTTGCACTCATTGAGAAGTACTGAGTGAGCTGTGATTGGTCACAGCTTGTCACATGGTACAAGGCTGTTGTGAATAGCCTTGTACCATGTGACCTCTGTGATCATTCACAGATTTCACACGTAGTAAGCAATGATGTCACAAGTGACATCTTGCTTACTACTTTGCATGTCATCACTTATTGGCCAATCAGTGATCACATGATCGGGACCTCGTACAGAGGTCCTGTCCGACGATCGGTGTTTCACTGTATATATGCAACGGCCGGTCGGGAAGTGGTTAAATGCCATTTTTTTCTCTTTGATATGTCTTTATACAATAAAGTTTAGCCACCCAGGTTTAATATTTGCTCTTTTTATATTCGTTGCCTATTGGAATACACTGGATAATGCATTTATTTAAAATGTTCCTAAAGTACTCCCATTTTTCCTCAGTGTTCAATGTTTCTTGGATTGGGTCCCATTTAATATCTTGCAGTGTTGAGCGCAGTTTAGAAGAGTTGGTAAATTTTGTGTTTTTGTACTACCCCCATGTCTCCTTTTCCTATGATTTATGAATGTAATTATCCTGTGATCGCTGGTTCTCAAGTTGTCCTGTACCTCCAAGTCTGCAACCAGATCTGCATTATTTGGGACTAATAGATATAGCAATACATTTTTTCTAGTCAGGCCAACCACTAATTGGCACATGAAGTTGTCCTGTATGACCTTCAACTTCTTCCCATCTGCCCATTCTACATAGACGGCAGACAAGAAGCCGCTCTGATGTGGGCTAATGTTCATGTACATCAGTCTGCATTGATGGCTCCTGCGTGACTGACAGAGTACGCACCCTGGAGTCTGGTGATCGGTGTGTCACCAAGACACAGCAGATCATATTACTGCTGTGTTTTTGTACTACCCTCGTGTCTCCTTTTCCTATGATTTATGAATGTAATTATCCTGTGATCGCTGGTTCTCAAATTGTCCCATACCTCCAAATCTGCAACTAGACCTGCGTTATTTGTGATTAATAGATCTAGCAATGCATTTTTTCTAGTCGGGGCATCCACTAATTGGCACATGAAGTTGTCCTGTAAGACCTTTAACGTCTTCCCATCTGCCCATTCTACATAGACGGCAGACAGGAAGCAGCTCCGATGCTGGCTAATGTTCCTGTACATCAGACTGCATCGATGGCTCCTGTGTGGCTGACAGAGTACACACCCCGGAGCCCGGTGATCGGTGTGTCACCAGGACACAGCGGATCACATTACTGCTGTGTTTGGGTGATCATGTGGTGTTTTACCATGTGACTTCTGTAAACAATCACAACACTCACATTGTAAACAATGAAACTGAAACTGAAAGATCGCTTCTCTCTGCTCTCAGTGTGAGAGCAGAGAGAAGCGATCCTGCGGTGTGTAAGCAGTCTGTCAGGCTGCTTGTACACTCACACACTGCAGTGCCAGCCACCCCAGTGCCCCAGTTTAGTGCCCCTGTATCCCTGATCACTGCCCCACAATATTATTTTTTTATTATTATTATTATTATACAGGATTTATATAGTGCCAACAGTTTGCTCAGCGCTTTACAATATAACAGGAGACAATACAGTAACAATACAGTTCAATACAAGAGGGATAGGAGGGCCCTGCTCCTTGGAGCTTACAATCTAGGAGGGAGGGGCTAGTGGTACAAAAGGTAGTAACTGTGGGGGATGGACTGGTTGGAAGAGTAGAAGATTCCATTATTAGCTGAGGGCAAGATAGGCTTCCTTTCAGAGATAGGTTTTCAGAGATCGCCTAAAAGTGAGCAGAGTAGGTGATATTCTGATAAATTGGGATAGAGAGTTCCAGAGGATGGGGGAACCGCTTGAGAAGTCCTGGAGACGAGCATGGGAGGAGGAGACAAGGGAGCTAGAGAGTAGGGGGTCTTGCGAGGAGCGGAGAGTACGGTTTGGGTGATATTTAGAGACAAGATCGGTGATGTAATTTGGGGCAGAGTTATAAATGGCTTTATACATTATTGTTAATTTTTTGAATTGTATCTGTTGGGCAATGGGAAGCCAATGGAGGGATTGGCAGAGAGGGGTGGCAGATACAGAACGGTTAGTAAGGTGGATGACTCTGGCAGCAGCATTCATGATAGACTGAAGAGGGGATAGCCTGCGATTAGGTAGGCCAATGAGGAGGGAGTTACAATAGTCAAGGCAAGATATAACAAGGGAGTGAATAAGTTGCTTAGTGATTTCCGAGGTTAGGAATGGGCGTATCTCGGAGATGTTGCGGAGGTGAAGTCTGCAAGATTTGGACAGTGAATAGATTTGGGGCTGAAAGGACAGATGGGAGTTTAGGATTACACCTAGTACCCTGGCATGAGGGGAGGGACTGTAATTGAGTTTGAGAAAGTGGAGTGACATCCATGCTGTTATGTCACTTAGTAGGTTAGTAATGCAAGAGGAGACTGAAGGAGTGGGGTGAGGGGTAGAAAGATAGATTTGTGTGTCATCAGCATAGAGATGATACTTAAAGCCATGGGAGTTTATAAAGTGACCAATGGAGGAGGTGTAGATGGAGAAGAGAAGGGGTCCAAGGACAGAACCTTGAGGGACCCCTACAGAAAGAGGGAGTGAAGAGGAGGAGGCTGCATTATAGGTAACGCTGACGGAGCGCTGCGATAGATAGGAGGAGAACCAGGAGAGAGCAGAGTCTCTGAGGCCAAGAGAGTGGAGTTTTTTGAGGAGGAGGGGGTGGTCAACTGTATCAAAAGCCGCAGAGAGTGTCAAGTAGTAACAGTACAGAGTAGTGACCATTGGTTTTAGCAGTTAGTAGATCATTAGTGAGTTTTAGTAGGGCAGTTTCAGTGGAGTGTAGTGAGCGAAAGCCAGACTGTAAAGGGTCAAGAAGGTTATTGTCGGTGAGGTGGGAGCTCAGGTGAATGTAGACTAAGCGTTCTAGGAGTTTAGAGGTAAATAGGAGCAGGGAGATGGGTCTTAAGTTGTTCAGGTTGGTGGGGTCCAGGGAGGGCTTTTTAAGTATGGGAGTGATGTGTGCATGTTTTAGACGGGAGGGGAAGGCACCAGTAGAGAAGGAAAGATTGAAGCTGTGAGTGAGGGAGCATAGGATGGAAGAAGAGGGTGACCGTAGTAGTTGTGAGGGGACAGAATCCAGGGGGAAGGTAGTGAGACGGGATTCTGACAAAACCTTAGTTACCTCTTTGGTAGTAGCAAGGTCAAAAGAGGAAAGTGTTGAGGGAGGTTTAGTATAAGGTATGCTAAGTGGGATGGATGTCTGTGCAGTGGCAATGCCCCTACGAATTGCATCAATCTTGTTTTTGAAATGATTTGCAATCTCGTGAGCAGTGAGTGAGGTACTGGGTGGAGGTGGAGAAAGTAGAAAGTTAAAAGTAGAGAAGAGATGACGAGGACTGGATGACAAGGTATTAATAAGAGTGACAAAGTAGGCTTGTTTGACAGCATGAAGGGAGGAATTGTATGTTAAGAAAGCAGATTTATATAGGGTGAATTCTTGTTGAGATTTGATTTTACGCCACAATCGCTCCAGTGCACGACTATGTATTTAAGATTTCTGGTGTCGTCAGTCTGCCAAGGTTGTAACGTAGTCAGGGCCTGATGCTTTGTGCTGTTAGAGGAGCAAGTGAGTCTATTGTGGATAAAAGGGAACTGTTGTAGACAGCAGTGGCCAGGTCAAGGCAGGACAGGGGAGAGATTCTGTCATAGAGGCGGTCAGTTGCAGAGTGGAAAGGAGCAGGGTTCAAGTTGTGAAGATTTCTGTGGGTAATTGTTTGCTGCTTGGAGGGATAGGTGTTTGAAGACGAGGACACTGTGAAGGTGATGAGATTGTGATCAGAGAGAGGAAAGGGGGTGTTTGTGAGGTTGTAGGGAGTGCAAAGATGGGAGAAAACAAGGTCTAATGTATTCCCATCAGAGTGAGTGGAGGACTGTATACATTGTGCTAATGCAAAAGATGAGGTTAGGTTGAAGAGTTGGGATGTAGCCGGGTTGTTGACATTAATAGGGATGTTAAAATCTCCGAGAATGATAGTGGGTAGTTCAGAGGAGAGAAAGAAGGGTAACCAGGCGAAGAAATCATCAAGAAAGCTGGACACCGGTCCAGGAGGCCGATAGATCACTGCAAACCTCAGAGAAATGGGAGAAAACAGCCATATGCAGTGAGTCTCGAAAGAAGAGAAGGATAGAGAAGGAGGGTTAGGGAGGACTTGAAAGGTGCTCAGTGGGGATAGAAGCAAACCAACCCCACCACCTTTCCGACCACTGGGTCTGGGTGAGTGGGTCCAGAGGAGGCCTCCATAGGAAAGTGCTTTGGGAGAAGCAGAATCTGCTGCTTGAAGCCAGGTTTCTGTAACAGCTAGTATGTTAAGGGAACGGATGACAAAAAGGTCATGGACAGAGGTGAGCTTATTACAGACAGAGCGGGCATTCCAGAGCGCACATGAAAAAGGGAGGGTGGTTTTTGGGAGCATGGGGACCGATATTAAATTGAGGGGATTGCGGCTATTCCCGGAAAAAAAGGATGCTTGGTGTGGGGGTGAAATAGTGGATGACCAGGGTTTGGGGAGATATCCCCAGAGGTTAGGAGAAGAAGGGTGAGGAAAGCAAGATGGGAGCAAGATGTACATGAGCGCAAATGCTTTCCAGTCCTGGTGTTTGGGTCAGCAGGGGAGTGAAGTATCAGCAGGAGGTGATGAGAGCAGAAGTAGGGAGATGGTAGCAGTGAGGGTGAGATGTACAAGTTTTGGGGTGGAGCAGAGGGGTAAAGAAGTGAGATTTTGGGAACGCAGGATAGTAATATGAAATGGAGGAGTGGAGGGGACATATTAAAAGGTACACGGAGTGGGACTCAGACTTGTAAGAGATGTTTCCCAGGGTGTTTGCTTGCAGTCTGTCCAGCGTGCAGTAGAGTTTCTTTTTGTTGTATCTTCCTGCTGCTTGAGTTATCCTGCTTTAGTTAAACTGCTGTGCTCAACTGCTTCTTAGCACTCCATCAAAAACAGCACTCACGCAAAAGCAGCACCCCATCTGTGACTATGCCCCCCAATCTGTGACCTCCCCCCATGAGCTGCTCTACATTTATAGGGAGATAAATAATAAATAATGCAGGGAAGCCCTGTCACCTGTCCCAGTGTGCACAAAACACCTCCATACACCATACCAATGTCCTCATCACTACCATACCAGTGTCTTGATCACCCCTATATCCCAAACCAATACCCTGACCACTTCCATATGCCATACCAGCACCCTGATCACTTCCATACACCATACCAGCTCCCTGATCACCATTATACACCATACCAGTGCCTTAATCCTTGCACATACCCCATACCATCACCCTGATCCCCACCATACCCCATACCAGCATCCTGATCACTCCCATACCCCATACCAGCATCCTGATCACTGACATGCCCCATACCAGCATCCTGATCACCCCATATGCCATACCACTGTCTCAATCACTGCCATACCCCATAATAGTGTGCTGATCACCACCATACCCCATGCCATCACTCCAATTACCACCATGCCCCATACCAGCTTTTTGGTCACTCCCATACCCCATACCAGCATTTTGATCACCACTATACCCCATAACAGCGGCCTTCTACACCATACCAACGTCCTGATCACCGCCATACCTCATGCTAATGTCCTGATCATTGCGATACCCCTTACCAGCATCCTGATCACTGCCATATGCCATACCAGCGTCCAGCATTTCAGGATTTCAACTGATCAATTTTCAAATATATATCCCATAGTTTGTAATCTATAGCTTTCACACAGACTACATAATATAAACTGCTTTGGATTATTTTTACCCAAAAAATATAGCAGAATACATTTTGGCCTAAATTTTTGAAGAAATATTCTCTATTTGCAAAGTGTTATAAAAAAAATTAAGCAAAACATTATTTTTTTTCAAAATGTTTGGTATTTTTTCATTTTTACAGCAAAAAATAAAAAACCCAGTGGTGATCAAATACCATCAAAAGAAAACTATATCTGTCTTAAAAAAGGGATACAATTTGTGATAGTGCTGAAAGATGAAAATTGGCCTGGATGGAAGGAGGTGAAAGTGTTCGGACTTGAAGTTACATAGTTACATAGTTATTCTGGCTGAAAAAAGACAAAAGTCCATCCAGTTCAACCATAAAAAAAAAAAGTATAATCCTATACCCACAGTTGATCCAGAGGAAGGAAAAAAACCCCAGCAAAGCATGATCCAATTTGCTCCTGCTGGGAAAAAAAATTCCTTCCTGATCCCCCTAGAGGCAATTGGATTTTCCCTGGATCAACGTTACCTATAAATGTTAGTATCCAGTTATATTCTGTGTATCTAAGAAACAATCCAGGTCTTTTTTGAAGCAATCCACTGAGCTGGCCAGAACCAACTCTTGAGGGAGTCTATTCCACATTTTCACAGCTCTCACTGTGAAGAAACATTTCCGCATTTAGAGATTAAATTTCTTTTCCTCCAGACGTAAAGAGTGCCCCCTTGTCCTCTAGGATGACCTCAAGGTGAATAACTCTACACCGAGTTCACTATATGAACCACTGATGTATTTATACATGTTGATCATATCCCCCCTTAATCTCCTCTTCTCAAGAAAGAATAAATTCAGTTCCTCTAATCTTTCCTCATGGCTGATCTCCTTCATGCCTCATATCAGTTTGGTTTCCCTTCTCTGTACATTATCCAGTTCCCCAATGTTCTTTTTGTGAATTGGTGCCCAAAACCAAATTGATGGTTAAGAAATGACAAGCCTTAGATGAGTAAGCTGTTCCTTCACCCAATCAGTATCTGGATAGTTGAAGTCCCCCATAATGATGACTTTGCCCTGCCTCGCTGCCTATCTAACTATGATAGGAGATGCAAGTCCACCTCATATTTCAAGTTGGGGGGCTGTAGCATACCCCCACTATTAAGTTCCCCCTTGATTATTCCCTTTGAGGTTCCACCCACAGGGATTCCATGCCCCCCCCCCATCCCATTTGCAATGTCATCCCTCACATTCACAATTTTTGATACACAGGTACCCTCTGACCTTTGCTCACTGATGGTTTTTGCTTCCTCTGATCCCTCCCCCCACCACCTAGTTTAAAAGCCCTTCCAGCTTTTTGGCCATTCTCTCCCCCAGCAGAGCTGCACCCTCCCCATTAAGGTGCTACTACCAGTAATCCAAGCTACTCCAAGTTACTCCAGATACACTAGCTATCCTAAATTACTCACAGTTATTCCCACTACTCTGAGTTACTTCCAATAATCTAAGTTAGTCCTAGTTACTCCCAATACTTCAAGTTATTTCCAGTACTCCCAATTACTCCTAATGCTCCAAGTTACTCCCAGTTACTCCAAGTTACTTCCAATACTCCAAGTTATTCCAAATTACTCAAAATACTCCTTGTTACTCCCATTTACTTACAGTGCTCCAATAATGCTCCACACTACTAACAGTGTCTCAGTCTTGCCCCTGCTTCATTCCTCACTGCTCCTCTGCAGTCAGTCCTATGACTGTGTCCTGCTCTCTCACTTACAACATGCTCGCAACTTCTCCTGTCACTGTTCCTGCATCCTTCTGTCAGCCAGCAGTTCCTCTCTCACTGTTTCCAGTGCCCTCTTTTCAGTGTGTCCAGACTCCCGTGCTCACTCTCACCATTCTGTGGCTGCTCCTCCTGTCAGCATTTTCCTCCTCAGTCTCCCTCGTGCTGGTCCTCTCTCTCTCCACTGTGCAGCAAGCTGACTAATTTCTTTGTGATTTACACATCATGAGGATTTGCATGCCATGCCCCAGATTTTGTTCCAGCATGTTAGAGGGATAGAGTGATGGAGAGCTAGACCCCATTTTTTCATATATAAATGAGATTCCTCTGTTAGAGGGGTAACCTCTAAACCTCTGAAGTGTTTTCTATATGGAAGATGAGGCTGAGAGGGACCCTGAGTGCAGATGGTTTCAAACCTCATGGGTCAGTCCTGGGCTAGGAAAGGTTTCATGGCTAGGAAGAAATGTCTAAATTGGCATTATAAATAAAAGGTCTGTTGAGGGAGGCATATCTTCCTAGTTTGCACTTCCTCAAAAGAACTATACTTATGGGACTCCGGATTTATAAGATGTCGTTACTGGAAGATGACTGCCTGTGCCCAGGGCAACATTTGCATATATGATAAACTATCTGGAATTCCAGGATTGCATTACATTAGTGATTATCAAGCAAGATGAAGCTAGAGTGTGTTTCCTAATAATAGTTTTCCAAATTCAGATAGTAAAAATCATTACAACTAGTAATACATTTTCTGAAGGCAACCAGTTCAATGAACAGGGATGCACTGTGTACAATTTTCCCAATTCTAATTCTGACCAGGGATTGCTAGGGGATATAGTGGACCACAAAAATATTTGGCATAGGAGAGTCATAAAGTAATAATTGATTAATTCCAGTCCCTAGACCACCTAAAGACGTCGGAGAAAGGTCAACAGAACTGGATATTTTATGGGTTTTATTGTGCCAGAAGAAGTTAAGAAATTAATTTTGTAGTGTACGTAGCTGGGCCATTGGAACTGGGACAGATTACGTTTTGAACAGATGTTCAATTTTGGTAGTACTTACATTTTTAGATTTCAGATGTAGATTAAATTTTAACTAAGAAACAAATGTCATACGTATACCATTGTTTTAGCAATTTATGGATTTCTTGGATTAGGAGAGGGTAGTTTGATTTATAAAGAGTTGTATGAGTGGCTGTAATGTGCATACCCAATTATTTAATAGACTGTTAACACTATTGATATTGATAATTAGCTTGTAACTAGGAGAGTTGGGCTGGAGGTATAAGGATCAGTAGGGATTCAGTCTTTGTAGTGTTACTTTTGTAGCCTGATACATGATGCAGGATCTAGAGAGTAGGTGTGAGGTTCTGTGAGTGAGATTTACATTACCTACACTTGACCTTAATGCCATAGATATCAGCCTCCAAATGTGAATGAGATTTACATTACCTACACCTGACCGTAATACCATAGATATCAGCCTCCAAATGTATTGCTGCAGCTAGAGGTTCTAGGCACAGTACAAATAATAAAAGATATAGAGTGCACCCTTGTTTGGTGCCATTATCCATTTGGAGTGTGCCCAACATTGCATGAGGAAGTTTAACCTGAGTAGTTGGTGTGGAGTAGAGTGGTTTAATTGCTTTAAAAAAAGTGGCCACGAATCCCTATGTGTCATAAAGTGACAAACATGTACAGCTATCCTAATCTGTCAAAAACCTTTAGAGCGTTTAGGCTCAGAAGCAGGGCAGGAATTTTAGTCCTTTTAATGACATCTACCAGGTCAACTGTTTGTCTTGTATTGTCTCCCACATGCCTAGCCCACACAAAACCGAATTGATCTTTGTTTATAAGCTTAGGAAGTATCAAAGATAACCTGTTGGCAAGAATGTTTGTAAAGTTTTTATAATCAGAATTAGGTAGTGCAATGAGTCTAGAACGGGCTGGAGATATAGGTTTTTCCCAGGTTTTGATATTACCATGATATATGAGTGCTGGAAATGAAGGTGGAAAATTTCACTCTTAAACAGAGATTTATAGAGAGCCAGTAGGGAAGGGGTCAGAATAGAAAATAATTTTTAATAACAAGAATAGCGGAAGCCATCTGGGCTGGGGAATTTATGCAGAGGTAGGTCTTTAATTACTCCCTTAAGTTGCTCTAAAGTAATAACATTGTTTATTGAGATGAGATCTGCATGGGTTAATTTAGAGAGTCTAAGACTAGACATAAATTTATCAAAAGCCTCCTTGTTAAAAGGAAGATGGATTTCCAACAACAAGTAATTATACATCTTACTACAAAATTTCTCAAAGGTTTTTGCAATAGCATGAGGCCATTAGGTAGGAGTACCATCATGTTGAAAAAGAAACTCGGGGGCTGTTTGAGATGGTCTGGTTCATTGTTTATTCACCAGGTTTGTTGGAGCTCATAAAACTTTTGTTTAGTCCATAAGAGATTATTTTTTAAACTTTTGTATATCAACTGCCTCAAGCTGATTTTGCAACAGAATGACTGTTCAAAGCTGGGGTACTGTAGTTGAAGATAACTGAGATTATGCCTTACGTAGTTTTTGCAATATTTCAGTTTTAGCAATGGCAGAGTCTAGTTTGAGACAAATATTTGCTGAGATGCCTTGACCTCTAATGTAAGTGTTAAGAGCTTCCTATAAAGTAGAAGACTGTGAGGCTGTTCTGATGTTTAATTGAAAAAATTCCTCCAGAGCCTTGGACAATTGAGTTTAAATCACCTTGTTATGGAGAAGTGTTTTATTTAAACACCAGTGGCCTGTTCTAGGGCTACCACGTGCCACCTCAAGGTCCAAGGCATAATCTAACCAGTTAATTATATTTCAGAGGAAATGAACGGAGTAACGAGGCTAAAACAAAAAATGGTCCAACCTAGAGTACATATTATGTGCTGCCAAGTAAAAACTAAACTGTTTTTGTAAGGGATTCTTTATCTGCCATGTATCAAATAAACAACGTTCCCTCATTAGCTTGCAGAATAAGATAGACAATTTAACGAGCTGTTTAGATTTTAATTCCCATAGAGTTTCTATCTATCTCTAGATGGTGACATAATTAGGTTGAATTCATCCCTAACTACAATGTATAGATAAGCTGACTGAAGTAGTTTATCAAAGTTTTGGTCATAGGTCTGCCTGTAAGTCTACAGTGAAGCAGGATATGTTGGTCTTGGGGGTCTAAGTCAGAAGACAACAGCTGTAATGGACAGGTACATTTAATTAAGATAGCTACACCTGCTTTCCCAGAATGGTCTAAAACAACATAAACCATTGGGAAATATTTTAGATCAAATTTGAATTGTGATTCCTGCACCATAACTAAATATATTTGCAAGGTCCTAAATTCATTTAAGGCTAACCACCTCTTCCTTATGGAATTTAAACCCTTAAAATTGTATGATATATTCTGCAGTGGCATTAAAAAGTAAAGACTTGAGCAGCTGTTGGTAAACAGGCTTGGCAAGAATAAACCATTTGATGAGCTGTTCTAAAACATAAAATTATAACCCAGTATCTACAACAATAAAAAAAACGAGAAACCTAAAACAGTTATAACTACCACATAGAAAACACATCAGTGGCAAAGAAATCGAGATCAGTATCCATCTCAGGTTTCCATGTACAAGACCACAGGAATGGAGAAGGAACATGGAGATGTTAAAAATTGGCGGAGGTCGCCGTCTGCTTTTTTAAAGAAAGCAATAAGCAATAAAAAACAACCTGAAAGATCACGAACTTGGGCTATATGGGTATATGTCAATATTCTCTGGGGGATAGGAATATAAGGGCCTATACGCATATAAAAAGTAGTAAATGAAATCACAAGTGACCTGAACTGCAAGCATATCATTACCACTATCCACATTATCACAGAGGTCCATGCAGAAGGAATCCCGGGACCCAAGATGATGGAAACTCAAAGTCAGAGTTTGCCAGAGAAGCTTCTGGAGATTGTCTAATAGCAGAGAGTGCCAGGGAAGCTGCTGCGGATATGCAGATTCATACTGGGAAGTGGCATAAATAAAAAAAAAGTGAGAAAGCAATTATAATAAAAGGATTGCAAACATAACACAAATCCTTTTGTTATACTGTAATTGCTTCTCATTTTTATTATTATGCATTTTTTGTAACACTTTCTCCCACTTGTCTCCCAGAAGTTTATATTGATATACTGTAAATAATTTTCTAAATCTCATATCCCTTGTAACTTGGCCTGACCCTCAAACAGATTTGTGAGGGAATTAGGTAAAAGAAAAAGAGCCTATGCTTAGGGTATTCTTGTGTAGGTTTCCTCTGGGTCCATCAGCAACATACCACACTCCAAACACATGCTGGTAAATTCATTGACTCCTGGCTCCTAAATTGGCCCTAGTATGTGTATAGGAACCTTATATTGTAAGCTCCTTGAGAACATGGACTGATGTGAATGCATAGTATGTAAAGTGATGTGTCTGCACTATGCCTTTAATAAATAATAATAGGATCCTTTATGAATGCACACATTTAAATGCATTTGAAAATGAAAGAATGTATATGTATTATGCAGCTCTCTCATTTTAAGCAGCCAAAACCTGATTTGTTTTGGATAGAGCTGAGAAGGTTTGTAACCACTGTTAAGATAAGAAGTAATGGGAAATGCCTCCAACTGGGACACAGGAAAAAACAATATACAATTTTAGTAGAGTAGGGAAAGCTTAAACCAGCAAGTGAAGAAAAATTTTCAAAAATTTTCAATTTACATTTAGCTTGGCATCTCATTTGATGGCACTATATAAATGCCTATTATAAATTGGATCATTTACTATACATTCACATACATTGCATTCATTTAACTGCCTTTGAAAATGAAAGGAGCCAGCACAATGGCTAAGTGGTTAGCACTTATGCCTAGCAGCACCAGGGCAATTGGTTTGAAACCCAACCACTACCTGCATGGAATTTGCATGTTCTCCCTGTGCCTGTGTGGGTTTCCTCTCATGCTCCAAAGACATGCTGGTAGGTTATTTGGCTCCTGTCTAATTTGGCCCCAGTGTATGTATAAATGTGAGTTAGGGACCTTAGACTGTAAGCTCCTTGAGGGCAGGGAGTGATGTGAATGTATAATAAATATGTAAAGTGCTGGGTAAATTGACTGAGATATGTAAGTATCTTAAATAAATGTTTGTACTATGCAGGTCTCATATTTTTAAGCCATAGTCAAGCCAAAGCTGTTTCCCACTATAACTCTTTCACATTATAAAAATGAGTTGGATTTTAACAAAAAAAAATTGTTTTATAATATATTTATCGCCTTTATATAACTTTATATGTACACAATCTTTGATCATGAATACACAGTAACGATGATATGCCTAGCTTAACATTAAGTCAATGCAACACAAAAGTGAACACACAAAACCATATCTTAAACACAAGACAAACAATGACATAATGCATGTGTTTTCATGTCATCATTTTACACTAGATACAATTTTACACTAATGTAGATAAATCATCCAGTTGGTTTATATACAAAACAGACACCTTCATTTCTGAAAAGTTGGGAATAAGAAATCTTTGTCTCCTTAACCTCCCTGGCGGTATTCCTGAGTGTAGCTCGGGGTAAAGTTTCAGCACCACAAGCGGTAACCCCGAGCTGCACTCGGGAATACCCTGCAGCGTTGCTCCGGGATCTCTTCTTCACTTACCTTGTCCTTCGCTCCCGCGATGTCTCTCCTGCAGTGTCCCCAGCAATTTCCTCCGGCTGATGCCGGCATCCATCTTCTGATTTCCGTTCCTTGCGACGTCGGGACGTACGGGGGACGGAACTGGTGGGAAATTTAAAAATGTGAAAAAGTGACATTCACTAAATACACTAAAATCACATAGTAAAACATTACTGTATCAAACCATTTCACATACATTTTGTCCCCAGTGCTTTGTCCTGTGCCCTGCCTGCATTTTTACTCTTCTTTCTGCCTTGAAACTGAGAAATGTCCATGGCGTCCCTTTAGGTCAAAAGCGGTTTTAGACCAGCTAGAGAACAGCGATAGTAAATCAGAACCACTTGCAGAATTGAGTGATAATGATTCGTGGGGAAATTCGTCATCAGACACTGAAAACGATTTTGCGACTTTGCTCAGTGATGTGCGAACTTGGCGCTATATTTCAAATTTCAGTGTTTTTGGTTTGATTATATTATTGAAATACATTTATTATTATATTATTATTTTTTATGATTATTTATTAAATTCTAATTTATGATTTCGTGTTTCAAATTTTAACATACCCGGGATGTTTACTAGACTCTTGATTTCAGTGAGTTATTCCTAAAAATTACAGGCCTACAATAAAAAAAATACATATTTCCATGCAAAAAAATGTACTGCTTTGAGCACAGAAGTACTGACATAATCAGACCGCTAGGGAGGCTACCAATAATTTTTTTTGCTGAGCAACACTACAGCATAACTTTAGTATGTGAAGCTTCTTAAATGGGTTGCTTTTTCTGAAGCTAGACACAAAGGCATGTCTATGGTTCATCCTATGTAAAATCACAAGTTGTGCTGATTTTAATGTGATTTTTGTTTCAACTAAACTCTAGCTTAGGTGGCCAGTGTATAACAAATGTATCCATACACCCTTGTGGCCACTTCAGAGAACCAAATAATTCAATCAATCAATCAATCAAATAGTAAATCAAATTCATTGTGCATAATTAAAGTTTATGTGGTGGACAACTACACTAGCAGATCTTATCTCATCATACAGGATTTTTGAGAATTTGTGTTGTCCTGTTTATGTGATAGATACAATAAATAATATTGAAATGCTGCACATGATGACAATATTGGCACATGGCCCAGTTATTAGAAAACTGGAACGTTTTTAACCTAAAAAGCCCATGGATGCTTTTTAATCACTTTAGCTCTCCGGCTTTTAATTTTTTGCATACATGTAATCATCTGTATTTTTGGCCATAAAATTACCTAAAATTCATAGAACATTATATATTTTCTAGAAGGAGAGACCCTGTAGAATACAAATAGAGTAGTTGCAATTTTTTTTATGTCATAGGACATTTGGGCAACTGTTTAGCAAAACACATATTTTCAGGAGAATAAATTGAATTTCTGTACAAAAACAAGCAATGTAATATCCAATGTTTGATCAAATGCAAAAGGTGGGATTGTGTTGAGTAAACAGATACCAAACATGTCAAGACTTAAAATTGTGTGTACCCTTTATATCACAAAAATTCATGATAGACTGAAGATGAGATAGCCTGCGATTAGGTAGACTATTGAGGAGGGAGTTACAACAGTCAAGGAGAGAGATAACAGTGAATAAGTTGCGAATAAGGTTTCAAAGGTTAAAAACGGCCGTATCTTGGAAATGTTGCGGAGGTGAAGTCTAAAAGATTTGTACAGTGATTGGATTTGGGGCTGACAGGACAGATGGGAGTCTAGAATTACACCTAGTACCCTGGCATGAGGGTTGGGACTGATGGTTGTATTATTCATCTTGATGGAGAAGTCAGGGGAGGGGGCACGGGCTGGAGTGAATAGTATGATCTCTGTTTTGGAAAGATTTAGTTTGAGGAAGTGGAGTGACATCCATGCTGATATGTCACTTAGTAGCTTAGTAATGGGAGAGGAGCCTGAAGGGGTGAGGTGAGGAGTAGAAAGATAGATTTTTGTATCATCAGGATAGAAATGGTAGTTAAAGCCATGGGAGTTTATCAAGTGATCAAGAGAGGAGGTGTAGATGGAGAGGAGAAGGGGTCCAAGGACAGAACCTTGAGGGACCCCTACAGAAAGAGCAAGTAGAGAGGAGGACAAATAGTTACAGGTAACGGAGATAAGGAGTGATGTGATAGGTAGGAGGAGAACCAGGAGAGAGCAGAGTCTCAGAGTCCAAAAGAGTGGAGTTTTTTGACGAGGAGGGGATGGTCAACAGTATCAAAAGCCGCAGAGAGGTCAAGTAGTAAAAGTATGGAGTAGTGACCATTGGTTTTAGCAGTTAGTAAATCATTAGTGAGTTTTAGTAGGGCAGTTTCAGTGGAGTGTAGTGAGTGAAAGCTAGACTGTAAGGGGTCAAGAAGGTTGTTGTCAGTGAGGCAGGAGCTCAGGCAATTGTAGACTAAGTGTTCTAAGAGCTTAGAGGTAAATAGGAGCAGGGAGATGGGTCTTACGTTGTTCAGGTTGGTGGGGTCCACCGAGGGCTTTTGAAGTATGGGAGCGATCTGTGCATGCTTTAGAGGGGTGGGGAAGGCACCATTTGAGAGGGAGAGATTGAAGATGTGAGTGAGGGAGCATAGGACAGAAGAAGAGGGTGACCGTAGCAGTTGAGAGGGGACAGGGTCCAGGGGGCAGGTGGTGAGGTGGGCTTCTGAGAAAACTTTAGTGGCCTCTTCAGTAGTAGCAAGGTCAAAAAAGGAAAGTGTTGAGGGAAGTTTAATATAAAGTATGCTAAGTGGGATAGATGTCTGTGTAGCGGAGATGCTCCTATGAATTGCATCAATCTTGTTTTTGAAATTATTTGCAATCTCGTAAGCAGTGAGTGAGTTTCTGGGTTGAGGTGGAGGTGGAGAAAGTAAAGAGTTAAAAGTAGAGAAGAGATGACGAGGGCTGGATGACAAGGTATTAATAAGAGTGACGAAGTAGACTTGTTTTGCAGCATGGAGGGAGGAATTGTATGTTAAGAAAGCAGATTTATATAGGATGAATGCTTGTTGAGATTTGATGTTACGCCGCAATCGCTCCAGTGCATGACTATGTCGCTTAAGATTTCTGGTGTTGTCAGTCTGCCACGGTTGTAATGGCCGGGTCTGATACTGTGTGTAGTTAGAGGAGCAAGTGAGTCTAGTGTGGATGAAAGTGAACTGTTGCAGATAGCAGTGGCCAGGTCAAGGCAGGACATGGGAGAGATTCTGTCATAGAGGTGGTCAGTTGCAGAGTGGAAAAGAGAAGGGTTTAAGTTGTGAAGGTTTCTGAAGGTAATTGCTGCTTGGAAGGAAGAGTGTTTGAAGATGAGCACACTGTGAAGGTGATGAGATTATGATCAGAGAGAGGAAAGGAGGTGTACAGATGTTCCTCTGTATCCTCCTGCTCATCATCTTGAATGCATTTATTGTGGTCCTGAGAGTGAAGTATGGAAGGGGGTGGTGGGGAAACTTCACTGTCTGTACTGTAAAAGTGATCGGGCAACTATACAACTACCCAGATCACTTTTACATTACAGCCAGTAGCCAGCTGAGGAAAACAAGGACAAGTTTGTGACTATTGCAGCCATGATTTTTTCTTTTAATTGACAACAAAATTTGACTGATCATTAAATTGCTTTCAACATCATTTCTTGCTATTTGATATCTGAGATCTGGCAATTAATCCTATTTGCATGCTTTTGTAAATTGATCATTTAAAAAAATAGCTACATATTTATTCTGTTACTTGGTGAAAATAGAAAAAAGTCAATGTGTGAAGTTATTTTAAAACTAGAGCTATTTCTCTTGATCTTTAAAATAAAAATGTGATATCTAGGTTTCTGACATTATCTTTGCATAGATTTGACAGAACAAATCGGGCTTCGTTCAATGTCTATTTTGGCATGTTCCAGAATGAGCTAGAATGTCATATATTATTTAAAATTCCCAAGTTATTTATATGTATTTGTCCTTGGCTTTCCATTGCACTGAATTTGTTGAAATGTACAGTATATGATGTCAGAAAAGTAAAACTAAAATATTATTCTAATAGAGGTTCATGATATGGTCTAAAATCTCACTGTAAAAGCTAACATACTAACACCCTGCTCTTGCAATATTTAGTCTCTATAGTGTTGGTTTTCTACTGAGTAGGTTTGTTTCTCTAGATGCTCATCTGTTTTATCTAGAAGCCTCATGTAGGAACTGAAGGTCAGGCAAGCTCAATCCTAAACCATCAACTTGACGAACTACTGCCCCCAAGGAGACTGGCCTTCCCATCTACAAATTCAGACAGAAATCCATGGCTTTTGGACAATGCCTTGCCCCACTACAACAAAGTAAAACAAACAGTGTGTCCCTTGGTGCTTTTATTGTTTTTACTTTAACTGAGAGGCTGATGAAGGGGAATGAATTCTGCCCCCAAAATGCACTGGCTGTTTTAAGTGCAAACCAAAAAAATTAATTTGAATTCTTTCATCATGTGGTCTGGCATTCCTTCATGACATGTGACATGGAAGATTTACCCACAAAGCATGTTTGTTAAATGTCATACTATCTTGTTTTTGAACATTTCAACAGGTATTCTATATGTATCAGTATCTTAAAACATAAATATCTTTACCAAAGGACAAGTACTACTTCTAAAACTGCTGGTTATGGGCCTTAGTTAAGAAAGGAAAGCAGAAGAAATCTAAAGACAGAGCTTCAATCATTTCCCATATGATTTTTTTCTCAGAAAATCTGGACTTGTCATCTAGTTAAGTTAGAAATAGGCTTTCACCATAAAAGGCACACTACATGGCATAGGATCAAACTCTGGAATAGTGTGATCTGTCCGACAGAGGATCTAGCAGATGAAGTGTCAGTTCAGGGGAAGAGAATTATTGTCTGACTGTTGGAGGTATGTAGTAGCAATTATTACAGATTGATGTAAAATGGAGTTAAATATATGTTACTAATAATTATAGTAAAAACACCAATAATAAACATCATCACTATCATTATCAACAATAATTAAAAAAGAAATTACATAAAGTTAGGTAAACTTTACCTTGACATTTGACCCACTGTTTCAGCAAAAGCACATTTTTTCAATATTCATATTCAATATCTGTTTCAGTTTAGAATGTCAAATAGGTATTCCACACAATCATTTTTATTTAAAATCATATCATTCTTTTACGTCATACAGTGAATTCTAAAGTTCTATCACCTTTTTGCAAGCACAATTTCTATCACCAATATAGGTGTAAATGTTAGGTATTGTTCTAGGAGTTAATTTCCCATCTCTCTTGCAGACATTTTTTGATTAAAATTAACAGCATAAATTAGAATTTCCATATGAAAGGTTAGATTATGTGTTAAGATGCACATAAATACTGCTATTTATTCAGGATTCAACAGGTTTCAACATCCCAAAACAATATGATTTACATTATTATGTATGATAATAATGAAAGTGAATTAACTCTCTGGTGCTGGCACCTCCCGGCCCTTTAAGGGGTTTGTGACACCGGTAGATGGGGCGGGGTTTAGGTGCATGTGACCGCCATGATTGGCTGTTACAGCAGTCACATGATTGGAAATCTCCCAACTGCAAGTAGTGATCTGGACCTTTCCGTGAGGCAGCGGTAAATGTGGCAGGAGCACACAGGGCGCGTGCTCTTGGCACAGCCGTTGTTTACATTGAGTACTAAAATATGCGGCCCCTCAGTGCCAAGGCCCAGCTGCTGAGAGGCTGCATATTTGCCAACAGGTTACATAGCGCATTGGCAATGTTTTATGATATCTTCTGATAAAGCCTCAGTATTCTTTCATATGGAATAATTATAGATCATGCTAACACAGTGATATATTTGACTGAGCTATATTTATTTCAGTATAACAAGTAATCATAGAACCCATACAAGAACAATGAAGATGTGTGTGTTATTACTGATATGTAATCAGGGCTACTTTTATGGATATTCTATAAAGGCTTTTATTACTGAGCCATCCACTGTGACACTTGATATAATTTGTATCTGCATTCTATATGTAAAGAAATGTAATTTGCCAAAACTTTTTCCCAGTAAAGTCTTATAGACAAATGTGTTTATTTGTGAGCATAGTGACTTCATGGTAGGTTATACATTGTCAGTTTCCATCTTAAGTGTGAGTGCACCCTGTAGTTGTTTTTGTAAATGTTCTCTGAAGCTTTTGGTTTCATTTGGCAGTGTGGAGACATACTGGTAAGCTAACTGGCTCAGAAAATTGGTTACACTAGCTTTACGCTCCCAGGTTACACTAGCTGATAAGGTTTAATCTCTTCTTCATACTCAAAAAGGAACATTTGTCATATTCAATCAAACATACACTACTGTTCATAGGTCTCTTTATTTAGATTTGGTAAGCAAGTTTGTCATCTTAGAGCTTTCTCTATCTTCACGGTTTCATTACTCTTTTAGCTACCATTGTGTGTTACTGTTGTGATGTACTCTTTGCTGGTACTAAATAAAATGTAAACAATTTTTTTATAAACAAATTAAATAAATGTACCCATAATCCTAATCAATACAACCCCCCCACTAAATAGATAAATAAGTGTACCAAAGTATGGGTACTTGCAGTGTTTCCTGACAGACCATTCCTATACTTCTCTCAAATGTCATGTTGAGTTGCATGGGTTTTCCCCCTCTTTTTGTTGGGATTTGCCCTGACATTGTGTGCTGATGACTAGTGCCACCTAGACTGGAACATCTGGAACACCTGACTGTGATTTTATACTTTCTCAAATAGAAACTAGAAAAAGGTTTTGCTTGGGCTCATACTTTGACCTAAATTTAAAAAATGAATAAAGTTCTAAAGACTGAACCTACAAAGTGGTCCACTTAGATGACCATGCTAGTCATAGGATCATTCCTTTGCATACATTTTCAATAATGAACCAAATTTTTAATGTGTTCTGGCACATTGCCCATTGATTCAACGTTGCAAAGGCTTTTCATTTTAATCCTTGAAAATATAATTTCATTTCTAATTAATTGTGGATCTAAGACACAATAGCTGCAGTCAAATGCAATGACTTTCTAATGAGTCACTTTAGTGACTCTAGCCTTGTTTTCCCATGTAGCTATTAAAGCTAATATACATGTATTCTCAGTATAATACCTGACCTAGGAGATTCTGAAATGCAAGCAGCTAGTGTGCAAATAAGCTATACAGTTCTGCTGGTTGCAAATTTTAAACATAAGCATTTGTTGCATTCACATACAACTTGGTCAGTGATGTGTTTGAATAGAAGGGATGGAGAAGTTAGCTGCTACCCCCTGAGTGAGGTGCATTTTTGTGATCAGTTTATCCAGACACCCCTGTCAGACAGCATAGAGAGATTTCCCCTGCGGTACTTTTCTCTTCTACTAGATGTCCTCAGTCTGATCAATTCAATCATTCAATCCTGGACCCAGCCTGTGATTGGGTAATGAAAGGAGAAGCAGCTTTGTGATGAGTGCATCTCTCAGTCACTCTGATTTCTCTTCCTATCAGCATGCATCGTGGTCAGCACATAAATTGATTAGCTCCTGGTACTATTTTTCCTTTAACACTCCAGCCCTACTGTATAGAGACTGCAAGAGGCTGATTCCAGGTCAAATACAGGTAACTGCATTGCTTGCATTTAAAAAACTATTTTCATTTTAATGAGGACAGAACTACATTAATTCACACTTTTTATATCTATCTAGAGTTTAGCTTTATGTGATCACTGTCAGGTGGTCTTGAGCACTACTATTGTTATTCAGTTCTTGTGCTGTCACCATGTCCTTGGCTGTTATAATCAGGTAACAGCAAAGTTGAAAGGCACATAAAAATAATCTCACAAATATACCAGAATACAAATTTTCTAACCTTTAAAAAAGGTTAATCTAGTAATACAAATGATAGATGATCTTGAAATTGTTTTGTGCAATTTGATATCAGAGATGCTTTTAGTATAATTTGTGGAGTATGAACACATAAAATAGTAAAATCTAACCATTTCAAATAATTTGACAAACCGTGAAATGGACCCTTGTGATCAATTTAAAATTCACCCTCATCAGGCTCATATGACGAAACACATTTATTTTAATAACTCTAGTGGTTCTTAATTATTTATAGTGTGTGAACAGTGTTCTAGCCTGCTATTTGAAGTTTTGCTTATAAGTGACAGCTGCATTGTGTCTCACTGTGACATGATCTTAATATACTCTTAGCATCCCAGTATGAGTTCACCATCTGACAACATTTTCAACATCAAGAGATATTTTAATTTTTTTGTCAAGTACTTGCTGTGAGAGTAACAGAAACCATATTTGCACACAGAATAGATTATTTGTGCATTTTATGCAAAACAAAATTGTCACATTAAACAGGTACTAACCCCTTGGCAATTGATACTATTATTCTCCAAACAAGTTCCCAGTGCTGGTAAAGTTCAGTCACGGGCAAAGCTGCAAATATCAGTCTCTAGCACTGCAAGAGATTACTCCACAAGGTTTAAGGCTGGGTCTTCATTCCAGTTTTAATCAATGCAGAAAACATTGCCTGTTTACAATCACACTGTGCGCTATATGTAAGTGTATAACTCTGGGACCAGCCTGAAACTAGCAGCTTCGGTTCATGCAGAGGAAATGTGCAATCAATTTCTATGGTTTAGGATCATGTGATTAACCAAAAGTGAGAAAAGGAAGGGAAGGTTTAAACCCCCTTTCAAGTTATTTCTTGCTGTATGTGTCCTGCTAGGGAGATGCATCTTTACATGGAGTGGGAAGAAACATCCTCAAAGTGAAGAGTTCACATCTTAGACATGAGTCCTCATTGAAAGATTTCCTCTCACCTCTTGCTTTCATGGCAACTCCAGAATTTAAGATTTCCCCTTGCTTTCGGTATGTTTGTGACAATGACACCAGGACAAATAGAGGAGGAAATTTTCCAATTGGGGCACAGACTATTCTAACTATTTTCCACTGTATCTAAAACTAAAAAAGTAAGTTTTGCATTTACATACATTTTAAATTAACATCAAAAATAGTTCTGCACCTAAAATGCACACGAATAATTCAAATTATAGACGTTACAAACAATATGTGAAAAAATTTATAAATATTATACCACAAAACAATCCCATATGTAAAAAGCCAAAAAACAAGAGAATTATATAAATAATGTCCACTTGTATCAATAGTATCCACTTGTGCCAGAAACGTCTACCTTGTAAGAAATCCTCAAGCGGACACTATTGATACTAGTGGACAATATTTATGCAATTTTCTTGGTTTTTTTTGGCTTTTTCTTTTTAAAAGTGGGATTGGTTTATGATGTAATATTTATAATTTTTTTTCACGCATTGTTTGTAACTTCTTTATTTGGTAATATTCATATGTACTTTAGGCTTTACACTATTTTTTGATGTTACAATTCTTTGTGTGGTATACTGACCTGCTACAAGCTGCCTGAGACTCTTTAGCGCTGAACTTTTTTTACATTGTTGTTTTTTTTTTGTTATTTAAATATTTTATTATTGGTTTTCATATTACCAGTTTATACAAACAAACACTAGAAAAAAAAAACAATCAATAAAGAAACACATCTTTTAGCTTACATTGTATCAAAATATTAACATTAATCTTAATATCCTTTTCTCTCTCCCGTTCCCCACCCTCCCAGTATACAACATACCTCCACCCACCCCCACCCTTCCCTTCTCCAACCTCGACTCTGCATTCTTCTTACTCCTTCTAGAGATCCTTATCTGAGACTATTTCTAGTTTAATCCTATATTGATCACCCATAACCTCTCTTCTCTATTACATATTCTCTTTAAGTTCGGCTTTTTAAATTCCTCCCATTTATCCCATCTTATATGGAAACTCTCCATCTTATCTTCGTCCATATGATAAAGTTCCTCCAATCTATATATCTGATCCACCCTATCTACCCAATCCTTTGTTTTGGTACTCCTTGTTCCCTCCAGAATTTGGGTATCAAGCCCTTCACTGCGTTCAAATAATACAGTAAACCAGATTTTTTATATTTTTTCGCTGAGAGCTTACTACCATGAAAAAGACATATCTCTGGGTCTTTTGAGATATTAACCTCCGTTATTTTCTGAATCAGGCTAACTATTCCCCCCCAGTACTCCTGGATTTTAGAACACTCCCACCAAATGTGAAACATTGTACCTCTACCACCACATCCACGCCAACATAAGGGTGAGTTGTCTCCACTCATTCTATGTGCTACACTCGGTGTAATATACCATCTTGCCAAACATTTGTAGTTCATTTCCACCTCCTTCATATTTACATTCCCGTGAAATAAACTATACATTTTCTTTTGCTTTTCCTAATCTATTACTCCTAAATCCCTTTCCCATTTCTCTATAAATGCTGGCCTTAAAACTGTGCTTAATCCAGTGAGGGTCTTATATATTTTAGAAATTCAGTGTTTCCCATCTCCCCGTGTGTCTAATAAGTGCTCAAAAGGGTTCCAATCCTCTTTAATTCTTAATGGTCTTGAAAGCTTCCTTATAAAATGTTTAAGTTGAAAATAATGCCACTCATCCATTCTCATAAATATTTCACTCTTATTTTTCATTTCCTTAAGTGAACATACTTCCTCACCCACCATTTTATCTCTCAACTGTACATCTTCCTTCTTTATCCACTTCCCTGTAATACTTTCTTTACCTGGTGTAAAAAACTCTGTGGACCCAAAAGGCATTAACAGTGAATTAAATTCCCATCCCATTTGTTTGTGTAAAATATCCCAAACTCTTAAAACGTTTTGTGTAAACAAACTTGTATTATCTGCTAATCCTCGATATTGGGGAGGAAACCATACAGTTCTACTCAAATTTGTACAACTTAGTGTATTTTCTATTTTTACCCAACTTTTCCCATGTGAATTATGCGTCCAATCAAAAATTCTCGCCAATATTATCGAGTTATGGTATCTTTTCAAGTCTGGTACTCCCAGTCCACCTTTCTCTTTATCTCTACTTAAGATTTCGTAGCTTATTCTAGGTTTTTTATTCCTCCATATAAATCTAGTTAACATTTTTTGAATTATTCTAAAATATACTTCTGGTAATTTTATTGGTATCATTTGAAATTTATACATTTATACAATTTTTGGAACAATTACCATTTTTATCAAGTGTTTACGTCCTATCCATGACAAAGCTCCCCACCCTAATTTCCTTAGTTCATCCTTGATCTCATGGGCAGCACAGTGGCTAAATGGTTAGCACTTCCGCCTGGCTCGAATTCCAGCCATGGCACCTCCTGCCCGGAGTTTGCATGTTCTCCCTGTGCCTGGGTTTCCCCCCACACTCCAAAGACATGCTGGTAGGTGAATTGGATCCTGTCTAAATTTTCCCTAGTATGTGTATGTATGAATGTAAGCTAGGGATCTTAGATCGTACACCCCTTGAGGGTTAGGGACTGATGTGAATGTATAATATATATGTGAAGTGCTGCGTAAATTGACTGCGCTATGTAAGTACCATAAATAAATAAATTCAATAATGGGATATACTTAGCCCATTTATATCTATATAAATTCTTTGAAGATACAGTTAATTTTATTCCTAGGTATTTTCTCTTTCTCTCCAAACGAAGGAGAATTCCTCTTGTAACATTTTTTTCTCTCTATTTGGAGATATCCAAATCCACTCTAGATAGCACCTGCCCCAGATCCTAGTGTAGCTTTGCCATTTCTTGATTTTTATATTTTTCTATACCTTTAAACATTTCTGCTATTTCTGATTTAGTTGGCAGGTGTGAATCTTGATCTTCTAAGTTCTCCATCATGCCTATTTTCTCACTATCTGCTTCTTCTAAATTTTGGTTTATATTAGATATTCCTAGGGATAATCTGTAACTCTCTCCAGTACTATTTTCCATCATACTTTTCATTTATTCCAATTTGCCTTTCGGGAGTTCGTTTATCCTGCCCGAGAATATATTTTTTAATTGAACTAGATTGGGGAGCCTTTGACCCACTTCCTTTTGTTGCTTTGTTTTTCATTTTAAAAATTTAATTTTTCAATAATTCAATCTTCCCCTCTTCCTCTCTCCCGTCTCCTTTGTTAACCCCCTCAGGAACTAAAGTTTTTTTCAGGTCCACTCTCTTCTATTTTTATCCTTCATCCGTTTAGATAAAAAACACTCAGTAATCTCAATAATGACCCCTGGAAGCAACCCCCACTCTTTTGACCATCAAAAATGTACTTCATTTTCAATTTGACACTAAAAATGTATCACAATTCATACTCTTCTGCCACTCTCACTCACCCATTTAGCTCTTACTGCTTCACTTCTAGGGGGGGTGGCGTCTGATGCTCTCACCAACAGGGGGGGTTGCAGGAATAATCCCATCCAGTTCAGCAGACTTTCCAGGGTGGGGTTCTCCTCGTATGTCCCCCTTGGGTCTCGACCTCCACATCCATTTGTACTTGGGTTTATAGGTTAGGGGGGTGAGGGAGAGAGGGGGAAGAAAGGAGAACAGATCTACATGTCCTCCTGTGGACCGTCTGGCTTCTCTCTCCTCCCAGCGATCCCCTGCATTTGACCACGTGGCCGCCCAGTGTCCGCCACACTCCGACTCTCCACCTCCTCCTCCTTTCCAGCCCCAGCCTGCTCCACCGCTCCACCCGGGATACAGGGTCTGCGGGAGTCAGGTACGGAAACCGGAGCTCTCACAAGGCTTCGGTACAGCAGCAGGCAAGTCCCCCTCTCTGCTTCGGCTATCCTCCCATCAACACACGGCCGATGGTGGAGGAGCCTGTTGTTGGGAGATCCTACTTCGATTTCCAGTTCGGCTTCATACTTAGGCACCTTTACATTGTTGTTGATACACTTTAAAGTAACAAGCTTTCCTTGTGTTTCTTTAAAGGTTATGCATTGTGGGCTAAAATAATCAACATGCATTTTTTGCCAATACATTATCAACCGCTTGGCCGCCGCCCTATAGTAGAAGTCCTGGTACAGGACGGCAGATCTGTGCAAAATCACATTTATATATATATATGTGATTTGCATTTCCAGGCAGGGGGCGCACCTGTGTGCTGCCCTACCCACGCCGCCATTGCC
Source organism: Staurois parvus (assembly GCF_062004578.1). Taxonomy (NCBI): domain Eukaryota; kingdom Metazoa; phylum Chordata; class Amphibia; order Anura; family Ranidae; genus Staurois; species Staurois parvus. The sequence continues at coordinate 6,230,048 of NW_028317867.1, read as the reverse complement.
GGCTAGAGATGTCAATGACCTGGTCCCGGCCGGAGATTACCTGCCGTCACCTGGTGATTACCGTGTAAAGCTGACAGGGGAGAGACCTGTGTGTAAACAACACAGGTCTGTCTCCTGCCAGAAAGGACATGCTGCTTAGTATTTCTCTGCACAGCAGAGAAATACAAAGGAGCATGTCTCCCTAGTAAAACAGCACACATAGTAAAACACATACAGAACACATTTAACCCTTTGATCACCCAAAAGTTAACCCCTTCCTGCCCAGTGTCATTAGTACAGTGTCAGTGCTTTTTATTAGCACTGATCACTGTATTAGTGCCACTGGGGATGTAAATGGCAGCTAATCAGTTCCCACCCAGTGTCAGAATGCCCGCCGCAGTCCCACTATAAGAAAGCTCTATTTGTGTGAAAAAAAAATAACATAAATTTCATTTATGTACAAAATTGCATGACCATGCAATTGTCAGTTAAAGTAGTGCAGCGCTGTATGGCAAACAATTTAGTAAATTCCAGTATCTATACCACCATTTGTAGATGCTATAACTTTCATGTAAACCGATAATTTACACGTATTGGGATTTTTTTTAGCAAAGACATGTAGCAGGATACATTTTTGACTAAATGTATGATGAAATTTGATTTTTAAAATTTTTATTGGATATCAAAATTGTTGTTCTTTTTTTGTTTATAACACAAAAAAATAAAAAAAGCAGAGGTGATCAAATACCACTGAAAGAAAGCTCTATTTGTGGGGAAAAACACAGCGCTGTATCACAAACAATGGCCTTGTCAGGAAGGGGGGTAAATCATTTGGAGGGCAAGTGGTTAAGCTCATAAAATAAATACATTATTATACCCTAAAAAAACATATAGGCTTACCATACAAACATTGAATTTACCATCAAGTCATTTCTTTTCTGGAGCAGGTCTGTTTGCACACATGGGCATATAGACAACATTAAAAGTGCTAACAATGAATCTTGCTAATACTGAAGGATTTATCTGATAATCTATATTTAGACTGCTTTAAAGTTTGTTTTTTTCCCAAAACAAAATTTAATTAAGTGCTTAGATTACATTATTGTCTTTGATGTGAGCACTTGTACTTTTCAGCTATTTCAGGACTCTATTATTTAAAGTAAAATTTTATAACAGTTACTATCATGAGCATTGCCATGGTAACTATCATTCCAGACAACATATTCCTTGAATATAAGAAATATACAGTACAAGAGAACTGAGAACAAAATGTTTGATAGTGGCCCCATCCAGTCCGATGTTCTTTATAGTTACTGAGCTAAGTGTGTACTTATTAGCCAGGAATTTTGTGTTAATATAGTTATAAAAACTTATGTTCTTAACATATGTTATAAAAAAATGCTGCAGGGTTATCTACTTTTTTATCCTGTATATTGTAAAATCATCATGAGATTGCAAACTCTATTGGCATGCATATGACCCCAAAATATACCAAAATATAACAAAAAAATGGATAATGTATTGTTGTCTTTTTGCGTATTTTGTAAACATATGCAACAGATACCTTTGGCATACCATATCGCTAGCCCACTAAGCGACATATCGGCCTGGATGGCACTCCACTTCCTCAAACTCAACCTCTCCAAAACTGACCTCCTAGTATTCCCCCCTGCCCGCGCTACCCCCACTGACTTCACCATAACTATCGCTAACACCATCCTCAGTCCATCCTCTCACACCAGGGTACTAGGGGTAATCCTAGACTCCCATCTGTCCTTCCAGCCCCAGATCCAATCGCTGACAAAATCATGTAGACTTCACCTCCACAACATCTCCAAGATATGACCGTTCCTAACCCCGGAAACCTCTAAGCAACTCATTCACTCCCTTGTCATATCTCAATCTATCAGATTATCACCTACTCTAGTTGCCTTTCGGCGTTCACTGAAAACCTTTCTCTTCAGGGAAGCCTACCCCGCCCTCTGCTAATTATAGTATCCTCTACTCTTCCAACCACTCCATCCCCCACAGTGACTACCTACTGTACCACTCACCCCGCCCTCCTAGATTGTAAGCTCCAAGGAGCAGGGCCCTCTAATCCCTCTTGTATTGAACTGTATTGTTACTGTATTGCCTCCCACTATAATGTAAAGCGCTGAGCAAACCGTTGGCGCTATATAAATCCTGTGTAATAATAATAATATCATATTGTGCCTATTTTACATGCTTGATTGTGACTCATAGATGAATGAACCATGGGTATGATTAGACTATGTAAAAAAGTGTATGGTACCGATTCAATCAAGGAAATAAATGAAAAATGTCACCCTGCCAACTGAGAAAGTGGTAGCAACCAGTGATGGAACTACCAGGGTCGCAAAAGTCACACTTGCGACTGGACTTTGGAGTTCCACCATTGTGAGAGGGCCCAAGAGCCCAGACTGTGTCTCTCCAGTGTTGCTGACTGCAGGGCTCTGAGGTGAGATTCTTCCTCAGGCAGCCCAGAGCCAGCTCTGACAGTTCACCCCTCCTCCCGCACAAACGGGGGAGGACAAAGAGAGCTGGCTCTGTTCCTTCTCCTCCTGCCCTCTCTTCCTGTGTCTGACCCACTCACTGGGTGGGGCAGACATAAGAGAAGAGGGTGGGAGAAGGAGGAGCAGAGCAAGGGTAATTTCACTGAAGCAGGAAGAGGAACAGTGTCGGCAGCCCATCCATTCATCCATACATCTTGTGAGTAAAGTCCCCCCCTTCCTCCCCTCTCCTGACTCCCAGTACAATAATGTAAGAGGGACTCTGATGTAAGGCAGGATGTGTGGACTCTGATATAAGTGGGGCTTTGGTGAGCAGAGACCCTCTTACATCAGAGTTCCCCTTTACATTCCAGAGTCTACAGATATCTCCTTACAGTGTAAATGGAAATTCTCTGTAGGGGGGCTCTGTGGACTCTGATGGTGGGGGCTTTCCCACCAGCCCCTCCTTCCCTGGGGCCCACCCCACTTTACTAGTTCACTATTTATTCCTCCTTATCCCAGTTACCAATTGACTGTGTTAAAGCACTATTTTGTGGGAAACACATCATCATGGTAACCGGGACTTGTTGCGATTGGTCTCCTTTCTACTGAGGATTTTCAATGGTTGTTCCTGGCTTCTTTGCATTCCACTGAGGCCACTTCTGGTGCTCTGTGACGTCACTTCCGGTGCGCGTTCTCCGGCAACCGAGGAGGTCCATCCTGCTTCTCTCATCCCTCCTGTGGGGTTTCCTTTAGACTGCTGACTTTGGACACCTGTACACCGTCTATTGTGACTCTCTCACCTTCCATCTACAGAGCTCACCATCCAGGATTTCCATTGCTATGTCTACAAAACAGTAAGCCGCTCTTATGTAGGGGGGCTCTGCAGACTCTGATGTAGGGGAGCTCTGCGGACTCTGATGTAGGGGGCTTTGTGGGCCCTGATAGTGGGGGTTTCTGCAGACTCTGATGATGGGGGGCTCTGTGGACTCTGATGTAGGGGGGCTCTGCAGACTCTGATATTGGGGGCTCTGCAGACTCTGATGGTGGGGGGCTCTTTGGACTCTGATGGTGGGGGGCTCTGCAGACTCTGATGTTGGGAGGCTCTGCTGACTCTGATATAGGGGTGTTCTAGGAACCCTGATTAAAGGGTAATTCTGGGAACTTTGATGTAAGTTGGGGCTCTGGTTAATGGAGACCCCCTTATATCAGAGTTCCCCTTACACCAGAGTCTGCAGAGGTACTTCTTACATCAGATTTCTCAATGTTCCCCCTTAAATTAGAGTCCTCAGAGTTCTCCCTTACATCAGAGTCTGCAGAGTCACCCCTTACAGTATAAAGGAACTCTGAAAGTTCAGATGTATAGGAGAACTCTGTGGATTTAGATGCAAAGGGGAAACTCTTCAGATTCAGAGGTAAAGGAGAACTCTTCAGATTCAGATGTAAAGGAGAAACTCAGCAGACTCAAGTGTAAAGGGAAACTCTGCAAATCCAGGTGTAAAGGGGGAACTCTGTGGACTTTGAGGTAAGGGGTGACTCTTGTGATTAAATCCATATGATTAGAAATGCTATTTATTCACAAAATATATGCATAGTGTATACTACAAAAAATTTGCCATTCGCCACTAAAGTATTTGGGTTTGGCTTGAAGAAAAGGTGGCAACTCTACTCAAGCGGCAGGAAGGGAGTCCACTGCAAAACATGTGAAACGATTCTACTGCTGGACCGTAATAAAGGGACTGCGATTGGAGTAAAGTGCCCTGCGGTCAGAGGGAAGGGAGGATTGGGGGGAAACCTTCATGGTTTCTTGCATCAGGGCCCTGAAGGTACTAGTTACGCTTCTGGGAGCAACATCTACATGTTAGTAAGATGTAGAAGTAGAATAGATGGATGCCACTCAACCAGTGCCGGGAGTCCGGTGCATATGGGATGGCCTCAGCCACTGCTTCAGCCATGTCCTCTGATGCGTTTCACCCAGCCCATCAGGAATTGATCACAGAGGCATCTCTGTAATCAAGCCCTGGTGGGTGGAGGGAAACATGTCACAGGGCATGGCTGGAGTGGCGGCTGAGGCCATCTCATATAACACTGGACTCCCAAGACTGGTTGAGCAGTGTCCATCTATTCTACTTCTACATCTTACTAACAAAACAGACAATTCTGTGTTTAAGCTTTAATAATAATGGTGGGTTGAAGACCAAGTTACTAAACATTTTATAAATATGTCAAAGTCTGCAGGCAGAATCATTACAACATATTCCAGGGGATAGGCACATTAAGAAGCACAACTGTCATTGTATGACTGTCATTTTCCTGTTGTAGACCAAATATCAAAAATGTAGTGTGCTATCATTGGCATTCTGATATACACCCATAGTTTTATTTCCTATTCAATAAAGCAGCCAAAAAAGTAATGAATGTGTGCAAATGCCATAACTCATAGCAAACAATCTATTTTCTAATTGCTGAAGTCAGTAGAAGATTGAATGCTGTTGGTTAGTGCACCACAAACTGCTCTTTGCCTTATTAAACAAAGCTCCAATTACTTTGAACACCTGTCTCTAATTTGAGTAAAGATTAAATTATCTGATTTCCTGATTTATTGGTGCATGCATGCCTTGATTTTGTGATGCTAAAGCTTATTTTTACTCCTTCAGTGACTGGACATGATGCTTAGTAGATGGGAATAACAGTGCGGTAGGCAGCAAAAACCCGGGATTATTATTTTACCCTGAGTAGAAAGATTTGCTTGTGGGGCAAATATGCAAAATATGAGTCAAATGTAGTGTTTTATGCTGTATTGTTTGGCTTTTATTTTTACTTAGTGTTGACTTCAAGGGGTCTCTTCTCTTTCAGCCATCACCACAATATTTAGATCATGTAGAATAAACTATTTTTCCTGCAGTACCTTAACAGTACGTCTACATCCAGTTCTTCTACTACAGTAATTTACAGTTATCCTGTTGCTGCTGGACTTGAAAGCTGTGCCATAAAAGAAAATGGAGGATCTTTAGAATTAAATGGAGGCATTAAACTTAAGCTGGGTATGGGATTTCTCCATCCACCTCACATGTGTGATGGTTGAAACCTTTAATCTTAAAATTTTTTAAATTCAGCCCTCTGGCTGAATTAAAAAAAGTAACTGTCTATGCCCCACTTAAGATGTTATCAAAGTTCTTACTCACAAATACACGGGCTGACAATGTATACAGTGTTTCTTAGGCTAATAGGAGAGATGTTGTTATAGATCCCCTCATAGACTACATCAAATCTCTACAACCAAATTGAAACTCTGCTGGTGTTGTCTGAAGTGGGTTGACATTCTTACACGTATATGAAGGAGTTGCCCCCTATTTAAACCATTATGGGAAAAGGTGGCTTAGATACATACCAAGGTCACCTTAAACATGCAGGTAGGTAGTTGGTCTTTTTCCTGTTCCTTGGGGGCTCCCTCAGGTACCAATGGTCACACCTGGACACAGCTATGAGATCTTGGAAAGTAAGTGCACTCAAGTCACCTCAGTTGCGATTGCAAACACTTCAGCTTTATTGGCATAACATCAGGGTTTTTATACTGTAGCCTTTGGGCAGACACACTTTCAGACCATCCAATCAAATACATGTACATTATCTTTACCTTAACTCAACAATTATTTGTATGATGTCTGCCTTATCTTTCACACCATAACTGGCCTAACGTCCAGACCATGACTATAATCTGGCCCAACGCCCAAGCTGTGGTTATAACTTTTCAGAAATGAGAGTAAAGGTTATCTCCTTTTTTGTAAAGTTTGCAAAAACACTTATTTTTACATAAAGCTGGCATACACAGTTTTGTTAGTGTGTACAAAGTTCATATATATGTGTATGTTAAACAAGCATCTTGTATTAGTGTGTATAAAATGGATTCGTTATATCCCATTAATCCTTTCAAAACACACATAAATTTATCTAAAAATTGCATTACTTTCAGTGTTAACTAGATCAATTTTAAAAGCCACTGCCTATAATTTGCACATCTAGGGGACCCCCTGCATGTCTCCTAAAGATCAACATATTTGGCGGTGTGTCAGAAATGCATGTGGTTTTATGTGTGTTCTCAACACACAGTAATGTGAACCAAGCCTTAGACTGGAGTACCTCAAGACTGAAAATATTTTTCAAACTACTTGAAAAAGGTTGAAAAACTCTGACATAACTGTTTATTGTTCCATATCCTTTCCAGACTGATACCTGAGGGGCCAGTCTTCATTATAATCACTTGAGCAGATTACAGTGTTTTAATGAGGAACATTGTAGTGTTGATATTCGTTTAGTGAAGAAGCCTTAGGTATTAACTCTCCAAAATGAATTTACTATTGCAGACGATGCCTTAAATATTGTTTGTATCTTAGTGCCAGACTGAGAAAATAAGTCAATCAGTGAAGCAGGAAATTAAATGTCTGGGGACCTTCTGTACACCACTGGTGCACAAAACGTTTTTAGGTTGCCATACTGCATTTATTTTTTTTCAATTACTGGGGCTGAAAACTGAAATGGAAAGCTTAGGTTTTATAACATTAAATTATATTTTTATTAATGTGGAAGTTAAAAAAAAAATTAAAAGTGAAACCAGCATTTGCAAAAAGCCTTTCATGCCAACAATATAGGCAATTTAAGCTTACATACAAATTATATGGGTTCTTTAAAATATATTCAAGTTTTAAACAAATTATTTTCTGAAAATATATTTTAGGATTTCTTATATAAAGGAAAAATTAATCATTGTTTGAAATTCTGTAAGACTCAATTTTCATATCTTTGGGTAACGTTTAAATATAATGTCAACGTGACATTACATTATTTCATTTTTCAACAAGGTCAGTCTTTAGCTATAATCGAAGCAGCATAGGTTGTAAGAAGGAAACCTGATAAGCTTTCTAAAGAGTTATGTGACGGTTCATGCATATTCTGAATACTTTGTGCTGTATTTCTTGAGGAATATTTCAATCATTTCTTTATATAATAAATTTATAAAATTAACAATATCTTTTTGTGCTAAAGAATCAAATTATCTTAAAATAAACCAAAATATAAAGAACGATAAATAAACTAGCCTAATCAAAAATGCTTATCCTAAAGGACATCAATGTATATGAAACATGGATACATTCCTCAGAACTGCCTGAGTTGCTATTTTTTATGAATAATCACAGCTGTCACACAATTGGAAAGCCTGCCTCCATCCCCCAGCAATAGATCTAGGACTGAGAGGCAGCAGCAGCAGCAGCAGCAGCAGCAGCAGCAGCAGCAAGTGATTAAAGTATAGCTAAGAGCAAAATATTGTTTTTAACCATTTGCCGCCCGCCCTATGGCCGAATGGCGGCCGGCAAATGTCATCAGCGTTCCGGGTGGATGCCATATGGCATCCTCCCGCACATGCGCAGATCGCGCTCCTGCAGAGCCACGCAGCGGCTCGATCTGTCACTGGCCGTGTACCTCGGACATGGCCGATGACAGATCTGAGCATCGGCCCCCGTTGCCGGTACCATGTGACCTGTTGTGACCAATCACAGCAGGTCACATGACAGTTGTATACAATGGATGGCTTCATTCATGCCATCCATTGTATACTAGTGTCTAGCTGTGAATGGTCATGCATATGTCATGTGATTAGCTGTGGCCAAATCTCAGCTAAGCACAAAAAAAAAAAAAAACCCCTGAATGAATCGATGTCATTCAGGTAAATGCTTGCTTATAGCAAAGTAATTCTTTGCTATAAGCAAATTGTGTAAAAAAAAAACCAAAATACTGATCACTTCCCCAAAGCAGAACAATGTTACTATGGTAACATTGTACTACTTTGGTCATAGTGAAATATGAAAAAAAAATCTTAAAAAAAAGAAAAAAAAAATAATTAAAAAAAAAAAAATATATATATATATTTTTTCATACTGTCACCAGTCAGTGTCCCTGATCACCGCCATGCCAGTTATATGATGACGCTGTACTGCACTCGTGACAATATGTAAAAAAAAATAGTGAAACTAATTTTTTTAATTTTTTCATTTTCCGAAAAATTATGACAAAAAAAATACAACTTCAAAAAACTCGCCATGCCTCTTATGAAGTACGTCGGACTGTCTACTTTGCAAAAAGGGGTCATTTGGGGGATATCTGTACTGTTCTGACATTCTTGGACCTCAAGAAATTAGATTGGCCATCAGTACTTCAGGATTGATCAATATTCAGATCTATACCATAGTTTGTGAACTCTATAACTTTCCTACAAACTAAAAAATACATCCTAATTTGGGTTATTTTCACCAAAGACAAGTAGCAGAATACATCTCGGCCTAAATTTATGAAGAACAATTATTTATTTGCAAACTTTTATAACAGAAACAAAGAAAAATTTTTTTTTCAAAATTTTTGGTCTTTTTTTTGTTAATTTAGCAAAAAATAAAAACCCCGGCGGTGATTAAATACCACCAAAAGAAAGCTCTAGTTGTGTGAAGAAAATGCTAAAATTTTAGTTTGGGTACAATGTTGTATGACCGCGCAATTGTCATTCAAAGTGTGAGAGCGCTGAAACCTGAAAACTGGCCTGGGCAGGAAGGTGTAAAAGTGCCCGGTATGGAAATGGTTAATTTAGGTGTGTGGCATGCTCAAAACACTGGTTGAGTGTTTCAGTGCTAAGCAGATCCATCCCTTTATTTGTCCTGGTTAATGTTGTCACTAGGACTAAAAGTGGGGGAAATTTAAAAATTTTGAGTTGGCACCAGAGCAGGAACTATAGGAAAAAGCTTCCAATGAGGACAGTGATGACTGTCTAAGAAGAGATTTACCTCACTTTGGAGAGTTTTTTTTTACTTCCTATTGTGTCAACAGGTCCATGAGTATACAAAAATCTCTTGAATAGGACAACAATATAATTGCTGCCATCTTCCTGTGACTTTGGGAGAACCCTCCTAGCTCCCGGTGGTGAATCAAAAGTCGGTTTAATGCTGTCCCATTGCTTTCACGTACACCTGCTATATTGTCCCCTGAGACACAGACCTGCTCCTGCAGCACATAGACAGCTCCCGCAATGTTCACCTCCCCCAGTGACCTGGCACTTCCACAGAGTGTGTCTGCTGACTTATAAAGCACAACAGCCATTCTTCAAGCTTAGGTCCACCTTAAGGGAGTGTATAGGTCATCTTGCAATTGAATGCAACCTCATCTGCCATGACCTTGATGAGTTTCACGGTAGGCTCACAGAGGCAAAAGGACAGGTGTTGGCTGTGAAAGATGCTACTATCACTCCTACAGCCAGTATTGAGGAGCTGCAGTGTCATATACAGAGACTATCGGAGCAGGAAGAAGACGTGGAGAACTGCCTCCATAGGATCAATGTGTAGGTGGTCAGCTTGCCAAAGAGCCCACAATAAAATCAAATGGGGTGTCCACTTTCCAAAAAAGAGGTAATTTTAGGGGTGTTTGTAATGTACTGATCTTTTTTATTTAAAATGTTTTATAACAGAAATTAAGGGAAACTTCTTTTTCCAAATCTTTAGTCTTTTTTCCTTTATGTGATAAAACATTAAAAAGGTTATTAAATACTGCCCAGAGAAAAATGTATCTTTGTTAAAAAAGATAAAAAAAATGTGTTTAGGTATGGGGTTGCATGACCAAGTAATTGTCAGTAAAACTGCTATGGCACTGAAAAATGGCCTGGAAAGGAAAGTGGCATAGCATTCTGGTACTGAGATAGATAAAAATAAAAGGTGGCCCATAATATTCAGTGACACTGTTCTAATTGTATAATGTCTAGCTCTAATTTCAGATGTATAATACAAAATGTAGTTATATGAGGATTTCGTTTGTGGTTTAACACTGGTTGTGGTTTCAATGCTATCGTATTGTTGCAGAGGCTACTTAGGCTTTACTAATCCAATGACCTTTCATCTGCAAGAAATGTAATACCAAGTCATAATACAACAGTAACTGTTTTTAATGTAGGATGTGACAATCAGCACAATACACTGCTTGCTAAATAAGTGAACAACATGGCTTTTTATTGTCAAAAACACTGTTTAGAAATGTAATCTGTTTAATACCTTAAATCCTTGAGATATATAATCAACACCCTGAAAATAATAAGGTAAAATTCTCTGCTATGTTAAATATGTTCTCTATAAATAGGATTACTGTAGAAAAGTATATATTTTTTAATAAATAAATGCAAGTTGTATGCTTTGGATTTGTTTACAAAACTATTATTTTAAGGCTTGACTGTCAGGGGAGAGACACATTTTACTAAAATCTGTAAGGCTTAAGTACTTTCCTTTTATAGATAAGCCATTTATGGCAGTCAGTAGTGCTGGGAAATTGAGAAGAGGAACCAATAAATATTAGACAGCTTTGTGTAAATCACAGTTACACACTAAATGGCACTTTAAGTGGACGTAAAGGAGAAAAATGACTGAATTCCAAGGCTGTACTCAGTTTTTTATTCAGGTCAACTCTAGACCTCCACATCAGATAATGCAGCCTTTATAGAACTGCATGTAGATAAATTTTAGCAAAGTTAAATTTTGTCTTCCTTGCTATTTGCTGTTGAATTTCCTGAGTGCCTCTTACATTCTGTAAAAGAATTACTGCACAAACTCAACTGTAAAAATGATGATTTTTATCATAATAACACGTTTTATATATTGTTGCTTAGAATGGAAAACAACATGCAGTACGCTTCCACCTTTATCTTGAAACAAAGTTGATTTAGGGGAATAAGCACAACATATTGTATGTTGTCTTAAAAAACTGTTGGCAATACAGCAGTACAAAAAACTTGAAATTTGATGTAATGTAATGGCGCTGTTGTGTGGTTATTTCACCAGTTAGCCAATATACATGCTGTTTTTGCATTTAATGGAACACTCACCTATTCTCCAATCGCTTATCTACTGCAATTTAAAGCAAGATAGCTGCAAGAACCCTTATCTCAGCTACTGCCACATAATACAAGTAAACAAAAACATATGTACATTTTCAAACCCATCTCTGGGTTTTTGTTTTGGTGGTGCCTCTGGAGGTGTTAAACAGTGTAAGGCCCTGAGCCCTGAATAGAGAAACCTGTGCTATATGTTTTCTCCAGATTTGGTAGTTTTCCAGATTGGGGCTGAGAACTTGAAGGTTCCAAAGTGTTTTGGGTGGACGGAACCTTCAATCCAGTGTTCAGGCTTTGCTTGAATCTTGCAGCCCGTGTGAGTGCAAAGGATCAATTTAGGATAGATTTGAGCAAAGGTCAGGGGAACAATTGGAGTTGGAGTTGCAGTTACTGCATCCAGGAGGGAGGCCTGTCTAGAGACCAATGCAATCTACTCAAGAGAGCACTCCATGTGGGAGAGGTTCCAGGCCATTGGACTGAGAGAGTTGGGCCAGCTGAGAAAGTCTGGGAGACTGCAATAGTCTGTAAGACTAGAGCTGAGACAACTGGGAGAGATTCCAGGGGACCAAAAGAATCTGTGAATTTTGGAGGAGTGAGAGAGCCTGAGGAGAACCCCTGCCTAGAGGCTAAGAGTGGGCCTGCGCAGCAGGGTATTGCAGCCAAGGCTGAGTGAGCCTTGAGAGCCAGGTGTCTTGTTATTTTCCCTTGTTGATATCTTGCTGCATGGGAAATTTTATGTTGCATATTTTGGTTTCCTTTTAATAAAAATGGGCTCTCACGCCCTTAAACTGAAGTGCTGATTGGCATGGACTCACTTGACAAACGCACCTACCACGAAAGCTAAACATCCCCAGTTTACAACAGTTACATAGTTGGTAAGATTGAATAAAGGGACTAGCACTATTTTCCATATCCCTGTATATCGTGTTTGCTAAGAAACACACTTAAAAGTTTTTTGTATTTAGCTACACTTTCTGCTGACTGTGAAAGGGAGTTCCAAATCCTTACCACTCTAACAGTAAAGAACCCCTACACAGTTTAAGATCTAATTGTCTCCTGTCCAAATTCATTGTGTGGCTTCATGTCTTCTTTAGAGACCTTATATTAAATAGTTTCCTCCCAATGATACAGTCACAATTTATATATCACAATCAAATGCCCTCTTAAGCTCCTCTTCTCAGAACTGAGAGAGAACAAAGCTGGATATGCACAGTAATTTTTTTTTTTACATTCAGTCATTCAGCTGAATAAAAAAATGAACATATTCTCCCATCCACACAAGTGAGATGAATGAAGGAATTCTCTCCTCTGCGACATTTTAATCTGACAGCGGGAACTCTCCACTGTCATAATACACTGAATAGTGGTTGCAGCCCGTCGACTACAGCTGCTGTTTCAAATAAGTTTTCCAGCATGACCGTTTAACAGACGTTGATCTAAGCATCACAGAAACAGGGAGGGTCTCACACAAATTGAAATTCGATCTGGCCATATTTTAATCTGTCTGTGTGATCTTGACTAAGATCCTCCATCTTCCTTATTAGCTTTGTTGCCCTTCTCCGGGCTCTCTACAGTTCAAAGAATTCATTCCCAATGGAAGGATTTGTGACCAAAACTGGACTGCATATTCAAGATGTGTCAGTATGCAAATGAGAAGATTTAAATTTAAATTGAAAAAGTTTATAGGGACACAGCACATCAGGGAGGTGGGACATGTGATGTCATCACATTTGGAGGATACACAGTGGGTCTGCGGCCACCAGCTTGTGCATTGCCTGGCACATCTGCATATGATTATAACCTGATGTTTACTTTATAATTATAAATGCAATTTACCTTATTCTTTACAATAAATAAGTGGTACACATTACAAGATTTTCCTTGTTTCTACGAGCTTACACATCCAGGAATGATTCTTTACATGGTATAGTAAAAGGACCCTGGAGCCAGTCTTAGAATCTGCTGAACTGAGGAGCATCTCTGTGGAGGGATTGCAATATTAAGCTGTTGTTGACCTTAACATATTAGTGAGGTCCACCAGTGAGGATCCACTCAAATGTGTTACAGAGGTGTGTGAAGTGATTTACTTTGGATTGCAGATCTTTTGTACAGAATACATGCTCAGGCTTTTATTACGGTTTTTATACACAAAATTGCATAGTGTCAGTGTGGTGCATCTGAAATTTTTTACCGTGGACTTTATATGTACAATTTAATAAATTTGCATTAGAGATGGATTTAGTTTGCACAATGACACTTTATCTACTATGAAATGTATATTTATTTAGGGTTGTTACATATTATGACTAGAGATGAGCGAATTATTCAAAAATTCGATTCGGCTGATTCGCCGAATTTGCGGAATAAATTTGATTCGATGCGAATTTATTCGCTGCGAATTTAACTTATTAAAAGGGTTTCTAGGCTTCAGAGAGCCTTTATATTAGTGCAGAACACTGTACCTTTAATTTAAATGCCCTTGGAGTCTGCTGGGGAAGAGAAATAATACTGTCAGTCAGTATGACATGCAGATGAGTGCCGTCGATCTTAGAATCACCGCACACTTCACTCATTTGGGCAGTCACGGGGCCAAAACCAGAGTGTGGAGCCACAGTGTGGCGGTGGAGGCAGCAGCAATGGGAGGCCATACAGCACCCTATGACAAAATGGAACCCACCAGCAGTGTGAGGAGACCTGAAAGTGGCACATGGCAGAGTGTGGTGATGGAGACAGCAGCAATGGGAGGCCGTACAGGGACCCATGACACACTCTGGACCTGGCAGCAGCATGAGGAGGCGATACAGGGGCCCATGACAGATTACAGGCCTGGCAGCAGCATGAGGAGGCGGTACAGGGGCCCATGGCAGAGTGGCGAAGCGTAAGCAGCTTAAATTGAAGGCCATACAGAGGCCTATGTTAAAAAGTCCCCCCAGCAGCAGTGTGGGGAGACGACTATCAAGAGTCCAATGGCAGAGTGGCGGAGCAGAAGCAGCTTCAATTGAAGAAGAAGAGGATGAGGATGAAGAAGAGGATGAGGATGATGAAGAAGAAGAAGATGAGGATGAAGAAGAAGAAGAAGAAGAAGAAGAAGAGGATGAGGATGAATAAGAAGAAGAAGAGGATGAGGAAGAAGAAGAAGAAGAAGAGGATGAGGATGAAGAAGAAGAAGAGGATGAGGATGAAGAAGAAGAAGAAGAAGAAGATGAGGATGAAGAAGAAGAAGAAGAAGAAGAAGAGGATGAAGAAGAAGAAGAGGATGAGGATGAGGAAGAAGAAGAAGAAGAAGATGAGGATGAAGAAAAAGAAGAAGAAGAAGAGGATGAGGAAGAAGAAGAAGAAAAAGAAGAGGATGATGATGAAGAAGAAGAAGAAGAGGATGAGGATGAGGATGAAGAAGAAGAAGAAGAAGAGGATGAGGATGAGGAAGAAGAAGAAGAGGATGAGGATGAGGAAGAAGAAGAGGATGAGGATGAAGAAGAAGAGGATGAGGATGAAGAAGAAGAAGATGAGGATGAAGAAGAAGAAGAAGAGGGTGAGGATGAGGATGAAGAAGAAGAAGAGGATGAGGATGAGGATGAAGAAGAAGAAGAAGAAGAAGAGAATGAGGAAGAAGAAGAAGAGGATGAGGAAGAAGAAGAAGAAGAAGAGGATGAGGATGAAGAAGAAGAAGAAGAGGATGAGGATGATGAATAAGAAGAAGATGAGGATGAAGAAGAAGAAGAAGAAGAGGATGAGGATGAGGAAGAAGAAGAAGAGGATGAGGATGAAGAAGAAGAGGATGAGGATGAAGAAGAAGAGAATGAGGATGAAGAAGAGGAAGAGGATGAAGAAGAAGAAGAAGAAGAAGAAGAGGAAGAGGATGAGGATGAAGAAGAAGAAGAGGATGAAGAAGAAGAAGAAGAAGAAGAGGATGAGGATGAGGATGAAGAAGAAGAAGAAGTAGGATGAAAATAAGAAGAATTCCATTCCAGCAAAAAGTGTATCTGCAGAGAGCTCCGCTATTTCTGACAGTTCTCTGACAGTTCCTTCACATTTACAGCGGTTGAAACATTGTATCTATTTGTTTCCGAATAAAAACATCTGTATCCTAAATGGAAACAAATAGATACAATGTTTCAACCGCTGTAAATGTGAAGGAACTGTCAGAGAACTGTCAGAAATAGCGGAGCTCTCTGCAGGGACACTTTTTGCCGGCTGTAGAAGGGATGAAAATCGGCCGATCGGGGAAAATTCGATTTGTGCATCCGAAGTTTGCTAATTTTCGGATTCGGCGCGAATCGAATTTTTCCTAATATTCAAAACGAATTCCACTTCGCCAAGTTCGATTCGCTCATCTCTAATTATGACTTTTTAAAAGATCACTGCACTGATGATTGTAGGTGTTTGTAACACTGTGTTTTAGTGGTTTCATAGGAGTGTTTAGCTGTTTTTGGTACACACTATTGATTCTAAGTAACCATTTTTTTATTTTACAAGTGTTTTTGGAGATTTAAGGTTTGCAGTGTGGGGGTATTCACTTACCGTATTTTTTGCCGTATAAGACGCACCTGACCATAAGACGCACCTAGGTTTTAGAGGCAGAAAACAGGAAAAAAAAATTCTGAACTAATGGACTGCAGACACAGTACATGAGATGACCAGAGACTGCGGACAGTACAGGGATGACCAGAGACTGCGGACAGCACAGGGATGACCAGAGACTGCGGACAGCACAGGGATGACCAGAGACTGCGGACAGCACAGGGATGACCAGAGACTGCGGACAGTACAGATGACTGCTGACCTTTGGGGAGGTGGGGAGCGTGTACCTGAATTTGACAGGTACCCGCTCTTACTTCCGCAGAGTTTTTGTTTGATCTTACCTGTTCCTCGATCCAGCCGCGCGCTGTCTTCCCGGCTTCTGTAATGGTGCTCGGCATGACTGCCGGGTGCCCAGTGCGCATGAGCGAAAAGCACTTGCGCTTTGTGATTGGTCCGGCGGCTTCTGGGATCTGTCATGTGTCCCAGGTACCACCTTACCATTCACAAAAAGCACCGCTTCTTGCGCATGCGCACTTGGCACCCGGCTGTCATGCCCAGTGCCCACACTACAGAAGCCGGGAAGATAGCACGCCGCTGGATAGAGGAACAGGTAAGGTCCCGCTGCAGAGCTGAGCGGCCGGCCCGGTATTCTGACACGGCCGTGGTGGAAATACCGGACCGGCCACTCCATATTCGCCCCATAAGACGCACTGACATTTCCCCCCCAGTTTTGGGGAAGAAAAAGTGCATCTTATACGGCGAAAAATACGGTATATTTTATATGGAAGATGTGGTCAACCAAAAGTTTTGTAAAGTGGTAGAAGTATAGTTTTATCTTTTAGATAAATAGTCTACTAGCCTTGTTTACTGCATCCTAGCATTGCATAATATTGCTGAGTCTGTGATCTACTAGGACCCCCTGATCCTTGGTTGCCCCAGAGGTTCTCTCCCTGGTGAGCAACTTGCAATCATATTTTTAGCTCCTAAGTGCATTACTATTATTCAATATTAAACCTCACCGAATAGCTGTCCACCCCTTTGTTTTACCTAGGTACTTTTGTAAAGTTGCTATGTTCTGTTGTGAAGTTTTTTGCCTTGCTTAGCTTTTATCATCAACTACATAGTCCAACGGTTACCTCTATATTGTTTATCACCTTCCCGCCCAGCCTATAGCAGATTGACGGCCGGGCAGGACACTCCTCCTTCTGAGTGGGTGTCATATGACATCCTGTCAGAAGGTGCCGCTCATGGGACGCAGCTGATGGCAGATCATTACACCAGCCTGTTGCCAGTGCCATGTGACTGCTGTGACCAATCACAGCAGATCACATGACAATTGTATACAATGGATGGCTTTCTTTCATGCCATCCATTGTATACAATTGTGTTGTTAACTGTGATTGGTCAAAGCAGTCACATGGTACAGACAATGCCAATCACAGCCCATCTGTATCATGTGATGAGCTTTGTCCAATCACAGCTAATCACAACAAAAGACTGAATGAATCAGTTTCATTCAGTAACAATGGTTACAGATATCAATTAATATACATTGGTATTAGCAATCAAAATGTGTGAAAAAAAAAATCCTGATTACTTGCCCAGAGTAGTTCAATGTTACTATGGTAACATTGTATTGCTCTGGTCACAATGTGTTGAAAAAAAAAGTAAAACAAATAGAAAATGTAATGAAAAAGAAAAAAAATCATTGAAAATATTGAAAAAAAAATTACATTTTTTTTTAATTTTTTTTTTTTTTTAACATACTGTCACCAGTCAGTGCTCCTGATCACCACCACATCAGTTATATAATAACTCTGTACTGGACTGGTGACAATATTGTGAATTTAATTTTTGTAATTTCTTAATTTTCCAAAACATTTAAAAAATGCCTCTTACTAAATGCCTTGGACTGTCTATTTTCCAAAAGTGAGCCATTTCGGGGGTGTTTGTACTATCATGGCATTTTAAGGCCTCCAGAAATGAGATTGGCTGTCATTACATTGATTGAGTTAATGTCATATATATATTGTGGGAACTCGCTTCAAAGTGGTAGAGCTTTTAAACGCACACAGCTACTCGCTTTCTTTTTTAAGGCCTTTTTTAGCCCACTTTTATTTAAATGAACAGTTCAATAACATAAGAGGTTCCCACGCAGGGGTATCCACCATCACACAAAACAAAATTCAGTCTCCTGGCTTATACTCAGCTTGATGTCTGCCTCCTGCAGACTTCTTCAAGACACGGCTCTTGCACACCGCTGGCCACTAGCACACAGCTAGTCTCTAGCAGCCCCTTGCTGCTTTTGGCTTCCACCTCCCCTAGGTGAAGCCCACCTGACTCCTATCTGCTGGGGTGGAGCCCAGAACCCTGGTCCTGACTCTATGAAAAGGCCCGCACACACCTGTGCAATCAGTCTCCTGGCCATTCCCAAAACCTGGTCCCAGGATTGGAGATTTTATCCCTCCCAGATCTCTTTGAAATCTCCAGGCTCCAGATCCCAAAACAGACCTTACAAACAAAGGAGGAAAGTGAAAAGCCACTTTCCTCCGTATCAAACACTTAGCCTGGAGCCCCTCAACCTGCCTTGTTGAGAATCCAGGGTGACAGATCGCCACACTGTCACAATATATATATATATATATATATATATATATACATATATACCATAGTTTGTGGACTCTATAACTTTCCTACAGACTAAATAATTTACACTAATTTGGGGTATTTTCACCAAAGAAATGTAGCAGAATACATTTTGGCCTAACTTTATGAAGAACAATTATTTATTTGCAAAATTTTATAATAGAAACGAAGAAAAACGCTTTTTTTTCACAACGGTTTTTGTTTTGTTTTTTTTAATTTAGCAAAAAATAAAAACTCAATGGTAATTAAATACCACCAAAAGAAAGCTCTATTTGCGTGAAAAAAAAGATAAAAATGTTTTACGGGTAAAGTGTTGCATGACCGCAAAATTGTCATTCAAATTGGGACAACACTGAAAGCTGAAAATTGGCCTGGGCAGGAAGGGGTGCAAGTGCCTGGTATTTAAGTGGTTATGAACAAGGTAATTGATCCTAGAACAGAGCCCTGGGTTGCCCAGCTCACAAATGTAGACCTTTCAGAAAATATGCCATTAATCACTATTCTCTGCACATGCTCCTGCAACCAGTTTTCTATCCATGTACATACAAAATCATCAATGCCAAAAAACCTTTATTTATAAATTAAGCATTTATGGAGTACTGTATGAAATGCCTTAGTGAAATTTAGATACACTACATCCACAGGCCTTCTTCTATCCAATTACCTCCGCATCAAATGTTTAAAGGTTCGTCTGGCAAGAATGGTCTTTCATAAATTCATAAATCCAAGTTGGTTACTACTATTTTCTTTTCTTCCAAAGGCTTACTTACCATTGATGTTTTGCTGACTGGTCTGTAGTTTCCAAGTTAATATCTTGATCCTTTTTTAAATATTGGTACCATATTTGCATTTCGCCAATCTCAATTTCAGCAATTTTTTTTTGTCTTTTTTGAACACTGGTTTCTGTCAGCCACAAAGGTACATTCAATGTAAAATTAATATTTCTGTCTTGTTTAATATATCCTTCTTGTATTTAATAAAGTTGCCTTATGCCCATGACCAAATTCCCCAAAAGATCTTTTATAGGGACCTAATTTTTTTTTCTTTACTATTAATACAGTACATTAAAAAAAAATGTTTTTTTTCCTCATCAATGTGTCTCTTGCAATCTATTTTATCTATTCTGATGACGTTCATGCATTTCTTACTGCATTCTTTGTAGTTCTGGAATGCCGATATTGACCTTTCAACCTTTTATTTAAAAAATAAGGTTGTTATACCTTTTTGCATTGTATTATCATTTAGCCACCAAGCTTTAACTTTTATTCTTTTTATTTGCTATTCATTGGAATGGACTGACAATTGTCATAGATCAATATGTGCTTAAAGCAGTCTCACTTTTTTCAGTGTTCTTTGTTGCAAGAATTTGATCCTATTCAGTATTGTGCACAGTAAAGTCTTTTGACATTTAGTTTTCTTGTTCTACTCTCATGTCTCCTGCTATTATGGAATAATTTTTGGCAAATATAAATACACTGTGATAATTATTTTCTAAGTTATTCCTTAAGGACACATCTGGAAACAGCTCTGTGCCCAGCAGAGCAATATTCCTAGTTGGGGCTTATACCACTGGACACATTACATTGTTCTGCATTCCATTCAAGAAATTATGAGATGAACCTTAGCTGAGTGAGCAGTTCTGTCTTCCCAGTCAGTGTCGGGATGGTTGAGATCCCCCACGGTTATGACATTGCCCTTTCTCCCTGTCATCTCTGCCATCCAGTGGTATAATTGTGCTATGCTGTGCTTTCTTTTTGCAAATTTGCAATCCTTTTTAGGACTACCTTTTAGTGTGTGTCTGTAACAACTGTAGTTGCTATTTACAGTAGCTGTGTCTGTAACAACTATAGTTGCTATTCAGCTGCCCCCCCCCAAGGCATTATTTCAATTATTTTATTGGGGTTTGTTATGGGAGGTTCATTTTTATTCATATTTTGTATTTTCTGCTAGGTTAAAAATAAAATTTGGTTGTGGTTTAGCATTTATGAGTTTATTTTTTTTTGGGGGGTATAGATTTTTCTGTTGACAAGGTGACAAGATCTTGTACTGTAATTTTGGGGTTCATAGCGTACAGTTGTTGACACAGGCAAAGCGTCCCTTTGTTTTCAGCATGTCATTGCATACTTAAATAGTATGCACCAAAGCATCACTTATTGTTCCTACTTAATTCTTAGCTGCTATTAAATTTAGGCATTCCTCATTATTTAAAAAAAAAAGGCTGTCCCAAAGTCAGATTGTGCAAGACAAAGCAGTAATTAGGCTGCATTATCTAGAGAAAGGGCATGATTGTCTTATTTCAGAGAGGCTATGCACTACAGCCACAGCACATGCGGCAGGTAGTTGAGTGGCTGACAAAGATGTCCTCCTTTTGCTGCTCCCAGGAGCAGAGCAGCCAGCTGTCTGCAAACACTGCTAATGTGCTTTCTTCCTTCTCCTCCTCCTCTGCTACTCCTGCAATAGTCCTGCAGAGAGGCTATGAGGAAATGGGGGCTTTTTGGAAACCTGACATGGGCTCCGGTGATGAGGATGTGGTGGATAATGAGGTGGCACACTGTCCATGGATGCCACCAATTTAAGAGAAGGAAAGTTCTGAAAGAGAGAAAAACAGAAGCAGGGCCTGTCCAAATACATCTGGCAACACTGACCTACAGGTACAGATGAATGCTATCCCAAGGACTGGTCCATATACAGTTGTGTCCAAAATTATTCAACCCCCAATGCTGTAAAGGGGTTTAGGGACTATAGTGTACATTTGGAATTGTATTCAGAATCAAATCCTACAAGGACGTTGTAACTACCCAAATGCAACTAAAATGACATCAATTGTTTATGTAATACAGTAGTAAATGGTTCTTATGTGGTTTCTTCATTGCCACAATTATTCAACCCCTTAAAGACTACCACTCTGAAGAACAGAGGTTCATACAGGTGCTTTCCATCAGGTATTGAAAACACCTGTGGATGTCACCGAGCAGCAATCAAGCATAATAAGCACCAATTAGGCAGCTTTAAAATGACTGTGATACTCAGCTCCTTCTAGACATTTACTGGTGTGGTTACAAACATGGTGAAGGCAAGAGAATGGTCCAGGAAGACAAGAGAAGAGGTGATTTCTCTTCACAGGAAGGGCAATGGCTATAAGAAGATTGCAAAGATGTTAAACATACCAAGAGACACCTTAGGAAGCATCATTCGCAAATTCAAGGCAAAGGGCACTGTTGAAACGCTACCTGGTCGTGGCAGAAAGAAGATGCTGACTTCGACTGCTGTGCGCTACCTGAAGCGTAGAGTGGAGAGAAGTCCCCGTGTGACTGCTGAGGAACTGAGAAAAGATTTGTCAGATGTGGGTACAGAAGTTTCAGCCCAGACAATAAGACGCACACTGCGTAATGAAGGCCTCCGTGCCAGAACTCCCAGGCGTACCCCCTTGCTGTCTCCAAAGAATAAGAAGAGTCGACTGCAGTATGCCAAAAGCCATGTGGACAAACCACAAAAGTTGTGGGATAGTGTTCTGTGGACTGATGAAACAAAATTAGAACTGTTTGGGCCCATGGATCAACGCTATGTTTGGAGGAGGAAGAACAAGGCCTATGATGAAAAGAACACCTTGCCTACTGTGAAGCATGGTGGAGGGTCAATCATGCTTTGGGGCTGTTTTGCTTCTGCAGGTACAGGGAAGCTTCAGCGTGTGCAAGGTACCATGAATTCTCTTCAGTACCAGGAGATATTGGATGGAAACGTGATGCAGTCCGTCACACACCTGAGGCTTGGGAGACGTTGGACCTTTCAACAGGACAATGATCCCAAGCATACCTCCAAGTCCACTAGAGCATGGTTGCAGAGGAAAGGCTGGAACATTTTGGAGTGGCCATCGCAGTCACCAGACTTAAATCCGATTGAGAACCTCTGGTGGGACTTAAAGAAAGCAGTTGCAGTGCGCAAGCCTAAGAATGTGACTGAACTGGAGGCCTTTGCCCATGAAGAATGGGCGAAGATACCCGTAGATCGCTGCAAGACACTTGTGTCAAGCTATGCTTCACGTTTAAAAGCTGTTATAACTGTAAAAGGATGCTGTACTAAGTACTAAGATTGAATGTCACTTGGGGGTTGAATAAAACTGATAATGCTGTGAGCACAGAAAAGACATTTGTGGTTATTTCATTATAACTGTTATGTTATATTTGTCTGACCTACAAGTGCCTCTTTAATGTAAATGTAAGCAAGATGACTGAATGATCAAAAGCAATGTCAAACTGGCCAAAACACTCAATTTCAGTGGGGGTTGAATAATTTTGGACACAACTGTAGCTCTCCAGTGTAGGCCTTTTAACATATCTTCTGCCAACAGCACACTAGTGGTTGGCTGACTTTGCAGTTTGTAGTGTATGTGCCATGGTAAAATTACCAGCCATTTGGGTACCATATGCATTAAGAAGCACATGGATCTGTACCACAGAGCTTGGTGGGAGCAGCAGTTCAATGAGACAAGTCAGTAGCAAAAGGCTTCAGTACTTTTCCTCCTCATAGTACCTCACTTTCACCCATCCTTTCACCCATCCACATTGTCCTTGTGAATTCACCACATCGATGGCCTCTAATGACAGGAATGGAACTCTCACAAGAGGTTTCAGAAATTTGGGATATCTCAAGTTAAGAGAGGAAAAGGGTAATTAAACCATGCTGAGGGGGTAAAGTGAAGGCTTGAACCTTTGTGGAATATTCCTACATGAACCCTTCAGCACGTTTCCTAAGGTAGGTCTCCTCCACAGCTGCTGGAAGGGAAGAAACAAATCTCCTTAAATCTCCCAATGAAAAGAATGTCAATGCCAGTTTGGCAAAACTGCTGGCTTTGCAGATGCCCACATTCCAATTTTTGTAATCAGACCCTGTCTGCCAGTTTCTTACATGTGCTAAACTACAGTGGCAGGTACCCAGCCACTATTATTTTGCCCAGAAATGCATCTCATGTGGAACTTAATTTTTCTGTGTTTCTGGACCACTCAGAGGCAGGGTACACATGATGGATGAATTGGTGGAACCATCGCCTCCTCTCTGGCCTCATCCTCTAACTTGTTCCCCCTAAGTGCCCCAGAGCAAATGCAACATACGGGTTAACGTCTTCCATGCTGTATTGCAGCTTGCATTTCTGGGCTATGGACGCCATACTGAGCTAGATCTCATGGCAGCTTCCCAGGCCCAGACCAAATAGTGGCTGACCCTATGCCATCTTCAGCCAGGCAAGGTTAAATGTGACAATGCCACAAACCTACTGGTCAAAATAAATCACACATGTACTTTTCTTGGCACATGTCCACAACCTGATGGTGCAGCAGTTCACCACGAAGTACCCTGGCTTCAAGGAGATCATTCATCATGGCAGTAGGGTTTGTGGCCACTTTAGGTGGTCATAACCAGCCATGACTCACCCAGAATAATTTCAGAACTAAAAGCATCTGCCTGCCACATGCCTCATCTGTGATACCCTACGAGATAAAGCATTGGTTATTTTGTAGAGGCTGCACCAGCCGCAGCATATCATAAATGAGTACCTGTACAATAGTCAAAAAAGCATAGGCTCAAGGGAGCTGGGGTTCTTTTCATCCAATTAATGGCTCATTCAGGATGACTGCAGCATTCTGGCACCTTTTTATAGTGAGCTCTGATGAAGCAGGAATTAGTGTTAAAATGTTTCTGATATTCCTCCTAGGGAAGACCCTCTACGGTTTGACAGACAAGTCCCTGGAGGCCAAAAATCAGGCGGCAAAGGTGGATTTGCTGCTTTCTCAGGGCCAGCAGGAACATTTGCTTACTGTCTCAATCAATGTGAGGTAACTGTATGTTGAGGATGAATCTGAGGAGGAGAGTTGAGGTGCTTCCAGGGATGAGGAACGAAACAGGCTTAAAGGGGACATTTTACCCTTCTCAAACTCTGACTCTTGATGTGGGTGGGTTAGATTGTTAAGGCACTGTTGTCCTCAGTGATGCCAAGGACTGGCCATAAAAGGCGTATGGGGACTCTGGTACTGCCCTGAGGGACATAAATCAGTGAAAAAAGAAATCTCAAAAAGCACCATTTTTAAAGTGGCAGTAAAAAAATTTAAAATTTCTTTAAATATCATGCCTGGGAGTCCCCTTAAGGTTAGGAGGGACCACCCAGTAATTGTTTTTTTAAGTGCGTGGGCTTCCTCCTAAAAGCCACACCAGATCCTTGATCTGAGCACAGGCCTGGTAGGGCCTCATTAATATCAGGGTACCCCTTTAAATAAGGGAGCACCCTGATGCTGCCCCCCCTCGCGAATGAGTAAGGGGTAACCAATCATTAAAGGGTTAAATTCAGTAAAAATAATAGATTTCACAAGTCCTTTATTAAAAAAAAAAGCCAAAAAAATGGTTCCATTGTTATAATCCATCGTGAATCACAGCAGCCAGCATTGTCACGACAATGCCAACATTCCAGAAAAAAGAAAACCCGCTCGCTGAGCACTCGCTGGTATTTGATCAGCACTGGGTTTTTAACTTTTTACTATATACTGTAAATGAAAAAAAAGGACAAAAATGTGTAAAAAAATATTTTTTTACTTTCTGCTATAACATTTTTTAAATAATGTCTTCATAAATTTAGGACAAAATGTATTATGCTACATGTCTTTAGTAAAAAAAAATCCCTATAAGTGTATGTTGATTGCCTTGCGTGAAGGTTATAGGATCTACAAACTGTGGTATATACAGTATACTGAAATTTTCTTATGCTACACTAATGACAGTGATAAGTGACCTATAGTGGGTCTGTGATATCTGACACTAACTGACACTGGGAGGGAACTGACTACCTGACACTGACATTTCCAGTGACACTAATACAGTGATAAGTGATACTATACACTGTCACTGTACTAATGACACTGGCTGGGAAGGGGTTAACATCTCAGGTAATCAAGGGGTCAAGTGTGTGCCCAACAAGTGATAATTTATGTGTTTTGTTTTTTTACTAAAAATCTCTAAAAAACAGAGAAAACTTTCCCTCTGTACAGAGCCCTGTATTGATTGCACTCTGTTTTGACATTCTATTAAATATAAATCTGTAAGCCAATGCAGTATGGTACCGCGAAAAGGAAGCTCTCAGGCTATACTATTAAACTGTTGTGCCACTGCACAATTTGTAAAAGGTTGATAGTTTACTTTTAGTTTACTTATTTTAATGGAAACTTTCTTATGGCTTTAACTGCTGTGACTGCTACTACCACTGTTCAATTTAGACCTATTACTACTTTATAAAATAGCAGGTGCCACAGCCCAAATTATCTATAAATAAAGAGGTTTTTTTTTCAAATTGAAAAAAATCAGATTGGGGTGCTGCTGCAGTATCATGGCCAGGCTAAATGTAATACATCTATTATACATCCATATGTTACATAGTTTAAAAGGTTGAAAAGACATGTCCATCCACTTCAACTCATGTATGTGTATGTATTTACTCTATCAGTTCCCACAGCGTTTTATATTATGCTTGTCAAATAAGACTTCTAACATTTTTTTAAATGTGTTTGAAATATTTACCACTGCAACAGTAAATAACCAGTTTCTTATAGTTACTGAAGTCATCCTTGATATACTTTGTAAATTTGTAAATCGTAAGCATATCTCCTTTTAAATATAAATAAACAGCGCAAATTTAGATAATTAATCAATATAATAAATCATTAAAATAAGTGCATAAATTATTCGTGTTTCCCCTTAATAATAAACAAAAACACCCAAAAGTC
This sequence comes from Staurois parvus, assembly GCF_062004578.1. Taxonomy (NCBI): domain Eukaryota; kingdom Metazoa; phylum Chordata; class Amphibia; order Anura; family Ranidae; genus Staurois; species Staurois parvus. The sequence goes on along the minus strand of NW_028317867.1, from coordinate 6,203,718 downwards.
CATGTGCTGAAAACATAATTAAATTGTAGAAATAAAAAATAATAAAATGAAAGTGCCAACTTCTTTTCTTCAAAAAATATTTTCACCTTCCACCAGTGCACACACCAACATTGAATACACTCACCAGAACTTGGTGAGTAAAAGACCTTTTAAGGAATTTTAGGGATCCTAAACCCTCTTTGGTGCCACGCTAGGGAAAATCTTCACCCTCCGAATAGACTCCACCATCCAACCAAAAGAAAAAAAACTCACATAGCATAATATTGTCACACCATAGTAACTTATTCCAAATAGAGATTAAGGCCACTCACATGTTAATCACTTGCTAAAGGCATGTTTATTATGTATAACAGGCTTCAGTTCCAGCAGATATACAACCTTTTCCTTCCAGGACTCTCACATCCACAATGGAACAAGGACAAAACTCCTCTTAGACCAAACAATGAACCAAGATGGCCGCTGGAACGCACCGCTCCGCGTGCGTTCCACTCACCGGAAATGACGCCAGGCGCATAGAGTGTGGACCGGAAATGCGTCAACGCGTTTCGCCCCTCCCATAGGGCGTTATCAAGACACCCATCTCCCGTCCTCACTCACTTAAATATCAATGTAATGCCCTCCCCTCCAATTTAATTGGTCAGACCACCTCCCAGGATAATTACAGAGGCTGCTCCTCCCACTACAAGACGTGAGAGACCTTTACAAGATGCCAATCCACATAACAACAACATGAATTTTAACAATTGATGTAAACAATTCAAATAAAAACAATATCTTTATAATTTAATATAATTCATATTAACAAATGTGTATCTATCTAAAAACAGATTACAAAATCAAATGAAATAAATTAAAATAAAATAAAATAAAAATAAAATAAAAAATGAAAATAAAAATAAAAATAAATAATAAAAAATAATAAATAAAAATAAAAATAAAAATGAAAATAAACATAAAAATAAATAAAAAATATATAAATAAAAAACAATAAAAATAAGAATAAAAATAAAATAAAAATAAAAATAAAAATAAAAATAAAAATAAAATGAAATAAAATAAAAATAAAAATAAATATAAATAAAAATGAAAATGAAAATGAAAATGAAAATAAAAATAAATATAAATGCATAAAATAAAATAAAAATAAAAAATAGTCTTTAAACACTAAATCCTCTACTCTTACCAATCTGACAGGAACCAGTTGATATCTATATCTGAGTTCAACCCCCTGGGCAACAAAGACCCCAATTTTAGGATCCATCTCGTTTCATTCTGTGAGATGGACTTGACCCTATCTCCTCCCCTCCAATGTGCTGAAACTCGATCGATCCCACAGAATTTCAAACAAGATGGATCCCTATTGTGATAAATTCTAAAATGGTGGGAAAGACTATGATACTTATAACCTTTTTTAATATTTCTAATATGTTCCCCTAGTCTCACTGACAATTTTCTAGATGTTCTCCCTACGTATTGAAGATGACATGGACATTCTAACAAATAGGTGACAAACGAGCTATCACATGATATAAAGTTTTTTATCTTGTAAGAGGAACCATTTGAACAAGAATGAAACGTATCATACCTTCTGATATTATCTCCTTTCATTGTTTTGCATGCCAAACATCTTTTACATTTAAAAAACCCCACACTATCAAGAAAAGTCGCCTTTTTCTTTGGAATATCTGGAACATTTTTAGCTAATTTTAATCTAAGTGTGGGTGGTTTTCTATAAACAAATGAAGGTTTTTTAAGTAATAGGTCATGAAGAACCTCATCCCTTTTTAAAACCTGCCAATGTTTTCGCATTATATTTTCAAAAGCCTTATGCTGATTAGAATACCCCGTTATAAAGGATAGTTCCCCTCTTCTATTTTCTTTCTTAATTTTATTTAACAAATCTTCTCTTCTGATTTTATTTACCTCATTAACTGCACCTGTTAATATCTCCTCTTTATAACCTTTCTCCCTAAATCTCTCTAACAGAGTATCTGCTTGCTTATGAAAGATCTCCTTATCATCACAATTGCGCTTCAGTCTTATCAATTGGCTTTTAGGGATGGATCTTCCAATTCCTGTGGTGGCAACTATGTGTGGGGATATATGCATTTCTATCGACTTCTTTGAAATGAGTCTTGGTATAAAACGAAACTCCTTGTTTATAAATAGTTAAGTCCAAGAAGTTAATTGCTTCTGTACTAATATAGTTTGTAAAGGATATATTATAAGGATTACACCCCATTTCATGAATGTAATCTTCTAGTTCCTCCTTAGTACCTTTCCAGATTATCACTATATCGTCTATAAATCTTTTATAGAGCAATAACTTATGATTCTTCTTTTCAAAAATTGCTTTATCTTCCCACATACTCATAAAAAGATTAGCTACTGATGGAGCGTACTTCGCTCCCATTGCCACCCCCGTACATTGTCTATAATAACTGTTCAAATGCAAAAAATAGTTATTCGACATTGCTAAATCCAAACATTCAAGAAGATATTTAATTTGTTCAGCTTTTAACCCTGATTTTTCCTTTAAGGACCATTTTACCGCTCTCAAAGCATCAGCATGTCTAATATTTGTATATAATGCATTAACATCTACACTTGCCATGACACAATTACCTTCCATTCCTACTTGTTTTAAAACTGAAATTAAATCACCACTGTCCTTCAAATACGATGGAAAGACCGAGACTATAGGCTGTAGGAATTTATCCACATACTCCCCCAGCCTAGAAAAAAGCGAATCAATCCCATTTATTATGGGTCTTCCCGGTGGTTTCATTAAATTCTTATGAATCTTAGGCAATTGGTATATGACTGGAGTAACAGGTGCTTTCGGTACTAAATATTTTGCCTCTCTCTTATTCAAAAAACCTTCTTTTTCACCTTTTTTCACTAATTTCACAAGTTTGTTTTTATAGCTTTTTATAGGGTTACCCTTAAGTAGTTCATAAGTACTCCTATCATCCACCAATCTATTAAGTTCCTCATAGTAATCCTTCTTATTCAATACTACAACACCTCCCCCTTTGTCTGCTGCTCTTATTACAATATCATTATTTTTCTCTAGTTGCTGAATACCTCTTACTAAATCATGCTTAGTTCTCTTATTCGGTAGGGATAATAACTCCAAATCATGTTCCACCATCTTCTTAAATGCATCTATGCAACAATTATTCCCCACCCTAGGGTTGAACACAGATTTATTTCTTAAATCAGTATGCCTATACGGACCTTCATTCTTCTCGTCAATTTCTTTCCTATCAATTTTCTTCTTTTCTTTCTGGAAATCTTTTCCCATCTGATCCTTATTTTTACTCCAATATTTTTTTAAATTTAATTTTCTAATAAACTTTTGCAGGTCTATATAGGTCTCAACTTTATTCAATTTCCTATCTGGTGCAAATTTCAAGCCTAGTGCTAAAACTTTTAATTCCTCCTCATTTAAAACATAATCACTAAGATTGAAAATCCCTATATTCACATTGACCTTTTCCTTTTTCCTTTTGCCTCCTCTACATCCTCTCTTTCTCTTTGTCCCCAATAAGGGTCCTGGTAAATTGGGTTTTGAAAATTTTGAAAATTTTGAAAATTTTGAAAATTTGGAGGTGGTCCCCATCCCCCCCTCCCCCCTCTGGGTGGGTAATAAGGGCCCCCTCTTCCTCTCCAATTGGAATTTCCCCTTGAATTTCCCCCTCTCCATGGGGGACCTCCAAATCCCCCCCGTGGGACAAACATACCCTCATTCTGGTGACCATAAGGGGACCCCCCAAGTGGTCCAAATCTATTTTGAGTTGGTACTCTGTAGTTTAATGGGGCACTTACATCGTTCTTTTTATTAGGTGATGAATTTATATGATTGTTTTTAGAATATCTCACAACCGGGGTTTTAACCTTTAATACAGGAGTTTCCAAATCTAGATCCTGAACCTTAATATCCCCCTCATTGGAGGAGTTTCTAGAAACATCAGTCCCTTTACTGGTATCTTCTTGCCATTTATATACAATTTGGGTTTTATAATCTTGCATATCTCTCCCAAATTTTTTAATTTTTTTCTTTTTGGTATCTTCATCTATTTTGTTGATGTTATCCTGTACCTGTTTTGCCTTCTCTTTAAAATCCCTAGACTCACTAAAAGGGGCCATTTTCTCTCTTAGATTACAGATAACATTTTCTAGAATGTTCAATTTTCTCTTCCTTCTCTGTACAATCAATTCCATGAGTTTTTTATCAACATGGTTAAAAAATGCAAACCACTCTTCATCTAAATCTTTTCCCACAAGCCCATCACTAGGGGCCACTTCCCATCTTAGTCTTCTTGGAGTAATACCTTCTTTAATATACTTTTCCAGTGTCACTACATCCCACCACGCCCTTACTTGTTTATCCAGGGAATTTTTTAATAATTTAAAATCCTTGGACAAATCTGTGCTATCTATGTTATGTGAAAAAATATCATCAACATTCACCTTTCTTTGAGAGACAAAATTAAATAATTCCATGGCTGCAGAATCACTATACAAGGATTAAACTGGAATATACCAACCCTGTATACAAAAATGTTTAAACAAAAAAACGTATTCCTGCGCCAAAGCTTTCCAAATAACACTCTAAAAATGCTGCTGTGCCAATCGTGAAAACACAAACAATATAAATATAAATAAACAGCGCAAATTTAGATAATTAATCAATATAATAAATCATTAAAATAAGTGCATAAATTATTCGTGTTTCCCCTTAATAATAAACAAAAACACCCAAAAGTCCATGTGCTGAAAACATAATTAAATTGTAGAAATAAAAAATAATAAAATGAAAGTGCCAACTTCTTTTCTTCAAAAAATATTTTCACCTTCCACCAGTGCACACACCAACATTGAATACACTCACCAGAACTTGGTGAGTAAAAGACCTTTTAAGGAATTTTAGGGATCCTAAACCCTCTTTGGTGCCACGCTAGGGAAAATCTTCACCCTCCGAATAGACTCCACCATCCAACCAAAAGAAAAAAACTCACATAGCATAATATTGTCACACCATAGTAACTTATTCCAAATAGAGATTAAGGCCACTCACATGTTAATCACTTGCTAAAGGCATGTTTATTATGTATAACAGGCTTCAGTTCCAGCAGATATACAACCTTTTCCTTCCAGGACTCTCACATCCACAATGGAACAAGGACAAAACTCCTCTTAGACCAAACAATGAACCAAGATGGCCGCTGGAACGCACCGCTCCGCGTGCGTTCCACTCACCGGAAATGACGCCAGGCGCATAGAGTGTGGACCGGAAATGCGTCAACGCGTTTCGCCCCTCCCATAGGGCGTTATCAAGACACCCATCTCCCGTCCTCACTCACTTAAATATCAATGTAATGCCCTCCCCTCCAATTTAATTGGTCAGACCACCTCCCAGGATAATTACAGAGGCTGCTCCTCCCACTACAAGACGTGAGAGACCTTTACAAGATGCCAATCCACATAACAACAACATGAATTTTAACAATTGATGTAAACAATTCAAATAAAAACAATATCTTTATAATTTAATATAATTCATATTAACAAATGTGTATCTATCTAAAAACAGATTACAAAATCAAATGAAATAAATTAAAATAAAATAAAATAAAAATAAAATAAAAAATGAAAATAAAAATAAAAATAAATAATAAAAAATAATAAATAAAAATAAAAATAAAAATGAAAATAAACATAAAAATAAATAAAAAATATATAAATAAAAAACAATAAAAATAAGAATAAAAATAAAATAAAAATAAAAATAAATATAAAAATAAAAATAAAAATAAAATGAAATAAAATAAAAATAAAAATAAATATAAATAAAAATGAAAATGAAAATGAAAATAAAAATAAATATAAATGCATAAAATAAAATAAAAATAAAAAATAGTCTTTAAACACTAAATCCTCTACTCTTACCAATCTGACAGGAAACAGTTGATATCTATATCTGAGTTCAACCCCCTGGGCAACAAAGACCCCAATTTTAGGATCCATCTCGTTTCATTCTGTGAGATGGACTTGACCCTATCTCCTCCCCTCCAATGTGCTGAAACTCGATCGATCCCACAGAATTTCAAACAAGATGGATCCCTATTGTGATAAATTCTAAAATGGTGGGAAAGACTATGATACTTATAACCTTTTTTAATATTTCTAATATGTTCCCCTAGTCTCACTGACAATTTTCTAGATGTTCTCCCTACGTATTGAAGATGACATGGACATTCTAACAAATAGGTGACAAATGAGCTATCACATGATATAAAGTTTTTTATCTTGTAAGAGGAACCATTTGAACAAGAATGAAACGTATCATACCTTCTGATATTATCTCCTTTCATTGTTTTGCATGCCAAACATCTTTTACATTTAAAAAACCCCACACTATCAAGAAAAGTCGCCTTTTTCTTTGGAATATCTGGAACATTTTTAGCTAATTTTAATCTAAGTGTGGGTGGTTTTCTATAAACAAATGAAGGTTTCTTAGGTAATAGGTCATGAAGAACCTCATCCCTTTTTAAAACCTGCCAATGTTTTCGCATTATATTTTCAAAAGCCTTATGCTGATTAGAATACCCCGTTATAAAGGATAGTTCCCCTCTTCTATTTTCTTTCTTAATTTTATTTAACAAATCTTCTCTCTTTTTAAATGTAAAAGATGTTTGGCATGCAAAACAATGAAAGGAGATAATATCAGAAGGTATGATACGTTTCATTCTTGTTCAAATGGTTCCTCTTACAAGATAAAAAACTTTATATCATGTGATAGCTCGTTTGTCACCTATTTGTTAGAATGTCCATGTCATCTTCAATACGTAGGGAGAACATCTAGAAAATTGTCAGTGAGACTAGGGGAACATATTAGAAATATTAAAAAAGGTTATAAGTATCATAGTCTTTCCCACCATTTTAGAATTTATCACAATAGGGATCCATCTTGTTTGAAATTCTGTGGGATCGATCGAGTTTCAGCACATTGGAGGGGAGGAGATAGGGTCAAGTCCATCTCACAGAATGAAACGAGATGGATCCTAAAATTGGGGTCTTTGTTGCCCAGGGGGTTGAACTCAGATATAGATATCAACTGTTTCCTGTCAGATTGGTAAGAGTAGAGGATTTAGTGTTTAAAGACTATTTTTTATTTTTATTTTATTTTATGCATTTATATTTATTTTTATTTTTATTTTCATTTTCATTTTCATTTTCATTTTTATTTATATTTATTTTTATTTTTATTTTATTTCATTTTATTTTTATTTTTATATTTATTTTTATTTTTATTTTATTTTTATTCTTATTTTTATTGTTTTTTATTTATATATTTTTTATTTATTTTTATGTTTATTTTCATTTTTATTTTTATTTTTATTTATTATTTTTTATTAATTATTTTTATTTTTATTTTCATTTTTTATTTTATTTTTATTTTATTTTATTTTAATTTATTTCATTTGATTTTGTAATCTGTTTTTAGATAGATACACATTTGTTAATATGAATTATATTAAATTATAAAGATATTGTTTTTATTTGAATTGTTTACATCAATTGTTAAAATTCATGTTGTTGTTATGTGGATTGGCATCTTGTAAAGGTCTCTCACGTCTTGTAGTGGGAGGAGCAGCCTCTGTAATTATCCTGGGAGGTGGTCTGACCAATTAAATTGGAGGGGAGGGCATTACATTGATATTTAAGTGAGTGAGGACGGGAGATGGGTGTCTTGATAACGCCCTATGGGAGGGGTGAAACGCGTTGACGCATTTCCGGTCCACACTCTATGCGCCTGACGTCATTTCCGGTGAGTGGAACGCACGCGGAGCGGTGCGTTCCAGCGGCCATCTTGGTTCATTGTTTGGTCTAAGAGGAGTTTTGTCCTTGTTCCATTGTGGATGTGAGAGTCCTGGAAGGAAAAGGTTGTATATCTGCTGGAACTGAAGCCTGTTATACATAATAAACATGCCTTTAGCAAGTGATTAACATGTGAGTGGCCTTAATCTCTATTTGGAATAAGTTACTATGGTGTGACAATATTATGCTATGTGAGTTTTTTTTCTTTTGGTTGGATGGTGGAGTCTATTCGGAGGGTGAAGATTTTCCCTAGCGTGGCACCAAAGAGGGTTTAGGATCCCTAAAATTCCTTAAAAGGTCTTTTACTCACCAAGTTCTGGTGAGTGTATTCAATGTTGGTGTGTGCACTGGTGGAAGGTGAAAATATTTTTTGAAGAAAAGAAGTTGGCACTTTCATTTTATTATTTTTTATTTCTACAATTTAATTATGTTTTCAGCACATGGACTTTTGGGTGTTTTTGTTTATTATTAAGGGGAAACACGAATAATTTATGCACTTATTTTAATGATTTATTATATTGATTAATTATCTAAATTTGCGCTGTTTATTTATATTTATATTGTTTGTGTTTTCACGATTGGCACAGCAGCATTTTTAGAGTGTTATTTGGAAAGCTTTGGCGCAGGAATACGTTTTTTTGTTTAAATATCTCCTTTTAAATAACTCTCCTCCAGAGTGAATAAGTTAAAGTAATTGTAAAGGTTCTGATTTTTATGACAAACATGTCATACTTATCTACTCTGGGTTTGCACAGAGCAGCCCTGATCCTCCTCTTCTTTGGTCCCCCAGCGCTCCAGGACCCTCTTCCTTGCTGAGTGCTTGCTTCTTGGGCACTTGTGTGTGCTCACTCCCGAGCCACCTCTGTGTTTCTATGAGACATACAGAGCACTGCTTGACCCATGTCCCCAATCCCTCATCACTGGCTGTGATTGACAGTAGCAGGAACTATTGAGGAGGCAGAGACCCAGGAGAGCTTCTGGTCTCATGCACATTGCTGGATCGGGATCAGGTGAATATAAGGTCGAGGTTGAGGGGTGAGCTGCACACTGAAGGCTGTAGAACCACTTTAATATATGCTTTTGAACCCCATTGCTGAAGTCCCCCAGCCCTCCAATAATTTTTTTTTTTGCCCTGAACTCTGACCAAAATTGAACTAATCAAATCAAGGTCAAACCAGTGTTTTATATAGAGGTAGAATTTATGATGTGTTTGTTTAATAGTTTTATTGCATGAAAGTATTCTACTAGATTGGAACTAAATGTTGTTGCTAAGTCTGTGAACTACAAGGACCCCAAATCCATGTTCATCACTGCTTATCCCACATTCTCCTAATGTGTATTTTTGTTTTCCAAGTGCATAAACTTATATATCTCAGTATTGAAATTCATCTGCCTTTTAGCTGCTCAACCTCATATTTTATCAAGATCTTCCTGTAATATCACTACATCTTGTGCAGAATTGATTTCCCTGCAATAATTTGGTATCATCAGCAAATGTTAAAATTAATATCATTAATAAATAAATTGAATAGCATTGGCCCTGAGTCAGAACCCATCAATAGCCACTAACACTTTTAGACCAAGGAGATAATGATTCATTTATCCTGCTTTGCATGTGTTCATGCAGCCACTTTTCTATTCATGTGCATTCAGTTTCCTCAACTCAAATACATTATAGATTAAACATTTATGAGGTACAGTATTGAATGCTTTAACAAAATCTAGATAAACTGATCTTCTACCATACAATTTCTTATTCACTTCCTAATAGAATGGTAACAGGTTGGTCTAACAAGAATAGTCTTTAATAAAACCATAATGATTGTTAATTATGATACCTTTATCACAGGCAACTATCTGAATAGAATCCATTACCATTCCCTCAAGCACTTTGCAAGATATTAATGTTAAACTGACTGAATTGTAGTTTCCAGGTAAACTTCTCAATCCTGTTTTGTATATTGGTACCACATTTACTCTATGCCAACCAGAAGGTACTATTCTAGTCAGTAATGTGTCTTTAAAAGTTTGAAATAGTGGCTTAGCTATAACCAAGCTAAGTTCCCTAAGGACTCACGGGCATAAGCCATATGGACCCAATCATTTGTTTACATAAAGTTTTACTAGTCTGTTTTGTATCTATTTTCTGTCAGTCACAGAGGCTCCTTCAATGCAATGTTATTAGCATTACTGTTATGACTATCAAACCCTTATTTTTCATCTGTAAAAACAAAAGAGAAAACTCTATTTAACCACCTCCCATCCGGCCTTTGTATATAAATGGCTGGACGGTGGCAGTGCAGGGTCGGGTGGCCGTTTATAAATGGCCTCCCTGCCCCCTGCTTGTGCACGCTCCCTGGGAGCGTACAGCACCGCGATCCATTGCCCACTGTGTCCTCCGGACACAGTGGAAACCCGATTGTCGTACGGGACCTCTGTCCGAGGTCCCGATCATGTGATCACTGATTGGCCAATCAGTGATCACATGCAGAGTAGTAAGCAAGATGTCACTTCTGACATCATTGCTTACTACGTGTGAAATCTGTGAATGATCACAGACGTCACATGGTACAAGGCCATTCACAACAGCCTTGTACCATGTGACAAGCTGTGACCAATCACAGCTCACACAGTAGTTCTCAATGGCAATAAGAATGCAGCCAGAGAGAAGGAGAAATGATTGTTTTTACAGCCTTTATGGGTGTAAAAGCAATCAGTGTAAAAAAAAAAATCTGCATCACCCTCCACAAGTAGTACAGTGTCACCATGATGACACTGTACTGCTAGGGTGATAGTATGTAAAAAACTAAAAAAAACAAATAACATAAAAAAAATAAAATCAAAATGTAAACAAAATGTTTACAAATTATAATTTTTGGTTATGAACTAATTTGGGTTATATTTTTTTTTACTAAAAAGATAATGGAATAAATTTTGGCCAAGATTTATGATGAAATATTATTTATTTGCAAAATTTTATAAGAAAAACTCTTTTTTTGGACTTTTTGATTTACATAGCAACAAAAAAAAATCCCAGTGGTGAATAAATACCACCAAAATAAAGCTTTATCTGTCTCAAAAAAATTCATATGGGTACAGTGTTGCATGACTGCGCAATTGTCATTCAAAGTGTGATAGCACTGAAAGCTGAAAATTGGCCTGCACAGGAAGGGGGTAAAAGTGTCCGGACTTGAAGTGGTTAATACATCATCTCCGTATTGTTATGTTACCAGAAAATAGTGTGCTGGTGACATTTGTACTGTTCATTACAATTTAAAGGATTGGTGATTTTTCCAAGTCACCCTCAAAACCACATTAAAAGGACCCTCTCCCTGCTGTACAGTGTTTTTACAGCTCTTTGTGCTTAATAAATGCCTCCAATGTCAGTGTTCAGTTCCCCATGCACTTTTTTTTTTTAACAAATGCTTGCTTTTTAGTGCAGATAAAGGTGAATTTAACAACAGGATTCACCCCCTAAATGTTAATGATATTTGATGCAAAAAATGAATTCTCTGAATTTCGAACCAAAGACTCTACCTCTTATGTCATGCAGATAATTTTGTAAAAACGTATGGCACAATGTGCTATTAGAGAAAGAATGCTGTTTACCTTATATTCACAACTTCCTTTTTACCGTATAGACTAGCAAGCAAGAAAAAGAAGAGATGATTTGATGTTGATGTTGAGTCTTTAACCCCTTTCAACATTCCGTACACACCCTTCCCTTTATAGTTCCCTTGTTGAATTCAGTCACAAAAATCCAGAGATGGGCAGAAAAGGAAAACAAAAAAAAAGAACAAATCATGACAACATTATGAATATGTGAGGCTTAGTGTTGCCCTCACCCCTCCTTACTCTGCTGTTGTTGCACTGGCCCACAAATTATGGTATATAGAGCCCCAGTCATGTACAACTGTATTACTAAATTATCTTTGAAATACTTTTTTACTAGTGTATATAATGTAAGAGTTACAAAAAACCTCAGGATATAAAGTTGTGTTATTATATTCTGTGCTTCATAATTATGATTACTAAAGAAACGGTTTAATTCAATGTCTGCATAATTGGGTTTCTTTTAGTAAATGGCAATGACTATGGAATCTTGGGTATAATTGTCTTGGCATGAGTTATATATTCTTCTAGTTACAAGGAAGATCAGAAAAATATGTCATCAGCATGATAGCAAATTCTTCATTCACATACAGTACATTAAATTAGCCCCTCTGGTGAAATTCTGTAATAGTATCATTTAAATCAATGTAGCATCTAGCTTTAATGGGCTTTACCATCATCACTTAGCGGCTTTCATCTTTTCTATTTGTTTGAATGATAAATTTAGGCTATGCATGCATATTATCAGTAGATAATCTAAGTCTATTTTATTTATGGTTTACTTTGATATTTAACCTAATAACTTTATATTCATTGCATTTTCATTTACATTTGTTAGATTGTTATATAAGACAAATAGTATGATGAATGTTATCTAAAAATGGCTGAAAGTGGGTGTTTTTGTCCACAGAAAATGTATGGCGGAAAAAAAGTACCAGAACATAAAAAATTATTCAACAAATCACCAAATCTTCTCTAATTTAAGGAGAAGTACAGTCAAAGCTCTTTTGGCTGTACTTCTCCTGTGGATTACAGGAGTGCAGTTCATTCTGCACTCCTGTGACCCGTTTTCAGCTGACAGCAGGCTGACATCATACATTCGGTCCAGGCTGGGGAAAGATCCCATCTTTAAAGTTGGCATCCACTCCAGAGTCTGGAGCGGCACCTGGCTCAGCCTCTTAGTGATTCACTAGGAGCTTGAGGCAGCCGTGTACCCCCACCCCTCCCACAGCCCAGGGCTCCAGTGAGCATGGAGGGGGGCAGAGTAGACAGCAGTGACTGTTAGTCTCTGCTCAGAGCGGCTGTGAGAACTCAGCAATCAGTGGTCATGTGATTGCTGAGTTCTCACCGTTAGAGCCAGCGGGGGGACAGATGCAGCATCTGCCTAGGTAAGTATAATAGGGGGGGGTCCAAACCCCTACTTCTCTTTTAAGGATACCTTGTTTACAGAGTTTTGTCATTCCCAATTTTCTAGGTGGGTACTTAGTACTAGTCCATTATAACTCCTGTCTCCTTAATTATTTGCCATGTGCCTAATGCTAAACATAAGCTTGTAGGTGCAACAGCTTTAAAATGATTATTTATTATATTTATTTTGATATTTCCTCATTACCACTTGTCGTATTTGAATATGACTTATGGCCTTAGCCTATGAGGTTAGGGATCTCTAGTATAAATGGATTCTGGTGAGCTTTTTAAAAGGATAGTCTTGCCAAAAATGTTTTCTTTTTTATTTACTTATTCATTCATTCATTTATTCATTGTCAATAACCCACCAGCTCCTTTTTTCTACTACATTCTCCTGGTGGTTAGATATTCTGGCTGTAGCTCAGTCTCTGCTACAATAATTAGGTTTACAGCTTAGGTTAATAACAGGCAGATAGAAATACACAAAGAATGCAGCTCTGTATTAATTAATATTAATAACTTAATATATATATACATATATATATATTTTTTTGCAACTAGTATAAGTACCCGAATTTATCTATGATATATGCTTCCTATTATTCTGATATACACCAGCACTCAGACTGAAGAGAGCAGAGTGAACAGGATGATGATCTCATTAGTCTCCTTATGCTCCATCATTGTCCAATGGGCAGGCTAGAGAGAGGGCATCACTGAATCACTTCTATACTGCTTAACTGTAATGAACAAAGAACATGCTTCATACAACTAGCTGTACCTTGTGATGGTGCTGTGTAAATCTGAGACTGGATAGACAGAAATATGAATATCAAAATATATATATAGCAGCTGAACACTATACCCTGGTACCAGAAAATATAACAGTATACATATAAAGTGCAGCGCTTAACAGAAAACAATTGGTGAGACAAAATTATAATAATAAATCATTAAAGGAAATGTCCATCTAGAGCTGTCAAAAATAAAAAAAAGTCCCAAAAAGCCGTGATGAACAGGAAAATCCAAGGATAGCTGATGTGTCACCAACCACTCACATAAAAGACTTACCAAAGAGATATGAACCCCTGTTAAGTGTGATCAATCATGCTTTGCTGTATGATAACCCAGAAAACTGGAAAGTACGACACTCCTCTGGATCCCAAAGGGAGAAATGCCAAAGATCCTCCAAGCAATGATAATAAATAGGGTAGCTAAACCACTCCGGATGAGACCCAAATACGTATTAGGAAACATACAAAAGAAGAATGCTCCACATAGTGTAAAACCAATAGAACAACATTTATTTGAAAATTGGTTACACTCACATGAAAGTGGACATAAATAAGCATGTAAAAGCAAAAAATTAAATTCTTCAAACATCCAAAATGGCCACCTGCCAGTTGTGCATGCATGGTAGTGTGTGTGCATGGCTCCGTCCTACTCGTTTCATAAGTCATAAGTGACATCGTCAGAGGCAGTTGCCAGGAGAACAGTACTTGCCTGACTGCATTGTGCCAAGTGTAAAGTTTGGTGGAGGGGGATTATTGTGTGGGTTGTTTTTTAGGGGTTGGGCTTGGCTTAATTCCAGTGAAGGGAACTCTTAAGGAATCAGAATACCAAGATATTTTAGACAATTGCTCCCAACTTTGCAGAAAAAGCTTGGGGCTGGTCCCATCCTGTTCCAACATGACTGCGCACCATTGCACAAAATAAGGTCCATAAAGACATGGATGAGCAAGTTTGGGGTGGAGGAACTTGACTGGCCTGACCTCAACTCTATAGAACACCATTGAAATGAATTAGAGTGGAGACTGCAAGCCTGGCCTTCTCGTCCAACATCAGTGCCTGACCTCACAAATGTGTTTCTGGAAGAATAGTTAAATATTCCCATGGACACACTCCTAAACCTTGTGGACAGCCTTTCCAAAAGAGTTGAAGCTGTTATAGCTGCAAAGGGTGGGCCAACTCAATACTGAACCCTACGGACTAAGACTGTTTGCCATTAAATTTCATGTGTGTGTAAAGGCAGGCTTCCCAATACTTTTGGCAATATAGTGTGTGTATATATATATATATACAGTATATATATATATATATATATGCACATATATATAGATATATATATATATATGTATATATATGGTATATGAACCAGTAAGGTCAGCTCAAAGCTGTAAGACCTGGCTGTCAGAATAGGGTTATAATGGGAAGAGGGGGACTCCCTGTAAAGATCCAGTGGATGACCCTTACTTGCTTTATCTGACACCAAAGAGAAAGATCTTAGTATTTTAAAATTAGTCATCTATGAACAGTTATTTGCTTAAAACTGTAGGGTAAATATAAATCTTTCAAACAAATATTCATGTGTTTTATAATATGTAACTCTAAGTTGTAACTATAAATGTACTGTGTATGTTTACAAGATATCTTTTAGTAGAAAATAACCCTTGGAAGATTCTTACAGTGTTTATTATTTACACCTTTGAGGTTAAAGCAGGTGAAAACAAGACATTGAGCAAACACATATGTTAAAAGTGAGATGCATTTGTTTGTCTTGAACATGATAAATGGTAATACTTACACATTTGCATAATGTCTGCAATCTCAGTCTTTGGAGAACATGAACTTCCATTCTCACCTTCAAAGTAAATGGTGCTTCAATATACATTTTAAAAGTTATTTTTAACTAACTAAAATCTTTATTTTAATTACAGAATAATACTGAGACAGCTAAAACTAACCTTTGTTGACTCATTATTTACCTTGCTTTAAATTTTATTTTATTTTTTCACATTTATTATAATAGTTTATTACAGTAGTACAAGGAAGTAGCAGAGGGTAAACAAATCTTTAAATAGCTTCAATACAAAATTGTCAACAAGGGGTTTTACACATGGTACACATTTTTTTTGCTTTAATTTTTTTTATATTAATAATGTTTCTGAAATTAAAGGATAATAATAAAATGTATTTTCTTCTAAAATTAATTTAGTTACATGTATGCTGTTTATCTACCTGGCTCTAAACATTATTAAAGAGTACTTACAGTTTAACCTAAAACTTACACAGCCTTCTAAATTACAATTATTAATGGCTTATTAACTGGTTGCCGTCCAGCCACAGTGTTTATACTGTGGCAGGGCGGCACCGCTGCGCAGAATCACATTTTTAAATGTCATTCTGCAAAACAGGTAGGGTGCACGCAAGGCCTACCCACACCACCGATCGTGGCTGCGGATGTTAATCCCCGTTCCCGGCCGGTCATTACCCGCCGGGTCCCGGCGATTACTGCCAATCACTGACAGGGAGCACGGCTGCAGTGTTTATACTGCAGCTCTGCTCCCTGTCAGTTCCGAGCACGCTGATCCTGAGAGAGGAGTTAATCTCTCGGGATCAGCGTGTTCCTGTGATGTACACACCCCGTCCCCTAGTAAAACACTCTCCTCACACAGTTAACCCTTTCATTGCCTAAAAAAAGTTACCCCCTTCCTCCCCAGTGCCATTAGTACAGTGTCAGTGTTTTTTTTGCACTCATCACTGTATTGGTGTCACTGGGGATGTCAGTGACCCCAAGTCAGTTCCCCCCAGTGTCAGAATGTCCACCGCAGTCCCGCCATAAGTCTTTGATCGCCGCCATAAGTTGCCATTATTAGTATAAAAAAATTAAAAATTCAGTATCTATACCACCATTTGTAAATGCTATAACTTTCACATAAACCAATTAATTTACTTTAGCAAAGACATGTCACAGAATACATTTTGGCCGAAATTTGATTTTTAAATTTTTTTACTGGACATGTTTGATAGCAAAAAGTCTAAAATATTGTTTTTTTCTCAAAATTGTCAGCCTTTTTTTTTATAGCGCAAAAAATAAAAAACACACAGGCGATCAAATACCACCGAAAGAAAGCTCAATTTGTGGGGAAAAAAAGGACATAAATTTAATTTGGGTGCAGTGTTGCATGATTGTGCAATTGTCAGTTAAAGTAACGCAGCAACGTAACACAAACCGCTTCTGTAACCGCTTCCTGACCGCCCTAGCATATAACCAATCCTAACCTGTTTTGGGAAACTGGAAAGGCGTTCCTCAGAGGGCGCATCATTTCCTATACCACACAATTTAAAAGATGATCCCGACTACTTTATCAACAAGCTAGCAAATCTCTTTGTCAGACACATATTGAGCTCTCCCTTAACTGCACCCACACGAACAAGCTAACTTGCCAGTCTGCTAAATGGACCTTTGATTATTGGGCTGAACACCAGAAAGCAGCCAAATCAGCCTTTTCCACCTTAAAATTTTATAGATATGGCAATACAGTGGGAAAGCTGTTAGCACGGCTCATTTCGGGTCCTCGTACTCCTACTCATATCTCTGAGCTCCGGTCTCCCACGGGCAATATCCTAATGCTGTCCTCTGATATTAATGACCTTCTCACGTCCAACTACACTTCCTTGTATTCAGAAGACTCGATCGATTCTAAAGATGCTGAGGACTTTCTAGCCTCTATAAATCTTCCTAAGCTCTCTGGATCCCAGCTAAGCACCTTAAATGCTCCCATTACACTTGATGACATTCGTGCCACTATCAAACATCTACCCTCGGCTAAAGCTCCTGGACCTGACAGTCTTAGAGCAGAATTACTTCGGAATTCATCCCCGACACTCAGTATCATGTTTATAAGGCAATGGGGGAGGATGGCCCATATCTCCCAACTGGCTCTCATGCACATATTAAGCTCATAGCTAAGAAGGGGAAAGACCCACTACTCCCTAAATCCTACCGACCTATCTCTTTAATTAATGTTGATGCCAAAATACATAAAAAAATCATGGCATCCAGACTGGCCCTATTGCTTCCTGACATACTACATCCAGCCCAATCCAGGTTTGTGCTCAGTCGCTCGGCAACGCTCAACATTTGCATAGTATTGTTAGCCCTGGAACATGCTAAAGTTCACCCGCTGAAAAAGCTTTTGACAACATAAGCTTTACCTGGCTTGTCATGGTTATGAGGTGACTTGGTATTTCGGGCCCTATCCTGGACTTTCTTCGGCACATGTACTCTTCGCCTACAGCTAGATTAGTTACACCTAATTTTATCTCCTCAGCCATCCCCTTGACCAAGAGCCCCAGGCAGGTTTGTCCACTCTTCGCCCTCCTCTGCAACATCACCTCGAACCTTGGTCCAAATTACTTAATTCGACATCGGGGGTCAGTGGTGTCATGATTGGCGAATATACTCTCCGCTGAGCTCTCTTTGCGGACGATATATTACTGTTCTCTTCAGATCCAAAAGATTTCCTACTACTTCAGGACTTGCTTGCGACCTTCCGTAAATGCGCTGGCCTAAGAATCAATTTTGACAAGAGCAAAGTACTCCCTTTGAACTCTACTACCTCGATGCGTTGGTTTCCTTCCTCTCCCTTTAGTATAGCTAAGCGCTCCATTATGTATTTTGGCATTCACATAGGCAGAGAACCATTGTCTCTTTACTACCTAAACCACCCTCCTCTAATTAACAATATTGTACAGGAACTAGAAGCTTGGATGACTCTTCCCTTTTCACTCTTTGAGAGATGTCATCTTTACAAAATGGTTTCATTTGCAAGATTGCTCTATCCATTGCAAACGCTCCCTATTATGTTAAAACATTCCAATGTTCAGAAGATTCATAAGGCAGGCCTGCCAAATATTAGATTTTACAACCTATCCTGCCTTCTTTGTCAGAGTTTTCATTGGATTACTGGGAAATCATGTTACTCAAATTACTCCTTGGAGGATGCCCTGGTTTCTCCGCTACACCTCCTGCATTATAACCTTAAAGCCCTACCTGGATCTCTCCGATCTAATCTCCTGATCAGAGACACAGTATTGGCCTGGAGGGAAATGCAGAGACTTCTTGGCCTACCACTGCGGATATCCTCCCACCTTCCTATTCTTGGAAACCCTATGTTCCCTCCAGTGAGTGAACATGCAGTATTTATCCACTGGTCTCATAGTGGACTTACTAAAGTCATATCCATCTTTGATGATACCAAACTTTCCTTTCAGCCCCTTTCAGTACTAGCTACCAAATATTCCTACTACCATCAACTGGTGACCTTCCCTTCCAACAACATCTCTTCCAGCGCTCCTTTATAGAAACTCTGCTACGTCAAGATCACTATTCCAACCATGGACCCCCATACTGTTCACTGATAAAACTCTGGATAAAATACTGTCGGGATGCAAGAAAATCCTTCAGCTGTCCTCTGCGAAACATGGCAGGAAACTCAATTCAAAATCATGCACAGAGCTTACTATCCTTTTTAAGCGAATCCAACACTCCTCGCCCTACATGTCCTTGGTGCGAATACACTCGTCCTACCTTGTTTCATTGCCTTTGGGAATGTGCAAGAGTTTCTACTTTCTGGGATTGAGTTCTTCATTACATTAATCACGTATACAACATTTCTCTCACCAAAGATCCTATGCTCTGTCTCTTCAGCTATCAAGATCCTGCTAAGGTTCTCCCTCAGTGGAAACATATTTTTATTAGTAGCTCGCAGAGCCCTCATGCAAGCTTGGATAGAGCCAAATTCCCTACAGCTCAAAACGGCGATACAAGCATTATCTGCCTTATTTAATCTGGAAAAGCTGGACACCATTACTCAGAACTTTAAGTCTACACATTGCTTTATCTCTAGATGGTGGCACGTTCAGGGAACACTCCTTTACTCCTGCTGAATTAGCTACTCATGTCGAACTATTTCGATATTCAGTTTGGTATCTCAAAGCTCAACTAACCAAGACATTGGGTAAACTACAATTGTCCAACCCCTCTTGTAGCCCCACCCCACAGCTACCTACTCCCAAGTGTCACAATGGAGCCCATGCTCCTCCTTATGATTCTTAGCCCTCACAACACTCTCTCTCTCAATTTTTATTTTATTTTTTTTATAATAGAGATGTTCTTAATCAGGCCTTCATAACCAAGCTTCTGTTTCTGGGTAATTGCATAACTTTGAGAATCGGCTTATTTTGTACTGCTTTGTTGTATCCTTGATGTCTATTCTGTCACCTACTTTTTGTTCCCATTACTATTATTGTATTGACTTTTGTGCTCATCACTCTTACGAGAAAAGGTTTACAGACTTGTATGTCAAGATATCTTTGTACTATTTGTATAAAATTCAATAAAAGTTGTTTTAAAAAAAAAGGGGGGTTATCTTTATTACTGTTGTATGTATGTATTATTAGTGTTTACATAATCCCTTGTGAAAAATGAGCCCTCTCCTTTCCTTTTTCTTTTGTAAATGTGAGAAAAATCAGCCATCAAGCAATCAGTATATAAATATATCAGTGTGATTAGGAACATTGTCATGACAACCAAAGGTTTAGCTAAAGTTCATAGGCCCTAATGCAAAATCTGAACACTAGCCCATGTCATAATAATAAGAATGCTCCAGGCCAAAACTCCAACACTTTTTCATATGTGTGTTAGATGAGGTGTGTGAGACTATGTTTAGAAAAGGGAATTTGCATTAAAGATGAAGTAGTTCTTTAAAATTGCATTTAATTGGCACACTTTAAGCATGAAATGACATTGTATGAATGCACTGTTTCAGATCAGACATTCACATATGCTCTGAGACACACTTCAGTTCCAATTTTAGAGGAGTGGGGCTCTACTATGTTAGTTCAGGCACTAAAAAAATTAAATAGGGGTGGTTGGTTGACAATCAAATTGGTTCTTCACATCTATTTGTAGAAAAACTAAATAGGAATAATAATGAAAAATGCCAACATATTCCATTAATAAATTACAGTTACTGTAACTGTAATCTAGGACTGTCCTTAAACAATATAGGTTGGGTGGATGTGCATGTCCTAATGGCCACATATATTTTAACATCATAGAGAGCTCCAAGGTGAATGGGGTGAGCTACATTGATTTCAACTCCCTCATAACAGTATCAGGCACCTTCTGGACCCATTAGATCGACTCAAACTATGTCAGTAGATAGCTTTTAGTTTTAGTGATTAATTTTATTCTCTTTAGCTGAATTGAATCAACTATACAAGCTGTGTAACAGAGTTGGCAACCTTGGCAACTATTTTCTGGAACAGTCAGGTATGTTAATGTGACATTGTTACCAACTGTCCTATTCTGAAAAGTTCCCTTCCAATGTCCCTTGCTGAAGATATATTCAGGGCTATTGGCTTTCTTTTCACAGTGACAAGTTTGCATGGCTCTTGATTCAGATATCCATAGGGACTGGTTACTTGTACAATCTAATATAAGCAATTGCTCTGTGACAGAATCAGGCCAAAGAATACAACAACACACCTTCCATCTGTATTTTAATTACCAGCCAATGTTTTAATAACTATGTAAAGTACAGACTGGAATACATAATATTCACCTAAGTCCACCTCACACACTGATACCTGAGAGTTTCAATACAGATGTAAATGATTTGGCTCAGTTTGTAGGACTTGTAACCCCTCACACTCTATAGACTACCACAGGCAATGCCCAGGTGCCAATTTTGATATACTGTAGTTTTATTTTAAGATGAAATAGCTAAGCTTTATCTTATTAAGTAATATTAATATGAATGCATTGATATATTCTTAATATTAGGATGAGTGGAAAGCAAATCTATGGGCAGTTATGTCAGCTTTTTCTCTTAACTGTCCTTCAGCTTCTAAAATACAATACAGCACGACAAATTATGTGTTTCACAAACAGCATGTATTATTATAGCCACATGAGTCTCCGAGCTTTGTCCACAGATGCTATCAGCAGACTGTATTTCTCATTTCTCTGGAAAATCTTCTACTTCCCCCCAATGTGTACCCTCCACAATGTTATATATTCCCTATACTGTACATAAATATAAAAATATAAATTGTGGCAGTATATGTGCACAGTATGTTTATATGTAATCAGGTGTAAGGCTAAAGAAGATAAACACCAGTTGCTTTAATGAATAGATAAACATTATTTGCTAATGCATCTTTTTACAATTGTAGAAAATCAGTCAGTTTATTTTCTGTGACAATTTTAATGTTAACAGCTCACTAAAGAAATGTTCTTGTTATTTCTGTTATGAGTTCAGATACTCACTCTCCTTTACCATCACCGGACTTCTTCCCATCATCAACTGCTGTAACAAAGGATAAAGTGTGTTACTTAGCTCTCTCACCCATCAGCATAATTCTTCTGTCACTTTCAGTGCAGCTGGAGCAAAGTTTACTCTGTCTGGTTAGGGCCTACAGGAACACCTTCTTCATCTATCAAGCTCCCTCATTCCCTCCACCTTTGTCACTGCTGTTACTATAATCTGCTCTAAGATAGCTGACTTTGAAACTTCTTAGCGAGGACAAACTACATTAATGGGCAAAATCAGGGGACAGAGAACACTGAAATGGCCCCTATCATAGAACCCTCTGTTGTTCTTTGCCCTTTGTTCTTTCTCTTCGCCTTCTTTTTTTCACTGCATGCTCGCCTTTTGGTAGGGAGAACAGTTAGTGAGGGTCTCAGCTGATTGGGCAATGATCCCCGTTAGAAACAGCTTTCCCACTGCAGAGTTTCAACACCTCCAGAAGAACTCAGTACCCCCAACCCTCTTGAGGCATTGTTTAAGTGGTTCTTCACCTCTTAGGAGGATTAATAGTTTTCTTATTTTTGGATATGTATATATACATTGAGCTTAGGTTTTTCTGGACAACCATTTTTCTTGAATGATAAAATAAAAAAAGTACATATAATGGGACTTTAAATACCCCTCCAATGGTCAGATATACAAACGGCACAAATATAAAAAGAATTTACATGTCTTTATTACATCAATTTAAAAGCACTTTCAGTTATAAAATATATATAGTTTGGAATAGGACATCAACTCTATAATTTGTCTTCCACATACATGAATAATAGAACTTCCATGCCATAGTTCTTCTATTTATTTATGTGGAAGACAAGTGCTAGAGTTGATGTCCCATTCCAAACAATATGTTTTGTAACGAAAAGCATTTTTAAACAGATGTAATAAAGATATGTAAATTCTTCTTATATTTTTGCCGTGTGTATATTTGGCCAATCGAGGGTTATTTATAGTCCCATTACATGCACTTTTTTCTGTTATGTTTTACATAGGGATGAAATCCTTCAATGGTATAACTAATAGTTAACACCATTCCCTTACATATATTGTTTTTCATTATTCATGAATGGGTCCCTTCTTGTAATCTATGCTAATAGACAGGTTTCTTTTAAAGTGGTTTTAAACTGAAATTAAAAATGAACAGAGCACATCCCTCTATAGTGTGTGCTAGCCTCAGTCTAAAGCACTTAGCGTGATTTTATTTGCTCTGTCATTCCTCTGTTATCTGTATGGCTCACTTCTGACTAGTTATGCCTGGGAGACAGCCCCGTCCCCTTCCCTCAGACAGAAGGTGAATGACAGCCTCATCTCTGCTTGTTTCCTTATGAGACTGTGTAGAGGACATATGTCCATTCCCTTCATTCAGATCTTAGAATATACTCAGCTTCCCACCCTATGCTGTGCAGTGCATGGCATCAGATCCCACCCCCTGCCTGCTGGAGCTGAGAAATAGCTGTTGATCTGTGTGTTTTAGAAGGCTGTAGAGAAGAGAGGGCTGAAGATAAATATGTACAATTTATGTAGGAGTATTTGTTTAATCTCTGTGTATCACCTGAGGTTTTTAATTTCAGTGTATATGTAAAGGTGACCATACATGGATCAAAATAGGGCCCGCTCAGCAGGAACCAGATGAATTTGGATCCATCTATGGTCAAAACTGCTCATGAGAAGTGTATCTATCATGAACGGCCCTGCTGGAAAGATTCCCTTCTTTCAGTGTATTCTGAGAGCAGAGGAGTACCATTGTCAGATTGCAATGGAGGAGATTTACTAAAATTAGAGAACTCAGAATCTGGGGCAGCTGTGAATGGTAAACAGGCATCTTCTAATGTCAGCTTGTTCAGTTAAGCTTTGGAAATAAAACCTGGAAGTTGATTGGTTTCTAAGTAGGGCTGCACAAGATTTCGCAGTCTCCAGTTTTAGTAAATCTCCTCCAATGGGACAGTGGGGAGAATTCCCGCATCCACATCAACTGTGTGGATGGTGGTATTGGTCCAATTTTTTTCATTCAACACCCCTAACTGAACAAAAAACAAACTGACCAATATATAGCCAGCTTAAGAGTTTACAACCACTTTAATCTAAGGTTGATTGTTGCACAAGGAGCTTTTCTTGCCAAGCATTAGTTATTTGATGGGCTGTTGTCTCATAGGTGAAATATGATAAGTAATTTGGGCTAATAAATACTTAACTTTTGTAATCCAATAAAGAACGCATGTTGAGGTATTAAATAGTGCAAGGTTTTAGTTAGGGATATCCTTGAGTGGTATAGGTTGCTGTTTCATGAACAACATATAAATATAGGTAAATATAAACAAAACAGGCAAATAAAGGAATCATAAATATATGACAGTATACGTGCTACAAATGTACATTAAATTAATATAAAATTAACAAAGCACCATTCTTACAAATAGGCATATATAGCAATTTACTTTACAATCAAATTGGCAAATTCTGCATTCCAATATCAGTTTACCTTTGCCTCACATGCCAAGAAAAATAATCCACTGTTGCAATGCCCTGCACTGCAGGAGGTAAATGCTCATTTAGTCTAGAGGCAGAAGAGTAAAGTATAAAAACTTACCTTACTCTGTGCCCCAGCAGGCTCCTTTCTGCACTGACACAGGACTCCTGCAGCTGTTCTGCAAACTGTGATCTGCTCCGGTCATACTTTAGCCTACTCAGTGTACCATATAGGGTTAATGTCCCTCTATGGTACATGATGATCCTGGGGCTCTGCTTACAGATTGGAGCTTTGGGTTGAGGAGGAGAGCATTTGAGCCAGCTGGAGTGAGAAAATCAGATAAGTGAAAGAGGCTGTTCTGCAATTGCCTAGCCATAACATACAAACCTTGCAGTGTGTGTTTGTTTGGGGGGGGGGTCACTACAAGGGTAGATTTTTTGGAGTTGGGATCTAAGTTACCAATATGTTTTGTGTGACAATGCCAGGGGCTTTGCATTTTTGTTAAAACTACTTGCAGAACAAAGCATTATGAGAAAATGCAGTATTAGGTGTAGGGGAAGTTGAAAACGTAGAAGGTCAGTTAAAATAAAAGCTTTTGTTTTAATTGGAATAAAATAACATTGATAAATCCCTCAAAACACCTAGGTGTTTCAAATTGAATCTTTCCCTTAAAAGAAGTTAAAGTGTAGTAATGGAAGCAAAAAAATCTTCTCCCACCAGAACCATAAAGACCGTAACACTGATGATTCACAGAATCAGGTAAAAAATGGCCTTGATGCATCTGTAATCAAATATTTAAAGCTGAAGTTTACGTAAAGAAAAAAAATCTTCAGCTTTAGTTACTTTAACTAACTGTAATGAAGTATGTCCAACAATATGCAGGCTGCTAAATTCTGTAGAAATCTTCATTGCAGGGCTGCCTTGACCTCTTCCTGCTGCTGGACTTCTGACACTGTGGGGGACATGCCCCCTCCTGCCATCTCCTTCACTGAGAATATGTGAATGGAGAAGAGACTGATCAATCCGATGAATCTCACCTCCCTTCAAAGAGTATGTTACAGGCACTGTAATCAGAGAAAGTACTTCTCTCAATGGAGGAATGGGCAGAAAGATATGTGTCCCTTTTGGCCGTTAAGCCCCACAACACCAGAAGAACAGCAGCAGAAAGAGGACAGTAAATCCATGCAATAAAGATTTCTACAGAATTCAGCAGCCTACCCATCATGGGACATGTTTCATTGAAAGTAAGTAATGTAACTAAAGTTGTAGAGAAAACAATGTTTTTTTTAGCTCAACTTCAGCTTTAAAACATTACATTATACAGCTCATGGTAAAATATAATGCTATAAAGCATATTTTATATTGCCATTGTAGCTTAATTGAATACACTCTATTGTTGGATAGTGTGGGGATGGTTTAGATTCTCTGTTAAATTGTTTTATTGTTGTACATGTCTGGGATATTTCCTTTCTCATTTTGGGCACCCTGAGATGTACCGTAATTAGATTTTATCTAAACATTTACAGAAGATGCAAAACAGTTCTATTATTTATGAGGTCCTCTTAAAACCTGAATCAATGATGTATCCTGCATTTACCACACTTGTTAATGTATATATTTTCACACGTGCTTATGCACCTAACTGGGTGCAATCTTTCAAAGTTCCTAACATAATTTTCATAGTTGCAAAACTATACTGTATATTCTGTTCTGGCAGTCATTACAATAAGCATGACATCTGGTAATGTGGTAAAGAAGGAGAATACACTAGCACAAATCTTTGGTAGTATTATTTAGTCTTCAGTTACACTTACGCTGAAGCTCTTAAGTCAACTTTGACAAATGCTGAATATTAATACTAAGTGGGTAAAGAAATGAGAATAAAGTGAAATTCAGGGTCACTTAGGCTGATGCAGTATACAAACATTTCCTCATACTCCTCTCTAAGGGAAGCTGATGCAAATGGAAGCTATGCATTGTGCATGTGCTTTTTCTCTATTTCTCCTCTGAAGATCAGTCAGGGGATACATTCAGCCTTTCCAAATGTATTACTGTGCTAAATGGAACATTTGAATCCCTGTTCTCATACTTTTTTGATTGGGTTTTTATGTCTGTTCCAAATGACCAAAAACCCTTTTGGTTATTACAGTTTCATGTTCAAATACGGCAGAAGTTTCCATAAAATGATCATCGGGGAGCACAACCACAGATGTTTCCAGCCCACATTGTGTTAGCATATTTTGTGTTACCTCCCTACTCAAGGTACTGATTTTGGCACCTACATAGCCATTTGTGGTAGGCTCTTTTATTAGGAACATTGAATGCATTGAATAGCAATTTCCAGAAACACTTGTTGTGGGAGCACATCCTATGTAGGCAATGAGCAGGTGCCTTGCATCTCATTTCCATACAATTACTTGGGCAAAAGTACAGGGTTCTGCCAACCCACAAGCATATTTAAGATGCTGTAAAGAATACTGGATTTTTTAAAAATGTCTCATTACAGAGCAATGATTTGAACAGTATATGTGATAATTAAATCATGAATGACGGCTTGTAAATAGCATATGTATTTTACAGAAGTTTAACCAGATCAAAGACAGCTGGGTGATAGAAAATCTTAGATTAGGGTTTTTTAGTTTATGCATACTTAGGCTGGGTAATCAGTCTAATGTGTTATATGCTAAGTTATAGATCTTTGGTGGTGTCAAAAATGGCTACACAATCAAATATTACATCACATTCAGATGATCATTATGTGCTATATTGACATGCTTGGCTTTTTTCTCTGTTGTGAAGTGACAGTTAGTCACAGTGAGTCAGATCTTGTTGCTAGGTGTATTCTGGAATTAAGTTTAGATACCTTATACTGCATAAGGTGCAACTTTTGTGAGCTACTGTATGGTTTATGCATTTTTCTTCATTAACCTCTTGCCTGTTGGACATCTATAACTATCAGCTTAAAATCAATATTATTATTTTCTCTACAGGATGGCATGGGCAATTTAAGAGTTAATAAAAAAGGAATACGACTTGAAGGTGTTTCTGAATTTCTTCTTCCATTATATGTAAAAGAAATACAGTCCAGAAAGGTAGGTTCCAACTATTTTGTAATATTTTTAGAGCATGTAAAACTGTGCTAATCTCAATGGCATACATCACAATTAGTCTGGTACATCACAAACACATGCAATCAGCCTATTATGTCTTCATCTCCGCCTCAAATGCACTGGTTTGCACATCTTTATTAAGTGTGTTGCAGAGTGGCCACTCATTCAGTATACTCATATGCAGAGGTTTGCTTTCAACTTTCCCACAACTGAGCTCCTATTCATGTCCAGGGAAGATAAACTTCTCTGGGTCCCTCTGTCAGCAACTCAGAGAGGCCACACCTAAGCAGCAGTAGATGGACAAGTGATCTGCATCCAGGGGAGAGGTCCTGCACACAGAATCTCTGGAACAGTGAGCTACTGTGGGGAGCACATGCTTAATTGCTACATGAGTACTGAACATGTCATTGGGCCTAGGAACCCTCCTGCTATTTGTCTGTGTTACCAGAGCTACTCTGACTTCACTGAGCTTCAGAATTTAATGAGCAAGATTCTGTTAATGAAGATGAGCTATATTAATGGTTAGTGTTTTTAAATGTTTAACTGAAGTAGTATAGAGCCTATGCCACACAGCCATGTTACCCTAAATTAACAACATTTTTATGCTTGTGCATCTTTCATAACTTGTTTTGCATTATTCTGCAGTGTATACATGCGCTTTGACATTCTTACCCTGTTTTACATTACTGATTGTACATTTGCACCTGTTTAGTACATTGAAAGGTAAAGTAAGGCTGTCCATACACTATACAAATTTCTGTCCAATTTCTGCCCAATTTGCTTTAGAATTACCTTCAACTATGTAGTGCAAGGGCCTGCCTAATTGGATACAATTAAAAGTGTTGTTTAGGTTTGACCTCATATTATATGGTTTTTGGTAAATCTAAAGTAAAATTCTCAAGCAATTTTGTAATGTATGGCCAGCCTTACTTTCTGCCTAATCATTCAGCTGATCACATATCTTGCTCCTAGTATTAGTGGTCTCAAATCTAAGAAAGATAATGGCAAAATAGCAGCACACTAAATACTCTGACAAATGCAGGTTTTGTAAATAGAGGCTTTTTTGGAGTAGGCAGGATTGTCATCTGTAGTTGCAGATCCATAGGTTTGAAACTTTCTATATACTGTACCTCCTTCAAATTGTATTCAAAATATTGGTCTATCCATTTGTAGAATTAATGTTAGTAAGTATAATTCTATTCATTGACCACTCAAGTGATGTTGCAGATATTTACTTCTAGCACACCTTTTCTAAATGAAAAGTCCCAGTGTGTCTTTTTAGTTTCTAGCTGAACAGACATGCTTGGATTTATTACAGAGGCAGGACTTGGGCAAACTAGGTTAATTGTGAAAGTGCTGGCTGGGTTGTATTACCTGCTCTGACAGCAATAAATCAACTTCCATATGATATTGTGCATCAAACCTTTCCTACTGGGGACTGCCACAGCTGCCAGTGACAGTCACAACTGCATCCTCTGCAACTCTTGATAGAATGTTACTGAATCTGTTTTAGGACTAGCATATAAAGGACTGTTGGGATTTAGTTGTGATTTGCTTTCATTTCCCCATACAGGTCAATGTAAATAAATGGAAAGTAAATAAATGGGAATCACATGATATACACTAGGCAAATGCATAATACAAGTATATAGGAATGCATATAAAATATATCTCAGATACCCTGGTGTGTTAGTCCTTAGGATTGTAATAAATGTAGAAATATGTTGCTTAACTGCTAAAGGGAGCTTTTAGAGGTTCACTGCAGTTAACGAGAACCTGAACTGTGGAAGATGTGGCCAACAAGGTCAGGAATAGGGCAAAGGACTAGTCATTATTCTCTATAGGTTCCCAGCAGCTCATTGTTTTCCCATTACTGACCTACCATGCCTTTTTCTGCACTTATCTCTCTCTCTATTTGGAGATGGCCATTTTGATAGATGCAAGACTTTGCATACTCATTTCAGAGCTGCCCATCTGATCAATGATGGTCTAAAGACGGGGGGGGGGGGGGGGAATATAAATAGCATAGAAGATGTGTAAAAAGCACAGGCCAACATAATGCATGAAGCAGCTTCTTCTTTATCAAGAAGAACAGCGAAAAGCACAGTAATGGCATCTCCAAATCTCATGAGACTAGCAGTGAGAGCAGTATTGTTCTTACATTGCAAATCTACATCTATGAAGCTGTAGGCTTAGGATAGAAAATATGTTGATATTTCAGGATACTGCTTAGGCACAATAACATTTATATATGTTTCCTATAACATAGCAAATCTTTTTTTTTCTTTGAGTAAAGGTGCACTTTAATGGTTTTATTAACAAATGTTGAGATAACATACTGCACATGGTTGATTTACTTGAAACAAACCTGTCTTGCTTACACTGCAAAGCTACACTCTATACTGGCAGCATAAACTGGTTATTGCTTGCTCAATTCAGCCACTGGGAGTAAAGAAAATAACTGTTATTTATAACTATGGAAAGATATGTTTTTCACGTTATGTGAAATGGTGATTGAACTAGTACTGTCACAGGGACAGAGATACAATTAGCAGTGTATAAGCTCCAAGTGGTAATATGACTAGAATTTACATAGGACTGGAACGGCAGTAAGCAAAGAAAAGTAAATTATATTCTGCTGAAAATGGGTTATTAAAGAAAATCTGGTGCTATGCTCCCACAAGTTCACTTTAAAGCTGAATTCTGGGATAAAAAAATATTGTCTAAATAGAAAAAACATATGTTTTCTTAAGCCGGCCATAGATGGGTTGAAATTCATCTTGTTCCTACTGAATTTCTTTCCTTTTTTGTTCAGGCTAGTTCTACTTAAGTTGATCCATTGATCGACTTCAGTACAACCAGCCTATCTGGTCTTTTTTGTGCGATCACTGTCGACAGCTATAGCTGCCAGCAGTTATCATTGTATTCCACCTGTGGGGAAACCAGTGGTTGAAAAAATATTCCATAGTGTCCTGCCTTACACAAATCTTGGTGTGCATTGTTTATTTTCTTTTAAATCTGTGCAATAATTCAAGGAGAACTTTGTCCCTGTGCAGGAGCTTTATGTAATTGAGACGAGTCACAACTGCTCTTTCTTCTTGTCCAGTGTGACTGGCCTTATATCCATTGACTCCTCTTGTTTTCTGCAGGCAGATTCTACTGGTTGGGTCTGCTCTCTCTGCTTTGTTTTATGTACAAATTATCTGTGATGATGTCAGTGCTACTTTCATAAAGTAATGACTGATTGCAAAGGCATTTGGTGTACTGTAAGTGAATTTATACCCTTCGTGGCTATTGAGAAATAAATCTAAATTTGAGGGTTGGTGACTGGAGTTCAGCTTTAAAGAGTAGAGACTGTTCAGTTAACAAAGTAAATGTTCACTTTACAAAGTGAATGTTGCCTGAATTGAGTAATAATGGAGCTGTGCTCATTTTAATCAGTAAGTCATGCACTAAAACTTTCCCCAATGCGTTGGCTGCCAGATAGAAATTAATTGTGAGAAGGAACAGTAATGTACAACCATTGTGTGGCACTGCCAAGGAGGAAGTCTACATGTCTGTGTTATGCACAGTATATCTTTACAAATTATAGAAATAAAACAAGATTCTTAGAAATGTTAATTCTTTCTATTTTTTTTACATCAAGCTGTTCTCTTTGATATGGTCATTTAAACAAATATCTACTATATCATCATATGAAATGTACTTCAAGTGATAGCTGTGCATATTATTTTATTCACAGATAGTCACAGTAAGGTAGCTGCTAACTATGAAGAATTGGCAGAATCAAAAGTGCAACATTTGCTTTCCCATGTGCTTGTCAGGGTTAGGCCACAGTCTGGCTTTCTGTATTTCCAGAATTACTACTCAGTGTTAAAAGTATCAAGTCTGTCTTATTCAGTATACACCATTCGTACATTTCATAAATGTATTTAACCTGGTTTATCTGTACTGTTAATGAAGGGGTTTGAGTGGAGCTCCAGTGTCCAGGGATGATGCCCCTGGCCACATTGATTTGAATGTCTGTTAGAGAGTTAAGGGTTGTGGATCTGATGTGGGCAGTAATATTAAAAAAACAGACTTCTGGTGAAAGTAGAAAGGAAGCCCCAGGACCTGGAGTAAAATGCTATGTACGTTTTCCAGAATGTTTTAATGTCCAGGTAAAACCATAACATGTGTAAAATTGTAGCTTTTGTCCTTTTAACAGCACATTAGGAATTTGTCTGTTTATCTTGTGTAGGATATTTGGTATTCTGCACCCATGTGTCATAATCTTGGTTTTGGTTTCCTGGGTATGGCTGCTGAGGGAGCAGATATGAGTCATGTGTCATCTGTTTTTGTGAGCAAAAATTTTGTTTTTCATTTGCATTTTAACATAGTCCTAGAGTATAACCAGGAGATAAGGTGTCGGTTAGGGACCTCTCCCAGGCATATGTTCTTAAAGGGGTTGGTGTTGTAAAGCGGGACATTTTCTGATTATAATTTAGATATGATTAGATATATACACCGTGGTATAGAACTGCAGAAGGCATAAGCTGTATGATTTGTTTTGTCTAGAAGCTTGTCTTTTAGAAAAGAAAAAAAAGTCTTACCGATTGTATGTCTGTATGTCTGTTAAACTCTAAACTATTGCCTGGAGGGAACTCTGTATTTACTTTCATGGGTGTCAGAGGGCAATATGTAGAAGACATGCCTGATTTTATGTGTATGAGTACTAATTCTTTTATGGTCGTACTTATTAGCATGTGTTTTGAAATGGTTTAAAACGCAAACAATATTAAGGATGAGACAGATTGAAGTGACCCACCTTGCTCTCCATAATGGTTCTTTGTTTTTAATGCCAATATATATTTCTGGTAAGGTAAACTGCCTGGTAATATTTCATGGACATATAGTCCACCTTTACTTTTGGGTGCTTTTAAGGGCCCATTGAAACTTCAGTTGCTTATTGGCCCAGACAAAATAGGAAAAATCTTGGTCCAGTTGTTTAAAAAAAGGAAAGACTGAGGGAAATTGGGATAAATTGTGATTAGTATAAAAATCTTGGGAGAATGTTCATTTTGATGAGGGCAGTGAATTCCATTTATTAGGGATTAGCCAAACTGTCCGGGGTTAGGTTTGAGTGTTGTTCAGCAACTTTAGAAAAGATTGGATGCTGAGACCAGACCCTAAATCAATGGGAGAGGAATACATCAAATTAAAAATGCTAATTTTCTTGATTAATAGGCAAGGTAGTATCAAAACAAAGGTGGAGTGTGGGCAGTGCCCTGGGGAACATGTACCAATACAAAAAAACTTTGTCATTTTGGCTAGGAGAAGTTATGTTTTAAATGCTTAAAGTGAAACATAAAAAATACCCAAGTCTTTTAAATACCATACCTGGGGGATTCTCTAATCCTGACTGTGAAGGGGAGATGTATTGAAAGTGCTGCAGCAACACTGACATTTACAAAGGTTCAAACAAAGAAAAAACAGCCTCAAAATCCAAGAAAAAAATGACCTGGGAGTCCCTAATCAAATATAAATATAAATCAGCCACAGCATCGATCAGTTATGGACTCAATCAGAATCCATGAGTTTCTATATTAACCGTTTAAGGACCGCCCTATAGCAGATATACTGCTACAGAATGGCACCTGTGCACAAAATCACGTATATATTCGTGATTTCACATTTCCAGGTACAGGGCGTGCGCGCCCTACCCGTCCCACCATTCACGGCCGCAGATGTCAATCACTGGGTCCCGGCTGGTAATTACTTGTTGGTGCCCGGTGATTACCATCAATCACCAATGGGGAGAAAGACTGTTTTGTTTACAGTCTTCCTCCCTGTCAGCTCGAGCACACTGCTCGGCATGGCTGTGCACAGCACAGCCATCTCGATCAGTGTGCTTACTGTAAAACACACATCCCCCGCCCCCTAGTAAAACACTCCCAGCACATAGTTAACCCATTGATCGCCCCTCACATTAATCCCTTCCTGCCCAGTACTATTAGTACAGTGTCAGTGCTTTTTTTTAGCACTGTATTGGTGTCACTGGGGATGTCAGTGACACCAAGTTAGTTCCCCCCCCAGTGTCAGAATGTCTGCCGCAGTCCCGCTAAAAGTCGCTGATTGCCACCATTACTTGTAGAAAAAAAAATCCCAGTATCTATACCGCCATTTGTAAATGCTAGAACTTTCACATAAACCAATTAATTTACACATATTGGGATTTTTTTTTTAGCAAAGACATGTAGCAGAATACATTTTCGCCTAAATTTGTGACGAAATTAGATTTTTTATTTTTTTTTACTGGACATGTTTAATAGCAAAAAGTCCAAAATATTGTTTTTTTTTTCTCAAAATTGTCAGTCTTTTTTTGCTTATAGCGTAAAAAATAAAGAACGCAGAGGCAATCAAATACCCCCAAAAGTAAGCTCAATTTGTGGGAAAAAAAGGACGTAAATTTCATTTGGGTGCAGCCTTGCATGACTGCGCAAGTGTCAGTTAAAATAACGCAGCGCTGTAACGCAAACAATTGCCTGGTCAGGAAGGGGGGTAAATCCTCAGGAGGGCGAGGGGTTAAGCTATGTATCAAAAAAAGTATATATCAATGGCCAGAATATATCAACAGCCTCTTTAATAATACAAAAATAGACATACAGTACAAAGTGCAATAAAACCATCTCCATGATCTGCTAGTAGATCTCAAAACACTCCCCTTTATTTGGGAGTGTCCTGATGCCACTGATTGTTAGTATGATAATAACATATGTTCCCCACTGCTATTAATCACAGAATGAGAACTTTTTGTCCATTGTTGTTGCATGAATCCAATGTGATTGTGTTTTTGTGTGGACAGACTTCCAAGAGTAGATTCAAACTGAAAATAATCTCCATATATGAAAGGCCATGTGTAGTCCAGAGGCGGATGTCATACTATGATACGTTCACTTTCATAGAACCTCCCTCATACACCAAAGATAACAAAGGAGCAAATATCCCTGTAGAGATGAAGTGAGACAAAAACTTCTGTGTTTTCTGGTGTGTGGTCCAGAGGAGATTCTTAAACATCTGTGTAAATTCAAGTTCCACACCTCCCTGTAGCGTCTAACAGACAGGGTGCCGTCCAGAGGAGGATAAATAAAATATAGTTGTATTAAAATATCTGAAACCTCCCTTAAATGTCAACACACCATTTAATCAATGATAAAGTCTCAATCCTTCTGAAAGGTATTTGTAAGGAAAAATGGAGTCAATCCACAGATGATGGACTTGTCCATATGCATTAAATTCTTAAGGACAATAGCACTTGTTTTAAGGCAGTGAGGAAAAATGTTATAAGCAGAGTAAAGCAAAGTATACTTATTATGCTGTGGCATCAAAGAGTCATTCCACCATTTAGAAGTCATTGAGAATAGATTATCCATTCTGACCGGTTTTGCCGGAACACCCGGCTGCCTCAGAGGTAGGCCTGTGTTTCGCACACCAGCACACACTCTCAGCGGGCTGTGAAAGATAAGGGGAAGGATGCTGCAGCAAAGCTTGAGTGATTTTCACATACACCATCAAAGGGTCTGCAGCCACCAGTACCACAAGTTAAGTCCCTGGTGGTACCCTCTCCAGCAACGAAAAGCTCAGAACAACATACAAACAATGCAGGGGCTGTGGCAGCAATGGTGTACTCCTCAGAATGCATGGAGTGACAGAGGAATAACTTTCCCTGAGAGAAGTCCTTCAAGTAGTCAATAACTGTAAGTCCTACTTGCTTGAGATGGTTGACAAGCTCAAGAGCATTAAAGATGTATCCTTCCTTAGACATGATTTGCAGGAATGCACAACAGCATTGGAAGGCAGGATTAGCATGGTGGAACATGATGTGAAACCGATGAAACAGGAGTTGAAAGCAATTCAAGAAATATGCATCTAAAGTGGACGACTTGGAGAACAGGCTACACAGGAACAATATACGAATTCGGGGCTTTCCTGAACAAAGTGAGGGCTCCAATGTTATTGCATTTTTAGAAAAATGGCTGGTAGACAGTTCTGGGACACATTTACAAATCTGTTTGCCATATAAAGAGCTCACAGGGTGCTAAGTCTCCACCACCAGGGGGGTCACCCTAGGTCTCTACTTATTAAAATGTTACACTATAAGGACAAGGTAACAATATTGCAGAAAGCCAGGGAAATTAAGGAAATATTATATAATGGAGCCAGAATCTATCTATACCCAGATTTCTGCCCAGAGTTGCAAGAGAAAAGGGCCAAGTTTGTGGAGGTTAAACGTAGGCTGCAGCAATTGAACGTGTCATATGCTATGTTATATCCTTCACGGTTATGGTTGCAGCCTGTGGGGAGACCCAATGTTTTGCTGCTCCACCAACTGTGTGGTCGGTGAAGAAGGAGAAAAGGCTTTGGACAGAAAGGGACTAAATATTAAATATGTATATATCAGGAGGGTGGCACAGCTGACTGAGTAATCATTTTTTTGTTTCTATTTCTTCTTCAGAGCGGGGGTAGGGAGTATATGGTCATAGAGAAAATGAGGTGTTCGCGCTCTCTTTTTTACATTATTTTTTATGTATTTTTTTTTCTTTTTTAGTGCATATTAAGGATACTGCTGAATGGTTACACATTCATAAGAGAATATATATCACCTGGGCACAGGGGCCCCATGATCCCCTATTGCCCGGGGGCCCCATGAGTTGTCAGTCCACCCCTGTGTATGTGTGAAAAAAGGGGGGTTGTTGTCTTTTTTCTTTCTTTTTTTTCCGTTTTTTGTTTTTGTCTTCAGTTTCATTTTCTTTGGTTATTATTGTTTCATTTACTTGCATTATTTTCTTTTCTCTTTTTATATAGGCTCTTTTTTTGTTTGAGTCCTTCTTTAGGAGGTGTATCATTAGTAAAAGGTAGACTGGGGTGTAAATGCTTTAAAAGATTACACTTGTTCATGGTTCTTTATAATTATATATATGTATCTACCAGATTAACTAAAATGGAGATAAAGGCACTGTTTGATTACTATTGTACTATTATATTGATATATATATTATTATTATTACTATTATTATTTTTTTCAGTTGTGTGAAAAGCAAATTTCTGTTCACTTTCAATACCCAATCATGAACAGGTGATTAACACATCAGATAATTTAAGTGAATATTTTCACAATTTTTTGGTGAAGATTCTGAACGTCTATAATAGATCAACCCAAATGCCTAAAAATGAATATTTAGATTGTGTTTTTTGTTAACATACTTAAAATGTTACTAATTTTTAGCTGCCTGTGAATATATTTGATTGGTGAATATATTTCTGTCAATAACTTTTTCTATAAATGGACAAAAACTAAGTGATCTCCGTGAAGTGCCTTCAGTTGGATTTACAAACCTAAAAGTCTGGTAAAACTACAGTACAAGCTGGAGTGTATATAAAATCAAGATATGGCTGGCATAATTTAATATTGGGTACTTCCGACTTTTTAAGCTCATTATAGTACTCTGCAATTTAGTGAAGGCTAAACCTGTGAATAGAGCTTTAGAAATGCTTTTATTAAGAATGGTAATGTGTTAAGCAGATTTATACTTCAAAATTAAACAATTAAAAAATGATGTAACTTTCAAAGATCAATTTTAGAATGCAATGGCTTAGCAATTGTTATAGAATTTATTAAGATGTAAGTAAAACAGTGGTAAGCAATATATTTAGAATACATTGTAACACTTTCACCACCAGATCAGCTTGTATGGCTTAATGTATAACAGTTATGTTTATAGAAGCAAGTGTTAATACTCGCAGAATACATGTGTACATGTATTTTCAACAGGCATTTCTCAAACAATAAAAAATACATTTCTATAAATCAAAAGAAAAATAACATCTGTATGATCCTTAATACTGTATAATAGTGTCTAGATCTAGAAGGATATTATCATTTCTGTGAATTTGATATATTAAATTTAGAAACAAAAATACCTGACTATTGTCCCATAGGGGTTGTACAATAACAATTGAATCTTTCAGTTGTTTTTGATCTTGTTGTTGAATTTTCCTTATGGTTTGGAAAATAATCTTGCTATCTTATATTTTATTTCAGGTTCAGTTTTGCAGGACATAGACATACTGTATAAATATAGAAAAAAGGGCAGTGCTTGAGAAGCTTTCTGTGTCACATATATTTAATAATGTAAATGTTGACTGAAGGACCTACTAACCCCTTGTTAGGAAATTTAAGGGTTAGTTTTTTTAAGGATATGTTTTTACACTGACCCAGTAAACCACTATACATATTAAACATTTTTTTAACTTGACATGACATGTTGCTCTTTCCAGTGGTGTATTTAGGTTTCATGCTGCCCTAGGCAACACAAAAATTGGCTCCCCCCCCTACGGAGAGACCCTGACACCGACCAACACCCCCTCTCCCCCACAAAGAGAGCCTGACATTGACTGACAACACCCCAGGCCCCCCAACCCCACCCGAGAGAGCCTTTTACTACCTCCACCACCCATACACTGGCAAAAGCCCCCCCCCCACTCCGGAAAGAGATAAGAAACTCACCTTCACAGCTCCAGACATCCCCTGGAACAAGTGTCAGGCTCTGCATACACCATTAACAGCCTGTAGCCTTTCTTAGATCCCCGTGCTGCGTGTATCCCTTCTTCCATTCCTTCTTTCAGCGGATGGTACTGCCCCCCTGAAAAAAGTTGCTGCCCCCCTGAAAAATGCCACCCTAGGCAAATGCCTTGTTTGCCTTGTGGTAAATACACCCCTGGCTCTTTCCCTTCTTTGAACCATTAAACAGTTCAGACTCTAAGTGGTGAAGTGAACTTATTTCTGACCTGCAGTGGTTAAAGGGGAATCTTAAGCTTTGCAGAAAAGCAATAACTTGGGTGGCAGATTCCCCAAGAAATGTAATCTGCAGCATCTGCAACAGGGGCTTGGTAGTTGTCGCTGGACTGGAGCATTTTAACAAATGTCAGCTGACGAACTGCATCTTGAGATAGACAGTTTTCTATCTGTCACAAGTCTATCACAGAACTAAGTGTATGTAAGGAGAGAACACTGGCAGCAGGGCATCCCAGAAGCTCAGTTGCATAGTTACATAGTTGCATAATTAGTCTGGTGGAAAAAAGACAAAAGTCCATCTAGTTCAATCAAAAAAAAAGTTATAATCCTATACCCACCATTGATCCAGAGGAAGGCAAAAAAACCCAGCAAAGCATGATTCAATTTGCTCCTGCAGGGGAAAAAATCCTTCCTGATCCCCTGAGAGGCAATCGGATATTCCCTGGATCAAGTTTACCATACTATAGATCCTCTTTCCATTGGCCTATTCTTGTTACCAAGTACTCTAGGACGTCATCTATCTCAAGGGTGTCAACATCCACCCTTGACCCCATGTACTTTCCCACCATATGATGCAGCCACTGTTGATAGCTGTTGGCAACAGATAACCCTGGATACTGGGTACTGAAAAAGCTTCTGAAGGCTTCACTTAGACATCCAACCCCACCACTGCTCCTCCTTTCAACCATAGGAGACTCCAAGCCACATTGCCCATGAGACAGTATACTGCCATCCTCTGGAAAGAAGGTTGACAGGTTCCTCAACAGTACATCCTCCAGTTGTTTAACCCTTTTCTCCCTCTGTAAAGACAGGATAGGCTCTGCAACTTTTCCCTTGTAACGTGGATTCAGGAGAGTTACCAACCAGCGATGATCCCTCACCTTGATGCCACAAATCCCAAGGTCCTTTTGCAGGCTCTGGACCATGAAGGAGCCAATCCACCATAAGTTACCAGAGGCTGAGGTCCTTGGGGGTCACTGGGGGATGACATGATACTCTACTATCTCCACCCAGCCATATAAAACTCCCAGGGTTTGAGAAGGCTGACACCCACCCCTGGAAGCTTGCCTCATGTCCACCCCCTCTAAAACTCCCAGGGTTTGAGAAGGCTGACACCCACCCCTGGAAGCTTGCCTCATGTCCACCCCCACTGCAACCATACTCCTCCACTTCTTCATGCTTTGCCTGTACCTGCTGTAACCTCACAGGAATGTCATTTAAATACAGCAAGTCCTGAGACACCAGGAAGTAATCTTCTTATTTCTGCTTCCTTGTCTATAATGCATGCAGTGTGTGCACTAGCACAAACACTAAAGGAATGGTTTCTCAGATACCTGCATTGTCATGGCTCAACATTCTTGTTGCTGCTTCAAATGGTGACAATAAATTGCATGTATCCTGAATAGCCACTGATGTGAGGAAAAAAACCCAAACCTTTCCTCATGCAGTTCTCACACAGGTACTCATTTGCTGTATGGCCCACTGATGTATGTGCAACTGCTGCAGCATGGCTAAGTTAGAGTTCCACCAGATGAGCATATCACAAATCAGGCAGTATGGGGGCAGATGGAGTTCCCTCTGAATTTCCCCCACAGGGACACCGGCTGTGTATGACCACCTGTGTACAGCCTATTTGTCTTTTGTAAAACAACCCAAGGGCGGACTGACCATTCGAGCCCTCAGGCAGTGTCCGAGGGCCAGCGGTCAGTAGGGGGCCCCATGAAATGCCCCTGCACCTTTTTATAGGCTTTTTTTGGTGTGCTTTAAGTGTGGGCAAGGACACAGGGGCCCCATGATCCCCTATTGCCCGTGGGGTCAGTCCGCCCTTGAAACAACCCCATAGTGCGCATTACATGACTAGAAGAAATGCTGCTGTTGTTATACATGTTTATACAGATTTTATACTGTGCAATGCGCGATGTCATTCCCACTTATCTTTTTCATAAAATAAAGAATTCCTAAAAAAGGGGTGGGAAAATGCTTTAAACTGTTTCAAGAGAAATTTAGAAACCATCTATTTAATTAGTTATCTATTTAACAAAAAAATTGGATAGTCCAAAGTGAGTGTGCCCACAATCAGCCCCATTACAGACAAGGAAAGGTATCTTTTTTTTTTACATTGTAATGGACTTATTAAAACAGTATTTTTTTTTATTGGTATAAAAGGTACAAAACTCAGGGGTAGGTACACAAGTATGAGCAATAAGGGAGCATATCAAGAGTAATTGTTCAAGTACATTTACATGGGGTGTGACAAATAATACATAGTAAAAAGGAGCACAGGAAGAATATTGATGACATGGTTGTCTACTGTATGTGAATACTCTCCTATGCATCCAGATCTTCCAATGGTTTTCAAATGTTCTATATGTTAGAGAATTAATAGTTAATAGGTGTTCATAAGTGTGATTTTGCTGGATCATGGTGATCACTTCTGAGTTGTTGGGGGAATCAATTGATTTCCATTTTTTGAGTACAATCGTTCGAGCTGCTAAGAGTATATGAGTGACTACGGGTCTGAAGGAGGAAGGTAAAGTATCTATACCTACGTTTAGTAGTGCTAGGCTTGGATTTGGATTGAGTAGAATGCCTGTTGGGGATAATAGGAGTTGAAATAGAGATTTATGTACCATTTAGCATGATTGCACATTGGCTGCTATTCTAACAATACATCTCAAAACTAAGGGAAAATGGCCACCGTAGCACCTTGTACTACTTAAAAATGGCTGCTGGTTTACTATTCCCCGAGACCAATGAAAAATGGCCCCTACTGGGTTGTATGAGAAGAACTTTGGCAAAATGGCCACCATTTAATTGAATTTTAGAACACTATATAAGTACCCTCCATTTGCCCTCTACCATCCATCTGATGAAGTCATGTGGACATGATGAAACGCGTAAGGGCGTGGTCGTGGGCAGACATAATTGAGTTCAACAGAACTTGGAAGTGCAGCCTTGATCTGATGATGTTTAACCTTGCTTATGGTGTTTTTATTTATTTGTACATGTGAGTGCAATACCTTTTAACATAATAAAGATACAGTTGTTAGTACATACTGCACCATTGGAGTGTATTTTTGTCTCTTCCATTAAGGGTGATTATCTCAGACCTCCAACTCACCCTCCTCTTAAAGGGACTGGATCCCATATCTGGCTTGATGTTGTTTTAAAAGTTAAAAGATGCTGTATCACCTCTACATGGTTAATGATCAGGAGAGTGAAGGAATCCTTACAGATTTGGTATTACAAAGTGCAATTTGATTGCTCGGAGGTGAGAGTTCTGTGAGCACTGAGGTGACACCGTCTGCATGATTATAGCACTGATCTGATGGTCTGCGTTTGAGCACTTGAAGAAGCAAATGAGCTGTGAAGAGTTGGATTGTCTATAATACACTGGTTATTTCACATACTATGGACTTGGTTCATGGACATATATTTATCATATTGATTTGTATCACCACACTCTTATTCACATTTTGTTTATTCATTTTGTTTATTTGTTTTATGTATGTGCAGTGCAGCATTGATTCTATTTATGTAATGTGGAGACATCCCATGGCCTCCATAGATCTCCAAGAAGGAGTGTATGTAGATTATTGGTGGGAGTTAAGGTATTTTCTGCTTCTAGCCAAAGTGGGCTATTTGTGCCTCTGAACCAGTATTTAATTTGGTCCATACGGACCGCCCAGTATTAGTCTCAAATATCTACTAAATCTGCACCTCCTATTGATCTGTGTGAGGTTCAACATGAGTAAGAACATCTAGGTTTTTTACCATTCCAAATAAATTTTCGTAGTAGACTCGACAGGGTTTTGAAGTATTGGTCTGGTATAGGAATAGGTAGTACTCTGAATACATACTGTATAGGAGTTGAGGTAATATCATCATTTTAAAGGCTAAAAGCCTTCCCATCCACAAGAGTTCATGTTGTGATATGTGTTTTATTTGACTAGTTATTTTATCAATGAGAGGTGTTAGGTTGGTCTTAGCAAGAAGGGAATAGGTCCTTAGTTAGTTTTTTCCCAGATATGGTATCCCTTGTGTGCTCCACATAAAGGGAAGTCTTACTCCTAAATTTAGGATAAGAGATTTTGTGAAGTTGACTTTGTAATAGGAGATATTGCTAAAGTGTGATAACACATGGTGGGCTTGAAGAAGCGAGGTTGCTAGCATGAGGATAACATCATCTGCGAATAAGTTGGTGACGTGTGATTTTGTGCTGACATTAAACCCTGTGATTAGAGGATGTGAGCAGATTTTTGTTCTGCTAGTGGTTTGACCATTGGATTAAAGATGGTTAGAGAGAGGCGGCAACCCTGTCAAGTCCTGTTAGAAATTATAAATGTTTTGGTTAAGATACCTGAAGTATCTATTGGCATTAGCATATGATTGAATTTTTAAACAACAAAGATGTTTGTCATATTGGTGTGAGAGTAATTCCCTCAATTCTTCCCTGAGTCTTTTGAGAGTGTTAAAGATGTGAGGTGTAGGTGTATTTTTATTTTGGGTTTCTAAGTTGTGGATCTCAGAAAGAAGAGAGTTGAGTTTGAGGTTATAGTGTTTTTTCGCCCTGGCTCCTTGTTGTATGAGGATGCCCTTTATGGGCTTTATGGGCATTCGATAGGATGTAGGGGTCATCTACCGATGCCGTATTGTGTGGAAGTATTGCTGGAGATGAAGAGAGACAGTGGAATAGTGTTTAGGGTCTTGTAGTTATCTAAGGTTGCAACATCAGATGGGGACAGAGGGGGAGGCAGGTCTCTCTGTTATGGTTGGACCATGTGATGTTGTGGATGTGTGAGAAGGATATTTATTGTAGTAGCCATTTGTCAGTAACAAACAACTCTATGCGAGAGTAGGAGAGAGGAGAGAAAAATGTGTAATCTATTTTATAGTCCATATTTTATGGAAGTTATGTGCTTGAAGAGTTTACGTAGAAAGTGAAGTTGGAGGAAGTTAGGTGCGTATAATGTTACCAGGGTGTATGGCTGATCGTTAATGTCACAGGTAAGTATGACATATCTTCCTTCTGCGTCTAAGAAGGACTCTTTTAGGTGGAATGATAGAGAGTTGCGGATAGCTATTAAGACTCCTCTCTTCTTTTTCTGGCTAGAAAGACATGTGGGTAGTCTCTGTAGGAGCATTTGTGGGGCTTAGATGCTTGAAAGTGGGTTTCTTGCACACTTACTATATTGACCTTACTTTTTCTGGCCTCTTTCCATATAGAAAAGTGCTTTGCAGGGTGGTTTAGCCCATTGGCATTAAGTGATAAGCATTTAAATGTCATTGTTGGAGGGTTTGATTGAGCTTAGTAAATTAAAAGTTAAGTCACTCACAGTGGGCCAAGGTCAGATGGAGATTATTCCTTCTGATCTCAGTATGGTCTTTCACTGAAGATGTTCAATGCAGGTAGGTTGGAGTAGTTGATTTATTTAATCCAAAATGTGCAAGAAAGAGATTCTGGAGGTTTCATCTTCAATTTCAGCTCTATGTGTACCAAACGCTGAGAAGGAGTCTCGGAACAAAAGAAAGGTTAGTAAAAACAACAAAATTGAAACAGTAACAGGAACAATAAAAAGAGGACCCAATGGTGG
Source organism: Staurois parvus (assembly GCF_062004578.1). Lineage (NCBI taxonomy): Eukaryota > Metazoa > Chordata > Amphibia > Anura > Ranidae > Staurois > Staurois parvus. Next base: position 6,159,649 of record NW_028317867.1, on the reverse strand, counting down.
GTCCGGATGCAGAGAGGTCTGCTGGTGTGTCCGGGGGGAAGAAGGAAAGTTGTGGATTACTATCCCATGGCCGGGGGAGATACAAACTTGTAGTAGAGTAATGCTTGGAATTAGGATCCTCCATTGGTGTGCTTTCTGGAGAATCTTTTGTGAGACATTATTTGCCACTCATTTTCCATAGCCTTGGGACTTGTGGTTGGTGGAGTAGCAGGCATTGATTCAGGGTTAATTCCCCAGAGGCGGAGAGCATCTAGCCCTTCTTCAGTTGTTGAAATATGTGTAGTGACACCGTTGTAGGTGATGTAGAGGGCAGCAGGTTATATCCACTTGTGTGTGATATTGTGGTTCCTTAGCACCTTTGTAATGGTTGCTAGATTTCAACAGCTCTGACGTGTGTGCTTGGAAAGATCTGGAAGTAGTTGGAGTGATGCATACTGCTCTGGGAGGTTGTCAGCTTTGCAGAATGTGACCATTAGCTGTTTTTTCACATTTTTATGACAAAAAAATACAACTTCAAAAAACTCGCCACACCTCTTATGAAGTACGTCAGACTGTCTACTTTGCAAAAGTGGTCATTTGGAGGATATCTGTACTATTCTGACATTCTTGGACCTCAAGAAATTAGATTGGCCGTCAGTACTTCAGGATTGATCAATTTTCAGATCTATACCGTAGTTTGTGAACTCTATAACTTTCCTACAAACTAAATAATACATCCTAATTTGGGTTATTTTCACCAAAGACATGTAGCAGAATACATTTTGGCCTAAATTTATGAAGAACAATTATTTATTTGCAAACTTTTATAACAGAAACAAAGAAAAATGTGTTTTTTTCAAAAATGTTTTGTTAATTTAGCAAAAAATAAATATCCCAGTGGTGATTAAATACCACCAAAAGAAAGCTCTAGTTGTGTAAAGAAAATGATAAAATTTTAGTTTGGGTACAGTGTTGCATGACCGCGCAATTATCATTGAAAGTGGGAGAGCGCTGAAACCTGAAAAATGGCCTGGGCAGCAAGGGGGTAAAAGTGCCCGGTATGGAAATGGTTAAAGAACTTGTTTTAAAATTTGCATCCATTGCAATAAACCAAAATGATATGATCAGCTTAAAAAGTGGTCATTCGTGTACAAAATGTACTTCAAAACAGATACCAGTTGTGTCTAAAACCCAAGTTAAACCTTTTGTGTCACCCTTTCTCTCCCTGTACTATGCACATCATAATCTAACTTAAATACACACAGGAAGGGACAATACAGGGAGCTATAAAAAAAAAAATAAATGTTTAGGTTTCTTAGACCCTTCAAAGCACAAAATATAAGTAAAACATCCCAAATTTAATGCAATATTACTGTTGATTAGACTCTATTTTTTTCCTCTGTTGTTTCTGCTTCAACTTAATCAGATAAAAAAAAACTTTTAAAAAACCCATCATGCAGCATCAAAATTATTAGCTGCTCAGTTTACAATTAGTTCTAACAGCAACTTTCATCACATTCATATTTTATATTATCACAAACAAGTTGCACTGTAAATAAATAAGTGAATAATTAAAAAATATTAAATACTCAAATGAACGTGATATATCCTAAAGTGACATATAATAAAAAGTCTAAATCATTAAAATTTTCCTGTGAAATGAGCATCCATCAACTTCAATCCATGTGAGAAGTGCATCCACCACCAATATAACCAGCCTCTTACCGAATCCCTAGACCCCAAATTATAGGAGGTGTATGTGACATTACGCTGCATACATCCTGAGGATGTAATTAGATGTTGATGAAATATTCCGATGCCACAACAGTTTATCCTGCCACGAGAGCGTTCACATATAAAAGAAATCCACCATAGTGTGATATTGCCAATAATTTATTGGTAAAAACTGTAAATGTTCTTCTTACAGTCATATAATCAAACTGCATGTAAATGAACGCTGCTCGCTAGAAACAAAACACATTGATATTTGGACAAACTGTACACACTTATCTTACATTACTGCTACTCACAATCTGAGCATCAGCTCATCATTTTCAAACCTAAAAAAGATATTTGCTCTGAAACTGCTTACAGCCCAGAGTCCAACACACTTTTTACTATCACAGATATAAAATTCCTGACAATACAACCATCTCATTTGTACTTAAGTCTATCACACTATCATATCAAATCAAAATAATTCCTTCATCAATTGGTAAGGAACGCGAGCAGTGGGATTCCACCACACCCAGAAATAGGCTTGCAACTGATCACCTACTAGCATATCAAATAAGCCAGCTAAGTATCTGATACATTTTCTACACTTTTTGAATGTACTATGGCTTACCATGCATTACATACAACCTTAATCCCAGCACAAACAATCTATCACAATTCTGCATCATTATTTGTATCTTTTATTAACATATATTGAACTCCACTCCGGTTACCATCTGTTTTGTTACTTTTTGAGAGGTTGTATTTGATATGTGCAAAGAGAGATCATCCAAATAAGTATAACGTTTAATAAAATTAATGACAGATACAGATGACAAATATTAGAAAATTTAACAAGAATACTTAACTAAAGATGCTGGTTTCTCCACGGGTCCTTCCATTATATCTCATGGCCGATGATCAGAACAAACGCATGCTTAATGCAGCTCTGAGATAAGAAAATTGTTTCCAGGCTAGTTGTGCGTTATATAATGGACTTGTGAGCAAGGAATGGACAACCCACCCCCCTTGCAAACAAAATGATGACCTTCTAAGAAAGATAGCACATTCCTGAAAGGAGAGTAGGCTGGCTTGTCCATATAGTCACATTTCTTTGGTATAAATCGTTTAAGGTGACCAGAATAATGAGGATATTAGAGGTCTTATTAGATATTTGTGAGGCTAGCATTAATAAGGAAATATGTCATTTGCAATTTCCCAACCAGGCTAGCAAATATATCAGTGAGGAGCAGTCTTTGTGTGCTGCAGTGGAGGTGTTATCATGTGGTAGTGTTTCTACTGACACCAGTGGCAGGACACAGGCTTAACTAGCCTAGTGTTGGGTTATCTTTCACCACACCAAGCTCTGCTCAATTCCTGTTAGAGCCTCTAGCAGAAAAACCTTATAGAAAAATATTCCCTACTTTAAAATTGTACTGCTCCAAAGTATCTCTCTTTTAAATGTGCAGTAATTGAGATGATTATAGCTTTAATAAGGGAGCATACTCTAGAGTGCAATGCTGTTTCTATCTTGGTGAGAATTATTTTTATTCACATTTTTGTAAACATACAGCATATTACAAGATCAATTTTTTAGGTAGTATTAATAGATTTCATTAATAAAATCCTAGCTAAAAGAGAAAAAGGCTGCTTTCACACTGGTTCACCTCAAAAACGCTTGAAAAATGACTAGTGTTTTTGGAGTGTTTTTGAAGCGGAACATCCTGGACATACTTTGTAGCTCAAATTGGGCAGATTTGCACGTTTGAAATACTGCATTAGTTATTTTATCAAGTCATGCGGTATTTTAGTAGCGAAAACCATGTGTTAATGTTTCAGTTGTCAGCGGGGTTTCCCACTGACAGGTGAATGTAAAAGAAGGAATTGCTGGCAATTAAAAAAATAAAAAAACCGCATGGGGTCCCCCCTCCATCCATACCAAGCCCTTTGGGTCTGGTATGAATTTTGAGTGGAACCCCCAAGCCAAAAAAATCCCCAAAATCCATACCAGACACTTATCTGAGCATGCAGCCCGGCAGGTCAGGAAAGGGGTGGATGAGTAAGCGCCTCCCTTCCTGAACCATACCAGGCCACACGCCCTCAACATGGGTGGGTGCTTTGGGGCGGTGGGGGGGTCCCCCAAAGCACCTTTTTCCCCAAAGAAGGCTCTGTTCCCGATGCTGGCCGTCTGACTGCTTCGCTCGCCTGTGACATCATCGACTGAGGCATGCTGGGTCAATGATGTCACATAGGGGCGGGCTCACATGCGTGATGGCCCTGCCCTTTAAATATTTAAGAACTGTAAAGCCAGCGGAGCATTCAGATGGCCGGGAGCCAGTGTCAGGAGAAGAGCCTTCTTTTTTTTTCTTTCCTCCAGTCAACGGTGGCATCGTGATTGATCTACTTCGGGGGACATTCTTATATTTTCCTTCTTTTAATAAAGCACTTGCTCCTGTCTTTTTTTCACACATCAGTTTTTTTTTGTGAATGGGTAGCAGTACCATATACCCCATACTCATTCACATGGGGGGGCGAGATCTGGGGGCCCCTTGCCAAAGGGGGCTTCCAGATTCTGATAAGCCCCCCACCCGCAGACCCCCACAACCACAGCCCAGGGTTGTGGGGAAGAGGCCTTTGTCTCCATGTTGCTTTGGAGATGGAGCATGTGACCTGGTATGGTTCAGGAGGGGGGGGTGCTTGCTCGTCACCCCCCCTTTCCTGGCCTGCCGGGGCTGCATGCTCGGACAAGGGTCTGGTATTGATTTTGGGGCTGTCCCCATGCCATTTTTTCTTTTTTGGCATAGGGTTTCCCCTCAAAATCCATACCAGACCCAAAGGGCTTGGTATGGATGGAGGGGGGGACACCACACCGTTATTTTATTATTTTTTGAATGCCAGCAATTCTTTCTTTTACATTCAGCTGTCAGTGGGGAACCCCGCTGACAGCTGAAACAGCCAGACCTTCCCACATGTGCGGTGTGTTTTTGGAGTGGTTTTAATCGTTTTTGGATGGTTTTTGAGGCGATTACCATTCATTTCAATGGGAAGAGGCATTTTGGAGGCATTTGTTTAACTCCCCAAACATGCCTCAAAGATGATGCAAGCAGGAGTTTTTACACCGCACCGCAAGCGCCACACCTCAGTGTGAAAACATACATAGATATACATTCACATACAGTTGTGTTCAAAATAATAGCAGTGTGTTGAAAAAAGTGAATAAAGCTCAAAATTCTTCTAATAGCTTTTATTTCCATACACACAAATGCATTGGGAACACTACACATTCTATTCCAAATCAAAACATGAAGAAAAATATATCAAATTTGTGTTGTTCCTCTAAAAAAATTGAAGAAAAGTGAATATTAGACTGTTCAAAAAATAGCAGTGCGTGTAATCTTCTTTACAAACTCAAACATTCACTATATAAACTGAAAAATGTTTGAAGATTTTGCTTTCCTTTGAATCACTTAATGAATATTTAGTTGTATAAGCACTGTTTCTGAGAACTGCTGTACATCTGTGTTGCATGGAGTCAACCAACTTCTGGCACCTGTGAACAGGTATTCCAGCCCAGGATGATTGGACTACATTCCACAGTTCTTCTCTATTTCTTGGTTTTGCCTCAGAAACTGCATTTTTGATGTCACCCTACAAGTTTTCTATTGGATTAAGATCGGGGGATTGGGCTGGCCACTCCATAACGTCAATCTTGTTGTTCTGGAACCAAGATGTTGCACGTTTACTGGTGTGTTTGGGGTCGTTGTCTTGTTGGAACATCCATTTCAAGGGCATTTCCTTTTCAGCATAAGGCAGCATGACCTCTTCAAGTATTCTGATGTATTCAAACTGATCCATGATTCCTGGTATGCAATAAATAGGCCCAACACCGTATTAGGAGAAATATCCCCTTATCATGATGCTTGCGCAACCATGTTTCACTGTCTTCACAGTGTACTGTGGCTTGAATTCAGTGTTTGGGGGTCGTCTGACAAATTGTCTCCGGCCACTAGACCCAAAAAGAACAATCTTACTTTCATCAGTCCACAAAATGTTGCACCATTTCTCTTTAGGCCAGTCAATGTACTCTTTGGCAAATTGTAACCTCTTCAGCACATGTCTTTTTTTCAACAGTGGGACTTTGCGGGGGCTTCTTGCAGATAGCTTGGCTTCACATAGGCATCTTCTAATTGTAACAGTGCTCACAGGTAACTTTAGACCTTCTTTGATCTTCCTGGAGCTGATGTTCCCCGCTTCAGTCTATCCTGAACTCAGCGGCCAGAATCATCCACCTTGCCAACTGCTCCGCTTCTGCCACCCCCCTCTGTCATTCCCTCCACTGGCTCCCAGTTGCCCAACGCATTAAATTCAAACTACTAACACAGACATACAAAGCCATTCATAACGCTGCCCCAAACTACCTCACCGACCTGATACCCAAATACCACCCTTTCTAGCTCCCTGGTCTCCACTCCCCACGCCTGACTGCAGGACTTCTTCAGGACTTCCCCCATCCTCTGGAACTCACTACCCCAATCCATCAGACTGTCACCTACCCTCCTCACCTTTAGGCACACCCTGAAAACCCATCTCTTCAGGGAAGCCTACCCCACCCTCACCTAACAGCCGATCTCCACCACTCCTCCTACCACTCCATCCCCCACAGCCACTTCCTCCTGTACCACTATCCGCTCCCTCCTAGATTGTAAGCTCGAAAGAGCAGCGCCCTCTAACCCCTCGTGTTTTGTTTTGTTACTGTATTGTCTCATGTACTGTCCCCCACTATAATGTACATCGCTGAGCAAACCTTTTAGTGCTATATAAATACTGTATAATAATAATTTTGGCTATTCCTCTATCCATTCGAATGGTAGTTTTTCGCTTTCTTCCATGTCTTTTAGATTTTGGTTGCCATTTTAAAGCATTTGCGATCATTTTAGCTGAGCAGCCTATCATTTTCTGCACTTCTTTATATGTTTTCCCCTCTCCAATCAACTTTTTAATCAAGGTACGTTGTTCTTCTGAACAATGTCTGGAACGACCCATTTTTCTCAGAATTTCAGAGACAAATGAACTGTAACCAGCATGTACAACATTTGCTGCCTTCCTTCCTTAAATAAGGGCAATAATTGCCACCTGTTTTTCAAAAAATGAATGACCTCACTAATAGAACTCCCCACTGCTATTATTTTGAACATGCCCCTTTCAATTAGTGATTAAATTACACAGAATCAGCAGCATGCATGTCATGACTGTTGGGTCTGTTAGATTTCTATTACTCTACTACACCTGCTAGTAAATTATTTGCTATGTAGAAATATCATTTCTACCAAAAACAGTGATTGATCAGGTGATGTCTGACTGCTATTATTTGAACACCACTGTACATAGTGAAGCAGTTTTCTTGAGCTTTTCAGGTGGTTTTTGTTAAAGTAAAAACCCCTCAGTGTGAAAGCAGCCTACTACAAATTGTTGTTACTGTATCTGTAGATGTTTATTTAATACAAATTGTATACAAAAGTAACATGCTGCACTGCTGGATATGTTTGCTGGGTCATAGTAGCAGGAAATATTGTAATTGTTAAGCATTTTTTGCAGTCATAAAGCTAAGCTGAGCAATACATGTAATATACTAACGAAGGATAGCCCAGGTTATTAAGAAAACAACATCTCTGAAAATGTTGTAATAAATAATGCAGCATTATTACAATAAGTGATAAAATATTGTCCATAAAATGATTTTGGAGGATGTTAATGCATTTATTGATGGTGCTGTTATTTAAGTGATTGCAGGGAACTGTCTAGAATATGACTATAAACCTAGGGGAAATATGCTCTAATTGCCATTTACTGTCACTTACAATTGTATCGACAGGAAAACCAATAGCACAACCTGTTTCTTCTGCAGAATGATGTAAGGTAATTTATTTTATGTTCACTAGCACTAAAATAGAAATTGCTATTATAGAAAGAAAAACAGTTGCTAAGAATATTCAAATGGAAGTTAAGGCTTTCAAATAGAGTTTTCTGGCAATTACCAATAGATAGGCTATACTTTTACATTCAGCTTAAATTTCATAATTAGTGTCTAGTATTTGTTTTTCTATACAGTTAAATATTTAGACATATTCACTAGAGATGAGCGAATTATTCAAAAATTCGATTCGGCTGATTCGCCGAATTTGAGGAAGAAATTCGATTCGATGCGAATTTAACTTATAAAAAGGGTTTCGAGGCTTCAGAGAGCCTTTAAATTAGTGCAGAACACTGTACCTTTAATTTAAATGCCCTTGGAGATGAGGAAGGAGAAGGAGAAGGAGAAGGATGAGAAGAAGGAGAAGGAGAAGGATGAGAAGAAGGAGAAGGAGAAGGATGAGAAGAAGGAGAAGGATGAGAAGAAGGAGAAGGAGAAGGATGAGAAGAAGGAGAAGGATGAGAAGAAGGAGAAGGAGAAGGATGAGAAGAAGGAGAAGGATGAGAAGAAGGAGAAGGAGAAGGATGAGAAGAAGGAGAAGGATGAGAAGAAGGAGAAGGAGAAGGATGAGAAGAAGGAGATGGATGAGAAGAAGGAGAAGGATGAGAAGAAGGAGAAGGATGAGAAGAAGGATGAGAAGAAGGAGAAGGATGAGAAGAAGAAGGATGAGAAGAAGAAGAAGGATGAGAAGAAGGAGAAGGATGAGAAGAAGAAGGATGAGAAGAAGAAGAAGGATGAGAAGAAGAAGAAGGATGAGAAGAAGGAGAAGGATGAGAAGAAGAAGAAGGATGAGAAGAAGAAGAAGGATGAGAAGAAGGAGAAGGATGAGAAGAAGAAGAAGGATGAGAAGAAGGAGAAGGATGAGAAGAAGAAGAAGGATGAGAAGAAGAAGAAGGATGAGAAGAAGGAGAAGGATGAGAAGAAGAAGAAGGATGAGAAGAAGAAGAAGGATGAGAAGAAGGAGAATTCCAAGCCGGCAAAAAGTGTATCTGCAGAGCTCCGATATTTCTTAGCGGAGCTCTGCAGATACACTTAGCGGAGCTCTGCAGATACACTTAGCGGAGCTCTGCAGATACACTTTTTGCCGGCTTGGAATTCTTCTTATTTTCATCCTACTTCTTCTTCTTCATCCTCATCCTCATCCTCAGAAGAAGAAGAAGAGGATGAAGATGAGGATGAAGAGGAAGAAGAAGAAGAAGAAGAAGAAGTAGGATGAAAATAAGAAGAATTCCAAGCCGGCAAAAAGTGTATCTGCAGAGCTCCTCTATTCTGCAGATACACTTAGAGGAGCTCTGCAGATACACTTTTTGCCGGCTTGGAATTCTTCTTATTTTCATCCTACTTCTTCTTCTTCTTCTTCATCCTCATCCTCAGAAGAAGAAGAAGAGGATGAGGATGAGGATGAAGAAGCAGAAGTAGGATGAAAATAAGAAGAATTCCAAGCCGGCTAAAAGTGTATCTGCAGAGCTCCGCTAAGTGTATCTGCAGAGCTCCGCTATTTCTGACAGTTCTCTGACATTCACTCCATACAGCGGTTGAAACATTGTATCTATTTGTTTCCATAAATGGAAACAAATAGATACAATGTTTCAACCGCTGTATGGAGTGAATGTCAGAGAACTGTCAGAAATAGGCTATTTCTGACAGTTCTCTGACATTCACTCCTCAACCGCTGTATGAAGTATTGAATGTCAGAGAACTGTCAGAAATAGCCTATTTCTGACAGTTCTCTGACATTCACTCCATACAGCGGTTGAAACATTGTATCTATTTGTTTCCATAAATGGAAACAAATAGATACAATGTTTCAACCGCTGTATGGAGTGAATGTCAGAGAACTGTCAGAAATAGCGGAGCTCCGCTATTTCTGACAGTTCTCTGACATTCACTCCATACAGTGGTTGAAACATTGTATCTATTTGTTTCCATTTATGGAAACAAATAGATACAATGTTTCAACCGCTGTATGGAGTGAATGTCAGAGAACTGTCAGAAATAGGCTATTTCTGACAGTTCTCTGACATTCAATACTCAACCGCTGTATGGAGTGAATGTCAGAGAACTGTCAGAAATAGCCTACTTATGACAGTTCTCTGACATTCACTCCATACAGCGGTTGAAACATTGTATCTATTTGTTTCCATAAATGGAAACAAATAGATACAATGTTTCAACCGCTGAGCTCTGCAGATACACTTAGCGGAGCTCTGCAGATACACTTTTTGCCGGCTTGGAATTCTTCTTATTTTCATCCTACTTCTTCTTCTTCTTCATCCTCATCCTCATCCACAGAAGAAGAAGAAGAGGATGAGGATGAGGATGAAGAGGAAGAAGAAGAAGAAGAAGTAGGATGAAAATAAGAAGAATTCCAAGCCGGCAAAAAGTGTATCTGCAGAGCTCCTCTATTCTGCAGATACACTTAGAGGAGCTCTGCAGATACACTTTTTGCCGGCTTGGAATTCTTCTTATTTTCATCCTACTTCTTCTTCTTCTTCTTCATCCTCAGAAGAAGAAGAAGAAGAGGATGAGGATGAAGAAGAAGAAGAAGTAGGATGAAAATAGGAAGAATTCCAAGCCGGAAAAAAGTGTATCTGCAGAGCTCCGCTAAGTGTATCTGCAGAGCTCCGCTATTTCTGACAGTTCTCTGACATTCACTCCATACAGCGGTTGAAACATTGTATCTATTTGTTTCCATAAATGGAAACAAATAGATACAATGTTTCAACCGCTGTATGGAGTGAATGTCAGAGAACTGTCAGAAATAGGCTATTTCTGACAGTTCTCTGACATTCACTCCTCAACCGCTGGATATATTAAATGGAAACAAATAGATACAATGTTTCAACCGCTGTATGGAGTGAATGTCAGAGAACTGTCAGAAATAGCGGAGCTCCGCTTTTTGCCGGCTTGGAATTCTTCTTATTTTCATCCTACTTCTTCTTCTTCTTCTTCTTCATCCTCATCCTCAGAAGAAGAAGAAGAGGATGAGGATGAGGATGAAGAAGAAGAAGAAGAAGTAGGATGAAAAGAAGAATGAAAAGAAGAAGAAGAATGAAAAGAAGAAGAAGAAGAAGAATGAAAAGAAGAATGAGAAGAATGAAAAGATTCTTCTTCTTCTTCTTCTTTTCATTCTTCTTTTCATTCTTCTTCTTCTTTTCATTCTTCTTCTTCTTCTTTTCATTCTTCTTTTCATTCTTCTCATTCTTCTTTTCATTCTTCTCATTCTTCTTCTCATTCTTCTTTTCATTCTTCTTCTCATTCTTCTTTTCATTCTTCTTCTTCTTTTCATTCTTCTTTTCATTCTTCTCATTCTTCTTTTCATTCTTCTTTTCATTCTTCTTCTCATTCTTCTTTTCATTCTTCTTTTCATTCATTCTTCTTCTTCTTTTCATTCTTCTTCTTCTTTTCATTCTTCTTCTTCTTCTTTTCATTCTTCTTTTCATTCTTCTTATTCTTCTTTTCATTCTTCTTCTCATTCTTCTTTTCATTCTTCTTCTTCTTTTCATTCTTCTTTTCATTCTTCTCATTCTTCTTTTCATTCTTCTTTTCATTCTTCTTCTCATTCTTCTTCTTCTTTTCATTCTTCTTTTCATTCTTCTTCTCATTCTTCTTTTCATGAAGAAGAAAAGAAGAATGAGAAGAATGAAAAGAAGAATGAAAAGAAGAAGAAGAAGAATGAAAAGAAGAATGAAAAGAAGAATGAAAAGAAGAATGAGAAGAATGAAAAGAAGAATGAAAAGAAGAAGAAGAAGAATGAAAAGAAGAATGAAAAGAAGAAGAAGAAGAATGAAAAGAAGAAGAAGTATGAAAAGAAGAAGAAGAAGGAAAAGAAGAATGAAAAGAAGAAGAAGAATGAAAAGAAGAAGAATAAGAATGAAAAGAAGAATGAGAAGAATGAAAAGATTCTTCTTCTTCTTCTTTTCATTCTTCTTTTCATTCTTCTTCTTCTTTTCATTCTTCTTCTTCTTCTTTTCATTCTTCTTTTCATTCTTCTCATTCTTCTTTTCATTCTTCTCATTCTTCTTCTCATTCTTCTTTTCATTCTTCTTCTCATTCTTCTTTTCATTCTTCTTCTTCTTTTCATTCTTCTTTTCATTCTTCTCATTCTTCTTTTCATTCTTCTTCTTATTTTCATTCTTCTTTTCATTCTTCTTCTCATTCTTCTTTTCATGAAGAAGAAAAGAAGAATGAGAAGAATGAAAAGAAGAATGAAAAGAAGAAGAATGAAAAGAAGAATGAGAAGAAGAATGAAAAGAAGAATGAAAAGAAGAATGAGAAGAATGAAAAGAAGAATGAGAAGAATGAAAAGAAGAATGAAAAGAAGAAGAAGAAGAATGAAAAGAAGAAGAAGAATGAAAAGAAGAAGAAGAAGAATGAAAAGAAGAATGAAAAGAAGAAGAAGAATGAAAAGAAGAAGAAGAAGAATGAAAAGAAGAATGAGAAGAATGAAAAGAAGAAGAAGAATGAAAAGAAGAAGAAGAAGAATGAAAAGAAGAATGAAAAGAAGAAGAATGAAAAGAAGAAGAAGAATGAAAAGAAGAATGAGAAGAATGAAAAGATTCTTCTTCTTCTTTTCATTCTTCTTTTCATTCTTCTTCTTCTTTTCATTCTTCTTCTTCTTCTTTTCATTCTTCTCATTCTTCTTTTCATTCTTCTCATTCTTCTTCTCATTCTTCTTTTCATTCTTCTTCTCATTCTTCTTTTCATTCTTCTTCTTCTTTTCATTCTTCTTTTCATTCTTCTCATTCTTCTTTTCATTCTTCGTTTCATTCTTCTTCTCATTCTTCTCTTCATGAAGAAGAAAAAGAAAAAAAGAATGAGAAGAATGAAAAGAAGAATGAAAAGAAGAAGAAGAATGAAAAGAAGAATGAGAAGAAGAATGAAAAGAAGAATGAAAAGAAGAATGAGAAGAATGAAAAGAAGAATGAAAAGAAGAAGTATTCCAGTACAGCAAAAAGTGTATCTGCAGAGAGCTCCGCTATTTCTGACAGTTCTCTGACAGTTCCAGCGGTTGACAGCGGTTGAAACATTGTATCTATTTATTTCCGAATAAAAACATCTGTATCCTAAATGGAAACAAATAGATACAATGTTTCAACCGCTGTACATGTGAAGGAACTGTCAGAGAACTGTCAGAAATAGCGGAGCTCTCTGCAGGGACACTTTTGCCGGCTGATCGGGAAAAATCCGATTCGCGCACCCGTATTATGCAAATATTCGGATTCGACGCGAATCGAATTTTTCCTGAAATTCGAAACGAATTCCACTTCGCCTGGTTCGATTCGCTCATCTCTAATATTCACACATATCTGATTATATGAATATGGGCATATTTGTATATATTTTTTAAATTTTTTATTTTCAATATTGATATATCTTATTAACAATATTTTATTTATTTCAGGTACTTATATAGCACCGTAAATTTTTATGCAGCGCTTTACATATATATTGTGCATTCACATCAGTCCCTAACCCTCAAGGGGTGTACAATCTAAGGTCCCTAACTCACATTCATACATACACATACTAGGGCCAATTTAGACAGGAACCAATTCACCTACCAGCATGTCTTTGGAGTGTAGGAGAAAACCGGAGTACCCGGAGGAAACCCACGCAGGCACAGTGAGAACATGCAAACTCCAGGCAGCCGGTGCCATATATATATATATATATAGTGAGAACTAGCATCAAATGATAGAGTTTTTTCAGCACACAGCCACTCGCTTTATTCTTTTTTTAAAGGCTTTTTAGCCCAATTTTATTTAAAAGAAAAGGTTCCACAACATGCTTCCCATGCAGGGGTATCCACCATCAAACAAATGAAACAAAATTCAGCCTCCTGGCTCTCTTTATCAGCCCTGCTGGTTAGCAGTACCTATATTTATGTGGGTCTCCCAGACCACTGGCTAGTCCCAGCACACAGCGTTGGACTCTTTGGATGCACACAGCCTCCTTCCAAAATATGGCTTTTTGCACACAGCTAGCAGCCCCTTGCTACTCTGAATAATAAGGGGTCCTCCTGCGCTCATGGGAATAATTGACAAAATACAGCTGCTGTCACTTAGCTGATACCAATAAGTGCAAAATAAAATTAAAAATTAGTGAAGCGCTTGTATCACATGAATACAATCATGTATCTCCATATAGTGTAATTATAAATCAAAGTGACCACTATATATAATAAATGTGTGTTGACTCCCTCTAGTGAAAAGAAAAAATAGCGTCAACCAAAATAGCTAAATAACACACATTAGGAAACTAAATATATAGTGCATAAATCAAATATAATGAACAGAATATATATATACGTGAAAACAGAATATTGGCCACATACAATGGTGTCTAAATTATACATAAATGATATATGCCATAGGTGAACAAGACAATATCAAAGGTGAAAAAAATATTCCATGCATGTGACTGTGCTTTAAGCTGGAACACACACGTGATCTCCACTTCTAAGTGCAAGTACTCTCCTTCAAATGGCAGCAATGCCTGCTCACCTCCCTTCCTCGACCCACACAGGGCCTCAAAGCAGTTACCACCTCAGTGGTGTATTCCTCTGGCAGACTCCTTATTCCTCCTCCTCTCTTATGCAACTCATAAAAAGACAAGAAAGCCTTCCATAGTGTAGTAAATTTAATAGGCAAAGTTAAAAATTACAAAGTTTTCCACTCACATGCTCCTTTCCATAAAAAAGCGTTTTTCCCAGCCTGTGGGTAGATATGCATGCACCTGGGGGAATCCAATATGGCCACTGTGTCCGGACATACGTCACCAGGAAGTAGACAAACCGACGCGTAGCGTCACGTGCGTCGTGACTTCATCAGGGTTTGATGAAAACCCTTCATCACTCTGGCTTCCACCTCTCCTAGGTGGAGCCCTCCTGACTCCTGGCAATGACCTCCTGTCTGTCAGGGTGGAGCCCAGAATCATGGTTTGGTCTCTACAAAAAGCCTGCACACATCTGTGCAATTAGTGTGCTGGCTGCTTTCAAAACATGGACCCAGGATTGGAGATTTCATCCCTCCCAAATCACTTAGAAATCTCCAGGCCACAGGTCCCAAAATGGGATTTACAAACCAAAGAGGAAACTGATAAACCAGTTTTCTCTGCATTAAGAGAACTGCCTAGAGCCCCTCAACCTGTATGGTTGAGAATACTGGGTTATAACCTTCATTTTCACCGTGGCTAAATTTATATCTTTATCACACAAATAGATATTTCTGTTGGTGGTATTTGCTCATCACTGTGGTTTTTTTTTGTGATATGAATGAAAAAATACCGAAAATGTTGAAAAAAAGATATTTTCTAATTTGTTTAACTTTCAGTTTATCAGATATTTTTTGTAGTCATAAATTTAGGCCAAAATGTATTCTGCTGCATATCTTTGGTAAAAGAAATCCCAATACATGTATATTAATTGGTTTATGTGAAAGTTGTAGCCTCTGCAAACTATGGTATATATAATGGAATTTGTGCTGCTTTTACTTTCTGACTGCCTATCAAATTTTTTGAGCTGCTAAAATGTCAGAGCAATACAAAGACTCCCATTTGATACCTTTGTGGAAAGTAGATACCCCAAGGAATTTGCTGAGAGGCATGTTGAGTCCATGGAAGATTTTGAAAAATGAAAATTTTTTTTTACACAAAGTTGTGACTTTGCTCATGTATGCCATGGCTACATGTGGAATAACATCCCAAAACAAACTACGTAAATTTTTAATATTGATAGGCAACGCTGTAAAAGCCTTTATCGGTCACAGCCTAGTGCTAGAATTACTGCCCCGATCTGACGTTCGCAGTGATACCTCACATGCATGGTGCAATCTCTGTTTACATACCGACACGGGCCCAACACCTGCGTTTGCCTTTGTGCATGAGCACGGGAAAGGGGTGAGACAGGGGTGATTTTTTTTTAAGCTTTAATTTTAATTTTGATTTTTTTTTTACACTGTCCCTTACTTTTTTTTATCGCTTTTATTGTTTTCACAGGGAATGTAAATATCCCCTGTGATAGCAATAGACAATGACAGGCAGGGGCGGACTGACAACTCATGGGGCCCCTGGGCAATAGGGGATCATGGGGCCCCTGTGTCCTTGCCCAAACTCAAAAAATCCTATTAAAAAGGTAGCAGGGGCATCTCATGGGGTCCCCTACTGACCCTGGGTCCTCAGGCAGTGCCCGAGTTTCCAAATGGTCAGTCCGCCCCTGATGACAGGTATTCTTTTCTGAGAAATCTGGGGTCTATTAGATTCTAGATTTCTCCTCTGCCCTTAAAACATCTGATCACACCAAGAACAGTGTGATCACATGCTTTCCCAATGTAAAAATGGTGCTATTATTATCTGGCAAAATAGAAAAGATGAAATACTCGTAGCTTCCGGTTTCTTAGACCATAGAGATTATTGGTGCCATTCTGGTTTCCCATCAGCTCTATGGTCAGCCAGCTGAACTGGCAGCTGCATTCTCAGATTCTTCTGTGGGATGGGAGAGCCCAAGAAAGGCATGGAAGGCGGCGGGAGGAACTTCCTGCTGCCTGTAAAAACATTCCAGCAGCTAATTAGCTGCTAGGATTGCATTTACATGAAAGCCAACCACCAACTGAAAAAAAATATACCAGGATGATGCCTATAGCTGCAGGCATCATTCCAATATAACCACAAAAAATCCAGCAATGTACCAGTGTGTTGCTGATCATTGTTGGGTATATACACTCTATTGCCAATTGGATTCAGGTGTTCTAATCACCTCCATGACCACAGGTGTGTAAAATCAAGCACCTAGGCAAGCAGACTGATTCTGCAAGCATTTGTGAAAGAATGGGTCACTCTCAGTAGCTCAGTGAATTCAAGCGTGGCACCGTGATGGGTTGCCACCTGTGCAATACGTCCATCCATGAAATTTCCTTGCTACTAAATATTCCATGGTCAACTGTTAGTGGTATTATAACAAAGTGGAAGCAACTGGGAACAACAGCAACTCAGACACGAAGTGATAGGCCATGTAAAATGACAGAGCGGGGTCAGTGCATGCTGAAGCACACACTGTACAGAAGTCACCAACTGTCTGCAGAGTCAATAGCAAAAGACCTCCAAACTTCACATGGCCTTCAGATTAACACAACAACAGTGTGTAGAGAGCTTCATGGAATGGGTTTCCATGGCCAAGCAGCTGCATCCAAGCCCTATATCACCAAGTGCAATGCAAAGTATCTGATGCAGTGGTGTAAAGCATGCTTCCACTGGACTCTAGAGCAGTACAGATGTGTTCTCTGGAGTGATGAATCACACTTCTCTGTCTGGCAATCTGTTGGATTTGTCTGGTTTGGCAGTTGCCGGGAGAACGGTACTTGCCTGATTGTATTTTGCCAAGTGTAGTTTGGTGGAGGGGGGATTATGGTGTGGGGTTGTTTCTCAGGGGTAGGGCTTGGCCCCTTAGTTCCAGTGAAGGGAACTCTTAAGGCGTTAGCATGTCAAGACATTTTGGACAATTTCAAGCTCCAAAATTTGTGGGAACAGTTTTGGGATGGCCTTTTCCTGTCCCAACATGACTGCGCACCAGTGCACAAACCAAGGTCCATTAAGACATGGATGAGTGAGTTTGAGGTGGAGGAACTTGACTGGCCTGCACCTCAACATCAGTGCCTGACCTCACAAATGCGTTTCTGAAAGGATGTTCAAACATTCCCATAGACACACTCCTAAAGGGTGCAAAGGGTGGGCCAACTCAATATTGAACCCTACGGACTAAGACTGGGATGACATTGAAGTTAATGAGCGTGTAAAGGCAGGCGCCCCAATACTTTTGGCAATATAGTGTATGTAACAGCAGAGAACATGGGCATATGATGAATTGGGTCTGTAGGCCAACATGACCACAATTCATTCTTTTTTTGTAATGCCCATGTTGAAGGTCAGGCCCATAAAGCTTTAAATTCAGAAACTGTGATAGGTTTGCATGCAAATTGTCTGGCAAGAGCAGAATTTGGGTGGGCGGCAATGTATTGCTGTGTATATAAATTTCTTTGGCTCACAATCAATTGATACAAATTGTCTGTGAAAAACAGCGGAGCAGCTAAATGCTAGTTCTGGCTGCGAACGGGGCTGATCCTGCTAACACTGCATTTTTGGGGACACTATACAAAGGAGGCACTGGTATAGTTCTGTTCGTGATCAATATATTGATCCGTACCAACACTCTACTAGTAATGTCGGTGATCAGTGACGTATAGCGTGAGTACAATAGCGTGCAGGCAATCTAATGCTAGCTGACTGTGGCTGACAGGGACGCTTACAGACCCTGACACTATCTGATGTCACTGGAGGCAGGAATACAGCGATCAGTGAAAAATTCTATATACTGACACTGTACTAATGGCATTGGCTGGGTGATAAGATGATCAAAGGGTTAATAGGGGTAATCAAAGGGTTAAATGTGTTCATCTAATGTGTGCGTGTAAAATGTAGTGCTTTTATTCACAGTGCGGTCTTCTATCCCTGGACCGACACATGGGGCAGCAGGGTGCTTAGGCACATTCACAATCCGAAACAGAAAATTATGTAAGGTTACACTGTTTTTGTCCAGAGCCGCTGCTTGCCCGTTATGGCAAGTAAAAAAAAAACAAAAAAACCCTAAAAGAATTATTTTTTTAATTCTCAATACAGTATTTTTTATTTTATTTGTTTTCTTACATTTTTTTTAAAATAGTAACATTGTACAACTTTGGGGGGGGGGGGTGATCAGGGATTTTTTTTTTTTTTACACTTTGCATTGCAGCAGCAATGAAGGTCACATAGCGGTCACATGATCACTGGGTCCCATTCACTGAGATCTTCATTCTGCTGTGTCTCTTGGACACAGCGGTCATGGGTGGGAGTTAATACAGCCAGAGTGATGTACCCATACCTGTAGCTGCCACCCATCCACAGTAAATTGTGGGTGGGCAGCAAGCAGTTAAGTGACTTTGAAAGTGGAATGGTTATTGGTGCTAGACAGGCTGGTCTGAGTATTTAAAAAACTGATGATCTACTGGGATTTTCACACACAACCATCTCTAGAGTTTACAGAGAATGGTCTGAAAAAAAGAAACTATCCAGTGAGCGGCAGTTGTGTGGATGAAAATGCTTTGTTGATGTCAGAGGTCAGAGGAGGATGGTCAGACTGGTTGCTGCGACATTCAGATGGTAGGGTCAGAATTTGGCAGAAACAATATGAAAGCATGGATCCATCCTGCCTTGTATCAATGGTTCAGGCTGGTGGTGGTGGTGTAATGGTGTGGAGGATATTTTCTTGGCTTTAGCAAGGTATACCTAATATAGTAGCCGGCGAGTGTAAATCTGTGTGACTTTGGACTCTGAAATATTCTGTGTGAAAGCCAAGTGTCCAAGCAACAGTAGGCTGTGTCAGGCCAAGTAGTTAGGTTCCTGTGTTTACAGGTAGACCCCCAATGTGGCAAGGGTTTATTTTCTGTTTTTGTTTTTGTTTTGCTGTTTTGGTATCTGCACTTTGTGATCACAGACCTTGGAAATAAACCACAACTGTGTTTCACCAAGATCCTGCTGTGTTGCTGTGCCTTTTTCACCCTGCTGTGAGTCATCCAAGGAGTCGAGCACAACCTGCTACTGAGCTAATTTCTCACAATATATATAGTTTTATTCAAGTAAATTTGTTATTTTGTTCTATTTATATTAATCGGGGTGTGTTATATAAATATATAGCGTATGTACTATGTGTGTGAGTGTATATGTATGTGTGTGTGTATATATATATATATATATATATATATATATAGTTTTAGTCAAGTAAATATGTTCTTTTTATATTAATTGGTGTGTGTTTTAGCGCATTGCGGCATATTCCATTTCTACCAAGTGCAAATGAACGCAGACTGTTGGTGTGAACTGGGCCTAAAATGAATTTCAGCTTTTCATTGTATCAGGCCTGCACTGGGAAACAAAACCCAATGCAGCCAAACAGACATTAATGTATGCATTTAGGGACAGTTCACACCACAAAAGCGTCCTCCAGATCAGTTCCGGATGCATATCTGCATGTGCTTTTTTCATGCGTTTGTGATGCATTTCAGGGTGCATTCTAGATGATTTTTTTCCTCCTTTTTTGGGTCATTTCAACTGCAAAATATTTATTTTCATCAATGCTTCCATGTCTGTTTATCCCTTGGAAGTGTTTGTTGCATGCTGTGTGCTGGTGTGTAAAGAAGATGTCTGCACTGGAAGGCTTATTCGTGGTTATGGACATTATACTGCTGAGACTGCATGCCTGCAAGAGAAGGTGTCATTGGGTACATCCACTGTTGATGAAGCCTATTAGTGTCAATATACAGCCTTCTATGTTCCATCTTGTCCAGATGTGCATGTTACTAGAGGAGGATTATGGGAGGAGTTAAATACATTTTTCTTCCTTTTGCTGGCACTGTACAGGGATCCAGTGCATTTTAAAATACTTTTTGCTGCATTCCAGTACAGTTCTGTGCAGGAAAAAAGAAGCATGTTGTCCTTTTTTTTTCTGGAACTGACTGCAGTGGTGTGAGCAGGTCACTTTAGAGTGACCTGCAATGATATCCATTTATCTACAAGTTGATTCCACTCTGCCACAATGTGGTGATTGACTGTTGAACAACCCTGTCTGCTGGGCACAGGTTAAGGCTGCAGCTGAAGAGCATTTTCAATTTAATAATTACTTGGCAGAAGATCCTCTATTTCTATGGAAGGTTCAGAAAGCAGTTTTAACAGGTTTATGAATTAAATTAGGGGCTTACAAGAAAAGAGAAGACATCAACATATATCCAAGATAACATAATCAATCCTTTATTCAGAGACCCAAAATAAACCACCAATTTTCTTTAGTGGAACAACTTTAAACATAAATTATCCAAATCTAGAATACCTACTGTACTTGCTGGATGAGAGAGGAAATAAATTTATCAATCCCCAACAAATAGTGAACCAATTTGCCAATTACTACTCTAACATATATAATCCTAAATCTGCTCTGAGACCCTTTCCTGTACTGCCAAAGATATACTACACTTTTTTTTCGTCATTGCCTCTCCCCTCACTCACATAAGAACAGTTGCTCCAACTGTCCACCCCTACACACATCCTCTTCATAAGTCCTCTGGTCCACATGGTTTTGGCTATGAGCACTATAAAGTTTTTTTGAGAATTTCCTCTCACCATGTCTGTATTCTATCTTAAACATCCCCACACAACTGAATAGTTACCTTGAGTTGTCCCTATTGATTACCATTCACAATCCAGGTGCATCTCTTGCCAATTTCCATCCTATTTAATTATTAAATACCAATGCAAAAAATATGCCAAACTTATAGCTACCAGACTGGATACAATAATTTTTCTTCTTAATTAAAGCAGATTGTGTGGGCTTCATTCAGGGAGGCCAGGCACCAGAGGCCACCAAAAGGTTGTTGAACTTAATGCAAATATCTGAAACCCAGTAATAGCCTTCTAAAAGCTCGGCTTCACAGGTTGCACAAAGTCTGCAAATCAAGCTCTCTATATATGACTCTGAGTATTAAAGACTTTCCTTCTGGCCCATTTCCAGTGCTGTTCTTGAATACCAGTGGTAAAAGATAGGGGTGCCCTCTTTCACATCTGATCTTTGGATTGTTTATGGAGCTTTTCATCAAAGAGACTGGAGACAATCCAAACATCAAAAATATGAAGATTGTAACTATGAGCACAAGATAGATTTCTATGCAGACAATTTTAAATTTAGTCATATCTCTTACTGAACCTAACTGAATCACAAATGCTGGATATCAATATTTCTGAAACCCTTAGAGATCAAATATTTTATCTATTTCATTTTTCAGGGGCTACTGTTGATAAACTACTTTCATTGGGAATATAACCTACTTTCCTCTTTACTAATATCTTCTAAAATAATTGTGCTTGCCTGATTAAACCCATCACTATTCAATGTTATTCTTTATTGAAAACCCAAGTATCCTGGGCAAGCAGGTTAGCTGCAACTAAATGTTTCTCTTGGCTTATATTTTCTACCTGATCAAAACACTTTCCATACCACTCCCATCCTCTTTTTTTTTGTCTACCATGCAAAGTACAATTATCCACTACATACAGTATACGGCATTACCTATATCCACTACATACAGTGCAGGGAAGAAACCGAGGTTCAAAAACTTCCTATCTGCCTAAAAACAGAGCTGGCTTGGGAGCATCTAATCTTTATATTTGTCACAAAGCTACAATACTTGAACAACTAGCCCAATGATGGTCCCCCTCTTTAAAACAACTTTGAACCCAAATAGAGCATGTTTCAACAAATGTTGATTCATGAGCTCTTATAGATGCATCACTTCTTGGATATGATCTAAGGCACTGGCCCCTAAGCACGGTATCTACAGCCACTACAGTGTGGGCATGCCTTCTCTATTTACTGGATCACATATTCAAGATTTATTTCAAAGCTATGTCTTTACAGGCCTTTATATTTATCATTAAGAACTTTAAACTCCAAAACTGGGTGCAACTGGGAATTGCAACAATTCAATACAACAGATGTTCTCAAATCTTTTATTGCAAGATTACCAAGATTACATTTATTTTTCATTGTTTTATTTTATTTTTATACAAAAAGGTTCATAAGGACATTGCCACTCCAAAAAAAATATACAGTACAAATGTACAGAATAACAGATAATGTCCAAGAACATTTAGCAAAATAAAGGGCAAGGCAATGGCAGAGAACAGAATTCAAATGGTTATTGTATAGAGTTTATATCAAAGCAGGTACCAACCAAAGTGTAAGAGGTGAGTGAGATCATCAAAACCCTGGCTAGAGATCCTAGACAACTCCAAAAATACAAACCTCCACTTTTAAGTAAAAATGTAGTAAACAGGGCAAAAAGAAGGCAGCAAATAGACCAACACATTACCACCACACGGTCATCATCAGGAATGTGGTGGAAACGCATTGGGAAGAGTCTAGTCTTCCCATTCTAATCGCTAGTCTAGACTCTAGTCTTTCTCATTTACCTCTTGTGAGTGGATTACTGCAATAAATTGTTATGATTTTAAGATTTGCTGTACTGTGAATTTGCCCTTTTCTGTCTTTACCTCATATGAATGGAACCACAGCAGACCTGAGTAGGTGTTGGAGATATTGTGGCTGGGTACCATGAGACACATTTGATCTCTCTAAGTTGTGGTCTTTTCATCTGTCTGGAGTCATATCAAATCTGAATCGATGTTAGGAATACTGTGGCTGTATCACAGTAAAGCGCAATTAATCACTGTTTATTGAGACCTCTCCAACTGGTTGACTTGAAGAGCACTTACCATTCAGATTGATTCAGTTTGATATTGTCAACGTTGGACCTTTTTGCACTCTATTTCACATATATGTACTTTTTTGATGTTCGATTGGTTTTATTCTTAATTATATTCATATGTTTGCACTAATTTTATTAATAATACCTTGTTGCATCTACATTCATAGGAATACCACATTAAAGCGACAGCACACTTTTTAGTGTAAAGTATTTCACATATCTTTAATTTGTACACTAAGCTCAGGGAATCACTTCTTTGTTTTGCATAAAGGTTTTATTACATGCCCCTTTAATATGGGGCGCCATCTGTTCAGTCATGTTTTGATTTACATCAGTTTATATTAGTTTACATTGGTTTTCAGTTCAGCTCAGTTCAGTTCAATTTACATTGGTGTACATCTGTTTTTACACCCACCCACCAGCTTCTTAACCACCATGACTCATTATTGCTGTAAGATGGAGGATTCCCAGCTCAAAGCAGAATGTAATGAAAGGAGTTGTCACTGAGAAATAAAAATAGTGTGGGGTTCCCCCAATCCATGCCAGGCCCTTTTGGTTTGGTATGAATCTTAGGAGGGACCCCATGCCCAAAAGAAAAACACATGAGGTCTCCCCAAAATCCATAAGAGGCTCTTAAGTCTGGTATTAATTTTAATGGGTTCTCATGACAAATTTAAAAAAAAAATGGCATGGGATCCCTGAAAAATCCATACCAGACCTTTATCCGAGCATGCAATCTAGCAGGCCAGGAAAGATGGTAGCGCAAGCTTCCCTCCCAAATCATACAAGGCCACATGCCTTCAACAAGTCCCCATGCCTTCCTGACAAAAGCACCCATTAAGATGAGAAAAAGTACCTCTTCCCCACAACCCTTGCCTGGTGGTTGTGGTGGGTCTGAGGTCAGGGGCTTATTGGAATCTGGAGGCCCCTTCATGTGAATGAGTATGAGGTAAATAGTACCCCTACTCATTCACTAAAAAAGTCATATGTAAATAAAAAAAAGTGACTATCTTTAAAAAAATTGCCCTGATGTACATAACTGTATATCATCAATCATGACTTTTGTGTGTTGTGTTTTTATTTGCTACTCACTTTTTTTTGGTGAGTAAGTTGAGGAATTATGTACCCAATACTCATACACATAGGAGGCTGCAATCTGGAGGCCCACTTATTGTCAAAGGCTACCAGCTCACTCCCCCCCCCCTTTCCTGGCGTTCCAGACTGCATGCTCAGATAGGTGTCTATGGATTTTGGAGGGGACCCCACAGGTCTGAAGGGCCTGGTATGGATCCCCCAGCTGACAGAAGGGATTAGTCATTGGTTGTTAAGAAAGTGGTGGGTGCTGGCTTCTTACAGCAGGGATGAGCCACTCATTGTTAGAATACCAGCTGGTGCCAGCTCCTTAACAGCCATTGACTCATCCCTGGTGGCTGACAGCAGGGATGAGTACCTGGCAGATGCAAAAATGGATGTAGTCCATTTACCTCCATTCATTTAAATTTAAACAGCACTAGACCAAGACTTCTTCCATTTAATAAAGACACCTGAATGAATGGGGATGTAAATAAATGTTTGTCCATAAAAAGTACATTGCTGTTTTTCATCTGTCAACAGATGGATGAAAAATAGACAGACTACATACCCATGTGAAAGGGGTCTAAAGGTTTCATGGATGGTTTCCCAACTCTGCTAGAGAGACTGTGACAAAATAGGCACTCTATAAGATCTCTGGAGGACTGGTGGAAAATATCTCTCACTACTGGAAAGTTGTTCTTGGTTTAATCTCTTCTGTGACATCTATTAATACCGTTCTGGCTCCTCTGGCTTTTTAACTCATACACTAATTTCTGCAAGGATTATAATAGCTAGGTCTTGGAAACAAAAAAAGAAATCCTGATATCAACTGACTTCTTGCCCCTCTCAATGAACAAGTCCAATTTAAATGTATTTTTGCAATGATTAGTGGTACATGGGAACTATGCTTGAAGAGATTGAGATGCTGGATTATTTAAGCATAAACTATTAATATTTTTCTATACATCAACTAGTATATCCCAGTGCAATAGTAGAGCATCTAGATGAAGAATATGTCATGATTAAGCTGTAATATCATATTTGTCTGAAATACATGCTCAAGTCTGCTCTCATGGGACAAGAACCTGTTATTACAATTTCATACATCACCTTTATTGAATGTTTAAAAAAATTCAAAGAAAACTTTATAATTATATTTTGCTGTGATTCTAAACACAAAATTGAAGTGTGCCAGTAATTCATGCTCTTTAAGTTCTGTGTGGGACATTTGACCTTTACTATACTTAATTTTATGTAATTGTTGTCACATGCTTATTTGTTTAGTTGTGTAGTTCCTAACGTGGATTTTGAGAATTTTGTAATTTTGGAAAGTATGGAGAGGGATTAGAACACCTTTCAGATTTTTCTTGCTGTCTGTGTCCTCATCAAGGAGATTCACCATCTGTTATGTTTGCAGCTATCAAAGATAGTGAAGGTCCCCAGAGCAGTAATAAAGGGGAAATCTTCAAATGGGGATTTCCTCTCGCTCCCTGTTTTGACTAGTTTTCACTTAAAGTATATTCAACTTATGTTTCCAAGTCATTGCAGGAGAAGGAAAAATAAAGTTCTCTAACAGAAAAATGCGGAGGGGCAAATCTAACTTTGAAGACTTGTTTGGAAGAAATGTCCTGTTTGGTTTAGTAGATTCAAGCAAGTGATATTATGACATTTCACCATGAGTTCAGTGTCATTGTTTAGACCTATAAGACAAGCAATTTGAACATTGAGTCACATGTGTCTAGCATAACATATCAGGGAATACTTTACTCTTATAGGCAGTTTATATAGGATTTAGGTCAGCATTAAATAATGCATAAAATAAATAAAATAGCATGATGCTGCAAAATCTGTTAGTATGTAGTATAATTTTTTATTGTTTTGATAATTTTTTTAGTGTCCGTGCATAGACCAATAATTAGAACTCCCAACTCCATATAATTTTCTACTATTGGATCAAAACTTTACATTTTAGATATATTTATTTTTATAAAGAATAGGCAGGAAAAGATGCATGAAGTCATATACAAAAGTTATTACAATATTCAAATAAATCCTTGGTGTTAGAATGGTATATGCATAGCAGGAGCAACACGTCCTACCAAAATACAGCAAATAAAAAGAAAGCTGTCTTCTAAAGCATTAGACCCCCAACATTATGAGGTACAACCCACAGATAATCAGATGATGTCTTAGTAGATGACCTGTGAAAAGACAAGTAAACCAAAAGAAAATGAGGAAGGAAAAGAAAAGAGTATAATAGGAAAGGGATAGAGCAAGAAAAGGTCACGTGAAGGTCTGAGCATGTGGAGAGTCACTATCTGATATAGGTGGTGACCTTAACTAGAATTAGTGGGCCTAAACTATAAATAGGATTCAAAGTCCATATACACTAACCAGGGGTTCTAGGTTTCAAATTGAGCTTTGTCTCTATCATTCTAATGGACCATCAATTTTCCTATTCTCAATAAATGGCAGATTTCAAATAGTGCAGTATTACAAAATGAGCTGATAATAGGAAGAAATGGAGGACGCTCTGCTTGATACAAGAAAAAGATCCAAGTAAGATGGATCATAAAACAATTTGTGGGTTTTGTGGAATGTCACAAGAAGTGATTTGGTGGAACATAGAAAAAACATACCTTTAATTCTTTGACAACAGCACAGCCAATACCCCCCTCTTTTTCTCTTGCTCATATTACTGTCATCCCAAAAAAGGACAAAGACCCTGCTGAATGCATGAGTTACAGACCTGTTTCTCTACTAAACACAGACATAAAATTGCTTGCAAAAGTACCGGCTCAGGCCCTATGTCTCTGTCATCATTGGCCCGGAACGAGTCAGTTTTATGCCGGGTAGGGAAGCGCATGACAATATTGTCAAAGCCCTCAACCTGATTTATAGGGCATGTGATGAGGGCTTCGAAGGCCTTCTCTCTACTGATGCGGAGAAGGCCTTCGATCATGTATCTTGGGATTTCATGTTTGCTATGTGTGCGCACATTGGGTTGGCACCTAATATGCTGAATTGGAATTCTGCTCTGTACCAAAACCCCATGGCTAAGATCAAGGTCAATGGCACCCTCTCTGACACAATTACTGTTAAGAATGGAATGAGACAGGGCTGTCCTCTGTCTCCTCTTCTGTTCATTCTCACTCTTGAACCCTTCATTTGGCTGGTTCAGCAAAATGAGGCGATTCCTGGCTTTCAAAGTAACAATAAGACTTATAAAGCAGCGGCTTACGTGGATGACCTGCTATTTTTCATATCTCAACCCCACATATCTGTACCTAACCTTTTGAGCTTATTTAATCACTAGAATTTTCTCTCGAATTTGAAAATTAATTACATCTAATCGGAGGCTTTGAATTTGACCGTAAGCCCTTCTTACTTAGACCTCATTAAGCAAAATTGCTCTTTCAAGTGGGTCTCTATAGCCCTTAAATATTTAGGCATATGGCTTGAAAGTGCCTACTCTTTGGCTCCTTTAAGATTCTCACCAAGCATTTGTTAGCTCATCTCTGAATTGGTGCGGCTTTAGATGCATATCATGATCTTGTGAAGGTTGAGGGTTTTGCGTGCGCTCCAGGTCCCCTCACCCCCATTGCTGACAACCCTGAGTTTCCCCCTGGGTTGGAGCATGGAGTGATTCCGGTGCATGGGTCAGGACTGCCTTTGTTGGCGACTCCAAAGGTGAGCTCCAGGAGATTTGTGGTCAGGCTTCTCTCTCATACTGAACTTATTTTCATATACACAATTACTTGACGAACCACAGACGGAAGGCAGCCTTTTCCAGACCTCTTATGACCCTAGAAACACTATGTCTGAATGGGAAACCCGTTGACAAAACCACCTCTTTGGCCTATTCTTGGCTTCAAAACAATGCCTCTATCACCCCTGACAATTTTCAGTTAGATTGGGAATCAGCCTTTCAGGCAGAGTTCCCCGATGACCAGTGGAGAAAAGTTTGCATCTTTGCTCACAAATTCTCCATTAGCACCAGGACTCAAGAAACCTCCTACAAATTAACCCGTTGGTACGCTACGCTGGACAGGTTAAAGAGGTGGTTACTCCAGATGTCAGGCCTATGCTGGCGCTGTGAGTCAGCTGAGGGATCCTTTTTTCATATTTGGTGGCAATTCTCACAGCTCAAGCCATTTTGGGATGATGTTCGAGAGCTGATCAACTCTATTACGGGGACTGCATTGCCATTAACCCCTGAATGTTGTAAAACAAATATGCAGCGCTCAAAATAAATAAGAAATTGATATGATCAATAAAAACTCTCATAGAACATAATGGTGCATAAAATGATAAAGTGACAAGTGGGATAGTGAATGGATGACAATATCTGACAAATCAACTGGTTATAACTAGCTCTTGGTCATGGATATCACCAAAAATGGAAATATGTGGCAGAACATGCCAGAAAATATCAGTCCAGTAAAATGGTGAATGGATGAAATCCAGAACACCGACAAGCTCAGGGATGCAGATATTTACGGTGAGGACAGTATACAGTGCAGGTGACTTCTTTGTGATATTTGAATGAAGAGTGCTTGCACTTACCAGCAGCACAAAAATTATGTGCATGTAATGAATATTTTTGACAGTATTCTGGAACCTAGTAGTCATCAAGGATCTGGTCACTGAGGGAGTAGAAGGGGGCACACATGGTTCACACACATCCAGCGGCTCTCCAGACCACGTAGCGGACCAAACCCATGTGCAGATGATCGTGAAAATTATTCCTTGAGTGGTAACAGCTGCTGGTATGATGGTTTGCACCAGAGGTACTACTCCAACCTTAAAATGGCTAAAAATGATGAAGCTATCAAAACAAAGGTGTAATAATAGTGTAGTACATTTATTGAAATTATGAGGAATAAACTGGTAAAACTGACATCAAAAATCAACATCTGGACATATCAACATATCAAAGTGCTAAATTGTGCTGAAGCAGTGTATTGCCAATGACAGTATTAGTCCATATAGCACAAACTATGCAAATCAGAAAAAAGTTGCAAATCAGAAAAAAGTTACCACTGGGCTAACGTGCAGCCTCAGTGGGGAACGTCAGTAGGACAAGGCTAATCACTGATGCGTTTCGTGTAAAAACATGTTGTCAAAGGGATAGCCCTGTCCCTGACATTCATCTATTTAAATGCTTGCGGGCACATGCGAAAAATGAATTGCGCATGCGCCATTTTTCAGGAGTCCCGCGCACATGCACACAATGATCTCGACCGCAGGGAAGATGGCTCTGCACCTGCGCATTGCGGGTGCCATTTTGAAGAAGCCCTGCATGTGTCTATGGCGTTTATGAAGAGACCAAGGGCTGCTAGATAACATAAACGTCCATGAAGGATAATTGACTACAAAAGGGGGTATTAAAAGCTGAATAAGGATTAAAAATGTCTCCAGATCCGGACTGATGAGTAAATAATCTTTTCAAAAACGGAAACATACAGTAAACACTTACTGGGGGAAAAATTGCATATAAACAAGGACACCATTTTGTTGTGGGCCAAGGGACCGGACAAACGATAATTGGTAATAAGCAGGAAACTGCAATTAAAATTGTAATGAATCTTAATTCATAATTTAACAAAAATATTATGAATAAAAAGGGGGGTAAGTTTATGTGGTGTATAAAACATATTTGGTGATCTAACAAATGACATATGAAAAATATGATGAGTAAGACATGATTAGTAAAACATGACTAATATAAAAAATTAATAGAACAATACAAAAAAAGGGGAGATTTGGAATTTATACCACAAATTAAGGATAACAATATAAAAAATGGTGAGAAATAAGAGGTTAGGAAAAAAACGGTCTCTAAATAAATGCCTCAACTCACATAAACATTAAATAGGTACCGTATTTTTCGCCGTATAAGACGCATCTGACCATAAGACGCACCTAGGTTTTAGAGGCAGAAAACAGGAAAAAAAAAATTCTGAACTAATGGACTGCAGACACAGTACAGGAGATGACCAGAGACTGCGGACAGCACAGGGATGACCAGAGACTGCGGACAGCACAGGGATGACCAGAGACTGCGGACAGCACAGGGATGACCAGAGACTGCGGACAGCACAGGGATGACCAGAGACTGCGGACAGTACAGATGACTGCTGACCTTTGGGGAGGTGGGGAGCGGGTACCTGAATTTGACAGGTACCCGCTCTTACTTCCGCAGAGTTTTTCTTTATCTTACCTGTTCCTCGATCCAGCCGCGCGCTGTCTTCCCGGCTTCTGTAATGGCACTCGGCATGACAGCCGGGTGCCCAGTGCGCATGAGCGAGAAGCACTTGCGCTTTGTGATTGGTCTGGCGGCTTCTGGGATCTGTCATGTGTCCCAGGTACCACCTTACCATTCACAAAAAGCACCGCTTCTTGCGCATGCGCACTTGGCACCCGGCTGTCATGCCCAGTGCCCACACTACAGAAGCCGGGAAGACAGCACGCCGCTGGATAGAGGAACAGGTAAGGTCCCGCTGCAGAGCTGAGCGGCCGGCCCGGTATTCTGACACAGCCGCGGTGGAAATACCGGACTGGCTACTCCATATTCGCCTTATAAAACGCACTGACATTTCCCCCCCAGTTTTGGGGAAGAAAAAGTGCGTCTTATACGGCAAAAATACAGTAACTAGAAAATAATACAATAATAATTAAGAGGTGTAAATCACGTAAACACTAAAAATACCACTAATACCAATAAACACTAAAAAAAAACACTAAAAATGCAAATGTAAGACCAAATATCTTACAATAATAATTCATATATGGTCTAATGTATTATTAAATAAAGATTAAAACATAAAAAAATATAGAATAGAATATACTAAAAGGAATTAAAAGCTACAAAGAATAAAAACAGAACTAAAGATGGTCTAAGAGATACACCATAAAGTGGTAGGAAGTCAAAAATATGCTATTGGATTAATGAATGATGGTTGAGGAGGATACACAAAATATAGAATAGAATAAACCTAAAATTTTAAAAATGACTAAAAGGTGGAAATTGACTAAAATTAATTTATCTGGTATCAACAAAACAGTTGATATCTAATTCGACATTATGTCCCAAAGGGGACAGGGATATCAGTTCATAGATGCATTTAGTTTCCAACTTAGAAACCTCTCTTGTTTTATGAATACCTCTCCAATTATACCTAATGATATATATGCCAGTAAATTTAAGACTCTCTGGATTCCTGTGGTGGAAATATCTGTAGTGTTTGGACAACGCATGTTCTTTGAAGCCAATTGTTTAAAAAAAAAAGAAAAAAACATTTTTTTTAAATACAAGGATAATTTCACCAGTAGTCTTATCTCCCCCACATCTCCAGCAGGTATCTAGGATAGTTAGCACATTTTATGTAATGTGTAGGGGCATATTTACTTTCTAATTAAATGTCTGAAGCTCCTTTCCTGCCACCATGAGTTTGTGCATGAGAGTGAAGAATTTGAGGAGATCAGTGTCAGGGAGCTCTTGTTCCCATTCTGATACATAGTGACGTCTTGTGGGAAAGGTTTCTGTGAGCAATAAACTAAAGCGTAATAAATAACATGAGTTGGTCTATCAGTTTGATAGCAAAGGTTTTTTAAAAGGGACCAGGGAGCATGTCAAAGACTTTTTCTTATGTAGTGAAGAGCAGAAGTCACAAAGTTGGAAATGCCACTGCCAAAACCCTCCTTGGGCATAGGATATGGGCAACAATGATGTTAAAAGGTTTTTAAACCTTTTTTTTTTAAAGAGTCCCATATTTTTTAATAGAGGGGTATGCTCAATGGTAAATTAGAGGATTTATGGCCATCAACAGGCTGTATCCAAGGAAGAGAGTATTGGAGAACAGTTGAGATCTCTTTTTCAATAGTTACCCAAAGTTGTTACAGTTCATTGTGATGTCTGTCTAAAATATGTTCCAATAGGGAAGATTTATAATATAATTAGAGATGAGGAAGTACCCACCTCCTCTAAATTTTTACATAACCAGAATGTCATATTTCAGACAAGAAGCTTTTCCACCCCAAATACTGTATATCAGAGTAGGGCAGATCATTTAAAGATGTTAGAAGAAGATTCATGGAATAAAGACTGGAGCTGTTTGAAAAAGATAACGGTAAAGTAAGGCAGGATCGTCATCTTAAAATAAATTAACAGAGTCTCTCAGAATTCTCAGTCTCTCAGTTTGTTCATGCTAATATAGTTTGTTCATGCTAATATAAAATAAAATCCACATGAAAATGAATAAGATCAAAAGTGTACTGGTTCCAGGAGACGATGCTCCAACACTGGTAGGCTGACGTGGTGATGGCTCAGGATGATGAGCTCAAACAGTCAGCTACCTGTGGTAATAGCCAGGTAAAGTTGGAGATGAAGGATGGATGGTTGGATAGATGGATGGATGAGCTGGTCAAGGAGTTCCGCAACTAAGGCACATTAGATCTGGGCAGGATCCTCAGAAACCTATGGAAAGTACAAGGTAGACAAAGCACTGGAATTACTACAACAAAACATAATTAATTCAAAACAAAATATCCACACTTACATCAAGGTTAGGGGAGTGCTGCTTGGGTGTTGAGAGAATCAGTGTGCATTGAGCTGGATCACAGAATCTTCAGACTGGCAGAAGGCTATCATGTACACACAGAGAGAGACAGACCTGCCAAGTGAATGGGACAGCGACAACATCTCGGGCCAGCCTCAACATACCTAGCAAGCACCAGAGGATGAACCTGTGTAAAAGTGTAATACAGGAAGGATGAGTCCAAACAGTCAAATTCCTTTTCCACATCAGTTGAGAAAAGGCATAACAGGGTATTCTTCAATTCAGTGTGTTTGCGAAGGGTCAGTTTTAATGGTATTATCACATGCTTCTTGATTACGTACAAACCCAACAAGTTCTCTGTGGATCAATTGTAAAATAAATGGAGTGGATAATAATATGGATGCTAATATTTTGGCTTAAAGCCTACATTAATAAGGGAAATCGGCCTACAGCTAGAGCATTGAACTGGGTCTTCACTGGGTTTAAGAATAAGGGTAATATGTGCTTCTTGTGCTTGGTCAGTAAATTGGCAATATGAAGAAATGGCATTGAATGTACTGTAGTTTCCAGCATTGGAGTTAGGGCTGTAAGAAAAGTTTTGTACAAAGGGCCAGTACATGCATCAGGTCCTAGACTCTTGCCTGCAGGCAGGGCTTTAATGATTTCCAGCAGAGTAAAAGGGCCTGCAAGCAGCAGTAGCTACAGCAGAATGATCTAAGGTAGGAATGGTGGTGTCAGCAATGTAAGAGACTAGAGAAGGTTAGTGGGCAAAGACAGGGCCAAAGGCCCTGATGTTGTTTATTATATAAATCAGAGTAAGGCTATGTTCACACTAGCGTTGTGTGCAGGCGGCAGAGAGGCATTTGGGAAGCGTTTTTACTGCTTCCCAAACGCCTCTGCCAATTCTGCACATTACAGCACATGGTGCTGTTCTAACGGGAGCGTTTGCGTCGCGTTACGTCACGGCAAAACGGACGCCTCTGGTCGAGTCTATGGTGCCGCTCCGCAAATGCCTGGCCAGCGTTTGCGGTGCGGTTGCGGGGCATTTGCGGAGTGGTAACACCACTCAAACTGCATTATAGGCATTTGTGGGGCGTTATTAATGTTCAGCAAATGCCTAGCAACCGCTACTAAACCACGCATGCGACGTTTGCGGAGCATTAAAAAATGCTCCGCAAACGCCGGACCAACGCTTGCCAAACGCTATAGGGGCATTTGGCAAGCGTTGGTAAAACAGCCAAGTGTGAACGAGCCCTAATAGTCATGAAAAGATTGAGCTTTTATCATCTGATTGATGTATTGAGTGGTTTGTGGAAGTTTTATTTTGGGTATATAGGTATAGTGATCTATTCTGCTATAAATGCCATTTGACACAGAATATCAGGTATAATCTGTGTATGATGGATCCAAAGTATGCTATATATCAATCAATTGATAACAGAAACAGTCACTTACATATTAAGTTAACCTGAGATAGGGGAATATGGGACTTGTGAGTGGTTGTATCATTTTGTGGGTTAAGGAGCAGTTTGAGGGCTTCTCCAAAAATTAGAAAACTGTCTGCAAACATCTTTAATTTAGAAAAAATGGAGAAGAATGTTGTTAAACTACTATGATTGGGTAAGCATAGATTTACAGGGGCAAACAACTGGACAAAGATTTTAACCACTTCAGCTCCAGAAGATGTACCCCCTTTCTTGACCAGGCCATTTTTTGTGGTACAGTGCTGTGTTATTTTAACTGAAAATTGCACAGTCATGCAACGCTGTTCCCAAATGAAATTTATGTCTTTTTTTTTCCAACAAACAAAGCTTTCTTTTGGTGGTATTTAATCACCTCTGTGGTTTTTACTTTTTGCTTTATAAACAAAAAAAGACTGCCAATTTTGAAAAAGAAACAATATTTTTAATTTTCTACTATAAAATATATCCAATAAAAAAATAAAAAAAATCTAATTTCTTCATTAATTTAGGCCAACATGTTTTCTGCTACATATTTTTAGTAAAAAAAAAATCACAATAAACGTGTATTAATTGGTTTGTGCAAAAGTTATAGCATCTACAAATTAGTGGACATATACTGGAATTTTTTTTATTTTTATTTTTTATACTAGTAATGGCAGAGATCATTGACTTATGATATGACTTTGATATTGCGGCAGAAAGTTTTTACACTAACTGACACTTTGTGGGAACCAGTAACACTAATACAGTGATCAGTGCTAAAAATACAGTATACATGGATCACTGTACTAATGACACTAGTTGGGAACGGGTTAACGTCTAGGGTGAAGTGTGTGCCTAGCTATGTGTAATACAAGATGGTGCTGATACAAGAGGAAATGATGGATCAAGTTACCAGCTCTGCCAGGGACACACGATCAATCACTTTCCCCTTTCACAACAGAGCTGTGCTGTAAACATAGGCACAGCTCTGTTCTTCCTCCATACCTGACGATCTATGGGTGTCGGTGACCATGTGTTCGACATGGTTCTCAGAGACCATGTGTTCGATGGATCTCAGAGATCAGCTTCTGCTGTGACAGTTCACAGCAGAAGCGATCCCTCAAAGTCCTGTTTCATGGAGAGCATGGCAAAGTACTTCTTGAATACACTTGGTCCTGGGGGCCTGTGTCATCATCCAATTAGAGTCCTGCTCTCCCATTGAAGCTGCCCGTTCAGGAGATTGAGCAGGGGGAGAGGGCAAGGGAGGCTCCATCACCTCTTGCTCTGTCACTATCTTGAAGCTGCTGCAGCTGAAACAAAAAAATCACAGATAAGTGGGATTGCTGGGGCTTAAACTTGAGATTAATTTTGGGGTTGCCAGGCCACAATATGAGCTCTCTGATATCAATTATAGAGGTGCAGGAAATCCTAGCATGTCTACACAGGTCCGTCAGCAGGCTCTGCGCCTGGGTCAAAATTTTAGATAAAAAAAAATCATACTTCATAACATCAGCATAAATGTAGAAAGTATTTTTTTCTATTGTTTCTAAGTGCCTTAGCTAAACACAGAATCACTTAAACAGTTCATAGTCTGTTTGGAAACAGAAAATGTACTACTGCTATTTTCATCCTCTTCAAACTTTAATTTAAAAAAATAATAATCACAAAAACAAAATCACACAAAAATTTTACTAACACCATTAAATTAGCCACCTGTGTACCAGTCTGTAATACCCCTTCATTACCAGGCCATGTTTCAGTTTTTTGTTCTACATTCTTTGACCATTCACAAGTAGGGATGAGGTGAACGGCCCTAGGTTCAATTTGAGTGTTGTTCAGCAAACTTCAAAGAAGCCTGGATGCTACACTTGAAACCCTGAAACCAATGGGAATGGATTTTGTCAAAA
The DNA here is from genome assembly GCF_062004578.1 of Staurois parvus. Taxonomy (NCBI): domain Eukaryota; kingdom Metazoa; phylum Chordata; class Amphibia; order Anura; family Ranidae; genus Staurois; species Staurois parvus. The sequence continues at coordinate 6,123,652 of NW_028317867.1, read as the reverse complement.
TAAAAACACCCATTTTCTGAGCTAATAGGCAAGGTCATATTGAAAAATAACATGCGTGCACTGCCCTAAGGAACAGTGCAAAAATAAATGTTTAGAACTTCAATTTGGTCAGGAACATTGATTTTTTAAAATGCTTAAAGTGAAACATTAAAAATGCCAAATTTTTTAAATAACGTGTGGGGGTACTCTAAGCCTGCATGTGAAGGGGTTCACATCTGTGAAGTACAGAAAGTTCTGCAGCAACATTGCCATTCACAAAGGAAAAAAGTGTTTAAAATTTCCAGCAAATAACATTTCATTCCTGTCTTTTGGGGAAAGTTTGGAGGTATCTGTGTGCTTTTTTTTAGCAGGCAATGAAATGTCATTTGTTAGCAATTTTTGCCTTTGTAAACATCACTTTTGCAAAAGCACACCTTAAGCAAAAAAACAAAACAAAAAAAAAAACAAAATACATACTAGATAACATGCCCTCCTGACAAAGCATCGTGCCTCATGTTGATGAGGACAAAAGCCTCTTTCCCACAATCCTGGCTGGTCGTTAGTGGTTGTGGTGGTTTGCAGTCAGGGTATTATCAGAATCTGGAATTCTCATTAATAATAATAGGGCCCCCAGATACTACCCCCTACATAGCACCTCTGCTAATTCAAAAAAAAAATGCAACCTAGAAATAAAGACAGCCAAGCATATAGGTTCTACAAAACAAAATAAAATCCCCAAAAAAGTCCCTCCTTGTAAATCCATCATCAATCACAATGCTCACCATCAGTCAAGATGCCTAGCATCTGTCAACATGCCATAAAAAAACTTGATGACCTGGAAAACATGACAATACACAGTTCCCCAAACTGTCATCAGATATATAAGGAAAGGACTGGAATAGTGGTGACATTATTGGCCAAATATGGTGAGTAGCTATATTTAGCCAATGATGCCATTGTTATCCCTACCCTTTTTCCTACATGGCTGGGAATCCTGGCAATATACCATTACTCCAGTCATTCCTAGGGATGCGCAAGCACCCACTTCTTATTTAGAAGCCAATGACAGTGGGCAGCTATCATATATAGAAGTGATAGAAATACCACTTCCATATAGGATGCTCAGCTCCCACTAAATGGGGGGGAGCAGGTGGACAAAAGTTTGGTTTGAACCTAGGTTTGGACTGAACCACTAGCTCATCCCTATTAACTTTCTCTGTTGTAAGAAGAAGGACAGGAAGTAACCATGTCATGTATATATTAGAATGTGATCACTGTGATGACCAATCGCAGCAAATGCATGGTACCAAACTCCCCAGATCAGCTCTGTACCATTACTCTTTGTATCAAGCTATCTAATAATACCTGGTTACTCAACAATTAGCATTCAGAATGACACCTGATGGCTTTTCATCCAGTGCTGTTTATAGTTAGTGCTGGGCAAATAGCAGGCCACCAATCCCCCCCTTTAAAACATACCCCAGTAGAAAAGAAGTTAAACAATGTTTTGTTCAGGCTCCTATAAATGTAAGTTTTCAGTGCAACAGTAATTGTTTATCAAAACATCTGATATTCCTTTTTTTAATGTAGTCGCTGTTTTTAATTTCTGAGAAATAAAAAGGCTTTCTGGTATCTTTATAACTATATGCAAAGAATTTTTCCAAGTGACTTTAAACAACATGAAAGTCATTGGAAGAGATGAGAGGGTATACAACAGAGAAAGTTTTTACATGACGAAAGGCTAGAAGCTTGGTATTTACTTTATTGATTTGATTAAACAGTCTTATACCATTCATCTAAAGTAGAACAAGTAGATAAAATTTAAGAGCCTGGCTCACAAAGGTTTTATTTTTTGCTGTTTGATCTTCCTGCACAAATTACATTTTGTTTTATTTGGTATATGGAAGTAATTGTTATATTTTACTTTTAGGCGTACCATTGTTTTGTGTCATGTTACTTTGAATGCTAATCTAAAAAATCCAAAGACAAATGTATCAGAATTAATTGAAATGGTTTAAGAAACATGGCACAACAGCTGCTGTGAAAATATCCAACAATACACAGAAATCCATTTTAATTATCCAGCATAAGCTAGGATTATTGAAAAGCCAAGCAGTGTTTAATAGAAAAATAAATGTGTACTTGGAGGAATATTTTTATATTTAAAGAAAAAAAAAATCTGAGTTTAAGGATAAAACAAAGAACCTGGAATGTGAAAATTGTGAATTTGAATACAAATATGTTGCTACATTTTACCAAAAACATATTATAATATATTAGACATTTATTTACATTTTTATTTAAGAGAATCTTTAGATTTTTGTTTTTTTTAATATTTTTATGTTTTTAAACCAATTTTTTTATGTGTGTTCCTACTATATACAGTACATGCAATCTTTGTTTTACAACTAAGCATTTATGTAAGCATTTTCTGAAGAGAGAGCGCACAGTTCAGTCTCCTTTTGGGTAGGCTGTCTCTATCTTCGTCACAGATGTTAAAATGAAAGGAGAGAGAAAGATGACTCACTGTTTTAACATTCACTTGTGTGCAAATTTCCTTTTGAACTACTGAGCTCTGTAATAATGTATACAAATTATTTAAAAATGCAAAGGAGAAAAAACTGTTGCACTCAGAATCTGGAGCAGCTGTGCATGGTACCTAATCAGCTTGTAACGTTAGCTTGTTCAATTAAGTTTTGGTAATAAAACCTGGAAGCTGATTGGTTTCTATGCAGAGCTGTGCCAGATTTTGCACTCTTCAGTTTTAGTAAATAACTCCCATAGAGTTATTGTTAAACAATAAATCCATGAATCTATGCTGAGGTTGCTAAATTTGGCCTGGGCATCAATGACATCTGGTCATGAAAGCATTTTTTTATTATCTGTTTATGAAAATTGTTGCCTGGTAGTCTGTGGCTTTCATACTTTCTGAATCTCTGACGCATAACATACATGCACTCACGAAAGCCAGAAGTCAGAAGACCTGATCTGCATACTTTCCCATATACTTCCCGTATCAGTGTCTTAAAGAGATTAATTTACTAAAGGACCAGAGGTTAAAGGACCAGAGGTTAAAGGACCAGAGGTTAAAGGACCAGAGGTTGTTTACTTTGCAATGTGAGTGCTACTGTATAAGGAAATAAAAAAGACAGAACTTCTGCCAGCACATAATATATTTGGTTGATTGAAATGAACACCTCAAACCCAAAGTACTGAAGCCACTAAATAAACATCAAATCCAGTAATCTAGCATTTTCATTCCATGATGACAGTCTACATATTTCTCTTGGCAAACCCAATGTAATTCGAAGCTTTATTTATTTATTTGAGGTACTTATATAGGGCCGCTAGTTTGTGCAGCTCTTTACATATATATATTGTACATTCACATCAGTCCCTAACCCTCAAGGGGCGTACAATCTAAAGTCCCTAACTCACATTCATACATACATATACTAGGGACAATTTAGACAGGATCCAATTCACCTACCAGCATGTCTTTGGAGTGTGGGAGGAAACTGTAGTCCCCGGAGGAAACCCACACAGGCACAGGGAGAACATGCAAACTCCAGGCAGGTGGTGCCGTGGCTGGGATTCGAACCAAAGACCCCAGTACTGACAGGCGGAAGTGCTAACCATTTAGACACTGTGCTGCCCATGCTTTTGTGACATTATAGCAAACTAAAACATTGCTAAACTATATCCTGTGTATATAATAATTTTAACCTATGTACAGTATATCATGATCTATATTCATCATCTAAATTTTAATATAATAATTTCATGATGCTTTAGCTGTTCTATAAAATGTACAGGGTGGAGCATTGAGCCATGTGACTATTATGGCTCTTGTCATATGACAATGGCTAAGGCTGTAAGGATGAAACAAGTAAGAGGGTCTACAGACATGGATTTTAATCCTATGCTTCAATAACGTTTCTTATACTTTGAGATCCTGCTGGGTGCTTACTATTATGAATTACTTTGGATTACTTTATAGGTATATATTTATAAGTAAAGTTGATCCAGGGAATATCCGATTGCCTCTCGGGGGATCAGGAAGGAATTTTTTCCCAGTAGGAGCAAATTGGGTCATGCTTTGCTGGGTTTTTTTGCCTTCCTTTGGATCAACTGTGGGTTTAGGATTATAACTTTTTTTTTTTTATGGTTGAACTGGATGGACTTTTTTTTTCAGCCAGACTAACTATGTAACCAGGGGCAGACTGACAACTCATGGGGCCCCCGGGCAATAGGGGATCATGGGGCCCCTGTGTCCTTGCCCAAACTCAAAGAAGCCTATGGAAAAGGTACCAGGGGCATCTCATGGGGCCCCCTACTGACCCCGGGCCTCGGGCAGTGCCTGAGTTTCCAAATGATCAGTCCACCCCTGTATGTAACTTTAACAATCACAGACTGACAGGAGCATAATTCTGAACGTTGACCTTTCTCATCAGCCTCTATTGTGATTGCAGGCAGAGCATGATGAACTGTTTTTTTACTTACTGCAAGGTTACAGTCCTCCATCAACTGCTCTAATGTAGCACTGTGACTGAATGAAACCTGGCCCCAATCAATTCCTAATTATGGGACTGTTTAGCATAAATATTTGTCTCATCTTCAGTAATAAATCTGTGCCAGAACATTGCAAACTTTAATGCTGGGCTGTCAGGAATACAAATTCACAGATCTGTAAATTTGTTGCAGAGACTTTGCTTAACTGCTTCCCGTACGCCCTATAGCAGAAGTAATGCTACAGGGCGGCACCGGTATATATACGTGATTTTGCATTTCCGGGTAGGGGGCGCATGCAGCGGCTGTGGCTGTAAATCACCGGGTCCTGGCTGGTGATTACTCGCCGGCACCTGGTGATTGCTGAGCATCTCCGACAGGGAGGAGAACTGTTTGTAAACAAAACAGTCCTCCTCCCTATCAGCTCTTGCACACTGCTTTGCATGGCTGTGTATAGCACAGCCATACAAAACAGTGTGCTCACAGTGAAGCACACACAGCCCAGTATGCAAAAGAGCACACAGTTAACCCTTTGGTTGCCCCAAATGTTAACCCCTTCCTTCCCAGTGCCATTAGTACAGTGTCAGTGCTTTTTTTTAGCACTGATCATTGTATTGGTGTTACTAGGGATGTCAGTGACACCAAGTCAGTTCCCCCTAGTGTCAGAATGCCCGTTGCAGTCCCGCAGTCTGCTATAAATCGCTGATCGCCACTATTACTACTAAGAATTTAAAAAAAAATCCCAGTATATTTACCGCCATTTGTAAACGCTATAACTTTCACGTAAACCACGTATTGGGATTTTTTTTTTTAGCAAAGACATGTAGCAGAATACATTTTGGCCTTAATTTTCGACAAAACTTGATTTTTTAAAAAAATTTTAATGAACATGTTTAATAGCAAAAAGTCAAAAATATTGTTTTTGTTCTCAAAATTGTCAGTCTTTTTTTTTCATAACGCAAAAAATAAAAAAAACACAGGCAATCAAATACCGAAAGAAAGCTCAATTCATGGGAAAAAGGACATACATTTCATTTGGGTGCAGCGTTGCATGACCACACAATTGTCAGTTAAAGTAATGCAGCGCCATATCGCAAAAAATGGCCTGGTCAGGAAGGGGGGTAAATCCTTTGGAGGGCAAGTGGCTAAAGACCAGAATCCTGGTTTGCAACTAATTGTGTGACTAATTTCCTTGATAAATGTTCCCCGATAACAGGGGCGGACTGACTATTTGGAAACTCAGGCACTGCCCGAGGGCCCGGGGTCAGTAGGGGGCCCCATGAGATGCCCCTGGTACCTTTTTCATAGGCTTTATTTTTGTTTGGGCAAGGACATAGGGGCCCCATGATCCCCTATTGCTCAGGGGCCCCATGAGTTGTCAGTTTGCCTCTGCTCATTAACATTTTAAAGAGGAGTTGGCTTTAAGTAATAATGTTTTTAATTAGACTGGGGAAAGATTAGGACCTTTGTCAGCTCTTTTTTACTGTACATATACTAACTGGAATGTATTTTGTTTCAGCATATAGGATTAGGGAAGATGATCATATTCATCATAACTGCAGTGTGGGCCTTGCTTGGTTGCATATGCCCTCTTTACACAGTTTTGTTATGAAGGGGAAGGTACTGTAGCTGTTATCCTTCAGACACTGTGAAAGCATTTTACTAAAAGAAAAATAAATAATAGGATAGAGAGAGATAACAAAAACTAAGTGTTTAGGAACTTTGAATGTATGAAGACAAGAAGACAGGAAATTAATCATGGTTCTCCCAAGCCAAGATGCACACAGCACAAATGAAATGTTTTGCTTATCCCATAAAATACAGTAAGATCCACAGAAAAAATATTTATAAACCAGATACTGAAAGTAGTGGTAGAAGCTTTGTTTACCGCTAAATAACGTTAAAGCAGTTTCAGCATCAAATACAAATAATCTTCTTCATTACAAATTTGATACTTTTGACAACCAAATTTTTGATCCTGCCCCAGGAGACTAAGAGAAAAAAAAAACTAAAATGAGATTAACAAAGGAGGAATTGTTTGAAGTATATATCCATGTTACCATCTGTTTTTTCCACATAATTCTTTTGTGTCTATTTATCAAACTTTTTGCCTCAGAAGTAGAGCAGAGCATGAATATTGCAAAGAACTATGGCTACTGAATTAATTGTATCATTGCTTAGAACTGCAAATTGGACTTTATAAGAGGATTAAAATGAATTTGCAAGAGTAAGTTGTTTACAAAATCCACAATACAATAAAGATAGCTAAGTGCCTGTTGAATATGTATGACATTTCTAATGTTTTTTTTGGAGTTCCTATGAACAGTATATTTTTGACTTTGCTCTCTCATGAACTGTAGAAACTGTCTTAAGCTGGGTATACACATATTCAAATTTAGGTGGTTCAGCAGGCATGAGCTGAATTTGTATATGCGTATACCCCTCTCTGTTCAACAGAAACTGGTCATTAGACCAGCTTCTGTCAAACGGTCCTGTTGGAAAACCAGCATTCAATAAGTTGCTGCAGTGCTGATCAGTGTATTGTAATGGAGGGGAGTCCCCGCTGTCAGAATACAATAGTGCAGCAGGGGAGATCCCTGCATCCACATAGCTTGTGTGGATTTAGGAATCTATGTGTTGTTTTTTCATTCAACCCGCTGTTTGAATGAAAGAAAGCCTCAAATGTATACCCAACTATAAAGTTATACAATCTTATGGTATGTACGGTTTCTGTGCTTGTTGGGGGCAGAATTTCTAGTCAATTCTCCCTAGATGTGTATGCTAGAGCTGGGTATACACAGAACATTTTTTTATTTTTTGCTCAACCAGCGGGTTGAATAAAAAAAAACTCACAGATCCCCTCATCTACACAAGCAAGGTTGATGTAGGGATTGCCTCCGCTGGGCTATTGTATTCTGAGGGCATTCAGTGGCTGATTGAATGTTGATTTTCCAGAAGGACCATCCAACAGAAGCCAAGCTAATGATCGGAACAGAGAGTGGTACACTCAGTTCAAAACTTGAGTTTGCTCTCATTGACAGTGACTTCAAGTGTGTGTACAAGGCTTTGCTGGGAAAGTAATAAAAGGTAAAAAAGTGGCTACTGCCACTTCCACCTTCTCCTCTCTACTTCCTGTCTGTACAGACAGGAAGTAGAGAGGAGAAGGTGGAAGTGGCAGCAGAGGAGGAGTATTTATTTGCAGAGCCCACTACTGAGATCCAGTCGCCTGACCCAGAGAAGGAAGATATCCTGTGAATAGGCACCCTCTTCTACCTATCCCTTAAAGGGACCTCTGGTACCTGGATCCAATATATCTGATTCCTGGGCTTTTTGCGGATTACCACACTGAAGGATGAGTACCTAACCCTGACCAGACCATTATCTGATGAGGAAATCCCTAGATGTGATACTTCATACGTATAACTATTACGCATCTGGTGAGTGTGTAATTCTGCTATTTCTCACGGAGCACCGCCATTGATCCTACCAGTCACCTGGCACTTTTAATCACACAGACTGTTGCTTACATTGAACTCTGATTTATTGTTTTAGCGCTGCACTATTCTGTTTATTGCTGGGAAAGTGCAATGCAAGCAGATGTGTTTGTTAAAGCGGAGTTCCACTCGACCTATCAAAAAATAAAAGTCAGCAGCTACAAAAACAGCCACTTACCTGTCCCTCGGTCCTGTGGTGTGTCCCCCGCAGCCCATTTCACTGGCTGTCCTGTATTCCAGGAGGCTGGCATCTTCAGTGTGGGCACCCGGCTGTGACAGCTTGCGGCTTCACAGCTGGGTACCCACTGCGCATGAGCGAGTAGCGCTGCGCTTTGTGAATGGACCTGTAGTCTTCTGGTACCTGTCATGTGTCCCAAAAGACTACAGGGAGGGAGGGAGGGAGGACACCTTCCGTTTCCGATTGCCGCGGCGATCGGACCGGAAGTCAGAGCAGCTACCTGTCAAATTTGGGTACCCACTTCTCCCCGCTCCCCAAAGGTGCCAATCCTTAATGGGGAGCGGGGGAGCAGTCCTTAAAGCGGAACTTCCCCTTTTGGGTGGAGCTCCGCTTTAATGATGTTGTATGAACAGTGCTGTAGAGAACAGTCAGCAGAAACAGCTCTGACCAAACTAGAAAGACATAATAGGAGAGATGTGAGCATGTCACATTTGCCAGGATGCAATATCTGGACTATTATAGTATGCTGGAGAGACATTGCTGTGAAGAACAGTTTTATAAAAAAGTATTATAGAAAGACTCTGGAACTGGGCTGTTGCTTTCTGTAAGCAATCAGAAAAATACATTTATTTGTCCATTGATTTGGTTCCTGCTGCCAGATTGTATAAAAATGAGTTACATTTCAAGGTTTACCGTAGCACTTTGAGAAAACTGCTTAAAATAGTTTTTATAGATGAGTGATGTAGATTGTCTGTCCATGAGCACTGAAAAGCACTAAGATTATGTGTAATGCCTGCAGTTGTTACTACAAATATTGAAATATTTAAAGAAAAAGCATAGAATTTGATACATTTGTTCCTTATATATTAATAATGCTCAGTACCTAATATAAAATGTTTCAGCTTGGACCAATGTAAGTATGCATATCTCATACCTAACTGCTCTTGAAGCTACCGATCACTATAGTACTCAGCACTAATACTGACCAGAGAGGGTTGCTAGCTCAGCACCAGCATTATTCACTGAACCAATGTATTTTTTTAAATAAATACAAGGCATTTTCTAAATGAGGTAGAGAGCAGGGGTGGTGATGTATTGATCTGTACCTTGTCCTTTCACAAAAGGCCTGGTATTCATTAGAAAAAATTCAGGGCAATATGTGCAGTGCTGAGGAAATGTCCCTCTGTGGTCAGTGTGCAACAGAGCAGCTGCTTGACACAAGCTGTGAAAGATCGTGGCAGTTACTGTTAGAGCTCGTTCACACTTGACTTTATTTCTAACTCTTGCCAAATGCCCCTATAACTTTTGACAGGCGTTAGACAGGCGTTTGGGAAGCGTTTTTTAAAAACGCTTCCCAAATGCCTGTCTGACACCTGCTGACAAAGCTAGTGTGACCTGAGCCTTATAGCGCTGAATACTACAGTGACTGTCAGCTTCCACAGTGGTCCCTCAGGAATGGAGATACGCACATGTACACTGGTCCAAGCTGGATTAATGTGTGAATGCTTTTAGAATGCTTCAGCTAAGATCAAAAATTCAGCTTTAAATATAGTCTAAACCAGATTATAAAACCATAGTAATATCCGTAGTGCAGAATTTTTTTAATTCCAGTTGGTATCAAGACTTTCACCAGGTCTGAGATTGTGATTCCTTGTGTGCTAAGCAAAATAATATATAACAAATATGGATTTTTTTTTCTTTTTTGCTTAGAAATAGTTATCCAAAATTGCATATAAAAAAATTTAGGCTGTCCATTTGTGAAAGAAAATGCCACCTTATGCTAACAAAAATTGTAATCATGCAACATGTATCCATGCAGAAAGTTGGTGAACAGCAGATATCAATAGGAGCTAACTTTTTTTAATGGTATATTTTATTACTATACATTAAGGGTATCAAAATAATAATACACTAAAAAAGTAAAAGAATAAAAAAGTGAAAAAAGCTGCTATATTCTATTGTCTACAAAATTAAAAATGACACCAAAAAACAGTAACCAAAGCATTCAGAATGTCTTTTGAAGCCATGTAAAGCCCTTTAAGTCTAAAGATTCTAAAAACCACAATAAACCACCATAATCAAGACTTCATCACTGACAATACTACATTTCACCTAAACACAAAAAAAAATTGTGAGATTTCTCTGAAATTTCAGTAAAGCTAAAAGCCCATGGCTAATAAATAAGTGTCTTGTAGAAAGTGTTAGCAAAGCAGCACTGTCATTAAAATTGATAGAGTGGGTCAGAAAGTTTTCAATCTTTGCTGATACAAAGATAGGTACTGACTAGCATATACTGAAAAATGTATAACTAGTAAGAACATCTGTTCATCCATCAAATTGATTCAATATACAGTACAAGTGGTGTTCTCAAGACAGTTATCTACCACATCTTTTGAGTAATTTGATGCTGTTATGTGAATACTCATAATTTATTCAGAGAAAGGGTCATGCCTTCTTAATTTTTTTAGCTAATTTTGCCCCATATAGATATTTAGTTGGACAGAGGCATTCAAAACATTAGTAAGATATTCCGGGAATTACATATACAGAAAGTCAACTATGCTTTACAAATAGTGCTATAGAAACTCACTGTATTACAAGCTTATTTTTAATTAAAAGTGTTACAAAAATATTGAAAAATAGATCAAATTAAGGGTTTCTAAATATGCAGACATGACAAAAAAAAAAAAAATGAACAAAACCATAAGGACATATTCACAGTATGCGTAGCCATAATGCGCATGCATTAAAGCAACTAGCTTGTGGTGCACTTTAATACATGAGAAATTTTAACAAACTTTTAACATGGTGTAACACAATCCATGGCATTTGCATTCTGGTGTGCAGAATTGAGGGACATTGCCGCTACTGTTAGAATGAATGGCAATGCAATGCAAAAATTTAAAAAGGGCCCCCAATACTATACCTATACATTCCATAAATAAGTTGTCAGTTACTAGTGATTCTAATTTGTAGCAACAACCTCAGAAAGTTATCACTGTGTACTGCGGTACATGCAGCGGTAAGAGCTGTAGGCAGACCAGAATGTTGTATTGATGTTGTAGTGTTGGTTCTGTTTATTGAATTCACTTCTCTTTACAGATTACACTGCTGAGACATCAATGTATTACTACATGGAGAAGGGATATGTGGGCCTGAGGTTAAGTAGCATCTAGTCAGCTATAGTTAACATTTATGCTGCTTCATTCACAAATAAATGATACACCTTTTCCAAGGTGCTCCATGCATTTTTATTTACAATGTTATTTATAATCATTAAACTTTATATAGAAATGGTAAATTCTGACAAAGTAAGGCCTTCAAAAAAGGGGAGCAGTTTGCATGTTTTCTCTTCACTGAGGCTCTTTGTATTCATCTATGCAGTTCCATTCCCCCTGCACTTATGATTTTCTGATGGATTTTGTAAAGTCCAGATGCAGAAACTCCAATCAGGGTAAATTGTGGGCAAGTGTATATTCACCTTTAGCAACCTCCCTTCCATTTAGGGTAAGCAGGCCTACTAGTACTAGGTTGCCCCCAGGACTTATTACATGAAAATATATACACTGGCTAAAGAATGTTGCTAGTTGACTAAATGGATAAGAAATTAGACTTACCATTGAGTGGTGGGAGAAACAAGATGAAAGTCGCTTAATCCATGAAAGTAGAAAAAGTCAGGACAGTAAGTACTTGGTGGTGCGGCTCTATATCGAGGTATAGAGCCCCACTGGCACTCAGGATAATAGGGATGCCAGTGCAAGAAAAACTCATTCAGTGAGTGATAAACATTTTAGCTTGAAACCACTGCTTGCCGTAGGCAATCTTGGTATGGATTTGTACATGTGAAAGCCTCAGTCAGAAATGCTCCTTGGGTCATGTACCCTGACATGTTTTGCCCCACCCACCTGGGCTTAATCATAGGGGCCTGATGAGTGGGGCAAAACATGTTAGGGGACATGGCACGAGAATTGGTATTGACTGAGGCTTTCACATCTACACATCCGTACCAGGACCAGCTGGGGTGAGCGGCTGTTTCAAGCTAAAATGTCAAGATGGGCAGCAGTTAGGAGAAATTTCTGTTAAACATATCTAAGATCAGGAAGGGCCACAGAAAATAGGGGTAGCCAGTAATGTAACAAAGGTCAGTAACGGGTAAATAGGAAAACATTATAGGCACACTTGATCAGCAGGAAAATGCTACCACAAGAACTGAGGCATATGTTGTTGAGGCTTAAATTGGGTGCCCACCGTTGCTGGGAGGTGGGTGACTAGCAAAATGAGTGCAATACAAGGCAGCAGGGAGCAATATGTGGGGCTGAAAAAAAACTTCATCCTATCACTCAGTAACTGGGACACTAGCCAACAAAAGGTGGAGCAGAGGTGTGATCCATTGCTTGGCAATAGGGATGCAGGTCATCACTGAGAAGAGAGATAGCCAAAACCGGACAAAGCAGATTTTCCCACAAATAGTTGAACTAGCTGGGCAAAGTAATACAAGAATACAGTATATAAAATTGAAAATGTTTTATTTTGTTGTGGCCAATCTTTAGCCTGCTGGTCTAGGCACCCGAAACTCTGTAATCTAGAAGTGTCAATAATTAATGGAATTAGTAAGCAAATTCAATGATAAAGCCAAAGGCAATTATTTTTCTCACTTATCTTCAAATAAACTACAGTACAGTTTGCTTTTGTGGACTCATTATTAACTTTGTTAAATACCAGTCTTTCAGTAATTTGTACTAATTTATCCTGCATCCATCTGCTATGTGACCAATATCATGTGGATATTATACTGTAGGATCCCTCTTTAGAGATGATTATTTAGATGATTATTGATGATTATTTCTTAACAATTATCCATATTAATACATTTGTCCAAAACATTTTCACATGTTTTACTCTTTAAAAACATGGCAAGTACAAAAAAGACAATTATTTCCTAACTTCCTGTACACTCTGTCTCTTCTGCACTGAAATCTCATGCAGTATTATCAGCACTTTGCAATTTGCCTCTGTGACCTATAGAACTCCTGCACTAAAATTTCATGTGGTATTATCAGCACTTTGCAATTCATCTCTGTGAGCTATAGAAATCCTCCATCCTATGTTATAGAAATGAGGGGAGGGGTTTTGTAGGGTAAAACAGAAGGCAAACTGCCTAGAGAGGCCAATGCTGCTTCTCCATAGCTACACCCTAGGACAGTATGTTTAACTGGCAGGATTACTAGATCAAAATAATGTAAAACAAAATGATTTTAAACAGATTATATTTAATGGGTTTTTGTCTTTTTTGTTCCAATTACCTGTATTCCGAGCTTTTTTTCGGCAGGAACGTGGGGGTATGCAGTTCCGGCACTTCCAACACTGAATATATGTAATGGCAAGGGGTGCTGAGGTGTGCTGAGGGGGTCTATTGCTGCTGCTGATGGATCTATTGTTGCAAGGGGGGTCTTATGTTGCTTGGGGGTCAATTGTTACTGACATGGATCTACTGTTGAGGGTGGGGTCTATAACTGCTGGCTGCTGGAGGGTCTATTGATACTGGTTGCTGGGAGATCAATTCTTGCTGGGGGTGTCTATTGTTGCTGGGGTGGATCTATTTTTGCTAGTGGGGGTCTGCTGTTTCTGTGGTGGATCTACTGTTTCTGGGGGATCTAATATTGCTGGGGGGTCTATTGTTGCTGGCTACAGAAAATCTATTTTACTGCTTTTTGCAAATAACAAATTCTATACAAATTACTTAGTACCTCAAAATGATGTTTGGTTCTGTATTCTCTAAAAGGGTAGTAATGGGAGGTAGGTAGGGGCTGGAACCAAGGGACAGTGCTCAGGGGTGGGTACAGGGATGTAATGAGGGGTGACTCAGAAGGGGGGAGTACTTGCACCTATTCTCTGAGAGAAAAAAGCCCTGCCAATATTACTATATTATTTGTAGAAACCTGTAATTACATTCACAGTCTTGGCTATTTTGATGAATTGTTTACCTTTTAATTGCTTATTTTCCTGAAAGCATTGTCTGTTTCCGGCTTAATAGACAACTATTGAGAAACTGTGCTGTATCACAAAGTGTATTTCTAAACAACAAATGCATGCTCTTCCATTTCTTTGCATGCTGTGATTTGTATAGCTTTAATTTATATAAGAGTGATTTTTCAGGGATCAGTATGATTGAAAGATGTTTGGACAAAGCTTTTACGTTTTTGCAATATTAGTTTGTCAAAAGATCAGAGCTTCTTTGTGGGCAGGATATTTGAAGATAAAACCATTCTTTGTTTATTTAATGCTCTCTTTCTAAAAGCAGAAAATATCATTTTGCAAGTGTATTGTTTTCTAAATCACACATATCACTTCTAAAATTACACATTTCAGTGTTTGCTAGTCCTTTAAACAATAAAGAGGATACATAAATAGAAGAAAGTAAAACACTAACACAAGGTCAGCCCTTTTGTGATGAGATCCATTGTAAATGCATTTAAACATTTTCCAGTGCAATGCTCTGTATTGTAGAATTTGAAGATGAAACAGACAGATTCCAAAAGCTAGAAGATACTATACTGAACAAGATATTTCATTGCAGGTGAATAAGACCAACAATAAAGGTAGGGGAGGTGTTGGCTTCTGATAAAATATCCACTAGACTATCAGCTTAGTTCAGTTACTTTATACTTTTTTACATTAAAATACTGGAAAATACTAAAATTATACATTACATTTTACAACACCCTGGCACCTATTCTCAGCAAAACAGCATGACCTTTGACTTGAGGAGCCCATATATTGATTAGAAAGAATAGTCATACTGATTCATTTGGTCTGCAATTGCATTACAATGCTTTTGTCTGAGAAAACATAATCTAAAATTCAATTTCAAACAATTTATTTGATAATCATGTCTGCTTTGTGTTGCAAGGATTTGCAACACAAAGGTTTTGGTTACAAGTAACATTTTGAAAAGTTCATTTAGTTCAATGTCAGTTGATGCTTTGAGCATTTCATAAAAATTTATATTTTTCCTTGTTCTCATGGATACCATATACTACTCCTAATACCATGTAGGTAATCTTTGTGTTTTGCTGCTATTATTGCCACTGCCACTAACCTACGACTATTACAATTGCTACTTCTTACACTACTACCAATATTGCTGTAGCTAATCATCATTAGTATTATTACTGCTACTATCGCTATAACACTTTGAACATTACTTTATCTTCTGTTGTGGTTAATATAGCTACTAGTGAAAGGGAATCTAATCTAAACAACAATATAGGGTTGATTTACTAAAGGTAAATAGACTGCTCACTTTTCAAGGGAAGTTGCACTTTGCAAAGGAATTTTTTCATGGGAATTTGTGATGTGCTGATGATTTTCATCATCTAATCACGTGCAATCAATAATGCTGTTTTTTTCATTGCATTTGATTGGGTATTTTTTGGAAAGTGAAACGTCCCCACATTCACTAAGCTCTGGATCAAATTTTACTTGCAGAGTACAACTTCCCTTCCAAAGTAAACAGCCTATTTGTCTTTAGCAAATCAACCTTTTAACTCTTGTGACTATTATAAGCTTCATAACGGTTTTGTAAACTATATTACAGCCTTATTGTTAGGAAACTTTCAAAACACATTGTTTTAACATTTCCTTTAATTTCTCCCCCTCATGCTTTGTAAGTGCAACCCACCTTCCCCCTTCTCAAGTGCATACTTACTAAGTTCTGGAACTGGGTCCAACTACATTCTACCCCAGTTTGTCTGTGGGCATCTGTTCCTTTCATACTGCACTCCATGTATGCGCAGTAGAACCCGATAGACTTATATGGGCAGGACGACAGATCTCATCCTCTGTCAATTCCAGAACTCAGTGAGGTTGATGTGAATAAGAAGAAACACTGTGTTAGGAATGGACTGGCCAGCAATGGTGGGACTCACCTGCCTTTTGATCTGCAGTACCAGGGCTGGCCAGCGGGTGCTCCCAGCAATCAGAGACTCAACCTTTCAGCCAGCTAACACCTGGAACTGATGATGCTGGGGTATTTAAGGGATGGCCAGACCCACAGACTCTGCCTTGGTGTTGTGTTTGTCCTGGGCCCTGTATCTGTCCTGCATCCTGTTTCTGTCCCTCTCCCTCTGCCTGACCCTCTGTACTACGCTGCTTGTTACCTGTTTTGATCTCTGGCTTGTGACCCTGACCATCCCTCTGCCTGACCCTCTGTACTACGCTGCTTGCTACCTGCTGAACCTGGCCTGTGACCCCGACCATTCTCTGCTTGCTCCCCCTGTACCTACCTGCCCAATTGATATTGACCCGGCCTGCCTGACGACGCTTGCTTGTATGTACTGTTATCTGTGGGTGGTTTGGTTTGGTTTGTTTGCACTGTATTATGTTTAGTATTGCACTGCGTTTATGTTTGTATGGTTAGTGTTAATAAATTGTATTGTTTATCACATATCTGAAGTCTGCGTTTCCCTGCATCAGTCACACACCTCTGGTCATACCTGGGAGCCCTGACACACTGCTAACTTTAGTCATACGATCTTTTGTGTGTGATTTGATACTACTCTTTTAGTAAATCAACTCTAACAAGGTAGAAGCTAAGATACTTCTACAAAGTGTGAGAGGGATAAAAGGAAGGAAACTTTAAAAACATACTTTTTAAAAATTTCCTTACACTTTAAAATGATGTAAACACAATCACTAAAATCTCATATACACTTTAACACAGTGGTCTCCTAACTATGGCCTGGAGGCCAGATGCGGCCCTTTGCTTGCCCTTATCCTGCTCTTAGGGCGCTTTTTCTCCCATTGGTACAAGACACTATTCCTCCCACTGACACCAAAAAAAGGGCAGAATTCCTGGTACTGACATCAACAACGGGGTGCTATTCTTCCCACTGACACCAACGATGGGGCACTATTTCTCCAACTTACACCAAGAATAGGGCACTATTCCTCCCCTAATGCCAAAAGATACATTGTTTACTCCCAATGATGCAGGACAATTTCTACTCCCAATGGCCACAGTCTGGCCCCCCTAGAGTCTGTAAGCCAGTAAACTGACCCTTTGTTTAGAAAGTTTGGAGACCCTTGCTTTAACAGGTTAAAGTGATTTCAGACACAATTGTCAATACTTATAAATATAAAGCTTTCATAAAAATTATACCTGGCTGTTCTGCTATGAAGGCACTTTCTGTTATAGGGTTACAACAATCTGTCCCTGTATCCCAGCTGTTTTCCTGTTTTGTCACTCTGTCATGTGAGCTTCTGATGGACATTACAAAGGGGTGCTTGAACAGATGTTATGCAGCCATGTGGCACCATTGTCACTTGCAGGAAACCGTGAGAAACACCATGCAACATGCATCACTGGAGTGCATGCATGTAGATAGGACATGACTGCAAAGCACTAAGATGCAACAATTATTTTTAAAAAATAGAATTCTATTTTTTCATATTCAAAAATTTTGAAGCACAAAAGCCAACACATGTCAAATACCATCTATCGCAAATAAAGAATGGCTCCATGTTGGGAGAAATGCAGGAATAAGCACTGTTAACAGGTAGAATCAAACAGTAACCCCATCACATGGCGTCAATCAATAGATGGGCAGTAAAAATCTGGCACACAGTATGATGGCACATAACAACATATTGTACAATTTCAAGATAAAAGAGGGTAGAAAGCTGACAGTTGGATGATCCACCTCAGTTATGGCTCAGGGAGTAGTGGGGACTAGGCGAAATCTGCAGCAAAGTTCAAGTCAATAAGAAAAGGGGGATAAAAAGATAATTGGAGAAAAAAGGGGGGGGGTGAAGGAGAGAGATAATTTTAGGGTTTGAACTGGTCCCAAAAGTGCAATTTAAAAGTGTATAGTCAATTAAGGCTCCATAGGGGAGGTGTCAAAATTGGGAGGTACAAAGTTGTCAACACAAGGTTGCCAAATTTTAGTGTACCATCTCACCTTGTCCTGAAGTGTTACCGCAATCTTGGCATGTATCATTGCTTAAGTGACTTAAGTTTTTTTAAGCTACTATGGAAATAGAATTGTGTTTTTTTAAATAGTCTGATACACTGTTCTATATGTCATTTAGTTAGAGTTAACATATACTTTAGTATTAATTTTTTACCAAAGTTAAGTTTTTTGCTTCAGTGATAAGTAAATATACTGTATATTTACCTCTAATCATAAGTAGCTTTTCTTTAAATTCTGCTGCACATGACTGGATGCAGTGTGAAGTGCGAAAAGGTTGAATTTCATGTAGTTTTGGCAAATCAGCCCCTAGTGGGAAACTTTTGCTTGGATTTCAGATATATTTACTGGCTTTTCTAATCGCGTATATACTTCAATAAACCTCTCTATAGGAGTGACCTAATTGTGTAATGTGCTATAAATTTTTAAGCAAAACAGAGAGAAAACATTTCAGTTAAAAGCAAACACTTAATTTCCTAAAGGTTTAGGAGGATACATAATGTTGTTAAGCAAGATATCACCCTGCTGTGATAAGCAACATATGTGCTTTGCTTAAGATTTAAGTTAAATGCTTCTCTTCTACTTTATTTGTTTACTTTGTTTTACACTTCTCAGCTTGAACTCAACCCCTTGTCTGCATATTCCTATTCCATAAGTGCTAAAGGATTCACTTTCACTGCATAGGCACAATAAGTATTCTTTATATTTCAAAATTCTATATGTCATCTCTTTAAAACATACCATGGGCTATTGGTAAAATGTCTACTATTTAATAATGTTATCAGGAGAAGGGGAATACCAGTCACCTTCAAGTTCATCAGCAGTATCATTGTTATCATCACCATAAAGACTAAGATCCTTGCCTTCCCATTTGGTGAAACAGCTCATTTATTTTGACTAAATTCTCTGGGATGAATTCTTTAGTAAGGAAGTCACAAATGTACTCATGCTCTCAGTTCTGCTGCTCCTCTTCAATCAGCTGACAGATTTTAAAGTGTGTAACATCATGTATGTGGATGTAGATGAGTAGTTGGCAGCTATAAAGCTGATTATGGCTACCTAAAAGATCTCATTCTTGGTTATAAGCAGCATTACCAATACCAGATTTGGCCACCCACATGACAGCCCAAATATGGCCATTTGGCACCTGTACCAATCAATCAGGGGGCAATTGAAATAGTCTTATGAACCAAAGCAGCTATTTGCAAACAAAAGTTTTGTCTTGGCAATATGATTCATAATTAGATTTCTGACCACCTAAAATACATATTAACTGCTTTCCCTCCACCCTATAGCAGAAGTACTGCTACAGGGTGGCAAAGCTGTGCAAAATCATATCTGGGTCCCAGCCAACGATTTCCGGCCGGCACTTGGCAATCGTCAGGTAAAGCTGAGAGGGAAGAGACAACACAGGTATCTCCTGTCTGTCAGCATGGACATACTGTTTTGTATCTCTGCACAGCCTGTAGGTTTCCATATATCTTTTATATCAAGGTTTACACTGTTAAATTGTCTATGTCAACGTTTTAAACTGGTAGGTTCAAAAGGTAAACAGTGACTTAAAGTGTGTGTCTGGGAAAATAAAAAAAAACAATCACTATATATGTGCAGCACATGCCCACTTTACAATTTTCTGTATCTTTAACCACTTGCCCTACAGAGAATTTACCCCCCTCCCTCCTTCCTGACCAGGCCATTTTTTGCGTTACCGTGCTGCGTTATTTTAACTGGCAATTGCGCGGTCATGCAATGCTGCACCCAAGTTAAATTTACATCCTTTTTTACCCACGAATTGAACTTTCTTTTGGTGGTATTTGATCGCCTGTGCATTTTTATTTCTTGCGCTATAAAAAAAAAAGTGACAATTTTGAGAAAAATACATTTTTTACTTTTTGCTATTAAACATGTCCATTGAAAAAATTTAAAAAATCAAATTACATCATAAATTTAGGCCAAAATGTATTCAGCTGCATGTCTTTGCTAAAAAAAATCCCAATATGTATAATTAATGAATTAATTGGTTTACTTGAAAGTTATAGTGTTTACAATGGCGGTATAGATACTTTTTCCCCCCAATTTGTACAATGGCGGCGATCAGCGGGAGGAGAACTGTTTTGTTTACAAACAGTTTTCCTACCTGTCGGAGATGCTCGGCAATCACCAGGCGCTGGCGAGTAATCAACAGCCGGGACTCGGTGATTGACAGCCACGGCCACAAATGGCGGCGCGAGTAGGGCGTGCGCCCCCTACCCAGAAATGCAAAATCACGTATATATACGTGATTTTGCACACCCGTACCACCCTGTAGCAGTATATCTGCTATAGGGCAGTCGGGAAGCGGTTAATGTAATGCAGCCATTGTCCACAAGCAGTAATAGATGTGTAAGTCTTTTTTGCTTTTTTAATGTATTATTGTGCCAGAGCCGTTGATAATATTGCCCATAGCTATTTGTTTTAGCACACTTCTGAAATGGAACACTGTTCAGAACAGAGAGCAGCAGTGTGAATCTCCATCATGCCTCCTGATCAGTGCTTCAATGAACAGTGCCGTTCCCCCTAACCCCCTAAGTAGCATCATTTAGGAGAGCACTGTGCAGTGGGGGTGTCACATCACTGGAAATTTAGACTGATGTGCTCTGTGTTGAACAATGATCTCCAGCACACTACAATCACAAACAATTTTAACAAAACCTACAGCACATTAGTTCATAAAAAAAAAGCCTTAGGGCCATTCATACTATCTTTCTGTGCTAACACATGTGTTACCGCCAGGAATGGTAACATGCATTATGCATGTTACCTTCATTGGTGTGATCAGACCAATGGCACCCCAACACACTTTGCCCATTGTCTAACTTTCTTTGCTGTGTGGTTTACTGACAAATGTTTTATGCAACTTTTTTAGTGTGTTTTGGTGAAATAGGCAGCCCATTCAAGTAAATAGTCTTAAACCAACACCCATTAATATGTAGCATAATGCTAACACACTGCAGTGGTGTAAATGGGCCCCCAACATCCTTTATTGTTAATGTAACTTGACTGCATTGCAGTAATAAAAAGTCAAATTTCAGAGTCTGTGTCTGGGGCAGTGCCTATTTCCCTTTACGCAACTACTATTTAGATATGCATGTATTGGAAAACAGCCACTGAATATTTCAGCCTGTCATTAATTCTGATAGGCTGTATGCTGACTCCCAGGCACCTGAATGTACACTGTACAACCTTCTTGTGACAGTGTGCATGCACCCTATCTGCACAGGGAGATAATCTAAAGCATGGTACCTCTGATTTCTAGCTTCACAAGACTTTATACAGATGTTAAAAATGTGCTCCTGTTCTCCTTGCTAGAGAGAAAGCCGGGGTGTAGGGATCTCTCTGCTCCATTTACACATATTTATTTTGAAATATTCCCCACTAGTCTTCTGATCACCAGTCATCAAGGGGTCCTCTACACCTCTACAAAGAAACAAGGCATGAGAAGTCAGTAATGGAGAACGATCAGCTGCAGACAGCTAAAAGGGAATATCGGTGATCATTCTGTCTGCATTTTTTGGGCACAGCTTCCAGAGTTCAGGTCCTCTTTGTCAGACATTGAGAAATCTGAAACCAACAAAAAACTTTCATGAAGATAATGGAAGCTTGTCCTCACAATATCCTTTCTACCATAACACATACAACATGTAAAGTCTATGCTAAATAGTGAAAAATAAGTAAAAAGAAAGTATGCAAAATGTAGGCAGGATAATTCCAATTTTAATAACTGTATCCAAGTGTGTAAAATAATATAAAAGTTTATATTCTAACATGTTAATTGTTCCAATTCTTTAGCCTTCAGTCAACAAATAAAACTAATTTATCATGTAGAATTCTAAACACATTTTCAGTAATAAAAAGTTTTGCATATTTTATTTCTTTTCTATTTTTTAGTGCTTTTAGAGTCAATATGTATGTATATATTCATTCCAAAATCTAGAAATATACATTTCAATTTGATCACAAGTAAATGACAAGATGTTATTGAATATAAAACATCTCAGTTATTTCAAGCAGAATATCAATGAATTGAAATGATAGCATGGTCAAAAACCCCTTGAAAAAGACATATAATTTACTAAAGATCTTTCCTAGCACAGATTTCCATAAATACCACCGCAGAATGTTGATTGTACAGTGGTAAACTATATATTTTCCTGCATCCTTGTCGTGTAACCTTGGCAGCATAATAGCTCAGAACTGATTTTCTCTTGAAGTGTACTATTTGAGTAAATTGTGCTTTTCTTTACACTTAAGCAACTCTGGCTATAAATTAGAGGAACAATAATATTGCACTGTTTGCGGTGTGTCATTTGTGTTTTGTGATCCAGATTGCACATTGCCCTTGCCTTTGATGACCCACATGCTCAGGATAAATACTAAGACTGTAGGTTTCCATATATCTTTTATATCAAGGTTTACACTATTAAATTGTCTATGTCAATGTTTTAAACTGGTAGGTTCAAAAGGTAAACAGTGACTTTAAGTGTGTGTCTGGGAGAGTAAAAAAATCACTATATATGTGCAGCACATGTCCACTTTACAATTTTCTGTATCTTTAACCACTTGCCCTACAGAGGATTTGCCCCCCTCCCCCCCTTCCTGACCAGGCCATTTTTTGCGTTACGGCGCTGCATTACTTTGGCTGACAATTGCGTGGTCATACAATGCTGCACCCATATGAAATTGACGTCCTTTTCCCCACAAATAGAGCTTTCTTTTGGTGGTATTTGATTGCCTCTGCATTTTTTATTTTTTGTGCGATAAAAAAAATTACCGACGATTTTGAGAAAAAAACTATATTTTTGACATTTTGCTATTAAACATGTCCAGTAAAATAATTTTAAAAATCTAATTTTGACATAAATTTAGGCCAAAATGTATTCTGCTACATGTCTTTGTTAAAATCCAATACATGCTGATTAATTGGTTTATGTGAAAGTTATAGCATTTACAAATGGCGGTATAGAAATTACTAGTAATGGCAGCGATCAGTGACTTATAGTGGGACTGCGGGACTGCAGCGCGCATTATGATGCTGTGGGGAACTGGCTTGGTGTCACTGACATCCCCAGTGACACTAATCCAATAATCAATGGTAATAAAAAGCACTGACACCGTACTAAAGGCACTAGGCAGGAAGGGGTTTACACATGGGGCTATCAAAAGGTTAACTATGTGCTGTAAGCTGTGTGTGTGCTTTCAACTGTATGCACACTGCTTTGTATAGCTCTGCTATGCAGAGCCATACAAACCAGTGTGCTAAAGCTGACAGAGGAGAGAACTGTATTGTTTACATACAATTCTCTCCCCCCGTCAGTAATGTTCGGTGATCACCGGGAGCCGGTGAGTAATCACTGGCCGGGACCCAGTGATTGACAGCTGAGGCTGCAAAAAGCAGCGAAGGTAGGGCGCACGTGGGGCTTGCTTGCACCTCCTACCCAGAAATGCAGCATCATGTGTATATATATATATATATATATATATATATATATATATATATATATGTGATTTTGCACACTCCTGCCTCCCTTTAGCGGTATTTCTGCTATAGGGCAGCAGGAAAGTGATTAAACATGCTGTAAATAGAGAAAAATACCATTTTACAATAGCAGAAATCCAGTGAGTTCTTAACTTCTTGTACAGAACTGACAACATTGTTTCTTTTGCATTTTTTTCCCTGCTGGACATGTCCCCCTTTCCTCATTTCCATAACATAAGAATGTTCTGTATTCCAGCAGGGCAGAATTAAGGCAGGGATGACAAATCAGCTATGGATTCAATGCAGCAGAAGCACATTTGTCAGCTCACTAGAAAAAAATGAGGAGCTTGCTCAATTGTTAGCCTTTTTCTGTATTTAACAGCAGGTGACAATACATAAGGAAATATGAATTCACTGCAGAGATATATGCAAAAAAGTATGAATCTTCATAGTATGTGTAGTGAATGTTTCATTTACCCTAACTGAACTCTATTCAGTGTCCTCAGGAAAACAGATACAATAAATATTTTTTAGCTGATTTGTCATAACAAATCCACATCAAAAAATGTGAGCATGTAAAAACTCAGAACAGAGACTGAAACAGACATCAAATCCTGTAGACTCAGAGTGAACACAATTTGATGGCATTTTATCGGGGTATAGTAGACTCATGCTGTAAGCAGAAGGCCTTCTTACTAACTTGATAATCTATTTTATCACTGATATGTTTCATAGTTCTGCATTTATATCCTAAATGTTTACCGATAAAGAGTTGAGATCCAAAATCCATTCAGAAGCAGCAGGAAGAAGTTTGAAGAGTATGTTTTAAAATTATATACATGAAACCATTGTATTTAGGGGATTACCAACTGCAAAGCCTGTGTATTTGTTTGCTTAACCAGTGTGATATCCTAATCACACTACCAGACTCTCCAGATACACAAGTGCTGTGTTCTTGAGTAATGCTATCTAGTCTCAGTAAGTTCATGTACAGTAAGTAAAGCCTAACACCCATAACAGCAAGAATGACGTATTGAAGGACATACAGTATGTGAGTATAAAGAGCAAAGATTAACTTCCTTTTATTTGAAACAGAATAGGACATAAGCATTTAAATTTGATCCCCAAGTAGATAAAAAGGCACAAATTATTGCAGCTCATTACTACATAATGAAATGGCAAGTTCATCTTTTGCAAAATAAATAAATAAATCCTCCTGATTTTTTAAGTAAGAAAATGTACATTTATAATTTTTTGTACTGCAGCCTGTAAAGCATTGCACCCACGATCAGTGGATCAGGGGAGTAATGTCAAGCTCCTGCAGACACTCAGTACAGCTGTCTGCCCATATCTCCCATTTAGAGATAATTTAAGGTACCATCTTTAGTATTGATTATTTTATGTGACATTTCATTGCATTTTTGCTCACTCAATATTTCATCAGTGTCAGTTGTGGTCACTATATTCTTTGTACTCCACATTCCTCTTTTTTTTTGGATATTGTGTGTACTGTTGATTTTTCAAATTTTACATAAAGAATGCATAAAACGTTGTAAGCCAAATCACTTAAATATCATACAATCTTTAACATATCATTGTAGTTTCAAACATCTTTAGCAATCATTTTAAATATATAGCATCCATTATAATGTTCCTGGGGATTCTACCGTGAAGGTACTTGTTTAGGGACTTCTTGTTGTGGGGTATCAATTCCCTGTCTCTAAGTTATGCTCTTGCTTTGTCACTCTGTCACTTTGATATCTGATGGGGGCTACAAGTGGATGGTTCAACACACATTACGCAGTCATGGTGCACTGTTATCACCATCAGGAAATCTGCCCTTCTTCATGTACACAGGAAGTGGTTGAAAAGGAGTGCAGTGATCAGTAGTGCTATTAGCAACCAAAGGATGATAAATTGAAGTAAACAAAAAGCATGGCAATTGGTTATGATACACAGGGGGTTATTTACTAAAACTGGAGAGTACAGAAGCTGGTGCAGCTCTGCATAGACACCAATTATAATTTTTTATTTTTTGCCAGTTTTGGAAACAAAAGGTTCCATTTCTTAATGAATTTCACATTCTGAGTTCAAATATAACAATGAAATTTGTCAATTGGCTCTAGTTTTTCTGTAAACGGAAAGTTTTCTACTATAGGCGTAATGACTACATAATGCACAATAATTATATAGATAGATGTCTTTCCACAAATATAAAGCAAGTGATATTGACTACATAACAAAGCCTAAATGGCATAATATATTGCATAGGATTACCTAGAAAAATTATAGCCATAAGCTAAGTTGAATCATTTTAATACTTAGGATTCTCACTAGTTTTGTCTTCAGTTTGTGTCGGTTTTGCTTCTCTTGGCTTTTCTCTTGTATTCGAGGAAAGGGCTATCTCTTACAACTGTCCAGCAATAGTCAGCAAGCATTGATGGGCTCCATTTACCTTGATATCTTCTTTCCATAGCTGCAATGTCTTGATGGAAGCGCTCTCCGTGTTCATCACTCACTGCTCCACAGTTTGGTGGGAAAAAATCCAGATGCGAATGTAGAAAATGAATTTTTAGAGACATGTTTTTAGAGAATTTTTAGAGACATTTTTAGAGACTCTCCAAATCATTGGCACAGCGAAAGGCATAGATGCCTTTTTTCCATTCAACCATTGCTCCAGTGCCGTCCCACAAGAATTGCAGCATATATGTGGTGCCCAGCTCTTGTCCTGGTCTCCTATCTTGCAGCCAAAATACAAGTTGTAGGCTTTCTTAATCATTCCTGTTATCCTCCTTTTTTGTGAGATAAAAGTTATTTCACCGCAGATATAGCAGAAATTATCTGCTTTATTCACACAAGTTCGAGGCATTACTGAGTAGCCTATATAAGCATAAAACGAAATGTAAAGACGAACTACAATCAGCTACAGATACTGCAGCTTTTATGCAGTGAAGTGATGCAATTAAAGGCTAATATTGCATCATCTCAGTATACATGCAATTTTCTATTGGTCACCAGTATCAATTGCGCAATATGCAGCTGAAGTTGCATCATAATTTTGAATGGCTTACGTCATTAGATGGGTGAATATATCATGGAAACTAGAGCCAATCAACATTTTTTAGGGTCATTTTCGTTTTCAGCACCCCAAAATTATGTTAGATTAGCTAATTTTATGCCCAAAACTTTTTACCTGTTGAACAGTGTTAGCTTCCAGGTTTTATTGTCAAAGCTTAATTGAACAAGTTGAAGTTAGAAGCTGATTGGCTACCATGCAGAGCTGCACCATATTCTGAGTGCACCAGCCTTAGTAAATCTCCCCCACAGTGACTTAACTAGCTAAATTCAATTCAGTTAGGCTTACATCTACTTTAATTAGTGTTCTAATTGCATGGAGCCTTGTGCCTCAGGGCTTAAGTAAACATATGGCAGTCACTAAGTGCAAGCTATAAAATAAAACATAGATATACAATGAGAAATTGAAATGTTCTTAATATGAACACTAAAGCATTTAATATGCATATATTGCTAATGTACAATAAATGTTCCAATAATGACATAAAAAACACTGCTCTGCTCTGTTAAGTTGGTGAATATAATAGGCATTCTCTGAATGCATTTACTATGCATTTATTCTGAGAGTATTGTGGCTCTATCAGCTTTAGTTTTGACTTTCCAAGACATGGATGTCAGGAAGGCTTATTTAGAGGAAGTTGTGAGATGAAAGTCCTGCACTTGATTCTCATACCAAAGCAATGACCTTTATAACCCATGTCCACTTTATCTTATTTTCACATAAAAAAATATGGATTTTATTATGAAAACCTGAATAGGAAAGAAATGAAAATGAGAGTTCAGCAGATCAAAAATCTTGGGGAGGGTGGCATGACATCAATCTTCTTGTTGACGATCAAAAATGGCATACTGTGCCACAGATTTATTCTTCAAATACAGATTCATAAATGAGTAAATACAGCATTGTGCATTGATTTCTATCCAGAAGTTATCATTTGCACACCCATTCAGAATTCTTTTTCATGTTACATTTGCATTGGATCTCCACAGCCAAAAGCTCTTTTGTCTCAAAAACAGAACACAGTACTGTTGCATAATTCATGCAGCCTGCATTCCAAGAAACTAGGCCTTTGATTCAGAATGCTCCTTTGCTTATGTGTCAAAATACAAAATGTAGTATCTGGCTTTTAAGTAATCTGTAACTCTAAACAAGCAGCTGATCTGCCATACATTAACACATTATTGTAATAGTAAGGTTTACAATATGTATAGGGTTAAATACCCCCTTCCCTGCTGTAAATGATAAGGATATTAAGATTCACTGTCTAGTTCAACAATATAAATGCGCATCGCCACAGGCCTAGTGCTTTTATTCAGGTCACAGAACTTGAAGTAAAATCCTCAAAATGTATTGAAGCTGGTACATTAATCCTTATAATACATAAGGGGCTTATTTATTAGCACATACAAAATGAAAATGAGCAGCAGCATGGAGTTTGTGCCAGTATCAATCAATACTAGTATGTGTTATAAAGTAGTGCAAACAGAGGTCCAGTTAACGTCTAAGTCTGTGTAAAATTAAAAAAAAAATCAATTCATGCACATTTCTTCATGTTTCATCTCTTTAAAAATGCTGAGAGTGCAGGAAACACCTGTGGATCTGCCAAACGTCCAGCTAGCTCCTAAACTTTAACAGAAATATTTTAGCCCAAAGAAAGAGAAAAATAAAAAGAAGAAACTAAAAGTAATGAATATTATTATCAATAAGATTAACTCTTTAAATGATGAAAAAATAAGGATAGAAATCTAATCTTCTAATTTTGAGTCTTCACTCCATTTTGTGTTTTTGGGTTATATGCTGTGCATTCGGATAATATAATAATCTGCAGCTTTTATCCCAACTCTGGATGGAAAAAAATCCCTTGCAGATTCACGACCCCCCAATATTGCAAGAGGTAAATGTTTGTTAAAGTGCAAATAAAGGCAAAACGTTTTGTTTAGTGTAGAGGGGTTACAACACCTGTCAGGTTTTTATTTATTTCTGTGCCCCTGGTAAGGAGATTCCCTCTCTGTTTGTCCTGTTTAGTGAATGTCACAAATTTTGGTTTGTCTCTAGAACAGTAATAGAGGAACAAATCTTCCAATGGGGACTCTAGTTCTGGTGACGTTGGTGACAACCAGGGATTCCTTCACTTTGAAGGAATTTTCTCTTACTTTCTGTTTTGGCTTTGGGACAGTAAGTGAAAATAAATAAACCCAATGGAATACAGATGGCAAAAATAAACCTTACAGGGATTATAACCTTCCCTTATCCAAAAAAAGTTTTTACTGTAGTTCTACTTTATGTCTAGGAGGCAATAAGGAGGCTGTATTACTAACCTCATTGTCAAAATGTTTTTTATCTTAATGTATTCTATGCATTAGGGTAAAAAAAACTTCTCCCTACTTGTTCCTCCCTTCTGTCCCCAAACACTTTCCTCGCTCCTCTCACTAATTCAGTGCTGTCTCAGCTGCAGTACTGCTGCTCCACATTCTGGTTTCACAGGAGACACTAAGGGCAATGGGAGCCATGAGCTCCTGCTACTGATAATCAAACTCCTGTGAGGATGGAGTGGGGGCAAGGCTTATCGGCACTGTGTGTGCCCATAGGCACACACAGCCTGGCTCAAGTTGAGGCCACACAAGTGCCCCGTCGGCACATGACTAGTTGAGGAGGAACTGAAGGAAAAAGAACAAGGCTGGTGGGAGACTCAAAAAGCAAAAAAAAATCCTTAATAATCACTTGAATTCCTTCTCTGATAGTTTCCAGTGCTTTCCTTTTCTACAGGTTGTGGGTGGTCCTTCAGCATCATCATTAGAGATGAGCGAATTATTCAACTCGGTTCGGCTGATTCGCCGAATTCGCCGAATAAATTCGCTTCGAGCCGAATATATTCGCTGCGAATTTAACTTATAAAAAGGGTGTTTCTAGGCTTCGGAGAGCCTTTATATTAGTGCAGAACACTGTACCTTTAATTTAAATGCCCTTGGAGTCTGCTGGGGAAGAGAAATAATACTGTCAGTCAGTATGACATGCAGATGAGTGCCGTCGATCTTAGAATCACCGCACACTTCACTCATTTGGGCAGCCACGGGGCCAAAACCAGAGTGTGGAGCCACAGTGTGGCGGTGGAGGCAGCAGCAATGGGAGGCCATACAGCACCCTATGACAAAATGGAACCCACCAGCAGTGTGAGGAGACCTGAAAGTGGCACATGGCAGAGTGTGGCGATGGAGACAGCAGCAATGGGATGCCGTACAGGGACCCATGACACACTCTGGACCTGGCAGTAGCATGAGGAGGCGGTACAGGGGCCCATGACAGATTAGGGGCCTGGCAGCAGCATGAGGAGTCGGTACGGGGGCCCATGGCAGATTACGGGCCTGGCAGCAGCATGAGGAGGCGGTACAGGGGCCCATGGCAGAGTGGCGGAGCGTAAGCAGCTAAAATTGAAGGCCATACAGAGGCCTATGTTAAAAAGTCCCCCAAGCAGCAGCGTGGGGAGACGACTATCAAGAGTCCAATGGCAGAGTGGCGGAGCAGAAGCAGCTTCAATTGAAGGCCATACACAGGCCTAGGTTTAAAAGTCCCTCACAGTTAATTCCAATAACGAACTCTACTCCTCCGTGCAATCTACTTACGAGACCCTGGGCAGATCTGGGTCCAATTTGTGGTAGAGACTGGTTTTGTTCAGCCATGCTTGAGCGAGTAATAACAGGTCTGTGCTGCCCTTTGGTGTCTGGCTTAATGCGCACAACACTGAACGTCCCAGCGTTTGTCAACGATTTGCCGTTAAGTGATGCAAACCCGCTGAACCACGTTCATGAGGAGCCGGTACAGGGGGCCAAAAAATATTACCGCCAGCCGGCGTGTAAATGGATTTAACTCTTTGAACGTACAATAGTGGTTGTGAAGCAGAAAGTCAGTTTATTTAGCACAATCGGTCAATTGCAGCTTGCCGTTGGCTGGAAACTGTACGTTTATGTCACTGGAATGCACTAATCACCCAAAAAATATTACCGCCACCCGGCGTGTAAATGGATCTAACTCTTTGAACGTACAATAGTGGTTGTGAAGCAGAAAGTCAGTTTATTGTACAAAATCGGTCAATTGCAGCTTGCCGTTGGCTGGAAACTGTACGTTTCTGTCACTGGAATGCACTAATCACCCAAAAAATATTACCGCCAGCCGGCGTGTAAATGGATTTAACTCTTTGAACGTACAATAGTGGTTGTGAAGCAGAAAGTCAGTTTATTTTGCACAATCGGCAAACTGCAGCACCAACTGTGCACGACAGCCACCAAAAAAAAAAAGGGTGTATGTCACTTTAAATTTTCGATTCTTTGATAGCTGTGGCCCTAAGTAACGATTCTGTGTCCCTGAGTAACAATTCTGTGTCCCTGAGTAACGATTCTGTGTCCCTGAGTAACGATTCTGTGTCCCTGAGTAACGATTCTGTGGCCCTAAAGTCTCTGTGGCCCTAACTCTGTCCCTTAATACACACAGGTCTGTCTCTCTTGAATGACCGTAGGCTAATGGAGAATTCTAAGATGGCCGCGATTTATAGCTCCACCATTACACAGTGCTGGCTGGCTGCTCATTGGCTAATGCGATCACATGTCATGAATGCATTATGGGTCAGCGCGCCTTGTCTGCGCGCCTTCCCAGAGATCCCCGCCCCATCTTCTCTGTCCATTTTCTCCGTCGCCACACATGTTGCCGCCATTTTTGGGAAAATTCGATTCGTGCATCCGAAGTTTGCTAATCTTCGGATTCGTCGCGAATCAAATTTTTCCAAATCTTCGGAACGAATTCCACTTCGTCATGTTCGATTCGCTCATCTCTAATCATCATGTTCAATGCCAGGGCTATTAATTTTTTTCTCTATGCAGCCACCCTACCCAGAGCCACACATGCTCTCTTTGAGAGTCTTCCTGTTCCTTCAGTGCACACTACAAACTCTATATCCTTTAATAGAAATCCATTCAACAGTTTGACAAGAAATTTCAATTGAATGTTAGAGAAAGCATGTGCATTTCCAGGCAAACCGTATAGCAAAGATAACAGGAGGGATGTGTTGTAGAGTAATGTATTGTATTTTAGAAATGTTCAGCAAGGAAAGGGACATTACTTACGATTACTGCATTTATCCTGCAATGACCAAGGATCCCTAATCTAATCTCATATTTGCATTGCATTTTTGAATCAGGGTGTAGTCCTATGCTCCCTATTTTTGACATTTTAGAGCAAAAGTACATGTTTCTGTAGGTTTTCATGTGTAGCCATGCATGTGTCCATGTAGCCATGTGCATACATATCTCAGGACCCTTTTGTGTGTATTGTAAACATGCTGTGACTGGTACATTATTACACTCTGCTGGAAAATTGACAATGTTCACCTGCAAAAGCAATGGTGTGAAAATTTTTTTTTTTACATTAGGCTGTTATTCTCTGCCCTTTATTGTCAAGTGCCCAGGAATGACTGACCATGATACGCTGCACATGTACTTAATGTTTGACTAGGAAAAAAATGTTGGGGAAAAACTAAATCATTTAACCTCCTTGGCGGTATTCCCGAGTGTAGCTCGGGGTAACATTTCAGTACCAAAAGCGGTAACCCCGAGCTACACTCGGGAATACCCTGCGGCACTGCTCCGGCATGTGTTCTTCACTTACCTTACCCTGCGCTCCCACGATGTGTCCCCTGCAGCGTCCCCGGCCATCTCCTCCGGCCGATGCCGGCATCCGGCTTCTGTGTCCTGTCCCTGTGACGTCGGGACGTACGGGCGCCGCCGCCGCCGGCGGCGGGAAATTTAAAAATTTTAAAAAATGTCATTTTTTTTTTTTTTCATTTTACACAGTAAAACATTGCTGTTTCAACCTATTTCACATACATATTGTCCCTAGTGCTTTGTCCGGCGCCCTGCCTGCATTTTGTCTGTTCTTTCTGCCTGGAGACTGAGAAATGTCCATGGCGTCCAAAAAGTGTCCCTTTAGGTCAAAAGCGGTTTAGATCAGCTAGAGAACAGCGATAGTAAATCAGAACCACTTACAGAATTGAGTGATAATGGTTCGTGGGGGAAATTCGTCATCAGAAACTGAAAACGATTTTGCGACTGAGCTCAGCAATGTGCGAACTTGGCGCTCTATTTCACATTTCAGTGTTTTTGGTTTGCTTATATTATTGAATTAAATTTTTTATTATTTTTATATTATTTTTATGATTATTTATTAAATTATAATTTATGATTTTGTGTTTCAAATTTTATCATACCCGGGATGTTTACTAGACTCTTGTTCGGACAGATTTCAGTGAGTTTTTCCTAAAAATTACAGCCTACAATAAAAAAAATACATATTTCCATGCAAAAAAATGGTACCGCTTTCAGCACCAAAAATCTGAAATAATCATACCGCCAGGGAGGTTAAACTATTCTTACCAAATTCCCTCAAAATACCCTCAAACGTTCTTAATGGGTTAAAAAAAACTACAGGAAAATGAAGCACTTTTTCTATACTTTTCTATTCAAATACAATTTTAGGTGTGTGAGATAAAGGTAATTTTGATGAAGCTCTTGTATAAATCCACAGTGGTATTGTATGTTAATAAACTTGGGTGATAGCATTTACTAGCTCCCTAAGACACTTACATAAGATAAAAATAACTTCAGGGATATATCTGTATCTAATTGGCAGTGGTAAGTGAACAGCATGCAAACAAGTCACTAAATTATTATAATTATTATTGTTGCCTCTAGTGCTGACACTTTATTACAGTCAATTTGTAGTCATTCTAAATAGACGTAATGAAGTTCAAAATAAAGATTATTGGTAATCAATGTCATGAAGCACAAGATTAATGGTGTCAAGGATCTGATGAATCAATATTTATGTGTATGTGGAGGAGGTGGTGAAAAATAGATGACATACCAACATAAATTCTAATGTGTGTGAACATCATTAATAATAATGGGTCCCCATTAGACGGTCTACAGAGCCTGTTTCTGTATTCAGTACTATTCTTTACATTGATGTCCTTTATTTTCTTCTGGTCAGTCTTTGAACGTGCCATATAAACAGTGTAATGAACTACAATTTCAGCTCCAGGAATAGGATTTAATTATGTAGTCTTCTACAGCCTTGATGATGCTGGTGATTTGTCTTTGTAAGAACTACCTTCTCTTCTAGAATAATAATATCCAATAATACCTGAGTCAGTTAAAGAATTTGCAAATACAAATACTTAAGTTAAAGGTCAGCTACAGCACAAATTGATTATTTTAGCCTTTGGTGGCAAGTTGAATCATAAACTGGCTTATCCAGGATGTAAGTAAAGAGAAATTCTCACCAGAACTAAAACCAACAGACATGGCTACAAGAATTTGGTGTTACACCTCCTGTGATGGATCATAATTGGAAATTTCAAGTGGAAGAAAGTGAAAGGATAAGCTAGGCTTTAGATACAAGAATGAAATGGTGAGGCAATATACTAGGATTGAACCACAAGACGAAAAAATGGCTTTTGCTTTGACAATGTATAGTGTATACTAACCTTTCTAATACAGGGTTCTGTGGATCTCATAGGGTTCCTTTAAATGTTGCAAGGGTTCCGTACACAGTCAGTAGTGGCAGACTGATCTTCCACCTGATAATGCCTGCATAGTTTTTGGAGCAACATCACCTGTAAGAGTCAACATGAAACCAGTGACCATCAATGTAAAGGGTATCATTTCCACTGACCACCAATGTAACAGGGCATTTGTTGCACTAACCACCAATATAACAAGGCATTCTTTACACTGATGGCCAATGTAACAGGAGTTTGTAAATACTCTATAGAGGTGAAGCACCACACCATGGTAATGTATGGATAGAAGGTGATTCCAATATAAAATCAGATCTATTCAATTACAGATTTATGTATTCCAGAATAAGTGAATCTGCATGGGTTCAATTCAGTGAGGGTTCCATGAATCCTGAAATGAATTGAAATTAACCTTGTTTGTTAGCAAAATTCTGGTCATTTTTAGGGCTAATAAACTACTCTAAAAAGTAGGAGAAGCTTGACACTGCCATGGAAGACATGCGCCAATGCAAAAATAAATGTAAAGAGACACCTTGCAATGGGAAGAGAATCTTTTAATGCAGCTCAATGGCAACATTTAGAGGTGATTCACACATGTACGGTGTATATTCAAGCTCAGGTTTCACAACTAATTGACACAGTAGTTGTTCAGCGGTTCACATAAGGTCTATATCAGGTTCAGGACAGGATTGGGTCAGTATTTTGTCCTGTTAACACGTGCAGTTTAGAAACAGTTCCAATAAAAGTCAATAGCCTGTAATTTTCACCTGAACTGGACCACACTGCTCAGAAATCGTACAGGACTCTTTTTAAAACTGCACTAAATCTGCACCGCCAGTGCACTGGACATATGTGAACAGGCACCATAGGAAGCAATGTTATTTCACATGTCATGAGGATTGGATGCAGTTCAAATGCATCAAATTTGCATATATGTGAACCAGCACTTAAACTATAACAATCCTTAAAATAATATGCTTTGGGGATATCTGTAAAGTTGTATGTGGTGTAATGGAACAGTACAATTTTCAAACACAGTCTCAGTGACAGCATAAGCTGGCACCACATATTTGGCTGTGGTTTAGATTTTTTTCTAGAATTAGTTGAGCTTGCATACAGCAGCGGCACCCCATTCTGATTCATTTCAGTTTGAAAAGTTTTTTTTCTAAGTTTTTGCAGTGACACATTATCTATCATCAATCATTATCAGGCCTGTGTAAAGAAAGAGGCTTCTCTTAGCAGCCCAAGCCCATTTTATTTCTTCCTCTCCAGCTCTGTGTGTGTTTGCATGTATACCACCTCCTTCCTCCTGGTCTTCTCTTAGCTAGAAGGGCAGCCCTAGCTTTGATTTCCAGCACACGAGTTGCATATCAAATATTCTTTCTAGCTGTACAGTGAAAGGTGTCTGCAGAGGTCTCTCTCACTGCACTGGCCCCCCTCCCTCTGTCGGTCCTCCATGCTTTAGCAGCCAGTGGGTTTCCTGACATTCAGGCACCAAGATACTGTAGCCCCTTATTTCTGCCATTACAGCCTCCTCAAGGGATCTTGCACTTATCAGGGGCATGGCCTTTCCCTCCCTTTTCAAGCCTATGTCTCTCAGGACTTATTTTAGGTTCTGTGAAAGCAGGCTTTCTTCTTACTATGACTGACAGATGGGAGACCTATGCTTCCTCCAGGCTCTATCTGTGATTATAAAGAAACAGCTACACAAAGGCTGGAGCATGCATTAAGCCTGGTCATGTGCTGCTAAGGTCTGCCAGGGCTAGCGGGTACCCCCATTGTTTGCTACTAAGGTCTGCTGGGACTTTTGATTATTCCCTATTGTATGCTGCTATGGTCTGCTGAAACCCGTCTTGACTTCCATCCAGCTATACTGTATTATAGTATGTTCTGCCAATTCTCCCACATTAATAATGTCCTGCTCCTGTATCATTGTGGTTTAAGAATTCCTAATGGGAGTTTGATAAAAATGATCTATTATAGGAATTAATTTGTAAGCATCCATTTACTGGAAACCTACAGCCCGTTCCACATATCCTAAACAAGACAGGTTTCATAAAATGGTGATATAGCCCAGAGACATCTGATACTTAAATTGAAAAAGCTAATAAACTCCCTCAGAACCTGTACAATATACTTTTAATAAGTTTTTATTATTATTATTTTTGGAATTGTAAGAACATATATTGATAAAAATGTTCTGCAAACATGCAGGGTAATATTAAAGTCCCCACAAAACATCAGTGATCCTTTCTGAAGCTTACATATTTTCTTTATGAGTCTGTTCAAAAATCTAATCTGGTGGGTATTTGGTGCGTACAGATTGACCAGGGTATACTGTGTCGAGTTGATATCACAGATCAATAATAGGTATCAACCCTAGGGATCTTTATATTCCTCAATGCGTATCTTTTACAGCTATGAGTACCCCTCATTTTTTGCTTTTTTTGGGATGTCTGTGCGTGAACATATGCCTGTGCGTGAAAGTGTGCAGAGAATGTTGCATCCATATTGTATAGCTTCCTTCCATGGAGATCTGTGTTTTGCAGGGTGATTCAGACCCTTGGTATTAATGGATAAAAAATTCACTGACATGTCTTATAGAATGAAAATTGGCTATATAGTTGTGTATGTTGGTGGTACTCAGTGGTAGTAGTTATGGTGACCTCAATGCTGAAGTAGGCTCTAAAGGAGGTCTGGTTGAAGTATCCCTCTGACGTAAATCTGTGCTAGTTGCACTGACTGTGAAATAGAATTAGGTAACGAGATGCAAAGTAGGGAGGGAAAAAAAAGAACAGTTAGTCAACTACATAAACAAGGACCCAGCAAAATTGAGTGCAGCTCTATGCCGCACAGGTTTAATCGAGGGGAAAAAGTTCACTTTTCAGATGTTCCGCCAACACAGGGGAAATTGTATTGAATCTTGTTGAAGCCCATTTATGAAGGGCCATGTGTGCTTGTGGGCATTTTTGGCAGTGACCAGTATCCAGTCACGGTCAGAGGGTTGGGTTTCATGGGTTGATGGAGATCTGTGAAGTGATTCTGGTATGATGTTCAAGGATTACAGTAGCCTCAAGCCTTTGTCAACAGAGTCCACAATGAAAGCTTTGCCATCTTTGTTAATTGTGAGTTTAGTGGGGTATCCCCATCTATAAGTAATTTTCTTATTCCTCAGTGTTTTTGTGATAGTATTCAGTGATTTGTGCTTTTGTAGCATGTACTGTGACAGGTCCACATAAAATTGTAAGGCCGCATAAGGAGGTAGTATCTGGGCCTTGTGAGTGGGAGATATTAGACACTCCTTAATGTGGTAAAAATGGAACCGAAGGATAACATCTCTGGGTACATTTTTCGGGAGGTTGTAAAGATTACGTAGATCCTGTCTATGTTATGTCTAAGGCTGTAAGCTTAGGGAGAATTTTTGAAAACATCTCTGTAACATAATCATGGCATTCTGGCTGAGAAACGGACTCTGGAATCCTCCTGATTTTTAAATTATTTCTCCTTGACCCATCCTCCTTATCAGCCAATTTGGCTTTAACCCATACCATCTCATTCTCCTTGGTGTCATGTGCATCAACCAGGTTGTTGATTGTTGTCGCAAATTCAACCATTTTTGACTCAATGTGATCCATCCATTTTTCTACCTCATGAATATCTGTATGAAATGTATGCATTCAATACATCATGTCTGCATGTTAAGAGCTCCTCAATGACATGAGCAAGTCTTTAAGTGTAGTATCCAGCAGACTGCTTGGATATGGGGAATGAATCAATGGAGTCAGGCAGCTCTCTAGTATCTTTCCCAAATTGATGTATTGGGCTCACCTCATTTCTGTATGTTGAGTCATCCAGTTTGAATTGTGCCTTTTCGCTGCCAGACTGAGGGGTGGACATAGGAGATGGATGGGAATGCTTTGAGCTTCCAGCTGTAGGATAATCTGTTGTCCTATTGTGGTAGTGAGGAGAGTGGTAAGCCGGAGGGGAAGAGGAGCTAGTGCCATCTTGCCTTGCTCTCTGAGACTGTATGGTGAAAACAGCAGTCAATTTGTGCGAGCGTCTGTCCTCCTTCCACTTTCTGGTCATGCTCCAGAGGTTCCAGGGATGTGGACTTCACATATGGGGTGAGTGAGGGTGACCCTGAGAGGCTGCTGTGTGCCACTGATCCCCTGTGTTGTCAGAGCTCTATTAACATGTGACCATCTTGGATCATGGCTAGCTCTGCCCCTAGAACCTGTACAATATAAATTTAGATGGAAATGCTTGTTTACTCCTATATTCCTCCCCTGGAATGGAAGTAAAGCAAAGCCTGTTTAAAAGGCCTCCCCACGCTCATGGGATTGTGGCAGCAAGAGCAGATTCAATGCTCCCATTTGATTTTCAGTCAGCTGGGAGGATTTTAAAATCAGTCAGTTGATCTTCTGACCAGTTGACCTTTAGGAATTCTCTAAAAGGTCACCTGACATTTGGGAAGCTTCTGGAAGGTCAGGTCATATGAACATTTAGAGGATAGATCATTTAAGGTCTCCAGAACCACCTGTCAGTGAGCTCCCCCTTCAGCCCCTGTCCTTCATCGCAGCCAAAATGTATTATGTGGTATGGTCACCATAGGGTGACAGTTAAGAAAATTGCTGTTTATGCTAAATTGCAACCTGAGTTGTTGTGACTGAGTTTTTTACTGGTTATATTTGTTGCTCAAAAAGATTTTTGATTATTTAATGGTCAATTTCTAGTTAGATGTTTTAGTGATTGCATTAAATTACACAGGTCTGCGACTAAAAAGCTATTTGATTATTTTCATCTAATTTCCATGTATTTTGGTGTGCTGAAAACAAATAAAATATTGAAAAAAACTCCTACACATCATGATTTGCCACAAAATGCAAAAAATTGTCTTCAAATTTTTTTTAATTTTTGGTATTTTTTTTATATTATGGGTTTTTAACCAAATTTAAAGTCCAAATTACTATTAATTAATTCATATAAGTTCATTTAAGATATAAAATGCCAAAAAAACCTTAAAGGGGTTGTCCGAGTTATGTAAAAAAAAATATAGTACTGTAAATCTGATGGTCAGCAATATACATAAGCTAAGCAAGTTTTAGGGAAAAAAAATTCTATTTCCTCATTTCCCTAGTTCTCTTCTGGCCCTTTGTTGTTATTTGCAGGTAAACAATCTCTGCCCCTCCCCCCCTGCAAAGGGGGTGAATACAAGTGCTGCTCTGAGTGACATGTCTGACTACTGGGATATCCAGCAGCATGCTGTATGTGTAAGCATCAGCCCTGATTTCTGTGCTTCTAATGGTAGAAGGGGTTACTTTTTCCTGAAGAATCCAGTAGGAGGGAGACACAGGGCAGATAGCAGCAGCTTAGGTCAGTGCAGGGGGGCGTGGCCAGCACTGTGACATCTCGTGTACATACACAGAGCTGCTCTCTCCTGCAGCCCACACTTGTGCACGAATCATCATCAGGTTCTTGGTTCTAGGCTGTTCACACTTCGCAGTTCGTGGTTAGCTCGTCATTCTTCAACCGTTATGTTATGGCTCCGCGAAAGTGTATTAATTCGCCAGACAGTTTCTGTTTCATCTGTGTTAAATATACAGTGTTGAAGCAACAGCAGAATATTACAGACTTTGTGAAAAAGTATACTTTGCATACTTTGGGCTAAAAATTGGAGATCAAGATAAAGTTTGGGCGCCTCATAAAGTGTGCAAACAGTGTGTTGAGGACCTCCGAAACTGGTTCAAGGGTAAGAAAATTTTTTTCCGCTATGGGATTCCTATGGTATGGTGAGAGCAAAAGAACCATACTGACAACTGTTACTTTTGTTCATGCGATGTGAAAGGGTTTAATTCCAAATGGAAGCATTCAATTTCATACCCCAATCTTTGCTCAGAAATTTGTCTCATCCCCCATGGCACAGATATACCAGTACCCAAGCCCCCTGCTACCTTGGAAGAGATACCTAGCTCTGATGAAAGTGAAGTCATACCTGAACCAGATGACAAATCAAGTTCTGACTTTGAAGATGATACAAGACCAAAATTGTTTTCTCAGGAGGAGATGAATGATTTGGTAAGAGACTTGAATCTTCCCAAAAATGCCACTGAGTTACTCGGATCAAGGCTGAAAAGCAGGAATTTATTGTTACCAGGAGTGTCATCTTCATGGTTTAGCCATCGTGAAAAGGAGTTCCTTACTTCGCCCAGGAAGACAAGTTGGTTTATTGCATCGAAGTCGAAGGTCTGATGGGTCAATGTAAAATCCAATATGATTCAGAGCAATGGCGTCTTTTTATAGATTCTTCAAAAAGAAGTCTCAAAGCAGTTTTACTCCACAACGGTGGTTTTTACGCTTCCATACCTGTAGGTCATTCCGTACACTTGTAGGAAACCTACGAGAACTTGGAATTGGTTCTAAATGAACTTAAATATGAAGACCATGGATGGCAAGTGTGTGGGGACTTGAAGGTCTTGTGCATGCTGCTCAGACAACAAGCTGGGTATACCAAATACCCTTGTTTTCTGTGTCTATGGGACAGTCGAGACTGACAAAATCACTGGACCAAGAAGAGTTGGCAGCCGAGGGTGCTAACAGTCGGTGAAAAAAATGTCCTCCGAGAACCTTTGGTACCTTCCCATAAAGTTCTTCTACCACCTCTCCACAT
The DNA here is from genome assembly GCF_062004578.1 of Staurois parvus. Lineage (NCBI taxonomy): Eukaryota > Metazoa > Chordata > Amphibia > Anura > Ranidae > Staurois > Staurois parvus. The sequence continues at coordinate 6,082,702 of NW_028317867.1, read as the reverse complement.
AAAATTGGGATTGATGAAGCAATTCGTAAAATCACTTCCAAGAGATGGAGAATGCTTCGAATACTTGGTCACCAAGTTTCAAGGCCTGTTGGAGGCAAAATTGAAGGAAGGTGTGTTTGTCGGACCAGACATTAGAAGGCTTATAGTTGATCAAGAGTTTGTCAATACCATGACAGATCCTCAAAAAGAAGGGTGAATTGCATTTAAAGAAGTCGTACAGAAATTTTTAGGCAATAACAAATATCCTCAATACAAAAAGATCATCGGACCAATGCTGAAAGCATTTCAAGCTTTAGCTTGCCTGATGAGTTTGAAAGTGCATTTCCTCCAGTCCCACCTTGACTACTTTCCTGAAAATTTGGGAGCTGTGAGTGAGGAACAAGGTGAACAATCCCACCAAGACATTAAAGAGATGGAAAGGAGATACCAGGGAAAATGGAGCATTACAATGATTGCAGACTACTGTTGGATGCTTCAGAGAGACATTCCAGATGCTACTCGCAAGTGTAAATGCACCGAGAGGAGTCTCACAGGGAAGAAGAATCTAGTTTAGTGTGTGTAGGTAAGCTCATTTCAGTTCAAAAAAGGATTTGCATGAAAAAATTGTAATAAAACTTTAATTTTATAAGTCTATTTCCATTTATTTTGAGGTATTGCCTTATTTAACATAGTTACCTAAATTGTCAGGAAACGTGATGTCCTATGACAAAATGGAGGTCATTTTTGGATTCAGCACACCAAAAAACATAAAGATTATGTGGAATAACCAAAACAGCTCTTGAAAAAAATATTTTTGCAGACCTGTGTTATTTTATAACTAATAAGGCTGTGGCCATTTAATCTTCAGTTAGTGTTATGTGTCGATGTTTATTCTGGCCTCTTGCTGCCTACAATTCCATTTCTGCTGCACATAAAATGCCTCCCCCACAAACCTGATGGTAATTTAAAGAGCTGTAGTTAACCCAGACTAGAAATTTTCAGAGATAGGAAGATATAGTTAAACTATGGGACCCATACTTTAAGGGATTTATCTTGCAAATCATTGAGAATATCAGGCAGTTTGTCATTCACTAGCCTTGTATTCCTACATTCCTTAATGTCTTCCAACTTAACATCAGGTTTCTTCCAGGATATGTTTCTTGCCTGTTTAGCAGCCAGTGACAACAAATGGACAATTTTTGCTGAAAAGAGACTCATGATTTGTATAGTGGAGAAGGGCCAACCCTGGGACATGTGGGACTACTATATGAAATAAGTAGTAATTTAAGTTCAGAGTCATTTCAGTTTTGGTTAGGACCATGAAGCGTGCAATAACTTACCACGTTGACTGTTTTACATCTATTGCTGTAATTCAAGATAGCATAAGCTCTTCACACAGGTACTCAATGCCATAAAAGACAACCTTGTAAGCAGATTGCAAAATTAAAGAAACATTTCACTATCCTAGATAAGATTTTGCCCCAATCCTCCAGTTCTAGTTAGTCACTGATGTTCTGCTTCAATCTCTGGACATAGTAAAGAGGGCTTTGGACACCCAGGTATTCAGGGTAGAGTACAGAAGAGATATTGGTAAAGTACAGACAGAATCTGGGAAAACTGCTGAAACAATGGTTAGACCACCAGATGAAGAAGTGAAGTCTATGCAGTTTTGTAATCTCTCTAAACTTGGAGATGCCCTAGCAGCTTCTATGAGTACAGAGTGTTGAGCAGGATCCCTGGATCTTTTAAGAGGCCAAATAAAGGGTTAGATTTGTTTCTGGAGTAAGTGTAAATAAAATGACAGAACTCTGACTTGTAAAGTGTTTAAGTAATATAGTGATTCAGGAAGAGGAGTGATCTTTACAGCAAGTATGTGGCCTATCCATGAATGAAACAAAAATTTCCATCATTGTACAATAGTCAAAGATCTCAACAAGGAATAATAGTTGTGAAAAAAAGTGAAGTATAACATAGGGTAATTTTTATATCTAGGTACTCCAATACCAAGGATATTCAGTGATAAAGGGAAATGGGACTGGATTTAAGAAACTTTCTCATGAGACTTTGTGATGTTCAAGGTCAAAGATTTATTTTGATGAACTGTAAGACCCGAAAGTAAAGCAAACTGGTAATTATCAAGATATAAAAGAAGCTGTGGATTTTCCTTTGGTGCAGGAAGTAAATAAGATTAATAGCTTTTTGTAAATTGTCCCCAGCCTGATGTCCAGGAACAAACCCCACTTGATATCTATGAATGAGAGGCTAGAAATATTTGTTGATCCAGGATCTAAGGACTTCACCTATCCACTTTAAGTCCACATTCAATAAGGAAATGGAACAAAACTCTTTGGAGTCATTAGCTGTATCCTTAGGAATCATGGTTATGTGTGCCTACAAAACTACTGTTTTCAGGATATTGAAAAGATGGATCAAATGTGGCTCCAGCAGTGAAGAGTATTTCTTATAGTAAAGCCTGTGAGATTTCATTGTTTTCGAAGATTTAACAGTTATGGACAGTTCAGCTTCTAAAACATCTTTATTGATTGCCTTGTGAGTGCTACCGGGTAGGGAGGGAGCCTCATCTGTTGGAAGCATTGGTTTGCTTTTTTGTTAGAAATAGGAGAACGTCTGCTGTACAGGTAAAAGAGGAAGTCAACAATAATATAGACAACTGTGAAAGGATTCCTGGGGTGAAAAGGTACCTTCCGGTAGTGTTAATTCTCTTGGTCAGCATGTGACTGGGTTTGTGTGAGAAAGGATAACCTTCATGCCTAAACCATTGTAAAGCCTTCTCAGCACATTTAATAAGCAAAATATCCAATCCCATAACATATGTATTCATGTGTTAAGATGCATAGGTTGGAATTCACATACCTCTTCTGCATATGCTAATTAATGCTTCCATTTATGCGTCATCTTTTCATGATGATCCTTTCTATATGAAGTAATTTTAAGCAGGTGTCCCCGAATAGTAGCCTTTTGTGCATGACTGGGGAAGACACTGTGCCAAATTTATCATATAAAAAATATCTAAAATGGGGCTTGATCTGACCAGGTGGTAGTCCAAATATATATCCAGGCAACCAAGGTCAGTTATTGTAGTGGCTTGAGGATTCGAGTAGAAAATAAAAATTCTTGCTATGAAAATGCATCTCTTGCCAAGCATCCGCAAGGCAAAATATCTGAAGGAAAGTATACATTTGAGATTTTTATCAGGCATCATGAGCTGGTGCAGCTACAAGGGGGCATTGGCGATTATGGGCTGCATTTAATTTTTGCAATGTTAATTTCCCCAAACAAAAGAAAAGTCCTTTCCTGTGTTGATAAATGACCTTAAAAATGTGGAAAAGGCATTTAGTCTGGGCTAAGTATCTCCTGGTGGGGTCTTTTGTTTCCAGTGAGCAAAGTAGGACTGTGTTTGAAAGCTATAAAGACTTCCCTGACATTTTCTTTGAAGAGGTGCATAGAAGGAGTGGAAAATCTGGTTTCTTGTAAGTAGACAATATCTGCTTTAAAAGTTTTAAAGTAATAAAAGGCTTTGGTTCTCTTTGTGGGGAAATTAGATCCCTGAATATTTTGATAGCAAATCATGAAGTGCTGCACGATCATAACAGTTTAGGGCAAAAGAACTGTGGTAAGGTATAAAGAAACTAGTGCAACTGTGAGCATCCAAAAACAGGTGCAATCTTGAGGCATTGATAGGAGAAGAAATAAAGGGAAGGTAGTAAACAACTAGTTACAACTAAAATTACACCAGCATGCACATCAAGAGCAGGTGGGGTTGGATATAATCAAGGGGGTCGCCACCAGTTAGGCATATATTTGCTGATGGGTCATAAATTATTTAAAGAGAAATGAAGAAAAAGGAAAGGCAGGAGAATGGAATTATAAAACAGAAGAAAAAAAAGAAAAAAATGGAGGGAGAAAAGAAGAAGTGGTAGGGTATAGGGGGAATACCTAGGGACACCCTACACTTGGAAATATATTAGGACCCCGAGGAAGCAACATCCAAACAAAAACAAGAAAACATATATGAGTGAGACACCAGCTATGAGTGTGATAACAGAATCCTAGACAGACCAAGACCAACTCTTAAAAGTGGACCCTGACCAGCACCTATCCGCATGTCAGGTCAGATTATTAAGAAGCTAAAAGAACAAAACAAGTATGCCAAGTGAAATAAAATGGGCCTGAAATGCCAGGTGGATGATGCAAACTGAGGTTCTGTGGTTCAAGCAGAGACCCAGAAGGGGCCTCCTATAGCAAGCCACACAGGCAATATAGACCAAAACCAAAAAGGTTACTGCCCCCAAACCAAGGTGTCTGGAGGATCCAACATAGAGGGGGATAACTGAGAAAGGATTTTTGCATGTTGGCTAACTATCCCCACCATGTAGTACATATATGACAAGGGGAGAATTAATATAAGACAGTCTTCAGACAACATCTACTGACAGTGTGGCAGAAAACTAATACAGCTTATGCTCATTCTCATGCAGCTACTGCACATTTCTGTGTAGCTAATGCTCATTGATGTGCAACTAATGCTCATGCACATGTACCACCACAAAGACGAGCTTGGGCTAATATCCAGCATGTACTGACATTTAGGTGCATTTCTGTGTGCCAACGCGTATGTCCTCATGCATTGGTGCCAAGCTGTCTCTTTAAAGGAGATCCTGATGTGTGTTAATCGCTGGATGTTCTTCAGCTTCCCATGATCTGTGTTCGTGCATGTACTAACTGATCTTCTATTGCTGACTTGGCATGCTCATGATCTTGCTATGTGGATTCTGGATCTTAACCACGGCTTGCCTCTGATTATTCTCTTTCTGACCTCCTGGTGATAACCTCGGCTTGCCTCTGACTATACTCTGCCAGATCTTCTACTGATGACCTCAGCTTGCCTCTGACTATTCTTTGCCTGATCTCCTGGTGCTGACCTCGGCTTGCCTTTGACTATTCTCTGCCTGATCTCCTGCTGCTGACCTCAGCAAGCTACTGGACCTTGCTCTGCCTGATTCCCTGGTACCAACACCAGCCTGCCTCCTGACCTGACCACACTGCTGTCTCACTCGACATTCTTGATTGTGGCAGTCACCTACTATCAAGCTACCAGCACCTGTGCTTCTATGAGCCTTGTACCTCATGTTATGTCATAACATGCATGGGTCCTCAGACCAGAGCCAAGAGGGAAGCCCCCTTGTCAACTCGGCCTCTAACCTAGGCACGTGACACAGTGTTACCAAGCCTATGTTCCATCTGGGTTCACAAATGAAACAGAAAGTCACTCAGAGACAGATGTAAGGGTGATGTCAAGTTCTCATGTAAGATGTAACAAGCAATTAGCTTATCACATGTGCATTAGAGTTCACAAGCAGGAATGTTAATATAATGTACTAACATGAGTGCTCGTTCTCAGATCTATGTGAAAAGTGCAAAAATGATTGGTTGCTAAGGAAATGTATAGTGGGACAAATGTTTCAAGCCCCTGAACGAATGCTGGGAGGACCATCCTATATTTCAATAAGGGATAAAATCCAATCCCTGAGATCATGAGGAAAGCACTCCAACCTGTGCCACTTACAGGAAGGAACAATCTTACCCATCTACAGCATAGACTTGAGTTCAAGCATGGAGATTTAAACATCGGTGCTATGGGTGGGAGTGATTTCTTTCTACTGGGCACTCTAACCCATAGAGGTTTCAGGTGGCTTGATGGCAATCTTGATGTTTAAGGTCTTGCCTGGCTGTAGTTGGTGACAGAACTGGGAAGTAGATGCAAGTCTTCCACTTGATCCTTAGCAGCTTCTGGAGTGCTGATGGTCTGACCCTGATAAAATAAGATCAGCTTGCAAGGAAGTACCAATTTTTATTTAAATTTGATGAGAAAGTAGAAAGGTATTGTAAGGCTTCATCTGCTTGTGTTTTTGTATATTAAAAAATGCCAGATCAGCAAAAAGCTGATACTATGACTTTGAAAGGTGAGAGTTGCCGTGGGGCACCTGCATAATGGTCTTTGCACAGTAAAAGGTAAACTTGATGATAATGTCACAGGGTGGACCATTTGTCTTCTTGAGTCCCAATGTACAGTGCATGTGATTGAACTCCAAGCATTCATTGGGAATGGAGGGGACATCTGAAACAAAGTCGTTACTATGGATTCAAATTTTTAATGGTTTCAGAAAGCCACAAAATATCAGATTACCCTTGCATGGCCCATTTTCAAAATCTTCAAGCCACAGTTGAGCATTTAATGAACTTTTTGATAGTGTCCAATTTATTCTTCAAGACATTTGTCCAATTTCCTAGTTCACAGATTACCCGCATCAGTTGAAAAGTGAGTGAGATTGCTGTTTCTAGCTGTCTCTCCAGCATCTTGAATTGGCTAATAGCTCTGCATCTGAAGTGACTGTGACACCAAAGAAGAGTTAGCAGTGCTCTGCATCACAGGATAGCTCTGGATATTCTCTGGAGAACAGAGGAAAAAACACTACATGCTAGACAAAGGCTGTATGTACTTTATTTGGTTAGGAGGCTACATCTAGGACTAGTCCCACGTTTCTGACACTAGACCCACATGCCTCTGGAGTTTTCTGCCCCATACTTAGACCGTGGAGGTCTGGAGTTTCAGGAGTGAGATTGGAAAGGGAATAAGGCTCTCCAAATAGCTATAGTAATTGCTCATACACCCTGGAGTTGAGAAATGAGATCAATGTGTGTCCATCTCTCTGTACCACTGACAAGTATTTCTTCCTCTCCTGAAAGTTCTAAGAAAAATTGCAAAAGCTTCTGCAAAAAGCATGGAACACTTTGGGAAATATTCCCAGAATTTGTAAATGAACAAACACCAATTCACTAACAACAGGTAATTGTGAGAAGGTGTTTAAAACAATCCAGTAGTAAATAGAACAGTCTTTGGCTGCAGGGAACATAGAAACTTGCACATTTACATTGACAGGGTACCAGTGTCTGGATCATTGCAATTATACTCAATAAATTGTATTTTTTGCTGCAGATCCTCAAATGTGGTACACCTAATATGTGAAAAATGCTTACAGAAATATCAAGAAAGTACCGTATTTTTCGCTCCATAAGACGCACTTTTTTCCCCCAAAAAAAGGGGGGAAAATGTCAGTGCGTCTTATGGAGCGAATATAAAGCGGCCGGTCTGGTATTTTTACGGCCACCATGTCAGAATACCGGGCCGGCCACTCAGCTGTTGTCTCCTGCAGGGCCTTACCTGTTCCTCGCTCCAGCGCTGCACAGTTTTCCCGTGCTGGCTTCTATGACAGCCGGGTGCCCACTGCGCATGTGCTGCGCTTTGTGAATGATCCGGTGTCTTCTGGGACACATGAAAGGTCCCAGAAGGCGCCGGGCCATTCACAAAGCGCAGCGCTTCTTGCACATGCACAGTGGGCACCCGGCTGTCACAGAAGCCGGCCCGGGAAGAAGAGGGAAGGACAACTCCGCGGAAGTGGGAGCGGGTACCTGTCAAATTCAGGTACCTGCTCCCCCTCCCTCCCTAAAGGTCAGCAGTCTCTGGTCATTCCCTTCACTGTCTGCAGTCTCTGGTCATTCCCTTCACTGTTTGCAGTCTCTGGTCATTCCCTGCACTGTCCGCAGTCTCTGGTCATTCCCTGCGCTGTGTCCGCAGTCTCTGGTCATTCCCTGCGCTGTGTCCGCAGTCTCTGGTCATTCCCTGCGCTGTGTCCGCAGTCTCTAGTCATTCCCTGCGCTGTGTCCGCAGTCTCTGGTCATCTCCTGCGCTGTGTCCGCCGTCTCTGGTCATCTCCTGCGCTGTGTCCGCAGTCTCTGGTCATCTCCTGCGCTGTGTCCGCAGTCTCTGGTCATCCCCTGCGCTGTGTCCGCAGTCTCTGGTCATCTCCTGCGCTGTGTCCGCAGTCTCTGGTCATCTCCTGTGCTGTGTCCGCAGTCTCTGGTCATCTCCTGCACTGTGTCCGCAGTCTCTGGTCATCTCCTGTACTGTGTCTGCAGTCTCTGGTCATCTCCTGTACTGTGTCCGCAGTCTCTGGTCATCCCCTGTACTGTGTCCGCAGTCTCTGGTCATCTCCTGTACTGTGTCCGCAGTCTCTGGTCATCCCCTGTACTGTGTCTGCAGTCCATTGGTTCAGAATATTTTTTTTTCTTGTTTTTCACCTCTAAAACCTAGGTGCGTCTTATGGTCAGGTGCGTCTTATGGAGCGAAAAATACGCAAGATGGTACAAACCTCCCAGCATACTCCATTGAATATTTCCACAGGTATTCAACCATTGTCAGAGATGCTTGTAAACAGAAGGCACCCTCTTACATATTTTCTGTGAGAATTCTGGGATGCAGTAGAGATTATGATTAAGACACTTACAGGTGTGTCTCTGGAAAGAACACTGGAGGCTTATTTGCTGCATGTTAAAGCAATACAAGCGATTGTTATTTAAACAACTCCTTAATGCTGTAAAGGCCCCTATACCTGCATTGTGGAAACAAAGTTTGCCCCCCACTGTCAGGCAGCAGCAGGCTAGAAATACAAAAATGTAAACGGATGGAACAACCTACCATGGTATTACGATAGCAAGATAGGAAGTACTGGCACACATAGAGACCCTAGTTCTTTTAAAGAGACCAATCTACTCTTGCTACTTCACCAGCAGCCAAACCCTGAACTTGAGTCATCAGAAACATTTATGGTATTGGTCCTTTGAGGGCTATGAATCAACGGGAGTATCTGTGCAACCCCTCCCTTTTTTCTTTTTCCCCTACTTGGTTAACCTTCCTTCCACTTTTTCTCTTCTTCTTTTTATAAGTACTTTTCTATGCTTTTGACATTTCCTTATCTATCCTTTTATGGTTTCTGTTTACCTTGTAAAACTGATAAAAAGTATTACTAAAGAGGAAAGACAATGGTCCTCAGGTCACATGGCATGTATCCTGTAATGATATTAGACAGTAATGTTGTAGTTACTAACTCTACCTGGTTCATGCAAATATTTTAGACTGTACTTTGCTCCTAAATTATCCTTTTTAAAAGACATTCTTACAGGACTTCAAATAATGGCCATATCACCACATCAACCCAATCACTATTCCCTTATTCCATTCCCTTCCCACCGACCACCCTCCTGTGCATGGTAATTTGCTTTTCTGTCCTTTCTTTAGTACTTTACACTCAGTATGCATTAGACTAAATGCAAATGTTTTCTTTATTCTATATTGAAATCTTATCTTTATTCTCTTTTGCAGGACAGTCCACTGGTATTACAGTCTGATAGAAATGTAACAGTTAATGCAAGGAACCAGAATGGGCATCTGACAGGTCAGATGGTAGTAGGTGAGTTTTATGTGAATTTATTTTTCAACACATTTTGTGTTATAATGAAGATGAGGACAGCGTCCTGGCACTGGACCTGCATTTGGGCATGTAGAGCAGGCACTGAACTCCAGCTTACAGACGATGCACAGATGGTTTTCTCTGTACTAGTATGTTGTTAATGTTTCTGCAGCAGATCAGAAAATTATAAAATACTAGAAGTAGATGTGACTTGAAACATGAAAATTTCTTGATCTTCAGGCATGTATCCAGTTCAGTGCATTGTCTATGAAGGTTAGTTTTTGGAGTGCTCATATTTCTCAGTTATACAGTCTGAATGACAATTAATGTAATAAACCTATGGCAGCTTTTAAAACACTCTTCATATTTTGGCTAGTCACTGTTAACTCTGAAGGCTTATTAAATCATTCCAGTGCAATGATGTTTCTAAATGCCAGGTAGAGAAAAATCAAATCAGATGGTATGCTTGAAAATTACTTTTAGAGATGTTTTTGCAAACATTTTTTTTCAACATACAAAGTACAAGTAAATAGATGAGTAACTGCATTATTACTATTGAAGGTTTAGCACAGAATACAACAGTTGACATGCTTCCAGCATTAGTAAATTTGTAAACATTTGTTATACAGTATGTAACTGAATTATCAGAAAGTTAACTTTTCAATGTAACATCATGAAACCCAAAGAAATCTGTTTCATATCTCTTTTTTCTGTTTTGTTTTTTTAATGTGGGATACTGTGTCCACTTAGAAGCCCACAGATTTTTTCAATTGTCCTAGCTTGCGACATACTTCCTTTTAAATGGACATAACACTTGCTGGGAGCTGGGGGCTGGTGGGTCATTTTGGGAAATGCATCATTAATGCTGCTGCGACACCGAAAATATTGTGGCACATGGGTTGTTAATCTATGTCCTACAGTTTCAAGGAATCAAAACATTTTTTAACAGTTTATTTTTATACTCACAAAATTGTACAGAGGTTACAGAAAAGTAAAGTTTTTTTGTCTATACTTTTGACCCTGATTTACTAAAAAAGTATGGCATGTTCATTTTCAAAGTGAATTTTCACTTATGGTGATGAATGAAATAAAACAATATGGAAATTGCACTTCATGATTCCCAATTATGTGTGAAGGTATAGTAAGTATTTCAATTAATAAAAATAAATAAATTTGTTTTGCTAAAATATATATTTTGTTAGCATTTAAATACATTTTTGAAATGTTTTTCCTGATTCATTTTCATTGGAATCAATAGAAACACACACAAATGCATTATAATGCACATTAGCCAACACAAACTTGCAATAATGCAAGTCGATGTGTATCATGATGAATAATGACGTGTCAATATGCGCAACAAAGTGTGTTGACAAGTGTTTTACTGTGTTTCAATTATTTTAATGGAAAACACAAAGGAGTTAGGGTCTGTTTACAGGCAAATACATATTTGTTCATCTTGTACTGTAGTTTTTCGTGGGATCCCTTTTCTTGATTAGGTGGAATACTGTAGGTAGGGATTATAAAATTAAATGTTCCTCTATTCTTTCTTTCTTTTCTTAAGATGCAAAAGACTGGTGTGACCCAGCACTTTCTCGGAGGGGGGAATTATTTTATATATCATGTGGAGTTGGACCAGCAGGAACAATATGTTTTCCTATATGGTACTTTTTTGGGGGGCTCCTACTGTTAATATTGTCCTTTTTTGCCCCCCCCCTTATATGTACGTTGTGAAGGATGGGATGGTCTTCATGTCCTTCTAGCTTGGAGTTAAAGTATTTTGTTTGGGAGATTTTAATATGGTGTTAAAGCATGGTCCCGCATTTCAGGAGTCAAGTTCCCTTCCTCAGAGCTGAACCAACCAAGTGTCCTGTCTGCCCTTAAATGGCCAAAGGTCACCAACAGTCCTCCCCTCTGTCACTGGGCCATTTGGCAGGGTCAGGACCTATCTGCCCCTTATATCCTACAGAACAACAAAGGGTATATATATTACAAAAAAAGGAACAACTCATCAAAATAGCAAAAGTGTACTGCTATGTCTTGACAAAAATGGTTTGTTCTTCATTTTTGTCAAGACATAGGGGCGGACTGACCATTCGGGTACTCGGGCACTGCCCGAGGGTCGGGGTCAGTAGGGGGCCCCGTGAGATGCCCCTGGTACCTTTCATTGGCTTTATTAGGTGTGGTTTGAGTGTGGGTGAGGACACGGGCCCCATGATCCCCTATTGCCCGGAAGCCCCATGAGTTGTCAGTCCGCCCCTGAGTACACCTTTGCTATCTAGATGAGTTGTTTCATATATATATATGTATATATATATATATATATATATATATATATATATATATATATTGTGAGGGATTAGCCCAGTAGTGGGTTGTGCTTGACCCCCTGGATGGGTCAGAACACCATGAAAGAGGCTCAGCATGACAGCAGGATCTTGGTGAAAAGTTGTGCTTTATTTACAAGTCTGGCGAACACACGGTGCATATAGTCAAAACAGCAAAAAAAAATACAGACAGAAAATAAAGCCTTGCCACACTGGGCGTCTAACTACAAACACAGGTTACCTATCTAGCTGTCTGAATACAGCCTATCGCTGCTCAGACACAGGGTGTTCACACAGTCTAAGATCACACAGATTATCTCTCACCACAGGATGGTTTGGTTGCTCCCAAGTCTGTCCTGCACAGCAAACTGGTTCCAGGTTAGAGCATCTTCCCTAAGCAGCCTGGGAGTTTTATAGAGCCCAGAGCCCTTAACTCACTACACCTGAGCTCATTAAATCATCAGTGAGCCAGAAAGGCTCACTACACAGCACCAAAGAAGAAACAGTCAGTATAAAGCATGAACCTGTGACAAACATACCTCCCATCCTGGACACATCCTTTAGTTCTTCCTGACTTCCTGTCACAATATATATATATATATGGGCAGCACAGTGGCTAGATGGTTAGCACTTCCGCCTTGCAGTACTAGGGTCATTGGTTCGAATCCCAGCTACAGCATCACCTGCCTGGAGTTTGCATGTTCTCCCTGTGCCTGCGTGGGGTTCCTCCGGGTACTCCGGTTTCCTCCCACACTCTAAAGATATGCTGGTAGGTTAATTGGATCCTGTCTAAATTGTCCCTAGTATGTGTATGAATGTAAGTTAGGGACTTTACGTTGTACACCCCTTGAGGGTTAGGGACTGATGTGAATGTACAATATATATGTAAAGTTCTGTGTAAATTGATGGCGCTATATAAGTACCTGTAATAAATAAATAAATATATATATATATCCTCTGTTGTTTTGCAAGATATAAGGGGCAGATAAGTCCTGACCCTGCCCACTGGCCCATTGATAGAGGGGAGGACTGTTGGTGACCCTTGGACATTTAAGGGCAGACAGGACACTTAGTTGGTTCAGCTCTGAGGAAGGGGGCTTGACTCCCGAAATGTGTTAGCTTTCCGATCAGACGGTTCCAAGATGGAACACATTGTCCAAGGCTAAAACATTTATCTTTTATACCTGCTATTTTTAAAGGTTTGTAAGTATGCATTTGTCTTTATGGTTTAAATACATTTTATGGAGGTAATGCAGAAGGAGTTTGCACCCTCTTGTGTGTGCTTTTACAGTTCATGGTAATTGCTCTCTGTTCTCCTTGCAGCTCCCTGATTATAGACCTATGATTATAGGTGCTTCAAGTTTTTGTCTCTCTCCTTTTACCAGCAGCTTTACCCCTCTAAGTCCAACCACACAACTTAAGAAATCTCCGAACATCTACAATTTGTTTCTTTGCCACAATGGGCCCCCAAATAAATTGCTATGCTGGAGGTGCCTTTTATTCTTATGGAGATCCAGACAGCAATGTCCAGTTTTGCCCAGGACAAGGCCCCCACACTGATGGCTTACACATTTAGTTATACCACCTACACAGAGACATTTACCCCTCACCTCTTGGTTTTAAATGAAAAAATATAATATACATTCCCCATCTATGTCTAAGGCACTTATCATTATTATACATAAGTCAAATAAATACCCTCTTGAACTGATATCCTAAAAACCTATATATCTTTAATACAAAATGATGTTAACAGTTTAGTGAAAATCCTTTTTTCCTCAGGCTTAATCAAGTTATCCAAACATTATATACCTGGATCAAACTGTCTTAATATCCAGTAAAGCAAGTAACTTACCATGCAATGTTTGTTCATGAATTCACAAGCCTCCCATAACCAGGTGGTCACTAGGATTGTGGAGTATGGATGTAGAAAAAGCATTCAATTCTGTGGAACATTACACAGCTTTGGGTCTGTTCCTAGATTTTTTTAAATGGCCACAACTTCTCTATGCCTTTTCCATGGCTGGAATTTGTGTCAGTGAGTGGACATCTGAGGTTTTTCCACTCATCAGGAGCACTAGACAGTATTTCTATCCCCTCCTGAATGCCATTGAAGTAGAACATCTGGCTGCTCAACTCAGGAAACATGCCAATATTAACCTCCCTGGCGGCATTCCCAAGTGTAGCTCTGGGTAAAGTTTCAGTACCACAAGCAGTAACCCCCCGAGCTACACTTGGGCTTACCATGCGGCGCTGCTCCGCGATCCCTCGATCACTTGCCTTGTCCTGCACTCCCGCGATGTCCCTCCTGCAGTGTCCCCGGCAATGTAATCCGGCGGATGCCGGCCTCTATCATCTGGGTTCTGTCCCCTGCGAGCCTCGGGACGTACGGGGGACGGAACGGCGGGAAATTTGAAAATGACAAAAAGTGACATTCACTAAAATCACTAAAATCACATAGTAAAACATTACTGTATCAAACCATTTCACATACATTTTGTCCCTAGTGCGTTGTCCTGTGCCCTGCCTGCATTTTTACTGTTCTTTGGAAACATCCATGGTGTCCAAAAAGTGTCCCTTTAGGTCAAAAGCAGTTTTAGACCAGCTAGAGAACAGCGATAGTAAATCAGAACCACTTGCAGAATTGAGTGATAATGATTCGTGGGGAAATTTGTCATCAGACACTGAAAACGATTTTGTGACTTTGCTCAGTAATGTGCGAACTTGGCGCTATATTTCAAATTTCAGTGTTTTTGGTTTGATTATATTATTGAATTAAATGTATTATTATATTATTATTTTTTATGATTATTTACTAAATTATAATTTATGATTTCGTGTTTCAAGTGTTATCCTACCCGGGATGTTTACTAGACTCTTGTTTGGACAGATTTCAGTGAGTTATTCCTAAAAATCACAGGCCTACAATAAAAAAAATACATATTTCCATGCAAAAAATGTACCGCTTTGAGCACAAAAATATGGACATAATCATACCGCTAGGGAGGTTAAAGGTTTACAGGTGAACATGTTAAAAAAAGTTGGATACAAACAGCTATAACATCTGTTATAGATGAAGTAAACTGTTGGTGAAGTGACATTAAATGCTACTTAAAATATGAAAAATGTTTAAAAGCCACTGCACGTTTATAAAGATATGTATTTATAGACTGAAAAATAGTTCGGAATAAAAGACACTTTCTACATATTAAATTTCACCAAACAATTACACTTTGCAAGGGCAAATTATAGAGCTCTGACTTGGAAACTAAATTTAATTTATCATTATCACTGCCAGAAATGAAATCTTTCATAATTACTATTTCTCCATCTGTGTCAAAATGAACTAGCACTAGATTTTCCAGAGCCTTTAATTGTAGTTTAAAATAAAATGCAAATGTAATACAAGCACAAATATCATTTTTTTAGTGAAAAAAGTTGATAGGAAAATTTTCAGTCCAATATTTGTGACTCTCGAATAGAGTAATATGTGTACCTTTCACTGTATGTTTTTTCAAGCTATGCTTTCACTGTCCTGTTCTCCTTTGTCTCTTTTCTCTCTCTTTCCCTGCCTACCACGATACTAGTCATAATTCACAGTTCATTCCACAGTTTACTAAATGGCATGTGCTATTTTCTGGCTTGTTATTGCTATATTAGTATTTGTTTTTCTGTTAAATTTAGTTCATTCTTTCTTTTTTTAGGCTCTACTTCCTCCATCCCAAACCCCCCTAGCTGAGCCCGTCCCTCATCATACCCCATGAAAAGATATTTTACAACTTCCCCCATCACAAGTAAAATCCACCCAATTTTTCTTATTTTTCCTCCTATCTACTTTTGCTTTTGTCCCATTCTAATTAACACTGCTTTCAAAAGGACTCAAAAAATTAGGAGAAAATAAAATGGGAAATACATGCTCAGTAGGAAATTAAAGGCAGTCAGCACACCATAAATCTAAATTTCAAACTCTTTATCAGCACCATAGACATGTCCTGTTACTTCATCTTATTGCTTAACCCTGCTATTACTGTCAAACTACTTCCTTCCTATGGACCTATGACCAGGGTATGAACCTTTGCAGTCTCCTTTACCACTTGTACACCTACGGTTAATGTCTTGAACTGTTCACAGTGTTGCATATACCTGGATTGCTTCTGTCTGCTGTAATTTACTACATTAGTAGGAAATGCTTACCAATGTACTAGTTTGACCAGAAGCACTGTATGATTTTATGTTCTGTATCTCTTCCTTTTTCTGTAGTGTTCTTTGGTAGCCCACTGTACAAAAAAACTGTTAAAAATACATGCTTAAGTTGGAAAAAATAAAGTTTTGTTCTTTTCCAGCCAAAAAAACGTGCACTCATACAAAAAAAAACCACAGAATGCTGGAATCCTATGCCTGATCAGCTAGATTATGTTTATTCTTACTTCTTAATGCACAGTTGTGTACATTAAAAGCTACAGCAAGTCAGAAAGAGCCTTCCTCATTTCCTGACTGGTGGATGCCCAGCTTAACTTCTTGTTATATGTGGCCTCTTGGCGGGTGGGCCTTAACACAGAGAGTCCACATATATGCGTACCCAAAGAAAAACAGAACTGTGCACACTCTCAGCACAGTTACCGGCGGCTAATGGAAAGCTCCTGATCTCTACTTGCGATCAAGAGCTTTCTGATTATGTAACCTCTGTGACAGCAAATCATGGCTATCACATGATCACAAACCTCACCCCTTCTCCTGACATCTGAAAGCCCTTTAATGGCCAGGAGGCACTGGAGCTTATGGGTTATTCTAGCCCTTTCCTCTCTAAATGAACTGTCCCTGGCCCACCCGTTTCCTTCATTGAATTTCAGTTCTTTTAAATATGTAGGCTCAGTGTCACATGTGGATATTACCTAAGGTAGTTTTCATGCAAAACAGTTTTCCAAGGACCTAACACGCTTTCAGATTAGTCTAAAGCAGGGTGCTGTGATGTTTTCAGGAAGTTTTCCACAGCACCCTACTGGCCCCTCTCACCAGCCATGATCTGCTTGTATTGCATAGAAAAGACCTAGTGATGGCATCACAGGCCAAAATGAAGAATGTAACGAAAGTCGAAAGGTTTTATTATTGCATTTTATTAGCATGTTGATGGAGGGGATTTAAAAATACTGGTAAATTATTCTATGCTATACTGTGCTCCTTCTATACATGTTCATTATATATATAACTGAGCATGGCTTTGTGGGGCCAGAAGTCCTTGGCTGAGCTGGCTGATTGTCTTTTAATTTCACAGCAGGGAGATTTTGATCTGCGCCAGATTGTTATATATGCAGGAGATTTTAAAGTTTTTAAAAGGTCTGTAAAAACCTGGAAGAATAAGGCTTTTCCATGGAGAGGTCAGCAGTTTTTCCAGTCCAACTTGATTTCCATCATATTCCTCATCTTCAATGAGCTGGAGGATAATTTTGAGAATCACTTTTTTTTAATAATTGTACATTGCCAGTGACTTAGTTGGCAGGTCCATTGCTTCCATTTCTTATTCATTGCCTATTAATTCTGACTCTAAAAATACAGGATATGTATCAACTCACAAATCCTTCCATTTGAAGAATATTGCTGTGTTAATACCCTCATAAAAATGCCTCGTTAATTTGAGCTGGCTCTTGAGTGTTGTCCAGTTTACAATGTTCCTGTTCATCTTCTGTAAGAGCATCTGCTTTACAAAACAGTTAGTGCCATCATGTTAACCATAATGACTGCATTGAGTAATCTGTGTAATGTATATCTGTTCTGTATAGATCGATACCATGCTAACCTCTGTTTGCACCTCTGGAATTAAATGCTGCAAATTCACTTAGCACAGTACATTGAGCATGTAATTTGCACACTTACAGTAAATAAAAATAAAAGTGATTCATTTTCTATAAACACAATAGAGATTGTACTATACAATGTAATATAAAACCTTCAAATATGCATTGTGCATATCTGATGTGCATTATAAACATGTAACTGTAATATTACAAAATTTGTTTTTTCAAGGATAATTTCACCCATAAATAAAATTCACAGGGTCCTGCTGCAAATTATTATTGCATGCACTGCATCACATGCAACAACCAATAATGTTCAGGTATGGATATTTAATATAATGGGATAAAGTGTTTTCACTTTCATGAAGATTGAAGCTTAGGCATCAGACAGCATGATAAATACCAATGCTTATTTATTCTGCACAGATTGTAATATGAGCACACAGTAAGTAAATGAAAGGCATTACCAGTTGTGATGTAGCCCAAATCAGTTTATTCTCGTGGCAGGATCTTGTTCTGGTCAGGATTTGGTACAGGACCAGCATGCTTTTATTGCAGAGAGACTGGCATGATATGATAGGGTTTATTATGTGTAAAGGTTGGGTTACAATTATGGGTAACTTTAGGGATCTTGTGTTAGAGGGGAGGTTAACAGTTAAAGGCTTTCTAATTGTTAGGATTAGTGAGGCTTAAGTGCATTTTTATCCCTGCTAGATGGCCTTGAATATTCAGAAATTACAGATTTACTCACCTTGGAAATTTTTTCATGCTGTGACTCCCCATGTTGCCATCTTAGCTCATATTTAGATCTGCAGTTGCCATGGTACTGCACAGGTGATCATCTATGACACTATAGCTGGGAAATGACATACGCATACTGGCAACTGTTCCACTTATCACCAGATTCATGCACTGAATGTAGATAAAAACTGTATATGTGCTAGTGGGTGGAATGTAAAAACTGCAAAAAACAACATTGGCATGGCTGAAGCCCAAGTGAATTTTCAGTTTAAATAACCTGCATACATTCTAGGTTTATCAAAAATCTTACCATTTGTTTGCATTAGTAACTGGCCTCGGCCTGAACAGAAATGGCTTTCCCCTGCCAGCATGCTGCAGAGAAGGAGCTTTAATCTCTGCCAGAAGGCAGCAGCCTCTCTGCAGTGATTCAGTTCTTTCTCTGTTTATTCACACCTATGCACCTTGCTTTTTGGGAAAATATAAACTGCACTCAGCATGCTCTCCATGCTGACACATCCCCCACAGCAGCCGACAGGAGAGGATGTTCTCAGTGCTACGGGGGGGGGGGGGGGGTCAGGGGAGCACACAGGGGGGTAAAGAGAGCAGGGGGAATCTGATGGAAAGTGAAGGATGACTGGTGCAGTGATGAGGGTAAGGGGGATTACAAGCACCAATTAACCTGTATGGCTTACCATGAAGCAGCTGAAAGCCATAGGAGGGAGAGGAGGAGAAGTAGCTTGCAGTTGCTTCATGGAAAACCATGCAGGGATATTGGTGCTTATAACTGCCTCTGCTGCTGTTGGGCAATCCATCCCTGGCACTCACTAAGTGCTATTCTCTCTATATAACACATCTCTATACAATGAATGCTAGTACCTATGTATAATGCTGATATCTGCACACTGAACTGTGAACACACGAACGGTACTGGCGTTCGGCAGGCTGTTCGCCCACCGTGCCCAACCATGCACTGCTCCCTGACAGTGCATTGCGATTGGTCAAATCAATGCACCTGATCACAGCTCAGGTGCAATGCTTTGATCAATCACAGTGTGTTATGACTTCACAAGGGGGTGAGTTGAAACCCTGTCCCATTGTGACATCATGACAGTATATAAGAACTGTCATCGCGGGCACAACGGGAGCCGACGTTGTGAGTGGAGAGGTTTTTTCTTTTTTCGGGTAGTGGTGGTGACGGGCAAAGTGATTGACGTTAGATCTACTTCAGGGAACATTTTTAACATTTTCATTTTTAATAAAGGACTTGCCAAAGACTGTTTTTTTTTTGTGACTGGGTAGCAGTACCACGTACTGCATACTCATTCACATGGGAGGGGGTCAGGATCTGGCTGCCCTCCTGTAAAAGAGGGCTTCCAGATTCCAATAAGCCCCCTGCAGACCTCCACAGCCACAGGCCACGGTTGTGGGGAAGAGGCCCTTGTTTCCATCACCCCGCCCCAAAGAACCCCCCATGTTGAGGGCATGTGGCCTGGCATGGTTCAGGTTAATTTTGGAATGGGATTTCCCCTTAAAATGTATACCAGACCCGAAGGAACAATTATTTTGACATTCAGCTGTCAGCGTGGAATCCCACTGACAGCTGAAACATTAATGAATGTTTCACTGCTAAATATCCGAATTACTTAATAATATAACTAATACAGTATTTTAGTAACTGAACGGTATCTTATCACATAGTCAGATGCAGTAAGATACTGCTCAGTTGTCTGGTTTGTGTTTGAAGTTCGCAGTCGAACAGTCTGTAGGTTCGGATGTTTGACAGCGAACTGAACAGGGGAGTGTTAGGCCCATCAGTAGTACAGATATCACTGTTATATATAGGGAATATCACTCAGTGTACAAATATCAGTGTTATATATAGGGAATAGCACTCAGTGTACAGATATCAGTGTTATATATAGGGAATATCACTTAGTGAGTGCTATACACTGAGTGCTAGTACCTGGCTGGTACAGATTAGGATAAAGCAGAGTGCACACACTGAGATGCTAGGCTTGTGATCGCTGACCTGCTGCTTGCTCCAAAGTGGACTCGGCCGCCTCTGGTGCTCTTCAGTATCGACCTGCAGTCCTTCACAGCAGGGATGTGGACTGTGGCCCTGCCCCTCCTTTGAATTCCCCGGGAGGAGAGGTGACCAGAGTGTCTGCCGTTGCCCTCATCCCCATGGCTGTACCATCACTCTGTCATCCCGGCCAGCACAAGTCCCTCTGAGTCCTCCTCTCCCAGCGCTGCATCACCGCTGGCAGGAATGTCATGATTCACTGCCTCCTCCCACCTTAAACCTCCTCTAAAGCTGTGGGCACCTCTCAGAATGGACTGAACCTCTCATGGGGCCCCCACTGACTCTGGGCTCTCGGGCAATGGTCAGTCCGCCCCTGTTCAGCAGGTAGTGTGTTGAATCTCTGCAGTTAAACCACTACTTTCATAGAGCAAGGCTACTTCTCCACAGCATGTTGGGAGGCTTTACTACTCAGACTGTTGTTGCTTTCTGAAAAACAAAAAAAAGGCTTTACATCTTTTGTTTTGATGCACTTGGAGCGTGTTTAGTCAACTGAAACAAAATGTTTAATAGGTTTTATATACTTGTTTCACCAAGGAAAGTGTCAAGGAAGTTTATTTTAGGATTTAGGTGTTAAATGTTCAGGCAGGGTGAGTTCATCAATGGGTGATTCTGCACTGTAAGAGGGGTTTTATTTGTTAAAGTAACTTACAGTAATCACACTAGTTTTTAGAAGCTGAACCCCCCTGAAAACTAACAGCACCATACACTCAGTGATGGGATCAATTAAAATCTCAGTACTTTCTGTAGTTACTCATTATCTGAGGTTATTGTTACTCAACTGAGGTGATTGCTAGAAATCTAATACTTTTTAGCATAGTTAGCAAGTTAGTTAACACACACTCATGAGGTGTCTCAGTTATTTTTGCTTATTTAATATTTCCTGCAGTTGAAGCACCTAACAAATATGTTTTTTTTCATAAATTAAAGATGTTGAGTACACTCTTGAAAACTGGTGCAAAGTTAAATCATTGCTCAAACATTTTCCCTATTTTTTTACCCAACAAGTATGCATTTTGTGCAACAGCCCTGATTTTCTTTATTTCAGATTTAATAAATCACCTTATGTAATTTATAATGTTTGTATTTTTTAAATACAAATCCTTCAAGATATTGGGAGCAATCATTTACAATTTATTTGTAGGTCTGTGAAAACTACAGCAAAATACAAAAATGATAAAAGCAATTTGTTAATGTGTGTGTTCTTTTATTGTTTCTAGGTTTTAGAATTCAGTCACGTAAGGTTTCACTTAAAAGGATTGTTACAAAATGGTGCCACCCAAAGCTATTATTTCCTTGCATGTTAAAGAACATTATTAAAAATGTTACTTGTAATGTTATCTTTGCATTTTTACAAATAAGGCTCATATTAGATGTACAGAATAAATAAATGTTATATTATATTTTTACTCTTTGCAATGCAGGTGCAAATGCTGTAGAAGCCCAGTGTAAGAGATTTGAAGTAAAGTCAAATGAGGATGGAAAGATGTTGTTTTCAGCGGATGAGGATGAAATCACAATTGGTGCTGACAGACTCAGAGTTACAGGTAATGGTTTACAAGCAGGCACAGTATTGGAAAGATTGTTACTTGAGCCATATCTTTGTAAGTACTTTGTGTGCCATTTCATGCATGTAAAAAGGTCAAAAGTACTACAAATTTTCAAAAGGGAATCACAATAGAATGTCAAGTAAAGTTAAGGCATAAATCTGGAAGGAAACAAAAATGATGGAGGAAGATGTCTTAAGACCTTTAAAGGACTCTGCCAGAAAAATAGCTTCATCCCTCCTACAATTTCTATTAGTTTATTGCAATTAGTACACAAGGGGTCTGGAACAATGAAGCTAAATCTGTAGCCTGTACGGTATTACTTTTATTAAACAGACTGCCCAATAAAAAATAAAAACTTGATTGTACAGTCCAAAATATTCCAACTGCTAAACTTCTTTGTCGGATCAGTTCAGCAAATTCAGCAAACAATAAAATGTTTTTCAACACTTCTATTTGATAAATACTATACAGTTGTGACCAAAATTATTCAACCCCCACTGAAATTGAGTGTTTTGGCCAGTTTGACATTGCTTTTGATCATTCAGTCATCTTGCTTACATTTACATTAAAGAGGCACTTGTAGGTCAGACAAATATAACATAACAGTTATAATGAAATAACCACAAATGTCTTTTCTGTGCTCACAGCATTATCAGTTTTATTCAACCCCCAAGTGACATTCAATCTTAGTACTTAGTACAGCATCCTTTTACAGTTATAACAGCTTTTAAACGTGAAGCATAGCTTGACACAAGTGTCTTGCAGCGATCTACGGGTATCTTCGCCCATTCTTCATGGGCAAAGGCCTCCAGTTCAGTCACATTCTTAGGCTTGCGCACTGCAACTGCTTTCTTTAAGTCCCACCAGAGGTTCTCAATCGGATTTAAGTCTGGTGACTGCGATGGCCACTCCAAAATGTTCCAGCCTTTCCTCTGCAACCATGCTCTAGTGGACTTGGAGGTATGCTTGGGATCATTGTCCTGTTGAAAGGTCCAACGTCTCCCAAGCCTCAGGTGTGTGACGGACTGCATCACGTTTCCATCCAATATCTCCTGGTACTGAAGAGAATTCATGGTACCTTGCACACGCTGAAGCTTCCCTGTACCTGCAGAAGCAAAACAGCCCCAAAGCATGATTGACCCTCCACCATGCTTCACAGTAGGCAAGGTGTTCTTTTCATCATAGGCCTTGTTCTTCCTCCTCCAAACATAGCGTTGATCCATGGGCCCAAACAGTTCTAATTTTGTTTCATCAGTCCACAGAACACTATCCCACAACTTTTGTGGTTTGTCCACATGGCTTTTGGCATACTGCAGTCGACTCTTCTTATTCTTTGGAGACAGCAAGGGGGTACGCCTGGGAGTTCTGGCACGGAGGCCTTCATTACGCAGTGTGCGTCTTATTGTCTGGGCTGAAACTTCTGTACCCACATCTGACAAATCTTTTCTCAGTTCCTCAGCAGTCACACGGGGACTTCTCTCCACTCTACGCTTCAGGTAGCGCACAGCAGTCGAAGTCAGCATCTTCTTTCTGCCACGACCAGGTAGCGTTTCAACAGTGCCCTTTGCCTTGAATTTGCGAATGATGCTTCCTAAGGTGTCTCTTGGTATGTTTAACATCTTTGCAATCTTCTTATAGCCATTGCCCTTCCTGTGAAGAGAAATCACCTCTTCTCTTGTCTTCCTGGACCATTCTCTTGCCTTCACCATGTTTGTAACCACACCAGTAAATGTCTAGAAGGAGCTGAGTATCACAGTCATTTTAAAGCTGCCTAATTGGTGCTTATTATGCTTGATTGCTGCTCGGTGACATCCACAGGTGTTTTCAATACCTGATGGAAAGCACCTGTATGAACCTCTGTTCTTCAGAGTGGTAGTCTTTAAGGGGTTGAATAATTGTGGCAATGAAGAAACCACATAAGAACCATTTACTACTGTATTACATAAACAATTGATGTCATTTTAGTTGCATTTGGGTAGTTACAACGTCCTTGTAGGATTTGATTCTGAATACAATTCCAAATGTACACTATAGTCCCTAAACCCCTTTACAGCATTGGGGGTTGAATAATTTTGGTCACAACTGTATAACAAATTTAGTAATAAGTAAAATAAAAAAAATTGCACCTGAAATATTTACCAAGTTCTGACTGCTGTCAGCACAGCCTAAACTTTCCACAATAACAGGGGCTTAGCCCATTGCTAACACCAGTAACCACCTTAATAAAAATGACCTTAAACCCCTTACAAGTAGATGTGTTCCTTAATTCTATTTGGGGATGAAAGTGTTGATGGAGCAATGGACCCTAGATAGGCACTTTGCTCTCAGGGTTGGGAGGAAGGTTTTAGAAGGTAAGGCAACAATTTGAGTATCATCAAGTTCAGGTGGATCTGTGGACAGTCAATAGCCAGCAAGACAAAAGTATGAGATAGCCAAATAGGTTCCAAGTAAGTCTAATAAATTATTTTTATATCAGTGGAAGTTATAAAATATATACAACATGTTTCAGGGGATGGTGACTATAGCAAGCCTCTATATCAAACCTTGCAATATCCCTAACAATTCGAACAGAGTCATTTTTATCATTATCAACTTCAATAATCCTCTCCACTATTTTAAGCCCTGATAAAAAGGGACTTGAGAGCCCCCAAAATGCACTGACGTTACTAAATTACTCTAGCGGACTCCCTTCCTATAATTTTACTGACAATTCCATTTTATTTCAGCAATGTAATATTTTGCATTGTGTTACTGAACAGGGCCTCGGTTTAGTAAAGCATACCTTGCATGAGAAAACAAATATGTTAAAAGTATAAACTTTGTGATACCTCTTGATTTTTTTTTTTTTATTGAAACAATGCATAACCTTATATTCTAGTTTAGTGAGCCAGTTAAATCTTAAACTCAAGTGGCAGAGTTAACTTTAATAAAATAATCATTTAATTTCTAAAAAGGTTATTTGCATCAATTTTAATTGAATTGTATTTTAAAGTTTACATTGTTTAAATATTCATAGCTACAAATATTTAAATATTATAAATAAAAATTATTTAATAAATGACAAAGGATTCCCAAATTAGCTAAAGTAACAGCACATAAGGACGACTTGCTTGAGGTGGCGTTTGAATGGAACTTTACACTAAGCCTTTTAAGGAGGGAAGAATCTTTACTAATAAGTAATTAAGTTGTGTACGCAACAGATTTATTCCATCAAAGAAGCAAACTGAGATACTTTAATACATAATAAAGGAACCTAAAGCTCCATATTCTGTCACAAAACTAAACATTAAAGTTTTTGTAAAGACAAAACTTTTTTTTTTTAGTTTTGGATAAAGTAGAAAACATTTAGGCATTCTACCAAGTTTTCATTGAGGTCAGTGTCCTCACTGAGCAGAAACACCCCTCTATTTGTCCTGGTGACTACGGTTACTGAGATAGAAAGTAAATGAAAACATTATGGTTGTCATGAGAACAAGAGTTGTGGGGAAATCCTCAAATGGGCAAAAAACTGCTGCTGGCAACTGTCTAAAATGAGAGTTCCCATGACTTTGGGGAGATTTGATCTAATTTCCAATTACACATCCAAGAAAGAAAAGAAAAATCTCAGTAGGACACAAACAACAAGCTAATGCTAGTTTCACCAGTTGAATGGCTATGCACATTTTGTATGACTAGACTCTTTAAATTCCATATTTACCTTGCTAAAAAAAATAATATTTCTATATATTTTTTAGTCCTTCCTATAGTATAGATGGGGATTTTGTACAAAACCACTAAACATACCATTTAAAAGAAATATTTCAGTGCATGATATCATTGGCATGTTATGAGCTGTGTCAAGAAATTATGTTTTACCAAAGTTTGATACATTGGCAATGTAACATTTTCTGTATTTCTAGCATCTCATGGAATTACTGCATTTGCTATATTATATGTATAATAATATGTTGTCCTTCTAAAAGATTATCTAAACCCAAAATCAAAAATGGAATTTACAGTATTTGAACTTACCAGTCTTTAGAAGTGGCAGCTTCTTTAATTTAGTTTCAGTTATATTTACCTATTTTCACTTGGTGATCCTGCACACTTCCTGTCATAGGACATCTCTATGCAGCTCTCTGGATTTGGACTACTATTATCTTCCCCACTTCTAACCTCCACTACATAGGGTGACATGTTTTTTGTTCACAGAAGATAGCTATAAAACCACTAACATGATTTGAAGTTTCAGTTTATTGCACGGGAAAAAAACATTGGATTTCTAAATGGGTCACAAGGTATGCTTCTGTACGTGCAGAAACTGCCTACCCTTAAAAAATTTAAACTAATGCAGTCACCACATTTAAGAACTGGTAAGAGCCATATATTATATTTTTGTTCTTGGGCGTAAACTTTTAATATACAAAAACAACATAGTAGGCGAGAGCATCAGCTCATCAGGTTACTTATTCTCCTTTCACTTTCCAGTCACTGACTGGGGTAGAGACAAGAGTTGCAAGTGTTACTTAACTAAATTAAAAAAAAAAAAATCAGGTCCCTGCCTTGCAAGACGTGGCCGAGTTATGTAGCAAAATCTTGTGAATCTCAGAATTTAATAAACAGAAATATAAATCCTTTGGCAGGTAGAAAAGATCCTATATATTTATTTAATTTGTGCATTTAGCAATTTTCCTGTAATTCAGATTTAGACATTAAGAAAACATCCTTAGCAAGAGCCATGCAATGGACCTTGGTGAAAAAAAGTGATCAAGATGAGAGTGATATCATCACAACGTAACATCATCATTATTTAATTACATAAAAATGTCTAGAGTAGTTACTTCAAACATTACTTGATTCACAATTCTTAAGTGACTTGTGGGCCCCTAGGGGCATGGTATAAGTGCTGTGACTGCTGTTTATATTCTGAGATACTGTACCTAGGAAATATTTCAAATTGTTGAAAAATAGGTTTACTCATTATTTCAGCTGGATGATGCAGTTTATTACTTTTCAGTAAAACATAGCAATTATATTGAAGGCATGCTTAGTGACTTCTGGAAAAATAATTTGAAAGCTAAAAGAAAATGAGTTTCTTTGGCATGTATCAAGTGTTCTCTAGCATATGAAATTCCCAAAAAATGTTATCACATTTATGTACAGGTAGAACAGAATGACAATATGAAATGAGGATTGTGTCGTGAATTTATTTGCAGGACTCTATCCGCAGGATCCTGTCTTCTTCCTCTCTAAGTACTTTAGTGTGGATGAGTGAATTATGAGCATGAGTCTAGATTTACTGCACATCATTGTGTTCAGACTAGAACATTTTGCTGCATCTTAGCCTTGAATGAAAGACTGACAGCCTGTGGAAGTGATTGGGTTTTCATTTTCGGACTCCTGCATATATGATGATTTACAAATGTTTTGTCAAAGTAATGGTTATTTTCCCTTTTTCATACTTTATATATGCATTTCTGTCAGTTGCTTTACTGAAAAATAGAAGAATATATAAGTGTATATCTAGAATGAAAGATGTCTACTGTTCCAGTGCAACTTTATTTACAGGAATAGTCATTTATTATCATCATAATTATAATGTTAATATTTAAACTGGCCTTTTCCATGCATATATGTAGAGATGGATTAAGGCAGAATGGGGCTGTAAGCAAGATAGCTGCTTTGCCCCTTGGACATAAATTTGATTGATATTGATACAAATTTCAGTAAGTACAGTGAAGACACCTCATTTGCATTGTCTGCACTGGCATGACCTGCTTCATCATACTCCAAGAGATTAATTTACTGAAGGCAAACAGGCTGTTCACTTTGAAAAGGAATTTTCACTTTACAATTCATTCATTTAATGAATGAAATTAAGCTCTGCTGACCTCCATCATCTTATCGTGTGCACCACAGCTTATTTGTCTTTAGTAAATCAACGGCCAACTGTTTATAGGTGTTTCTATCCATGTGCAGTGACAGGAAAGCCAGCCATAGATGATGCAATTTTCTTTCCTGCAACCTTGTGAGAAAGAAAATTGCTTGATTCCCATCAACACAGTTAGTGTTGATGGGGGAATCACTCTCACAGCACTATTGTGTTTGCTAGGTGGGGGGCGCAGGGTGTGCGGGGGGGGGGTGTCTCTTCTGGGAGAGCACAAAGATTATTGTTTGCGGTTATAGCTGCTGGCAATAATTGCATGAAAAATCAGACAGGCTGGTTGTACCCAATGTTACAACAATCAAATTGGGCACAATCATCCTGCCTATAGATCTCGACAGTTCCCTGCTGAACTGGATGAGATGGCTGACTTAAGGCGTGTAGATCTGACCCTGATTTAGAAAGATAACTTCATCTTTCTGACCATGTTTTATGTTATATCCAAGTCTAGGGTATAAAATGAACCTTGGTCAGCATGTACAGCCCTCCACCCCAAATCCCCCTTTACAGGAATGTGGGGTTCTTCTTCCTACGGCATCCTGTCAAATGTTAAATAAGTGCAGCTGTGTGTGGCTCCACCCACACAGTCGTATCATTCCTTCACAGGAAGCTGCCATCCACTGGTACTTTCCCCGGCTCAATAGCTGAAGGGAAAGTCTACAGAGCACTGCAGCCACATTCCACTGGTCATGGTTGCAAAGTTTTTCAGGCTCAAATGCAAAAAAGAAAAATGCACACTTTTTTTTCTTGCAAAAGTGGGTGCATTTATTATTTTTTGCCAAATATTAAATTTTTCTATAATATATGAGCATTGAAGGTTATAGCTGACCCCCCTGAACATCTACAGGGCCCTATACTCCTGCATTGGTTGCCTTGTGGATTATGTAGATCTCCAGGCTGTTTAAGGCTGTAATTGTATGGGAAAAAGTTATGTACTTGCCTTACCCATGTTTTTCACATTGCCGGGCATGATATTACTATGTTTCCAGCTAGACACATGGAGAACGATAAGCACCCAAAATTTAGTAATAAGACACACCAGTCAAATGCAGGGGCATCTTCTGGCAATATTTGGGCTGCTCTGCATTCTCCAAGATCTTGCCAAAAGGAGTATGATGCCATCCTTGCCTAATCAATGTAGGTTGAAGACAGAGATAAGAGAATATTTTGAGCTAGTTTACAAGGAAATGATAAGCATCCCAAATTATTTGAGAAGACACTTCAGTCAAGTGCAGGAACATCTTCTGGCAATATTTGGCCTTCTCTGTATTCCCCAAGGTCTCGCTAAATGAAGCATGATGCCAACCTTGCCTAGACATTGCGTTTGGAAGACTGCGTAAGGAAAGTTTATGACCTAACTTTACTGCTTATAGGTACATCTTCAGCTACTTATATGGAGCCATATTTGCAGGTTGGAAGGAGCTCAGATCTAATAAGCAGACTTTGCAATTGTGATTTAATTAATTGCCAAACATTAAATGCATGATACCAATGACTGAGTATCTATAGTGAGCATATTTTACTATTACCAGTGGCGGACTGACCATTTAGAAACTCGAGCACTGCCCAGTAGGGGACCCCATGAGATGCCCTGGTACCTTTTTCATAGGCTTTTTTGAGTTTGGGCAAGGACACGGTGGCCCATGATCCCCTATTGCCTGGGGGCCCCATGAGTTGTCAGTCCGCCCCTGCCTATTACTGAAAATTCTCTACAGTATTTACAGTGAACATAGTTTTCTATTACTGAAAATTCTCTACAATATCTACAGCGACAGTTTTCTCTTACTAAACACTCTCTATTTTCATTGCTTATGCAGGCCATAGATGGGTCGAAAATCGGCCGATTTGTCGGCCGAAAATAAAATCGGCCGATTTTCGGATCGTTAGTGGGCGATTTGGTCGGCCGTTTTTCGGTATTTTGGCCGTTTTTTTTTTTGGTAAAGTTGGAAAAAAATCGGCCGATTTTGCCGAACGGCCGATTTTCGCGGCAATTAGTGGGCAAATCGGCCGATTTTTTACTGATAAAAAATCTGCGCATGAGCAGTGACCTGCAAGAGGAAGACAAAAAGAAGAAAAAGAAGAAGAGGATGAGGATGAGGATGAAGAAGAGGATGAAGAAGAAGAAGAGGAAGAAGAAGAGGATGAAGAAGAGGATGAGGATGAAGAAGAAGAGGATGAGGATGAAGAAGAGGATGAGGATGAAGAAGAAGAGGATGAGGATGAAGAAGAGGATGAGGATGAAGAAGAAGAAGGAGAAAAAGAGGATGAGGATGATGAAGAAGAAGAAGAGGATGAGGACGAAGAAGAGGATGAGGATGAAGAAGAGGATGAGGATGAAGAAGAGGATGAGGATGAAGAAGAAGAAGAGGATGAGGATGATGAAGAAGAAGAGGATGAGGATGAAGAAGAAGAAGAGGATGAGGATGAAGAAGAAGAGGATGAGGATGAAGAAGAAGAAGAAGAAGAGGATGAGGATGAAGAAGAAGAAGAAGAAGAGGATGAGGATGAAGAAGAAGAAGAAGAGGATGAGGATGAAGAAGAAGAGGATGAGGATGAAGAAGAAGAGGATGAGGATGAGGAAGAAGAGGATGAGGATGAGGAAGAAGAAGAGGGTGAGGATGAGGAAGAAGAAGAGGGTGAGGATGAAGAAGAAGAAGAAGAAGAGGATGAGGATGAAGAAGAAGAAGAAGAAGAAGAAGAAGAAGAAGAGGATGAGGATGAATAAGAAGAAGAAGAAGAAGAAGAGGATGAGGATGAAGAAGAAGAAGAATAAGAAGAAGAGGATGAGGATGAAGAAGAAGAAGAATAAGAGGATGAGGATGAAGAAGAAGAAGAGGATGAGGATGAAGAAGAAGAAGAAGAAGAAGTAGGATGAAAATAAGAAGAATTCCAGTCCAGCAAAAGGTGTCTCTGCAGAGAGCTCCGCTATTTCTGACAGTTCTCTGACAGTTCTTTGACATTTACATTCTTCTTCTTCATCCTCATCCTCTTCTTCTTCATCCTCATCCTCTTCTTCTTCATCATCTTCATCCTCATCCTCTTCTTCATCCTCATCCTCTTCTTCTTCATCCTCATCCTCTTCTTCTTCATCATCCTCATCCTCTTCTTCATCCTCATCCTCCTCCTCTTCTTCTTCTTCTTCTTCTTCCTCATCCTCTTCTTCTTCTTCTTCTTCTTCTTCTTCATCATCCTCATCCTCTTCTTCTTCTACTACATCCTCATCCTCTTCTTCTTCTTCTTCTTCCTCATCCTCGTCCTCTTCTTCTTCATCATCCTCATCCTCTTCTTCATCCTCATCCTCTTCTTCTTCTTCATCCTTAACCTCCTCTTCTTCCTCATCCTCATCCACTTCTTCTTCTTCATCCTCATCCTCCTCTTCTTCCTCTTCCTCATCCTCATCCTCTTCTTCTTCCTCATCCTCTTCTTCTTCATCCTCATCCTCTTCTTCTACATCCTCACCCTCTTCTTCTACATCCTCATCCTCATCCTCTTCTTCTTCTTCATCATCATCCTCATCCTCTTCTTCTTCTTCTTCTTCTTCTTCTTCATCCTCTTCTTCTTCATCCTCATCCTCTTCTTCTTCCTCACCCTCATCCTCTTCTTCTTCTTCTTCTTCATCCTCATCCTCTTCTTCTTCATCCTCATCCTCTTCTTCTTCATCATCCTCTTCTTCCTCTTCTTCTTCCTCATCCTCTTCTTCTTCATCCTCATCCTCTTCTTCTTCTTCCTCATCCTCATCCTCTTCTTCTTCCTCATCCTCTTCTTCTTCATCCTCATCCTCTTCTTCTACATCCTCACCCTCTTCTTCTACATCCTCATCCTCATCCTCTTCTTCTTCTTCTTCTTCTTCTTCATCCTCATCCTCTTCTTCTTCTTCTTCTTCTTCTTCTTCATCATCCTCTTCTTCTTCATCCTCATCCTCTTCTTCTTCTTCTTCTTCCTCACCCTCACCCTCTTCTTCTTCTTCATCCTCATCCTCTTCTTCTTCATCCTCATCCTCTTCTTCTTCATCATCCTCTTCTTCCTCTTCTTCTTCCTCATCCTCTTCTTCTTCATCCTCATCCTCTTCTTCTTCTTCTTCCTCTTCTTCTTCCTCATCCTCATCCTCTTCTTCTTCTTCATCCTCTTCTTCTTCATCATCCTCATCCTCTTCTTCTTCTTCTTCCTCTTCCTCATCCTCTTCTTCTTCATCCTCTTCTTCTTCCTCTTCTTCTTCTTCATCCTCTTCTTCATCCTCTTCCTCTTCTTCTTTTTCTTCTTTTTGTCTTCCTCGTGCAGGTCACTGCAAAAAATCGGCCGATTTGCCCACTAATTGCCGCGAAAATCGGCCGATCGACAAAATCGGCCGATTTTTTTCCAACTTTACAGAAAAAAAAAACGGCCAAAATACCGAAAAACGGCCGACCAAATAGCCCACTAACGATCCGAAAATCGGCCGATTTTATTTTCAGCCGAAAAATTGGCCGATTTTCGACCCATCTATGGCCTGCATAAGTTCTGGAACACTCCGGAAGATAGGAAAAGCAGAAGACAAGCAGCTTGTGAGTCACTGAACAGCTCCTAATTATCCCCTACTCCTTTGTCTACAGAGAAGCCAACTAACAAACTAGAAGGGTGTTATGCAGGCCATAGACGGGTCGAAAATCGGCCGATTTGTCGGCCGAAAATAAAATCGGCCGATTTTCGGATCGTTAGTGGGCGATTTGGTCGGCCGATTTTAGCCTTTTTTTTTTTTGGTAAAGTTGGAAAAAAATCGGCCGATTTTCGCGGCATTAATGGGCTAATCGGCCGATTTTTTACCGATAAAAAATCTGCGCATGAGCAGTGACCTGCAAGAGGAAGACAAAAAGAAGAAAATGAAGAAGAGGAAGAGGATGAAGAAGAGGATGAAGAAGAGGAAGAAGATGAGGATGAAGAAGAGGATGAGGAAGAAGAAGAAGAGGATGAGGATGAAGAAGATGTGGATGAAGAAGAAGAAGAAGAAGAAGATGAGGAAGAAGAAGAAGAAGAAGAAGAAGATGAGGATGAAGAAGAAGAAGAAGAGGATGAGGATGAAGAAGAAGAGGATGAGGATGAAGAAGAAGAAGAAGAAGAAGAAGAGGATGAGGATGAAGAAGAAGAAGAAGAAGAGGATGAGGATGATGATGAAGAAGAAGAGGATGAGGATGAGGATGAAGATGAAGAAGAAGAGGATGAGGAAGAAGAAGAAGATGGGGATGAAGAAGAGGATGAGGAAGAAGAAGAAGAAGAAGAGGATGAGGATGAAGAAGAGGATGAGGATTAAGAAGAAGAAGAGGATGAGGATGAAGAAGAGGGTGAGGATGAGGATGAAGAAGAAGAAGAAGAAGAGGATGAGGATGAAGAAGAAGAAGAAGAAGAAGAAGAAGAAGAAGAAGAAGAAGAAGGATGAAAATAAGAAGAATTCCAGTCCAGCAAAAAGTGTCTCTGCAGAGAGCTCCGCTATTTCTGACAGTTCTCTGACAGTTCCTTCACATTTACAGCAGTTGAAACATTATATCTATTTGTTTCCGAATAAAAACATCTGTATCCTAAATGGAAACAAATAGATACAATGTTTCAACCGCTGTAAATGTGAAGGAACTGTCAGAGAACTGTCAGAAATAGCAGAGCTCTCTGCAGGGACACTTTTTGCCGGCTGTAGACGGGATGAAAATCGGCCGATTTTTTTTACCATTGGTGGTAACGTCGGCCACTTGAACGACCGATTGTTCGTTTTTTTAAAAGAAAAATCGGCCGATTTTCGACCCATCTATGGCCTGCATTAGTCAGTCAGTTCAGTCAGAATTTCATAGCATCCTCTATTCCTGGTTCTTTAACTGGTTTGCTCTCTCACTAAACTATGCACAAAGCAAATTACATTGCGCCAACTGTATGGCATATTGTAGAACATCCCCTTGCATGCAAGTTGAAGGCCCTAAATTGGTAACACATTCTAAGCCTATTAAAATAAATCTTATATGTACTTTTTGAGGCCAAACTCAGCTTGCTGCTATGATGGTTAGTTCTATACACTACATTTGCTAGTAATCCTTGCAATGTACTGTATATAATTGAACAGGAGAGATGTTTTTCCATTCACACACCTGGATTTTACTTCACTTCAATGTGCATAACTTTTTTTAAACTATACAAACATGACATTGCTGAAGATTATGCTAAAAATGAAGAATATAACATATTTAACAATATACAGTTGTTAAGAATATAACATTTTTAAGAGATATTTTCAGAAGAACTGTTCCACTACTGCTAATGCACCATCGATTCCAAATCATCTGTGTGGACATGCCATTTCACACAGAAGCTCTATCATTGAACAAAGCTGTGATGTCAATATGCTGGAATTACTACACATACAGTAAAGCAATAATCTTTTCTGCTGAATAGTTCAAGAATACAATATCCTAGCTTAAAGGATTTGCAAATTATGCAATCATTTGATGTGGTTAGGTATTTGCTTTTCAGTAAATGTTAGTTGACTCATTCCTTCTATTAAATGTATCATAAGAGTTTTTACCCAGAATTGTGTTTGTTCAATTGGCTTCATCAAAACATTTTTATTTGAATATAGAATATACTGTACATAGAAAAGTTAGTATGGTGATTTCACACAGAATGGGGTGTTCTTGTTATACAATGTATAATATTTTGGCTTAATAAGCCAAAATATTATCAAAAGCAACCAGTTATCATTCTACAATACATCTGAAATTAGGGGCATGTACCTCATACTGTAGCCAAATTA
The DNA here is from genome assembly GCF_062004578.1 of Staurois parvus. Taxonomy (NCBI): domain Eukaryota; kingdom Metazoa; phylum Chordata; class Amphibia; order Anura; family Ranidae; genus Staurois; species Staurois parvus. Next base: position 6,048,215 of record NW_028317867.1, on the reverse strand, counting down.
CCATTTGAATATTGAAAAGCAGATCAAAATATTAAGGTTAAATTAAAGAGGTAACTTTAGCATAATTGCGTCAACAAACTATAAATCTGTTGGAAGCCAGTAAGGCAAATCTTTTCAGTCTTTTACAATTGTATTGGCAAATAAACATTCGAAGTGGGCATGCGTATAAAGAATCTGTATCACCGTGTCTAACTGGGGACATTTATTTTGTTTCCATAGTCTTGCTATTGACAATCTTACCACAATCTTACCACAATCAAAGTGTGGACAAGAAAATCCCAATCCCCAAGTATGAGAGCAACAACAGGAGTGAAATAAATGGAGGCTATTGAGGTTATGAATTGAAGGGGAGTGCAAGGAAGAAACTGTAACAAACATTTGTGGGGTGTATTACCATCCATGTAAAATCTTTTTGAACAGATTCCCACTGGATTATACACCTTGCAGCCATCACATTGTATAGTACCATTGCTGGATAGTTAGAATAAAGTTTAAATCTTTTATTCCCACCTCACCATGGAGGGTAGTTTTACACTCCAGAGTTAACAAGAAGCTTGTACATGAGGGTAATCTCTTTCAGGTTGGGTCGAATTTATTGGGAACTGAAAGGAAACCTCTAATGTTGGGATTGTCCTTAAACCATAAAAATGTAGAAATTAATGGAAACAAAGATACTTGTAGAAATCCTGTTGGGGGGAGGGGGGGGGGGTCGCATAGGTGGTGCAGAGTTTGGCAAATTACTTAAGAATATCAACAGAATATATTTTTCTAATCATCTTTATATCTATTGCTTCAATTTTTTAAAGAGTAACTCCACTTTTGTTCATAAAAAAGTCCTTCCTGTTTCTGCTTTTAATAAAAATCAGTATGTTCTTCTATTCCCCTAAAAATCTGGTTCCTGAACAAAAGTGTTTGTGTTTAGTCTATTCAGCTGATGCACTTTCATTGTTCTAATGAAGAAAGTTGCATTGTCTGCATCCCTTTAGAAGTGATTAACCCTTAGGGAATATTTTACCAAAAATGTAATTCCTATTGCAGTGGATGCCTAAATGTTTACTTGTATCTTTGAGCAGACTTCTCAGAAAATCAGTAAGCCAATCAATCAAGCAGGAAATAACATTTCTGCGGTAGTTCTGTAAAGAAGGCCTCCAGGTTGCCATAATGCATTGAATTTTACAGAAAATTAGTAGCAGCTGCATACTGAAAATGAAAGGTAATTTAAAAAAAAAATAATTTACAATATAGCTTATGTAGCAGTTGCATGTGCTTTTTTTTTTACACCCATAGCATAGCAGTAATAGGGTCCATGTAGAATTTGGAAGTGTTGTGACCCATAATGTGGCACCCAGCAACAGTTTTGGGTTGATGGAAAACACATTAAGTTCAATTTGTTTCCACAATTTAGTGGAAGTAAGCTGTTTTGCTTAGTCCATCATTGTTGATTTACGGTATTTGGCTAGGTTTGGAGTTTTCCGTTCGGTTGGGGATTTTAGAGTATTAGAGTTTCTTTTAAAAATATGAGGCTGTTTTGTTTCCCCGAATATAGTCAGTTATGACCCTTGGAAGATTCTGAATGTGTAGTAGCAAAAAGGGGATGGGCAATGCTCAGAACAGATGCAAAATGTAGGGGAGGATGAAATTTTTAGTCACCGCAATTCTTCTCACAATGCATGCTTGTGTATTCATCAAATTCTAACACAGGGCAGAAATTTCTGCTAAATAGTAGTCTAGGTTGCCATTAGTACATTAGAGATCAGGACAGTTAGTTTTATTGTAAGATATTGTAATGAACAGGCGGGTGAGCAGGAGAACAAGAATAGTCCAGATATGGTGGCTTTGGGTTGAGGGTTCATGTTTACCAGGAGCATATGAAATTTGGATTTGTTGATTTTACAAAGGGAGATATGCTGAAACTTTTGAAGAAGCTTTTGTAAAGCATGCAGGGACTGTAAGAGATTCATTAGGAAGACCATGATGTTTTCTGCATATAATTCAAATTTGTGGATGTATTGCCAACTGTCAGCCCAGTGATGTTACTTTTAGAACGGATGGCTTCTTCTAGGTGATAATCTCGGTCTGGATCTGTTCTCTATGGGTCAAGCTGGCAAGAAGGGCAGAATTCAACCTCCAAATAGTGGATTTGAAGAGTTAAGATTAGTAAAAAAGATCGATGGAGATGCATGATCAAGCTAGATAATCAACCCTACTTAACCTTTGCAGTTTAGTAGTAACGTATGCTTATCTACCAGGAATAGATCCAGTCTAGAATACATCTTCTAACATGAAAAAAGAAAGTGTAATCTCTCTCTATGCCATGAACTCATCTCCACACATTATAAAAATCATTAGAGCTAAGCAGGAAGAGTGCTATGACCATATTAGAAGTATCTAAATGTGAATTGAGGATTTAAAGGATAAGTTCACCTTTCTCCCCATGTTACACCCATATTTAGGATGTAACATGCAGCATGGAAGCACACATGACCTCTGGAATCAACTTACATTTGAATTCTTGTCACAACCCTTGTGTGTACCTTCTGTTGAACTTTGTTAGTTTTCAAAAACAGCACTTCTGTGCATCCCTATGCTCCACAGAGCCTCCTCATTGCTCCCTGCCATCAGCCCTATGCTAAGACTACATTTCCCATCTGCCACCTTGGCAGATGAGTCTTCAGAGCACGAGCACGTTCCCTTTTCCTTTCCTACAGGGTGTGATCACAAACTCTGTGCTCATCCTTAGCTAGCTTCCTCCTTCACTCCCTCCCAACCCCAGCAAAGTGACAGCAACAAAATGAGAACAGACTGGAGAAGTGTTTCATCGGTCTGTGTCTCAATAGTAAAGGCAAGGTCTGGAAGAAATATATGTTCTTCCAAACCGAGTCAAAATACAATACAAGCATACACATTCATGTAAACATAAAATAATATATAATTTTATATATATAAATATATATAATGCAATTTTTATGCCAAAAAAAAAGAAAAAATATATATATATATATATATACACACACACACAAACATTTCTTTTAAAATAAACTGAAAGATTTCTGGCAGCTTATGAGTTAATATTCAACCCGCAGCAGCTTCAGACAGGGATCAAGGAGGCTCTACTTATCAAACCACATGAAAGAAACAGAGGGAGCAGGAATGTCTGCAACTGATAAATTTAAAACAAAAATGTGCTAAAAACGCTTGCAACCAATGCACATTACCCAGTGCTTATGTAAGAATAGTGAATATAACTAACCTTGAGCGCTAGCTATTGTATGTTCATAAACAACAATTGTCATAAATAGCAATCAGTATAACATTAATCACAGCAGTGCTCCACACTTTTAAAAGTTCATAGTCTTCTTCCACCAATTGGCGATGAAAAGTGCACTAAATCCCAAACAGTCAGTGAGATGTTTTCCTCTGGGTCAAATGGCTCACAGCTTCACCTCTCCACCTTTAGGTGTCCATTTAGGAACCAGCAGTAATAGATCGCTGCTCTGTTCTCCGGCATTCTCGGAGAACACAGTTCTCCTGTGAATGCCGTTTATGAAGCATATATAGATCAGTTCTCCAAACAAAGGGAGAACGGTCTACAAACGCTGGAAAATGGCTGATTTTACTATAATCTCACAAGATTACAGTAAAAGATCAGTTTACTAAGCAGAGGTAAGTTATCTCTGCTTAGTTTGCGGTCCCCCGATTCTCCAGCTCTGGGCCGGAGAATCTGGAGGGAGAACACAGATCTCCAGTGAAGGGCTGAACATGTTCTCCTGAGTGTTATAAACTGTGAATGACCAGAGAATAGCTGTGATCCTCTGAATCGCAGCTATTCTCTGTGTCATAAAAGGACACCTTAATCAGAGTAGCAGATCAATCACCCTTTGTGCTCAGTGAGCCACTTCCCCTCAGGATACAACACTCACCGCAAGCAAATGCCTGTCATATTACTGATAGGTAAACACTTTTAATTCGATCATCCATTTAGGGGGATCCATCCAAAATCTTCCTTCCCTACAGTGGCACTTTAAAACTCTAAAAGCTCAAGATATGGGAACAAAGCAACACACACAGCGTAATCCCATTTAACAAATGTACCACCTCCGCAACATCGCCAGAATACGCACGTACCTAACTCCAGAAACCACTAAACAGCTCATCCACTCCCTTATCATATCACGACTCGACTACTGCAACTCCCTCCTCACTGGCCTGCCTCGCCGCTGGCTATCCCCGCTTCAGTCGATCCTGAATACGGCTGCCAGACTCATCCACCTTACCAACCGCTCCGCTTCCACCACCCCCCTCTGCCAATCCCTCCACTGGCTTCCAATTGTGCAACGGATCAAATTCAAAATCCTAACATTGACGTACAAAGCCGTCCACCATACTGCCCCGAACTACATCACTGACCTAATATCCAAGTACTGCCCAGCACGCACACTCCTCCTTCTCTCTAGTTCCCTGGTCTCCTCCTCCCATGCCCGCCTCCAGGACTTCTCCAGGGTGTCACCCATCCTCTGGAACTCCCTGCCCCAACCCATCAGATTATCACCTACTCTCCTCTCCTTTAGGCGCACCCTGAAAACCCATCTCTTCAGGGAAGCCTACCCTACCCCCTGCTAACTTGACCGATCTCCTCCACTCTTCCTACCACTCCATCCCCCACAGCTACACATGTTCTGTCCCCCTTTGTAATGTACAGCGCTGAGCGAACTATTGGCGCTTTATAAATACTGTATAATAATAATAATAATAATACTGCTTGTTCATTCTCATTACAAAAATCACTCACAAAAATAAAAAGAATGGTTGCTTATCACATCTAAATTTGTTAGACGTCAGACCTCCACCATCACAGTAATGCATGTGGTATCTCACCATCCGTAGACTGACGTTACTTCCTTCACACCGTTTAGCCACGCCCCTAATGTTTCGTGCTTACAACTTCTTCTGAGGGAATGGCTAAATGGCAGTGCACTCCTTTATTTATAACTGACCTCCTTTGGTACATAACACTTTATATTCCTTTGTGTGCCAATGTCCATTCTATTAACCATAGTGGTATCCAGACAGAGACATGTAGTGGTCACACATCATATTGCATCTACCTCCATAGAAAAATCGTGCATCAAACCACACTTTGTCCCTCGATCTGTCTATAATCAATCTCTTTACATCACAAACATTATTTAAAATTTGGGTAAAATACATAATAAACCTTCTTGCACATTACATTCAATGCAATAAAGTTTAAAATGAACCCCTAACAGTATAAGCTCAGTACTGATATCTATTTAATAATCTCTAATGAAACAGTTGATGTGAATTTCAATGTTCAGGCCCTTAGAAGTTAATGTATCTGCCATATAAATCAATTTTATGCTCTTTTAGATAAATCCCTCACCATATTACTGCCCCTCCACTGAGGCAAGATCCTATCTACCCCCAAAAAATTTTAACCCAGCAGGATCCCTTTTATGACACTGTCTAAAATGTAGCAAAATGCTATGGCACTTGTATCCTATTCCAATATTATATATGTGTTCCGCTTTTATTTTTTTAAGGGGTCTTTTTGTGTGACCTCTATACATTAGCCTACAAGGACATTCCAAAGCATGTACCACATGAGTGGTGCTACATGTAATAAATTCACAGATTTTAAATTCCTTACTGTTTGCTGAAGTTGTAAAGCTGGTTATATCCCTTAATTGTTCATCTACCTGTTTACAAGCATTACACTTTCAACAGGCAAATCCCAAAATTACATCTGTTTCTTAGGGGGGGGGCTAGAATATTTTTAACCACTTTATCCCCAAAATTAAGGGCTCTCCGGTAAATAAAAGGTGGATTTTCCAGAAGCACCGGGCCTAACACCTTGTCCATACCCGGGATATGCCAGTCTCTCCTGGAAATAGCCTCAACCTCCCTGTATTGTACATGGAAATCAGAAGTGAAGCCCCACTCTTGGCTTTTATTAATACTGTTTGCTGTTTTTTCTCTTAAGCATTCCTCTCTAGGCACCTCCGTTACCTCCTGGATTGTCCTCTGCTTTTGGTCACTATTGTAACTCTTCTGGACAAATCTCTCTTTTATCACTTAAGATTGGTTCACAAAATCAGATACCAAACTGCAATTCCTCCTGACCCTCATTAGCTGTCCCTTAGGTAAATTTTCCAGTCATAACAGATCATAAACACTTGACAAAGACAGATATTCTGGTCAGTCTTCTTAAAATACACTATGATTAAGAGTCCCCCCCCCCTCTAAAGATACTAACATCTAGGAATTTGATCTGTTCACTGCTCCACTTGTACTCTAATTAAATATTGTTATTGATATTATTGAAAATGCAGAACCCACTCACCCTGACAGATTGTATTCTGTCTATTTACTACATCCAGTGTTGTCTTCTCCAGCTGTGTGTGAGTATCTGCTTATTGTAGACCATCATGTGGTACAATGTAATAGCCCTGTGATTTATTTAAAATGAAGTTCCCAGTTTCTAACATCCTAAGTGAACGGACTTTTTAGAAAGTTGTTTTAGAAAGGTGAGCAGCTACTAATTTCATTCTTATGGAGCGGCTTAGCTAATATATGTGTGGAGCAGATAGCTGTAACAGCGAGGTTGCTCTTGTGTGCAGGGAGTGAGAAAGCATTCCTGAAGAGGCTGTGAGTTCCCTAGCGCGTTCTTGTGGAACAGTGTGTGTGTTCTTGTTGAACACTTTTAGCTGCAGATTTCTAGTTCATAAGGATGGCTAGACACAGTATTATGGTGAGTTCATCTCATTTGTAGTCCAGCTGTCCTTCGTTAACTCTACTAACTGAAAGTCCGTATTTCATGTCCGAACATCAGCTTAAAGCAGAATCTGCACTCATGGTACACCAAAAAGGTGAATTTATCCTTTATTTGTAATCCCTACAGATTATGAGATTCTTGTCGACAATAGAGAATTTTTTGTATTATGGTAAAGAAAAAGCTTCATGTTAAGTGCTTAAACATTCACTAGGGTAAGAAGTTTCTCGATAACTGTGGAAGTTAAAATAATATATCTTTCATGTGGGTCAGAAAAGGCTTTGTGTAATTAGAAAGAGGCATTACTTCTAATGGCATGGTAACTCTGGAGGAGCTACAGAGATCCACAGCTTAGGTGGAAGAATCTGTCCATAGGAAAACTATTAGTCGTGCACTGCACAAATCCGTCCTTTATGGAAGAGTGGCAAGAAGAAAGCCATTGTTGAAAGAAGTCACTTTGCAATTTGCTAGAATACATGTGGGGGACACAGCAAACATGTGGAAGAAGGTGCTCTGGTCAGATGAGACCAAAATTTAACTTTTTGACCTAAAAGCAGAATGCCATGTGTGGTGAAAAACTAACACTGCACATCACCCTGAACACACATCCTTACAGTGAAACATGGTGGTGGCAGCATCATGTTGTGGGGATGCTTTTCTTCAGCAGGGACAGGGAAGCTGGTCAGAGTTGATGGGAAGATGGATGGAGTCAAATAAATACAGGACAATCTTAGAAGAAAACCTCTTAGAGTCTGAAAAATACTTGAGACTGCGGTGGAGGTTCACCTTCCAGTAGGACAACGACCCTAAACATACAGCTAGAGCTACAGTGGAATGGTTTAGATCAAAGCATATTCATGTGTTAGAATGGCCCAGTCAAATTCCAGACCTAAATCCAATGGAGGATCTGTGACAAGACTTGAAAATTGCTGTTCACAGACACTCTCCACTCAATCTGACAGAGCTTGAGCTATTTTGCAAAGAAGAATGGGCAAAAATGTCACTCTCTAGATGTGCAAAGCTGGTAGAGACATACCCAAAAAGACTTGCAGCTGTAATTGCAGAGAGGGGGCTGAATACAAATGCACACCGTACTTTTCAGATATTTATTTGTAAAAAATTTTGAAAACCATTTATCATTTTTCCTTCCACTTCACAATTATATGCCACTTTGTGTTGGTCTATCACATAAAATCTCAATAAAAATACATTTACGTTTTTGGTTGTAACTTGACAAAATGCGGAAAATGTCAAGAGGTATGAATACTTTTTCAATGCACTGTAACTATATTACACTGCTGCTATTATCATTTCCTTCATATGAAAAATACATTTCTGGACACTGCATGTGATAGATGTTTAGGTTTTTGTAGTATATGGGCTCTATAAATAACAAAGTTGAAAGCCATGATGCAAGGGTTGTAGCATTTTAAAATTTGTTGCAGAAAGGATACTAACTTATCGGGAGTCACAGGAATTCTTTGGAATTTGATGTTATTTCCTTTAGACCAATCTCCAAGGTCTAAGATTTTATCTTAAAACCCTTCTGAGTTCTGAGGCATGGTCACTATAAGCATCCACCTTCTCATTATGGGCTTTTGGATTTTCCAAAATTTACTTTCAATGTGTTTTTGGGGTCCTCGAGATTAGTAGTTTGGGACTAGAGCTTAGACACAGATGCGTTGTACATGTACTGTTAGGCTACGTTCACACTAGCCTTGGTTGCAAGCTGCAGACAGGCGTTTGGGAAGCGTTTTTACCATTTCCCAAACGCCAGTGAAAATTCTGCACATTACAGCATATTGTGCTGTTCACACAGGAGCGTTAGCGCCGCGGCAAAACGGACACCTCTGGTCGAGTCAGGAGGAGTTGAAGCCTCCTATTCAAGTCTATGGTGCCGCTCTGCAAACGCCCAGGCGGCGTTTGCGGTGCGGTTGCGACGTGGTTGCGGGGCGTTTGCGGAGCATTAACACCATTCAAACTTCATTATAGGCGTTTGTGGGGCGTCTTTAATGCTTGGGAAATGCCTAGCAACCGCCGCTAAACCGCGCATGCGGTGTTTGCAGAGCATTTGTGGAGCGTTAAAAAACGCTCCGCAAACGCTGGACCGACGCTTGTCAAACGCTATAGGGGCGTTTGACAAGAGTTGGAAAACAGTCAAGTGTGAACGAGCCCTTAATTACACTGTACTTTGTTATGGAGGGACAAAGTGTTAATTTAATACCATGCTCAAAAGCAGGGATGCCTGAGTCAAGGAGATCCTCCAGTAAGAAAAACCGCTAAGTCACTTCTGATTTGAGTGTATCAGCATCAGTTAACCAGCCTTTTGCTGTAGGGAGACTGCAGTGCAAAGCTGGCAGGGTGTTTAGACTAGTCTAAATTGTTGTGGAGCTATTGTGAAGTATGCCTGGTGTTCGGGTGCTTCAGGCGATTGTCCTGAGTACTAATTATATCATTTTTTTTTAACTGGCTTTGAAAGTACAAACATTGAAACTTACAGCTTTGAAAAACCAATGTCCACCTTTTCCTTTGTTCTATCAATATCCTCCATGTGGTCAGAAGTGCCCAGGGATGCATTTGAGGCCTAATTAAAAAGCTGTATTCGCTTCCGGTTCCGGCGCTGATGCTGTGAGGAGGTGAGACCCGCGGCTCCCGGGATCCCCGCATACAAAGCCGGCATTCTGCACAGGGGACATCTGTCAGCGGCTTCAGGAGCTCCCCACTGGCCCCCCCGCACGATCCTCAGTCCCTCCGGCATGGAGCGATTCCTCCTGCCGACTCCTCAGAGCTCAGGTCCCACCACGAGGGGAGAGGGATGCGGCTCTCCCCCTCCTGCAGCCAAGATGGCCGCCGCCCATGTTAATTCAATGGACACAGGCACAGAGGCTGTTATAAACGCTGGTGCAGATGTACACACCCTCCCTGCACACACTGATATAATTATACCAGCCCTGACCTCTACTCCTGGCACCTGTAGTTGCACAGAAGTGTATGACAAAATTGCACAAGCAGTCGCTGCCATTCTACTGCCCACAATCACACAAGCCGTGGATCATGCAGTAGCCACAGGCATTGAACAGATCAGAAAAGACATAGGTGATCATAGTAAACGTTTAACTGAAGTGGAACAGCGTCTGTCAGATTTGGAGGACGATGTTCACTCGCTGCGCTCAGGTGCGCTTCAAACCAATCGTACGCACCAATCCATCCTAGACAAGTTGGATGATTTAGAAAATTGCTCGCGCAGAAATAATCTGCGCATAGTGGGCCTTCCAGAATCATTTACAACCGGGGTGCTTCCAGAATTATGCTCCACACGTATACCCTCAGCTCTAGGTCTAACCACTTTGTGTCAGGTCGAGAGAGCTCATCGCTTGGGGCCGCCTTCGAATGACCGCCGTACACCGCGATCGGTGATAGTCAAGTATCTCAACTATGCTGATCGAGTGTCTATTCTTAATTCTTTCCGCAATTCTCGATCCCTACAAGTAGACGGTCACAAATTACTCCTATTTGCCGATTACTCGCAAGAAGTATCCCGCAAACGTAAGGCCTTTCAGGAAATATGTGCCACGCTCCACCAAAGGGGCTACAAATTCACCCTTGCTTATCCGGCTACTCTCCGCTTTACTACACCTTCTGGCGATACAAAGTCTTTCGTCCACCCTGAAGAAGCCACTCAATATTTACAAGATTCTTTGATGGCTACGGATGGTGCGACGTCTCCTCACCCTCGCACCTCTGGCCCTAGAGATCAGCGAAGCCCTCGCAAGGATCCACCGAAACGCCCACGTACCAACTTTGCTCTCTTTAAATCTCGCCAATCCTGAGCTGGCGCACTCTCTCAGGCGCTATACGGTTTACTCCACGAATTGGACCACCTACCTCATTTAACTGACTAAAAGTTTCTTGTGCCTTTAGCTATCATCTTCAGTCCACAGATAGCTATACCAGCTGTTAGAAAGCAATAACTTAGTTGATCCTGTGGTACTTTCCTCTCATTCTGCTTGATAGCATATACTTGTACTTACTGTGTCATCTCTTCTCTGTGCCTTGCCTCGACCACGGTTCCGCTCTGGTCATTCGATTTGTTGAGCCTCTTTTCCCTTTGGCGATGCCATTTAGGCATGGGGGCCATGCTCCCCTGCCCTCTCAACAACTCCAATGAGCCACTGCTGCAGATCATTACTCTGCTATTTCCCGGTTACGTTGGTCGCAGTACAGGGACAGCATGCAGATTTATGTGAAGTCCAATACACTGATAAGGTTTTTTGTTTGTTTTGCTCTTCTGACAGGCCCCAGTTGGGCCACCATGTTCCACTCTCTCTCTCCTTTCTTCTGTTCTTTTTTCTTACATTTTTCTGGAGAATCACCCCTTCCTTGGGAGTCGACCATACTTCATCAGAGATTGGGCGGTAATGGGGGATAGCTGGCTCCACCCTACAAAACTGTAAGTCCACTACCTTTGTACTCACCTCCTATCACGTGACCTAATGATACGTATTTATTCTTGGAATGTCAAGGGCTTAAGATCACCTCATAAACGCATGGCTATTCTCCGCCATCTCCGCCGACTTAGAGCAGATATAGCACTACTCCAAGAAACACACTTAGGCCAATCTGACTTTGTTCGTATGAAGAAACTTTGGGTAGGGCACGTTATAGGTTCTCCCTCACTCAATAATAAAGCGGGTGTGCTCATTCTGATACACAAAAAGCTCACACCTGACATAATCTCGGTTAACACTGATGAGGCAGGCAGATTCCTAGAGGTACACCTCAAAGTAGGCTCTCAATCACTGGTCCTCACCAATATTTATGCTCCAAACTCACCGTCAAAACAGTTTTTTCAGGACCTGTCCTCAAAGCTGTCCGCCTACATCCACCTACCTTTAGTAGTCGGAGGGGACTTCAATTCACTTATGAATGCCTTTGAAGATAAGTCAAAATCACTAGAACACAATCATCGCCCACTTTCAGAGTCCCAATCAACGCTCACACAACTGTCTACATTTGCGGAAGCAATGCAATTAACAGACATTTGGTGTTTAGCCCACCCACCCAGATGGGAAGAAATTCACCTTCTTTTCTCCGGTACACCATTCGCTTTCCAGAATAGACTATTTTTTTTGCAATTCTATTGCTTTGCAATACGCATCTTCCTCAGATATACATGACATAGTTATTTCGGATCATTCTCCCATATCCATAACCCTCAACTATCTTAACAACACACAATCTTACAAAACGTGGCGCTTTCCTTCCTTCTTAGCAAATAACCAGGAGGTGTTACGTCAACTCCAAGGTACTTGGGCAGACTTCCAGATCACCAATGCAGCTCACTTATCCAATCCTAACCTATTTTGGGAAATGGGAAAGGCAGTTTTACGTGGTAAAATCATCGCCTTTACATCTGCATATAAGAAAAAGGTCGCTCTAAAATACACAGAAGCTAGCAACCGACTCCGACGGACTCAAAAAAATTTGGCTGACTCCAACACACATGAACAGAGGAAAGCTTGGCTAGAGGCAAAACACCAATTCGAAACATGGGCAACAGCACAAGAATCCATGCACCAATCACATCTTGATTTACAGTATCATAAATTTGGCAACAAGCCGGGCAAACTCCTGGCTCGCTTGTGCCGTAAACCGTTTACTCCTACACAATTCACCTCCCTCAAGGACTCTCAGGGTATATTGAAACACTCCCCTGAAGAAATTGTTTCCATATTGGAAAGTTTCTACACTAAACTATATGGCCCCGACCCTATTGACCAATCACAGGCTTTGTCTTTTCTAGAAGGCATTGCTCTTCCTCAAATCGATCCCGTAGCACTCCAATCTCTTAATGCTCCTATATCTCAATCCGATATTCAATCCGCTATAAAAACTCTGGCTAATGGTAAAGCCCCTGGCCCAGACGGATACACTTCTGAGTTCTATAAACTCATGGTCACAACCCTTTCTCCTACCCTGCAATCAGTTTACTGCTCTATACTAGAAGGGGGTGCCTATCTTCCATCTGCCTTTCAGGCACATATAAAATTAATAGCAAAGAAAGACAAAGACCCGTCTGACCCAGGTTCCTATAGGCCGATCTCCCTTCTAAATTTAGATGCCAAAATTCTATCAAAAATTATCGCAAATCGTTTAGCTATTATCTTGCCTTCCTTCATTCATCCCTCTCAAGCGGGCTTCATACAAGGACGCTCTGCTGCTTCAAACATCCGCAAAGTACTAGCAGTGTTAAATCATGCTAAAATTAATCCTCACCAAGATCTAGCGATAATCTCTCTTGATGCTGAAAAGGCCTTCGATAATGTTAACTTCCAGTGGCTGCAGATGGTTTTACATAGATTTGGCTTCTCAGGCCCTTTCACTCATGTAGTCCAAGCTATGTACTCAGCTCCTACAGCACAGGTGGTTGCTGCAGGGCACACATCTACCCCTATTAAACTGCATAAAGGAACAAGACAAGGGTGCCCCTTATCCCCCCTGCTCTTCAATTTGGCCCTAGAACCCTTAGCCCGCTTCCTTCTGTTCCACTCACAGCTGCACGGAGTCCAAATAGCTCAACAAGATCTACGTTTAGCCTTGTTTGCTGATGACATTTTAATTTTCACTGCCAACCCAACTCATGACCTGCCCTATATACAGGATATTTTCACAGCCTTCAGGCACTGTTCGGGTCTTCGTATTAACTTCACGAAAAGCGAAGTCCTTCCCTTATTCCATGCACGCACTCCCTCATGGGCTCATAATTCTCATTTCAAAATTGCCCCTTATCATATTACATACTTAGGAATCAAAATTGGAAAACTTGCCTCTTCTCTCTACTCGCTCAATTTTTCACCAACAATTCAAAAAATTATAGGCGAACTAGAGGTATGGAAAGAGTTACCACTGTCACTTGTAGGGAGAGCCCACCTCTTCAAGATGGTGAGCTTCCCGAAATTGTTATACCCTCTTCAGACCATCCCTCTACTACTTAAGCATACGGACATACTTAGACTAAACAAAGCGCTCTCTACATTTATTTGGAAAGGACGTCGGTCACGCATTGCCCTGCATAAGCTATATCTGCCTAGATGTGAGGGGGGAATTGGTCTTCCAAATATCAGAGTATATAATCTCTCCTGCATCTTACGGGTGTGTATAGATTGGTTGACCAAATCCTCCAACTATTTTAATCTGCAACTGGAATCTGCCATGGCCCATCCTTTCGATCTTGCAGCCCTTTTACATTCAAACCCTAACTCACTCCCTCCACACTTAAAATATAATCCACTCATCCGTGATACCCTTATCACATGGAGGGAGATCAGACGTAAATTAGGTGTATCCCCATGGGTTTCCCGTTTCCTCCCCATACATCGTAATCCTGCTTTTTCTGTCCCTCAACAACACGCAGCTTATGATCTATGGTTGGAACGGGACCTCAAACTAGTTAGCCAATTATACGACACGACCTCTGGCTTTCCTTTATCTTTTTCTCAGATTTCAACTTCTTTCAATCTACCTCCTCACCATTTTCTGTATGTATTGCAAGTTTGTAATTATGTGAACAAGATAACATTGGTTAAATCTGGTCGCTTCCGTTCCTCGTTCATAGACATCTTAGTTAGAAATCAAAAATACAAGATATCCCACATCTATGGACCATTAAACCTACACTATGTGCACCCTCTAGAGGCCTCCACTCCTACTTCTCCTTGGATCAGAGACTTTGACAACACACTCTCAATGGATCAAATCCTCACTGGTTTCAACAATACCTGTGCCTTCAACTCCAATGAGTTCTGGCGAGAGCAACAATTAAAGTTAATGCACCGTGCCTATATGCCATGCCTGTATGTCCGTGGGAATCCCTCGGTCTCTACCTGCCCTTTGTGTGGACACTATAAACCTTCGCTAAAACACAGATTTTGGGATTGCCAACTAATATCTTCTTTTTGGTCCCAACTACTCAGCTATATCACCTTCATCACTTCTCTACAACTACCAAGGGACCCTTTACCTCTTCTCTTCGGCAATTTGGAATCGGTCTCCACAGGGGCTCATCCGCTTCAGCTTGCCATTCTCCGAGCCATGAAACCATGGCTGTCCTCTTACCTGATGGTCGCGAGGAGAGCCATATTGAAAAAATGGGTCTCCAACAGTCCTCCAAATATCTCGGATGTCAAGTCAGCTCTTAATGCACTTCTTCGTCTGGACCAGCTCCACTTCCTCACCTCATCCCTCCAGCACAGAGAGGATCAATATAATCGAAAATGGAGACTCTATGTTCAAAAATCCTTTCCAACCACAGAGCATCAGTTTTTCCTTCATGGCTCTTCTGGGATGCCCCAATCTGGAAACATGATCCAGTAAATCCGGACATATTGTTTTGATTTATGAGGATTTAAGGTGTGCATGACTATATCAAAACACTTACAATACTCGTTTGTTGCTGCTCTCACATCACTTCTAGCCAATCTAGGCAACCATGCCATATTTCCTTTCATCTACCTCTTCTACCATTTTCTTTATACTTCATCTTCATCGCACATTCTTTTATAACTTCTCCCCCCCACCCTTAATCAGCGAGGACTTACAACACGTATATCAATTTTTGATACAGGGAGTTGCCTCTAGCTCTATTATTCTCTCAAAACACAGCGCTCGGCTCATTACCAAATATTCTCAAACGACTTCTTGGGAGGGGATCCTCTGGCCCGTTCCGACATCATTTTTCCACCTCTTTCTTTTTTTTTCCCATCTTTTCTCCATACTAGCTTCCTTCTCCACTTTCTTCTCCTTCTGAATAGATCTACCTATCTTCTCTGCTCCTTCTTTTTTTTGATTATCTCCTCTTCATACCCTTCTCTTCTACTTCAACATCCACGTCTTACGCATGACAACTGAAATACTCTAAGCACCCCAGTTCCCATTCAAAGTTCTGTGATATGTCCTGATCTTCTTATCTTTGGATATATATCATAGCTCACCATTACACATCCCCTACACACTCTACTGACTCACAATGCCTCCCCTCTTTTTTCTCATCTGCCTTCAGAGTTTCTGTTCAGAGGTTCTAACTGCTGACATTTCGTGAATCTTTCTGATCAGTTTTCTATGCAAAATATTGTATTGCTCATATTGGTCAATCTATCAGTTCTGTTACATAAGTTACTTTGTTGCCATGATGCATCCTTGGAGTGTTTCATCCGCTGAGTGTTTGTAAATTGAAAAACTCAAATAAAGCTTTGTTTAAAAAAAAAAAAAAAAAGCTGTATTCAGGGAACCATGTGCTGATAATGTCAAAAGAACACCTTATCACCATGCACACCTCTTTTGATGCTTGTAGCCTTATTTTCTAAGAAACTCATAACAAAAAATAAAAAACTATGTTCTATATATACACTATATTGCCAAAAGTATTGGGATGCCTGCTTTTACACACACATGAACTTGAATGGTCCACCCTTTACAGCTATAACAACTTCAAATCTTCTGGGAAGGCTGTCCACAAGGTTTAGGAGTGTATCTATAGGAATATTTGACCATTCTTCCAGAATCGCATTTGTGAGGTCAGGCACTGATGTCAGACGAGAAGGCTTGGCTCGCAGTCTCCACTCTAATTCATTACAACAGTGTTCTATCGGGTTGAGGTCAGGACTCTGTACAGGCCAGTCAAGTTCCTCTACCCCAAACTCGCTCATCCATGTTTTTATGGACCTTGCTTTGTACACTGGTGCACAGTCGTGTTGGAACAGGAAGGGGCCATGTCCAAACTGTTTCCACAAAGTTTGGAGCATGAAATTGTCCAAAATGTCTTGGTATGCTGACACCTTAAGAGTTCCCTTCACTGGAACTAAGGGGGCAAGTCCAACCCCTGAAAAACAACTCCCCACCATAATCCCCCCTCCATCAAACTTTACATATGGCACAATGCAGTCAGGCAAGTATCGTTCTCCTGGCAACCACCAAACCCAGACAAGTCCATCAGATTTCCAGACAGAGAAGCATGATTTGTCACTCCAGAGAACATGTCTCCACTGCTGCAGAGACCAGTGGTGGCGTGCTTTACACCACTGTATCCAACGCTTTGCATTACACTTGGTGATGTAAGACTTGGATGCAGCTGCTCAGCCATGGAAACCCATTCCATGAAGCTCTCTATGCACTGTTGTTGTGCTAATTTGAAGCACAACGTTTGGAGGTCTTTAGATATTGACTCTGCAGACAGTTCGCGACTTCTGCACATTGTGTGCTATAATACCACTAACAGTTGGCCGTGGAATATTTTGTAGCAAGGAAATTGCACTGACTTATTACATAGGTGGCAACCTATCAGGGTACCACACTTGGATTCACTGAGCTCCTGAGAGTGACCCATTCTTTCACAAATATTTGTAGAAGCAGTCTGCATACCTAGGTTCTTGATTGTATACACCTGTGGCCACGGAGGTGATTGAAACACCTAAATAATTTATACATATACAGTACATACAGTATGTATATTTTATAAATTATACAAGCCACCTTGTAAGAGGACAGTTAACATTTTCCCATTAGGTGTTCCCTCTTTACCTAGGCGTACAGAGTCCAGGCATTCCTTCTCTTCACTATCGGGATGTAAGCAGTGGACAAAGCATGCTGCTGACTCCAAGACAGCAAAAAGTCCTCTTATTCTTTCTGTTGTGCTTCCAGTTCTTGTCCTATTGTACCACACAGTGTGTTATCTAGCAGAAACACCAGAGGGATTGTGCTGCTAATCAATGCCTCATCATGGTTCATCATTCTGGCTGTCTCTTTGAATGTTGAAAAGATGTTGCATGCATGCTAAGTCAGAATCCACTGGTGCAATGAAAAGTACATCAGCTGTCAAAACGGTCCTCACTGGGTGCTGACACAAATCACAATTGTTATCCGATGGCTCTTGCCTGCCCTCTGCTCTCCTCTCACACAATTCTTGCACAGTCTGACCCTCAATCAGCTGACCTGGTGAGCACTGTGCAGGGGCACACTACATGGGGGGTCCATTTTTACAGGCAATCCAGCTGTCAGCCTTATGATATTGTGGACTGGACTCTGGCTCCCTGTTGCACTTAGACCTTCACCTGCAGAGGCCCTACATTGTTGATGAGCATATTTTTAACTGTTTACATGTGAGTTGTCAATCGTCTTTTCTCCACAATAAATATGTAAATGAAATACACTCAAATCGTGTTCTCTTCTGTTCTTATCTGTTGCTCCTAGAGATACTTCAGTCTTCCAGAGATCCTGTACAGAGTGCCCTGAGGCTAGCAAGAGTTAACCCTGGAAATTCCAATTTGGATCACATGAACTTGTTTGTTGAACTTGTAGTACATTCTATCTAGTTCACGCTACTCTCTTGAGCCATACCGTTAATTATTTGTGTTATACCAGCCCTTTAGCTCTCGCATTGATTTGTAGGGGAAACCTCACAAAAAAACTAAAAATTCCGCATAGGCCCAATCTAGTCTATAGCATGCTCTTATTTGAGCATGCAGCCTTGCTGGTCAGGAAAGGGAAGGATGAGCATGCCCTCTCCTCTCCTGAACCATACCAAGTTACCCTCAACATGAGGAGGGTACCTTGACCGGCAAAACATCTTGTATCCATGTTAATGAGGACAAAAGCCACATCCTTGGACTGCTGGTTGTGGGGGGTCTGCTTTTTGAGAAGTGCTATTAGAAAATAATTATTAAAAAAATGTCCCACAATGTCCATTTGGGCAATGATGTCACCCAGGATACCCCACCACTTTGTTTACATTTCATTTCATTCACAACAGTCGGTAAGGTTTTTCTTTTGGCAGGTTGATGGGTATCATTCATTATGACTGCCATGGGTATGCATTGCTGGAACATATGATTGACAGTGGATTTACATTGTGGGACTTTTTTGGATTTTTTATTTTTTTTATAAAAGAATTGTCAACATTGTGTATCTTTATTTACTTATACAATAAAGAGAGAAAGTGACCAATAGATAGACTCTCTGGTAGCACAACCAAAATTAGTGAAAGTGCAAAGAAAACAAAAGATAACAATAAATGTCTATAATAGTGAAGCCCATATAATGTATGTGAAAGCACTCTGTAATATAGCCATAAACATGACCAATCCAAATTCTAAATCCAGTATTCATGCACTTGTTTAATCACCTTGGTGATAAAAGTAATAGACCACTATAATATGGCTCCACACAGAAATGATTGCCTTTCATTTTACTGATCAGCAAAAACGCTTGAGAACAGAGCTCCTTTCTTGCAGCTCCACTTCTCAAAGTAACAATTGATAACTTCCCCGTGAACTCCATATTAGGATTTAAACAGGCCTTAAAAATGCAAATACACTTTAGGTAGATGCATTATAGTCAGGCATAACATTATCATAAAGCTTAAAAGTGTTACTAAAAATGTAAGTTATTTGAAATCATTTTAAACCTGCAGCTTTCATATACTGTAAATACAGTCTGGTGATGCTTCCATGAAAGTCCTTGTTCTGGCATTATAGGATGACTTTGTTCCAATAGTGGGCTTGTATTGGTATCATGTCACATGTTGATCTGATGGAGAATAAAAGTGACCACTGTAAAACACATTGCACAGGCAATGTTCACTGATATCACCATCGAGAAATATGCCCTGAAAAATGCTATAAAGCCATCACTGGAGCAAGTTAATGGAGACAGAGAGAGGCTGCTTAAATTTAGCAATCTAGACAAAGGATAAACAAAAGCAAAAATACATATTTGATTTAAATAATTGTTTATGATTTATAGTACTTTTAGACAACTAAATATTATTTGGTTAGTTTTTCTTGTACTAAAAGTTTAATTTTGGGGAAGTAGGTGGGGGCCTTAAAGGCAATTTTGCTGCAGATTTCATAATCCACATTATTGGAAACACAACCAAATTATTTTAGACATTAAGAAAATGTTCTAAGGGTATAATGAATGATTATTATTAAAACGTGTACTGTTTAGTGAAAGCAAATTCAATAAAATATGTTTTCTATAAAATCACAACAATGAGTATGCAATCTATTTTATCATAGTGATGAATATGTCCAATAAATGAAAATCCTCAATGAAATCCCCCACATGACTTCTTAATTCTCCAGAACTTGGGTATTCTCTATTTATAAATATTAAAAATGGTGAACTCCTCTTTCTCTTTGATCCTCAAAGAGAATATATAAACTGCACATAGTGCATTATCTTTGTCACACAGTGAAAATTAAAATTACAAACCACTCACATTAAAGTGCTCAAAACCAACCAAAACCCCAAGTGTCACTTCACGTCTTGTGTCCGTAATTCCTAATCTTACACTATAGGTGTAGATAGCTTGCTCATAATGAATTTCTAAAATGTGAATGCTTCCTTCCTCATGAACAGCCTTTCCCTCCAAGCAATTTAATTGTATATAGCGTGATGTTATACACAACTTAAAACCGTGCCACACCGAGCTCACTGGTTACCAATCCACTGATCACCAATCATGTGAAATCATATATACTCCATCACCATGCAGTCCATGCATCTTACCCAACTGCAAGGGGATCAGGTTGTAAGCAATTGGGGTCCTCTTCTCTCAATATCACTATGATCTCTCTTGTCAGAATACAGTATTTAAATCGAAGAGAACAGGCAGCCATCATGTAAAATATCAAGGCAATAAAATGTATTATATGAAAAAGCACTTACAATTTGTAGTATGTACATCAGCATTGGTACAGATTCCAAAGGACCGGACCTCTTCCAAAATGGCCACCACGCAATTGTGGCACATCTGGAGCTGTATATATCATTATCTGTGCCTGTGGATCCTTCTATGTTGGTAAAACTATACGTACTATCCTTAAGAGATTCCAAGACCACCTTTATGACATTTCCGCTTAACATCTCAAGTTTCCATTGGCGAAACATGTTTGTCTTGAACATAACAGCAACCCCCAGTACTTGCATTGTTGGGTACTGGAGGTCATTCCCCATGACACTAGAGGAGGGACTTTGACAAAGTGGTACTCCAACATGAGACAAGGTAGATATGGGAATTGGAGGCTACAAAACCTCTGGGTTTGAACGAGAGCTTGAGCTTTGCCCCCTTCTTGCCAGCCTAGCCCTCCCCCTTCTCTGGATTCCATCTCCCCAACCTTCCCTTTTTTTTTCTTCTTCTTCACCACTACATTGTTTACATTTGGGTTTTTGTATTTTATATTTTTCTATATAAAATAGGGTTTGGTGGTCATTGGTGCATGACTGTGAGAAGAATTTTAATCTGATATAAAATAAAAATTTCCATGGTTTGTTGACATGGTTGTTTTTCCCTTAGCTGGGTGCTCTTTTTTGGGCTATTATATTTTCTCCTCATTGGGGTCCATTCCCTATGGGAGGAGAGGGGTTCTGCAGGCAGGTGGGAGCTAGTTGATATAAGGCTTATCGGTTGGTAATCCCGGTATCCCTTTATGCTGCTTAGGAAACATTTAGTGCTGCAGCATTATGATGTGCATCCACTAGATGGTGCAATGGATGTCTTGCACCAATTACTTTTCCTCCCTGTATGTCTCTCTTGGCTTCCCAGTACTGCGCATGTGCGTGACATCATACGCAAGCCGAGTCATGATGTGGCCATGCCTCGTCCATGTGCAGTGGAGACGGGGTGGCCATTTTAAGTGCCCAGCTCAGCAATCTTGTCAAGCAATTTTTGAGCCTACCTCTGAGGCAGCCGGTATTACCGGTGAAACTGGTCAGGAATGGGCCAATACTACACTCCCAGGTCCTCCAGTGAACCCTTCATGGACTTCCACCTTACTATAAGTACCTTTACTTGTCTTGGATGCTCCTCCTAGTGGCTTCAACTCTCCGACCTTTTGCTGTTTTGCTGTCAATTACCTGGCAGGATTGCTGATATTGCATTATTTGCTTACTTTTCACACATTATGCTCTGCCTGACTCAGAAGATACTTATAAGGCTTAATGCTTAAAGGGACTGCCTGCTTTTTTCTCCATAGGGGAGTTTGTGGTGGCCATTTTTTGATCAATTGAGGAGTTGCTGCACATTCTGATTGCTCACAGGCTCTACCATGTGCACCCATGTGTATTAAAGGGACTGTGTCTCTTCCAAAACAATGACTGATCCTGCATATGATTAGTCACTGTGCATGCCATGTTATAACTTCAGTTACTGCTGTTAAAGGAGTCTCTATGCTGGCATGCTCATTTATATTCAAGGGACTGCCTCACCTGTCTTCTTGCATACTGAAAAGGAATGTACTGTGACCATCCCACTTTAGATGGAGGAGCTGCTGCACATATTGAAGGCTCAGATTAATTGCAATGCGTGTGCCTATACATTAAATGGACATTGCCTCCTCTGAATACTATTCTACTCTGCATTGGACAAGCCACTGTGCATACTACACTGCAATCTAAATACTTCTGATGCGAGGAGTTTCCATTCTGGCATGTTTACTTACACTTAAGGGACTGCACCTTTGTCCACTGTTTCAATTTGTTGAGTCTGCAGGTTATAGATATGTCCATGTCTACACCTTAAAGGGCGTTCTATACACCACTCCAAATATTATTCAGCTCTGCACATGACAAGTCACCATGCATACTTTGCTGCAATCCAATTACCTCTGATATAAGGGGCTTTAAATGCTGGCTTGTTCACCCACACTCAAGGGACTGTTCATTTGTCTATTATCCTGCAGATGTCAGCTTGGCCACTGAATCTTACACCCCCCCAAAGGGAGCGCACTCTTCCTCCAACCACATTTGGGGCATACTTACTTTCAGGAATATCTAATAATATATATCAGGAAATCCTCCAGCTGAGTCCTGGACCAGGAATGCCTATACTATGTCATGTATGAGGGAGGTTATGGTGGCCTGTTAAGATCTCCCCTGGATGGTGCCCTACTGTTTGGCACCTGAGGGAGCTACAGGCCTTTGCACATATATTATACAATATTGACATCCTCCTCTGAACTACATGTGGTCACCTGGGACTGGATGATGTTACAGCTTCATACCTTTTAATGCAGGAGGGAGATTTGTTTGGTCCATCATGTCCTCCCCTGGTTCATGTTTATATGTACCTCCCAGCGGGGTGTCTATTTAGTGTATGAGGGAAGTGCTGTATTGAATTTTACATCCTCCCCTGTATTGCACTAATCACCATATGTGCATGGGTGGTCCAGTACTGGTCTTATCTTGGTGCTCTCGGCTAGTCAATATTGGGCATAGGAGCATATTTTCTTTGCCATATGTGACTTGTATATTTTGTTGTATGGAATACATATTACAGCTCATGAGGGGAGTTATCCTTAATAACCAGTCTATTACTAGTGGGTATCCCCTTAGGGGATTTATACACGGGACCTGTGGAGTGTGGTTTGATCTTTTGTGTTTTATTTTTAACTTTTAATTTTGTCTGTGTCAATAAAGAAGTGTTTGTGCGCCATTGACCACCTTTCCTTTCTTTGTGAATTATTACTCTTTAACATTTTTCACATATATACAAATCCCCCATTCCGGTTGAGTCCATAACTAGTCAATTTGTGTAGTTTCTCAATATTTTGGTGTCTAGGGACTCCCGGTATAGCTTTTTTTCTTGATTACATATTTAGACACCTCTTTTGGAGGATTTGCAACTTCCGGCATCACCTTCTGATGCGTTTCATCATTACGACTTTGTCAAAGGATGCGTCCGTCAGAGGTGTGGCTGGCTTAAATGCACTGCACACCGTCCTCACTCCTCCCTATATCTCCATCTTATAAGAGGGCTAAGGCGCTACAATTTAAACTGAATTAACAAAGACAACCTACAATCTATATACTTAAAACAATAATCTAAAACTAAATAATGAGACGGATATTAAATAATCTTAAAACGGATCACAAACGTGAATCTGCAAATGGACCATAAGAAATTTCTATCAGCTGACATCTAGTGGTGAAAACACAGATTACACCTAATCAATATGATGCAGAAAACAGCCCAAATTTACCACTAAAACTTAGACATCCTCCTACTAATCTTAACTCAGTGCAACCCTGAATACAATTTATAAGAATTATCTCCTTAAATAAATATTGAGTCCCCTATTTTATCTACCGGTATGTAATACAAGAAAGAATATAAACCTCACACACCTGGATAGAACTATTTAGCTCTAAACGGAAATATGACGAGGAGAGAATCAATGGTAGATCATAGATTAACATCCAAAGAGGGGGAACTATCTCCCAGATACAGGCATAAGTACTAGATTCCAGTTGTGAGTACTACTAACCATCTAGCCATGCTTTAGACAACTAATTATTATTTGGTTAGGTTTTTCTTGTACTAAAAGTTTAATTTTTGGGAAGTAGGTGGGGGTCCTAAAGGCTATAGATTTCATAATCTACTTTATTGGAGACACAATCAAATTATTTTAGACATTGTGAAAATGTTCTAAGGGTATAATGAATGATTATTATTAAAATGTGTACTGTTTAGTGAAAGGGTATAATGAATTATTATTATTGAAATGAATGTGTGTACTGTTTAGTGAAAGCGAATTCAATAAAATATGTTTTCTATAAAATCTCATCAATGAGTATGCAATCTATTATATCATCATATTGTCAACAATCACCTTTGCAGGCTGTGTTACATTTATTATGAAATCTTTATCATTCATTGATCATAATATAAATAATTCAGTCTTATCATCTTTTTTATTAAAAATGTTATTAAAACTTTATTTTCAAGCTTGCCAGGAAAAAAATGGTATTTACTTTACTTAAGGCAAAAGCCAATGATTTTAAGCAGGTGCTATGATTACAGGATTTTATCTTATAGTGTGAAGCTACAGTAGTGCTATGATTAGTAGAGACAGCTTAAAGTGTTATTAAACCCGGGACCCTGCACTCACTATATCTGGTCTCCCACAGTACACACAACATGGAAGTGCAATTCTTTTTAGTAACTATAAACTGCTAAATACCTTTTCGCATCAGCAGTTAGAGCAGTCTTGTGACTTCTATCAGTGTTCAGCCGAGCATATGTTAAAACTTTTAGGAGGAGTTTTCATTTTGCTCTAGGAGAATACAGAATCCCTGACCTCTGTAAGGGCACTGCTGATTGGCCCTGTGCTGATCACATGCACTCTTCCAAGAAAAAAAAACCTCTCTAGCAATACACACCAAACTGAGCAGATGCAGAGTGTGTCCTCATGATATGTCTTTTCAGGAGATAAAAGGGGGACACTGGAAGAAGGAGAAGATTAGAGAAGTCAGGATCAAACAAGGTTCTTACACAATGCAGAAGATTAGCCCCTTAGGTTCCACATAGAGTATAACAAGCATGCTTTCTTGCATATAGAGACGGATTTTACTGTTGTGGGTTTAGTAACACTTTAAGCTGTAAGCAATCAGAACTTTTCTTATAAATGTTTGGCCCCAACCCTTTTTGACTTATGAGCTTTACTATTGGACAATGAGGATACCAGTCATATTGAAGGAACAATAAGGAGATTTTTTGGTGGATAGGTTCAAGCTCAGTTTTTACAGGGAATGTATTTACATATGTCTCTATTTGTGACTCTCCTGATTTTGAACTGTGGCTTTAACCAAAGTAACCCCAGTTTTTGCATAGTTTTGAATTACCAACTGGTGTACTTTAACAATGCAAGCCTGTTATAAATATTTGGAGAAATTGTGATGTAGCTCCTCAAGCGTAATAGTGTTTGTACATCATTACTAAGGTTTTTTCAAAGTAGAAAATAGATTCCCACTGCTCTTCCCATGTCAGTAACATAGAATAACATGCTGCCTGAGTGCTTTTGCTATGGGAACAGCACCATTCCCACTGGTTGCAGCTAGTCAGATTGCTGAGTATCTAGTCAAAGAACAGTGCTGGGAGGCAAGAAACTGGGCTTGAGAAGGCAACATGAGAGAATATACAGTCACAGGACTGTCTGAAGATGGGCACAGACTGAGAAAAGAGGCTATAGTATAAAAAGGAAATGTGTGTTCATCCTAAAGAGTAGCCATTTACAGAAAAGCTAAAGAGATAAAGGTGATGTGTGACCAAAAAGTAAAAGTAGTTTGTTACAGTTGTGAGCTAATGCTTAAAGGATAGGGGAATATTCCTTCAAAGTTGCTCTAACATTTTTGCCCACATCCACTAGAACAGGTTACCCCCCCTGCTGTAGTTACCTGAATTTTGAACTCAGGACCATGGTTTGCATTCTTCTGCTGGCTTCTTGATCTGATGTTTGTGTGTGTGTTCAGTTTGCCCCTCTAGACTTCTATAGTTCCTTAACTTGTCCAATGGTCCCACTGCAGTATATAAGCCTAAATGTGTATGTGCAGACATCAGATCAAAAAAGGCGGCACAGTTGTAGTAGTGAAGTACATTTGTGTGTTTAAAATTCACACTTTTCTTAAGTTATCTGCTCCTGTTCCAGGTTGCTGCAAGTGTTTGTATCACAATAAATGCACCATTCATTATTATGACATACTGACAATTTTCACCTAAATATACTGTATGAAATATATATAATATATGTGCATTCCCTAACTTGGTAGAGAGGCCATTAATTGCATAGATAATTCATAATGTAGGGGTACCAATCACATGCGTCTGTTCTTCCACTAATACTCAACATTAGTATCTGATTGTTGGCCAAGGTTGCAAATGCAACTATACAAAACAAAAAGACAAACAATAAACTTATATAATAATCCATCATAAAATAAAGTGTCCATCAAAGTAAGAGTGAACTTCATAATCTAATCATCAAGTAGTAGTGTCCACTGAGGAAGTCCAGCCCAGGAGTTAATGTATTACTAAACCTACAACAGTAAAATCAGTCTGTATATTCAGTAAGGCATGCTTGTTATACTAACTGTGGAATCAGCACAGGGCCAATCAGCTCTGTCCATACAGAGGTCAGGGGATTTGTATCCTTTGTATAGCAGAAAGAAAACATCTCCTGCAAGCTTTAGCTAGTGCTTGGCTGGACACAGATAGAAGTCACAAGACTGCTCCAACGTCTGATGAGAAGAGGTAATTAGCAGATTATATTTACTAAAATAATTGCACTTCGATGTTCTGTGTACTGTGGGAGACCGTGTATAGTGGATGCAATGTCCTGGGTTTAGTAACACTTTAACATGTATACGGGGTGGAGCCATGCACATAATTTCATCCTGTGGCCATCTTGTTGACATTGATGTTGATGTTT
Source organism: Staurois parvus (assembly GCF_062004578.1). Lineage (NCBI taxonomy): Eukaryota > Metazoa > Chordata > Amphibia > Anura > Ranidae > Staurois > Staurois parvus. The sequence goes on along the minus strand of NW_028317867.1, from coordinate 6,021,167 downwards.
ATAGAGGGTTATGTGAAAAAAAACCTTTAGTGTTTATAATTTCAATAATTTGTATTGAAGTTTTAATAACAAGACATTGTAGGTAAATATGGTTTATTTCGAGATATTGCAGTACAGGATAGTAAACAATATTTTCCCCACCAATTGGCTGGGGGTAATAATATAGTATGTGGTGATGGCATGAGAGGTATGCTCAGTATATTCTGAACTGTGTAAGGTTGTAGAAGAGATCTATAGGGGGTGGAGAACAGGGAGTAGGGAAAGGGGAGAGGGAGGGGATGGGTAAGTGCACCAGTCTAGGCAGATGGGTCAAGGTATTTTCTAGTTAATGTATAAGAGTTTTATACAGCAGTTTGGGTTCTGTAACCATCGAGACCAATGGAGCTTAAATGTGTGATTGGCAGAATTGTTTAGGGCAGATCTTTTTTCCATATCACATTGGATGTGTGGATAATAATGGTACGGGAGTCTCGAGGGAAATCATTGATTCCAATATGGAGGAGTGCTGGAGCAGCGTTTGGGGTTATTGGAGTTTTAGTTACCTTTAGTGTTTAGCAGAGCATCCCAGAGTATATGGGTACACAAGTATTTTTAATGCCCCTTTATTTAATTTGTATGTTTAAAGGTGTGTGACAGCACAGATTTACACGAGGTATCATTGCACATGCAACTAATCTATTGTTCAGAATGTAAAAAGGGTTTTAATGGATTAGGAATATACAAGATGAGTAAAATGATATATGATATAATATATTTTTCATATCTGCTGATCACATCAGCACTGGGAAGAGTTTCTTTAGGGGTGGAGTCAATATACAGTGTTTGCTGGCTATGCATCTCAATCACAATAAATAGTTTGTGCGGTGCCTCACAGTTTGTCTCTCATGGGATTGCTCTGTCAAGTTTTTTCCTGATCAGGTTATCAGTCACTATAACTTCACTGTAAAAATTAAAGCCTTTAGGTTGCAGCTGCATTTGCACTCCCATCCGTGTAATTGGTAATTGTCAGATACAATTACAGAATTGAAATAAAATAAATAAATAAATATAGTGAACAGTCTCTGCTTCTAGTAAATCAACCCCTTTGTGTGGGTACATAATAGCTGGAGCTCGGCTCACCAGTTCCCATCCAACCTTTGTCATTCTGTGTCACCTATGCCATTTGTGCACAATAGTCAACAGTCTGTAATTCTGAAGCAGGGAAATCACTCAGTGGAGGCTCACAGTAATAATAAAAAGCTTTCTGATTGTGCCTGCAAAAGATTATTCAAAATTCAGATTTATGGAATTGTGGATTTTTTGAGTTTGGAATAATATTATTATGTTTATTATTACTATTATTATTATTATACAGGCTTATAGCAGACATTACAGTTTCAATGCAGATTTGTAGAAGAGGAATCAAAGGCCCCTGCTCGTTAGAGCTTACAATCTAAGGGAGGGTCAAGTGATACAAAAGATAATAACTGTGGGGGATGAGCTTATGAAAAAAAGTGAAAACACAGTGTATTTGTTATATTCAGAATAGGCTTCTTTAAAGAGGAGGTTTTTTAGGGACCATCTAAAGATGGATAGACTAGGACAGTGGTGGGCAACCTTTTTTTTCAACTGAGCCAAATCTCGCCAAAACCACGATTGAAATTTATTTTGAGAGCCACATTTTTAAAACTGAAAATACATAGGATGGTACACTGTTTTTAGTTTCAATAAGTTTTTATAGTAATTCATCCCCCATAGTAATTCATCCCCCATATAGTAATTCATCCCCCATAGTAATTCATCCCCCATAGTAATTCATCCCCCATAGTAATTCATCCCCCATATAGTAATTCATCCCCCATAGTAATTCATCCCCCCTATAGTAATTAATCCCCCATATAGTAATTTATCCCCCATAGTAATTCATCCCCCATATAGTAATTCATCCCCCCCATAGTAATTCATCCCCCATAGTAATTCATCCCCCATAGTAATTCATCCCCCCTATAGTAATTCATCCCCCATATAGTAATTCATCCCCCATATAGTAATTTATCCCCCATAGTAATTCATCCCCCATAGTAATTCATCCCCCCTATAGTAATTCATCCCCCATATAGTAATTCATCCCCCATATTAATTCATCCCTCATATAGTAGTAGTAAGTAAGTAGCAAGTAGTAAGCCAAGTCCCCCCTGTGTCAATTCACTTACCTTTGCTCCGCGCGTTCTTCTCGCCATGTTCCCGCGCCGTTCCGGTCTTCAGGGCGGACTGTGAGAGGAGCCTAGCTCCTCTCACGTTCGTCACGCTGCCCCGCCTACACACATCCTGACAGCCAATCACTGGCTATCAGGATGTGAGTGGCAGCGAGACTGGCCAATCATTGCATTTGAGCGCGCTATCCTGGCTGTTTTTTCTTTGGATCACGCCCTGCGGGCCAGATTAAAGGTCCGCCGGGCCGTGGTTTGCCCATTGCTGGGCTAGCTGCAGAGTCCTGACTTTTGGGGCGGCCACCCGAGAGGAGGGAGGGGAGCGGGCGCCCGGCACACAGAAGAGCCGCATTACAGTGTGTAAAGAGCCGCATGTGGCTCGCGAGCCGCGGCTTGCCGACCACTGGACTAGGAGATAATCAGACAGATTGGGATAGGGAGTTCCAAAGGATGGAAGAAGCTTTGGAGAAGTCCTGAAAGTGAACATGGGAAGAGGTGGCAGGGAAGCTAGAGAGCAGGAGGTCTTGGGAGGACCGCAGAGAGCAGTTTGGTTGATATTTTGAGACCAAGTTAGTGGTGTAGCAAGGGGCAGAGTTGTGGATGGCTTTGTAAGTTACTTTGAATTTTATTATTTGGGTAAGCGGAAACCAGTGGAGGGATTGGCAGAGAGGGGTACAAGACACTGAACAGTTGGTAAGGTGGATGAATATGGCAGATGAATTTATGATGGACTGAATGGGGGATAGCCTATGTAATTGTAATCCAATGAGGAGAAAGTTGCAGTAGTTAAGGCGAGAGATAACTGAGGAGTGATTTAGAAGCTTTATGGTGTCATTGGTTGAAAAGGGGTGTATTCTGGAGATGTTGCTGAGTTTGGGGTTTCATGATTTGGACAGGGATTGGATGTGATTCTAAAATGACAGTTTAGAGTCCAGGGTTACCCCTAGCACCCTGGAAAGTTTATGCAGATTGCAATGTTGTCTGCAATGCTTTCATAGCTTTTGACTTTATGTCTAAAATAGTTTTTTAAAAGAAAAAAAATACTTTTTTTAGCCAAATTATCTTCTGGACATTATTTTGAAAATACCTTATTTCCACATGACAGTATGATGTATTATATAAAATGCCAGTGACATTAGCTAGACAGCACAGTCTAAAAAGAAGTAAACTTTAATAAAAGCAGTAATCACTTTACTGGTTTGAAAATATAAAAATGTTATTGGAGCATTAGCTATGTATTGTAATATAGAAAATTGGTGTACTTTTAATAGGTCTCACTCTCAGAAGAAGAAACTAATACCTTTGTTAATATTTTCTACAGGACAGTGTTGTATTCTAATCTTCTGCTCTACTGCACACAAGTCTGTCAAGTGACTTATTGCTTCACATTTATGCACTTAACAAGTTCCGAGCACTATAGTACAGATCCTGCTTTTCTTTTCAAGAGCATTTTTCCTGTATTACTTACACTAAATAAAGTGACGAGACATAAAGCTTGTTTCTGTCTTCAAAATAGTAAAGCATTTTAAGGTCTGCAGGCATTTGGGAACATTCCGTGTACATATCTGAGAAAGAATGCTAAAAAGAACTCCAGTTAACTGCATTAGATCATTCTAGCTGATACTTGTGAGATAAAAGAGTCATTGTATCCAAATCCATCTGTCACTTTCATATATGAGCACTGAGTGGTTAATATTGACAATGGGAACATTTGTTTTTTGGGGGGTTTATATAGTTTTTTGATAGTAGACGTTAAATTTATTGAGATAATCTTTGGTAATTCAAATGTACAGTGCATCCAGAAAGTATTCACAGCGCTTAACTTTTGCCACATTTTGTTATGTTACAGCCTTATTTCAAAATGGATTAAATTCATTTTTTCCTCAACATTCTACAAACAATACCCCATAATGACAATGTGAAATAAGTTTGTTTTGAAATCTTTGCAATTTATTAAAAATAAAAAATGAAAAAAAAAACACATGTACATAGGTATTCACAGCCTTTGCCATGACACTCAAAATTGAGCTGTGGTGCATCCTGTTCCCACTGATCATCCTTGAGATGTGTCCAATACTTGATTGGAGTCCACCTGTGGGAAATTCAGTTGATTGGGCATGATTAGGAAAGGCATAAATCTGTCTATATAAGGTCCCACAGTGCATGTCAGAGCGCAAACCAAGCCATGAAGCCCAGGGAATTGTCTGTAGACCTCCGAGACAGGATTGCATCAATGCACAGATCTGGGGAAGGGTACAGAAAAATTTCTGCAGCATTGAAGGTCCCAATGAGCACAGTGGCCTCCATCATCCATAAATGAAAGAAGTTTGGAATCACCAGGAATCTTGCTAGAGTGGGTCAACAGGCCAAAATAAACGATCAAGGGAGAAGGGCCTTAGTCAGGAAAGTAACCAAACACCCGCTAAGCACTCTGAAAAAGCTCCCGCATTTCTCTGTGCAAATGGCAGCTCCCCTGGAGTTTGCCAAAAGGCACATGAGGGACTCTCAGACCATGAGAAACAAAACTCTCTGGTCTGATGAAAAAAAGATTGAACAATTTATCCTGAATGCCAAGCACCATGTATGGAGGAAACTAGGCACCACTCACCACCTGGCCAATACCATCCCTACAGTGAAGCATGGTGGTGGCAGCATCATGCGTGGGGATGTTTTTCAGCAGCAGGAACTGGGAGACTAGTCAGGATTGAAGGATAGATGAATGCAGCAATGTACAGAGACATCCTTGATCAAAACCTGTTCCAGAGCACTCTGGACCTTAGACTGGGGTGACAGTTCATCTTTCAACAGGACAACAACCCTAAGCACACAGCCAACATAACAGAGGAATGGCTATGGGCCAACTCTGTGAATTTCCTGGAGTGGCCCAGCCAGAGCCAAGACTTGAACCCGATTGAACATCTCTGGAGAGATCTGAAAATGGATGTGCACTGACACTCCCCATCCAATCTGATTGAGCTTGAGGGGTACTGCAAAGAAGAATGGGAGAAATTGCCCAAAAATAGGTATGCCAAGCTTATAAGTCACAAGGACTTGAGGCTGTAATTGGTGCTAAAGGTACTTCAACAAAATATTGAGCAAAGGCTGTGAATACTTATGTACATGTGGTTTGTTTTTTCATTTTTAATAAATTGCAGAGATTTCAAAACAAACGTCTTTCATGTTGTCATTATGGGGTATTGTTTGTATAATGTTGAGGAAAAAATTAATTGAATCCATTTTGGAATAAGGCTGTAACATAACAAAATGTGGCAAAAGGTAAGCGCTGTGAATACTTTCTGGATGCACTGTATATACGATGGTAGGCCTTGTCCAATAAAGAGTACACATTTTAGGTACAGTTATGCATTGCAACCAGTTTCAATCTAATATGATTTGGTCAGACTCAATGTTAATTGGTTGTTCTTGAATAAAAATAAATTGTATAAAATTCAATAAATATTGTTTAAAAAAAACAAATCACATTTCATTTACTTCCAAAACAATGTGGAAAAATTAGATCTTCAAAATGCTTAAAAAGCGAGGGACTTCTTTTTCAAAATGTTCAGTCTTTTTTTATTTATATTAAATAAAAATCAGTGGTTATTAAATATCATAAAAAGAATGCTTTGTCTCAAAAAAAAATATAAAATGTATTTGTATACAGCTTTGCATGACAGAGTAATTATCAGTCACACTATCACAGCACTGAAAATTGGTCTTGACAGGAAGGGAGTGTGACATGCTGGTTTTGCAGTGGTTAATCCAAATAAAAGTGTCATTCTTGGATGAAAATTGTTCAGATCTTGAGTGAAGTCATTTAGGAAGAGGCCACTTAATGTTCTATTAAATGTAACAAGTACCAGTCTCTTGTAATTCCATGCAAAGCAGCACTCACATTGGGAGAGTGAGGGGCAACATTATGAGCCAGTCAGATGTGGTCCAGTGCATATGAGCCTGTTAAGAATATTCTGACAGAAAGAGAGATCAGACTTAAGCCTCCTACACACAATGAGAATATTGGATGAATGATTGTCATTTTTTTTTTTTTTGCATGCTAGTCTTATATCAAAAATCAAGAGGTTACTAAAGTTACAAAAATTCTAGTACGAGACAGACTACAACTTTGGAAGTGATATAATGTATTGTATTGTAATGTATTCTTTCATTTCCAAGCATGAGCAGTCTTGGTCACAATTTTTTTCAGGGGAATTCTGTACTGTTTAAATGAAAATAATTTGTTCTGGTGTCATATGAGAAAAATTTTTTGCTTTTTCCTTTGGATAATTTAGCACGAACTGCCGTGATCGCCTCTTGAAAGCTGAGTACTAATGATAAGATTATCGAATGATTGCTCCAAAAGTGGTATATTTAGTCCAATTTTCTCATCCTGTATACTAGGCTGTAGGGATGATATATGAATGTACTAAGGTTTTTTTTTTAGCTGGGGCTGAAGAAGGTGACTAGACTTTATTGCTGAACTGAGGTATAGAAATATCAGTTCACTAACCTGGCTGCGCAGTCCGATAAGGTCATCTATATGTTAGAGCTGGATTAACAGAAATGCAAATAATTTTGCAGGGAAAAAAAAACATGTATCTCAATGATATTCTCACTGTGTTAAGGAGTTCAATTTTAAAACAAAACTAAACCCATCATTTTATCTTTAAAAAAAAAAACAGGCATGCTATGAATGATAACTGTCACAGTTGTTTGTGTATGACCGAACTGTCAAGCTAACAAATGGCTGAGGTTCAAACTTATCACATTGCAGCACCATAGCAAATACAGATCAAACAGAAGCTAAGATGGTAGCTTCCTTGGCTGTAAGGGATAGGAGGGTTTGTTCTGCATTAAGTGTGGTTCAGAAAATTGTGTTTCTACCAACAAGGATAACACTGGAATATTTATTTTTTTAGGAACAGAAGGAGCTGTGTTTGGACATTCTGTGGAGACACCGCATATAAGAGCAGGACCTTCACAAGACCTCAGGTATATTTGGAAATGACTGAGAAATGACTGAGAAACTAATATATATTGCAATGCAGGAAAAAAATGACTTTGTTTCTTAATACTCAAACCTGATTACAGCTTTACTTTATTTTTAAAACACCCCATATTGGTATTAAGCAAAGGGTCTGTACAGGTGACTGTTTTTGCTGCTGTGCTTGCTGTCATACTGCTCACATATGAGTTATGTTCTGTTTAACCTTTGAGCTATCTATTCTGCCTCAGCTCACGCTGTAAATCACACACTAAATAAATAGAATGTCACATGGTTTAATAAAAGCTGACATGCCAATGATTACAGGGAACCTTTACTGTAAAGTTTAAGACTTTCTTGGGATGGTTTATATATATATATATATATATATATATATGTATGAATTTGCAATTGTATCCAGGTACATTTTTTTAAATATTACATATTATACTGTACTAATACATGTTCATATTTTACTTGTATCTTTATCATTTCCAATCTTGTTTGCATGATTGGGTAAGGCTTATTTTATTTATGCTAACTTCCTAATTTGAACAAACATTTGTCAATTAATGCTATTACTAATTCAATACTCTAAAATGACACTGGTGATAAGCCCATCACATCTATAATATTTTCTCTAAATTGATAAAACATATTTGCGTTGATTTACTAAAACTGGAGAGTGCAAAAACTGGTGCAGCTCTGCATAGAAACCAATCAGCTTCCAGGCTTTTTTTGTCATAGCTTAAAGGTAACTCCACATTCATGGGAAAAAATTGACAAATAAAAGAAATATATTATATCATATACAATTGCAACACAAGTCATATTGCAATTGAAAATTTAAAAAAATTACCTTTCCTTTTCAATCTGCAGCACTGCAATTTTCTGTAAAATTCAATGCAATATGACTACCTGGAGGCATTCTGTACACAGATGGTGTACAGAACGCCCCCCCCCCATTAATGTAATTTTTTTGCTTGTGTGACTGGCTTTCTAATTTGCTGAGATGTTTTCACTAAAATACAAGTCACATTTGGGGCATCCCCTGCAACAAAAATGTAATTTTTGGTGAGATACCCTCAAAGGGAAATCAATCAACTGCTGCAGGTGGATCTGTAGATGAATAAACAGAGAGATACAAAATGAAACAATGTTTCCTTGTATGTTTCTGTATTCACTTTGAGCAATGTTGTTTATTAACCACCTTCCGCCCACCCTATAGTACAATGACGGGCACAAGGTTGTTCTCTCTTTCTGATAGGACGTCATATGACATCCTACCATTCTCACTGTGCACGCGCGGCTCAGGGAGCGTGCAGCGCAGCGATCGCCGGTGCGCTGTGTCCCACGGACACAGCGGATCACGGAAAGAGCAAAAGATGTCGGCTCGGTCATGTGATCAGCTGTGTCCAATCACAGCTGATCACATGTAAACACGGAAATGCCGGTTATCTGCATTTCTCTCCTCTCGAGCTGTCACGCTGGCAGCTCGAGAGGAGAGCCAGTAATCGACTTTCCGCGGAGGGGACATGTACACTGATCATCAGGGCACTGATGATCAGTGTGGCCACAGAAGTGCCACCTGTCAGTGCTCATCAGTGCCACGTGCCAGTTCCCATCAGTGCCACATCAATGCCACATATCAGTGCATACCAGTGCACATCAATGCCACATATCAGTGCCCATCTGAGCTGCCTTTCAATGCCACCCATCAGTGCCAGTCAGTGCCACCTATCAATGCCAATCGGTGCCACCTATCAGTGCTGCCAATCAGTGGCACCTATCAGTGCCAGTCAGTGTTGCCTATCAGTGCGCATCAGTGCCAGTCAGTGCCGCCTATCAGTGCCAGTCAGTGCCGCCTATCAGTGCCAGTCAGTGCCGCCTATCAGTGCCACCTATCAGTGCCATGTATCAGTGTCATGTATCAGTGTCATGTATCAATGCCCATCAGTGATTCCTGTCAATGCCCATCAGTGCCACCTATCAGTGTCCATCAGTGCAGCCGATCATTGCCCATCACTGCAGCCTCATTAGTGCACATCAGTGAAGGAGAAAAATCACTTATTTACAAAATTGTATAACAAAAACTAAGAAAAAACATTTTTTTTTCAAAATTTTCAGTGGTTTTTGGTTTGTTTAAGAAAAAATACAAATCCCAGAGGTGATTAAATACCACCAAAAGAAAGCTCTATCTGTCTCAAAAAAATGATAAAAATTTCATATGGGTATAGTGTTGCATGACCGCGCAATTGTCATTCAAAGTGTGACAGCGCTGAAAGCTGGAAATTGGCCTGGGCAGGAAGGGGGTATAAGTGCCATGCAGACAAGTGGTTAAACATTGCCAGGCAGCTGTCAGAACATTCCCTGTGTACTTGGCAATGCTGCTTTGATTAATCAGAGCTGAATTGCCAAGTACTGGGACAGGGGAGGTCCTGGCAGCAGGACAGAAGGGCTGGATGTGTTACACATGCTCTGTGTACAATGATAACAGAGTCTCTAACTGGTTAAGTACAAATTCTCCAGACTCTAAGTCTTGGGTAGGTTATAAAGGCTGCATTTACATTTGTGCTTTGTGTTAATGCATAATAAAATGTGTGTCTTACTAAGCATTACCACAAAGCATGTTAAAGGCTAAGTTCACCTATAAAAGAAAATAATAATTGCACAGCTTGTGCGTTTATTTTATTTTTTATTAGGAGCCTGTAAAGCATTGCACCCTCAATTAGCAGATCATGGCTGCAATGCATGACTCATGCAGACTGTCAGTGTAAACTGTCTGCTTGTACCTTGTATGAGCAGACAGTTACACAATGACAGGAACCATCAATGAACTACCTAGAGCACTCACCAGCTGGTAGTTCATTGCAAACCATAAGCCATCAGCCACAAAGGCCAATGGTTTTTGTCGTTTTCCCATTCACAGAACTCTGTGAATGAATGAGGTGGCTGGGTGGGTGGAGCACATTTTTTAAATTGTGACAGCGAGTTTGAGGAGAGGATCCCTGGCTCACTGTCACTAGAAGCAGCTGCAGCAGTGGGAACATGCTACATGTTCCATCCTAAAAATGAGCAGAACATGTAACGTGTTCCAAAAGGTGAACTTATCTTTTAAGTGTGTCATGCAAGTGTGATTTTTTTATGTGTTGTGATACACTGACAACCCATTGGCTGCCTAAACACAATGCATATTAAAGCATGAAAAATGTGCTTTAATGGAAAAAATATCAGTGGGCCCTAAGGGTGTTTGCGCTCAACCTAAGGCCAAAAAGTTAGCTTTTTTCTTTACCTTTAGATAACAGGGAAGATGAGCAAATAACAAGGAGATAGAGTGGAGGCTCCATGTTGTTTAACACACAAATCAGATCTTCAAAGTCTAAAATTATTTTTAAAGACTATTTTTTGTTTTGTTTTGGATAAAGTGGGGAATAGTGAAAACTTCATTTAGGCTTTTTTTTAATCAGTGTCCCAATACAGAGAATTAGCTTTATTTCCTGTGCCATAGATACAATAAAAAGAGACATATTTCTTAAGTAAGGAAAATCCCCTTAGTTGTCACTGGAACAAATGTTCCCATGACTAGATTTTCCCTCTATTGTTTTAGTGATAACTCAGAATTTTGGATTTTATCTAACTTGACAAGGGTCACTAGGATATAAAGACATGGCAAATCTCCCATATGGAGACTCAATAGACTCAGACAGCAATAAAAACATATCAGAGGTCGTAACACTTTTTACTATATCCAAAACAAAGCAAAACAGTTATGGCTTTTGATTTTAAAGCTGGATTCAAACCTTTGTGCTGTAATAACCTATGCTACATTTTAACATGCATTACTGCAGTCCACAGTAATACCTTAATTCTGAATGGAATCCCAAAGCACATCTACAGTAAACTACTTCCAGACCAAGCTATTTCTGGCACTTTTTGTTTACATGTAACAATAAGTCTTTTTTGCTAGATAATTACTTAGAACCCCCAAACATTGTATATTTTTTAAAGCAGAGGCCCTAGAGAATAAATTGGTGGGATTAGCAAACTCTTGTTGTCACACAGTATTTGCGCAATGGTTTTTCAAATGCAATTTTTGGGGAAAAAAATACACTTTCTGTATTTTTATGCAAAAAAAAAAACACAATACATAACCCATTTTCTTTTTTAAAATAAAATAGATGTTACAATAAGTAGATACCAAATATGTCACGCTTTAAAATTGCACCTGCCTGTGCAACAGCGACAAACACTCTTCAAAAATCTACAGCACTAAATATATCTTTATCAGAATTTAGCCAAAGAGGTATTGAAGTTTTCAAGGGATTCTTACCGCATTCTCTACCTGGGCATACAGCACACTACTAAAGTCTCTGACTTATTTGCATCCCACTACCTGCCGATATTGAAACAGGTGACAGCCCAAATGACACAGTGGTCTTCCCTCCCACTTTCCTTGATCAGCAAAATAAATCTTCTCAAAATGGCTATACTGCCCAAGCTCCTATATTTATTTAGAGTCTTGCCAATCACAGTTATGGCCTACTATCCGAGGATTCTACAATGGAGAGCCATGTCATTTGTCTGGGGTGCAACCAAACCGAGAATACCCAAAGCCACTCTATACCTCCCCAAACTCTGTGAGGGCTTCGGTCTCCCAAACTTCTCTTCTTACTATGATGCAGCTCATCTCACCCACGTGCCCATATACCATGCTGTAAGGGAAACCCCCTTGTGGGTAGCATTAAAATCAGTTGATTGTGACCCTTTGTCAGTAGCCAATCTTGTATGGCTTTGCCTGGCAGATCAAGCCTCTTTGAGTAATACCATCATGAAACATTATATGTCGATATGGGATAAATGTAAGACCCCTTATGGTCTGCAGTATCCACATAACTCACTTCTCTCGTTCATCAAAAACCTAGCTTTTTACTCTGGCTGTAACAGCCCAGCTTCATTCCAATGGTGGACTACTACTGGCCTTTTCCATTTATTCAAACTGGTCAATGCAACCTCACTTCACTCTTTCCTGACTCTGTGTGAATATTTTGTACTCCCCCGGTTGGAGCTCTTTCACTGCCTACAAATAAAATATTTCTACTCACCCCATATACATAGGGGCAGCCCCTTGACCCAACTTGTATGGTTTGAACAATTCTGCAATTCTGCATTCCAGAGGCCTTATTTTGACTCTTTACAACCACATTCTTTTTAAACCTGTTGCAAAATAAGAAAAAGATCTAGGCTGCAATTCTGATATGACAGAATGGTCAGAGATCCTGCAAGCCAACAAGGCCTCTTCACCCAATGTAAGGGCAGCAGAAGCCAATAATAAAGTTCTTGCTAGGTGATATCTGGTTCCGGACAGAATTTGAAACTACACACCTACTTGCTCAGCTCTCTGTTTTCAAGGATGTCAGGAACCGGATACTAATATGCACATCTGGTGGGATTGCCCTATGGTCTAAGACTTCTGGAAGGCAATACTTGCACTTGCCTCAGAATTATTCGATTTACCCCTACAACCAAATCACTCTAATGCTCTCCTCAACTCTCATCCTTAGAGAATTCAAGCTTTTGATTCTGCTATTGACATCCACAAAACAGACAATAGCTAAGGCGTAGAAGTCTCCATCTTTGATTTTGGCTGAGACCAAGCACAGAAAGCACCATATGCTGATTCACACTAAAATGAAAGCCCTTGAATAAGATTAGATAAGCAAATGTTATATAATATGGCAGCCATGGATCAAACACTGTCTGCCTTATGACTTTGATGAGACAGTGCTTTTGCCATGGTAAGTCACCTCCATATGCATACCCAGCTCACTTGCCAGGTATGGTCCCATCACCCTTGGGGAATCTCTCCCCCCACTCCTTTATTTCTCTCTCCTTCTCTTTCTCATACTCTTTCCTTACAAAATGTGCCATATCCTTTGCTATCAACATCCTTTATATTTGCCGAGCCTGAGACTTGATAGTTGGCACCACCATACCTTAAGATACTGCATAAGATTGTGGGGCATTTTTAACGCTTAGCAAACGCCTGGCAACCGCCACTAAACCACGCATGCGGCGTTTGCGGAGCGTTTGCCGAGCATTAAAAAACGCTCCGCAAACGCTGGACCAACGCTTGCCAAACGCTATAGGGGCGTTTGGCAAGCGTTGGTAAAACAGTCAAGTGTGAACGAGCCCTTAGTGTTTGCTTATTTCTGCTTACTACGTGTGCCATTCTTTTCAACAGCCTTTCTTTTTGTAATTATAAAAAAAACTGTCTAAAGTTTTTAATTGGGAAAAAAACTTTATGCTACCCCAGAGAATTGTTTTCCCTTTGTGATTTTGTATGCATATGGAGAACGATGAGATCTCTCACTGGTAGACAATAACACATGTGAATGAACCACATACTGTTTACTTGATAAGAAAGCTTTCTGCTCCAACTGGACATTGGTATAAAGCTGAAAGGAAATCTACATTCAATGCTGATCATTCCAGTAATTTCCACACATTTGGTCATATTTTATGCTTGAAAAAAAATAACACTGTGAAGAAAGAACTTTCCTTACCGTGAAGGACAAAATGCTTGCTTATCTATTATTCATGACGGTGGGAACAGAAATGTCAGCCTAGCACAAACACTGAATCAACTTCTTGTAAGAATGTATTATTTTTCTCAGATTTTAGCATATTGGCAATAGTATGTTATACAGCATACTTAAAGCCATGTTGTACATTAGAACAGAATTGTCTACTGGAAGAATAAAAGGTCATGTGTCTATGAGGAAACTGAGTCTGATAAAAGACTGATTTGTGTACTTTACATAAACTGGCAGTATTCATTAATTCAAACAATCTGTTGAAAATATCAGCTGATCATAGAATATTTTGTGCCAGCATTTTAATCATGAACACATTTGTAGAGACTGCAGGAACAAGTTTTAAGTATGAGGTTGGTTGGAAGGTTGGATCTTCACATTCAGTGAGGTTAATTTATTAAAGAGGTAGAGAACTACTTAATGAATAAAGTGAACCTACATTCACTTCAATCATCCAATCATTTACAAACAAAATCTTTTATTTTCCTTGCACTTGAGAACATCGTGGTACATTTTTTATGGGCTAAAGCAGTGCCTGAACATTCACTGCTGAAATTATAAATACCCTCTAAATATATATGAAGATGTGCCCTCTATTTGTCTGAGACAGAAAATGTGTTGCTAGACCAAGAGGTGAGGGGAAATCTTTCACTGAGGACACCTGTTTTGTGACAACTATCTAAGTGGGCGATTTCCATGACTTTGAAGAGATTTTCTTTAATGTTCCCAATAGAATCAGTGAATCAGCAAAAAATAAACTCACAAGATTTTTAACTTTCATTTCCTCACTAAATTCCTAATTTCTTATATCTCCTTTCAGTAGACTACTTCTTTTTTCTCTCTTTTATTGTCCTTTTTATCTCTACTGTATTTAAAATCTGCTAAAGTATATATCTTTTCAGTAAACTGCCTTCCTATTTTTTCTGTTACCCTCCCTTTTCTTTTATTCTAAATCCAGCATCAGTGATTAAAGTTTTAAGTTCTATATCATTCCCAATGTTTCAGGGATGGAGTCCCTCATTGTGAGGCATAGCCAGGGTAGCACAGTCACAAGGCATATTTGGAATCCACTTTTTGTGGTAACATTCCTGTAGATTATCTAATTTTAGTATGTTAGGAGGTGCAGCTGCAGTAATTAAACAGAGTCCAGTTGCAGAAATAGAACTTTTGTTAATGGCAAAGTCAACCCAGCCGGGAAGGCATCTGGCCAGGAACCCTCACAGCATGTCTTGCCAATATAGAACAGAGCAGGTTTGAGCATGCTAACAATGTCTGTCTCAGAGGGCAGAATGCGGCCTGGCCAGCCTGCATACAAATGGAAGGATTCCAGGAAGTATGGCCTGTCCCTAGCCTGTCATCACTTATCTGGAACCTTTTTCTACTTTCACTTTCCCTGATAGACGGGTGACCTGTATCTGCACTTGCAAAATGTGTGCCAAGCATGGGTGCCAGGCTCCTAAATAGATTTTGCCTGACCCATGATGGCTGTCAGAGTCCCATGATATGGAAGCATCCAAACGGATCACTTCCCCAATGACCCAGGAAACCATAGAGGAGTATGTTCTTCATCATTTTCTCCCCATCTGCAATGCTGTTGCGGTTGAGTGCCACCTACAGTAGAGAAAATAGACTGCACCTGCCTACAAGTACATAGTCCAAAATATGCTATAAGACTGTCTATTGACTATGCCATCCCTCTGTGAGAGAAAGTGTAGTAGGAACAACATTCTATAAAGTATACGGTGAAAGGTAATTATTTAGATTTCTACATTATGTTAGTATATTATCTGCATGCTTGCACAGTTGTTTTGGGGTACCAAATATATTGGTAAATTAATTGGGTTATACCTAATATGGCCTATAATGTTTGTAAGTATTCTAAATTCTAATTAAAGCATATCTAAAACCATATTCCTGTTCTTGGTGACATCTCAAAATTTTGTTTTGTACCCACTTTGTGTGCCAGTGACAATGATAACTAGATAACTAGGACAAATAGTAAAGGTGAATCTCCCCAGCAGGGACACAAAGAGCAATACAATTTTGACAGAGATTCTAATACTTACTCATTCTATTCAAAACTTAAAAAAGGTTTGGCCTTTGTATATACTTTAGGTTCAGTTGGTGCGATTGGTGGGACTTTACACTCTGTAAAGACCACAACATACAGTATATACAAAAAGTGTTCTGAAAAACAGTGAGGAACTTGTCCCCACATAAAAATAGAAAACATTTTTTCTTCTGTTAGTTCGGTGTTGTTAAATAGTTAATCTGCTAGATTTTTGCTAAGGTTTTGTTTCAGGCTGCAGGGGAAATGATAATAACATTGCCCTACATAGGTTCTGCGTGTTCCTTAGGGACATCTTTGCTTCCTTGCATCGTTATTTTAGTTATAGTGGCATGTCAGAGAGGAATGGACGGCTCTAGAGCTCTGTTCACAATATCTAAAAACATTCTTTAAGAAAATGATCATCTTCAGATTTTGAACGAAAACATGGATGAATTCACTCTGCATAATAGATTTCTCCCCTAAGAATATGTTCTAAATGCAGGTCATACAGTATTTTGTCATTTAGCAGTATGCTATAAAACAATTTGGCAACAAGGTGTTTTTGTTCTCTGCTTAATAAGCATTGCCTTTTATACTAAGTTTAATTATGCATGATGTATTAACTAGTGAATTTAAATCAGACTGTCCTTTATTTATTTATTTATTTTTAAAGCTGATTAAAAGAGCTTTTCCAGAAGTTAACTATAAATTCATTCATTCACTCTAAGTTTAAACATTTTATTGGGCATATGGCCTTGTTCAATAAAGCTGTAAAATAAAAATATAAAGCATGAAGAGAAACCTCTCAGAGCAATAGGAAATTAGCTCTAAACTTTTTTTTTTTTTTACAATAAAATGATGTCTATTTTGTTTCTCTGGGTTGTTGCAGCGTACACAACTGTTCTTTTTCAATATCAGAAGCTTCACCTCTATTTCAGACTTGATTGTAGTTCAAAATTTGGGTAATCATCAGCTATATGCAACTTGATTAGTTGGCAAGTTAAACGTGGCATGTACGGTTTGGGAGGTGGGAACCTGACATGGACTTACTTTTGGAGTACAGTAAGTGCCTATCCAGGTTCAGGCTGGCTGCCTGAACCCTGTGAAGGCAGTAGAGCTCTTGAGGAGGGAAAGATGGTGATGCAGGACCCAGGTTCTGGCACCAGAGCCATGGATCATAGGAGGACAATGCTAGATTTGCTGTGCAGATACAGTATGTGAACTAAGGGCAACCATGGAGGACATTCTATGAATGGAGCAGCTGGGTGGAAAGGATGGGTATAGCTAGACTTTTCTAATTAGAGCCTGTGACAACCCCTTAAAGGAGAAGTAGAGCCAAAGCTTTTTTGGCCCTACTGATCCTATGGATCACAGGGGCTATAGGGATTTCTCAGTAAAACACAATGTGAGATTAGCAAAGCAGAGGACAGAGGTTATTGTTGGCAGGATGGAAGACAGGGGCACAGCTCTTTCATCCCTGCACTGCACACAGCCTGGGCACAGGCAGCAGAGCTCTACCTCCCCACACAACGCATAACTGAAATCAGTATAGTGTAAGTCATATTATCAAACTAGGGCAGTAAAGTATCAGATTAAGGTGGAATAGTGTCAGAATATGGCAGCATAGTGGCAGGTTAAGGCAGTATTTTGGCAGGTTAGGGTTGGCTTTAGGGGGAGGCACAACTAAAATCAGGGGTGAAGGGCATAGCTCACCCCTGCACCCCCCTAGATCCAGCCATGATTCATGGGGTTTGATTTGCTAAAACTGGAAAGTGCAAAATATCTCAGATTCCAGGTTTATTGCCAAAGTTTAACTCAACAAGCTGAAGTTAGAAGTTGATTGGCTACCATGCACAGCTGCACAATACAGCTGTACAATATTTAGCACTCTACATTTTTAGTAAATCAACTCCATTGTGTCCCTTGAGCGAGTTTTAATGTAACATTTTCATGTTTGACTGACGTGTGCCTTTAAGATTGCTGTTCGTTTTCTTTTTTCTAGAACAAACCTGAAGCAATTTCACTCTAGTCATTACAAGTGTATCCCTAAAACTAATTTTATTCCAAGAAATCTTAATTTTTGCAGTGGCAGTCCATCTATTTTCATTTATTAATACAATGTTCCTAATCTTATTTATTTTGCTGCTGTCTGCAAATGATGTATGATAATGCTATCATTAAATCTGAACTGCAGGCAAGCAGCTAGATATATGGATGAAATACATATTAAGGAGCTCCTATGCCTGAGAAAGGAATTGTATTTGTTTCCATTCATTCTTGACAGTTACAAAACTCTCTCACACAACACAGGTTTATGACACCACTAACAGTTAAAGAATGCAGGAATGTCCTCTCTTCAGCCTCAGCCTTCAGGCTGGACAGTGGCAGGTCAGCAGCAGACTAATGAAGTCATGTGTCAGCTCACTCTGCTTTGTCCTCCTATCAAACATGTTGTCAATGCATTAGCATGCAGCACATCTGGTTGTCTATCAGTGCTGCCCTTTCTACTACATGAGCTCTAGCACAAATTTCCCAATATACCTGACTGTTCCTGTAGGCTTAGTACCTTCCAATAGAAAGTATACAATTTATCAAATGCTAGCATGACACATGTACATCAATAAACCCCTATTTTTTCAGATACTTAGATTGAGATTAGGCTGTTGCTGAGATCATGGTCCACGACTCAATATGCATTTAATGTAAAAAACAAGTGAGCGAGTCACATGCAGTATGACTAAATGAACTCATAGATGACTCAGAATACAGTCAATCAATCAAGAAAATCTATGAAAATCAGCCTGTTTTTTTTTCAGGGGATAATAAAATATGTTGTTACTAATAGATGTTCTTCTCTATGCATCTCCCAAGGCAGCAGCTATATGGAAAAGACAGGCATGGTTCTTGCTAGCATGAATGAATGGGGAGGGGGAGAGAGACACCAAAGGAATTGTTCTTGCTAGCATTTATCTCTAGATACATTTTTAAAGGTCTGCAATTTGTCTATCTTTCCCACTTTTCCTAATCATAGTGCAATTATATCCAATGCACATATACAGTGTGTGTGTGTATATATATATATATATATATATATATATATGCTGTGGATACACACTTTTTCTCTGTACCTAAATTATCCAGATATGTGGCCTTTTTTATTGTTTACAAGATAAGAAGCTTTGCAACATGTTCACAAAACAATTAAGAGAACTGTATCAATAATATAAACAATCTGGACAAATTTCTTCTCTTTGTCAATTCATATCATTATCCAACAACAAAGTTTCCATTTTGGTTCACTGGAAATTGGACCTGGGAAAACTATACAATCTTATGGAATTTTTTACATTGACAAAAAAAGGCATCTTCTTTTAATTAATATTACAATTATTGAAGCTAACTATAATGTCATCCTCAGATGGTATATGATGCCAACTCGTTTAGCTAAATATATTCCAAATGCATCTACTTTATGTTATAAGTGATGCAATCATCTGGGAAGATTCTTCAATATTTGGTGGACTTGTCCGTAAATTCACAAATGTTGGATTGCAACCTAAAACTTTATATATCATTTTACTACTGTATTATTATCTAACTCACCTGCTCCGTATCATAAACGTCCCTAGGAATTCTAGTGCCCAAAAATACCAATAGTAGGCCATAGAACTTACTTATATTTTGAATTGAACTGGATTATGATCAATGATAATCTCTCAGCTATTTAAAATTATAAAACTGAAGAATTCTCAGTCTTCCTA
Source organism: Staurois parvus (assembly GCF_062004578.1). Classification (NCBI taxonomy): domain Eukaryota; kingdom Metazoa; phylum Chordata; class Amphibia; order Anura; family Ranidae; genus Staurois; species Staurois parvus. The sequence continues at coordinate 6,001,593 of NW_028317867.1, read as the reverse complement.
GTGAATTTTTAGTTGGATTTAAATGAAAATGGACTGGACTTTCCCAGCATAAAGACTTATTTTAGTGGAAAGAACTATGGTAATATAAAAAGCAATAACTTATAGCAATCAGTCAGATTTAGTATTCATCCTAATACAACCATAGCAATAAAAGATGGCTTCAGAAAGTTCGTTAAAGGTTACCAAATAAATCAGTTGGCATTTATCAATAAGTCATTATACTCTCTTACAGAGCCATGCCGATAATATGCAGCTGATGGGGAGGTACAAATTTGTCTGTTCACTCAAATAAGTGATTAACAACAAACAGTCTCTTGTGTATTATAGCTTTTCAAAAAGTGAAAATATGGAAATATGAATGTGTGTGTATAAAATTTATGTAAAAATACAAAAATCCTAATTAGGCAAAGGAAATTTTTTTAAAATGAGTTTATATGTACCCTTTGCCAGCCATAAATTTTAAAACAAATTAAAATAACCTAGCCACACGTGACTACAAGATACTTGAATTGGTGCCTGTTCACTCTCTTCTGTACCCCAAACCACTGTTGATTGCACAGCATTTTGGCTTTGCAGAGCTATGCATTTTATTGCATCACACAGCTTTCTTTTTTTTATTCTTTTTTGCACTTCATTCATGTCATTGCACAGTATCATGGTGCACTGCACTCCTGTGTGGTGGCATGCAGGACCAAACAAAGCAGTGCAACTTTATGCAATTATGTTTCCTAATATCACACTGTAACACTGCATTCTGGTCTCAACATGATCCATTGTTTTCTGTGTATCATTGCAGTTACACACATAACTGCACATAGTGGGGTTTACTTACTAAAGCTGGAGAGTGCAAAATCAAGCTCACATCTGCGAATAAACCAATCAGCTTCTAACCTTAGCTTGTTCAGTTAAGTATTTACAATAAAACCTGGAAGCTGATTGGTTTTTATGCAGAAGCGAGCCTGATTTGCGCTCACCAGCTTTGGTAAATCAACCCCACTATATTGACTATATAACCACCATTGAACATTTTCATAATTATAACAGTTCCTCCATCCAGACAAGCTATATATGTACTAAAAAAAACCTTGTGTGCTAGGACTACTCATAGACAATACAATTTGAGTTCCAAAGAATTTTATATTTTTAAACATCTCTCCAATGATGAATCATTATTGATCAAGCTGGCCGAAAAAATGTGTGTTTCCATTCAGACGTGCATGCATGTGAGGTGGGGCAGACTCCACATTTTCTTTTTTTTATGAGTTTTAAGTGCTTGGTGTAACTTGATGCACATTGCTTATGGGTTCTTACTAGGTAGGGGAGATCAGTGAACCAGAGAAAAATGCAATATTTTGCAAAACACGTTGCACAATGCAGTATTTGTATTTCTGATCAAGTGTTGGCTCTAAATGTATTGCTTTTTTTGATCTTCCATTCATATGGAAATATGAAGAGGATGACCACTATGCATAATTGTGATGTATAAAGAATTACTGCAATGATCTATCAACTATTATATCAGCATTATGATTTGCAAATGATATAAGACCAATGCTGGATCTAAAGACAATCCATTTATTTGATATCTATAGGCTCTCAAATTAAGTGTCTGACTTTAATATGGTTCTTTGCTAATTGCTTTCTGGACTGTAGATTTTTTCCTTAGGTTCCACAAATGCTGTTTCTATGAACTTTGCACCACATTTCAGTGATCTTTTGTTATTGTATAGATGAATAACATTATAGCTTGAGGATTTATACAGTATGTCTTACAATCATGCAATGTGATAAATATTCATGATCAAGGGAAAACTTTGCAACAATCTGCAAGAACAAACCGCATTAGTTGCTTGGAGCTTTATTTATTCCATTGCATGGATAAACTACTGTATAATGCTGGTCTGAGGACTGATATGTCCAGCAATCTTATATATGTCTAATATCATGAACAAGTGGGAACTTTGCATCAATTTACTCAGTAACAACATCTTGAATGCTCTACAAACTACTATGTTTACTGTGAAAGTCCATATCCTGATAATGTGAACACAGCATTACCCATTCTGAACATTTTTATGAGTGATCAGGTCTGGATGATTCACTTATATGGAACTTTGTGTGTGATCTTGAATAAGCTTTTAGTCCATACACAAGGTCCAGTTGGGACCAACTATTAAGGCCAAATTAAGGGTATATATCTCTGGTCCTAAGACACAAAGGGGTTTTCAGTACATGAGCCACATTATGGTACAGAAACTGTAATCAATTTTTTTTCACTGCATTTGGTTCTTGGGCATATTTGTTTGTACAAGACAAATGATTGTGGGCTGTTAGAGTATTTTCATTATTGGTCCATAAACTGTTTTTTTGGCATTTGATTTAGATATACAGTTGCAAGAAAAAGTATGTGAACCCCTTGGGATTACGTGGAACTTTGCATGAATTGGGCATAAAATGTGCTCTGAACGTCATCTAAGTCACAACAATAGAAGAACACAGTCTGCTGCACATAATACTACACAAACATTAGATGTTGCCATGGTTTAATTGCACATAACATGTAAACATTCACAGTGCAGGGAGGAAAAAGTATGTGAACCTTTGGACTTAATAACTGGCTGACCCTCCTTTGGCAGCAATAACCTCAACCAAACGTTTCCTGTAGTTGCAGATCAGACCTGCACAATGATCTGGAGTAATTTTGGACCACTCCTCTTCACAAAACTGTTTCAGTGTAGCAATATTCTTGGGATGTCTGGTGTGAATCGCTCTCTTAAGGTCATGCCACAGCATTTCAATGGGGTTGAGGTCAGGACTCTGACTGGGCCACTCCAGAAGGCGTATTCTGTGCTGTTGCAGCCATTGTTTTGTTGAATGACTTGTATGCTTTGGGTCATTGTCCTGTTGCATCACCCATCCTCTGCGGAGCTTCAGTTGGCGGACAGATGGTCGTACGTTTTCCTGCAAAATGTCTTGATAAACTCTGGAATTCATTTTCCCATCAATGACAACAATCCGTCCAGGCCCTGAGGCAGCAAAGCAGCCACAAACCATGATGCTCCCTCCGCCATGTTTTACAGTGGGGATGAGGTTTTGATGTTGGTGTGCTGTGCCTTTTTTTCTCCACACATAGTGTTGTGTGTTCTTCCCAAACAACTCAGTCTTGGTTTCATCTGTCCACAGTATATTCTGCCAGTAGTGCTGTGGAACATCCAGGTGCTCTTTTGCAAACTTCAAACGTGCTGCAATATTCTTTTTGGACAGCAATGGCTTCCTCCGTGGTGTCCTCCCATGTACTCCATTCTTGTTTAATGTTTTCCTTATTGTAGATGTGTCAACAAAAATGTTAGCATGTGCCAGAGATTTCTGTAGGTCTTTAGCTGACACTCTGGGATTCTTCTTTACCTCATGCAGCATTTTGCGCTGTGCTCTGGCAGTCATTTTTACAGGACGACAACGCCTAGGGAGAATAGCAACAGTGCTAAACTTTCTCCATTTGTAGACAGTCTGTCTTACCGTGGACACATGAACATCAAGGCTTTTGGAGATACTTTTGTAACCCTTTCCAGCTTTATGCAAGTCAGCAATTCTTGATTGTAGGTCTTCTGAGAGCTCTTTTCTGCGAGGCATGGTTCACATCAGACAGTGCTTCTTGAAACCAGTAAACCCAAATCAGGTGTGTGTTTTTTAAGGGCAGGACAGCTGTCAGCAACACATCCAATATCATCACACTGATTGGAGTCAAGGTTGGCTCACTCCTGGCTCCAATTAGCTCTGGGAGAAGTCATTAAGCTAGGGCCTCACATACTTTTTCCTCCTTGCACTGTGAATGTTTACATGTTATGTGCAATTAAACCATGGCAACATCTAATGTTTGTGTAGTATTATGTTCAGCAGACTGTGTTCTTCTATTGTTGTGACTTAGATGACGTTCAGAGCACATTTTATGCCCAATTCATGCAAAACTGCACGTAATCCCAAGGGGTTCACATACTTTTTCTTGCAACTGTATAGACTGTCTGTATGTAGATTCCACTATTATTGTGATGACATTCAATATGGCTGTATAGTCAGATTATTAACTTGATCTTTATGCAGGTATCTAAAGATCTTTTGATGACATTATGTACTGTGGATGATGATCTATGTAAAGCCTTAGTAATTTTATGTTGAGGAACATTATTCTGAAATTGTTCAATAATTTTTAGACACAGCTTTTCACAGATTGGTGAACATCTGCCCATCTTTACTTCTGAGACACTCTGACTCTCTAAGATGCTCTTTTTATACTCAATCATGTTGCTGACCTGTTTCAATTAATTACTTAACTTAGTTAGTATCACTTACTTTGTCAACTTTTTGTTGCCCTGTACCTAATATTTTGAGACATATTGCTGCCATCAATTTCCAAATTGTCTTGATGTGTTCTTAAAATGGCACATATTCTCAGTTTAAACATTGGTATGTCTTCTTTTTTGAATAAAATATGGGTTTACGAGGTTTGCAAATCATTGCATTGTGTTTTTTTTTAGGTTGTAGCAATCTCATGTGCACCCAGGTCATTTTAAATTGATTTAAACCTTGTTGGTGAGAGCGAGGGGATAAAGAAAAACTAATTAATGTTGCTTCTGTCTAATAAATATTTGTTTTCCATAAATGTAAAATATATTTTTTGTTTTTGAGTGATATATATATATATATATATATATATATATATATATATATATATATATATAGGTAGTTTTTACATGTGTGGTTCTATACTGTATGTAATACACTTTCTTAAAGATCTTTAGTGTTGAATTGTCTTCTACATTTCAGTTGAGTTATTGGTTTCACCTAGAGCTCTCTCCCATATAATTAAATGAGAACTAATCTAAATAAAATTCACCAGCAATATCTATCAAAACAGATAAACACAAGTATTCTTTGTTCTTTCAAAATCGAATGGGACCCAAAAGAATAATGAAGCAATAGCACAGTCTCTTTGATTAGTGAATAAATTAAGAGGAGGAGATGTTAATTACATCCCTTCTTCAGGTACAGCTTTTAATTACCGTAATTGCTTATTTACCAACAGGTAATATTTACCAAGCAGACAAGGCAAGTAGTTTCATGTTGCAGATTGTAGCCTTTATCACCCCTTTAATATAAAGGTAAATTATTTTGTTGTTGTTTTTCACCCTGGAGGCCCATGGGGACAAGACAGAGATCACATTTAATAGCTTTTTTTCTTACATGTCAGTGCAAGTGACATTGTTAGTGGATGCCAGTGACTTTCAGATAATTACTGCAAGATAATCCTAAAAGCTAATGCTAGGCATAATGAGATGGAAATTGTTCATGCAGCAAGGAATAGATAGGATGCTAAAAAAAACTTTTCTTTTACAGAAAGCAGTGTAAGAATCTCATGTTCCCGCAATGTATAGTTATTTTTGTTTACTGATCAGAACAAATATTTTTTTATCAGAAAAACAAAAAATAGCAACAATTTGATTATGCACATTTTCTGGCTGCTGAACAGCAGAAGCTACAAGAAACACTTTGGTAATGAGTTACATTTGTTTTCAAGTGCTGCAGTGAAATAGTTTTCAGTTCTATCATTGCTCAAGATACTTCAGCTCCCATTTTAAGGTATAGAGGGACAAAAAAATAAAAAACCCAATAATGATGGCCCTTGTGTAATAATATCTGAAAGAAGAATGGTCTATATTGTTGATAACCAGACTCCATTTCACACTGCAAATGTCAAATTAAAAAGAACAGTCTGATTGGTGCTGAGTTACTTTTTTATTTATTTATAAAGTAAGCTGGTGGTGCCTTTCCTAATCATGTCCAATCAACTGAATTTCCCACAAGTGGACTCCAATCAAGTTGTGGAGACATCTCAAGGATGATCAGTGGGAACAGGATGCACCAGAGCTCAATTTTGAGTGTCGTGTCAAAGGCTGTGAATACTTATGTACATGTGTTTTTGTTTGTTTTTTATTTTTAATAACTTGCAAAGATTTCAAAATGAACTTTTTTCACATTGTCATTATGGGGTATTGTTTGTAGAATGTTAGGGAAAAAATTGAATCGAATCCATTTTGGAATAAGGCTGTAACATAACAAAATGTGTCAAAAGTTAAGTGCTGTGAATACTTTCTGGATGTACTGTAGAATAGAACTTATATAGTGCAATGGTTAGGAATATGAAAAGCACAGAGTACAGGGTTCAGCAGTGTGCAATACACAGAGTGCAGAGGTCAGAAGTATTTATTGCACAGAGCATAGGGTCAGGAGGGTGTGATTGCACAGTTGCAGGGGTTGGGTGTCTGTAATGCACAAAATGAAGTGGTCAGGGGTCTTTACCACACAGAATGCAAGGGTCAGGGCCTGTAATGCGCACTGGTGTGTAGTGCACAGGGTGGGGAGGTGAGCAGTTAAGGGGTTTGTAACATATATATTGCAAGAGTCAGGGGTGTGTAATGCACAGAGTGCAGGAATCATGGGTGTGACTGAAATTCATATGTTAAATGTTAAAAAATGAAGTGTCTAAGAATTAGATAATTTATCATCTATCAAGCTATGACAGGAACTTGTGAGACGTCAGAAACAAACTGGAGTTCTTCAGTGAAATTATGGTCACACCTGTGATTTTAAACAAAATCTATCATGGGAAAAACATGAAGCTTTGCCTTACAGAAGTTATCTTCAGAAAACCCTGCATTCTTGCTTCCCTCAAGCTTCATTGCTGCCCTCCATGCTTTCCTTCTGTCATGCTGGCCTTTTGCATCAGTGCTTTGAATAACTGACTCAAAACAAATATATAAATAAGGACTTCCAACTATTCTCAGACTTTCCTGAACTGTATACTGGCAGTGGGTCATGGGACTGTATTATAGTTTGGGGAACAGCATAATAGCCAGTGAATTACAATTTCCAGGAGTTAAACAATGATGGTACCCTTATTTATCTAAATTATAAGTTTTACCTCAAAGTTCACTCAAAACACAATAAAGCCAATGACAAGTATAAAGGACAGCTGCTTAAAGGTGCCTGTACATAAATGTATGGCTTCCATTGCCTCATCTATGCCCTAATGCTGGACCATTCCAGTCAAGCAAAGCTGTGACACTTCGGAGTAGAGACCTATCATTAGGGTTGATGTTTGTGTCTATAATGGGTTTGAAGAGATTATAACATCTCTTACTTACCAGGAAGGCCTTCCATCTTAAAACCTGCATTCTGAGATGTAATCAGCAGGGTGCATGAGAGACACTTCCTGATATTATCCCTCTCACAGAAACAGGCCCATAAAAAATGCTATGTATGCACCAGTGATAGAATAAGGAGTGACACCCATTATTATTGTTGCCAGTGTTACTCAAAACCTGGCCTCTCCATACCTCACTATGATATTTGTGAAGGAATGGTAAAGATATTTCTCAAGTGTCTGACTTCCTGCCATGTTCCTATATCTGATGTCCTGTGTACCAACCATTTGCCTGTTTTCTCAACCACATTTCTGCCCACTGCCTGAATAACCATTGGCCTGCATGCTGACCATGCCTCTGCCTGCTGCTGCAACTGATCATGACCTGTTTATCAACCCCATTTCTGCCTTCCACCTGAACTGATCTGTTAATCGGCCATTTGTTTTGCCTGTTGCATGGGCTGCTCTTTTGTGACAATGTGAAACCCTACCACTGTAGTAGTGATATTGAAGACAATATAGGGATCTCATGTATGCAGAGTGAGGGGCTCCAGAGTATTTTTTTAGAACAGAGAAAACTAAGCGTTTGGTTTTCTATGGGTTTCTCCGGGATTCCCAGATTAGAGTCTGGGGACTAGAGGCTTTGAAGAGCTTTTAGTGAGAAGAATCCTCTACCCCTGTGTCACAGCCTTACCAGACCAAGGTTCTAAGCCTGATGTTTCTGCCTGCTGCCTGGACCAATTGTTTGGCTATTTGCTGACCACACCTTTGTCTGCTGCCTGTACTGACCCTGGCCCATTTATGAACCATGTTACTGCCTTCTGTCTGGACTACTCCTTTGCCTGTTTGCTGACTACATCTGGCTAAGTTCCTGTGAGACACAAGTTCATTCCATCCTCTGTGGACAACTGATGTGATATGTAGTCAGGAAATTAGGTGTGTAATTTTGTCTCAAGAATTCCTGAAGGTGTTCCTTGGATTTCGGCCAATCTAGTGGCAAGGCTGTGAAACATCTCACACATGTGGTATCACCATATTCTGAAGAAGCAGCAAGACTGTGTTTTGAGGTGAAATTCTAAGTATGTCTTTGCTGTGTGTCAGATATATGTTTTGAATTGTCAACTTTTTGTAAAAAACTGCATTTTAATCTTCTTTCCACATTTTCCAAAAACTTGTTGCTACTATTTTACAAAAAGTGTTTCTACTGCCTTGGTGCTCCAGGGCATCCAAAATATTCTTGGATGTCAGGAAATTGAATGTGTAATTCATGCTTCTAGAATGCCCAAAGGTGCTCCTTGTGGTATTGCCATACTGGGCAGTGAGTTGCAGAATGTGCTTTGGGGTGCAATTGTAAGTATGCCTATGCTGTGTGAGAAAAATACACACAGCTGATACTTGCTGCCCCCTGGAGCTCCCTTGTGCAGCCACTGTACATGTTTATTGTAAGACCTATTTATTTCTATCTGTTACCTATGCAAGTGCTCATGTACTGTCCTGACACTGGCAATTTTTATATAACAAATGTACCTGAAGTCTATATTTTTAATTTTTGGGGGAATAATTTGGGAAACCAGGCTGGGACAGGGTTTGGGTTGTGGTTTTAATCTGGTTTTATTTACTCTGTTTTGACACGTTATTAAACTTTAATGACAATGCCGTGTGGTACTGCAACAAGAAGCTTACAAACTATATTGTTAAACAGTTGTACCACTAGCTAATTTTTACATTTTTTTTAGGGTATACATTTTCATAGCTTTAAGATCTGCTGTGGTTAATATTTCTACTGTTCAGTTAAGGCCTATTATTTCTGAATAAGAAGTCAAATGTTGCAGCCAAAACTTTCCTAAAAAACCTTATTTTCAGTTTTTGATGAGTGAGATTGGGATGGTGCTGTTGTATTTAAACCAAATTAAATGTAAAATTTAAAACAATCAATTCCACATCCAAATATGCACTTCTAATGTATGCTGTCACAGAGACTTGCAGCTTTAAAGCATTCCCATGTAAACTATTTAAAGAACATGTATATTTTCAATGTTGCCCTTGATGCCTAATGAAAATACCTGCTGTAGGTTTCATTTGCATCACTATATGTATATATATGTGGCAGTGTCCAGCTCCCAGGGGCGGACTGACCATTCGAGCACTCAGGCACTGCCCAAGGGCCCGGGGTCAGTAGGGGGCTGAAATGCCCCTGGTACCTTTTATAGGTTTTTTTGGGTGTGTTTTGAGTGTGGGCAAGGACACAGGGGCCCCATGATCCCCTATTGCCAAGGGGCCCCATGAGTTGTCAGTCCGCTCCTCATGTCCTTTTTTGACAATACCTTATTTTTTGCTGTATGTGTCCAGTTAGGGAGATTATCCCTCACTTCTTGTATTCAGTGTTCAGTATTGGGATACTGAACTGCTGCATTTGATTGAAAACTAATTGTGCAATTGAAGACCTACATGATATATCTGCCACGTCCCAGAAATTGGATAGTTTTTATACAAATACCAATGTTTGCACTTGAGAGGTCCAGTGGATACTGTTGGATCAATATAGCCTTTTTAGGGATATACATGTAACACAGGATAGCAAACACAGCCATTTATGGAATTGCAGTAAATTTACATACAAATACCAGTAATTCTTTAGAGTCTACTTGATAATTGTTTTTTTTGCCAGTGTTCAGGTGAGTAGGCCATAGGAAGGATTTTACTTGTGTGTTGCTTTTCTTGTTTTGTACATCTGAAGCAGGAAGCAGTATTTTATGTATTTCTTATGATATATATTTTTCATATTTCTTTGGTGACACATGTTAAATAGTGGTCTAATTCAAGTAAAGTGGGCGTGCGCTATCTCCTAAACATTACAAAGTGCAATTGGGCATACAATATAATTATATTAAACCATATTATTTTATAAGGAAATAATAATACTGTAATGTAAACTTAATACATGCAATAACCTAAACAAATTATGGAAGCTGAAAACAAAATATGCACACAAATACAATTGTTCAGTATGCTTAAAAAGAATTCAAACATTAAAGCATGTGTAATACCATACCATACTTTCCAAATATATAAAACAAAAAACAGTGTATATATGTACAGATGGACAAATGTGTAAATGGACAATAATAAGCTCAAAAGCACTCAGACTTTAAAGCGTATATAATATAACCAAGTACTCCACTCTCAAAGTAGAAATAAACTTAAAAAGTGTATATACACATGTAGATGGACTAATGTACATATGGATAATTATAAATAAACAAGCATAAATAAAAATATGATATTCAACATTGCAAACAAATCTAATATAGATTAATAAAGCAAACAAATGTGCAAAATGCCCCTACAGATGGATACATATCCTGGTGAACCATTTAAAATCAAGATGGAAAATCCCAAAGAAAAGGAAGACACACTTCAAAGTGTGAGAGTGCATTCAGTGCAGAAGGAATAGAGTGTGCCAGGAAATCACACCACCAACATGTAAGATAAAATCCTTACCAGAGGCACTGATCCCACATAGAGATCATAAAGCGCCTTGCTGTCCCACAACACAGACATATTTAGATACAACACTCCATCGTAATTTTCAGTAATGATTGAATATCACAGATTTCCTTCTGCATCACCTTTTTGGGCATTTGTTTATGTCCTTCATCACTGCGGTGCCCTAATAACAAGGGGCATTCAGGATGCAAATATTGCATTCTGAAGCTGGAGCACAGATGTACACCCCTGTAGTTCTTATATTGACATGACAATGCTCACTGCGGAATTTTCCTGTGAGTCCAGAGTGATGCTGAGTGTCAATAAACCCAAAAGAAGCCTATTGCTGCATCCAGGGGCATATTTACCATAAGGCAAACAAGGCATTTGCCTAGGGCGGCATTTTTCAGGGGGGCAGTGGCATTTTTGAGGGGGGCAGCGCCACCCCCCGACAGGGCTAATATTACTTTGCATTACCCACTGCACACCAGCTGAAATTTCAGATCAGGAAGTCAATGGAGGGGCGTATTTACCACAAGGCAAACAAGGCATTTGCCTAGGGCAGCATTTTTGAGGGGGGCAGCGCTGCCCCCCAAAAGGGCTAAAATTAGTTTGCATCACCCACTGCACATCAGCTGAAATTTCAGATCAGGAGGTCAATGCAGGGGCGTATTTACAAGGCAAACAAGGTATTTGCATAGGGCAGCATTTTTGAGGGGGCAGCTGCATTTTTGAGGGGGGCAGTGGCATTTTTGAGGAGGGCAGCGCCGCCCCCCGAAAGGGCTGATATTACTTTGCAACACCCACTGTCCACCAGCTGAAATTTCAGATCAGGAGATCAATGCAGGGGCGTATTTACCACAAAGCAAACAAGGCATTTGCCTATGGCGGCATTTTTCGGGGGGCAACAGCATTTTTCAGGGGGGCAGTGCTGCCTCCCAAAAGAAGGGATGGAAGAAGGGACACACGTAGCATGAGGACCAGGAGGGATCTGAGAGAGGCTGCAGGTTGCTTGATGGTGTATACAGAGCCTGACTCTTGTTCCCGGGGATGTCCGGAGCTGTGAAGGTGAGTGTCTTCTCTCTTTCCGGGGTGGGGGTGGGGTTGCCAGTGTATGGGGGGCGGTGGTAGTGGAAGGCTCTCTCGGGTGGGGGCTGGAGTGTTGTTGGTCAATGTCAGGGTCTCTTCATGGGGGATGGGAGGTGTTGGTCGGTGTCAGGGTCTCTTCGTGGGGGAGGGGGGGGTGTTGGTCAACATCAGGGTTTCTCCTTGGGGGGGAGATGATTTTTGTGTTGCCTAGGGCAGCATGAAACCTAAATACACCACTGGCTGCATCCCTAAGTGGGTATGTCTAAAAGAACACAGCATGGGCATTAGTAAGCCAAGCAAGCCTAACCTACTGGTACATGGCTGCCCCCAGGAATGTTATGTTCACTGGCCAGAAAGTGCAGGAGGTGGAAGAAAGAAAAAACAAAAGAGTTCCTGTGGTTCCAGGTGTACAATTATCCAGAAGGGATGGCTGGGACTGTGTCACTGTGACATGCAGATGGGTCAGTTCAGGTGGCAGACAGAGACATGGTGAACAAACAGGCAAATGATTGGTCCAGACAGCAGAAAGAAATGTGACCAATAAACAGGCCAGGGTCAGCACAGGCAGCAATAAGCAGCAACACTGTACTAGTGTGATAGTGATCAGGAAAGCTATTAATGGCTTCACTGGCTCTATGTGCAGCATTATATTACCCTTCATGGGAGACGGAATTGGCTGGCTCATTAGATGGCAGCATAGCTCTTGAGCTCTGTTGTATATCCAGCTTTAGAGGCTACACTGTGACCTTATCAGAGCACCAAGTACCCCAACAGCAACTGGTACACTCATGCAACAACTGGACATCATGACCAAGAGAAGAAAAGACAACTGACCTCCACAAAAGTTGATGGACTTCTTCTCTCCAGCCGGTCCAGACTGCAGACAAGATGGCACCGGCAGCTCTCTCAGGGAACCCAAACATCTCTCTCCCTCTCACTCCTCTGTTCTCTGTACACATGAATGGTAAGGGCGTTCAGCGGGCTGTTCGCCTGCCGAGCTCCCCACGAAGCACTGTACTCTCACAGTACATTGAAAGAGCCATGATTGGATAAAGCATTGCACCTGACCACAGGTGAAAATTAAAACATTGCCTTCTAACAAATCACCAGGTGAGGGTGGCTTTACGAATGAATACTATAAACACTTTGCTAATATACTGTTAACAATCCTACTAACTATCCTTCAACAATGCTCCATTGTCTGGTTCCCTACCAAATGATATATTGCACTCAGTGATCACCACTATCCCCAAACCAGGGAAAGGTCCTTCTTCTACCCCCAACTATAGGCCTGTTACCCTTCTGAACAGACATCAAATTACTAGCTAAACTTATTGTACATAGTGCCAAGTGTCGATGCCTTCAAATCATTGATCCTGCCACTCAAACACCCACAGCAGTTAATCTGATTAACTTCTGCATGCAGGATGGGTGCAGGTGCCCGTCTGAATGAAGCCTGACATACACATGGAGGATTGCACTGATTATTATCATTAAAAAATGCTAGTTGCTGGATTGTAAGACAGTTTCTTGCTTGAATATTTTTAGTAACAGACCTTGTATGTGGATAAGAATTTCTGACTTTACTCACTTTCCTGATCAACATGTGACTAGTCAGTTAATCAGAAACTATTAAAGCAAGTGGGGCAGTGTATTACCCAGTATAATAGCATTTCTAGAAGGAGGCCAGCAATCTATGTTTATAGATTATATTTTGTTGCACTAGTTCATGTTCACTTTTTTTTGTTTAAAATAATAAAATATTGAAGTATACTAAACTAAAGGCTACATTTCACATATTACATGGGAATGTTTTCAATTACTGGGGACCCTATTCAACCAAGTTTGAGCAATGACATATTTCTGTTTTATCAAAGAAATCATCAACAAATCCTTGTGCCTTTCTGTCATGATGAGCTATTTTCAAATTTGGAAGATTGCTTAGTAACTTTATACTTTTGAGCACACATTTATGATGCTAAGTGCATCTTATGATAATAATCTTGCAGCTGTCACCTGACAATTTCCTGAAGTTTCATGTAAAATTGATCAGTACTAATTATTTTTAAAAGAAATCAGCTTGTTATTTCTCTTGCGGCATAAGCATGTTACCTTCATTTTTTTTAGATTTTGTTATTCAATAATATATGTTTTTATAAATAAAATGTTATGGATTTTTGTGCATTTTTAACTCTAGTGTATTTCTTATTAATTTTCAGACTTGAATCTCCAACAAGATCTCTAACAATGGAGGCACCAAAAGGGGTACAAATCAATGCTGTTGCAGGAGAATTCAAAGCCAGCTGCAGAAAAGAGTTACACTTACAGTCCACAGATGGGGAGGTCTTTATAAACAGTTTTTTATATTCTTGAATACAGTATATGTTTTCCTTCATTTTACATATTTTATTTTGGCATATTAAACTAAAGTGTAAACATTAAAACAATGATTAGTGTCAGGACAAGGTTACCAGAGAGAATTAAAAAGTGTTTCTTTGCAGCTAAGTTAATCAACAGATTCACAATGATCAGTCTCTACATTGTTGATGTCATGTTCCATATTCCTGCCCTAATGAGAGCTAGTAAACTGAAACAGTGTTTTGGATGCTCCAAAATGAGACCAGTATATTGATTGAAAGAAATCATTAGCGTGTAGCTGTGGATGATCCATCATAGGAAGATTACAGTCTTAAGCTTGAAATTCAGTTAGATTTTTTTTATATCACCTGCTTAGTACATCACAGTACAGATGGACAATTCTTCCCCTGCAGCTATTGTATTCCGACAGCCAGCACCCTCAGCTGTCAGAATACATAAAGAGTAACTGCAGTTTTTCGGCCCACTGTATTGGTTTCAGTCAAAGGATGTAAGGTAGCAATAAGGCCCTCCATGGCGCAGATTTCATCTAGTTCATCTAGAACTGACATAAGTTCACAGAGTGTATGGCCAGCCTAAGTTACCAAGGTCAGTGTCTGATATCTCTATCCCTAGACATTATAGATTTCTTTCATTCAGTGGAAGATGGATATGTGCGGAGCCCACATCAGTTAGGAAGATAATAGTATAGGATGGTAGGAAGGTAGAGTGGTCATTTCACTTTAGAATTGGGGGCAGGGTGTAAGTGTAATTTAAACAAGCTTGCCAAACTTGCATAGTTTGTAGGTCAAGCTGGTTTTGATTTTTCACCAAATCTGTTAAATTTTTCTTTCCTCTAACTGAAGCCCATAGCTCCTGTTTAGGACATAGAACAGTTGATGATTGGGCAGTAAACCCCTCTCTAAAATTGAACTTTTCTTAAGGTTTGGAATTTCAGTGCTATCAGTGATAGTAAACCTGAACTGTGTTTAACCATTTCAGTCCCTGGTGCCATCTTGAAATGACCCTAGGATAGCAGCTATTGTATATCCAGTGCCATACTAAAACAGTCCTGGGGATCAGTGGCTCCTGCAGGTTCTGGTGGAGGTTAACACTTCAACCACTGGCTGGCTATGACAGCTTTCATCCAATGCGAAACCCAACAGATAAAATTATCAGATTCTGGGCTTCTAAGGCTATCACAGATCATTCCATTGGAGCTCTCTATGACAACAAAAGTAAACACAGCAGTACAATGTTGTATTTACATTGGGGATGTGGCAATGTCATAAATGATGTTACCACACTTCCATTCACTACAGAGGGTCAGGTAGAGTAATAACTTTGCCTAGTCACTCCATACAGCAGCATATCACTGCCACAGGTATCTATTGCAGCAAGGAATAGATGGATAATACCAGCGATCTGCTTCTGTAAAGGTGCATGTGGGTTTCTGGATTCAATCTCCAGTGATCAGATCCAGACCCTCAAGAAGAAAAATAAAGTGAATTGAAAAAATGTGTAAAAAGGAGTAAACAATTTGCATATTGAATACATGTATACACAAAACACAAATGCATATATGTGTGGTGTGTGTGTGTGTTTTGTGTATTCATGTATTTAATATGCAAATTGTTTACTCCTTTTTACACATTTTTTCAATTCACTTTACTTTCTTCTTGAGGGTCTGGATCTGATCACTGGAGATTGAATCCAGGAAGCCACATGTGACATTTTATATATATATATATATATATATATATATATATATATATAAACCTGAGTATAGACATCTACAGCCATTCATTTCTCAGGGAATATACTTGTAAGCTAAACATGTATTTAGACACATTTTGCTGTACACTGACACTGACATACAGTGTAAAAGCTCCCAAATTTGATATGGACAAAAGCATGAGGCCCAATAAAAGTATTCTCTCCCCAGAATGATTCCCAAGTTGCAATAATGTGAGATAAATTGGATGACTTTTGCATTCAATGCACAAACAGCAAATGCTCATGTAAATGAATGCATAGTCATTCAACTCTTTATCAACTGCACCTTCACCATCATGCTAATTTGTGCTCTCATTATCATTAACTTGTTTTTTTAATTTTGCTATAATAATTAAACTAAATAATGCAAAAGGGGAACCAGTTTCTCCTAAAGTAAAACACGTACATTCACTTTGAGTTTTACTATTCTATGTTACATAAAAGTCACACATGTGATATTATTTCAATGATTTGCTGATTATATTTTGGGGTAAATATTATGAGTGTGTGCAAATTACGTATATATTGCACTGGGAAAAAATACAGAAAAATATGCATTTTTGTATCTAATTGTTTTATTATACATACTAAAACCCAAATAAATAAAAATATATGTATCTGCATCTGCTCCCAAATTAAAAAACAAAAAAAAACAACAATGTAAAAAATAGCCAGAAGGGGATTATTAAAAACAAACAGGTGGGATAGTGTGGAAGAAGATGCTGGAACTGAATAATAAATCAATTTACAAAAGACTGTTCCCAACTCTTATAGTGAACATTATAGAAAACAATTATCAAAACTCTGTCTACCATAAGGTAAGAAAAAGAACCAAATTGAATACTTCAGTGAGATCCATTATTAAAATAAAATATGAAATAATTGTTATCCATAGATTTTAATGTCCAAACAATCTACCATGTTTGAAATCTGGAATAACACATAGAAAAAGAAATAGTATATGTATATCCTACCTTTGCCTTTCTTGATATAATCATATGAAATGGGGCCAACAAAAGGTTACATATGAATTCCTTTTGTGAACCCTAGCATGTGACATTTCATGGGTGACTATATAAAAATGCTTACAATATTTCTGTTTTTTACAGATATTTTTAGATGCAGATAATATCAGACTAGGAAATTTACCACAAGGTTCTTTTACATCATCATCACCAAACTCAGTAGGACCTCGACAAACTGTCTATGAGCTTTGTGTTTGCCCAAATGGCAAACTGTATCTTTCTCCAGCAGGATCTAGTTCCACATGTCAATCCAGTAGCAACATTTGTCTGTGGAGCTGAAGGAACTCCATGATTTCTCACACCAGAATAGCCTTTTGCTACTATCTCTTTGCTTCACGATTCTACTCAGATTCCCATGTGGTTTGTTGAATGCTCAAAGGCCTTCAGAGTTTCTTCCAGCATAGAAGAGGATATAATACTGCCTGGAAGTTTTAATTCAACATTGGAAACAATCCTACATTGATATGGGCGTGAAAAAAATCAGACATGCATACCTGAACTGCTGAATGTTAGTCTTAAAGGATTCAATGGGTGCCTTGGCTACATGGAGTGAAGCACATCTCTGTTTTGCAGGAATTTGGAGAAATGGAACAACACCTCATTTACGAGTGTACTTACTGGACATTTATTTGGAAAACAATAAAATCCTGTTTGGAAAAAAAAAGACTGTACTGTTTTAAAGCACAATTTTCCATTCAATATTTTTGGATGTATACTTTTATCCCACAGATGAAATAAATATTAAGGTATTATGTGATATTGCCTTTATTAAACAATTAAATTGGAAATATTGTTTTTAAAAATGGAAGTGTATTTCTTCCTTGGGCTCCTTTCTTTGATTTTTTTTTAAATATATTTTATTTTATGCATTAAAAGATGACAATAGTGGAAAATAAAACTGAAGACAAATTGGAGTTCTGCTTTAATTTGCACATTATTGCCTATTTTAAAAATTAATGTAGCAATTTTTGTGCAATATAATTATAAAACAAAGTACAAATGTTATTTTATTTTATTTTTGTAGGTAACTATTCTCATTTAATTGAGTTATTTTCTTGATTTACATTTCATTTAAGTAACAACATCAAATCTAACATTTACATAGGCTTGTGGTTAATTTAAATACTTTTATTTGTATTTCTTTTAACTGTTTTACCTTTAATGGTCATTTAAATGCATTTTTATCCCCAAGTAGTTTTAATTATATTAGAAATTTGTTTGCAACTTTCATTTTACACAAAACATCACCTACTTCAAAAAAACAAAGTGTGTTATAGGACAAAGATCCAGTGGAATTTAAATCAAGCCACATAAAAAATCAACAGTAATAAAAGTCAGAGAAAAAAAATATTGCAAAAAGAAATGTATACAACACTAAACTTCACAAGGCAAAACATGGTCTAATATTAAACAGAAATAAACAGTTATTCACAGTTGTTCTTATTGTCCTACGGATGTTTTTTTTCCAAGATGTTTCTCCAATAATATTTTTAAATAAATCACATTAAACAAACAAAGTTTCTGTATTTTTTATATTATTTACTAATAGCCATTTGCCTTACCAACAAGTAATGCAAATTTAGCACATCTAGGTAGATTTGTTTACTAATCTACATAGGAATGCTTTGGTAAATCCTAAAAAAACATCCTTGCTGATACAGTTAATTATATAGTAAGTAAAATAATAAAATTCTGCTACATAAAAATTATTCTGGAAATGTGAAATACAGTTATCTGGCTGATTACATTTTTTACTTCAAGACTAATTATCTAAATTAATTTTCAGAGAAATGTTCAAGGGAATGCTACTAGAGGAAAGTTATTTTTGATTTCCCTCAGTGTGATTTTCATAAAAGTTACTGCATAAATGAGTATGCAACTGTAGTAGAAAATTGTTTAAAAGTCATTTTTGGCTATGTTTGTCAACCGTTTACTATGCCTTGAATTGCAATATGAACTGGGCTGTATGGTCATCATTAGTGTAATATCTTTAATGATAAGAAATGTAATTCAGCACACCAAGAGGAGATCACATGACAACCACTCATACAGGCATGTAAAACCTTAAAGGGACAGTATATGAATTCCTTTACGTTTCTTAGTTATGCCTGTGGAAGAGATTAATTTAAAGGGTATCTCCACTGTTGTGGGTAAAAATAGCAAATAAAATAATAATATAGCAAAAACAGTCATAATGCATTTGAATGTTATCACCTTTCCTTTTCTTTTTTATTTATACTTTATTTTTATTAGTTTTAATTGAAATAAAAAAAAAACAATTCAAGAGAAACATTAAAAGCAGAAAGAGCTCTACTCAATGTACATGACACAAAAGCAAAGGGATGACAAACATGAATAAAAAGGTGTATTCCTATTTCGCAATTCTATTGTCATATCTAAAAATAAGAGCAGAAGGATTGGAGGCAATCCCCTAATTTTAAAAGAACATATTGGCCCCCCTAAGCCTCTTCATGAGAGGGATCAAACCTACCAGGCCTTATTTCCTAAACCCTACCTCCCTGTTATCTCTCCCTTACCCCCTCCTTAGCCTCCTCCCCCCAACCCCCAGCCTCCATTTACTTTGTGAAATGTGACCATTCAAAATCATCTCAATCGCAATTGTGATTATTATTGTGATAAGCCCCCCCTCCCCGAGAAAAAAAGAAAGAAAGGGGGGGTGTAAAAAGTAAACAAAAATCTAATCTAGGTGTTTTCTTTCTTTCCTTTCTGCCCATTCTTCCCTTCCCCCTACTTACCTCGCCTCAGGCCCATATGGGCATTCCACACTCAGTGTCAAATGTGAAAACTACATACCGAGTATACTGTGTTCAAATTAAATATATGCCTTTCCTTTTCAATCTGCAATTCTTTAATATTCTGTAAAATGCAATGCAATATGGCAACCTGGAGGCATTCTGTACTCAGATGGTGTACAGAATGCCCCCATATGTCATTTCCTGCTTGTATGATTTTGCTTACTGATTTTCCTAGAAGTGTGCTTTAAGATACAGGTCAGATTTTGGGCATCTCCTGCAACAAAAATTTCATTTTGGGTGAGATACTCCCAAAGGGAAATCACGTCTAAACAGATGCAGACCCTGGAACTTTCCTTATTAGAACACTGCAAGTTCAGCAGCTGGATAATAATTATGAACTTGCTCACATTTACATTCCCTTTGCCCAAGGATGTAGACAACCAACTATTTCTACAAAATAACAAAAGAGTAGAATCCTGCAACTTAGTTTGTTAAAATCTTTGAAATGCACATAGATCACCTGGGGGGGGGGTTCAACAAAAGTGGAGCTACTCTTTAGAGCAATTCTAAAGGTTCTTTTTTTGTTTTTTGTTTTAAAATAACAAACATTTCTATACTTACCTGCGGTTTTTTACACAGCAGCCCAGATCCATCTTTTCTCGGGTCCCCCGCAGGCTTTCCTTGCTCCTCCTGTCTGCTGGGTGCCCCCACAGCATGCAGCTTGCTATGTTTCAGATGTTTACTCCAATAAGGCATGACCTTTTTGCATTTAAATTGGCTCCCAAAGGGTAGTTCGCTAAGCAAATATCTATATCAATATACGTATAAAACTAAGGACATATCTATAGTTGCTGTTGTCTTCAGCTTCTGTAAGACCCTGAATCTATGTTTGTAAGGATACAGGTAAATGTGTTTCCTACTTTCAAGAACCACCATCGCCCAACCCAATGCAGCCTTTTTAACGCAAAATGGGGCATGTAAAGCAAAATTGCAGTATTATTATACAGGATTTTTATAGTGCCAACAGTTCATTTAAAAAATGAAGGTAACCATTACAGTTACAATACAATTTGGTACAAGAGGAAACAGAGGGCCCTGCTCGTTAGAGCTTACAATCTAGGAGTCTCAATATCATCTGACAAGAAGAGTCTGACTGCACTGAAACCTAATAAACAAAGATGGAGGTAAAAAATGACATTTCTGAATTTCCCAATATTGCATAGTTTTCTAGACAGCATAAGCAGTTTATTAACCACTTGAAAGGTTTTCTCCCTTCATGACCAGAGCATTTTGTGCTATTCAGCAGTTGGCTACTTTAACAGCCAATAGTCAGTCATGCAATACTGTATGCAAAATGCTATTTTCATCTTCTTTTTCACAGAAATAGAGCTTTCTTTTGGGGGTATTTAATCACCACTGGGTTTTTTTTATTTTTTGCAATATTTAAAAAGTTTGAAAAAACCCAAAATGTTCTACTTTCTGTCATAAAACATATCCAATAAAATCAAAGTTTCATAATAAATTTAGGAAAAAATGTATTCTGCTACATGTCTTTCGTAAAAAAAGAAAAATCCCAATAAGTGTAAATTAATTTGTTTGTGTGAATTTATAGCATCTACAAACTATGGTACAGTGATCCCTCGTTTTTCGCTGTTAATGGGGACCAGAACCTTCCGCGAAAGCTGAAAAACCGCGAAGTAGTATTTGCCCCCAGGAATGTATGCAAGACAGTCAACATCATGGACAAGACTGGCGAGATACAACAAGAGAAGATGCTAGGTGAGGCTGCAATGATGCGCAGACAATCAACTCACAGGGATAAATCCACTCGTACTCTTATTGGTCGATGTCACACTGGAAACCAATCATGCGCCTTTATGAAAGCCCGTGGTATGTACAGTACAGTACTCTGAGTCAACTCATCTCTTTGGTTAACATGGAGGGATCCTTCTCTCTCGCGCATCAACATGAAACAACGCTCCTTTTCACAATGTGGCTGCTGACCCGCGAAGCACTGAAGCCGCAAAACATGAAGCGCGAAGTGGCGAGGGAACACTGTATATACATTTGATCCTGATGTACTGATGGCCTTCTTTCTTGAAGCCCTAACATACCAGGACAGTACAAAGTCCCCCTATATGACCCCTTTTTGGAAAGCAGACAGTCTGATGCATTTAATAAGAGAGTTTTTTGAAGTTGTAATTTTTTGTCAGAATTTTCTTGAAAATATTTTTTTTTCTACATTTTGTTTTATATTTTTATACATACTGCCACCAGTGCAGTACAGCATCATCATATGACTGATGTGGAAAGGATCAGGGACGCTGGTGACAGTATGTTAAAAAAAAATTTTATTCAATTTTTGAAACTTTTTTTCATTTTAAAGAATGTTTACTATATTTTTTTCCAAACTTTCATCAGAGTAGTTCAGTGTCACCAATGTGTTGGTATTCCTTAGGATTATATATTTTCAAGTGACTTACCCTAGAATCATGGCCCTTAAGAAGGGCATTAGTAAATATACAGTGGGGATCGAAAGTTTGGGCACCCCAGCTAAAAATTTGTATTAATGTGCATAAAGAAGCCAAGGAAAGATGGAAAAATCTCCAAAAGGCATCAAATTACAGATTAGACATTCTTATAATATGTCAACAAAAGTTAGATTTTATTTCCATCATTTACACTTTCAAAATAACAGAAAACAAAAAAATGGCGTCTGCAAAAGTTTGGGCACCCTGCAGAATTTATAGCATGCACTGCCCCCTTTGCAAAGCTGAGACCTGCCAGTGTCATGGATTGTTCTCAATCATCGTCTGGGAAGACCAGGTTATGTCAATCTCAAAGGTTTTAAATGCCCAGACTCATCTGACCTTGCCCCAACAATCAGCACCATGGGTTCTTCTAAGCAGTTGTCTAGAAAACTGAAACTGAAAATAGTTGACGCTCACAAAGCTGGAGAAGGCTATAAGAAGATAGCAAAGCGTTTTCAGATGTCAATATCCTCTGTTCGGAATGTAATTAAGAAATGGCAGTCATCAGGAACAGTGGAAGTTAAAGCAAGATCTGGAAGACCAAGAAAAATATCAGACAGAACAGCTCACAGGATTTTGAGAAAAACAATTCAAAACCCACGTTGGACTGCACGATCCCTCCAGAAAGATCTGGCAGACACTGGAGCTGTGGTACACTATTCCACTATAAAGAGATACTTGTACAAATATGGTCTTCATGGAAGAGTCATCAGAAGAAAATCATTTTTTTAATTTTTTAATTTTCCGAAAAATTATGACAAAAAAAATAAAGCTTAAAAAAACTCGCCATTCCTCTTATGAAGTACGTCCGACTGTCTACTCTGCAAAAAGGGGTCATTTGGGGGATATCTGTACTATTCTGACATTCTTGGATCTCAAGAAATTAGATACCTGTCAGTACTTCAGGATTGATCAATTTTCAGATCTATACCATAGTTTGTGAACTCTATAACTTTCCTACAAACTAAATAATACATCCTAATTTGGGTTATTTTCACCAAAGAAATGTAGTAGAATACATCTCGGCCTAAATTTATGAAGAACAATTATTTATTTGTAAACTTTTATAACAGAAACAAAGAAAAACGTGGGTTTTTTTCAAAATTTTTGGTATTTTTTTGTTAATTTAGCAAAAAATAAAAACCCCAGCGGTGATTAAATACCACCAAAAGAAAGCTCTAGTTGTGTGAAGAAAATGATAAAATTTTAGTTTGGGTACAATGTTGTATGACCGCGCAATTGTCATTCAAAGTGTGAGAGCGTTGAAACGTGAAAAATGGCCTGGGCAGGAAGGGGGAAAATTGCCCGGTATTGAAATGGTTAAAAGACAGCAAGCACGTGAGCAAACCAGTTCTGATGAAGAGAATCTGCCCTTGAAATCGGCCCACAAGAATGCATGTTAGGGACAGCAGCTGCATGCTCTCTAACAGAATCCACTACACTGATTTCTTCTGTGCAATAAGGGTTGAAAAAGATGCCAGTTTATGTCAATGTTTGATCATTTTTACTAAAGGTTATATGAAGGTGTCACACAATGCTTGTGCAGTTTCTGTTTGCTCTATAAAATCTAATCTTTGCCTGTTTCCATTTGCATTGTTAATACTTTTCCAGAGGAGTTTACAAAGCATATAGGAAACAATGCACAAGTTTTCAAAATGAGCTATTTGTTTGCAGTTTTAAAACATGATAAACCAAGACTCTAAACATTAATGTGCTTTTTCTGTTGACTGCTTTGTGTAATGCTGCTAGGTGAACATAATTACTGTGATAATAGAAAAGAAAAACAAAGATAGTGGACCATTAAAGAAGCTTATTGGTAACCATGGGGAAAGATTAGGAGAATCACAAATACAAATAATGATTATGCAACTATTTTTCATTTACCTTTGATATCAAGTTAATTTTTAGAAAGTGTTTGTTTACAATCTATCTTGCTTATAATGGGTTATTGTGTTTTTAAACTGTACTAAAAGCAACTTACAATCATGAAACAAATTCAAGCAAGGTGACCTTTTTTTAGTAGCTCACTTATAGTTTTAAAACATTATATATTCCCAGCCTAAAACCTAAGATGTTTAACTACTTTGAGACCACCTGATAGCAGATGTACTGCAACAGGGTGGACTCTCTGTGCAAAATCACATAAATATATGGTATTGTGCATTTCCAGTTAGAGGGAGCGTGCACTGCCCTACCAGGGCTGTCATTGACTCCTGGAAATGTCAATCATCGAATCCCTGCAAGCGATTTATGGCTGGGACTCGGTGATCAGCTGAGCAGCTGGCAACTGCTGTAAAGAGTAAACAAACCAAAGAGATAGAAAGCATCATGTCCCCTAGTAAAACAACACACAGTAAGCACATAGTTACATAGTTACATAGTTAGTCCGGCTGAAAAAAGACAAAGTCCATCCAGTTCAACCATAGAAAAAAAAGTTATAATCCTATACCCACAGTTGATCCAAAGAAAGGCAAAAAAAAAAAAAAACCAGCAAAGCACGATCCAATTTGCACCTGCTGGGAAAAAAAATTCCTTCCTGATCCCCCGAGAGGCAATTGGATATTCCCTGGTACAATTTTACCTATAAATGTTAGTATCCAGTTATATTCTAAGAAACAATCCAGGCCCTTTTTGAAGCAATCCACTGAGCTGGCCAGAATCAACTTTTGAGGGAGTCTATTCCACATTTTCACAGCTCTCACTGCACAAAACAGTAACCCTTTGTTAACCCCTTTCTGCCCAGTTTCATTAGTACAGTGTCAGTGCTTTTTATTAGCACTGATCACTGTATTAGTATCACTCGATATGTCAGTGGCAGTTAATCAGTTCCCACCCAGTGTCAGTTAATGTCAGAATGCCCGTTGCAGTCCTGCAGTCTCTCTACAAGTTGCTGATCACCGCCATTACTATTATAAAAAATAAAAATTCCAGTATATATACAGTCAGGTCCATAAATATTGGGACATCAACACAATTCTAACATTTTTGGCTCTATACACCACCACAATGGATTTGAAATGTAATGAACAAGATGTGCTTTAACTGCAGACTGTCAGCTTTAATTTGAGGGTATTTACATCCAAATCAGGTGAACGGTGTAGGAATGCTCAATCGGATTCAGGTCAAGTGATTGACTTGGCCATTACATAACATTCCACTTCTTTCTAGAGATGAGCGAATCGAAGTATCCGAAGTGGAATTCGAGTCGAATATCGGAAAAATTTCGATTCGTGCCGAATCCGAAAAACAGCCTAATTCGGACGCGCGAATCGAAATTTTTCCGAAAATGGCGGCTGACATGTGCGGCGACGGAGCGGGGATGTCGGGGAAGGCGCGCAGACAAGGCGCGCTGCCCCATAATGCATTCCTCAACGACATGTGATCGCATCAGCCAATCAGCAGCCAGCCAGCCAGCACTGTGTAATGGTCGAGGTATATATAGCGGCCATTTTGGAAATCTTCATTTGCCTGCAGTCATTGAACAGAGGCAGACCGCTCTGTACTAGGGACAGGGACAGAGTTAGGGCCACAGAAACGAGAATTGGGGACAGAGAGAAGTTACTTAGGGACAGAGAACCATTACTCAGGGACACAGACTTGTTAATGAGGGCCACAGAATCGTTATTTAGGGACAAAGAAACGCTAGTTAGGGCCACAGAATTCATACTCAGGGACAGACAGAATTGTTACTCAGTGCCAGAGAATTGTTACTTAGGGCCACAGAAACGTTATTAGGGCCACAGAATTTTTACTCAGGGACAGACAGAATTGTTACTGAGTGCCAGAGAATTGTTACTCAGGGACAGACAGAATTGTTACTGAGTGCCAGAGAATTCTTAGGGCCACAGAATTCATTCTCAGGGACAGACAGAATTGTTACTCAGGGACAGACAGAATTGTTACTGAGTGCCAGAGAATTGTTACTCAGGGACAGACAGAATTGTTACTGAGTGCCAGAGAATTGTTACTCAGGGACAGACAGAATTGTTACTGAGTGCCAGAGAATTGTTACTCAGGGACAGACAGAATTGTTACTGAGTGCCAGAGAATTGTTACTCAGGGACAGACAGAATTGTTACTGAGTGCCAGAGAATTGTTACTCAGGGACAGACAGAATTGTTACTGAGTGCCAGAGAATTGTTACTCAGGGACAGACAGAATTGTTACTGAGTGCCAGAGAATTGTTACTCAGGGACAGACAGAATTGTTACTGAGTGCCAGAGAATTGTTACTCGCACAGACACAAAATTGTTACTTGCACAGACACAGAATTGTTACTCGCACAGACACAGAATTGTTACTCAGGGCCACAGAATTCATACTCAGGGATAGACAGAATTGTTACTGAGTGCCAGAGAATTGTTACTCAGGGACAGACAGAATTGTTACTGAGTGCCAGAGAATTGTTACTCAGGGACAGACAGAATTGTTACTGAGTGCCAGAGAATTGTTACTCGCACAGACACAAAATTGTTACTTGCACAGACACAGAATTGTTACTCGCACAGACACAGAATTGTTACTCAGGGCCACAGAATTCATACTCAGGGACAGACAGAATTGTTACTGAGTGCCAGAGAATTGTTACTCAGGGACAGACAGAATTGTTACTGAGTGCCAGAGAATTGTTACTCAGGGACAGACAGAATTGTTACTGAGTGCCAGAGAATTGTTACTCAGGGACAGACAGAATTGTTACTGAGTGCCAGAGAATTGTTACTCAGGGACAGACAGAATTGTTACTGAGTGCCAGAGAATTGTTACTCGCACAGACACAAAATTGTTACTTGCACAGACACAGAATTGTTACTCGCACAGACACAGAATTGTTACTCAGGGCCACAGAATTCATACTCAGGGACAGACAGAATTGTTACTGAGTGCCAGAGAATTGTTACTCAGGGACAGACAGAATTGTTACTGAGTGCCAGAGAATTGTTACTCAGGGACAGACAGAATTGTTACTGAGTGCCAGAGAATTGTTACTCAGGGACAGACAGAATTGTTACTGAGTGCCAGAGAATTGTTACTCAGGGACAGACAGAATTGTTACTGAGTGCCAGAGAATTGTTACTCGCACAGACACAAAATTGTTACTTGCACAGACACAGAATTGTTACTCGCACAGACACAGAATTGTTACTCAGGGCCACAGAATTCATACTCAGGGATAGACAGAATTGTTACTGAGTGCCAGAGAATTGTTACTCAGGGACAGACAGAATTGTTACTGAGTGCCAGAGAATTGTTATTCAGGGACAGACAGAATTGTTACTGAGTGCCAGAGAATTGTTACTCGCACAGACACAAAATTGTTACTTGCACAGACACAGAATTGTTACTCGCACAGACACAGAATTGTTACTCAGGGCCACAGAATTCATACTCAGGGATAGACAGAATTGTTACTGAGTGCCAGAGAATTGTTACTCAGGGACAGACAGAATTGTTACTGAGTGCCAGAGAATTGTTACTCAGGGACAGACAGAATTGTTACTGAGTGCCAGAGAATTGTTACTCGCACAGACACAAAATTGTTACTTGCACAGACACAGAATTGTTACTCGCACAGACACAGAATTGTTACTCAGGGCCACAGAATTCATACTCAGGGACAGACAGAATTGTTACTGAGTGCCAGAGAATTGTTACTCAGGGACAGACAGAATTGTTACTGAGTGCCAGAGAATTGTTACTCAGGGACAGACAGAATTGTTACTGAGTGCCAGAGATTTGTTACTCGCACAGACACAAAATTGTTACTTGCACAGACACAGAATTGTTACTCGCACAGACACAGAATTGTTACTCAGGGCCACAGAATTCATACTCAGGGACAGACAGAATTGTTACTGAGTGCCAGAGAATTGTTACTCAGGGACAGACAGAATTGTTACTGAGTGCCAGAGAATTGTTACTCAGGGACAGACAGAATTGTTACTGAGTGCCAGAGAATTGTTACTCAGGGACAGACAGAATTGTTACTGAGTGCCAGAGAATTGTTACTCAGGGACAGACAGAATTGTTACTGAGTGCCAGAGAATTGTTACTCGCACAGACACAAAATTGTTACTTGCACAGACACAGAATTGTTACTCGCACAGACACAGAATTGTTACTCAGGGCCACAGAATTCATACTCAGGGATAGACAGAATTGTTACTGAGTGCCAGAGAATTGTTACTCAGGGACAGACAGAATTGTTACTGAGTGCCAGAGAATTGTTACTCAGGGACAGACAGAATTGTTACTGAGTGCCAGAGAATTGTTACTCGCACAGACACAAAATTGTTACTTGCACAGACACAGAATTGTTACTCGCACAGACACAGAATTGTTACTCAGGGCCACAGAATTCATACTCAGGGATAGACAGAATTGTTACTGAGTGCCAGAGAATTGTTACTCAGGGACAGACAGAATTGTTACTGAGTGCCAGAGAATTGTTACTCAGGGACAGACAGAATTTTTACTGAGTGCCAGAGAATTGTTACTCGCACAGACACAAAATTGTTACTTGCACAGACACAGAATTGTTACTCGCACAGACACAGAATTGTTACTCAGGGCCACAGAATTCATACTCAGGGACAGACAGAATTGTTACTGAGTGCCAGAGAATTGTTACTCAGGGACAGACAGAATTGTTACTGAGTGCCAGAGAATTGTTACTCAGGGACAGACAGAATTGTTACTGAGTGCCAGAGAATTGTTACTCGCACAGACACAAAATTGTTACTTGCACAGACACAGAATTGTTACTCGCACAGACACAGAATTGTTACTCAGGGCCACAGAATTCATACTCAGGGATAGACAGAATTGTTACTGAGTGCCAGAGAATTGTTACTCAGGGACAGACAGAATTGTTACTGAGTGCCAGAGAATTGTTACTCAGGGACAGACAGAATTGTTACTGAGTGCCAGAGAATTGTTACTCGCACAGACACAAAATTGTTACTTGCACAGACACAGAATTGTTACTCGCACAGACACAGAATTGTTACTCAGGGCCACAGAATTCATACTCAGGGACAGACAGAATTGTTACTGAGTGCCAGAGAATTGTTACTCAGGGACAGACAGAATTGTTACTGAGTGCCAGAGAATTGTTACTCGCACAGACACAAAATTGTTACTTGCACAGACACAGAATTGTTACTCGCACAGACACAGAATTGTTACTCAGGGCCACAGAATTCATACTCAGGGACAGACAGAATTGTTACTGAGTGCCAGAGAATTGTTACTCAGGGACAGACAGAATTGTTACTGAGTGCCAGAGAATTGTTACTCGCACAGACACAAAATTGTTACTTGCACAGACACAGAATTGTTACTCGCACAGACACAGAATTGTTACTCGCACAGACACATAATTGTTACTCAGGGCCACAGAATTCATACTCAGGGACAGACAGAATTGTTACTGAGTGCCAGAGAATTGTTACTCAGGGACACCTAATCGTTGAATTAAATAGTATGTCAGACAACATGCAGAGGAGTGGCAGAGGAGGCAATGTTTTAGGAGCGAGCAGACGTGGCAGCAGAGGAAGGGGTCGAGGCAGCAGTATTCGCAGCCAGAGGCCAGTGCTCCCGGTGTCATCCAGCGGTCGTGTCTCCACCGACAACCCTGCCGTCATTGATTGGTTGGCTCGGTCGTCTTCCTCTTCCCAGGTCACCTCTGACACCTACAGCCAACGGTCGGTGGGTACGTCAGACACAACCGTTAGTTGGCATGGCCCGGGACCAAGCCCACTGAAATCACGTGTCCTCTACCTGCCCCTGTCCTTTGCTGTTCCCTCACCAAGCGAAGTATCGCATGCTGTGGGCTCAGCCCCACTGTACAGTGAGGAAGAGCTAACAGAGGGCGGTCAGGAACGGGGGGAGACATCGGCCTTTTCAGCAGCCAAGCGAACAAGTACTGGCGAGGAGAGTGGCTCGGTAGCCGGTCTAGAGACAGGTCTGTCTCCTGACCCAGACGCAGCCGAGGGGGCTAGTAGTGAGGCGGAGACCCTACTTGATGATGAGGAGGTTGATCGCACTTGGCAGCCTCGTCGTCATCAGGCAATTTCTTCCGCATCATCAGGAGAAGAGGGTGGCAGCTTGGCAGCGAGCAAAACAGTCGGTGGGTTGCCCAGGAGACAGCAGCAGGGTCGCATCAGTGTCAGTGGAGCCAAACGTCCACGGAGTAGAGCACCAGCTCCACTGCAGCCTACCACCACGGCCAGTAGTGGTGCCGTTGCGCACGGAGGAAGTAGCAGTCAGCCAGTGAAGAGTAGCGGGGGCAAAGTTTCCTACTCGGTGGTGTGGCAATTTTTCCTCAAGCCGCCCGAGGAAGTAAACGTAGCCGTATGTCGACTATGTGGCCAGAAATGCAAGCGTGGCCAGGGGGCCCATGTTGGGACTACAGCGTTGCGTCAGCATATGCAGCGTCACCATTCGGTGGCCTGGGAAAACCGTGATAAACATACGGCGGTTCTGCCTGCCCCAGCCCCCGCTCCATCACCCGCTCCGTTACTTGCTCCGTCACCCGACGTCGTCAATCGCCCTCTATCAGCCAGTCAAGGCTCCAACACCTCTGCTGAGGGGAGTTGTCGCTCATTGGCATCTTCCGCTCGTTCAGATGCTCCTTCTCCTGCTACTCCTCTTCTCGGATTCCGTCAACAGTCTTTCTTGGAATCCGTATCCAAGAGACAACAGTTTGCGAGCACGCACCCGACGGTGCAAAAGCTGAACGTCCTCCTGTCCAAGTTGCTGGTGCTGCAGTCCCTCCCTTTCCAACTGGTGGACTCAGCACCTTTCCGAGAAATGATGGCTTGTGCCGCGCCGCGGTGGAGAGTGCCAAGCCGTCATTTCTTTGCCCAAAAGGCAGTGCCAGCCCTGCATTCACATGTAGAAGAGATGGTGGGCCAGTCTTTGAGCATGTCGGTCTCTGCCAAAGTGCACGGCAGCGCCGACGTGTGGAGCTGTAACTACGGTCAGGGACAGTACATGTCATTTACGGCCCACTGGGTGAACGTGGTGCCGGCACAGCCGCACCAGCAACTTGGACAGGTCACGACGCTTTTGCCTCCACGTTTGCACGTCCTTGGTCCAGCAAGCATGTCCGCCTCTACCACCTCTTTTTCCGCCGTGTCCTCAGCCGCCACCCCCGTGCCAAGTCCCATTACCCGACCGGCATATCACATGTGCAGGGCGCAACGGTGTCACGCTGTGCTGCACCTGGTATGCCTTGGCGAACGTAGTCACACAGGGGAGGAACTGCTGAGTGTAATGAACAGAGAAATCGACAGATGGCTGTCTCCGCGCAAACTAAAAATCGGAACCATGTTGACTGACAACGGAAAGAACATGGTGTCTGCTCTGCGTCAAGGAAGGTTGTGCCATGCGCCATGCATGGCTCACGTGTTCAATCTGGTTGTCAAGCGGTTCCTAAAATCCACCATCCCACTGCAAGACATCCTTAAAATGTCACGTAAACTGTGCATGCATTTCAGCCATTCCTACACCGCAAAGAACACCCTCATTGAGCTGCAGCGGCAGAACGGAATTCCACAGCATCGCCTGATCTGCGACGTTGCAACAAGGTGGAATTCAACCCTACACATGTTAGACCGCCTTTACGAGCAGCGAAAGGCCATCACCGATTTCCTGATGTTACAAGCGGATAAAGGTACTCCCCTGTGTAACTTAGATGTCAGCCATTGGCAGCTCATGCGTGACACCTGCCGCTTGCTCAGGCCCTTTGAGGAGGCCACGCTATTCGTGAGTCGGCAGGACTATGGGATGAACGACGTCATTCCTCTGTTGCACGTCCTGGAACAAATGCTGTTAACAATGGCTGGTCAGGGTGCGGTAGACGTGGCGCACAGATCTCAACGCCACATGACCCCTGTGGGGGCAGGACAGGAAGAAGAGGAGGAGGTAGAGGAGGACATTTGTGCTCAGGAATTATTGAGTGAAATGGGTGGTTTTTCCACTCAGCGGACAGGAGTGGAGGAGCAGGAGCATCTGGTAGAGGAGGAGGAGGAGGAGACAGAGGACCCAGACGCACCGTGGCAGTATGCTGTGGAGATGGAGGCAGGGAGTCCCTCGCATTCCTTGGCACAAATGGCCCATAGCATGCTCGGTTGCTTGCGTAGCGACAGCCGAATAATAACCATCAGACAGAGGGATGACTTTTGGCTGTCCACCTTGTTGGACCCTCGCTACCGGTCCAAAATGGTGGCCTTTTTCACACCTGCTGAGAGGGAGGCCAAAATTACGTACTATAAAAACCACCTATGTAGTCAGTTGGTCTCTGCCTTTGTGCGCCAACGTCCATCCTCAGACACTGTGGGCCCTGTGCGCTCGCGTTCCGCTGGCATGGCAGCAGGGGAGGGGTGGGGTGGTAGGAGCAGTGGCAGCTCCACCAGCAGTGGCTGCCTCAGTCTGCAGTCGATGATGAGTAGCTTTCTTCACCAGCGCAGTGAGGAAACTACTAACCAGCCGCAGCAGCAGCAGCAGCATCAGGTGGACCTGGAGCAGGAGCTCAAACAACAGGCTTGGGCCTACTTGGACAGCACCCTGCCAACCGAGGTAGACAATCCCCTTGACTACTGGGCAACGAAACTTGACCTTTGGCCCCAACTAGCTGAATTTGCCCTTGAAAGGCTGTCATGCCCGGCCAGTAGCGTGGCATCGGAGCGCGTGTTTAGTGCGGCAGGAGGTATTGTAACTCCGCGGAGGACACGACTGTCCACCCAAAGTGTGGAGAGACTCACGTTTGTGAAAATGAATCAGGCGTGGATTAGTCTGGATTTCAAACCACCAGTTCCTGACACAACTGACTAAATCCGCCATGAATCATGCCTCAAACATGTGCCACTTTCAGGTCTCCTCACACTGCTGGTGTGTTTAATTTTTTGACATAGGGTGCTGGCAGATTACGGGCCTCACATAGCTGCTGCCAGGCCCCTAATCTGCCATAGGCCCCTATATACCGCCTCCTCATGCTGCTGCTAGGTCCAGAGTCTCTCATGGGTCCCTGTACGGCCTCCCATTGCTGCTGTCTCCATCGCCACACTCTGCTGCCATGTGCCACTTTCAGGTCTCTTCACACTGCTGGTGTGTTTAATTTTTTGACATAGGGTGCTGCAAGATAACGGGCCTCACATAGCTGCTGCCAGGCCCCTAATCTGCCATGGGCCCCTATATACCGCCTCCTCATGCTGCTGCCAAGTCCAGAGTCTCTCATGGGTCCCTGTACGGCCTCCCATTGCTGCTGTCTCCATCGCCACACTCTGCTGCCATGTGCCACTTTCAGGTCTCTTCACACTGCTGGTGTGTTAAATTTTTTGACATAGGGTGCAGGCAGATTACGGGCCTCACATAGCTGCTGCCAGGCCCCTAATCTGTCATGGGCACCTATATACCGCCTCCTCATGCTGCTGCCAAGTCCAGAGTCTCTCATGGGTCCCTGTACGGCCTCCCATTGCTGCTGTCTCCATCGCCACACTCTGCTGCCATGTGCCACTTTCAGGTCTCTTCACACTGCTGGTGTGTTAAATTTTTTGACATAGGGTGCAGGCAGATTACGGGCCTCACATAGCTGCTGCCAGGCCCCTAATCTGCCATGGGCCCCTATATACCGCCTCCTCATGCTGCTGCCAAGTCTAGAGTCTCTCATGGGTCCCTGTACGGCCTCCCATTGCTGCTGTCTCCATCGCCACACTCTGCTGCCATGTGCCACTTTCAGGTCTCTTCACACTGCTGGTGTGTTAAATTTTTTGACATAGGGTGCAGGCAGATTACGGGCCTCACATAGCTGCTGCCAGGCCCCTAATCTGCCATGGGCCCCTATATACCGCCTCCTCATGCTGCTGCCAAGTCTAGAGTCTCTCATGGGTCCCTGTACGGCCTCCCATTGCTGCTGTCTCCATCGCCACACTCTGCTGCCATGTGCCACTTTCAGGTCTCTTCACACTGCTGGTGTGTTTAATTTTTTGACATAGGGTGCAGGCAGATTACGGGCCTCACATAGCTGCTGCCAGGCCCCTAATCTGCCATGGGCCCCTATAAACCGCCTCCTCATGCTGCTGCCAAGTCTAGAGTCTCTCATGGGTCCCTGTACGGCCTCCCATTGCTGCTGTCTCCATCGCCACACTCTGCTGCCATGTGCCACTTTCAGGTCTCTTCACACTGCTGGTGTGTTAAATTTTTTGACATAGGGTGCAGGCAGATTACGGGCCTCACATAGCTGCTGCCAGGCCCCTAATCTGCCATGGGCCCCTATAAACCGCCTCCTCATGCTGCTGCCAAGTCTAGAGTCTCTCATGGGTCCCTGTACGGCCTCCCATTGCTGCTGTCTCCATCGCCACACTCTGCTGCCATGTGCCACTTTCAGGTCTCTTCACACTGCTGGTGTGTTTAATTTTTTGACATAGGGTGCAGGCAGATTACGGGCCTCACATAGCTGCTGCCAGGCCCCTAATCTGCCATGGGCCCCTATAAACCGCCTCCTCATGCTGCTGCCAAGTCTAGAGTCTCTCATGGGTCCCTGTACGGCCTCCCATTGCTGCTGTCTCCATCGCCACACTCTGCTGCCATGTGCCACTTTCAGGTCTCTTCACACTGCTGGTGTGTTAAATTTTTTGACATAGGGTGCAGGCAGATTACGGGCCTCACATAGCTGCTGCCAGGCCCCTAATCTGCCATGGGCCCCTATATACCGCCTCCTCATGCTGCTGCCAAGTCTAGAGTCTCTCATGGGTCCCTGTACGGCCTCCCATTGCTGCTGTCTCCATCGCCACACTCTGCTGCCATGTGCCACTTTCAGGTCTCTTCACACTGCTGGTGTGTTAAATTTTTTGACATAGGGTGCAGGCAGATTACGGGCCTCACATAGCTGCTGCCAGGCCCCTAATCTGCCATGGGCCCCTATATACCGCCTCCTCATGCTGCTGCCAAGTCTAGAGTCTCTCATGGGTCCCTGTACGGCCTCCCATTGCTGCTGTCTCCATCGCCACACTCTGCTGCCATGTGCCACTTTCAGGTCTCTTCACACTGCTGGTGTGTTTAATTTTTTGACATAGGGTGCTGCAAGATAACGGGCCTCACATAGCTGCTGCCAGGCCCCTAATCTGCCATGGGCCCCTATATACCGCCTCCTCATGCTGCTGCCAAGTCCAGAGTCTCTCATGGGTCCCTGTACGGCCTCCCATTGCTGCTGTCTCCATCGCCACACTCTGCTGCCATGTGCCACTTTCAGGTCTCTTCACACTGCTGGTGTGTTAAATTTTTTGACATAGGGTGCAGGCAGATTACGGGCCTCACATAGCTGCTGCCAGGCCCCTAATCTGCCATGGGCCCCTATATACCGCCTCCTCATGCTGCTGCCAAGTCCAGAGTCTCTCATGGGTCCCTGTACGGCCTCCCATTGCTGCTGTCTCCATCGCCACACTCTGCTGCCATGTGCCACTTTCAGGTCTCTTCACACTGCTGGTGTGTTAAATTTTTTGACATAGGGTGCAGGCAGATTACGGGCCTCACATAGCTGCTGCCAGGCCCCTAATCTGCCATGGGCCCCTATATACCGCCTCCTCATGCTGCTGCCAAGTCTAGAGTCTCTCATGGGTCCCTGTACGGCCTCCCATTGCTGCTGTCTCCATCGCCACACTCTGCTGCCATGTGCCACTTTCAGGTCTCTTCACACTGCTGGTGTGTTTAATTTTTTGACATAGGGTGCTGCAAGATAACGGGCCTCACATAGCTGCTGCCAGGCCCCTAATCTGCCATGGGCCCCTATATACCGCCTCCTCATGCTGCTGCCAAGTCCAGAGTCTCTCATGGGTCCCTGTACGGCCTCCCATTGCTGCTGTCTCCATCGCCACACTCTGCTGCCATGTGCCACTTTCAGGTCTCTTCACACTGCTGGTGTGTTAAATTTTTTGACATAGGGTGCAGGCAGATTACGGGCCTCACATAGCTGCTGCCAGGCCCCTAATCTGCCATGGGCCCCTATATACCGCCTCCTCATGCTGCTGCCAAGTCCAGAGTCTCTCATGGGTCCCTGTACGGCCTCCCATTGCTGCTGTCTCCATCGCCACACTCTGCTGCCATGTGCCACTTTCAGGTCTCTTCACACTGCTGGTGTGTTAAATTTTTTGACATAGGGTGCAGGCAGATTACGGGCCTCACATAGCTGCTGCCAGGCCCCTAATCTGCCATGGGCCCCTATATACCGCCTCCTCATGCTGCTGCCAAGTCTAGAGTCTCTCATGGGTCCCTGTACGGCCTCCCATTGCTGCTGTCTCCATCGCCACACTCTGCTGCCATGTGCCACTTTCAGGTCTCTTCACACTGCTGGTGTGTTTAATTTTTTGACATAGGGTGCAGGCAGATTACGGGCCTCACATAGCTGCTGCCAGGCCCCTAATCTGCCATGGGCCCCTATAAACCGCCTCCTCATGCTGCTGCCAAGTCTAGAGTCTCTCATGGGTCCCTGTACGGCCTCCCATTGCTGCTGTCTCCATCGCCACACTCTGCTGCCATGTGCCACTTTCAGGTCTCTTCACACTGCTGGTGTGTTAAATTTTTTGACATAGGGTGCAGGCAGATTACGGGCCTCACATAGCTGCTGCCAGGCCCCTAATCTGCCATGGGCCCCTATATACCGCCTCCTCATGCTGCTGCCAAGTCTAGAGTCTCTCATGGGTCCCTGTACGGCCTCCCATTGCTGCTGTCTCCATCGCCACACTCTGCTGCCATGTGCCACTTTCAGGTCTCTTCACACTGCTGGTGTGTTTAATTTTTTGACATAGGGTGCAGGCAGATTACGGGCCTCACATAGCTGCTGCCAGGCCCCTAATCTGCCATGGGCCCCTGTAAACCGCCTCCTCATGCTGCTGCCAAGTCTAGAGTCTCTCATGGGTCCCTGTACGGCCTCCCATTGCTGCTGTCTCCATCGCCACACTCTGCTGCCATGTGCCACTTTCAGGTCTCTTCACACTGCTGGTGTGTTTAATTTTTTGACATAGGGTGCAGGCAGATTACGGGCCTCACATAGCTGCTGCCAGGCCCCTAATCTGCCATGGGCCCCTATAAACCGCCTCCTCATGCTGCTGCCAAGTCTAGAGTCTCTCATGGGTCCCTGTACGGCCTCCCATTGCTGCTGTCTCCATCGCCACACTCTGCTGCCATGTGCCACTTTCAGGTCTCTTCACACTGCTGGTGTGTTAAATTTTTTGACATAGGGTGCAGGCTGATTACGGGCCTCACATAGCTGCTGCCAGGCCCCTAATCTGCCATGGGCCCCTATATACCGCCTCCTCATGCTGCTGCCAAGTCTAGAGTCTCTCATGGGTCCCTGTACGGCCTCCCATTGCTGCTGTCTCCATCGCCACACTCTGCTGCCATGTGCCACTTTCAGGTCTCTTCACACTGCTGGTGTGTTAAATTTTTTGACATAGGGTGCAGGCAGATTACGGGCCTCACATAGCTGCTGCCAGGCCCCTAATCTGCCATGGGCCCCTATATACCGCCTCCTCATGCTGCTGCCAAGTCTAGAGTCTCTCATGGGTCCCTGTACGGCCTCCCATTGCTGCTGTCTCCATCGCCACACTCTGCTGCCATGTGCCACTTTCAGGTCTCTTCACACTGCTGGTGTGTTTAATTTTTTGACATAGGGTGCTGCAAGATAACGGGCCTCACATAGCTGCTGCCAGGCCCCTAATCTGCCATGGGCCCCTATATACCGCCTCCTCATGCTGCTGCCAAGTCCAGAGTCTCTCATGGGTCCCTGTACGGCCTCCCATTGCTGCTGTCTCCATCGCCACACTCTGCTGCCATGTGCCACTTTCAGGTCTCTTCACACTGCTGGTGTGTTAAATTTTTTGACATAGGGTGCAGGCAGATTACGGGCCTCACATAGCTGCTGCCAGGCCCCTAATCTGCCATGGGCCCCTATATACCGCCTCCTCATGCTGCTGCCAAGTCCAGAGTCTGTCATGGGTCCCTGTATGGCCTCCCATTGCTGCTGTCTCCATCGCCACACTCTGCTGCCATGTGCCACTTTCAGGTCTCTTCACACTGCTGGTGTGTTAAATTTTTTGACATAGGGTGCAGGCAGATTACGGGCCTCACATAGCTGCTGCCAGGCCCCTAATCTGCCATGGGCCCCTATATACCGCCTCCTCATGCTGCTGCCAAGTCTAGAGTCTCTCATGGGTCCCTGTACGGCCTCCCATTGCTGCTGTCTCCATCGCCACACTCTGCTGCCATGTGCCACTTTCAGGTCTCTTCACACTGCTGGTGTGTTAAATTTTTTGACATAGGGTGCAGGCAGATTACGGGCCTCACATAGCTGCTGCCAGGCCCCTAATCTGCCATGGGCCCCTATATACCGCCTCCTCATGCTGCTGCCAAGTCCAGAGTCTGTCATGGGTCCCTGTATGGCCTCCCATTGCTGCTGTCTCCATCGCCACACTCTGCTGCCATGTGCCACTTTCAGGTCTCTTCACACTGCTGGTGTGTTAAATTTTTTGACATAGGGTGCAGGCAGATTACGGGCCTCACATAGCTGCTGCCAGGCCCCTAATCTGCCATGGGCCCCTATATACCGCCTCCTCATGCTGCTGCCAAGTCTAGAGTCTGTCATGGGTCCCTGTACGGCCTCCCATTGCTGCTGTCTCCATCGCCACACTCTGCTGCCATGTGCCACTTTCAGGTCTCCTCACACTGCTGGTGTGTAGAATTTTTTGACATAGGGTGCTGGCAGATTATGGGCCTCCTATAGCTGCTGCCAGGCCCCTAATCTGCCATAGGCCCCTATATACCGCCTCCTCATGCTGCTGCCAGGTCCAGAGTCTCTCATGGGTCCCTGTACGGCCTCCCATTGCTGCTGTCTCCATCGCCACACTCTGCCATGTGCCACTTTCAGGTCTCCTCACACACTGCTGGTGTGTAGAATTTTTTGACATAGGGTGCTGGCAGATTATGGGCCTCCTATAGCTGCTGCCAGGCCCCTAATCTGCCATAGGCCCCTATATACCGCTTCCTCATGCTGCTGCCAGGTCCAGAGTCTCTCATGGGTCCCTGTACGGCCTCCCATTGCTGCTGTCTCCATCGCCACACTCTGCCATGTGCCACTTTCAGGTCTCCTCACACACTGCTGGTGTGTTAAATTTTTTGACATAGGGTGCAGGCAGATTACGGGCCTCACATAGCTGCTGCCAGGCCCCTAATCTGCCATGGGCCCCTATATACCGCCTCCTCATGCTGCTGCCAAGTCTAGAGTCTCTCATGGGTCCCTGTACGGCCTCCCATTGCTGCTGTCTCCATCGCCACACTCTGCTGCCATGTGCCACTTTCAGGTCTCTTCACACTGCTGGTGTGTTAAATTTTTTGACATAGGGTGCAGGCAGATTACGGGCCTCACATAGCTGCTGCCAGGCCCCTAATCTGCCATGGGCCCCTATATACCGCCTCCTCATGCTGCTGCCAAGTCCAGAGTCTGTCATGGGTCCCTGTATGGCCTCCCATTGCTGCTGTCTCCATCGCCACACTCTGCTGCCATGTGCCACTTTCAGGTCTCTTCACACTGCTGGTGTGTTAAATTTTTTGACATAGGGTGCAGGCAGATTACGGGCCTCACATAGCTGCTGCCAGGCCCCTAATCTGCCATGGGCCCCTATATACCGCCTCCTCATGCTGCTGCCAAGTCTAGAGTCTCTCATGGGTCCCTGTACGGCCTCCCATTGCTGCTGTCTCCATCGCCACACTCTGCTGCCATGTGCCACTTTCAGGTCTCTTCACACTGCTGGTGTGTTAAATTTTTTGACATAGGGTGCAGGCAGATTACGGGCCTCACATAGCTGCTGCCAGACATGTAATCTGCCATGGGCCCCCGTACCGACTCCTCATGCTGTGACGTTGCAACAAGGTGGAATTCAACCCTACATATGTTAGACCGCCTTTACGAACAGCTAAAGGCCATCACAGATTTCCTGATGTTAAAAGCGGATAAAGGTACTCCCTGTGTAACTTAGATGTCAGCCATTGGCAGCTCATGTGTGACACCTGCGCTTGCTCAGGCCCTTTGAGGAGGCCACGCTATTCGTGAGTCGGCAGGACTATGGGATGAATGAGGTCAAATCGGCCATGGGCCCCCGTACCGCCTGTTCACGCTGATGCTGGTCCCACAGTGTGACCTGGGTCCCTGTACGGCCTTCCATTGCTTCCACTCTGCCATGTGCCACTTTGAAATCTCCTCACACTCCTGCGGTTGTCCATTTTGTCATAGGTTGCTGGCAGATTACAGGCCTTCCATAGGTGCCACCAAGCCCCATATCGGCCATGGGCCCCCGTACCGCCTGGTCACGCTGCTGCTGGGCCCATAGTGTGACCTGGGTCCCTGTACCGCCTCCCATTGCTCCCACTCTGCCATGTGCCACTTTCAGGTCTCCTCACGCTCCTGCTGGTTTCCATTTTGTCATAGGTTGCTGTATGGCCTCCCATTGCTGCTGCCTCCACCGCCACACTGTGGCTCCAAACACTGGTTTTGGCCCCGTGACTGGCCAAAGGAGTGAAGTGTGCAGTGATTCTAAGATCGACGGCACTCATCTGCATGTCATACTGACAGACAGTATTATTTCTCTTCCCCAGCAGACTCCAAGGGCATTTAAATTAAAGGTACAGTGTTCTGCACTAATATTAAGTCTCTCTGAAGCCTAGAAACACCCTTTTTTAAGTTAAATTCACAGCGAATTTATTCGACTCGAATCGAATATTGTCCACGAATTCGCCGAATCAGTCGAATCGAATTTTTCATTTCTTCGCTCATCTCTACTTCTTTCCCTTAAAAAACTCTTTGGTTGCTTTTGCAGTATGCTTTGGGTCATTGTCCATCTGCACTGTGAAGTGGCGTCCAATGAGTTCTGAAGCATTTGGCTGAATATGAGCAGATAATATTGCCCAAAACACTTCAGAATTCATCCTGCTGCTTTTGTCAGCAGTCACATCATCAATAAATATAAGAGAACCAGTTCCATTGGCAGCCATACATGCCGCCGCCATGACAGTACCACCACCATGCTTCACTGATGAGGTGGTATGCTTAGGATCATGAGCAGTTTCTTTCCTTCTCCATACTCTTCTCTTCCCATCACTCTGGTACAAGTTGATCTTGGTCTCATCTGTCCATAGGATGCTGTTCCAGAACTGTGAAGGCTTTTTTAGATGTCCTTTGGCAAACTCTAATCTGGCCTTCCTGTTTTTGAGGCTCACCAATGGTTTACATCTTGTGGTGAACCCTCTGTATTCATTCTGGTGAAGTCTTCTCTTGATTGTTGACTTTGACACACATACACCTACCTCCTGGAGAGTGTTCTTGATCTGGCCAACTGTTGTGAAGGGTGTTTTCTTCACCAGGGAAATAATTCTTTCGTCATCCACCACAGTTGTTTTCCATGGTCTTCCGGGTCTCTTGGTGTTGCTGAGCTCAGCGGTGCGTTCTTTCTTTTTAAGAATGTTCCAAACAGTTGTTTTGGCCACGCCTAATGTTTTTGCTATCTTTCTGATGGGTTTGTTTTGTTTTTGCAGCCTAATGATGGCTTGCTTCACTGATAGTGACAGCTCTTTGGATCTCATTTTGAGAGTTGACAGCAACAGATTCCAAATGCAAATAGCACACTTGAAATGAACTCTGGACCTTTTATCTGTTCATTGTAATTGGGATAATGAGGGAATAACACACACCTGGCCATGGAACAGCTGAGAAGCTAATTGTCCCATTACTTTTGGCCCCTTAACAAGTGGGAGGCACATATGCAAACTGTTGTAATTCCTACGCCATTCACCTGATTCGAATGTAAATACCCTCAAATTAAAGCTGACAGTCTGCAGTTAAAGCACATCTTGTTTGTTTCATTTCAAATCCATTGTGGTGGTGTATAGAGCCAAAAATGTTAGAATTGTGTCGATGTCCCAATATTTATGGACCTGACTGTATACCACCAGATGCTATAACCTTTATGCATGCCAATTACTATACACTTTTTTTTTACCAAAGACATGTAGCAGAACACATTTTGGCCTAAGTTTATGAAGAAATCTTATTTTCTTCAAATCAAATATGCGGCCTTTCCGCGTATGGGCCTTGACACCGAGCGGCCGCATATTTGCGTACCATTTGAAAATACATATGTGTGCGCTCCCAGCACATGTGTCTGTGACTCACGGAAAGGTCCTGATCTCCCCTTGCGAAAAAACAACGGTTTTCTATGATCAGTGCCCTGATGATCGGTGCCCAGCAGTGCCACCCACC
This sequence comes from Staurois parvus, assembly GCF_062004578.1. Lineage (NCBI taxonomy): Eukaryota > Metazoa > Chordata > Amphibia > Anura > Ranidae > Staurois > Staurois parvus. Next base: position 5,959,072 of record NW_028317867.1, on the reverse strand, counting down.
AGTGCTGCCCACAAGTGCCCAGCAGTACTGCCCACAAGTGCCCATCAGTGCCACCCACCTGTGCCCATCAGTGTCCCCAGTCAGTGCCCATCAGTGCCACCCATCAGTGCCCAGCAGTGCTGCCAGTCAGTGCCCATCAGTGCCCCCAGTCAGTGCCCATCAGTGCCCCCAGTCAGTGCCCATCATTAGTGCCAGCTCATCAGTGCCGCCTATCCATGCCACCTCATCAGTGCCACCTATCAGTGCCCATCAGTGCCACCTATCAGTGCCCATCAGTGCTGCCTATCAGTGCAGCCTCATCAACGCACATCAGTGAAGGAGAAAAATTACCTGTTTGCAAAATGTTATAATAGAAACAAAGAAAACCTTTTTTTTTCAAAAGTTTTGCTTTTTTTTTGTTTATAGCACAAAAAATAAAACACTCAGCGGCAAGTAAATACCACCAAAAGAAAGCTCTATTTGTGTGAAAACAATTATAAAAATTTCATATGGGTACAATGTTGCATGACTGTGCAATTGTCATTAAAAGTGTGACAGTGCTGAAAGCTGAAAATGTACCTGGTAAGGAAGGGGGTATAAGTGCCCGGTAGGCAAGTTGTTAATCTATGCAGTGCCATGCACTGTTACTTTTGAGGTAGAGCCCTGATGTACACAGAGAGTGGCAGAGAGAAGTCAATGACCTTTCACTAGGCACTTAGATCAGATGAAGGACACATGCAGTCACCAATAAAATCCTTTTTAAGCATGCATTCTTGCTCTTTTTTTTTTCTAGAGGTTTTGCACTAAGTGCATGGTTAAATGGTGGGGATCAGGCGTGGACTGACAACTCATGGGGCCCCTGGGCAATAGGGGATCATGGGGCCCCTGTGTCCTCGCCCACACTCAAACCACACTCAAAAAAGCCTATGAAAGGTACCATGGGCATCTCATGGGGCCCCCTACTGACCCCAGACCCTCCGGCAGTGCCCGAGTTCTCAAATGGTCAGTCTGCCCCTGATGAGGATACAGTTCCATTTTACTTTTCAGCTAAAATGAGAATCAGTTGATACTGTTTGTGGTGGGACATGCTAAAGCTGAACTCGAGGTACAGTGAAAAAATGATTGTCTGTTCCGGGGGTAGAGGAATAAACAGCAATACATACCTTATTTCTTACTCCCGTAGGCATACTCTATGCTGTGTGAACTGTCCCTCAAAGCTGCTCTCCTTCACCGCTCCGCTACTGGCAGACATTCCATATTTAACACATATAATGCAGGACCGGCATATCCTGGAGCACTGGGAAGTGAAGGAGTGCTCTGGCTGCCAGAGGACTAAAGAATAAGATACCAGAAGTGTAACTCCTTATTCTTCTACCTCTAGACAAAATGAGCATTCCCCCCCTTGCATTGTGGAAGGGAGGACCACTGCAATGGTCATTTTTTCATGTAACCAGGAGACAGCTTCACTCTATGGAACAGAAATAGCCTGAAATATGTAAATAAGGCCTTATTATGCTCCCATCAAATGTACTCCTTATTGTAAAACACAATTTGACACAGTTTGACACTTTTTAAAAATACAGTAATCCAATTCGCAAAAAGGAAAACAAATGAGAGAGAAGGAAGCTCAACCATTTGGAGAAGTAAAAGATTTTATTGCAATAAAAGCAAAAGAAAATCTATTGCACTCACACGAGTCCATTTGAAAGGCAAAAAAAGGAGTGTATTGATACCAGTGCAGTATAAATGACAGCTCAAACCTCCTCTAATGAAAAAAGAAAAGAAGGTGCTACTACCCATCCAATGCTCATCTCACCAGCTAGGCAGTTGCATATCTATTCCAGAATTAAAGGAAATCAATCCACATTACCGCCATTGCTCTAAAATCTTTGTTTTATTAAATCGACCACAGTAAAAACATCACAAGTACAAAGGTTGATGCGTTCCTGCTTAACACGACTTAGTAATAACCAGGGGCGGACTGACAACTCATGGGGCCCCCAGGCAATAGGGGATCATGGGGCCCCTGTGTCCTTGCCCAAACTCAAAAAAGCCTATGAAAAAAGTACCAGGGGCATCTCATGGGGCCCCCTACTGACTCCGGGCCCTCGGGCAGTGCCCAAGTTTCCAAATGGTCAGTCCACCCCTGGTCATAACCCAACCTCAAGCCTCCTCTAAAACATGTGGATAGCTGACAGGCCAGGGAAAGATGGTGCACTCTCATGCCTGAACAGGATTCCATGCTGGAGCTCCTAGCTGACAGCAGCTACAGACCAGTTAGATATAACCACACACTTCCTCTATACTATAAGGGATATTTATGAAAAAAAAAAAAATGTATGAATGTCTCAACATTTGTGCAAGCATAATGAACACTAACCATAATGTTTGTGATATGTGTGTAGTAGTTTCTTTGTTGTTTCACTAACATTCGGTTCTAAGAGAAAAATGGCTATAAGAACATTCAACCATGAGAGTTAACATTTGCCAGTAAAGAGTCTAACACCATAGGCCAAGAACATTCCAAAAACCAGGAGAAAGAGACTTCTATGCAGTGCACAGTCTATGGAGAATCCTGTGTGAATGGTCAAATAAACTTCCAGCTGCAGTGGAATCAAAGTAGTTGGCAGTGGTATTATTACCACTGCTAAATGTGACAGCTTCCTATGGGTTGTTATGTAGCTGGCATCCAGTGACTCACCCCTCACTCAGCACATTCTGCTGTGAGACAGGGATTCCTGACTTACAGGGGAATGTAAACTTGGTAAAGCACCTTGTCTCTATGTTGATGAGGAGAATGGCCTCATCAGCATTAGCCCTGGCCCGGTGGTTGTGGGGGGTCTGTGAGGGGGGCATAACAGAATCTGATAGCGTTTTAAAAATGAAGGGCCCCCTGATTCTGGCCCCCTACTTTAATGAGTAAGGGGTACATAGTAAATGCCATCCATTGTGCACAATTGTGTGATTGGTCACAGTGTTCCCACGGTCATGGCAACGGGCCGGCACACTGGTGGACACAGCGGGTGTCAGATTGCACAAGACATCATCCCAAAATGGTGAATGTCCCACCCAGCCATTATTTTACTATAGGCCGGGTGGGACACTCACCGTTCTGGGAGGATGCCATATGCCACATGATCTGTCACCCATGTGTCCACCAGTGTTCCCTTTGCCAGTACCTTAGATCACTGTGACCAATCACAGCAGATCACATGACAATTGTATACAGTGGATGGCGTTCATTCATTCCATTCATTGTGTAGTATTGTGTTGATCTCTGTGATTGGTCACAGTGATCACATGGTACAAACAGGGGCAAGCAGAGCACATCTGTACCATGTGATTAGCTGTAGCTAATCACAATCACTGAATGAATCAATTTCATTCAGTAAAAATGGTTGTTTATAACAGTGATATTCACTGTTATCAGCAATTATAGTGTGCACAAAAAAAATCCTAATCATCTCCCCAGAGTAGTACAGTGTTACTATCTGATAACACTGTATTGCTCTGGTTATAGTATGTACAAAAATCATAAAAAAGAAAAAAAAGTTAATAAAATTGTTACATTTATGGTAACATACTGTCACCAGTCAGTGTCCCTGATCACCAGTTATATGATGACGCTGTACTGACAGTATGTAAAAAAAAAAGTGGAGAAAAACAATTTTTTAAAATTTCTTCATTTTCTAAAAAAAGTACCAAAAAGTTACAGCTTCAAAAAATTCATCATGCCTCTTATGAAATATCATGGACTGTCTACTTTTCAAAAAGGGGTAATTTGGGGGATATTTGTACCGTCTTGCCATTTTGGAACCTTAAAGGATAAGTTCACCTTCGGGGCAGAATTTCACTCTTCATAATAAATAGGAGCATTTTCCAATGATATTTCTGACCCAGCCATCCCAATGTGCTTTTCTCTCATCTCATCCACAGGACATTTCATTTTTTGTCAGTTTATGTGAGATAGTGAATGGATTTTCAGATTGCATCATTTCCTGTCAATGGTCTCTCAGCATTCACATCCTGTAGGTTACTTTCCAGAAGCCTTCACTTCCTTGCTGCATCACAGAATAGGGTGTGGTAGGGTGTGTTCAGTTGAACAGGCTGCCATAGACGCAATAATCACCCCAGAAAAGCTCCAGAACTTTTTTGGAGCGGAGCACGGAGCGTTACCACAGTTTTTTGTGTTTGCCACACTTGGGGTGCCTTTAACATGTAATAACAACACAAACACGATGAACATTGCAACGTGTTTCTGAAACGCATGGTAAAGCATTTCCTGTGCAGACTGACATACATTCAGAAACACGCAGATGTGAATAGAGCCTCATTGTTCTGTCTAAACGCACCAATTTCAGTTCCAGGCCCCATTTACACCTATAGTAGAGGGCTCACATATTTTTTGGCTCATTTTTCCAGTGACACATATAGGGTAGGCTTCTGATTTCAATGGGCTGCGCTACACATGGCAAAGTAGCTCATGGAACCTTTTGGCATGATGCGTGTTGCACATTTTCTATTGAGCGCTTTGCTGCATTTGTCACCTGCTTTTTTCATGTGGCAAATCACTCGGCCACATGCACATAGGCAGAGATCCCGGGGATGCTGTGAAAAATAGTTGATGGGTGAAGGGTGTGTATTAATGAGGTTAGTTCAGGATGTGTGTGCTAAAGAGATCAGCTGGTTATCTGCTTCCGGGGTCCTACTGGCTCCTCTGCCCTCTGTCTACATTCCAGGAATTGAAAAAGCTTTCTGAGACATTTATCAAAAGCTAAGGTAAGGCCTTGCTCTCCAGATCAAAGAGAGCTTATATATTTTTGCAATTGAGGACCATTAATGTTATATTGGTGCATGGGGGAGCTGGATTTTATGTAAAAAAAAAAAAAAAAGAACTTAGCCTTTAAGGCATAAGGACCTACATCAGGATTGATCAATTTTCAGATATATGTACCATAGCTTGTGGACTTTCCTACAGACTAAATAATATACTCTGATTTGGGTTATTTTTTACCAAAGAAATGAAACAGACTACATTTTGGCCTAGAATTAAGGAGAACAATTACTTATTCGCAAAATGTTTTAACAGAAATGAAGAAAACACTTTTTTTAATGATCACTGTTTTTTTATTAGCAAAAGATAAAAAAAAAACAAAGTGTTGATTAAATACCACCTAAATAAATCTCTATTTGTGTGGATAAAATGCTAAAAATTTCATATGGGTACAGTATTATATGCCTGCATAATTGTCATTCAAAGTTAGGGTTGCCACCTCATCTCTTTAAAACCAAACACATATTATTAACACAGGTTCTGAGGCTAATTTAATGCAGATAAGGCACTAAGCGATTTTAATTGCCACCTTAATTAGCCACAGAACCTGTGTAATTAATATGTGTTTAGCTTTAACCTCCCTGGCGGTATTCCTGAGTGTAGCTCGGGGTAAAGTTTCAGTACCACAAGCGTTAACCCCGAGCTACACTCGGGCTTACCATGCGGCGCTGCTCCGGGATCTGTTCTTCTCTTACCTTGTCCTGCGCTCCCGCAATGTAATCTAGCGGATGCCGGCATCTGTCATCTGGGTTCCATCCCCTGCGAGCGTCGGGGCGTACGGGGGACGGAACGGCGGGAAATTTTAAAATGACAAAAAGTGACATTCACTAAAATCACTAAAATCACATAGTAAAACATTACTGTATCAAACCATTTCACATACATTTTGTCCCTAGTGTTTTGTCCTGTGCCCTGCCTGCATTTTACTGTTCTTTCTGCCTGGAAACTGAGAAACATCCATGGCGTCCAAAAAAACGTCCCTTTATGTCAAAAGCGGTTTTAGACCAGCTAGAGAACAGCGATAGTAAATTAGAACCACTTGCAGAATTGAGTGATAATGATTCGTGGGGAAATTCGTCATCAGACACTGAAAACGATTTTGCGACTTTGTTCAGTGATGTGCGAACTTGGCGCTATATTTCAAATTTCAGTGTTTTTGGTTTAATTATATTATTGAATTAAATTTATTATTATCATATTATTATTTTGTTATGATTATTTATTAAATTATAATTTATGATTTCGTGTTTCAAATTTTATCATACCCGGGATGTTTACTAGACTCTTGTTCGGACAGATTTCAGTGAGTTATTCCTAAAAATTACAGGCCTACAATAAAAAAAAATACATATTTCCATGCAAAAAAATGTACCGCTTTGAGCACAGAAATACTGACATAATCAGACCGCTAGGGAGGTTAACCCTATTCAAAGTGTGGTAGCCCTGAAAACTGAAAATTGGCTGGGCAGGAAGGGGGTGAAAGTGCCTGGTATTGAAGTGGTTTTAAATTGGAAGCCTTTAAAGAAACAGTTATGTTATACAGACTGGTATTGTGAGGGACGTTTTACAAGTGGACAGTTTACAAGTGGAGCTGCAGGCAAATATCACAAGCTCAGTATGCAAATTGTATCCCCTTTATAAAGGTTACACCTAATTGTTTTAGATACCAATGCCTCTGGGTGCATTTTTAACACCTTTCTCCTGGGATAGTTTGGTTCTTATACCCACATATCTGATGGACATACTATCTGCTGAAGTTCTGTGTCTTTGCTTATATTTCCACAAACAGCCAAGAGAAAATTATTGGAAAATGAAGAAGCAATAACACACAGACTGGTTATGCTCTCCTTTGTTGTAAGCACTTCCAAGACAGTCCTGTACAAAAGATCCAGTTTTATTAAATATACATGAAAAAGCCTTGCACAGTACATTTCATAGTGTTGTGATTAAGGACTTCTGTATGAAATGCATATACACTTTTATTACATATTTATTAAGACTAAATCTTTTATACAGTATTTCCTAGAAATACTGACATCATATTTGCTTTTTTGGACTTGCTAATCACTTTTGGAAGTCATGCACTCTAGGTGCTATGACTGGTGACAAATACAGCTATTGAATGAGCTGTCATTGTTTCCTGAAATTTATATTACAATACAGATTGACTGATTAACAATCCTCCATTACCCACTTGAAGATTTTACCCCCTCCATGACCAGGCCATTTTTTGCATTTTGGCACTGTGCTACTTTAATCAGTGATTGTACGGTCATGCAATGCTGTACCCAAATAAAATGTATATTATATTTTTTTGCACAAATAGAGCTTTCTTTTGATGGTTTTTGATCAACAGTGGGTTTTTAATTTTGCGATATAAATAAAAAAATACCAACAATTTGATTTGTGTGACAATTGGAAAAAAACAATATTTTTTACTTTCTGCTATAAAACATACCAAAAATTAAAAAAAAAAAATCACTTTTCTTCATAAACTTTGGCCAAAATGTATTCTGCCAAATGTCTTTGATAACAAAAAAAAAACAAATAAGTGTATATTGATTGGTTTGTGTGAAACTGGAATTTTTATGATTTGTTTTAAATATATTCTACTACTGGCGGTGATCAGTGAATTATAATAGGGCTACAATAATGGGATAATGGGAACTGACTAACTGACACTAACATCACCAGTGACATTAACACAGTGACCAGTGATAATATTATGTGCTGTCACTGTACTAATCACACTATACGGGAAGGGGTTAACATCTAGAATGATCAAGGGGTATTTAACATAACAATCTTAACAATCTTTGCAGAGATGAGAAACAGAGCGTTCATTCTCTTTGTACAGAGTTCTGTGTTGGTTGTCAGCACAGAGCTCTGGGATGATTTATGGCCGGGACTTGCTGGCAGGCTGCTGCTGTGTGCATTCACAGCAGATGCTTGCTGGGGGGTGCACACACATGAAACCCAGAAGTAGGCATCAACTTCTGGGTACATTGCTTTGCCTACAGCAGCTGTCTGTCCGCAATAGATTGCAGGCGAGCGGGTGGAAAATGGTTACTCAGTCCTTAGTGCAGCAGATTATACAACTATAGTATGAACATAAGCTTTGATATTAGCAGTATTTAAACACATACTTGGATACATAGTATACTGTAGATATATAACAAAACTAAAGAAGTATTTTATGACCGGAGTTCAGTTTTAAATGTAAGAAAGCTAACTAAGTATGGAAACCAAGCATAGCCTTTCTTATTCCAAGAGGAGACACAGGCTGAAAAGCACAGTGGATTATCCATTTGTGATGGAAGATTAGATATCAGTGTAATAAGTAATAAAGACAAATGAGTCTATTAAGTAGAAGTAAGTACAGCATGGGTATCTTAACACATCCATAACAGTAAATTGCTAACCACTATTTTATGAATGATGCTTTCTACTGTATAAAGTTAGCTTTTCTTAATGATAAACTGGTAGCTTGGCAGGGACATGTGACCCTCCAGTGCTCCCTCCACAGCCCTTTTGAGCATGGGAAAATATATACTGTTGAAAAGCACATTCTAGTTTGTTTCTTTAGTCGCAGAATTCCTTTGAGGTGCAGCTGAAATGTGAATAGAACCTTCAACAAAATATTAAGCATGACAGTTTAAATAAAGTATTTTCCCTAATTTCTTTTTGTTCTAGATAAAATTGGAAACAATGTCCCAAAATTATTAGGGTGTCTGAGAGAATAACTGAAACTGATACTAGACACTCTAGGGGACATTTACTAAAACTGTAGCGTTCAAAATCTGGTGCAGGTCTGCATAGAAACTATAATAAGCTGCATGGTTTTATTGTCAAAAACTAACTAAACAAGCTGAGGTTGGAAGCTGATTGGCTACCATGGAAACCCATATGGAAGAAAAATATATTTGAAATATATTTTAAAAATATTCTTCCCAAATATATTGCCATATATATATCTGGTGCATTCAGAATCTGGTGCAGCTTTCCACATGGAAGAAAAATATATTTGAAATGTATTTTAAAAATATTATTTTCAAATATATTGCCATATATTGGAAATACTACAATTTTGGCCATATTCAATATATTTAAAAATATATATATATACTGCATGTTGAAATGCATTTTTATTACAAAATATATGAAAAATATTTTTTAAAATACATTTCAAATATACTGTATGTCTTTAAAAATACAAATCTACATTTGTTGGAATGAATTTACAAATATATGTAAAACATATACGTTAAAATTACTTTTTTATATGTTAAAACAAATCTGAAGAATATATTTTTTAAAAATATATTTTTAAAAATATTTTTTTTTAAATATATTCTTCAGATTTTTTTTTAACATATAACAAAGTAATTTTAACATATATTATTTACATATATTAGTAAATGCATTCCAAAAATGTAGATTTGTATTTTTAAAGACATACAGTATATTTGAAAGGTATTTTAAAAAATATTTCTCATATATTTTGTAATAAAAATGCATTTCAACATATAATTAATTAATATATATATTATTATTATTATTTTTTTTAATATATGGCAATATATTTGGAAATAATATTTTTTAAATATATTTCAAATATATTTTTCTTCCATGTGGAAAGCTGCACCAGATTCTGAATGCACCAGATTTAGAAATTATCCCACTCTGTGTTGCCAATCAGAATCATATTCTTCTTTTTCTTCTGCTAGAAGAATTGGTTATACACTCTATCTTTCCTCAGACTCAGCAATAAATACTGTAAATGTCCAATATCATACTGTGTGGTAGCTGTTTGGTAGCCCAGCAATATGACAGGCAATATTCAAATTCTGATCAGACTGGTAGATTTATTTCCATTAATTGCACACACAGGATAAATTAATAAAACTTGTTACATTAAACATTTAACATGTTTTTTAACCCACTTTGTTTACATCATCTAATGACCGATACCATGTTGTCTTATGACAACCCTCATGTACATTGTAAATTGGGCCCCATGCAAAAAAAACAGTGTGTGGTTTTCCCTAAAAAGGCATACCAGGGATTACCCTGGCAAAGGACCTCTTCTCCACATTCCTAGCCCGGAGGTTTTGGATGGTTTGACAATAAGGGGGTCTGCCAACTCTGCCCTCCACATGAATGAGTAAGGGGTACATAGTGTAAGAAAGTCTTTTTGTAGTAAAAACTGTAAATTTCTCAGCTTATTATGATGTTCATAAGAGCAGTTTATTTTAAGCAGAGAAGCATACACAGGAATGTCAAGTACTCATAAGGAGAGCGACATTGAATGGTGCGTGCTTTCAGCTGGTAATTTTCCCTCTGAAAGTGTCCATCTCCAGTCTATCTTTAATACATGAATATGATACAATACCTTTTACATATTTTCCAAGTATAGTAGCAATACTAAAAATAAAAGTAACACCCATTCTTGCATATATGGCTTTAATTTATGCTGAAACATAGAACTCATCCCAATATGCTGACAGAAAGTTTAAAAATAGTAGCTGAAACCACTGACACAGTTTTTGACGAGTAAAAAACAAAGTCCCATGATGCAAATACATTGTCCAGGAATTGCAGAACCATGTCAATCATGATGAATAACAGACAGCCACTTGGCAAAAGAAAAAAAAATTATTGTGTCAATAAATGCATCAGTGTGCTTATTACCTTTTCACCTTTTTTTTGTAAGTGAGTACCCCTTACAGATTCATATGGGGGGCAGTATTGGGGGGTTCCCTTGTTGTTAAATGGGGATTCCTAATTCCACCAGCAGCAGTAGTAATACACCGGTTTAGATCAGCAGCCCATCCTAATTTGTGTCAAATGGTTGTATGTAACGATTTATGTTCTGAATCAAATAGCTGTACATCTGCAGCATTTAAAGTGGCTGTAAATCTCAGAAATGGAATCTGAACAAAACACATATTTCTATAGTGTTTACTTTCCTCTATCCAAAGCACTAAGTGTCATTTCTGTCTGCTGTTTAGTTCCTTTGCTATCAGTATGAGTCAGTTCTGCAAGCTTTCCTGCCACCAAGAGGTAAAACAATGACAGGGGAGGGAGCTACAGTTGTCCCTTCCTTCCAATCAACTCTTAGAGCCCTTGTACAGTGTATACCTTCAGCCCCCCCCTGTAATGATTGTGCGCAATAGGAACATGGAAGCTGTACAAGACAGCCATCTTTTTAAGCTCTCAGCCGTTTTGTTTTCATGACCAGTGAACACCCTTCCTTCTCTTATAAACTATGGAATTTGTAGCTATAACTTTTAACAAACTTAAAAAGAGTCTCTTATCTCCACTAAATCACATGCCTGCATCCAGACCTGAGTGTCAGCTAATTAGTCTAGGCAGAATGTCTGTTTCCATGAACCATAAAAAACTCTTCCCTCTGTCCTATCAAAAAACCATAATAACTCAGTCAAGCCTCTCACACATGACGTGTAAGGCCATTAAAGCTCTAGGCTTACAGAGTGTGCCATAAAACGTCTATTCCACATGTAACAATTCCACATACAATTCATAGAATTCAACAGGACACATTAATATTAGGTAGATATTTGAATGGGGAATATCATACTAAACAGATCAAGGTCATACATGACTACCCTAGCACATACAAAAGGGGAGAAGGCAGACCCCTCCCTCCTAGGTGACAAAGGTACACTGTGTTTGGTATCCCTGGATACAGTTTCTAGGATACCACCTGCACTTATTGGAAGTTATTAATATTAGTGTAAAACTGTATTTGGGAATTGGTCATAAACATGGTGGTCTCCCAGCACCCATCCCTTAAACTGGATTATTGGTCAAATGGTCCCTGGCGACACCCATTTGATATCACAGAAAATGAGGTGACAGTACCTGGTACGCAAGCTCTCGTTTTAACATCAACCAAGGAACACCCAAGAGAGCCACGGCAACATTTTGCTTGGGCAGTTGGACTCTGCAAAAACCAGGACTTTGCAAGTATTCTCCATTTTTACCTCCTTTTATTTCTCTGTTGGGTTATTGTTCTCTTTCTGTCTTTGTAACATCCTTTTCTATAAATATTTTAATTGCACCATTTTGACCTTTTTGGTATTAAACCCTATTTGGAAAGTGTTGAAATTGTCTCTAATGCTTTTAATGCAAACTAAAGAATCCCTGTTTCTTGAAGAGTGCCACTGATAATAATCCTCTGAATATACCTGTCTGTGGTGACAGTGTGTGTTGCAGACGTTTATGCTAAAATCATAGTGTTATTGGTAAGATCGTGAGTTTCCTCCTTCTCGGTAGTGGCAGTTTAAAGAGTTAATTGTCTAATTAACCTAACCCAATGACAATCACTCTCAGGCAGCTGGCACCTAGATTGTGGTCCCGTAAGATGAAAAATCTCTGTGCAGGGTGCAGCTGAGGGTGGCATTGTTGCGCAAGTGACAACATGGTGTGAGATTGGCTGTTCCTTTGTCACGAGTTGGTGAGAAAGGCAGGGGTCGGGCACCATGTTCGTCACCCCCCCTCCCCCTTTGTGAGTCAGTGAAAAATACTTTTCATCTCTGAGTTTGACAAGGATGTACAAGACACATGGCTGCAAATAAACAGGCACAACGTATGTGGGAGGATTTGTTTCACCTCTGTATATTACTGAGGCCAGTCACTTCACTGGGTGTATGTAAGGGTTTACAAATAAACGTGTGTAAATGTGTGATGTCATTACTGCATTAAATAAAAATGAAGAGATCATGTTTGCGCAGCTATCACAGACCCCTCCCTCTAACACAGGAGCAAGCTGCTACAAATGTGGTTCACACATCAAATATAGAAATCAAGCATTGAATAGTGCAATTCTCCAATCCCATCTATATGTATTATAATCAGTGCACACCCAAAACACAATCCTCCCTTATTTATATCAATAATCAAACTCCCCCCCAAAAATCCCACCTTTGACACAAAAGGATTTATTTACTAGAGATAGAAAGTGCAAAATCAGGCTCACTTATGCATAGAAACCAATCAGCTTTCAGGTTTTATTGTCAAAGATTAATTGAACAAGCTGATGTTAGGAGCTGATTGGTTTCTATGCAGAAGTGAGCCTAATGTTTCATTTACCAGCTTTGGTAAATAAACACCAATGCATCAAAATAAACCACCTGTGCTTATATAGATTTATCCAATCTTGTTAATGTAAACAAAATATAATTTCCTTTCATATAGGTCAGAGAAATCAAATCACTTATAAACATTCACACATGGGAATATAGTCATATTCAGTACACCAAAAAAACTGTGTAGCATTCCAAAGCATGAGACGTAGCCTCCCTAGCGGTCTGATTATGTCAGTATTTCTGTGCTCAAAGCGGTACATTTTTTTGCATAGAAATATGTATTTTTTTATTGTAGGCCTGTAATTTTTAGGAATAACTCACTGAAATCTGTCAGAACAAGAGTCTAGTAAACATCCCGGGTATGTTAAAATTTGAAACACGAAATCATAAATTATAATTTAATAAATAATCATAAAAAATAATAATAAAATAATAATAAGTTTAATACAATAATATAATCAAACCAAAAACACTGTAATTTGAAATAGCGCGCTAAGTTCGCACATCACTGAGCAAAATTGCAAAAACGTTTTCAGTGTCTGATGACGAATTTCCCCACGAATCATCACTCAATTCTGCAAGTGGTTCTAATTTACTATCGCTGTTTTCTAGCTGGTCTAAAACTGCTTTTGACCTAAAGGGACGCTATGGACATTTCTCAGTTTCCAGGCAGAAAGAACAGTAAAAATGCAGGAAGGGCACAGGACAAAGCACTAGGGACAAAATGTATGTGAAATGCTTTGATACAGTAATGTTTTACTATGTGATTTTAGTGAATGTCACTTTTTCACATTTTTTAATTTCTCGCTGTTCCGTCCCTGTCCGTCCTGACGTCGCAGCGAACGGAACCCAGAAGACGGATGCCGGCATCGGCTGGAGGACATTGCCGGTGACACTGCATGAGGGACATCGCAGGTAAGTGAAGAAGAGATCCCGGAGCAACACTGCAAGGTATTCCCGAGTGTAACTCGGGGTTACAGCTTGTGGTGCTGAAACTTTACCCCGAGCTACACTCGGGAATACCTCCAGGGAGGTTAAGCAGATAATTAATCCTCAGCATATACAGGGAAACATACAGCAGCACCTGTAGTAAATCCTCCCGGTGGGTAATCCCACACAGCATGATGATGTCATGACACCACTGCCCACTAAACTTCACCTTATGTATTACGTCCACCCAAACTTTATGAAAGACTGATGAAGCTGGAGCTGGGTGACGTCATCATGCAAAGGAAGGGAGGTGCAGGTCATTTTATACAAAGCTGTATTCTGATGTGCACTGGATATGTGCATTTATAAATGTGAGTGCATTTTAATATAATTTTATATAAATGTGACTTCATTTTAAATGGTAAGCACTATGAAAGGAATGTGTTGTTTTATTTTGAGTTAACGTCCTCTCTATCTGGACCTGAGGACAGCAGTGGTGTGATTACCCCTTTTAGGGAAAGGCTCTTTTTGACCTGTATGATATATAGGTCATGAACCTAAACCTGTTGTTTGATCATGAGGTGGAACACAAGTGTGAATTTACAGGGTGGCACAGAATAGAATATAAGAGCACAAGTTGTAATTTGTTGTGGAATAAATATATCTTTGAGGAAAGCATTTATTTTCCAGCGTGATAGATATTATTTATTTGTACATTTCTGCAGTGGTAGTGGCAAGTATTATTGTGCTACTTTTGTTATTTTTTTTATATTTATGCTAATATATTGTGTTATACAAAATAGCGCTGCATTAAGTTAGTATAAACAATTGAATAGTGTGGGGACACAAGGTAGTGTAAGCAGCTACTGATTAGATTAGATGTAAGAATGTAGCAGCACAGGAGAATATCACAACTTTATTCACTGTTTATTTAAAAGTACTACACAGGGCAGTTAATTTAGATGAGGGTTTTTTTTTAACTAAGTAAAGTTGACATCACTCTTAGAAAATTAGGACACTTGATGGAAAAGAAAGTTATCATCTGGTAAGATATAGTCACCATAGACTGGTACAGGTCTATAAAAGAGCGTATTCTCCTAGAAAGGAGAAGGCGGGAGTTACCATTGAATTAGGGACTAATGAACAATGTACCGATTGAGGAGTGGTTTAAGGGGGAAAGGTGTTACACTTCCTCCTTAACAGGAAACAGAGAAAATGAATAACATATTTATAGAGGGACAGCTAAATGATTATAAAGAAACACTAGAGCCATATAAGGAGGTATTAAACTTCACAGCACTAACCAATGACTTCAACAGCAATTTTGAAAAAAACTGATGAGAAAATTAGAACTAGAAAAAGGAGAAAATTCCTAAGAGACATGACAGGCTATAAGAACAACAAAGCCTTCAGGTGGCAAAATAAAATGATAGAAAAGGTCTGATGTTCGTTAATACCACCCCAAAAATAGAAATAGAAATATAGAAGAAGATATGCAGGAATATAAGGGAGATAATAGGAACATATATGAGCCATCCAGAGACCAAGAAAGAAAAAAATGATGGGAGTTGAGCAATATGAGACATGAGGGCATAATAAAAACAACAGTGAGGACCAACCCTTACAGAGATAGAAATCTATATTAGAGAGGCCCATATACAATAAATCAGTGGAGTGAAAAACAACCCAGAAACAGAAATCAGAAGTCAACGTATGATTATAACAACCCCTTACCTACATGTAATGAATTTGTCCCACTAAGTGAAAAACATAAAGAGATAAACCCATGGCTCCACAATGGAAATGGGAGGGGCGAGAGGACAAGAAGGTCTCCAGAAAAAGAGGGGATCTTAAGCAAATAGGAAACAACAAAAGAAAAGAGAATATTAGGTGAAGCATTCTTTAGTTTGAGTGGGAAATAGGGAAAGATGAGATACACGTTTTAGACAAGGGACTAAAGTATGACCCTAAAAAGAACCTACATATATTTCAGGTATATGTAGAAATATAGACATATATACAAACATTAAATATCAAGAAGTATATGATGATGACTCCACAGGAAATCATGAAAATGAAAAATAAATACGTTACAGAACACATATGGGTTATTTACTAAAATTAGTGAGTGAAATATCTGGTGCAGCCCTGCACAGAAACCAATCAGCTTCCAGGTTTTATTGCCAAAGTTTAGTTGAACAAGCTGAAGTTAAAAGCTGATTGGCAACCATGCACAGCTGCACCAGAAATAAGTGACAATAAACATATGAAAGTATTTAATGGTGTTAGAAGATCTAAACATTAAGAAAATGATTGATCCAGTGTATAAAAGAAAGGGCATTAGGGAATTGGAGGAAAAAATAATATTGTGGTAAGGCCTGCAAATAAGGGAAGGAGGAAATGTGGACTTATCAAAAGATGGATATAAACAAGAAATGGAGAGGCTTTTGAGTTACAGATATACATGTCATGCATTAAATAATAATGCTACAGTTAAATATAAAAAAGAGTTCGAAAAATTAGTTAATAAGGTGTGAAGAAAAAAAGTTTGAATAAAAAGGAGGCTAAATATTTAGTTTCCTCCTCATGTAGGATACCAATAATGCACTGTGTATCAAAAATATATAAGGACAAAGATAATCCACCAGGGTGCCCAATAGTGAATGGAATAGAATCAATCTGTGATAGGATGGACCAATATATTGATTGTTTTTTACAACCAATAGTATAGAATACTGATGTGCAAATGATAGTCACTAACTAAATATTTTGTTCAATTATTAAATGGAATATTAAGAATACCAAGGATTTATTATTAGCAACAGCTATAGAGGGTCATTGTAAACCATAAAAAAAACATGAGGAGGCAGTGAAAGTTATAAAGTGGGCATCGGGGATGAATAGCCAAATGGGAAGAACACATAGAAACTATTTATTTTAATGTTTAGAATTTTAAAATGCAATTACTTCTAGTACAAAATAAAGTACTACAAACAAACCACATATGTATGACCCAGTGGAAAGAACAGACTGTATTTCAGTTATGACTTGAACAATTAAAGGTATATACTTTAGAAGATTTATAGATGACATCGTCATTAATTGGGAAGGTAATAAAGCCTTACACAGTTTATATCTAAAGTACCTATTTTCAGGAAAATAACTACAAGTTTGCCTTCAGGTGGTATCAGACTCTTTGGAAAGCATGATATTTATTTACATATTTAGTGGGAAAAGCACTTGCTCATCTGACATCTCAGCCTCCCTTCAAGAGGCTCTACTGTTAATGATGTAAAAAGAAAGATGGAGAAGGCGCCACTGAATATCGACTGTAAAAGACTTTATTACAAATTGGTTGGAAATGCACTCACATTTTAGAAGATATACACAGGCACATCTTTGATGTATGGTGATCTTCCAGGGTGGGTGTGGAAACATTGCGGATGTAAATCATGCAGAAGCGATATCTAAAGCAAGCTTTGGGGCTCTATATCTAGCAGAACCACTGGAGGAAGGAGGCAGCCAGCTACCGAAGTTGAAGTAGCTCATCCGGCCTCTTTCTATGCTACAGCCTGACCTGGATTCAGCTTTTTCAGCCCCAAAGCCTGCTCTAGATCCAGATTCTGCTTGATTAACACCCACAGCGTATCCACACCCACCCTGGAAGCAAGGGCGGACTGACAACTCATGGGGCCCCCGGGCAATAGGGGATCATGGGGCCCCTGTGTCCTTGCCCAAACTCAAAAAAGCCTATGAAAAAGGTACCAGGGGCATCTCATAAGGCCCCCTACTGACCCTGGGCCCTCGGGCACGCCCGAGTTTCCAAATGGTCAGTCCACCCCTTCCTGGAAGATAACCATACAACAAAGATGTGCCTGTGTATGTCTCCTAAAATGTGAGTGCATTTCCAATCAATTTGTGATAAAATGTTTTACAGTCTATGCTCAGTGATGCCTTCTCCACCTTTCTTTTTACATGTTTATCTGGAGATCTGCTTCTGCTCCACTTTGTAAGGCCAGCCTTGAAGTGTGCACTGCTCTGGAACCACTGAGAATCCTCCGTCGGACTCAGCAGTAGGTTTCTCTCCCAGCTTCCCCCGACATTCCTTCTTCTTTTCTACCAAAGTGGGAATATGGACTAACCAGAGGACATTCTTTGCGCCAACACCATTCCATGTATCTACTGTTAATGATACTTAGGTTCCTCTCCAAAATAAAGAAAGGCATTTTGAGACAATGCTTCTTAGCATCCCGGGCCATTATATCATGTGATGGAAAATGGACCTCTCCTCCACATATTGTAGAATGGGCTCAGATTATAAATGAAATTATGACCAAGGAGACCCTGGTGGCAGTCAAAAGGAATGACCAAGATGGGACCCATTTTTCATGGATTTGCTAGCTTCATCAGCCATGTTAGAACTTTAAGAATGTAATCATAGCCCCTTTCAGGTATGTGTCATCCTATATTGTCCAGTATTGTTAACTATTGATTTACCATTGTTTTGCTGCTTTTGCTGCTGTAATGTGGCCTGCTACTCACTATGCCTGGTTTTTTGCTCTTTGAATCTGGACTAAATCCTTGCTGTACCAGGTTGCCTGTATCTAGTGCCTGAAATGCTGCACTGTGACCCTAGACTGTGATTGTAACCTAATACTCACTGTGCCTTGATTGTGCCCTGTGATTCTGGACTATCCCTTCTGTACTAGATTGCTGCCCTGTGCCTCTGGACTTATCTCTTGATTGCCCCATTGCCACCCTGTTATACTTCTGCATGTCCCTCATTGGAATTATTGCCCTGTAGCCTTCCCCTTATCTGGCTCCCTTTTTTTCAGCTCCCAAAATAAAGAACTCCTTGGTCAGGGGCCCTAAGATCTCTCTTGATCTCTGCAGGTGTTCTGTTCCACCCACACCTTTGTCACAGTAATATATTGCAATTTACTAATTCTTAGATGTCGTGCCTGCATTCAAATTTTATATGCTTTTTTCCCCTCTGTGTTCACCTGATGATCTTGCCAGTAACACAACTGCTGTATTAGAGTACCTATGCAGAGCAGCAGCATTGTTAATTTTGGGGGAGGAGAGTGTTAGATATACTAGTAGATTTAGATACAATAACAAATTGAAGTAAATCACCAGCTAACACTATAGTTACTGCAACAGTTTTGTTTCCTTTTGGGATAAAGGTTTTAAATAAATGCAGCCATCACACCTAAGACATGCTGAGCTGCAATTTAATAAATGTTTGCTTTAGGGTTTAACACCACTTTAACTAATTATCCACCTACCGTATTTTTTGCCGTATAAGAAGCACTTTTTCTTCCCCAAAAAAGGGGGGGAAATGTCAGTGCGTCTTATAAGGTGAATATGGAGCGGCCGGTCCGGTATTTCCACCGCGGCCGTGTCAGAATACCGGGCCGGCCGCTCAGCTCTGCAGCGGGACCTTACCTGTTCCTCTATCCAGCGGCGTGCTGTCTTCCCGGCTTCTGTAGTGTGGGCACTGGGCATGACAGCCGGGTGCCCAGTGCGCATGCGCGAGAAGCGGTGCGCTTTGTGAATGGTAAGGCGGTACCTGGGACACATGACAGATCCCAGAAGCCGCCGGACCAATCACAAAGCGCAAGTGCTTCTCGCTCATGCGCACTGGGCACCCGGCTGTCATGCCGAGCGCCATTACAGAAGCCGGGAAGACAGCGCGCGGCTGGATCGAGGAACAGGTAAGATCGGGTACCTGTCAAATTCAGGTACCCGCTCCCCACCTCCCCAAATGTCAGCAGTCATCTGTGCTGTCCGCAGTCTCTGGTCATCCCTGTGCTGTCCGCAGTCTCTGGTCATCCCTGTACTGTCCGCAGTCTCTGGTCATCCCTGTGCTGTCCGCAGTCTCTGGTCATCCCTGTACTGTCTGCAGTCTCTGGTCATCCCTGTGCTGTCCGCAGTCTCTGGTCATCTCCTGTACTGTGTCTGCAGTCCATTAGTTCAGAATTTTTTTTTCCTGTTTTCTGCCTCTAAAACCTAGGTGCGTCTTATGGGCAGGTGCGTCTTATACGGCGAAAAATACGGTATATCATTCACAAAAGTAATCACTTGCCCTACGGAAGATTTACCCCCCCTTCATGACCAGGCCCTTTTTTGCGATACATCGCTTTGTTACTTTAACTGACAATTGCGCAGTCACGCAATGCTGTATATAAATTAAACTTATGTCATTTTTGTCCCACAAATAGAGCTTTCTATTGAAGGTATTTGATCACCAATGCAATTTTTATTTTTTATGCTATAAACAAAAGGCCGACAATTTTGAAAAAAAACCTATATTTTGACTTTTTGCTATAAACTGTATTCAATAAAAAAATTTAAAAAAATTAATTTATTCATAAATTTATGCCTATATGTCTTCTGCTACATGTCTTTTGTAAAAGAAAATCCCAATAAAAGTATATTAATTGGTTTATGTTAAAGGTATAGAGTCTATAAATGGTGGTATATATACTGGAATTTAGAAAAAAAAATGTTTATACTAGTAATGGTAGTAATCAGTGACTTATAGCGGGACTGTGGGACTGCGGCAGGCATTCTGACACTAACTGACACCGGGTGGGAAATGACTAACTGCCACTGACATCCCCAGTGACACTAATACATTGATCAGTGCTAATAAAAAGCACTGATCACTGTACTATTGACACTGCTCAGGAAGAGGTTAACATCTGGGGTGATCAGTGTGTTAACTGTGTACTGTGTTGTGATTACTGTGTGGTATTTTACTAGGGGACATGCTGCTTTCTTTTCTCTCTGCTTTGCAGAGAGATAGAAAGTAGCATGTCCCCACTGACAGGAGAGAGATTTGTGTTGTTTACATACAGATATCTCTCCTGTCAGCTTCTCCATTGATTACTGAGTCCTGGCCATGAATTGTTGGCCGGGATCCAGTGACTGACATCTTCGGGAGCCTATGACAGGGTGAGTAGGGCAGCATGCACGTGCCCCCTACCCGGAAATGCGAAATCACGTGTATGTATACGTGATTTTGCACAGCACAGCCACCCTGCACCAGTACATATCCTATGGGGTGTCTTTAAATGGGTAAAAAAGAGATTGCATTTTGAAATATCCTAGTAACCAAAGCGTTTAATTTGAGCTATGACATTTTTCTGATATACTGTATGTAACTTGCCAAAAAGAGCTACATTCCATGTTTATAGTTGACCTAACTATAGACCTAGTGGAATGATCTGTTTCTAATTGCATCAAAATTATACAGTTCAAATGGACTATTTCTTACTCCACTTCTGGAGTATATTTAAATCCTAGGAGCATATGTATAAAGCGGCAGAATCTGACATTCAGCAAAATTTGCTGCAGGTTTATCTTTTTTTAAATGACTGATTGATTTACCAGTAGTGAATGGAATACATATTTCTTGAGTTGTTGGATCCCATCCTTCAACCCCATCTAACTGACCTTCTCTTGCAGCATGACAACGCTGCAAGTTCTCACACCTGACTGTTTCTGGAGTTTTTCCTGCACTACAGCAGTAATGGACTGAATATATGAAGGAAATCCTCCTGCGCACAAAAAGGAAGTGATATATATGACTAAAGATATCCGCTGCTAACACCACAAACTGATACCTTAACAGTGATAAACAATATTTCTCAAAAATAGTGCAGAGTTGAAAATATTAAATAAATACCAAAATAGTGCTAAAAATATATAATGTGCCCCAATATATAATTGATAATTCAATAAACGTGCGTACTGTGCCCAAACAATGTGACCTCAATAAATACGTGAAAATAAACATGCTCAAATAAACCCCTCTAAAAGGATTATAAAGCAACTAGACACGAACCCCTCAAACCAGGGGGTATCTACACTGTGATTGGTGCAAACATGAAAAAAACACAGCAAATAAATAGATAAATTCCCAAAAAAGTCCATAAATGAACAGATCATAAGTGCTTCAAAATCCTAAAAATCATGCAACGTACCAATGGTGACGATAATCTGTGAACAGTGTCAGCACACTTTATCCACACTGGCTAAAATGCCTCCTCACCTCCTTTCATCGACCCAATGGGCCACTTCACTTTCAGGATCACACCTGGATCCTACTCCAAACCTGGTTGGCAGTATTTCACCTGTAGTTCCTCTGAATAATACTCCAGGCCTCTCAGGATGGATCAATCTGCTGAATATAATTCTCAAAAACGCTCAGGGTGAGTGAGAAAGAAATCCTCCATAGTGTAGTAATTGAGATAAAGGTCTCCTTTATTAAATGTATAAAATGCCCACTCACATTTATCCCCAATACAGGTACTTCTCTGTCCTCATGTATGGGTGTACTGCATGGGTTAGGGTTTTTTTGGGTGTTCCAAGATAGCGTCCAGCACCGGAAGCAGCGTCACCAGGTACCTACACATTACTTCACTTAACCTCATGACTTCCTCGAGGAAGTCACTAGGTTAAGTGACAATGCATAGGTACATCGTGACACAGCTTCCGGTGCATGGTGACGCACATCCGGCGTTGAACGCCATTTTGGAACACCCAAAAAAACCCTAACCCATGCAGTACACCCATACATGAGGACAGAGCAGTACCTGTATTGGGGATAAAACGTGAGTGGGCATTTTATACATTTAATAAAGGAGACCTTAATCTCAATACTACACTATGGAGGATTTCTTTCTCACTCACCGTGAGTGTGGGTGAGAATTATATTCAGCAGATTGATCCATCCTGAGAGGCCTGGAGTATTATTCAGAGGAACTACAGGTGAACTACTGCCAGTCAGGTTTGGAGTAGGATCCAGGTGTGATCCTGAAAGCGAAGTGGCCCATTGGGTCGATGAAAGGAGGTGAGGAGGCATTTTAGCCAGTGTGGATAAAGTGTGCTGACACTGTTCACGGATTATTGTCACCATTGGCACGTTGCATGATTTTTAGGATTTTGAAGCACTTATGATCTGATCATTTATGGACTTTTTTTGGAATTTATCTATTTATTGCTGTGTTTTTTTCATGTTTGCACCAATCACAGTGTAGATACCCCCTGGTTTGAGGGGTTCGTGTCTAGTTGCTTTATAATCCTTTTATATTCAAATATTTTTATTGAAAGGTTTTTGAACATACAGAAAAGAATAAACAGGGTAAATGAGGATATCAAGTTCACTTAGGAAAGCATAGTACACACAAACATAGATATGCGTGAAGGATCCCCACCGATAGGCCGGGGATTTTTTAGAATCCAGGTGTTACATGAGAGGTATGCTCATTGTCGAGTGAACTTTCTCGAGGTAACTAGGTTTAATTGAAGAAGAGATATGAATTGGAATAGGGGGGGAAGAAACAGGAGGGGGCGGCACAAAAGAATACTTGTTTTTTTTTTTTTTTTTTATATATATAAGATCGGGTCGAAGTAGTAATCATTTTACGGAGCAGTTTGGGTGTTTCAACCATCGAGACCATTGAGCTGTAAATTTATGGGAAGATGAGTTGTGGGAGGCTATTCTTCTTTCCATTTCACATTGGAGATTTAGGTCTAGAAAGAGGCGAGACAGGAGGGGGGTAGTATTAGAGCGCCATAATCTGGTAATGTTGGTTTTTGCAGCTGCTAAGGTATGTAGAATAATGGTCCGTGAATTTATGGGGAATTTATCTATGCCAATATGTAGGAGAGCTAAAGCGGGGTTTGGAGTAATTGACGTATCTGTAATTGAGGATAGTATGGTAAAGACTTTGTTCCAGTAAGATTTAATTGACTTACAGTTCCAAAGTATATGAAAAAGTGAACCAGCCTCACCACAATGTCTCCAGCAAGCTTGCGAGTGTTGTGGGTAAAATAATGATAGTTTAGTAGGGGTCAGATACCATTCGTGTAGGATTTTTAGATAAGTTTCCCAGTGGGAGGAACATTTCGAGGCTTTGTAGGTAATAGTGAATGTTTTTTCCCATAAATCAGGGGAAAAGGATTGATGTAAGTTTCTCTCCCAGTTGGTTAAGGAAGACGTGTACGTTGTGAATTGCTTTTCAATTATAAAGGTGTAGAATGCGGAAATTCCTTTCCTTGGGTAGCTGGTTCTATGAAAGAAATGATTGACCGGCGCAGGGATTTCCAAGGTAAGTGGGATATTAGTTTTACAGAGCGCATGGGCTATGCGGATATAAGTAAATTGTTCGTTGTCCGGAAGGTGGAATTTTTTTTGGATGACGTGGAAGGAATCTAGTGTATTAGAGGTGTATATGTCTTGAATATGGAGTATGCCAAGGGCCGTCCATATTTTTAAGTTTAAGTTGGGAATGAGGTGGAGAAGAGATGATAGTGGGGTAAGAATTTGGACATTATGGTTCCCCGGTTTGTTATATTCAATAAAGTCATACCAGGCTTTTAAGGAGGCCTTGATACATGGATGTTTGTGGTGCGTTGGAGTATAAACAGTACGGGGTAGAAACAGTGTGTCCGTTAAAACATGTGGGTGGTACAAAGATGTTTCCATGGTGGTCCAAATTTTTTCAGGGGAAGGGTGCCACCAGAAGAAGAGCTGGTCCAGTAGGACAGCTTGGTAGTAGGATTTCACGTGTGGAAGGCCTGCTCCCCCCCTGGAGGTAGGTCATATTAGTAGATTCGTAGTGCATCTAGGTTTTTTTAAGTTCCATAAGAATTTATTTAAAATCGCCTGGAGTTTGGTGAAATAAGAGTAGGGGACTGGAATAGGTAGTGTTCGAAAGACGTAAAGTATTTTAGGGAGTATACACATTTTTAGGGTTGCTATTCTACCTAGTGTCGATAGGGTACCCAGTGAGTTTAATCCCCAAATATGGGATACTGTAGTTTTCCCAAGTAAAGGGGAACTGTTTAGAAAGTAATTCTTGGGTGATAGGTGGCGTGAATAGATTTAAAATTGATGATTTAGGTTCATTAAGTTTATAGTATGAAACCGCTGAATAATCACTAATATGTGTACGTATCGTCTGAAGAGATCCATATGGATTCGTGACTATCAGTATGATGTCAACTGCAAAGAGACTAATTTTATGTTCAGTAGATTGATATTTGACTCCCGTGAACTTTGGGTCGTTTCTGAGCTTGGTCGCTAGCGGTTCTATTAGTAAGGCGAAAATTAGGGGGGATAAGGGGCACCCTTGTCTGGTTCCATTGGAGATGGAGAAGGGTTTTGAAAGTGTGCCATTAGTTAAGACTCTAGCAGACGGTTGAGAGTAAAGGGCGAGAATCGCAGATAGTATCCAACCAGTAATGCCAAATTTTTGTAGTGTAAGTGTCATGAATTGCCAGTGAATCCTATCGAAAGCCTTTTCCGCATCTAGTGATAAAAGGAGAGAGGGACGTCTATCAGTTTCTAGATGGTGCAGAAGAGATATTATTCGTCTGGTAGCATCTGGGGTCTGTCTTCCGGGTATAAAACCAACTTGATCTGGGTGTATCAGTTTAGGCAGATAAGGGAACAGTCGTTGGGCAATTAATTTGGCGTATATTTTAATGTCTGTGTTGATTAGTGAGATCGGCCTATAATTTTGAGTGAGTTGTGGGTCTTTACCCGGTTTCGGGATAGTGGTGATTATCGACTGCAACATGTCAGAAGGAAATTTACCGTTAGATGCAGCATGATTAAACAGGGCAGATAGATGCGTCTTAAGGTCAGGTGCAAATGTTTTGTAGTATTCATTAGTGAATCCGTCATTTCCTGGCGATTTGTTTAGAGGTAAGGTAGAGATAATTTTTTCAATTTCTGCCGATGAGAATGGCGCCGATAGAGATTCTAGTTGAGAGGGTGTGATATGGGCGAGATTAGAGTTATGTAGGAAACTTTCTATAGTGGAAATTGTGGGTTGAGTTGTATTTGGGTCATCTTTTATATTATATAACTTTTGATAGTATGTTGCAAAAGCATTGGCTATATCTTGTGGGTTCGTAAGAGGTGAGCGCGTGGTCGGGTGTTGTAGCGTAGAAATTTTTGTCTTGAGTCGTTTTTGTTTAATGATCTTAGCAAGAAGAGAACTTGCTTTATTACCTAATGCATAAAATTTGGTCTTCGTTTTTTGGAGATTGGTGTCATATGAGTGGAGTAAAAGGTTGCGCAGTTCGTTTCTTTCTCGGTTTAGAGTCGCGGAGGTGGTGGCATTAGGGTTAATTTTGTTGAGTTCTTCATTAAGTTTAATGGAAGTTAAAAGTTGGTAAATTTGTTGGGAGCGCCGTTTTTTTATACGCGAGTTTAATTGTATGAGGATACCTCTCATGTAAGCCTTATATGTTTGCCAGAGTGTGGTGATTGAAATGTCCGGAGTGGTGTTGGTATCAACAAATAGATTGTGAGCTTCTAAAATATGCTTCTGGTTATCCGGGAATTTTAGGAGTGGTGAATTAAGTCTCCAGATCGGCGGAAGTGCCGAACGTCTATCATCATCTAGGGATAGGCTGATTGGAGCATGATCTGACCAAGAAATTATGCCAATGTTCGATGAGGTCGCTTGTTGTAGTGTCCATTTATCGGTGATAAACATATCTATCCTTGAGTAGGATAGATGTGCAGGGGAGTAGTAAGTGTAGTCTCTTTCGGAGCCATGGTGGCATCTCCAGATGTCATATAAGTCGTGGTCGTGTAGAAATTGATTAAAGGTATATTTAGTAGGTTGTTTCTTAGAGGAGGAATCAACAAGTGGGTTGCTCATTATGTTGAGATCTCCGCCAATTATGAGTCTGCCTTGTTTCTGGGAAGAGATAGTTTTGTATAGTTTCCGATAAAATTGGACTTGGTTGATGTTCGGGCCATAGACATTCACCAGTGTGTGAGTTATGTCATTAACCGTTTCAATACCGTGCAATTTTACCCCCTTCCTGCCCAGGCCAGTTTTCAGGTTTCAGCGCTCTCACATTTTGAATGACAATTGCGCGGTCATACAACATTGTACCCAAACTAAAATTTGATCATTTTCTTCACACAACTAGAGCTTTCTTTTGGTGGTATTTAATCACCGCTGGGGTTTTTATTTTTTGCTAAATTAACAAAAAAAGACCAAAAATTTTGAAAAAAAAACACATTTTTCTTTGTTTCTGTTATAAAAGTTTACAAATAAATAAATGTTCTTCATAAATTTAGGCCCAGATGTATTCTGCTACATGTCTTTGCTGAAAATAACCCAAATTAGGATGTATTTTTTAGTTTGTAGGAAAGTTATAGAGTTCACAAACTATGGTATAGATCTGAATATTGATCAATCCTGAAGTACTGACAGCCAATCTAATATCTTGAGGTGCAAGAATGTCAGAACAGTACAGATATCCCCCAAATGACCCCTTTTTGCAGAGTAGACAGTCCGACGTACTTCATAAGAGGCATGGAGAGTTTTTTGAAGTTGTATTTTTTTGTCATAATTTTTCGGAAAATGAAAAAATTAAAAAAATTATTTTCACTATTTTTTTTTTTACATACTGTCACCAGTGCAGTACAGCATCATCATATAACTGGCATGGCAGTGAACAGCGACACTGACTGGTGACAGTATGAAAAAAATATATATATATTTTTTTTTATTTTTTTTTTATTTTTTTATTATATTTAATTTTTTATTACATTTTTTTTTATTTTTTTTAAGATTTTTTTTCATATTTTACTATGACCAAAATAGTACAATGTTACCATAGTAACACTGTACTACTTTGGGGAAGTGATCAGTATTTTTTTTTTTTACACAATTTGCTTATAGCAAAGAATTACTTTGCTATAAGCAAGCATTTACCTGAATGAAATCGATTCATTCAGCTTTTCTTTTTTTTTTTTTTTTTTTTTTTTTGTGCTTAGCTGTGATTTGGTCACAGCTAATCACATGACATGTGCATGTGATTAGCTGTGACCATTCACAGCTAGGCACTAGTATACAATGGATGGCATCATGAATGAAGCCATCCATTGTATACAACTGTCATGTGACCTGCTGTGATTGGTCACAGCAGGTCACATGGTACCGGCAACGGGAGCCGGTACTCGGATCTGTCATCGGCCGTGTCCGAGGTGCACGGGCGGTGACAGATCGCACTGCTGCGTCGCTCTGCAACCGCGCAAACCGCGCATGTGCGGGAGCACGCCAAATGGCGTGCACCCGGAAAGCTGCAGCGCTTTTCAAGCCGCCAAACGGCCATTGGCCGGGCGGCTAATGGTTAATCTGACAGATAAGGATGTGAAAGCGTCCAAGTGGATCAGCTATTTGCGAGATAAGGCGAAAGGGGAGGGAATCGCTAATGGCTGTGATGACTCCGTTTTTCTTCTTGGGGTTGGTTGACATAAATACTTGTGAGAAGTGGTGGAGGTGTAGCTTGGGTATTTTTTCAGTGGCGAAATGGGTTTCCTGTATGAAGAAAATGTCAGCTTGAGACTTCCGGGTTTCCTTAAGGAGTAATGATCTCTTAAAAGGGGAGTTTAGGCCTCTGACATTGAGAGATGTTATATTAATCATTTGTAAGCAATTATGCATTGAGAGTATAGCGTCGGGATGTTGTTTAGGAGGATGAAGATTCGGTGATTTCCCAAGAACGAGAGTGGGTAGTATACTTGTGATATCAGTATGGCTCGAATTCCGGTCATGGAAATGTGGTGCCTTGTAGACTCTGAAAATGCAAGTGTAGAGGTAAGAAGGAGTAGTCGATGGTGCTGTAAAGGAGGGGAAGTGAAGACAAACAAGGTAATAAAAATAGTTCTGCATAAAAAGCAGGTAGGCCAAGTAGCCAACAGCGCTACTTTAGACTTGGGGGGTAGAAATGGGCTTTGACCACGGAGAGGGTCATGCCAAACAAAAATAAGTAGAACAGTCATTTTCAAATGAGGGCCGATCGCCAGACTTTTGGACATTAATCATAGGCCCCTTGGGGGGTAGGACAGGTGTATGCACCTGGAACGTATCATGTGATCTCTCAGGTTGCTTCCATGTGTTGGACAGAATTGGGAATATTATCCTGTGTATCTGTAGGAAGAATGTTCCATGTTTTAAGCAGATCGATGCCTGCTTCTAGGTTCTTAACTGTGAATATTCTGCCTTGTCGCCGCACGATTAGTTTGGTTGGGAAACCCCATTGGTATGGTATACCATGATTTCTTAGGGCCTTGGTGATGGAAATCATTTTTTTCCTATTGAGGAGCGTGGCTTTGGATAGGTCCGCATATAGGCGGAGATTTGCGTGAGATGGTGGGAGAGGAGGCATGCTTCTGACTGCTTGCATTATTCTTTCTTTAACGTGGTAGAAGTGTACTCTGATTAGTACATCTCTGGGGATTGAAGCTGATAAAAACGCTGGCTTGGGCAATCGGTGGGCTCGATCTATCACAAGCTCTATGTCCGGGAGCGTTGGGAGGAGTAGTTTGACGTATTGTTGTAGGTAGGGAAGTAGGTTCTCACCCGTTACTGATTCAGGGATCCCTCTAATTTTAATGTTGTTGCGTCGAGAGCGATCTTCCAGGTCAGCTAATTTTAAGTTAATTTGTTCGATGTCAGACGAGTGATCCGCATGTGCGTCAAGCAAATCGTTGTGGGCCGTTATTATGTCACCCAAGCTGTTTTCAATGTGGCCTATTCTGCGCTCCTGGTGCTGTACCGCATTAGAAATTTGGTTTAAAGATACAAATATGTCATTTTGCAGGGATTGGCGCAAAGACGTCAGCATGTTCTTCATTGTCACCTCTGTGAGCGGTTGGTCGGTGGCAGGAAATGCCCCTATGTCAGGGAGGTCTATAGTGGGGGATGGAGGTAGGAAATTTATGGCTTGGCAGGGAGGGTCCTGGTCCTGGTCCAAACGGGGTCTGGATTTGGCAGGGCTACTAGATGTAGAGGACAAGGGGGGTGACAACTCACCAGGGTCCCCTGGATACAGCGATGCCTGGAGCCTCGGGTCTCTGTGCTGGGCTCTGTGTTCCTCCCCCTCGTGTCTGCCGTCTCCTCTCCCACTGCTGCTGCGGCCGCCATCTTGGCTTCCCAAGGCAGGGAAGAAACTAGTGAGTTTCCCAGGGTGATCCGGGGTTCTCCTCCTGCGGGGCATGGCTGCTGACGTGCGGGCAGGTGTCCTGGAGATCATGGGGTGGTTTGCTACCCCCGAAGCCGGTGAGTGCCGGGTTACTGCTGGCGGGTGGACGGAGCGGTTCTCAATACGCGTCCATCGCGTAGCCGGCCGCGCATGCGCCCCCTTTTTATAATCCTTTTAGAGGGGATTATTTGAGCATCTTTATTTTCACATATTTATTGAGGTCACATTGTTTGGGCACAGTACGCACGTTTATTGAATTATCAATTATATATTGGGGCACATTATATATTTTTAGCACTATTTTGGTATTTATTTAATATTTTCAGCGCTGCACTATTTTTGAGAAGTAATGGACTGATTCATAGCTGACCTTGTTAGCAATCTTTAACATAATGTCAGAGCTCTAAGCCTGATCAAAAAATTCTGTTTGGCTCTTGTCTATTTGCACCAGCTTGTCTTACCCTCCTGATTTTGTGTGTTTGTACTGTGTACTCATACCTGCCTGAAACTCCAAATCTGTTTTTGCTGTGTTAGTCTGCTGTCTGTGATACTTGGACCACCTGTCTGGAACCTGCACCAATCCAATCCATCATCTTCCTGGCTGCTCATTGGATTTCATTGCCAGACTCTTCATGATTTGCACCCTGCAGGGTTATCTGCCTAACATCTATCTATCCTTACACACCTTTAAAGCTGAACTTTATGCAGCTATAAAAACACTTCAGTGCAGTCCTGTATTCCTGGATACACCTTTAAATTTATTTTTTAAAGCAATCAGTGTAAGTATCTAATTTGACCTGACATCATCCTCTTGCAGTTCTATTGAGAAGAGCTTGAAGAGGAAGAGGGAAATGCAACACAAGTGTGCTTTCAAGGGGCATGATGATATAAGGAGAGAGCAGAGTGACAGAGAATTATCATTATTCTATATAAAATTTGGTCCTGAGAACCAACAATATGTGATAATGGGGCCGAACTGATAGGTACCACCACTTTTACCATTCACCGGTGGGTGTCATGGCAAAAAAAAACAATACAAAACCAAAAATTAGAAAAAAAGAAACATGGAACATGATACCTTCTTATGCTTACCAAATCAAACTCTATTAAAAAACTATTAAAAAACAATATAGGATTATAAAAATATGTGGCATCCCATGTGTGCACAGGTAGCCCCAAAGTTATATTTATATTATAGCTGGGTGGGGCAGGGTGTTTAGGGGGTTTATAAACTGCTAAACACGGTGTGTTTGTGCATTGGACTATATTTTTCATGCACAAGCATATCACCTAAAACTATTTTTTAAAGTGTATTATTGATGATTATCTTGAAAGTTTATTTTCCTTACTAGCACCAATTTATTTAGGTGAAGTAGAAAAGCTGGGGGACAGCAGAGGCTTTTTTTTTTAACAAAGGATGATCTACATTGTTAAACACAGAAGTATGTAAGAGGGTGTTCTGAAATGACATCATTGCATAGACTCTTAAATAACTGACAGCCTAAAGTATGTCTCTGATAGAAAAAGAAAATGGTAGCGAATAAAGTGTATTCGAAAATTGCACAGTTATCAGCAAAATAATATGATATATTAACTGCATACATACATACATACTGTATACACACTGAAATAATAAGCCGCAGGTGATACACAAATCCTCCTACATACGTTTTACGGCCCTCTCTTTTCACACAGATCAAAGGCTATTTCTCAACTCCAACAGTTAGGGGGTGGGGACCTGACATCACAGACTGCGCAGCATAAGCAGGGGGCTGAGTTTAATCTGAGACCTGAGTGGACACCCCCCCCCCCTCCACAGTCTCATAGGGAGACATGCACAGCTGAGGCTGCCAATCACCTTCTTTGTGTTGAGTGGGTAGGACCATATCCAAGATTCTGTGGTGTCAGGATAACCTGTCAGAGGTGACTAATGCAGATAGCAGAGGGAAGAAAGAGGAGACATAAATCACACTCAGTGCTTTGGATTGAGGTTAGTACACACTATAGAGAAATATACTCTTCTCATTTTTCATTTCAGAGGTTTGAAACTATTTTGGTGATTTTGGTTCCCAGGAGAACAATCCAAGTCGTTTCTGCTGTGGCACCTACATTGATGGGAAGTTGCATGGAAACAGTACGTTATAGCTAAAAGAAACATTTCAGTGAAGACACATCTTCCTTTCTGTAAAAAGGAAGAAAAAAGTTTTGTGCCCAAAGGAATATTGTAATGCAAAAAACAACTATGCGTATAAAATGTGAATGGTAAAATACATAAAACGTATGACCAGCAGGATAACAGATGTGTAGTTTGCTGTACAAAAGTGTATGATAGTCTTTCAGATAAGCAACTTTCTTTCAGCTGCATTTTTTGTTTATTGTATTTCTCAATCATTGTTTTAGAACTACAATAAACACTGCAATTATAGATTTACAGGTGTTAGCTAATGCTGAACTCAAGTGGTTGAATTGCTTCAGAATCTTCATAGGGGCTAATGGACTGCAGAATGCAACAGCTGCCATTCCTGATTAATACATTCATCATCAATGAGGATTCCGTACTTTCCAAAATACCAGCAACATTATTTTTTCTTTTTAGGATTCAATAAACTGAAAAGGCTGTTCTATGATACAGTTTTTACACCACAATATAATTTTATGTGTTCATTTCAGAATTTATAGGATGGAAATGATCTGATTACAGTACCAATTTAATGAGCAGAGATAAGAAGACTTTGCAAGATCAAATGCTACATTAATTTAACTGGTATTAATGAAGCAAAAACAAAGCCATAAAATACAACCAAAAGACATAAAGAAAAATTTTCTGAACTTCCTATAGTTACCTATACACTATATTAAAATGTTATATAAAATAAAATCAATTCTTTTAAATGTAGTCAGTGGAAGAAAAGCTTCAAAGATGTACCTATCCTGTTCTTTTTGAAATTAAAATAAAGGGAGCCCATCCTAAAGCCAATTACCAATTTAAGAAATTTCAGATGTAAGCAAATGTTTCCCATATTTCAGTCTCATACTAGTTCCGGGGTAGTTGAGTTACCCATTTAACTTTACTTCACCTGGGAGTCTGAAAGGGTCTTTGCAGTCAAATGCTTCTTGCAGATGTAAAACAGATTTACTTTAATACCCGCTTTATGCTAAACATATATTTTTAAGTTTATGTAATAATATCCGTAAATGAAATTAGAACATGAATAACTTTAAAGAGATTACAACATACTGGATAATAGAGGTAGCTGAGCAAAATGAAAAAAATCCAGTATATAGCTGAAATGCTGTCTAATAATAAACAAACTTTTCTAGTTGATAATTATAATTTAATGCTTAGGTATGAGAACATATACGTGTACAAATGGGAATGTTATTAGTACCTATTCTACATAATGTTTATAGTGCATTTTTTGTTTTGTATAGGGTTTTTGGTGAAATTGACTGTATGATTAAAAAAACACGACATACACAAGGTAGTGATTGCCAGGGTTCTCCCGCTATTGAGTTTTTCTCCTTGGAAACATGGACCAAGCTGATATGTTATAGTTATGTTGTATTATTGTGTGCATTTAGGAATGTACTGTATATTAGGTCAGTGGAATCAACATACTCTAAACGTGGATATCTGCTTACTCAGCTAGAGTATTCTGGATGTGACAGGATGATCGTTTCCATTAGACCTGTACTTATATGTCAATGTTTTTATATTGTGAGAAGATTTCCTATAAATAAAGAATTAAAAAAGAATGACATAAAAATGTATTTTTCTAGGGATTTCAGCAGAAAAAAACAAAACAAAAGGTTAATGCTATAGGGTATGTTTGAATCAGCCATGTCTTTTGTATCATTATTGTATATTATTTTGTATTTGTTATATGTTTCCTTATATACTTGATTTTTTCCTACTTTTTATTATTGAAAATATATAAGCCTAAATACCATCATTTTTCAACAACTTCTGTATATTGAGAGATTTTAACCTCATACAATGTTTCACAATACACAGTTACAAGAAATTATCTGCAGCTATATTTCCACATATGTAGCTGTGCATTTTGACAAAGAAGTATGTTCAGATGTATAAACACAGACTATTTTTGGCTATGCAGACAGAAGGAACAAAAAAGGAATACATGAAAAGAATCAAACAAAGATCTATATCACAGGACATATCACCAGCTGGAAAATGTTGTCCAATTTTCTGTTGCTCTCAGCTGGTAATGCAGAGATGAAATAGATATTCTGTACTCAATTCAAGATATGTAACCACTCAGTATGCCTTTAGTGCTGCATACAATATGGCCATTCATTGACCCAGTCCCCCATCAATAAACTGGTAATAGGATTCCCTGAACCCCCTTGCCAGTTCACAAACATTCCTATAAAGCTTGAGCTTTTATGTCCAGGAGCAAAGCCTTTCCTCTAAAGCCCTGAAAAGGGTTCCTTGAAAAAAGATTAGCACTAAATGAATAGCAGGGCTTGTCTGTCTACCATGATGTCAGAAATAACAGTGTAAGAAAGACTTTGGATTCCCGTTTCAAATTCAAAAATATTTTTCCACTAAATTTAATAATTTTGGGTAAAGCATATTTACTGCTAATGATAAAAGGGAAACATATTCTTTGTTTCTTTGAGATGACTCAGGACAGTTTGACATCTTGGCTGTAACACAACATTTCAGTGCTATGTAGTTTTGGAAAATATGTACAGTAACTCAGGCATACAGATGGAGTTAAGCACCCCAAGACAACCATGTCAAAGCTGAGGTTTCCAGGGAGCATGGGCATTGGGCATAACATGGGGAATTTACTTCTCTTTTGAAATATTTGTCTCCCACAATGGACATCACTCAAAATAACCCTATTCTGTTTACAAAAAAGAAGCCGAAACACATACTGTTACCCCTTCCTGCAGGAATATTATACATACTTGCAAAGTGGATACCTGAGCACTTGGCCTAATCTCAAAGGAGTGCATTACCCATAAAGGTTGAGAAACACTAAATTAGACAACACTTTATGCCACAGCTAACAGCCTATTATGTATTAACAGAAAGATTTATTGAAATGCTTTAAAAAGTGAATGCTCATGTTGAGAGAGCACAATGTAGAATAATATTGAGAGGTCTTACCTTTTTCACAATGAGCTCATTTCCACAGCTTTAAAGGGCCTTCTATGGGCAGGGATATAGGAGAAGTATGTTGGCAAGAGGAATTTTCAAACTTCTGAAACCTCTGTATCCATTAGCAAGCTATTTAGCTACCAGTTAGCTACATAATGAAATATATCATATTGATTATGTCTAGTAAGTGTAAAGTAATCAGGTTCCATATTTGTCTGGTCTGCATACTTCCTAATTGTGATAAACACATGTATGTTTGTTTAATCGAAAAATTCCAGCTGAACAGAGGAATGGCTAGGATGACTGGATATACCCTTATTTTTGGTTTTCCATCAGTACGTGTGAGCCTGGTATACAAGCAAGCATGTTGCTTCTGTGGTCATTAGACATTGTTGGCTAAAGCCACTGAACCCATTTAAGCGGCTTTGTGCCAAGTGATTGCTGTGATGGTCAATCACAGTGGAGAGCCTGTCCCTTCTGCTCAGAAGGGAAGAAGGGGAGAAGGAGTACTTAAGTACTTGAATTAGTTCATTCAGTAAATCATCCTGGTTGCAGTAGAGGAGCAAGCAATCAAAGGTGGTGGAGGTGGAGGTGGAGGTTGGGGGGGTCAAATAGTTAAAGGGCCACTGACCATCAATGTTATGGGATTGTTTAGGGGGATTTAAAATGCTAGTGAACACCACTGATTAAGGGATTGTTGGTTTAAAATCTCACTGATCAGTAATGCCCTGGGATTGTTTTGGGAGGATTTATAGAGCTGGTGACCACCAAAGAAGGAATGTGGTGGTGAGGTTAAAATGCCACTGCCCATCAGTAATTGTGGGATTCTTTGGGGGATGGTGTATTGAGTGCCACAGACTACCAACAATTGTGGGATTGTTTTGGGATGTTTAAAGTGTTTTATCCATGACATCTAGCATTGGCACAATTTCATCCACCAACAAACTCTCTTCCATTAATAAAGAATGACTTTCACTGCAACATAAGCATGTTTCTTATATGTTTTCCTTTCCTAAAAGAAGTGTTAGGACTGTCTTGGCATTTTATTTGATATATTTTATACTAGAAAGTAAAGGAGACTTTTTTGTCAAGATTTGTGTTGTTTTTTTTTCCTTTATACAGTAAGAAAATAAAAGATTGTTAATAAATACCACTAAAAAAAGTAAAAAAAATATACAAAATTAATTTCCTCTATAGTATTATATGACTGAGTAATTGTCAGTCAAATTATCACATCACTGAAACCTGAAAACCTGAAAACATGTCTGGACAGGGATTTAACATGCCTGAATTGGTTAAAAATAGATGTAATATATATAATTGTTAAGCAATCCATTTGTAAATTTAGTGTTAATAATTCCATGTTCTTATAAATGACTCACTGCATTACCCAGAAGTCTGTGTAATGGTTGAGGTCAAATTATTTTCCTTCTTTTACAAATTCTTTATTCCTGGGAAACACTTGCAAAGATGCTACGTTTCTAAAGGGATCAGTTCAGGTGAGGTACACCCCAGTCTAATGCTGCTGAGTTTGTGGGTTTATTCCATCCATGCTAAACTGATCTCCTATAGCAGTGGGGTCCAAACTGCAGCCCGGGAACAGATGTGGCCCTTTGCTTGCCTTCATCTAACCTTTGGATCACTTTTCCTCTCACTTATTTAAGACACGAATCCTCTCACTGACACCAGCGATGGGGCATAATTCCTGTTACTGACATCAACAATGGCGCACTGTTTCTCCCATTGACAACAATGATGGGGCACTATTCCTTAAACTTACACTGACAGGGCGCTATTCCTTCCGCTAATACCAAAGATACATTGTTTACTCCCACTGATGACAGGATGCCATTTCTACTCCAAATGGCCACAATCTGACTCTCTTAAAGTCTTAACTGGCTCTTTGTTAAGAAAATTTGGAGATCCATGTTCTATAGCATAGAGGTCTGCCTTCTCTAGTAAGGAATATGCAAACTTGAAGGTGGTAGAGCACTTGGAGCGGCACTATTTCAGTGGCTGGAATGTTCATAGCACCAGTTTGGGATGACCTAAAGATTAAGAACTTTCTGTTGGACTTTTAAATATTTACATGGTAAAGCATGCTGTACTTTACACACTTTTGTATGGTGTGAAATTTATTTATATATTTATTTGTTATATATGGGCTTCTGTTTGTGAATTCATACTGACTTTATCACATATTAATTGATTTTTTTTTTCAATAAATGTATTTATTGCAAAAAAATTGAGCATAGTTAACAACACAAAAGCATCAGGTCACATTCAACCAAGAGTACAATAAAGATTACCAAGATAAAAAAGAAGGGAAACAACCCAAAGGAGACAACATGTTAACCATACAGATCACACACCAGGACTAGGAGCCGAGGCTAATGGGAAGACAGAGGGTAAGGGAAGATAAAAAAGGAGGGTGGGAGGAAGGGAGTGAGGAGGGAACAGGGGCGGACTGACCATTTGGAAACTCGGGCACTGCCCGAGGGCCCAAGGTCAGTAGGGGGCCCCATGA
This sequence comes from Staurois parvus, assembly GCF_062004578.1. Taxonomy (NCBI): domain Eukaryota; kingdom Metazoa; phylum Chordata; class Amphibia; order Anura; family Ranidae; genus Staurois; species Staurois parvus. The sequence continues at coordinate 5,921,531 of NW_028317867.1, read as the reverse complement.
GATGCCCCTGGTACCTTTTTCATAGGCTTTTTTGTGTTTGGACAAGGATACAGGGGCCCCATGATCCCGTATTGCCCGGGGGCCCCATGAGTTGTCAGTCTGCCCCTGGGAGGGAAGAGGGGGAAGAGATGGTGAGGAGAAGTGTGTGTTTGGGGGCGGGAAGGACACCCTCACATTTCAGATTTGCAATTAATGCAACAAGAAATGCAAGGGGGCAATCAGAGACGCTAAAATAAAATACAAGAGATACATTGCTACAGCAAGTAAAATAAATCCCCCAAATCTTTTAAAATATATCTACAGTAAAAAGGTTATTAACCTCCCTGGCGGTATTCACGAGTGTAGCTTGGGGTAAAGTTTCAATACCACAAGCCTTAACCCCGAGCTACACTCGGGCTTACCATGATCCCTCGATCACTTCCCTTGTCCTGCGCTCCCGCGATGTCCCTCCTGAAGTGTCCCTGGCAATGTAATCCGACGGATGCCGGCATCTGTCTTCTGGGTTCCGTCCCCTCGTGAGCATCGGGACGTACGGGGGACGGAACGGCGGGAAATTCAAAAATGACAAAAAGTGACATTCACTAAAATTACTAAAATCACATAGTATAACATTACTGTATCAAACCATTTCACATACATTTTGTCCCGAGTGCTTTGTCCTGTGCCCTGCCTGCATATTTACTGTTCTTTCTGCCTGGAAACTGAGAAACATCCATGGCGTCCAAAAAGTGTCCCTTTAGGTCAAAAGCGGTTTTAGACCAGCTAGAGAACAGTGATAGTAAATCAGAACCACTTGCAGAATTGAGTGATAATGATTCGTGGGGAAATTCGTCATCAGACACTCAAAACGATTTTGCGACTTTGCTCAGGGATGTGCGAACTTGGAGCTATATTTCAAATTTCAGTGTTTTTGGTTTGATTATATTATTTAATTAAATTTATTATTATTATATTATTATTTTTTATGATTATTTATTAAATTATAATTTATGATTTTGTGTTTCAAGTTTTATCATACCCAGAATGCTTACTAGACTCTTGCTCGGACAGATTTCAGTGAGTTATTCCTAAATTACAGGCCTACAATAAAAACAAAATACATATTTCCATGCAAAAAAATGGTACCGCTTTCAGCACAAAAAATCTGAAATAATCATACCACTAGGGAGGTTGAAGAAGAGATCAGCCCCATTACAGATGAACATGGGAAGCTGTTCACAAGTGACAGGGAAAAGGCAGTAATAAATATTTTTTTCTCTTCAGTTTTCACAGATGAAAGGGATGGATTTAACAGTAATATTAATGATATTTCACCAAAGGTACCTCTGTGGATTACTGAAAACTAGGTACAAAAAAGCCTGGATGAACCTAATTTGAACAAATCAATAGGTCCTAATAGCACACAAGTCCTTATGGAAACTTATGGATTTATGAAAAACTATTCTTGTCAGATCAACCTGTTTGTTCTATGAGGAAGTAAGTGCGAAATTGGATGGTGGAAGTCCAGTGGACATAATTTATCTAGATGTTGCTAAGGCATTTGATACCATACTTCATAATCATTTAATCTATAAAATAGGGTCTGTTGGAGTTGATGAAATTATATGTACATGGATACATGAACAGGTCCAGTGAGCAGTAATAAATGACACTCTCTGAATGGTCAAAAATTATGAGTTGAGTGGCCCAAGGGTGGTTCTGTCTAGGAGCAAATGCTGTTACATTAGCTTATTAATTATGTAGAGGTTGGAATCAAGAATTCAATTTCGGTGTTTGCTGATGATACCAAATGATGCCGAAAAATAACTTCAGCACAAGATGTACCATTATTACAGGAAGGCCTGTAGGGGGTTGAGCAGCTACTTGGCTGATGAGGTTCAATGATGAGAAATGTAAAGTTATTTACTTGCGTACCAAAACATACACATGCAAATTATACATTAAGAGGCTCTACCATAGAAGAATAGGTGATGGAAAAGAATAGGGGGGGGCTTTTAGACCAGGATAGAGCAAAAAGAGAAGAAGGGAGACATTTGTGCTGGAATAGATGAGTGGAAATATCACCAGTTAAAAAGTTTTATTGGAAAACTACCAAAACCCCTGAGATTAAAAAAAGAGTGGAATATGTTTGATAGGTTGTTAGAAACTCGTAGAGATGGGAAACATGGTATCGCTAAAATTTATAGAATACTCACAGAATTAGACACAGACACAAAGTTAATTTTTATAACGAAATGGGAAAGAGACATGGAGGTGGTGTTAGATGAGGATCAACAGAATAAAATATTTAGATTGATACACGAGAATATTAGTATGAGAGATGTGGAGATTAATTATAAGTGTTTGACACGATGGCATATTACACCGAGCATTGAGCACAAGATGTGTGGGGAGAATTCAAAAATGTGTTGGAGAGGATGTGGGGAGATGGGCACGGTGTTTCACATATGGTGGCAATGTCCGAAAATTCAGGCTTTCTGGAAGACAATAGTTCAATTAATAGAAATAATAACTGGAAATGACATAGGGTTAGGCCCAACGTTGTGTCTCCTACATAATGTTGAGACAACAGTTAATAAATACAAAGAATCAGGAGTATGGTACTATTTAAATGCTGCAAAAGGGTTGATACCAAAGTTTTGGCAGAAAGTAGAGGTGCCGAAGGAGGAAGACTGGATTAATAGAGTAAATCAGATTAGCAGAATGGAAAAATTTTATTATACGCAGGAAGATAGGTTGGCAATATACTATACGAGATGGGAAAAATGGGAAAAATTCAGGATTGAAAGAGAAATATAGAAAGCTATAAACTAGGAAGGTATCTAAAGCTATTGGGCCTTGAGAGATTGGAGAACTTGCATAGGGGAGGGAGGGGGGGGTGGGAATGGGTTGGGAGGGAAGGGAAAGAAAAGAGTTATTAGAAGGGGCAAGGTAGAAATGTAAGGAATATTTATATGTATTGTGTTCCTTTTTATGGAATTTTTGTAATAATATGAAAAACTAATAAATATTTAAATTAAAAAAAAAAAAAAAAAGACCAGGATAGAGCATCTCATGTATGAGTATCGACTACAGTTAATCACTCTGGAGAAAAGGTGCTTAAGGGGGAATATGATTACAATGTACACATGGATCAAAGGTGACTCCAGCATCTGTAAAAAAACTGTTTTCAATGAAAAGGACATGCGGCTGTTATTTGAGGTTAGAAGAAAGGGGGTTAACCTTAGATTGAGGAAAGGGTTCTTTACTGTTAGAGCAATTCAAATTTATAACTCCCTTTTCCAGGAGTTGGTGCTGGCTGAGAATGTCAAAAACTTCAAAACATTTTTAGATGTCTTTCTCAGAAAGCTGAATATACAGGGATATGTGTATTGTTAGAGAATAAAAATCACACATGTATACACACATATAGGTTGAATTGGATAGGCTTGTGTCTTTTCAAGCATTTAAACTATGTGTAATCTAAGTAATTAAACCTAGCTGGAAGCAATTGTGTTTTCTCAGCAATAAACTGGAGTTGTGTTAAATTTTATACTGTCAAAATTGAATAGTAAAGCCATGTTGAACCACTTGCCTACTGGGCACTTTTACCCCTGTCCTGCCCAGGCCAGTTTTCATCTTTCAGTGCTGTCACATTTTGAATGACAATTATGCGGTCATGCAACACTGTATCCAAACAAAATTTTTATCATTTTTTTTAGACAGATAGAGCTTTCTTTTGGTGGTATTTAATCACCATTGGATTTTTTTTGCTAAACAAACTAAAAGAGACTGAACATTTTGAAAAAAAAAAAAGTTTATTTTTAGTTTCTGTTATAAAATTTTGCAACTAAGTAATTTTTCTCCTTCTCCGATGTGTGCTAAAGAGGCTGCAGTAATGGGCACTGATAGGATGCACTGATGGTCACTGATAGGCAGCACTGACTGGCACTGATAGGTGACACTGATTGGAAATGCTAGGTGGCACTGATGGGCACTAATAGGTGGCACTGACAGGCACTGATAGGCAGCACTGACTGGCCCTGATAGGGGGCACTGACAGGCACTGAAAGGCTGCACTGACTGGCACGGGTAGGCAGCTCTAATTGGCAGCACTGATGGGCACTGACAGGCATCACTGACTGGCACTGATACGTGGCACTGATTGGAACTGTTAGGCAGCACTGATGGGCACTAATAGGTGGCACTGACAGGCACTGATAGGCAGCACTGACTGGCCCTGATAGGGGGCACTGATGGGCACTGAAAGGCATCACTGACTGGCACTGATAGGCGACACTGACTGGAACTGATAGTTGGCACTGAAAAGCAGCTCTGATGGGCACTGAAATGTGGTATTGATGTTCACTGATGGGCACTGATATGTGGCATTGATGTGCACTGGTTTGTGGCATTGATGGTACTGACAGGTGGCAATTATGGACACTGAGAGGTGGCACTGAAGGGGCTACACTGATAATCAGGGCACTGACGATCAGTGCCCTGATGATCAGTGTAGATGTCCCCTCTGTCAGCGTGAGGAGGGGACTGCCCATAACCTGCATTTCCTATTTACATGTGATCAGCTGTGATTGGACACAGCTGATCAAATGATAGTGCCTGTGTCTTCGGTTCTTTAATGCGAGCGGTGATGCGCTGTGTCCCAGGAACACAGCACACCACCGATCGACTTTCCGTGTGCCCCCAGGGGCCGCATGTGCAGCTAGAGTGAAAGGACGTCATATGATGTCTTCCCAGAACAAGAGAGCTCCCACCCTCCTGTCATTTCCTTACATGAAGGGCGGGATGCGGTTAATCAAACCTTTTATGTTATAAATAGTTACTGATGTTGCACATTCACAAGTGAAATAGTTTATATGTTTGTCACGCAATGTATTTCAAAGGCAGACAACATTTTGCAAGAACTCGTGAATAAAGAAGAATTCCATTTACAATACAATGTGTCAGTAATCTCGCCTAGTAACAGGTTTTGGGCATTTGAAATATCATTATAATGCAAGGCACAGAAATGCATGCCCTGTAAATCAGTTGCTAACAGATGTGCAAGTACAGCCTACTATGAAGAGTTTGAGGACACTGTTGAATCCAACTACACTTTGTATATTACCAAAGTCTTAAACATAACAATTCCAAAGAGACAATTTGGGCTTTGTGGAAAAACTATACAGAGTATATTACATTGCCTGTGAATGTAAGATAAAAAAAACTGTAATGACAAGCTGTGAAAACACATAAATGGAGAAATAGGTTAAAGTAACAAATTACCCTTCAGAAAAAGCCTACATATACTGTATTTTTCAGGCCATTTATTTGACTCAATATGTCCTTTTATTAAGAGAAACATCTAGAAGGTTTCCTTTTAGTATTTACATGTAAGCGGTATCATATAAAAAGCATTTTCTGACTGTGATGGCTGTGCAAGCTGTGAAGATTACTTTGCCTTTACTTCTATTTGACATTTGAGAAGATTGATACACAGAAAGCATATTTTGGACAATTTTTTGTTAAACCCTTTAGTGCTTGTTTTATAGATAGCACTGATACCTGAAGGTCTTTGTCTTTTGTAAGAGAGGTGTGTGTGATATTTGTGGTATATTGTCTCATATTTACCTGCAGAAAAGAAGATAACAATGCTATACTAGATAATTTTTCATCATCATGTCCAAAACTAAATGGTTTAACAACATTGCTATCCACTCTAAATGTAGTCTTGTTCTAATAATATTTTTCAATTTGACTGCAACATATACTAGGACAACTAGGCATTTTAGGTATGTACAACATCACAAGTTGTTTTTACAAACTGACTTCAAGCACTGATCAAAGCGTATATATTACATCAGAAAAAACTTTCTAAGCTATTTTAATGGTTTTATTTGAGACTACTAATACTTAAAGAGACACTGTCACTTTGTCCACTTTGCAACGTTGCCCATTCAGAATCACGTGACATTGTGAATGTAAAGTGACCCCATCCTCACCCCACACCACTTATTATTATTATACAGGATTTATATAGCGTCAACAGATTGCACAGCACTGTACAATGTTAGGGCAAACAATACAGTTACAATACAATTGAATACAGGAGGAATCCGAGGGTCCTGCTCCTTATAGCTTACAATCTAAAAGGGGAACTTATCTTTCTAGCATTCCCCTCATCACTCCTGCCTCTGTGGCAGAATGCTCCTAGGTTTGAGGGAGCATATAACTTCCTCCTATGGAACAATACTCTGGTCAATCAGCCAATCACTAGGCCTGAACACTGTCACATGACTGGTGAAGTGAGATCATTAAAGCGGAGCTTCACACAAAAGGGGAAGTTCCTCTTTAAGCCTTTGTCCCCCGCTCCCAATTAAGGATTGGCACCTTTGGGGAGCAGGTACCCGAATTTGACAGGTACCCAAAGCGGAAGTTGTCCTCCCCTCTCCCTCCCCGTAGTCTTCTGGAGCACATGACAGGTCCCAGAAGACTACGGGGCCATTCACAAAGTACAGTGCTTCTCGTGCATGCGCAGTGGGCACCCAGCTGTGAAGCTGCAAGCTGTCACAGCCGGGTACCAACACTGAAGATGCCAATGCCAGGGACAGAAGTTAACCAGTGAAACCAGCAGTGGACCGAGGGGCAGGTAAGTTTCTGTATTTTAAAAGTAAGCAACTACAGTTTTTGTAGCTGCTGACAGTTATTATTTTTTTTTCAGGTGGAACTCCGCTTTATTCTTCTGAGAGTTCAAAGCAATTCAACACCTTGGATGGCAATAGCACTGCAGCAAAGGAGGGAGCTGTGGGGGAGCACTGGTAGAGCGAGTGCAACTGGGCCAAGGGACCTTTACAAACACACTGTCCAAAGAGTGTATATTATGTCAGATATTGTTCCTAAGCTATTTTGTTTTATTTGAGACTGACAAGTGACAATGTGAATGCAGAGTGACTCCCTCAGTACCCCACTCCCCACACACGCCACACTCACACAGCAGTTATATTCCCCTTTCTAGTGCTCAACTCATTAATTTCCCTTTAGCAAGGTTTGTGAAATTGATTTTTTAAATATTATTACAATCATGTGTAAGGAAATAAAAAAAAAGTAATGTTTTAAAAACTTTTTTTTGTTTACCAGTTTCTGTTTCAGCAAGTCATGGAAATCCTGAAGCTGCTACGCTACCATATTCCTCCTATCCCTCAGACATCTACCTTGCATATGACTATCTCACCAGCCCTTCTTTCTCACTTACCCATGAACTCCTGCTTACCTACGGTATACTCATGACCATTAAATTGATGTTCTTCAATGCAAGGGGATTTAATAGTCCTTACAGGGGTTCTGCAATAGTGGGAGAAGCAAACATCTTGAAAAATGACATTGTGCAAGAGACACACATTGGTGGGCCAAAAATGCACCAGCTGAACTATAAAAGACTTTCCCACTTCTATACAGCTATCTCAGACAAAATAAAATGTGGATTTCTCTTAGCTTTTTTATTCTTTTTGAGTGTTTGCAGTACAACAATACACCAGATGGGCCTTCCTATATTCTGCTTACCAAACACTCCCACCCCAATATACTGGGGAACAAACTAATATTCCATAAAAAACACTTAACCTCCCTAGCGGTCTGATTATGTCCATATTTCTGTGCTCAAAGCGGTACATTTTTTTGCATGGAAATATGTATTTTTTTATTGTAGGCCTGTAATTTTTAGGAATAACTCACTGAAATCTGTCCGAACAAGAGTCTAGTAAACATCCCGGGTATGTTACAATTTAAAACACGAAATCATAAATTATAATTTAATAAATAATCATAAAAAATTAAAATATAATAATAATAAATTCAATTCAATAATATAATCAAACCAAAAACACTGAAATTTGAAATAGAGCGCCAAGTTCGCACATCACTGAGCAAAGTCGCAAAATCGTTTTCAGTGTCTGATGACGAATTTCCCCACGAATCATTATCACTGAATTCTGCAAGTGGTTCTGATTTACTATCGCTGTTCTCTAGCTGGTCTAAAACTGCTTTGACCTAAAGGGACACTTTTTGGATGCCATGGATGTTTCTCAGTTTCCAGGCATAAAGAACAGTAAAAATGCAGGCAGGGCACAGGACAAAGCACTAGGAACAAAATGTATGTGAAATGGTTTGATATGAGTAATGTTTTACTATGTGATTTTAGTGTATTTAGTGAATGTCACTTTTTGCCATTTTCAAATTTCCCGCTGTTCCGGCCCCGTACGTCCCGACGTCGCAGGGGATGGAACCCAGAAGACAGATGCCGGCATCCGCCGGAGGACATTGCCGGGGACACTGCAGGGGGGACATCGCGGGAGCGCAGGACAAGGTAAGTGAAGAACAGATCCAGGAGCAGCGCCGCATGGTAAGCCCAAGTGTAGCTCGGGGTTTACCGCTTGTGGTACTGAAACTTTACCCCGAGCTACACTTGGAAATACCTCCAGGAAGGTTAATATTTACATGGGAACAGAAAATTGGCAAAAAATGTCCTTTATATCAAATGGCGTTCAGCTACCCAATTTGCTAACCATTCTGAACATTTGCTAAAAGGGATACAACATTGGTATCTTACTTTATTTAAACTGTCAAACTCGTGAGTATGATAGTGGCATAAACCCTGAGTTTCAAAGAAGAATTAGAGACAGTTTATTTCATTGAGAGTGAAGAGACTAGAATTAGTAACAGGCTGCTGCGGAGAACACTGCAGTTTAAAAAAAGAACTGGGAGTTTGAGACGTGAGGATGATGATGAGTGAGAGCAATCCATCACCAGTGCAGAGTACGATGGTGATGTGATGCTCTGTGACTGCTAAATGCTCTGAGCAGGGCAAAGGAAAAATATCCAGCATTTATGTGCTCAGAAAATAGTGACAGCTGTGCTGCTTCAATACTTTTATATGGAGTTTGTGTCTGATGATTGGGAGGGAGAAAGGAACGGAAAGTACAAAGTCTTTAGCAACTAAAAATGGTGCAAACCTCTTTGGACTGTTCCATCAAATGTTCATGAATATCAACATCAAGTGAACCTGGGTGATGCTTATATAAAGCACAGCTAAGATATATTTAAAGGTTTTTTCATTTAGGTTTGAATAGGGATGGGTCTTTTATAATTTTTTTTTTTTACATTTGTATGCCATTGATAAATTTACTTCAGTTCCTGTCCTGTAGACACGACAGGAAATTCAAGGAAATCTCTCCAATGAGGTACATTCTTAGACAGTTTTCAGAGGAACGAGTGTCCCCATTGGAAGGTTGCCCCTCTAATCCTATTCAGGTGACAACTCAAAATTTTGGATCTTTCCTCACTTTCAGACCTAGTGACAAAGGTCATGGGGACAAATAAAGAGAGTGCAGGGGCGGACTGACCATTTGGAAACTCGGGCCCGGGGTCAGTAGGAGGCTCCATGAGATGCCCCTGGTACCTTTTTCATAGGCTTTTTTTAGTTTGGGCAAGCACACAGGGGCCCCATGATCCCCTATTGCCCGGGGGCCCCATGAGTTGTCAGTCCGCCCCTGAGAGAGTGATTCTCACTAATGGAAGCACAGCTGTATTAAAATGATCTTTTTTTGGTTATTCACCTAAAACAGCTCTTTTTAAGGTTTCAGCAACAGAAACTTAAATTTCTATGCTTAAAAACATATTATAAAATCCATGCAGAGCTGTAAAAAAGGTCCCGAACCTTTATAATGCACTGTGATGTGTTTTTGTGTGGTTAAACAAGCCTATTCATTTTTCGAGAGAAGGGAACTTTCTTTGCAGCTCTGTTAATCAAAATTCACATAAAGTGTGTTTATTTACAAGCAGTATCATAAATCCCTAACTAAAAGGGCTGTGTTTGAAAATTTCAGGTAAACCGACACAAGGAGGATTTTTTAAAACAATGCACAGGTGAAATCAATACAATTGAAAGTAATGGTGCAGCACATTCTTTGTTTTTAGGTGCAGTCTCAGAAGCAGAGATGCTCTCTTAAAGTGGATTTTTTTTCTAAAATTGACCTGATATCTAGTAGTTAGGTGCACCCTGTGTAAAATATCTAGCTAACAACTTAAAAAAATAAATAAAATATGGATTTTTTTAAACAACCTATTTAACAATTAATAGAAAAACAGATTAATATAAACAAACATGAAGTGCATGACATGGACTCAGGAAGTCATGCAATGGTAACTGTGCTAAACTTGCCAATATATATTTTCACCTATAACAATCATTAAAAAATACTTTTAGGCTGAGTTCACTCTAGAGTGGACAGTTGTGCTTTAGCACTAGGGGGCAGTGTGGTGTGAGATTCAGTGTATCAGACAGCTATATTTTTGTTTTGAACAAACTTTATGTGAACTGTACAAAACGTACACTTCATTCATTGCTCTGTACAGCATCATGATGCGCTGCTGTACACTGCCATGTGATTCTGTACAGTGTGCTGTGATAAAATTAAGTATGTTTGCATTTTATCACAGCATTGATGTAATTCTCCCCCACAGCACCCCCAAATCTTTCATGCTCCCCCTGTGCAGTGCTGCTAGCCGGCTCTCCGTCCTCATACTCCCGTTGGCTGCAGCCACTGACAGCTGTCAGGATGGAGAGCGGGGGGTCTGGTACTAGCCCCCCCCACTCTCCATCCTGACAGCTGTCTGTGGAGTGAGAATGGAGAGTCTCTGCACCTTCCTTTCCTAAATGCAGTACAGATCACTTATGTATTCATTAATCCCTGACATATAGTAAACTATGTTTACTGTGTTAACTATGATTCTGAGCTATTTGTAATAATTGTCCAGAATGGTGTCCCCCCAGCTTGTCTGTTAATATATGTATGATTTTTAAATTATTGCTTTATATACTATGTCCAGGTCTTGTACAGGCGTCCCTAGGTGTGATTGTACGGATGCCCAGGGTGAGGTCCTTCGAAATCCGAGGCCGATGCTGCTTTATGTACTGCTGGCGGATTGCAGCCCCTTGCTTCTCCGTATATTAGTTTCATGTGGGGATTGTACCACCATTGAGGATATTGACAGCAGAGTGTGTCCTTGTCATATTTTGCAACCTGATACTTAGTTACATGTTGTTTGATTTGTTTGATATGCTAGCTTGACCATTTCACCAGTGGTGGTGTTGGTTTTATTTTGATTCCTGAATCTTCATTGCAATACTTGCAGTTATTCTATTTTACCACTAGATGGTGCACTATGTTTTTCTTTATTTCATCCTTGTATCATGTAGATTCTTTGACCATTGGTGGCGCTGTATCGATTATATTCCTCCTATTTCTGCAGCCCTTTGACTCTATGGTAGTTTTGGGTGGCTTAGGTCCGCACATGTGCGTTGATGGCATCCGCGCATGCGCAGTCATATACCAGGCGTCTGCACCCGACCAATGATGTCACACGTCGGCCAGGTGGAAGCTACATAAGGGCAGATCAGATGAGAGATGGTCTTTTGGCCGCAGAGGTGATGCCTTAACATTTAGCCTGTGCTTGGGATCTTATAACTTGGTGAGGCCGATAAAAAACTGTTCTGTGAGCAATTCTCTCTTGGTTTTTTCTCCTTTAGTGTGAATTTTTGATGAGTGAGGAATATTTCCGACATCTAGTGGTGGTGCTTCGGTGTTGATAATCCTCCCTACCTCTTTTATTGTATTGTAAGTGATCTAGGCAAATATTAGATCAGGATAGTTTTTTGCTTTGTTTTTTTACAACTTTGATGGTTATATATTTATGCTTAGGTGGACATTTGGTCCTTTATGTACCTTCTGAAATTTCACTGACGCCTGGGCCATAATCTCAACATATGTGTATTACTGTTTTAATGAATGCTATTGGCAGCGTGGTCCCAAGGGTAAGCTGTGGGTTCACATACCATTCTGGGAAGTTAAAAACCCTAGTGTATAGTAATCAAATGGTATATGTAATAACCATGTCTGATTGATTTATGTCTTTAATATACTTGTAGACTGTACTGTGGATAACTTAAGTCTTCCCCTGAGGAAGCCTAGGTTGGGTGAAACATGTAGGGAAGCACCATCTATATGCCGCAGAAAACAGCCAAGCCTGTTATGAATGTCAAGATTTACTGTACTTACTTGTAGTCAATATAATTTGTTTGTAATAAATTGAAAAAAACCCTTTTAAATATTTCTGTTTGTCTATTTTTATGCACCTTCAAAATCCCATATTCAATTTTTCTTGGTCTAATATAGTAAACTGTGTTTACTGTGTCTCAGGTTTCTGAATGAAACATAGTAAACACTGTTTACGATGTTCCATTTTATGAATGAAAAGGAGTCTATACAAACTCTTATCCATTCATCTACAGTGCAGCTCAGGCTGCAGAGAAAGGGACTGTTTTCTTTCCTTTTTCCTTTTCTCTGTCTCATATAAGAGACATAAGAAGTCTGTTTAGACCCCTGATGTCTCTCCAAATCCCCCCCCCACAAAGAAGAAATGTAAAAAGTATTAAAAATAAATTTGGTTAACAAAAATAAATAATATTGTAAAAAAAAAATATATAGTAAGGCTAGGTTAACACTACTGAGGGCCATGTAGCCCTCATTTGCACGAGCATGGCAATATCTGCATTTCACGCAAAAAAAGGTGCATGCACCTTTTCTAAAATGCATGAACAAGGAAACCGCATGGTCAAAAAGACCAGGCGGTTTCCTTGTGGTTCCCGAACCCACAATCGCGCTGAAGAATGAATGGCAGCCTCATGTGTCTCACTGCAGGGGGGTTTCAGGTGCTGGAAGAGGTGTTATTCCTGCACCCACAAACAGCCTGTAGCCTGAAGGCTAATGTGAACTAGAGCTAAGAGTCTAAATCTCCCTTACCTCTGAAGCCCGAGACTACACATCTACATTCCAGAGGCTACTGACAGGCAGTGAGGAAGTGAAACTATATGGTTTGATGGGTCTTTTACAAACTCTGAATGATACAAGGGAAAAATTAAAACATCTAGATTTTTAGAGAAACTTGGTTATTTACATTTTTGCGTACATTTGATTTTCACCATTTCACAAAAGAGCACAATTTAAAATGTACAAATATTTTCTATTTATTAACTCAATACAGGTTAAGCTTTTATATTTAGTAGTAATTTTGTAAAATTTGCTGTGTTTGAATCTGCTAATAATGATGTTAGTGTATTTTTTAGTGAAAATATTGTTTTAATAAACATTTGCGCAAATATTGCGGGGCCTTAAAATTCAGTAGCACCTTATTTTTATTCTATAGGCCATGAGCTTTTAGAAAATATATGGTTTGAAGGGTCTTTTACAAACTCTGAAAGCTGAAAGGGAAAAATAGAAAAGCAATGGAAACATTAGAAAAATGGACTGGTCACCTGAATTTAAAAGTGGAGTGCAGGGCCTGGCAGTGAAAGGGTTAATGTGGCACTTTGAACTAACTTACCGAAAAAATATAATTGAAAGTATAAAACAATTCATAAATTACATATTAAAGCAAAATAAAAAAGCATTTTTAACTGTAATCCTAATGATCAATTTGGAGCTTTCACCTCAGTAATTTCATACTGCCATGTCACCTTTCTTCTTGGTTGAATAACAGCCTGAGCTCACAGGAAATGGGTTGAATGATGCTGGCTGTCATAGCCCTAACACCCTGAGGAATGAGATCATGTCAGCCTGGGCTTACTGTACAACTGCACTAAAGGGCACTCACATCTCATTACTATTCAGTGCAGGAAAAAGACCATCATTGTAAAAAAAGAAGAAAGACCAGTGACATCATTGGACTGGCCAAAAGACTGGTAATTATTTTTTATTTTTAAATCAGCTGTGGTGGCATCTTCAGTGGATTGAGAATACAGCAATAGCTGTTTATCTTTTTCTCAGTAATTTAAAGTAATTTACTTTTTAAATGTAAATGCTCTTCTCTAAGTGGAACAGGCAGAGATGTAGGAGGAGGGGAGGAGTTACATTGGTTTAATTAGTTGTGTGTGTAAATTTGAGCTTTTACTATTGAGCTCTGTAAATAACAATTTTTTTTCAGCAGAACAGTTATGATTAACAAGTTAAACAGGTGAAACAAGCTTGGAGCTCAACCAGCTAGTAAAAAAAAAACAAGTATGCAATATTTATAAGCAAAAAATCATATTTACCTAAATAAATAAAAATTATTTTTTTTTAATCCTCAACACAATAGCTAAAAAATAAAATGTATAAATACCTTTAATCTTTTGAAAGTTTCCTGACATGCAGTACTCCAAAGCAACCAAAGTAAAATCAGCTTTTGGCAGCTGAATTGAAGACTTGATCTTTTAGTTACTATTACAAATGATTACTCTTTGTACTATGATATTAAATAAAGCTGTATGTGATTAATGCAGATGCTTACTGATTTTCTAAGGTGACATACAATATTTTACAGTATAGATGGTGATTTGCAGGCTCTCATTGTTATGCGCATTGTTAATGTTATTCTTCCATTTGATTTATTATGGCAGGCCAGTTTGTAGGTTCTACAAATGTGTATTATTTGTTTATTTTTTATTGTGTAGAATTATGTGCAAGATAAATATACTGTATATACAGAATATAAAACTAGCACATATCTAGCTTTCTGCAAATGTTTCAATTCATGTTAAAGTTCACATCATCTATTACAACTGCTAACTTTCACATGTTGCAAAGTTAAATGTAGTATTATACTTGTGTTATAAAATTTTAATTTAAATATAAGGAAAATTGTTTTTTATAGGTATACTAATGTTTTAAGTAAATAAGTGACTCTAAGATCAGATCATATTAGAATGAATGTCATAATTTGCATAGGATTATACATACAGTACCTCTGCGCAGATAGTAAAAGAAATGTAGCAGTAGTTAGACTATATGGAATTTACACACCTACACAAATCACTGATGTAGAGTAAGGAAAGACTGGATTTTTAATGAAAATCATCAAGAACAGCCATCTGGTAAATTTCAGAAGTTTAGATCTTCTGCTCCCTGAAAACGATGCCAGGCAGGATGATGTAATGTGGAAGCTGTCAGTTCTACACTTTAAATCATGCACTTCACTGGACACTCTCAGATGTTTGCTCCATCAGCACAGGTGGAGATGCCTACTATAGTTAAAAACATGTTCTCCAGATCTGCAACCTTAACTTTTTTAAAACATGATATAAAATACAGTAATTCCTATAAAAAGCAGCATAGAAAAGGCATAGAAAAGGCAAAGAGTACATAACACAAAAGTAATAATGCACTGTAATAGTTTAATTGTGTGTACCAGATTTGCAGTTGTAGGTGGTAGATCTTCACACTCATTAACTTGGTTGGCAGTTACTGAGACATTCAGGAACCTAATATGTTGACCTCAACATTAGATTATGATATTCTTATAGACACACGTACAGTTGTGCTCAAAAGTTCCATTACCTTGTTACACAGGACTTTTGACAGTTCTTTTCGGATTCCCATGGCTCAGTATCTAGCCTAGTCAGTGCTTCCAGGTAAGAGCTAACAAACTCATTGACTATTTATACACTGACACTAAATGCAATTTAAAAAGCCACAAATGTGGGACATTAACTTCTAATTGTCATTTTAACCCGTGTGTGTCACCTTGTGTGCCTGTACCAAGGCCAAACATTCCAGGGTATGTAAACTTTTGATCATGGCCATTTGGGTGATTTCTGTTATCATTATGATTTTAAAAAGGAGCCAAACAACTATTTGATAATAAATGGCTTCATATGATCATCATCCTTCAATAAAAGAGCATTTTTTGGCATGATCATTCATATTTTCAATATCAATGCCAAAATTTCACAATTTCTGCCAGGGTATGCAAACTTTTGAGCATAACTGTACGTGTGTCTATCAGAGAAAAGTGTTTTAATTTAGCTATATCTATCAGAGAAAACTGTTTTATTTTAGACTGATAAATGTCACACAGTAGAACATTGCACCTCATTTAGTGTATTCAAGCATCTATGGAAGGTTTTGTTTTGCCTGCTGTATGAGATATGTGCTGCAATTGCCAGCTCATGCTTTAATCAACTGCTTGCCAAAATCGACAAAAAATTAATTCAATACAGATGCTAAACCGTATCAAGCGCAATATTCTGTTGTTCCAACAGATGCTAAATTGTCAAAAAATGAAACATAAATAGTATTATTTGAATGTAAATAATTAGCTGCAATGAGCACTTTCACTTACAATGCAGTAACAAAAGCGACAGAACAACTTAGTGAAAACAGTATCAATTATATTGTTTATTAGAGGTAGGCACTGAGCATCTATAAAATGTATGTATGTAGTATTCTACAAATTGTGACAAGAATAATTTGAGCAGACAAGCTATTTTGTTTTATTGTTGCATATGTTTTTTTAGAATACAGTAGTCATTTTTTTAATCTAGACATGCAAGTTGGACAACCTGGACTCACAGAGCTGACAAGTGTGATGAACTTTAAGGCTGCATGCATTTTCCCATGCAGAATTAGGACACTGCATATCTCTCGTGTGCCAGATGTCCTAGAGCTGTGTATCCATAGACATAATTGGGTGAAAGTAGCTATATGCAGAAATTTGCAGTGTCTTTACTCTACATGAGAAAATGGCCCAATGTGCATTTAGCTTAAAGCGCAAACCTACAGTACTGAGTTGCAGCATGGTTAGTGGTAATTTGATCAGCCATAATATTCTGACCACTGACAGATAAAGTAAATAACAATTATTATCTCAATGGCACCTGAAAGTGGACGGCATATATTGGACAGCAAATGAACAAGTTGATGTGTTGAAAGCAGAAAAAAATCGGCAAGCATAAGGATCTGAGTGACTTTGCAGAGGGACAAATTGTAATGGGTAAATGACTGGGTCAGAGCATCTCCAAAACTGCAGCTCTTGTGGGATGTTCCCAGTCTGCAGTGGTCAAGACCTACCAAAAGTGGTCCAAGGAGGGAAAACCAGTGAACCGGTGACAGGGTCATGGGTGGCCAGGAATTATTGATGCACACAGGGAGCAAAGACTGGCCCGTGTTGTCTGAGTCAATACAAGAGCTACTGTATCTCAAATTGCTGAAAAAGTTAATGCTTGTTCTGATAGAGAGGTGCCAGAGCACACAGCACATTGCTGTTTGTTTTGTATGGGGCTGACAAGCCAAAGACTGATCAGGGTGCCTATGCTGATCCGTGTCCACAACAATGGGAAACAGGTGGCCTGGTCTGATGAATTCAAGAATGGTTTGAGGAACACAATGATGAGTTGTTAATATCTTGCCCTCTATTTGGCCTCTGAATTCTCCAGATCTGCTGGCTGTGCTAGAAAAACAAGTCTTATCCATGAAGTCGCCACCTTGTAACTTACAAGATTTAAAGTATCTGTTATTGACAGCTTGGTACCACAGCATACCTTCAGAGGTCTAGTGGAGTCCTCACCTCAACAGGTTTTGGGGGCGATTGGTGTAGAAATGAAAATAGGTTACATACTGCAAAAGGAGTAAACCCTTTTTTGAGATTCATAGCAAGGGACAGGGAGTGAAAAACTAAAATTTAGTTTTTTTGTTTTTTTCACTAAAGCAGCAACACCAGTAATACATATTCACAACCTGCTCTGCTGGAGCGTGAAAAAAATATACAGTCCTTTTAGGGTTAGGGAGTTTGTTACTCCACCCATATGACAGTGTTGGCGCTTGGCGATTGAACACCCAGTGATTGTAATTTGGGAGCAGGGAAAGTCATGACTTGAAACTTACACAGGGTTGCCTTTTTTTGCTCCCAGTGTCTTAATGGAGCTATGGAGGAGTGAAAGGAAGGTATGTAAGGCAGTCCATGGGGTCTTCATTAGGCGAATCTTGTAAATGGCTAGCATGACTCTTATCTCATCTGGCTTGAAGGTGAGCTTGGAAGGAATATTAACCCCTTCATGCCTAAGGGTAAAACAAATCTTAAAGCCTAAGTAAAATTTTACAACTTTGACATGTGTTAATAAAACCGTACATATCATCACAACTACTTTGTACATCCAGGTGAATTATACCTTGTTTTTTTCAGGACAAATTGGGCTTTCATTTGGTAGTAAATGATAATGGATATCTCCTGATTTATTTTTATTATCAAAGGAAAACTGGCCCAAAGTAGTAAATACATTTTTTTTTTAAATGTAGCTGTGTGTTTCTTGTTACTACCATAGCCTACCAACAAAGAACAACCCATAATACATTTTCCAGCTCTTGACGATTGCAGTAATACCATAGATGTATATGATATTTGTTGTTTGTACTTGTACTACAGCCCAGAAACAATAAAGCACATTTTGGTTTTGGGGAAGGGGGGGGGGGGGTTAACCTAAAACTGACACTAACTGACACTGATACCAATTTAAAAAAAGCAACCCTGACCTTTGACCTGGCCTTTGACCTTGACCTTTGACCCTGACCTTGACCCAAACACTAACCCTGGCCCTAAACTAGATTAAAAATGTATTTTTTTCGTTATGCTTTATTTTTTTTTTACATTTATTGATTTATTTTAAATATTTTTTAAAAAACAGCTTTTTTTTTACAATGTATCTCTCTCCTCCTTCCAGAGAGAAAAAACCCTGAGGGGGGCGGGTTTCAAAGTGACTGATCACTGTGATAGCCAATCAGAGGCTATCACAGTGATCATGTGACCCAGAATCAGGAGTCCCAGGTCCCGATTGTTATAAAGGGACCCGGGGCTCTCAGTGACATCCCAGTCTTTGTGTTAAGAGTGCGCTGTGTGGCGCGCTCCCAGCACAAAGACAGGTATGCAAATATGCGACCCCATGGAAAAAAACTGTTCTGTGAGGCCACACATTTGTGTTATGTCAGAGTGAAGTGGTTAAAGTATATTTAAACCCAAAATGTATTACGTTGAGATAACCCATTCAAGACTAATGGGGGAGCTTACACTGGTCACCTTTTATTCATTTATGGAAAACTTTTAGCTTAAAGTCACGGTCCAGGGTCAGGCTTGATAGGTGACCAGCAGGATAAAAAGACTAGCAGATAACTCTGGCATATGGCATGGGTCTAGGCGCTAGCCGGCACTCACAAGAGCTTTCGATGGTGGAGATGGGATTTGCTGCATGCTAGTGCTAAAATTGCCCCGCCTCAGGATCTTCCCAACAAGAGGTGAGCAAGCAGGGGCCTAGTTGCAGATGTAACAAATTAGGGATCAAAGAGTAGTCAGTAACAAACCAAAGGTCGGTAACAAATGGTTACAGGTTGGTATTAAGCAGAAGTATAGTTGAGGATCAAGCCCAAGCCAGTGTCAGGGAAGGCACAGGAACCAAAGAAACTTTGCTTGCAACTCTATAGCAGGTGTGCACATTGGTGCTAGGTGGACAATTTTAACTGCACTAATTCCTGATGATAGTGTCGTTTAGTCTACTTACTTCACGAAGCATCTGCTCATCTGTTCCTGGATTGCTCTTCTGGTGCCAATTTGATCTGCTCCGGACCTTGCCTGAATGCTACATGCACTGACCCCTGGCCTGTGCCTGATGGAATTCTGTGCCATCCTCCTGCTCATCTGCCTTGCTGTTATTGACCCTGCCCCGGCTTGTTTTCTAACTATTCTTCTGCCTGCCATCTGTGTGTGATCCACCTGCCAGCTGCTGACCTGGACTGTCTGACCCTGCCTCTGCTCTTCATCCTGCAGCTGAACCAGCTGACCTGTGCCTGTCACCAGCTCCTGCTCTTCTGCCAGCGTTCCACCTATAGCATTTATCTCTACTAACCTCATGTAACATGTTCCTAGTTTTGTATTATCTTCTGCAACATATCCTGAGCCAAAAATGTAGCATATTCATACTCTCTGACCCTCATTTCCTCTATTAGTTCTGTCGTTTCTGATAATCCTCTCAAGCATTACATATATTGAACATTATGTGTGGCCCTTTGATGATGTCAGGGGCTGCATTTGAGCCCCCCTTTGGCTCATAGGTTGCCAACTATTGGTATAAGTGGTCAGACGGAGCTGTTCACCATCTTGGCAAGAAGAGTTACTTCCAGACACAGCAGAGGCTCAGATCCAGGTATTGATAGAGCAGATTAATTTTGATCCATGTATAGGCACCCTAGTTGTACAGAAGTCTACTAATCAACCTATACAACCAACCTGTCAGGAATTTTCAAAATGATCAGAGTTTCTGGCTATAGCTGGCAGCACTGATAATTGTATCCTGATGGCGGGGAATTGTTCCCTAGTCATAATACAATAGCACAGTGGTAGTGATCCCTCCATCCACATTGTATAGATGGGGCATTGGATCATTTTTCAACCTGCTAATTGAAAACAACATACATATATATATATATATATATATATATATATATATATATATAGGCTGCCAAACTGATTAAAATGATTTAGCTGGATTTAGACTTTAAGTTATTAGTCAGTTATGTAATTCCATCCAAATCTACTTTTCCATCTGACAATCTGACATTATCCCCTCCACACAATTCTGCTGTTTCAAGGGTATCTCCATAACTTCTCCATAGATAGAGGAGACACCCTAAGACAGCAAGTGTGTAACAGCTAGGACACCAGGTGAAAATAAGGGGGAAAAAACCCCAGATAACTATTGCATCTGATACATTTAAGGTTTGGTAAGCTGCAATATATCCCATTTGCTTTTGGGTTTAGATACACTTTAAAGCGGAGTTCCACTCACTCTGTAAAAAAAATAAAAGTCAGCAGCTACAAAAACTGTAGCTGTTGACTTTTAAAAAACATCCACTCATCAGTCCCACGATCCCACGGTGCCCCCGCCGCAGCCTGTTTCACCGGCTGTCCTGTATTCCAGGCACCGGCATCTTCGGTGTGGGTACCAGGCTGTGACAGCTTACAGCTTCACAGCTGGGTGCCCAATGCACATGTGCAAGTAGCGCTGCGCTTCCTGAATGGCCCTGTCATCTTCTGGGACCTGTCACATATCCCACAAGACTACAGGGAGGGAGGGTAGAAAGACAATGTCCGCTTCCGATCGCCTAGGCGATCACATCAGAAATGGGAGCGGGTACCTGTCAAATTTGGGTACCCGCTCCCCAAAGGTGCCAATCCTTAATAGGGAGTGGGGAACCAATCTTTAAAGCGGAACTTTCCCTTTTGGGTGGAACTCCACTTTAAAGACTCGGAATCAAAAATGTTTAGACTTCAATTTTGGCAAGTTTTTACTACAATGGATGGGCAAAAGAATAATTTGGATTATTTGCAATGTATTGCTGGTCATACAGATTATACTGGTCCACAATTAAATTCAATAAATTATCGTCAAAAAACAAATGAATAAAATAACTGGTAGTAAAAATGTTTCATTACTATCTGAGGGGGATTGTAGGTACTGCTGAATTAGACCAAAGCCATAAAGGATTTGAAAGTACCTCTGAGACAATAGTATGGCCCTAATCCTTTCTGGCTTTGTGGCTGGTGTGACACCCCACTACTTGTACTTGGCTTGTCATCCTGGTGCACTGTGCTGCTGGTGCCGTTGGTTGTCTGTTGCTGTTCAGATTGCCTCATTTTCTTTTTTGGGACCCTGTACTTTTTTTAATTGGTTGCTGAACCTCTGTTTTCCACAAGTTCATATTCAGAATCTGACATTGAGAGATCCCGGCTGTCATCTGTTATGCTCAGAATCTGGAGGGCCTTCTTGCTTCTGTAGAACTTTTTGTACATGGTGTTCAGATGTTTATTCTGCACCTGTGACACTATGACAGATATCTATGGTGCACTGGAGACACCGACAGATGTTGATGGTACACTGGAAACACTGACAGATGTTGATGGTGCACTGGTGACACTATGACAGATGTTGAAAGTGCACTAGGGACACTGCCAGGTGTTGGTGGTGCACTGGAGACACCAAAATGTATACCTCCAAGCATTTGTGTTCATAGATGCATGTATGTGAGAGCTGGGGGATCTTTTAAGTCTATATCAATGAACATTATTATTTCTTCTTTCTTTTTAACTTAACTTTATTTCTATCACAAGAAATCGTATAAGTATACTATGGAATTGCATAGTGCAGGTGACAGATTCTCTTTATGTAGCTATCAGGAGGCTAGTAGACCCCTAAGGGTTTATTTACTAAAGCTGGAGAGTCCAAAATCAGACTCCCTTCTGCATAGAAACCAATCAGCTTCCAGGTTTCATTGCCAAAGCTTCATTGAACAAGCTGAGGTTAGAAGCTGATTGGTTTCTATGCAGAAGGGAGTCTGATTTTGGTCTCTCCAGCTTTAGTAAATAAACCCCCTAATGTCACTATTGCACTCTGTTGAAGCTGATTAAAGTAGTGTTCCACCTAAAAGGGGAAGTTGCGCTTTAATGCTTTGTCCCCTGATCCCCATCTTTGTGGAGTGGGGGGGGGGGCGGGTACCCAAATTTGACTAGGTGATCGGAAGCGGGAGTTGTCCTCCCTCCCCGTAGTCTTCGGGGACACGTGACAGGTCCCAGAAGACTACGGGACCATTCACAAAGTGACCACACAGTGGCCACCCGGCTGTGAAACCACAAGCTGTCACAGCCTGGTGCCCAAACTAAAGATGCTGGTGGCAGGGAGAGAAGATGGCCAGAGAAACCAGCAGTGGACCAAGGGACAGGTGTCTGTATTTTAAAAGTCAGCAGCTACAGTTTATATACCTGCTGACATTTTTTTTTCCAGCTGAAACTCCGCTTTAAGTATAGACTGACCACAGAGACTGGAGATTGGCAGTACTGAGCCTGCAATTACTCAGCTGAGCACTTCCAGGTTAATTCTTCACAGGGCAGATCAACCAATGGATGTTCATTGATCTTCCACTGCTGTCCATCCTGACATCTGCTATGGAGGTATGAGATGGCTAGGAGGGACAGATGAGCCCAGGACACATGGCAGGGGAGGTGTCAGGTGGAAGGAAGGCTCCTTCGCTTACATGTAGAAGTGATCAGTTCTACACCTGTCTAGGTCACAACTACTACATAGCTGGTAGCCAAGAGAAAAATGTAAACAACCCAAAGCTGCTATCTGTTTGTAATAGTTACATCACTTGTATTAATTAGCATTAACAGGTGTGTGGGTGCTATTGGGGCTAGTTTTATATTAACTGTAGTGTTGCAACAATTTAAAATTCCAACAAATGTTATTGTTAAAATATATCTAAAGATTGTCTATATTAAAACCAACTCATGACTAAAGTGTTTCTCAAGTTCTTGAAAGTGTCCAGTATCTAAACCCAACAATAAAATGTGTTACATTGCGGTTATTGGTCTTAAGTTTTGATGACTGCATTATTTCTTTTTTTTTTTATCTTTTTTTCTGGTAGTCCTGCCAGTAACACACCCCTGTCCTGTGATGACAATGTTTACTCACTGTTCTGTATTTATAGAGGAACATTACCAACCATACTGCTACCCTGCCCTCCCTAAACACAGAGTTTTAATCTGTGTCATTATTTAAATATCTCAATATGTTATTTCCAGACTTTAAACAATCTTTCACATTGGGTTATGTTGCAGATATGTATTTAAAGTAAAAAATATATATGACTTAATATTTTGTATTCTAAAATAGCCAAGAGACTGCTGGTATATGAAATTCAATCTAGCAAGCAGACAGTTGTTTATGCTAAGTACTTACAGGTAAAATATATCTAAATACGTCAGAAAATAAAAAGACAATTGACAATTATTCTTTCAATGTCTACATTTCTTTCAATACCCAAAAGGCAAAACAAAATATAGATGTTCAGACTGTTTAACTTGTAGTTTGGAACAATGTCAAGTACAGCACTAAATTATTATGCTGTCAGATTGCCTGTAACAACAACTGAATATAAAGTTCAAACATTAAAACTACATCTACATGTCTTGGGAGCACTTTGTAACGTGGAATTCTAATGCTGTGCTTTCCAAATTTAATTTCATTTTGTACCCTCCAGGTTTCTCATAAAATCAAGGTTTGCTCTGTGGAAAACAGGAAATAAATCTGTGGGCATTGGAAAGCTCAATGACACTACTATATGTGTGCACTGGAAAGAAGAAAAAAGGTCATGCTGATTCCATGCAGTGGAGGGCCATGGAAGACATATTTTATTTAAATTTGTAAGCATATCATTATGTTATGTAGTGATTTACAGTCCATCGTAACTATATCAGCAAAGAAGGTGTCATTTGCCACGGTGTTCAGTTAGCCTCAAAGTTTACATTCAAAGTTAACTACAACCCAGGAGAACATACTTCTTATGTCCTGCATCTATAATGTGACTTGGATACGGCATCCAAACCTCCGTTAACCAAATCCAGATGTGTCTGGTTCATCCCTATTTCCAACCAAATCCACCTGCAGCTCATTGAATGAGATATGAAAACTTGGAAAGTAATGGCTTATCTAGATAGATACTGTATATACAGTAGCTAGATAGATAAATAGATAGATAGATAGATAGATAGATAGATAGATAGATAGATACTGTAGATATATAGATATAGATACAGATATAGATATCGCTTATTGTTGCTTATTGAATTATTATTTTCAGAACACAATGTGCAGTAGCAGTTTGTATTAAAAGATAATTGTTAAAGGAGAAGTACAGCCAAAGCTTGTGAGGCTGTACTTCTCATGTGGATCACAAGATTGCAGTTCATTCTGCACTCCTGTGACCCGTTTTTGAGCTGACATCGGGCTAAAGCCCGCTGGCGGCTGACATCACAGTATCAGTCCTGGCTAGGGAAAGATCCAAACCATATGGTAGGGATCCACCCAGGAGCCTGGAGTTGCAACTGGCTCAGTGTCTCAGCAAGCCGCTGAGAGCCTGAGCCAGCTGCTTCTTCCCCCCTCCATAGCCTAACACTCCATTGAGCGCTGGGGGCAGAGCAAACAGCGGTGACTGACAGTCACTGCTCTTTGCTCAGACCAGCAAGGAGAACTGAGTGATCAGTGGTGTCTCTCACCCTTAGCATCAGCAGGGGACAGATGCAGTATTGGATCAATGCTGCATCCACCTAGGTAAGTATGATTAAAAAAAAACCCATACTTCTCTTTTAAGTTCCTAATGTTTCTCTAAAACCCTAAGGTAGGAACATAGGAAGCATGTTGCATACTGTATGTTGAAGAAAAATGCAGCAGTCGCCTATGTCTAAACCTTTTTTTGCCTAGACTCCAGCTTACATGGCCTTGCTACAGTTTTGGGTCTGTCCAATTCTTCCCCTAAAGCTCTGATCTAGGCATTTTGTATCTCGGGCAGAATCGCTATGATTCTGCCCGCAATCCATTCATTTTCAATGGTATCTAAAATGGGTGCGGTTCTGCTGTGGTTTTCACGTGATAAACTGTGCTGCAATCACAGCAAACCGCATTGCGCGACGCTTGTCACCAAAAAAGGATCAGGAGCTTCTTTTGCAACACACGCGTGGTGCAATTTGTTGTTTTTGCACAGCGTTTTGGGATCACAGGCAGAATTGCGGTGATTCTGCCAGTAGCAAAAAATTCTGAGATGTGCACGGAGCCTACATGCCACAAGTGATATAGTCATTCCAAATGAATGCAATATTTAACGTTTAAATGATTTAGTATTTAGTGATACTGAGTTGGTGTCATTTGCACAATTTGCTGGGACTGTAAAAGAGATGTTAGCGCATCTTACAATTACTGTAAATCCATGTGCGCATCAACAGAAAACAAGAATAACATTCAGTATAACCACAGAGTAAAAGAATGAAAAGGTTATCAGCAGGGGTTTACAGCAGAAGATCAACCTTGAATGCATTGCTTGACAGTCACAACTTCAAAGAGTCTGTCAACCAATTCCCTGTGTGATAACTGGAGCAAGCAATAGGTATACTATAAAATAAACAAGAATTTCAACATAGACTTGCAGCTGCTTTGATACTGTATTTGTTTGTATGTGTTCAAATTTACATGCATTTCTGGAAACAGCAGAAATGTTCAAAAAAGTTTCAGACTGAGGATCTACATTCATAGTCAGTTCAATATGCAGTAGGTGATTCTGAAAAGCAGAAAAAATAGATTTGTTCATTACCCATACTAGGAAAAATATCATGTTTGGGTCTTTAACTTACCCATGTCAACATACAAACCCAATTTTTCATGAAGCCCTGCATGTTTGCAGTGTAGATTTCAACTTGCTGAGCAAAAGCTAGTCTTGGAAAGATAATTTTTGGGAGTAGAGAGATCTACAAAGTAGGAAGACCTTTTGTATAACCTTTTAGTTAACCTGCAATGTTTCCTGGATAGCATTGACATTAGACTGATACATTGTAGATACTGGATTAAATAGCTCTTTTATCTCTTTTAAGTCTAATACCACTCCTCCCCTCCCCCTAGGTGCCATCTGTATGTTTTTGTTTAAATAAGCTTTTTGTTTTATCAGGACAGTCTTTTTCACTCAATTTCACCTTGTTACTGGGTAAGTCAGGGCACTGTGTTTTCCCAAAGGGGGTTTTCTTGATGTCCTGTACGTTCAGGAAAAACTAGAAAGAGAAGCTGCAATGAAGGAGTGTGAAGTCTCCAGGGCACAGCGCCCAAGAAGAGGGCTTTTTTTTATTTTTCTAACTGATTGGGCATTTATTTAAAAACATATAAACTGCAGCTGGACTTTAATAGTTTATATGTGCAGATCTGAACAGCTTTACTATCATAAACAATAAAAAGTTTATATTGAGACTGGCGTTCTCAAGCATCTTAAGCAGTTAAATTTGGAGTTTAGCTGAAAATTTAGGATGAACATATGTTGCCTGATATTTACAAGCGCTGTAACATATTTGTCAGTTATACAAGTGAGCCGTATAGTGGTTTAAAATATGTAAATAACTTCCTCTAGCTATAGATAGTCAGATCACAAAACCCTAAAACAGAAGAGCTGGGATTGATTTACTAAAAGAATATAGATTTTTCACTTAGGAATGTGAATATTCACTCCGTAAGTGAATTTTCATTTAGCTTAAAGTGGAACTGTACCTATAGCAACTTGATAAAAAATAATGTTCTTTAGCAAGGAACATACATTACACATTAATAACTGTGCTACAAAAATTAGTGTGGGCTGTAAATTGCCTCAGGCATTGTTCCAGTTTCTTCTTGCCAGAGGCTGCCATTTTGCTGAAGCCCAGAGCCCCTAAGCAGAAGCAAAGCATTAGACTGCCAGCAGATCAGCCTCTACATTCTTGGCACAGTGCCGACAAATAGAAAGCAATTGAACACATGCAGAGCAGCCCATATGAAAGAAATATATTTTTAATTTTTTTTTAACTTTTTTATATGTTAAAAAAAATTTGAAGAACATATTTAAAAAATAATTTTTTTAAAAAAATATATATTTTTTAAATATATTCTTCAGATATTTTAACATCTAAAAAAGTAATTTTAACATATATTTTTACATATATTTGTAAATGCATTCCAAAAATGTAGAATTGTATTTTTAAAGATATACAGTATATTTGAAATGTATTTTGAAAAATATTTTTCATATATCTTGTAATAAAAACACATTTCAACATGCAGTATATATATATATATATATATATATATATATTTATTGAAATATATTGAATATGGACAAAATTGTAGCATTTCAAATATATGGCAATATGGTTGGGAAGAATATTTTTAAAATATATTTAAAATATATTTTTCTTCATATATGCAACATGTGGGAGGGTGAGAGGATATTACTGGATTTTAAATAATATAGACACTTGGTTTACATATCTATACCTGCAAAAAGGTGCCAGCCTGAAATGATCTAACAGGAATTAATTTTTTTACTAAAGCTGGCCATACACTATACAATTTTCTTACAATTTTCTGTCCAATTTCCTTTAGATTTACATTCAACTATGTAGTGCAAGGGCCTGCCTAATTGGATACAATTTTTATTACCTCTTATTATATGGTTTTTGGTAAATCTAAATTTCTCAGGAAATTTGTATAATGTATGGCCAGCCTAAAACTCCACATTAATAAATGTTGAAGCACCACTGATTTGAATCATCTAATCATGTGCAAGAACAAATTTGGTTTTTTTTTTTTTTGTTTTTTTTTTCCTCGCACTCAGTTGGGCATTTGTTTTTCAAAGTGGATATTAATTGCGTTTACTAAGCTAAGTCAAAATGTATTTGCAAAGTAAAAATTGAACAAGTAAACACAACAATTAAAAATTAACAACACATGTTTTTGGTCAACTGATAATGCAAGGCATTTGCACTATGATTACAAAGTGTTCTACAGTATTTACTCTAGCAAATCTAAAATCAAATGGTCTACCAAAAGCTCACATTTGAGTACTGGCTGAATGCTGCCACATGTGTGAAGTCATCACATTAGAATGAGGACACGTTTTTATTGATGGGCTTGGTATGATGCAATGTTGGAAGGAACCACTGGACACCACTATACCTATCATAGGTGTAGAGGCTGGTAAGATGGAATCTACCAGTGACACAGAGAAAAATATGCAGTGTATTACTCATGTAGCATGTATCACTGCTGTTGTTTCTGTTGTTTCTGCATCTTTTCACAGAAGGCAGAAACCATCTTTAATCTTTTTCACAGTAGTGCATGGTATACCAATGTTTTGTATGAGTCGGGATATGATAATATATCAGTTTACTCAAAAGTGATATTTCAGTTTTAGGTAAAACTTGGTGGGCAAATTTTGGTCCATGGTTCTTGGATGCTGTGGCAGGGAGATCTACCTGCCATAATTCTCATAACATCTCTTTTTCTCTGCTTTTGCAGCATAATCTGTCTCCTTCCAGGAACTCAACAGCCAGTTATATTTTTTAAAATACATATTTATTTCATTATAGTCAGGACACTGGAGGCATAGCTGCAGAGGAAACCATTGTTTCATAGGCTGTTAGCCCTTCCACAACACATGAAAAAAGGCAGGAAAAACCAGAAAGGGAAAATCTACGAAGAAAAAGGCAGGCAGTCACAAATATAAATGTAGAATCCTACAGCCATAGGCTGCCTGGCCTTCCCCAAAATGTCCCTAGATGTCCAAAAAAAAAAAATAACAGGCAAGCTAAAAAAAAAGTGATATAGTTGGTGCCTCATGAAGGTAATAGGTGTTGAGTATTAGTAACATGGCCTTTTTTTTCTCTTCCCCTTCTTCCCCTCCTCCACCACCTCCTCCCTCTACTGCACCTACACTGCCTCCTACATCGACTCCTCCTCCCCTTTCACCTTCATCACTTCCTCCTGAACCTCCTTCAGCTATGTGACTGATCTATGTGACTATGGAGAGAGAGTGTTCCTAAATTATACAGTACATGTGAAAAACTGTTTAAAACAGCCCCCATTCTCCAGTTCCTGGCTTGACACTCATTGAGACTCAGACATATTGGCCTTTTGCCTTGAGTCTTTCTCCAAGAAGGTGAGGGCAAACATCAGTAAAGTTTATGCACACAATCATGTGGATGCTCAAAAGTTTTCAAAGTGAGGCCTTGAAAATGACAGGAAAACTCACCAAAACCCACCGCACCATCTTCCCAGTGAGTGAGGAGCTGACCTTTAATAAAACAAACAAGCCCTCTATTAAAGAGGACTGCCAAACACCCCTTTGCAGATGATACTGATAAAATCAATACATTTATTTTATATATGTTTTTATAAGAAAAGATCAAACACTTTTCCTCACAAATCCAATTTATATGTTTAATCCCATTCTCCCTTTAACCACTATGCCTCTTGAAATTCCCCATAGCTTGGATTGGGAGATGGATAAGCAGCACAAGGAGCCAGTCAGCTTAACTACAGTACTCATTTGCTAACAAGGAACATGATGATAGGAGGAGTCTGGATGAACAAAGTGTTCTGCTTTCCTTTTTTCATTGACCAGTCATTGTCCAGTCAAGTAAGAGTTACTTAACTGCAGAGGAGAAATATTAAATCTCATTCAAGGGTGCATCATGCAGTATAAGGGCACTAACTGCATTGAAGCTTTTTTCTTAACTTTGTGGATTACCTGTCTGAGCCAAATGTACCTGGGTTTGATTCAAATCGCATTTTGTGAATGTTACTAAAGTTTAGCTGCCGATTCCAAATTCCCTTGATGTCAATGGAAGATGAATGTTAATAAAAGAGCAATGGCCATTTTATTGCCTAATAGGCAAGGGTATATATCTGAAAATTGGTCAATCCTGAAGTAGTGAAGGCCAATCTAATTTCTTGAGGCCCAAAAATGTCAGGACAGTACAGATATCCTCCAAATGACCTCTTTTTGCAAAGTAGACAGTCTGAGGTATTTAGTAACATTCATTCATTGCGAAGTTGTAATATTTTTGTCATTTTTTTTTGGAATAATGAAGAAATGAAAAAAAAATGTGCAATTTGTTTTTTTTTTTTTACATACTGTCACCAGTGCAGTACAGCTTCATCATATAACTGGTGTGGCAGTGATCAGGCACACTGACTGGTGACAATGTTAACAAAATATATATATTTTTTTTTATTTTAAAATTTTTAATTACAGAGCTTGTGACAGATCTCTCCGCAGCATGGACCCAAGGGCACGCATAGGCCAGTGACCGTGGAGGGCATCATATGGCGTCCACCAAGATCGAAGAAAGCCTGCTCAGCCATCATTTTGCTATTGGCAGGGTGATAACTGGTTAAAACGTAAATTGGCAAACTTTAAAGTACAAGTATGTACAGATACAGTTTATTACTTCTTATATTTCTTATGAATTTGCCGACTTCACACAACTATTTGCCATGATGGATAGGTTTCTAGGGTGGAAAGGCCTGTCATAATTTAGACCCAGATATGTCAGGGTGTCTATAAACTTTCTTTATGTCAATTTCAATCTGCATACCTCTATAATATAATGGCTATTTTTATTACTTTGTTTCAGTCTGTCAAGAACCGTGAATTTCCATCAGAGTCACTGTCTATGTAACTATTATCTGCTAGTCTAATTTTCAGTGTTGTTGTATAATAAGAAATAACATAGTCTGTGCAATACATTATTAAATTGCATCTGTACAGATTTTATGGATATTAAAGTATTTAAACATTCTTAACAAGCAGTATAGAAGCTTTAAATCAAGGCATCATTGACTTCTGTAGCTGCAAGTACTGCAGAATAATAAATCCTCAAAGATCACAACAAGGACTCTGATGTCGGGTTTCAGTCAGTTTCTGACAGAAGGCTGCCAAGGCTCTGCTAATAAAGAAATAAGGGGAGAGAAGCTGTGAATTTTATACCCCCATTGTAAATTTGAAACTGAATTTACCACAGTGCCTGCAGCTACAGAGGTCAGTGTGTGCTTATGTTAATGCTTTTTTACTGTTTTAAGAATATGAAAATACTTTCTTAACAAAGCTGAACTTAAAAGTATCGGTGCTTGTCTCTAAGCTATCTGACTTGATTTAATTCAGCGTAAGGTCCTATATATTTTATAATATAGTAAAAATGTCAGTGCATAACCACTGTGACCATCATTGTACACATATTACATGTTCTTGAACACCCTGCATATCATTCTACTCCACACAAAATGAATCATTTTTTGGCACCCGAGATCCTCCAGAGCATTTGCTGCGTAATACTATAGCGTGAAGTCATACATACAAGTGCCAGTGAATTATTTTTATTGTGTCTGAGGGATAATCTTAGGCAAAAATACATTTCTGCCAATAACAAGAGTTAACTTTCATTTACTTTTCTGCTGTAGAAAATTTACTGCTTTAATATAATTTGCTGCTATAAATAGCATCATTACTTGACCTTATCTTCTAATCTACGAACAGAGCTTTCTGGCATGTTGTTACAAGTAATACATTCAGCACTAAATTCAACACTAATATACTGTAGTTATAATACAACTGTTAATTCAAATTAAATATTTCGTTATTACTGCAAGTGTGCACATGATGTAGGGAAGTCAACCAGAAGGTCAACTGAAAAAAGCAGCTGACACATGCAAAAAAAGCATCTCTGATATGGTTTGTGTAAAATATTAATGATCAGCCTGCTTCATATAAAATGAATAACCTGTGGCAGATAGCCAGTGTAGAAGAATTACATTATACATATAAGGAGGAAAATATGGCCATTATTTGAAAGGTGCATGTCAAAAGATAGATTTAAAATAGAGAGAGGATAGAGACATCAGATTGAGGACACAAGATAAAAAATAACATTGGTTAAGGTGTCCTTTTATGATGCAGCGGTAAATGACCGCTTCTCAGTTCTATGGCATTCTCAGAGAATAGAGTTCTCCCCTGAATGCCTTTTTATGAAGCGGTGTAGATCACTTCTCTAAATGAAGAGAGAAGAGATCTACGAATGCTTTGAACCCTGGAAAATGGCTGCTTTTACTATAATCTCACTAGATTACAGTGAGAGATCGGTCAAACACCGGTTACTAAGCAGCTGTAAATTACCGATGTTTCGTTTGCGGTTCCTCCGATTCTCCAGCTCTGGGCTGAAGAATCTGGAGGGAGAACACAGATCACCAGGGAAGGGCTGACACCACTCCTTCATATACTGGCCATATGTGTGCTGAGATGATCATCAGAGAACATGTTCTGCGCTGATCATCTCTGTTTCCTAAACCACTAATGATCAGAGATCAGCAACGATCCTCAGGATCGTTGCTGATCTCTGTTTCATAAAAGGACACCTAAATGCAATGATACATTTGGAGGAGGAAAACAACAATGGACAGAGATGTCATTTTTTGATGGACTAACACTTTAAAACTTGGTTATGAAATCAAAACTCTACATTTGTATGTGCCCTTTGTAGCAGTGCAAGTACTAACATGCATGAAGCATTGCTTTATAGTTTATTGTGATATTCGGTAGTGAAAGTGCAGATAGAGAAATATGTTCAAATGCATTTCACAAAATATACTATAAAGTATCACTGCCATTAGTCCCTGTGCTAGAGGACAATATATTCTACAACAGTAATAAAATAATACCCAATTGTCAGTAATGTATACATTTGCCACTGGTCACATCCTTACTGGGCTCCCCAAAGGCACGAGAGAGCCCAGTGACGGCAGTGGCAGGAGGGGATGGGACTCCCTTCCTCTGCCTGTAAAAGTAATCCAGTGGCTTTTTAGCCACTAGGATTACATTTATGTTCAAGAAAATCACCAGCTCTAAAAAATTATATCTCGGTCATCGCTGCAATTGCTGTGATGACCAAGATATCACCCTTCCAATCCAGTGTTGTACCCCATACTCGTGAGAAGTAGCAGAATGTATTTTGGGCAGTAATTCCACATATACCCATGGCATGTGTGAGCAATAAATCATTTAAATGACAATTATTTGTAAAAAAAAAAAAAGTCATTTTTTTTTGTAATTTTCCAAAAACTTGTGGTAAAAAAATAAAGTCTTCTATTGACTCAATATGCTTCTCAGCAAGTAGTTTGGGGTGTCTACTTTCCAAAAAGGGGTCGTTTTGGGGGGTGGGGCTGTTTTATGCCCAGCATTAGAAGTGTATGCCACGCATCACTCACTCTTCTAACCACCTGAAGACCAAGCCTATTCTGACACTGTTCACATGAAAAAAATCTGTATTTTTTGCTAGGAAATTACTTTGAACCCCCAAACATTATATTGTTTTTTAAAGCAAACACCCTAGTGAATAAAATGGTGGGTGCTGCAATATTTTATGTCATATAGTACTTGTGCAGCGATTTTTCAAACACAATGTTTTTGAAAAAAATACACTTTTTTTACTTTTAATGCACAAAAACACAACATATTGGCCAATTATTTAGAATTATATAAAACATTATGGCATGCTGAGTAAATAGATACCAAACATGACATGCTTTAGGACTGTGCATGCCCCGTGCAATGGCGACAAACTGCATACATTTTTAATATCCATATGCAAAGCTTCAAAAACCTTTACAAGATACCATTTTAGATTTACAGAGGAGGTCCACTGCTAGAAGTACTGCCCTTGATCTGACGTTTGCGGCGACATATTATCTATACAAAAAAAAAAATTACAAAAAATACCGTAAATGAAGAAAAAAACAAAAAAATGAGCATACTTCATGAACAGTTTGGTCTTTTTTCTGCCATCATTTTTCTATGTTTCGTTAATGAACCAAAGATAAAAATCACAGGGGTTATGGTCTGGTGACCTGGGAGGCTACAGACGTTGAACAAGATCTTGTTGCCCACCTCTTCTAATTCATTGTCCTGGAATGGAGTCATTGAGATAAAGCTGGACCTCCAAGTGGAAGTAAGGCGGGGCACCATTTTGCATGCAAATTATGTCCCCTTGAGACCTGTGGGGGTATATAAAAGAAAGGGTATTTGTCCCAGCTACGCCTGCTAATCTTCAATATCTTTAACTTGAGCTAGAGCTGTTGAAGCTATGAATTCAATGTCTAGCGGCCAGTTGAAAAAATGGTCTACCATGTTGATGTTTAGATGGTGGAATATACAGTGCATGGTTTTATTCCAGCAATTGGTAACAATGTGGTCTGTTATATATGCTTACTGGATAGAGTTATTAATGATAATAAAAATTACAAATACTGTAATTATTAAGTTGGCCATAAAATACATTAATACATTTATAAAATTACATTTTATAGACTACTAGGATTTAACACACTTTGTGGGTTTACAGCACAGATTGAAAAAAAAAATTGAATTGTCATCGAGTCATCTTTTCTCCTATTTTCTCCTATAGATTTTAATATTCCTTTGACTGGATCTTGTCACCAAGGGATTATTTTTTTGTGCTTGATTCTAAATTATTTGCAATATCTTCCAATCTTTCACCACTCACAAAATTGAAAATGTTATCTCCAGATGCTGGCTTGTAAAAAAAAACTGCATTGAACAAAGAATTTATTAACAATACATTACTCCTAAAAGAGCGCAGTCTGTAGATGCTTTGTTTAGTCAATGACAGCAATGTTTTGCTATGCAGCAGTTAAGCTGTCATGTTTATGATGGGACTTTTCTAAGAATATTTCCTGACAAATGATATTAAAAATGTTTTCCTGCTGAACACAATGAAATATTCTGAAATACACAGAGCTCCGAATAAACCTGGTGCATTGTTCCTGTACTATATGGCATCATTATTTCACTCTGCAAACATTAATGTTTACTTTCCACTGCAGTCATTTCAATTTGAATGCATTTGAACATGCATTAAAAATGTATGCCTTCATACCACAAAAGTAAACAATAAAATCCTATTTTTTCAAATATGCAAAATGTTTTTCATTGAAAATA
This sequence comes from Staurois parvus, assembly GCF_062004578.1. NCBI lineage: Eukaryota > Metazoa > Chordata > Amphibia > Anura > Ranidae > Staurois > Staurois parvus. Next base: position 5,886,288 of record NW_028317867.1, on the reverse strand, counting down.
ACAATATATCATCCATTTGTCTTTCTGTCTGTCAGGTTATCCAAGCACTCATCCATCCATGGATCAATCCATTTATAATTCAGTTCACTGTAAACTCTTGCAGTGAGCTTTATTATATAATTTTGCAGATGAATACTTGAAATAATAATAATAAATAATATTATTATAATTACTATTATGAATTGTGTGCGCCTTTTGGAATTACATTGATTCCTCCATCATCTCCTTGCAGCCCACTATTTAATTTGAGTACCTTGATTCAATTCACATAAGCCTTATTTGGTGTGGAGGAACTGAGGTCCCTATATTGGGCAATTCTTTAACCTTTTCCTGTCTGGTCCATGCCGATAAACAGCCAGTAGGGAGCGTTGCCAATGTGGGGGGACATTTATAAACGTCCCCCGCATCCATTGCCTGTGTGCACTCCCTGGGAGAGCACAGCACTGCGATCTGTGTACGCTTTGGCCACCAGACACAGCGGAACACAGGTTGATGTACGGGACCTCTGTATGAGGTCCCGATTCATGTGATCAGTGATTGGCCCATCAGTGATCACATGAACAGTAGTAAACATGATGTCACTTCCTGACATCATTTTTTATTACTTGTGAATTCTGTGAATGATCACAGAGGTCACATGGTACAAGTTTATTCACAACAGCCTTGTACCGTGTAAAAAGCGGTGACCAATTATAGCTCCAACAGTATTTCTCAATGGCTGCAGGAATTTGATTTTTTAAATTTTTTCACTGGACATGTTTAATAGCAAAAAGTCCAAAATATTGTTTTTTTCTTAAAATTGTTGGTCTTTTTTTGTTTATAGTGCAAAAAATTAAAACCGCACAGGCGATCAAAGACCACCGAAAAAAAGCTCAATTTGTGGGAAAAAAGGACATAAATTTCATCTGGGTGCTGCGTTGCATGACAGTGCATATGTCAGTTAAAGTAAGGCAGCCCCGTAACACAAAAAATGGCCTGGTCATGAAGGGGGGTAAATCCTCTGGAGGGCAAGTGGTTAAAATGTAAAATCAATCTGTTTCCTTCCATCCTACAAAGAATACAAATCAATATGTTTGAAGTACAATTTAGTAAAAGACATTGAAAAACGTCAACTATCTATTGGTGCCATTATCTAAACTTACTATACTTGTTTTTTGTATACGTGTATTGGGTTAGGTAGGGGATTCAAAATATTTATGATTAACGTAGTACTAAACACAAAAAATAAAAAATGTTCTATATTATAGTTAACCAATCCTTCAATGTGCTGGCTGCATTTTTTTTTCCTTATGATCAGGATGAAAACCCACATCCCGTCTTAGGGCGGCTCCACTCTGTGGAGGACTAATTGAGCCACTCTTGCACAGGAGCATTGTCAATCTGTGGGGAGGGTAGTGTTAAACACTTTAGATGGGCTAATTAACCACTTGCCCTCCAGAGGATTTACCCTTCTTCCTGACCAGGCCATTGTTTGTGATACAGCACTACCTTACTTTAACTGACAATTGCGCGATCATGTAGTGCTGCAACCTAATGAAGTGTACATCCTTTTTTTTCTGACGAATAGAGCTTTCTTTGGGTGGTATTTGATCACCTCTGCAGTTTTGATTTTTTGCGCTATAAAGAAAAAAACTACATTTTTTACTTTTTGCTATTAAACATGTTCAATAAAAAAACTTTAAAAATCAAATGTCATCATAAATTTAGGCCAAAATGTGTTCTTCTCAATGTCTTTGCTAAAATAAATTCCAATATGTGTAAATTCATTAGTTTATGCAAAAGTTATAGCGTTTACAAATGGCGGTATAGATACTGGAATTTTTTTATACTAGTACTGATCAGTGACTTATAGCAGGACTACGGGACTGCAGCGGGCATTCTGACACTGGGGGGAACTGACTTGGTGTCACTGACATCCCCAGTGACACAAATACAATTATCAGTTATAAGAAAAAGCACTGACACTGTACTAAATTCACTGGGCAGGAAGGGGTTAAAGAATAAGCATAGCCATAGCCAAAGCTTTTTTGGTTATACTTCCCCTATGGATCACAGAAGTGCCGTTAGTTCTGCACTCCTGTGACCCGTTTTCAGCCTATAGTGGGCTAAAGCCTGCTGTCGGTTGACATCGCAGAGCTGGTCCAGGCTCTGAAAAGATCCTGACCATATGGTTGGGATCCACCCAGAAGCCTGGACTAGCACCTGGCTCAGCCTCTCAGCTGCGCCACTGGGGGACTTAGCCAGCAGTTTCCTCTCCAGCCCAGAGCTCCAGTGAGCTCTAGAGGAGCAGAGCAGAGAGCCGGTAACTGACAGTCATGGCTCTCTGCTCAGAGTGGAGGGAGGAACTGAGCAACAAGTGGAGTTCTCAGTGCAGAGCTGGCTGAGTACAGATGCAGCATCAGTCCTAGTTGAGTATATTTAGAGCATTCATAAACATCCTAGTAGTGAGAACTACAAACTTTCAGCTGCAATGACTGATGGTAGTTGTAGTTCTTCCATTCACAGAAGTTTGTGAATGAATGACGCGACTAGGTGAATGGAGCCTTGCAAGGCCATTTTTTAAAAAATTGTGATAGCAGGTGCAGTGAGAAGATTTAAGGCTCACTCTCACAAAGGAGGATGGGGGGAAGTTTTTGGAGGCTGCTGCAACAGTAACATGTTACATGTTACATTCTGAATACAAGTGTAACATGGTACAACATTTGAATATATCCTTTAAATGATTTCTCCTAATTTTCTAACTGCTACTTTTGCTGGACAGGTTGGTCTGTTAACCTTCCTGGCAGTCTGATTATGTCAATATATTTGAATATGAAAGCAGTACATAGTTTTGAATGAAAATGTCAGTGTCTGATGATGAATTTCCCCACGAATCACTATCGCTCAATTCTGCAAGTGATTCTAATTCACTATTGCTGCTTTCTAGCTGGTCTAAACCCACTTTGGACCTAAAGGGATGCTTTTTGGATGCCATGGACTTCCTCAAGTTTCCAGGCAGAAAGAACAGTAAAAGTGCAGACAGGGCACAGGACAAAGCACTAGGGACAAAACTGAGGTGAAATGGTTTGATACAGTAATGTAATCCTAACAGATTACAAAGTACTGTGTGTATGTCATGTTTTTACTTTTTTGAATCTCCCACTGGTTCTGCCCCCCTGCGTCACGACCAGGGGCGAACTGACTATTGGGGACTTAGGCACTGCTCGAGGGCCCAGGGTCAGTAGGGGCCCCCATGAGATGTCCCTGGTACCTTTCATAGGCTTTTTTGGGTGTGGTTTGAGTGTGGACAAGGACACAGGGGCCCCAGGATCCCCTATTGCCCAGGGCCCCATGAGTTGTCAGTCCGCCCCTGGTCACGACGCTCGCAGGGAAGGGAACCCGGAAGACGGATGCCAGCGTCGGCCAGAGGACACAGTGGGAGGACATGGACCAAAGGACACAGTGGAAGGACATCGGGGGATCGCAGGGGCAAGGTAAATTACACTACACACACACTACAGTGTGATCCCAAGTGTGGCTCAGGGGTTACCGCTTTTGGTACTAAAAATTAACCCCGAGCCACACTCGGGATTACTGCCAGGAAGGTTAAACAGAGTTGGAAAATATAACTTACTGGTCAGATCAACAGGCAAAAATAAAGGAAAAAGCCAAAAAAAGAAAACAAATACAGCTACGCCATGTAAAAACTGGCAAGCTGCAATAAATGTAATTTTTACTTTTGGCAATTCAACCTATTTTTAATTTAATTTTACAGATTTATATAGGGCTTTATTAAATTTAAGTCCTTTTGAATGAAAATGATTGCTCTATTAACTAATGCAAACATTACCTGTGCAAAATTATATTTTCAAATTTGAATGTTGTTAATGACTTTAAAATAGAAAGCCATATTTTATGCTCATCTGAAAGCGTTAATCCCCTTTGGTTAGGAGGTCTTCATGACAGGAATCATACTAGCCAAAGCCAAGAATTTTCAACTACACTAAATAGTGATTTGTTGTGGTGTTCCAATTTGGTATTGTATTCATCATGAAAGGCACTGTGGCTTTGCGGTTAACACTTATGCCTTGCAGCCCTGGAGTCCTTGGTTTTTATCTTGTTTGTGGCACTGTCTCCATGGAGTCTGCAAAAAACAAAATCCCAATACGTGTAAATTAATTGGTTTATGTGAAAGTTATAGAGTTTTTGTTTTACAAGTAATGGCGGTGATCAGTAACTTATGGCAGGACTGCGGCAGGTATTCTGATACTGGGGGGAATTGACTTGGTGTCACTGACATCCCCAGTGACACCAATACAGTGATCAGTGCTAAAAAAATAACACTGACACTGTTCTAATGGAACTGGGTAGGAAGGGGTTAACATGAGTTGCGATCAAAGGGTTAACTGTGTGTTTTCACTGTAAGCACACTTCTTTGTATGGATATGCTATGCAGGAGCTGCCCTGGGAGAGAACTGTGTTGTTTATACACAGATCTCTGCCCCTTCGGTAATTCTCGGAAATCGGCGAGTGCCGGCGGGGAATCACCGGCCGGAACCTGGTGATTGACAGCAGAGGCCGAGGCGCCCTACCCAGAACTGCAAAATCACGCATATATACATGATTTTGCACACCTGTGCCGCCCTGTAGCAGTATTTCTGCTATAGGGTGGCACGGAGGTGGTTAATAATTAGAGCTGCATTGCTGAGTGAGGGGAGGTCCTAAAAGCAGGGAAGAAGGACTGGACGTATTACACACTTCCTGTCTACAATAATGACATTTTTTGGGGTGTCCAGAGTCTGAAACTGCTTAAAAATTTGATAGGGTCTTTTTTTTGGGGGGGGGGAGGGTCAGCAGTGCGAACTTGACACATGCATAGCTGCCCTGCACATGCAAATCACATTACGTCACTTACTACTAGTGCCATATATGTTAATAAAATTAGGAAATCTACTGTTAGTATCATGCCTGTGAAGCCTAAAAGGAGAGGCAAAGGTTCTTCACTTGAATTTAGTAAGGGGCGAGTGGGTTGTGCATCTGCAGGCCACAGTGGTGGTAATGCCACACTTTTGAGAGGTAGGGCACATCTGCTTTTCTGTTCTGGCAGTTGGTATGCTATACAGCCAGAGTATATGGAGGAGGCGCTGGCATGAATAATCAAGCCTTTCTCATCCTTCTTCCCACAGGCCAGAGAAGTGTGTTGTCCTAAGCAGCTGCATCCTCTTTTTCTTTCTCTTCTACAGCTAATCCTGCCTTTGGCCTGAAAACTTGCACTTAGGAGTCAGCTGAATTCCTTGAGCACCATCAGTCACTTGCTACAGGAGAATGCACAGGAAAAGAAAGCATGTAGCATGGATGCCAGGCAGGGAAAAACAATTGCCAGTGATCAGGGGCGTTTTATGAAATTAGGGGAACTGGGTACAAGATCATAAGTTTTGCCCCATTTCTTGGGAAAAAAAATCATGCACTCGGTGCACTGCAGGGAAGAGTGGGGGGCATGGTTTTATTTGGGCCAGGGGCATTTCTAGGATTTAAAGGACCAAGGGTATCTTTCGGTTCCCCAGGCATAGAAGTAGTGTGGGGAGCGCAACGTACCAAGGCATAGGGGCAAGGGGACTACATTACTAGGGGGGGCACAGCAGCACCTCACATTACTGGATGGGGCACAGCACCTTACACTATTGGGGAGGTATAGAAGAACCTTACATTATGAGGGGCACAGCAGCACCTTACATTACTGGGGGGGCACAGCAACCCCCTTCATTACTGGGGGGCACAGCAGCACCTTACTTCATGGGGGGCACAGTAGCACCTTGCATTATGGTGGGGACAAAAGCACCATCTCATTACTGGGGAGAGGGGCACAGCAGCACCTTACATTGCTGAGGGGAGCATGTCAGCACCTTAAATTACTGGGGGTACTGCAGCACCTCAAAATCCTGGGGTGGGCAGCACCTTTGCAGCAACAGCTGCACCTTACATTATGGGAGGTACAACAGCACCTTATATTACTAGGGGGGCACAACAGCACCTCAAATTATGTGGGGGGCACAACAGTACCTCACATTACTGGGGGGGCAGAGCAGCACTTTACATTATGGGGGGGTACAGCAGCACCTTACACTATGGGGGGAACTGCATCACCTTACATTACTGGGGGGGAGGTACAGCAGCACCTTACATTACTGGGAGGGACACAGCACAGTAGAGCACATTATAGCAGTCTATCCTCCCAGCACACTCATTACACCCTGATTTCAGTCTGTACAATCATCCCTTCATAAATTTACTGACCTCATTTCAGCTGCAGGGAACATTTCCTTTGTCCTGGGCTCCTTAGGATGTCATCAGCACCCCACCCCAGACAGCTGCCTACAGGGGCACAGGAAGAACTGTGTGTTAGTGTGAGGCTATGAGTGAGATCCTGTGACAGGAAGCAGGAATTGGCAGTTACAGTCGCAGCTGTAGTGGCCGAGACTTGTCTCCTCCAAGTTTGCATTGTGGGACAGAACACTTTCCTCAAGGCCTGTGTGCACTACACACATAGATGATACAGTGATGTTCCTGAACCTACAGTTTACTAATCACACCGAGCTGTCTCCTTGACCATGTGGGTATCTTTTACCCAATGGCTGTAGCCTTACATGAGCCCAGTCACTCCCACACTAAGTGGATAAATGCTAGCTTGGCAAAATTGCTGGCTCTACAGCTGCTCTTGTTACAACTTGTGGAGTCTTCCTCCTTCCACAAATTTTCTGAATAAGTTGAACCACAATGAAAAGTACCCAGTTGACATTTTGTACACCCAGAAAGCCACCTAGCATAGATAGATGGCATTGTCTCCTTATCGTTGGAGCACGTGGTCCTTGACAGGGTCTGTATAATACCAGACACGTGGTTGAGCAAGCATGGGCAGGGACGCACATTCTCCTTCATGGTTCAGTGGATAAATTTGCTGGCAGCTGGGAAGGATGCAGGAAAAGCCACACTGCTGGAGCTGGCGATGCTGCCCTGTATTGTGAAACTTAATGATTATTACAGATCGGTCATCTTTACCTCCTTCCCCTTATTGGACTCACTTGGTGAATCCTCAGAACCTCCGGTCGCACCCAAGCACTGAAACTTAATGATTATTACAGATCGCTCATCTTTACCTCCTTCCCTTTATTGGACTCGGTGAATCCTCAGAACCTCCGGTCGCACCCAAGCAAATAAGAACCTACAATATTGCTCATGCAAAATACTTTGCACACTGTTTTGCATCTGGCATGCTGTTGAGGACAGGAGCCACACTTTGTATAGATTCTCCCAGTAGTGTTTGGGAGGTGGGATATTTGGGGTTAAATTTGTTTTGACATTCTTTTGTGTTTGAATTTTACTTTTGTTAGGTTTTCTTTTGTTGTGGACTTTTTGTTATTACTTTATTTAGGACTGGCACACCACTGGAGTTTTAGTAAGGTGGCCCTACCCAGCCAGTGTTTGGCTGGGTGAAATTCAATGGGAATTTGATTTGCCTGAAAACCATCTGACATGCCTATCAGGTTGAACTCAACTTGGCCATGCTGCAAAGGCTTAACATGCAGAAGAGGACCATTAATGATTAACTAGGTAAAAAATGGCATGAGGACAGACTCAGGGAGCTGGGATTAATTTCCCCATGCCTGTGACTGCTGATACAGGACACATGCACTGTATTGTCAATATCTGAAGAAAAAACAAGAATGGTGAGCCATAAAAATGTGCACATCAGCAACAGTGGCATAACATATTGAGAAAGAGGAGGACTTCCTTGCATCTCAGGGCCCACTCTATTCAGACACCATTCCTGTGAGACTACTTCGGGCACATCAGAAGGAATAGGAGGAGGAATATGGTTGGTGTATGGCCATGAAGTCTGAAGATGACATTGGGCACTTTTCTAGGGTTGTGTTTCATGCCTCTCAAACTCCAAGAGTAGTATATGATTAGGAGAAGTTAGCTCAGTACAATTTCATCCTCAGTGTCCACATGGATTTGGCTTCTCCAGTAATTTGTGGCACATTGCCACCATTATGCTCTAGAGCCTAAAAAAGGACCCTAGGATTCATAGCTTCGAGGAGAGGGGCCATTTCTGATTGGCAACCCTCCTTGCTCCATGTTACAAGGGGAGAATTGCGAGCTCATCCTGCCTTTGTAGAGGGAGCAGAGGATGAAACATCTGGCAGTGGCAGTGGCAGAGAGAGTAGCTAGTGGCTGCCTGAGCGATGCCTTTTTCATTAATTTGCCATCCAGGCAGGGGACGCATCACATAGTGGTTGATTATCTGGGACAAAGAGCAAATACACAAACTTTCATAATGAATGTCCCCGTCGACTACTGGGTCATGTGGATGGACAACTGGCCAGATCTTACCCAGTACGCAATTGAGCTGATGGGCTACTCTGCAGCCAGCAAGCAATCCAATCATGTTTTCAGTACTGTGGGGGCTTGGTGTCATACAAAAGGGCGCATCTTTCCAATTACACTGTAGACACTGCTTACATTTTTGAAAATTAACCAATCTTGGATCAGTAGCAGCTACCAAGCCCTGCTGCAGATGATACTGATGAAATATTTAAGGAATCTTGACACTCTCCTTTTTTTCTGCATCCCAAACATCTTCAAGGCCAAAAAATTGGTTTATCTCTTTCTTTGGGAACTTTGCTATCAGCCTTTAAAACACTTTTTTTCTTTCCTTTTTTCCTCTTTCCTTTTCTGACACTTTTTAAACAGCAGTAATTAAGGGGAGTGGTTTATTTTTCACAGGTGTTATATTACTTTTTGTTCAACTCACATTGAGCTTGTTCACAATGGAATTTGTGAAAAAAGTGATTTTTTTTGACCAAGTGGAAAGGTAAAGAAACAGAATTGAAAATACAAGTTAAGACAACAGAAGTCTTCTAACCTGTAAGAAACATTTTAAATTTCATGTAAGTAATAATAATATTGTAACCAGGATAATAAGTGCTAGCAAGGTTGAAGGTTTTTCTCAGTGCACAAAATGCCACATGCATGCAATAATGGAACAACAGTTCCAGGATCAATACTACTGTGGCAGATGTGAGCAAGTTGTTCTTCTGGAAGCGCACATGAGAGATCTGGAGAAGCAAATTACAACACTGAGTAGAACAAGTCTTCTGCTCACTAAACAGGAGGTTAATGGGGGATGAGGGTGAAGAAGTAAGTCAGGATGATCAGTTAGGAAAATGAATTACTGTATTTAGAGAGAGTGGTAGGAGCTCACAGAAAAGGAAGATCAGTCCTGTATTAAGCACCCAAATAAATCTGCCAAGTTGGGTTGAGATTTAAAAGTGGCAAACTTAGAGGTGGCAGCTCTAGATGTCATTGCTACCCCTAAAAGCCTGGAGAGTAGCTTTTCAAGTAGGGGTGGTGAGGGTAATGTAGAAAGGCTTAGACATTTGGTGTTACTGGGGATTCTATAATCCTGATAGAATGATTTCACCTCAACTGAATGGTTTGCAGTTTCCCTGGTGCCAGGGTTTGGCAAGTGGTGGGTTGATAAATTATTGAGAAGGGTTGAGCATGACGCAGCTGTCTTGGTCCCTGTTGGGACCAATGACAGAATACATGGAAGATAGAGTATCCTTAAAGGATAAGTTCACCTTTTAGACAAAAATAATAAATGCACATTTAAAAAAAATAAACATTTATTATTTTTATCTGCAGGAGCCTGGAAAGCATTGCACCAGTGTTATGGGGGAGACTATCTGTCAGAGGGAGGGCGGCTGCGGCTATGGGAACATGTTACATGTTCTACCCTAAAATGGGTGGAATATGTAACATGTTCCAAAGTTGAACTTATCCTTGAAATAAGTAGGATGCAATTTAAAGGGAAGGACCTAAAATACTATACTCTCTAGACTATTGTCTGTGCCATGTACAACACAGAAAAGACAGGAGGAGTTTATGAAATGGACTGCATGGTTAAAGACTTTGTGTAAGAGGGAAGGATTTTGGTTTCTATAACACTGTGCTGACTTTTCATTGGGGTACAACCTAAATGCCTAAGATGGTTTGCACCTAAATTGATGGGAATCTGTTGTGCTAGGGAAAGGTTTATGGGAAAACTGGAGCAGTATTTACACTGCGATTGAGGATGAGAGAATTAGAACTTTAAGTTAATGAAGAGGTGGAGACTCAGCTTCTTGCAACAATAAAAAAGGGCTGAAAAAGCAGGTACAGGGATAATAATGAGGAATTTTAACTACCCACATTTTGGATGGCACTACATATGGCTGTGCATGCCTTAAGTTTATTATTGAAGTTTGTTACAGTCTACCCAGTGTAAATGAGGAGCTGCTTCTTGTACAGATCGAAAGGGCTGCAAGGGCTTGGACAGTGATATTAATGGGGAATTTTAGGTAAGGGCACTGCTGAAACAGTAAGGCAGGATGCATTCCTAAGTGCACAAATTATAACTGAATATTAAAATGCACAGAAGAAGAGACACAGCACCTCTAAGTGTAGACTGACAGCTTTAATGATTAAAAAGTTTAACAACTCACATCACTCTTTCTGTCTATTGCTCTCCCTATTCCCTCCTCCTTCTTTCCCTGCCTCTGGTCCTGTCTGTCAATCCCCTTTGTTTCATATAAGGCTCCTCCTTACAAATGCTCTATTCAAGCCTGAAGAAAGAGCACGGCGGTCCACATCAGTCCCCACGCATGCTCAGAAACTTGTCGCATCCTGATGACGTTAGACGCCAATGCCACCGCTCCAGACATACTTGGAAACCTGCTTTACCATCTACTCCTCTCTTCCTTCCAGCGCTTCCTGCTGATCGGCCTGTATTACTCCCAGTGCAGTTTTTACCATATGGCGATAGGCACTCTGCACACTTACCCTTATAAATCTGTTTTACATTACTAAGATGTGAGCTATTAAACTTACCTTTTTAATTATTAAAGCTGTCAAACAATCTACACACTGTGTCTCGTCTTCTGTTCCTTCTGCTCTAGAGCTCTGCTTCACTCTACCACAGTCTGCCCTGGTGTCTCAGCCTGAATTACCCTCTGCCTGACTTGGAACACATATCTATTCATTTAAAAACTATATGCATAACTCACTCTCTTTATACCTGAATATTACAATTTGTAGGTAGTAACATCTGGGATTATTCATCCAGAGAGTATCTCGTGTATTGGTGGACGCCTTCCCTCACTGCAAAAAATTGGATCATGCTTTACTGGGATTTTTTGCCCTCCTCTGGATCAGCTGTGGGTATAGAATTGTGTATAAAGAGGCTTTATATTTTTTTTTTATTGGTTTAACTAGATGGACTTGCATCTTTTTTCCGCCTGACTAACTATGTAACTGCTCTAGGTCTATTGCCATGTCTAAAAATGTGGCCATTGCTGCTGTTTTTTGCAACAGCAATTTCAATGTGGCACTTTAATTTTTTTAGCAGCAGTTTCATGGCTGAAAATGTCGTGTTTGAAAAGGTCCATCTTATTCTTTGAAGGATTTTATCTGTGGGATTATAGAATTTGGGCATCAACAACATCCAGAAACCTATTTTATTTCACAGCTGTAATGCATATATAGTGAATGTGTAAGGGATTTCCGGCAAGGAGAATTGCGATCGGGAACGCGCATGCGCACAGGCAGTTCCGCAGGAGAATTGCCGGTCGTGCGCATGCGTGCAGGAATGCACACGCACGGCGAAGATTGGCATGTGCACGGCGAAGATTGGCGCCAGATGGCCCATTTAAGGAGTGCCTGTGCTCAGGTTCAGTGCTGACTGGTCTTCAGCTCCCCCCCGTGTCCTGCTGGTTACGTATGATTCCTTTGTTGCTGACCCAGCTTGTTCCTGACCCGACTCCGATTACTCTCTTGCTCCTGGTTCCTGACTTCGGCTCTGCTCCTGACTTTGGCTTCTCCTTCTGATTCTGTATCGCGCTGCCCGACTGTTTATGACCCTGGCTATCCTTGACTCTGTTCCAGTCCTGTGTCCTGGCTACCTACCTTGATCTGCTGCACATATGGCAATCCACAGAACCTACCTGGTCTATTTCTACGGTGCCCAACTCAGAAGATACTCTGCCTACCAAGGTCATCACCTGCAAGAGCCACAAGCAACAACCACTGGCACTCTTGTCCCCCTGGTCCCTAGACTCCCTCTGTTCCAACTTCAGCGGGGTCAGGGCTAGTGACACAAGTGAGGCCAACCTCGTCAATTCAGTCTCCCATCAGGTACATGAGAGAATGTTTGTTAAAGCAGGGTCCATCTGTGCTCTGCAGGAATTTTTTGTGGGGTTGCGGTATTTGGCCATCATCAACACACAAAACCAAATTTTTTCAAGGCTGTGTAATGGTAGTACAAAATGTACAATTTTTGCCAGGTTCATTCTTCTCCTATGAAATAATATTTGTGTTAGACTGGAGTGCTTTATCTCTATTAATACACAAACCCTAATTTTTACAAAGCATTCTTTACAAAGTGTGTTTTTATAACCAATAAACTGTTACATAATTGTTCCAAAATACTGCATCAGCCATTGGAGATTGATAGAAGAAGGCAAGGACAAACACAGCTTTCCTCGCCATTTCCTAGACTACCACCAAAAAACCACCACGGTCTGGATCATTGAACAAATCACAAAATCATTCCCTGAAGGTGAGCATTTTCACAAACTATGCGCCAGAGAAACCTCTTGGATATACACTCTGGACACCCTGACTCCAGGAGGCCTCAACGAAGAATTAGAGATTGCCACTATAATATAATAGACACCATTTCCTACATGAGCATTGACCATCAGTAACACCAATCCTGTAATTCTGGGTCGTCTTTCTTTCCCCCAATAGACAATATATATTTGGGGTGACTCCTGATCTATTACAGGGTTGCACACAGCTTACTAAAATTCCTCTATATTGGAATTGATTTATCACACATTATACTTGAGTAATTTTTCTTTACCTCTTTCACATAGTAGTGGACTATCAGGTCATATTCAATCTCAGTATTGTATCTGAAGTCCAGATTTATATATCCTAGCATTCCTTGATATCAAAGCAAATAAAGACTAGCCCTTAATAAAATAATCACACAGCTACCCCCCCTCCTCATTTTTTCTTCATCATTACATATTCCATCATTATTATTTGATTATAATAATGATCTTCCAATTATTCCCATATCATTTACATAACTCATAATATGACAGGAGGGCCTGCCCCCCTAATCCACATTCCAGTCTTGTGATTCTTGTGACTCTTTTCCTGATAACATTGCCTATTGGGTGCTTTTATTGGACCTGTTTTATTGTTGCTATTTTACTATTACGTTACAAACATAATGGTTCACTTATTATTATTATAATTTTTTGTATACAGTCATTATTCAGAATGCATAATCATGTATCTATATTGCCGTTTTTATGATTTCTTTATGAATGTTTTGTCCCTACGATTTTCCAATTATTCCCATGCATTTATCGTTAGAGACGTTTCTTTTACTATTGAGGTCCACCTATATATAAAAGTAGATTGAAATTGCTCCTTTAATTGTTAATGGACTATTGGTCATCCCAATAAATTAGCATCTCCTCCAGCTGCATCCACCTTATTTGCTTGCTAAGGAGCACTACTGACGATCCACTTGCAGTGTGCATGCTCAAGAAACGCGTTGAGCCGACCGAGTGACATCATCAGGCCTATATGCTGTGTTCCTACAGTGCTCCAAACCTCAAACTGGGATCTCTTCCTTCTTAGCTGGCAACAGAGACCACAACCCTGGGAGCCACAGCACTGTACATGTGTATACACGGTGTTTTAACCATCTACCCCCCTTGTGGATGGATTTTGATGTGCCTAATTCAATCCTTTTTCTGTGAGTTGCCAATTGTTATTTTAATACATTCTGCATCTTTTTAAGTCTAAACTTAGAGGTGCCTCTTTCCTATCATTTTTCTTCACTATCACTGAACAGTCATGAACTAATTTGGTACGACTGACTATTATGTCTAGCATGGTTTTATATTTTTCATGCAAACTTCCTTTTGTTTACTTGAATTCATACTCTTGATCTCACAGGACTGTATAATGTTATATGATATTAGGTTTGCACTTATTCTTGATATTAAATAATATTTGTTTTGGACTGGAATGCTTTATCTGTATTAATACCCAAAACCTAATTTTTACAAAGCATTCTTTACAAAGCATGTTTTTACAACCATATAAATTGTTCCAAAATACATTTTGCATTGGCCATTATTTTTTTGGTTGAATTGTAGTGCATCATCATTAAAAATGTACAACACATTCTCTGGAATTCTTAAAGACTGGCACAGACAGACTTTGCAGCAAGCTCCAAATTCAAGTACCTGTCTAGAACTTGTACTTAAATTTGGTACATGCTGCAACAAATTTAGAATACACATGAGACACTTTTGCAAAATCTGCCTGCACCAGTTTCTCTGTGCACCAAAAAACAGTTGGTCTTAATTAGCATCAGTTTTATAAGATATGAAGTGTACCAATAAAAACTGTTGGTCTTAATTAGCACCATTTTCATAAGATATGAAGTGTCAGTGTTTTATTTTGAATAAAAATGGGGCATTTTAGAACTACCTGAAATTGGTGTACAAGTTGCTGTCAAAACCAAAAGTGCTGCAAAATCTTTATGAATTTGGTACATTACATTAATAAGGATTAACACCAGTAAAGTAGTGCAGCAGCTTTATTGAATTCCCCCCATTATGTTTTCCTGATGTCACTCCTCAGTTGTAAAATATGGAATACATACTCATTTAAGTAGTGTGACAAACATTACTCAAAAGTAGCTTCTAAATCACAACAGTGACACTTCACATAAAAAAACACCTGGTCTCATATGTTGCCTGTGAAACTCTCTTCTATAAAATGTGCTTTGAAATATATGCAGACCATTCCTCAAAACATTTTTCTTTGTCCAGGGAGAATAAAATGTAAATTTTGGATGTATAGACGGAGCCTGCCTGCTCTCGCCCTCTCAAATTGCTTCTGATGTGAATAAAATCAGTATGATTTAAAGATTAGTTGTCAGAAAAATAATTGTCTGATTTATTATTGCTGGCTGAAAGATAGCATCTCCCTGTTTCCTAAAAAAGAAGTGCTGCTTTCTTAAAAAAGAAGTGCTAATGTGCATCAAATCTGTGAATAGTTATATGGTATGCCTTAAAAAATACATATGTATATTAGGTAAGTAAGTTGACTGTCTGCCTCTATACAGTATTTGCATAATCTTAAAAAGGATTAGATTGCATTCTAAAAATGTTTACAATTTCCATTATTAACATGCACCTAAGTACAGTTTCCTTTACAATTTTGGGCTGATATTAGCAGATTCTCTGTCTCCAAATTGGCCTCCGATTAATAAGGATTCTTTGTCATTTAGTTTATCAGCATAGAGGATGTTTGGGTAAATTTGAGAAACTTTGGGATATTTGGTTGGCCACTCCAGGTTTAGTCCCTTTTGATCTAATAATGCATAGGCTGCTGTAGTTGCTTTTAATTGCAATTTGATTATCACTTTCTCAAGGCCAATTTATGTCTCTCCTGTATTCCCTGGTGGGGGCGGGGTGCTCTCTGTTGCTCTCTGTTTCTCGCAGGTCTACTGTTATGGGGATATTCCTATTGTCCTGTATAGGTAAAATTGCCGTATCATCTGATTGTATTGTAATGTGTTATCTCTGTAATGTTGCATAGCCTCTTGATTTCTTGTCTAATTGATGGCACTGGAAGGTTTTCTTTATTATGTTGTTGGTTTGTTAATGATTTGCTTTGTTATTTTGGAAATGTATGACTTCACCATTAATAAACGTTATTTCTGATTTAAAAAAAAAATAAGGATTCTCTGTCTAGAACCTGTATAATACTTATATCATACCTCTACAAATATACAGTCTACTTTTATTTTTTTTACGTTAAGGTTCCAAGCTCAGTCCCTCAGAAATAGTGGGATCTCCAAAAAGCTATAAAAGCTGCTACTGTAGCTTACTGCTTTATTTTTCTCATTTTCTGTGTGGAAAAAAAATTGCAAGGTGCAAATTGCTTGCTCCCTCTTTCACAAATAGCGAACAGTCCTCAAAGGTTTGAAAAAGTGTGAATCAAATCTGTAAAATTTGTCTCTCGCACTACGTAAAAGGAAATATTATTTTCTGGGCAAATTTGCAATCTGGTTACTCTCTCTCTCATAAATTGCAACCTTGACAATGATAGCTTCGGACCTGTGTAGCAAGATTGTGCATACACATGGGGCTGATTTATTAAAGGTAAATATACTGTGCACTGCAAGTGCACCACAAGTTCACCTGCAACTGCACTGGAAGTGCAGTTGCTTTAGATCCGAGGGGAATCTCTGAAATGAGGCTAAGCTCTGCTGATTTCGTTCAATCGTGTGCAAGCACTGGAGATCTGAGATCTAGAGAAACCACACTTTCCGTGCACTTTCCGTGCACTTCCAAGTGCACTTTCCATGCACTTGCAGTGCATAGCCTATTTGCCTTTAGTAAATCTACCCCATGGTGTTTCCGTCTGCAGTGTCCAATACAAAGGCACTGATATATAATTTCCTGGTTTAAAATATCTGTCATTATCAAATGTCAGACTGTCGACATTGGCTTGTTACTAAGCTGCATGCTTTTCCAACCTCAATTCAGTTTGTTACTGAATAGAAGACTACAACAAGGTATTTTCTTATTTTGATCCCTGTGTGGCAATTTATATGACATTGTTAGCTTTAGATTTTTCTTTTAAGTATATACTTTACAATACTTTTTTGCTGTATTGCCTGTGCTGCTTTCAATGCCTAATTATTACTGCTACACAGAAAGATCAGTTGCTTTGGCAAAAACTCCCTACTACAAATTCCTTTTGGTGTGGAAATATATCATATTTGGTTGCTGCTGCTGTATTTAAGCCAAGCAATTTTGTAAAAATAAAGTAAATATTACACATGGAGTTTGTGTTATGCCAGAACATGCTGTCACTGTCCCTAAAAGTCATATTGTTAGATTATTGCTCATACAGCTTCAAGGCATCCCCCAAGCATGATATTTAAAGGAAATAAAACACAGTTGCAGTATCAGAAGTGAAAATTCCTTTCCACTATCTTCTGCTTTCATAACAATCCAGCTTTGATAGATATATACTGCTGCCACTCACCAGATGTGTTGACCTCAGGGTATAAAAGGAGCAGTCAAATAATTGTAAAATAAATGTATTTGTCAATTCATTGACTTTTAGCTTAGGAAATGGCCATTACTAAAAACTAATGGTCAGCTCCCATTAATTTTAAGGACATTCATATTCTGGATCTGAGCTTTGATAACATTTACCAATATGGGTAAATCAGTTCATTTTTATTCTGAACAATTACCATCCTGTTACACTCTTCCTTTTTCAAAGATATTTAGGTAATCATTTCAGATTTTATCTGTGGAGGAAAAAGAGAAAGATGTTCCAAGCAGGTCCTTACAATGAACAAAAATTGGGAGATCTGGGTC
The DNA here is from genome assembly GCF_062004578.1 of Staurois parvus. NCBI lineage: Eukaryota > Metazoa > Chordata > Amphibia > Anura > Ranidae > Staurois > Staurois parvus. Next base: position 5,868,778 of record NW_028317867.1, on the reverse strand, counting down.
TTTGCTATATACACTATGTTGCCAAAAGTATTGGGATGCCTGTCTTTACACGCACATGAACTTTAATGGCATCCCAATCTTAGTCCATAGGGTTCAATATTGAGTTGGCCCACCCTTTGCAGCTATAACAGCTTCAACTCTTCTGGGAAGTCTGTCCACAAGGTTTAGGAGTGTGTCTATGGGAATGTTTGACCATTCTTCCAGAAGCATATTTGTGAGGTCAGGTATTGATGTCGAACGAGAAGGCCTGGCTCACAGTCTCTGCTCTAATTCATCCCAAAGGTGTTCTATTGGGTTGAAATCAGGACTCTGTGCAGGCCAGTCAAGTTCCTCCACCCCAAACTCACTCATCCATGTCTTTATGGACCTTGCTTTGTGCACTGGTGCGCAGTCATGTTGGAACAGGAAGGGGCTGTCCCCAAACTGTTCCCACAAATTTGGGAGCATGAAATTATCCAAAATGTCTTGGTATGCTGATGCGTTAAGAGTTCCCTTAGCTGGAACTAATGGGTCAAACAACTCCACACTATAATCCCCCCTCCACCAAACTTTACACTTGGCACAATGTAGTCAGGCAAGTACCGTTCTCTTGGCAACCGCCAAACCCAGACATGTCCATCAGATTGCCAGACAGAGAAGCATGATTGGTCACTCTAGAGAACACATCTCCACTGCTCTAGAGTCCGGTGGTAGCGTGCTTTACACCACTGCATCCAACGCTTTGCATTGCACTTGATAATATAAGGCTTGGATGCAGCTACTGGGCCATGGAAACCCATTCCATGAAGCTCTCTACACACTGTTGTGCTAATTTGAAGGGCACATAAAGTTTGGGGGTCTTTAGCTTATGACTGTGCAGACACTTGATGACTTCTGCACACTGTATGCTTCAGCATGCGCTGACCCCGCTCTGTCATTTTTCATTGATGTTGCTCTCAGTTGCTTCCACTTTGTTATAATACCACTAAAAGTTGACTGTGGAATATTTAGTAGCAAGGAAATTTCACAAATGGACCTATGGCACAGGTTACAACCTATCACGGTACCACGCTTGAATTCACTGAGCTCCTGAGAGTGACACATTCTTTCACACATGTTTGTAGAAGCAGTCTGCATGCCTAGGTGCTTGATGTTATAAACCTGTGGCCATGGAGGTGATTGGAACACCTAAATCCAATGATAAGACACTAATTTTCCTGATATTACCAACCTGTATACTTTATCACTGTCCATCTCACTTAACCACTTGCCCTCCAGAGGATTAACCCCCTTCCTGACCAGGCCATTTTTTGCGATATGGCGCTGCTTTACTTTAACTGACAATTGCGCAGTCATGCAATGCTGCACCCAAATTAAATGTATGTCCTCTTTTTCCCACAAATAGTACTTTGTTTCAGTAGTATTTGATATCCTGTGTGTTTTTTATTTTTGTGCTATATACAAAAAAAGACTGACAATTTTGAGAAAAAAGCAATATTTTTGACTTTTTGCTATGAAACATGTCCAGTAAAAATTAAAAAAAAATGAAATTTCATGATAAATTTAGGCCAAAATGTATTCTGTTACATGTATTTGCTAAAACAAAATCCCAATACGTGTAAATTAATTGGTTTACATGAATGGTATAGCGTTTACAAATGGAGCTATAGATACTGGAATTTTTTTTTTTACTAGTAATGGTAGTGATCAATGACTTATAGAGGGACTTCAGGACTGAAACGGGCATTCTGACACGGGGGAACTGACTTGGTGTCACTGACATGCCCAGTGACACCAATACAGTGATCAGTGCTAATAAACAGCACTGACACTGTACTAATGGCACTGGGCAGGAAGGGGTTAACATGTGGGGGCGATCAAAGTGTTAATTGTGTGCTGGTTTACTAAGTGGGCTGTGTCTCTGTTTCACTGTAAGCACACTGCTTTGTATGGCTCTGCTGTGCAGAGCCATACAAGGCAGTGTGCAGGAGCTGACAGGGGAGAGATCTGTATTGATTGACTGCCTAGGCCACAAATGGCAGCCCCCTACATTTGTGCCACCCTGTAGCAGTATTTCTGCTATAGGGCGAGGGGGAAGCGGTTAATTTAGCATTGTAAGGGAATTCCTGTATGGTGACTGGCACATAGATATGCTCATGTGCACAAAATCGCACATAGAAAAAAGCACAAGTGCATTCCAAATAAAAATGAGCATAGGTTCGTGCATGCACGCAAGAATGCACGCACACAAGTGCATGCACACGGGAGCGTGCCCACAGTTTCTGACGCCAGATGGGCTATTTAAGAAAGGCTCTTACTCTCTGTCAGTGCTGGCTGGTCTTTAGCTGTTTCCTTGTGTCCTGCTTGTATCCTGTGTGTTATCTGTTGCTGACCCAGCTTGCCATTGACCTGCCCTGCCTGATTCACCGAGTTTACACCTCCAGTAAAGTTCTGCAATCAACATCTGCAGGCACTTGTGTTCCTCCTGTCCGTTGTTACCATCTGTTCCACCTTCAGTGGGGCCTGGTGATACAAGAGAGAACCTCATCAGTTCAATCTTCTACAAGGTATGTGACAAGTATGTACTAGGATGCACCATCCTTTAAAATCTCAATAAATCACAATTGAACATTAAAGAATAGATTTATGGTCTGATTTTGAAAATCCCATTTGATCCGGGCACAGATCAAATATTAGTTTGTTGGGAAAGACATTTAAATATTAACAATTAACAAAGTAAAAAAATTAAAATGTTTAGTCAATTTTTGGCATATAATAGAAATGCCAGTTTAAATGTACAGTTTTCACTAGACAGGAATGTGTTTTAAAATACTAATATATATATATAGCCTCCAAAAATGCAGAAGTAGGAGTTCTGCTTGGTGTTAAATTATACTTTAAAAACTGTTTCTTTCCAGCAAATGCAGACTTCTAGAAATGCAAATTAATGTTGATAAGAATTTGCTGCATCTGATTCAGATTAACAACGCAGTTTCCTTGGATCAGATTTTTACAGTTGCACTGATATATTACCCTCTATCAGCAGACTTTCTTGTTCAGAATTTAATATGGCTGTTACTCAGCAATGAGCAACAATGAATTGAGACTGATCATTAAGCCTTGTCCAAAAATGCACTTTCTTCTTATACATCACCTCTATAACATATTAGAGTGAACATATAAAAAGAAATAAAAATGAACCTTGTAATTTAAAGTCAAGGGATGAATGCTCCCTTCATACTTTTTAAGAGACGTATTTACTCTGAAGAATAAATGTTTTTTATGTAGTCTGATATTTACAAAATCCAGCCATTTTTGTTTTGGGGGATTCTTTTCTTGCTACTCTCTCTGGTAGCCATTGCCCTTGGGGAAGAAAATGAGGAATATAGTCCAACTATATAGACACACAGGGTTGGCATTTAGAGGGGAAACTTGGCCTTTAGGAATTTCCCTCACAACCATAGCTGCCCCTGTACCTAAAGAAATGCATTATGATCTGCAGCTTTCAGTAATGACTGCAAGCAAAGTGCAGGAGTATGTGTGTTTATAAGTCTGTATGCTATAGTTTATGTGTATGCTATTGTACAGGGTTGTGTGCCAGATGGAAAGGATTGAACCAACAATTCAATTTGGGGTGTGCCCTGAGTTCATTTGTGAAAGATAGGGTGGTGCTAGCTTTAAAAAATGAATACATTCCCCTGGCCAGAGTTTTAATAGATACAAAAATCCCATGCCAGTAGTGGTCTACTTATTTACTCTATCTCCATAACATCACTCATCTCCTTCACCACCCCTCTTTGGAGATAGGCACGAGATTCAGATTTGGGTCTAACATGGATTAGAGGCAAACCCAACCCATTTGTGGACTAATTGAAATAATGTGCAATTTTGCTTCCACATCAACCATGTATCCATATTGCCCTTCTTGGCTTTTAAACTTTGATCAGATGGATTAGAAGGGCCAATAAGGGGGAGTTCAAATATGCCAGCCCCCTCACTAAAGGGTTGGGTTCCCAACAGCCATATTGACAATGCACTTAGCTGTGATAGGAAAAGCATAGGAAGTGCTGCTAATAAAGTTCATAGGGACAGGTTGTTTTTAAGGGATTGAAAGCATTGGCTTTTAAAGTAAATGAATATTGTGTAGATAGTAAAAAACTAATTATATTGTGGAATTTAATGGTTATGGAAGAGAAGGATTTTTACTGCTGCTGTCCTGCATCTTCCTAAAGCCTGCCTCTGTCCATATGCATGTAAGTCTTAACGAGCCATATGAGTTTTTTTCACAGGGCATATATTGTAATAGTTGCTGGCTGAAACTGATTTTTTTTCATAGTCTGGCCTTGTACATATGCACTTCAGTGACAATAGGCTGCATGCAGTTTTTCACAGGACATGTTTCCTAATTGGTTGCTGGCTGCAATTTTTTTTTTTTCAGTGGGCCTTTTTTTTAATGTTGGCAATAGTGAAATATCCCTTTGTAGAAGCTCATAGTTTCCTTTAGGAGATCATGTGACAGGGGGATTTGCAGGCAGGAAATTGTGGGAAATGGGACCTGAGCATTGTCACCCTATAACACAAAGTATCCAATCAAAGAAATTTATTTTCAAATTGCCAGCTGTTGTTTTCATGAAAGCTAGTCTTTTAAATAAAATGTTAAAGCTTATATAAGATTTTAGTGGTTGGTTTTACATCTTCTTTAACAAACTATGCTTGAGTTCTTGGAATTGCAGTGCTAGGGTACGTTTTCTTATGTGCTGTGCCTGTGTTCATAGATCTGTACACCCCAAATTTTTTTAAGAACCAATATCTGTCTGCAACAACTGATGATACCTAGTTCTTCAACTGTCAACACAATAGCTACTTTTTAAATTATTGTCCTTTTAGTTTTGTATTGGTTGAAAGAAAAAAAAAACAAAGTGCAAGAACAGAGTGAACCAAAGGGTTCATTTACACTAGTTTACATCATTTAAAATGCAACATGAGTGTATATGCAAGAAAGTTGAATATATTTCAGTGAGCATAGTCTACAATATTAGAGTGCTTTTATGATCTATAATAAATATCACTGCACAATTCAGTATGTGTACTGTAAAAGGAAAGAGTAGGAAAGGAGCTATACTATGAATTTGGGAGGGAGAAGAGAGTCATTTTATAGGGGTATAGGAGATGAGCATCACTATGGTAGAGGGGAGCCAAAGGAAAGGAGTTGAATTCTGGAGAGAGGAAATAGGAAGGGGAAGTAGAGAAAAGGAATAATACTATGGCAGAAGGAAATTACATTATTTTTGATGCTACACTTCAGTAAAAAAAATAGAAACTAATACTTATGTGCAACAGGTTCTACTGTAATCAATAAAATATAAGACTTTGAGTCATTTTGTGTGGTAGAGTTTGCTAGAAAATTTTGCTCTGTAGAGGTGATGTCTAGATCTGACCACATTACGTTAATAAAAGCTCAGAGTGAATAAAAGTGCTGCCAGCTTTGATGACTCCTTTATGTGATTGCTCTATAAAAGTTTCTCGTTCCATTAATCACAGTTCTTAAATATTCATTTGTTTTATTGCTTTAGCTATACTGGCTTTTCTGCTTTCTTTCCTTCCCAGTCTATGTTTAAAATCACGTCCTTTCTTTTCAGTGCTCCTCTCTTCTGCACATTAGTCATTATCGACTGCTTACTTACAGAATACAAAACTCCCTCTTAAATAAAGAAATTCCTTGCATAACTAGAAAGACTTGGCCTTCACTGGTTAAATTAGGTAATGAAGTGCAGCGGCTCATGCTTTCCGATTTCTCTTCCTCCATATATCAGCATTTAATTAGCATTTCAAATTCCATTAAATATAAGTAACTGTCATAGTAGGCGGGAAGATTCATTATTATCTCTATGACATTGAACAGCAAGAAAACTAGAGCAGACACCTATTATCACTGGGGTAGTCTGAGTAATTACTGGGAGTCCAGATCCTTTAGAAGCTAGTGAACTGAGTGCCATTTGGAACAGCACTAGGGCTCATAGAAAATTAAATGTGACTCAGTGTTCCATGGTGTATGTACATGCAAGTTTTGCACTTTTGGAAACCTTTTGGACAGTGGCCAAATAAAGTATATTAAAATACATTGAAAAAAAACCCTGAATTTTCTGTTAGATAAATGATGTTATTGGGGCTTAGATAATACATTACAACGCACAATGATGTGCTGTTAGTTTTAGAAAATAATCATAAATTATGGCTTTTGGAAGTTTAATGTAATAACTGTAATAAAGGTCTGCACACTATGGCTCTTTGTACCATATTATAAAATTTACAGGAACAGCTAAATACACAATTAAAATGCATATATATGAACTGTTTTATCTGACAAAGAATTGTCATTTTGCTAAACAAGTCCAAGGACAGCACAGATGTTTAGGACCCGAACTATCTTCTCTAGTTAAGTAGTACAAAGCTGATGAGATTATCCCTCTCCTTCTGACATTTAAAAAAAAAGTAATGTCTTAAAATGCATATCAATTCATTATTATTTAAATACATAGCTTTCTGGAGTTCAGCTATAAAGTGCTTTTTGACTTTTCTCAGGATAAATAAAAGCTTTTGCTTCTAAAATGACTCCAAACTTCATTCTAGCATTTAACTTGTGCAGCTGACTACTCACCTTGTGACAAACCCATGGATGCCAGTATCCTCACTATCTGAACCTTGAACCTGAGTTGGAAAAATACAAACTCTGCTTTTTCTCCTTAGGCCTGAGTTTCCATAAACTAATAAAATTAAAGGTTTATTTCTTCTTTTTTTGTTTGCATAAGAAAACCTGGGCAAATAAGGATGTGCTGGAACTCATGAGTTATTATACATAACCCCCTTGTTTGGATTTGTATTGGAAGTGATTACATGTATAGTGAATACCATGCATAATAGTTGCATCATCACTGGTAGCCCAATGACTGACACCCAGACACCCACTTTAATTTAACTATTATTGTATCCAGCGAAATATAATATCTTATGTGGCATGTCTTCTCTTCCTCTGCACTGGAAGTGATTCTAAATATGAAATGAAAGCCTTCTTTCTGTTGGTGGTGTTCACTCTATAATTGACAGAAAACTACCGTATTTTCCGGCGTATAAGACGACTTTTCAACACAAGAAAAACTTCTGAAAAGTCAGGGGTCGTCTTATACGCCGGTATACGGCGAGCCGGTGTCAGGGCGGCACTTTTTCGAGGGGCGGCGCGGCGCCGCCCCCCCCTCCTTCTTCAACAGACACTAAGTACAGGGGTGGGCAGAGGGGCTGCTGTACCTTACCTGGCTCCGGTCCAGGTCCCACGAAGATCCGGTCCAGGAAGCGCAGCTGCTCCTTTCAGTTCGGCCGCTCGATGGTCGCGCGGCCGCTCGGCTCCGCCTCCTCACCGGTGATTGGGCGCCAGCACTGGAAAGGCACACAGGCGACCAATCACCGGCCAGGAGGTGGAGCCGAGCGGCCCCGCAAAAATCTGAAAGAAGGAGCAGCAGCTGCTCTCCCCCACTGACACTATCGATGGGGCACTATTCCTCCTCCACACTGACACCAACGATGAGGCACTGTTCCTCCTCCCCACTGACACCAACGATGGGGCACTATTCCTCCTCCCCACTGACACCAACGATGGGGCACTATTCTCCCCACTGATACCAATGCTGGGGCACTATTCCTTCCACTGATACCAATGATGGGGCACTATTCCTGCCACTGATACCAATACTGGGGCGCTATTCCTTCCACTGATACCAATGATGGGGTGCTATTCCTCCCACTGACACCAATGATGGGGTGCTATTCCTCCCACTGACACCAATGATGGGGCACTATTCCTCCCACTGACACCAATGATGGGGCACTATTCCTCCCACTGACACCAATGATGGGACACTATTCCTCCCACTGACACCAATGATGGGGTGCTATTCCTCCCACTGATACCAATGATGGGGCACTATTCCTCCCACTGACACTAATGGGGCACTATTCCTCCCACTGACACCAATGATGGGGCACGATTCTTCCCACTGACACCAATGATGGGACACTATTCCTCCCACTGACTAATGATGGGGCACTATTCCTCCCACTGACACTAATGATGGGACACTATTCCTCACACACTGACACTAATGATGGGGCACCATCATTGGTGTCAGTGGGAGGAATAGTGCCCCATCATTAGTCAGTGGGAGGAATAGTGCCCCATCATTGGTGTCAGTGGATGAAATAGTGCCCCATCATTGGTGTCAGTGGGAGGAGTAGTGCCTCATCATTGGCATCAGTGGGAGGAATCGTGCCCCATCATTGGTGTCAGTGGGAGGAATAGTGTCCCATCATTGGTATCAGTGGGAGGAATCGTGCCCCATCATTGGTGTCAGTGGGAGGAATAGCACCCCATCATTGGAATACCATACTGAAATAGCATACCATATTGAAATCAAATCTGATGTTTTTTCATTTTTATTTGGTGTGCGTTGGAAGAGGGGTAGTCTTATACGGCGAGCATAGCTCAAACCCTATATTTTAACAGGAAAAGTAGGGGGTCGTCTTATACGCCCAGTCGTCTTATACGCCAAAAAATACGGTAAATACAGTTAATGATAAACAGTGATGTATACACTTCACATTTCACTTTCTGGCAGAAGGCTATGAAGCATAGAAAGGGGATTGATTGATTGATTGATTGATTGATCCCACACAGTGAATGAATGCTAGTATAGAAGAGAAGGAAAAGCAATTTTGTATTATACTACAAGCATAACTTTCCAGAAAAACATTTAACCAGAACCTCAGCTCATGTGATTATTATTATTATTATACCTGATTTATATAGCGCCAACAATTTGCTCAGCACTTTAAAATATAACGGGAGACGATACAACAACAGGAGGGCCCTGCTCCTTGGAGTTTACAATCTAAGAGGGAGGGGCTAGTGGTACATAAGGTAGTAACTGTGGGGGATGGACTGGTAGGAGGAATAGAAGATTCCGTTATCAGCTGAGGGCGGGGTAGGCTTCCCTGAAGAAATAAGTATTCAGAGATCGCCTAAAAGTGGGCAGAGTAGGCGATAGTCTGATGAATTGGGGTAGAGAGTTCCAGAGGATGTTGGAAGCTCTGGAGAAGTCCTGGAGACGAGCATGGGAGGAGGAGACAAGGGAGCTAGAGAGCAGGAGGTCGTGCGAGGAGCGGAGAGTATTGTTTGGGTGATATTTGGAGACACGATTGGTGATGTAATTTGGGGAAGAGTTATAAATGGCTCTATATGTTATTGTGATGACAATTTATAACAAAGTGGTGTGCAAGGAATGTTCCAAAGGAAGTCTGTTCTAAAAGGGATACTATAGTGCCCCTTTAGGACATCTCTTGCACATGCACCTTTGATGTAAATTATCATCATAGCTAATAGGCCCACTATCAAGTAAGGTAGCAGTGATGTAATTCAATCCTTCCTATAACTCCATCACCCCTTTAGCAATGTTCTTTCATCACAGCAGTAAACGTCAAAACTGAATTTTAGGTGAACAGCTAGATATGCTTTCAAATAAATATATGGGAACTGTTTTACCTGCCAAAGGATTTTCATTTCCATACATCTAGTCCTGAGCTTTACACAGTCTTTTCAGATAGTAAAGGCAAGTTTTCTCTACTATGGTCAAGCAATGCAGCCTAGTCATTTCCAGCCACCAGCCTATAAATGGACATTGAAGGAGCAACAAACACTGATGAGATGATCACTCTGATTTCTCCACCTGTCATCATGTTTATGTCACATATGTGCAGATATTGGCTCCTAGTGCTGTCCTTTCCTATTCCAGTTCTGATATACATAGGATTACATGAAGCTAATGTCAAGTAATATTCTAATCATTAAATAACTACATTTATTTTTGTCTTTTATATCTGTCTGGAGTTTATCTGTAAGCTATTGATCATCCACAGGCTCAGTTCTCCTTGATCCAGACTTCATTACATTTATTTTGTGGCTAGAGAAGAGATAAATGTCATGTACCGGGGTGTCCTAAAATTGACTTACTATAGGTCAACATTTAATCCAGGAACTGATCTACTTTATACATTAGGATAAAATAAAAAACCAACAATTTCATAACTTGTTTAAAAAGGAAATAAAAAAAATATTGCTAACTTACACAGTATTATAAATTATCTGTTATTTATAATCTATGTTTACATTTGTAGTCATTCTGTGTAAATGTTGAACTGTTTTGAGAAAGGACCCTGATGACTCTGAAATATTGATGCTACATGTAATCAATAAATCTTGTTTTCACTGCGTGAAACCTTCTGAGTACCAATCTGTTCACCCTATTCTGTAAATACATGTACACATTCAAAGACAGATGTTGCTTTTATTAAAATACATCAATATTCCATTTTCTCCAGATGTCTAGAGCGTGCTGAATTTATCAAATGCATATTTTGTGCATGAGCACATGATACTTTCAAATAATGATAATCATTTGCAAAATTGCAGTTTCTGTTTATTTCTACATTTGCATTTGCATCAATGATTACCTTATTCGGGCCCAGTAAAAAGCAGACGTGTATTATTTTTTCATTTTTTTAAAAAGATTGCGTTTTAGCAGCTTTCAAATTGAAATCCTTTGTCTACAGCTAACCCATTAAAAAATGCATATGCCAACATCCCATGACACATATTACCTGACCCTCACTCCAATTCAGAATGGAATTTAGAATGTACATACCCATTTTCTGAATCTTCCCTATGAATACTACTGTATGACTTGGCTCTAGTTATGCGTCTTGGTACTTCTACAACAGGAAATTTGATTGAACTCTCCTTTGTACTGTTGTTCTTGGAGGATTAAACACCAGCTACACAAACAGTATTCTTTCTATTCACCTGTACATCAAATGTACTCCAGGCTAGATTATTTCTGTGTCAACCTCCTGTCTAAAAAGCATTTCTTTCTTCTGATGTCACCCCAATAGCATGGCCAGATCATGCAGCTGTAATTTTAGACTTGGAGGATTCTAATTTGAGCCCCCAAACTTGTCACTATGCTGCTTAACTACTCGCCTATTGGGGACTTCCACCCCCTTCCTGCCCAGGCCAATTTTTAGGTTTCAGCGCTGTTGCACTTTGAATGACCATTGAGCGGTCATGCAACACTGTACCCATATGAACTTTTTTGAATTTTTTTCACTCAAGTTGAACTTTCTTTTGGTGGTATTTAATTGCCACTGGATTTTTCATTTTTTGCACTATAAATGAAAAAAGAACAAAAGATTTGAAAAAAAAAAGTTTTTCTTTGTTTCTGTTATAAAAGTTTGCAAACAGGTACATTTTCTCCTTCACTGATGTGCATTGATGAGGCTACACTGATAGGTGGCACTGATGGGCACTGATGAGGCAGCACTGGTGGGAATTCATGAGGAGGCACAGATGATGCTGCACTACTATGCAGCACTGATAGGTGGCACTGATGGGCACTGACTGGCTGCACTGACTGACAGCACTGACTAGCGGCACTGATGGACGGCACCACTGGGCACTGATGGGTGGCACTGCTGGGCACTTTTGGGGCTGCACTGATAATCAGGGCACTGATAATCAGTGCCCTGATTATCAGTTCAGATGTCCTCTGTAACTCTTGCCAGTTATTGTCAGTACATTCCTCATGCCGTGAGGAAAATGCAGCTGATAACTAGCAACTGTATTTACTTTGTGATCAGCTATGTATATGTTATATCACAGCTATATCTATGTTATAAACAATATATACAACATAAACAATATCTATGTTTCCTATACATAACAGCAGAAGGCAGGGTGTCCATTGTCTCCCCTACTATTTATATTTTGTTTATTAAAAGGCCAATCACATGGTAAAAAGCCTTTTACCTTGTCATGTGATCAGCTGTATCCATAGCACACAGAGATCAGAGACAGTGCTGGGTGCACGCCGCTGGGGGCGTACAGGAGGGCGCACACAGGACAACTGTGCTGTAGCCGTCATTTATTATTATTATTATTATTACTACGAGTTTATATAGCGCCAAAGGGTTTGCTCAGCGCTGTACAATAGGGGGGACAAAACATGGCACAGTACAACAACAACAAACAATGTACGAGGGGTAAGAGGGCCCTACTCTTACGAGCTTACAATCTAGGAGGGAGGGGGTAAAAGGTACAGTAGGAAGTGGCTGAGGGGGATGAAGTGGTGGGAGGAATGAGGGAGGATGGCCGTTAGGTGAGGGTGGGGTAGGCTTCCCTGAAGAGATGGGTTTTGAGGGAGCGCCTGAATGTGAATAGGGAAGGCGACAGTCTGATGGATTGGGGCAGTGAGTTCCAGAGGATGGGGGAGGACCTGGAGAAGTCCTGCAGTCGTGCATGGGAGGAGGAGACCAGGGAGCAGGATAGAAGGAGGTCCTGTGAGGAGCGAAGGGTACGGGTAGGGTGGTACTTGGTGATAAGGTTGGTGAGGTAGTCAGGGGCAGTGTTGTGAACGGCTTTGTAGGTCAGGGTTAGGAGTTTAAATTTGATGCGTTGGGCAATCGGGAGCCAGTGGAGGGAGAGGCAGAGGGGGGTGGCAGAGGTGGAGCGGGTGGTGAGGTGGATGAGTCTGGCAGCTGAGTTCAGGATGGTCTGGAGCGGGGAGAGCCTGCACTTGGGTAGGCCAGTGAGGAGGGAGTTGCAGTAGTCAAGGCGTGAGATGATGAGGGAGTGTACTAGAAGTTTGGTGGTGTCTGGGGTGAGGAAGGAGCGTATCTTGGCAATGTTGCGAAGATGGAGCCTGCATGTGTTTGTGAGTGATTTGACATGCGGTTGGAGGGAGAGGTTCGCGTCAAGAATGACGCCAAGGACTTTGGCTTGCGGGGCGGAAGTGATAGTGGAGTTGTTGGTGATGATGGATAGGATGGGGGGGGGGTGTTGGCAGGGGGAAAGACGAGGAGCTCGGTTTTGGAGAGGTTGAGCTTGAGGAAGTGTAGCGACATCCAGTCTGAGATGTCATTTAGGAGGTGAGTGATGCGGGCGGAGATAGTGGGGGTGAGGTGAGGGGTGGAGAGGTAGATTTGGGTGTCGTCAGCATAGAGGTGATAGTTGAAGCCGTGAGATTGTATGAGTTTGCCCAGGGAGGAGGTGTAGATGGAGAAGAGAAGGGGTCCAAGGACAGAGCCTTGGGGGACCCCAACAGAGAGGGGGAGGGAGGGGGAGGTGGCACCATTGTAGGTGACACTGAAGGAGCGTCGGGATAGGTAGGATGAGAACCAAGAGAGAGCAGTATCTCCGATGCCAAGGGAGAGTAGTTTATTAAGGAGGAGGGGGTGGTCAACTGTGTCGAAGGCCGCAGAGAGGTCCAGGAGAAGGAGGACAGAGTAGTCGCCCTTGGCTTTGGCGTTGAGTAGGTCGTTAGTGATTTTGAGGAGGGCAGTTTCAGTGGAGTGTAGGGGACGGAAGCCGGACTGTAGAGGGTCAAGGAGGTTATTGTCTGTAAGGTGGGAGCTTAGGCGATCGTAGACTAAGCGTTCAAGGAGCTTGGAGGTGAGTGGCAGCAGGGAGATGGGTCTGAGGTTGTTTGGGTCCGCGGGATCCAGGGAGGGCTTTTTGAGGATGGGGGTGATATGCGCGTGCTTTAGGGGGGAGGGGAATACGCCAGTAGAGAGGGAGAGATTGAAGATGTGGGTGAGGGAGCGGATGAGGGAAGAGGGGGGTGACCGGAGGAGTTGAGAGGGGATAGGGTCCAGGGGGCAGGTAGTGAGGCGGGCTTTTGGCTATAGCCCAGTTGTCAAGTGGTTAAACATCATTATTTCCAGGACAGGTTAACTTCTTACAAGGCATTTACATTGTGGGAGGCTCACAAGGTGTTTTTTAGAAGTCAATGTATCTCTGCTGGAGCTCACCAACAACACCCAGTGAAAACACTCACTCCAGTGACAATTATCTATATTGGAAAACCAGTTGCTTAATTCTTCTACTGTAGCTCATCTTCACACAGTTACCATTTTATGAAATCAGTTTAAGGCGCTTGATATGGTGAGAAATGAAAATCCCTCATCTGAACTAAGCAAAAATTATTTGAGTACTCCAATAAACCCCATAGATTGCAGGCAAATAGACCAAAAGCTAGGCATCTACAGTCTGCCCCTGCACTTCTCTTCCAACTGGGTAACATCCCTAGTAATGATCCACAATCTCTTCTCAATGTCTTTGGGGATTATTATATCTAAGTTGCCTAAATTAACTTTCTCTGACCTGGCTACTCTCAATACAGGTATTACTATAGAGGAGCTTACTGTTGTAATTAAAGAATTACCCCACCATAAATCTCCTGCCCCTGATGGTCTTCCTTATTCATATTTTAAACATTTCCTCCCCATTTTGGCTCTGTACCTTCATAATCTCTGCGGGTCACTACTTAGGGGATTAGTCCCTCATCCCCAATTTCTAGATTCATACAATACAGTTATGCCCAAACCACGGGAGAATTGTGCTGCTCCTACTAATTATAGACCTATAGCATTACTCAACTCTGCCTACAAAATATTTCCAAAGGTTTTGGCCAATATATGCTACCTTGACTAATTAGAAGGAATCAAGTCAGATTTGTTTTGGCTAGACAAGTGGGCGACAACATTGACAGACCATTGATTTAATTGATGTGGCAAATAAATGTAACACCCCTGCTTTGCTATTGGGCATAGACACCCAGAAAGACTGGTCCTAGGCCTTAGAGACTAGGATAGGCCTTTTTGTACAGTAATTCAAGTCCTGTACTTCTTTCCTTCATCTCAGGTTAAGTTTACACACAATATGTTATCTATGTTTCTTATACATAACAGCAGAAGGCAGGGTGTCAATTGTCTCCCCTAATATTTATATTTTGTTTGGGGCCCTTAGCCATAGCCATCTGAGTTATGGAGAATATTCAAGGAATTACTTTTTGGCATACAGAATATAAGCTTTCTGTATTTGCTGATGACATAACTAACTCTTACTAACCCCCATACTATTCTCTCAATATTACATTGCCTTCTAGAAGACTTTAGCTGTTTATCAGGCTATAAGATAAACTCTATACAAAGATGGAAACTTTACCTATTCATATACTGTACCTCCTTCTCAACTCTTTGTCATGCAGGTTAACTATCCTCACCTTTGGTGTCAGCACTCTATTAGGTATCTTGGCACCAATATCACCCCCACATATTTAGCCCTATATAACTCACATTTACCACCTCCTATGCAAGAAATTCATAGCCTATTGAAACAATGGGACTGCTGTGATCTTTCTCTAATGATCTGTATTACAGAGCTTACAATGTCCATACTTCCTAAATTGATGTACCTCTTTGAGACAGTTCTGGTTTCCATGTCTCAATTATATAATTTACAAAAGGGCTTTACTAAATTCAACCGACATTATAAGCATCATAGAATAGCCAGCTTTGCTCTATATTCTTTAAAAATTAGAGATGGATTTAAGCCCCTGATTTAATCAAATTTTAATATGCTGCACACCTCTGCCATATTACGTCCTGGTTCACTCAACATGCTCTCATATTATGGAGAGAGATCAGAGCAGAGCCAACTTTTTTGGCTCTTTTTTTTCGGTACATCATAACTTGCTGATATGGCCTAAGATTGAAAGTAGTTATGCCACCCTTTTTCTTGCCCCTATGGCTTTCATATTACCGATTTGGAAAGAATGTCAGCAGCCTTATTCTTTCATATCTGTTTTCATCCCTAACAAATGTTTTATATAACCTGGAGATTACGGACAGTTTGTCTGCTATGCATATGTTACCCTGGGCACAAACCAAGCCATTCTGAATACAACACTTCAACATTCACCCTTCTACTCATAAAGTGTGTCCCTTTGAAGAGATTGCTTTTAGAAACGTCCCACCCAGTTACTTTATTTTTATGTGAAGTTTAAAAATGACTTACTAAGCAATCCCCCAATTTACAAAGTGTTGCATGAAGCTTTTTCAATAACAAGTGATCACCACTTATATGTGATATAATGGAAAAAGGATTAAGTACTCTATATACAGTATCTAGCTAGCACTATGGGGCAAAATCTGGTCAGTGGATGCTACATCTTCTGTATGTGTGATATAAGGAAAACATTTACAAGATTTTGATGTTTTGGTACAAGATCCCTAACATTTTACATGCATAATACATAATTCATCAGTGTCTAAAGATTACTGGCACTTTATACCATATTTTCTGGCAGTGTTGGCCCATCCAACCCTTTTGGGCACAGATGCTAGGACAAATATTGGGCATATCATTACAACTAGATCCTATCAACTGTCTTCTAGGACTGCCTTTCCTGGATATTTTCAAAAACTTGGCATACCCTGACTGCTGCCTGACAACTTGGGGTGAAGGAACTTGACTGGCCTGCACAGAGTCTTACCTCAACTCGATAGAACTCCTTTGGGATGAAGACTGGGGGCCAGGCCTTCTCGTTCGACATCAGTACCTGCCCTCACAAATGGGCTTCTGGAAGAATGGTCAAACATTCCCATAGCCACACTCCTAAACCTTGTGAACAGCCTTCCCAGAAGAGTTGAAGCTCTTATAGGTGCAAGGGTGGGTCAACTCAATATTAAACCCTACAGACTAAGACTGGGATGCCATTAAATTTCATGTGCGTATAAAGGCAGGCGTCCCAATACTTTTGGCATAATGAACAGAGCATCTCTGCTGTATGTCACTCTTATTGTAACCATTTGTCTTGTACTTGTTTTGAAAAACTTTAAATTTCTATTTATGGTACGGGCGCATGCACGGCGATCCAAAATGGTGGACGTGTGATCTTGGAGCTCCGTATTGACTCTGCCTTCTCAGCCTCCCTGTCTGCTCCCATTTTGCTTCCATCAGCCTAAGAGACCAAGTGAGCGCTTCTCCACAATCTGTCATGCCATATGGGTAAAATAGGGTGCCAGAAACCTTCTTCATCACCCTCACAGGAGCCACGGCCTACCCACATGAAGCTCTACCTCTCCTGCCCAATATCCCCAGCCTCAGTTATGATGGACAGCCAGCTAGCCGACAATGCTGAGAGCAGTGATCCCACCTCTACAAGTGATTCCACCTCATTGTCATCTCAGGTGCCTTATCTTACAGTGAAGGTAATGGATGACAAACTACAGGTGCTGTTGGAGAACATTACTCATTGCATATCTACAGAGGTGGGCAAAATAGCACAGGAGCTGCAGGGAGAGATAGCTCAGAAAGGTGAGTGCACAGATCATTTAGAAACAAAATTCGATTACTTAATTTAGTATATTTAAGCTCTCCAGAAGAACCAGTCTTCCAAATACAATTAAAACAAGAACATCATGAGAATAGGCAGCGCCGCCAAAATTTGTGAATTCACGGCATCCTAGAATCGGTGGGAGAAATGGATCTTAGATCTTATCTATTGGGCTTATTTGTCACTTTGGCGCCAACTATTCCAGACATTGACTGGAGACTGGAACTTGCACACCGATCCCTGGGTCCTAGTCCACTCTCTGGTGCTCACCCTCATGATGTTATAGTGCGTTTTCATTATTACAATAGCAAGGAATCCCTACTGAATAGCACTTGCAACAGATCTGCCATCAAAAATAAAGGTGATAAATTGCAGATCTTTAGTGATCTGTCTCCTATCACTCTAAACAAGAGACGCCTACTTCGATCACCTTCAAAAACACCATATGCCTTACTTTTGGGTATTTCCATTTCGCTTAACAGTAAACAAGGATGGCACCCAACATAGCATCAGGGATACACATGAAGGAGATACCTTATTTAAAGTTCTGGGTCTCTTCCATATGATGCCCTTCTACCACCTCCAATTAACACTTGACCAATCTCAACTCCAAGCAAGATCTGGACTCCCGTTAAATCCAAGGCTAAGTGAAATTTTTAGGCTCTATCCTGTGTGGCAAACTTGCTCATCAGAATTGGAGCGGAGTTCCCCCACAACCCTCTTTTTCGTGCCTGTCTGTTTAGTTGAGGCATTCCTCAGCCTCATTCCTACCCTCCTCCCTTCCTGAGAGGCAAACTTTATCTCCTGGCAAATGGTGTGGAACAACCTAAGACATGAGAAGTGGAGCCGGCCAGTCTGCAAAGGTGTCACTTTTATCACCCAAAACTATGTAAGCCCGCTCATTATCAAACCGACCAGAATAAGTGCACAGTCCTCAGGTCAACTGTATGGTTCATATCACGGGATATGAAGCTGGTAATTTAGTGTAGAGTTTCCCAATGACCACTCCCAAATCAGAGCCCCTCTCCCTTCCCCTGAGAGGGACCTTTAAGAGAGCAGGAGATCAAAGAACCTTTCGGCTCACAACTTGAATTTGCTAAAACCAGGCAAGGCAAGTAACTTACCCTGTATTTCCTCGCTATTCTATGTTTGCTGTGTCTTTGTATACATATATATATATTCTTGTGACATCTCTATAACTATTTATTTGCATCTGTTTGACCCTGTTAGAAATAAATCTTTCTTTCTGAAAGTGTTAAACTGTTTCTAAGCGCTTACTTGCAATTCACGAATCCCTGCCTTTGAAGAGACGCTACTGTGGTTATATCTCTGTATAACAGGTCCGCGGGCCGTGCTATATAGATCAATATTTCAATCATTATAGTGTATATTTGGTAACGGGAGTTTCCCAGTCTCCGACAAAAGTGGTAGTGGCAGTAGAGGGTTAGTTGCGTAACTAACCCGACCCAGTAACAAGCGCATTCAGGCTGCAGGCACCGATTGTAGTCCATTAGCTGGGCAATCGCTGTGTAGGGTGCAGCTGGGTGGGGCCTTGTTACGCGCGTCACACCGCGGTGTTGGATCGGCCGGCCCTTCGGTCACAAGTTTGGTGAGAAGTTCTGGGGTCTGACGCCGTGGGCGTGACGTATTACTGTTAGTCGCGGCTGTGCGATTGTCGCCTGTTGGTGGCGGCGACCACGGGTCGTGACGTCCTGAGCATCTCCCCTACAACCACCCACCTGACCTGCTAGCATAAGCTTTAGAGCATTCCACCTCCTTCTTTTCCATGGTGGCTGCTGTTGTCTTAACGCCTAATGTGCCCTCCCTATATCCCCCCCTTTTTTTGTGTGTGTGTGTGTGTGTGTGGGGGGGGGATTCTTTGCATTCCCATATGGTTATTGTGATATGAAAATTATTATATTGCTGCTTACCTATTTTTTTCTTTTTGAGAAGGCAGATAGCAACATCTGTGTTGTGTGTGTTTTGGTTACCACTATGTGCCCTCCTGGACCCCATGGTTATATCCATTGGCTTCTGAGATCCTGCTTAATCTCAGGATTCTACTTGTTAATTATGTTGTTAAAATGTCCCTGATGTCCCTTAATGTCAAGGGCTTGAACTCCATCAGAAAATGATGGCTGGTGTTGAAGGAGTTTAGGTCCTCTGACTATTTTAGGTCCTCTGTTATTTTTATTCAGGAAACTCATTTTTCACTTTTCCCTATATATATATATATATATATATATATATATATATATATATATATGGCTTCTGATTTTACAGGTAAAGCTGGTGGGGCAGTGCTCATGAAAGCCTCGTGTTCTTTGAAAGTGATTTCTTCTTTTCTAGATCCTCATGGCTGCTATGTCCTGTTGGACTGCAAGTTCCTAGGTACACCCCTGACCTTACTCAATGTCTACCTACCTAACTCAAATCAAATCTCTTATTGCTCACAGCTTTTGGAAAATCACTCACCCTCCTTCCACCAGTTTACTTTAGTGAGAGGTGATTTCAATATGGTGATATCTCCATCTAGAGACAGAAGGGCTCTCTCTGGGAATATGCATTCCAAATGGCTCTTAGGTCAATCCACAGTTTTTTGCAAATTACTGTGAAATTATCGCCTGCTAGATTCATGGCGAATTAGACACCCCCACCACAAACAATATACTTTTTTCTCACCAGTTCTTAGGATGTACTCAATGCTTGACCGCTTTCTTATCTCTCCTCTTCTATTACATTCCTTAATCTCTTCTGAAATAGGGACTACCATTTATTCTGGTCACTCATCTATCTCGCTACAAATACTGCTGGCCAGTTCCTCCCTACTCTCTTGTCACTGGCTTCTAAATGAGACTCTTCTCTCTCATCAAGCCTCTTGAGATCAACTGACCCAGGAGTTATTGGACTATTTTACTTTTAATACAGGACCAGTTGATGCAGTATCTCATTTATGGGAGGCCCATAAGGCCTCTAAAAGGGGGCAATGCATTTCCATAGCAGCTGCAAAGACAGCTACGCCCTGATCACCCATTCATCTGAACACTGCAGACCCCCATCGTATGGGACACCCGGGGGGGCTCCACATAGCACACATTTGGCTGGATCGGGCAGATCTCTCACATCGTTTAAACTTTTCATTCATCAACTTGTCCGATCTTCAATGCCAAAGACTGAATGTGTCTATAGGGTGGGTGATCGCTTGCTGCTAGCCTCTGCTTTTTAAGCCTGCAGACCCACTATACCAGGGACGGACCAGTACTTCCTAGAGGAAACTTATACATCCTGAGAGACACCTACTGGAGAGAGAGACACCTAGTGGACGAAGAGGGTCTTTGTCAGCCTCTTATTATCCTATGTGATGACCCATTAGCCCATACAGGGTAGACCATCTCCAAACCGGTTCTCTACCTGATGACATCTGGATTATTATTACAGGGCGCAAATATTATGCGCGTCTGGTGAGTGCGCATTACCTTACAATTTTTGCACTGATACCGGGTCCAGTGTCACCATAGCATGAGAAGCATCCTGTCACTATCATATTGGGACTTTCAATTGATATTAATTTTATTGATTTTTATTGGCTCACAACATTTTAGCGCTGCACATATTTGTTTAATGCATTTCCATAGGTGCGCATCTTAAGAAAGATGCAAATCTCATGAAAAGTAGTATTCTCCAACACCTCCGTAAAGCTGAAGCTTCTTACATCCGCAAAAATTTCCCGTCTGAGGGAAGTCAGTTTATTGCAATTATGTAATAAACCTAATGCACTCACCCTCTTCAAAGCTGAGAAGCAGCTCTTAGGGCTCGTTCACACTTGGCTGTTTTGCCAACGCTTGCCAAACGCCCCTATAGCGTTTGGCAAGCGTTGGTCCGGCGTTTGCGGAGCGTTTTTTAACGCTCGGCAAACGCTCCACAAACGCCGCATGCGCGGTTTAGCGGCGGTTGCTAGGAGTTTGCCGAGCGTTAATACCGCCCCACAAACGCCTATAATGCAGTTTGAGTGGTGTTACCGCTCCGCAAACGCCCCGCAACCGCACCGCAAACGCCGGCCGGGCGTTTGCGGAGCGGCACCATAGACGAGAATAGGAGGCTTCAAAGCCTTCTGACTCGACCAGAGGCGTCCGTTTTGCCGCGACGCAACGCGACGCGACGCAAACGCTCCCGTTAGAACAGCACCATGTGCTGTAATGTGCAGAATTGGCAGAGGCGTTTGGGAAGCGGTAAAAACGCCTCCCAAACGCCTCTCTGCCACCTGCACACAAGGCTAGTGTGAACGTAGCCTTATGGACAAAACAAAAAAACTATGAATTTGCTAGTAAACCTCATAGACTGCTGGTTTCTAAACTAAAGACTAGACCACCTTAATACTGACCATGTCTTTAAACCGGATGGTCGTCCAACCTATGGCCCTCAAGAAATAGCACAATGTTTTTACCACATATTATAGCAAACTCTATAATTGTCTTACACCTGAGGTTCATCCCCCATTTTCTAAAGATAACCTCTCAAATGCAGGTGTTATGTTTTAAGAATTAGCAGCAGTGACTAAAGATCTCCCTCTGCATAAAATGCCTATTATAAAGAATTTCTATGCACTCTGGCCCCTACTTTACTATCCTTACTCCTTGTTAACGGGAGAGTGCCCACATTCTCACTTTCTTCATTCCTACATCACTGTTATTCTAAAACCTGTAAAAAATGCTGCCTCCCTGGATAACTATAGGCCTATTGCCCTTTTGAACTCTGATTATAAAATTTTCACAAACATTTTAGCTAATAGATTATCTAAGATACTACCATACCTGGTTCATAGAGATTTGGTCAGGTTCAATCTGGAGAGACAGGCGGGTGATAACACCCAACGGACTGTAGACCTAGTCGATGTGGTCAAATACTACAGTGCTTTTGATTCTAGACTCCCAAAAAGCTTTTGACAAGCTGAGTTGGCCATATATGTTTTTCATACTACAATACCTAGATTTTTGAGAACCTTTCCCTTAAGCTTTACTGGCCTTATACCTTATGCCTCAACCCCTACAGCCCAAGTTACCTTATACCTTATGGCTCAACCCCTACAGCCCAAGTTAAATTACCCCACACATCTTCTACTCCCTTTTGGCTATATATTGGGACAAAACAAGGTTTCCACCTTTCCCCACTATTATTTTTCCTCTGTCTAGAACCTCTGGCAGTGGTCATATGGGCTCATAAGGATATATGGGGTATCATGGTCAACCGCCTTTAATATAAATTATCCCTTTTTGCAGATGATATCCTCCTAACCTTGACTAATCCCCATACCTCCCTACCTAACTTACATGCCCTATTAGATGACTTTAGAACCCCCTTTCTGGTTATAAAATCAACACTTCAAAAACTGAAGCTCTGCCTGGTAATATCTCTGCAAAACGCTTTGCTTCTCTCCAGTCTAGCTTTCCCTACTGCTGGGGCTCCAAATCGCTCAAATATTTAGGTGTTCATATTACCCCTTCTTATGAGGCATTATTTCAGGCCAATTACATTCCCTTGTTTCAAGAGATATGTACACTACTGAGACAATGGCATACCTTCCCTATCTCATTCCTTGGCAGAATCAACATTTTGACAATGTCTGTACTACCAAAACCTCTTTATCTTTTTGAAACACTTCCTGTTCCAATACCCATAGCTCAATTGCACAGCCTTCACCGCTCCTTTACTAGCTTTATTTGGTGTGACAGGGCTCTCAGGATCCCTAATTCTAACTAACTCTAGAGGAGGTCTTGAGCCCTTGATCTAATCAAGTATTACTATGCTACACATTTGCAATTTGCGTCATGTTCTCTCCTGGTCAACCCTGTGTGCTTCTAACCACTGGACTGAACTTGAATCATGTTGCATACATCCAATACATCCATGTTCTCTGATTTGGTCACACTGGGTCATAGCATTTCTACTCATCCTATTTGGCATCTATGTTTTTCACTCTACAAATATGGCACACGTGTACGGAAATACTCATTGATTTCTACATGCTCACGACTAATAAATGTTGTATATAATCCAGCCATTCTAGACAACTGACCAAGACCTCATATGCACTATTGAGCCAGTGCCGCTGTATTTCAGTTAAAACACTTGGTACATCCATTAAATAATGAGCTACGTTCTTTTCAAGAACTGCAATCTACTAATGCTAATATACCCAATTCCCTGGTTTATTCTTACCTACAATTTAGACACTATTTCTCTACCCTGGTACCTACTTTAACTTTGAAGCACCCTTCTAATTTTGAGTGCATTTGTCTCTTGGGCCTTCCCAATTGAAATTGATCACTTCTAAGTAGAGAATTCTCCACAAATGCTATTCCCTTATCTGAGAACTTTCACCTTTATATGAATAAATGGAGCGTGATCTCCAACCCACCATTTCACTGCAAGATTGGCAAAAAATATGAGCTACAGCGCTTGATCTTCAAGGTGTGTTAATGAAAATATTTTCAAGCAAACAATTTATTGTTATAAAACCCCCTTATATCTTAAATCCTATAATCCACACATGCCTGACCTTTGTTGGTGTTGTGGCTCAGAAAAAGGGACTCGGTTCCATATATTCTGGTCATGCTCTCTGATAAAGACCGACTGGTCCTCCTATATATCTTTGGTCCATGAATACACTATAACTGTTGTACTTAGACTAGTTCATGTATCATGTATAGTTAATAAAAAAATGACAGGATTTTTAACTGTATCCAGAATTAAACAAAACGTTTGTACTTTAGACATAAAATGCTTTAATCTGAATGAAAATAGGAAATCTATATATCTTTTTACTGCAGTTGAGTACAGCTTCACAATTTAGTATATGCTGTCATATAACCCAAGTATATAAGATTCAAATTTTCCAAAAACCATGCAGTTGGTGGGGTTTTAAGCATAAAAAAAATCAAAATTAAAAAAAACGTTTTGCTCTCACATCCCTATATACATATACCTATGTGTCCGCAGTCTCTGATCATCCCCTGTACTGTGTCTGCAGTCTCTGGTCATCCCCTGTACTGTGTCCGCAGTCTCTGGTCATCCCCTGTACTGTGTCCGCAGTCTCTGGTCATCCCCTGTACTGTGTCCGCAGTCTCTGGTCATCCCTTGTACTGTGTCCGCAGTCTCTGGTCATCTCCTGTACTGTGTCCGCAGT
The DNA here is from genome assembly GCF_062004578.1 of Staurois parvus. NCBI lineage: Eukaryota > Metazoa > Chordata > Amphibia > Anura > Ranidae > Staurois > Staurois parvus. The sequence goes on along the minus strand of NW_028317867.1, from coordinate 5,844,340 downwards.
CTCTGGTCATCTCCTGTACTGTGTCCGCAGTCTCTGGTCATCTCCTGTACTGTGTCCGCAGTCTCTGGTCATCCCTGTACTGTGTCCGCTGTCTCTGGTCATCCCCTGTACTGTGTCCGCAGTCTCTGGTCATCTCCTGTACTGTCTGCAGTCTCTGGTCATTCCCTGTACTGTCCGCAATCTCTGGTCATTCCCTGTACTGTGTCCGCAGTCTCTGGTCATCCCCTGTACTGTGTCCGCAGTCTCTGGTCATCCCCTGTACTGTGTCCGCAGTCTCTGGTCATCTCCTGTACTATGTCCGCAGTCTCTGGTCATCCCCTGTACTGTGTCGGCAGTCTCTGGTCATCCCCTGTACTGTGTCCGCAGTCTCTGGTCATCTCCTGTACTATGTCCGCAGTCTCTGGTCATCCACTGTACTGTGTCCGCAGTCTCTGGTCATCTCCTGTACTATGTCCGCAGTCTCTGGTCATCCTCTGTACTGTGTCCGCAGTCTCTGGTCATCTCCTGTACTGTGTCCGCAGTCTCTGGTCATCTCCTGTACTGTGTCCGCAGTCTCTGGTCATCTCCTGTACTGTGTCTGCAGTCCATTGGTTCAGAATTTTTTTTTCTTGTTTTTCTCCTCTAAAACCCCGTCTTATGGTCAGGTGCGTCTTATGGAGCGAAAAATACGGTAATTGATGTAAATAACAGTCAGCATAATAATTGTTATCAACTATTAAGTGTGCAATTCAAATTTTATTGAACAAACCTCCTAATGATAACAGTATTTTTTTAAACATAAAAAACTTACAATGCACCGGTCCAAATTATTACGCACAGTAAGTTTCAAAACACTTTATAGGTTGTAAAGAACTGAAAATTGTCATTTGTTGTGTTTGCAGCATATTTACTGAAATAAAAAGCTATTTCAATCAAACTTTTAACAACATTTTAACTTTTTAAACATTTTAACAGGTCTCGTTACATTTTAACATAGGACCCCTTATTTGATAGCAGCTTCACAAGTCTTGCATCCATTGAACTTGTGAGTTTTTGGACAGTTTCTGCTTGAATTTGTTTGCAAGATGTCAGAATAGCCTCCCAGAGCTGCTGTTTGGATGTAAACTGCCTCCCACCCTCATAGATCTTTTGCTTGAGGATGCTCCAAAGGTTTTCAATAGGATTGAGGTCAGGGGAGGATGGAGGCCACACCATGACTTTCTCTCCTTTTATCCCCATAGCAGCCATTGATGCAGAGGTATTCTTTGCAGCATGAGATGGTGCATTGTCATGCATGAAGATGATTTTATTACGGAAAGCATAGTTCTTCCTTCTGTACCAGGGAAGAAAGTGGTCAGTCATAAACTCCACATGCATTGCAGAGGTCATCTTTACACCTTTGGGGACCCTTAAGGGGCCGACCAGCTCTGTTCCCATGATTCCGGCCCAAAACATGACTCCACCACCACCTTGCTGATGTCGCAGCCTTGTTGGAACAGGGTGGCCGTCCACCAACCATCCACTACTCCATCCATCTGGACCATCCAGGGTTGCACGGCACTCATCAGTGAACAGGACTGTTTGAAAATTAGTCTTCATGTATTTTTCTGCCCAATGCAGCCGTTTCTGCTTGTGAGCATTGGTTAGGGGTGGCCGAATAGAAGGTTTATGCACAGTTGCAAGACTCTGGAGGACTCTACACCTTGATGTCCGTGGGACTCCAGAGGCACCAGCAGCTTTAAATACCTGTTTGCTGCTATGTAATGGTATTTTAGCAGCTGCTCTCTTGATCAGATGCATGGATCTGGCAGAAATCTTCAATGTGCCTTTATCTGCACGAACCCGTCTGTGCTCTGAATCAGCCACAAATCTCTTAATAGTGCGATGATCACGCTTAAGTTTTCCTGAAATATCTAATGTTTTCATACCTCGTCCAAGGCAGTGAACTATTTCACTCTTTTCGGCAGCAGAGAGATCCTTTTTCTTCCCCATATTCCTTGAAAATGGTGCTCTGCTTAATAATGTGGAACACCCTCCTTTAGTAGTTTTTCCTTAAATTGGGCTCACCTGCCAATCTAATTATCACAGGTGTCCAAGATTGTTTTCAGTGATCAAAAGAGCCCTGACACACAATGCCATCCATGAGTTAAACTGAAAAACAAAATATTTCATCTTTGTGACACTTAAATAGAATGTGCATAATAATTTGGAACAGGGTGTGTATATATATATATATATATATATATATATATATATATATATTTACTATTTTGGGCCACTTTTCCTTAGATATCTCCTCTTTTTTTTATTATCAATTACCATTTACCACCAAATGAAAGCCCAATTTGTCCTGAAAAAATGTGGTATTATCCACCTGGATGTACAAAGTAGTTGTGATGATATGGACAATTTTACTAATACATGTCAAACTTGTAAAATTTTACTTAGGCTTTAATATTTTTTTTACCATTCAGCGTGAAGGGGTTAAATTATTCTTCACTCCTGCAGTCTTCCTTCTCATTGTGCAAACACCCCTTTTCCATGAAATTTGCATTGCTTTGCTGCCTAGCTTTCTAACCAGTAGTCTAACATTTTATCGGAGGACATTGAGGGTCATGCCAGAGCATTAGGCAGTGGAGGAGTATGCCAGCTGCCAAAGCAGTGAGAAATAAGGTATGTATTTGTACTTATTTATTGTCCCTCATCCAATAACACATGCAATGCTGAGGGGCCCCCACTGCATGGTTAAGTTTAACAGCAGCCAAAATTGGGGCGTTGACCCTAACACCTAGCCTTCTTAGCACCATTTGTAATCCTTTATCTATTCCCAGGTAAAAATAGGTTAGGTTACTTAGCAGAAATTAATATTGCAGCTAAAGTACTTTATTGTATGCATATCAAGTCTATTAAAAAAAGGGAACTCAAGTTAGTGAAAAGGTAATACTTTTTTATTCTAATTCATGTGGAGCGTATATGACATGTGTTATTACATGTTATGGTACATCAAACAATTGGTCATAGAAAAACACATTTCCCTAAACCCAGTACGGGTATGTCTTATAATAATTAGCTGTGGATCTAAAAGAAAAGATTTTTTTCCTTTTACACTGCCATCTTCCTACTATTTTTACAAATTAAATATAAATATTTTGTTGCACTTTTTGCAGAATAAAACCACAAAAACGGCACAGTTATTGCCCAATTAAATTTTTAATTATATTCAAAAAAGATAGTAATTAAGATTTAAATTAGAAACACAAAATAATTTAATAGTTAATTGTGAACTCTAATTGAGCGAGTGTTGTCTATAGTAACTCAAATAGTCTGTGACACTAATATCCAATTAAGCCTTTGAAGCTATGGTACAATTGTAATATTTCAATAAACAAACAATAATGCAAAAAGACAAACGTGAAAAGAAAAGTAAGTAGCTTTCATATTTTCAATAACATCTATATTCTATGCCGCAAACATATAGTGATGTGATTGGTGATGATAATGTTGCATGACATGCTTATTTAGGGAGTATACTTCATGACAGATGGAGAACCCTCACATGCCTGGTACCCTCTTTTTTTTAGCTAAACAAAATTCCCTACAGTTTTAGATCCATTACCTACCTGTATTGAACTATGTCCCAGGTTGTGCAGGCTGCTGGATCCTGGGGAAATGTTTACTGCAGGAATGCATGTCCTCTTCCTGTCTCTGTTCTTCAGTGCTGCAATGATTAACAGCTTCGGGTCTTCAGCAAAACAGCAGTACATATATTGTCTGATAGGGAAACACCCCCTCCTGCCCTCTCCTCCATTGCAAATAGTTAGTTTATTGTTTAAACTGCTTGTAAAACAGTCTGGGTATGGAGGAAATTATCCTGTGACTGAATAGACTCTTCCTTTATTCAAAGATCGTGTAGGACCATCTGCACTACTGTTCTGCCTAAAAACAGAATTAAGAGATAGGAAGAGGACAGGCATCCCTGCAGTGAAGATTTCTCCAGGATCCATCTAATGCACAATACAGTATGGGACATTAATGAAACTTCAGCTTTTAAAGTGTGTCTAAACCCAAAAACAAAATTTATACTGTAGCTTCTTTTTTTCCATTTTTTTGGTTTTCTTTCTTTTGGTGAGGCAATACCACCATGTTGTTCTTGGTTGACAACACAGCAGGGATATCATCCTAGGACAGAAATTATGTTAGCTCTATAGAACATCTGCCCCTCTCCTCATTGCTATAACATAGTGGAGTACTCATTTGTTTATAGAGGTGTGCTGGGCAGGATGATAGCACTGCAGTGTGTTAGGATCAATATGGGATTTTTCTGTACTGTATTTTATGTAAAATAATTTATATAACCAAATATTTTTAATTGTATATTTAACAGACCAAATTAGAGCAAATAGGATCCCTTAGGGATTATATTCAGTGCCCCATTTGCAAAGTAATGACTCTCAGAAAACAGCTTTGACAGTGTAGATTTCTAAAAATATAGAATGCCTTTTAAGAGTGCATAGGTAATAAAGCATACTTGTGTATGTGTGCAAAATCTGGTGCAGATCTGCAAAGAAACCAACCAACTTCCAATTGAACAAGCTGAAGTTAGAAGCTGATTGGCTACCATGCACAGCTGCACCAGATTCTGAGTGTGCCAGTTTTAGTAAATCTACCCCATAGTGTATGAATTGCAAATATCACAAGGTGAGCTTTTTTTCTCTCTTTTTTTTTCATAATTTACAAATAGTGGCAAATAGTGAAGAGTATAATTGCAAAAAAGACAGAAAAACACTTATTTCTCAAACATGTTGCTCTTTATCGCTTTATCTGTGTGGAGAAGGTTTAGAAATACCATTGAGAAAACCAATTGCATCTACTAACCTTGGGGATATATTTATAGTTCATTCTATATTTATAGACCTCCAGCTTAAAGGTGTATTCTATCCAAATCGGTTGATTAATCACTTCCTGATCTCCTAGTGTGCTTGGTACTTACTGACTCAGATGCTCTGACCACAGCATTACCAGGCCACTCTAAATAGACACCACTTCTAATATCTAGGATTTCTCTTCTGCTTGGGAAACCCTTCTCTCATGGCCACATGGCAAATACAGTCAAAATAATAGGTCATAGTTATAAAAAATTACATTCTCTGCAACATTCACTAACGTCTTTCACCATACATATAACATATATGCTGACATCTTTACCAGCTGAAAAATACATTTGCTGACACCTGTTCTTCAGTAAGAAAATGTAGTTACTGTAACTTTTGCCCAATGTATAACAGGCTGAATGTTTCATTTCTGCAATTTGTCAGACACTATAAAAAAAACAAACATTCACAATGCTAAGCTGGTGAATAATTCTAATGAAAACACAATGATTGCCCATTCAAACTTCAGTTTTGGAGCAAAAACAATTTTTTACATAATAGGTGTTTACATTAATCATAGTACTGGCATTTATAAGTTCCTTCATATTTCCAGGGTTCACTCAGTTTTGTTTGCCTTACTGAACATAGCACATCTCTATGCACAATGAAGTATCTTTGGCTCATAACCACTTGTCTTAAATTTTTCTCTCAACCACTGGGATTGCTGACAATCTTCTCCTTTAGAGCTCATGCACCTGTTTCCTGGATACTGGTACACTAGGCTTCCATAAAGGGGGAGATTTACTTTTTGTTTGATTTTCAAATCATTATTGGGGTCAAATCAACATTTGATTTCACCACAGTGACAAAAAAATTTGAAGGAACAGGATGGAAAAATGTTCTCGAATGAACACATTCTAGTGAATGTCATTTTCATTCAGGAATGTCCAGTTGTTCAAAAAATGGAATGTTAAAAGCAAATTAAATTTTGAAGTACTTTCAAACAACTTTTGTCAAGTTATCGAAGGTCAGAATTTTAGTACAAATATTTGTTTGAATTTGCATTCAGAAATCTTCTATTTTATAGCAAGCTTCAGAGATTTTATTAGGGGTAGGGTTTGAGAAGGAATATTTAAGTAATGTGTTAAGTGGGGGTGGGGGGCTGTTAAAGGTTTCTTTTAGGGGTTTGTTCAAGTGATATGTGTTTAGGTAGGCTAATGGTTGGAGGGGGTGACATTAGTGTAAAAGACATATTAATAGTTAGGAAAACAATAAGCAGATACTGTACATTATGCACAAAAGATCTTGGTGCCTCATACCAAAACAAATATTCAACAATATAACACAAAATTCAGTAATAGGTGTCCAGATGAGAATAGTTCAAACCAATCACTTCCCCAGTCAATCACAACTAAACTGTAAATTTGCACACATATTGGTAGCCTGGGCTGGGATAGCTATTAAGCACAGCTGACCTGTGCCTATAGAGGGGAGCCAAAAAGGCAACTTTTTTCTGTATAGTCACTGGCCACACATATTACTTTTCATAAGTAATCATGCACACATATCCTAAAAGCATATTTACATACAGTATAATATTGAACAATATACTGAACAAGATTAGAACCAATAAAACAAAAAGTATTATGTGTAAATGTGGTTATGCCAGTGATAGTCTATTGACTTATACCCCCATGGGTCCATAAAGAATTGAGCTCTGTCATTTCAAAACCATTTTTACTAATTTTTAGGGTCTCTTTAATGACTGGCATAGTACCACTGGATTGGCATAAGGCCAATGTGGTGCTTATATTTAAAAAGGGGTCAAAATCTTTACCAAGTAATTATAGACCTGTTAGTTTAACTTCTATAGTTGGGAAGATACTGGAGAGTTCAATAAAAGACCACATAGATGAGTTCTTGCTGGAGAAAAATATTTTAAGCAATAGACAACATGGATTCATGAAAGACAGACGTTGTCAAACAAATCTGATTTCTTTTTATGAGGAGGTGAGCAAAACCTTGGACAGAGGGGTGGCGGTGGACGTGGCATACTTGGATCTTGCAAAAGCGTTTGATACAGTTCCCCACACACGGCTAATGTGTAAGGTAAAGTCTACAGGCTTGCAAAAATCTGTATGTAAATGGATAGAAACCTGGCTAAAAGATTGTATTGAAAGAGTAGTGGTTAAAGATTTATACTCTGAATGGTCTAGAGTTGTCAGTGGTGTACCCCAAGGTTCAGTGTTGGAACCCTTACTTTTTAATATATTTATAAACTATATAGGGTCTGGGTTTAAAAATCCCATTTCAGTCTTTGCAGATGACACCAAGCTGTGCAGTGGAATAACGTCCTTACAGGAAGTCTTCAACTTGCAAGCCAACCTCAATGCACTGTTTAATTGGGCAACTGTGTGGCAAATGAGATTTAGTGTTGATAAATGTAATGTGATGCACTTGGGGACTAAGAATATGCATGCATCATACATACTAGGTGGTGTACAATTGGGCAGATCAATAGTGGAGAAGGATCTGGGGGTTTTGGTAGATCACAAGCTTAATAATGGCATGCAATGCCAAGCTGCGGTCTCTAAAGTGAGCAAAATCCTCTCTTGTATTAAAAGAGGTATAGACTCCAGAGAGAGAGATATCATATTACCCCTGTACAAATCATTAGTAATGCCTTATTTGGATTATGCAGTTCTGTTTTGGGCACAAATTCACAAAAATAACATTGGGGAACTGGAGAAAGTACAGAAAAGGGCAACCAAACTGATAAGAGGCATGGAGGAGCTCAGCTATGAGGAAAGATTAGAGGAACTTAATTAATTCTCTTTTGAGAAGAGGAGATTAAGGGGGGATATGATCAACATGTATAAATACATCAATGGTTCATATAGTGAACTTGGCGTAGAGGTATTCACTTTGAGGTCAAGGGGGCACAAGGGGGCACTCTTTGTGTCTGGAGGAAAAGAAATGTAATCTCCAAACACAGAATGGTTTCTTCACAGTAAGAGCTGTGAAAATGGGGAATAGATTTCCTCAAGAGTTGGCTCTGGCCAGCTCAGTGGATTGCTTTAAAAAAGGCCTGAATTCTTTCTTGGATACACAGAATATAACTCGTTACTATTTATAGGTAAAGTTGATCCAGGGAATATCTGATTGCCTCTCGGGGGTTCAGGGAGGAGTTTTCCCCCTGCAGGAGCAAATTGGATCATGATTTGCTGGGTTTTTTGCCTTCCTCTGGATCAACTGTGGGTGTAGGGTTATAACTTTTTTTTTTTTTAATGGTTGATCTGGATGGACTTTTGTCTTTTTTTCAGCCAGACTAACTTTGTAACTATGACTTATGTGTTAAACACTGCTTGCCTGAAAATCTAGCCTGGCTTGATACTCTATAAAGTACAAAGGACTCTGCAACATACACTTGAATTACAAAAAAATAATGTATATACACATTAACTGACAATATGTTTACAAGCAATTTTTATGCTTACTGGAGGTCTCCTTTAGATGTTTGGGTGTTTAAAAATACAGCTTCAACGAACCATAGTAACATTTTCTCCTTTTAATAAATCATCGCTTTTATATAATGTGTAATACTTATTAATGCTGACATTGATCATGATAAATGTGTCTGTAAACAAAGGTTAATGGACCATCCCTTTTGTGTAATTCTTGACATTTTACTTTATTTAACTGAAATTGTTTATGAAGCTCAGCCACATGTTTACCATTTATTTTAGACACTATATGAACATCCAAAGATTATTAAAAAAAAGGTGATGTACCGTATTTAACATTTTATGAAGTATTCCAACCGGAATCTAATCACCTCTACACTTTAATTTATTTTACTTACCACAGTTAAAATGTAATTTTAATACACAAAATGTTATAAAGGTAGTGATAATTGTTAGTCATTTGACCAAATTTGCTACAGTCTGTCAAGGATGAAGTTCATCAAATATAATAAAACATGATCCATCCTGCTGGTACCAAATTATCAGTTTGTGTATAAGAGTACAGAAAATTATTGGACTGTGAGGCCTAATAAGAAAATCATAAAAAGCTATCAAATGCGCTCACAGCTGCTGCTCTTATATAAAATACTAGAGGCCATGTTATATCCTGAAAAAATGACTTGAAACTGTTGTTTCATTGATTTCATTCTGAAGTAACTGTCTAAGAGTTTAAACTGGAATTGAAATAAAAAAAATGATAATGTATTATTTATATTAGGATAACTTGGCGTGCGCATTTTAATTAAAGATGAGGTGCAAAATAATTGACAGTTTCAAATAGTCACTTGGTAAATACAAAAATTAAGCATGGAAATACAAGCACATGCTTCTTGTCCAAGGCTTGCAATGTTTGAAGACACCAGGGCACCCACTCTGTAATATATTTTAGTAGTTTGTAACTTGTTCTTCTAAGAATACCTGATCCTGAATTTATGATTCTAAAGGTTTGGAATTCTCAGCATCCTAATCTCTCTCCAATCAAATATTGCACATATTTGTTGCAAATCCATTATGCACTGATAATAAAAAAAAATGTATGCCCCTTTAACACCAAACCACAGGAAGCATTGCATAGATGTAGACCTGAGTTAAATAATCTGCATAGCATACAATAATCTAGCAAAAGGCCTTCACGTGCCTTTAGGAAGCTTTTTTATAACTGGCAATTGGATTATTGGGTAAAAATCAAGTTAAACACAAACAATAAACTTAATTTCTCAACATTGGTCTGTTAAATATACCATTGAATGTGTTTTGTTATTTTTGCTTGACAAGTGTAAAGAACACTGTACCTGTTGATCCAGAAAATCTAATGCATTGATAGCTTCTTTTGCTGTCTGCCTAAATTGCATTCACCATTGTTCCCAACAATCTTGGTGGGCTACGAACCACTTCTCCCTGTAGCACCCTCTTTTTTCAGCTAGGGGGAGTTAGACCCTAATGGTTAGTCAGGAGCTGTTAGCAGCTCAGGTGTAATAGCCAGATGGGTCAAATTGTGGGGGTTTTCTGTAGTCCTTTCCTAGGGTGACATTGATCATCCTCCATAGATACATTACAGTAAATAAGTATGGTTACTGTAGGACAGAATATGCATCGCTGGCATAATCACTAGGTTAAAATATATAAAAAAAAAACTAAACACTGTGGCTCCCACATTGCAGTGAGTAGGCTGCAATATGTTACATGTTTGTTATTTGGTTAAGGTACAATTAAAGATAAAACAACTGGCCTTTCTGAGACACTGGCAACTGGAGAATCTATTCTGCACTGCATGACATTTGAACTACTGTATGTCCAAAGGTCTCAGAAAGGCCAGTAAGTGGGCTTTTGGATAAGCCATAGTGTCAGTGTATAGTAAGCTACTGCAATGAAAGAATAGGGAAAACTGAAAAATTGTACATGCCGATGTTAGAGTCCACTAGGAAACTGTAATTTAATTCTGATTGCCAGCTCTTTAGAAAATCAACCTCTTTTCTTGTTGTCCTTAGTATTGGGGATCTTTGTGTCTTTAATTGTATTTTGTAAACATTTTGATCTCAGCAGTCACTTTTATTTGCTGCCCTGTCCATAGCAAGATTTTCTTTCTGTAAGGCTTCATTTTGCAGAACATAATGCATTTGTTTCCAAGGAGTGCTATCTTGGTGGTTTTTATTTTTTTTTGGAGGTGAATTGTTTATGTTATGCTCATAGGGCCTTTATTTAAGGTCAAGTTTTTTTTTCACAGAAGGACTTCCCTTAAAAATACTGTAAGTAGGCTATTTTTTTAGATTTAACTGTTTAGAAGTGTCATTTTGGGGTTACCATTTCTTTGAGAGTTTTTATTTTTATTGATAGGGCCTTTTTAGGTTTGGGTTGCACTGGTTAGACCTATTATCCATGATAAAACCAATGCTGCTCCTGGCCATTTTCACAATTGTCTATTCTTTGAAGTATTTTAGTTCCTGTAGTAAAGCCTTACCTGTGCTCTTGTCTCTATTAAATGTGGGCCTAGTCTTGCTATTTAAAATTGTCTTGCCACAGACCAATTTTATTCTGTTGTGTCATCCTTGGTCTATTCTTGTAGTGAAACCCTTACCTGTACTCTTTTTCTCTAGTATTTTTCAAACAATAGTCCCTTATTAAACATGGAATTTTCATAGCCAGTTTGACATTGCTTTATCATCTTAATCTTTAAATTCTTGATGAATGTTTGCTAAAAATTTACCAGGACATTTTTGCATTAGCAAGAATTAGGTATGCCCCTGGCAGTCAGTGGGAGGATCTAGTTCTGTATGGGTAGAATTTGACTGACAGAGACATCAGATCAGACTCAATAGGGTCTAGCACTAGCAATAAATCTACTAGTCCCTCCCCCCATGGCCAATGAATGAATTACTCATTTAACTGGCATGACATTACACATTGCTAATATTTACATATCAACCCTGAGTAGCAGTTGAACAAAGCTTTTACAATGCAGCTGAAGCATCCAGGGTGTCCAAAATAGACAAAATGGCAGCCACTCAGTTTTAAACTTTTTGATGGCTAGCTTGAAGGCTGAGGACCTCCTTTGTACTGTTTTGCATATTGCCCTGCCCATGTGGAGAATGGACAGGGTGGACAGCACCAACAGGTAAAATAGTAATCTATGCAAGTAGCAAGGAGGATAAATCCCCACACCAAACTAATCAATCTGTAATAAAAAGGAGTTACAGCACAGTAAGTGTACACTTAAAGCCAGTAATGTAGCAACTTCAGGCATCCCTGCCATAGTTTAGTTACCAACCTGCACCATGCAGTAGAAATGGAGATATGAGTGCTTGGGTCCTAAATAGTTTCATATATACAACAAATGAGATATAGTACTCAGCATAAATGAATACACCCCTTTTGAAAGGTAAGACTTTAATCAATATCTCAATGAGCACAAGAACAATTGCCAACATTTTTACAAAACTGAGTTTTATAGAACACTTGTTTAGCTCATTACATGAAAGTAAGATTAAAAGTGTAACTTAGATTACAAAATCTTCAGTTCTACTCAAATTAATTAATGCAAAAATTATTACACCCCACATAAAAAATTACTGCATCTAGTATTTTTATATGACCTCCATGATTTGTACGGACAGCACCAAGTCTTCTAGGCATGGAATTAACAAGCTGGCGACATATTTCAACATCTATCTTTTTCCATTCTTCAAAAACGACATCTGTTGGAGCCTGAATGCTGGATGGAGAGTGATGGTCAACTTGTCTCTTCAGAATTCTCCATAGGTGTTCAATTGGGTTCAGATCAGGAGACATACTTTGCCACTGAATCACTTTCATCCTGTTCTTCTTTAGAAATGCAGCAGTGGAATTAGATGTGCGTTTTTGATCATTGTCTGTTGGAACGGTACGCAGCGACCAAGGGCACGATGGTAGCATCTCTTTTAATATAGACCAGTACATCTGTGAATCCATGATGCCATCAATGAAATGCAGCTCCCTGACACCAGCAGCACTCATGCAACCCCACAGAAGGACACTGCCACCACCATGTTTCACTGTAGGCACCATGCATTTTTCTTTGCACTCCTCACCTTTGCGATGCAATACAGTTTTGAAGACATCAGTTCCAAAAACATTTATCTTGGGATCATCACTTCAAAGTACAGAGTCCCAGTAGTCTTCTTCTTTTTCAGCATGGGCCCTGGCAAATTCTAGGAAGGCGTTTTTGAGCATGGACTTTAGGAGGGGCTTCCTTTGTGAACGACACCCATGCATGCCACTGCTCTGCAGTGTATGCCGTATAGTGTCACGGGAAGCAATCACCCCAGTTTGACTTTCTACTTCTTTAGCTAGCTGCAGTGAACTTGCATGGCGATTTTCTTCAACCCTGCTCATCAGAAGATGATATTGTTGGGGTGTTAAATTCCATAAAAAGCCTGGACGTCTCTGTGAGATGGTTGCAGTTCCATTTTTGTTAAATTTTTGTATCATTTTTGCTACATTATTCTGACTGATAAGTAAAACTTTGCTGATCTTCTTGTAGCTTTCACCATTCTTTTGTATAGAAGTTATTTTCTTTCTCAGGTCTTGTGACATTTTATAATCAACTGTCTGCTGGACACCCTTTTAATTAATAAATAGACTCACCTGTAGTTGAATTCTTGTTAAAGAATTGTGTTGTCTAAAATTTAGCTTTGCTCCTTAGACTTTCATTGGGGTGTATTCATTTTTGCAACATGGCCTTGAATTAATTTGTTAGGAAAAATACTTGTCTGTGTGTGCAAATTAACAAATCTTGTTTGCAATCAATGGCCCACATTTGTAGGAGCATTTTGAAGTATAGTGTCCCATAGAAAATGTTGATTTTGAAAGAAAAGTAAAGGTTTTCTGACAAATATATTGGGGTGTACTCATTTATGCTGAGCACTGTACTAAGGAGTTTTTGCCACTTATTAACCTTTACCTTCAGCAAACTCTTGCCTATAAAATGGGGATACTTCGTTAACATACAGTATATTGCAATACATTTTTAAGCTGGTCAACTGCATCAGAGCACTCTCTGTTTGCCCAGTCCCTACTTTCTTGCAGATTTGCCAATTCATATTTACTAAAATAGCTACTCTTGAGAGTGTGGCCAATATGGAGCAGACATAGCTGAAGATGAAAACATCTGTGGACCCCACTCAATCCATAAACATCCACAATGGGAAAATAAATTAAGAGGCAGGACAGCACCAGCAGGTAAAAATAGACCTCTGTGCAAGTAATCAGGTGGATTCCCAAATACGCAACCCAACCAATCAATATGTAATACAAAGGGTTTACAGCAAGGAAAGCAGATATGTACAGTATAGCCAGTAATGTAGCAATGTCAGGCATCCATGTTCCTCTTTAGTTATCAATCTACACCATGCAGTAGAAATGGAGATATTAGTGCTCAGATCCTAGATATTGCCATGTATTAACCCTCACCTATAGCAAACTCTTGCTTATAAAATGGGGATTCTTAGTTACCATATATTGCAACACATGCTAAAGCAGGCTAACTGTGTCAAAGTGATTTGTCTCTAATAGAAATTGGCAAATCTGCAAGATAGAGTAAGGTCTATCTGTATTACATATAATGATAATTTCTCTCTGCAGTAATCACTTTGAACAAATTACTACCATACACTTTCTCCAGTGACTTCAGTACACTGAACATTATTGATGTCTATCCAGTGCAGATGTTGAAGAATCTACCACAGAAATAAATAGGAAAAATTAAACTCTCCAAACTATTTGCAACATTCCCAGCAATAACAGAGCTTATAAGTTAAAACTATACCATCATTCCATAAACTGGATCACTTAATTAAAAGTTTGGTACTGTAAAGAGCAAACTGGATATCAGTAAACACTCCTTAAAGTCCTAAAAGTGATCATCTTATGCACATGTATTCTCCATTACCTATGTATAACATATTTGTCATGCATTGTATAACAAGTACCACCTAAGTGACACAAAAATCTAATAAAATAGTATGTTTAAGAAGAATCTGCCCAGGTTACGTTATGGGAGGTTCAGTGATCCCAGCGTGATGCCCCTGAAACCTTAACTTACTGCTGAACCCTAATGAAGTCTCTGCGAGGTGAATCTAGGTAATAAATTCTGGCCATTTTCAGGACCAATAGTCTAATTTATGTCATAAAAGGGCATAGGGAACTGGGCACTGCCATTGGACACCCGTATCAAGGTAAAAATATTTTCTTTAAGCACTTTCAGGCTGCCTGTATGCAATGTACTGTGGACAGGTGGCAGCTACAAGACCAGAGACGTACCTGTACATCGCTGTTTTTTTGCCAAAATGGGTCAAAATGGGGGGGGGGGGGATCTCAGTAATCAGGACACGATGATCATGCGATCACTATGCGATCACTTGATCACAATGACAACAAAGCTTTCATGAATCAATCTGATTCATGAAAGCTTTGCTTCTGTTCCTGGAGAGCTTTGATTGTTCCACAGCTCTCACATGACACATGGGGCCAATCACAGCACCCTGTACTGTGACCAGCTGGAGCCAATCACAATTCACTATTATAAGAACTTAACACATTCATGACAGTTCAAAGCAAGCTTTGCATTGCAGTATGTGACGGAGGAAAGGCAGGACAGAACACACAGAGAGGATGACAGATGTATAATAATAATAATAATAATAAACGTCATTGCTCATGCAATGCAAAGTGTAAAAAAAACAAGAAGGCCCCACAGTGTAAATCCTTTGTCACTCACGTAGTACATTGATGTATTCATAAAAGATTTGCTTCTATTCCTGGAGATCTGTGATTGGTCCACAGCTTTCATATGACACATGGGTCCAATCACAGCACCCTGTACCATGTGACCAGCTGGAGCCAATGACAGATCACAATTATATCGAGCTGTCATGAACTTAACACATTCATGACAGTTCAAACCAAGCTTTGCATTGCAGAGTAATAATCTTCATTGATCAAGCAATGCAAAGTGTAAAAAAAAACAGCCCCACAATGTAAATCCTTTGTCACTCGCGTAGTCCAGTGATGTAGATCCATGGACAATAACAATGAATGATGCCTGCTAACACACAAATACTGATCCACTGACACTTCTGCTCCTGTTGCAATACCAGCCAAAATTGGCTTATCCCTGGGCCAGCATCTGAATTATAAACAAAGGGTGGGATTGCTGGGTGATGTCATCAAATACCACAGCCATATTTGGTCAATGATGCCTGTGAGCATTTATTTGTGATCTTTGCTTGCATTCAAATGCTGGCTGGGAATTTCCCAACAGGTAGATGAATGAGGCTTTGCATCACTGTCTTTCAGCATGCTGGTGGACATTGGCTTCCTAGGAATCAGAAACCAGTAGCTGAAAGCTGTCACATTTAGCAACAGTAGTAATACTGCTTCCTTGCCCCTTCACAAATTACCCTTGTCTCATTGTTAAGGTACAAGGACGTCTTCTTCACCTCAGATGCTATAAGAAGGGGGTGAAGTAATATAGAGGGGGTCTTACAGTGGAATATGGAAGCCCCTGTTGTAATAAAGGGCAACCCAAATATTCTCCCAGGGGAATGGGTACAGGGGTACATTAGTGCTCCCTATCCATTGCCACAAAGAGTAAATAAACAGTAAATGAAGGCGCACACACACACCCACCTTAAAAAAAAACTTTTATTGTAATAAAACCTAAATGCCATAATGTGAACTGTATCAATCATCCCCTGATGTAATTCCACATCAATCACAATGCCCAATGATGGCATCAAGCAATGTAACTCCAAATCAGCCAAGGCGACCATTATCTTAGGATCTTTACATGCTGCACTCACATCTCTGATTGACAGATTCCCTAGTTATAGTAATGTAAACACACAGCCAGGAATCCTGGGTGATGCCATTAACCAAATCTGATCAGGACCAAAGGGGATGGATGGTTGCATGATCACAGCCCTCTTTTTCCTTACCACCAAGACTGCATTCTTGGATAGGGGGCCTGGTTGGAATATCACAATTTTGTCACAGTACTCATTTGTTGCCACTAGGTGTTCTCGGCCTGATGACTATCATTTCACCCACTTCCTCTGAGCCTTTGTCATCCTGCACTTATTCCCAGTCTGTGACAGAGAAGAAAGAAATAGCACAGTGATGAGCTCATCTCTCTGTCTCTTTGCTTTCTCTTCCTCTGAGCTTTTTTTTTGTCAGCGCATCAACTGATTGGCTCCTTGTACAGTTTCCTCCTCTCAGACTCCACCCCCCCCCCACACACACACACTGTACAGAGCATGCAAGAAGCTAATGTCGGATCAAATTCAGGTTCCTACATTGCTTGCATTTAAAAAAAAATTGAATGATGTAATAATGATTACAGCACTGCATTATTCTGTGACTTTTACATATGCCCAGAGTTCAGCTTTAAAATATATATATCCCTTAATCAAAGAAAACATTTTCTTGCTACCCTGCTACCCCCAGCTAGTGTTCTTTGAATCTAAAATGCCCCTTTAAATAGCTAAGCTATTGAAACCATCCATTATGTTTCCAGAAAACCAAAATATTTACTGATGCCTGCTTTATGTATGATTTAATATTTGTGAAAAAAATAAACTTGTTATAATGAATGTAGAAGTAGCAAAGTTCCCCCTGAAGCACTGCTGTAGGTCAGGCAGTGTTGAAATAATTGTTGTCTTTGTTTTTGAAGCAATGAATATACATGTCATTTTGAGTAAATAAGCACAGCCATATGCTAGGTTTGCAGGCTGATGACTTGTTTATAGCCTAATCTCTGTTTTGATCTGTTCCCATCAGTGTCTTTCCTTTCATTAAATGAAAAAAAAACATTATCCCCACCAACACTACATAAAAGCAATGTGAATTATTTGGGGCACTAGTATAGAGATAAATGAACAGAGATACTAAAAGAGTAATGCTTACTCTTTGTAAGGACCAGTAGTATACTGCAACACAGGGATCGAGGAATCCAGCATTAGTGCCAAGGCTAGGAATAGGACATGATTAAGGCCTGTCAATAATAGAAACAACAAAGGAGAGGGAAACCAAGACGGAAAGTCAGCTGATGTCATAGCCACAATATGAAGACAGATTTAAATCAGAAGAGGAAAAGAGAAATACTGGGCGACCAGCTATAGGTCAGGAGAAGGATTCATTTAGTAGAACAATAGCTTAATGGTAATCTGCCCCCCTCTACTTCTACTGCTCCTATAGGTGTGACAGTTGAGAGTACTAGAGTCTAGGTCTTAGCAGCAGAGGAACTGCCACGTTTCTGATCAAGGCTGAGCTGGCGAGAGGGCTGCCCTTACACCTCTTTCCCTGTTTCCCCTGGAGATGATGACAGGGTATAACAGCACATAGTGGCATGTGTGCCTGTAGGAGATCTGGTATCTTGGAAGCAGATGCAGAGTTGGAGCAGGCAAACTGGCAGTAGAAAGATACGGGATCTCAGATGTGTAGTAAGATCAGCAGAGGTCAGCAACAACCGGGCAGCAGGAGTGCAAAGTCAGGAACCAGGAGCAGAGTCACAGCCAGGCCAGGGTCAGCATCAAGCAAGCAGAAGACAAGCAGGAAGCAAGGTGGGATCACAAGCCAGAGTCAGCCACAGAGGTTCAGGAACAAGCAGGATGAACAAGCCAGGTCAGGATATGTATGAGTACAGGATCAGGTCACAAGCAGAAGGAGCTGACAACCACTCAGCAATGAACCTGAGTCCTGTAAGGCTTTCAATAGGCCACTAGGTACCAAAGTCCATTAAACAAGCACACACATGCATATAAGCACGTGCACAATGTTAATGCTCATGCACACGTGCCCACATAGATGTGCGCAAGATCCTCATGCAGTGCACAGTTCTATGGACTGTTCTGCATGCATGTGCATTCCTTTAAGCACGGGCATTTCTTTGACCGTGGGCTTGAGCATGACTTTCCTAAAATTGACAGAAGAGTAGTAATGACAGCTGAACATACAATGACTATTAGCAAAACTAGCAAAATGAGGACTAATGAAATGAAGCCTTGAAATAAAACAGAGCAAGCATCTCAATATTTTGGACTAAAGAAAGTATCAGTATATTTGGGACTAAAGAGGTTAAATCACTGCCTCACACTGTAAGCAGTGTTTTTTTATGAAGATGAAAGAGGACAAAAAATGAACTTGGGACAGTTAATAACCAAATAGTAAAAGAAACAAGGCCTTTACAGGAACACAGAAAACTAGTGGTATGATAGAGGGAATCAATGGACCCTGAGGAGCAGGCAACAAGTCAACAAGAATTGAGTCAGATTGTTGCCTTGGTGAACATAAAGAGGCAGAAGCAACCAAACAGCAAGAACTAAGTAAGAAGGTTGTCAGGACAGAATCAGATTACTTGTTAAAAAACACAGAGATATGACTATATTGAAAAGACTGCAAACTAAATCACCAAGATACAGATTCCCATTCAATATACAGTGCTGGCTGCTAACAGAACACATATACTGTACTGTATTCATAGCCTCAGGCAGTGTGAAAAAAGATGAAGCTGAATCGGAGCTGAGTAGAGATGCCTACAGGGAAGGCAGGGGAGAACAAGTTGCAGGAGGGCAGAGATAAATACGGATATACTGGAGACATACCACCAACAAAGTAAAAACCAGGAGGTTATAAACAGAAGGAACAGCACAAGTAAATGAGAAATACAAAAAGTTAGAGAAAGCAAGTCCAAGTCTAAGTTAATTTTACGGGTTTGCATACTATCATCTGAGTTCACTTCCAGTACTCAATTAGGATCATTGAAGTTTATAAAACTCTGACCTAGGCATTTCTGAAACAAACAAATAGTAAAGTAAAAAGGTATCTCTTTCTTAAACTCTTTCCTGAAGACTAAATGCAGCCCTTTAATTTTGGGAGGCAGAGCAAGCTCCAAGTCATTGACTTGTTTGATTGGCTCTCACAGCTGGCACCCAACTAGGAGCCATGACAGAGATCTGTTGGTGACAGTGAGCATGCTCTCAGCACATAACCTCAGACCTCTGTGGGCACATATGTGGTGCCTGGGCATTAATGTCTACTTTTCCTGCTGCCACTTATATGCATTATGTGGTTGGGAAGAGGTTAAATCAGATGAGTTGTTTTTAAAAACAAAAACATGCAGGGGGATAAACATATAGGTAGTCAATGCTTAGTATGCTTTCAGGGCATACTAAAGTTTATGACTTTAATGCAAATCCAATAGCTAAAATATCTTCTGAGTATTCAACCTGCAACATATATGCAGATTAAAGTGATTGCAAAAGTATGTTATGGGCAGCAAAGTGGCTTAATGGTTAGCACTTCTGCCTGGCAGTAATAGGGTCATTCACACCAGAGACTGACACAGTCCTCCATTTTGTTAAGAATCTCCATGTTGTCCCTCATTTTTCCCCCTTTCCTCTCTGTTAATCCATAGGGACATATGTGTGTTGGAAGGGTCACAGGCAGGCTGGAGCACGGCAGGGAGCCTAGAGCTATAAAACACCTCTCTGAGCAAGGTGCCTGGCTGTCTGAGCAACCTGTGCCATTTAACACCTCGTAAAAATATAACAGAGTCTTCCCAGGAGTTCAAGGCATTCCAACAAAGCACGAATCAGATAAACACTTTTCAAAATCCATTTTTTCCCTATGTCTCATATCTTGGAATATGAGAGACTTACATAAAAAACAGACATATCATCAGATTGGCTAAGAGAAGACAAACAATTTGATGCGTCACTCGCCTTGTCTCGAATACATAGTAAAGCCGAAAAATAGATCTTGTGAACTGTTCAGTGTATAATTTCATAATTCATATCTAATCAATCCTCAGATGTGTCTACATAATAATCTACCCGCAGGTGGAATGTCACTTGTGCAGATGGAAAGTTATGGGCCAAAATATGAGTTAAGGGAGATTTTGGCTCTAGTTGAGGTATCCGCCCATACCTCCACGCCCTAAACAGGGTATTGGTCCTTGACTTCAGAGACACCCCCTGCTGGGGAACTACAAAAAAGGCTGTAAGGCCTAAGAGAGTTAAGTTGAAGACGTCTCCCATTTTAACATCAGTACCACCTGGGGAGACCCGTGCCCTTTTGCTCTGAAACTTGGATCTGCTAACCCAGGACTTTGGCAAGTACCTTAACCCTTTCACCTCTCTCTGATATCTCTTTGCTGTGCTGTTAGTCTCTGTATATTTATATATATATCTTAGTTACATCTTTTTCTGTAAATATTTTTATTACACCTTTTTTGACCTTTTAGTAATAAATCTTTTCTTCTGAAAGTGTTGAACTGTTTCTATAGCGCTTTATTGCAATTTACAAATTCCTGCCTCTAAAGAGTACGCTACTGTGTTTGTTTAACCCTCTGCATAATCGGCCACCGTTATAGTGTTTTAGCTGATATCGCCGAGTTTCCTCTTTCTCTGTACAAAAGGAGGTGGTGGCAGTGTGAAGCGTTAATTGCGTAATTAACCTGACCCAGTAACAATCGCTCAGTCTGCCGGTGCATCGAATGTGGTCCAATTAGCTGGAAAATCGTTGTGCAGGGTGCAGCTGGGTGTGGCATTGTTACGCACGTGACAGCGCGGTTTTAGATTGGCTAGTCGTTCAGTCACGAGTTTGGTGAGAAGGACTGGGGTCTGTCACGTTCGTGACAGTTGGCTCAAATCCCAACCACAGCACCACCTGCCTGGAGGCTGCATGTTCTCCCTGTGCCTGCGTGGGTTTCTTCTGGGTACTCCAGTTTCCTCCCACACTCCAAAGACATGCTGGTAGGTTAATTGGATCCTGTCTAAATTGACCCTAGTATGTATATGTATGAATGAAAATTAGAGACCTTAGATTTTACATCCCTTGAGGGTTAGTGACTCATGTGAATGTACAATATATATGTAAAGCGCTGCATAAATTGATGGTGCTATATAAGTACCTGAAATAAATAAATAAACTAAAATAATAAACATGTTATACTTACCTGCTCTCTGCAATTGTATTGCACAAAGTTGCCCTGAACCTCCTCTTCTTGAATCCCCTACCAGTGCTCTGAGCTCCTCCTCTTCTCAGTACACCACCATAGGAGGCCTCTTCCTATGGCAGCGCACTTGTGGGCTAACACCTGAGCTGGGCTGTGTATGTCTATTGACACACACAGTGTGGCTCAGTTCTACCCCTCACTCCCTGCTCACAGAATTTGACTGCCTCTGTGAGCAGAGAGAGAGGAGAGAGTCTCGGTAGATGGACAGAGAGCTGGATTGAGATTGGGCTCAGATAAGTATATAAGTATACAGGGGGGTGAGGAGGCGATACTTACAGGAACATTTTTTACCATAATGCAGGGAATGTATTAAGGAACAAATGTCCAGCCTTTAGAAATACTTTAAGAGTTCTGTCTCCATGGCTTTATACTTATTCCAGGTTTTTGAGTAGCAAATCTCTGCAGTCTGACTATGCTAAAATAGCAACATTATTAAAAGGAAAACTGCAATGGCAACCTGCATATTTCTGTCAGTACATGTTTCCAATGTTTTTGGCCAAGTATCTCTCACAAAATTATGACATATTCTTACATACATTGATAAATTGCCTTTTTTTGTTCCTGGTCTATTTTTGCATATACAGCACGTGTTCTCTTTTGACATCTTTTCCTTGTTAGGTATAAAGCACTGCCAAAAAGATTTTTTCTGTATCCAAGAAGCTGGCCCTTCAGATGACACAAAACTGATATTACCTTTCTTTGAAGAATTTGTGATGTTCTTTTGGATGTCTGAAATAGATAACTGTGATGTCTTTTACATTCAGAAAATGCTTTTTTGGAAGTATGAAGTTGTGTATTATTTCTATTTTGGGTATTTTTTATTGCACCCTATAAGTAATATCACCAATGCCTCTAAAGAGTGAATTATTATATTATTTAAATTTGATATCTTCTTGAGTCTCTAGGTTTTGTCTTGTAAATGGCTCACAAGTCATTTCAGCATTTTAATATTCCTGCTATCAATAATACTTGTAGGTATATCTATTTTCTAGCTAGGGGGACAGATAGTGGTTTTGTTTCTAAAAGAAAACGCATCCTCACCTTATTACTATTAGGCCACATCACAGCTATGGGGTTGATTTACTAAAATTGGAGACTGATAAATCGGGTGCAGCTGTGTATGGTAGCCAATCAGTTTCTAACTTCAGCTTGTTCCATAAGGCTTTCACAAAAAAAACTGGAAGCTTCACCAGATTTTGTACTCTCCATTTTAAATAAAATCGTTGATGTGAACACATATGAGCAACATTTCCATGCATTTACATTGATTTGAAGGTGTGAATGTTGTCTTAATAGTTAATCTATCGCTTTGTATTTAAAATTTATACTTGTATTAAGATAACATTGTCCTCTTTAAGCAAAGAAATTTAATTTTATGAGAGCAGCAGATTGCTAATGTTTTGTTTTCTAAATAGTCTTTTTGGTTCAGCTAGTAGCCGTGTCAATAGAGGGTAACCTATTCTTGAGCACTAGACCTTGGGTTTCATTCAGACCATGGACTATCTGCACAAAGTTATTGTTTTCCAAAAATGCACTGGTAGGTGCCAGGATTCCAGCCACCGCCTTCTTAACAACCAATGACTTATCAGCTGTTAGTGGGTTTACCCACTGACAACTGAATGTAAATAAAATAATGTAGACAATAAAAAACAAAGAAAAAAAAACATGGGGTCCCCTCTATCCATACCAGGCCCATATGAATTTTAAGGGGAACTCCATGCCAACATTATTTTAAAAAACGGTGTGGGGTTCCCCCCCAAGTTTTATACCAGACCCTTATCCAAGGGCATGAAGCCTCACAGGTTAGGAAAGGGGGGGACAAGTGAGCGCCCCCCCCCGAACCATACCATACCTTAACATGGTGGGTGCTTTGGGGTACAGGGTCTCTTCCCCACACCCCTGGGCTGTGGTTGTGGGGGTCTGCATATGGGGGCTTACCGGAATCTTAAAGCCCCCTTTGACAAGGGGGGTCCCAGATCCAGGCACCTCCATGTGAACTGCTCATTCACCAAAAAAGTGTAAAAAGTAAGTAAAAGCACAACAGTTTTTGACAAGTCCCTTATTAAAAAAACAAAAAAAATGTCCCCCACAGTAGATCCAACAACAATCACAATGAACACCCAGCCTGGAAAAAAAAAAAAGAGCTCCACACCCGACATCAACTGTGGTACCCTTTCCTTAGTAATTTGAGAACTGTCGGATGGAGGAGCTGTCAGAAGGTGGGAGCCTTTGTTGGGTGCGGAGCTCTCTTTTTTTCCAGGCCGACAGCATGCATTCATTGTGATTGACGTTGGATCTACTTTCGGTGACATTTATTTTTTGGGTTTTTTTAAGTTTCGGTATTGATCAATTTTAAAATATTTACCATAGTTTGTGGACTCTATAACATTCTTGCAGACTAAATATTAAACACTAATTTGGGATATTTTTACCAAAGAAATGTAGCAGAATACATTTTGGCCTAAATTTAGGAACAATTATTTATTTGCAAAAACACAAGCCACAAAAAATTCATTTTTTTAAAACATTTTTGGTCTGTGGGAAACCCACTGATGGCTGATGAGTCATCAGTTGTAAAGAAAGCGGCGGCCAGCTTCTCAACCCTCTCCTTAACAACCAGCTATTCTTCACACAGAATTTGGATCAGTCAATACATTTTTGACTGATTTGAATTTGAATTATTCATAAAATTTAGAGTTCATTAGAAAAGGAATAAACTAAATGAAACTAAATTAATTTTGAAACAAATCTATGTAATTAAATGAGTACGTTGGAGAGACATGTATCTATATGAATTCAGCAAACACAGTGGTACCATATCAATATGTCTGAATTCAACCTGAGTCCACAACAAATATATACAGTATACTGTATGTATACCATGGTGTATCATATGGTGCTAACGCCAGTGATATGAAAATTGCATATTGTCTTACAGTATCTAAGAAAGCAAGCCTTCAAAGTCTAGTTGCCTTAGGTGACTTCATGCTATAGGAATGGCATTGTAAAAATGACTATATGGGCAAGGCAGCCCACTAATTTCCTTTCAGGAATGTGCTATCTTCCTTAAAAGGTCATTTTGCTCCAATGGGGGTGGGTTGACCATTTCATTACATTCGAGTCCTATATATACTACAGCAAAAACTTATGAATAACTGTCTCACCTCAGAGTTGCATCTGCATGTGTCTGGTCTGGTTATCTGTGCCACGCCGCAAAAGCAGTAGGAACCCATGATGGAAACAGCATCTTTAGCTAAGTATTCTTGTTATATTTTCTAATATTATTACAGTACATTTATTATCTGTATCTGTCATTACTTAATTAAATGTTAATCTTATAAGCATTTGTGTTATCTGTCTTTACAAATATCGAATACAAACCTAAAAACATAAACTGTAACAAATCCATGATAAAATAGCCAGGTAAATGTCCATATATAATGTGATGTGTTTTACTAGATACCTCAACATAGGAGCAGTAACCGTATCTCACATATTTACCATAGCATTTGATATATCATCTCTGTGTATAGATTATATTGGACACCTCCAATGTATGATATGTTCAATCATCATACACATAGGCCACACATTATCCCACATGAAGTGATCTAATCACAACAAATGTGGAATCCCATATTGTACTATATTGCACATAAAGTTTGTATAGCATAATAGTTCTATATATTTCCCTTATTATATCCACCTCTGTGTATGTGGCCTTGAAAAGTATACAAGCAAATAAAATACATCTGTGAGTAAATCAGTAGGGAAAAACAGCCTCTATTGTTTTCTAGCTAGTTTTTTTAATAACCTACAAAGCCTTTCATTGTGTTTAGTTCATGTCTCTTCCACAGCCTCCGGCATCATGGCCAATCCACCAATACTATGCACTCCTTGTGATTCAACTATATATATATATAATATAGGAAGGCACTTCCCTCTGCTCCTCCAGACCAGGGCATGGAATAGTAAATAGATGCTGGGTTTGATATACTGATTACTGATCAAAATATAGCCGAATACCAAGGCGAGCAGCGGGACAGTCTTATGTCCAATTTTTACAAAGACTTTGGTCAAAAAGAATTTAATTTGAAACTTTCTTGGAAATTTTTGGAAAATAAATCTTTACTGTTTTGGCACATAAAGCATTTGAGAAATATGTATACAGCAGGGGATGAACTCATTTCAATTAAGGCTTCAGATTTTTCCTAAAATTGAGAATATTGGATTGTATTGTAAAAGGGAGTGGGTAAAAATAATCTGCAACGTTTGCAAAAAATTATGTTGTTACTAGCGAGTAAGAATAAGAAACAGCTTAGTGAGATAGACAGAGAAATTGAACAGCTATACTTGATGGTACAGATAATGCACGGGGTGAGGTGACAGGTACATATTCTGAAACTCACACTTTGGGGATTCATTCTTTACAAGGTACACCAGCTTTAGTTGCACCCAAAGCCACAGGGGCATCCTCTAAAACACAATCTGAGATTTTTTTAGATCCCTGTTGGGTGGACACCAACATAACATCCAAGATGGGCAGGAATATAGGATCTTACATGAGGAAACTCAGTGTGGAGAAATTAGGCTAAATATGAACATCATGATTGATTAAATAGCTGATGAAATATGTCTTTTATCTATGGGTAGACAAGACACAAGTCAATTTTCCTTACAAGTTGATATGAAAAAGTCTGAGCACAAAACAGTTAACTACAGATGATACTGACTGTATCAGGAATCTCCTACAGCAGATACTCATTTCAGAGATGCTCATTTCAGAGGCTCCACTTCCACTATTCTGCGAGCTGGGAACTTTCTGTTAATACAATCTGATCTGATAACACAGATCCGTCAGGCATCGCTAACAGCTTCCCTACCTTAGAGCATGAGTCTCCAAGAAAGAGATGGACTCTATTGGCATGAAAATTAGATCTTTGTACCTCAGAACTTGCACACTACTATCTTGCAGGTGTGCCATGATTATCCCTTGGCAGGTCACTTTTGCAGATACAAGACCATGGACATGAAACTGGCTGCAGATTGCAGAAAATATGTAAATTCCTGCATAATCTGAATCAAGAACAAGAGCAGCAAGAACAAGGCTTGGGGATTGCTAAGACCACTTCCCATTCCTAAAAGGCATTGAGATATGATTGCGATGGACTTCATTGTCAAACTTCCCCCTTTTGAGGGGTTCTCTTCTATCTTTGTGGTGGTTGACCGTCTCTCCAAGATGGCACATTTCAATACTATGAAATGGAGCCCATCAGCAGCAGAAACATCAAGGATTTTGTAAGGCTGTACGAAATTCCCAGTGACATTGTTTCAGATCGTGGAGTACAGTTCAAGTCAAGATTCTGGAAAGCATTATGTGAAGCACTGAGTATCAAGTGAAACTTTTCTTCAGCCTACCATCCACAGACCGAACAAGCTAATTAGACTTTGAAACAGTACTTATGCTATTTTTCTTCATTTACGCAGGAGGATTGGGCTTCACTGCTGCCATTGGCAGAATTTGCATTCAGTAACTCTACCCATTCTGCCATGGGTCAGTCACCCTTATTTTCCAATTACAGTTTTCACCCCTCTTTTTTGCCTATGCTGATATCAGATTCTCCATTGCAGTCCAGGACAAGTTGAACTTTTTTTTTTTTTTTTTCCAAAAAACAAAGTTTATTGAAAACAAGATACAAATTATCACATGAAAATGTACAGATGAAATGTACATAGGACATACAGCAAAGCATATATCATACAAATGAGGTCCAACGCAAGACCAAGCAGTGTGGATGAACTAGGCCACGACAGGGTTGTGCCTGTAATATGTAGGTATGCTTGTCAAGTGCTAAAAATAAAGAGACGTCTGGCCTCCTACCATAATGTCTTGCGGTAAGAATCTGTAGGGGGGAGAAGAGTAAATACGATGCCTATGTAAGAGTCAATACTTCAGAATACGATGGTGGAATTGTGCGAATGTAGGAGTAATTGTCGTGGGGACCGCTAACGGATTGCGGGGGGTGATGCTGGCATCATACTCAATGTTCTATTGGAAAAATTGTCCGAAACGTGTGTAAGCGAAAGAAAAGGGAAAGAAAGAGGAAGAGAGAGAGAAAAAAAAGGGGGGGGGAGGAAGGGAAGCAAATGGGGAGGGTAAAATAAGGGAGGGGACAACCGTCAAAAATATCTTATCCTCAATACAAACAGTAGCGGGAGTGGGTGGAACCTAAGCTATCATCGGCGTCAAAAGAATGTGGGCGTAACACAGGGGGGAGTATGATGACACCCTCAGGTCAAATACCACTAAATAACACTATCAGGAAGTCCAAATCAGGTTCAGACAGATTGGTCCATGAGGGATCGATACTCCGGGGTAGTCAGAAAATGGGTCCAGCAGGCCCATACGTGGGAGAATTTCGTAGGAGTGTCGAGAGCAGTCGCAACCAGTTCTTCCATGTCCGCCGTTTTACCCACTCGGGTGATCCATTCACGTATAGAGGGAGAGAGTGTGGAGCCCCACAGAACCGGAATACAGAGTTTGGCTGCGTTGATCATGTGCATGGCTAATGATTTAAAGTACTGAGCCCTGGGAAGGGAAGAGTGGTGGAGGAGGAATTGAGCAGGAGAGAGAGCTAAGGGTAAGGTAGTTATAGACACTACTAACCTATGGACCTCCTGCCAAAATGGTTGAAGAATCGGGCAAGACCACCATATGTGAAGAAAGGACCCATCTGGGGTCCCGCATCTCCAGCAGCTGTTGGGGAAGGCGGGGTTAAAATGATGAATTCTTGAGGGAGTTCGGTACCATCTAGAGGCTAATTTGTAGCCGTTTTCTTGTGTCGAGACATTGAGGGAACATTTATGAGAGTATTGGAAAACCAGGTCCCAGTCTGAGTCCGATAGCTCAGCTTTAAGATCTCTCTTCCAAGCCCGACATGCGGGGAGGGAGTCATAAGACCGGCTCTCCACTAGAAGTGGGTAAATCTCCGAGATCAGATGTTTTCGCGGTTCAGCCTTTGCGCATGCAGATTCAAATGGGGTAAGAGAGCGGTGCCAGTTATGAGGGGGTTTATGAGAGAACAGATAATGTCTGATCTGGAAATATACCCAGAAAGGGAATTCGCGAATACCCAGGCTTTCCTGTAATTCTCGGAGTGTTTTCACCTTGCCCTTGTGGAGAAAATGTTTCACTAAGATCTGTTTGTGTGGCCAGTGTTTCATTAAAAAGTCTTTATGCATTCCAGGGGGGAAGTCAGGGTTGAGGCGTATAGGGGTCAGGGGGTTGGGTGTGTCAGAAATGGCTGCAGATCTTCAAGCTGAACGGAAAATTTTTAACGTAGGTCCCACCAAAGGATGGGTGAGAAGAGCCTGTGGCGTGTGTTTCGGTGAAAGCCAAGGGATCGATGCCAGGGGGAAGGGCGAGCAAGCATTCTCTATAGATATCCAGTCTTTAGAGGCAGTGTGAACGTGCCAATCAACTATCCGGGAAAGATGACAAGCCCAATAGTAGCGGTGAAGATCAGGAAATCCAATACCCCCTTTAAGTTTAGAGAGGGTTAATTGGGAGTAGGCAATACGCGGACGTTTGTGGCTCCAAAGGAACAGTGAACACAGTCTTTTGCAAGAAGCAAAGAAAGCAAGAGGTAAGTGAATTGGTAATGTTTGGAAGAGATACAGGAGACGGGGAAGTACATTCATTTTAATGATCGCTGCCCTTCCAAACCACGAGAAACAAGGACGGTGCCATTTATTGAGGTCTTCTTGCATAGAGCAAAGAGCGGGAAGAAAGTTTTTCACATAAAGGTCATCAAGGTTACTGGTGAGCTGGATACCGAGATAAGTTAGGGAGTCCCTTTCCCAGTGAAATGGGAATTGGGCCTCACAAGCAGAGACTAGCTCATCAGACAAGGTAATGTTAAGGGCGGCTGATTTGGAAAAATTAATTTTAAAATTCGACAAATATCTGAAAAGGGCAAAGTCTTTCAGTAGGTTCGGAAGGGTGATGTGAGGGTCCGCCAGGAACAAGAGAATATCATCCGCATAAGCTGCGAGCTTATATTCCTTGTCTGCCACCGTGATTCCTTTAACGTCAGGGTTTAAACGAATTTTCCGCAACAGGGAGAGAGCTTTAGCTGAAAATATGAGTTGATCGATAGATAAGCATATGAGAACCCTATGTCCTAAGCCTCCCTTCTTATCTAAAAAATATAAATTTTTTACAAATTATTAAAGGATTTCATTCTCTGGATGGAGCTTTGTTGGTCAAAATTGATGTGGAGGCTCTATATCCCAAAATAAAGGCATAGCCACCATTAAATGCATTTTAATACAAAGATGTAATCAAGAGTGGCAATTTAATGAATTCAATACAAGCTGTTGAATTTATCCTGGAACATAATGTATTCATATTTGGTGGTTCCCATTTCCAGGTACAAGGCATAGTGATAAGGACATGCTGTGCCCCGTCCTACTCCAATCTGTATCTGGCAGAGTGGGAATGCCAATTTCTTTTGGAAGAGAATTTATTAGTTCATATGGAACATATCCTGACCTATTACTGATACATCAATGATATTTTCATTATATGGGACAGCTCCAGGGATTAGCTACTGGAGTGTCTAACAAGATGAACACAAATACATGTAATCTGTTTCACCATGTCTTTGCACCCCCACATCATCGCATTTTTAGATGTGCTGGTACATAACCAAATGGCAGTCTTTCTAGTGGTCTGTATCAGAAACCAATGGCAGGAAATTCTATACAGCAAGCTATGAGCTTCTACCCAGAATCTCTTGTAGCATCCATTGCATATAGCCAATATTTTTGCGTAAGATGCCACTGCTTCAACAACCAAATATTCAAGAGGGAGGCCTGCTTTGAGACCAAGACACTTGAGAGCGGATTTACAAATACTTGTCTCAAAAAGGCATATAATGGAGCTCTAAAGAAGCATGTATGTCTAGAAAACCTGGAAAAAGGATTATTACAAAAATTTCTAGACAGCTCAAACAGGTCAGAATAATCAGACAAAAATATTGGTGTCTTCTGGACACTGATTCCATTATGGGACAATTTATTACAAAATCACCCTCCATTACATACAGGAGAGCGACATCAGTGAAATAAAAAAATTGTTCAGAATGAATATAAGGAGAGGGAGGGGATCCATGTAAAGACAGGGGTACCTTTAGACTTTGTGTGTGTACATACTGCAAATACATGGATGTTAGGAGACATGTCACACTACCTAATATGGAAATTTACAGACCCATGCACTTAGCAAGTTGCAGAACGGCAAGAATTGTGTATCTACTTTTGTGTGACTGTGGGTCCTACCACGTTGGTAAAAAAAAAGTTGGAGCTATAGAAATGAATGTACAAATATATTCACAGTAAAAAACTGAAAATTTGCAGTTACTGGTGGGATAATATGTTGCTGCCATACACAGCTATGTATTTCCCAATGTCAAGTTTTTGGCCCTAGAGCCAAAGAGTTTCAGCCCCAATGGGAATTGAGATGAATTAATCGTCTAAATGCAACCACTCCTCCTGGCATAAATGACATTGCTAGTTATAAGCCTTTTTTGGATGGCTTTGTATCTGATCTGAAGGTATGGAAAAATATTGAAACACTGTAAATGTTTACTGCTTTTGGATATTGTCCACGCACTGGTGGCCCTAGGTCTTGGTGGTTGCCCTCCCTCTTTTTACTCTATGGCTACACTTTTGTTGTGCTGCATATTTTGATATTTGATTTTATCTATGTGCTTACATGCATCATTTCTGTAAATTTACTCTGTTTTGTATTATGGTAATAACAATACATATATGTTGTTTACTTCAATATGACATTTTTATATGTTTACAAGCGGGAGATTTTTCTTTCCCACCACTTGGTTTGAATAGCTTTTGATGGGGGCTTGACACATGTCACCCAACACATGTGGGTTCTTACCATCCTCTATAAGCAGGTGGAGCCTTTGTTCTGTGCTCAGTGGGTGCTTGTTCTGCTCCTTGCTGCACTAAGGATGGGGAATTAGGGTTTGGTTTTGTGTCAGTCATCCTTTCCTATGTGCGAATTTGGGGAGGGGCTGCACCTGTCATGGACCTGTTTGAATGCGATTTCCTGATGTCGATGCTGATTGCAAAGCATTTAGGAAATTTAGGCTGTATAAAAAAAGGATACAGATAAACAAAAAAATATATATTTTGGGCCACCTAAATGATACATTAATAAACCCAGACATACGCCTGCTACAAAGAGGGTTAAATTATTTTGGATAACTTTTAAAAATATCTATTAAACAATTTAGGGTTATGCAAGCAAAAGCACAAAGCTCAAAGATAGAATATTTTAACTGCCTTGGCAGCAAACAGCATAACCACTACAATAATACATGTTAGTAAATAAGCCATGTATCAAAAAGAAAGGTTCATTTAGTGAAGTGCAGCATTCTTTCGCAAATAGGAAATGACAATTGACTTCAGGTGTCACTTATGATTAATATT
The DNA here is from genome assembly GCF_062004578.1 of Staurois parvus. Taxonomy (NCBI): domain Eukaryota; kingdom Metazoa; phylum Chordata; class Amphibia; order Anura; family Ranidae; genus Staurois; species Staurois parvus. The sequence goes on along the minus strand of NW_028317867.1, from coordinate 5,812,403 downwards.
GCCTGCCATAAGCTAGTAAATAAACTGCATAGAATATATGAGCACTGAAAATGCTTATTGATACTTTTGGAGCATGTGAGGAAATTAAATATGACTCAACCTCAAATGTTTTTAATTTTTAGAGAGTATTAATGACTTCCATTTGATCCTGTGATTTACTGTAATCTAAAGTTAAAATTGTATCTGTTCCTTCTGTCCTTTTTTACCTTTTCTGTATTGAATATACATTTACTACCGATTAGAGTACTTTTTTGGTAATTTTTTGTTTTTTCATAGGAGCTATTTACAGAGGTTGAGTTACTAAAGCTGGAGAGTAAAAATCTGGTGCAGCTCTGCATAGAAACCAATCAGCTTCCAGGTTTTACTGTTAAAGCCTAATTGAACAAGCTGAACTTAGAAACTGATTGGCTACCATGCAAAGCTGAAACAAATTTTGCACTCTTTTAGTAAATCAACCTCATAGTGTCATCATACTGTGCACGCCACTTTTTGGTGGACAACTCCATGTTGAAATTTAAATTATAATTATCATTATACAGTATTTATATAGCACCAGAAAGGTTTGCTCAGCGCTATACATTATAGTGGGGGACAGAACATGAGACAATACAGTAACAAGACAATACACGAGGGGTTGGAGGGCCCTGCTCTTTCAAGCTTACAATCTAGGAGGGAGGGGAAAGTGGTACAGGAGGAAGTGGCTGTGGGGGATGGAGTGGTAGGAGGAGTGGAGGATATCAGCTGTTAGGTGAGGGTGGGGTAGGCTTCCCTGAAGAGATGGGTTTTCAGGTTGCGCCTAAAGGTGAGGAGGGTAGGTGACAGTCTGATGGATTGGGGTAGTGAGTTCCAGAGGATGGGGGAAGTCCTGGAGAGGTCCTGCAGTCAGGCGTGGGAGGTGGAGACCTGAGAGTTAGAAAGTAGGATGTCTTGTGAGGAGTGAAGATTAGGAGTTGGGTGATATTTGGCTATCAGGTCGGTGAGGTAGTTTGGGGCAGCGTTGTTAATGGCTTTGTATGTCAGTGTTAGTAGTTTGAATTTAATGCGTTGGGCGATCGGGAGCCAGTGGAGGGAATGACAGAGGGGGGTGGCAGAAGCGGAGCGGTTGGTAAGGTGAATGAGTCTGGCCGCTGAGTTCAGGATAGACTGAAGCGGGGATAGTCTGTGATGAGGTAGGCCAGTGAGAAAGGAGTTGCAGTAGTCCAGATGTGAAATAATGAGGGAGTGAACGAGTTGTTTAGTAGTTAGTGTCTGGGGTTAGGAATAGTAGTGTCTGGGGTTAGGAATAATTTCAATGATTCTTTCCTTATAGCTGAGGACTTTTATAACCATAATTAATTTAATTGTTTGCTTCCTTTCTAATTTTAAGACATCCTTTGTGAAACAATGCCCAAATCTAGCTTACTTATTTCAGTTGAGGCCAGTCAAAGGTTTTGTATAAGTGTAAAATTACGAACACGTCTCCTGTGAAATCACATTCTGTTAGTAAGTCTTTAACTTCCAAGGACACCCAGATCATCTCAGGGCCTACACACATTATGGGTTATTTTAAGGGACATGCATGAACACAATGCATTAAACACACTGTATTAAAGGTACTAAAAAACTGAAAGAATGGCACTGCAGTGTCCTGCACTACAATTCATATGTTGCCATGCATTCTAGTGATACAAAGTAAAACTAGATGTCAATGGACCCTCCATCAATGTCCCCTCTACCCTGCATTGAATTTCACATTACCACTTCATAACACTTATCTACAGCAGGGATGCTTGACCTTTTGAAGAGCTAGCGCCACTTAGATAATTTGGTAACCGGTAGTGGGCAACCATGAAATGAAATGGTTCAGAATCTAAAATTTTTTATTTTATTTTATTTTGAATAGCATAATGAACATTTTCCTTCAGCTGCTGAATGCGGGCGGGTAAGGGAGGAGTAGAAGCTGGCTTCCAACGGTTGCAAGAAGGAAAATAGAGGATCAGTTCCTGTATATGCTGCTCCCCTCACCCTCCTATCCAAGTGTAAAAAGACTGTGACAGGGAGGCCGCAGGGGCTCCCTGGAGCATGGGACTGGTCGCCATTGAGACCTCTGACACTACATTAGTGGTTGAGGGGGTGTTATGATCCACCAGGTGGTGCCTCAGGCTGCCAACTGACAGACCCGCTCAGAGCGTGGGGTCTAAGCCCGGGCTGTGCTTTCACCAGGGCCCCTGATGGTGGGGATGGACTTGAAACAGTCCCGGGCCAGGTCACGACCTCCGAGCAGGCCCACCAGTGGCTGAGGAGACCTCCGGGGACAGGTACCGGGAGAGCCAGATGTGAAGAGGATGGCGGCCCCAGCAGGGTAGTAACGGATCGTGGGCCCGTGAGGGTAAGCGGGGTACAGAATCGGTGGGCAAAGAGTAGTCGGGTCACACGCAGGATCAGCAGGGTAAGTCAGTCCGTAGAATGGTCAGGGCAATCCGGGTCAAACACAGGAGCAGGGAGAGTAGTCAGGACAATCCGGGTCAATCACAGGAGCAGCCAGCGTAGTCAGGGCAATCCGGGTCAATCACAGGGGCAGGAAGCGTAGTCAGGCTCAATCAGGGTCACTAGACGGGTGCAGGAACTCAGAATCACAGAAAGGCCTTGCGGCAATCTGTGACAGTGCAGGGCATCTTTAAATAGTGCGCCCTGCACTGTCATTGGCCGGCTAGGACGCGCCCCCGGCTGTCATTGGACGCCTGAGGTGCGCCCGCGGCTCCTACTGCGCATGCGCGGCGTCCTGTCAGCCGTGGCTCGCCGGGACCTAGTGCCTGTGTCCCGGCGCGATCTGCCGCCAATGCGCATGCGCGGGGGACGGCGCTGCGATCCAGGACTACGGAGCCGCGATCCCAGACATTGCCCCCCTAATGGGCACCCTCCGGGAGCCCCACTGATCTCTCCACCGCGGGTGACTACGACAAAATTCCCGGAGGAGCCTGGGTGCGTGAATGTTCTGGGCGGGTTCCCATGAGTTCTCCTCAGGGCCATAACCCTTCCATTTTATCAGGAACTGTGTCTGGCCCCCCCTCTTTCGGCAACTGAGGATAGTCTCCACTTCATATTCCTCCTGGTCACCTATGGTGACTGCCTCGGGAGGTCCGGATTCACGGTCCGGGAAGGGATCCGGTCTGGATGGCTTCAGGAGAGACACATGGAACACAGGATGTATCTTGAAGGTCCGCGGAAGCTCGAGTTCGTAGGCCACCTCATTGACTACACGTTTTACCGGAAATGGGCCAATGTACTTGGGTCCCAGCTTCCTTGAAGGGCACAGCATCTTCAAGTTGGTCATTGCCAGCCAAACCTGATCCCCTGGTTGAAGCAGTAATTCTCCTCTTCTCTTTCTGTCGAACGCCCTTTTACTGTCCTCTTGGGCTTTAGCGATGGCTTCCTGAATCATTTTGTTATTGACAGAAAAGAAGTTCAAGATGTCTTGAGACGCCGGTACCGGATTTTCAGGCATTAGATCAGGGAGGAATGTGGGATGATACCCGTAATTGGAAAAGAACGGGGATTGACCCATAGCTGAGTGACTCGAGTTGTTGTATGAGAATTCTGCGGAAGGCAACAACGTCAGCCAGTCATCCTGAAGGTAGGATGCGTAGCATCGTAAGTACTGTTCCAGTGTTTGGTTGGTCCTCTCGGTTTGGCCGTTGGTCTGTGGATGGTAGGTGGATGAAAGCGACAGCTTGATTCCCAGCGCTTTACACAAGGCGTTCCAGAACCTGGAGGTGAATTGGACCCCCCGATCTGACACTATATCTTCGGGAACCCCATGAAGCCTCACCACTTCCTTAATGAAGATCCGTGCCGTTTCCGGTGCCGATGGGGTCTTCTCCAGGGGCACGAAATGTGCCATCTTTGAGAAGCGGTCGACGATCACCATTATTGCTGTGTAGCCTTGGGATGGTGGGAGTTCAACCACGAAATCCATGGCTATCATTTGCCAGGCCCAATTGGGTATGGGTAATGGACGTAACAATCCCCATGCCCTGCTCCTGGAGGGCTTGTTCCTTTGACAGGTGGGACAAGACCGGACGTAACGCTCACAATCCTTGATCATGTCCGGCCACCAGAACGAGCGCCGTAGTAGTTCCCGAGCTTTCGTAACCCCGAAGTGACCCGCCATTGGATGGTCGTGGCAGTGCCCTAGGACCAAGGTTCGCACTTCTTCTGGGACCATGATCCGGTCTTCCTTCAAAAACAGCCCACCGTGGCTCTGGAGGGGTGACCCAGACGGAACTGGTAATCCTACAGAAGCATCGAGAAGCCGGGAGCGAAGTTCTGTTTGTAGAGCGAGGAAGCTTCCAGAAGGTAAGATGGTGTCAGGAACCACGGCGTCGTCGGGGTCCTCAAACATGCGGGACAGAGCGTCTGGTTTTGTATTCTTAGTACCGGGTCGGTACGTTATATGGAATGTGAATCGAGAAAAGAAAAGAGCCCATCTCGCTTGGCGAGGCCTCAGTCGTTTTGCCGTTCTTAAATACTCAAGGTTTTTGTGATCCGTGAATATTAGGATTGGGTGCGTGGCTCCTTCCAGTAAATACCTCCATTCTTCTAGAGCGGATTTAATGGCCAGGAGCTCCCGATCTCCAATGTCATAGTTACGTTCCGCCGGTGTCAACTTCCTGGAGAAGAACGCCACAGGGTGCAGTAGTTCCTTGGTACCATTCCTTTGGGATAGAACCACTCCTACCGCGTTTTCGGAGGCGTCCACTTCCAAAACATATGGGAGAGAAGAATCTGAATGGCAGAGAATGGGAGCAGAGGTGAACAATTTTTGAGCTTTTTGAATGCCGTCTGAGCTTCGGGAGTCCACTTAAAGCGGACCCCTTGTTTCGTCAGTTGCGTGATCGGGGAGACCAGACCGGAGAAGTTCCTAACAAACTTTCTGTAAAAGTTAGAAAAGCCGATGAAACGCTGTACCCCCTTTTTGTCGGCGGGTATTGGCCAATCTAAGATCGCCGTGACTTTCTGGGGATCCATCGTGACCCCCGCGGAAGAGAGAACCAGTCCCAAGAATGTGATTTCGCGCTTTTCGAAACAGCACTTTTCTGCCTTAGCGTATAGCCCGTGTTGATGCAACCGTTCTAATACCCGTAACACATGACCTCGATGAACCTCCAGTGAGGGGGAAAAAATTAGGATGTCATCCAAATAAACCACCACGAAAATATCGAGAAAATCACGAAAAACATCGTTGATAAAGTGCTGAAAGGTTGCCGGTGCATTACAGAGCCCGAACGGCATCACCAAATATTCATAGTGACCGAATCTCGTACGGAACGCCGTCTTCCACTCATCCCCCTCCCTGATACGAACAAGGTTATAGGCCCCCCGCAGGTCTAATTTAGTAAATATCGTTGCCGATCTCAGTCTCTGGAGGAGCTCGGGGACTAGGGGTAAGGGATAACGATTCTTTACCGTTATTTTGTTCAGATCACGGTAGTCTATGCAGGGCCGTAATGATTTGTCCTTCTTCTCTACGAAGAACAACCCGGCCCCGGCTGGGGATGTGGATGGACGATCAAATCCCTTCCGAAGGTTTTCGTCAATATATTCCCTCAGCACTCCCGATTCCGTTTCAGACAAGGGAAAGATACGGCCGAATGAGATTTCAGATCCGGGTAGGAGGTCTATGGGGCAATCGTAGGAACGGTGCGGGGGAAGAATGTCAGCTCCTCGCTTACTGAAAACGTCTAAGAAGTCATGGTAGGCCGGAGGAATAACCTGGGATAGATTGGTGTCGCCATCCAAGCACAGGAGGAACCGGGGAACCACGGATCCTGTGACGTGGCAGTGACTCAAACAATAAGGTGACCGAAATTGAATTGTTCCCTTTTCCCAGTCAATCTGGGGGTTATGGGCCCTCAGCCAAGGGAGCCCCAGAATGACTGGAAAAAGGGGGGATGCGATGGCATCCAAACGGAGGAACTCCTGGTGATGGTCTGCCACTGTGGTGAAAATGGGTGGTGTCTCCTGGTCCACCACCCCTGATTTTATACTGGACCCATCTGCCAAGAAGATGTTGAACCCCCTTTCTTTGGTCTGGAGAGGGATTTTTTGCCGGTGGGCAAAAGTCAGATCGATAAAACAACTACAGGCTCCTGAGTCAACGATTGCGGTCACCGACAATGTTCCTCCGGGGAGCTGTAAAGACACAGGAATGGCCAGGTAACTTGACTGATCATCCTTTCCTGCAGGTAAAGTAAAAGAAACGGGAGTGGACTTACTCATCTTTGCAGGACAGGAGCGCACCTGGTGACCAGCTTCCCCGCAGTTTAGACATAGGTTCTGTGATCGTCTCCTCTGACGTTCCTCGACCGATAAGTGGGAACGGGCCAGTCCCAGCTGCATGGGTTCCGGGTTGTCCCCTGTTTCCGTGCTTCGCGGATGGTTCCCTGGGGCTGGAGCTGTGTCTCTTGATGGAATCCATGCCACCCTTTGACCCTGGATGCTCCTTTCCAGCCGACGTTCCCTTAGTCTACGGTCAATTTGAATGGCCAACTCAATCAGTTTTTCCAGGGAGTCAGGTAGGCCTACTCGTGCTAGTTCGTCTTTGAGAGACTCAGACAGCCCGATGCGGAACTGGTGACATAAGGCCGCATCGTTCCATCTGGTGTCTCCCATGCAACGCCTAAAATCGGACGCGTATTCTTCAGCTGTCCGGCGGCCCTGCCGCAGAGAGTATAGGGTAGCCTCTGCGGAAGCAGCCCGCTGAGGGTCATCATATAAAACGGCCATGGCCTGAAAGAACTCGGTCACGGAGTCAAGATGGGGGTCGTGCTTCTCCATCAGACGGTGAGCCCAATCCTGGGGCTCATCCTGAAGGAGAGAGACTATAAACCCCACCTTGACGGTCTCGGTGGTGAACGTGCAGGGCTGCAAGTTAAAGTACAGGGTGCAAGCGTTCCGGAAGGCTCGGAAGCGGCTCCGGTCACCACGGAATCGTTCCGGCAGGGGAACGCGGGGTTCTGGAGCTAGGGGTGTGGCAACCGCTCCGGATACCGGGGTAGCGGGAGTTTCTGCAGATGGAGGACTCTGAGCAGGGGGAGTCAGGGGGGCTAATGACTCCATGCGGTCCTCCAGTCGGGCGCAGCGACTGTGGAAATTCTGGAAAGCCTGGGTCAAAGTTGCCAGGTGCTGGCAAATATCCTCTAGGGACGCCGGTCCACTTCCTGGCTCTGTCATGGCCGCAAGGTACTGTTATGATCCGCCAGGTGGTGCCTCAGGCCGCCAACTGACAGACCCGCTCAGAGCGTGGGGTCTAAGCCCGGGCTGTGATTTCACCAGGGCCCCTGATGGTGGGGATGGACTTGAAACAGTCCCGGGCCAGGTCACGACCTCCGAGCAGGCCCACCAGTGGCTGAGGAGACCTCCGGGGACAGGTACCGGGAGAGCCAGATGTGAAGAGGATGGCGGCCCCAGCAGGGTAGTAACGGATCGTGGGCCCGTGAGGGTAAGCGGGGTACAGAATCGGTGGGCAAAGAGTAGTCGGGTCACACGCAGGATCAGCAGGGTAAGTCAGTCCGTAGAATGGTCAGGGAAATCTGGGTCAAACACAGGAGCAGGCAGAGTAGTCAGGACAATGCGGGTCAATCACAGGAGCAGGCAGCGTAGTCAGGGCAATCCGGGTCAATCACAGGGGCAGGCAGCGTAGTCAGGGTCAATCAGGGTCACTAGACGGGTGCAGGAACTCAGAATCACAGAAAGGCCTTGCGGCAATCTGTGACAGTGCAGGGCATCTTTAAATAGTGCGCCCTGCACTGTCATTGGCCCGGCTAGGACGCGCCCCCGGCTGTCATTGGACGCCTGAGGCGCGCCCGCGGCTCCTACTGCGCATGCGCGGCGTCCTGTCAGCCGCGGCTCGCCGGGACCTAGTGCCTGTGTCCCGGCGCGATCTGCCGCCAATGCGCATGCGCGGGGGACGGCGCCGCGATCCGGGACTACGGAGCCGCGATCCCTGACAGGGGGTAAGGTAAAAACACATCTTAACTATGGGATTTTCCCACCCACAAACCACAAATGTAAAGGATCTTTTAGCCTTGGTTCACACCGGTGCAACTTGTCATGTGATTTAAGTCACACCTTATTGTCAGCAATGGAACTGTTCAAATTCTGTCAGAGTCGCACCAATGTTGTTCCTGGACTATTTTTTGCGATTTCAGGTGTGACTTGCATAGACATTTGTCCATGAAGTAGCACAGATATCTGCCAGGTATCTGCCAGGTCATATCTGAAGTTGCACTGACATGTGGCTTTGCAATGGTGTAACTTCAAGTGAAATTGCACGATTTCAAAGTCAGATCCAGTGTGAACCAGGGCTTACTGTTCTGAGCAGCCTACAAGGCTGCTTTCACATTGATGCACTGAAGTTTACCCGCACTGTAGGTACAGTGCAGTGCATCTGCGGCTTTGTTGCTCTTTGCCCTATACTTCTATTATATCTTGCAGATGTGATGCACTACAGAAGTGCTACATGAGAGGGCTCTGAAGGCCACATGTGGCCCACAGGCCATGGGTTGAGCACCTTAATCTACAGAGAAGCTTAAAGCAGCCTAATTAAAACATATCAAAATCCAAGAACAAAAATGTAATATATTGACCCTCCATCTGGATTGAATTGTACATGCCCAATGCAAAGCATTCATTTACAGTGAAGATCATTTAAAATGCAACAGGCCAATTAAAGCATATCAAAATGAAAGAACATAAATGTAATATAGTGCAGCTTACTCAGATGCGGTGGCTGCATTCATTTTTAAGATTTCTTTTCCTTTTTCACTTGCTAACCCTGCTAGTGACACACTTAGGGGGAGATTTATCAAAATTTGTGCACACAGAATCTGGTGCAGCTGTGCACAGTAACCAATCAGCTTCTAACTTCAGCTTCTTCAATTAATCATTGATAATAAACCTAGAAGCTGGCTGGCTACTATGCACAGCTGTACCAAGATCTGTGTGCACCAATTTCAGTAACTGTTCGCCTTAGTGTCCTAGGGTGACAATGCTTACTCACCATACTATATCTATAGAGCATTGTCACCCTGGGACAGGACTACAGAATAGAAACAAATGTACCTGTGTATAGTTTGAGGAGAGCCTGCAAATCATGACAAAAATCCTGGTGCTGAATCTAAACTTCATTGAGGACAATATGGGATAAATGGCAAAAAAAAACTGAAATGGCCATTTTATAGGTTACTAGGCAAAGCACGGTCAAACAAATGACATGTTGGGCTGGACACTGTCTGGAGGAACATTTATCATAAAAAAATAAAATAAAATTCCATTTGGCGGGTAGAAGTGTATGAATTTTAAGTGTGAGGTCCCCCCATCAAAATCCATACCAGGCCAGCCATGTAGGTGCAGCCAATGCTGAACAGTACCAGGTCACATGCCCTCAACCATGGGTGGGAACCATGTTGATGAGGGCAAGGCTCTCTTCCCTTGGTCTGCAGGCATCTTGGAATCTGTAAGGGACCTGGTATTGTTCAGGAGTGGGTGCACTCTCACTTGCCAGACAGGTTGCTTACTGAGTCTGATATGTATTTTAGACGGGCCTCATGCTCTTTTTTGTTTTTTGTTTTTTGTGGGAGGTTCCTGCTTAAAATTCTTAGCAGACCTGAAGGGTCTGGTATGAAAATTGGAGGGACTTGAATTTTCTTTTTTTAGACAATGCCCTCCCCATGGTTTACTTTTTGCTGTCAGACAGAAATCTCCTGTTGACAACTGAATGGGCCAGTGGCTGCTGGTGTCCTAACAACCAGCCAGGGGGAAGCTGTCACATTTAGCAGTGGTAGCAACACTGCTGCTAAATGTTTGACTTCCCTCTACGGCAAAAGGTTCACCTCAGCCAACCACCAATTTAGTTTAGCTGTTTGTCAAACCTTGAAACGAGTAAAAGTCAGTCCAAATTGGGTTTCAGACCTAACCGGCAGCTCATCCCTACTACAGAACACCTTCCACTCTCCTCTTCTCTATAACTTGGAGGGTGGTGTTCTGTAGTCCACATATAGCTAGGTATACTGCTAACTGAAAACAGTCTGCAGAGGCAGAGAGCAAGGAATGGGGGTGGCACAAGACTTCTGGCAAGAGCAACAGTTTTCTTTTTTTTAGTTTGTGCTTATTAAACAGATATACTGTAACAAAAAACTTTTACTGGTAGAAGGACTCCTGAGGAAGTCATGTGATGTGATGTAACGTAAAGAGTGGGCCAATGACGTCGAGCTGCTAAACAGGAAGTTTATGAGCCGCCATCTTGGAAATTCCTGAACACATTGAAAATACATTATAACAAGGTTTTTTTACTGTGGTGCCCCAGCAAGACACTTTTAAATTTGAGTGCACTTTGTTTTTTTAATAAATCATGCTATATTTATATACTACACTATGGCAAGTGTTTCTATTTAAATATGTGGAGGATTTGTGGGATAAAGAGGAGACGGTACTGTATTCAGCAGAGCGAGGAGGAAAGTGGAGTCATCTATGCAGTATACCTACCTGGGTTAAAAGGGAAAGGCAGTATTTGACCTATGCAATTTGGGTCATAAAAGGAGGTGAGAGTATATATGTATATCTCTGGTGAAGGAGCACCTATAGGAATATATGTGGATATAAGGAATAAAGAGCACCTGTTTTGTGAAAAAATTATATAGGCACGGATCAAGCACACATTATGGACTTTTAATATGTATTCAATGTATTCACCGTTGTTGCATAATCACATGGTTTGGATGCTTTAATTGATATATGAGGTTATAGAGATATATGCGTGGCACTATTTTATGACACGCTTTTACTGGTATATTTACCAGACCAAAAGAAAGCAAACTAGAGAAGCTCATGGTTAAGGTTTACACTGCCTAAGGCAACTTGTAAGCAACAAAGAATCAAAACTTTTCATCCTAAGCTCCGTATTACAGTATTTAAAGGCTAGTTAAAACATAATGTTGCCAAAAATTAACCTTTGGATTCTTCCTGCAACTTGGGATTATTATTATTATCAATATTAATAATAATAATAATAATAATATTAATAATAATATTAACAATAATAAGTATATTATTTAACCACTTGACCTCCAGAAGGTTTTACCCCCTTCACGACTAGGGCAATTTTTGCTATTCAGCACTGTGCTATTTTAACTGACAATTGCTCAGTCATACAACATTGTACCCAGTTGAAATTGATATAATTTTTTCACACAGATAGAGCTTTCTTTTGGTGGTCTTTGATCACCACTGAATTTTGTATTAAATAAATGAAAAAACACAAAAAACAATATTTTTTATATTTTCTGTTATAAAACATATCTAATAAAATCAAATTTCTTTATACATTTATGACAAAAAGTATTCTGCTACCATGTTTTTGTTAAAAAAAAGAATCCCAATAAGGGTATATTAATTGGTTTGTGTGAAAGGTGTAGCATCTACAAACTATGGTATATATAGCTACAAATTATGGTGTATATATAGTGGAATTGCCGCTGTAAATGCCATACTTGTAGTGGTGATGATCAGTGACTTATAGGATCAACTGTAATAGTATGGCAGGCAATCTGGCTCTAACAACACTGGCTTGGAGAGACACTAACTGACACCGATGTCTCTAGTGACACTAATACAGTGATCAGTGATAAAACACTACACTGCAATAATGACACTGGCTGGGAAAGGGTTAACATCAGCCAACATCTTTGGCTGAAATCTGCTGACAAATTCATGCTGTTTCCAATCACAGCACAAAAACAGGTGGAAAGAAGTGTCGATGTAATGGTATATCACCTAGACTGTATGTCATCCACCTGAGGTAGATGTACTGTGAGCATGCGGCAAATGGTTGAAACTGTTTTCTATAACTTTAGAGATTGGGAAGTAGTCTGTCACATGGGATCAGCTATGAAAATGAAAAATCAATGTGTTCACTGAAGGATAAAAAACTATGCATTTTTTCATAGCCATTATTTGCTCATTTATTGTACTTATTTATTTTTTAACTAATTTCTTCAGAATTGCTTTTATGTGTCTGAATCCTTGTCTGGCCACAAATGCATTAAAATGGCAGATAAGCACTAAAGAGTTGACTTTGAAATAAGAGGAGGGATATAAAGTCACAGTGGTGAGAATAGTCCTATACGTTTTTGATGAGGATTTAGAAAACTGAGATCATCAATGAGGCAATTATTTTTCATGTCAAAAAGTGATAATTCTTTACTGATTATTTTAAACTTTCCTTAAAATACTTTTTTTTATTCCATATTGCTCAGTTGCATAAATTTGTTTTTGCATTTTGGTAAAACACTGTGCTACGGAGGGGCTAAAGGTAATGAACCTCTTAAAAGCATCTCCTGAAAAATTGTACTGTAAGTGCAAACAAAATAATGCAAATCTAATACAGAGCATTCCATTTTTTTTAAGTGATTCTAAAAGGTTGATTTTTGAAATAACAAACATGTTATACTTTCCTGTTCTGTGAAATCCTCTTTTTTTTTGGATCCACCCACCAGCTGTCCTGTCTCCTCTCCCCTGCTGAGTACCCCCAATAGCAAGCCTCTTTCTAAGGGGGCATTTGAACAGGCTAGCTCCCAAGTCACACACACAGAGCATGGATCAGCCCCACCCCTGCTCTTTCCTCATTGGCTCACTGGTTGTGATAGACTGCAGCAGGAGCCAATGGCTCCCACTGCTGTGTGAACCAATGAGGAGAGAGAGACTAAGGACAGACCTGGCTCTCATGCATGTCGCTGGATTGAGATGGGGCTCAGGTAAGCGTAAGAGGGGCTGAGGAGGGAGCAGCATCCAGAAGGTTTTTTTTTATCTTAATACATAGAATGCAGTAAAGTAAAAAACCCTTCTGCCTTTAGAACCACTGTAAGTACACTAATAGACAACATAAATTTTAAGAATAGGGAATAGTCTAGATCCAGTGACTTTTAAAAACAGCATAATTTATGATTTTAAATGAGGCTCCGTTCACACTTGTGTGACTCTAAAGTGACACGATTTCCAGTGGGACTTTGGAGTGCTACTTTAATGCAACTTTACACTCAAGTCACATCATAATTGCATCAAAGCAGTGCAGGAACCTTTTCAAAGTCTGTGTCTTTAAGTCATGTATATCTGAACAGGTGCCATGGAAAACAATTGGCTGTGACTTGTCATGTGACTTTGTAGGGTTTATTTACTAAACCTGGTTGACTCAGAATCTTGGGCACCTGTGCATGGTAGCCAATCAGGTTCTAACCTCAGCATGTTCAGTTAAGCTTCAGCAATAAAACCTGGAAGCTGATTGGTTTTTATGCAGAAGTGGACAAGATTCTGAGTCAACCAGGTTTAGTAAATAAACCCCTGTGTGCTCAAAGTTGTGTGAATGGAGCCTGAGGGATGATTACAATAATTTTTATAACCTGTATCATTTAAAAGTATTTCCTATGAAGAGCCATCAGAGCCACCTCATTTCTTGGCATACATATAGGACAGCTGCCTATACCGCAAACATACCAGGATTATTAATGAATTAAAACATTACTATGGCATTGGGGTAGGTTGGTGGTTTTACTACATGCAGCAGGATATCAAGTATCCAGCACATGCAAAAGTGTGTCATTTACAAAGATTCTTCAGCCGCTGTAGCTCCTAAGCTCTTCATAATTGATATTGTTAACACATGATGTTATTGCATGATCAAGCACCACACATGCTGTAGATAATGTCATTAAAAAACTAAATATCAGGTTTAGATGGACTGATCTGTATTATTTATTTTGCCTAGCTCTGCCCACTGCTGGTCCACTTCCAACCACCAGCAAAGCTCTATAACTTTTTTTTTTTTAAGCCCACTGCCCTCGCACTTACTTTGTTCCTGATCTTGTTCCTGATCAGTTGTTCCAGTTGTTCCTGATCAGTGGGTACACAATTGTTCAGTGACAGTTGGGATTGAGAACCCATTATCTACAAAAAAGGGACATTGTGCTTTATATAATTTCATCAAAAAACAAACAAACAATCAGGTTTACATGGACTGACCTATATTATATTATATATATATATATATATATATATATATATATATATATATATATATATATATAATTTTTTTTGTTTTTTTATTTATTTATTGATATCATATTTACAGTATTTGTGGAGAAGGTTGTTCTCTTTTAGTTTTACTCTCTGAACTCATAAAACAGTGATCTTTTAATTTTTGTTTTGTTCTGTAGATTCCAAATAGGGACTGAATAGTTAAAACTATTAGTAAAAGAAGGTTAGTATACTTCAAAGCAATAATCAAAGTGAGCTGAGTCTTCAAATCAAACAGCTAAAAATGTAAATTACAGAAAAAATCATGTTACATACCTGAACATTTTTTATCAGCAATGCATTTTTGTAATATAGTGCCTTGCTTGCATAACCAAAATGAAACTGAAGTAACTCACACATGAAGGAGAATAATACAAATTCAGTTAACATAAACATTCTTAAAAATAAATTCTTCAAAATAAAAAAAATCTTGTCTAATTTTAAAAAATTAAAGTGGTTGTAAACGTAAATAAAAAAACGTACTTATTGCCATAAATGAATACATTTGTATTTGTAATAATGTAAAAATGCATACAGTTGTGAGTGTACCTCAGAAAAATGCCCCCTTAGCTTGTCTCAGCCCTCCAAAAACTGCTGGTTTGTGTGCATGGCTTAGGACCAGAGAATAGTAGGGGGAGATGTGATGTCACACAAACACGGAAGGAAGACCGGGTGAAGCTAGAAGCCCCGGGGAGCCATGACAGTGCTCCGGTGGAGTGCTTCGTTTCAAGGCAAGTCCTTTATAATGTGCTAGTATGTAATACACACTAGCACATTATGCCTTTTTTCTTTTCTTTTTTTTATGCGGTTTACTACCGCTTTAATATTCTATTGATCAGCTTAAATGGATCCATGGGCCAAAATGAGGAAGGCAACTCAGTAAAAGACCAGTTTAGTTGTATTGAGAGAGAAACAACAGAAACATTTTTACATCACTTTCCTCACTACCCTATCAAATATAATATGATAGCATCTTGAAACTTTTTTTTTCAATAACAACATAAAAAGCCAATGAAAGTATTTAACTGTAAAATGTAGAGCTTCAAGGAGCCACATCCAAACTTATCTCTAGACAATATTTTTTAAACAACAAAGTAAATTTCTTACCTTTACACTCATTGTTGAATTGAAGAGCTCCTGCTTTAATCTTCTGAAATCTTAATCCAAAAGGTAGCTTTCAGGCAGTGGGACCTTGCCACTTCTTGATGAGAAGACCACGCACCTTTCCCTGCTATATGTATGCAGTGTGACCAGTTTCCTTAAGGTCCACTTGTACTTTCATTTGAAGCAGTTGTGGCATAATGATGTTAAAGCTGTCTACAATAGTGGAAATGTGTGCTAAAATTGGCAGGACTTTTGCCCACCTATCTCTGCCCAGCTCTGCTCAACACTGGCCCACTTCCAGCCATTGCCAAGCCCTGTTTTTTCCAGCCTACAGCCATCCCTTTTACTTTGTATGGTGGCTAAGGGCTCTTTGTAAAGCAAAGAGTGTAAGGTAGAGCACGCTGCATAGCCCTCTTCCTGACAGTCTGATCAAGCAGCAGTTTGGGCCAGTGACTGATGGCATCACAGGCAATAAAAATTATTTACAGCTCAGGAGCAAGTTAAGTGAAAATGAATATTATTATTATTTAGTAGAATAGGTAATCAGGTGAATAAATACACAGAGAACAACTGTAACAGTTTACTAAATAAGTGAAAAGTTAAAAGCAATAATGCAAAACATGCTCAGGGTGGCACAAACCATGCACACACTGAAGAGTCCGATTAAAAACACTGCACAAACATGGTTTCTTCACAGTGATGTCTTTGTGGCTCAATCAAGGTAACATGTGGCTGCATAGCATAATATATATAACAACAGAATGTCTAGCTGAAAATCTCTACTTCAGAAAAACAGCTTCTTGCAATATTCTTCCTAAGCATTATTCCTCACATTGAAGTCCAGGTTAGCTCTGGTAACATAAACGAACAGTTGGAGGGATCCAAGGCCCAAGGACAAAGGACCTCCCCACTGGAACTGGAGTGCTCTTGTAGCATTTGGGCGGATCCCTATGATTTCAGGGTCTTCAGGAGACATTGAAGACCATTAGACTCTGGCTCGTCTGCCTGCATGCTGGTCCTGACAATGGAGGGAATCTCACCTGGCAGTTTGATCACATTCCCAGCTACCACTACCCTATAAGGTGTTGGTCTTTGAGGGAAGAAGCTGAGGACATTATACTCTCTGGTCATGCCCACTAACCCAGGAAGTTGTGTGGAAAAGGAGTTAAAGGGGCCTGCACATGCCGGTAAATGGAAACTCTCCTACAGTAGCATGTATTGCAATGAAAGCACTCTGAAATTGTAAGTTTAAAATTTTGCATGCATGCACACTTGAAAACTATGTGATGTGTGGTTCTGCTGCAGTGCAGGTACAATACAGGATCTGGGGTTCACAATGACCTATTTGCTTCAATTATGCAAGCTTTTTGTAGTAAAACACCTGTCTGTGCTCTTTGTCTCTAGTACATTTTGGCCAATTCTCCATCGCAAAATGCCCTAAGGCAGGTTGTATTGCACCTGCTCAACTGACTATCCACTTACTAAAAAAATGCAATGCTCAGTATAATAAAAAATTATGATATAACTGTTGCAAAACATAAAAAAATCTTATTTTGCTGGAAAATAAATTCATAATAAAATTAAGTAAGAACATTTAATCTTATTCCATATTACACTTGCTAACTTAACAATAAATGGTCGTTATCATTAAGAATTGTGCCAGGCTGGTCAGACACATAAGTGATAATGTTTTCACTCTTGCCGAACAAATTCTGTAGTTGGTGTAATTTAAAAACAGCAGCCTTTAACCTTTTCTACCCATGTCTGTGCCACTGGCAAAAACCTTTACTAACTGTTCTCTCCGAAACCTTTTGTGACATCTTCCTTGTATTGTAATACCTTTAGAGTAAAGAATTTTGCTCGTCAGTGACTGATGCCTGGAATTTTAGCCTTCAGTACAAGTATACGCACCGATACAGACAAAAGACAAATACATATCTTCAAAACTGAAAACAACATTTTAAGGTTTATTTATTTGTGTGCTTGGGTCAAAATCTTATGGCTTGCTGCATGCTGAACGATATCAACTGTACTAGAATCAGGAATTCCTTACTTATGGTTGAACGGTTTTATTACAGTATGATAAAATGTTTGTTGGTTTTATTTCACTGTACTCTACATATGTAATTTTGTTTTATTCTGTCTACATAGTGGCAGTAAACATTGATTGAAGTAGCCAAAAAAATCTGCTTTTTGCCACAATACAAACAAATATACACACATTTTTACACAAATTTGCAATTAATTTTAAATGCTACTTTGATACATGAGCATCATTAAAGCCTAATGGAATGCATGGTATTTCAAGCATTCTCTTTTTTAACTAATTGAAAAAGGAAGGTCCATTTATTAGGCTTATGTTGTTTTAAGACATTGGCATAGCCAGAGCCAGAGCTTGAACAAGGTACAGAAATCTGAACAAACATGCAGATCTCCCTCAGTCCTTCAGTTTCAATGAGAGATCTTATCACATATACAGTGGGGCAAAAAAGTATTTAGTCAGCCACCAATTGTGCAAGTTCTCCCACTTAAAAAGATGAGAGAGGCCTGTAATTGGCATCATAGATTGACCTCAACTATGAGAGACAAAATGAGAAAAAAAATCCAGACAATCACATTGGCTGATTTGGAAAGAATTTATTTGCAAATTATGGTGGAAAATAGAAAACCTTTGGAGGGAGATGAAAGTCCATGTTGTCCAGCGACAGCCCCAAAACATCACTGCTCTAGAGGAGATCTGCATGGAGGAATGGGCCAACATACCAGCAACAGTGTGTGCCAACCTTGTGAAGACTTACAGGAAACGTTTGACCTCTGTCATTGCCAACAAAGGATATATAACAAAGTATTGAGATTAACTTTTGATATTGACCAAATACTTATTTTCCACCATAATTTGCAAATAAATTCTTTCCAAATCAGCCAATGTGATTGTCTGGATTATTTTTCTCATTTTGTCTCTCATAGTTGAGGTCTACCTATGATGCCAATTACAGGCCTCTCTCATCTTTTTAAGTGGGAGAACTTGCACAATTGGTGGCTGACTAAATACTTTTTTGCCCCACTGTAGATGTTTCAGCCTTAAAAAAAGAAAGCTTGCCTTATGTTAAACCTTGTACAATTGTGCAGGACCTTCTTCTTTAAGGAAAATACTTTGATTTCACAGTATACTGTAAATCTGCAGCAATTCAGATAAAGCCTGCCTCTTTTTCTAGCTGGAGGATGTTCAGCATCATCTAGTCCTCTCCTCACCGCCTTGACTGTCCCTGGCCTACCTCTTTCTTTCAATAAAGTTTAGTTCTTTCAATCATGGAGGCTCAGTATTACATGTGGGCAGTTTGCCTGGGAACACCAACTCCTTCATTTTATTTATTTATTTTTTATTTATTTCAGGTACTTATATAGCGCTGTCAATTTACGCAGCACTTTACATATATATTGTACATTCACATCAGTCCCTAACCCTCAAGGGGTGTACAATCTAAGATCCCTAACTTACATTCATACATACACATATTAGGGCCAATTTAGAAAGGATCCAATTAACCTACTAGCATGTCTTTGGAGTGTGGGAGGAAACCGGAATACCCGGAGGAAACTTACGCAAGCACAGGGAGAACATGCAAACTCCATGCAGGAGGCGCCATGGTTGGGAATCGAACCCATGACCCATTTACTGCAAGGCAGACGTGCTAACCACTAATTATGACTCTTGCCCATTAAGGCATTTAGATATTGGATATTAGGTATTGGCATAAGTGCCCGTAAAAGCCAACATTGCTTGCATCAGGGCTGAGGACTCTTGAGCACTGAAGCAGGGTGCTGTGATTTTTTCAAGATGCTATATATAACAACCTGCTGGCCTTTCCACAGCCATGGACTTCCCGCATTGCAAGGGAAGCATAGAGACCCCGTGATGACAAAACTGGATCTAAACTAAGGTTTTATTTAAAGCAGTAGTTTGGTAAAGTGTTACTAAACCAGTGTTACTAAAACAGTCTGTATATGCAGTAAAGCATGCTTGTTATACTCACTGTGGAACCTAAAGGGTTAATCCTCTGCATTGTGTAAAAAGGCTGTTTAATCCTTTCTTCTCTGCCCCTCCTCTTGTTGAAAAGACCACCTGATACAGACTGAACCCGTGGTCACATGTACATGCTCAGTTTGGTGTGTATTGCTAGAGAGGTTTTTTTTTTTTCTTGGGAGGGTGCATGTGATCAGCAGAGGGCCAATCAGCACTGTCCAGACAGAGGGTCAGAGGTTTCACATCCTCCTAGAGCAGAAAGAAAACTCCTCATACAAGCTTTAACCAGTGCTCTGCTGAAGTCACGAGACTGCTCTAACTGCTGATGAGAAAAGGTATTTAACAGTTTATATTTCCTAAAATAAATGCATTTCCATGTCGTGTGTACTGTGGGAGACCAGGTATAGTGAATGCAGGGTCTTGGGTTTAGTATCACTTTAATGAGGATGGCAGAAAGGCAAAATATAGGCAGATTAAACCTTAACTTTAAGTTATATTAGTGTGTCACAGTGGCAAAGCTACATATACAATTTAGGTTTACTGGTCCATTAATTTAATGTGCCCAGTCGTATAATTAAATCAGAAGTTTAGCATATCAGTAATTTAACTAAAAATCCATAAAATTATCACAAATATATTGTAAACAGATCAGATGCCTCAGTAGATAAAATGTCCTTGTTGTAAATGCAATCAATAACTGCCAAGGCTTTTCTGTGTTTATCAATTCAATAGCCCATCAATACTTCTTAAACACACTATCCAGCCACCACAATAAATTAGGCTTTATCATATTATCAGTCATCATCTGCCTTTTAATATGATCACATTTTTCTTTCCAAGCTATGGGGAAAAATGTGAAAATAAACTTCACTGCTGAATCTTACTTTTCTTTCTTCCTCAATGATAAGCAATATAGCAAAAATTGTCCTTGAAGCAGTCCCCGGGGTGTTTACTAAAATTGATGTTTTCGTGTAATAGTTTAAATGGAGGTTTTCATATAAATCTTTCCTGCTTTGCAATTTTAAAAATAACCCGGAGCTTTAATAGTTGATACAGTAAATGAAAATGATTAACTCTTTGTCGCATTGTCGGAGTCAATTCAATAAAGTGGCCTATGTTTATTGGACTGGGGCAGGGATCAACATATTGATCACATTCACTGAAGTAAACAGTATTAGAATTAGAATTTATGACCCAGCTGCTCCTGAATTATTAACTATTTACATTCTATTCTGCGGTACTAATAGGCAATACATCTCCTCAAATTAGAACTATACACACTATATTGAGCACCGTTTCGCCTCATCTTATCCATTAATAGCTTGCTTTTTAAGACAATTGCTTTTTCTAGAGTCGTCTCAATCCATTTCTTCTTGGTTGTATTGACCCATTCTAATGTTTAAAATTACAGACACCAAACACAAGGAAGATTTCTCACATATAAGATAATTCCTGTTTCCTTGACATTTCTATTATCACAAGCAGAAGATTATTTATATTATTTGAGGCCGCTTACATTTTCTGGCAGCTCTTATCTCTTTTAGGATTGCCTCTCATTTACCCTGACCTTGCACGCAGTCAAGTGGCAAAAAATAAAGCAGATCAAGGACAATTGCTAGGGAGGAGAGTGAAGAGAAAATAGATGAAATAATTGTTGACAAAATGGAGCTCTTTAACAATTTACTTGGATGAGCTGATTCATACTGATTAGGGTCATAAATAGCTCATACACCTGCATTTCAGTACATTTCACTATGCTATAAGTAAGAGGAATATACAGTATATGCAGTACATAGCATGAGGGGGGTTTGGTAGCTTATCCTTTTGACTTTTGGTAAACTGAAATATTCTCCATGCTAATCATCTAAAATTGTGCTACATACTATAATGTTTACTTGATTTTTTTGTATGTAAATATTTTGCAAGATCTTATTAACAAAACTAATAAGATTGATTAGTATCCAAAATAGCCACATAAAAAGATTACCCTCGTTGTGAATGGTTTATAACTAACAAAATGGCCATCTACACATGCAGCAACACCTTATTTTCATTATGACATAGCAAAGACAAGCAGATCTGAAAAGGACCCTCACCTCCCGTGATGCAATTGGATCTTCCTTCACCATCGCTCGCCCATCATATTGACAAATGGGGGGGCAGAAGCTCTCTTGTTCTTGGAGGACGTCTCACTCTAGCCACGAATGTGCGCCCCCGGGGGGGATCGGTGGTGCTGATTGCAGTAAAGAGCTGATGACATAGGCTCTTTACCATGTTATCAGCTGTGTCCAATCACAGCTGATCACATGTAAACAGGAAATTCCGGTTAACGCAGTCCTCTCCTCATGCTGACAGCATGTGAGGAGAGGAGAGCCGATAAGCGGCAACCTTCAGAGGAGTCATATACCCTGATTATCAGTGCAGCTCCATCAGTGAAAATAAGTGCTGCTTATCAGTGCCCATCAATGCTGCTGATCAGTGCCCATCAGTGATGCCTATCAGTGCCCATCAGTGACGCCTATCAGTGCCCATCAGTGAAGTCTATTAGTACTCATCAGTGCCGCCTATCAGTGCCTTAGTGTCACATATCAGTGCTCATCAGTGATGCCTGTCAGTGCCCATCAGCGATGCCTGTCAGTGCCCATCAGTGATGGCTATCAGTGCCCATCAGTGACGCCTATCAGTGCCCATCAGTGATGCCTATCAGTGCCTCCTCATCAGTGAACTCTGTTAGTGCTCATCAGTGCTGCCTATCACTGCCTCAGTGTCACATATCAGTGCCCATCAGTGATGCCTGTCAGTGCCCATCAGTGATGCCTGTCAGTGCCCATCAGTGCCTCCTCATCAGTGCTTCCTTTCAGCACTGTCTATCAGTGCCTATCAGTGCCACCTATAACTGCAGCCTAATCAGTGCACATCAGTGAAGGAGAAAACCTTTTTTTTCCCAAATTTTTGTTTGTTTAGCAAAAAGTAAAAAACCCTTCGGTGATTAAATACCACCAAAAGAAAGCTCTATTTGTGTTGAAAAAAAAAAAAAATGTCATACGGGTACAGTGTTGCATGACCATGCAATAGTAATTCAAAGTGTGACAGCACTGAAAGCTGAAAATTGGCCTTGGCAGAAAGGGGGTGAAAGTGTCCGGTAGGCAAGTGGTTAATCAGCTGTGCTAGCTGAGCTAGTGAATAGCATATTGTAGTTTAGTGGGTGGGTACAGGCATGCAATTCTTGAAGTGTATCTAAACCCAAGAAAAATAGCTATTTATTATTATCAGTTCTAAGGTTTCCAATTTTCTAAGCTTTTATTCCTTTAATTTGAACTGGTGATCCTGTCAATACCACTCTTCAGTTGTCATTCAATGTACTGTACACCTGAGCAGTGGTGTCACCCTAAGCTGGAAAGTATGCTATAACTCTAGAACACCTTTTCTCTTCTTATCTCCATAACATAGTGGAGAGCAGGGTCGGACAGACCATTTGGAAACTCAGGCACTGCCCGAGGGCCCGGGGTCAGTAGGGGGCCCCATGAGATGCCCCTGGTACCTTTTTCATAGGCTTTTTTGAGTTTGGGCAAGGACACAGGGGCCCCATGATCCCCTATTGCCCGGGGGCCCCATGAGTTGTCAGTCCGCCCCTGCTGGAGAGGTGTTCTATAGTAACACTGCTTGAGATAACACTGCAGACAGGAACCTACAAGCCCACATGTTTTGACAGAATCAACAGGTATTTTTGCACTTATCAAATAGATAAAACAAAGCACTTTTAGTGGTACATCAAACTAAGAGACATTAATTGTTAGTGTTTACATATAATTCAAGGGGTCATTTGAATGTGTGACATCCCTAGACATCCTCCATGGCAGATCTCTTTTCAGACTGCAGTTGACAGATTGCTGGAAGGCATTATATTGCCTCTCCACCACCTGTTTTAACCCCTTCATGCCAGTGCCCCCCGACCCTTTAAGGGGTTTCTGACGCCGGGAGGCAGGGCGGGGTTTAGGGTCATGTGGCCAACATGGTTGGCTGTCATGGCAGTCACATGATCAGAAAGGTCCCGATTGCAAGGAGAGATCGGGACCATTCTGTGGGAAACCGACACAGGGCGCGCACTCTCAGCACATTTGTTTACAAATGGTATGCAAATATGTGGCAGCTTGGCATCAAGGCCCAGCCACTGAGAGGCCGCCTATTTGCGTACTGTCAGTGTGAAGAGGTTAACCCACAAAAAGGTTGAACCACTGTGCTGTTACCATATGCACTGCACACAGCTGCAGGGCGGCTGTGCTGTGCCCCTATTAACTTGCAAAAGGGGGGTTCATTTTTGTCTTGGCCATGAAGCACTGCATTGTGGCTGCAGTATGTGTACAGCCCTTAGTGGCTGCATATCCTTGTTTTAGTATGCATCCAGGGAGCAATAAAACCATGGCTCAACTGCCTGCTTTTACCACCCCAAGGCAGTCCATATGAACCAGCCCTATAGTAGTTAGTAATGAAACTAAACTAAAATAAGTTGCTCTCTTAGTGCTAGCGAAGTGTGCAAAGTATTAACTGGTTATATTTAGCTATTTCAGTACCTGTACTTTTAAATAAATATCCTGAGTTTTAATTAAATCTGACTGGAGTTCTTCTTTATGAGAATAGTAATGGTATTGTACTATCTTTTTTCAGTAATTTAAATTAAGACAAATAATATACTTTTGAATATTGTTCTCTCTTGTTTCTAATAAGGTATAACATATTTTATATGTTTGTTTTGCATTTTTTAGTTGGTATCTAGAGCTCTCTACCTTCAATTGTGTATAGCCTCTACAAGCAGTTTGTATACAAAGCTCTGTAGCTCTAGCTGCAATAGAAAAAAAAATTAGGCAGGTTCTGCTGAGCTGTCTCTTTTGTTAACCCATTGTGCTCTGGGAACCCTTTGTGGTGTTTTAAATGATTATGTGTAAAACAAAAATGTTATGCATATTGTGACAAACAGATATAAAACAACAGTTTGATAATCTCTGCATGTCCTGCCATCAACCACATTCTTGGTATTCCCACTTCAACCTGAAGACATACAGGTATGTCCTAAGGGCATGAAGTGGTTAAGGAGTCTTTTTATAAATTTTTATACCCAAGATTCACACACCTTTTGCCCAACATTTAGACATATTAATAACTGGATTTAATTGTAAAAATGTGTGACTCCTGTATGAACATTGTGTGTAGCTTGTCTGAAAACATTTTGAAATGGATCCTATAAGAGAAATATTTGGCGCACCAAGAAGAAAAAAACCAGATGTATACTGTGATGGCTAGTATATTAACCGCACAAGTAAAGTCCTTAAAGTCCAAAGGTGGTTAAGGGATATTCCAGCAATGCTTGACTCAGTGGCAGCCAATTCAAAAAGAGCTAGAAAAGATTCTGTGTGAACCATAAAATAGGGAGAGCAGTGCCATCTAAGTGCAGCAATATAAGCAAATAATTTATTCCACAAAATTGGCAATTCACAATAGTAGTAGTCAAATGAGCGCTTGTCAAACTGGTGTCAACCGCTGTGCAACTTCTGGCTGGTCTCGCTGCAGGCAAGTCTCCAAAGCACTGTCCTTGGCTGTGCTGGTGATTCCTGGTTGGTGTGGATCCTCAGGGCAGGCGTGAGTGATGTCAGCTCCAGGTACATCAGCAGTAGACGTGGCTCTAAATGGATCCTATAAAGCATATGTATAAACCCATTTACAAGATTCTCATATAAACTTTAATATCTTTATGTCAGTTCAAAAGTAATATTTAATAGTTGTAGAATTCATTAAAAGACCACCTGGCAAACCTGCCTTGAAGGTTAACCCTAAGTGCACAGATTCCTAAAATGGAGGACTACTAAAATGGTGATATGCACAAATATAGACAAAAAAAATTACTTTATGGCTGAAAACACCTGAGCAAGGTTGCTGTTTTTCAATAATTTCCTAGATTGTAAGCTCCAAAGAGCAGGGCCCTCGAACCCCTCTTGTATTGTATTGTTACTGTATTGTCTCATGTACTGTCCCCCACTATAATGTACAGCGCTGAGCAAACTTTTTGGCGCTATATAAATACTGTATAATAATAATAATAATGGAAATCATAAGTAAATATAGGAGTTGGACTGGTGACTTTAACTGGTGGAAAACCCACTATTTGCTGCTCACCAATGATATGTAGATAAAAGTCAAATCCCCCCTTGTCCTTTGCAATGAACTTAAAACAAATATCTTTAAACCAAGATCACTATATCAACAATTTATTTGTATTTACATGGTGATCAAATCTCTCCTTAATTGTTTGTTTCAAAGGAGAATACATTCTTATCACATACAGGCTTGAAGTGTGTCTAAAAGAATTTTATTTTTGTTTTGGATAGTGAAGAGGTATTAGAACACTTTTCAGGTTTTTTTTTTTTTTGCTGTCTGTGTCCCCATTAAGGATATTCTCTATTTGTCCTGTTTGCTGTTATCATTGAAAGTAAAAGAAAATCCCCAAATTTTTAGTTGACACCAGAATTAAAATAGAGGGGAAATCTTTAAATGGGGGCACTAGTTCTGCTAACCCTGGTGACGCCTAGAGATTTCCTCACTTTGGCGGGGTTTTCTCTCACTCTCTCTATTGGATATGGGACAGGAAATAAGTAAGGTAGTGTGATAACCCGTTTTTTTTTTCTTTTACCATCTGTGTCCATAGGAGAGATGTCACTTCACTTAGTTACACTTTAACTAACATTCAATTATATAAAAAAAGAGAAAGACTAAATTCCATTAAACGTGCATTTTGTTTTGATTTGTTTATTGGACCAAAATGTAATTTTCGTATATTCGGATGTATACAAATCTCCAAATGGGCATAGTATTGAATGTCAAAGAATCCGAAAAAAAGGTACAATGAAATTAACTAATGCATTTGCTTCATTCAGATGACATCGCATGATGCAATAGTACTTCTGGCCAATAGGGAAATTAATAAAATGTTCTAATTTGCTTGATAATTTGGATTCATATAACAAATGGATCTGAATTTTATTCTATTCCTTAATTCGGATGCACATGATGCCAGTTGATATTGTCCAGTCAGCCCATGCTATTTGTCTTTGATAGTTGGACTAGCATCCAAAAATATCAAATCCTTCCAATTAGATTATG
Source organism: Staurois parvus (assembly GCF_062004578.1). Taxonomy (NCBI): domain Eukaryota; kingdom Metazoa; phylum Chordata; class Amphibia; order Anura; family Ranidae; genus Staurois; species Staurois parvus. The sequence continues at coordinate 5,786,017 of NW_028317867.1, read as the reverse complement.
TCCGATTCAATAATATATAAAAAATATAGGAATCTTTCTGAAAAACTGCAAAATTATTTGAATCCTCAAGGACCAACGAATATACAAAATGAATGTGGAAAATACTAAATTAATTCTGTAAACGAATCAGGTCAACAGAACGTATATGACAAAACTGCATGTGATCAGCACTGTGCAGACAAAGGTCAGGGGTTCTGCATCCTCCTACAGTAGAGAGAAAACTCCTCCTACGAGCTTTAACTAGTGCCCTGCTGAACACTGACAGAAGTCACAAGACTGCTCCAACTGCTGCTGAGAAAAGGTGTTTAGCAGTTTATATTTACTAAAATAATTGCACTTCCATGTTCTGTGTACTGTGTGAGACCAGATAGAGTGAATGCAAGGTCCTGGGTTTAGTAACACTTTAATGAATGAGTGCATATTAAAGAAAACAAACATTTCCGGAGTCACATGTCTACATTTCATAGACACACGTCTCTTCTCCCATTATAATCAATGACAGATCTACCCACCTATAATCATTCTTACTGAAAGGATATATACATTTCTGCATGTACTGCTGAATCAAATAGAAAGTTATGATCCAAAACAACAGCATGAGACCATAGTTGTATTGCTTTATATATTTACACATATTTATTCCTGGGCTAGTTTATGCACAGAACCTTATCTTGCATAATATGTGTTTCAGTAATTATTTCAGCATTGCTTTATCTCTGCCGACTCTCAGTCTTCTTGTCATAATATCCTCAAGTAATTATGTTACCAAAGGCATCCTCTGAGTGACTTGTAGAAAGTCTATTCATCTTAATCTTGTTATGCATGTGAGATATATGCTAAGGCTACAAGATACAATTTAACTGCTTGTTAATAGGAGATTTAACACATAGTTGACAACTGCACTACAGTGATGTCAGTTGACAAAGATGCCAAAAAGGAGTTAAATCTTTTACTAGCAAGCAATTAAAATCTTATACTTGGGCTACATAGACCTAAGCCTAGGATTGGTTGATTAGCTGATTGCTAATGTACGAGGCACAAGCTTCTGCACATAGATTTACAATGTGTGTGATATCTTCAGGAAGAAAGTTCTGATCATTTCCTTTACTGTGATGAAAGGAAAGCAAGACATTGACCTAGCATGCCATGCTTGGTTTAGCATTTTGAAAGATATATTTTATACCAGCTTGCCAATCTGAAGTCAGAAAGGTGTCTTATTGCCTGTCAAAAGTATTTTCTTATCCATGGCTTCCCTTGCCATAGCTAGTGCCCAAAGGCTTGACCCTTTAATTGCCCCAGCACAAAACCTAACATCAGCGCAGCTGTTCACTCACCTAGCTTGCTGTGGAGAAGCTGCTTTCACTTCATTTATCCAACCATTTTTATATTATCTAATGAGATGGATCAAGTTCGAAAACAAGTGGGCATTTCAAATTACAATGTGGTTATTTTAGAGAGTGCAAAATCTGGTGCAGCTGTGCATAGTAGCCAATCAGTTTCTAACTTCCTCTTGTTCAATTTAGCTTTGACAAAAAAAAATGGAAGCTGGTTGGTCTCTATGCAGAGCTGCACCTGATTTTGCACTTTCCAATTTTAGTAAATTAACCCCAATATGCTTATTTTACCAAAAGTGTTTTGTTTTTTTGTTTACAAAGATCACACAATAAATTATTACCTTATAAGGATATAAATACACAGCTCCATTGTCTACTTGTGGTGATACCTGGAAAAAAGAAGCGGCAAAGGCCAACATCAATTATTCTTCAAATTTTTGGCACATTGTAGGTTACTCAAAGTGAACATATCTTCATCTTTTACTAGAATAAATTAGCCTTCAATTTTCAAAGTGTCTAGTACTTGATGGTATCTACCCCTTTAACTGCTTCCCGACCGCCCTATAGCAGATATACTGCTACAGGGCGGTACAGGTGCGCAAAATCACGTATATATACGTGAGTTTGCACTTCCAGGTAAGGGGCACACGTGAGGCGTCTCGGCTGGTGATTACTTGCCGACGCCTGGTGATTGGGAAGAGAACTGTTTGTAAACAAAGCAGTTCTCCCCCCTGTCAGCTCGTGCACACTGCTTTGGATGGCTGTGCACACGGACACAGCATTATATAAAACAGCACACAATTAACCTTTTGATCGCCCCGTATGTTAACTTCTTCCTGCCCAGTGCCATTAGTACACTGTCAGTGCTTTTTTAGAACTGATCACTGTATTTGTGTCAGTGGGGATGTCAGTGACACCAAGTCAGTTCCCCCCAGTGACAGAATGCTCACCACAGTCCCACAGTCCTGCTATAAGTCACTGATCGACGCCATTGCTAGTAAAAATTAAAAAAAAATCCCAGAATTTAAACTGCCATTTGTAAACAATATAACTTTCATGTAAACCAATTAATTTACACATATTGGGATTTTGTTTAGCAAGACATGTAGCAGAATACATTTTGGCCTAAATTTATGATGAAATTAGATTTTTTAAATTTTAAAGTTTTTTTCTAAAAATTGTCGGTCTTTTTTTATAGTGCAAAAAATTAAAAAAGCACAGGCACTCAAATACCAATTAGTGGGAAAATATTAGTGGGATGTAAATTTTATTTAGGTGCAGCATTGCATGACCGCTCAATTGTCAGTTAAAATAACAGAGAGCCGTAACGCAAAAAACGGCCTGGTCAGGAAGGTGGGTAAATCCTCAGGTGGGCAAGTGATTAATAAATCAACCTCTTGTGAGTTATTATTGAATTCTACCTTTCTGAATATGCCAAGTATATTGTGACTTATCTACAAAATCTTGCTGCATAAAAACTTGTCAATAGATAGAACACCCTAGTTAGGGTACATTTTTATAAACAGCTTCATCTGCACAACCACTGGATCAGGTAACATTCACAAACATCTGTGTTTCTATGGTAAAATATGCTTACTAACATCTACTATATTTATCATATGGAAAATGTCACATCAACTACACATTTGGCCTTGATTTTCTGCATAGTTACATGACATTCATTTTCCTATGGTGGCAGGCTGAAGTTATGGTTCATAGCATTTTACAATAAAAATACAATTATTCTTATTGGACCCCTGGTGACAATAGTATTGGACTTTACATCATTTCAGGATTTGGAGCAATTGAAAAAAAAAGAAAAGTAAAAAAAATTAGAACTTTAGTCAGAAAGTCCTACTACATTACTTCAGTGCCTATACTGTTTAAAATCCAGTAATACACTGTCTCACCTTTCTTTGCACATGCTCAGTTCTCTTTTTTTAGGAACTGTGCAGAATTTGTAGAGGGCAATCTGCTGACAGCCTAAAGATTTACTGCTGTTCAGGGGCTCTGGACTTCAGCAAAATGGCAGCCTCCAGAAAGAACAAACAGGAAAAATGTTGAATGCAATTTACAGCCCACATTAATTTGGGTAGCATAATTATTAATGTGGAATGTACAGCATGTTCCTTGCTAAAGAACATTATTTTTTTTCAAGATGTTATGGGAAAACTTTAATATCGCCCCTACCAGTGCTACCAACATGGGACACTAAGGGTATCCACAAGGCAATGGAACAGCAAGTGTACAGATCCTTGCCATGCTGATTCTAGCATAGTACTCAGCACTAATATAAGTTAAAAAGATATCTCCTAAATACAAACTTCAGTGATTTATCTTTATATGCTGGACTGTTTATGCACATACTAAACATTTATGCCCCTGGTAAGAAGATTAACAGTCCTCATTACTAATAAATATCTTCCAAAGATAATCTGCACAAATCTTATAGTCTGAGCTCCATCTTAGTCAGTTTACAGTAGTTTTTACCGGTACTTGTAAAGTAATAACTACATGTGGGGACTGATTTAAAGTGTAACTCCGGGCAACAACTAATACTGCATTTCAGTACATATGAGTCCACCTGCCAAAGGGTCTGTAATATTGGACAGTCAATATCGTGATACACACGTTTCTAGTCAGGGCAGTCAACTCCACTTTCTTGGAAAAAAATAGCAAAAAAAAAAATTATATATATATATATATATATATATATATATATACATACACACAAAACATATATAATTGATACACAAGCCATATTGTAATTTAATGCTATTAAAAGTTATCTTTTCTTTTTGGTCTGCACTCACTGTAATTGTCTGCAAATTGCATTGCAAAATGCTAACTTAAGGTGTTCTGGAGGTGTTTGTCGTTTTTGTTAGTGTCACATTTCTATGAATATATATTTCATATTTATTCCACAGTCATAAATCCAACCACTTTTTTTTAACGACATCTGATTTTTACATTCCTGTTGTAGCAGATAGATAGAGCAATGCATAGAAAGATAACAACACAATGATGTCCAAAGATGTAAGGAAGAACATTTAAACGTAGGGTCGGTGGATGCTGGAATTTTCCTGAACAATAAACTAAAGCACTAATCAGTCTAGAACATTGCTGGTACTGTATATACTGTAATTTCTTTACCTTTTTAGCTCTAATGAATTCAGATAAAATATTTATTATTACTTTCCCTTTGTAATGGTGTGAGAGAACGTGTGAGTAGGTAGTCACTGAATATTTAAAAAGGATGATAACAAGCCCTACAATACCTGGTCAATTAAACGTCAAATGAAAATTATTCTGTGGAACGTGGTGGACGACCAATACAGAGTTATTTTTAGAAATAACGACCAATACAGAGTACAGATTTTAGAAATAACTGCTGTGACACCTCAGTCTGTGTGGTGGTAAGCATGATGATGATAATCTTTGCTACACTAAAGCCTGGTACACACGGGCCGAATATCAGCTTGTATCAGCCCGCTCAACAGAAACAGTTTCTAATGCATCGGCCGTCTTTCAGCCCGTGTGTACAGCAGCCTGTCCAACAGTAGCCGGCTGAATGTCCAGCTTCTGTCAAATGGGCGTGCTGGAAAAACAGCAGCTGGTCGCCATCTTATCAACATTCACAGCCAATAGCTCAGCGAGGAGAAAACCGAGGAGTTTGTGAGGAGTTCAATGTTCAAACTATGCAATGTTAGGACAACGAGCTCCTCAGTTTTATTTTGTTTAGCCTGCTGAGTTAAATGAAAAAAAAACTGTTCGTGTGTACCAGGCTTAAAGTGTTACTAAACCCACAACAGTAAAATCAGTCTGAATATGCAGTAAAGCATGGTTGTTATACTGACTGTAGAACCTAAGAGATTAATCTTCTGCATTGTGTAGAAAGAACATTTGATCCTGTTTTCTCCGCTCCTCCTCTTGTTCAAATGTCCACCTGATAAGACAGACTGAACCCATAGCCACATGCACATGCTATATTTAGTGTTTATTGCTAGAGAGGTTTTTTTTTATTGGGAGAGTGCATGTGATCAGCACAGGGCAAATTAGTCCTATCCAGACAGAAGATCAGGGGTCCTGCATCCTCCTACAGCAGAAATAAAACTCCTCCTACAATCTTTAACCGGTGCTCAGCTGAAGTCACAAGACTACTCTAACTGATGATGAGAAAAGGTATTTAGCAGTTTATATTTACTAAAATAATTGTACTTCCATGTTCTGTGTACTGTGGGAGACCAGATATAGTGAATGCAGGGCCCTGGGTTTAGTATTACTTTAACCGCCTCCCACCCGCCATATAGTAAAATGACGGACGCAAGGCAGTTCTCTCGTTCTGGGAGGACGTCATATGACGGGAGTGCGCAGCGCGGCGATCGGCGGTGCGCTGTGTCCCTCAGACACAGCGGATCACCGATCAACAGAAAGAGCCGAAGATGTTGGCTCAGTCATGTGATCAGCTGTGTCCAAATACAGCTGATCACATGTTATCGGCATTTCTCTCCCCATGAGCTGTCACGCTGACAGCTCGTGAGGAGAGGAGAGTCGGTAATCGGCATTCCTCAGAGGGGACATGTACACAGATCGTCAGAGCACTGATGATCAGTGTGCCCTGATGATCTGTGTAACACCAGCACAGCAACCTGTCAGTGTCCATCAGTGCCAGCTCTCAGTGCTCATCCACATCACCTGCCAGTGCCCATCAGTGCCATATCAGTGCTACATTTCTGTGCCCATCAGTGCCACATCAATTCCACATCAGTGCCCATCTGAGCTGCCTTTCAGTGTCACCCATCAGTGCCAGTCAGTGCCACATATCAATGCCAGTCAGTGCCACCCATCAGTGCTGCCAATCAGTGCCACCTATCAGTGCCAGTCAGTGCCGCCTATTAGTGCCAGGCAGTGCCGCCTATCAGTGTGCATCAGTGCCGCCTATCAGTGCCCGTCAGTGCTGCCTATCAGTGCCACCTAACAGTGCCAGTCAGTGCCGCCTATCAGTGCCATATATGAGTGCTGCCTTTCAGTGCCCATCAGTGATGCATGTCAATGCCCATCAGTGCCACCTACCAGTGCCACCTATCAGTGTCCATCAGTGCAGCCTATCAGTGCCCATCAGTGCAGCCTCATTAGTGCACATCAGTGAAGGAGAAAAATCACTTATTTACAAAATTTTATAACAAAAACTAAGAAATACATTTTTTTTTTCAAAATTCAGTGGTTTTTGGTTTGTTTAAGAAATATATAAAAAACCCAGAGGTGATTAAATACCACCAAAAAAAAGCTCTATCTGTCACAAAAAAATGATAAAAATGTCATATGGGTACAGTGTTGCATGACCGTGCAATTGTCATTCAAAGTGTGACAGCGCTGAAAGCTGGAAATTGGCCTGGGCAGGAAGGGGGTATAAGTGCCCTGTAGGCTAGTGGTTAAAGACTACAGTGTATACTTTTTGATACTAATGTATTATAGCTTATGCCCTACGCAGAGCTGAGCAGGCAGGAGGAACAAACTACTATGTCTTACTGACTGATTTCCAAAGCTAATTATTAGTGGACGTATTAAGTTCAAACAGAAGTACAGTCCCTGAAGATGTCTTAGGGACAAAACCAGTAGGGTTTGGCTACAGGCATGTGACCGCACCCCACGGTGAGGACAGCTGCTTGCACACAGCAGAGAGCAGATGGAGCTATGTTTCTCACAAACTGCTAAGCCGTAACACTAGTGCTGGGATAGCACTGCTGAATGTGAAAGCATTGATTTTATTTGCTATTAATATTTTAATGATTTGTTTTTTTAAGACGGAATTATGTGATGTCATCCTCTTATCCTCCCTTGATTTTATGACCCATACTGGGGAAAATGATGGCGTTGAGATCTAGATGTTCATAAAAGAGTATGACCCATATGTTTTACACTGAATTCATACATACTGCAGTGACAGGCATATTCTAAACAAAAAGACCCAAATGGGAAAAAGAAAAGGGACTTTACTGGCACCAAGGGAAGATACAACATAGAGTAAAAAAATACATATAGCTTTATTCACATAACATAAAGAAAAAATGTTAATGTTACTGAATTGTAAAACGCCTGTCACCGCAAGGACACAAAGGAAACAATGGTTTCTTATGTCCCATTCACACTGCAAAGCAGCCTAGAGCAGCACTGCAGCATGCTGCAATAAAATGCAGACATTATTATTATTTTTATTACTATACAGTATTTATATAGCGCCAAAGGGTATGCTCAGCGCTGTACAGTAGCAGGGGGGACAGAACATGAGACAAGACAGTAACAATACAATACACGAGGGGTTCGAGGGCCCTGCTCTTTCGAGCTTACAATCTGTACCACAACGCAGCGCACTGCTGTACATTGCCATGCATGAAGTGTATATTTTGTACACTTCACCTAAACTTTGTATAAAACAAAAAAAAGGGGCTCTGGGATTCACTGAATTGTGCACCACACTGCCCCCTGCTGCATTCAGGAGTGTTGTGCTTCCAGAGGTAAAGCACTCCAGCAGGTCTCTGTTCCCATGTTAATTCACCCTTAAGGGTCTTGGAATCTGGTGAGTTATGGGAAAGATACACATAATAAGGATTGAAGGTGGCACAGTGTGAAGCATTTGAAGGTTGTACATTTGAGGTGGTTGTAAACTGCACTGGATAGTCGCACACTAGCACCACAGTGACTGCGTTATAGAAACTAGTGTTTAAGCACAGCTTTGCACTAAGGGATTTTTGCACAAAAGAACGTTTTTATATTTTGCACCAAATGTCTTGCTTTAGCACACTATTATATGTGTGTATATGTGATGTTAGTGTTTTAAGACATTTGTAAAGCACATATCACTTTGCTTTTTAGCACCTAAAGTGACAGTGCGCATTAACCGTCTGCCAGGAACTCACAGTAAAAATATACTGCGAGTGGGCAGCAGGTGCAGGCACAATCACGTACCTGTACGTTGGCTGATTCTTCCAGGTTCGGCAGCACATGCGCGCTCCTTGCCTACCCATGCTGTGTTGGACACATCACAAGTTTGGCAGCTGATTTCAGCCAATGATTTTGGCAGAAGTCAGCTAATCTGATGTTTTCAATCACACACAGAATTCTTTGTTTACAAAAACACAAAACTTTGTGTACAGGGAACAGCAATCTGGCTGTTTCTTCTCCCTGCAAAGCAGGGAGAAAAAGCAGCCAGATAGTAAAATAAATGCAGCACACATTGCACAAATTACACATTGTTAGGCACACAGTTAACCCCTTGATTGCCCCTAGATGTTAACCCATTCCCATACAGTGTCATTAGTACAGTTTCAGTGTACAGTATTATCACTGATCACTGTATTAATGTAACTAGTGACAGCAGTGTCAGTTAGTGACCCTCCCAGACAGTGTCTGTTAGTGCCAGATTGCCTGTCACCCTATCGTAGGCCCACTATAAGTATAGCTGCATAAATTCCAGTATATATACCATTAGGTAGGTATCCACCACTCAATATAATGGTTCCAGGAGCATTATATCACTCTCTCTTTTTATATCTCTCCACCGAGGTCATGTTTGGGAATGAAAGAGAAAATCATGGTGCAGCCAGTTTTTTTATAAAAGTATCCAACAATTTAATAAAGATTTACACTCACAAAAAGGGTGTCTTCACCGACACCAGTATAACAGCATAAAACAGCAAATGGTATAACAGTCTCCTGTTCCCCGCACACTCACTACAGCGCTCCTGACTCAATCTTCTCCACAGACGTCAGCATCCAGCAAGCCAAGCTCTGGTGAGTTACCCAACTTTACTTTGGTGGTGGATTTTGGCACAATTACTTTGAGAGTACCTGAATTTGAAAAGGATTTGTTTGGACATTTGAAGAAATTCAGAATTGGACAATTTTTATATTCACAAATTTAATTATTTAAATTACTTATGCACTAAAAAATAGTTTTACACATAATTTTGATATTTTTTTATATTAATTGAGAATAGATATATATATCTTTTGCACTAATGTTTCTACACTAAATTAGGAAGAGTTTGTGGTTTTAGCGCATTCCTTTATTTAAGTTATAGCACTAAGAAATTTATTTGGTTTCTTTGAGGTGGAATTGCTGCTTTAAAGTATTAAGGGTTGGCGCTTTTATTACACTTGTGATATATACCATTGTTTGTAGACTCTATAACTTTTGCACAAACCAATTAATATACACTTATTGGGATATTTTACCCACATGTAGCAGAATACAATTTGGTCTCAATTTATGAAAAAATTTTATTATTTTTATTTCTATTTATTGGATATGTTTTATAACAGAAAGTAAAAAATAATGTTTTTTTTCCCAAAATGTTGTCTTTTTTTCCTTATATAGTAAAACATTAAAAACCCAGTAGTAATTAAATACCACCAAAAATAAGCTCTTTTGTGTGAAAAAAATTATATAAATGTAATTTGCTTACAGTTTTGCATGACTGCGCAATTGCTAGTAAAGGTACCACAGTGCTGAATAGCTAAAATTGGTCTGGCCATGAAGGGTGTAAAACCTTCCAGAAGAAGTTTGTAGAGTACAAGGAACTTTGAGTTTCAGCACTTTACTTATAGGGATATTGTACATTAAAAAGTTCATGGATAATTATCTTGGGAAGTCAGCACTGTATCATCTGTATCAATATTGTTTTATAAATATCAGGAAGAAGTTATTTATACAGCAGCTTGAGTTTGATATATAAGGTGTGGCACAGACATAATAAATATATATATATATATACAGTATATATTGTAATATGAGGGAAGTTTAGCTCAGTGGTAGATGCAATTTTTATACAGTGAGTCTATGTCACACAGGCATTATAGTTAAGGGCCTGGTAGCCCACTTTTTTAAAAAGGGAGAACACAAAACAAAAGTCTATCCAGGATTCCCACACAGGGGTTTCAACTTCATTCAGCAAAGAAATTAAAAATACAGAGCCACCTGGCTCACTGGTCAGCAGTACCTCTGTTTGTTTTGGACTGCCAGGCCACTTGGCAGGGCTCTATTTTTCAAACAGCTCCAATTCCCGCCACCTACTGCTCTCAATAGCCCATCATTATAGGGGCTGTGTGCACCTGGGCACACAATCTGCTGGTTGTCCACAACACCTGGACACTGGGTTAGAGATTCCGCCCCCCCCCCCCCCCAAAGACTCTTAGGAATCTCTAAACTACAGAGCCCCATCCAGAAATTCCAATAACTGCTGCAAGAAGTTGCAAAAGCAGTTTTCTCCACTCAAAAACTATGCTCTGTAGCCTTGCAGTCCGCAGACATGCAAACTCTGTGTCTTTTCCCCAGCCATTTTGATAGTGACAGAGCTTCTCACTGTCACAATATACAGTGCTCAAAAAAATTAAAGGAACACTTTTTAATCAGAGTATAGCATCAAGTCAATTAAACTCCTGGGATACTGATCTGGTCAGTTCAGTGGCAGAGGGGGTTGTTAATCAGTTTCAGATGCTGTGGTGTTAATGAAACTAACAGCAGGTGCATTAGATGAGCAACAATGAGACAACCTCCAAAACAGAAATGGTTTTACAGGTGGAGGCCACTGACATTTTTTTCCCTACTCCTCTTTTCTGACTGTTTTTCACTAGTTTTGCATTTGGCTAGGATCAGTGTCACTACTGGTAGCATGAGGCGATACCTGAACCCTACAGAAGTTGCACAGGCAGTCCAACTCCCCCAGGATGGCATATCAATATGTGCCATTGCCAGAAGGTTTGCTGTGTCTCCCAGCACAGTCTCAAGAGCATGGAGGAGATTCCAGGAGACAGGCAGTTACTCTAGGAGATCTTTACAGGGCTGTAGAAGGTCTTTATCCCATCATCAGGACCAGTATCTGCTCCTTTGTGCAAGGAGGAACAGGATGAGCACTGCCAGAGCCCTACAAAAGGACCTCCAGTAGGCCAATGGTGTGAATGTCTCTGACCAAACAATCAGAAACAGACTTCATGAGGATGACCTGAGGGCCCGACATTCTCTAGTGGGCCCTATGCTCACTGCCCGGCACCATAGAGCTTGATTGGCATTTGCCATTGAACACCACAATTGGCAGGTCCACCACTGGCGCCCTGTGCTTTTCATAGATGAGAGCAGGTTCACCCTGAGCACATGTGACAGACGTGAAAGAGTCTGGAGAAGCCGTGGAGAACATTATGCTGCCTGTAACATCATTCAGCATGGCCATTTTAAAGGTGGGTTAGTGATTATATGGGGAGGCATATCCATGGAGGGACGCACAGACCTCTACAGTTTAGACAATGGTACCCTGACTGCCATTAGGTATCAGAATGAAATCCTTGGACCCATTGTCAGACCATACGCTGATGCAGTGGGTCCTGGGTTCCTCCTGGTGCACGACAATGCCCGGTCTCATGTGGCGAGAGTATGCAGGCAGTTCCTGGAAGATGAAGGAATTGAGACCATTGAATAGCCCCCACGCTCGTCTGACCTAAATCTAGTAGAACACCTCTGGGATATCATGTTTTGGTCCATCTCACGCTGCCAGGTTGCACCACAAACTGTCCAGGAGCTCAGTGATGCCCTGGTTCAGATCTGGGATGAAATACCCCAGGACACCATCCATCGTCTCATTAGGAGCATGTCCTGGCATTGTAAGGCATGCATACTAGCACGTGGGGGCAATACAAACTACTGCGAACCATTCTGAGTTGCTGCAATGGAATTTCAGCAAAATGGACTTGCCTGCTGCATAATTTTTTCACTTTAGTTTTGGGGGGGGGGGCTTTGAATTCAGTCCTCTGTAGGCAGATCATTTTCATTTCCATTAAACAATGGGGCATTCTTATGTTCCTGCCCCAGACCATATCAGTATATATATCCAGCATGATATTTTTCCCCATTGAGATATAAAGTGTTCATTTAATATTTTGAAGCAGTGTCTATACCACATAGTATATGAACTGTATATATAATTTGTCCAACTCTGAAATGCTTAAAAAAAGTACTCTTTCAAAAAAAAAGTAAAAAAATGTATTACAGAGACAGGACACATGTAATAATAACTCTGTTATTCATATATTCTCACATTTGGGCATTTGTTTTCTAGATGTTATTACTTTTTACGGAATTGACTTTTTTCTTCCCATGCATTATAAATGTTTCTAGTTTGCAGTGTGCATGTTGTAACATATTCTATGCAATTGCCCATTTGTGGCTCATCTATTCTCAGGACAGCCATGTTTTGCTTTTTTTAAACATTGTGAAGTCACTGCTGTTTAGAGGATCATATTACTATAAAATGGTCCCCTGCAGATTTGCCACTATCAAAGCATGCTGCTAAAATACATTTTGACATGGTTTGCTAAATGCATAATTTTTATACCCTTGAATCAAATTTTTATTTAGCACACTGTTATTATCACCTCTGTGTACTATATGTATTGCTATTAAAAACTTAGATTTTTTTTCTTCACAGACACCATTTTTTCTGCCCATTGTTTGTATTCATTTACTTTCATGACTAGTTGCTGATTGAGGCTCCATTCTTCATTCCATCAGAAAAAAAGTTTACTTTTTTGTGATTTTGCAGATGTATACTTTATAAAATAGATTATGGATCCTTTCTCAGAGCCAACACTTTTGTTAGTTACAGTTGTTTCTCTATTGTTAGCTTCTAAAGTGCTGTCTAATTTTTATGTTATCAGGTAGGGTTGGCTCTCAGTAGGCATAATGCAGACCTTTGTAGATTTATTTAGCATAATTTGGCACAATCTTTCAGTTGCTGCAGCATAACACGGGTTCAGTTACTGGAAATATTTTCATTCTGCTCTCAATACAATCAACATATATTGCTAACTGTAACATACACACAGTATTGGCAGCTATAATAAGGCTTCAGTGGTATTAAAGCTTTCATTTTTAGAAAATTAAGATGCTGATTACCAGACTTCTTGGTCTTTGAATGCATAAATGTACAGAAGACCTTCATCTGCTCATCATCACAGAGAACTGATGGACAGTGGTGTGACAAATGTGGTGCTTGACCCTTGCCCTTCCCATCAACTTGTGACAAAGGACTGGCCAATCTCACACTGCACTGTCGCTTGCATAACAATGCCACTCACAGCTTGGAGACAGGGATTCTTTTAGTTTGCATTAAAAGCCCTAGGGACAGTTGTAACACTTTTCAAAATAGGGTTTAACAATGAAAGGTCAAAATGGTGTGAATAAAATATTTACCAAAAAAAAGGTGTTACAAAGAAATAAAAAGACAATAAAGCGATAGAGAAAAAGGAGTTGAAAATGAAGAATACTTGCAATGTCGTCGATTTTAGCAGAATCCAATTGATCAAGCAAAAATGGTACAGTGGCTCTCTCAAGTCCAATTAGGTGTTCCTTGTTCGATATTAAAACGAGAGCTGTCAAACTGCTTGGACTCGCTTTTTTTTTATGACATCAAGGGTGTTGACAGAGGCCATCTTACCCGGTTTAAGGAGTGGTGGCTGGGAAGTCATCCCTTTTATGAGCATGTCCCAAATACAGATTCTTATAAGTATTTATATTTCTGAATGCCTACCATTTACGATCTACTACCATGCAGATTATTTGCCAGCATGAAATTAGCTTCAAAATGGATATGGATATGACAGGTCTCGAAGATCTATTTCTCAGTGGAGGGGAGTGGAGGCATAATCCACTCTGGTACCTCCTAGCAAAAAAGGGTTTGGTTTTAAAATGCTACCCAATAAGTGATGAAGGAGACTATGACTTTATTCTGGCTATCCTGCCATAATTTCAGAATTTATGAAACATGCTGAAGTTTTAGAGTCGCGGCTGATAAGCCGTTAGAAATGGGTATTCCACAGACTTCCACGAAGGTATTTATGGCCCAATATCTGTTAGTCCTCCAGATTGCTCAAGCTTGCGAGGGTGACAGTTTTATTAGGGTTTCCAGACTGGAATGGTGGATTAGGCTAATAGGAATGAGTGGGCCTGTATCTGTCCTGGTCTGATAAGAAGGCTCTCGCATCAGTTAACAGTTGTGTATTGCACCAGAGGCTTCCTGGGGGGATTATTATTATTATTATTACATCGAGTTTATATAGCGCCAAAGGGTTTGCTCAGCGCTGTACAATAGAGGGGGGACAATACATGAAACAGTGCAGCAACTACAAACAGCACACGAGGGTTAGAGGGCCCTACTCTTTTGAGCTTACAATCTAGTAGGGAGGGGGTAGTGGTACAGGAGGAAGTGGCTGTGGGGGATGGAGTGGTAGGAAGGAGAACGGCAGTTAGGTGAGGGTGGGGTAGGCTTCCCTGAAGAGGTGGGTTTTCAGGGAGCGCCTGAAGGTGAGGAGGGAAGGTGACAGTCTGATGGATTGGGGTAGTGAGTTCCAGAGGATGGGGGATGAAGAGAACAGAACCACTGCTGTGATTCACCAACTTGTGTTACAAACTGCCATGGCTGAAGTCTAGCAACATGGCATCCTTGCCCTTTCACACATTGTGAGGGCTCAGTACACGTTACCATTACAAGCGGCTCTGGAGGCAGTGCTGTTACATCATCAACAAATGAAGAGACACACATGCGTGCTAGCACTATGATTGAGGGGACTTGCAGTCCCAAGTAGTATGATCAGGTTGCATTTCATTACCTTTTGAGAGAGCACTATCTGCCTGAAATTTATGTAAGTGGAAGAGGAAGGGGCTGTAAACAGGTACCAGTTTGTTTTTACTCACTATCTGGAATTGAATGGTTTCTTGATCAAAGTTACTACAGTTGCTGATAACTTGTTTGTGGGAAAAATTCTGATACTTTAGTACAACTTTATAGACATGTGCAGAATGAAAAAATTAATTTCATTTTGTTTTGGATCGATTTGTTAAGTTACTAATTTAGTTTTGTTGCATTTATAACAAAATTAGTTTTGTTTAATTTTTTCGTTTTTGACTGGATTAAAATTTTTTTCAATGGATTAGAAGTATTTGAATCGAAATTCAAATTCATTGTGAAGAATAGCTGGTTGCCGACCGCGGCGTCCTTAACAACCATGACGTATCTGCTG
Organism: Staurois parvus; assembly: GCF_062004578.1. Taxonomy (NCBI): domain Eukaryota; kingdom Metazoa; phylum Chordata; class Amphibia; order Anura; family Ranidae; genus Staurois; species Staurois parvus. The sequence goes on along the minus strand of NW_028317867.1, from coordinate 5,770,616 downwards.
TTAGTGGGATTCCATGCTGACAGCAGAATATAAACAAACCAGTGCTTGCATTTAAAAAATTAGGTCTGTTCTGGTATGGATTTTAAGGGGAGCCTCACACTAAAATTAAACAAAAAACAGCAAGGGGTTCCTCAAAATTCATACCAGACCCTTATCTAAGCATGCAGCCCAGCAGGTCAGAAAAGGAGGGGGTGAGAAAGTTCCCCCCCTCCTGAACCATGCTAGGCCAAATTCCCTCAAAATGAAAAGGTGCTTTAGGGCAGGGGGATCTCTCCTCAAAGTACCTTGTCCCCGTGTTGGTGGGGACAAGGGTCTCTTCCCCACAACTCTGGGCGGTGGTTGTGGGGGTCTGCAGGGAGGGGGCTTATCAGAACCTGGAAATCCCCTTTACCAAGGGGGCCCCCAGATCCCAGGACCCCCAGATGAATGAGTAAGGGGTACATAGTACCTCTACTCATTCACCAAAAAAAGTGTCAAAGATAAATAAAAACACAAAAACTGTTTTTGTCAAGTCCCTTAATAAAAAAAAAACAAAAAACAATGTCTCCCAAAGTAAATCCAGCATCAATCATGGTGAACAGCTGCTGCCAACCAGGAAAAAAAAGAGCTCCTTACTCGTTGCTTGCCTCCTGGCGCCTGACATGTCTGGTTCCCACCTACGGTAAATAAATAGAGGGGTAGGTGACAGGTGACAGCAGGTGTAACATTTAGTAAACTTTTCCATCTACTAAACTAAACTAACTAGTACATTGTGGTAGTATGTTGCTTATATACCTGAATGGGATTGAGATGGATGTGCCCATAAATGTGCAATGTTAACAAAATTAACTTTCATAATTCTTAAAGCTGACCTCCAAGCTAAATACACAGACTAATGCTGTATGAGAGCTGTTTTTCCGTCCAGAAGGGTGGTTGCCTTTATTGTGTAGCTTGATTGTTGGATTTGGCATGGAAACACACGGGATGCCTTCAGCTGCCATTGTGCTGGGCTTCTAATGTGTCCCTGTATGTTTATGGAGGAGTGCGCTCCAGGCATACCTAACCTAAATGTATCCACTCCTATGTATGTTCTAACTTGGAGATTCCCAGATATTAGAGTTAGGAATGCACTTTACAGAGAAGCCTTGGCAAGGCAGTACTGCTTCCACATATATTTTCAATTGTGTGCAACTAAAACCTTGGTTTTTTAACATTAATGGCTAGGTGGAGTCAATTTGTTTTTTTCCAGGCTAATTGGTAAGTGTTTTGGAAAGTCTTTTGCTTTTGTAAGTCTGTCTATCCAGTCCTGAACTTTACATAGCTCTCCCACACAGCACAGCCATGTTTGGCAGAGTAGGAGACCTGATTATTCTCTACTGTAGTTTGGTAACACTTACAAGTATTGCCCCCCGAAGTCTGTGACTGGACAGTGAAAGGAGAAACAGAAGATTGATGAGCTCCACTCTCTGTTACTTTACTCTCTCCTTCTATTAGCGTGTTCCCTGTTAGAACATGAGCATTGCAGCACAAGTGAATAGATCTTTGTGCAGCTTCTCTCAACCCCAATTTGAGCTCTGTTGTACGGGAAAGTGCAAGAGGCTGAAACCAGGTCAAATGTAAGTATGTTCACTGCTTGTATTAAAAAATAAATTAAGAAAAGTAATTATTAATAATGAATATATAGGTAAATTAATTTGGGTCCTTTATATTTGCCTGGAGTTTTGTTTTAAAAGTATTTTATTAGTAGAAGCTAACTATAAGGTATTTTCTAGATGGTACCTGATCCCATCCAGGATCGCCCAGATGTTCCCAGGAGCATGGTCTCACTGCTTCTGCAGGTGTGGGCACGATGTACCATATATGGTGGACATGCCCAAGAGCTCAACAATTTTGGATTTTCACCCTGATATATACTTGGAAGTCCCTGATTTTGAATTTTGCTGACACCAGAAATAAAATATCATGGATTATGCTTCATGAGAGACTGGTGAACATTTTAAAAGACAGGCTGGCCAGATTTGGTAGGGCTTGGAATCCATAGTTTAAATACTACAGTCATCTGCATAGCAGAATGACACCAAAGGGATTGAAACAGCAAGGGCCACTACGGGCCTGATGGACCTTTACTATTTCCCACCTTCTTTTCTTGCCTTTTTTTTCCAAGACACTACCCCACCTTTAATGTCTGATATTCTTTCCTTCATGCCCCCCTTTTCTCTTCCTTTCCTTTTTCTGGAGTTTCTCTCTCACACCTGGTATATGAACAGAAGAATAACGGGTCCCGTCTTAAGCATACTATTAGTATACTTGCACACCATAGAGATTGATGTTGGTGTCATCTCCCTTTACATAGTTAATTGGGACCTAGGTATCTCCCCTATCAAGGCGGAGTTTTGCCATTTTCTTTTTCTTTTTGAAAGTTAGGTCATCATGGGTGGAGCCTTTTTTTCTTCTTGTTGTTATTTGATGGTATTTCTGACTTTCTGACCTGGGTTGCTTATGTCCCTCCCTTTCCCTCCTCTCCACTTCCCTTCCCTGCCCCCAAAGTCAGATATTTTCTTTGGATTTATTATGTACAACCACCTACAATACTTACTTAATGTTATCTAATCTTCGTCTGTTATAACTGGTCCCTGAAGCTGTTTTTATTACTGACAGCCACCACCTTACTATTGTGTACAAAGCTGATTGAGGACAATTTTGTGTTATGCTGATATTTCCTCTGGTTGTATACTATAATGTTTTTCAATAAAAATTATTGGAAAATAAAAAAATATATTTTAATATAAGCAAAAGTATTACTATGTCATGAAAGTTAATAAGGATAAATAATATAATCCTTTTTCTTAATAAAATTGGGACTGTGTAATTTATGTCCTTGTATCATTTTGTGGAGTAGAAAACAATACCCATTTCTGCTGTATTCCATGACACTGGAAATAGAGTGTGCAAAATGTACTGAAACAGCCCCAGTACTTCTAAGATAAAGGAGAAACAGGAGTGATTATCTCAAGGTATGTAGAAGTCCCTTTGCGTTATTTGTACATGAGCGATTGCCTGCTGAGTTGTCTCAGGGTGGTCTACTAACATATAATAGATGCCAGTGGGAAGCCACATAACACAAATGACTTTTCCTATGCAGCTAAACAATAATGGCAATACAGAAGTGGCTATTTGGTATTGAAAAAAATGACACTTTTTTGATGATACAGTTTACAAGTATGTTTGAGGATGGAAACGTCACTTGAAAGAATCACATTTTTATATGTGATAAATATGTAAATATGGATATATGAGTAAGTTTAAATGTACTTAATTCATCTAATATTTTTGATTTACTTTAAGACCAATAATGTGCTTATTTATAAAGAATGACAGAATTATTGCTGTTTGGTTTATCACCATTTTATCACTTTTAAAATTTGTTTACATCTGATTCTCCTCCCATTTAAATATGCTTGAAAAAAAATTGGCTGAAGTCCCTTACACTGGTGAAAGTCACTTGGCTAAAATTCCTTTTCCGAATTTCCTCTTTTGAAAATAATGGATTATGCTAAGCTTAAAGCTAAACTCCAAGCAGTTAAAAATACAAAAAGGAATACAGCTCTGTTGTAATGAATATATCATTCAATGTATTTTTAACTGTGAGCAAATGCAAGTACCTGACTTTGACCTGGTATCAGCCTCTTTCAGGCGCTGTACAGCAGAGCTTAGAGCGGGAAATGAATAAACAAAAGGAGGAGCCAAGTCCAGTTCATGTACTAACAAGGAGCATGCTTAAGTGAAAACAAACTGACATAAAGATGAGCTTATCACTATATTGCTTTTCTTTCACCACCCAAACAAAGGCTGGGGATCAATCCATTACAGCCTGGGAATTAGAGGAATTGGGTGGAATAATGATGGTCCTCTTTTAACTCAGAAGACTGAGGAAATCTAGTGGTGGAAAATATGTATTTTAAAATGGTACCATCCTTGAAAATAGAAACAATTGACAAATGGGTTTCCATGGTATTTACAGGAATTATGCATAATGTTCCATCTTAGGTCTTATTTAAAGAGGTACTACCTGCTGAACAATATATATATACATATTTATATACAGTATATATATATATATATATATTGCCTGTATATATATAAATCAGCCTTATCAGCCTTGAAAATTGACTTCAAAGGAGAATGCATTGAAATGTAAAGTTTGTGGATTATTTGGCCATGTTCACCAAACACATATGTAAATCAAACTCATCCAGATTTACCCATCAATTACGTAAACATTGCCACCTTGAGACTGGAGTGAATTTTCAGTCAGGTTACCAACTTTTCAAAATAAATTCTGAGACACCTTACTAACCATGCCCACACTGATACCCCAAAAATATGTGCATTCAGTTGTTTCTTAACTACACAGTCTATAGAATGCCTTAACCAATTTGGTGAGTGACTTTCCATTATTGATGCATTTGCATGAATTCTTTTGCACGTGTGTGAAAACCCTGCTTTTCACTAAAGAGCTTAGGTACTTTAATGCCAAACAATATACATTGGAATTAAGCTACATGTGCAGATTCAGTGTACACTGTTAGGGTTATATGTCTCAGTCTAATAGTGCTGTAAAATCTGACAGAAAGTCTGAATACACCAGTGCAATTGTGATAGGTCAGTCTACCTGGGTATCATGTATCTGTGTATTTATCTGTCCTCAATCATTAATTTTGCCTAATTTTCATAAAGTATATTAGCCTGCATTTATTATGTCAATTATGCAGCTGCTAGCTTCTGTCCCTGCTTGCCAGCCTGCCTGCTACCTGTCAGGCCTGTAGCACAAAGCCACAGAAAGTGCTCTGAAACTCTTGCTCTGTGATTCAGATGTGACAGGTGGCAGATAGGCTTAAAGATGATGACAGAAGTTGAAACTTGCATAATTGACAAACTGAATAAAAAACATGGACTTCACCTTTGGAGATATCACAGAGAATGTTTGTTTGCTGGGGACAGAGATCTCAAAATAGGGACTGTCCTTAGCATACAGAGAAGGATGGCAAAATTAACCTGCAGTCCCATCATTTTAAGTGGTAACTGTAATCATCTATTATTTTTAAAAAATAAAATAATAGGGGCATGGCCAAGATAAGGTACTGTAAGGATATGTGTGTGCAGATGCTCACACTATCAGCTTTGCAAACTATCTGCCTAAAGGTAAGAATACTTCCAGAACTATTTTGGGGCATTTCGATGAGGACTTTTGAACTTTTTACTACAACTCACACTTGATTCTTATTCTGCCTCTGTTCCCAACTTGGTACCACCACGGGAACCTGGTCATGCAGCACTAGTCTTCAGATCCCAAGGGAGCACAGCACATATAGATGTGTGGGTCTCACCTTTCTCCCCATCTGCATACAGACCCACTCTGATCTCTTGTCTGACATCTGCTCTGGCTATATCTTCTACCTCAAGCCTCCAGGAACTATTCCCCAGATTTAAAGTGTATCTTGATGCTCAGGCAATGTGCTTTAAGGGAGCACTGAAGAGAGAACTAGATCAGGTCACACAATCCATGACTTAGAATGACTCAGGAAGTTGGTATTAAAAAACGCTCACAAGGTTCAGTGGTATCCCAAATGGACTCCCTGGAAACCTGTCAGCAGTTTCACCTCCAATTGCGGTTGGCAGTAGACAATGGTGATAACCACAGCTGACACAACAACATCCCAATCAGAGGCATTCTGGAGGCACCTGCAGGTCCAGACCTATTGTCTATTGTCACAACACTTCTCAACACTTTTCTAAATAGTGATCCCTCTACCGATATTGAGATTGATCGGATGGTGTTAGGGTTGAGACCTCAGACATACCTAGAGGCATACTTTCCATTACTATAAATTGAAAGAGGAATTATTAGAGTGTTACTAAACCCAGGACCCTTCATTCGCTGGTCTCCCACAGTACACAGAACATGGAAATGCAATTATTTAAGTAAATATAAACTACTAAATACCTTTTCTCATCAGCAGTTAAAGCAGTATTGTGACTTCTATCACTGCACTGGTTAAAACTTGTAGGAGTTTTCATTCTCCTCTGACTGTCCTATGAAGCTGCATAACTCCTGATCCTCTATCTGGATAGTGCCAATTTGCCCTGTGCTGATTACATGAACTCTCCCAAGAAAAAACTCTTTAGCAATATACAACACACAGAAGGTCTGACTGTAAAAAGTAGTTAATGTGGGAACAGGTATGGGGTGCTGCTGGGAAGAAGGCAAAATCTCTCTCCTTGCAATTGAGCACATGCCACACATCAACTAACTGCCCTGGGTGAAGGAGTTGTTTAAAGGATAAGTTCACCTTTCAAGAAAAATAAATAAATGCACATATTATTGCAGGAAAAATGTGCATTTATTATTTTTTTGCAGGAGAAAGAAAGTATTGCACCCATGATCAGTAGATCAGGGGTGCAATGGTAAAGCTTCTGCAGACAAGCCCTGCAGCTTTCTATCCTTTACCTTCATATGAACTGTTTGTGGAAAGCTACAGGGCTTGTGAATGAACTATGAGAGAACTCATCAGTACCATTGGTGGCTGACAGTGGTGGAGGTGAAGAACCAATCTGTTCTAGATGGGTGCCCAATGGAGTAAAACAATAAATGTTAGTATGTATGAGATTGAAGCTCCTTAAAGTGTATGTGTAGCCAAATTCATTTTTAAATAAATTGGAAAAGGGTTGGAGTCCCTGTTTGTTTTTTTGTATGGATGCTTTGGGCTCTGTTAGAGAGATTTACCCTCACTGTTCAATGACAATGTTTTCACCAGACAGAAAGTAAGAGTCATTCAACATGAACAGAAATGTAAAAAAAAATATTTTCTACTATCAAATGGAAAGACTAGACATATAATTTCTATTCTGGTGTTAATGGTTTCACAAGACAAGAAGGGAAAATTTGCAACAGGGACACATAGGGCAATAAAAATGTAATGGCTGATTTCCAATGAAAATGTTGGTGCCAGGACAGGAACTGAAGGAAATCTCTGTAACAGAGAATTGGAGAGCAGTAAAAACCTAACAGGTTTGTCAGGGCATACACTTTAATTTCCACAATGTCTACAACTACATACAATGTCAAAGCCTACAATTATTCGATTAATCCATAGTTTATCATAAAGTCAGGAAAGGACCTTCATACTTAAATCATACTTCCCTAAAAAATTTGGATGAAAAAAGCCTACTTTAGATTATATTAAAATAATACAATCTTATATAATATTAAAATGTTAGAGTAATTGTAATTTTCTTTGTATTATTAAGTGGACTCTGTCATCCACAAAGGGTGCATTCAATATACTGTTCTGTTATTAACATCATTGTTCTCTACTGTTCTCTAATTCCCTTCCTTTTCAGCCGTATGAACTGAAGAGAAGAATGTATTTAATACAGTTGCCTTTTCCCTGTTGCTTGTGATCCACTTCCCCTGATTATCTTTTATATGTTCTGACGACACCTTTTTACTGTTATATTATAAAAATATTGGGGATTTTATTTTATACTTTCCTCAGCAATGTGTCTTTCATAATTTATTTTAGCCGCCCTAATTGCATTTCTTATTGTACTCTTTGCAATTTTGTAGTTTTGGAATACCGATGACCCTTCAGCCTACATTTTGCATTATTGGAAAATAATGACTTAAGTGGAAAGATCCACAGGCAAAATGTGAAGATATGGGAAGGTTGAACGCGGCTCTCCAAACATTAATGTGTTTTGTGCTGCATCAGAGTGGACTGTGCACGTCTCGTTTATCTTTGAGGGACGAACTGTTACTGACCAAACTTACCAACCAATACCACATGAAACTTTATGAGTTGATGCAACTGTATCCATGCAAGATTCCGTTTCATGGAGTAAGGACAATCATGAGAAAAATGAGGGATCAGTCCAGAACTACACAGGGAGGCGCTTGTGAATTATCTCAAGGCAGTTGGGACCACAGTCACCAAACAAACCATTGGTAATACAATACGCCGCCATAGATTGAAATCCTGCAGCGCCCACAAGGTCCCCCTCCTCAAGAAGACACATGTACAGGACCACCTGAAGTAAGTCAATGAACCTCTAAATGATTCAGAGAAGGATTGGGAGAAAGTACTGTGGTCAGGTGAGACCAAAATTTAGCTCTTTGGCATTAACTCGACTCAGCTTGTTTGGAGGAAGAAAAATGCTGACTATAAACCCTAAGTGTACACAAGTCCCTGTCAGGAGTTTTGGGCCTCTCTTTGGAGGAGGACCATGTGTACACCCTTTACACTTTTTTTTGTGCTTCACTTTTTTCTGCACACTTTTTTTTTGCACCTGGAGTTGGTTTCAAGTGTTGGCATTGCACTGGGAAGTAAAAAAAAAAAAAAGTTACCCTCAGTACAGGGATATGTAAATTGTACCAAACCTTGGTGCAGCAAAGCACTCCCATTATTTTGACATCAATTAAAGAAATGTTCCCGTGAAGGACAAATTTTCAGCAGTAGTCACAGAATTCAAGTATTTATTTTGAACTTGTGCTTTGTCTTATGCACATGCTCATCTTCCTATCACTTTTTTATTCCATTGTTTGGATACAGGAATGAAGAGAGGAAGCTCTCTTACAGGGCTGAAGACATTTACCCCACTCCCATGTGAAAGCACGTGGAGCTTAATTGACCAAACATCAAGTTCTGTAGCTGCTACTTTGGAAAAAATAGAGTGATTCACAAACTACTTATACCTGGAATTATTGGGTACTTCTCTTTGCTGACTGGGGTAAGACAGAGTTGAGGGAAGGTTACCATGTGTGGCTGTGGAGGACAGAAATTGATCCACCCTGTTGCTTTATCCTGCATTGTCATATCAAAACTTCACTTTAAAAGTCCCTATATAAATGAAAAACATGGATCAAGTGCTTGTCTTTGCTGCATAGTTTCAGACGGAGTTGTGTGAAAGCAAAATGAGAGGGCAGCAGTTATTCAAACCTGCATATATAAAGCACATTTTCACTTTAAAGTCACTATAAAAATGAAAAGCATAGAAATTTAAAATCATAAAATATTCACAACCATGCACTGTGGCTTGTATATGGACAGACATTTTATGTCCAATTATGATTATGATTAATGTCACCCTGACACAGCCCAGACACTGGAACTCCTTACAACTCCTCTAGCTCTTGAGAAATGACACTTTAAATTTCAAAGGAGACTAAAAAGCTGTCTCCTCACAATAAGGTGTGAATTGTGTTAGGTCTCTGCATCGTTTGGTAGATGAATACCTGTGCCATCATTTATTTTACACAGGAATATCAAAACGATAACAAGACTATTTTCTTGTTCAAGTGTGTATAATTTATGAGAAATTCACATTCTCTGTTATACCATGCCTGACAAAAATAACTAAGCATTCTTGAAAGATTGCAATTATAATTTACATAGCCAATGAAAAGTATTTAGCTCCATTTTTTGCTCTGTATATTATACAGGGTGAGCACAAAAACACTCCTTGATTCCAAGCAGTTATAAAATCACAACGTAGTGGAGTATGTTTACAAACATGGTGACCGTGGATACATTAACTCAAAAAATTTATTTTTTTCTCTTGCATAATCTTTGTGCACGCCTCCCACCTCCAGAGGGCAGTGAAATTCAACATGGCGTTTACTGCACAGCAACGTAGCATTTTTAGCCAGAATATCCATGTATTAATGGAAAATAATTACTTAAGTGGAAAGATCCACAGGCAAAATGTGAAGATATGGGAAGGTTGAACGCGGCTCTCCAAACATTAATGTGTTTTGTGCTGTATCAGAGTGGACTGTGCATGGCTCGTTTATCTTTGAGGGACGAACTGTTACTGACCAAACTTACCAACCAATACCACATGAAACTTTATGAGTTGATGCAACTGTATCCATGCAAGATTCCGTTTCATGGAGTAAGGACAATCATGAGAAAAATGAGGGATCAGTCCAGAACTACACAGGGAGGCGCTTGTGAATTATCTCAAGGCAGTTGGGACCACAGTCACCAAACAAACCATTGGTAATACAATACGCCGCCATAGATTGAAATCCTGCAGCGCCCACAAGGTCCCCCTCCGCAAGAAGACACATGTACAGGACCACCTGAAGTAAGTCAATGAACCTCTAAATGATTCAGAGAAGGATTGGGAGAAAGTACTGTGGTCAAATGAGACCAAAATTTAGCTCTTTGGCATTAACTCGACTCAGCTTGTTTGGAGGAAGAAAAATGCTGACTATGACCCTAAGAACACCATCCCTACAGTCAAGCATGGAGGTGGATACATTATGCTTTGGGGCTGTTTCTCTGCTAAAGGTACAGGCCGACTTTGCCACATTGAGGGGCCAATGGAAGGGGCAATGTATTGTAAAATCTTTGAAGAGAACCTTCTTCCCTCCCCCAGAACAGTGAAGATGAGTCGTGGATGGGTCTTCCTGCATGACAATGACCTAAAACATACCACCAAGGCAACAAAAGAGTGGCTCAAGAAGAAGCACATTAAGGTCATGGAGTGGCCTAGCCAGTCTCCAGACCTTAATCATATAGAAAATTTAGGGAGGTAGCTGAAACTTTGAGTTGCCAAGTGACAGCCAAGAAACCTTAAGGATTTAGTGAAGATCTGTAAAGAAGAGTGAACCAAAATCCCTGCCGAGATGTGAGCAAACCTGGTAACCAACTGCAAGAAACATCTTAACTCTGTACTTGCCAACAAGGGTTTCTTCACCAAGTACTAAGTCATGTTTTGCTTGGGGATCAAATACTTATTTTACTCACTGAACTTGTCAGGGAGCGAGGAGCCAGACACACAAGGAGGTGCAATTAAAGGTAGGTTTATTAATATAAAAATAAGACAAGAGTCTATGCAAGTCCAACAGCGGAAATCTTGCCAAAGCCGGGGTCAAGAGCCAGGAAGAATTGTTGCCAGAGCCGGGATCAGGAGCCAGGAAGAATGGTTGCCAAAGCCGGGGTCAGAAGCCAGGAGGAGTCTTAGCCAAAGCCGAGTCGGTATCCAGAAAAGCAATGAGTAGCTAAACAGGAGTTTGCTGTTGTGCAACAGACAGGACACAAATGCAATGGACAGCCACAAACAGCAGACTTATATATGATAAGCCTCCACCTCCTGGGAGAGGAGCCGCAGAGGGCTGAAAGCATAAAGGATCCCACAATGCTTTGCAGACACCTAAGATGGATGCCAGCACATGGCGCAGCACAAGGTCTGAGGAAAGGTAGGACCTTGACAGAACTGCAACTCAATTTATAACATTTGTATCATGTGTTTTTTCTGGATTTTTGGCTGATTTTCTGTCTCTATCATTTAAAATACACCTATGATAAAAAATTATAGACCCTTCATTTCTTTGAAAGTGGGGAAACTTACAAAATCTGCAGGGGATCAAATAATTGTTTTCCTCACTGTAAAAATCAGCATTTGTTTGCTGGAAAATTACTTAGAATCCCCAATCGTTATATATTTTTTAAGCAGAGACCCTAGAGAATAAAATGGTGGGTGTTGCAATTTTTATATCACACGGTATTTGCACAGCAGTTTTTCAAATGCAATTTTTTTTTGGAAAAAATAAACTTGAATTTTAATGCATAAAATCCCAATATAAAACCAATTGTTTGGTTAAATATGAAAGATGATGTTACACTGAGTAAATAGATACCTAACATGTCACACTCTAAAATTTTGCACGCTTGTGGAATGGCAACAAACTACAGTACTTAAAAATCTTCATAGTCAACTATTTAAAAGTTTTTTCAGGTTACCAGTTTGGAGTTAAAAAGGAGGTCTGGTGCTAGAATTATTGCTCTCGCTATAACGTTCGCATCAATACCTCACATGTGTGGTGTAAACCAGGGGCGGACTGACAACTCATGGGGCCCCCGGCCAATAGGGGATCATGAGGCCCCTGTGTCCTTGCCCAAACTCAAAAAAGCCTATGAAAAAGGTACCAGGGGCATCTCATGGGGTCCTCGGGCACTGCCCGAGTTTCCAAATGATTAGTTTACATATGCATATGTGACCTAAGTATGCATTCGCCTTTGCGCGTGAGCATGGAGCTGGGAGCGCTTTAAATTTTTTTGCATTTATTTTGTATTTATTTTATTTTTTAGTTTTACACTATCCCTTTAAATGTTTTTTTTATATCACTTTTTTGGTATTACAAGGACACGTAAACATCCCTTGTGATAGCAATAGGCACTGACGGGCCCTCTTTACTGAGACATCGGAGTCTATTAGACCCCAGATCTCTCCTCTGCTCTTGAAAACTTCAGATCAAACTTGGATCAGTTCGATCCAAAGCTATCCCAAGCCGGCAATGGCAGGTAAACACCCCTGCCAAAACTGGAAGTGACTAAATACTTGTCACTTCCAGTTTTGTATACCATGTAGATGATCGAGGATGTCCCCATCAGATATTTTGGTAAGCTGGTGGAATCGCCGGTTTCAGCCACCAGAATCGCCAGCTTCAGTCGCCGGAGTTGCAAACTTCAGATCTGGTTCACCGGTGGGACAGTAGAGCCTGGAGAGACACCAGGGGGCAGTGGAAAGGGAGGAAAGCCCCTCTCGCCACCTGTGAATACAACCCAGCGGCTAATTAGCAATGTATATATTTACGTATTGCGGTCTTCCAGTGGTTAAACTGTAGTAATGGTGATGGCTACTCCACTAAGGGCCGGGATGGCGGCTTTGCTGCTGTTTTAAATAGCACAGCTGCCCTCTCCACTGCTAGTTCTAGATGTAAAGCTGTGGTTGGCTGCATGCCCCCCCCCCAACTAATTTCTGAATTCATTAAAAAGCTAATTTAAATGACATGTGCTGAATCCTTATTCTCCTATCTTCTGTACTGCAAAAGAGGAGGGTCCTTCCTCAGGAGTCCATGCCACTACCAGGATGACAAGGATATTTCATATAATCTGTCCAGTAGCAAAATCTCTCAGAACCTTGAAGACTGCAGCAACAGCAGGATGCGGTAATGAAGGAGTTACTGGTCAGCACAAGCACAGACAGCGCTGCATTCACGGGTTGTTACTCCAAGAATTAGGTCTGTGAGGGACCCAGTGAGTATGTTAATCAAGTAGGTATAAAAAGGCATGCTGTTTGAGTGGTAGGAGCTCCAACAGGGGAAGGGTTAAGTGTTCATAGGGTTTAATGTTGGGGCCCTTTGCATCGGTGACGGTCCAATGCCTCCTTATGTTTGCCACAGATAAGTAAACTCTGAACACCAATATAAGGGGACAATTCACTCAAAAAGTCACCAATATGATGGGGCACTTTGTAATGTAGAGAGGTCCTTTTCCAATGGTCATCACAGAACACCAGTAAGCGCACTTCACTACTAACCATCAGTTAAGGAGGAATTTGGTAGACAACCAATGTAAAGTGGCCCTCCTCCACTAAACACTAAAGGTAAGGAATATTCTGAATTTTAATTTTCCCCAAATCTTCTGTAAAAGTCAGGAGATGTTTAAGGTAATGAAAACACAAACAAAGTAATCTACTCTAAATACACTCTCCACCTGCCCCAAAACATCCTCTGGTTAATAAAAAATGGAATAAATAGACTTTTTCATACAAGTTTCCCCTAAGCAGTTAAGTGAGTGAAAAGTAAAACATATTCCTGCTTCAGTGAAAAATCTGTAATATCTCAGAAATCACTCCACTCATTCCTACTACTTACCAATATAACAGTGACATGAACATCCACCAATGGAATGGGGGCAATTACACAGACTACAAATGTAACAGGGATATCTACACTTTCTTAAAGGGATGAGCAAAATTAAACAGTCTGTTTATAAAGTCTGTGATTTTCACCAAAAATTCTGTGGTGGAGATTCCAGAATCCATCACTGTCATTTAAAAACATTACATGCGTCTGGAATATTTACCTGTAGAAAATCGGCTTTAAATAGACTCTGAGGGTTACAGAAGCTGATTTAAAGTAAATTGCCATAAACCCACACACACTTTGGTAAAATATCTGTAATTTTGCAGTTAAATCAGTCCATTCCTCCAAACTATAAGTGTATTGGTGGCATTCACATTGACCACCTTTGTAAATTGGACATTTACACTGACCACCAAGGTAAAGGGGATATTCACACTGACTACTAGTGTAACACGGACATCTACACTGACCACCAATGTAAAAGGGAAATTTACATTGACCACCAATGTACAGGGTTTTTATTATTATGGAGGGTGTTCACTGGGCATCAGTGAAAATTGGAAGGGTGCATAAGCTTTCACAGCACAAGTAATAACTGGTGTTGCCATCAAAACTTTGATATTGTGATTGTGGTTTTGTTATGTTATTTATATCACATTTTAGACAAGTTAATATATTTTAAAATAACAAAAAAATAATTTTACAAATCCTCTGTCAAAAATGCAATATGTCATATTTTTCACATCTTATCCAGTCTCACAGATACCTTTGATGATTCTGATCATATTATGGCTTTGCATTTCCATAATTTCCCCTACTTTTTCAATGTCAGTTCTTCAAATAATAATCATTCAAAAGAATTATCTGATTTGAATTTCAGAAAGGAATATACAAGGTTACAATTTTGCCTGTGGACAGAATGCACAAACACAGTTAATCTGAAAAGGGCTTAGTGTACTAAAATATGCTTTTCTCATCATTTAAAGAATTAAAAGAAATAATTACTGTGGACTTTTAATTTATTCTGTATTAAGCAGAAAATATGCTGCATGAAAGAATTTATGAAATCTGTCTGCTTGATATGGAATTTCAAAAGCAATAATTAAATGCATTAGTCAATATGTACATTTGGAACATGCAGGCACAGTTTATTTGGGTGCAGAGTGAACCAGACAAAAATAGTTTTATGATATGATAGTCCCAAACAGTACATAGGTGAGTGCCCAGATATGGCATACAACACCTCAAAAGACACATCTATGCAACATGTTCTAAGACCAGTAGGTTCTTTAAAGATAATAAATCACATTGGTACCAGTGGTGTATGAACAAGCTGACGCATTTCACGCTGAATTGCTTAGGCGCAACACATGTCAAAGTGTTCATATTAAAAATAATACCAATGTGATTTATGATCTTTATTAAACCTCCTGATCTTTGGATATGCTGCATGGGCTTGTCTTTTGAGGAGTTTTATTGTGCACTTCAGTGGAGCAAAACTGTGGAGTGAGCAGCTGTCTGAAAGTGGATGTGAGCTGGATTCCTATGCAGCAACAGGTTCTTCACAGCTATTACTGACCAAACATGATAATCTGCTAGTTTGGTTAGCAAATGACCACAATCATAAATGCATTAATTATAAGTCATTTAAAGTAAACTTGTCACAAACAATGGCGTAATTAATAGTGATGGGGCAAATGTACCTGGGTTTGATCCCAGGCAGGTTGCAAACATTATTCAAGTTTGGGTACCACATATGAACCCTACTGAAGTCAATGGGAGCTGAATGTTCAAAAACAATAATGTCCATTTTCTAGGGTAATAGGCAGCCACTGTCAAACAACTGGCATGGGGGCTGGGCACTGCCCTGTAAAACACGCACT
Source organism: Staurois parvus (assembly GCF_062004578.1). Classification (NCBI taxonomy): domain Eukaryota; kingdom Metazoa; phylum Chordata; class Amphibia; order Anura; family Ranidae; genus Staurois; species Staurois parvus. Next base: position 5,755,040 of record NW_028317867.1, on the reverse strand, counting down.
TATGCAAAAAACATTTTAAAAAATTCCATTGGTGGGAAGCATCAATTTTATCAATGTTTAGAGCGAAAAATTAAAAAGTACAAAATTGCATTAAATAACACATTGGAGGTAATCCCTGACCCTGCATTTGAAAAGACATACCTGTACAATGTAAACAGCCTATGACAGCAAAGCTAATATTTACAAAAAAGCACGCTTAAAGTGCCGGCAAAAGCCACTTTACTTCTGTTTGTAAACAAAGCAGCTGGAATTAGAATCCTGGTAATCTGGACCTGGTGAACATGTGATCGCTATGTGATCACAACGACAACAAAGCTTTTTTAAATCCATCTGATTCTTAAAAGCTTTGCTTTTGTTCCTGGAGAGCTGTGATTGGTCCACAGCTCTCACATAACACATGGGGACAATCACAGAACCCTGTACCATGTGGCCAGCTGGAATCAATCACAGATCACTATTATATTGAACTGTCATGAACTTAGCAATTTCATGACAGGTCAAAGCAAGCTTTTCTTTTCGTTGCAGAGCAATAATCTTAAAAAAATCCCTGATCACCCCCCCCCCCCCCCCCCCCCCCACAGTGTAGTATAATGTTATTATGAAATTATTTAAAAAAAATAGTAAAACAAAAATATTTTTTACATTTTTTTTAACTACTTGCTGCCCGCCATCATCAATGTGCGAGCAAGCGGCGGCAGCTCTGGGCAAAGCGTTTTAATCTCACGTCGCTTTCTATTTCCAGGTGTTCGTGCGCATGCGTGCACCACCCACTGCCCCCTATACCGTCCAGGGAGAGAAGAAACAACACAGTATGGAGTAAAAGCACTACATTTTTTACACACGTTAGAATAGCACATTGAACTCTTTGATCACCTCATCCTTCAGCCAGTGCAATTAGCACAGTGTTACTATATAGAATTTTACACTGTTCACTGTATTACCACCACTAGCAATATCAGATAGTGTCAGGGTCAGTTAGCACCCCTCCCAGCCAAGGTCAGCTAACGTTAGATTGCCCGCACGCTATTGCACTCACGCTAAAGGTCGCTGATCACCACCATTACTAATATATTGTTTGTACAGATCAATATATTGATCATGAAAAGAACTATACTAGTGCCTCCTTTGTATAGTTTCCCCAAAAATGCAGGATTAGCCCTGTTTACTGCCAGCACTAGCGTTTAGCCCCTCTGCTGTTTTTCACGGAAGATTTGTAGCAATTGATTATGGGCCGAAGCAATTTATACACACAACAATACATCTCTGCCCACCCAAATTCAGCTCTTGCCAGACAATTTGCATGGAAACCTATCTAGGCTTCCGAAGTTAAAACCTTTTTAGGCCTAACCCTCATCATGGGCATTACAAAAGAATGAATTTTGGTCATATTGGTCCACAGACCCGATTCATCATATGCTCGTGTTCTCTGCTGTTGCATACAGTGAATCCAGAAAGTATTCACAGCGCTTAACTTTTTCCACATTTTGTTCTAGTATAGCCTTATTCCAAAATGGATTAAATTCATTTTTCCCTCAACATTCTACAAATAATACCCCATAATGACATAGTGAAAGAAGTTCGTTTTGAAATCTTTGCAATTTATTAAAAATAAAAAACAAAAAATAAACACATGTACATAAGTATCCACAGCTTTTGCCATGACACTCAAAATTGAGCTCTGGTGCATCCTGTTCCCACTGATCATCCTTGAGATGTTTCCACAACTTGATTGGAGTACACCTGTGGGAAATTGATTGGATATGATTAGGAAAGGCATAAACCTGTCTATATAAGGTCCCACAGTTAACAGTGCATGTCTAACTAAAGCCATGAAATCCAAGGAATTGTCCGTAGACCTCCAAGACAGGACTGTATCAAGGCACAGATCTGGGGAATGGCACAGAAATATTTCTGCAGAATTGAAGGTCCCAATGAGCACAGTGGCCTCCATGATCCATAAATGGAAGAAGTTTGGAACCACCAGGAATCTTCCTAGAGCGGGCTGCCTGGCCAAAATGAGTGATCGATGGAGAAGGGCCTTAGTCGGGGAAGTAACCAAGTACCCGATGTTCACTCTGAAAGAGCGCCAGCATTTCTCTGTTGAGAGAGGAGAACTTTCCAGAAGAACAACCATCTCTGCAGCACTCCACCAATCAGGCCTGTATGGTAGAGTAGCCAGACGGAAGCCACTCCTCAGTAATAGGCAAATGGTAGCCCACCTGGAGTTTGCCAAAAGGCACCTGAGGGACTTTCAGACCACGAGAAACAAAACTCTCTGGTCTGATGAAACAAATATTGAACACTTTGGCCTGAATTCCAAGCATCATGTCTGGAAGAAACCAGGCACAGCTCACACCTGGCCAATACCATCCCTACTGTGAAGCATGGTGGTGGCAGCATCATGCTGTGGGGATGGTTTTCAGTGGTAGGAACTGGGAGACTAGTCAAGATCGAAGGAAAGATGAATGCAGCAATGTACAGAGACATCCTTGATGAAAACCTGTTCCAGAGAGCTCTGGACCTTAGACTGGGGGCGACGGTTCAACTTTCTGTTGCAATATTTTTATTAAGAAAGTTTTTTTTAAGAATACAACAAGCTCAAGATACGCCCACGCAGGGGCAGAGCAGAACAATAACAGATAAACAGATACATCCAGATGACTTGTATTAGTCAAATAACGAAGGAGGGACAGCAATAAGCCGAACCAAATATTAGCAGCAGTAATCCAACATATTAATATATTACCGGAAAAAGAAGAGGAAAGAAAAAAAGTTAGAAGAAAGGAAAAAGAAAATAAAACAACAACAACAAAAAAAAAGGAATCAGAAAGAAAACATGGAATGAAGGGAAACTAGAAGAATCACGGATCCAGGGCTAGCACAGGCAGTGACTATAAGAGGACATAGCTAGTAGGAGGCAGGGATGGCAAGTAATAATGTATCCAAGGTTCCCAAACTTTAAGGAATCTCGGATGACAATCATGAAGAATGCTAGACATCTGTTCATTGATCAACATAGCATTCATCCTGGTCTTCACCCCCTTGAAGACAACAGAAGGGGTTCTCCAAGCTTGAGCTATAGCACGTTTGGCCAAGATAAATAGGTAGGATACCAATTTCTGCTGAGACCTAGACAGTCCCAAAATTGGGCAATGCAGGAGGGCCACCCTTGCATCCCTACGGACCATAATATGAAATAGCGTTTGTAGCAAAAAAAAAACCCTAGACCAGAAGCCTATTAATCACAGGCACGACCACCAGATGTGCAAGACATCCCCGCGTAGACCACAGTTCCGGAAAAACCTATCTCCACCAGTCGGATAAAGTGAGCAGTCCGAGCCGGGACTCAGTACCACCACAGGAGAACTTTGTAGGCTGCCTCAAGAGTGACTGTATTGAATGAACATTTCGCCACCATCCCCCAGGCCCTACACCAATTCTCCGCTGCAATCGAGCCACCCAGATCTCGCTCCCATTGAGGGACATAAGACAGGGGTAGTGAGGAGAACCTACTGTTAAGGGAGGCATATATTACAGAAATGAGACCAGGGGACCCTGGGGAATGCTGACAAACGTGCTCAAAGGGCGTTTTGTGGTAAGGGTAAGTAGAGGTACGACGGAGGGATAGGACCCAGTGACGCAATTGCAAATACCGATAATATTCCCGTGGTGGGATCCCCCTTGATTCTCGAAGAGACTCCCATGATGGAAACGTACGAGCGCTCAGAAAATCATGTACAATAACAAAGCCATGGGAGGTCCACCAAGAGAAAGAAGTGGGATGTCCTAGGCCTGGCGGAAATAAAAGATTATGCGTAATCAGCAAAAGAGGTAGAAATGATGAAATCAAATTAACCGAATATTTTACAGAATCCCTGGTTCTTAAACTGTGAAACATGATACGGTTCAAATCCAGAGGGTGCAACTTAGGCGGGAACCAAAGCAATGTAGTTAAGGAAAGCAGAGCACAGTTGGGTAATTCCAAGAGTACCCATAACAGGATATCTGTCGTGGCATGAAGCATAGACAAATCTGAGTCGCCAAATAGTATCTAGAAATGTGTGGAACTCCCAAACCTCCCTGTAATCTATGAGTATACAGAGTGGCTCTAGGCACTCTGGGACATTTATGAGCCCAAATAAAACTGAGAATCTGGCTCTGTAGTACACGAAGAAAAGACGTTGGGACATGAATAGGGAGAGTACGGAAAAAGTACTTATCTTCGGCAAGATAGTCATCTTGACAGCATGTATCTGGCCAATCCATGATAAAGAAGGAAACTGCCAAGAATGAAGCACTGAAGTAACAGAGCGCAATAAGGGATAATAATTAGCCGAAAATAAGGCAGAGTAGGAGGAAGTAAGTGTAATGCCAAGATAAGCCAGAGAATGGGATGCCCAACAGTAGGGAAATTGTGTCTGCAACTGTTCAACCAGGTCGGAAGGGAACATAATATTCAATGCCGTGGTTTTAGACAAATTAATGCAAAGGCCAGATATAGTCGAAAAATGGTCCAATATGACCTGGAGATTGGGAAGAGTGATGAGAGGACTGGTTGAAACCAAAAGGGCATCATCTGCATAAAAGTTGGCCTTGTATTGAGTGCCAGGGACATAGGGGACACCAGAAATATCCGGGTGATTTCGAATGGCTGCAGCTAAAGGCTCAAGAGTGAGAGCAAAAAGAGCAGGTGATAATGGGCAGCACTGTCTCATGCCCCTGAAAATAGGGAAGGATGTGGAAAAAAAACCTGCATATTTAACCACTTGCCGACCGCGCATAGCCGAATGACGGCTTCACCGCGGCAGGCCAGTTCTGAGTGGACGTCATATGACGTCCTCCCAGAACGCGCTCTCCTGCGCGCCCCAGGGGGCGCGCACCCGGCGATCTCCGTGATCGCTGTGTCCTACGGACACAGCTGATCACGAGATGTGGTGAAAGGCCGATCCCACCGGCCTTTTACCACGTGATCAGCGGTGTCCAATGACACGCTGATCACAGGAAAATGCAAGTGCCGGTTCTCGGCTGCACTTTCCTCACGCTGTCAGATCGTGAGGAAAGTACTGCCGAGAACCGGCAGTTGTCAGAGCGGGGATCGGCACCGATCATCAGGGCACTGATGATCAGTGCCCTGATGATCGGTGCCCAGCAGTGACCCCCGCAAGTTCCGATCAGCTGTGCGCCCACTAGCCCCGCCCACCCATTCCCAGCAGTGCCCCCACCTGTGCCCAGCAGTGCCCCCACCTGTGCCACTCTGCAGTGCCACCTACCTGTGCCCAGCAGTGCCACCTACATGTGCCCAGCAGTGCCACCCACCTGTGCCCACCCACCTGTGCCCACCAGTGCCACCCACCTGTGCCCACCAGTGCCACCCACCTGTGCCCACCCACCAGTGCTGTCCACCAGTGCCACCCACCAGTGCCACCCACCAGTGCTGCCAGTCAGTGCCACCAGTCAGTGCCCAGGGGTTGTGCCAGTCAGTGCCGCCAGTCAGTGCCCAGAAGTGATGCCAGTCAGTGCCGTCTATCAGTACCCATCATCAGTGTCACCTATCAGTGCCGCCTATCAGTGCTGCATATCAGTGCCACCTATCCGTGACCCCTAATTAGTGCTGTCTATCAGTGCCGCCTATCCGTGCCACCTCATTAGTACTGCCTATCAGTGCCCTTTAGTGCTGCCTATCAGTGCCCATCAGTGCCGCCTATCAGTGCCCATCAGTGCCGCCTATCAGTGCCCATCAGTGCCGCCTCATCAACGCAAGTCAGTGAAGGAGAAAAAATACCTGTTTGAAAAATTTTATAAAAGAAACAAATAAACTTTTTTTTTTTTTTCAAATTTTTTGCACTTTTTTAATTTATAGCGCAAAAAGTAAAGTGCCCAGTGGCGATTAAATACCACCAAAAGAAAGCTCTATTTGTGAGAAAAAAATGATCAAAATTTCATATGGGTACAATGTTGCATGACCGCGCAATTGTCAATCAAAGTGCGGCAGCGCTGAAAGCTGAAAATTGGCCTGGTAAGGAAGGGGGTATAAGTGCCTGGTAGGCAAGTGGTTAACAGAGGCCGGGGGAGATGAATATAAAGCTGAGATCCAAGCCAGAAATGCATCACCAAACCCCCATCTAGACAGCGTATATGTCAAATATTCCCAAGAAAGTGAATTGAACGCTTTATAAATGTCCAGGGATAATAGGAACCCTGGTATCTATGTAAAATATGAATGAGATGGATTACTTTACGGATGTTATCAGCACCTTGTCGCCCCAGAACGAAGCCAACCTGATCTCAATGAATAAGTGAGAGTAGATACTTATTAATTCGGGTGCTCAGAACCTTTCCCAAAATCTTCAAGTCCACATTTAGCAGCGAGATCGGTCTGAAAGCTTCTTCAGTTGTCTTAGGGATCATAGTAATATGCGCCTGAAGAGACTCCAAAGAAAGCCGGGAACCCTGCTTCAAAGGATTGAAAAAGGCCGTCAAATGAGGAACCAGAACGGTGGCAAATTTTTTATAGTAGAGCCCAGAAAACCCATCTGGGCCTGGAGCCTTGGAGGCCTTCAAAGATGTGATGGCTTGGTAGAGTTCAGATTCAGAGATATCCGCATTCAGGGAATCTCGGGCTGCAACGGATAAAGAGGGTAGGTGCAGTTGAGCGAAAAAACTATCAGGATGTTCAGCGACAAAGGTGTTCAGTTTTTGGTAAAGAGAGGACAAAAAATCTGCAAATCTATGAGTAATCTTCACAGGGTCCGAGGTAAAGCCACCGCCCCTCATTCTGAGTTGAACAGGTTTATGCGTGCAACCAAGCGAATTAAGTTTCTTGGCCAACATGGGCCCCAGTTTATTGGCGCATGTATAAAACCTATGTCCAGCCCAACATAAGGCCTTCTCAGCTTGTGTAGTGGAGAGAAGATCAAGTTCAGCAGCCACTACATCTCAAGCTTTCCCTAGTCGGGCAGGCTTTCCAAGTAGCGTCCACCACAGCCAATCTCAAGGTCCATTCTAACATCCTCTTCTCTCTGGCCCGTTTCCTGGACGAGGCGATCTGAATCAAATGACCCCTAATGGTGGCTTTGTGAGCCTCCCACAGAGAGACAGCCGAGGATACAGAACCCACATTGTCCGTAAAATAGGATTGAATGTGCGAAAGAACCTGGGAGCAAGAAGCCTGAGTGGTGAGCAGGGATTCATTGAGTCTCCACAGAAAAGAGGCCTGAGCCATACCAGAAAGTCACAATGAAAAGACCAATGGGTCATGATCAGACCAGGGTGAGGTCTAGATGACAATCTTTTGAATTAAAGATAAATGTTGGAAGGAAATGCCGAATAAAAAGTGTATTCCCGCGACGTAGGATGCATTTCACGCCAGACATCAACCAAACCATAAGCTTGCAGCGTATCACGCAATTTAGATTCCTGAGAAAGGTGGCTAGGGGTCCCTCCCATCGGGTAATGGCGATTGACAGAGAAATTAAGAGCAACATTCGAATCGCCCAGCACTAAGAGAATACCACGTTTGTGGTGCGAAATCACCTTCAACAAGTGAGAAAAAAAAATGTATTGAAATCTATTTGGCCTGTAATAACCCACCAGGGTCACCTCCTGGTCCCAAAGGGTACCCCGGAGAGCAAGTACCTACCAGTGGTATCAGCTATTTCCAGGTTGCAAGTAAACAGCAGATTGCGTCTAAAAGCAATCACCACACCCCTATGCTTTTCAAGGGCCAAAGCAGAGAAAAAGGTCGTATAATGGTGAGAGAGGTAGTGCGGCGCAGAGGATTGAGAAAACCTTGTTTCCTGCAGACAGACTACATCCATGTCCTGGGACTTAAGATGATGGAACACTTTAGAACCCTTGGTCGTAGAATTAAAACCATGGATATTTTGAGAAAAAATCTTTAAAGGTTTTAAAGCCATACTGAGTCAAGGGAATTCAGCTGCCAAAGTACGCTAGGAATAACGGTCCAATCCTCAAATGCAACCTTACCCTGGGCTACCCCGAATCCGCGAGAAAAAAGAAAAAAAAAACAGACAAGAAACAAGAGACAAAAGAAGAAAATGTATACTCTAAGGTAGTGTAACGAAACCACAATCAGTGGAAATTGCATCCCAACTAAAAGGACCGTAGGGGGTGGATCTACCATCGGGCACATGGGTGCGTCATAAACAACATAATACAAAAAGAACCTTCATGGGGAGGGGAAGAAAGGGGGAAGGGGAAGGGGAAGGAAAAGGAGGGAAAAAAGGGGAGGGGAAGGGAGGAGGAAAAAAAAAAAGGAGGGGGGGAACATAACAGGCAAAAGACAACATCAAGTATGTTACCTTAAGAAATGCATAATATGATACCATAATATATAGAAAAAATTTAAACAGGTACACAGACATATCAGCATAATAGAAATGAGGCATTCCCGGGTCATGGCCCCGTTAGATTGGAAGCCGGCACCAATCATATAAGGCATAGGACCATGAGCCAGGACGGCCCCCTGTATATATAAAGAGGTACAATAAACCCCCCCCCCAAAAAAAAAAACACCTAAGGAGATCCACATAACCAAAACCAAAAAAAAAGAGAAAACAAAACACAAGGGGATAGGACACAAAGCTTACAAACATATCGCCTACCCCCCAAAAAAATCAAAAAATTAAAAATTCAACTCAAGATTGGACCGCGAGGAGCTGGCGGGGAACGAGGATCACCACCAGTACTGACCAGTATTGCATAGAAGAATATTTCAAACTGTAAAACTAAAAACAAGCAACCTATAAAAACATACGAAAAGTTCACCCAACAAAGGCCAGTCAAGGTCTCCGCCCCATAAAAAAATGCGGAGAATCACGGCAGTGGATCAAGCCATCTGAAAAGTGATAAATCTTACCCATCCAACCGTACTCAACCTGGATCAGAGTGGGAGGATCCGGACAACAGAGGTGTACTAGGGAGGAAGCATTTACGGCTGCCAACTTTCTCTCATATACGCCCCAGCTGAGATGAAGGAGGATGGGAACTGGAGGGCCGCACCAGGCTGTCAGAGGTATCCCGCGAGGGCAGAAGGTGTAGCGCCTCCAGGGTCAACTTGGCCTCTTCCAGATTGTGGACAACATGGCTCCGACCTTGGTACGCAAACATAAGCTTAAATAGAAAGCCCCATTGGCATTTGATGTGACGGTTCAAGAGGACTGACGTGAAGGGTTTCATCTGTCGACGTTTCTGTATGGTGGATGGTGCCAGATCCGCAAACAGCTTGTACGGATGACCTTGAAAGCGAAGATCCTGCTTGTCTCACGCAGAGCGAGGGAGCAATTCTTGGTAATGGTGAATTTAATTATGATGTCCCTGGAAGGACCCTCAGACCTCCTTGGACCCAGGGCCTGATGAATGAGATCGAACTCCAAATGGTCTAGCGGTATCGCCGAATCCAATTCTTGAAAAAGCGCGGTAGCAGTAGACGTGATGTCAACGATGGCTTTGGGCAGGCTGCGCAGGCAAAGATTACCCTGACTGGACCTATTCTCAAAATCTTCCAGGCACAGAAGAGCCGCGTCAAGCTCTCTTCTCAGATCTGAAAGGTCTTGTTCATGATTTTCGATCACCGTAACCGTGGTGTCCATCTTATCTTCAAGAACATGACAGTTCATCTTTCAACAGGACAACGACCCTAAGCACACAGCCCACATAACAAAGGAGTAGCTATGGGCCAACTATGTGAATGTCCTGAAGTGGCTCAGCCAGAGCCCAGACTTGAACCTGAATGAACATCTCTGGAGAGATCTGAAAATGACTGTGCACTGGCGCTCCCCATCCAGCCTGATGGACCTTTAGAGGTACTGCAAAGAAGAATGGGAGAAATTGCCCAAAAATAGGTGTGCCAAGCTTGTAGCATCATACTCAAAACAACTCGAGGCTGTAATTGGTGCTAAAGGTGCTTCAACAAAGTATTGAGCAAAGGCTGTGAATTCTTATTTACATGTGTTTTTTCATTTTTTATTTTTAATAAATTGCAAAAATTTCAAAACGAACTTCTTTCATGTTGTCATTGTAGGGTATTGTTTGTAGAATGTTAAGGAAAAAAAAATATTTAATCCATTTTCGCATAAGGCTGTAACAACAAAAATTAAGCACTGTGAATACTTTCTGGATGCACTGTATATGCAGAACATGGACCAGCAACGCACTGGTACGTCACTGGACTTTGAGTGGTTATACCGGGATAGTGTCTACAGCTACAGACATCATTCTGGTATCATTTTTTTCATCTGGTGGTCTGCTTTCTTTAAATACAATCCTAGACACTAATTAGCTACTGGATCACTTTTACAAGGAGCAGGAAGGGACTCCCCCCTCCTGCCCCCTTACAAGGTTTCCTTGGGCTCCTCCCTCCAAAACAAATTAGCTGGCAGTTCCGCTGGCTGACAATAGAGCTGATCGGAGACTGGAATGCCTCCACCGTCTAAGAGACAAGAGGCTCGAGCATTTCATCATTTACATTTAGCCAGATATAAACAGCGCCATTTCAAAATTGGGAAAGCATCTGATCACACCAATCTTGGTAATTTGTTCATATAATTAAATATTGCACCACACATGTGAGGTATCGCTATGAACATCAGATCAAGGGCAGCAATTCTACAACTAGACCTCCTGTGTAAATCTGTGGTGACCTGTAAAGGCTTTTAAAGCATCGCCTATGGATATTAAAAAATGTACATAATTTGTACATAATTTGGGCATGCGCAATTTTAAAGCATGTCATGTTTGGTATCCTTTTACTCGACGTAACATCATCCTTTATATTTTATCAAACAATTGGGAAATATATTGTTTTTGTGCATTGAAATTCTAAAAAGTGTATTTTTTCAAAAATATTTGCGTTTAAAACATGCGCTAATACTGTGTGGCATAAAAAAATTTCTAGCACAAAAACAGTTTTTTCAAGTAAACAAAAATTGTCAGAAAAGGCTTGGTTTTCAAGTGGTAAGAAAAGTGGGCGATATCTGGCATAAGCTTCTAATGTTGGCCCTGAAATGTCAGGATAGTAGAAGCACCCCCCCAAATGACCCTTCTTTGGAAAGTAGACACTCCAAGGAATTTGCTAAGAGCCATAGTGAGTATTTTGCGGATCTCATTTGTTGCCACAAGTTTTTGGAAAACGAAGAAAGAAAACAAAAATGTATTTTTCCTATTCTTTTATTCTTTTTCAAAACCCTGTGACAAAAATGATATCTGCAGTCAGAAAGTATAAGCTGTGTAAATTCCAATATATATACCATAGTTTGTAGACTCTAACTTTCACACAAACCAATTAATATACATGTATTGGGATTTTTTTTTTTACCAAAGACATGTAGGGGAATACATTTTGGCCTAAGTTTATGACTAACTTTGAGTGTACTATATACTTTTTATAACCGGAAGTAAAACATATTGTTTTTTCAAAATGTTTGGTATTTTTTTGTTTATATCACACACAATAAAAACTCATTGGTGAATAAATACCACCAAAAGAAAGCTCTATTTGTGTGAAAAAAGGACATAAAATTTGTTTCTGTACAGCATTGCATGACCACGCAATTACCAGTTGAAATAGCACAGTGCCGAATAGCAAAAATGGCCTGGTCATTAACTGGGGTAATTCTTCCGGAGAGCAAGTGGTTAATTGCAGATGAGAAATCTCCTCCAGCAGGGCCGCATGCACTGATGTAAATATTCTGAAAGAAACACCCTGTTGCTGTCAGAATAAACAGATGGGTGCTGCATCTGAATGGTGTTCCCCCAAAGCAAATGGTTATCAATGAAACACAGTAGCAACAGAACATTAACTCAATTTAATTTGTTTTTTACTTATCTATGTTTTTTTTACTTTTATGTACCTTTGAAAAACAGCCTCTGGTTGTAGGGTCTCTCAAAATGCTATATACAGTTTCCTGACTATCTAACATCTTTTGAGACCCTTGAGGCAGAGACAAGGTTTTCCAGGACATGAGGAACAAAAAAAGTGGGTGTTGCATCTTATTCCGTGTCTGCTACAGACATGACATCCTCTTTGGGGTGACCTTTGGTTTGGGGTACCAGAGAGGAAATCCAAAAATGCCTCTCATGTAGCTGGATCACTACATCTGGATTTGGGGTTTGGGCCACAGCACATTCTGGATATAAAAAGGTCCTGATGATCGTTCCTGAAATTTTAGGAGGGATGTACTTCATCCAGTTGCTTTGTAAATTACAAAAGCGTTATATAGAGCCAATTGAAATAAATACATAGACACTTTTTTGTTTCAGCGTCAAACTTTGTGGAAAACCAGCTATAGATTCATCATTTGGTCAGTGAAGTCCACCCTTCCTATTTTAAGGTTCTAGTCGTGGACACGGAGGGGTTTCTCAACATCTCTGAGATGCCATGCTAATTTGGACTGTTGTGTCTGCGTGAATGGACATCAGGATGAAAACATTCCATTTGTCCTTTAATTTCACTGCAAGCAATTCATCATTTCTCAAGCAGGCTTTCTCCCCCTTTCTAAGTCTGGTGTTTACAAGTTGTTGAGGGAGTCCCTTGTGATTAGGTTGCAAGGTGCCACATGAGCAAATTCCAAGATTGTATAAATGTCTAAATAGTGGAAAGCTTGTATAGACGTTGTCCACATATAAGTGGTACCCCTTGCGGAACAAAGACGACACCAATTCCCATACTGTCTTGTCACTGCTCCCCCTGTAGTCTGGGTAGTCAGCGGGTTCTACTTCACTGTCTCTTCCCTCCTAAACCCCAAATTTTTATGTAAAGCCTGTGGCCCTCTCACAGAGCTTATACAGTTTGACCCCCTTTCTGGCACATTTGCTGGTGAGGTACTGTTTGAATGTAAGGCAGCCAGTAAAATGACTGAGGGACTCATCCATGTAGATGTTTTGCTGGGGTGTATACACATCTGCAAATTTCTCAGTGAGGTTGTTTATGAGGGGCTAAATGCAAGTGCTATCATAAGATGCAGCGCTACAAAAAAGGAGTACTATATAAGGCGAATATGTGCATCAGATAACAAATAAATAAATAAATAACTACATAATTCAATAATGCAACAGTTCATAGAATAAGGTGACTTCAAGTGCTCTCCTCTATTTCATATCCTCCTGATGCTCAGGCGCTGTGCGAAATAGTGCTGAAGGAATGCACACTCACCAGAACGCACAGTAAAATGAGCGTTTGTCAATATAAATTCCCCTCTGGGTCATCAGCTGGTCAGGATAAGGTCTGCAGTGTGATAACCTCCCTCCAGAGCTCCTGGATATTCCTGTATGATCCCTTGGTAGGTGGCCTGTGGACTTCTCCTTACAGCTTACATACGCTCCTTACCCAGCAGAGAGATGAATAGCTTGGCTGTTGGTTTTAGTGGAAATGTCAGAAAGGCAATTATTGTGATCATGTGCTTAGCCAAACAGGTCCATCATACTTCAGGAACTCATGCTTCTCTGCTGTACCTGATCTGATTTATATCACCAAACCCCTGAGTGAGGTCAAAAACAGCTTGTGTCCCTTTTATTGGACTTGGAAATTAGTGGATTTATATATCCCTGTCCCAGATGGATGGATGGATGGAGTATTCCCTTTTTCCAACAGGGGGTCTTGCTGATTCCTATGGACCTTTCCTCCTGGAGTTGAATGGATGGATGGAGTACAAGCTAGACAAATGTATAACATGTTATAGCAAAAATGCAGTATATCTCCTTGAATGTTCTTGCAAACTCCAGTATGTGGGACGTACTACCAGACGTTTACGCGATAGACTGAGAGAACATATTAATAATATTAAAAAGGGATACAAGGATCACTCACTGTCTTATCATTTTAAACGGAAACATAATAATGATCCTTCATCTTTACAGTTTGTTGGGATAGATATAGTACAACCCCATTGGAGGGGGGTGAATAAATTGCGGGTAGTCTCACAACTGGAAACACGCTGGATATATGAGCTCCAGACCCTGCACCCAAAAGGTCATAATATAGATATAGATCTAAATTGCTTTATTAATAATAGTTAAAATTTCTTGGACCGTATTTTTGATCGCCATATTGAGAGAACAGAATAAGATGATGTTATTCTATTTTATCTATTTTACTTAATATCTATTTTACTTAAAGGGAATACTCCATCCATTCATCCATCTGGGACAGGGATATATAAATCCACTAATTTCCAAGTCCAATAAAAGGGACACAAGCTGTTTTTGACCTCACTCAGGGGTTTGGTGATATAAATCAGATCAGGTACAGCAGAGAAGCATGAGTTCCTGAAGTATGATGGACCTGTTTGGCTAAGCACATGATCACAATAATTGCCTTTCTGACATTTCCACTAAAACCAACAGCCAAGCTATTCATCTCTCTGCTGGGTAAGGAGCGTATGTAAGCTGTAAGGAGAAGTCCACAGGCCACCTACCAAGGGATCATACAGGAATATCCAGGAGCTCTGGAGGGAGGTTATCACACTGCAGACCTTATCCTGACCAGCTGATGACCCAGAGGGGAATTTATATTGACAAACGCTCATTTTACTGTGCGTTCTGGTGAGTGTGCATTCCTTCAGCACTATTTCGCACAGCGCCTGAGCATCAGGAGGATATGAAATAGAGGAGAGCACTTGAAGTCACCTTATTCTATGAACTGTTGCATTTATTGAATTATGTAGTTATTTATTTATTTATTTATTTATTTGTTATCTGATGCACATATTCGCCTTATATAGTACTCCTTTTTTGTAGCGCTGCATCTTATGATATACATTGTTTTTGGGGTGTTTGGTTACCTGGTGTTCAGCTGCTACTTGATTTTTACAGGTGCGCTCGTATACTATTTTCTTATTAAATGCAAGTGCTGGCAGCGAACAGGGCTGATCCTGCTAACACTGTGTTTTTGGGGACACTAATACTAAATAAATTACATAAATTTATTTATGTATTTTACATATTGTCATCAGTCAGCATTCCTAATCATTGCCACCTATTCAGTGTCCTTAATGATCACAATAGTTGCAGTGTCCCTAATTACCACCACACCAGTTACAGTGTCAGTGATCAATGCCACAGCAGTTACAGTGTCAAAGATCACCGCCACACCAATTACATTATTCTTGATCCCCACCACACAAGTTACAAGTTACATGTGTGATGCTCTCTGAATAGCCATCCATGTTTGGATCACTCTTCAGAGAGCATTTGACAGGGAGTAAGAACGCATTGTATTGCCTCTTCACCATGTGCCTTAACCCTTTGACCCCACACAAGCAACTCCATTCACTTGAAAGATTCATGATCGGCAAGTGTACAGGACAGGTGCTATAATTCCTGCCACAGCTGTGAAGCAAAGCATCACAGCCACAGCATGTGCAAACCCCTGGGCACTGCCTTTGAAGGCAAAAGGCAAAGCAGTTGAGGGGTGGCAAAATCAAAAGTGCTTTACACCACTGCATCTGATGCTTTGCATTGCACTTGGTGATGTAAGGCTTGGATGCAGCTGTTTGGCCATGAAAACCCATTCCATGAAGCTCTCTAGGCACTGTTGTGCTCATCTGAACGCCACACAAATTTTGAAGATCTTTAGTAGAGATGAGCGAAGTATTCAAAAATTCGATTCGGCTGATTCGGCGAATTCGCGGAATAAATTCGATTCGAGTCGAATATATTCGCTGCGAATTTAACTTATAAAAAGGGTGTTTCTAGGCTTCAGAGAGCCTTTATATTAGTGCAGAACACTGTACCTTTATTTTAAATGCCCTTGGAGTCTGCTGGGGAAGAGAAATAATACTGTCAGTCAGTATGACATGCAGATGAGTGCCGTCGATCTTAGAATCACCGCACACTTCACTCATTTGGGCAGTCACGGGGCCAAAACCAGAGTGTGGAGCCACAGTGTGGCGGTGGAGGCAGCAGCAATGGGAGGCCATACAGCACCCTATGACAAAATGGAACCCACCAGCAGTGTGAGGAGACCTGAAAGTGGCACATGGCAGAGTGTGGCGATGGAGACAGCAGCAATGGGAGGCCGTACAGGGACCCATGACACACTCTGGACCTGGCAGCAGCATGAGGAGGCGGTACAGGGGCCCATGACAGATTACGGGCCTGGCAGCAGCATGAGGAGTCAGTACGGGGGCCCATGGCAGATTACGGGCCTGGCAGCAGCAATGGGAGGCCCGTAATCTGCCAGCACCCTATGACAAAATGGAACCCACCAGCAGTGTGAGGAGACCTGAAAGTGGCACATGGCAGAGTGTGGCGATGGAGACAGCAGCAATGGGAGGCCGTACAGGGACCCATGAGAGACTCTGGACCTGGCAGCAGCATGAGGAGGCGGTACAGGGGCCCATGACAGATTACGGGCCTGGCAGCAGCATGAGGAGTCGGTACGGGGGCCCATGGCAGATTACGGGCCTGGCAGCAGCAATGGGAGGCCCGTAATCTGCCAGCACCCTATGACAAAATGGAACCCACCAGCAGTGTGAGGAGACCTGAAAGTGGCACATGGCAGAGTGTGGCGATGGAGACAGCAGCAATGGGAGGCCGTACAGGGACCCATGAGACACTCTGGACCTGGCAGCAGCATGAGGAGGCGGTACAGGGGCCCATGACAGATTACGGGCCTGGCAGCAGCATGAGGAGTCGGTACGGGGGCCCATGGCAGATTATGGGCCTGGCAGCAGCAATGGGAGGCCGTACAGGGACCCATGACACACTCTGGACCTGGTAGCAGCATGAGGAGGTGGTACAGGGGCCCAGGACAGATTACGGGCCTGGCAGCAGCATGAGGAGTCGGTACGGGGGCCCATGGCAGATTACGGGCCTGGCAGCAGCAATGGGAGGCCGTACAGGGACCCATGACACACTCTGGACCTGGCAGCAGCATGAGGAGGCGGTACAGGGGCCCAGGACAGATTACGGGCCTGGCAGCAGCATGAGGAGTCGGTACGGGGGCCCATGGCAGATTACGGGCCTGGCAGCAGCAATGGGAGGCCCGTAATCTGCCAGCACCCTATGACAAAATGGAACCCACCAGCAGTGTGAGGAGACCTGAAAGTGGCACATGACAGAGTGTGGCGATGGAGACAGCAGCAATGGGAGGCCGTACAGGGACCCATGAGACACTCTGGACCTGGCAGCAGCATGAGGAGGCGGTACAGGGGCCCGTGACAGATTACGGGCCTGGCAGCAGCATGAGGAGTCGGTACGGGGGCCCATGGCAGATTACGGGCCTGGCAGCAGCAATGGGAGGCCCGTAATCTGCCAGCACCCTATGACAAAATGGAACCCACCAGCAGTGTGAGGAGACCTGAAAGTGGCACATGGCAGAGTGTGGCGATGGAGACAGCAGCAATGGGAGGCCGTACAGGGACCCATGAGACACTCTGGACCTGGCAGCAGCATGAGGAGGCGGTACAGGGGCCCATGACAGATTACGGGCCTGGCAGCAGCATGAGGAGTCGGTACGGGGGCCCATGGCAGATTACGGGCCTGGCAGCAGCAATGGGAGGCCGTACAGGGACCCATGACACACTCTGGACCTGGCAGCAGCATGAGGAGGCGGTACAGGGGCCCAGGACAGATTACGGGCCTGGCAGCAGCATGAGGAGTCGGTACGGGGGCCCATGGCAGATTACGGGCCTGGCAGCAGCAATGGGAGGCCGTACAGGGACCCATGACACACTCTGGACCTGGCAGCAGCATGAGGAGGCGGTACAGGGGCCCATGACAGATTACGGGCCTGGCAGCAGCATGAGGAGTCGGTACGGGGGCCCATGGCAGATTACGGGCCTGGCAGCAGCAATGGGAGGCCCGTAATCTGCCAGCACCTTATGACAAAATGGAACCCACCAACAGTGTGAGGAGACCTGAAAGTGGCACATGGCAGAGTGTGGCGATGGAGACAGCAGCAATGGGAGGCCGTACAGGGACCCATGAGACACTCTGGACCTGGCAGCAGCATGAGGAGGCGGTACGGGGGCCCATGGCAGATTACGGGCCTGGCAGCAGCAATGGGAGGCCCGTAATCTGCCAGCACCCTATGACAAAATGGAACCCACCAGCAGTGTGAGGAGACCTGAAAGTGGCACATGGCAGAGTGTGGCAATGGAGACAGCAGCAATGGGAGGCCGTACAGGGACCCATGACACACTCTGGACCTGGCAGCAACAAGAGGAGGCGGTACAGGGGCCCATGGCAGAGTGGCGAAGCGTAAGCAGCTTAAATTGAAGGCCATACAGAGGCCTATGTTAAAAAAAATAACATGTTTGGGGCATGATTCATGGCGGATTTAGTCAGTTGTGTCAGGAACTGGTGGTTTGAAATCCAGACTAATCCACGCCTGATTCATTTTCACAAACGTGAGTCTCTCCACACTTTGGGTGGACAGTCGTGTCCTCCGCGGAGTTACAATACCTCCTGCCGCACTAAACACGCGCTCCGATGCCACGCTACTGGCCGGGCATGACAGCCTTTCAAGGGCAAATTCAGCTAGTTGGGGCCAAAGGTCAAGTTTTGTTGCCCAGTAGTCAAGGGGATTGTCTACCTCGGTTGGCAGGGTGCTGTCCAAGTAGGCCCAAGCCTGTTGTTTGAGGTCCTGCTCCAGGTCCACCTGATGCTGCTGCTGCTGCGGCTGGTTAGTAGTTTCCTCACTGCGCTGGTGAAGAAAGATACTCATCATCGACTGCAGACTGAGGCAGCCGCTGCTGGTGGAGCTGCCACTGCTCCTACCACCCCACCCCTCCCCTGCTGCCATGGCAGCGGAACGCGAGCGCACAGGGCCCACAGTGTCTGAGGATGGATGTTGGCGCAGAAAGGCAGAGACCAACTGACTACATAGGTGGTTTTTATAGTACGTTATTTTGGCCTCCCTCTCAGCAGGTGTGAAAAAGGCCACCATTTTTGAACGGTAGCGAGGGTCCAACAAGGTGGACAGCCAAAAGTCATCCCTCTGTCTGATGGTTATTATTCGGCTGTCGCTACGCAAGCAACCGAGCATGCTATGGGCCATTTGTGCCAAGGAATGTGAGGGACTCCCTGCCTCCATCTCCACAGCATACTGCCACGGTGCGTCTGGGTCCTCTGTCTCCTCCTCCTCCTCTACCAGATGCTCCTGCTCCTCCACTCCTGTCCGCTGAGTGGAAAAACCACCCATTTCACTCAATAATTCCTGAGCACCAATGTCCTCCTCTACCTCCTCCTCTTCTTCCTGTCCTGCCCCCACAGGGGTCATGTGGCGTTGAGATCTGTGCGCCACGTCTACCGCACCCTGACCAGCCATTGTTAACAGCATTTGTTCCAGGACGTGCAACAGAGGAATGACGTCGTTCATCCCATAGTCCTGCCGACTCACGAATAGCGTGGCCTCCTCAAAGGGCCTTAGCAAGCGGCAGGTGTCACGCATGAGCTGCCAATGGCTGACATCTAAGTTACACAGGGGAGTACCTTTATCCGCTTGTAACATCAGGAAATCGGTGATGGCCTTTCGCTGTTCGTAAAGGCGGTCTAACATATGTAGGGTTGAATTCCACCTTGTTGCAACGTCGCAGATCAGGCGATGCTGTGGAATTCCGTTCTGCCGCTGCAGCTCAAGGAGGGTGTGCTTTGCGGTGTAGGAATGGCTGAAATGCATGCAAAGTTTACGTGACATTTTAAGGATGTCTTGCAGTGGGATGGTGGATTTTAGGAACCGCTTGACAACCAGATTGAACACGTGAGCCATGCATGGCGCATGGCACAACCTTCCTTGACGCAGAGCAGACACCATGTTCTTTCCGTTGTCGGTCAACATGGTTCCGATTTTCAGTTTGCGCGGAGACAGCCATCTGTCGATTTCTCTGTTCATTACACTCAGAAGTTCCTCCCCTGTGTGACTACGTTCGCCAAGGTATACCAGGTGCAGCACAGCGTGACACCGTTGCGCCCTGCACATGTGATATGCCGGTCGGGTAATGGGACTTGGCACGGGGGTGGCGGCTGAGGACACGGCGGAAGAAGAGGTGGTAGAGGCGGACATCTTTTCTGGACCAAGGACGTGCAAACGTGGAGGCAAAAGCGGCGTGACCTGTCCAAGTTGCTGGTGCGGCTGTTCCGGCACTACGTTTACCCAGTGGGCCGTAAATGACATGTACTGTCCCTGACCGTAGTTACAGCTCCACACGTCGGCGCTGCCGTGCACTTTGGCAGAGACCGACATGCTCAAAGACTGGCCCACCATCTCTTCTACATGTGAATGCAGGGCTGGCACTGCCTTTTTGGCAAAGAAATGCCGGCTTGGCACTCTCCACCGCGGCGCGGCACAAGCCATCATTTCTCGGAAAGGTGCTGAGTCCACCACTTGGAAAGGGAGGGACTGCAGCACCAGCAACTTGGACAGCAGGACGTTCAGCTTTTGCACCGTCGGGTGCGTGCTCGCATACTGTTGTCTCTTGGAAACGGATTCGAAGAAAGACTGCTGACGGAATCCGTGAAGAGGAGTAGCAGGAGAAGGAGCATCTGAACGAGCGGAAGATGCCAACGAGCGACAACTCCCCTCAGCAGAGGTGTTGGAGCCTTGACTGGCTGATAGAGGGCGATTGACGTCGGGTGACGGAGCAAGTAACGGAGCGGGTGATGGAGCGGGGGCTGGGGCAGGCAGAACCGCCGTATCTTTATCACGGTTTTCCCAGGCTACCGAATGGCGACGCTGCATATGCTGACGCAACGCTGTAGTCCCAACATGGGCCCCCTGGCCACGCTTGACTTTCTGGCCACATAGTCGACATACGGCTACGTTTACTTCCTCGGGCGGCTTGACAAAAAATTGCCACACCGCCGAGTAGGAAACTTTGCCCCCACTACTCCTCACTGGCTGACTGCTACTTCCTCCGTGCACACCGGCACCACTACTGGCCGTGGTGGTAGGCTGCAGTGGAGCTGGTGCTCTACTCCGTGGCCGTTTGCCTCCACTGACACTGCTGCGACCCTGCTGCCTCCTGGGCAACCCACCGACTGTTTTGCTCGCTGCCAAGCTGGCACCCTCTTCTCCTGATGATGCGGAAGCAATAGCCTGATGACGACAAGGCTGCCAAGTGCGATCAGCCTCATCATCATCAATTAGGGTCTCCGCCTCACTACTAGCCCCCTCGGCCGCGTGTGGGTCAGGAGACAGACCTGTCTCTAGACCGGCTACCGAGCCACTCTCCTCGCCACTACTTCTTCGCCTGGCTGCTGAAGAGGCGGATGTCTCCCCCCGTTCCTGACCGCCCTCTGTTAGCTCTTCCTCACTGTACAGTGGGGCTGAGCCCACAGCATGCGATACTTCGCTTGGTGAGGGAACACCAAAGGACAGGGGCAGGTAGAGGACACGTGATTTCAGTGGGCTTGCTCCCGGGCCATGCCAACTAACGGTTGTGTCTGACGTACCCACCGACCGTTGGCTGTAGGTGTCAGAGGTGACCTGGGAAGAGGAAGACGACCGAGCCAACCAATCGATGACGGCAGGGTTGTCGGTGGAGACACGACCGCTGGATGACACCGGGAGCACTGGCCTCTGGCAGCGACTAGTGCTGCCTTGACCCCTTCCTCTGCTGCCATGTCTGCTCACTCCTGAAACATTGCATCCTCTGCCACTCCTCTGCGTGTTGTCTGACATACTCTTTAATTCAACGATTCTGTGTCCCTGAGTAACAATTCTGTGTCCCTCAGTAACGATTCTGTGTCCCTCAGTAACAATTCTGTGTCCCTGAGTAACAATTCTGTGTCCCTGAGTAACAATTCTGTGTCCCTCAGTAACGATTCTGTGTCCCTGAGTAACAATTCTGTGTCCCTGAGTAACAATTCTGTGTCCCTGTGTAACAATTCTGTGTCTGTCCCTGAGTAACAATTCTGTGTCCCTGAGTAACAATTCTGTGTCCCTGAGTAACAATCCTGTGTCCCTCAGTAACAATTCTGTGTCCCTGAGTAACAATTCTGTGTCCCTCAGTAACGATTCTGTGTCCCTGAGTAACAATTCTGTGTCCCTGAGTAACAATTCTGTGTCCCTGAGTAACGATTCTGTGTCCCTCAGTAACGATTCTGTGTCCCTGAGTAACAATTCTGTGTCCCTGAGTAACAATTCTGTGTCCCTGAGTAACGATTCTGTGTCCCTCAGTAACAATTCTGTGTCCCTGAGTAACAATTCTGTGTCCCTGAGTAACAATTCTGTGTCCCTAAGTAACAATTCTGTGTCTGTCCCTGAGTAACAATTCTGTGTCCCTCAGTAACAATTCTGTGTCCCTGAGTAACAATTCTGTGTCTGTCTCTGAGTAACAATTCTGTGTCCCTGAGTAACAATTCTGTGTCCCTGAGTAACAATTCTGTGTCCCTGAGTAACAATTCTGTGTCGGTCACTGAGTAACAATTCTGTGTAACTGAGTAACAATTCTGTGTCCCTGAGTAACAATTCTGTGTCCCTGAGTAACAATTCTGTGTCTGTCCCTGAGTAACAATTCTGTGTCCCTGAGTAACGATTCTGTGTCCCTCAGTAACAATTCTGTGTCCCTCAGTAACAATTCTGTGTCCCTGAGTAACAATTCTGTGTCTGTCCCTGAGTAACAATTCTGTGTCCCTGAGTAACAATTCTGTGTCCCTCAGTAACAATTCTGTGTCCCTGAGTAATAATTCTGTGTCCCTCAGTAACAATTCTGTGTCCCTGAGTAACAATTCTGTGTCCCTGAGTAACAATTCTGTGTCTGTCCCTGAGTAACAATTCTGTGTCCCTGAGTAACGATTCTGTGTCCCTGAGTAACGATTCTGTGTCCCTCAGTAACATTTCTGTGTCCCTCAGTAACGATTCTGTGTCCCTCAGTAACGATTCTGTGTCCCTGAGTAACAATTCTGTGTCCCTGAGTAACAATTCTGTGTCCCTGAGTAACGATTCTGTGTCCCTCAGTAACAATTCTGTGTCCCTGAGTAATAATTCTGTGTCCCTGAGTAACAATTCTGTGTCCCTAAGTAACAATTCTGTGTCTGTCCCTGAGTAACAATTCTGTGTCCCTCAGTAACAATTCTGTGTCCCTGAGTAACAATTCTGTGTCTGTCTCTGAGTAACAATTCTGTGTCCCTGAGTAACAATTCTGTGTCCCTGAGTAACAATTCTGTGTCGGTCACTGAGTAACAATTCTGTGTAACTGAGTAACAATTCTGTGTCCCTGAGTAACAATTCTGTGTCCCTGAGTAACAATTCTGTGTCTGTCCCTGAGTAACAATTCTGTGTCCCTGAGTAACGATTCTGTGTCCCTCAGTAACAATTCTGTGTCCCTCAGTAACAATTCTGTGTCCCTGAGTAACAATTCTGTGTCTGTCCCTGAGTAACAATTCTGTGTCTGTCCCTGAGTAACAATTCTGTGTCCCTGAGTAACAATTCTGTGTCCCTCAGTAACAATTCTGTGTCCCTGAGTAACAATTCTGTGTCCCTGAGTAACAATTCTGTGTCCCTGAGTAACAATTCTGTGTCTGTCCCTGAGTAACAATTCTGTGTCCCTGAGTAACAATTCTGTGTCCCTCAGTAACAATTCTGTGTCCCTGAGTAACAATTCTGTGTCCCTGAGTAACAATTCTGTGTCCCTAAGTAACAATTCTGTGTCTGTCCCTGAGTAACAATTCTGTGTCCCTCAGTAACAATTCTGTGTCCCTGAGTAACAATTCTGTGTCTGTCTCTGAGTAACAATTCTGTGTCCCTGAGTAACAATTCTGTGTCCCTCAGTAACAATTCTGTGTCCCTGAGTAACAATTCTGTGTCCCTGAGTAACAATTCTGTGTCGGTCACTGAGTAACAATTCTGTGTAACTGAGTAACAATTCTGTGTCCCTGAGTAACAATTCTGTGTCCCTGAGTAACAATTCTGTGTCTGTCCCTGAGTAACAATTCTGTGTCCCTGAGTAACGATTCTGTGTCCCTCAGTAACAATTCTGTGTCCCTCAGTAACAATTCTGTGTCCCTGAGTAACAATTCTGTATCTGTCCCTGAGTAACAATTCTGTGTCCCTGAGTAACAATTCTGTGTCCCTGAGTAATAATTCTGTGTCCCTCAGTAACAATTCTGTGTCCCTGAGTAACAATTCTGTGTCCCTGAGTAACAATTCTGTGTCTGTCCCTGAGTAACAATTCTGTGTCCCTGAGTAACAATTCTGTGTCCCTCAGTAACAATTCTGTGTCCCTGAGTAACAATTCTGTGTCCCTCAGTAACAATTCTGTGTCTGTCCCTGAGTAACAATTCTGTGTCCCTCAGTAACAAATTTTGTGTCCCTGAGTAACAATTCTGTGTCCCTGAGTAACAATTCTGTGTCCCTCAGTAACAATTCTGTGTCCCTCAGTAACAATTCTGTGTCTGTCCCTGAGTAACAATTCTGTGTCCCTGAGTAACAATTCTGTGTCCCTCAGTAACAATTCTGTGTCCCTCAGTAACAATTCTGTGTCCCTCAGTAACAATTCTGTGTCTGTCCCTGAGTAACAATTCTGTGTCCCTGAGTAACAATTCTGTGTCCCTCAGTAACAATTCTGTGTCCCCGAGTAACAATTCTGTGTCCCTGAGTAACAATTCTGTGTCCCTCAGTAACAATTCTGTGTCCCTCAGTAACAATTCTGTGTCTGTCCCTGAGTAACAATTCTGTGTCCCTCAGTAACAATTCTGTGTCTGTCCCTGAGTAACAATTCTGTGTCCCTGAGTAACAATTCTGTGTCCCTGGGTAACAATTCTGTGTCCCTGAGTAACAATTCTGTGTCCCTCAGTAACAATTCTGTGTCCCTCAGTAACAATTCTGTGTCTGTCCCTGAGTAACAATTCTGTGTCCCTGAGTAACAATTCTGTGTCCCTCAGTAACAATTCTGTGTCCCTGAGTAACAATTCTGTGTCTGTCCCTGAGTAACAATTCTGTGTCCCTGAGTAACAATTCTGTGTCCCTGAGTAACAATTCTGTGTCCCTCAGTAACAATTCTGTGTCCCTGAGTAACAATTCTGTGTACCTCAGTAACAATTCTGTGTCTGTCCCTGAGTAACAATTCTGTGTCCCTGAGTAACAATTCTGTGTCCCTGAGTAACGATTCTGTGTCCCTAAGTAACGATTCTGTGTCCCTAAGTAACGATTCTGTGGCCCTAAAGTCTCTCTGGCCCTAACTCTGTCCCTAATACAGACAGGTCTGTCTCTCTTGAATGACCGGAGGCTAATGGAGAATTGTAAGATGGCCGCAATTTATAGCTCCACCATTACACAGTGCTGGCTGGCTGGCTGCTGATTGGCTAATGCGATCACATGTCATGAATGAATGCATTATGGGTCAGCGCGCCTTGTCTGCGCGCCTTCCCAGAGATCCCCGCTCCGTCGCCACACATGTCGCCGCCATTTTTGGGAAAATTCGATTCGTGCATCCGAAGTTTGCTAATTTTCGGATTCGGCGCGAATCGAATATTTCCCAATATTCGAAACGAATTCCACTTTGCCATGTTCGATTCACTCATCTCTAGTCTTTAGCTTTTGACTCTGCAGACAGTTGGCTACTTCTGCACACTGTGCGCTTCAGCATGTGCTGACCCCGCTATGTCATTTTACATAACCTACCACTTTGTGACTGAGTTGCTGTTGTTCCCAGTTGCTTCCACTTTGTTATTATACCACTAACAGTTGACCGTTGAATATTTAGTAGCAAGGAAATTTCACAGATGGACTTATTGCACAGATGACATGGCCTATCACGGTACAATGCTTAAATTAACTGAGCTCCTGAGAGTGACCCATTCTTTTGTAAATGTTTGTAGAAGCAGTCTGCATGCCTAGGTGCTTGATTTTATACCCCTGTGGCCATGGGGCTGATTGGAGCACCTGAATCCAATAGTTTGGAGAGGTGTCCAAATACTTTTGGAAATATAGTGTATATGCCATAGATTGTAGACTCTATAACTTTCACACAAACAAAATAATATACACTGATTTGGGTTTTTTTTTTACCAAAGAAATGTAGCAAAATACTTTTTGGCCTAAATTTATGAAGAAAGATTATTTATCTGCAAAATGTTATAACAGATACTAATAAACATTGTGCTTTTTCAAAAGTAGATACAGTTTTTCATGAGTAATTGCCATATAAAGTGTGATAGCACTGAAAGCTGAAAATTGGCCTGGACAGGAAGGGGGTGAAAGTGTTCGGTATGGAGGTGGTTAACAACCATTTACAGCAGAAAGATTTAATTTATAAAATTGGCAAAAATTGCACTATTGTACATGATGTTCGGCTCCCACTGAATAGATAAATGCTCTGGCATTCATCCTAATGTCCAAACAACCATGGTTCAGACACAAGTTCCCTAATAATTATAGCAATAGCAGATCACACCACTGCTATAGGGCTCTAAACGCAACCTGAAAACAAATCACACTGAGTATGATGAAAAATGCACATCAAGGATTACGTTCACTGAAAACAGAAAGCCAACATGATAAAGAGAGCCAAAGATATAGTCTGCCAAATTTATATGCAACTCTCAGTTTATTCCACAAAAAATTGAGCCATCCCTATCCATTTCTAATTTCTAGGGTGGGCTGGGGGAGAGCTGAGGTTAAATGTATAACTAAAGTTGCCTATATATGGTTACACTTTTTTAGTTATACGCTCAATTTTCCAAGTTTGAGACTAGTTTGCAAACCTGGAAAAGTGGCCCTTTGTTTTAAACTTGCAGAAAAAAAGCCTTATGTTTGTCTAGCTCTACTCTAAAGTGTACCTAAAGGTAAAACCTTTTTTATTTTGGATAGAGTAGGTTATTTAGAACCCCCATAAGATTTCTTGTTTTCTGTTTACCTAGACTATAGTCACCAAGCCACAAATCCAAACCTTTAGTGTTCATAGAGATTCACTCCCATTTCTTGTTGTGCCTTGAGAGCAGGAAGTGAAAGGAAATCTCCCTAAGGGAGCATGTACACTGCAGTTGATAAACTCACGTTTAGGAGCTGTTCACCCTAATGTTTTCCTATGTGTCCATATACACACCTTCATTTACAGTCGTTTACAGGCATTTGAGTTTACAGGCGTTTTTCTGAACGCAGAAAACTTGCATTCAGCAGTCGATTTTATCAGCGGTTCAAACGCAAAACACTTGTAAATGCGGCTAAACGCAGCAAATCACGTTTATAAGCATTTGCGTCTGAAATTTTTTTTAACTCTTCCAGTTCCTGATGCTGTCCAGAGCCCTTTTTCATCATGAAAAATGCATGCAAATCATTTTCAAGGTACTCAGATGGACATAACACTGAAAATAGGATGTTCCTACCAAGCTTGTCACACATTGTAATGACCAATTCACACCTCTGACCTCTCCCACCCTTGGAAATAAAAGCTATTTTAATGGTCATTCACACCTCAAATTCCTCATGCAGACCCCCTGCCAGGTGTCGTTAATGACTACCTCCACCAGACACCTTTCCCACCCTTGGAAACAAAAGAAATGTTAATGAACAACTCATACCTAATTATCTCAACACATACTGCTGTCTCTGTTTCTACTCTGTATTTCTCTGAAACAGTCTGAAATAGTTAATAATTTACCACTTTTCAGTGCATTCTGGGCATTTGGGAGGTTCTCCTGTGCTTATCTTTAAAAAACACTTCTACACGCAAACGCACATAAATGCGTTATGCAAACTCGGCTAAACAGACTTTTTTTAACCTACGTTTTCCAGCAGTCGGTTTCCATCGTTCAGAAGTGTCCTGTGTACATGGGGCCTAAAGGAACACAGAGAGCAGAAAATAAATTATGGGTTTAACCCTTTCCTGCTCTATTCAAAATTAAAGAAAACGTTCTCATTATGCATACACTTCAAACATTTTAACCATATGATTATATTCCTTTGAAAAAGGTTACACAAGTGGGCTGCTCTTCTTTGATAATATTTTAGGTCTTTTCATTTAGCTTAATCATATGATCACTCTTCTGTTTAAGGAGATTCATCATTACATTTAACTCAAGTTTTAATAGAATGTCATCTAAACAGTTTTGTTATGCATGAATGAATACGACCTCTGGACTTCAGAGATTTAATTTTTCTTCAACTTGTTAGGGTACTTTAGATTGTGAGTGCTGGTTTTTGTGTCATGTAATAAAATAAATACACTGCCACTTTGATAAAGTTTATTTTCTTATACATTTGGTAATATAAATTATATGCTTGGTCATCATTAAGCATTCAGCTTTCATTCCACAATCTATAAAATGTTCTACAATCTGCATATTGCTAACAACATCAAAATAAACTCTTTCCAAAAAAGGTAACAATGAAAATGCAAATATGCTGGAAAAATCCAGCTATTGCATGAAATGTGAATTTAATGAGGCATGGGGTCGAGCAACGATTTATACTTCATGGCACAAATGTAAGTGATATTGTACATTTTTTCTGGTATAGTAGATTTTACAATGGAATTGGAAAACAAATGCTTTGTTTCTGGTAAATGCCTAATAAATGTGATGAATTGGAACATTTCAATATGTGTTTTAATAGGAAGTACACCTGTTTAGTTCAGAACAAAAAGCAATCCAAACAGTGAATGTTACTTGAACAGATGGAAAACATAATTATACAGAGACATTGGTAGTGCAGTAGGATTTTTATATTAATATATAAAAACATTAATATTCCTGTATTATTTACATATTTTAACTTGGAGAAGTGCTTTCTACTACAACCCACTGCAGTATTGCTTAAAGACTATGTAAACCTTAACAATGAACTCCTCTTATCTGCTCTCTTTTGGTCTGTTTTGTTGTATTTATTTGATAAGCACAAAAAAACACTGCTTATTATTTTAGAAATTCAGAGCTGCCCTTTGGCTTGCGCACACTTCTTGTATGATCTCAATGAGTCTAATTAGCTGTCCCATTTCTTATCTTTGAGAATAAGATAAGATGAGGGGAAAGAATTCAGTAGTCTAGTAGCTAGGAGGGGCTGACAGCATTCAGCCCACAAAATGCTGAAAAAGAAATTAGGATATGAGTACATTTCTAGCAGATCCACAGGTATATTTTTGTACTTTCACAATTTTGAATGAGATAAGACACGGGGAAATGTTATGCATATGTTTTTTGTCTTGTCATACATTTTATTGTATATGTAAGCCCAGTCACTAAACCTTGTAACCTTACAACCTTTCCCTTTTTTACCATTGTGCTCCTGTATTTTCACTCATTTAAACACACATTATGCAGGGATGGTCCACTGTTGTAAGCATCAAGAAACCTGCGCAGAGAAATGCCATTTCTGGAATGCATACAGACAGAAAAAAGGCTACAGAAGATCGACAGCACCGACACGCAACAAAAGATGACAAGAAGTGAAAACAGATATTTTATCTGAAAATAACATTTGATCAGGATGCTATCGTTCTGTTAAAGTGATGCTAAATTGAGAGGTATTAAGTGCCATAATTCATAAATATATATATATATATAGAGAGAGAGAGAGAGAGAGTGCTGTGAGGAAGGGGCCTTCCTAATTTTGTTTGCTTATTTGTCACACTTAAATGATTCATATCCTCAAATAAATTTTAATATTACATAAACATAACCCAAGTAAATACAAATGCAGTTGATTTCATTTATTAAGGGAAAAAAGGTGTCCAAACCTGCCTGGTTCTATGTGAAAAAGTAATTGCACCACCACCACCCCTGGCTAAATCATGAATGAACTGTAATTAACCACATTTTTTGGAAACTGAGTTAAATTTTACTTGCCACACTCAGGCTTGATTACTGCGAGACCCATTGAATCAGGAAATCACTTAAATAAAAGCTGTCTGACAATATGAAGCATGTTAAATGATCTCAAAAAGCAACACAACATGCCTCAATCTAAAGAAATTCAAGAACAGATAAGAAACAAAGTAATTAACATGTATCAGTGTGGAAAGGGTTTCAAAGCCATTGCTAAAGCTTTGGGACTTCAGGGGACCATGGTGAGAGCCATTATCTACAAATAGAGAAAACTTGGAACAATGGTGAACCTTCCCAGGAGTGGCCGGCCTACCAAAATTACTCCAAGAGCACAACGATCCAGGAAGTCATAAAATAACCTAGAAAAACATCTAAAAAGAACTTGCCTCAATTAAGGTCAGTGTTCATGATTTAACAATAAGTAAGAGACTGGTCAAAAAATGCATTCATGAGAGAGTTCCAAGGCAAAGTCACTGCTGACCAAAAAGAACACAAAGGCTTATCTCACATTTGCCAAAAAACATCTTGATTATCCCCAAGACTTTTGGGCAAATATTCTGTGGACTGAAAAGATAAAATTTGAAGTTTTTGGAAGGTGTGCATACCATTAAATGTGGCGTAAAACTAACACAGCATTTCATAAAAAGAACATCATACTAACAGTCAAACATTTTGGTGGTAGTGTGATGGTCTGGGGCTGCCTTACAGCTTCAGGACTTGGATGTCTTTCCAAAATTGATGGAACCATGAATTCTGTGCACCACTGGAAAATCCTAAAGGAGAATGTCTGGCCATCAGTTATGTAATGTAA
Source organism: Staurois parvus (assembly GCF_062004578.1). Taxonomy (NCBI): domain Eukaryota; kingdom Metazoa; phylum Chordata; class Amphibia; order Anura; family Ranidae; genus Staurois; species Staurois parvus. Next base: position 5,724,508 of record NW_028317867.1, on the reverse strand, counting down.
AATGTTAAAATGTAATTTAATTGCGGGGCAATACTGGCATTTCTTTTCATGTTCATGTCAGCAGTTAAAAAATTCTTTACACATTTCAGCTGTCAGCGGGGAGCCCCCTTGACAGCTGAAACACAAAAGAATGTTTTCACTACTAAAATACCTATAAAATATACAGGCGAGCTCTAGTAAAAATATTAAAGCAGCTAGCACTCAAGTTATAGTTAACAATCCTCGCAAGCATATGTATAAAAAAGTGCAGCGCTAAAAACACACAATAACAGGTGGATGAAGGGACCCATGTTCTAGGGAAGATAGCTCAGCCACAAGAGCCAGACATTCGTATATAGTGTAGTAATTTTATTATATTTCAAAAGCAAAGAATAAAATCCATGTGGAGTATAACAATTTTGGTATCTGTCATTTACATGTTTATACTCCACGTGGATTTTATTCTATGCTTTTGAAATATAATAAAACTACTAAACAATATATACAAATTTCTGGCTCTTGTGGTTGAGCTCTCTTCCCTAGGACAAGAGTCCCTTCATCCACCTACCCCTTAATGGAGCAATATGGTTAACCCCCTGGCTGCCTCTTCACCTCCAGATGTGACATACTATATGCCTGATATCATATACGTACCTTCTAGTGAGTGTACACTCATCCGAGGTGGTGGATTCCCCTGTGTGATTGATCGCATGCTCACACCCTGCACTTTGCATTATTGCACTTTATCAAGATAAGGACACTATTTGAATGCAGTTATTGGATGGAATTTTGATTATATTATTGCACATATCTGATAAGTGCAACTGTGAACATTATTATTTATTAAATTTTTTGCACTTTAGTGCAAGGAATATCACATTTATTCATGGACTTTACTTTTTGCTGATTTCCTATTTTATGCACAAGTTTTATATATTTATATGTTGCACTTGACTGTTTCACTTGATATATATATTGTGTGTTTTTAGCGCTGCACTTTTTTATACCTACAAATACTAAAATACAGCATGACTTAATAATACACTGCTTAAAAAAATTAAAGGAACACTTTGAAAACACATTAGATCTCAATAAGGAAAAATATACTTCCTCCCAGATCTGGACCAGGGCATCACTGAGCTTCTGAACAGTCTGAGATGCAACCTGGCAGCGTCGGGTGGACAGAAACATGATATCCCAGAGGTGTTCTATTGGATTGAGGTCAGGCGAGTGTGGGGGCCATTCAATGGTATCAATTCCTTCGTCCTCCAGTAACTGCCTGCATACTCTCACCACAAGAGGCTGGGCATTGTAGTGCACCAGGAGAAACCCAGAACCCACTGTACCAGCGTAGGGTCTGACAATGGGTCCAAGGATTTCATCCACATACCTAATGTCAGTCTGGGTACCATTGTCTAGCCTGTAGAGGTCTGTGCATCCCTCCATGGATATGCTTCCCCAGACCACCACTGACCACCACCAAAACGGTCATGCTTAACGATGTTACAGGCAGCATAACATTCTCCATGGCTTCTCCAGACCCTTTCATGTTTGTCACATGTGCTCAGGGTGAACCTGATCTCATCTGTGAAAAGCACAGGACACTAGTGGCGGACCTGCCGATTCTGGTGTTCAATGGCAAATGCCAAACGAGCTCTATGTGGCCAGGCAGTGAGCACAGGGCCCACTACAGGACGTTGGGCCATGAGGCCACCCTCATGAAGTCTGTTTCTGATTGCTTGGTCAGAGACATTCACACCAGTGGCCTGCTGGAGGTAATTTTGTAGGGCTTTGGCAGTACTCATCCTGTTTCTCCTTGCACAGAGGAGCAGATACCAGTCGTGCTGATGGGTTAAGTACCTTCTTCAACCCTGTCCAGCTCTCCTAGAGTAACTGTCTGTCTCCAGGAATCTCCTCCATGCTCTTGAGACTGTGCTGGGAGACACAGCAAACCTTCTGGCAATGGCACGTATTGATGTGTCATCCTGGAGAAGTTGGACTGCCTGTGCAACCTCTTTAGGGTCCAGTTATCACCTCATGCTACCAGTAGTGACACTGATCCTAACCAAATGCAAAACTATTGAAAAACAGTCAGAAAAGAAAAGTAGGGAAAAAAATGTCAGTGGCCTCCACCTGTAACACCATTCCTGTTTAGGGGTCATTTCATTGTTGCCCATCTAATGCACCTGTTGTTAATTTCATAACAAAGCAGCCGAAACTGATTAACAACCCCATCTGCTAGTTAACTGACCCAATCAATATCCCAGGAGTTTAATTGACTTGATGCTATACTCTGATTAAAAAAGATTCCTTTTTTGTTGAGCAGTGTATATTGTGACAGCGAGAGGCTCTGTCACTATCGAAATGGCTGGGGAAAAGACACAGAGTTTCCATGTCTGTGGACTGCAAGACTACAATGTATAACTCATGCGGTATTTTAGTAGTTGTGTGGTATCTTACCTCATATTGAGATGTGGTAATATACCGCTTAGTGAATTGTCCCCTCTGTTTGCTCAAACAGGGGGGTGTTTGGCTCATCAATAGTTGTCAAAACGGGTGAGTGGCAAGGAGCAAGGGCTGGTCCTTTCATACCATGTTCCATGTTACAGCCTGAATATGGGTGTAGCATATAACATGTTATGAAAGGTGAACTTATCCTTTAAATCCAAATGAGATGCGGTGGCATGAACTTAAACAGGCCATTCATTCTTTAAATCCCTCCAATGTAGCTGATTTAAAACAATTTTGCAAAGAGTGGGAGAAAATTCCTGCACAGTGATGTAAAAGACTTATATACAGTTATTACAAATGTTAATTGCAGTTGTTGCCACCATGTTGCCATGTTGTTATGGCACAATCAGTTATTACATTTAGGGGGCAATTCCTTTTTCACAGAGGGCCAGTTTCAGAGCTACAACAGGCATCCAGCAAGGGTGATCAGATCAGTGGGCTGTACCTTAAGGAATCAGGAACCAAACTGAATAAGGTTAAAATAAGTTTATTAAGATAAATGACACACTTCTACCACAAACTCCAGTACACCATAAACATTGTAAGTGATATGTAAATGTGCCAGTGAAAAACCCCAAATAAAACCTAACTATATATAAAATGGAGGGAACACACATGAACAGGATAAGGTCAAGACATGGACAAGAGACAAAGGTATCAGAGATCCAGGTACTGGGAGCAGGAAGCAGGGTACATGAAGCAGGTCACAGAAGCAGGTCTCAGGGTCAGGTTCAAGGATCAGGAACATGGATCAGGCTCAGGAAGGGACACGGCTTGCAGAAAGAATACTGAAACACTAAACCTCAGTTATGGGCGGGATTACATACCTCCCATGTCAGGTACAGCCTAATTACTCAAACAGCCCAGCTTCTGGAAGACACCTACTGGTGATTACCGGAACTGCGCCCTTTGACTCTGGGAACCACAGTGCCACCAGCAGGGGACTCGGGTATTGACACAAATCCTGACAGTTCCCCTCCCTTGAGAAGCGGCCTGTGGACGTTCCATTCTGTCGGAACCTAAAAGTTCATGTGGGAGCAGGATAAGTTCCAAGAAGGTTTCCCTTCAGTGTCTGAAGACTCTCTCAAACTCTTCAGGCCCAAGTCTTTCAACCCTCTGGATGGCGTGCCACCTGAGTCTATTAGCTGGTCATGCGCCCCACTGCCAGGGTCTGGAAGCTGGCTGGTTACCCTGCCAGTGGGATCCAAAAGCTGTCTGGGTTCCTTACAGGTCAGATCCCTAAAGCGGTGCAACATCTGAAACTTGCAAATCCCAAATGCAGCATGTGTCTCAATGCTGAGATGCCAAACGCCAGCTAAAGGCCTAACACCAGTATCCCTGGTCCATACAGTTACCCTGATGCCAGGGGGTCCCATTGTGAATGGACCTTCAACATCTTGGTTGCCAGAAATTGCTTTACACTTAAACAGCCACACCGATCTTCCCAAGGCATTTATCATCCATCAAGGGTCCCCTAATGCACCTGGGATTGTAGATATACCACCTAGGTCAGAACAAGATGGACCAGGAGAGGCAGCAATTGTGATCTTAGACCAAATGGGTAGCCCATGCCAGGCATGCAACAAACATGGAGGTGCTGCAAAATTAGACCCAACAGTGAGTGAGACCCTGGTACTGAAGACTAGTTGGGTAGCGTGCCCAAACCCATTGGAGGCATGCTGGGCATCGAGTACAGGAGCGTCAGAGGCAGGCTGGGCAGTGTGCGCAAGACCATCAGAGGCAGGCTGGGCAGTGAGCACAGGAGCATCAGAGGCAGGCTGGGCAGCAGGTACAGGACCATCAGGCTGAGGTAGCAGGCAGAGGACCATCGGGCTGGGGCAGCAGGCAGAGGAGCATCAGGCTGGGCAGCAGGCATAGGATCATCAGGCTGGGCAGCAGGCAGAGGACCATCAGAGGCAGGCAGGGGATCAGGCAGAGGAGCATCAGGCTGGGCAGCAGACAGAGGAGCATCAGCCTGGGCAGCAGACAGAGGAGCATCAGGCTGAGCAGCAGGAGAGGTGCATCAGGCTGGGCAGTGGGCAGGGGACCATCAGAGGCAGGCTGGGCAGCAGGCAGAGGACCATCACACTAGGCAGCAGGCATGTCACCATCAGGCTGAGCAGCATGCAGGGCACCATCAAGCTGGCCAGCAGGCAGGGCACCATCAGGCTGTGCAGCAGGAACAGGACCATCACACTGGTCAGCAGACAGAGAACCATTGAGCTGGGCAGCAGGAAAAGGACCATCAGGCTGGGCAGTAGGTACAGAACCATCAGGCAGGGCACCATCAGGCTTGGCAGCAGGTACAGGACCCTCCAGTGGGGCAGCAGGCACAGGACCAGCAAGGTCAGGACGTTCATCAGGTTCATGAAACTTAGGCTGGGCAGCAGGCAGGGCACCATCACGCTGGGCAGCAGGAACAGGACCATCATGCTGGGCAGTGGGAACAGGACCACCGGCCTGGGCATCAGGCACAGGACCATCAAGCTGGAAAGCAGGCACAGGACCATCAGGCTGGGCAGCAGGCAGTGCACCATCGTGCTGGTCAGCAGGTACAGGACCCTCCATCTGGACAGCAGGCAGAGGATCAGCAAGGTCAGGCGGGTCATCAGGTTCAGGACCAGCAAAGGCAGGCAGGCTGTTGGGCACAAGACCACCAGTGGCAGACAGATCATTAGGTACAGGACCCTCAGAGGCAGGCAGGTTGTTGGACACAGGACTGTAAAGGCAGGTGGGTTATCGAGTATAGGATCATTAGAAGCAGGCAGGTCATCGGGCACAGAAACCTCTGGTTGGGCATTAGAGACAGGATCCTCTAGCTGGGCAACAGGAATATGACCACTAGGCTGGACATCAGGAACAGGACCCTCAGGCTGAGCAGCAGGAACAGGACCCTCAGGCTGGGCATCAGGAACAGGACCCTCAGGCTGGGCATCAGTGAAGTCAGTTTGATTACCCAGCAAACAGTCTATGGAGCCAAACTGGACAGTGGACAGAGAAACAGTAGGCTAGATAGCAGGTGACATATTGTTGAGGTTAAGCTGGGTTGCTGGAGCACAAGCTGAATGCAGGGTGGCTTGGAGAAAAGGATGAAGGCCCCACTTGGTTGAATGAGGAAGTCTGTCCAAAGGATGGATGCTACTCTTAAGACATGCTTGAGCAGATATTATTGCCATAGGGTGAGGCCTGGTTGCTGCGAATCAGCAGGACTAAGGATAAATCAGGAGTGGACTGGCCCACGGTGGAGGTAGTAACAGGCAGGACAAGAGCACATTGCATTGTACACAGATATGGACATAGAGTGTACAGATCAGTGGGCTGTACCTTAAGGAATCAGGAACCAAACTGAATAAGGTTACAATAAGTTTATTACAATGAATTACACACTTCCAACACCAGTACACCATAAACAATGTATGTGATAAATAAACGTGACAGTGGAAAACCCCACATTAAATCTAACTATATACAAAATGGAGGGAACAGACATGAACAAGGTAAGGTGAGGACAGGGACAGGAGACAAGGGGAGGAGGCATCCAGGTACTGGGAGCAGGAAGCAGGTCACAGGACCAGATCCCAGGGTCAGGTAAAAGGATCAGGTACAAGGATCAGGCTCAGGCAGGGGCACGGCTTGCAGGAAGAATACTGAAGCACTGAATCTCAGTTATGGGCGGGATTTTATACCTCCCAACAGCCTATGTCAGGTTCAGCCTAATTACTCGGACAGCCCAGCTGCTGGGAGACACCCGCTGGTGACCACCGGAACTGCCCCCTTTGACTCTGGGAACCACAGTGCCACAAGCAGGTGACCCAGGTGATGACACAAGTCCTGACAGCCAGGCAGGTTTTGACAGCTTTTTTCCCTTAATAAATGAAATCATCATTTAAAAACTGTATTTTGTATTTACTTGGGTTATCTTTGTGTAATATTAAAATTTGTTTGATGATCGGAATCATTTAAATGTGACAAATATACAGAAAAAAAAATCAGGAGGGGGGCAAATACTTTTTTCACAGAACTGTATATAATGCCACTGTATTTTGTTTTGTTAAAAACTCCTCTAAATATCTTACTCTTCCAGGGCTGTTGTGTGGTCACATGATCTTTCCCTGTTTTTTGGTATCTCCAGGGAAAGAACCTTGTGAGGGGCTTCTATTACTCCACGGATGTATGCTCTCTAATGTATGAAAAATTATGAATGAAAACACCTACGCAAAAGAAAGAAATATGTGTGTGTGGGTGGCTGCTGCTGTTAATATGGGGATTTAATACCAAGCTGCGCTACCCTCTATTGTGCACTTGTATATCTGTGATGTTTCAAACCAATTATAAACCATATACAATTATTGCTATGTGCATCAATTTCATAAAACATAAATAATGCACAAAGCATTTAATGCATATAACCAAGTAAAGTTCTTTGTGTTATAAATATGCCAAAATTACATAAAAGTGCAATATAATTCATTATCAGAAAGTTCTTAAATTAAAAGTAAAGGTTCCAAAAAAAGTGCTTCAAAGACTCTTTCAGTTCATTTTCTACAACAAAGTGGCTGCGCTTTTGCAAATCCAATCCACTCTAATGTTACAATAAAGCCTTTGCACCACTAGTGCCCCCTCCTAAGCTTGCTCTAACCGAATGATGTTGACCACCTAAGTACTTAGTGCGGTCTCACTGTGCTGTAATTACTGGTCCACAAGTCAATGGCCAATGATCAATGTTCCATATACTCCATATCCATGTGGTTAGTAAATAGAGGGAACCAAAGTTGCCATCATAGTATAGTATTTTTAATTTAAAACCACTCAGAATGTTTTGATGCCCCCCTGGCACCTGGATGATTCGCTGATTTGTGTGGAGGAACCGCTGCTGCTCTGAACCGTCAGGGAACCAGTGTGCGTTTCAACTAGTGGAAGTTGTAGTATTTTAAATACAAATACTATACTATGATGGCATGGAATATTTTGACATAGTTACATTGGTCCAGCTTGCACCAATATAATTATGTATTGTATACCATACTTGGCTAATACCCTATAATCTGGAAATCACTGAAGTAGATCCCGCTACTCCAGTGATCTCTACTTGCTTCTGTGTCCCGTGCAAAGTGCCTGGCCTGCTGCATTCTGAACACAGGAGGCCAGCATTTAGAGAATGTTTTGCATTTTCTGAATAAATGCAAAGAATTCTCTGATTGGACAGGGCGCAAAAGGTGGAACAGTGAGATCACACTCTCAGACAATTTTTCAGAAAGTTTATTTCAGCAGACTAAATGCAGTAGGGCAGCCACTCAGTACAGGACCTAGCAGCAAGAGGATCTCACTCGAGTAGCAATGTCTGTTTCAGTGATTTCCAGTTTCCAGGGGCATCGGCCAGGTTTGAGGTATGCATAGTCACATTGTTCCAAGTTGAATTTCCTCTGTAATAAACCAACAAGGTTGTCATACTCATCCCCGGTTACTTGACCACAATGATATAATCTGTTTTGGGTGGTGCCTTATTTAAGACATGTTCCTGGCAGCTGATTATACCAAACTGTTAAATCAGAATACTAATGTTGGGTATGCTACAAAAAGGATATTTGTTGTCTGGAAGGCAATGCAATGCTGCAATAGTGTTGTGCAAAGCATATTAGCCCAAAGAAACAATCAGCAATCAGCTAATTGCTAATTTGCATCCAGTAAACTTTAGTGAATATTAGTGGTCCCTGTCTTTTGCTCTTCTTTAATAAAAAAAGATTGGCTGTTCTGGCAATCTATTACAAACGTTTGTCCCCCTAAAAGCATCAGCATTTTCTTAATGCTGTTCTAGAGCATCATTGTTAAACAGAAAACAAGTCATTGATCTGTAGATTCCTCTTAACACCACAGATTAAATGTCTGTGACAAATTCTTTGGAAATGAAAGGGTGATTATAAAGTAAAGGTTAGGATGTCTGATGGCATGTAATGGTTATTGTAAATGGATATGCATATTGTAAATTGCAAAGGTGATTGCAAATGAGAAGGCTGACTGAATATTTTAATGTGATGTACATTATGCATTAACATAATTAGCATAATTGGTCTTCTTCTCCATTATCCTCTTTTGGTCCTATTACTACACTAGCTGACTATTAATTCCCAAGACATTTTATTGGGCATGCATACTGATGTGCTTTCATATTTCTCTCCTACTTCTGTCTGATGAGAATCATGCTAATTTCCATTTACTTCAGTTTGAATATTTTGTTTCATTGTAGATTTGGGGAATTTAGGATGCCTACTGATATAATCTATCCCCTGGCTTCCACCGTAATTGATCTTAGCAGGAAAGCTGTTTAGAGGCCCCCCTGGTGTACTAGGTCACCTTATAACATAAATACTGTCACATGACAGCAAATCTAGGTTTTGATGCTCAGTGGGAAGTATGAATAAAGCCTTTGAATCCTGTAACCTTGTACTTCTAGTAATATTTTATCTCCAATCTCTTGATCAAAGACAAGGAGGCAATAAAGACTCTTTATCTGTCTTCCAATTTACAGACACCGCTGTGTATTTCACATAAAATTAATTAAGAGTATTATAAAACCCATTGATAAAGTAAGAGGAAATTTATACTTTTGTTGGCAGTAATGTATTATTTTAATCCTTTTAAATCCATAATGGTGTTCAGTCAGTTTATATCTCATTAAAGTATATGTAAACTTATTCAATAAAATCTCATAAAACCTCTCATAAAAAGCATCTTAATGTAATTTCAGAACTTGATTTCAATATTTTTACATATGCAGCTTTCATTTAAAAAAAAAACCTTGTGGTCCTGCCATAAAGGTCCTTATTTAGGAACTTCCTGGTCCTGGTCTCCCAGTGCTCTGTCCTGGTCTCCCAGTGCTCTGTCCTGTCTCCCATTTGTTCTTCTGTATTGTCACCCTGTGTCACCCAAGTAACTAACACATATTATGTAGACATGCTCGACTGTTGTTGACTGAGACTGTTGTCAACTCTGAAAAGCCATGCAGCTATTACTGAAATGCATGTAGATATGAATGAGCTCCTAAGAGGTTCCAGGAGATCAGCAGAATGAGATGCAACAAAAAATAAAAGAAAGGTGAAAACAAATATTTTATTTGAATAAATGGCAATTGGCCAGGATACAGATAATAGAAGCACCTAAAAAAAAAATAGTACATTCAGTTAAACTTGATCATACACAGTGGCCACAACCTACTCATCCAAGGTTTTGCTTTTAATTCTAGAAACATTTAGGTCTGGTTCACACCTATGCATATTTTTAGTTCTTTTGGCAATTTATAGAAATGTACAAAAGTCGATTTGACATAGTTTCCTATGAGACACATTTGCATCTATACATTTTCAGCTGCTGCATTTTTGAAAAGGGTCAGGGACTTTCTTTCTTGCAGCAGATTGTGTTTTTGATGCAATAGACTTGATGCAATAGAAGTGTTGCGTTTTTGAAGTGTTTTGCGCATTGTGTTTTTTGGCCAGTAGGAAAGTATTGAGTGCGACATTTATACGACTTTGATGCAACGTTACACTTTATGGCACTCAAGTCGCATCAAAGTAGCGAAGGAACATTTTCAAAGTCACTTCTGCTTTGAGAAGGTTCTGCACTATTTTGATGCAACTTTGATGTGACTTTGAGTGCCAGAGAGTGTAAAGTCGCATAAAAGTTACATCAAAGTTACACTAAATAGTGTCCTATTGGTAAAAATAAAAACGCAGACAGCATCAAAAATGCATCGAAAACGCTTTAAAAAAAAGCAAAATGCACTGAAAAAAATGTGCTGTTAAAATGTATCAATACACACATAAGTGTGAACCGGGCCTTAAGCCAGGAACCAAACCACGTTCTTTTGTAAAATTCTCTGGATTTCAGTAGCATAGTATTTTTATATTACCAGATCTCTGTTTTATTTTTATTTTTATCTCCCTCACTTCCTATTATGTCTCCAAAAGAGAAAGTGAAATTAAATCTCTCCAAAGGGGATCCAAACAGTAATAAAAAAAAAAAAACACAGTAGAGTGAGGAAAAATTAAAGACACCACACACACATGCACACACACTTCTTTTTTCATTTCGTCATTGATCAGTTATGAAAAAGGTCACATTATAATAATTCCACTAGTTGTCTTATATATAAATAATTGCATTTTTTAAAAACAGACAGAAACTCTCTAATCAGTGCTACAGAAGTTTGCATTTATATGATTGCCCTCTGCAAGCCAATCATCTTCTATATAGTGGGCACAAAGTAATATCACCTTAGAACAGAAACTTTCCTTTGAATTTAGGAACAAGTGTCCTATGCCAGTCTACTAAGTTTCGAGATTTATTTACATTATCAATACTGTAGTGATTTAACTACTTTTTTTGACTCTTTGTTCACCGAGTGGCTGCACAAATAACATATACATGTAAAAAAAGTGCAGCACTTAACAGCGTAAATAATAACTCCAATTGTGTAAATCCACGGACATAAAAAACCATATAAAGGATCAATTCAGGTGCAGAAAAGCATAGTGAACAGTCATTGAATGGGAAAAGGGATCTTCAATCACAAGGAATATTCTTGTATATCCAAGTGCAGCCTTATTCACCCCACTCAATGTGAAATGTCTTGGGTGCAATCATAGATGATTGAAAACATAAAAGTGACCAAACACAATCTAGTGCAGCGCGTATCACCCCACTCGTTGCTCAAGGGAGGTTTACCGGAAACATTTGACCATCATGTTATAGAATGGTCAAACAAGGCATGTAAATGGTCAAATGGCAATCACTCCAACTTCCATAGCCTCCAAATAGGTATAAAAAGACATTCTCAAACTCCACATGGATCATCGACATCAAAGGTATGATGGGAATATGTGAAAAGCTTCCCATAGCATAAAATCCTTAAAACGTTTATTAAAATCAAAGTAGTGCACGTACATGTATAGAGATATGACAGCTTGTTAGGATGGCAAAAAAAACACATGTGCCCACTTCCAAGATGGCCGCGAACATGCATGCGTGGTGATGTCCATCCTAGCTCCAGCCGACGTGTTTCATCAGAAATTACATTATCAAGGGTTATTAAGTTAGACCTGCATGCAACCAGGTCAAATGCACTTTCCACAGCCCAGGGTAGGACTCAGACCTTGTTCCACTAAAGGTAGGTACTCTCCAAATCACCTATGGTAACTCCCCACTTGCCGGGTGTATGGCCCTTTAAGACCATGATCTCCACTCTCCTTCCGACAGCTCTGTCCATCACCGGATGGATGGTTCCCCTCCTCCTGCGCTCAGCTAAGTGCCAGCATGCAGCCATGAGCGGATCAGCCGCAGACTACAACTCCAAGCAGGCGCCTGGATGAGAGAGGCTTTATAGGGACGATATCTAGATCAGTATTTTCTCAAAGTTGTGGATCTGCTTCTGCTGAAGCCGGGAGCCAGTTACAGACAGCTGGAGTAGCCTTTTGTGTTTGTAAAACCTGTCAGATATCTCCCTCAAGGCCTTTTAACAAAGCATGCTTTTGTTGTAGGGAGGTGGAGTGCAATAGTTTTTCCACTGACCTGAAGTTGGCAATGGGGGAGATTTACTAAAACTGGAGCACTCAAAATCTGGTGCGGCTCTGCATGGTAGCCAATCAGCTTTTGACTCCAGCTTGTTCAATTGATAATAAAACCTGGAAGTTGATTGGTTTCTCTGCACAGCTGCACCAGATTTTGCATTCTCCGGGTTTTAGTAACTCTCCCCTAGTGTGTTGCTTCCTCAGGCTAGCAGGGACTCATTGGGGGCTAAGATGTCCCCAGTTATTGGGTTTGAGTGGTCATGATCACTGGTTTTTGGGAAGTTTCTCTGAGGAGGTGCACCAGATTTTGCATGCTCCATTTTTAAGTAAATTTCATCCAGTGTGTTGCTTCCTCAGGCTGGCAGGAACTCATTGGAGACTAAGTTGTCCCCAGTTATTGACTTTAAGTGGTCATGGTCACTGTTTTTTGGGAAGTCCTCACAAGAGCAGAAAAGTAGCATCATCTTGTAGCACCATCCAGGGAGCACATCCGTGCCCCAACTATTCAGAAAAGTTCTTCTGCATGGGACATGGGATGAAGAGGGAGAATTATGATGTAGCATTGACAGGTGGCACGTGTGCATGGAGACCTCAGGCATGTCGTTGGAAAAAAGATTCTATTTGAGAGGTTACTATGCACTAGCACAACTCCTGTAACACTTACAATGGGAACATTATTGTAGCCATTTTATAAGAGGGGGTGTCAAAAATATGGATCAGGAGATGCTGTAGTGGAATTTCTAAACCACCATCTATGCACATGTAGCAGAACTGTAGGTGTGTGTTGAGCATCAGGAGCAGAAACTGGCTAAACCCAGAGTGACTTGTATAATTGTGAACCACCAGCTGGAAGTTAGGCCAAATATTGCAGCTAGAAAACACTTTGTAGAGGAAAGTTTGTTTATAGATAATATTGCAATGTGTTTTAAAGCAATTCACCACCTCCTCACTCTACACTTTTCCCATCATGGTTTAAGACTGACTGTGGCTCCAGCTACAAAAAACACTATTTTGCCTTTAGAGTAATACATTTCATTTCTGTTTTCTGCCAATCAGTTGCCATCATAATATGTAATTATATATGTATGTAAAAAACATCATTGTCGTCATAATTGTATTGTACCAAATATCTCTACATTTGCAGAGTCTTTTATTTCCATTCAGCTAGAAAACACTTACACATACAGTATTTTTTTTACATTTTCCCAAGAGGAAAGAAATCCAGCACACTGACTGCACTGAATACTTTTATAAAAGATCTAGCGGGAACAACCTGACCTTGATCAAGTAACATTACTGTGTAATCTCTGCAAAGTACTTAGTGAAAAATATGTATTGAACAAAGTTATGGGAAAAGGAAGGTCAACCAAGAAGGGAGAAAAAAGCAAGTTATTTAACTGAAGTCCATATGCTGGGAAATACATTTTCCTATTGAAAAAAAAAAATAACACATACTTTGGGTCATCGTGGTAACACATCCATGTACATGATATAATTATGCTAGTATCATATACCAAGTAATTTCTTATAATAATGTTTGCTTATATGAGAATTCCATGTTTTTTTATTTTTACCTTATCCAGAAAATGTTACTCATTTTATTATAGTCCAGTAATGGTGGCTAGAACACATAGATATGATGATATTTTTTGTCTATTTTAATATATTTTTGTGCGGTGCTAATTTATTGCATCCTTTTTATAGTTTGTTAAAATATAAATGTACAGTATAATTGACATTAAAATTTACATTTAGTATTTTCATTACATAACATATTAGTATTGTAAATCCATTGGGGTTTTAAAAGGCTAAACCATGTCCTAGGCTGCTAAGCTCCACTCTTCAAGTAGGCCAAGTTGTTAACACATTGACCACTTCAGCTTTCACTCCTGTACATCCCCTATGGACCAGAGCTTTTTTTACATTTCTGCTGTAGACCTGCTTATTTGGCAATCACTTTGTCATTACTTAAGATAAAGCACTGCTTGGACAAAAGAGTACAAAAACAAAAAAAGCACTTTTTTGGTTTTGACCAGTGTTTGTTTAAAAAAAGAATAGTGTTTCTGTACATAAAAAGTATATTTTTTTTCTATAATTTGTCCTGTTTAAAGTGACACTAAAGTTATGGTTTTGGTACAAAGTTAATTACAAAATAAATAAGTGGTTTTTTTTTTAGTTTGCTATTTTTTGAAAAAAAAAATTAAATATTAATGGTAATAAAATAGAAATAAACACAATGAAAAAAGTAAGCAGGAAAATAATAGTTGAAGGGACAAGCAAAGACTAAATCTGGGCTGGTTAGGGTAAGCTAAGGCTTATAGAGATATTAAGGCTTATAGAGATATTAAAGGCATTTAAAAAAAAAAATAACAAACATGCTATACTTACCTGCTCTGTACAGTGGTTTTGCACAGAGCAGCCCTGATCCTCCTCTTCTTGGGTCACCCGCTGGCACTCCTGGCCCCTCTGTTCTGCTGAGGGCTGCCAGAGCAAGCAGCTTGCTATGGGGGCACCCAAGCAGGCTCACTCCCCAGATTCTGCTCTGCATGTCCATTTACACACAGAACCACATTTCAGCCCTGTCCACTCTCTCCCCTCATTGGCTCATTGGCTGTGATTGACAGCTGAGGGAGCCAATTGCTCCCACTGCTTTCTCAGCAAATGAGGAGGGAGAGTTCCTGGAGAACCAAGGCTCTCATGTACATCATTGAGTCATGATGTATTGGGGGGCTGGGTGTGGTGCTGCACACAAAAACTTGGGCCTTTACAACCACTTTAATTTTGAATAGAGACACATTTTATTTTAAAAATACATTTTATTTACTTGTCAGGTTGCTTTAACTGATATCTGCAGATCAAAGTTCATCCATTTGAACCACAGATGAATGAAACAGAGTAGATAAAAAAGCAGCAATGTTACTTTGTATCTCTGTATTTCATGTCTGTAGGTCAGCAGCAGCTACTAGAGCTGCATTTAGTGCTGGTTCGCATAAATGCGGATTGGATGTGGTTTGCACAGCATACAATCCGCATGACATGTGAAATACCATTGCTTCCTATGGTGTCTGTTCACATATGTCTAGTGCACTGGCGGTATGGATTCAGCGCGGTTTGAAAAAGAGTCATGTACAATTTCTGAGCAGTGCGGTCTGGTTCAGGTGAGGATTACAGGCTATTGACTTCTATGGGAACCATTTCTAAACACGTGTGAACAGGATAAAATCCTGACCTAATCCTGTCCTGAACCTGATGTAAACCTGCATGATCCTGTGAACAGCTACTGTATCAGTTAGCTGAGCTTCAATCTGCACCACACATGTGTAATTCAGCTCTTCCACAGAAACTCCCAGCTTTGATTTTAAGAGTCAAGAATTGCCAGGAGTTGGCGGGGTGCTGTAGCAGTGTACTTTGATAGTGATTTTGGGTGCACAGCATGGCCAGTGTCCTCAACTAGTTCAAGTTTAAAAAAATATTTTAAAAAAAGGAAATCAGAATTATAACTATTTCAATTTTTAGATAATATAGAGCATTATCAAAGATATTTTAGCTACAAGAACAATATATAGATTTTGACCAGCCTTTATGTGCATCACATCCCAAACATCATATGACACATAAATGAAAAATGATATATGAATGGAGGAGGCGGACCTTTCATCCATCCAAATGTCCTCCACTTATAGAGCGCTTTGCATTCATGGAAGCTATAGTACAGCTTCTATGAACGGAGTAGGGCGGCTGAAATGGTGGGCATAGTCAGCACTCTTGATGGGTCCCTTTGCTCATAATACCAGAAAATGATGACTGCGTGGCACAGGGAATTTCAACTAAAACTGCAGCCAGCAGCACAAGGGGCACCTCACAATGATTGTAGTTTCACTCCCTTGAGAACTTTCTCATAGCCTCCAAAGAGATTCAAATTCCCTTGAAATTTTGAATGAGGATGCTGATGTAAGAAGCAAAAGGAGTGAAAGATACATAGCACAAGCCTCGGGAAGTATACTCCTCCTGCCCTTTTACTTTCCCTCTAAAGAACTATGGAGTCAATACACTAAAGGTTACCGCATGCGATAACACTGTCACATGACTCATTCGCATAAATGATTGCACGCGGTAACAAATTGTCCAGTTCACACAAAAAAAAATAATGATTCTGCGGTATTTAACGCAAAATTAAAAATGTGTCGGTAAATACCGCAAAAAAAAAACGTGGTAAACTGTCCAATTCACAAACACAACAGAAAGTAAAAAAAGATGCAATATTTATCACCAGGGTTTTGCTATCAGTATCACATGGGGTATTTTTTCAGATGCAGCAAGGGGTCCCCCCAACCCCTAGGGGTCTGGTATGGATATTGAGGGGAACCCTATGCCAACATTTTTTTAAAAAACAGCGTGGGGTCCCTCCCCCCAGATCCATACCAGACCCAAAATTCCTTAGGATTGTGAGGCGACCCGCACGCTATTTTTTCCTTAAAATCCATACCAGACTCAAAGGGCTTGGTATGGATGGGGGGGGGAGTCTATGGATGGGGGGGGGAGTCCCAGACTCTTTTTTTCAGCACTTGTAATTGATGGCATTTTTTGTTTTCATTCAGCTGTCAGTAGGACACCTGCTGACAGCTGAAGAGTTATCCGTTGTTAAGGGCACCGCGGCTGGCTTCCTTAAAAACCAGCTACTAAGCAAAAAATTACTGCATGAAAATATGCAGTAATTACTGCAATACAGATATGTTACCGCAAGATCTTTAGTGAATTGCACATTTGCAAAAAATCTACTGCATGCATTATTTTACATTGTTTAACTCTTAGTGAATTGACCCCAATGTGTGTTGTGGATGCAATGAGCTATAGAGAACTATGAACTCTATTATCCTAAACTGATTGAACTTCTGCATTTCAGCACAGTTGCAGTATTTTGCTCATTGGTTGTTTTTACTTTCTGGAATTGCTCTTTGAGACGACATTTAAAAAGTAAATAATATACAGCGTTGTGAAATAGATGTACAATACTTACTAACTTCAACCTTCACTTTTTTTGCAGAACAAGTATCTTCTGCATCCAACACTTCTGTGCAGCTCTGATGGGACACACTTGAAATGCAGCAGTTGGAGGTGAAGCCACAGCTGGAAGATGGTGTTGGCAGCTAAAAAATTGTAGTGCCTATAACTCTGCAAGAGAGGGATTAGCTTCGGCAAAAACACTGATGGAAAACATTATATGTCTATTTTACAAAACTCTATTTTATTTCATATTTTAGTGTTAAGGCAGCTAGTTGAATGGTTATGACACTGGTAGGGTTCATGTACACTGCACTCACGTTTAGGAGCTGTTGAGAGTTTTTTTCAGCAGCCGCTGAACTCACTCTAATGTTTTCCTATGTGTCCATGTACACATTATCGAATAAAGTCTTTTCCAGGCAGTTGAGTTTACAGTCGTTTTTTTGAACGCAGAAAACATGCGTTCAGCAGTAGATTTTATCAGTGTTTCACATGCAAAATGCTTGTAAAGGCATGTAAACACGGCTAAATGCGACTAACCGCGTTTATAGGCGATTGAAATTTTTTTTCAACTCTTCCATTTCCAGATGCTGTCCAGAGCCTTTTTTCATCATGAAAAATGAATGCTAGTGTTTTCTGGTACTCAAATGGACCTGGCACACCATACTTTGAGGTTTTGCATGAAAAAAAATATGTTAGACACTGCTGCAATAATTTCTGCACAGAAATGAGCTGGAACACATCCAAACACCACAAAAAAAGGACAGCTAATCTCAACAAATACTGCTCTCTCTGCTTCTGCTCTCTCTATTTCTCTCAAAATGTCTGAAATAGTTCATTTTTTACTGTTTTTCAGTGCTTTCTGGGTATTTTGGAAGGTCTCCTGAGGTTATCTTAAAAAAACGCTTTTAAATGCTCATAAACGCGCATAAACACGGTATGCAAACGCGGCTAAACGGACTTTTTTTAATCTACGTTTTCCAGAAGTCAGTTTCCATTGTTCAGAAGTGTCCCGTGTACATGGGGCCATATACTGGTTTTGGTACTTCCTGAGTGAATGGCCAAATATGCAATTTATGTGATTCCAAATTCCCTCTCGCTTTGCTGGCTGCATGAATGACCAGCATATAGCATTTTCAACAGGATGCCATCAAAGGGAGTACCCCCTCAGTAAGTTAACATAATTAAATTCTTGCTATATTAGGGAATCACATTTTATTGTGTAAGCATAAACATATGTAAATATTATCATCCAGTAAAACACCTCCATATGGCATATAGCTACAGTTATGTATGTCATGTTCAAACTGTCATGTTAGTATGCTAATGTGTAAGAAAATCTTATGCTACAGGATAGCAATTTGACAATTAAAAATGCTTTAAATATAAATGCAATATACATTTGAGTTAAATTTTACATTTCATTTATAGGGTATTTGTAGGGTAAATACATTGATGTGTCCAGTATATCACTAGAGAACTTCTTATGTTCCTATTGCAGCTGATTAAACTAAATCTTGTATATTATTTGAATATGTAAAGCCTATTTTTCAACACTAGAGGATACACATTTTGGGGGGGCTATTATTTTAATAATACACTAATAGTTATATGCTTTGCTAGCTTTTGTATCTGAAGTTACACAAAAATACAAGCACATTACTTGTACAAAGCCAACGCACAATACACAAGATATGGGCTATGGTGCTAATTGTGAAGACCAGTGATGACCTCTTGTGGTTGGATTCAGTACACCCTCTGCTTTTTAATTTAGGTTTTAAATTGTAAGCTTAAAGGGAACCTATCATAGAAAAAATATGTACTTTGCCACTGATTATTTACTATTTAATGTGCAGATTCTGTGGCTGTCATTATTCATTCTTCCTTATCTGCTAAGTTGAAGGATTGCTCAATGGGCCTTTACTATACCTACTGTAAAACGCCTTTGCCATCGCGGACGCTATAACATATCATGGGTCTGATTTATGAAGACTTGTGCATGTACACGCATAGTGCATGAACAAAAAGGTCATATCACCCTGGTATTTACAATTCAGGAACAATTTGTATGGACGCACAATCACAGGCTTCAGGGTACATACAATGAACATACTAATATGTATGCTTTGCTATGGAGTGTAAGCTGTAGCATCTGATCAGATAATTAAGCTGCCCCAATTTACAGTGTTATTTTTGCTAAAGTTTATCTAACTGCTATTAGTGATTTGACATGGCCATGTAAGAACAAAACTTCAAGAAATTTGCATTGATATAATTAAAAATAACTAAAAAAAGTAAAAGTAAAAAAGTCTCTGCTCGGGTTATTACAGTGCACAGGTGCATATATGCCCACTGTGGCCATGACCAATGTGCGTACATTATTTCATACCCGATGCCTCTAAATAGGCTTCACTAATAAATACCCAAGCATATGCTGCTTGATTTTGATCTGAAAGCAAGGCATACAGTTTTTTTTTGTTTTGCATAGTGCTTAGCTTGGCCAAGGGCATTTCATTGCTTAGAGGGCTGGTGACCTTATTCTTCATTGCATTTTCTGTGAGCCTCAATGCAAGCATACCATATTGATTTATTCCTGTTCTAATTCATTTTCTTTAGTAAACCAGGTCCACTACCTTGGGATCCTGCATATGTGAATTCTCCAGATGACAATCTTTATGGTCAAGTAATCCCTATTGCATAAATGACAACTATTTCAGATTTGGTGGTACAATCCCTCATCTATGTCATTTGTCCCGGCTGTGTCCTGAAAACACAGCATCTTCTCTGAGTTCCTGAGCATGTGCAGTAACTCAAAAAAAGGATATTAGCTCAGTGGGCAGTTCCTGTATAATTAGAAGCAGTATCACTCATAAAGTGAGTGTGGTATGGAAGGGGCCACCCATAAGGTGGGTGTAACAAGTGTTTGCCACGAGTGAGGGTGACAGTGTCTCCGAGATTGGGATAAATATGTTGGACATGAAGTATGCAATTGTGAATCTGCAATCAATTTTCTCCTAAAACCTGTTGATTCTGAATTTTAAAATTAATTGTATGAAAAATAACAAGTGTTTTCTGTGGGATCACTTCTGTATTAGTAATGTTTAGGCTTCTAAATATCAGTAAAACATGTTTAAAAATAAACAGTATATCATTTTTATTGGCTTCTAGAACCAATAACCAGAACTAAACGACATTTGTGTAAATATTCAAGGACCAGTCCACCCAAAGTGATAAGTTAGTTATAGATGGAGTGGTGGGCCATGTCAGCTACTTATATTATAAGTTTTGGATACTCCACCCCACCAGTGAGATCTCTTTACCATAATTGCTAAGTTCTGTCCACCTTGGAGATTTGTACAGTATGTTCTGACCTGACCTCCTTTAGAAAATACTAGCTGGCTGGCTATATAACTGATATAATGGCTTTGGTACAGTACCTCCTCAGTCAGACTCAGAGCAAATAAGCACATCTGGTGTTCAAGTGTTCAGACTTATTGACTGTAATCACATTATTCAGGCATAGGTAGCCAAGTAAGGCAAAATGAGATGCAAAAAGTGAAATGCATAAGTTGGCTACAGTGAGCATCATAAATACAGCCAAATAAGGTTTGGTTGAGAACATACAAGGAGAATCAAAAACAGTACATCAAAGAAAGGGCAGTCTTGTGCAAGCCAGTAAAATAGGCACATATGGCCCATTAAAGCCCTAGCATTCAAATGGAGATAAGGCCACTCCAGGGAGAGGGGGTCATGCTGTTTTGGAGACTGCCTAAAAGGATAGATACCCTATCAACAAATCAAAAAAAAGGAAAAGGAAAATGGGAATACAAAAACGAAGGAGGAAAAAAAGGGGGGAAGAGAAAAGGGTGAAGAGGAGGGAAGGTCCCAAGGCATCTCGAAAATTGAGAAATTAACTTGTTAGGGGAAGATGTGTGAGCATAATCAATCCATAGGCACCAGACTCAGAGGAATTTGTTATGGGAGTGAGCACCTACACAGATATGCTTCATTCTAAGCATGTTGCTACCCTGGATATGTATAAGAATGTCTTTTCTGTGCTGCATGACAGAAAATCGCATCGCAAATAACCTTAGCTCCGCAATTTATTCACAATTAAAACTGCCTTAAATTTAAATGTCAGTTACATTTAAATTTAATATTGATATCCATTGGATGTTTTAAATAGGGAGGCTACCTTGGACTTGTTGCTAGTCAATTTCTCAGAAAGGGCATGCGTACACAGACTTTGGGCTGGTGTCCGTGGACAAATGATGCATGTTTGCAGGTGCACTCTGACAGCATTTTAAATAAGAAGTTCAATTTTCAAGAAAAAATAATAAATACACATATTTTTGCAAGAAAAATTAAAATTGAATGTATTATTTTCCCTACAGGAGCCTGGAAAGCATTGCATCTGTGATCAAAAGATCAACAGACAAGCCCTGCAGCTTTTTTGCACATTCATACAGTATGTTGAAAGCTGAAGGGCTTGTAAATGAACTGCCAGAGCTCTCATCTGTGCCCTAACAATTCATTCAGAACTACAAGCCATCAGCTGTGCTGGATAACTGCTGCGCTGTTTTAAATTATGACAGCGGGTGTGGGGATTAGATCCCCTGCCTCCTGTCCAGCCAAGGGGGGTGAGGAGGAACTGGGGGCAGGAACTGGAACATGTTCCACCCTAAATATGGGTGGAACATGTAAAATGTTCCAAAAAGTGAACTTAGCCTTTAAAATAAATTTGAGACAATTCTGAGATCATTCATGGGTGCATTTGATCTGCATTTGACATACTTCTAAGGTGCTTTTGTTTGCTGAAAAGAAGCCTGTTAACACATACCATAAATATAGCGCATTTGGTGCTTGACCCAGAGCATGAAAGTAGACTGAGAGTGACAACCTTTATAATTGCATGCTTTCTCGGGGTAAAGCAGCTACCATAATAACAGCCCCAGAGCTGGTACTCTCAAATATCAGAGAGATCAATATCAATATTTAGGTAGTGAGAGTGATGGGCCATGAGCAGGTATATGGGGATATATGAAGCTAATGTCTTTTGTAGATATACAGTTTTTGCTCAAAAGGTTATTTCAAAAACCAAATGTAGACATACTTAAAGGGGTTGATTTACTAAAACTGGAGAGTGCAAAATCTGGTGGAGCTGTGCATACAAGCCAATCACCTTCCACTTTTTTTTTGTCAAAGCTAAAATAAGCTAATTGACTACCATGCACATCTGCACCAGATTTTGTATATCACCCCCCTAGATAGGTGCTAGTATTAGTTAGATTTAGCTTGTCTTGGTGTAATCAGTGCAGATGCAATCAATTAGTTAGTTCTGTTCAGTGTTCTCAGCTGCTGTCAATCTGGTAATTCCATCTGCTTCCCAGAAATCAGTAG
Organism: Staurois parvus; assembly: GCF_062004578.1. Classification (NCBI taxonomy): domain Eukaryota; kingdom Metazoa; phylum Chordata; class Amphibia; order Anura; family Ranidae; genus Staurois; species Staurois parvus. Next base: position 5,702,057 of record NW_028317867.1, on the reverse strand, counting down.
AACCCTCTGGATTATAGGTGTAGGGCTATGCAGATGGCAGCCTGAATATTTATACAGCCCTGGCCAATCCAGGGAGCTGGGCCATGAAGGATGCTTTGTAACTGTATATATTCTCTGGGCACACTGAGCCTAAGGGGGGCTCTTTGCTCCCCTGGGCTATCTTGCCATGTGCTTGCTGTTCGTGAGGCCTCAGGGGGGCAACCTGAGGGCCTGGATGCTGAAGCTACTGAGAGCTGACTGAGGGGCTGTCTGCTGAAGATGCAGTCTGGTATCACTGGAGGAAAGTGTCACTTGGAAGTTGGCAACCAGCTGTCCCTGGATCGTTCGTGAGTACAGACTGCCAAAAAATCTTACAGACTTTTTGGGCTGCTTCCACCCCACCCCTCATGTGCTAGAGTGTCAGCTGTGTGTGTGTTTGCTAAAAGGGACATTGGTTGGTTTCCTGAAAAGCTTAGTTTGCCTAGTTCTCTGTGAAGGGACTCTTGTTTGCTCTAAAGAAGGAAGCCTGTGTGCTTTTATTGATCTACTACAAGCCAAGTTCATAGTTTGCTATATGCAAGGATTTCTGCTTCAGCCTTACAGAAAGGAGTTCACTGTCTTCAATTTATACATAGTTTCTTTATTGGAGTATGCCCCTCAATTCCCTATCCCTAAGTTATTAAAAAATAAAAACAAAAAAACAACACCTCTATTATTTGATATTGAGGAAACGAGTGACTGTGTTCATGTGCCTGGCTGTGGGGCAAACCAATGGGGAAGAATGTGAGTAAGTGCTACATTTGCACTTTCCAATTTTAGTAAATCAACTCCAAAGTGTTTCTAAACCCAGTAAGAAAAAATATAACCTTTCAAAGTTTACCACTTAAAGACCGCCCTATAGCAGATATGTTGCTACAGGGTGGCCCTCCTGTGCAAAATCACATATATAAATGTGATTATGCACTTCTGCCAAGGGGGGCGTGATTAATCACAGCAGAAACCGACCAGCAATTATCAGGCAGAGACACAGAACGGAGTTCTGCCTATGTAAATAAGGAAGAGCTCCATTCTGATAGGGGGGAAATGATGGCTCTTGTGTTCCTGCAAACCAGGGAATAAGATCCATCACTTTCTTTAGTAAAAGCAGCACACAGTTTACAAAAACAGTAGCTAGGCACCCAGTTAACCCTTTGATCGCCCTAGATGTTTAATCCCAGCCAGTGTCAGTGCATATTTTTAGCACTGATCACTATTAGTGTTACTGTCAGTTAGTGTCCGATTATCCGCTGCAAAATCGCAGTTATAAGTCACCATGGACGTTACAAGACCAAAAGGGAACAAAAAAGAGAAGTTCACTGATAGGGGTTATATTCACTTTGAAACTATTCGTGATTATTAACCTCCTTGGCGGTATGATTCTTTCCGATTTTTTTGTGCTGAAAGCGGTACCATTTTTTTGCATGGAAATATGTAGTTTTTTATTGTGGGCTGTAATTTTTAGGAATAACTCACGGAAATCTGTCCGAACAAGAGTCTATTAAACATTCCGGATATGATAAAATTTGAAACACGAAATCATAAATTATAATTTAATAAATAATCATAAATAATAATATAATAATAATAAATTTAATTCAATAATATAATCAAACCAAAAACACAGAAATTTTAAATACAGAGGCAAATTCGCACATCGCTGAGCAAAGTCGCAAAATCGTTTTCAGTGTCTGATGACGAATTTCCGCACGAATCACTCAATTCTGCAAGTGGTTCTGATTTACTATCGCTGTTCTAAAACAGCTTTTGACGTAAAGGGACGCTTTTTGGACGCCATGGACTTTTCTAAGTTTCCAGGCAGAAAGAACAGTCAAAATGCAGGCAGGGCACAGGACAAAGCAGTAGGGACAAAATGTATGTGAAATGCATTGGAACAGCAATGACAGCAAAAATGATATTTTTAAAAAATTTCAAATTTCCCGCTGGTTCCGGCGCCTGTACGTCCCGACGTCACAGGGACCGGAACACAGAAGCCGGATGCCGGCATCGGCCGGAGGAGATGGCCGGGGATGCTGCAGGGGACACATCGCGGGAGCGAAAGACAAGGTAAGTGCTGCAGGGACCCCCAGAGCAGCACCGCATGGTAAGCCTGAGTGTAGCTCAGAGTTACCGCTCTTGGTATAGAAATTTTACCCCGAGCTACACTCGGGATTACTGCTAAGGAGGTTAAGTAAAATCATATATTCTTGTCCACATTGTATTTCAATTATGTCTTGCCTACTTCTATTAATCTAAATGATCTTGCAGTTTATAAACTTATCTTGTGAAGATCCCACTCTTTTACTTCCTTAAATTCTGGGACACGGATTCACAATGTCCTGTGAGTAGACACTGCTGTGTCACACATTTCACAGAGTCTGCCCTCTGAACTACAGAGTTGCTAAGAGGAGGAGTTTCAGGAGGAGGAGTCAGTACAGGAATCATCTCCTACCTGCAGGCAGCAAAGTATCATGGGATATGTAGTCCTTGGAAATGGAGAGTAAACAGCAGAGGAGATGCTGCAAAGCATGCAGGGAATACATGAAGTTGTGTAAAGAAACGGCTAGCAGACAGGCAAAAATCACAACATGAACAGAGGTTTTTCAAGTAAGGTTATATTGGATTGTCAGTAAAAACTATTGTTTGTATTGTTTTTACAATGCCGATGTTAGAAATTGAAAGTGTATGCTGAGACCATAGATTTCCTTTAAGTATCTGTGCTTGCAGCTTATTTTATTGAACTTTGTGATTTGTCTGGAATACTGCTCTTTAATCCTGTGCACAAGAGAACAAAACCATTAATAAATACTATAAACAAAAGTGCCTATTCTCATTCCTGAGTGTACTATTGAGTTTGCCGAAAAGGCAGCTATAAAATAAAAAGGAGGTTTAACATTGATATATACAGTATATCCAGACACCAAATAAATATACCGTATGTAAGAATGTAAAAACATCCTATATGAGTAAGACTTGGGGCCCATACAGACTAATGCAATGTCAACATGCAGTAAAATGTATGGGTATGCGTGCATAACAATGCAATGCCATTCCACTTATTGTAAATGAAACCCCAATGTCCACATATGTCCATATATTCAATAACAAAAAGGCACCTGTGCTGTAGAACAGTGTTTCTCAACCTTTGTTCAGTCAATGCACCCTTTAAAATTATGGGCAGTCCTGAGGCACCCTTTACAATTATGGACAGTCTTGAGGCACCCCATTCTAAAATGTGAAAAACTATTCTAATCGTTTTATATAATGCAGCAACATCCACACATGTAGGACACCCAACATTAGAGGTGATTTATTCTTCCAAAGAAAATACATTTTTGCACACTGGTACTGAGTAGTATTCCAGTGTTTCTATTCTCCCTCAGTTTTTTTCTCCATCACTGAGCTAATATGACCCCAGCACTGATGGAGAGGGGCAGGGGAGGGTCAAACTAGGATGCTGTGCAGGCAACTGACATCCTCATCAACTGATGATGTCATTGGTTGTCAGGACACCGGCGGCTAGAAGGTTGTAATGATTCCCAATGAAAACCTGTGGCTTTGTGTAACTAAAAGGCAGGCTTGTTGCACCCGCTGGCTTATATACAAGTTTTAGGCAACTTTTAGACATTTTGCCAAGGCATCCCTGAAGGAACCTCAAGGCAACCCATGGTGCCTGGGCACCCTGGTTGAGAAAGGCTGCTGTAAAACACTACTGTAAATTGATGTGTTATGGCACAGCCCATTCCACATTATCAGAATGCTTTGGGAGCAGGGAGAAACCAGAAATGATATCACTCCTAGAAACAAAAATGGAAGTGATGTCAAATACATCTGGCTGGGGGAAGTAGCTGGCAGTAGCAGCCATTGCATATAAGGGGCAGGTGCTTCAATGGTAAATTAGGTGGGAGGTTCTTGAGAAAGGGGGTTCTTACATCCCCAAAGCATTGTTTTTTCCTTCTCCTCTCTCTTTTCACCAGGGTCTGGCTCAGCTATCCTTTTCATTACTCTGTTCTGGGTAATGAACTCCTGTATGCATTTCTGAACATCAGCTCTGATGTGTTCTAATAAGCATGCATGTATTTTTTTATTTGGTGAGATTCAATAGTGGAGTTAATACCTATGATGTATTGTGCTTGATGTGATATGACATACGTGGATATTTGTACCTATTATATAATTGTAGGTATATGTCTAATACAAATTTATTGTGAAATAATTTTTGTTTTGTGGTGTGCTCACTGTATATATTTAAAATGATCATATTGACAGAATGACCCTTAACATCCAAAAATACGTGCGTTAATGCACATCCATTAACATGAAGCATAGTGTGAATGAGCCCTAAATGTATAGTTTTTGGTAAAATAAATAATGATGCAGAGAGATGGCTAAATTCTCTTTTTAGATTTCTCTATAAGCTTTCAATCTGTATTATCAATGATCTTCACATTTTTTCACGTTGTTTTGCTATCTTATACCCAGTGAATTTCACAGCATTCTTTTTCGTATTTATATTACTTAGAACTATGGATGCATGACTTGTGACAGGTCTTATCGATTTAGCTTAGGTGTCACTCCACATTTTGATCTTTTCAAAAACTGAAGCTCATAAATTACTTCTCACAAACACAATCATTTCTTCCTCACAGCTGACCTCTAACCTAGACATTTGTCCTTGTATAATATTAAGCTTTGCCTTGTTATTTAATTTATAGATGGATGTTCCGCTACAAAGCAGCAACGCAAGAACAAGTAGAATCTACAGCATAAGCCTGAAATCCAAGCTGTTTCTAATATAGAAGAAAGTTAGGCTTTAGGCATTTTGGCTCCTTACTTGCCAGATAATTAGTACGGTTAGGCTTATATGAATTGCTGTGTAAATGTAATTGTGCACCCTTATTTACTTCTATGATATAATACAGAAATGTTGGGAGTGTACCAATTAGTGGTGGCACAAATCCACACTGCAGGTGGTATGCTGGGAATTAAAAGAGTAATCAAGCAAATCTCCTGGAAACAAATAGTTCCTCTCCACACTAAATCAGCAAGATTCCTTTAGTGCTCAGAAACTGCAATTTTTGGAAAAATATTCTTCCCTTAGCAATTACAGATAAATATTATGAGTAAACCATTGAAACTACGAACAGTATATTTCTGGGGGGGGGGGGTGTTTAGGGCTCAAGTGAAAGTATTGTAGAGAACACTGTCCTCTTATTCTCTCAGAGGGCAGAATGCAAATAATTTGTGAGTGAGCATGACAAGAAAAGCAGATGGCACCTGAGATCCAGGTGAAAAGGAGGGAGGTACAATCACAATCTGAGATGTGTTTTTTTTTTTTTTTTATTGTTTTTTTGCATCCCATCTGGAGACAGTCCACACAGTACCACGTATTTGCTACATTATGCTGCTCAGCATTTAACAGGAAAAACAGATGGCTTCAGTGACACCCATCAACCAACAAATTTTAACACAGCATGATCCACATTAACCAAGTCTAGCTTGTGTTCATCATAATATGTCGCTTACCCTTATTTTGAAGAGCAACACAAATTAACCTCTCCCTCTCCACCCTATAACAGAAATAGCGCTACAGGGTGGCAGGGGTGCACAAAGTCACGTATATATGTGATTTTGCATTTCCAGGTAGGGGGCGCATGCAAGCCGCACACACGCCTTACCTGCACCACCATTCGTGGCCCCGGCTGTCAATCATCGCTGGCATCAGTTGATCACCGAGTATTTCTGACGGGGGAGAGACCTGTGTATAAACAACACAGATCTCTCCCCTGTCAGCTCCTGCATACTGCTTTGTAGGGCTCTGCATAGCAGACCCCTACAAAGCAGTGTGCTTACAGTGAAACACAGACACAGCCTAAGTACTAAAACAGCACACAGCCCACAGTTAACCCTTTGATCTCCCCAGATGTTAATCCCTTCCTGCCCAGTGGCATTAGTATAGTGTCAGTGCATTTATTAGCACTGATCACTTTATTGGTGTCACTGGGGATGTCAGTGACACCAAGTCAGTTTCCCCCAGTGTCAGAATGCCCGCTATAAGTTGCTAATCGCTGCCATTACTAGTGAAAAAAAAAATTCCAATATATATACCGCCCAGGGGCGGACTGACAATTTGGAAACTCGGGCACTGCCCGAGGGCCCGGGGTCAGTAGGGGGCCCCATGAGATGCCCCTGGTACCTTTTTCATAGGCTTTTTTGAGTTTGGGCAAGGACACAGGGGCCCCATGATCCCCTATTGCCCGGGGGCCCCATGAGTTGTCAGTCCGCCCCTGATACCGCCATTTGTAAACACTATAACTTTCAGGTAAACTAATAAATATACACGTATTGGTTTGTTTTTTTAGCAAAGACATGTAGCAGAATACATTTTGGTGTAAATATATGATGAAATTTGATTTTTTACATTTTTTTTACTGGATATGTCTTATAGCAAAAAGTAAAAAATATTGGGTTTTTTTTGTCAAAAATGTCAGTCTTTTTTTGTTTATAGCGCAAAAAATAAAAAACACACAGGCGATCAAATACCACTGAAAGAAAGCTCAATTTGTGGGAAAAAGGAAGTATATTTCATTTGGGTGCAGCGTTGCATGACCATGCAATTGTCAGTTAAAGTAACACAACATCGTATCGCAAAAAATGGCCTGGTCAGGAAGGGGGGTAAATCCTCTGGAGGGCAAGTGGTTAAAAGTGTCAAAAATACCTGTCAAGACATAACAGTATAGTAAACAAGGTCATACTGCATCATATGTATGTTGTAGTGACTTCCTTACTTCTTTTGATTTTGTAATGCACAGGTTGCTGTTTTCTGGCAACACAACATTGGTTTTCACATAATCAATTTTTGCTCTCTTGCCTGAGGACCTGGTGTTTCCATCAGATTGCATTCATTTAGGCTGCAGTCCTTATCTACTTCAGGTGAAATCAATGATGTGTACACTTTAATTGGTTACCTTCTGTCCATTCATACACACTATTATATTCAGTTTGCACCAGGCAAGATTTGTAAGTTTTTGATTTTAGAAGTTAAAGGACTTTGCAGCCATGTTCCTGCATACTTTGTTGTCATTATCTGATCTCTGTCATTGTAAGTTCAAACTGCAAAACAAAAGCTTTAGTTAACCCTTCTAGTTTGTTGAAAGTAACTGAAGGCAATTGCCTGATACTAACTCTTCTACAGGTCCACTTTTAGACACAATTACTCTGAATGCCTTAAAGTTAGTGGCTACATATGTGTTTTTAAAAGGCTACAGATATAAAATTCTACCTGGAAAACTTGAGTTTCTTTTTGGGCTTGCTCTCATATCTACTAATGTGTTGCATTGTCCCTATCTTTCAATCCAGCCTAAAATAGTAAATACAAAACACAACCTTTAAGATGGGAATAGATTGTTGTTTAACCCCTTCACGCCTAAGGGTAAAACAAATCTTAACGCCTAAGCACAATTTTGCAACGTTGACATGTGTTAGTAAAACCGTACATATTATCACAACTACTTTGTATATCCGTGTGAATTATACCTTGTTTTTTTCAGGACAAATTGGGCTTTTATTTGGTGGTAAATGGTAATGTATCTCCTGATCTTTTTATTATCAAAGGAAAACTGGCCTAAAATAGTAAAAAAAAATCTTTTTTTTTTATTTAGCTGCGTGTTTCTTGTTACTACCATAACCTACCACTAAAGAACAACCCAAACTAAATTCTCCAGCTCTTGACGATATCATATATGTGTATGTTATTTGTTGTTTGTACCCATAGTACAGCCCAGAAACAATAGTGCACATTTTGTTTTTGTCTTTTTTTTTTACCTATAACACACTGACATTGACATTAAATGACACTGATACCAAATGTTTTTAACTCCTGACCTTTGACCTTGACCTTTGACCCTGACCTTGACCCAAACACTTACCCTGGCACTAATCTAGATCAAACCTTGATCTAGGTATTTTTTCTTAATTTTTTATTTTATTTTTTAATATTTATCTATCTTTATTTATTTATTTATTACAAACATTTTTTTTTCTCTCTATTTTAGGAGTTAGAGAAATATAATGTATCTCTCTTCTCCATTCATAGAGAGAGAAAAAAAATAAGGGGGCCGGGCTGGACAGTGACTGATCACTGTGATAGCCAATCAGAGGCTATCACAGTGATCATGTGACCCGGAATCGGGAGTCATGGGTCCTGATCGTTAGAAAGTAGCATTGAGCTCTTTGTGCTGGGAGCGTGCCGTGCACAAATATGCGGCCCCACGGAAAAAAGCCCAGTTCCATGAGTTCACTTATTTGTGTTACGTCGGCGTCAAGGGGTTAAACTAAGAAGAGAGCCAAGGTAATACAATGACCTCAGATCCATGTAAGAGAGTTTGCAAGAGCAAATACTGGAAAAATCTGAAAATTTCACTTCTATAATATTCTATAACTAGAGATGAATACAGGCTATGTTAGAGAACATATGCTAATAACATTTCTTAGGTCAGTCAGAACACTTTAATCTTAGTTTAAAATGTAATGTTTAAAGCCCATTTCCATTTTAGGCAATTGACAACAGCAAACTCACAACACATTGGAGGTGTAGCCCTCTTTTGGGGAGGATTATGAGAAATGGTCCTACCCAAACAGGATGTTGCTCTAAACCTGTAGGTAAATAAGAGAATCAGAACCAGAAGTGGAAGAATGGTAATAAAGATGGAAGTGCCTCCACTTAGAACAGGGCCTCTGTGAACAGAGGGGGTTCCCTTCCTGTAAATTAGTCAGTAATCTAAACAAAGTATTTGGGAGCAGAAGAACTACTGCAGCCAGCATAAAACATTAACCACAAGCATATAGATGCACACAAGTATAGAAACAATACAAACTATATAAGAAGATATTAATAACAGTACATATATCCAATGCACAAACAGGTATTATCAGCAAAGGGCCCGATAGGAGTCCTTGTGGAATTCTGCACATATACTCAGGTATATACAGTGGGACAAAAAAGTATATAGTTAGCCACCAATTGTGCAAGTTCTCCCACTTAAAAAGATGAGAGAGGCCTGTAATTGGCATCATAGGTAGACCTCAACTATGAGAGACAAAATGAGAAAAAAAAATCCAAACAATCACTTTGGCTGATTTGGAAAGAATTTATTTGCAAATTATGGTGGAAAATAAGTATTTGGTCAATATCAAAAGTTCATCTCAATACTTTGTTATATATCCTTTGTTGGCAATGACAGAGGTCAAACACTTCCTGTAAGCCTTCACAAGGTTGGCACACACTGTTGCTGGTATGTTGGCCCATTCCTCCATGCAGATCTCCTCTAGAGCAGTGATGTTTTGGGGCTGTCGCTGGGCAACACAGACTTTCAACTCCCTCCAAAGGTTTTCTATGGGGTTGAGATCTGGAGACTGGCTAGGCCACTCCAGGACCTTGAAATGCTTCTTACGAAGCCACTCCTTTGTTGCCCGGGCGGTATGTTTGGGATCATTGTCATGTTGGAAGACCCAGCCACGTTTCATCTTCAATGCTCTTGCTGATGGAAGGAGGTTTGCACTCAAAATCTCACGATACATGGCCCCATTCATTCTGTCCTGTACATGGATCAGTCGTCCTGGTCCCTTTGCGGAGAAACAGCCCCAAAGCATGATGTTGCCACCCCCATGCTTCACAGTAGGTATGGTGTTCTTTGGATGCAACTCAGCATTCTCTCTCCTCCAAACATGATGAGTTGTGTTTCTACCAAACAGTTCTATTTTGGTTTCATCTGACCATATGACATTCTCCCAATCCTCTTCTGGATCATCCAAATGCTCTCTAGCAAACTTCAGACGGGCCCGGGACATGTACTGGCTTAAGCAGCTGGACACGTCTGGCACTGCAGGATCTGAGTCCCTGGTGGCGTAGTGTGTTACTGATGGTAGCCTTTGTTATGTTGGTCCCAGCTCTCTGCAGGTCATTCACTAGGTCCCCCCATGTGGTCCTGGGATTTTTGCTCACCGTTCTTGTGATCATTTTGACCTCACGGGGTGAGATCTTGCGTGGAGCCCCAGATCGAGGGAGATTATCAGTGGTCTTTTATGTCTTCCATTTTCTAATTATTGCTCCCACAGTTGATTTGTTCACACCAAGCTGCTTGCCTATTGCAGATTCATTCTTCCCAGCCTGGTGCAGGTCTACAATTTTGTTTCTGGTGTCCTTCGACAGCTCTTTGGTCTTCACCATAGTGGAGTTTGGAGTGTGACTGTTTGAGGTTGTGGACAGGTGTCTTTTATACTGATAACAAGTTCAAACAGGTGCCATTGATACAGGTAATGAGTGCAGGACAGAGGAGCCTCTTAAAGAAGAAGGTACAGGTCTGCGAGAGCCAGAAATCTTGCTTGTTTGTAGGTGACCAAATACTTATTTTCCACCATAATTTGCAAATAAATTCTTTCCAAATCAGGCAATGTGATTGTCTGGATTTTTTTTTCTCATTTTGTCTCTCATAGTTGAGGTCTACCTATGATCCCAATTACAAGCCTCTCACATCTTTTTAAGTGGGAGAACTTGCACAATTGGTGGCTGACTAAATACTTTTTTGCCCCACTGTATATTTTTTAATAGTGATACCTCCAGAATGCATAACAGTGCAGTTGCAGGGGCCCCTGAGGATAATGCAGTATCTGTCCTTGTGTTAGAAAGTTTTCATGGGGAGAACCTCCAACTGTTGTCCAACCAACCTGGAATAGAGCTTCTGACATCAAGAACTGTGATGTAGCACTGGAACTGTTCCATTAAAATTCACAATTGGCCTATCTACTGCGCGCTTTATTCCCTCCCTAATAGTTTCTAATCTGACATGCAATGGGACCTCTAAGCCTATGATCCATACGTGGCCATTGGGAGCCAGAAGGAACAGGGTTAACTAGAATAACAGGAGGTTCATATAAACAATATTGCAATAAATAGGTTCACCTGCCAATATACTGGAAGGTGACCACTACACATACAGTAGCTATCTGGCACTGTGCATGTGAAATAATAACAAAGACAGGCAGAGTCACTAGGATTTAGATACATATTCAGCAGCAGCTGTTAAACTATTGAATAAAAGGAATACTTGCATAATAGTCTATCCTGGTCCAGGATTTGGACAGGACATGTGACTGAGGTTTTCTCTTTCTCTCTCTCTGCTTCCTACTTCTGGGGTTTCAAAGCTAACAAAAAGGGACAGGAAATGCATACATAATTTACAGACATTTACACATTCAGACAATAGAGGGCAGAAGATCTATAACTTCATGTTATAGAGTGTCAACTGTAATGTAATTGTGCTTCTGCTTTGCCAACCTATCAAAGTGCTCCTGGTCAAAGCTATGGGCAGACATGCTAAATGAAGAAAGATTGCACTCTGCTTTTTTGCATAAAAAGTTTATTGTCTTAAAAGTTTTATGAATCCACATGGACAAGGTCCGTGTGTAGCTTATATACCTTTTAAGGCAACAAACGTTTAATGTGGATCTTCAGCAGAGTTCTGGCTTTTCTGGGTAACAAGAGCCCTCTCATTGCACCAGCTTTCTACAAGCTACTAAAAGGCCTAGGAAGTAAAGCACCCTTACTTCCTATGTGGCAAGTGGTAATGGTCATGCTGACATATTTTGTGCAGACAGTTGTCACTCTGAGAAAACTATGCCTCTGGTGACAGTGATGGCATGTTATCAAGCAGTCAAAGTGTAAGGATGGATCTTGATGGGGACTTAAAGACAAAAACTGCAGGGCCCCTTTAAATATCTATGATTGATAAAAAAAAATGGAGTGGGGTCTCCCACATAATCCATACCAGACCCTTATCCAGAATGGCTTGCCAGGAAAGGGAGTAGAAGTTACCCATACAGGACATATGTCTAAACATGTGGAAGATACCTTGCTGGGGGGCCCACCCTGGCAAACCACCTTGACCCCATTTTGATGGGGACAAGGACCTCATCTCACATTCCTGACAAATGGATGTGGGAGTCTGTGGAGCAGAGCTCATCAGAATGTGGAAGCCCCCATTAAAATAAGGGAGCCCCCAGATATCTAGCCTCCCTGCTTTTGTGAATGGAAAAAATGTAAACAGTAACAAAAACACATACACCATTGAAAAAGTGCTTCAAATAAGCATGTCCAATGATGTAACTCCAATACCAATTACATCCTCCAGTCATGTAGAGCCATCACATTCTCATCAGACTCCTGTTGCAATTCACAATTCAATGGCTGGCTGCTAAATATCAACAAACCAGCCAGAAATGCTGGCTGACATAAATGGCCACATATGGTCACGAACAGATGTAGTCAAAGGCATCTCCGGGAAGTCCGAGGCCGCTTTGTTTACAAACATAGCAGACTTGGGATCAGAAATTTCATTTAGATGCCATAGTTTTTTATGTCACTTTTGAAGGAGTACATCATTTAGATGTGCCACCTCATGTGCAGGTTTAAGATACTCACTAAACATGGTGTTTGAAGGAATTTTATATTTTTAATGTTGTCCTTTGAAACACAAAAAAAGTACTACTCCCAGAAACACTTTTGTTGTATTGGCACATGTCCCCCATGGCAGTGCACAGCTACCAAAAAGCTACTGTCCATTATACCAAACTTTTCATCACCAAGCAGGACTTTAAAAGAGAATGATATTGCTAGTACTGTGTATACAAATGTGAGACGTGGTAAAACAAAGCGAAAATTAACTGCAAAGGAAAATAAAAAACTTGATTTTTCTTTACATATGATTAAATGATTGAACCAGCAAAACCTTACCTCATTCAGTAAGAATTTTCTTTTTGCAAAGTGAATTTTAACTGAGCTTAGAGAATGAGTGAACATCATGCTAACCTAAATACCTAAAAACATCCAATTTTTCAAATATCCTTTTTTAAATGTCTTTTTTTAACCACTTGCCTACCAAGCACTTATGCCCCCTGCCTGCCCACACCAATTTTCAGCTTTCAGTGCTGTTGCACTTTGAATGACAATTGAGCAGTCATGCAACATTGTACCCATATGAAATTTTTGTAATTTTTTTCACACAAACAGAAATTTCTTTTGGTGGTATTTAATCACCACTGGAGTTTTTATTTTTTGCACTATAAACAAAAAAAGAGCAAAAATTTTGAAAAAAAGGTTTTCTTTGTTTCCATCATAAAATTTTGCAAATAGGCAATTTTCCTCCTTCACTGCTGTGCGTTGATGAGGCTGCACTGATAAGCAGCACTGAAGGGCACTGATAGGCAGCACTGATGAGGCGGCACTGATAGGTAGCACTGGTGGGCATTGATGAAGAAGCACTGATGATGCACTGATATGCAGCAATGATGGGCACTGATAAGTGGTACTGATGTGTGGCACTGTCTGGAGGCACTGACTGGTGGCACTGATGGGTGGCACTGCTGGGCAATGGTGGGCAGCACTGCTGGGCGACACTGCTGGGCACTGATGGGTGACACTGCTGGGTGGCACTGCTGGGCCCTGATGGGTGGCACTGCTGGGTGGCATTGCTGGGAACTGTTGGGCGGCACCGATAATCAGGGCACTGATAATCACTGCCCTGATTATCAGTGCAGATCTCCTCTGTCACATTTGCCGGTTATCGACAGTACTTTCGTCACGCTGTGACAGCGTGAGGAAAGTGCTGCCGATAACCGGCAACTGTATTTGCTGGTGATCTGGATCTGCTGTGTCATTGGACACAGCTGATCATGTTGTAAAAGGCTGCTGTGATTGGCCTTTTACCTCAGCATGTGATCAACTGTGTCTGTAGGACACAGAGATCACTGAAAGCACCGGGTGCACACTACTGGGGGGTGCGTTCTGGGAGTAAGTCCATGGAAGCCCTCCCAGAACTGGACAACCACGCTGTAGTCATCTTTGGGAAGCGGTTAACCACCTCAGTAATGGACACTTTTACCCTCTTTCTGCCCAGGCCAATTTTTAGCTTTCAGCGCTGTCACACCTTGAATGATAATTGCGTGGTCATGCAACACTGTACCCAAATTAAATTTCCATCATTTTTTTCACTACTCGTAGTAGTACCGTATGTATTTACCAATAGGTTTTTAATGTTTTGCTAAATAAATTGTGTTTTTCTTAGTTTCTGTTATACAGTTTTGCAAATAAGTAATTTTTCTTCAAAAATTTTGATCAAAATTTATACTGCAACATTTCTTTGGTAAAATTAACCCAAATCAGTGTATATTAGTTGGCCTGTGTGAAAATAAAGTCTACAAGCTATGGTATGTATCTTTGAATTCATTAAACCTGATGTACTGACTACCTATCTCATTTATTGAGGCTCTAAAATTCCAGGACAGTACAAATACCCCCAAAATGACACCTTTTTGGAAAGTAGATAATCCAAGGTATTCAGTAAGAGGCATGGTGAGTTTTTCCACAGTTGTAATTTTTTGTCATAGTTTTTTGGAAAATTAAAAAAATTAAGTATTACTAAACCCAGGACCCTGCATACACTCTGTCTGGTCTCTTACAGTATACAGAACATGGAAATGCAATTTTATTAAATATAAACTACTAAATACCTTTTCTCATTATCAGTTAGAGCAGTCTTGTGACTTCTATCAGTGTCCAGCAGAGCATTGGTTAAAGCTTGTAGGATGCAGGACCCCTGATCTTTGTCTGGACAGTGCTGATTGGCCCTGTCCTGATCACATGCACTCTCCCAAGAGAAAAAAATCTCTCTACCAATACACACCAAACTGAGCATATGCAGAGTGACTCCACACAATATGTCTTATCAGGAGATAAGAGGGGGACACTGGAAGAAGGGGAGGATCAGAGAAGACAGGATCAAACAGCCTTTTTACACAATGCAGAGGGTTAACCCCTTAGGTTCCACAGTGAGTATAACATGCATGCTTTTTTGAATATACAGACTGATTATACTGTTGTGGGTTTAGTAACACTTTAATTTTTTTTTTTACATAAAAATGTCATATTACCAAATTATTTCTCACACACAGCATAGGCATACTTGCAATTACACCCCAAAACACATTCTGCTCCTTCAAGGAGCACCTTTAGGCATTTTAGGGGCATAAATTACAAATCTAATTTCCTGACTACCTTTCACATTTTTGAAGGCCCTGGAGCACCAGGACAATGGAAATACCCATTAAAAGACCACATTTTGGAGGATGTACTGTTAAATGTCCAGTCTTCTGGTGAAATGGATGAGAGACTCTCATCACATTCTACACAAATATTTTTGTTGCCAGTAAAGATTTCAAAAACTTACTAGAAAAAAGTGTGGCCAAAATTTGAGCAGCTTGTCGTATGCAGAATGATTTCAAGGAGGGCATGGAGTATTATAATTGAAATGTAAAAACCTCATGATCAACTCATTGCATGTTCTGGACATATTAGAAGAATAGACTGGCATGTGATGTATGGGGCAGGTGGACCAGTAGGCATGGACTTCATTTATTTGTCAGTCCCATATTCAGTGTAAGTCCAAGAAAAACTTTAAATACTTTCACAGTGACAAGTTTCCACATAAATGGACAGGCATACCATGAATTTGGATTGTTGGCAATGTATTGGTTGGCATAAAAATTGCATTGGTCTATAATCAAATTCAGAAAATCATCAGTAAAAAATAAACAAAAAAATAAATTAAAATTTTGTAGTCTCTGCCGAATTAGAGGGCAGCCATATAAGCAAGTCTGGGAGGCTGGTATGGGCCCTACTTCTATGTGGTGGACATCACATCCTGCTACTAGTTCTTGGCCTATCATCTGGGAGTGCTGCGCTGCTTGTGCTCACCACTGCACCACGATTTACAGCGCTACTGGCAGTTACCTGCTACTCCTGAGAGTGCCTAAACCTCTCTCTTCCTTAGAATCATTTACTGACCCACTTCCTTCAACTGGCTTGTACTCAGAATCTGATCTGACAGTGAGAGTTCCCCACTACTATCATCCGTCATACTCAGTATCTTGACTTCTTGTTCGGATATTGACAGCTGTTGATGCTACACTGCTGACACCCAGACAGATGTTAATGGGGCCATGGTGATATTATGGCTTTGTTGACACAGCCAATATATGATCAGAAGGGCCAATCACAAAGTCCATATGCCAATCAGTGATGTGCTGTGTCCAAGGAACACAGGCATCACCGGAGCGTGCATCTATGCTGCCCCGTGGCAGTGTGCGTACCCAAAGACTGAGAGGACATACGGGTATGTCATCTCAGAACGGCACTTGTCCCACCCAGACATTTATGTACAGTGGCTGGGTGGGAAGTGGTTAATATTCCTTTCACATAACTGAGTGTTGTATGAAAAGAAACTTACATTTGATTTCACCTCTTTACCAAGGTTTTTGAAAATCCACTTTGAATGTGAACATGGTTTAGTAAATCAGGGTCAACATTGAATATCTTGTTTGTTACTACAGTTTTATGTATTGACAAATAGCTATCAAAAATATTTCACAGATATATTTTCTTTCATCTATATTTATATATACTAGCTGTGTGACTGTATATGCCAAAAAGGTGGAAATTTTAAAATGTAATCAAATGCATTTTTGTAATTATTTTACTTTACACCTGTATCTTCTCTCATCTGAAAACTAAAGAAAAAAATAAAATTGCCTAGAGTTCTATAGGAATAAGTTAGCCAGTAAAAGAAATTGGGGAAATCTTAATTATTATCTATTCTACAAAAAGAAATATTAAAGAGAAGGGAAGCTACATTCTGTTTTATTATACAGTGTTCAATTGAAGTGAACAGGACAAAATGCTGACATATATATTTCTTAATTTTTCAGTCAATAGTTGCACCACGATGAGAATGAGGTTATTGCCTCGGGTAAGGTGTCTCTTTGAAAAACATCAGGTCTCCTTTTTATTTCATGAAGAACAGAAAATTAAAAGCAAAACTGGAGCTCTTGGCAGTAGCCAATCAATCAGGTTTTAACTTTCATGTCAGGCAAACTGAAATGTCGCTATGGGCCACAACCCCACTTTCATTTTCATTCATAGTTTATTTTTGTCCAGTTTTTTTTTAATCCTTTTTAACATCTCTATGCTCTTGACAACACCTCAAGTTTATATAAAGTATATATATAATATATTGTTGTCTGTATTAGATTTGACAATATGTTTGATATCGAATCTCTTAAAAACTAATGTAGTTATTGCATTGCTATTGATTATTACCAATTATTGCTAGAGATCAGCACCAATTTAAACAAATTATTTTAGATTTTAGAACAGATTAGATTTTATAAACTCAGCAATTGATAAGACTCAGATGAAATGAAGACAATTTGTTAAATGTCAGTATAAAGAATATTATGTTGATTTAATGTGTTTGCAAATAACATAACTTAAAGTAGTTTTTGCTTATAATGTGTTTTCTAGTCAATGTCAGCTATTTAAATATTGTAAAATGGTAATAAATCTTATTCTAGCTGTAAATATCCCTTTGTAAAATATTACAAAACATTAACATTGTCTCTGTTGGCATTTTTATTTCTCCACACAGATTGTATATATTTAAAAAAAAAAGTCATTTGAAACTAACCATTTTCCCTATTCTATATCTGATTTGGCTGACGCACACAGAAGTATTGGTCACTTCTACTTTCCCAGTTCCCTACCAAGTTTTCCTGATGGCCAAAGCAGAACAGCCGCAGTGAACCCAAAAGCTCATTATACATGCAGAGCTGTATTAGAAACTATACTCATATGCAATCCATTAATAATAATAACACACCTTTAGCCCCCATTCATACCTATGTGACTATGACAGTTCAAATCGCATGACAAGTCTCATCCTATGATCGCCAATGAACCATTCTAATAAGTGCTACTCCAACTACTGCACTACTTTTGCCGATTTCTGGTGTGACTTGCATTGACATCTGTGTATAAAGTCACACAGATGTCTTACAAGTTGCACCTGAATTTGCACTAAATACGACTTTGAAATCATGCGGCTTCACTTGAAGCCGCATGATTTCAAAGTCGTATTCATTGTGAAATAGGGCTAATAAGTTATTTAATATCAATCAATTCAATGTATAATTATGTGCAAGGTGGTTTAAAATATAAATCAGCAACCCAATATTCAACACAAATGTGTACAACATATAATAGACGAAGTATCCTTCAATCAAGTTAAAACAAATATACAAAATATGGAAACTAATCATGTGTACCAACAATGAACTCCGAGTGTGATATTATATTGCAATATATAAAAAAAGTACACCAGCGGATCTTCTTTCCCACGCACTTATTCAGTGCCACAACAAACCGTCAACTTCTTCACTTTATGAGAGACAAACTGTTCATCTCAGAATTAGACCACTAAAATCATAGGAGGTCTAAATGCACCTGATAAAATGAAGGTTTTCTGCAGCAGTGTTCAAAAGCAAAGAACCACAAGTGCATCAACAGGTTAACATATCTCATTTTCAGGAACTGAGCATACATTTAAGAAGCAGAGATCACAGCCAATAGTGCTCACTGTTGTAATTTTAATATATCGCTATAGGGCCATATATTGCACTTATATAATGGTGTTAAAAATCAGCAGCATATAAACAAGTAACAGCATCCAAAGACATAAATGGTGAATGTGATACTCAACCAGCCCGTTATGTCATGTAAGTCACTCCACTCTGCAGAGATGGACAGATGGAGTGAAGTGGCTTTCTTGACATTACAGGCAGGTTGAATTTCGCATTCACCATTTATGTCTTTGGATGCTTTTACTTGGGTACATGTTGCTGGTTTTAACACCATTATGTGAATGTGAGTTTTGACAGCAGCGTGAGCGTGCCTGATGATATCACATCCAATAAGCCTTGCCCTACTTGTTCCATCTGATTGACATCTTCAGGAAATGGATTGGACACAGCATCTCTCTTCCTACTTATATACACAAAACTAAAACCTTTATTTCTAACAACATCGCAAATTTAAGATGTACGTCCACAAATTAAGACAGCATTTTGGCAGCATAAAAAGCCAATCTAAACATGATAAAATATTTGCAAATGGGCGTGGCTTATTGGATGTGACATCATCACGCAAAAAAGAGTCCAAGCTCATAGCCAAGGTATTGTGGATGGAGCCGGCTCTGCTTAAAGTGATATATTTAAAGCCTGCTCTTTAGTGTCGCTTGCAACTTGCTACAATGTAAGCATAAGTTCAATAACTGTTGTTTTTATAAATAAACTAGAAGGTTTTACACAATGAAGATTTCTTTCTACTTCCTTATTTGGGTTGTGACATTGGTGCTTTGAATAAACATTAAGGCACTTCTGTAAAAGATTTTTTGGAAGTTGCAGTGGATCAGAGCTGGTGCTGAGAGATTAAGGCTGATGATTTCATACCTCTGGTGAGTTGTTAAATTGAATATGGTGGTGGTGGTCACATTAGAGGTGTGCACAGTATTTGAATAAAGAAAATTGGTGGCATATTGG
This sequence comes from Staurois parvus, assembly GCF_062004578.1. Classification (NCBI taxonomy): domain Eukaryota; kingdom Metazoa; phylum Chordata; class Amphibia; order Anura; family Ranidae; genus Staurois; species Staurois parvus. Next base: position 5,682,557 of record NW_028317867.1, on the reverse strand, counting down.
ACATAAACACTTTCAAAAAAGTTTATTTATACACAGGGCACATTATATTGGTGATATATATACGGTGAGGAACAGAAGTATTTGAACACCCTACGATTTTGCAAGTTCTCCCACTTAGAAATCATGGAGGGGTCTGAAATTCACATTGTAGGTGCATTCCCACTCTGAGAGACAGAATTTAAAAAACAATTCAGGATATCACATTGTATGATTTTTAAAGAATTTATTTGTCTTGCACTGCTGAACATAAGTATTTGAACACCTAAGAAACAGCAAGAATTCTGGCTCTCAAAGACCTGTTACTGTGCCTTTAAAAAGTCCACCTCTACTCCACTCATTAATATAACTTAGTAGCACCTGTCTGAGCTCTTTAAAGACACCTTTCCACCCCACAGTCAGTCAGACGCCAACTACTACCATGGGCAAGACCAAAGAGCTGTCAAAAGACACCAGAGACAAAATTGTGGACCTGGTCAATGACATGAAGAGAGCTGGGACCACAGTTTCAAAGGTCACTGTCGGTAGAACACTACGCCATCATGGTTTCAAATCATGCATTGCGCAGAAAGTTCCCCTGCTCAAGTCATCACATGTCCAGGCCCGTCTGAAGTTTGCCAATGACCATCTGGATGATTCAGAGGAGGCATGGGAGAAAGTCATGTGGTCAGATGAGACCAAAGTAGAACTTTTTGGTCTAAACTTCACTCGTTGTGCTTGGAGGAAAAAGAAGGATGAGTTGCATCCCAAGAACACCATCTCTACTGTGAAGCATGGGGGTGGTAACATCATGCTTTGGGGATGCTTTTCTGTGAAGGGGACAGGACGACTGCACTGTGTTAAGGAGAGGATGAATGGGGCCATTTATTGTGAGATTTTGAGCAACAACCTCCTTCCCTCAGTCAGAGCATTGAAGATGGGTCGTGGCTGGGTCTTCCAACATGACAACGACTCGAAGCACACAGCCAGGATAACCAAGGAGTGGCTCCATAAGAAGCATATCAAGGTCCTGGAGTGGCCTAGCCAGTCTCCAGACCTAAATCCAATAGAACATCTTTGGAGGGAGGTGAAACTCTATGTTGCTCAGCGACAGCCCAGAAACCTGACAGATCTAGAGGAGATCTGTGTGGAGGAGTGGGCCAAAATCCCTGTTGCAGTGTGTGCAAACCTGGTCAAGAACTACAGGAAACGTTTGACCTCTGTAATTGCAAACGAAGGCTTCTGTACCAAATATTAACACTGCTTTCTCAGGTGTTCGAATACTTATGTTCAGCAGTGCAAGACAAAACATTTTTTTAAAAATCATACAATGTGATTTCCTGAATTTGTTTGTTAAATTCTGTCTCTCAGAGTGGGAATGCACCTACAATGTGAATTTCAGACCCCTCCATGATTTCTAAGTGGGAGAACTTTCAAAATCGCAGGGTGTTCAAATACGTCTGTTCCTCACTGATATATATATATATATATATATATATATATATATATATATATAATTTATGCACAAGGCACTTTGAATTAGTTATATATGCATTTATACACTGGACACGTTTGATTATATATGCATTTGTGCATGGTACCCATTGAATTGCATTTTTTCACTGACAATTTTTTTAAGAACACTTATTTTACACGGGTTGATGAATTTGATTCATTATTATGTATGTTTTACACTTTCTTTTATTGTTGATTATCATATTATGCACATAATTTAATATATATATGAGATGAACTGATACTTTATATGAAATTAATTGAAACTGTATATGGTTTTTGATTTTTAGTTATTGTATTTCACGTGGGTTGATAGTGCTGTCAATTTATATTCCACAACTGGATCACATGTAGTCATTTGTGTTTGTGCAGAACATTTTGTCCCTTCTAATTATGACAGATAATTTTAAAATAACAAGGAAAGTTGTAAAGCATTATTTACTAGCAAAATCAGCAAATGTTGTGCATATTCAGCATATTAATACGCTTAGTTAGCACTTTCACTATATCCTTGATGGATTGGTTAGTACTCCTTATAATAATCATCCCCTTCATGTTTTTCAAAAAAATTAACTAAGAATAACAAAACAAGAGGGCTTATTTCTTTCTGCCTATTGCAGTTAAAAGCATTGCTTTAACTTCTGTTGACAAAGTCATGTTTTTTTTTTTGTTTGTTTGTTTTTTACAAAAAAGCGAGAAGCGGCTTATTATCTGGACTCAGGGGCTACACTTTAAAAATCGAACTTAAAGCAGAATGCCAGTATAAAAAAATAAGATGCCCAGAAAAGTAAAATACAAAAACACCTTTGATGCAATACTTACTTTTAGTCCATTGATCTCTCCAGAAGTATTTATTTTGCACTACTAGATGTCTGCACTATGTGGACTGCTATTAAGGCTACAATCACATGACCACACAAATTTTACTCATGTATCTTGTTTTGATACTTTGTTTTTTTTTTTATGTGTAAAATTATCCCATGTTTTGGTGCCAGAATGCATTTGTATCTGGTGTATGTATATGTTCCCAGATGCAGGTTTTTGGATTTTGTGGTATGGATCTGAATGCAGAGCATGTTTACACACCTGTGTGAATGTCTTCATTGAAAGCAAATGCAGCTGTCTTCAGATCCATAAATGTAAAAAAAATTGCTTGTAAATGCATTTTTTAATAGCCATGTTAATAACCTTGAATTTTATGTAGTTTTTTTTCCTGGCATGATTATATATGCAATGTTTAGATGAAGAAAATCTTAACTCTCTTGAATTCTATTCTGGCTTTTATTAGTATTAGAACATCAGCTTCCATACTCAAATATAAACCTCTTAATTTCCCCCACACACAACCATTTTACGCCATTGCTCCCGACTCTTGTATCAAATATTTATAGCTTAATCATATAACTACACGGACAAGTAGACAAGAGGAAAGGAAGAAAAAGAGAACGAGAGCTCTGCCAAAATATAATTTGCACAGGTGGGCCCTGAATTATGCTTTTGCATCTATCACATCAAGACATCTTGTGTTCAGTGCCATCCTCTCCTCAGCAAGACAACGTTCTTCCAAATCTTCAACTTTAGATTAAACTTTTCATATCTTCCCTGGCAAGTATGTATCCATTGCTCCACTTCCATAACAAAGTTTAATCTAGTCCTGTCAGGGCTAGGCTCCTGCTACTTAATGAGCACCTCTATTTTTTAGTGCTCAGAAGCTGCTTCGCTGTTGGTTAATTGCCATCCACTTGTCTCCACAATGATTCACCTGGATTCAATTACCTGCCTCATTAGTCCAGCCTATAGATAGCCCTTTTTGCTATTTTAGCAGCTTAGCTCATTTCCTCCTTGCCTTGGCATGGTCTATGATCTCCAGTGTGTTCCTGCCTGTGTTCCTGTGTACAACTCGGTCTGGCTGACTTCTCTTCCAGTTCCTGTTCCTGATTCTTGGCTCCTGACTGTGATGACTTCGGGTTTCCTGACCCTGGCTCGTCTGATTGCCTGCACTGGCATCCAAACCTGGCTTATGTTTTGACTTTGTTCCTGATCTATGTTATATTTGCTATTTCATTAAAGATGTGATTTTAACTGCACTTTCTGTCTCCACCTGGTTTATAGTTCCTGACAAGTCCTCAATAAAGGGTACTTGTGTTTTTTCCAAAAAAGGAAATTAAATTTTTAGCAGCATTAAACAATCAGGAACTATGGTTTTTTTTATATATCTTAATCAGAATGGGCACAGCATGCAATAAGCATTGTGCCTGGTCATCTTTGTACTGAGATAATATATAAGAACAGTTTTCTGATCTCTTTCCAAAATGGTCTATGATTGGGGCATTCCCACTACATGTGGATGTACGAATTCTGCTGACCACACTCCCTCCAACAGCTGTCTGAGACACATGGGTACATCAAGGACACTAAGTTTGGGATTCTGTACCACCTCTTTAACCACTAGCCTACAGGGCACTTATACCCCCTTCCTGCCCAGGCCAATTTCCAGCTTTCAGTGCTGTTGCACTTTGAATGACAATTGCGCGGTCATGCAACACTGTACCCATATGAAATTTTTATCATTTTTTTGTGACAGATAGAGCTTTATTTTGGTGGTATTTCTTAAACAAACCAAAAACCACAGAAAATTTTGAAAAAAAATGTTTTTCTTAGTTTTTGTTATAAAATTTTGTAAATAAGTGATTTTTCTCCTTCATTGATGTGCGCTAATGAGGCTGCAGTGATGGGCACTGATAGGCTGCACTGATGGACGCTGATAGGTGGCACTGATTGGCACTGATGAGGAGGCACTGGTAGGTGGCACTGATGGGCATTGACAGGCATCACTGATGGGCACTGAAAGGTGGCACTGAAAGGTGGCACTGATTGGCACTGATAGGTGGCACTGACTGGCACTGTTAGGTGGCACTGACTGGCACTGTTAGGCGGCACTGACGGGCACTGATAGACGGCACTGGTGCACACTGATAGGCGGCACTGACTGGCACTGATATGCGGCACTGACTGGCACTGATAGGTGGCACTGATTGACAGCACTGATAGGTGGCACTGACTGGCACTGATGGGTGACACTGAAAGGCAGCTCAGATGGGCATTGATATGTGGCATTGATGTGGCACTGAAATGTGGCACTGATGGGCACTGGCAGGTGGCATGGATGAGCACTGAGAGCTGGCACTGATGGACACTGACAGGTGGCACTGCTGGGGCTATGCAGATCATCAGGGCACACTGATCATCAGTGCCCTGATGATCTGTGTACATGTCCCCTCCGAGGAATGCCGATTACCGGCTCTCCTTTCCTCATGAGCTGTCAGCATGACAGCTCATGGGGAGAGAAATGCCGATAACAGGCATTTCCCTGTTTACATGTGATCAGCTGTGATTGGACACAGCTGATCACATGACCGAGCCAACATCTTCGGCTCTTTCCGTGGATCGGTGATCCGCTGTCTCCGAGGGACACAGTGTACCGCCTATCGCCATGCTGCGCGCTCCGGGAGCCGTGCATGCGCGGTGAGAATGGGAGGACGTCATATAACGTCCTCCCAGAATGAGAGAACCACCTTGCGTCCATCATATTACTATATGGCAGGCGGGAGGCGGTTAAAAATGTATATATTTTCTCTGGTGTTTATGCACAGACAGAGGAGAGTGGGTCAGATTAAAAATTGCGCATCTTGCCTGTTGGGAGCACGCATCGCGGGAATATGGATGGGGGCTATGAGGATAATCCATTCTGTCTGTGTTTGTGTCCTGTGGGCCATTCCCCTGCACTGGAGGTTGCCCACGGTGCCATTGCCCTCAGTTTTGCGGAGAGTTGATGCAGTGATGCTCATGGGGAGAATCCATTACATGTTACTGGGTAGTATGCAGTTATTCGACAGAAAGTGGGAGGTTTGGAAAACGCATAGACATTTACTATCTGAAATAATGAATATTTATGATTTCATTGATCGTGTTTTTCTGTTGGTGCCATTATTGTTCTGCCTACCCTCTTACCTATCTTGCTCATACACTTAATTTTTCTGCCTTACATGATTGTACCTTTTTGGAATGTATATTACAGATGTGCCTTGTTTATGTTTTATATGTTACTTGATGCTGTAATGTTGTCTTTGTAGCCTATTTCATAAAAACTAATAAAATCGTTTGTAAACAAAAAAAAAATCGCACATCTTGCACATCAGAAAAACTCTGCTTCCCATTACCTAAAAAAACTAGGGCTTGTATATAGTACATAATGGTTCAGTAATTTAAAAAGCAATGGACAGCAATCCTCTATCAACAGGGAGCTAAAGCCAAAGGGATTCAAATCCCAGAAGGGTCTCTGCCCTTCTAAGTTCCTTCAGATGTTAGACAATAAAATGTTGCAACTATTGGTATTGCCAAGCATCTAAGGAAAATTGACCATAAATCTTTCTGAGCTCCTCTAATAAAAAGGTTGTTTCCCTGCACACATCTGTCTGTACAGCTAATCAGTTTCTAACTTCAGGTGTTTAATTAAGCTTTGACAAAAAACTGGAAGCTGATTGGATTCTAGGCAAAGCTGCACCAAATTTTGCACTCTTTATTTTTGGTAAATCAGCCCCATATTGTCCCAGTTAATAATACTATGCTTCTCTGGTCAGTTCCGCTTGACGTTCCCTCAAGTTCCTGTTGCTTTTAGAAAATAAAAATAGCTGTGAAGCCTGAGAAGAACTTGTCCCATAGTCACTGTAGAATATCATTTTCAGGTCACTTGAACTGTTGTATTTCTGGTGGCTGCCTTAGGCAATATTGGTGAATCAGTGAGAAAGTTACTATTTTTAAAAGTACCTTTTGCAGAAAAAAAAAGAATGAATAAAATATGTGCTTTTGCTCATCCCCATGGCATTCTTTCCATGTATTTATTGTACCTAGCAGCTTAAATTTATTTCGCTATCTTTGGCAGACCTGATGCATGTGACTTTTTCTGAAATTCATTTTTTATTGCTAACTTCTGCCTTTTACCTTCTACAATTATTGTTTAAGAAAAATGTAGTAGTAATAATGGCACAATATATGGGTGATAGTATTATTACTCAAAAGTCAACCTGAGAGAGCAATTTTGATTGTGATGAGGATGCGCTGAGCATGCTAAGGTAAAATGAAAGTGTGGCGAGAATAGGATGATTTGACCTAACTTTACTGAACTATGATGCTAAATGACACAGAGTGCTACGGTCTTTCTCTGTATAATAATTACAAAATACCTCTACTAATACCTCTTTTAATATTATACATCATAATCATAAGTAAATTCTACTAAAAAAAGCATTACTCATATGCCACAATTTTTGTTTACAATCTGTCACCAATGACTAGGGACATATTCAGCAACATTAGTTGATATTCTGATTCTTTGTACTACAAGAAAATGGCCACCACGTTTGTGGCTATTATTTTACTAGTTTGGCTGTTAAAAATGAGACTTGCTCACACAAAAAGTGATAAAAAGGTAGGTATTTTTCTCAAGACAAATGGCATTGCTAAGTAGGTGATTTTGGCAAAACTCAAGACCATACAGGGGCTGTATATGGAAGGTGGGTGAAAGAGAAGGGCTTTGAAATTGTAGGAGATTATCCTAATAAATAGGGTAGCAAGTTAAAGAGGTGACTGCTGTTTTTTTAGGGGACTGATATGATATGTTTGCTATTATATTTTATTGAAACAATGTATTTCTTTAATATAAGGTGGTAAGCAACATGAACCACCCTGGGGATAGATGGTTACAGGCTCAGGATCTGGAGACAACCAGTCTCTTGGGAATGTCCCTAAAGTGTGAAGGACCATTCTAGAGATAGATGGTCATTAGATAGGGGTGAGTGTCAGTCCATGTGGGGCACTTTTGTTGACCACAGTGGAGCACATTTTTGGAGATAATTCATTAATCAAGATATAGAATTAAGCTGAGCACAAGTGCAAGCACTTGGTTCACTAATTTGGGACTGGTCTTTGATATGAAGGATATATGCACGTTTTTTTTTTTTATTATACGTGGCCTAATTTTTTTTTTAATTTAATTTCATTGTGATATTTGCAGACAAGTAGAGGACTGCTGCAAAAGGTTCATTTGTTTATTTGTTTTGTTGATTTGTGGCACATCCATTAGCGCAGGAGCACTTTTATAATTTATGATTGCTTATAGCAGTGAATTTCACTGCTATAAACAAGCATTTTTACTGAATTAAATTGATTCATTCAGTGTGCATTGTTGTGATTATCTGTGATTGGCCACAGGTAATCACATGGTACAGATGGGCTGTGATTGGCCCTGTCTGTACGATGTGATCACTGTGACAAACCACAGCTAGCAACACAATTGTACACAATGAATAGCATGAAGCAAAGCCATTCACTGTTTACAATTGTCATGTAATCGGCTGTGATTGGTCACAGCAACAAAACATGGTACCATCGATCAGTCATCCGCTATGGCTGGTGAACACAACAGGTGACTGATTGCACTGGAGTGAGGTACATTCTTGGGAGGATGTCATATGATGTCCTCCTAAAACAACATGGCTCCCGCCTGGCCACTGTTGTACAATGGCCCAGGTGGGAAGCAGATACTCTGGCAGCCTTATTCTGTAAACAGTGAGAAAAAGTAGTTATGAATGATAATGCTTTTACAGTAGGCATCCTGCAGCTTCTTTTATGCCTAGACCCACTTTTTCACCAATGCCACAGTGCCACATTGGAACATTCTCTTGCTCTTGAGCCTAACTCTGATGACACTATCAATATAATCCAGTAATCAGAGGCAGAAGTGGGCAGCATATGCCTAACAAATCACTAATTAGGTAGAAGAATAGAGAATGTCTAGACACTGTTACATGTGCAGGAGCACTCTGCTGCTTCTAATCAGGTATTGTAGGTTAAAAGGTACAATTTTATGTGTTTATTTTGTTATAACTATGATACCAAATCCCTGCTAAAAAGCTAAACGTTAGATTTCGCGTATAAGTCAACTTAAAGGGTAGCTGACAAAAAACATAACAAATATATAGCAGACACTATTGTTGCACAAACCTCTATGACATGCTTTGGTAGACTACCAAGCACCTCTACCCCATTTTCCCTGGAGAAGCCTCTTTAAATTTCAAAATTGTTTGTATTGCCCCCATTCCATTGCTTAAACTATCAATAAGTATTTCTCTACAGAGACATCACATTAAATTATCATGTTGGAGACCACAAGCTACTTTAAATATGCAGTTTTTAGGTAAAAAGAACTATGGAGAGCCCATCTCCTTCTAGGTGGCTTATTTATATTACACTGAGGGGCAGCACAGTATTATTATTATTATTATACAGGATTTATATAGCGCCAACAGTTTATGTAGCACTTTACAACAAAAAGGCAGACAATACAGTTGCAGTACAGTTCAATAAAGGTGGTATTAGAGGACCCTCCTCATTAGAGCTTGCAATCTAAAAGGGAGAGTCAAGTGATACAGAAGGTAATAACTGCGGGGGATGTCTGATGGAGAAAATAAAAGTACAGTTGTTAGGCTGGGCAGGATAGGCTTCTCTAAAGAGAAGGTTTTTTATGAAACACCTAAAAGTGGAAAGAGTAGGAGATAGTCAAACAGAGTGGGAGTTTCAGAGGATTGGGGAGGCTTGAGAGAAGTCTTAGAGGCAAGCATGGCAGGAGGTGACAAGGGAGCTACAGAGTAGAAGAAGAGAACAATGGACTTAATGGAGCATCTCTGCCTTGCAGCACTGCTTCCTTGGCCAGAGCACTGTCATGGAATTTGTATGTTCTCTCTGTGCTTGTGTGGGTTTTCTCCCGTTACTCCGGTTTCCTCCCACACTCCAAAGACATGCTGGTGGGCTAATTGGCTCCTGTTTAAACATTATCTGAACATTAGCAAACTAAAAGTACAAATACCAAAAATTGACAATGTTGTGCACAGTGGACACAGGAACATTAAGATCTCTGGAGATGGACTTATAACCTTGAGATTGCCCATGCAATTTTTGTTCTCAAATCCTCAGACAATTCTTTGCTGCTCTTTCTTTTCTCCATACTCCATGTGGCACACAGAGACACGCAACAGAAAGGCTGAGTCAATTTTTCACCATTTTAACTGGTTGCTGGTGTGATTTCTATATTGTCAGCACCTGTTAATTGATACAAGTGAGTTTAATTACAAATTACAGGGGCATCACACACTTGAAAAGGTGCCAACAATTGTGCCCAGTCCAATTGTGAGGTTTTGCTTAGAATGTGTTAGATGTGGCTTTTTGTTTCTCCACGTTTTTGTGTCATACCATCATACCAACACAAACAAAAGAAAAAAAAAACATGAGACTGCCAAAATATTTGTAATTGCAACAATGTTCTGGGCGAAGTGGTGTATTATCTGACAGAAATGCAGGGGTGCCAATATTTTTGGCCATGACTGTATGTGGTATTTACTGTTAAAATCCTGGTAAATCAAAGGAGTTCTTTTATACATAAAATGTATACAAAATATTATTTCCACTGTGTTGTGCATATTATAAGATTATTTTATGTTTGGATTTCTACCACAAGAGGGCACCATTTGATTAGATCCTATAAATACATATTTTTTTTTCTTTCTGTTGCTAAAACACTGACTAAATAAAAGAAAACAGCGTCACATTTTCCCTCCTGTAGAAATGTTACATTCACTTTATTCCCTTCTTCAGTAAGGCATTCCCAGTGTCATATTCAACACTTGGCAATTTTGTGTGTTAAAAGACACATGAAGATCAAAGCACCATCAAGACCTCTTTCTGAATTGAGTCTTTGTTATGTTTCCCTGTGAAAGGTGACATATAATTGTGTGTATTTAAAATGATTTAACTTAACTATAGCAGAAAAAAAATGAAAACAGGTATCTTAAAGATTTCCTAGCAGAAGTTGAAGGACTATATTACCTGAACTATGCTTATAGGTATAGGGGCGGACTGACAAATCATGAGGCCCCCGAGCAATAGGGCATCATGGGGCCCCTGTGTCCTCACCCAAACCCATGTAAAAGCAAATGAAAGGTACCAGGGGCATCTCATGGGGCCCCCTACTGAGCCCGGGCCCTCGGGCAGTGCCTGAGTGCTCAAATGGTCAGTCTGCCCCTGCCTAAGTACATCTAGCCACAAATGTATAATCCAGTTACAACTGCTTCCACGTCGCCCTATAGCAGAAATACTGCCGCAGGGCAGCACAGGTGCGCAAAAAAGTTTTGGGTAGGGGGGCGCATGCATGCCCTACCCACGCTTCCATTCGTGGTCTTAGCTGTCAATCACCGGGTCCCAGCCGGTGATTCCCCGCCAGCACCCGGGGATTTCTGAGAATTACCGACGAGGTGAGAGACCTGTGTATGAACAACACAGATCTCTCCCCTGTCAGTTCATGCACACTGCTTTGTATGGCTCTGCAGAGCCATAAAAAGCAGTGTGCTTACAGTGTAAAGCACACACACAGCACACAGTGAAACAGCACACAGGACGCAGTTAACCATTTGATCGCCCCACATGTTGACCCCTTCCTGCCCAGTGCCATTAGTACAGTGTCAGTGCTTTTTATTAGCACTGATCAATGTATTGGTGTCACTGGGGATGCCAGTGACACCAAGTCAGTTTTCCCCAGTATCAGAATATCAGTACTGCCGCAGTCCTGCAGTTCCACTATAAGTCGCTGATAGCCACCATTACTAGTAAGAAAAATGTAGAAAAAAATTCCAGTATATTTACCGCCATTTGTAGATGCTATAACTTTCAAGTAAACCAATTAATTTACACGTATTGTGATTTTTTTTTTTAGCAAAGACATGTAGCAGAATACATTATGGCCTACATTTTTGACAAAATTTAATTTTTTAAATTTTTTTACTGGACATGTTATCAAAAAGTCAAAATTATTGTTTTTTCTCAAAATTGTCAGTCTTTTTTTGTTTATAGAGTAAAAAATGCAGAAGCGATCAAATACCACCAAAAGAAAGCTCTATTTGTGGGGAAAAAAAGGACATAAATTTAATTTGTGTGCAGCATTGCATGACCGCGCAATTGTCAGTTAAAGTAACATAGTGCCGTATCTCAAAAAATGGCCTGATCAGGAAGGGGGGTAAATCCTATGGAGAGCAAGTGGTTAAAGGGTATCTACACCTTTAGTGCAGGTATTGCACCAAAGGTATAGGTGTTTATTATGTATTGAATCTTCCCCCAACCCCAGCTACCCCTGTCAGACTTAAGCTGGCCTTACATGCATAGATTTTCATTTGAGCCTTTAATTTCAAGAATATTCATTTAATTTTCTAATCATTAGTGGGGTCAAAATTGCCGTTCATTTTCAACAACAATGACGAGAAAATTTAAAGGGGCAGGAAGGAAAACTTTTCTCCATCAAACAAATTTTCAGCCAGTGTATGTGGTTATCATTCAGAAATCACATTCATTTTAAAGTTGAATGTTAAAAGCAAAAGACAACTCTCAAAACGACATTCGTCCATTCGTCGAATGTTCAAAGATTTTTCATACGACGAATATTCTCGTCCGAAAATCTACACGTGTATGGCCAGCCTTAGAGTTGACAGGCTTTTCTTCAAATCAGACCGGTTTTGTATAGCCATATAAGTCTAAGGAAATGCAAAACCCACTTGGAGCAGGTCAAATGCAAATCAGAAAGAGGTCAACTGTAAGATAAATATACCTGACGGTCAGATCAGTGTAACTAGCAGCCCTAGGGTCGTTGGTTCGAATTCCAACCATGACACCACCTGCCTGGAGTTTGCATGTTATCCCTGTGCATGCCTGGGTTTCCTCAGGTTTCCTCCCACACTCCAAAGACATGTTGTTAGGTTACTTGGATCCTGTCTAAATTGGCCCTAGTATGTGTATGTATGAATGTAAGTTAGGGACCTTAGATTGTACACCCCTTGAGGGTTAGGGACTGATGTGAATGTATAACATATATATAAAGCGCTACATAAATTGGTGGTGCTATAAGTACCTGAATTAATTAAATAATAATAACAACAAAAAACTACTGAGACTCACAACAAACATTTAAAGACTGACTGCAGTACTTGTAAGTTCCTGTGGGTGGCAGCAGACATTTTGTGGTCACCATTTAGTGAATAATTGATGACTTTACTGGCAGTATCGGCACAATAGAAAGTCCTGTGCCTAGTTCATAAAAGGCTTGTGTCAGTTTTGTAATTACTTCTGCCATGTGTTAAAAATTCAGATAGATCCTATCTGCACTTAACAATGTGCCGCTATGGCTGTGACAAATTCAAAAATAAGCACTACCGTAGATAAGGAAGCTAAAGGTAATTAAACCAACTCTCAATTAGCACTCAGAGACAAATCAGGGTGCTCAGAGTGGGGCCACTGAGCAGAGCATGTTTGCATAAGCCAGCCCCTCCCATGATCACACCAGTCACTAGTTGCTAGGACGCTATTCTGACCATAGTGGCCTTGGTTGCTAGGATGCTGTCATCTACACAGCTGACAGTGTTTTAGCAACCACTGATGCTACACAGCTGACCGTGTCTTAGCAACCAAGAGTATTGTGCAACCCAGGGGCTGAACATACACTGAGAATGGAGAGTCCAGATTATTCCTGTCCAATATAGACACTCTGGGGTTTATTTACTAAACCTGGTTGACTCAGAATCTTGTCCACTTCTGCATAAAAACCAATCAGCTTCCAGGTTTTATTGCTGAAGCTTAACTGAACATGCTGAGGTTAGAAGCTGATTGGCTACCATGCACAGGTGCCCAAGATTCTGAGTCAACCAGGTTTAGTAAATAAACCCCTCTGTGTCATCCATCCTCCACATGCCTCCATGCAACAAATTCATGTACATGTTTTCAACTTCCTGCCTATACCGACATGTTGGATGTCAAGGATACTGAGACTGTATGAATGAAGGCTTTTCTGCTACTTTTGGGTACTTTAGTGGCTAAGAAATACCAAAGTTCTTCATAGTTTCTGACACCTAGGGCGAGATTAACTAAAACTGGAGAGTGCAAACTTTGGTGCAGCACTGCATAAAAACCAATCAGCTTCCAAGTTTAATGTCAAAGTTTAATTGAACAGGCTTTAGTTAGAAGCTGAATGGCTACCATGCACAGCTGCATCAGATTCTGAGCACTCCAGTTTTAGTAAATCTGCCCCATGAGTCTCAGATACATGTAAAAACAAGGTGAGACACACAACAAACATAGTGTGATTGACAGTAGTACTTGTAAGTTACTATAGATGGCAGCAGATATATTAAAATCTATGGGGTTGGTTTACTGAAGGGAAATAGGCTGTTCACTTAGCAAAGACATTTTTCCTTACCTGAAAAGAATACCCAACCACATGCAAGGAATATTTAAAAAACACAGTATTTTTGGTTGCACATGATCGGATGATGGAAGCCAGCAGAGCTTCACCTTATTTACTAAGATAAGGGAAAATATCCTTGCAAAGTGCATATTTGCCTTTAGAAAATTAACCTCCATGTTTCATTACATTGTCAATGACAACTGTCAATGATTTGTGATCTTAGAAGTGTCTCAAACTGATGTCAAATGGGTGGCATCAACATAAACCCAACATCTGCCAGAATAGAGCAGTATACTTAGCTGTCCCATTCAAATAAAATATCAAGTGAGATATCGCCAATAAGGTCACATAGCTGCTTGTTAAAATCTTCTAAGTGGGGCCTGCATAAACACCCTGTGCTTACATTTGGTTTTAAAAACGCACATATCTTTAAAGAAAATAATTAGAGCCAGCTGTCTCTCCATTCCTACCACATATTTAACTTTTATTTGCCCCTCCCCCATTCACCCCCCACTGCTCCATTCAGGAGCATGTGACATACTACATATACATGTAACAGCACTTGGGTAGATTTACCATCAATCCCCAACCTCTCTTTGGTGGGGACAAACATAGCAGTACAATCTGAAAATTGTTGTAAGCTTTCTTCAATCTATCCAGAACAATAAGAAAAGGTTGTAGGTGGAGCTGGGCTTTAGGGTGCATTGGCTCTAACCTTTATGTGTGCAGACCTTTATTCATAGTGAACAAACACAATTGATATTAACTAAAATCATAAACATCATTGAGATATAGTGAAATGAAAAAGCATTACATTCTTCAAGAGAAATGTGAAAATTTGAGCACATTTCATTGGCATCATTTTTTATGCTCCACAGCTGGAATATGCTGGACTTCTAACTGCTATTAGTCATATTTTGGTATGTATTACAAAGTCCCAGTGGGCTATATTTCTACTGTTTACGCAAAAACTTGGGTGTGATACCACAATTTGTAAGTTAAATACGTGTTAGTGGCATGCAGTGGTAGAGGAGGACATGCAAATAGTGATCAGAGTGCATAAACCGAACTCCAGGCTGATATAAAATTATACAAATTATTGCAGCTCTGTAATCATTAAAACATCATTAAATGTATTTTAAATGCAAGCAATATACGTACTGGATTTTGAACTGGTATCAGCCTCCTGCAGTCTCTGAGCACCAGGGTTGGAGTGTGAGAGGAAGAAGCAGTACAAGCAGCCAATCAGTGCATGTGCTGACAAGAAGCATGTTAATAGAAAGAGAAGAGTGACAGAGAGATGAGCTCATGTGCTGCTTCTCCTTTCACTGCCCATTCACAAGCTGGGATGGATCCATAATGACCTGAGCTCAGGGGACGTGAGTTGAATGATGATGGCCATTAGACTGAGAGCATCTATCAGTAGAATAAAAGAACTGTTGGGCACAACTCTGGACTGAAGGTAAATATTGAAAAATGTTTTAACCCTCTCACTGCCAGGTCTGTATGGCGTACAGACCTACAACACCGCTTCTAGCTGGCCAGGTCTGTACGCCACATGGACCTGCATTACTCCTCTGCTATAAGCTCATGGTCACTTCAGTGACCATGAACTTTTAGCAAAAATGTTCAGCAGACTCTGCTGAACAAAAGGATAGCTCTGATTAGCAGCTAGCAAGCCACTGATCAGAGCTTTTAACCTGAAAAGTTACCCTCCCTCCCCCCCAGCCCTGTTTCTTTACCTTGTCTCCGGTCCCCCCCATCCACCTATGATGACGTCTAAAGTGCGCCCCTCTAACTGTCCCTACAACTGCCTTACCCTGTCTGCACTAACTACAACACCCCCCAGCACCAATCCCCCCCCCATCACAAACCCAATCCCTCTGTGTCTGCCCTCCTCTGCCTCTCCTGCCTACTTTAAGTGCCGCAGGGCAGCCACAGAGTGATTCATGTCCCAGACCAGATGCCCCACTGCTGCTCCACCCCCCCCTTTAGTGCCCCCAACCCCTCCTGTGTCCAGGCACCCCTCTGTGCTGCTGCTGCTAGCTGGCTCTCCTTACCTCCCCTGCCGCCAACTACAGCCGCTGACAGATCACTGTCAGCTTGGAGAGTGGGGCCACCCATTCCTTTCCTGAGAGTAGGGGGGCTGATAAACATGTGTTTACCAGCCTCTGCCTTTCCTCAATTAATACAGACAGTGATTAGTACAGCGATTAATCACTGACAGATAGTAAATTGTGTTTACTATCTGTCAGCTTGTGAATTAAACTTTGTTTCATTTTATCAATGAAAGGAGTCTATACAGACTCCTATCTCAATTCATCCTCAGTGTAGCTCAGGCTGCAGAGAAAGGGACTGCCTTCAGTCCCTTTCTGTCTAAAAAAAAGAAACAATAGAAGTCTGGTTAGACTGCTGATGTCTCTCCAAAGCAACCCCCCCCCAAAAAAAAATTTTTTTTAAATATTAAAAATATATATATTTAATGTATTTATAAAAAAAATTAAAATGAAAAAATGAGTAAATCTAGGTTCACAATAGTTCACCTTTCCTTTGAATGGGCTTCTGTGCTGGCTTTTTACATAAAAAATGGTACATGCACCTTTTCCAAAATGCACCTGCAGGGAAACTGCATGGTCTTTTTGACTATGAGGTTTACCTGCGGTTCCCACACCTGCAATCGCGCTGGGGGCTGAGATGCGCTGGGGGGGGCATTCAATATGAATGGCAGCCCCGCAATTGACATATGAGCAGCTGTGTTTCGTCCCTTTCTCCGTGAATATGAAAAATGAAAACCTCTAGATTTTTAGAGAAAATTTTGCATATGTTCGATTTTCGCCATTTTGCAAAAATGAAAAATGTAAAATTATTTGTTAATTGTTAATTCAATACAGGTTACGCATTTATATTTAGCAGGAGTTTAGCAGGAATTTTTTAAAATTTGCTGTGTTTGTATCTGTTAATAATGATTTTAGTGAATTTTTAGCGAAAATATTGTTTTGATAAACATTTGCGCAAATATTGCAGTGCCTATAAAATCAGTTTATTCTACTGGTCATGCGCTTTCAGAAAATATATGGTTTATGGGGTATTTTACAAACTCTGAGAGCTGTAAGTGACAAATGAAAACTTCCAGATTTTTAGAGATTTGATTATTTACATTTTTGCATACGTTCGATTTTCACCAGTTTGCAAAATGACGCAATTTAAAACTGACAAATATTTGTTAATTAATAACTCAATACAGGTTATGCTTTTATTTTTCGTAGTCAAAGAGTGGATGCAACTGAATGGACTTTATAGGCATTTAAACATCAAAATCTTGTAAAATCTCAATACTCTTTATTGACAAATCACATACAGTGAGGCAAAAAACAATCATTTCTAAAAACTGAAACTGAATATGTACCACAATTACAGAATAAGGAAAAATTGCACCTCAATGATTATATCATTTGAAATCCTACTGCTCCTAAATGACTATATAACCTGAACTAGATCACCGATGATTAGGATGACCTTGTAGTTGATTGAACACAGATGTATTGTCATAGTAAAGAGCTAGTGCAACTTCAACTGAATAGTGGCTCTACAGTTGCTTCCTCAGGAGCTAGAAAAAGGTACATCTATGATAAAACAAAATTTTTAGTTGTTGACATGTATTTGTAGGTATGTAGGTATGAAAATGAACATATGTACATATTAAATCATAAAATAAACAAATATCTACTTACAATTGCTTGCAATAAAAACACATATTGTAGTTAATCATCAGAAGGAGACAAGATGCGTCAAAATGGTATCCAGACATGGAGGCACATCAGGGAGGCAGGGGCAACATCATATAATAGCATTGCAATCTATTAGAAACAGAGTAACTTTTGAATTCTGATACCACCAACCAAAATTGTGTTATTTAGTAGATTGCTAAACATAACAACAATATGCGGTAATGCATCTACTATATGTACCAAATGCACTAAAAATGGGGCATAACCAAACGTGGTATACAGAAAATACACTTACTAGTCAATGTGATTGGATGGTACTGGTTGATCTCCAAACAGACCCTAGATAGTGTGATGAGTTTAAAATTTGCTGGAAAAGGGAAAAAAAAAACAGGAAAAAAGGGAATGGGTGTGTAACACCCCGTATAATCCCTGTATCAATACTAATACAGAGAGCATGTTTGTCATAGCAGTAAAAGATTGGATAGAGTACCTCAAAAAGTATATAGGTATATGGCCACCAATAATGTGGACCTCAATGTAGATGAGTATTGTCCAATCCCTGCTGGGTACGATGGAAACAAGTTAGGCTTGTATAATTTTTGCTTCTCAGCATAGACAATACTGTAAGGAAAAAACCCCAAAGTCAGTGTCCCGTCCTTAACCACCTCAATACAGGGCACTTTTACCCCCTTCCGGTCAGACCAATTTTCAGCTTTCAGCGCTCTCACATTTTGAATGATAATTACTCAGTCATGCAACACTGTACCCAAGTGAAATTTTTGTCCTTTTTTTTACTCAAATAGAGCTTTCTTTTGGTGGTATTTAATTAGCACTGGGTTTTTTATTTTTTGTGCTGTAAATTAAAAAAAACGAAAATTAAAAAAAAAACACATTTTTCTCGTTTCTGTTATAAAATTTAGCAAATAAGTAATTTTTCTTCATAAATTTGGGCCACAATGTATGCTGCTACATTGCTTTGGTAAAAAATAATCCCAATCAGTGTGTATTATTTGGTCTGTATGAAAATTAGTCCAAAAGCTGTGGTACCAATCACTGAAAATTGAACACACCTGATCAAACCTGATATACTGATGTTTCTTGAGACACTAAAAAATACCCCCCAAATGACCCATTTTTGAAAAGTAGACATTCCAAGGTATTTAAAAGAACAAACGAAACCAGTGCTCAAATCTTCATGCAGACTAAAAGGGAAATCTGAATACCAAACGCTGAGGTGCACCCCTTCAGAGATCGGGAAATCTACATACTGGTGAACAAAAACAAACAAGAGCGCACTCTCATCATGCATTACCGTGGTACACCACGTATTTATTAAAAACTATAGATATATACTCACAAACCAAAAGGGAATAAAATCAGAGCAGGTAGTCCGTAAAGATAGCCCAATGGAATAATACACCCTTGATGGAACAGGCTAACGCGTTTTGGGAGACAAACTCCCTTCTTCAGAGCTAAAATGTGGACCTGCTAGTCCAACTTCTATATGCCAAAAAATGTTGAAGAGGACTAGAAACACCCCCCCCCCCCACACACACACACACACACATGACCGCCCAATCAAGGAACAGCCAATCAAAACTACCTACCAAAAAACCAAAAAAAAAAAGGAAATTTTTAAATTTAAATAAAAATGTAAAATGAATAGATAATTAAATAAATAAACTATGCTCACCAATGATGCCAGGGAATATAAAGATGAATAATACGTGCAATGGGACTTATGCCAGGATTTGTAATGCACTGTGTCATGGAGTAAACTGGTGCTTACATACAGTTATTAATGTGTACCCAATAGATATGACACAAGCGTGGCATCTGCACTGCTCTCCACGCTGTGTCAAATGAGGACGTGACCAAGGGATGAATGGGAATGTCGGTGCACGTGCACACTAGCCGGCGTCCCGTTAGCGCATACGCACTGCACCGTATACGATCTGCGCATGCACCCGGGAGCCGAGGAAGGGTGGAGGGGGAAACACGGCTGCAGTTGAAGAACCACATACAGCAGCCATAGCCCACCAAAGTTTTCAGAAAATGTGGAAAGAAAATGAAAATGTATTTTTTTTTACACAAGGTTGTTCATTTATAAGATATTTCGAACACATAGCATTTGCATACCAAAAATTACACCCAAAAATATGTTCTGCTACTCCTCCTGAGTATGGGGATACCACATGTGTAGGACTTTTCTACAGCCTGGTCACATACAGAGGCCCAACATACAAGAAGCACCTGAAGGCGTTCTAGAGGCATAAATTACAAATCTCATTTCCTGACTACCTATCACATTTTTGAAGGCCCTGCAGCACTGGGACAATAGAAATGACCCTATTTTGGAAAGCAAACACCCAAATGTATACACTATGAGGTATAATAAGTCCTTTGAACATGTTATTTTTTCCACAGGTTTTCAGAAAATGTGGAAAGAAAATGAAAATGTATTTTTTTACACAAGGTTGTCCATTTATAAGATATTTCTAACACATAGCATGTTCATACCAAAAATTACACCCCAAAGTACATTCTGCTGCTCTTCCTGAGTACGAGGATACCACATATGTAAGACTTTTCCACAGCCTGGCCACATACAGAGGCCCAACATTCACATTTTTGAAGGCCCTGCAGCACCAGGACAATGGAATTACCCACAAAATTACCCCATTTTGGAAAGCAAACACCCAAATGTATATTCTATGAGGCATAACGAGTCTTTTGAACATGTCATTTTTTTCCATGACTGTTCAGAAAATGTGGAAAGAAAATTAATTTTTTTTTTTTTACACAAAGTTGTCCATTTATAAGAAATTTCTAACATATAGCATGTACATACCAAGAATCCCAAAATACATTCTGCTACTCCACCCAGGTATGGTGATACCACATGAGCAAGACTTTTCCACAGCCTTGCCACATCCAGAGGCCCAACATCCAAGTAGCACCTTCAGGCTTCTAACACATAGTATGTACACCAAGAATTACACACCAAAAATACATTCTGCTGAGCAAAGGGTAAACAAAAAAATTACCTGTGGTTTTAGTAGTGCAGTTGTCCACAGAGGAGAGCATTGGTCCAGGCAGCAAGCAGGGGCGTGGTCACAACCAGGAAAGGAATCTCCCAGGCAGCAGAAAGGAATACTGTCCATAGGCACTACAGGCAGCAGGCAGAGATATTGCCAGCACAGCCAAAGCATTGGTCCAAGAAGCAGGAAAACATGTGGTCAGCAACAGCCAAATGAGTTGTCCAGGCAGACACATGGTCAGCACAGCCAATATCAAATAGCCAAAGCCACAAAAAATATCAGTCCTGGTAGTAGGCAGGAACATGGTCCATAGTACAGGTAGTAGGCAGAGGTGTGGTCAGTTCATGAGGCAGGCAGAGGCATGATGGCAGTAAGTCAGCAGCAGGCAGAAATATCAGGCTTAGGGCCTTGGTCAGGTAAAACATGGGCACAGGGGTAGAGGCTTCATCCGACCCAATCTCTTCAAAGCCTCCGGACTAATACACCGTTTTCCAGGAATTACAAAACCTAGAGAAAACCAAAAACTTTGTTTTCTCCACTTGGAAAATCTATTTTGGAACCCCTCACATACATGAGACCCCTGTGTTGTCTTGAATCCAACTAAGAGAGTTGCAGGGCATAAGATCAATTCAGGTCATACAAGGAAATATCAGATAGTGGATATCTTGACTAATAGTGTAGAGATGTGTGACAGATCAGGAAGCACTCTCTAAAACAGATTCCTGGCCGGGAAGGGCATTGGGGACAATAGTATCGGGTGTCACATCGAATTTGGTTACTTGAACATACACAACATTTTTGGGGGGGTTTGCGGCCTGTTTGGGTAAATGGGGAAATGCCTCTCATAGAGTCTGGTCAATGAATCAGACCAAATTTGTTCAGGGGCATGGCCATGCAGATAGAGAATGGCTGGAACAATATCCTCTTGATACTTCAGGTAGGTTAGGGATCTTTGTGTGCACTTAGAAAAGATGACATACCAATTGCACAGGGCTGACTGGAACAAGTAGATGGCAACCTTTTTATACCAACAGAGTGATCTCCTGGTGGCTAAGTACTGCTGTAACATCTGGTTATTCATATCCACCCCCCCCCCCGCCAACTGGTTATAGTCATGTGTGCATCTTGGCTTCTGGAAGGGACCTTGTCTTGTTTGAAGTTCCACCGAGGTGTTGTCATGAATTGAGGAAAGGGTATAGACATCTCTTTTATCTTTCCCCTTTGAGGCTAATATCTCTTCATTCTGCAAACTGGCTGTTTCACTCCATTTTAATTTTTGTAGCGACCAATCGTTGTGGGAAGTCCTTGCGGTTTGCCTGTGCTGTCCCACAGGCCACAGTTTTCTTCAAATAGAGATAGCAGAATAATGGGAGACTTGTGTAGAAATTATCTACATACACATGGTAATCCTTCTCGAACAGCGGATCTATAAGCTGCCAAACAATTTTGCCACTTGTCCCCATATGGGCATCCAGGGGGTCTGGCTGGCTGTCCTTTCCCTCATAAATCTTGAAGTTGTAGGTATATCTCATGGCCCTGTCACATGCCTTGTGGAATTTTACTCCATATTAGGCCCGTTTACTTGGGATGTACTGTTTGATGCCAAACCTTCCAGTAAAGTGGACTAGGGATTCATCCACGCAAATATTTTTGCCGGGGGTCATGTCTTTGAAGGTACTGCAAAAAAATTTGGATTAGTGGCCGAATTTTGAGTAGGTTATCATAATCAGGATGATTTCAAGGAGGGCACTGGGTATTATTATTAAAAAGCAAAAACCTCATTATCATCTCATAACATGTTCTGGGCATACAAGATGAATAGACTGGTATATGATGTATAGGTTGAGTAGACCAGTAGGCATGGACTTCATTTTTTTTGTCAGTCCCATGTTCAAAGTAAGCCCAAGAAAAATTTTAAATTCCTCCACGGTGAGGGGTTTCTACGCAAATGGGTGGGCATATGATGAATTGGGATTGCTGGCTATTTATTGGCTGGCATACAGGTTACACTGCTCCACAATGTAATTTAACAGATCATTAGTAAAAAAAATAAATGAAAAAAACAAACTGAGGTATTATTTTCTGCTTGTATCTGAGAGCCTGGCTGTGTTGTAAAAGAGGGAATTGTAGGTTCTGCCAAATTAACAGGCAGCCACATGGGATATAAAAGCACATCTGGGAGGCTAGTATGGGCTCTACCTCATTGTGGACGGGAAACCCTGCATAGGATGTACTGGGATTGTTATCAATATACTGCTGAGCAAAAATGTTTGTCTAGTCTACCATGCATTGAAGTAAATTGTCAGGGAAAAAATATCAATTTCAGAAACATTTGCAGCAATAGTCTGCATACCTGGCTGTGCAGTGAAAGGGGGGATTGAAGCTGATCCTGAGTTGGAAGGCAGCCATAAAGGGTTTGCAAGGGTGTCAGGAAGATATGTTTGGGCCCTAATTCATGGGGTCTAGTGGTCTGGTGGGATGATGGGATGATCCAGTGTTGGTACTGGGCTTTTCATCCTGGGGTCTAGTGCCATTGGTGTCTGCTGATTGACCATTGGGGTGTATGCTTGAGCTTGCCTGCTCTTCAGAGCACTGTATCCTTTTAGGAGACACTGCTTCCTCCTCCGATTCGGTCACTGACCCACTACTTTCTACTGGCTCGTATTCAGAATCGGAATTGGATGGTAAGAGCTCCCCGCTGCTCTCTTTTCCGACATGCTGAGGATTTTTAGCTCCTCCTCACTAATAAAATATGTTTTGCACATTGTAGCCCTGATGATTGTGGCTGTATGAGAGGTAAACTGCTGATGGATGGCTATGATGGGTACACTGCTGATGGGCGGCAGTTGTGTCGACTCTGTGACAAGTACACTGATTAGGGTGCACTGATGGCTGTGGTGACAGGTACACCAATGGGCTGCACTGATGAATGCACTGACAGGTACACTGATGAATGCACTGATGGGCTGCACTGACAAGTACACTGACAATTAAAGTGATGGTGTGCACTGACAAATCCACTGATGGGCTGCACTGATGGACTGCACTGACAGATCCACTGATGGGGATGCACTGACAGATGCACTGATGGTGGCACTGACAGATTCACTGATGGTGGCACTGACAGATCCACTGATGGCACCACTGACAGATCCACTGATTGCAGCACTGACAGATCCACTGATGGGCTGATATGACAGATCCACTGATGGTGGCACTGACAGATCCACTGATGTGTTCACTAATGGCTCCACTCACAGATCAATTGATGGGCTGATCTGATAGATCCACTGACAGATCCACTGATGGGCTGATCTGACAGATCCACTGGTAACACTGACAGGGACTCTTTTTATTAGGGGCAGTTTGGTGAGCAGTAGTGAAAGGATTTAAAAAACTCACTGTTCCTAGGTTCTCCTTCTCACACAAGATTGGTGTGTGAGGAGAAGATAGCAACAGTGAGTGACCTCTGTGTGGTTATATTTATGATTGGCTGTGACCTGATCAAGTGGTAAAAAGCCACACGCATGCATGGCACGATGTACAGGACGTCATATGATGCCAAGTCACAGGGAGAAAAGGGCCGTCAATCTGCTATAGACCGGGCGGGAACATGTTAATCTATCCACTGCTATATGTGCTCCAGCTTGGGAGACTTTAAAAATTAAAGGTATGCCTAGTATACACAATGAAAAATCAGACGAAAAAAAAAACCCCTAATGATCAGAAACAAAAAAATACACTACAATACATTACATCACCGTGGAAAGCTGTATTCTGTCGTAAGAGAATTTTCGTAACTCTAGTAACCTATTTGTTTTCGATATGAAACTAGCATGCAAAAAAAAATGGACGATCATTTGTCTGATATTTTCACTGTGTGTACCAGGCTTTAGGACCGCAGTACACAGAGATGCCTTGACGTAGGAACTGCAGCTTACACATATATTTGCACATGAGTGCAAGCTAAACTGTCTGTTTTTAATTAATGGACAGATTCTTTTTTTTTTTTTGCAGACTGGCTAGTAAGTGTGCTGGGAAATTTTTGTTTGCTTGAGATGTGTGTTGCCATTCCATGTGCACCTTACTGAAAAGGTTGGGATGGCTGCCACTTTTTTGTACAGAAAAGTAAGGTCAGATCCTCAAAATGCTGTCAATATTTTAAAAAATAGCACTTACAGAGGAAGGCAGTTCACACTTACATATTTCAGCTGTGAAGGTACAGCTTGTATTTGGATTTGGTTTAAACTAAGGATGCTGATATACTAAAAATGCAACAGGGTTGATGTGGAGTGCAAAATCTGGTGCAGCTGTGCATAGAAACCAATCAGCTTCCAGTTTTTTTTTTCAAAGCTTAATTGAACAAGCTGAAGATAAAAGCTGATGGGCTACCATGCACAACTGCACCAGATTTTGCATTCTCCAGTTTAAGTAAATCAATCTAACAGACTAAATAATAAAACTTTTCCCTAAAACAAATAAATAACAATAAAATAAACAAAAAGATAACATAAAACCCACATAAAACCATAAAAAATGTCCCAAATATCCAAAATTCAAAAAATACAAAAATAATAAATAATCCAAAGAAATGATAATCCAAAAAAATAATAATCCAAAAACATAATCCAAAAAAATAATCCCCACAGGTGTAAATAGTAATTTTCTTTCTTCTTTCATCAAACACTCCTTCTCAATATCCGCAAATCCTGATGACAGTACACCTCAAAAAGAAAAAAACTTGACATAGTGTCATACCTTTTATATAATGCAACACACGTGCCACGCAGCATGCAAAAAACCTTTATAAATGTGTATACTCTATAGACGAGTATCTATACACATACAAATATTCTTATAGTGAATATAGATATAAGTGAAACATACTCATATAAAAAAGTGTCAAAAACACCATGTGTAAAAACAACTCCCAATTAACACTGCAAGTGTGTATCTCAGTGATCCCCTGAAACCAAAACAACACTCTCCAACTCATATGCTGATGGGTAATTACCCTATATCAAAAACAACAGGGCAGGACACCACTCTGGGTTAATTTCTCCTCCAACCGATTATATCCAAATGCTAGGGTTTTTCTTCCATTCTCAAGAAAATCCACAGTCACAGATAGTCTATAACATATCCTCCTTTATTAGTAACTCACATAAAATCTGGGTGAAAACAGCTCCTCCTCACAGGGATACAAGTGTGGACATATTCAGGGAAACATTGGCCACATGTTCCCACTTCCAAGATGGCCGCGATCGCACTTCTGGTCAACGTCGATACGTCTGACGTCACGTGTCACTGACGCGTTTCGTCACTTCCTATGACTTTTTCAGAAGGGTCTTTTTCAGACGCTTCTGAAAAAGTCATAGGAAGTGACGAAACGCGTCAGTGACACGTGACGTCAGACGTATCGACGTTGACCGGAAGTGCGATCGCGGCCATCTTGGAAGTGGGAACATGTGGCCAATGTTTTCCTGAATATGTCCACACTTGTATCCCTGTGAGGAGGAGCTGTTTTCACCCAGATTTTATGTGAGTTACTAATAAAGGAGGATATGTTATAGACTATCTGTGACTGTGGATTTTCTTGAGAATGGAAGAAAAACCCTAGCATTTGGATATAATCGGTTGGAGGAGAAATTAACCCAGAGTGGTGTCCTTCCCTGTTGTTTTTGATATAGGGTAATTACCCATCAGCATATGAGTTGGAGAGTGTTGTTTTGGTTTCAGGGGATCACTGAGATACACACTTGCAGTGTTAATTGGGAGTTGTTTTTACACATGGTGTTTTTGACACTTTTTTATATGAGTATGTTTCACTTATATCTATATTCACTATAAGAATATTTGTATGTGTATAGATACTCGTCTATAGAGTATACACATTTATAAAGGTTTTTTGCATGCTGCGTGGCACGTGTGTTGCATTATGTAAAAGGTATGACACTATGTCAAGTTTTTTTCTTTTTGAGGTGTACTGTCATCAGGATTTGCGGATATTGAGAAGGAGTGTTTGATGAAAGAAGAAAGAAAATTACTATTTACACCTGTGGGGATTATTTTTTTGGATTATTTTTTTGGATTATTATTTTTTTGGATTATCATTTCTTTGGATTATTTATTATTTTTGTATTTTTTGAATTTTGGATATTTGGGACATTTTTTATGGTTTTATGTTTTTATGTGGGTTTTATTTTATCTTTTTGTTTATTTTATTGTTATTTATTTGTTTTAGGGAAAAGTTTTATTATTTTGTTTAATTAGCCTTCAAGGGTGGAGGTGGATAACTTTTCTGGGTCATTATATGGTGATTTGTTGCTGTGTTTAAATACAATCTAACAGACTGTTCACTTTGCAATGAAAGTTGTACTTTGCATGGTTATTGTCCCCAGAGCATAGAGAATTAGGTGAATCTCTGCTAGCTTCCATCTCCTAATCCAGGGCAAGCAAAAATACTGCATTTTCTTGTTTGTTTGTTTGTTTTCCTTGTACATGATTCGGTACTCTTTGCAAAGTGAAATTTCACCACATTCACTAAGCTCTGGGTATGATTACCTTGCAAAGTGAACAGAACGTTCAGACTTCCACTTTAAAGCACGTGTACACATGCAAAAATACAATGCAAGACCATGAAATAAATGCTATTAATAAATAACTTTAACCACAATCCTGGTCCTCCTCTAGGTTTGGCAGGATTGAAGCTGCAGCTAAAATCACAGAGATTTCTACCTTCATACGGCCGCCTGAAATGGTACCATATATCAAACCACAGCACGCTTCACTAGACAGAAAATTATATACCCTTGTTATTCTTCGTCGGGCTAATATTAACTTTCTGATGTACATGGAACATACACCAGTTGGACTGTGAAATAATGCTAGGGCTGAGTGATTTATGTCTTTCCAGAAGAAAGAGACAATTTACTGGACTGAATTTTCTTTATCAACTGGTGCATTCCTCGTACTGTCTACTGCTGTAATGTGATTAGAGGAGAGCCATATTCTGATCACTAATGGATGTGGTCCCTTCTAGGGAAATACAAAGAGTGGCAGATACAGTTTCTCACCCCATACCAGCAAGGAGGAAGACTAAATGAAATTCATTGGAACCTGAATAAATGACCTTCGGCAGTCATGCTATTTTCTATTAGCCTAATGTGGAAAGAAGAGAAAAACAGTAAGCTCCTAATTTAATGCAAGTCCCCGAATATGTCTGGCAGGTAAAGCAATTTATCACTGTATAAATAAGCAGACATCAAATCCCTGACTAATATACTTAAGGGGTCAGTAAACTGGCAACTGTTCAGCCAACACTGCAAGGTAACAGTTTCCGTAACTAAGGACTTGGTGGCCATTATCTGAAAAATTTCCCTTTGATTTGGTAATTATGGGAAACTGTAAAGTACATCTGTGTAGTTTCACTTTACTGACACAACGTTATATTATGTAGCACTTGCATTAGCTACATACATAGAGAATGTTATTTAATGTGAAAGGGCTGCATTTCACTAAATTGTGCTAAAAATATTGTTGGATCTAAAACACTGTGCTTGGATTTAAAGCATAAATTCCGGGCAAACAGCAAAATACACAGATTAAACCCACACCAAGCAGCTATTTTACCTGCCAAATGATTTGTATTTCTGTCCATCTAGTTTTGAGAATAACACAGCTCTGCTTCACAACACATTCCTGTCTGGCAGGGTAGGGGAATTTTGACTGCTGCAGCTAAAGCAGGACTAAACCATATCCTTTTTCAGCCAAGGAAGCTGCCATCCTAGCCTATGTTTGATATGAAACTGCCATGGCGCTGCATATGTGATCAGTTATGACTCCAGCCATTTAATGGTTTGACAGTTTGGTGGACAGGACAAGCAAAAGTGACAGTTAGCCGTCCTGGCATGCTGTTAGATCAATGGGTTTAGTTCTTCTTTAACCTCCCTGACGGTATGATTATTTCAGATTTTTGGTGCTGAAAGTGGTACCATTATTTTGCATGGAAATTTGGCGTTTTATATTGTAGACCTGAAATTCTTAGGAATAACTCACTGAAATCTGTCTGAACAAGAGTCTAGTAAACATCCCAGGTAGGATAAAACTTGAACATGAAACACGAAATCATAAATTATAATTTAATAAATAATCATAAAAAATTATAATATAATAATAATACACTTAATTTAATAATATAATCAAACCAAAAACACTGAAATTTGAAATATAGCGCCAAGTTCGCACATCACTGAGCAAAGTCGCAAAATTGTTTTCAGTATCTGATGACGAATTTCCCCACGAATCATTATCACTCAATTCTGCAAGTGGTTATGATTTACTATCGCTGTTCTCTAGCTGGTCTAAAACCAGTTTTGACCTAAAGGGATGCTTTTTGGACACCATGGACGTTTCTCAGTTTCCAGGCAATAAAAACAGTAAAAATGCAGGCAGGGCACAGGACAAAGCACTCGGTACAAAATGTATGTGAAATGGTTTGATACAGTAATGTTATACTATGTGATTTTAGTGATTTTAGTGAATGTCACTTTTTGTCATTTTCAAATTTCCCGCCGTTCCGTCCCCTGTACGTCCTGCTCGCAGGGGATGGAACCCAGATGACAGATGCCAGCATCCACCAGATTACATTTCCGGGGACACTGCAGGAGGGACATCGTGGAAGCGTAGGACAAGGTAAGTGATCGAGGGATCCCGGAGCAGCGCCGCATGGTAAGCTCGGGGTTACCGCTTGTGGTACTGAAACTTTACCCCGAGCTACACTCGGGAATACTGCCAGGGAGGTTAAAGTGAAACTTTAGTCAGAAAATGAAGTCCTGCTAGATCACTTCAGGCTGGCCCAGTTTACAGGTATAGCTATGTAAAACATTAAAGTAAGTGCTATACTCTTCAAAATCCAATAATAAACTGTCTCACCCTGCTCTGCACATGCTCAGTTGCTCTCTATTTTTAAGCTGTGCCAAAAATCAGAGCCACACATATATATATATATATATATATATATATATATATATATGTGTATATATATATATATATATGTGTATATGTGATTTTGCATTTCCAGGTAGGGGGCATGCACGCGCACTGCCCTACCCACACTGCCATTGGCAGCTACAGCTGTCGACCACCGGGTCCCGGGTGGAAATTCCCCGCCAGCACCTGGTGATTGCCAAGGAGCACTGACAGGGGAGAGGTCTATATGTAAACAACACAGATCTCTCCCCTGTCAGCACCAGCATGCTGCTTTGTATTGCTCTGTATAGCAGAACAATACAACGCAGTATGCTTACATAGTAAAGCACACACAGTAAAACAGCACACAGTTAACCCTTTGATCGCCCCAGATGTTAACCCCTTCCTGCCCAGTGTCAATAGTACAGTGTCAGTGCTTTTTATTAGCACTGTTCACGGTATTAGTGTCACTGGGGATGTCAGTGGCAGTTAGTCTGTTCCCCCCCAGTGTCTGAATGCCTGCCGCAGTCCCGCTATAAGTCACTGATCACTGCCATAACTAGTATGAAATTAAAAAAAAAAATTCCAGTATATATACTGCATTTTTAGACGCTATAACTTTCACATAAACCAATTAATTTCCACGTACTGGGATTTTTTTTAGCAAAGACATGAAGCAGAATACATTTTGGCCTAAATTTATAATGCAATTTGATTTTTTATTTTTTTTACTGGATATGTTTTATAGCTAAACCTAAAAAATATAGGTTTTTTTTTTTTCAAAATTGTCTTTCTTTTTTTGTTTATAGAGCATAAAACTAAAAACTCAGAGGCAATCAAATACCTCCAAAAGAAAGCTCCATTTGTGGGAAAAAAAGGACATTAATTTCATTTGGGTGCAGCGTTGCATGACCATGTAATTGTCATAACAACATAAAGTAACACAGTGCCTTATGGCAAAAAATGGCCTGGTCAGGAAGGGGGGGTAAATCCTCTGGAGGGCAAATGGTTAATGTGGAATTTCTGTGATGTGGTTCCCTGCTAAAGAACATTATATTTTATCAAGTTATTATGGGTAAAGTTCCAATTTAAGCACAGATTTACAAAGATTCCCTACCCCCACCTGTGACTGTGAAAAGAGAGGCAGAAGGCTGTTAAGCTCATCTGTCTATCACTCTGCTCCAAGGGTGGACTGACCATTTGGAAACTTGGGCACTGCCCAAGGGCCCGGGTCAGTAAGGGGCCCCATGAGATGCCCCTGGTACCTTTTTCATAGGCTTTTTTGAGTTTGGGCAAGGACACAGGGGCCCCATGATCCCCTATTGCCCGGGGGCCCCAGGAGTTGTCAGTCCGCCCCTGCTCTGCTCTCTCCTCCTATCAGCTTGCACTAAACCTTGTTATCACTGAATTCTTTTGCTGCTTTCCAGTCTTAACAGTGATTCAATGCATTGTGTAGCATAGTGTAGACTTATTTTCCCATTTGTTCTTTTCCTTTTATTTGTAGACTTCCTTTCACCTGGCACAAACAATTATTCCATGGTCAAATTTACCTCGATCTTCCCCGTTCTAATGTCTGGTCAAACAACAACTGAACTTGACTAAATCTAAATGGTTTATGTACTGAGTTTCAGCCTCGTTAACAATGTTTTGCAAAGCAGTGAATCATAAGTAGAAATCCTTAATGGAAAGGCAACCGAGTGTATTTCCTATCATTCAAATGCGAAAGGTAACCTCCCTGAAACTCTCCTCAAAGTCTGTTTCCTTCACCCCTCTTCTCCACTCCACAATCTGTATATATCACCCTCACTTCTGTCCTCCCCTTATCACTGCATTTATCATCTCCTCCTAATTCTAATCCCACATGCTAATAAAGCCCCCATGTCCCCTCATATAAATGTCACTCTTATATTAACTCTCTCACACTTCTGCTTCTCTTAACCTCTGGAGACATATCCCCAAACCCTGGCCTCCTTTATTTAACTGCAACCAACGCACCCATCACCCTGTGACGTCTGGCAGCAGCTGCAATCCACAAAATTTAGTCTCCATTTCTCTTCTTCCCAAAACCAGTCCACCCTTCTCCTGAGTGCTCTGGAATGATCTCTTTGTCTGCAACAAACTCACATCTGTTCACGACCTCTTTGTCACTAACTCCTTTCATTTAATTGCTGTCACCGAAACCTGGCTTCATAAATCTGACACTGCTTCTCCTGCTTCCCTCTCCCAAGGTGGTCTTCTCTTGACTCACTCCCCCAGAATCAGTGGACACAAGGGAGGTGGAATGGGAATCCTCCTATCCCCATAGAGCACCTTTCAGGTTCTTCACTCTCCTCCCTCTCTGTCCCTCTCATTGTTCAAAGCTCACTGTGCACGTCTATTTTCTTCAATTTCTTTAAGAATTACTGACATCAACCAGCCCCCTGGACCATTATCAATTGTCCATGATGACTTCTCTGCCTGGCTGCCCTACTTTCTCTCTTCTGAAATTCCCATAATCATCCTCGGTGACTTCAACATCTCTGTTAATACTAATACTCCTGCTACTTCTAAACTTCTTAGTCTAACCTCCTCATTTGACCTGAAGCAATGGGTACATGCTTCTACTCACTCTGAAAGCAACACACTTGACCTTGTATTCTCCTTCCTATGCACTCCATCCAATCTCTTCAACAATCTTTTTTTGTCTCTATGATTACCACCTTATTAGTTTCACTTTCTCCGTTTTCCACCACCTCTACCTCCAACTGCCAAACAATTAACCGTAGATACCTTCGCAACTTTAACCTTTCTCTCCTCCACTGTGCTACTATCCACCTCTATGCTAATATCTCACTCCTGTTTTGCCCCAATCTAGCCACTTCTATCTACAATAGATCCCTGTCCTCCACCCTAAAAGAGCTTGCACCTCTCACTTCACACAGAATCAGGCCCGAAACCCCCACAACCCTGGCAAACAGACAATACCACAAATCTCAAAAAACGTAGCCACGCTCTTGAGCATCTGTGGCATAAGACTAGGTCCCACAAAGTCTTCAACCAATATAAAACTGCCCTCCAAAAATACAACTCTTGCCTCAACACTGCCAAGCAGACCTATTTTATCACTCGCGTTAACACTTTCTCATCCAATCCGCGTCAACTCTTCTCTACCTTTAACTCTCTTCTTCATCTTCCACTGCCCCCACCCATTAACTCACTCACTGCCCAGGAGATTGCCAATCACTTCAAAAATAAGATTGATGCAATTTGTAATGAAATGTCCACTCTACAGATAACTCAACCCACGTAACACCCCATGTTCACAGGTACACACAACATTACCCTTATTTAACCCTGCTATTACAGACGAGGTTGCTAAACTTCTTTCTAATGCTGACCTAACCACCTGTCCCCCGGACCCTATTCCCTCTCAAATACTGTGGTCACTCTTTGACTCTATCTTACACTCTAACTCACATCTTCAATCTCTCCCTTTCTTCTGGCACCTTTCCCAACAATCTAAAAAATGCTGCCAGTCACCCAATGAATTAAATTCAAAATACTAACAACAACTTACAAAGTCATCCACAACTTGGCTCCCAGCTACATCACTAACCTAGTTTCAAAATACCAACCAAATTTCACTCTCCGTTCCTCCTAAGACCTCCTGCTCTCTAGTAGCCTTGTCATCTACTCCCATGCTCACCTATAGGACTTCTCCCAAGCCTCTCCCATCCTATGGAATTCCCTACACCAGTCTGTCCGACTATCTCCTACTCTGTCCATTTTTAGGCAATCCCTGAAAACTTTTCTCTTCAGAGAAGCCTATCCTGCCTCCACCTAACAACTGTATATGTATTTTCTCCATCTGCTCATCCCCCCCAGTTATTACCTTTTGTATCACTTGACCCTCCTCTTGTAGATTGTAAGCTCTAATGAGCATGGCACTCTGATTCCTCCTGTATTCAACTGTATTGTAGCTGTACTGTTTGCCCTAACATTGTAAAGTGTTGCACAAACTGTTGGCGCTGCATAAACCCTGTATAATAATAATAATACAAAAATAATAATAACCTCCAACCAAATCTCATAATAAGCTATTTTGCAAATTGTTTTGGATGGATTGTTTAGAGAAAATAAATCTTGTTCCCTGAAAATTTGATCCCCTAGCAAAAAATATTATACACAATTACATCAATCTTGAAAATGAGTTACAACTGTCAGTACCACAGTTTCTGCCCCTTTTAGCTAAAAAACACACACCCCCTAAAACACATAATCTAATTTAATGTGTTTACTAGCAACTGTAGCACTCCTTCAAGGAAATACAATTGCTAGTTAGCTTCCAGTTGTATAATAAGGTCAGACTCTGGCTAATTATGTCTTTGTTTTTTACAGTACCTAGAGGTATCCAGATGGAAACAGATGCCCTTAAATGGATTTCAGGTTAATTGTACATAAAGCTGTAGACATCAAATTAGTAAACTGGGTTTATGTCTTCAGGAAGACACAGCTTACAGTGAGCTGATTACTGTGATGACATTATGTGTCCATTTATATATACAGTACCTTTTGCTTTAAATGGCGTTCAGTAAGATTAATCAAGGATAAGAGAGTTTTGGAGCTGGCCTAAAGGTTTACAACTTTCCCTTGCCATTGCTTTAACTGAACTGAAACTTAAAATTTTGTTAACACAGAAAATACAATTCTCTTGGACCTACAGGTGAAACTCAGAAAATTAGAATATCATTCAAAAGTTAATTTATTTCAGTAATGCAACTTAAAAGGTGAAACTAATATATGAGAGACTCATTGCATGCAAAGCAAGACAGTTTAAGCTGTGATTTGTCATAATTTTGATGATTATGGCTTACAGCTCATGAAAACCCCAAATCCACAATCTCAGAAAATTAGAATATTGTGAAAAGGTGCAATATTCTAGGCTCAAAGTATCCCACTCTAATCAGCTAATTAAGCCATAACACCTGCAAAGGGTTCCTGAGCCTTTAAATAGTCTCTCAGTCTGGTTCAGTAGGAATCACAATCATGGGAAAGACTTCTGACCTGACAGTTGTGCAGAAAACCATCATTGACACCCTCCATAAGGAGGGAAAGCCTCAAAAGGTAATTGCAAAAGAAGTAGGATGTTCCCAAAGTGCTGTATCAAAGCACATTAATAGAAAGTTATGTGGAAGGGAAAAGTGTGGAAGAAAAAGGTGCACAAGCAGCAGGGATGACTGCAGCCTGGAGAGGATTGTCAGGAAAAGGCCATTC
This sequence comes from Staurois parvus, assembly GCF_062004578.1. NCBI lineage: Eukaryota > Metazoa > Chordata > Amphibia > Anura > Ranidae > Staurois > Staurois parvus. Next base: position 5,647,737 of record NW_028317867.1, on the reverse strand, counting down.
AAAAGTGTTGGGGACTTTCACAAGGAGTGGACTGAGGCTGGAGTCAGTGCATCAAGAGCCACCACACACAGACGGATCCTGGATATGGGCTTCAAATGTCATATTCCTTTTGTCAAGCCGCTCCTGAACAACAAACAACGTCAGAAGCGTCTTACCTGGGCTAAAGAAAAACAGACCTGCATCTCATTTGTAAACCAAGGACCCAGAGTATGGAGGAAGAATGGAGAGGCACACAATGTAAGATGATTGAAGTCCAGTGTGAAGTTTCCACAGTCTGTGTTGATTTGGGGAGCCATGTCATCTGCTGGTGTTGGTCCACTGTGTTTCATTAGGTCCAGGGTCAACACAGCCGTCTACCAGGATATTTTGGAGCACTTCATGCTTCCTTCCACAGACGAGCTTTATGGGGATGCCGACTTCATTTTCCAGCAGGACTTGGCACCTGCCCACACTGCCAAAAGCACCAAAACCTGGTTCAATGACCGTGGGATTACTGTGCTTGATTGGCCAGCGAACTCACCTGACCTGAACCCCATAGAGAATCTATGGGGCTTTGCATAGAGAAAGATGAGAGACATGAGCCCGAACAATGCAGATGAGCTGAAGGCCGCTATTGAAGCATCCTGGTCTTCCATAACACCTCAGCAGTGCCACAGGCTGATAGCTTCCATGCCACGCCACACTGAGGCAGTAATTGCTGCAAAAGGAGCCCAAACCAAGTACTGAGTACATATGCATGCTTTTTTTTCAGAGGTCCGATATTGTTCTATGTACAATCCTTGTTTTATTGATTGCATGGAATATTCTAATTTTCTGAGATTGTGGATTTGGGGTTTTCATGAGCTGTAAGCCATAATCATCACAATTATGACAAATCACGGCTTGAACTATCTTGCTTTGCATGTAATGAGTCTATCTCATATATTAGTTTCACCTTTTAAGTTGCATTACTGAAATAAATGAACTTTTGCACGATATTCTAATTTTTTGAGTTTCACCTGTAGTATATACATTAGAAGAACCTAAAGTAGTTTTGAGCTTAAAAAGTGAATATTTGCTATCTTATAAGGACATCTAGAAGTGTTAAAGGATAAGTTCACCTTTCATAACATGTTACACCCATATTCAGGGTGTAACTTGTAACATGTTACGAATGGACCAGCCTCCGATCTTCCCCTCTCCCCGTTGTGACAGCTAGTGAGGATTTTCTCCTCCCCACTAGCTGTCACAATTAAAAAAAACAAGTCCATGCAGGGCTCTGCTGATCTCTGGTGCAATGCTTTAGAGGCTCCAGAAAGAAAAAAAAATAAATGCACAATTGTTTACCTACAAAAAAATTAGCATTTATTATTTTTTGTAAAAAGGGGGAAATTATTCTTTCCACAAGCAAATACCTATATGTCTTGTGAGCCAAGCTATGTCTACTAAATAACCACCCTAAAACACAAATTATTCTTTAATTGTGTCCAAGCAGTATTTGGAAAACTCTGACTTTTGTCTTAAATCCCACTTAAAAAAAGCAAGGCACTACCTGCTGTGTAGTCTAAAAGCTGCATATACACAGTGTAGAATCTGCTGACTTGAAGGGGCTACCTAATAATAACTTGATCAATGCTTGTATTGTATTAAGTGAAGCAATGAGACCCCGACACCCCTGAGGATACATGAGCAAATTATCAACAATAATGAAAGGGTCACTGCAATAAACAGATACTGAAGATGCTTTAAATTGCTTATAAACCCTATCAATAAACTTCTCTTATTTGCTACTTTTTGATTTGTTGAATAAACTTTTGAAAGGATTGTTTTTCAAAAGGAATGTGCCATATAAGGAAAAGATCCGCCACCCTAGGTTCAATAGTGTTCTTTATTAATATTCAGAATTTATGCTCAAAAATGACATGCTTTCAACCACACTTTCTTATAGATGTGGGCATTACATATTTCATAGCTGTTCCTATCATAATATCAGGAAGTAGTTTAGTTTTAGTGTCAACTGAAAGCATTTTAATATGAAGTACTATGCTAACTCTCAGGGGCATCCCTAGGGTTGGTGTCACCCGGTGCTATAACAGTTGGTGACACCCCCTCCGACGATCCACGCAGGATAGTTCAGATCTGCAGATTGAGCATAATGGATCGGAGTCCGATCCATTATGCCCCCCAATTCGCAGATCCGATCCATCCTGCGAGGATCGTCGGCATGCAACCTATACGGGGTGACACCGGACCCGCTCCACGAAAAGGTAAGTTGTAAAAAAAGCCGACGATCCCCGCAGGACGGATCCAATCAGCAGGTGCGGCGCAGACCCCCCGCACCTGCCTCGGGATGCCACTGCTAACTGTAATGTGAGAAATGTGATCTATCTTGTCACATTGTGCCATGCACTAGTTGAAATTTGCAGTATATAGGATGTACAAGTTACAAAAGCCTATGAAAGGTACCAACGGAATCTCATGGGGCCCCTACTGACCCCGAGCTCTCGGGCAGTGCCCGAGTGCTTGAATGGTCAGTCCGCCCCTGACCTCTACTTATCTCATCCTCCCTCCATAACCCCTTCTTGTGCATATGCAGAGAGAAAAGGAAGTTATCATCCCACAATCTTTCTGGCAAAATCAACAGATGTTTATTGTAATATTGAGTTTTAGCAGCAAGAATAATATTGACTGAACTTTTACTTACAGTGATGAACAGAAGTATTTGAACACCCTGCTATTTTGCAAGTTCTCCCACTTAGAAATCATGGAGGGGTCTGAAATTCACATTGTAGGTGCATTCCCACTCTGAGAGACAGAATTAAAAGTAAAATTCAGGAAATCACATTGTATGATTTTTAAAGAATGTATTTGTCTTGCACTGCTGAACATAAGTATTTGAACACCAGAGAAAATCAGTGTTAATATTTGGTACAGAAGCCTTTGTTTGCAATTACAGAGGTCAAACGTTTCCTGTAGTCCTTGACCAGGTTTGCACACACTGCAACAGGGATTTTGGCCCACTCCTCCACACAGATCTCCTCTAGATCTGTCAGGTTTCGGGGCTGTCGCTGAGCAACACGGAGTTTCAGCTCCCTCAAAGATGTTCTATTGGATTTAGGTCTGAAGACTGGCTAGGCCACTCCAGAACCTTGATATGCTTCTTACGGAACCACTTCTTGGTTATCCTGGCTGTGTGCTTCGGGTCGATGTCATGTTGGAAGACCCAGCCACGACCCATCTTCAATGCTCTGACTGAGGGAAGGAGGTTGTTGCTCAAAATCTCACAATAAATGGCCCCATTCATCCTCTGCTTAATACAATGCAGTCGTCCTGTCCCCTTTGCAGAAAAGCACCCCCAAAGCATAATGTTACCACCCCCATGCTTCACAGTAGCGATGGTGTTCTTGGGATGCAACTCATCCTTCTTTTTCCTCCAAACACGACGAGTGAAATTTAGATCAAAATGTTCTACTTTGGTCTCATCTGACCACATGACTTTCTTCCATGCCTCCTCTGGATCATCCAGATGGTCATTGGCAAACTTCAGACAGGCCTGGACATGTGATGACTTGAGCAGGGGAACCTTCCGTGCAATGCATGATTTGAAACCATGACGGCGTAGTGTTCTACCGACAGTGACCTTTGAAACTGTGGTCCCAGCTCTCTTCATGTCATTGACCAGCTCCTCCCTTGTAGTTCTGGGCTGATTCCTCACCTTTCTTATCATCAGTGATACCCCACGAGGTGAGATCTTGCATGGAGCCCCAGTCTGAGGGAGACTGACAGTCGTCTTTAGCCTCTTCCATTTTCTAACAATTGCTCCAACAGTTGATCTGTTTTCACCAAGCTGCTTGGCAATTGCCCCGTAGCCCTTTCCAGCCTTGTGGAGGTCCACAATTTTGTCTCTGGTGTCTTTTGACAGCTCTTTGATCTTGCCCATGGTAGTAGTTGGCGTCTGACTGACTGTGGGTGGACAGGTGTCTTTAAAGAGCTCAGACAGGTGCTACTAAGTTAGATTAATGACTGGAGTAGAGGTGGACTTTTTAAAGGCACAGTAACAGGTCTTTGAGAGCCAGAATTCTTGCTGTTTCTTAGGTGTTCAAATACTTATGTTCAGCAGTGCAAGACAAATAAATTCTTTAAAAATCATACAATGTGATTTCCTGAATTTTGTTTTAAATTCCGTCTCTCAGAGTGGGAATGCACCTTCAATGTGAATTTCAGACCCCTCCATGATTTCTAAGTGGGAGAACTTGCAAAATTGCAGGGTGTTCAAATACTTCTGTTCCTCACTGTACATAGCACACTCCCTCAGACAAAACCTTTTGACAGCCCAATTCTATATTAAAGCAGACCTTGCAGTATAATGCAAGGCCCAATTATTAGATCAGACCCACTGCAAAATTGCTGCATGATAGTACTTAAAGTACTTCAAGACGGACACTTTCACCCCCTTCCTGCCCAGGCCAATTTTCAGCTTTCAGTGCTATCACACAATGAATGACAATTGCGCGGTCATGCAACACTGTACCCATATGAATTTTTTAGCATTTTTTTGAGACAGATAATACTTTATTTTGGTGGTATTTATTCACCACTGGGATTTTTATTTTTTTGCTATATAAATGAAAAAGTCCGAAATTTATTTTAAAAAAAGTGTTTTTCTTATAAAATTTAGCAAATAAATAATCTTTCTTCATAAATCTTGGCCAAAATGTGTTCAGCTATCTTTTTAGTAAAAAAACAAATAACCCAAATTAGTTTATAACCAAAAATTATAATTTTTCACAATTTATTTTTTACATTATTTTTTTTTTATATTATTATTTATGGGGTTTTTTTGGGGTTTTTTTTAACATACTGTCACCCTAGCAGTACAGTGTCATCATAGTGACACTGAGCTACTTGTGGGGGGTGATGAAGAATTTTTTTTCTTTTTTTAAACTGATTTCTTTTACACCCATAAAAGCTGTAAAAGCAATAATTTCTATTTCTCTCTGGCTGCATTCCTGCAGCCATTAAGAAATACTGTGCGAGCTGTGATTGGTCACAGCTTGTCACATGGTACAAGGCTCTTGTGAATAGCCTTGTACCATGTGATTTCACAAGTAGTAAGCAATGATTTCAGGAAGTGACATCTTGTTTGCTACTGCTCGTGTGATCACTGATTGGCCAATCAGTGATCACATGAATCGGGACCTCACACAGAGGTCCCATACAGCGATCAGTCACAGCGGGCACCGGATCATGGTGCTGCGCGCTCCCAGGGAGCGTGCACAGGCAGTGAATGCGGGTGATGTTTAGAAACGTCAACCCGCTTTGGCAGTGCTCCTGTCTGGCCATTTATAGACATGGGCCAGATATATTTGTATGCAGGGGTACCTTTTTTAATGTTATCACTGTCCCTTATGGCATGTGCTATGTGGTAGCCCTGGGCCCAGTGCCTTTATAAGGTGGGAGGAGAAGTTTAGTAAAGTTTATGAACAGCCACCACAATGCCTGATTATTGTCTATTTATGAAAGAGAAGCCAAGTAATATATTTAAAAGGATCCAAACAGCAGCACAGCTGAAGGAATAGAGTGCAGAGCTGAAGAAATACTTTACTATGTAAAGTGAAAACTTGGAGCTGGTGATGGTAAGGAGAAGTGTTTGTCCTCCGGGTGGGGTGAGAAAAATTCCCCATCAATGCATCATGTGCCAGGTGGCTTGGGCCCCATGTCTCATGGGCCTTCAGCGTTCAGCTAGATCTACAGATCCCTGACCTGTAATCATTTGATAGTGTGCTTCAGGCATGTGGGGAGTTAACAGGGATGTAGATCAGAGACTGGAGTGAAGAGGGTCTAGGACCCGCCATCGTGCATGTGTGTGGCAGACATGAGGTCTGTCTTGAGCATCAGGACTGGGAAGTAGTTCACAGCTTACTTGCAGGGTGACTCATTTATTGTAGGGCCTAACTGGTAGGGTCAGCAATCTGAAGTAGCAAGGGGGTACCTACACACTTAACCTGCCTCCATCTTCAACCATCAGCATCTAGGTGAGGGTGACAGCAAGATCCTGCAACTGATGAGAGCTCCAAATCTCATAAGAAAGTGCTCTTGCAATGGACTAGAGTGTCTTCTCACAAGATTTGGGGATGTCATGCCTTGCAATGCAGAAGACAGGGATTATGTAAAAAATCCAACTTTTTTCCTTACAAGTATATTTTTTTTTATCATGCAGCAATTCTTATAAGGAAAGGGGGTCTGACTCTAATACGCAGACATTATACTGCAAAGTCCACTTTAGACATTCTTCTAACAAGGGCAACCTTATCTTGGAATTCTGTTCTAAAATGGTTAGTAACAGTAGGAATAGGTTTATTTATATATCCGCCAATCTTCTTTTTTGATCTTTAAGCAGAACACTGCAAAAACGTCTTTACATGTCCTTGTTTCTGATTTCCTACCTTCAATGAATATGTCATCTATTTTCTGGTTTACTCAGTAGTTACTCTGAAATAGCCTATTTATTTTCAAATCAAAGTTAATTCTCTTTAGTTTCCTGTTTGTAAGACCAGTGGTTGCTATGCCTCCTATTCCTCCAGCCACTGGTCTTAGCACATCCCTTCTGTAGTTCTCCAGGAAGCAGTGATGTAATTCAGTCCTACTTGCAGTGGTGGGAGACTCTCAGACACATTCAACATGTACAGACCTTGTGTACCTGCCCACATTTACTACAACTCCCTGTGGTTGATGGGAACTGTAGTTTCCTTTTACTGCAGAGAGAAAGAAGAGGATATGATATAATCCCTGCTGTTACACCTCTTCCTTGGCAGAACAGATACTTTTATCTTTTGAATTACAGAGATGAGGTCATGAAAATTCAATTAGACTGTCCTCCTAAATGGTACGGTTTTTCAAAACTGTATTAACTGTTTGGTGTTTTGTGTAGGGGGGGGTGTACCAATGGGTGATTTTTTGCCTCTGCCAGAGTTCTTCTTTAAGCATTAATACGGGTCTCTTGGAGGCAAAAAAACACAATTGTAGCCCTACTCGTACCTTAGGCTGTTTTTTTGGACCAGAAGAGGATTTCTGTTGGAAAGAGAAAGACGGAATATACCACTTGCTAATTATAACAGATGGATAACAAAATCTCCTGGGCAATTGTGGCCAATGATATATTACAAGGAAATAGAAAAATAGGAACATAAGGCCCACAAATCCTGTTCCTGTGTCACAATATTGACATCCTGCTTATTGATAAGATATGTCACCCAGCACTTCAGTATCCAAAAACAGTGCTCTCCAGGTATATGGTCACATTCATGGAAATGGTGGACCCTAGTAATAGAGTGGGATCTTCCAGGCACATAAAGGACTTTTCTGTGGTGCTTTTTCCTGGGGTAGAACTTTAGTTTAAAAAAGTTAGTAAAGATGACAAGTTTACTTTAAAATGTATTTGAAGCCTTTAGTTTTTTTAACTTTGGATAGCATTACATAGTTACATAATTAGTAAGGTTGAATAAAGACACAAGTCCATCCAGTTTAACCTGTGTGGGTGTGTGTTTTTATGTCAATACAATTTCCCACATCTCTGCATATTGCATACACTAAGATGCCCATCTAAGAGGTTTTTTTAATTGACATTGCCTGATAACACCATCAACTGTAGAAGAGAGTTCCACATCCTTACCCCTCTGCCAGTAAAGAACCCCTTACGCAGACTACGGTTAAACCACTTCTCTTTTGACTTTGAGTTTTTGAGATTAACATTGAGTGCCAATGTGTCCTCTTAACTGACCTGAGACTGAAAAGTTTTCTGTAATAAAGAACAAAAAACAGCGCACCAGCCTTGCGCATTACCTCAGCGACAAGAATTTTATTGAAGGATAAAACAGATGTATACTCACAAACGTCACCATTTCATAAGCATGTGTTATCCAATACTGGACAATCAGACCAGAGTCATGTGCGAGTCCCAATTGGAGGAAGACCCTATAGAATGGCTGACGCTTTTCGAAGGGGGAGCTCCTCTCCCTCAGAACCATTTTGACCAAATGTCAGCCTCCCTTATAAAAAATGCCTTCACTTATCTAGATAACAGCTCACTTCCTCATAGAATAATACTATTCCCCACATTGGCGTTTTTTATCAATCAGCTGATACATTCCAGTCACTAAGCTGTCCAGAAAAACTAGGAATAATGGCCTGGCCATAACTTGGCTAAGTTCTTTGAGGACTCTTGGGTGTCATGTGGTCCTGGTGATTTATTTATGTTGTTTTTCAAGGCTTTTTTGGACATTGACTTCTGTTAGCCACAAGGGTACATTCTGTGTCATGTTACTAACAATACGGTGAAGGTACATGTCCCTAACGGGACACAAACTGCAAACAAATAGATATGTATTTTAACCGTTCCAACCCCATTCAAAATTAGAAAAGTTCTCAAGTTTTCACTTTAAATACACTTTTAAATTGAAAGTGATTATAATTCTGCTGGTAATTATCACAAAAAACATTGCATACAAAACATGTGTTTGCCAATTGATAATGAATCAAGCTCTAATTACATGTCATATTGAGTGACAATTATAATAGAACTAAATGCTTTGATGTATTAAGTAGAATATGGTTTACCAAGGTCACAGAGTCAGCAAAAAAGCTCAGTTTTTCTCCTTAAACACCAGAAATATGTGCTAGTATTCAGTGCAGCTGCATATTTCTATCTGAAATCTATTCATATTATGCACATACATTATGTGATTTGCTGGGCACTTAAACGCTTTGCAACAGCACACTTGATTTATTGAATTAGTGTCTAGGCATTGCTTTTACCTTATTGATTTCTCTCTGGATCACTGGGGAGCAATAAATTAGATTAGGAGCTCACTCTTACCATACTGTGCCCTTGTTTCTCACAGCTCCAATATGCAGCCCCAGCTTTGTCAGATTAGATTATTTTTGCACCTAATTTGCCACATCCCCATCATTTATATCTACACAGATATAGAGATAACCCTTTTCAGTTCCACACCAGTTAAAGCAATGTTTGTGAAAGCAAGCAAAAGCAAAGGACAATAAAATTAATTTCCAGCAGGTAAAGATAGGAGATAAGCACGTGCACGTATATTCAGGTAAAAATGCTGTTTGTCAGGAGATCTCTTAACATACACACTCAGTGCTTCTGCTCTACCTTTGCAAGTCAAAAGCCCACTCAGTAAACAAAATAAATAGTGATTGCGCAATATATATAAAAAGCCAAGTTATAAAGGACAGGTGATATTAATTAAAAGTCCATGACCATTATATCGAGTCTATAGATGGTGTCATGAATCCATGAAACTGGAAAAACTGGAAGGACTAGAAGGTGCTGGCAGCATCTGCAATTCTCATCCAAAAATCACGTTCTGGGTACCCTTGCTGAGCAACCATGTAAAACAAAGTAACAGAAGAGAGAAACTCCACTATCTCTAATTGAGATAGTGGCACTTTTTACAAGTTATTTGTTTTACAAGTCAAAAGCTCACCTTAGCAGGAAATCCTAGATGAGGGAAGGAACCCATTAAAATGGACATAACTGACTACAGCATGATGTAGTCCACATTAAACCTGATGTAATGCAGAATAAAGGGTATCTATAGCCAAAACTTTTTTTTTTTACTGTTGGATAGAGTGGGTGTCAGGAACCATAAACCGAGTGGAGACAGAAAGTGCAGTTAAAATCACACCTTTAATGAAATAGCAAAGATTACACAGTTCAGGAATGTAGTCAAAACAGAAGCCAGATTTGGTTGCCAGAGCGAGTGATCAGATGAGCCAAGGCCAGGAAACTAGAAGTCAGCATAGCCAGGAGCCAAAAATCAGGAACAGGAACTAAAAGAGAAGTCAGTCAGACTGAGTTGTACACAGGAACACAGGCAGGAACATACTGGAGATCATAGACCATGCAATGACAAGGAGGAAATGAGCTAAGCTGCTTAAAGGGCTGGCTGAAGGCTGGACTAATGAGGCAGGTACTGGTATCCAGGTGAGTCTCTGTGGAGACAATGAGTAGTTGGTAATTAACTGACAGCTGAGCAGCTTAAGAGCACTGAAAGAAAAAGCTGCTCATTAAGAAGCAGGACCCCAGCCCTGACAGTACCCCCTCCTTAATGACCCCTCCCCCTCAGGGGGCACCAGGCTTGAGGGGAAAATGGAAATGGCAAGCAAAGAAATGGCAGGAGTATGAGTATGAAGATGAAACTCAAGAGCATTCCTTTGGTGTCAGGGCAGGGCTGTGGAACGGACAGGTAGGCCTAGTGGCAGGGTAACGCTCTGACTGACGAAAACCACCACCAACAGACCGAAGTCCCTCAGGGCGCGGAGTCTAAGTCCCAGGCTGCCCTTCACCAGGGCCCCTGATGGTGGGGATGGACTTGACGCAGCCAGGAACCAGGTCGCGGCCCCCGAGACACCCCGGCTGCGGTAATGGCCGCCTCCAATGGCGTGTAGCTGGTAGGAATGACAATAGCGTAGTCAGGCAGGCCGGGTTGACAACAACGGGACAAAATGGTACAGAACAGTAGACAAGAATCACAGGTCACGGGCCGAGTTCAGCAACAGAGGGTCAGATCAAAGGAAAACACAGAGAATGGTCTAGTCACAAGCCGAGTCAGATACCTGAAGAGTCACGAGAGTATACACAGAGCTGTAGCAACACAAAGACACAAGACACAAGTGCAAAGAGCATGTGCGGATCACAGGCTTATATGTACTCAGCCACACCCCTCTGGGGGATGGACCTCAGAGACCTGAAGGCATAAAAGACTCCCACCATGCTCTTCAGAAACCCAAGATGGACGCCAGCACATGAAGCTGCACAATCTCTGGGAAAAGGTAGGACCTTGACATTTGGACCGTAATTCCTCCAGTGGACTAGATATTGTATGCGTCCACAAAGCCTACAGGAGTCAGTGATAGATTGTATCTCATATTCCTCATTATTTTCAACCTGAAACAGATGAGGGTGGTACCGATGTGCTATAGCGGTTACACACCAAAGGTTTTAATAAGGAAACATGGAATATGTCAGAAATACGCACGTTGGAAGGAAGATCTAGTGCGTATGCCACTGGGTTAACCCTACGGAGTATGTGGAAAGGCCCAATATACCGAGGCACCAGTTTTAGTGAGGGAACATGGAGTTGGAGGTTACAGGAAGACAGCCAGACCCTCTCCCCAACTTAGTAGGAGGGTGCAGGTAGGCGTCGGTGGTCAGGATGGAGTTTGTACCTATCTCTGTAGTGTTTCAAGGATTCTTAGATCTACAACCAAAGATGTTCCTCTAATGCAGAAATTCCCTGTGGAACAAATGTATCAGGCAACATGGATGGCTGGAACCCATAGTTTGGATAAATGGATATAATTGGGAGGCTTCATTGATGGCAAACTCCACCCAAGGTAAAAGATCCAACCAGTTGTTATGGTGGTCAGAAATAAAGCAAGATAGGAACTGTTCCAAGGCTTGGTTGGCCCGTTCGGCAGCCCCATTGGACTGCGTGTGATATGCTGAGGAGAAGAAAAGCTGAATTCCCAACTGTGCACAAAAGGCTCCCCAAAACTTGGATACAAACTGGCTACCCCTGTCCTAGACGGTAACTTTAGATAACCCATGTAACCAAAAGACCTCCCGGACGAATATTGATGACAGTTTTCTGGATGTAGGCAATTTCTTTAGTGGAATACAATATGACATTTTCAAAAATCGGTCAACCACTATAAGAATAACTGCATTGCCCTGGGAGTTAGGTAAATCCACAATAATATCAATAGGCAAGTGGGTCCAAGGCCTCTCTCCACTGGGTATGGGTTGTAGAAGGCCTACTGGAATGTGTTGGGTTGTTTTATTTTGATCACACACAGGACAAGCAGCTACAAAGGTGGTTACATCAGCACAGAGACTAAGCCACCAGAATTGTTGAGACTTAGGCCATTTGAGTAGATTTTTTCCTGGGTGCCCTGCTGCTTTGGAAGAATGGTAGGTCTAGAGCAAAGCAGTACAGAGATTCTCAGGGACAAAGCAGCAGTCATGAGGTTTTCCAGGAGGAGAATGGATCTGAGAAGCCAGAATTCTTTCACCCAAAGATGAAGTGAGAATAGTGTTAAGAGTGGCCAAAATGTAGTCCAGAGGTATCACAGGTGTAGAAGCAGACTCCATTTTGGAAGAGGAGGAAAACTGCTGAGATAATGAATCTGTCCTTATGTCAGGGATCGCGGCTCCGGAATCCGGGATCGCGGCGTCTTCCCCCACGCATGCGCACTGGCGGCAGATCACGCCGGGACACAAGCACTAGGTCCCGGCGAGCCGCCATCCAATGACAGCCGGGGCGCGTCCTAGCCAGCCAATGACAGTGCAGGGCGCACTATTTAAAGATGCCCTGCACTGTCACAGATTGCCGCAAGGTCTATCTGTGATCCTGAGTTCCTGTACCCATTCTAGTGACCCTGATTGACCCTGACTACGCTGCCTTCTCCTGTGATTGACCCGGATTGCCCTGACTACGCTGCCTTCTCCTGTGATTGACCCGGATTGCCCTGACTACGCTGCCTTCTCCTGTGATTGACCCGGATTGCCCTGACTACTCTGCCTTCTCCTATTCTGACACCTGGCTTGCCTGACCATTCTACGGACTGATTACCCTGCTGATCCAGCGTGTGACCTGACTACTCTTTGCCTGCCGATTCGGTACCCCGCTGTCCCCACGGGACCACGATCCGTTACCACCCTGCTAGGACCGCCGTCCTCTTCACATCTGGCTCTCCCAGTACCTGCATACGTCCCCGGAGGCTTCCTCAGCCACTGGTGGGCCTGCTCAGAGGTCGTGACCTGGCCCGGGACTGTTACAAGTCCATCCCCACCATCAGGGGCCCTGGTGAAAGCACAGCCCGGGCTTAGACCCCACGCTCTGGGTAGGTCCGTCAGTTGGCAGCCTGAGGCACCACCTGGTGGATCATAACACCTTATATTCTTTGTACCGGGTAAGAATGAGATTATGTAATTGAAGCTTGATGGAAAAAAGGCCCACAGAGCCCTTCTAAGAGATAAGCGTTTAGCCTTAGACAAGAATGTGAGATTCTCTTGGTCAGTCAAAATGAAGACAGGCACAGTAGTACACTTGAGGAGATGCCTCCATTTTTTAAGAGCTAAAATGAAGGCTAATAATTCTCTGTCCCCAATTATATAATTGCATTCTGCTGGAGACAATTTTTTAGAAAAGAAGCCACAAGGATAAACATTTTACCTGTTCACATTGAAATTCGCACTTTTCCAACTTGCAAAACAGGTTGTTCTCCCTCAGCCTCTGTAGTACATGAGAGTAGTCTGTATGCTGCCTCTCTAGGAATGTTGAATATATGAGATCACTATTGAACTAAACCACCACACATTGCTGCAGGATATCTTGGAGGACATTGTTAATAAATTCCTGGAAACCTGCAGGAGCATTGCAGAGATCAAAGGACATTAGGAGGTATTCATACTCTCCTCTACTAGTATTAAATGCACTTTAACATTCGTGGCCCCATTTTATCCTTACGAGATTGTATGCCCCTCTCAAATCGAGCTTAGTGAAGACCATTGGTCCCTTGAGGCGGACAAATAATTCCGTTATCAGTGGGATTGAATAGGCATTTTAATAGTAATGTGATTAAGACCTCTATAATCAATACAGGGTCTCAGTTCACCACTCTTCTTCTTCACAAAAAAAAAAACAGCACCGGCAGGAGAAGTGGATTTGCAGATGAACCCCAGAGATAGTGAATCCGCAACATACTCCTCCATAGCCTTATCCTCCAAGACAGACAGTGGGTAAACCCGGCCACAAGGAGGAATGGCACCAAGTTGATGATCAACTCTGCAGTAATAAGGCTGATGTGGTGGCAAAATACTGGCCTGAACTTTGTCAAAGACATCAGAGAATTCCCGATAGTTCTCTGGCAAAAAGAGACTGAAGACCCTACTCACGTTCTGAAAACAAGCATTAGTGCATTGTGGTGACCATGACAGAACCTCGGCTCTATGCCAATCAAATGAAGGATCATGCTTCTGTAACCAAGGATAACCAATGACAACTGGGTAATGAGGTGAGGAAATTACTTGGTATCTCATGGTGAAGAGCCCCTACAGCTATGGTCAAGGGAGTGGTTTCATGGGTCACATAGACAGGCTATAGAGGTCTCCCACCAATAGCCTCAATGGCAAGTGGAGAGGAAAGAGGATGCAGTGGTATTGAGTGCTTCAACTCGAAGGCACTATCTATGAACAAGCCTGCAGCCCCAGAATTGATTAGTGTCGATGGAAAATTCAGACCAGGAAAGGGTAATTGGAACTAGAAGGCTTATCTTTAAGGAAAGCTTGAGATGCAAAGACACCACCTAAGGTCTGTCCCCTACAGGACCTCAGATGAAGGCGTTTCCTGGACAGGTTGCACAAGATTTCAAAAAGTGATTTGCTTGGCCACAGCAAAGGCTCAATCTCTCCCTTTTCCTAAGGGCCCTCTCTTCGGCAGAGAGATGTGTGAAGCCCAGCTGCATGGGCTCTACTTAACTGGAGGACTCGGGCCGAGGAGGCATAAGAGGTGAGGGAGGCATGGGTGGGAATGCAAAGCTCTGAGCCAAATGTACAGGAGGCTTCTGCAACACTCTTTAAAGGAAGTTCTCTCTGGGAGTCTGGTATCAATGAGAATGGAAAACGAGATCAATTCCTCAAGATTCTTAGGTTATATCTCAGGCTGTAATCTCATCTTTAATGTTATCAGAGAAGCCATGGGAAAAAGCAGCCACGAGAGCCTTATTGTTCCAACCAACCTCTGCTGCCAGAGTATGGAATTCAATAGCGTAGTTGCCAACAGTTCTTGTACTCTGTTTAGTGACCATGAGGCTCTTGGCAGCAGAGGTGGAGTGAACGGGAATATCAAATACCCTTTTAAAGGAGGCCACAAACTCAGGGTAATTCTGGACAATGGGTTTTTGTGTCTCCCATAGAGGGTTTGCCCAAGCCAAGGCTTTGTCAGAATGCAAAGACATATTGAAGTCTACTTTGCTTCTGGCCGTAGAGAACCCCTGGAGCAGCATCTCAAAATATATTCCAACCTGGTTGAGAAACTCTCTGCAGTGAGCTGAATCCCCTCCAAACCACTGAGGAAGTGAAGCAGAACCAGTCATACCTTTTACAGTGGTAGTATGAGAGGCAGCTGCCTGAACCGAGATAGGAGCAGCAGCAGGGATGGCTTGCAACACTGATTGTACCAGAGCAGCTGGGGTAGGAGGATCCAGATGAGCAGTCCAGATTAGGAGCATTTGTAATGATATGGCAAACTGATCGAAGCGGTGGTCCTGCTTGTCCAATCTGGAAAAAATGTTATGACTAGGTGGATTGCCTGCATCTTCTGAATTCATGGCCCTAATGTCAAATGTCAAAGTGTAAATGTCAGGGACCATAAACCAGGCAGAGACAGAAAGAGCAGTTTAAAATCACACCTTTAATGAAATAGAAAAAAATAACACAGTTCAGGAACTTAGTCAAAACAGAAGCCAGGGTTTGGATGCCAGAGTGAGTAATCAGAGGAGCCAGGGTCAGGAAACCAAAAGTCAGCATAGTCAGGAGCCAAAAATCAGGAGCAGGAATTGAACGGGAAGTCAGCCAGTTGTACACAGGAACATAGGCAAGAACACACTGGAGATCATAGACCATGCAAGGGCAAGGAAGAAATGAGCTAAGCTAAAATAGTAAAAGGGCTGGCTATAGGCTGGACTAATGAGGTAGGAAATGGTATCCAGGTGAGTCACTGTGGAGACAAAAAGTGGCTGGTAATTAACCAACAGCTGAGCAGCTTCTGAGCAGTGAAAGGGGAGAGCTGCTTGTTAAGTAGCAAGAGACCAGCCCTGACAGTGGTGAACAGCTAGAACAGGTTTTGCTGCCATTGGAGAATATATTGGAGAGATTTCTTCACTTCCTGTATGTTAAAAAGGTTTTCACCAAAACAGGAAGGGAGAGGAAGTCTTTTTAACAGCAGATTTTTTTCTTTTTAAGTGGTATTAAATCCAAAAACAAAATTATTTTATTGCAGTTTGCCAGTCCTTAAATGCAGTTGCTACATTACTTTTCTTACCTGGTGATCCTGCCAGAAACACGTCCTGTCTTAGGATGTCTCCTTTCTGGATGGAGGAGCAATATAGACTCATTTGGATAGAAGTATTGTCAATCTGTGTAGGGCAACATTAAATGCACTAGGAAATTTAGATGGATTTGATTAATACATTAAAACTGAACTCCAGCTAACACTTTTAAGCAGTCACATCAACCTTTTTTTCCTTTTACATAAATAAATAAAAGCTGACCATTGTAAGCACCCCTCTCAGTGTTAAATTTTTTGTCTCAACCCTCTAACATCCACTTTGACTGGAAAGCTTGGTCTATTAAAGGTAGTTGAAAAATAACAGACTTACGGGTATCATGTATATGGTTTTCACCAGTTCTTATAATACATATTCAATACCTGGCCCCTATGTGGGCAATTTATGTTGCAATCTTGTTCTTGTCGAACTACAATAAAAGCATTGCAACAGAAAAATAACAAACTTACTGTCAGCTGCCCGGGTGAAAATAAAGGAAAAACGCCATAAAGGCTAAGTTCATCTTTTTCAGAAAATAGCTTATTCAGTCAGGGGTCCCCAGTAGATATTAATAACCTGTGCAGCTTTGTAAAATTTTCAATATTATTATTGTCATGACTGTAGGCCATTGGGTCCTCTCAGAAGCCTGGCTTTAAAACTCCCAGTTAGCAACACCTACATCCTGGCTTGTTGTTTGGTCATGAAAACCACTATTTTTCACTCCTGCAATTCTGGTTGCATGCATACAATAGTTTTCAGGATCTAGCAACAAGAGAGGAGGTGGGGGTTGCTAACTAGGAGTTTTTAAGCTAAGCTCCTGGGGGGACCCAAATGGCCTAAAGGTATAACAAAAATAATTTGAAACATTTTACAAAACTGTGCAGTGTTATTTACATTTTTTACAGGGCCCTTTAACTGCATCGGCTATTTTCTAGTAAAAGTGAACTTTGCCTTTAAAAAAAGAAAATGAATGCAGCCACCAGATCTAAGAATTGATAAACTGAAGTCTATTAGATTTATTAAGGTTTAAAATTCCTATCAATAGGAAGGCTAGAAACTCTATCAACATTTTTGTGTTGCCCCTTTACCCTTTGCAAATTTTCCCTCACTGCCTGTCTTGTAAAATCATTTTCCCAGAAAACAGAGGTTGTAACCTTTTTTATTCTATCCAAAATTTAAAAAGATAAAACTAAGAAAATACTGCAATACATTTTAGGTCAGCAAATATGGACTGTCATATTTACATTTCTATCTGTGTCCATGTTGCAGAGAACTCCCCTTAATTCCTTTCCCAGTGGCAATGTTGTCACTGAGACAGGAAATGACAGAAATCTATTCAACAGGAATGGAATCGGAATAAAGACATTTTTTAGTAGAGTTAGTGAGGGGTTATTACTACGGCTAAAATGGAACTGTGTTTGAATCATTTGTGCAGTATAAAAAGATTACAAATTGAATCATTGTGAAAACAAATTCTAAATATATTGTTTTACTTTTCATTTTTCACAGTAAGTATATTATATCAGAAGTTGCATATAATAATTCAAATAACAGTTATTTAGTTCAGGTATTTCCAGTGAAGGGTAATGTTAATGCTACAGTCTACAAAGACATTTTAGACAATTGTACACTTTTAACCTTGTAACAAAAGTTTTGGGAAGGTCCTTTTCCATCCCCTATACACAAAGACAAGTCCAGTAAGACTAGAAATAAGCACGAGTTTGGTCCAAACGTGGGTTCAAACCCGACCCCGGGAGGAAGCTGTCTCTCCCTTCCACTGCTGCCAGGGCATTCACTGACCTACAGCTGTACGTATTGAAGAGGATAGGGATGCTGGTGAAATCCTTGACCATGTGGCTATGTTTGGTCAATGATGTCACAAGTCAATTTTGGTCCCAGAATACTCTGGCTGTAGTTGATTGGATGGAAATGGATGGCAATGGGTGAGAGTGACAACCTTTCTGGGGTTTGTCTGAACCCAGGTTTGAACCAAACATTTGCTCTTCCTAAATAAAGACATGGTTTGATGAGACTAGTGTTAAGAAACTCAAGTTGTTTTCTTAGAGTCCCGACCTCAGCTGTAGTAAATACATTTGGGATTTTTGGAATGCTGACTACAAGCTGGGTGTTCTCATTCTTCATCAGTATCTGACCTCACAAATGCTCTTTCTGCTGAATGGGCACAAATTCTCACAGACACCCTCCAAAATCTTGTAAGAAACCTTTCTTGAAAACTGGAGGCTGTTATACACATGAAGTGGGAGGGGAAAGTTTACATTAATATCCATGGTTTTAGAAAGGGATGTCCACAAGTCTAATTTAGATGTCATGGTCAAGTGTTCACAAGCTTTTGTCGTCTAATGTATATTATAAAGCCAGGCTGTACACATGTGTTTTGACTGCATTTTGAGGTATAACTTTAATTTCAGTTTAACCGGCTGTGGTCTCATCTGGATGTAGCATCATGTGCATACATGGGGTTCATCTTGAGTAATAGTGCTTTTGAACCATACCATTCACTTACACTGACTGTCTTTTTTTTGTCATTGCTTTACAAATTAAAGATTTTCCAAGTTGAATAATAACACAGATTTGTTATTATGAAATATGAGTTGTCAGTTATTATTTCTAAAGAAAATCTAGGCTAAGGGAAATACCAGTATGTAGACTCACCGGTTTGTGAAAATACTAATTGCCTGGCTGTCTCTGTTTTCACTGACCCAATAGTGAGGTCAGAACTTCTGAGTTGCACACTTGGTCCAGGTCAGTACTCAGAAATTATTTTTAACACAAGGTCAGCAAAGCCAACCTACATATTTTACTTACTATAGATTTCCTTGAACTAAATTAAATGACAATAAAAATTACAATAATTAGAAAATGAAAAAATATCGAACACTGAAATTGCATGAATTGTAAAATTTGATTTATAATCCCTATTTACCTGCTCCTGTGCAGTGTGTTATGTATATTGGGAAATCTGATGAGCCATGGAGATCAACTCTAGTGAATGTGCATTTATTTTATGGATGCACATGTTTGATTAAAATCAGCATAAGGTATGCACATGGTATCACCTAGGATTGACAGCAAGGAAAATGAGCTTACATCCTTAGTAAATCAGGCCCTTAATCTAGGCACTGAGTGCTGTTTATACAGTAATTGGCTTATAGTTTTTTTTTCTAAGAGATAGAGCATGCCCTGGAAACAAAAACTACATCTTTCTTCCCACCCAATGCTTAGCAAGTGATAGAATTAGGAAAGCAATCAGTTAAAAGCTGGTGATAATAAAATTAAATCCATGCAACCCATGTCTGTGACATCATTATCTCTAGGCATGTTCCTTTATGCTCTCTCCTAACTACATGACAGAGACCCACCCTGCCTAACTGGGCTCAAGATCCTAATGTGATTTCCTAGCAAGTAGTGAGAAATGGAAGTACAGTGACATGCTCCAGACAGCCGTGCTCTGAATACATTAACCTGAAAAAGGTAGGGTAACCTTTGCAGAATTTAATATATATAAATATTTGTTATATTAATTATGTTATGTGCATAAAGATATTGTTATTAGATGCATTTACTAAGCAGCACAATATCACTGCTGTGATAGAATGGATGCAGTGTTACTCTTAGCTATACATGCATTTGAGAACTACTGATTCAAAATTAAAGCAGAATGTTTTAACAATGGCAAACCATGGCTCAATACCAGCAGCCACAGAACTATAAGATGCAGCATGATACAAACTATGTCTGGTATATTCACATCAGCTGAATAGACACATACAAAGACTACTTCTGTGCTTAAAGGTTGTTTTCTGCTCCTAGATATTGTTGTTTGCACTTGATGTAGCAATATGTCTAGAGAGGAGTGGCTCAATAGAACTTTCAGTTAGTTATTGCTAGTTTTGTATATAATCATGCTGTAATAGATGAAAAAAGAAACTTGCCAAGCGTTGACAGATGGAGAAAAGAGAAGATGTTATACACTTTGAACTCATAATCATTTTTAATGTAGGATAGAGAATTAAAGGCAAGATAAGACTGGCTATTTTGAGTAAAAAGCATATTTTTACAAATCAGCCTGGCTGGGTACAAGCATTGCATGCTGTTTTCGAGTGATGATTACAAAGCAATCAAAGTTCCACACATCCTTTCCCAGCATATTTTACAAATCAGCATTACAGACAATCCTGTTTATAAATTCACACTGTGTCCAGGCTCTTGGAGTAGCATACTGAACAGGTGTAATTGGACATATGACAAATTACTCTTATGTCTGGAATCTGGGTTGGAATTCAGTTTTATGATAAGTCTGCTGTACATATGTTATGAGCAATACCAAAAGAGCAGAGCATTTTCAAATACTAACCTAGCCTACTTTTCTGTACTTTGGTTAAATACATAAATTGGCATGATATATAAGATTTAGGGCTGTCAAAGTACAGACAGTGGATACAATAACATTGGAGTAACGAGGTAAAGCAATGTGTGAAGTTGTAGTCTGTGCCTGTATAGATGACGTGGTGCCTTCTATTCTAGCATGTATTGATCAGTCTATTATGCCTGTCTCTCCCAAGAGATGCATTAATGTATCAGACTAATTGAATAGGTTGAACCATGTCATTCACTTACACTGACTTAATTATTGCTGGTTTTTGAGGTTTTGGACTCTGGAAAATCGCCAGTTTAAAGATAGAACCTTTTTTGTATGGTTTATTTTAATGTTTTTTCTCCCTGCTTTATTTTATTGTGTATATTATAATAAAACTGTAAAAATCTCAATGATTGCTCCAGGTATAAACATTAGACGAAATGAAAAAAGTAGTTTTTATACATAGCAAACAATAAGATACTTGTCAATTTTTTCTATTCTAAAATTGGCAGTAGGCATTTGTTGAGTTGCAAAAGGCTGTGTCTGCTTATGCCTTACCTACTTATTCAATATAGCCTGCCTAATACTCTAGTAATGTAGCGTAAGTATTACTGCATATACTCTGCAATTAAAATAGCCCATCATATTACCTGAAATTGTGAAAAAGACTTGCAATATAATTTCTCCATGGGATCTTGTGTCTCCCATGGCAAGTCTGATGGGGTTCATAAACAGACTAACAAGTCTTCTTTCCAACAGCCTCATAGGGTAGAAACTGGCCACGGAGAAGCAGAGCTATGGTTTCTTTCGAAATGTATTTTGAAATATACATTTAATGTTGTAAATATGTGAAGATGTAATGCTTGTATGTACAGCTGATGATAGTATTTTTTATTTTAAAAAATGTACCCTCAGCATGAACAGTGAGATATAACGAGCAGCACAGTGGCTAAACTATATGTATACATGGCTACCCTTAGGCTCATTGACATACTCCCATGTTGACTGAGTATGTGTATGAATATTTCTAGTGATGTTAGATTGTGAGTTCTCTCATGATAAAGGGTTTGATTTGAATGGCTTTATACACTCAGTGAAGAACTGTGTAATGTATTAGTGCTATAAACTGTACATGTGGGAAATTAATATGTTCTACAATTTAAAAGTTGGAATCAGGTAATATTACAAAGTCTGCCTTCTGGCCATCAGTACTTTACTGTTTTCCCTATAAAAACTCAGCATTCACAGCATGGCACAAGAAATATAAAATAGACAAAAAAAAACCCAAAATTCTCTGGCATGCTTTTCTGGTGTGGAGAAAGTTCAGAACCTACCCCTGGGATCATGTAGACTGAATGGAATGCAGTTTTAGTTTAAATTATATATATTGCCAAAAGTATTGGGACGCCCCTCCAAATGGATTCATGTGTTCAAATCATCTCCATTGCCACAGGTGTTTAAAGTCAAACATCACTTCCTGACATCCTTGTTTACTACTTGTGAATTATGTGAATGATTACAGAGGTCACATGGTACAAGGCCATTCACAACAGCCTTGTACCATGTGATAAGCTGTCACCAATTACAGCTCTCACAGTATTTCTCAATGGCAGCAGGAATGCAGCCAGAGATTTGGAGACATGATTGGTTTTACAGCCTTTATGGTGTAAAAGCAATCACAGTGTAAAAAAAAAATCTTGATCACCCCCAACAAGTAGTACAGTGTCACTATGTGTCACTTTTAAGGGGAACACCACCTCCCAAAAATGGTGGGGAAAGTGCGTGGGGTTCCCCCTAAAATCCATACCAAGCCCTTAAGGCCTGGTAGGACTTTTAAGAGGAACCCCACCCCCCAAAAATGGGGCCACACTAATATCCCACCAGTGATCCGAGCACAGGCCTGGCAAGGCAGGAAAGGGGAGACAAACAAATGCCTCCCCCCCTTCCCTGTGGCTTACCAGACCACCTGCCCTTGGCATTGGGACAGTGTCCCATGCCGATGGGGACAAGGGCCTCTTCCCCACAACCCTGGCCTAGTGGTTGTGGGGGTCTGCGAGCAGGGGAGCTCATTAGCATCAGGGTACCCTTTTAAAAACACCCCCTGCTTGTGATTGAGTAAGGGGTACTTGTACCCCTACCCATTCACTAAAGGGTTAAATATAGTTAAAAATAAAGAGACCAGCTTTTTTAAAAAATCCTTTATTGAGCAAAAAAAACAAAACAAATATTTTTGACAAGTCCTTAATTTAAAAAAAAAGCCAAAAAAAGGTTCAATAGTTTTAATCCATCACGACGATGCCGACTCACGGAAAAAAAAAAAGATGTCCGTCGACCCGTCCACACCCACGGAGCACTGCCAGCAATGTGACATTTGACCTGTGGTTAGGTGCATTGCTTTGACCAATCACAATGCACTGTGAATACGTATCACACAAACGGCTGCTGTTCAAGTCAAACTTATGTTGGACTCGAACATCCAACCCATCACTACTGCCCTTACACGCACATGAACTTTAATGGCATCCCAGTCTTAGTCCATAGGGTTCAATATTGAGTTGACCCACCCTTTGCAGCTATAACAGCTTCAACTCTTCTGGGAAGGCTGCCCACAAAATTTAGGAGTGTGTCTATGGGAATGTTTGACCATTCTTCCAAAAGCACATTTGTGATGTCAGGCACTGATGCCGGATGAGAAGGCCTGGCTTAGTCTCTAATTCATTCCAAAGGTTTTCTATTGGGTTGAGGTTAAGACTCTGTGTAGGCCAGTCAAGTTCCTCCACCCCAAACTCGCTCATCCATGTCTTTACGGACCTTACTTTTTGCACTGGTGCGCAGTCATGTTGAAACAGGAAGGGGCCATCCCCAAACTGTTCCCACAAAGCTGGGAGTATGAAATTGTCCAAAATGTCTTGGTATGCTGATGCCGTAAGAGTTCCCTTCACTGGAACTAAGGGGCCAAGCCCAACCTCTGAAAAATAACCTCACATCAAAATCCCCCTTCCACCAAACTTTACACTTGGCACAATGCAGTCAGGCAAGTACCATTCTCCTGGCAACCACCAAACCCAGACATGTCCATCGGATTGCCAGATAGAGAAGCGTGATTTGTCACTCCAGAGAACACGTCTTCACTGCTCTAGAGTTCAGTGCTGGCGTGCTTTACACCACTGCATCCGATGCTTTGCATTGCACTTGGGGATGTGAGGCTTGGATGCAGCTGCTTGGCAATGGAAACCCACTTCATAATCTCTACAGAGATTTGAACACTTGATTCCAATGATTTGGAGGGGTGTACCAATACTTTTTGGCAATATAGTGTGTGATATATATATATATATATATATATATATATATATATATATGCACATTGAGAGAGAGAGAGAGAGCACTTTACCTTTACCAGTGGTGGCCCACCCTTTATGGTACCGACTAACTGGCAAAGCATGATTGTGGTTTCAATATTAAAATAGGGTCTAGATGTATGCCAGGGAACTACAGACCAGCTAGCCTAACATCATTAAGTAGCAGGGTGTATAAGGGAATGCTTGGGGACTCAACTGAAAAAATGGTCATAGAAAAAGATAATATTAGTACCAGTCAACATAAATTTATGAAAGCCCGCTTATTTCAGACCAACAGTCTACATAAAAGTAAGCAGTAGTTGGATGTACCAACTTCAAATGTGTTGAAACATATTGCTAAATGAAAGGCACTGCTGGCCAGGATGTTAAAATAGTAAACCTGAATCTCAGCAACCCTTGGAACTTGCATGTTCCTTGCTCAGTATCTCCCCAGGGATAAAAGAAAACCCAAGGACAGCACTACGGGAGTGCCAACATTTTATCTCAGCTCTGTGCAGGCTTGAGAGAAGATCAGGAGTCCAATCACCCAAAAAGTAAAATAGATTTATGGGGCTGATTGATGTACATTGCACCCACTGTGATACCATTATATGACATTTTGAAAAGGTCGTTTTTAACTGTTATAAAATAGAAAATGCTTGCATAGCAATGATAAACTGACTTATTTAATAAAAATGCAGAATGTTCCATTAAATTAAAAAGAAATAATTGAAAGAACGCTCCTTCTTTTGTTGTAGCCCACTTTAATTAGTCAGAATACACGGCTTTATTTCAGACTATGCATCGCCATATAGAATTTGAAATGAAAAGGGAATCTTCTTTCCAGATTTGTAATAAAAAAAGGAACCAGGCTAATTTCCTGTGCAGAGTACATACTATTGTAAGCATTCTTAAAGTAATTGGTAATAAAGCTAGGTGAATATATTAAGCTCCTAAATTAATGAATATATCATAAATATATTTTCCATAACTCCTGAGTATGTAATTGCTCAGTAAATAAGAGATAGAATGGTGTAATACTGATGCACTCTATAAATATGGAAAAGTTAAAATTAGCAAAGGTTTACATACAAAATTAATGAGATTAAAAGGGTCAACATAAACTGACCAAACTTTTTCTTTTACTATGTAGGTGAGTATGTTTGGTTCAAGTAATAATGAACATTCAGAACTGATAAAAATCAAGAGTGTGTTCACAGAAATTGTTCAAGTGTATCTATGACTCAAATGAACAATCATATATTATTTTCCACATTCAATTTCAATTATTTTTAGCCTACCCCTATTAATCTGAAGGATCATAACATTTTAAAGAATTCTCTTAAAGTATTACACAGATTTATTCCTGGAATTCAGCGACATTGTATATTTACTATGCCCTGTTTATATGCACTTGCTGTGTCACACATTTCACAAAGCCTGATTTTTGAACTACAGGAGTAGGAATATTGTTAGAAGAAAGGATGCTGCTCTTTCCGCACATGAAGTCCGGTCTATGGAATGGCCTCAGCCGTAGCACCGGCCACACCCTCAGACACGTTTCACCCCACCCTCCAGGGCTTGGTCACGATTCCTCTGTGACCAAACCCCAGTGGGCCTGGTGAAATGCATCAGAGGGCGTGGCCGGCACGATGTCTTAGGCCATTCCATAGACCAGACTTCATGAGCGGATAGAGTGGCGTCCTTTCTTCTAACAATATTCTCAATGACTGGAAGCATTTTTGGATACCGCTCTCCCTTCTTCTGCCAGATAGGTGACTATAGACTGTATTTCAGCTTGGAGCGGCGCCAGTAAGTTTTTTTGTGTCAGTATACAGGAGTAGGAATGATTTGAATGTACCTGGGTTCAGTTCAAGCAAAGCTTGGTGAATATTATATAAGTTTAGATACTGATTCCTAAAACCTGTGAAATCAATGTTGAATCCATAAAATCAGTAATATCAATTTCCTTAGATACTGGGCTATGGATTGCCAATAAAGTGATGGGGGAATGGGCACTGACCTGGACGATATGTACTAATGGAAAAAAAAGTTTTAAAAATGAAATTTGACCAGGCTGTTAGGAATGGACTGGCCAGCAATGGTGGGACTCACCTGCCTTTTGATCTGCAGTACCAGGGCTGGCCAGCGGGTGCTCCCAGCAATCAGAGACTCAACCTTTCAGCCAGCTAACACCTGGAACTGATGATACTGGTGTATTTAAGGGATGGCCAGACTTGCAGACTCTGCCTTGGTGTTGTGTTTGTCCTGGGCCCTGTATCTGTCCTGCATCCTGTTTCTGTTCCTTTGCTGACTTCTCCTGCTCTGATCCTGGCTTGTGACCCTGACCATCCCTCTGTCTGACCCTCTGTACTATGCTGCTTGCTACCTGCTGAACCTGGCCTGTGACCCCGACCATTCTCCGCTTGCTCCCCCTGTACCTACCTGCCCAATTGATATTGACCCGGCCTGCCTGACGACGCTTGCTTGTATATACTGTTATCTGTGGGTGGTTTGGTTTGGTTTGTTTGCACCGTATTATGTTTTAGTATTGCACTGCGTTTATGTTTGTATTGTTAGTGTTAATAAATTACATTGTTAATCACATATCTGAAGTCTGCGTTTCCCTGCTTCAGTCACACACCTCTGGTCATACCTGGGAGCCCTGACATTACACCAAGGCCAATCCTGACCAGAAGTGGCTGCACAGGGAAGCCATCTTGGCTTGTTGATGGGAAGGATGGATCTTGAGGAGGTTGAGTATTTATATCTGCTAGTGTTTGATGACAGGGAGTATGCTTATCAAACTCTGAAGGAGTATACCCGGGATGAATTGCTAGAATGTATACGGCTCGCTCATGTTCTAGTAGATCAGGGCACAGTGTTCTCTGAGGTGCAGCCATTGATTGAGGTTTGTGCAGAGTTGGTTTCATCTGGTTCCCCCGAACGCAGGGATGAATTTTTGCCACCATTTAGAGCAGACCAGGTAGAGTCCCTGGTGTGGTTATTAGAGGATGATGTGGGTTACTTTCTGGAGCGTTATTCCACATGTTCACCACAGACACTAAGAGATTGTATAAACGCAGTGCAGTCATTGACCAGACAGACTTTGTGTAAGCTCAGCTTTGTTCAACCCATACTGCAGACATGGACAGATTTGTTGCACCCAGCCTCAGTCAGCTTACAAAGACCCAGTCCTGCTTCTAACTCTACTCCTGTATTCCCACCAGCTCCTCCAGTTACAGCCCAGTATACTTGGCTATCTACCGCATGTCAGTACCCTGTTCCCACTCGCTGCACCTATCCTGCCTTTAACCCTGTAAAAAAGCCCTCTGTAGCAACTGCTCCCTCTCCTGTTCCATCCTCCAGTTCTTCTCTGTCTCCAGCTGCTCCATTCGTTTGCAGACCTGCGTTTACTTGCAGTGCTCCAGTAGTTAAAACCAGAAAAAAGCGAAAATTCTTTCCAACCAATACCATCCTGCCAGTATCCAAACTTGTGAGCCTGCCTTCCGTGGTTCAGACTGATGCCTGTACGCAGCCTGATGCCTCTACTCGGCCTGAAGCCTCTACTCGGCCTGAAGCCTCTACTCGGCCTGAAGCCTCTACTCGGCCTGATGCCTCTACTCGGCCTGATGCCTCTACTCGGCCTGATGCCTCTACTCGGCCTGAAGCCTCTACGCGGCCTGAAGCCTCTCCTCAGCCTGAAGCCTCTACGCGGCCTGAAGCCTCTACGCGGCCTGAAGCCTCTACTCGGCCTGATGCCTGTACTCGGCCTGATGCCTCTCTTCAGCCTGAAGCCTCTACTCGGCCTGATGCCTCTACTCGGCCTGATGCCTCTACTCGGCCTAATGCCTCTACCCAGCATGATGAACTGATCCAGCCTGACGATCCTATTAGGCCAGTTGACTCGATGCCCGCTGTTGATCCAGATGATCCGGTACCTGATCCGGTGCCCGCTGTCGTGCCAATTGACTCAGAGCCCGCTGTCGTACCTGGTGACTCGGTGCCCACTGCCTTGCCAGATGACGCGGTGCCCGCTGGCAAGCCAAATGACCTGATGCCTGGTGACCTAGTGTCCGCTGTCATACCTGATGACCCGATGCCCGCTGTCGAGCCAGACAATCCGGTACCTGATGACCCGGTGCCCACTGTCGTGCCTGTTGACTCGGAGACCACTGCCTTGCCAGATGACGCGGTGCCCGCTGTTGAGCCAAATGACCTGATGCCTGGTGACCCGATGCCCGCTGTCCAGTCAGACGATCCAATGTCTGACCCAGTGCCCGCGGTCATACCAGTTGACTCGGAGCCCACTGCCTTGCCAGATGACGCGGTGCCCGCTGTCGAGCCAAATGACCTGATGCCTGGTGACCCGATGCCCGCTGTCCAGCCAGACGATTCAATGTCTGCCCTGGTGCCCGCGGTCATGCCAGTTGACTCGGAGCCCACTGCCTTGCCAGATGACGCGGTGCTCGCTGTCGAGCCAAATGACTTGATGCCTGGTGACCCGATGCCCGCTGTCCGGTCAGACGATCCAATGTCTGACCCAGTGCCCGCGGTCATACCAGTTGACTCGGAGCCCACTGCCTTGCCAGATGACGCGGTGCCCGCTGTCGAGCCAAATGACCTGATGCCTGGTGACCCGATGCCCGCTGTCCAGCCAGACCATCCAATGTCTGACCCAGTGCCTGCGGTCATACCAGTTGACTCTGAGCCCACTGTCGTGCCTGGTGTCTCGGTGCCCGCCGCTCCGCCTGGGGGCCCGAGACCTGTTGCTCCGCTTGGGGGTCCGGCGCCCGCCGCTCCGCCTGAGGGCCCGAGACCTGTCGCTCCATCTGGGGGTCCGGCGCCCGCCGCTCCGCCTGAGGGCCCGAGACCTGTTGCTCCTCCTGGGGGTCCGGCGCCCGCCGCTCCGCCTGAGGGCCCGAGACCTGTCGCTCCTCCTGGGGGTCCGGCGCCCGCCGCTCCGCCTGAGGGCCCGAGACCTGTCGCTCCGCCTGGGGGTCCGGCGCCCGCCGCTCCGCCTGAGGGCCCGAGACCTGTTGCTCCTCCTGGGGGTCCGGCGCCCGCCGCTCCGCCTGAGGGCCCGAGACCTGTCGCTCCGCCTGGGGGTCCGGCGCCTGCCGCTCCGCCTGAGGGCCCGAGACCTGTCGCTCCACCTGGGGGTCCGGCGCCCGCCGCTCCGCCTGAGGGCCCGAGACCTGTCGCTCCTCCTGGGGGTCCGGCGCCCGCCGCTCCGCCTGAGGGCCCGAGACCTGTCGCTCCGCCTGGGGGTCCGGCGCCTGCCGCTCCGCCTGAGGGCCCGAGACCTGTCGCTCCACCTGGGGGTCTGGCGCCCGCCGCTCCGCCTGAGGGCCCGAGACCTGTCGCTCCATCTGGAGGTCCGGCGCCCGTCGCCCCGCCTGGGGGCACGATGCCCGTCGCCCCGCCTGGGGGCCCGATGCCCGTCGCCCCGCCTGGGGGCCCGATGCCCGTCGCCCCGCCTGGGGGCCCGATGCCCGTCGCCCCGCTTGGGGGCACGATGCCCGTCGCCCCGCCTGGGGGCCCGGTGCCCGTCGCCCCGCCTGGGGGCCCGGTGCCCGTCGCCCCGCCTGGGGGCGCGGTGCCTGCCGCCCCGCCCGGGGGCCCGGTGCCTGTCGCCCCGCCCGGGGGCCCGGTGCCTGTCGCCCCGCCCGGGGGCCCGGTGCCTGTCGCCCCGCCCGGGGGCCCGGTGCCTGTCGCCCCGCCCGGGGGCCCGGTGCCTGCCGCTCCGCCCGGGGGCCCGGTGCCTGCCGCTCCGCCCGGGGGCCCGGTGCCTGCTGCTCCGCCCGGGGGCCCGGTGCCTGTCGCCCCGCCCGGGGGCCCGGTGCCTGCGGCTCCGCCCGGGGGCCCGGTGCCTGTCGCCCCGCCCGGGGGCCCGGTGCCTGTCGCCCCGCCCGGGGGCCCGGTGCCTGTCGCCCCGCCCGGGGGCCCGGTGCCTGTCGCCCCGCCCGGGGGCCCGGTGCCTGCTGCTCCGCCCGGGGGCCCGGTGCCTGCTGCTCCGCCCGGGGGCCCGGTGCCTGCTGCTCCGCCCGGGGGCCCGGTGCCTGTTGCTCCGCCCGGGGGCCCGGTGCCTGCTGCTCCGCCCGGGGGCCCGGTGCCTGCTGCTCCGCCCGGTGGCCCGCTGCCTGCTGCTTCGCCTGGTAATCCGATGTGCCTCTGCCCGGAGTCCTGCCCGATGTGCCTCTGCCCGGAGTCCTGCCCGATGTGCCTCTGCCCGGAGTCCTGCCCGATGTGCCTCTGCCCGGAGTCCTGCCCGATGTGCCTCTGCCCGGAGTCCTGCCCGATGTGCCTCTGCCCGGAGTCCTGCCCGATGTGCCTCTGCCCGGAGTCCTGCCCGATGTGCCTCTGCCCGGAGTCCTGCCCGATGTGCCTCTGCCTGGAGTCCTGCCCGATGTGCCTCTGCCTGGAGTCCTGCCTGATGTGCCTCTGCCCGGTGTGCCTCTGCCCGGAGTCCTGCCCGATGTGCCTCTGCCTCTTTGATATCCCGCCAGTTGCCAGACCCGGGCGGTGGAACATTTTGCCCAGCTAGGACTGTTTGGAGCGTCCTGAGGCCGCTCCTTGAGGGGGGGGTACTGTTAGGAATGGACTGGCCAGCAATGGTGGGACTCACCTGCCTTTTGATCTGCAGTACCAGGGCTGGCCAGCGGGTGCTCCCAGCAATCAGAGACTCAACCTTTCAGCCAGCTAACACCTGGAACTGATGATACTGGTGTATTTAAGGGATGGCCAGACTTGCAGACTCTGCCTTGGTGTTGTGTTTGTCCTGGGCCCTGTATCTGTCCTACATCCTGTTTCTGTTCCTTTGCTGACTTCTCCTGCTCTGATCCTGGCTTGTGACCCTGACCATCCCTCTGTCTGACCCTCTGTACTATGCTGCTTGCTACCTGCTGAACCTGGCCTGTGACCCCGACCATTCTCCGCTTGCTCCCCCTGTACCTACCTGCCCAATTGATATTGACCCGGCCTGCCTGACGACGCTTGCTTGTATATACTGTTATTTGTGGGTGGTTTGGTTTGGTTTGTTTGCACCGTATTATGTTTTAGTATTGCACTGCGTTTATGTTTGTATTGTTAGTGTTAATAAATTACATTGTTAATCACATATCTGAAGTCTGCGTTTCCCTGCTTCAGTCACACACCTCTGGTCATACCTGGGAGCCCTGACACAGGCACAGCAATTCTAATAATGTTCAATGTAAAACATTTACACTACCCAATCCCTTTGGATAACCTGTCTTGGGGTTCCCTAAACCTACTGGTGAAGTAGCACATCTATAGGATGTTTACAAGTGTTTGGGTTTTTTTTTATTTTGTAAGGATGCAACCCTTGTACCAAGCCTCTTCTTGGTGTTCCCATACATAACAAGGAATTTGCTTTGGGTCTCTACTGCTGAATCCTGGATTTATAAAACACTACCTGTATTACAATGCATGTAAATGTAAAACTCTTCCAGGCTTAGATTTGACCAGCCATAAGGAGATGGGATTGGCATCCATGCCTTATAAAAAATTATTCATTAGTAGTCAGTAGAGAGATAGTTTCTGAGCTCAGTACAGAAGATAATTTGGCATAGCCCAGAAGAAAATGTTTGTAGGCACCAGAACTGCACCCTCAACAACTGAAAAGTCACTATGAAAAAGAGGAGAAGGCAGTTAACCTGAGATGTCATAGCAGAGGTTATTAGAGGTGAGTGAATTGAGACTCAATGTCTGAAATTTAAATTAGAAAGCACCAAAGACTGAAGTGAATATTATTCAATTTGCTTCATCCCACTAGTATTTAATTTGGCAAACCCTTTTAAAAGCAAAAATGTGTTCTGGCATGAAAACCCTGGCAGAATGTTTTTTTTTGTTAAAACGTTAGTATGTGGGAAGATCTGAAAATGAAAGATAGACCTAATGTGATTATTTTTGTGACACTTGCCCTTGTATGAGCTGCTGAATTTTGTGAGATATCCTGCTTTCCTAATGGTTACCTGCTCTGCAGCTGCCCCCAACAACACATGACCCACCAGTAGTGACAACCAGGTTCCAACTCATTCTAAGTTAAAAAGATTTATTTGCTCAATAATTCAGGTAGAGCGGGTTAGGGGAACACAGCAACATTACATATATCCCAAATATGTGCAAGACAGGTGCATATGTTTGTAAGCATTGATTTTGTTATGCCCATTGCAATACTAATAACAACTCTTTTGGATTAAAAATACATATAAACCAGGCATTTGGATAACAGAAAGCGGATAGTGGCCCTTTAAGAGCAGCCTTCTCCATAGTAGCAAAGTTGATGGCTATAATTTTTTAGTTGCACCCTCCCTTGATTCTATACAGTATAGTCACAGATATCTGGAATAGTTTTACAATAATCTCCTCAGATGTTCTAGATGGACAGCTATCTTCCTATTTTCTAGGCCTCTACTACAGGCTAACATTGATTCCTTTGGTTTCTTAGGTTTCTTTAGACCAGTGGTTCCCAACCACCAAGCTGATTAAGAATATCTGCACAGCCTTATGAAGCCGTGCAAGTCAATTTCATAGTCTAGAAACTCAAATGGGCAGTGCACATTATTATTTAATATAGATATTTACTGTATATTGTTCAGTTCCAGAGCTGCAGATAACCATTATCTTTACGTGTTTACTAGGGATGAACAGGCAATTTCCCTTGAAAAAAAAGCGAGTATAAATGATTTAGAAATATAGCCATGATCCCCATCTTTATGCCACATAGCTTTATTCTCTGAATTACTAGATTGTTAAAGTGGTTCTAAAACTGCATTTCCTGCATTAAGATAAAAAAATTTTTCACTTGCTCTTCTCCCCCCACTGCCCATAAACACCTGCCTCCTGCAGTACCTGATTTATAAGTGTGCTAAAGGGGCAACTGCCCTTGACCCCCCTGAAAGAAGGCCCCCCATACAAAAATAATATAAAACAATCTAAAAAAATTATATATATGTATATATATATATATATATATATATCAGGGGCAGACTGACCATTTGGAAACTCGGGCACTGCCCGAGGGCCCAGGGTCAGTAGGGAGCCCCATGAGATGCCCTTGGTACATTTTTCATAGGCTTTTTTGAGTTTGGGCAAGAACACAGGGGCCCCATGATCCCCTATTGTCCGGGGGCCCCATGAGTTGTCAGTCAACCCCTGATATATATATTTATTTATATATATATAATGTATAATACAATAATATAACATATTCTATATATAGGAAACAATGCTTTCTTTTATTATATGTATCTTGGGAAATAATATTTTGCCTGCCATCATCTGTAAAAGTTTTGTCCCTGGACTGGTATATTGTATCATTTTTAAAAATAAATACTGATCAAGCGAATCACACATAGGGGTTGATTTACTAAAGGCAAATAGACTGCCAGTCCTGTTGCACTCTTTTTTCTTATTAACTGTAAATGTGGTAAAGCTTCACTTTGTAAAGAATACCCAATCACGGAAAATTTCAAAATGCATTTTTGTTTGCACATGATTGGATGATGGAAATAAGCAGAGCTTTACCACATTCACTAAGCTCTGGGGGAAATGAGTGCAACTACACTTGCAAAGTGCACAGTCTTTGTTGCCTTTAGTAAATCAACCCCAAAAAGTTCTTACACTCCTGATGAAGGTGGCCTATGACTGTGTGTGTATTAATGGATTATCGGTGATCTGAGTGTGAGGTATGACAATGATGCAGCCTGCAGTATCTATATTTAAAGAGGAAAAGCACATAAATTTGTATTGCAGAATTACCATTATTAACATATAGAATACTAAACAGAGAAAATGAGTTTCATAACAAACACAAATCTGAACAAAGATAGTATAAACAAAGTGTAACTAACTTGTATTTAAAGAGGAGAGCAAAAAACACATGTTGCTAACTTGCATTCTGAGTTTAATGTGAACTGGTTGGTATAGTTACATAGTTACATAGTTAGTCTGGCTGTAATAAGACGCAATTCTATCCAGTTCAACCATAAAAAAAATTAAAAAAAGTATAGTCTTGTGAAGTCACACTAAAATCATTAGAGCTCCCTCATCAGTCTAATATTGGCATTACTGGGAGGTTTGTTCATTTACTTCCTGCATGTGCTTGTACACAACTGACCTCAGAATGATGTTGTGTCATGCATTTTGAAAATGTGTGACTGTCTTTGAGAATATAAACCTACTCTGTGTATGAGGGGCCCCCTGAAACTGAAGAGGCCTGGGCCCCCCTAAGGTATAAATCTGTCCCTGCCCATCTGCAGCACCATTCCATTGACTTCTTCCTAACAGGACACACAGGCTGCAGTAGAAGCCATAGGAAGGAGTGGGGGGCGTGGCTGAGCCGCAATGTGTGTGTCTATGGATGGGTGCCCCATAACACACAGCTTGCTTTGGGGGCACTCGTTGTAAGGAGTGGACAGCAGCACAGGACGAAGAGGTAAGAGACTGGTTCTGTACAATATCAAAGCACAGAGCAGGTAAATATAACCTCTTTTTTATTTTAATTGCATTTAGAATCACTTTAATTGCAGATCTTTTTATTAAATATGTTTGATATAACTATCAATAATGTAAGACATCCTGTGATTATGTCAAAAGGGGCAAGAAGAAAAAAATGATATCCATAGATAATCTAAGAAAGAAAATTACTTTGGGGAATAATAAAGAAAGAAAATGTCAATGTAACATGCTGTCCATTTATCAGTTTTAATTTATATTTTAATAATTTATTGTTGCATTCACTGGTGTTTTTTAATCTGAATCCAGCTTTACAAATCATGCTGCTATGGTTGGGTACAGTTGATTTTCTATGAGACTGAAAAACTAAGTCAGAAACATTTTCATTTATCTATTTTTTTTTGCTGTGTCTGTTACTTTTTTCTTGGACGGGTTCCTTTTTAAAGTAGAACTACAGCCAATACTTTTTCTTAGTTACTGTTGAGACCTCCATCAGGTTTTTTAATTGCTTTTTTTGTGTTTCCCTGTTGGGGAGACTCCATCTTTCTTCCTGTTTCAGAAGACAAAGGAAATCCAAGATTTTGCAATAGTGAACAGGGACACTTGACATTGTGACAGCTGTCATATGTATGATTTCTTTTCACTTTAGAGAGAGATTTCCTCTGACTTTCTGTTGTTTCTGTGATAAAAACTGACTGAGGCTTTAGCCTTTGCCCACTTCATGCAAGACCTACAAAAAAACTAAGTGCATAGTCTATTACATTGGGATGTGCACCCCAAAGCTCAAACACGCATGCATGTGTGTGTGTATATCTATAATAGTGTTGTTTTTTGCTTGTGCCCCACCATTCCCCTTCCCAAGGCAATCCTGCACACTTCAAAACCTGGTGCCACTTAATGGATAATGATTGCTGAGTGGACTATGTCAGTAGAGCAGAGGATGGCATCAGTAGAGCAGTGGAGGGTGTCAGTAGTTTTTATTTTTATAAAAACAATTTCTTATGTTTTACAATTTTATTTTTATTTATTTTTTAAATTTTTTTAGGAGCCTTGCTGGGGGGCATTGGTGAAATGTTAGAGATCTAAACAGACCCATGATGTCTCACTTTAGAAACAGAGATTCCCCAGTCCCTTTCGCTGCAGCCTCAGTTTCAATAGACAGTGAATGAATGGAAAGTGCTCTGTGTTGAAAAGCTACCTGATCATTCACAAACTGAAGCATGGTAAACACAGTTTGAATGGACACAGGAGCGATCGGTACTGATCACTCACTATGTTCATTCAGAAAAGGAAGGGGCAGGTAAATAGCATATTTTCTGGCCCTTTCGCCACTTTTCATCTTTATACAATCCCCTGCAGCA
Organism: Staurois parvus; assembly: GCF_062004578.1. Lineage (NCBI taxonomy): Eukaryota > Metazoa > Chordata > Amphibia > Anura > Ranidae > Staurois > Staurois parvus. The sequence goes on along the minus strand of NW_028317867.1, from coordinate 5,612,068 downwards.
GCCAGCGGTAGAGGAGAGGAGAGGAGGGGAAGTCGGCAGTGCTATAGGAAGGAGGAAAAGGCTTGAGGAACAGGGGAACACACAGTAGGGCCTTGGCAGCAGAAAGAAAAGGAATAAGGACAGGAGGGTGGCAAGGGTGGCTTATACTGGTACCAATTCCTTATATTTTACTACTGTGACAGCTGACTGCTAGCAGGAGGGAGAGGAAGAGAAGCCTACTGTCAGCTGCTGCAGGAAGAAGATAAAGATCGGTTCCAGTAAATGCCACCCCCACCTCCTCTCCTGTCCAGGTTCCAGGGGTCAGCAAGGAAGGATCATGGTCTACCTGTCACCTGCCAGTGGTTGGCTGGTAGATCACAATCTATGGATTGTCAACCCCAGGACTAGGGTGTGCCCAGGCACGTCCAGCACACCCCATGTACACGCCTGTGACAATGTGGTTCAAATTTACTTGAATGCAGTTGGACAGGATGCAAATTAACAGTCTTTATATATAGACAATCATGTTTTCCCCTTAATTCAGTCCAAAAACCCATATGGGGTGACTAATGTCTGTTAAAAAATAACAGCCCTGATGGTTGATGGTTGGGTATTTGAAGCAAATCCAAAATAAGTGAGACAATTATTTTATCATGTATCTGGTATACCCTTAATGTACAGGAAAAGCCCTTTTTGGTAGGGAATAGCTAAGGCTGTTTGTCTTTCATAGATTTCTCTTCACTTCCAGTCTCCAGAGAAACAGCAGAAAGTAAGCTAAAATCTCTTCAAAGCAAGAGGACATACCCTTTAAACAGTTATCACTAGAACAGGTGCCCTCATTGGAAGATTTCTACTCACCACTTGTTTCTGTGACAATCAAAAAATGTTGGATTTCCCGAGACTTTTTGTATCAGAAGCAATGGTTACCAGGATCAATAGACAGTGGGGACACAGACAGAGATTTTAACACTATTCAAACTAAGACTAAGCTTCATGGGCAGAGTGAAACACATTGGGATGTGGCCTGATTGGAGCCCAGACTGAGGATGTGATACACCTTTTTACGGGGTTTTGCAGAGATGTGCGACTTCCAGGACTTTTCCATAAGAAAAAATTACTTTAATGCACTTTACAGTAATGTAAATTTGAACTAATGTGACAAGAGGGTTTTTAAGGTATGTATATGAAGAGAAGTGCAGCACAACTCTAATCAGTATACACAAAGTATCAATACACATGTGACTTAAATGAATATCCTTTAAATTTTCAATTATTCATGTAAATGCTATGTGTTATAAAGTACAAAACAACGTCCATCTGAAAGTGCTGAACAGAATAAATGCATATAGTCCAAGTTCATAATAAAAGAGCATAAAATCTTCCACCTTGTGACCATGTGTTTTTATCCAATATCCACCATTAGTGCTCCATCATCAGACACAGCATCTGCTCAGCTGTAAAAATTCACCTATAGTATAAATAGGTAACCATGCACCGTGCCCTTTTGGGCTTAAATAATCTTCTCCAGATTTCACCAAATGAAACAACAGCACACCTCCTCTCCTTAGAGCTCCAGGTGCAGAATGTAGCTTCTCCGATATGTATAGTATTATTGCTCAAAGACAATATCTTGGTTGGATGTCATAACACATAACAGTGTTTAGCTGCAACAGGGAGGGAATTATTTTGGTTCACATATAGTTATTGGTAGTGCAAAGAATATTTTGATTTAATTAGGATTTTTTAGGTGTCACTTTGTTGGTTCTTCAAATAGTCAACAAAGTATGTCTAAAGAATAAATTGCATTTACAATATTAATGTAAAAATGTTTTAGATACTTCTTTGTAGACTGCAAAAGGATGCAGCACGCAAATGTATCTGCACAAATTTGCTGAGATCTGACAATGTATTTTGTAATCACTGCTTAGTAGTGCTGCATAATGATTGTGCTTTACTGTTGCTCTGTTTAATGCAAATTTATTGGTTTGTACATTCTAGTTGAAGCGATAACAATGTGTGTGGTAAATCTTGTCAGCAGTTTTTCTCTCAAGAGATACTGCTGAATGCATTCATATACAGCTTCTAATCATCTTAAAAGTCTGCAGATCTTTAAAACACTAATTTCAATAGGGAATTGAAAGCAGTAAAAGTATAGCACAACCAAATTGTTATCAGGTAACATTCCAACCTTATCTGCAACGTAAAATGTGTACTTACTAAAAACACAATTGTTCCCTTCTAAAATGAATTACAGACCTATGCCCAGCAACTGGTAGAATCACTTTGTGTATATAATCTACTATCAGTATGCCAATTGTTATATTTTTTCTATTTCTTTTGAAAAAAAAATGGTTAAGTGTCAGAATATAATTGTAAATAAGATTTAAGTTTTTGATATTTCTCAATAATGTACAATTCGTAAAATGGAAATAGATAAATAATAAAAAAACAAATCTACTATTAGTCTTAAAGGGCATCTATGCCAGCATTCCAGGCAGTATTGATCATGTGATGCTAATAATAGTGATGGAGCTTACCTGCTCCCCTCTCCTTCCACACAATTCTATTTGTCATTGAGGCAGTCCATCACACAAAGGGGCCAGTATACTCATGCACCCCAAAAGGTAGGGTGTATGAGCTTTGTAATTTGTTTGTGCTGACCAAGCTCTCTCCCCTTCATGTACATTATTTTTGTTCAATCATTTTGATGAAATGACTTAATAAACACAGTCTAAGCAGGAAGATAGAGGAGCAGCCGCTATGGAATCTGGCCTGTAAGCATGTTACACGAAAGCCCAAGCGCGGAGTGCGAAGAAACGAGCAAAGAGGTACCTGCTGTTCAAGGAATACAAGCCTTTATAACATTTTCCTAACATGTTCACTTTAAAGAGTTAGTTTGTATAATTACAGTATTTAAATGCTAGTGGCATTCTCTGGTGAGTTTACTGACAAATACCATGCAAACAGTAAAAGATCCCATTGCGGTAGGTCCGGTTTAAGAAATACAGCTTTCAGTGTCTGGTTAATTTACTGCAGGTATACAGAAAAAAAAAACATTTAATGAAAGACTTCAGTGTGTGTAAAGAAAGTGGGATGAGGGAAGTTAAAGCGTCTCTGGAAAAAATGAGTTGTTCTGTACTTACGATTATGACTAACTCTACAAGCTTGACCTTCCTCTTGGAATAAGCCATAACTGATGTAATGAAGGGGCTGCAGAGGTCAGATTGCTGGACTATATTGTCACAGCCTTTTCCAAAACTGTGGTCTAAACATATATTTAACATTCTATTAAACTAGCTGGTTTCCATCAGTAATTTAGTAAAAGATCAAATCAGCAACTTATACAGATCTTTCTTGGATACTTCATCTGGCAACAGACCTGTGGGTTTTCCGATCTGTGGAAATTACAGTGTTGTTTTATTTTATATTTCTGTAGATATGGAAAACAACTAATGGAAATTTGTGACCTAATGAATTGAATCTGAATGTTTTATTGATAGCATTTGTTGGTTGTTTTCTCCCCTTCCTAGTTATGTCTTTTGATTTGCGGTTTTGTCTGCCAAGAAAAGTGTCCTTTTAACCCTTTGATGATGAATTTCACTTAAAGAGGTCCAGGAAAAAATTTGTTTTCAATCACAGCATCTTTTCAACAACCATTAGATAACAATATTCAGTTGATAGTTTACTTGCCAGTATGAAGACATTTGAGGTATGACTAATAGGTTTCCCAAACAAATGGGTAACACGTGTACCTTCAATATAATTTTAGCAGTTATCCTTTTCACTCAGCAGCAGGCTTTCATGGCAGAGTGAGTAAAGCTGGCCTTATGTGAATTGAAAATTTGTCAGATCAGCAGGGACAGGCTGGGATTCAATCCAAGTATGGGCAGGCTGAATGTACTCAAGTCAATCCATCAACTGACTTGGGTATAACCAGCCAGCTAGCAGTAAACTTTGTTCTCTGCTGGATGGGAAGGCTCCCACCCATGGTGGAAGGAAAGAAAATCGAATCTATGAGCTGCTTTAGAAAGAAAGAGCAATAAAGAGGGACTTTCCCTGGAATTCATAAAGAGCATTGTAGACACTCTTTAGACTTCTGGCACACCTCTGCACCACAAATGTTGTTGCTTGTGACAGATTCATGTAGTTATCAGGAACAGGCACATGAATTTATTGCGGGGGGCAATCAGCACTGAGACCCTCAGTGTAGCTTGGTAATGCTGTGTTTTACAGTGGGAGAAAGAAAGTGGGCATAAGACAGTGGGAAGATTCCATAGCTGCTTTTGAACTGAATTATCACTATGGAATCCACCCTCCACTGTCCTCTGTCAGGTGGACCTGATGAGGAACTAATCTCTTAGAGGTCCTCATCAGGTCCACCCTCTACTGTCCTCTGTCAATTACAAGACAGGCGGACCTGATGGGAAACTATTCTCTTACAGTTCCTCATAAGACTCCGCCCACTGACAGTGAGCCTCTGACCAATGTTATCGGTTGTAGGATGCTGTTTGCCCATTCCGCTGACATCAGGTAAATTTCTGTCATTTTCCAAATAGGGCCATTGTATGCTTTCAGCTGTTTGGCAGGGAAAGTCCCAAGTGGCAGCTAAATGCTTCACTGGTTGCTTAGATACCTGTGGCTGCTAGCTTCATAGAAACCAAGGAGCCCTGTGTGTAAAGCTGTCACATTCATGATACTTTCCTATCACATACATACACTGCTCTGAGCATTGGCATCTCAATGTATGCCAGCTCAGAGATGGTCTTAATTACTTCCAGGTTGCTTATCTGTGAACTGGTGGCAATTCTTTTTAATCTCTTTCAGCCATAGTGACATATTCTTAAACTGGTGGAAATGTCAACTACCTGAATCCAGTGCATGTTTCAGATCTCCTAACACAATGACTGTGCTCTACTGTTGCTCTGTTTTAATGCAAATATACTGGTTTGCACATTCTAGTTGAAGCGATAACAATGTATGTGGTGGTGTAGTTTTCTGCTTGAGTGCGTCTGATGCTGGAGTGTGAGATGCAGTTGAACACAGCAGTTTAACTAAAGCAGGGTAACCCAAGCAGCAGGGAGATACAATAAAGAACTCTACTGCATGCTGGATGGACTGCAAGCAAACACCCTGGGAAACATTTCCTATAAGTCTGAGTCCCACTCCATGTACCTTTTAATATGCCACCTCTACTACTCCTTTTCATATTACTATCCTGTTTTCCCAAAATCTCATCTCTTTACCCCTCTGCTCCACTTCAAAGCTTACCCTCACTGCTACCATCTCCCTACTACTGCTCTCATCACATCCTGCTGATACTTTACTCACCTGCTGACCCAAACACCAGGACTGGAAGGCATGTACACTCCTATACATCCCGCTCCCATCTTACTTTCCTCACCCTCCTTCTTCTCCTAACCTCTGGGGATATCTCCCCAAAACCCTGGTCCTCCACTATCTCACCCCAACACCAGGCACCCTCTTTCCTCCAGGAATAGCCACAATCCACTCAATTTAATATTAGTCCCCTTGCTCGCAAAAACCACCCTCCCTTTTTCATGTGCAGTCTGGAATGCCTGCTCTGTCTGTAATAAACTCACCTCTGTCCATGACCTTTTTGTCTTAACCTACTAGCTTTTACAGAAACCTGGCTTCAAGCCAGATTCGTCTTCTTCCGCAGCACTTTCCTATGGAGGCCTTCTCTGGACCAACTCACCCAGACCCAGTGATTGGAAAGGAGGTGGAAGTGGTTTGCTTCTATCCCAACTGAGCACCTTTCAAGTCCTCCCTAACCCTCCCTCTCTACCTTTCTCTTCTTTCGAGACTCACTGCATTCTGCTGTTTTCTCCTATTTCTCTGAGGATTGCAGTGATCTATCAGCCTCTTGGACCGGTGTCCCGCTTTCTTGAAGATTTCTCTACCTGGCTACCCTACTTTCTCTCCTCTGAACTACCCACTATCATTCTTGGAGATTTTAACATCCCCATTAATGTGAACAACCCGGCTACATCCCAACTCTTCAACCTAACCTCATCTTTTGCCTTAACACAATGGACACAGTCCTCCATTCACTCTGATGGGAATACATTAGACCTTGTTTTCTCCCATCGTTGTACTCCCTACAACCTCACAAACACCCCCTTTCCTCTCTCTGATCATAATCTCATCACCTTCACAGTGTCCTTGTCTTCAAACACCTATCCCTCCAAGCAGCAAACAGTTACCTGCAGAAACCTACACAACTTGAACCCTGCTCTTTTCCACTCTGCAACTGTCCGCCTCTATCACAGAATCTCTCCCCTGTCCTGCCCTGACCTGGCCACTGCTGTCTACAACAGCTTGCCTTCATCCACACTAGACTCACTTGCTCCTCTAACAACACGAAGCATCAGGCCCTGACCATTACAACCTTTGCAGACTGACCACACCAGAAATCTTAAACGACATAGTCGTGCGCTGGAGCGATTGTGGTGTAAAACCAAATCTCACCAAGCTTTCACCCTATATAAATCTGCTTTCTTAACATACAATTCCTCCCTCCATGCTGCCAGCAAGCCTACTTTGTCACTCTCATCAATAGCTTGTCATCCAGTCCTCGTCGTCTCTTCTCCACTTTTAACTCTCTACTTTCTCCACCTCCACCCAGTACCTCACTCATTGCTTACGAGATTGCAAATCATTTCAAAAACAAGATTGATGCAATTCGTAGGGGCATCTCTACTGCACAGACATCCATCCCAATTAGCATACCTTATACTAAACCTCCCTCAACACTTTCCTCTTTTGACCTTGCTACTACTGAAGAGGTCACTAAGGTTTTCTCAGGAGCCCGTCTCACTACCTGCCCCCTGGATCCTGTCACCTCACAACTGCTACGGTCATCCTCTTCTTCCATCCTATGCTCCCTCACTCACATCTTCAATCTCTCCCTCTCTAATGGTGCCTTCCCCTCCCCTCTAAAGCATGCACACATCACTCCCATACTTAAAAAGCCCTCTCTGAACCCCACCAAACTGAACAACTTAAGACCCATCTCCCTGCTCCCATTTACCTCTAAACTCTTAGAACGCTTAGTCTACAATCGCCTGAGCTCCTACCTCACTGACAACGACCTTCTTGACCCTTTACAGTCTGGCTTTTGCTCACTACACTCCACTGAAACTGCCCTACTAAAACTCACTAATGATCTACTAACTGCTAAAACCAATGGCCATTATTCTGTACTCTTACTACTTGACCTCTCTGCGGCTTTTGATACTGTTGACCATCCCCTCCTCAAAAAAATCCACTCTCTTGGCCTCCTAGACTCTGGTTCTCCTCCTACCTATCGCAGTGCTCCTTCAGAGGTACCTATAATTCTGGCTTTTCTTCTCTATTCCCTCTTTCTGTAGGAGTCCCTCAAGGTTCTGCCCTTAGACCCCTACTCTTCTCCAACTACACCTCCTCCCTTGGTCACTTGATAAACTCCCATGGCTTTAAGTACCATCTCTATGCTGATGATGCACAAGTCTATCTTTATACTCCTCACCTCACCCCTTCAGTCTCCTCTTGCATTACTAACCTACTAAGCGACATACTGGCATGGATGTCACTCCACTTCCTCAAACTTAATCTTTCCAAAACTGAGCTCTTAGTATTCCCTTCAGCCCGTGCCCCCTCCCCTGACTTCTCCATCAAGATCAATAACAAAACCATCATTTCTTCCCCTCATGCCAGGGTGCTAGGTGTAATCCTAAACTTCCATCTGTCCGTTCAGCCCCAAATCCAATCGCTGTCCAAATCTTGTAAACTTCACCTTGCAACATCTCCAAGATATGCCCGTTCTTAACCTCTACAACTTATTCACTCCCTTGTTATCTCTCGCCTTGACTATTGTAACTCCCTCCTCATTGGCCTACCTCATTGCAGGCTATCCCCTCTACAGTCTATCATGAATGCTGCCACCAGACTCATCCACCTTACTAACCATTCTGTATCTGTCACCCCTCTCTGCCAATCCCTCCACTGGCTTCCCATTGCCCAACGGACAAAAATTCAAAACATTAACAATAACATATAAAGCCATTTTTTAACTCTGCCCCAAATTACATCACCAATCTTGTCTGCAAATATCACCCAAACCGTACTCTCCGCTCCTTCCATGACCTCCTGCTCTCTAGCTCCCTTGTCTGCTCCTCCCATCCTCTGGAACTCTCTACACCAATTTATCAGACTATCGCCTACTCTGCTCACTTTTAGGCGATCTCTGAAAACCTATCTCTTCAGGGAAGCCTATCCTGCCTTCCGCTAACAATGGAATCTTCTATTCCTCCTACCACTCCATGTCCCAAAGTTATTACCTTTTGTACCACTAGCCCCTCCCTCTTAGATTGTAAGCTCCAATGAGCAGGGCCCTCCTAACCCTCTTGTATTGAACTGTATTGTTGCTGTATTGTCTCCCGTTATATTGTAAAGCACTGAGCAAACTGTTGGTGCTATATAAATCCTGTATAATAATACTGCTGAATGCATTCATATACAGCTTCTAATCATCATAAAAAGTCTGCAGATCTGTAATACAGTAATTACAATATGTAATTGAATGCAGTAAAAGTATAGCACAACCAAATTTTTATCAGGTAAACATTCCAACATTATCTACAATGTAAAATGTGTACTCACTGAAAACACAATTGTTCCCTTCTAAAATGAATTACAGACCTATGCTCAGCAACTGGTAGGATCGCTTTGTGACTATAAACTACTATTAGTATGCCAATCGTTACATTTTTTTCTACTTCTTTTGAAAAAAATGGTTTCTCTTGCTCTTTAGAATTCTGGCACACTTCTGCACCACAAATGTTATTGCTTGTGACAGATTCATGTAGTTATCAGGAACAGGCACATTAATTTATTGTTGGGGAAAACCGGGACTGAGGCCCTCGGTGTAGCTTGGTAATGCTGTGTTTTCTCAAGTGGCAGCTGAATGGGGCTGGAATACTTCACTGGTTGCTAAGATGCCTGTGGCTGCCATCTTCATGGAAACCAAGTAGTCCTGTGTGTGAAGTTGTTGCATTCATGACACTTTCCTATCACATACATACCCCACTCTGAGCATTGGCGTCTCTGTATGTTAGCTCAAAGATGGTCCTAATTACTTCCAGTTTGCTTATCTGTGAACTGGTGGCAATTCTTTTTTAATCTGTTTTAGTCTTAGTGGCACATTCTTAAAGTGGGGGAAATAACACCTACCTGAATCCGGTGCATGTTTGGGATCTTCTAACACAATGACTGTGCTTTACTATTGCTCTGTTTTAATGCAAATTTACTGGTTTGCACATTCTAACAAAGTTGTTGCAAGACGTTTTTGAATTAGGGGCAGGCCATTTTAAGGTGCCATACCTCCAGAAAGGTGTTGGAACTGCTTTATTGAATTCCCTTATTGTATCTGTCAGCCTACATATAGAAAGACCGACAGAAATCATGGCACTCATCCCCATATGTAGGTGAGAAACCTAAGTGACACATACTGTATATACCAGGGGTTAAAATTTCAAGTCCAGACCTACTAGCCAGTCACAAAACGTACTCTCCACCAGTTGCCCCATCCAACCTTGCCCAGATCTGCCCCCAACCCCACCCCCACCCCGCCCCCAACCACGCCCCTTAAAGCTTAAGAAATTACATTTTGCTTTAGAATAAAGAGTCCAAAATATAAAACTGTACACAGTAATGTATATCCCAGCTCCCCTGTACTTCAGTATAGTGATATGACATGTATACAGTAATCATTACTGTATACATGTTATCACTATAATGGAGTACATGGGAGCTGGGATATACATTACTGTATACATGTCATATCACTATAATGGAGTACAGGGGAGCTGGGATATACATTACTGTCTACATGTCATATCACTATAATGGAGTACAGGGGAGCTGGGATATACATTACTGTCTACATGTCATATCACTATAATGGAGTACAGGGGAGCTGGGATATACATTACTGTATACATGTCATATCACTATAATGGAGTACAGGGGAGCTGGGATATACATTACTGTCTACATGTCATATCACTATAATGGAGTACAGGGGAGCTGGGATATACATTACTGTATACATGTCATATCACTATAATGGAGTACAGGGGAGCTGGGATATACATTACTGTATACATGTCATATCACTATAATGGAGTACAGGGGAGCTGGGATATACATTACTGTATACATGTCATATCACTATAATGGAGTACAGGGGAGCTGGGATATACATTACTGAGTAATGTATATCCCAGCTCCCCTGTACTCCATTATAGTGATATGATATGTTGTATACAGTACTTACTCCCAGTCCCTCTGAGTCCCGTGCGGCGGTGGAGAGGGTGTCTCCTCTCAGCAGAGGAGAGCGAACCTCTCCTGCACCTGTCCCCTCAGCGGCGCAGAAGCTGGAAACCGGAAGTTGTAAACCGGAACTCGGCTTCACAATGAGGCTTGGAGCGCAGGTGCAGTCGCTCCATGCTTCATCTGTGCTCGCCGCTCGCCACAGAGGAATTTATCCTCGCATTTGGCGAGCGGGCGAGCGGCTTTTTCAAGCCCTGGTATATACCATCCACAACCCTTCCAACCAGTGCCTGACTATACATACAAACCTACATCAAGGTTACACCCACCTTCTGCAACATGTATACATAAAAATACTATATTTGATTTCCCTTTTCATACAATGACCAATCCCTTCTTTAAATCTGTCAGGATATCTATAAAAAAAAAATCTGGTTTCCTATGTACTTCCAGGTACCTAGAAGTGTTAAAGCTGGGAAATTTAAGAGATACAGAGCTCTTCTGCGATCATGAGCTGTTAAGTTTAAACTAACTATGTAGGTTGTTAGCAGCCATTGTTTGTGTTAGGCAATTCTTCTGTTGATCCTTTCTCAACACTTGCTGGTGATCCAATTTATATATTAGCCGGCAGCGAAATTATTCCCCTGAGCGTAAGAAGTGAACTGCCTTCCCTGGAAAGAGCTAAGGCAGCAGTCTTGATGATGTTTCCACCATTCTACCTAATTGCTCTTAGGCTCTTGAGGTTTATGTGCCTATGACCTCTGAGATCTCTGTTTCTTTTCTCCTGATATTAGCACTGTGAAAATCATTTAAAAAAAGTGAGTCTACTGACGTTATTTAGAGAAATGACATATGTGATTATTTGTAATGGATTAAAAAGAGTTGTCTCTAAGATGAGCAACCTCAAAGCACATGCTTTGTGTATATATGTGGTATTAATAACATACACATATTAATACAGTATATGTATGTAGAAGTTACTGACTCATGATCTGATGAGGACAGAAAATATTTTGACCCAAACCCTGTGGTTATGAATGGATAATATTTCACTACACACAGCTGACTCCATGTAAGCTTCTTCCAAGCCAGAACTGACAGGTACATAAAACAGTGGAATTCAAGTCAGGTTTGTATTTATGTTAATGCACTCATGTGCTTGTGCTTATAACCACCATTTCTGTAGTAGCAGTCAAGGATAACACCTTGCATAATATATTTACTTAATTATGCTTTGTTTGACCAGACACTTATAAAACAGAGCATCTAACCTGAAATGTTAAAATCACATGCAACAATCTTTTCTTTCTTGTGAGCTCCTAGGACTTTGTAGTGAAGTAAAAGCTCTACACGTAAATACTGTGTCCCATTCAACATTCAATAAAGCCTATAATAGTGTCTCTGGTTTTAATTTCCATAATTATAAACACATGCCATGGGTGGTAACACAAGGGGTGTAGCCTCTGTGAAAGGGTGTCATCATTCAAATAGGCTTAGCACTAACTACTCCCCTGTCAGTAACAAATGTTGATACAGTACAATATACTGTAAAATATGCCCTGTATAACAACTCCATGCATGTATAAATAAACACATAAATACACTCTCCAAACTGATAATAATGTACAATGTATTTGCCAAAGAACTGTGCTTTTATAATAGGGGCATCACATCCGATATATAAAAACCTTTAATGAGGGCAAACAAGAGCATACTCTTAAGGTACCCAACCAAACCTTATATAAATGCTGAATTTTGAATGTTCAGCATGATTTTAGCACAGTGGCAGTGTTTTGTACCTCATTGTCATGTAAAAGCAATTCATTTTTATTAATATCACAATAAAGTATAGTAAGATTACATTTCTCATAGTACAAATACAAAGATAAGGAGTATCTCCAACAATCAGAAACTCTCTCATTATCATCCTAAAGGAGCCCTATGCATCAGCTAATCCCCACCAGATTAATGCAAGTAGTCTTTGGTACACTTTTTAGCTGTGTATTTGTACAGCTAAAATGGATTCTGGCACTCCAACCCCAATACTTGCCTACCATTATGCACTTTGAAAATGATTTAACTAACTTTCCTTAACTGGATCAAAAAATAACACAACCATTATACTACTAATTAGTCATTTTTCTGACCAGGGACCATAACTGGGACACTTTATGGCATTGTTTGATGTAGGTCCCCTAGTTGGGTTTGGCCAATAGGGGTCTCCCTTTCTAGATGAAGCAGCATATAAATAGGGGAGTTGGAGGTAGTAAAGTGTGAGCGGTAGTAAATATAGATGACCGTGTGCTATTGATTAAGGTTCTCCTAAAAATCTAAGGGCTTCACTGTGAAATATCTTGTAGCATACAGGACGACAGCTTTCTCCTTTGGAGAACATCAGAATTCCTCTTCCTTTGAGTGGGCCAAACCAGGATATTTGGAGGACTATTTGTTGAAAATTGTTGCAGAGTGGGCAGAGAGAGGGATTATGCAAGTTTGCAGAGTTTCCTGTTTGTTCTACTAAGCTGTGTTACACAAGTTCATGTTAGTAAAGCAAGAAAAATAAGAACATGGAGTCAGTCTCTTCCTTGCCAATTATGGTGCATGGCCTATGTCTGTGGAACCTTTTGTGGAGCATGGTTCAGTGACAGGCTGTAGTTGAGTCCTTTTGAGTTTGTAGAAATGGTTCCACAGTCCAAGCTGCCTCAAGACCTGGTGTGTGGTATGACCTTGGAGGAGAGTTCTAACATTTCTGGAAATTTTGAAGTCATGGGAAAAAACATTTATTTCCAGGAAAAATGGAAATGTTTGGAAAAATTGGAAAATATTCAGCGTGGAATAGTTTTATAAACTGAAAGTCATTTTGTTAAGCTGGAAACGTGAAAAGCAGAATATATAAAAAATAGCATGCTTGAAAAAAAAAGAACAGCCTATTCAGTGAATAAATTATGTTTGCTTTTTAAAGTTTGTGATGGTCCAGAAGCAACAGAAAGCATTTCTGGAATGAGAGCTTTGCATAAATTGACAGTGTTATATAAGTACCTGTAATGAATAAATAAATGTAACACCCTTCTAGATAGGTGCCATGATGTAGATAGTTGAGTATAGCATAATATGGTCTTCTGCTTAACAGGAGATTGTTAAGCAATTGTAGCTCTTCTGTTTAGCAGAGAGAGCAACAAAATCTGCCTAACTAGACTCACATGCTGCTGCATCTGGGTGAAGCTTCATCTGTATCCAGGTAACCAAGGAAGGTTCTGGGTGGATAATATGAACCATGCAGATGAGCACTCTGAATATGGATGCAGCTCCAGCGAATTAAAGGGAGTGGTGCCCTGAGCATGGGATAGATTATATTCACTGAGCACATGGGATCTGGGTTCTTCTTCCTCTGCTCCTGAGAAGGGAGTTCCAGCCAGGGAGCTGGCTACCTCCCCTGGCTCATGCTGCCAGGAGACCTGGAGTGGGCAATCCGAGGGCCAAATGCTGAAACCCAGGGTGCTTCTGAGAGCTGACTGAAGGGGATGTCTACAGATCCTGTCTGGTTTCATGAAGGAAGGTGACATGCAGCAAGGGCATTGTGAGTACACACCATATAAAGGGATCCTGGGACTTGCGCTGCTAACTCCCTCAGGAAGTATATAGTCAGCTACTGGGTGTAAGCTAGAAGGACACCGGCTGGTGTCTGGAAAAGCAACTGTCCATCTAGTTCTCCATTTTTACAGAAGGACTTTGCTCTATTCTTTGTACAGTCTGCTACACAGTTCTACTAAGGAAACTCACAAATCCAAGTGGAGAAAGCTGTCCTCAAATGTGAACAGTTCAGTTTGGAGTATCCCACTACTGTATATCCGTTCTCTATCCCAGTTCTAAAACAAAATAAAAACAAAAAAGAAAATTATAGCCCCTAGACTGATTATTGGAGCAGCGAGTGGAAGTTGTGTACACCTGGCTATAGAAAATACTGTGTGCTTGGCTGTAGGGGAAAATTTAGGGGAGAGCCTGGGCAAAATACCAGTGACACTACATAAACAAATAGCAAATTGCAGCTTTGCTCTCAGCAGAAATTGTACTATGGAAATGTCTCCAAACTCTAGATGCTGGAGGAAAAGAAAACCTAATTTACTGACCAGACTATAGGTAAACATTATGCTATGATGGTGGAGACATTAATAGTTATTCAAAGGTTATTCAAAGGTTTTAAATATATACTGATTTGTCAGACAAATGTACCTTCTTACTTGTCAATTAAGGTCTGAGAGGAGGACAGAAACTATCATCTACTGTTTCCCAACAATCACCAAACTGTAGGAGGTACAAGATGGAGCCCACAAGCAAACTATACTGGAGCCTTTCCCCTGCAGTGCACCCTAGTAGCAGAACTGCATTGAGAAGTACAGTGTTACTTGAACTGTTGTCCAGGATTTGCTGTTTTTTTCCCAATATTTCTGCTTTTTTTCAAGGCCGCCCCACCTCTACCCTGGCGAGACCAGATTGGAAATCACAGGAGGTGAGACCCTGGTAACAATGTTAATCTAGTACATCAGGGGGTTCCCTTATAGGTCCATACACTGTAAACAGTGAGATGGTGCTTAGGATTACATCTTCTATGTGCTTAGGAGAGAAGTTCCTGACATATGCTCCCTAGTACAGGATCTAGTTTATCAACAATTGCTAAAGGATATTAAAAATAATTTTTAGCAAAGATTCAAACAACATTTATCCTAATAATGTGATAAATAATGTGATAATATGTTAAAGTGGTGTTTACCTTCTTGCATTCTACACATGAAAATTAAAAACCTTCTGTGTGCTGCTCCCCCTACCAGCCCCCCTAATACTTACCTGAGCCCTATCTCAATCCAGTGATGTGCACGAGAGTCTTGGCTCTCCCAGAACTCCCTCTCCGCATTGGCTGAGACAGAAGCAGGAGCCATTGGCTCCAACTGCTGTTCTTTTAATCACAGCCAGTGAGCCAATGGGGGGGGGGGGATGTGAGCAGCAGCTCTATGTACTCTATGTATCTTATGAACACAGAGAGCTGAGCTCGAGAGCGAGCACACACCAGTGCCCAATAGCAAGCTGCACTGGTCAAAGGGGAGGAGCCAGGAGAAGGGGATGGGGCTGTTCTGTGCAAAACCACTGCACATAGCAGGTAAGTATGAAATGTTTGTTTTTTGTTTTTTAAAGACGAACATTTAATACCACTTTAAGGTGTCAAGCAACTACAAGGAACAATTCCGATTAATATTTATTAGCATTGCAACAAAAAAATTATTTTCCACTTTCTGTCCTAAGACACAACAGGAAATAAGAAAACATTTCTCCAGAGTAAGGGAAAATAATTCCCTCTCAGACAGCTGTCATTTGGATAAGTGTTTTCTGCACTTTCAGGGAGTTAAGCATACTACAAAAGCCAGAAATACATCTAAATCTCAGAAGTCAACTGTCAGCTTTCAGATAAAAGTGAACTGGCAGCTGTACAGATAAGAGACCACTTCCATGGACCCCTGGAATATGTGTGACCCCCACGCCATGTTTCACGGGCTTCATTATTCCACATTTCAAGACCCTTGTGGCAGGTGTTGCCAGTAGAGGGGAGGCACACCAAGGAACATCTATGCACTGATTCACCATAGCTGGTAAAAAACATGAAGTGACATGTACTAAGTCATTTCTGGTTTTGACTGTCACACTATGTGCTTTATTAGCTTCAGTGGCGTACAAGGGAGACATCAGGGGTCTAATAGATCCCTGATGTCTTATTAAAGAGAAAGTGTCACTATTAATAAGAGTTCTATTGGTCTCCCATGTGATAGCAATAAAATTAAATGGAAAAAGTGTAAAAAATATTAAAGGTACACCCAAGCATTTAAAAAAAATTATAAATTTTGATCCCCCTGCTCCAATATACACAAACATACTGTACGTACATAAACACACACATCAGAAGTGTCTACATATGAAAATGTTGATTGGGCTACACATGTTACTACACATGTCACATATCTTCATGCATCCAGGAGTAAGAGCAACAATTCTAGGGCCATTTATAATGTTTAACTCTAAACTAATAACCTGTAAGAGCTTTTAACCACTTGCCTACTGGGCACTTCTACCCCCTTCCTGTCCAGGCCAATTTTCAGCTTTCAGCGCTGTTGCATTTTGAATGACAATTGCGTGGTCATGCAACACTGTACCCATATGAAATTTTTATAATTGTTTTCACACAAATAGAGCTTTATTTTGGTGATATTTAATGGCCACTGGGGGTTTTATTTTTGCACTATAAATGAAAAAAGAGCAAAAAATTTGAAAAAAAAGGTTCTTTGTTTCTATTATACAATTTTGCAAACAGGCAATTTTTCTCCTTCACTGATGTGCGTTGATGAGGCTGCACAGATAGGCAGCACTGATGGGCACTGATGAGGTGGCGCTGATGAGGAGCAACTGGTGGACATTGATGAGAAGGCACTGATGATGCACTGATATGCAGAACTGATGGGCACTGATAGACGGCACTGATGGGTGGCACTGACTGATAGCACCGACTGGAGGCACTGACCGGCGGCACTGCTGGGCACTAACGGGCAGCACTGCTGGGCAGCACTGATGGACGACACTGCTGGGCACTGACGAGTGGCACTGCTGGGCAGCTCTGATGAGCGACACTGCTGGGCAGCACTGATGGGCAACACTGCTGGGCAGCAATGGGCGGCACTTCTGGGTGACACTGCTGGGGATTGATGGATGGCATTGCTGGGCACTGATGGGTGGCACTGATAATTAGGACACTGATAATCAGGGCACTGATCTCCCGTCACATCTGCTAGAAAGTGCAGCCGATAACTGGCGACTGTGTTTACAGATCTGTTGTGTCATTGGACACAGCTGATCACATGGTAAAAGGTCGCTATGATTGGCCTTTTACCTTATCACATGATCAGCTGTGTCCTTAGGACACAGCAATCACCGACGGCTCCAGGTGCGTGCCGCAGGGAGCGGGATCTGGGAGGATGTCCATGAACACCCTCCCAGAACTAGACAACCTCGCTGTAGCGGTCTTTCAGCTATAGTACGGTTGGGAAGTGGTTAAAGTTGGCCTATTGAAATATCTGGGTACTGAAAAAACACACAATTTTAAAGAATATGTTATTTCATATTTCGGATACCTGTCTGGTGTGCCATGAATTTGTGTTAAAAAGTATCCTGTTCTCATTGTATTGCTTCCTTTGTGGGAAATACCTGGTGATTCTGCCAGCCCCCCTGCTTTCATATTTCAAACTGACAGTGCTAGGCATGAGAGCACATCCATCTCAGCGTGTTCAGTATTCTGGCTCTTCTGGGAGAACAGCTTGTCTGGCTACGCTGGTGCAGTGGGTCCTGGGTTCCTCCTGGTGCACAACAATGCCGGCCTCATGTGGCGAAAATATGCAGGCAGTTCCTGGAGGACGAAGGAATTGATACCACTGAATGGCCCCCCTGCTCGCCTGACCTAAATTGCCATTGCCTTCTTATTGTGTTACTTAAAAATTGGAACTATGACCAGTTTATTCCCCAAGGTCTCTAGTTTCAGAAAATGTATACCGTTTCAGGGTTTTACTTAATCATCAGGCCTTAAGTGATTATTTTAACACTTGTACAAAAAATACAAAAAAATGCTGTGGTGGCGAAAGGGCTGAAAGCAAGCAAGGCCATTTGAATCAAGTTTAGGGCAGAAAAATAATTGGAGAGGAAATCTTACTGGAACTACTGTGAAATTTGTAACTGAATTGATTATTGGCAAACCATTGTGGAGGACATACTGTACTTATAATTTGTCTTTTTCCAGAACAAGTGCATATAATAACAATGTTGTATTGCACCTGGTAAATCAATAAAAATGTCATATAGTATCAGTATATTACTTATAGTCACATCTGAAAAATCCTCCTCCACCTGTTGAAAACATTTTCCCACTTGAATTCATTGTTTTGAATCTAAAACATAATACACATACTCTTTTCTTTCTTCAAATTGGAATAGTGTTTAATTCACTTAACTTTTAACTTAGACAAAACTCTTCAACTCAGCTAGAAAGTAGGAAACTCAAAAACATGATTCCCACTGCTAACCAGTGAAGGTTATACAGTACTAGTCCTACAACCACCAACCTACTTTTTCAAACTGTCACAGCTACTAAGCACTTTCTAACACACTGTAGCCTGGCCTCAGAATCCCATTAAATGGCAATGGGTATTACCATCATGAAAGGATTTTAACTGAGACATTCTCCAAAGCAGTGCATGTATCCTTCACAGTATGGCTATGATCAGGGGCGGACTGACCATTTGGAAACTCGGGCACTGCCCGAGGGCCCAGGGTCAGTAGGGGGCCCCATGAGATGCCCCTGGTACCTTTTTCATAGGCTTTTTTGAGTGTGGGAAAGGACACAGGGGCCCCATGATCCCTTATTGCCCGGGGGCCCCATGAGTTGTCAGTCCGCCCCTGGCTATGATAAGGCTGGCTCATTTTGCACCTCTAGTCCAAGCCCTCCTGAATGTGATAACAGGTGATGTACGGGCATTACAGAGGCATAAGGGATGAAATACTCCGCAGAACAGCACTTGGTAAGCACACAAAGTATTCAAAGACAAACAAATTACACTCAAACACTCAAAACAAAGATCAGACTTGTCCATGTCCTCATCGTCTCAATTTGTCAAATACAGCTGTGAAAGCTGAACACAACAAAAAAGGGACAGAAAGAAGATCGACTCATTTGAGCTTTGGTGCTGGTGATGTCACTAGAAGCCCAAATTATGAAGTTACAACTCTCTTATTTTGGTCACACTGTTAGAAGAAAGAGATCACTAGAGAGGGAAATAATGTTTGGGAAGATTGAAGGCACCAGGCGAAGAGGGAGACCAACTGCTAGATGGTTGGACATATTGACTACAGCTGTGGAGATGACATTGGAAGATCTCACCAGACTAGCTCAAAACCAACTTATTTTTTGATCTCTCATTCAAGTCGCTAGGACTTGAACCTGAGTTGACAAAAAAAAAATTTTTTTTGTCTGGGCAGCTAATGGATTTCATTAGAATCTGTTTCTTTATTTATGAACAGTCATGAGGGAAAATGTCAGTTATAGCTTCATGACTGTAAACTAATATAATTTAGTGTATTTGCTAAAATTAGAAGCTGTCTTTGGCTATATTTATCAGCAGTTAAACACTATGTATAGCTCTCTTTGTAAAACTCCTCAGGCTACTGGATCACTGTGGTGCCCCCTATGTGGTAACTGAAATAAAAAGGCTATACTATGTTTAGGAGTGCAAGACAATATTTTTTTAAAACATTATGCATAATTGGTAGAAGACCAATTTATAGAATATAGTATAGATTTCTCACAGTAATCCATTGTTTTATTGTCATGTATCAAGCATCACAACATTGAGCATCAAAATAAATTAGCAAACTTTGCTGTGTCATAAAACATAAATATTCAGTTCATACTACTTGTCTTAGTAAGAGGATACTGAGTCTTGTTACAAGTAGCTTCACAGAAGCTCACACAGATCACACAGAAATGTGGTCTCATAATAAAAGCTTACTAGATCCCTTTTCTTTTGTGTCAAGGAGGCCAATAGACATATCTGATCTGATACCAATCTTGTTATCTCCTCTGGAAGGGGATTTTCAGTAATACCATGAAAGCAGTAAAACTGCACAGCACCCATAATGAGAGTGGCAGTACGCAAAGGGGTTGAGTTACTAAAACTGGAGCTTACAAAATCTGGTACAGCTCTGTATAGTAACCAATCAGCTTCTAGGTTTATTGTCAAAGCTTAATTGAACAAGATGAAGCTAGATGCTGATTGGCTACCATGCACAGCTGCACCAGATTTTGCACTCTCCAGTTTTAGTAAATCAACCTCACAGAGTCCTTAAAGGTCAATACACCAACTGCCGTATATCAATGACTGACATCAAGAATGGTCATCCAGACACAATACTTGCTCAATGGTCATATAACCTTAACTGTTGTTGCATGTTGCCAAATAAATTTTCCAAGCTGGCTTAGAACCTGGTTCAGTTTTCAGTATGTGTTCTTCCTGTTAGTGCCAGTTTAGTAAATGTAATATTTTTAAATTAGCTTTAGAGCTCTTGTATAATTCACATTATTTGCAATTTTTCCATTTCATTATTGGAGTATGGAAAAACATTTGAGCACTGGTTTATTCAACTAACAATGTTCTATTGAATCTCTTCTAACTGCAATCTTCAACAGATAGACATGCACATTTTATAATATTATTATACCTCACATTTCACCTCTACAGAAAAGGAACACTTTTATTCCTGAATACATATGTAGGTTTCTTCAACATTACTTTGTTTTGCCACCCTAGATAAAGTGTATTTATATTTGAAAAATTATATTTTAATATACTTATTTTTAAGGTATTCAAAGCAACTAGATAATTTTATTAAAAGGTAGCATTGTTCTAATGTTTCATTGCCTTGGACCTTTATATATAATGTATATAAAAACCTGGAGAAATTACTGCCCCAAAGAACTGTTTTGAAATAAAAACGGCATTGTTTGATTAACATGGGCTACGTTAAACATTTAGATTTTCCCTGAAGCAGTGAAAACAACCTTTATCATTGACAATCTTGCCATTTTGAAAGGCCACTTTTCTATATTTTGAACAATCGTGGCAGTCAATGTAAGGCATTTTGGAAATATGAGAAAGAAAAAGGTTTACTAAGCAAAAATCTGCAGAATAATTCTCTGTTCAGGAATACCAGGAGAAGGTTGACACTTGCCAAAAAAAATACTTAGCTAAAAAAAAAAAAAAAAAAGAGGAAGAAAGCATCACTTAGGTATGAATAGAATATTTATGTCCTGTAAAACCAGCTCAAAATCTTGAAAGTTTCATCTTGAAAATGAATCTGATCTTCCTAATGAAAGCTAATTTGTTTTGCTGCATCACAAAATGTGATATCTATGTCATAAAAGAAAAACGCCATTTACTAATTTCTTTATTCTTTTTTATAAATATTGTTGTGCTTGCATTTTTCTTTATAGTGATCACATATGAAACTTTTATGATACAGGTTTTTAAATAGTTAAATTGACTGTTCTCTTTGCAAGGGACTTATGCCCAGAGATTAGTGAATAAAGTGAATTATCCTATCCAATTTGCAAGTAAATATATGCTGTTTTCTTTTTTTTGTTTGCATATGAATAGGTATTCTTTGCAAAGTTCAATTTCATCACATCCATTAAGCTTTGGGGAAAATTCCTATGTAAAGAAAACAGTATTTTTACCTTTAGTAAATCAGCCCTACTGGACCTTTGCTAAGGTGAATGGGGTTGGCAGTGGTATCCATGATAGACTGAAGGTGACATAGCTTGCATGGCCCAATGAGGAAGGAGTTTTCATAATCAAGGTAAAAGTGAGTGAATTATTATTGTGGTGGTGTCATTGGTTAACTAGGGGCATATTTTGGATATATTTTGGAGGTGAAGGTGGCAAGATTTGGATGAAAACCAAACTAAAAGGAATTGAAAGGGTTTGTGTTGTGCTGCGAAAGGTGCAGTAGGTGGTAGGTAGTAGGTGGTTGTAGAAAAGGCTTTCTAGATGTTTGTAAATAAACAGGAGCAAGGAAATGGGTCTTAGGTCATTTAGACTGTTGGGGTCCTGCGAGTGCTTTTTAAGTATGACCAGTGCATATTTCAGAGGGGAAGGGAAGATGCCAGCACAGTGCGAGACTGAAGATGTTAGTGAAGATAGTGATGCGCAGAACAAGAGTAACCAGAGTAGTTGTAATAGAATAAGGGTCCAGGGGGCAAATGGTGAGATTAAAAAATGTAGCAGCCACCATTGGCAGTGAATGAATTAGTGGGTGGAGACAAAATAAAGAGTTTAAGGTAGAAAAGAACTGCTGAGGCCAGAGTTGTAATGATCAGGGGCCTAATTCTGTATGTAGAAAGGAGGGCAAACATGGTCAGGAAGGGAAGAGTGACCTGCTGTAGACAGAAGTGGCCAAATCAGGGAAGGACCAGGGTGAGATGTTGTAGAGATAGTCAGTAGCAGAATGGAGAAAAGAAAAATTTAAATGGTGAAGGTTTGTACAGGTTACTGTTTGATGGTTGGAGGGATAGGTTGTTAAGCACAAAATTAATGTGAAACTGGTAAGGTTGTGATTAGAGAGAGAAAAATGAGTGCTGGAGAGGTTTCAAAGAGTGCACATGTGGGAGAATACAAGTTCAAGAGTGTTGCCATCAGAGTGAGTAAGAGTGTGTGTCCATTGTATTAGGTCAAACAATATATATATTTTTTTTATCCTGACTGTCAAGTACCTTGATAGAAAACCTAAGATGATGAAGGTAGCCTCTTTAATTGTTCCAGTCTAAGCACCTGTGGGTAGGAGGACAGGGAGTGCAAGTTCAAAAGTGTGACACAAGTGCTGGTGGAGAGCGATGTCTCTGAAACTTAGGAATCTTGTTGTCAAGTGCTAAGAGTGGCAAAAGATGATGATCACTAATGAGAGGAATAGAACAGGTTATGGTCAGAAACAGCAGGGCAAAATGCTGCTGGTATTGCAGGCAGAGTCATGGACAAGCCTAGTCATCAACCTGTAGCCAAGAAAGTGTGAAGGCAGCAGGCAGTCATTGTAAATAGAGAACAAGCTGGGCTCAACACAGGAGCAGGTGAACAGAGAGAGGAGAATGACATATGAGTTAGGTAGCAAGCTGGACCAGTAACAGGAATCGGGATCAAATGCAAAATTGCTGGTCACAGGGATACAGCTGAAGAGCTCTCAGCACTGGGTTCTTGCATGCCTCAGCCTTAAATAGCCTGCTTAGTGCCACAGCTAGCAATTCATGTGCACACATGCCCTGGTGTAATCTGCAAGATGCATGCATGGACATTCCTATGAGCAGAACTATTTACATGTGCAAGTGTTCATGCTGGACTGCAGCTTTGTTGGTTGACTTGAGCTTCCTCACACTAACATACTATATAACTACGATTCCCATGTTTTAAGAGTTTGTGTACACATTGCTTGTAGGATTCAGCCAAACGCACAACAACAGTGGATGATTACAAGCTTTGATCTTGTATATACTGTATATATAAAGCTGGCTTCCTGTTTTTTGGGCAGCTTCACACATACATACCACATTTTATTCAACTCTGTGGTGGGTGACCTCTCTACAAATATGATTTATATACACCAGATATAACAGCAAGGATATGATACTTTTTCTTTATGCATCTTCAAGGCTTATTAGCAAATTCCCTGCACTGCACAAGCAGCAAACAGAAACTCCAATGGACAGTAATACAGGCCTGGTTCAAACAAGATAACAGACTAACTTCCTCTAAGCATTTAGCTTCAGTATAACATATCTTAAGGTAATTCTAAAGGCTTGTTTTTTAAGAAAAAATAACAAACATGTCTATACTTACCTGCTGTGTGCAGTGGTTTTGCGCAGAGCAGCCTGGATCCTCCTCTTCTTGGGTCCCCCCATAGGCTCTCCTGGCTCCTCCCTCGAGTGGCCCCACAGCAAGCAGCATGCTATGGGGGCAATCACTGCTCCATATGTCCATTCACACATAGAGCTGTGGCTCGGCCCACTCCCTCTCTCTTCTCATTGGCTCACTGGCTGTGATCGACTACAGTGGGAGCCAATGGCTCCTGCTTCTGCCTCAGCCAATGAAAAGAGAGAGTCCTGGCATAGCCAAGACTCCAGTGCACATCGCTGGATTGAGAGGAGGTTTAGGTGAGTATTAGAGGGGGCTGGAGGGAAGGCTGCACACATAAGGTTTTTTACCTTCATGCATAGAATGCATGAAGGTAAAAAACCTTGATCCTTTAGAACCACTTTAAACTACAGGGTGTATAACAGCCAAACTGCTTCATTGTATGTGTGTAAATGTTGGGAATGCCATTTTAGCAGAAATATTGTAGCTTGGCAGCGAATTGACTTACAGCCTCACTTCAAGGACATTCCTCCCTATTGTCTGTACAAGCTTATTGTCACTCTACTTCTCCTTAGTGATCCATTCTGTTTTGCAAGTCACATGTATGCTTTTCTGTCCAAAGTTAAACTAACCTACAAAACATGTCAACAATGCCTGATGATGAACATTTCCCTATCAGAAGGCAGGAATACCTCCACAAACCTTGAGTGTTTTCTCCCCCAGCTACAGGCTGCAGAATGGTAAAGGCAGGTTCCTTTAGCTGTTTGTACTAACATACTTGAAATGCTTCTCAATACGGTGGAATAATCCAATAAGGGTATTGAAATGGACCTTGCATGGAACAATAGAACATGCACAGTGAAAGATATGAAAATAAATCTAAAGACAAATTAAAATAATACTTGCCTTACAACCTTGCCTACAGACGTGCTTACCTAGGGAAGGTGACATCACTGGGCCTTCTTGGGGGATCCTTGGAAAGCAAAGGATCCCAAATACCATGAGAATAAGCTTTTGTATTGCATCAGTTGACCATTCCTCCTTTCTCAACCAGCCCCTGAAACGTATTGCCATTGGCTATAGAGTCCCTGGGTTTGACAGCTGCTGACAGTTCTTTCCTCATGGCAGCTCCTCAATGCCCAGTTTGACTTCCTGCACTGCTTCACTGCTGATACTTTGCTCATGGCTTCCACCTGGATAGGACTGGCTCATGGTGGCTACACATCCTGCTATTACTCACCTGTCACCTTGGACTTTTTGGGAGTGAATTTTATTGCACATCATTTATGGCTTTACAATAAACTGAGCTACACTATCGGCAGCTTGGCGCCTCTCTTTCCCTTCCTTTCTTCTGTTGCAGTGCTTTGGATCCCAGCCCTCCAGAGAAGGCAGTATCTCACAGAAGTGAGTACACCCCTCACATTTTTGTAAATATTTTATTATATCTTTTCATGTGACAACACTGAAGAAATGACACTTTGCTACCATGTAAAGTAGTGAGTGTACAGCTTGTATAATAGTGTAAATGTGCTTTCCCCTCAAAATAACTCAACACACAGCCATTAATGTCTAAACCGCTGGCAACAAAAGCGCGTAAAACACCTCTAAGTGAAAATGTCCAAATTGGTTTCAAAGTGTCAATATTTTGTGTGGCCACCATTATTTTCCAGCACTGCCTTAACCCTCTTGGGCATGGAGTTCACCAGAGCTTCACAGGTTGCCACTGGAGTCCTCTTCCACTCCTCCATGATGACATAATGGAGCTGGTAGATGTTAGAAACCTTGCAATCCTTCACCTTCTGTTTGAGGATGCCCCACAGATGCTCAATAGGGTTTAGGTCTAGAGATATGCTTAGCCAGTCCATCACCTTTACCCTCAGCTTCTTTAGCAAGGCAGTGGTCGTCTTGGAGGTGTGTTTGGGGTTGTTATCATGTTGGAATACTGCCCTGCGGCCCAGTCACTGAAGGAAGGGGATCATGTTCTGCTTCACTATGTCACAGTACATGTTGGCATTCATGGTTCCCTCAATGAACTGTAGCTCCCCAGTGCTGGCAGCACTCATGCAGCCCCAGACCATGACACTCCCACCACCATGTTTGGCTGTAGGCAAGACACATTTGTCTTTGTACTCCTCACCTGGTTGCCACCACACACGCTTGACACCATCTGAACCAAATACGTTTATCTTGGTCTCATCAGATCACAGGACATGGTTCCAGTAATCCATGTCTGCTTGTCTTCAGCAAACTGTTTGCGGGCTTTCTTGTGCATCATCTTTAGAAGAGGCTTCTTTCTGGGACGACAGCCTTGCAGACCAATTTGATGCAGGGTGCAGCGTATGGACTGACCACTGACAGGCTGACCCCCCACCCCTTCAACCTCTGCAGCAATGCTGGCAGCACTCATACGTCTAATTCCCAAAGACAACCTCTGGATAGGATGCTGAGCACATGCACTCAACTTCTTTGGTCGACCATGGCGAGGCCTGTTCTGAGTTGAACCTGTCCTGTTAAACCGCTGTATGGTCTGCAGCTCAGTTTCAGGGTCTTGGCAATCTTTTTATAGCCTAGGCCATCTTTATGTAGAGCAACAATTCTTTTTTTTCGTATCCTCAGAAGTTCTTTGTCATGAGGTGCCATGATGAACTTCCAGTGACCAGTATGAGTAAGTGAGAGCAATAACACCAAATTTAAACACACCTGCTCCCCATTCACAACTGAGACCTTGTAACACTAATGAGTCACATGACATCGGGGAGGGAACACAGCTAATTGGGCCCAATTTGGACATTTTCACTTAGGGGTGTACTCACTTTTGTTGCCATTGGTTTAGACATTAATGGCTGTGTGTTGAGTTATTTTGAGGGGACAACAAATTTACACAGTTATACAAGCTGTACACTCACTACTTTACATTGTAGCAAAGTGTCATTTCTTCAGTGTTGTCACATGAAAAGATATAATAAAATATTTACAAACATGTGAGGGGTTTACTCACTTCTGTGAGATACTGTATATACTTTTTTACCTGTATTTATACTTAGAGTCTTACATGCTAATATCCAGTAGGATTTAGACCATCCTAATTACCTTTATATTGATAGATATATACAAACCTACCCCCGATGCATGATCCAATCCGATTTGATATGATTACTGCTTAGTGACAGCAAAGGTAGTGCTTAGTGAAAGTGCTTTTTTTCTGTTGGACCCTGTCTTAAACTGGAATGTCTTAATTTAAAATTTGTGTTATTTTTGGTGGAGGCTGTAGCTAGCTTGAATGTGTTTGCAATTGTCTGTGCACTACAGGCTTCTCCTTAACCTCCCTAGCGGTATGATTATGTCAGTATTTCTGTACTCAAAGCGGTACATTTTTTTGCATGTAAATATGTTGTTTTTTTATTGTAGGCCTGTAATTCTTAGGAATAACTGAAATCTGTCTGAACAAGAGTCTAATAAACATCCCGGGTATGATAAAATTTGAAACACGATATCATAAATTATAATATAATACATAATCATAAAAATAATAATATAATAATAATAAATTTAATTCAATAATGTAATCAAACCAAAAACACTGAAATTTGACATAGAGCGCCAAGTTCGCACATCGCTGAGCTTAGTCGCAAAATCGTTTTCAGTGTCTGATGTCGAATTTCCCCACGAATCATTATCATTCAATTCTGCAAGTGGTTCTAATTTACTATCGCTGTTTTCTAGCTGGTCTAAAACCGCTTTTGACCTAAAGGGACACTCTTTGGACGCCATGGACGTTTCTCAGTTTCCAGGCAGAAAGAACAGTAAAAATGCAGGCAGGGCGCAGGACAAAGCACTAGGGACAAAATGTATGTGAAATGGTTTGATACAGTAATGTAATACTATAAGATTTTAGTGTATTGAGTGAATGTCACTTTTATAATTTTTGAATATCCCGCCGGTTCCATCCCCCGTACGTACCGTACATCCTGACACTCACAGGGAACGGAACCCGGAAGATGGATGCCGGCATTGGCCGGAAGAGATGGCCAGGGACACTGCAGAGGACATCGCGGGAGCAAAGGACAAGGTAAGTGATCGAGGGAGCCCGGAGCAGCGCCGCATGGTAAGCCTGAGTGTAGCTCGGGGTTACCGCTTTTGGTACTGAAACTTAACCCTGAGCTACACTCGGGAATACCACCAGGGAGGTTAAGACCTTGGTCATTTCCGCCTACTGTTATTGAGTTGTCACCAGTAGTTAGTGTGAGAGATACCAATGTATGTATTATGAATATGTATCTGCCTTAGTCAATCACTAAGGGTTTTTGTCCCATGGTGTGAGCTAAGGAGGACGATAAACATTTGGTACAGACATCTAGAAGGCCTTTCCCTGAGCTTCTGTTGGTGAGGATGCCACAGTGAAAGAAACTTCTTCCTTGGGCTTTACTCTAGCTTGGAGCCTGTATTAAATACTTAAGGGATTTCAGCTGCCCTGCTGGAGAGTACATCCAGAGAGAGTGGAGCAGAAAGATGACTACCTGAATGGAGAAACTTAGGAGAAGGCTTCTCACATAGGTTCAAGGGCCTAGTGACTATTTTGAGAAAGAGGAAGATACAAATCGGCTTTTAGCAGTAGACAGTGACTGGTCTGATAAGGTTTATATAATTAGTATGGCTTCCCTTAATAGACCAGCAACAACCTAACTGCTCCTAGTAATTCTGAGCTATTATTTCTATTTTTTTGTATCATGTGCCACTAATCATCCTCCATCCAGAGTTTATTGAGCAAAAATTAACCTTTAAAGTACAAAAGTGACTGGAGCCCAATTTTCCTTTTGCCCAACAATAATCCAAGGATTTTGTCCTGAAAGTTGAAATGCTAACATACCATACCATCTAGTGGATCATCCTGAAACACCCAGAGAGTGGCGCAGTGATTTTAATTTTCACAGATTGAAAGTCTACAGGTTCAGAAAATGTCCTTGTTACTGGTTGTCATGTACCTGGTTAGTGAGCCTGACATGCAGAGGAAGGCCTCTCATACAGCTCTGGCCCAGGGGCCACTGATAGTGGAACAGTAACCACGAGAGGTATGTGTGTCTGTGATCAGTCCAGTGATCTGCGTGGGTAGCTGGAAGGATGCCAGGAGCAGAGCAGCCGGTGGCAGGGAGATGTCACAGCAGGGAAGGCTGGTAAGAGGCAGATGAGCCAGATGAACTGGACTGAGGAGCTGTAGCAAGCTGGATGAGCAGGATGCAGGGTCAGACAAGTAGGGTTGGCAACAGACAGGCAGATCAGACATAAATGGCAGAGAAGATAGAAGTTGGGTCACAGGCCAGTGTCAGCAAGCAGATCAGGCAGAGGAAGTCGGCAGATGCAGAATCCAAAGAAGAAGTTGATGCCAGGGTAGGTAGTAGACAAGCAGAGTCAGGAGCATGCTGGGTCAAGATCAGAATTCATACACAGGAATCAGGGTAGACACAGACAAAAGCTGTAGACCGAACAGCAATTAGCCAGTGCAGTAACTCTGATTAAATTGGCCATTTGGAGCCAGCCTTGGTGACAGGCTCGCTCCCAGATGTACGAGTGTGCATGCACATGAGCAAGTGCTGCCCATATTTGTGCACATATGCCCGGCCAGTTGCCGGTCTGCGCTTGTGTGAATGTTTGCTCCAAGAAACTTTATTTGGGCTATAGGCAAGCTCTTCCTTACATTGGTAGTAAACTATGTCAAAGGTTCTGACACTGCCAAAAAAGGATTTAAAGTTGTACATAGAATGAGGCTTCTGGATCATTTGCTAAAGGAGGTAATAAAGGTCAAGAAAATATGTGAATGTATATTCTTAAAGTACAGTATATGTATAGCCAAAACCTTTTGTTTAGTTTTGGATATAATAGGGCATGATTAGAACCCCTGTCAATTTATTATTGCTGTCTCTGATAAGGAGACTCACCCACCCTCACTACTTCTCTTTGTGACCATTATCACTGAGACAAGAAATTATGGGAAACCCAAAAATTGTCAATTGTCACCAGAACTAGAGGTTTAACTACACGACATATGTCAAATCTTTCTCATCAGTCCTTCGCTTAAAAGGACATGATATAAGAAACATACCATAAATATAGGTATAAATAGGTTATATATTTAAAAATATTGAAGAAATAAAATAACTAGTAGGAAAAAATAAATCTAATAAATTTCAAGGAAGCTACTACATTTAGAGAGAGAACAAACACTCTTTGACGCCATGTATTGAAGAAAAATGTTTATAATATTATCACACTAGCAGATACCAACTTTTTCTACAGCAATTATCAAATAAATCTGGTGGTTATATTTCTGTGTGTTATTTCTTTTTCTATGCTTACATCTGAACATTTAAGCAGCCTGTCTGGATTTAATCAAAACCAAATGAGGATCCAAGTTCTCAGCCTAGACCAGAGCAGTCAGAAGGAAGTAATTCAACGGAGACATAAGAGTGAAAAAAAAAAGATAATAGTTGACAGTTTTACAAAGCCTGGAGACAGAGAGGTTATCCGGAAAACTTGCTGTACATATTACAGGACTTAGAACAGTGTCAGCTCAATTCTAGAGGGATCATTAAAAGGACGTTTCCCGGTACATTTCGACAACTCAAGCTGGTGGTCTCATCGAGAGGTAACGTTGTAAGCTGATGTATTAAATGATTCATGAAATATTCTTTTTCTATGTGTTGAAATATTTGTGCTTTGATAACTCCGAAAAAAGGGGATGTAGTAAAGCAATGTATATGTTTATATACATCTGTTCCTGTCTCCACTATGTAAGAGATGAGAACACAAGATATGCTAGCATATTATAAAAAAAACTTCTAGAATAGAAGAACTTGAATATTTTCGAAAACAGAACACTGTGTAAAAGTCTATTATATAAAAATATTTGAGCTGGACAGTAGAGAGTCTAAGAATCATTTTTTTTTCTTTTTCATGCTCTGCTGTTTCAGACTCGTAGGCGTAAGCACCACAGTCTCCTAAATCAAACCTCTAGACTCAGCAGAGAATATTTTTTTCTCTTATTTTCTTTTTGCAGATTCCATATTTAGTTCCTAGTTTTTCCATCCTTGCTGTTCTCTTTTAGTACATATTCCAGTACATATTTCTTCAAGGCAGGAAATACTTTCTAAGCAATCTCGACCTACTTGTTGAGGGCCCCTTTTTCTTTAAAACATCCTTCTGATTAAAAAGACAGAAGGTACTGGGGTGAATGAGCTTTAGAGGTTGCAACTTGATTTAAAGTCTTTTCCATTTAGGAAGGGTGTTTACTCAGTCAGTAGGAAAATGCTTTCTGCACAACAGCAATCTGTCGTAACACTTGCAAGCTTTCTCTAGGCAGCTAATAGGATCCTTTGCCTGTCCTAAGATCGTCATGCACCATTGTACATACTGTAGGTAAGACTATTGTGCAATCTTTCCACAAATGTTCTGCTAATGCTTATTGCTCATAACAATCTGTAACTAATTCATAACTTTCATGAAAAATACCTTGCTTGTTCCATGTGCACACTGTAAACTGTGTAGTGAATAATGTGGTCTAACATATTAAAAAAGGAAAGGAATCTAGGATCTTTAAAGAGATCTAAGAGTGCATAATTAAAGGGAGAAGTAAGCTTTGCTTTAAGTATATGCTTCCCAAAGAACATGAAGATGTGCAAACATTGTTATTACATTTTCAATATTTTATGTTCAAGGAGAACCATTTAAAGTATAGCTCTACCTTTTTTGCACCTTTCTGGATTATGGTAAACTGCAAGGAATGGATGAAAAATAGTAAACTTTGTAAATACCTACCTTTAAATTAAATATTTAGTATTACTTTATTCATTGTTCCCCATTGGTGATGTAATGAAACAAAATTTCCTTCAATGTGATTGGACTGTTGACTATTGTGGACCATAAAAAACTTTACAAGGAAATTATGAACTTGACTGTTGAAGAGTCGGTATAGAATTAGTAGAACAAAATAGGTTTGGTGTGCTATATCAGGATCTCATATAATCATTTGTGATGATTAATGAGAAAGATGCTCTATCCAATGCCAGACTTGCCTGGATCTCTGTGACTCAAATGCTTGCATACCAAGGTTGAAATAGATGAAAAAAAAATTCCTGAAATCAACATATCAGAAAAAGGTGAATAATATGAAAGACATAACTCCAGGTCTGTTTTGCTTCTTCATAGATCATTTGCTCTTTGGATGGTTTATTAAAATATGCATTGTAATACATTCATTCCAATTTGATAGTTCTTATAGGAGGCTAACGCTGGCAATACATAGGCAAATAAGACTATCCAACACTTCTTTGCGGCACACAGTCAACTTTCTAACAGGTTTAGCAATTCACAATAATGGCCAAATCCGGCTGAAACAGACCATCAGCCCCTGCAGCAAATGTTATGTTTTTTGCTCCCTGTTTGGTCAGTAAGTCAATGTTAGCCTCAAGACTGGAAGACCATGTAAAACCAGTTATTAGCAAAAAAAAAGTAAAAGTAAAACAATGCTTCTCAGACATTTATCTAGTTGTGTATAAGCATTCTATTGGCTTGTTCACAAGGTTTGTCAATATCTATTTTTGGTTTTGACAGTTTTGCAGAAAAATGAATACTGTTTTTCCAGAATAGCTTTGCACAACAGTGGCCCACGTATGTGAATGAAGGCATGTTATACTAATACATCTTAGAAACAATTGCTCCCCAATGCTATGGACACACCTCTCTGCCTGTACTTTATTGCCCCATTTTGTAAATGTACGAAGTATACAAGATCAATTAGTGCAATAATGCTAAGAAACCCCAGCACTGTATACTTCCCTTTCTGTTATCATAAAAGCATAGACAAGCTTTGTGTACGACGTACATACTAACACACGTCAAATAATGTTCGTGAAGATTCTCATTTATCTAGGTCTTGGTATATCTGGCAGCAGTTAGTTACATTCAACTGGACTTGTACTGTAATGCTGATGTTGTTACAAGAGGTAGTAGAAGTTCTAGGTCCTCATGCACACTGGATGTCTAATAACGCTGGTAGCTGTGTAAAGTCACATTAAAAACATAAGTTTTTCAGGTTTTTTTAGCGTTTTTGCATCAGCGTTTAGTGGCATTTTGCTGTGTTTAGCTGCGTTTTCCCTCATTTGCATCTTTTTTACAAGAAAATTGTTTTTTTGGTTAAAAAAGGTCCAAAAACTCCGGTTTGTGGCGTTTTACTGTGTTTTAATGCAATTTTCAGCGTTACAGCTAAAAAATTCCTCTAGAAATCCACTGGTCCTGGGTTTTTTTTCAGCCAAAAAACGTTGATTACAGTCTATATGTGCACGGACACATAGGATAACATGCTGGGGGGTTTACTAGCTGTAGAAAAAAAACGTCAAAAGCCAAAAACAGCCGCTGTAAAAACATTGTGTCCATGAGGAGTAATGAGTGTCTATTGATACAGGTTATAGTAACCAGTAGCTTATTCACCTTAAAGGATAAGATCACCTTTGGGAACATGTTACATGTTCCACCCATATTTAAGGTGGAACGTGTAACATATTCGCATAGCCACAGCTGCCGCCCGCCACCCCCCTCCCTCGGACAGACAGTACAGGGGAAAGTCACCCTGTACTATCTGTCAAATGTGAAAACTGCATGGCCGTGCTGGGTTCCGCCCACACAGCCACATTATTCATTCATTAACTTCTGTGAAGGAATGAACTGCAAGTCCAAACAGCCTTAGCAGCTGTGGGCTTGTAGTTTTCAATGGGCTATTTAATTGAAGCTTCCTGTCAGAATATCTGCTTGTTTGTATATCCCGTACGGCAAGCAGATATTCTGACAGGCCTGCAGAAGACCTGCATGGCATCAGAGATCTGCTGATCACAGGTGCAATGCTTCCCAGGCTCCTGTAGACAAAAATAAAAAATGCACATTTTTTACCTACAAAAAGGTGAACTTATCCTTTAATCCAACCACTATGGCTCATGTAATTTATCTTTTACGATCCTAGGTGTCCTAGAACATGATGGGAGATGTGAAGGTTTGTGAAACCACCAATGGTTCTATTTCCATAATTTCCAATCACCATAGTGCTATGTAGTAAATACATTAAACCTGTCGTAGGCTACACTGCACCATAGCTGGATTATTGAAATAGAACATTGTGGAGGACAGCTCAGGACTGAAGTTAAGTATTGCAGCCTGAACTGTTATTTTGCTTTTTTTTTTTTACTAAACCCACAGGTAACATTTAAAAATTGAGCCATTATTGCAACTTGCAAGCTGATTGGAGATTTTTTGCCTTCATCTCTGTGCGATATAGAAAACATGCCTCTCAAAGGATATATGCTGGAGGACCAGTCACAAAATTCAGCCATTCAGATTACAAATAACTGGCTCTAAAAGTAGACCTATTATTTTTACAAACCAGTGGACCAAAATGCACAGTTGACTATAGTAATTTAAATGTTGCTGCCCAGTAATAAGGCATCTTATTATATCTTATATTTCAGATTTGAGTAGAAGTAAAATACGTATATACCAGGGGCGGACTGACCATTTGGAAACTCGGGCACTGCCTGAGGGCCCGGGGTCAGTAGGGGGACCCATGAGATGCCCCTGGTAACTTTTTCATAGGCTTTTTTGAGTTTGGGCAAGGACACAGGGGCCCCATGATCCCTTATTGCCCGGGGGCCCCATGAGTTGTCCGTCCGCCCCTGGTATATACCTTATCTTTTCGTTAGGAAGGTACTGTGCTGTACTCATCTACTTTTCTGCCACAACAATGCAGTTCAAAAAATGTTTTTTCTTGAAGTGTACTATGCCCAGACTCCAGACAATGAAGTATTTAAATATTTTAACAAGCAGTATAACAACTGTAAATTGTATGCATAGCCAATTTTTTAAATTTTTATTTTGGTAGGGACAGATTAAAACCCCTGTCAGGGTATTTTTGCTGTCTCTGTACCACTAGGGAAAATTTCCTTCAATTCCTGTTCCAGAGACACAACAGGATGTTAGGGGAAATCTCCCAAAGTGAAGGTAATTTCCCTCAGATGTCTCAATCAGAGTGACAATAGTCACTAGCATACATAGAGGGCTGAATCTTCCCAAAGGGGCCACAGACAGCACAGAAAATTTGATAGAAGGTCTAGCTCTTCCACATTCTATCTAAAACTAAAAAAAAGGTTTTATCTATAGATGCACTTTAAAACATGCAATCACTATCCTCCCTGGCTGCTTGCGCTTGTAGTCACTGATCCTCAACTATCACAACAGAGGCACTGAAGTTGGGTTTCAATCAGACTCTAGGAGCATGGAAAAACCTGCTGTCTATTTACATTAGAGGGTTGACTGCCAAGATTCTGCCCTTGATAGAAAAGAAAAGGGAAAGGAAATTTGATCTCTCTGCCTCTGTTGAGAACTTTGAAGATTAATTGTTCCCTAATGCCTAAAGCTACAGAGGTAACTTAGGGCTCTTTAGGTGCTTTTGACAAATATGCCAATACTTTATTGTGCATAATCTGGGCACAGGTTTGTTTTAAACCTTCAACATTTTAAACAGCAGTTTGCCACAGATTTTATATGTTTTATCAATGGGATCTTCTCAGATTACTTCCTAAGAGTACTGAAATGGTTTTAAACACAAAACAGGTCTAAGTGATTACTTCAACCAACAGTGCCATTTAAATACAGATGGAGTCAGTTGGAATGAGTCCTACTACTGACTTATGGTTCTCTTCAAGAATCCAGAGTCAAATTCCCACTTCTGTTCATGGAGTTTATGGAGAGCTGAAGGGCAAAAAGCTCACTGTTCATAAAGCAAATATAAGATTCTGAGTATAACCAAGAGGGGTTAGCAGCTTTGTTAAGTTTCTATGCTGTCTATGTCTCTGTTGAAGATATTTCTGGATCTTTCCTTTCTCAAAGGAAATTTTGAGAATTTTCTCCAACAGGGACACAGTCAAAAACAGCTTTTTTAGTAGAGTGGGTTGAGGTTACAACTTCTTCCAAAGTATTTTTTCTGCACTGTCCCAGTTTCAATTATTAGCCCCATCTTTGTAATACCATCACAGGAACAGGAAGTAAGGGACAATTTTGCCATCATGATCACAGACAAGGAAAGCAATTTTTTTCCACAAATAAAAGAAAACAATTTTGGCTGGGCTAGACTTTTAACTCTCCAATATCAATCAAAAAGATATAGACTTAGTTTGGAGTGTTTGTTTATTACTCCGCAGCAAATCCTTCCCTGGAAACAAGCAAGATGATGAAATGCAGTTAAATTCCTTCTATATTTCTTTTGTGATATTTAGGGAGCCAGTGTTTAGCTGGATCTTTCTTCC
This sequence comes from Staurois parvus, assembly GCF_062004578.1. NCBI lineage: Eukaryota > Metazoa > Chordata > Amphibia > Anura > Ranidae > Staurois > Staurois parvus. The sequence goes on along the minus strand of NW_028317867.1, from coordinate 5,575,935 downwards.
TGTGCAGTCATGTCTAAAATGTAACTTACTATAGATACAGACTGAAGTTGCTGTTACTTTCTCTTAATTTACTGAAGTTGCTGTTACTGTTTTCTGATTTATTTTATTGATGTATAGCTATCTGTCCATTAAAGGGACAGTTTGTTTTAAAGAATAACTAAAAATGGCCATAGATGGATCAAATCTTGAATCTCGACCAGTTCAGCAGAAACCGGCCGAGATTTGATCCATCTGTGGGTGGGTTAATTGTACTCAAGTTGATCCATTGACTTGGGTACAGCCAGCATGTTGTATTTGTAGCATGAGATTATTGCCAGTGGCTGTAGCTGCTAGCAATAGTCATTGTGTTTTTCGGGCATAGACAGTTCCCCATTCTACCCCGCCAAGAGAACACAATAGCTCTGGGGAAGAATTCCCCATAAAGCTGACTGAGTTGATGGGGGAATCAAGCTATTTTTTTTCCTGCAACCCATGACTACAGGAAAGAAAATTGCATAATCTGTGACCTGCCTAAAGGTTCTTGTTTGGCAGTCTAACAAGTACCACATTCGGTTATAAATGTGATGAACAAGTTTCAATAAATAAGCAAAAACATATGTTAACTTCTTGACTAAACAAATCCTCCTTCATTTGTGTCTCACAGACGCCCCCTCCCAGATACTACAGCTCACTGTGGGAGGGTATCAGCAACAGATACAGTGCTGTCAATCCAGAAGGCAGTAGACAGGACTAGGTGTGGCCAGGTGCTAACTGACAAATGAAAAGCTTGTGAATCAGCAGTGACAATACTGATAGCCACTCACTCTGCAATATTTTCTGCTCCCCTTGTAGTGTAAACAGGCACAGTCTACATGAGAGTGGCAACTCACTCTTAAATCAGGAGCAGTGCAGAATCATTGACGCACCATAACAGGGTGCACTGTCAAATTCAACAGATATTATGGGACTTTTCAGGGGGACAGAGAAAGCTGTAAACACAAATGCACTTCTAAATAGCTGCTTCAACACATATTTCTTTTAATGGGAGGCCATAGTTATATTGGCTATTATAGCAGAAGGTTTTTACCTAAATGTATTTTCTGCATTAAGGGGAAAAAAAAAAAATCTGTGCTGCACCTCCCCCCTTATATTTACTTGAGCCTGATCTTGATCCAGTGATGTGCACAACAGCAGAGGCTCTCTGCCTCCTCAGAAAATCACAGCCAGTGAGTAGGAAGTGGGGGCAGGGTTGATCTTCGATCTATGTATCCTGTAGGCACACAGAGTGGGGTTCAGGAGCAACTCCGCACAGGTGCCCCCCACAGTTTGTTATGGTGGGCACTCAGTGGGGAGGAGGGTCTAGAAGTGCCAGCAGGGGACTTGAGAAGAAAAGGATCAGGGCTGCTCTTTGCAAAACCGTTGCAAAGAGCAGGTAAGAATGACGTGTGTTATTAAAAAAAAAAGAAAAACCTTTGCAATAACTATAGGTGAATAAATATTTTGAGTCATTAAAGTTTACCTACAGGATATTTAAATTGGTAACTGCTCATTGTTCCAATATACACATTCATAGATTCTCCCCTTCTGATTATCACCATGTCGAATGTCATTATTTGTCTTGAAAACAGTTTTTAAGATAATCAGAAATACAATAAAGTGCAATCACTATAAAGCACTGCTACTAGGCCAGAAGAGCGATAGACAGATAGACAGATAGACAGACAGACAGATACATACATACATACATTCAGGGCTTTTTTTCTCAGAGGAAAGGTGGTGGAACTCCCCCACCCAAACCTGGCCACGCCCCCATCAAACCCTAGGACCACCCCTTTAGAGAACAGGAATGCAAGTAAAATTTGGGAGGGGCTTCCGATGACATCATTTCCCGTACATACCATATAAGGGAAATGATGTCATCGGACCCCCGGCTGCCTCTTGCATGATCTGCATGAAACACATGCATAGATATAAAATGACTAATGTACTGACACCAGAAACACATGCATAGATATAAAATGACTAATGTACTGACACCAGAAACACATGCATAGATATAAAATGAATACCGTACTGACACCAGAAACACACGCATAGATATAAAATCAGTACCGTACTGACACCAGAAACACATGCATAGATATAAAATGACTAATGTACTGACACCAGAAACACATGCATAGATATAAAATCAGTACCGTACTGATACCAGAAACACACGCATAGATATAAAATCAGTACCGTACTGACACCAGAAACACATGCATAGATATAAAATCAGTACCGTACTGACACCAGAAACACACGCATAGATATAAAATCAGTACCGTACTGACACCAGGAACACATGCATAGATATAAAATCATGGCAGGCCGTTTGTAAACGTCCAGCATAGATATAAAATCAGTCTAGCATGCATGTGTACCCTGTCTGGTAGATGTGCCTGCTCCTACAGGCTCCCCTAGGGTTGCCACCTTTTCCTCCAAAAAATACCGTCCATCACTGAATTTATCTTTCCTGTTCCTCATGCACAGGAGGGGCGCTCTCGATCGGCGCCGCTGAGCGCTGAGCAATTGCGTTCTGAAATAGTTTAGGTGGGCTCAGGTGGGTGAGGATAGTTTAGGTGGGCTCAGATAGTTTAGGTGGGCACAGGTGGTTGGGATAGTTTAGGTGGGCACAGGCTGGGGAGAGAGTAAAAATTTAGAGCAATACATGATACTGCAGTCAGTGACAGGGAGCCGAGCGCAGCTTACCTACTCCAAGCTGTACGGCCCCTGCGTCCACGCTGTCACTGCCGTTGATGTCGCCGCGCCGCCCCCGATGTTTACACGCCGGCGGGGGGGGGGCGGTGAAGCGTGCATAGTGTCCTCGCCCATCGTCCGCGCCCCCGATGTTTACACGCTGGCGGTAGAGGGGGGGGGGGTGAAGCGTGCATGTCCCCGCTCACCGGCTGTGAGCAGCGGCAGTGACAGGTGCCGGGCACGCGCAAGCATGACATAAACAAGCCGCGTCCGGCACCTGTCACTTTCGCTGCTCTGCATAGCTTGTCAGCTCTGCAGAGGCAGTCGGTGAGCGGGGACAAGAAGAAAAAGGTGGCGGAACGCAGTACCGCCGCGTTCCGGCAGAAAGAAAGCCCTGCATACATTTATAATGTGTTTATCTTTCAGGATACCAGCCAGCCAAAGATAGATCGAAATATGGCCAATTCCTGCTGAACTGGCTGAATTTCAATCCATCTATGGGCAGGCTGGTCAACCTGTTGTTTTTTTTCTCTTTGGTCTTCCTCTTTGATTCCTGGCACCTGTATTTTTTCATTGTTTGTTTCCCCAGTCATTTCTCTTTCCCCACCTTGTGTCAATCCCCTTGTTTGTTAAACAAGGTGAGACTTTTTTAAAGTGTATTTGAAGCTTCTTTTTTTTTTTACCCCTGCAATGCTTGCAGCAAAGTCCACTATTAGTAAACAGCAACTTTGCTTCAACTTATGAGTATCACTACTTCAGTCTTGAACAAAAAAATCTTTGTAATTTTTGTGCTGTAACAAATAGTTTATTGAAATGTAAAAAATGGTGGCTTCCAGAGCTGATATAGTCAATGACGATCAGACAGTTCAAAAATGTATCTAAAGCCAAACCCTTTCCCTTTCATTTTGATTAGGGTAGAGAATAGTTAGCAGCCTTGTCAAGTGTTTATTGCTGTCTGTGTTCCCACTGGAGAAATTAACTGTCTCTATGAGTTCTAGTAACCATTGTCACCAGACTAAAAGTGAGTAATAAAACAAAATTTTGAGTTGTCATCACAAGGGGGAACACTTGTTGAAAAGACAACTGTCTATGAGAGATTTCCTCTTCCTCCTTTTGTGTCGATGGGTCAAGAAATGAAGAAAATTCTCCGGTACAGTATATGACACAGATGGCAAAAATAAAATAACAACAGTGTTTTTATCCCTTCCCATAAGACAGAAGTCAAACCAAAAATACCAAGATAAAAATGAATTGCCCTTTAAAAGTTAAAATTAAAACAGCTTTTTTGCTGCAGTACTCACCTTCAATCTAGAGATTTCCCATACAATATTTTTTTTCTGCCACTAGATGTCCCCATACTGATGGCCAGCATCATTCACCCCACTTTATCTGAGCACAGGTTGTCCTGGACAGGGGCGGACTGACCATTCGAGCACTCGGGCACTGCCCGAGGGCCCGGGATCAGTAGGGGGCCCCATGAGATGCCCCTGGTACCTTTCATTCGCTTTTTCATAGGCTTTTTTTGGGTGTGGGCTAGGACACAGGGGCCCCACTGATCCCCTATTGCCCGGGGGCCCCATGAGTTGTCAGTCCACCCCTGGTCCTGGACCTGCCCCACCATGTGTGAAAGTGAAAGGAGAAGCAGCAAAGGAATAGGCTCATTTCTCACCCTATCAGCATGCTTATTGTCAGCACATGACTGGATTAGCTCTTCTTTCTTTCCCACTCCAGCTCTGCTATACAGGGACTGTAAGGGGCTCATACCAAGTCATATTTTCTTTTAAAATACACTTGATGATGTATTAATGATTACAGAGCTGCATTCATTTGTGTCTTATATATCTGCCTAGAGTTCAGCTTTTACTAGAAACATTTTAGATATACTTTAACTCAATCAAAATGAAGACCCAATTATTTTTATTTAACAATTTTCCATTAGCTATTGATAGCATTTATTGTTGTGTACCTAAGATGGCAGAGATATGCAATGTCATGTGGATCTCTGGCTTATAAATGGGCTCATATACCCTTACCAGATATCTCAAGCCAAACTGTTGCTGAAATCTAGAACATCCAGCTCATGCAGTGAATTTAGAGGTCTCGTCATTCCAATTATATGTAATATCAAGAGGCATCCTTCTAGTTAACAAATTTTATATTGAAAAGTAATTGAGAAATTATCCTATACGTAGTTATGCCTCCCCTCCTAGACTACTGCAAGAGCTTGTAAAATGTAATGGGAACAAAACACTTAATAAATATTACAATGTAGATGACCAACCAGTCTTACAGTAGCAAATTTCCTGAGAAGGTGGAGTAGGTTTTCTAAAGTGTATATTTCCTTGCTGGTAAACAGATATAACAGTAAAACCAAAAATTAAAATGTTCCTTCTTTGTTTTGGATGAAAATAAATCGTATCTGCATTGCATTGTTAAGCATCAATAAAAACGTGTATCCTGAATTCAACTGTTGGAGAGATGCCCTATGAGCCTTTCCAAACATCAACAGAATCCCTTCATTATATCTACTTGCCTTCTGCATAAATAAAGATTTTGTGAACCTCTAACATTTGTTATCAATCCAACATCTCCTGCATGCAAGAAATACACCAATAATGGCTCCAGAACTTTCTTCCAAATAAAATACAGTTTCGTTTCCTGAAGACAGTCCTTTCTATCTGCTAATTAAAGCAGAAGAACATAAAAGAATGCTTTGTTTGGAATATGTTAGAAGACAACATCTAAAGGGCCAGTGCAGCAATGGGCAAACTACGGCCCGGCGGACCTTTTAATCCGGCCCGCGGAGCGTGATACTGTCAGGATGGCTGTCAGGATGTGTGTAGGCGGGGCAGCGTGACGAATGTGAGGGGAGCTAGGCTCCTCTCACAGTCCGCCCTGAAGACCGGAACGGCGCGGGAACACGGCGAGAGGAACGCGCGGAGCAAAGGTAAGTAAATTGACACAGGGGGGACTTGGCTTACTACTTGGGGGGGAATAGTACTATGGGGGATGAAATACTATATGAGGGATGAATTAATATGGGGGATGAATTAATATGGGGAATGAATTACTATAGGGGGGATGAATTACTATAGGGGGGATGAATTACTATATGGGGGATGAATTACTATGGGGGATGAATTACTATATGGGGGATGAATTACTATGGAGGATGAATTACTATGGGGGATGAATTACTATGGGGAATGAATTACTATATGGGGGATGAATTACTATGGGGGATGAATTACTATGGGGGATGAATTACTATATGGGGGATTAATTACTATGGGGGATGAATTACTATGGGGGATGAATTACTATATGGGGGATTAATTACTATGGGAGATGAATTACTATGGGGGATGAATTACTATGGGGGATGAATTACTATGGGGGATGAATTACTATGTCTACTCTTGGTCCGGCCCCCGGGTCCAATATATGAACCCATTGCGGCCCTCAAGTCAAAAAAGTTAAAATACAGGTTTTGTGTGCTGACCTTTTAAAGTTTAGTACTTCAGTTCACAAACTCTATTTGTCCTGGTGGCCATTGTCACCAGAATGTATAACAACAAATTATGGGAAATTCAAAATGTTATCTGATCACTGGAGCAGGAATAGAGGTAATATTTCCAAAGGTGACACTTGTTGCGGTGACAAGGGTTTCATTATTTGGTGCTTTCCTCTCACATCTTGTTTCTATTGAACAGGAGGTATCTATGGAACAGTATGCGAAAGGAAATTTCCCCAATGGGACATCAATGGTAAAAATCACCTGACAGGACAGTTTTTCCTACACTATCCAAAATATAGATATAATTTAACTATGGTTTTCTCCTCATATTGCACTCAACCAGCTTCGCTATTGTGTTGTAAATCATTAGCAAATCTGTGATTGTTTGTGAATTCAGTTAGGCTGAAAGGCTTTTTGGCTTTTCAGTGATATATGACATATTGGCAAGTATTGCTGCCCATTTAGATAATCATATTTTAGTTGGGCTGGCCACTGGCAAAGTGGGCCATCCACAGTATTCAGGACTGATCACAGGGGAAAATTGATTGCAGCCTAATTGTGTTGATGGAAGAAATATGAGACAGAAAGGCAGCTAATCATAAACCACTGGAAGAATATGCCATGCAATGACAACTGAACAAAAGTTTGAAGATGGGTTACAGGAAGCAGAATGGCAGATGACTGAAAATCAGGGAGGCATAGAGAAGGTGAAAAAGAAGATGTTAATGGCAGTGACAGCTGATTATGGAACATAATGGCTTGTAGTTTCAAAAAAGCAAGTGTGACTTTAAAAAATTACTTTACCCACCAGGCCCTTGCTATTATCTCATATAACAGTTGTTTAGCTCAATAGTAGTGCATACCATTGAGTCCAGACCACTGGACTCTTTCAGGGCTTTTCTGCCCACTTTTATTTAAAACAGAAAAAGTTCACAAACAGCTTCCCATGCAGGGGTTTCCATCATCAATTCAACGTAAGAACAATATTCAACTTCCTTGCTCTCTTTGCAGCTCTACCGGCATCGTGCCTTGGTCCTCCAGACTATCTAACACACTTCCCAGTGCTTGAGCACAAATGCTGTACCTCTCTCTGTGTCTTTCTTGCAATTCCCTGCTGCTCTGTCTCTATTTCTCAGGCTCGGGCCTCTGTCTGTCCTGTCCTGGACAGCACGGTGCAGACATGCACATCTCTGCTCCCTTGCATACACACGTACTCCCGGGAGGGTGAAGCATTGAACTCTAATCCTGTCTCTCCTAAAAAGCTAGCACACACCTGTGCTATCAGTGTGCCTGTTTTCTGCAAAACCTGGCCTAGACTGCCTTATTACTCAGTGGCATTGCCTCACCCTGCCACACATCTTAAAACACATTTAAGGTCAAGATTTAAAATCATATATTTATCTCCACGTTGTATTTTAATTACTTCTAGCCTAGTCCTATTACTCTGAACAATCTTGAAATTTGTAAACTTACTTTTGAAGATTCCTACACATTTACTTCCTTGAATTCTGTAGCACAAATGCATTATGCTTTGGGGATGATCACTGCTGTGTCACACATTTCACGGAGCCTGCCTTGTGAACTACAAATCTGCTGAGAGGAGGAGTTTCAGGAGATGGAGTCAGTACAGGAGTCACTGTTTGCAGGTAGCATGGTACCATGGAATATGTAAACTTGAGAGTAAACAGCAGAGCAGAATTTGGCAAAGCATGAAGGGTATTTAGGAAGTTGTGGAATGAGATGACCAGCAGACAGGCAGCACTCACAAAATGAAAAGATAATTATTTTCAAGTACGCTTGTAATGGATTGTAAAAAATAATTATTGCTTGTATTGCTTTGACAGTGGTGATGTTATCAAATTAAACTGTAAGCTGTGGCAATAGAACGTCTTTTATTCAAATTGTCGAGTTCAAGTGCATGCCTAAAATTGTTTTGCAGCTCCATCTTTTTGTCCACCAACTTGTAAAGTGCTGAGCAAACTGTTGTCGCTATATAAATCCTGTATTATAATAATAATACTATCTCTTCAGGGAAGCCTATCCTGCTTTCAGCTAATAACCAAATCTTCTATTCCTCCTATCAGTTAATCCCCCACAGTTATTACCTTTTGTACCACCAGCCCCTCCCTCTTAGATTGTAAGCTCCAAGGAGCAGGACCCTCCTAACCCTCTTGTATTGAACTGTATCGTTTGGTATATTGTTCCCCTTTATATTGTAAAGCATTGAGCAAACTGTTGGCACTATATACAGTCAGGTCCATAAATATTGGGACATTGACACAATTCTAACATTTTTGGCTCTATACACCACCACAATGGATTTGAAATGAAACTAACAAGATGTGCTTTAACTGCAGGTTGTCAGCTTTAATTTGAGGGTATTTACATCCAAATCAGGTGAACAGTGTAGGAATTACAACAGTTTGCATATGTGCCTCCCACTTGTTAAGGGACCAAAAGTAATGGGACAATTGGCTTCTCAGCTGTTCCATTGCCAGGTGTGTGTTATTCCCTCATTATCCCAATTACAATGAGCAGATAAAAGGTCCAGAGTTCATTTCAAGTGTGCTATTTGCATTTGGAATCTGTTGCTGTCAACTCTCAAGATGAGATCCAAAGAGCTGTCACTATCAGTGAAGCAAGCCATCATTTGGCTGAAAAAACAAAACAAACCCATCAGAGAGATAGCAAAAACATCAGGCATAGCCAAAACAACTGTTTGGAACATTCTTAAAAAGAAGGAATGCACCGGTGGGCTCAGCAACACCAAAAGACCAGGAACACCACGGAAAACAACTATGGTGGATGAGCGAAGAATTCTTTCCCTGGTGAAGAAAACACCCTTCACAACAGTTGGCCAGATCAAGAACACTCTCCAGGAGGTAGGTGTATGTGTGTCAAAGTCAACAATCAAGAGAAGACTTCACCAGAGTGAATACAGAGGGTTCACCACAAGATGTAAACCATTGGTGAGCCTCAAAAACAGGAAGGCCAGATTAGAGTTTGCCAAACGACATCTAAAAAAGCCTTCACAGTTCTGGAACAACATCCTATGGACAGATGAGACCAAGATCAACTTGTACCAGAGTGATGGGAAGAGAAGAGTATAGAGAAGGAAAGGAACTGCTCATGATCCTAAGCATACCACCTCATCAGTGAAGCATGGTGGTGGTAGTGTCACGGCGTGGGCATGTATGACTGCCAGTGGAACTGGTTGTCTTGTATTTATTGATGATGTGACTGCTGACACAAGCAGCAGGATGAATTCTGAAGTGTTTCGGGCAATATTATCTGCTCATATTCAGCCAAATGCTTCAGAACTCATTGGACGCCGCTTCACAGTGCAGATGGACAATGACCCAAAGCATACTGCAAAAGCAACCAAAGAGTTTTTTAAGGGAAAGAAGTGGAATATTATGCAATGGCCAAGTCAATCAAATTAAAGCTGACAGTCTGCAGTTAAAGCACATCTTGTTCGTTTCATTTCAAATCCATTGTGGTGGTGTATAGAGCCAAAAATTTTAGAATTGTGTCGATGTCCCAATATTTATGGACCTGACTGTAAATCCTGTATAATAATAATAATAATTATATTAACTCCAAAATTCCAAATGGAATATTATCTGCATCATTTTCAACCATCCAATGAGTGGTTAAACTTTGAACAGTTGTCTGGTACATCCTTCTAGCAGTTTCAATCTGTTTCCTGGGAGCTGTTTTTTTTTTTTTTTGCTGTACACTCTTGCTCTGTTTTGCGTTCCTGCAGCTCTTTAGCTCTCACTGCAAGGTCCTCTCACATTCCCCTTCAATTCAAAACACATTCACTAGCATTCCCTTTATGTCCCCATGAGTGATGGGGACATAATGGTAACACATTACATTGTTGAATTAAAGGTCAAAGAGTCTGTTAACCACAACTGTAAGCTCTTTCTTAGATTAACCTTTTTAACTATGCTTCCCCTGACCTTGCTCAAATTCCACTTTCTGTGACCTATAACAAACAGAAAGAGATGTTCAAAGACAGTATTCCACCAACCCAAGTGGACAAATAACAATATTTTTTAGATTTAGTCAAACATAGAAATGTATTAAACTCTTCACACCGGGGCCTCTTAAGGGGTTTCAGGAGGCGGGGTGGGGTTTTAAGGTCATGTGACCGCCGTGATTCCTGTCACTGCGATCACATGATCAGAAAAGGTCCCGATCACAAGGGGAGATTGGGACCTTTCCGTGAGACACCGACATATGTGCTGGGAGCAGGCAGGACAATCGGTCTCAGCACATATGTGTTTTCAAATGGTACGCAAATATGCGGCCACTTGGCATCAAGGCCCAGCCGCTGAGAGGCCACATATTTGCGTACAGTCGGCGACAAGGGGTTAAAATACAAATGTCAATATTTATTACAAACATAGTTAAAAGACTAAAAGGTCAATGTAATATTATCATACTTAGTTTACATAAAAACATGGAACATACTGTAGGTCCCTATTTGACTCACTGCCAAATAGTACTGGATTTTTGACACACCACATCCAGTGTCTTTGACTGATGATTCTACTTGGTGGTTACCGGGCACTGGTCTTACAGTCCCTGTAGGTGTACGATGTGTCGGGGGGAGGGGTGCCCCTTCTTACAGAGCACCTGGATGACAGAAGAGAGCAGCCTTATAAATCTGCTACTGGTTTAATGACCTTGAATGGTAGAATATTGGATATATATGGTCTTTTTTACTATGTTTGTAATAAAGATTGCCATTTGTCTTTTAATACATTTGCAGGTTTGACTCCACCTAAAAAGTCCCATTGGGGGGTTCTCTTTCTGTTTGTTATTCATCCACTTGGGTTGTTGGAATACTTTCTTTGAACATTTTGCCCTGTATCAGCTTAAATGTTAATGTTTAGTTGTGGATACCTCTGGCTATACTCCTAACTACTCTTCTGTCTCATTCTTGGCACCATACAGTTTAAGCTACACAGGCTGAGCACTATATTTTCCCTGACTAATCCTTTAGCTCTGTATTGCTGCCCTGGCCCATTTTTGGAATATTGATCCACTTGCTTCCCATAACTTGCTACTTTGTGGTTATAGTCATCCCACCGAGCTCTACAGCTTCCTGCTGATGTAGCGTGAGACAAGAGTACCAGTAAATGCATAAGAATTGTTCAATTGATGACAATAAGAGAAAACATGGTGACAAAGAGATGAGCTCTTCACCATGCTGCTTCTCCTATCATAGTCCACTAATGGGCTGAGATGGGTCATGGAATACTTGAGCTCAGAGGAAATGGGTTGAATGTTGCTGGCCATCATACAGAGAACATTTAGCAGTAGAACAAAAACTATTGCAGGGGAAATCTCTGGACTGAGGCTGTTTTGTTATTTTATCTTGTTATTTTTAGCTGCAATACATAGTCTTGACCAGCGGTAAAGGAGCTTTAAAATAAGCCATCCTTGACCTCTCTAGCTGCTTGTAATACAGAGTTTCTCTACCTTTTCAATGCAGAGGAACCCTTGACATAACTTTCCGATCTCAGGGAACCCCTGCTTAAAATGACTATATCTACAATTCATGATACATCAGTGTGATAGTCAGATGTAGGAATGCTCCTTATACTTGTGGTCTTTGGGAATAATTACCCCCTTACAGATTGCTAAAAAGTTCAATGGTGTCAGTGTGAACTTACCTGAGGGACAAAAATTGCTGATTAGTCAAGGAACAAGGAGCCCCTAGCAACCTCTTGAGGAACCCTAGGGTTCCATGGAACCATTATTGAGAAACCCTGTTGTAATATGAAGTAACTCATTCTTAAAAATACTCAGCTATCACAACAAAGACTTTGAAGTTGGTCTACAGGCAGTTTCTAACAGCTTAGAAATAGTGTTGAGCCAAACATACTAGGGTTTGGTTCTCGGCAGTTTCAGAAAATGTTACTGAAGTTTTGATGCCGAACCTGAACCCTGAGTTAATGAGAGAGGAATCTTAATCCATGATAACCATTTTCTAGGCTAATATAATAGGCAAGGGATTGTTAAACAAATTACACTGGGCTGCGCACATATAACAAAGTAAGAATTTTTTTTTTAGTTACACTTGATAAGGAGCAGCAATTTTTATAATTCATAAATTAACACATTAAAAAAGCAAAATTGCTTTAAATAATGGGCTCTGGGCTGCTTCGGTCTACTTCTAAACCTATACCAGACCTTTATCCTAGATGAGGTTCTATTAAAGATTTTAGTCGTGGACCCCAACAAAAAGTGTGGGTTTCCCCCTAACAAGGATGTCAAGGGAGACAGTGTGCTGCCCCCCCCCCCCCCCACAATTTCAATACCAGACCCTTTGGGATCTTTAAGGATTGTAAGGTAGTAGCCTACACAAAAATCCAGAAAAACAAGTGTGGTCCCCTCACAATCCACACTAGACCCTTATCCATACATGCAGCCTGGCTGCCCAAGAAAAGAGGGAGGTGAGCGTATGAGCGTATACCCTCCTTTTGAATCATACCAGGCCAGATGTCCTTAAAGTGTCATTGAACCCACATCATTCAAAACTGGCAGTACATGCTGTATTGTTTTTGTCACTCAAGAAATAAATTCTTGTATTCTGCAATAAACCTGATTGATCCTGCTGTTCACTGTCTCTCCCTATTTGTCTGTGTCTCTATTGCAGCTTGAGATTATGTAGATCAGCCATTGACACATCTACTGAGCATGCTCCAGTTTTAGTCAATTTCTTAGCTGTTCATTATCTCTTTTTTCTTATCTGTGCAGCCCACATGATTATAATGTAGCAGATATAAGAAGCGCCACATGATTATAATGACATGAATGTGGGCAGTATACACTCTAGATAAATTACATGCCCACTCCCTCCCTCTTCCTCCATTCCCTCTAAACAGCTATACAATTTAGGAGCTATTATATGTTGATTGATGGAGGCTTCACCTCCTTGTATTTCTAAGCACATACAAACAATAAACACAGGCTTGAGGAGCGTGAAACAGGTTGTGATCAGCAACACCTTCCCCTACATAGTCCACTGCATGTTTTTTGCACAACAATAATACGTTTCTCCTGCTGATGTTTTCCTGCAGACAGGCTGAAAAAGAGCTGGGTCACATGATAGCTGCATATTGATTATGAAAAAGGATACTTCAATTTTTTTTAAATTAAAATAAATACAGTGTCATTATCCATATACATAAAGAGAAGGGATAATATAAAATAAAAAGTGTGTGTTTAGTATCTCTTTAACATGGGGGGTACCTTGCCAGGGGGAAATCCCATGCAAAGTTAATGAGGACAAGGGGCCTCTTCCCCACAACCCTCCTCCAGTGTTTGTAGGGAGCTTATCAGAATCTGGAAGCCCCCTTTAAACATAAGGGGGCCCGTAGATACCAGCCCCCTTATGTGAATGAATAAGGGGTGCATATTACATAAAAACCTAATGGTGTAAAAGGGAGGGGGCACAAATTCCAGTGTGTTAGTAATGCTGCTGTTTAATGTTTAATTTCCTGCTGCAGCCAGAGGTTCACCTATTTAGTTTGCCCAATTGCCGAATAACCACACCAGCAAAATTCAGTCCAAACATGGGTTCAGACCAAACCCAGAGTTCCTCCCTATTCAGAAACACCTGCTGTTTGTTTATATTAGAAGGCAGAGAGGCTACCAAATAGTCACTTGTAATAAAAAGTAATAACAAAGGAATTAAGATTTCAGCCCTTCTGCTGTGTACTTTGAAGCCAAATTTTTGCACAATGCCTGTAGCTACAAAGATGAATTAGTGCATGCTTTAGGCCTGGCTGGAGGAGAGTAAACATAGGCAGTTGAGTGACTGTACTGGTTCATGTCCGCCAACCTAAACAGTGTTAAGGCAGCCAAAAGGTTGACTTGGTTGTGATGCTTTGCTTCAGGACACAGCAAACATTATACAGGAAGTCATGTTTGGCAGGTGGGACCACAATTGAATGTCAATAGGACCAAACACACATGGTTGTGGTGTGGTACCTTGGGCTTGTACTTGTAAAACAGATGTTCAGAAGATGAGATTTTGCCACTGTGATGCTTGTCAAATGCCTATGAAAAACAATCCATCATAGATCATCTTTCAGAGGGTAATGCACACCACTGCAAGTGTAAATGAGCCCTTAAAGTAATTTTACTGCTTGTTCAGAATATGTAAATACAGTTCTTTATTGTGCGTAGTCCAGGCACAGGTTCAGTATTTTTTTTTTTTGTTTGAAAGGTGTATTCCCTTACAACTTATAGATGTTTAATGAATCACAAAATCTGCGATTGTTCAGCCTGCAAAAAATTACAAACAATTGCCAATTTTAGCAAAATTCTTCTTTACATTTAAAAATGGTTTTACTTCACAGCACATTTCCATTTTATTTCATGCTAAAAATGGCAAGCCAAACATGTGATGGCAGTATGGTGGCCCAGTACTGTTTATGCTACTATAGCAATTTGTTCTTGTTTCCGTGGCATATGATCTAACAGCGTCTTGCTTCCAACATAATAATGCTTAACATATGCTTTCAGAGATTTTCTTTGGATGTGTATGATGACAGGATTTGATATTACAGAGAAGAGTAGCAAGGCAAGAATTGTGGGTGGTTAATCGCAGCAAACCTTTGTACCTCACATTTCACTGGAGGATTCAGAATTCATTCAGGATTATGACAGCTATATTAAGAACCAGGTCATTGCTATAAAAGCAGAGACAGCATAGGGAGGCATACAACTGTTCAAGTGAACTCCAGGCATATACATTTTTATAATTTAAGTGCAAATTCACAGAGCACCATGCGACTGGTGAATCATTCACAAACTACAGTACAAGGTGTTTTGCACTTAATCAATAATACAAAAGTCTGTGTCTCCTTTAAAAGGACATTAATCATAAATTATAACAATTTTGTAAATCAATATAAATAAATTTCACATAAAATATGCGTAATTTTAGGACAGCCTTTCTCAACCTGCTCATAATTACTGTATCTGCAGCTCACAGTACATTAATGTGAACAGTTAGATGAGACTGAGATTTAGGAATAAATAAACAAATAGGAAATTGGCACATGTGCCTTTTGTAGTCATCAAGTCTATATGACATAAATATTACTGTAGATGAAATAAGGTCAGAAAGGAGATGTAAACAGTGAAAAATGTATTCCTTCCTTGGCAGTCAATGAAAAAGTGACCCCTTAGGGCTCATTCACACTTGAATGTTTTACCAACGCTTGCCAAACGCCCCAATAGCGTTTGGCAAGCGTTGGTCCGGCGTTTGCGGAATGTTTTTTAACCCTCGGCAAATGCTCCACAAACGCCGCATGCGCGGTTTAGCGGCAGTTGCTAGGCATTTGCCCCACAAACACCTATAATGAAGTTTGAATGGTGTTACCGCTCCGCAATCGCCCCGCAACCATGTCGCAACCGCACTGCAAACGCCGTCCGGGCATTTGCGGAGCGGCAACATAGACTAGAATAGGAGGCTTCAACGCCTCCTGACTCGACCAGAGGCGTCTGTTTTGCCGTGACACAACGCGACGCTAATGCTCCCATTAGAACAGCACCATGTGCTGCAATGTGCAGAATTGTCAGAGGCGTTTGGGAAGCGGTAAAAACGCTTCCCAAACGCCTCTCTGCTGCCTGCACACAACGCTAGTGTGAACATAGCCTTACAGCAATGGTGTTTGGGAAAAAAGCCCCCTTAGATGGTGGAGTGTCACCTTGCATTGGTTGTCAGTGTAGAAAGGCCCGTGTATAATTGAGAGAAGGACCCCTTTACATTGGTGGTCATTAGGAGAAGGATCCCTTTATACCAGTGTTTCTCAACTCCAGTCCTCATGGACCCCCAACAGGTCATGTTTTCAGGATTTCCATTATTTTGCACAGGTGATTTGATCAGTTTCACTGCCTTAGTAATTACCACAGCTGTTTCATCTGAGGGAAATCCTGAAAACATGACCTGTTGGGGGTCCATGAGGACTGGAGTTGAGAAACACTGCTTTATACTAACGGTCACTGGGAAAAGGACCTCAGTACACACCGATGGTATGTCAAAGGAATTTACAGTGCAGTTCAGTGGAAAAAAAAAAAACTTCCATTGGTGGTCAGTAGGAAGAATGATCCTTACATTGGTGGAGCCACTGGGGATGTTTAAAACTGAAGCGAACAAAATCTGGTGCAGCTTTGCATAGAAACCAATCAGCTTCCAGGTTTCATTGTCAAAGCTTAGGGCACATTTACACTGCAACGCAGAGCAGCAAAAACAATTCACCACTCCACCCGCTCTGTGTTGCCGGCTGTGCTAGGGAGCAGTGTGATATGTGATTAACCATTTGAATACCGGGCAATTTTACACCTTCCTGCCCAGGCCAGTTTTCAGGTTTCAGCGCTCTCACACTTTGAATGACAATTGCGTGGTCATACAACATTGTACCCAAACTAAAATTTTAGCATTTTCTTCACACAACTAGAGCTTTCTTTTGGTGGCATTTAATCACCGCTGGGGTTTTTATTTTTTGCTAAATTAACAAAAAAAGACCAAATATTTTGAAAAAAACACATTTTTCTCTGTTTCTGTTATAAAAGTTTGCAAATAAATAATTGTTCTTCATAAATTTAGGCCAATATGTATTCTGCTACATGTCTTTCTTCATAAGAGGCATGGCAAGTTTTTTGAAGTTGTATTTTTTTTGTCATAATTTTTTGGACAATGAAAAAATTTCAAAAAATTAGTTTCACTATTTTTTTTTTACATATTGTCACCAGTGCAGTACAGCATCATCATATAACTGGCATGGTGGTGATCAGGGACACTGAGTGGTGACAGTATGAAAAAAAAAATATATATATATATATATTTTTTTTTAATAATTTTTTTTTTATATTACATTTGTTTTCTTTTTTTTAAGATTTTTTTTTTCATATTTCACTATGACCAAAGTAGTACATTGTGAAAGTGAGCAGTACATTGGGAAGTGAGCAGTATTTTTTTTTTTTTACACAATTTGCTTATAGCAAAGAATTACTTTGCTAAAAGCAAGCATTTACCTGAATGAAATCAATTCATTCAGGGTTTTTTTTTTTTGTGCTTAGCTGTGATTTGGCTACAGCTAATCACATGACATGTGCATGTGATAAGCTGTGACCATTCACAGCTAGACACTAGTATACAATGGATGGCATGAATGAAGCCATCCATTGTATACAACCGTCATGTGACCTGCTGTGATTGGTCACAGCAGATCACATGGTACCAGCAACGGGGGCCGATACTCAGATCTGTCATCGGCCCCCGTTGCCGGTACCATGTAACCTGCTGTGACCAATCACAGCAGGTCACATGACAGTTGTATACAATGGATGGCTTCATAGGGAGCCATCTATTGGGCATTCCCTGCAATTGTCTATAGTATTCTAGACAGAAAACAGGAAGTTTCACTCGCACATCACTCCAGAGCCATTTTAGCTTCCAGAAGAACTCACCAGTGAAGGCTTCCTTTCTCCCTTGATACACATATGCTTGTAGGTTCTTTCATTGTGTTTTTCAAAGTCACATACATAGCTAGATTGCATTTCAGTATATTTAAAGCGAGTTGTAGATATCAGTTTGAAAGAAATGTGTTCATTGTATGCATTTGTGAGAGACCTGTTTCCAAGCATATTGTACTTTCAGTTTGTGTAATTTTATTGCAGTTTTACAGAACTATTCACAGAAGAAAATTTAGTATTGGAAAGAAACACAATGCTTATGTAACTTTTGTTAGCTGTTTTCTAACTGTTAGTAGGACAGAATGCTTGTTTTTTTAGTTGAACAAGTCTAATAGTGTTTTTGTTGTTTATGCCTCATATTTTTAGAGTGAACTTGTCTCATGTGAAACAACTTACAATATTGCATAGCAGACTGGAATAATTGAGACATTAGTTTTAAAAGTGCAGAAACATTTTGAAGACCCCTCATATATTTCTAATTTATGATGACAGTACCAAGTAGTTAGTATATATGAGCCAATTGTTTGGCTGCCTTTTATTAAAATTTGCAATTAAGTGGCAGAGAGATGAGTAGTTAGAACACAGTGTATCTAGATTTTTCTAAAGCATTTGATACAATGCTACATAAACATATGAATAAATTAATCCTTATATAAGTGAAAAAAATAACCATCAATGCATTATCAGTAAGTTGCAAGAGCTTGACATATAAAACTCATAACAGCGTAATAAATACAAAGCATGCTCTATAAATTCAGTCCATGTACAGTCCTTGTGACCAACACCAACATAGTACGAAAGTGCCCATGCTCCAGGTTTGCTTCATCCCATCCACTGTCACCTAAGTGCTCTCAAAAACTCTCACCTCCAGTTTACTGTTAAACTGCGTTTATTCAGAGTATCTCCACTTGTTAACCTTCTTCTCCTCCAACAACTAGGGTCTCTCCGCTTTCCCTCTTCCTTATACCAGTACTCCAATATATGGTTCCTTATGAACTCCTACAGCCTCATATGTGCAACGTTACCTCGCCCATATGTGAAACGAATACGCCTCATATAGTGTAATATACACTGCTCAAAAAAATTAAAGGAACACTTTTTAATCAGAGTAAAGCATCAAGTCAATTAAACTCATGGGATATTGATCTAGTCAGTTAGGTAGCAGAGGGGGTTGTGAATCAGTTTCAGCTGCTTTGATGTTAATGAAATTAACAATAGGTGCACTAGATGAGCACAAATTAGATGATCCTCAAAGCAGGAATGGTTTTACAGGTGGAGGCCACTGACAAGTTTTCCATCCTCATCTCTTCTGACTGTTTTTCACTAGTTTTGAATTTGGCTAGGGTCAGTGTCATTACTAGTAGCATGAGGCAATACCTGGACCCTACAGAGGTTGCACAGGCAGTCCAACTCCTCCAGGATGCCACATCACTACACGCCATTGCCAGAAGGTTTGCTGTGTCTCCCAGCACAGTCTCAAGAGCATGGAGGAGATTCCAGGAGACAGTCAGTTACTCTAGGAGAGTTGGACAGGGCCATAGAAGGTCCTTAACCCATCAGCAGGATCGGTATCTTCTCCTTTGTGCAAGGAGAAACAGGATGAGCATTGCCAGAGCCCTACAAAATGACCTTCAGCAGGCCACTGGTGTGAATGTCTCTGACCAATCAATCAGAAACATACTTCATGAGGGTGGCCTGAGGGCCCGACATCCTCTGGTGGGCCCTGTGCTCATTACCCAGCACCAGAGAGCTTGATTGGTATTTGCCATTGAACACCAGAATTGGCAGGTCCGACACTGGCTCCCTGTGCTTTTCACAGATGAAATTAGTTTACCCTGAGCACGTGACAGACGTAAAAAGTTCTGGAGAAGCCGTGGAGAACGTTATGCTGCCTGTATCATCAATCATTCAGCATGACTATTTTAGTGGTGGGTCAGTGATGGTCTGGGGAGGCATATCCATGGAGGGATGCACAGACCTCTACAGGCTAGGCAATGGCAAACTGACTGCCAGTAGATATCGGGATGAAATCCTTGGGTCCGTTGTCAGACCCTATGCTGGTGCAGTGGATCCTGGGTTCCTCCTGGTGCACATCAATGCCCGGCCTCATGTGGCAAGAGTATGCAGGCAGTTCCTGGAGGATGAAGGAATTGATACCATTGAATGGCCCCCACGCTCGCCTGATCTAAATCCAATAGAACACATCTGTGATATAATGTTTCAATCCACCCGACGAGGCCAGGTTGCACCTCAGACTGTCCAGGAGCTCAATGATTGGTCCAGAGTGGTCCAGATCTGGGAGGAAATACCCCAGGACACCATCCGTTGTCTCATTAGGAGCATGCTCCGACATTGTCAGGCATGCATACAAGCACGTGGGGGCCATACAAACTACTGAGTACCATATTGAGTTCCTGCAATGAAATTTCAGCAAAATGGACTAGCCTTCTACATCATTTTTTCACTTTGATTTTTGGGGTGTCTTTGAATCCAGTCCTCTGTAGTTTGATCATTTTCATTTCCATCAAACGATGGGGCATCTTTACATTCCTAACACATTACCCAGGCCATATCAGTATAGATATCCAGTATGATATTTTTCCCCATTGAGATCTGATGTGTTTTCAAAGTGTTCCTTTAATTTTTTTGAGTAGTGTATTTAAAAAGAACTTTACTAAGGTTTATAATGCACTTACATGTAATATAGTACACATCGCTTTAAAATCAGAGGTTCACAATAGCGCTTCTGTATGTTGTCACTTCTGGTTACGTCTGGCTCCACTTACGCTTGACAAATTGCATCACTGACACGTGACTTCATCAGGGGATCCCTGAAGTCACGTGTCTGTGACGCAACGCATCGGGCGTAAGTGGAGGCAGACGTAACCAGAAGTGATGACATACGGAAGCACCATTGTGATCCTCTGATTTTAAAGCGATGTGTACTATATTACATGTAAGTGCAATATAAACCTCAATAAATCCAGAAAGTTTTTAAAAATATATTACACTATATAAGGCATATTCCTTTCACATATGGGCAAGGTAACACAGCACATCTGAGGCTGTCCTCAGGATCTAAGGAGTCCATAAGGAGCCATATATCGGAGTACTGGTATAAGGAAGAGGGAACGTGGAGAGCCCCTAGTGGTTGGAGGAGAAGGAGGTTAACAAGTGGAGATACTCTGCATAAACACAGTTTAACAGTAAACTGGAGGTGAGAGTTTTGAGAGCACTGAGGAGACAGTGGATTGGATGAAGCAAACCTGGAGCATGGGCAGTTTCAACTATGTTTGTGTTGGTCACACACACTGTACATGGACTGAATTTATAGAGCACGTTATGTATTTATCATGCTGTTATGAGTTTTATATGTTACACTCTTGCAACTTACTGATAATGCATTGATGGTTATTTATTCACTTATGTAAGGATTAATTTATTCATATGTTTTGTAGTATTGTATCAAATGCCTTAGAAAAATCTAGATACACTGTGTTCCAACTACTCATCTTTCTGCCACTTAATTGTACTTTTTTGCTTTTACTTGAAACACAATAAAAAACACTGAAACAGAAAAATAACATGTTATACCTACATGCTCCATGCAATGGTTTTGCACAGCGCAGCCCTGATCCTCCTCTTCTCAGGTCCCCCATTGGCGCTCCTGGCTCCTCTCCCCTGTTGAGTGCCCCCAGAGCAGGCTGCTTGTTCTAGGGGCACTCATGTGTGCTTGCTTCCAAACTGCCTCTGAGTGCTGCTTGGCCCCACCCCCCACTCCTTCCCCACTGACTGTGATTGACTCCCACTGCTGAGTCAATGAGGAGGGAGAGACCTAGGAAAGCCAAGGTTCCTGTGCACATCGCTGGATCGAGATTGGGCTCAGGTAAGTATTGGAGGAGCTGAGGGGGTATTGGAGGAGCTGAGCTGCACACTGCAAACTTTCTTTGGAAATTTAGGCCAAAATGTATTTGCTTAGAAAAATTCCCAATAAGTGTAAATTAATTGGTTTTGCTTGAAAGTTATAGTGTCTAGAAATGGCGGTATATATACTGAAATTTTTGTTTTTATTTTTTTATACTAGTAATGGCGGCAATCAGCGACTTTTAGCGGAACTGAGGGACTGCGGTGGGCATTCTGACATTGAGGGGAATCGAACTGACTAACTGCCACTGACATCCCCAGTGAAACTAATACAGTGATCAGTGCTAATAAAAGCACTGACACTGTACTAATGACACTTTGGCAGGAAGGGGTTAACATCTGCGGTGATCAAAGGATTAACAGTGTGCTGTGTTGTGTTTTACATAGTGTTCTCTATAGACAAGCTGATTTGTATTGCTCTGCTGTGGGGAGCAATACAAAGCAGCCTGTTCTGCTGACAGGGGAGAGATCTGTGTTGTTTACATACAGACCTCTCCCCTGTCAACTCTGCCGATGATCACCGAGTCCCAGCTGAGAATCGGACCCGGTGATTGACATGCCGAGGAGCCAAAAGCGGCACTAGTATGTAAAACCATGTATATATACTTTTGCGCATCCCTGCCACCCTGTAGCAGGGCAGTCAGGAAGCGGTTAAGTATGCTGTCCAGTTTTGGTCACTGATCCCCAGAAAGAATATGCTTGAACTGGAGAAAGTCTATAGCAGTGTTTCTCAACCTTTTTCAGTCAAGGCACCCTTTAAAGTTATGAACAATCTTGAGGCACGCTTTAAAATTATGGACAGTCTCAAGGCACCCCATTCTAAAATGTAAAAAACTATTCTAATAGTTTTACGTAATACAGCAACACCCACACATGTAGGACACTAATGTTAGAGGGGATTTATTCTTCAAAAAGCAAAAACTTTTGCACACTGATACTGAATAGAATTACAATGTTTCTCTTCTACCTCAATTTATATCTATCACTCAGCTAATTTGACTCCATTACTGACAGAGAGGGGCTGGGGAGGGTCAAAAAAGGTAAGGATGCCGTGCAGGAGAACAACATCCTTCATATCAACTGATGATGTCATTGATTGTTAAGATATCAGCGGCTAGAAGGTTGTAATGGTACACAATGAAAACCTATGGCTTTTTGTAACTAAAAGTCAAGCTTGATCCACTTGCTTGCTTGTATCCAATATTTTGGCAATTTTTAGGCATTTTGCCTAGGCACCCCTGAAGAAACTTCAAGGCACCCCAGAGTGCCTGGGCACCCTGGTTGAAAAAGGCTTGTCTAGAGAAGGGCAACAAAGCTACTAAGGGGACTGGAGGATTTCAGTTATGAGGAACAAGAAAAATACTAAACTTACTCTTCTTGGATAATATGTAACTCTGGACACTTCAGACAATTCAAAATCATTTTGCATGGATAGAATTTCTTTATTACACTGAAACTTGAATTCAGACTCTGAAAGACTTGGCAAAAAGTGTATTAGTTTAACTGTTCAGTTATGAACTTCTATAAACTTCTGCATGTCCAAGTACTCGAAGGATTCGGTATAAAATACCTAAGCATTTTAGCATGGTTTCTTTTAGATATACAGCTTAGGTTTACACAAACCCAGCTTTTTTTTTCCCTCAGACATGTGATACTGTGGCTGGATGGGCAATCTGTCTATTTCAGTGAACTAAAATGACCCATAACAAATAACTATGTAATACTAAGCAGTAGTTTGATGTAGTTAATAAGCAGATATTTAGATTCTGAGGATGTAATGCAAAGGACTCAGCTGTTGTTTTTGTACACTGAATATGCTAAAATTCTTGTCTTAGTGTTGTATAATCTCCTGTCACACAGCTTGAAAGTTTCACTGACACGTACTTCAGAAAACAAGTACAGCTGCATTTAAAGTGACATTGAGCAATATCCTTATTCTCCAAAAATAATCCATACAAACCCACTACTTAACCACTTGCCCTCCTGAGGATTTACCCCCCTTCCTGACCAGGCAAATTTTTGCATTACAGTGCTGCATTACTTTTACTGACAATTGCGCGGTCATTGAATACGGCACCCAAATTAAATTTACGTCCTTTTTTTCCCTTGAATTGAGCTTTCTTTTGGTGGTATTTGATCACCTGTGCGGTTTATATTTTTTATGCTATAAAAAAAAAGACCAACAATTTTGAGGAAAAAATAATATTTTTGACTTTTTGCTATTAAACATGTCCAGTAAAAATTTAAAAAATCAAATTTCGTCATAAATTAGGCCAAAATGTATTCTGCTCCAAGTCTTTGCTAAAAAAAAAATCCCAATTTGTGTAAATTAATTGGTTTACATGAAAGTTATAGCGTTTACAACTGGCAGTATAGATTCTGGAATTTTTTTTTTTTTTTACTAGTAATGGCGGCAATCAGCATCTTATAGCAGGACTGTGGGACTGCAGCAGACATTCTAACACTGGGGGGAACTGACTTGGTGTCACTGACATAAAAAAAAGCACTGACACTGTACTAATGGCACTGGGCAGGAAGGGGTTAACATGAGGGCCGATCAAAGGGTTAACTGTGTGCTGGGAGTGTTTTACTAGGGGGCTGTACCAGTGTGCTTCACTGTAAACACACTGCTTTGAATGGCTGTGCTGTGCCCGAGCTGACAGGGAGGAGAACTGTTAGTAAACAAAACAGTCCTCCTCCCCGTCAGAGATCCTCGATAATCACTGGGCACCGGCGAGTAATCACTGGCCAGGACCTGGTGATTGATGGCCGTGAATGGAGGTGCAGGTAGGGCGTGCATGCACCCCCTACCTGGTAATGCAAAATCACATATATATACGTGATTTTGCGCACTCGTGCCACCCTGTAGCAGTATTTCTGCTATAGGGCGGTCAGGAAGCGGTTAATGGTCCTGTAATCTATTTGTCAATAAATAGTTTCTCAATGCATTTTTCTGCCCGTGATCACGTGCCCCACTCTATACACGCTAGTTCATAGTCCCTAATCATACCCATAGTCATAACCCCTGTCATTTTTTTTTTTTTTGCTATGTCCCACTGTGCAGATTTCCCTTCACTTCTTGTCCCATAGGCAAAAGAGGAAGTAAGAGGAAATCCCTCCAAAGTGAGAGAGTCCCTGGTTTTCACCAAGGTCACCAAAGCTAGTGTACCCATTGGAAGATCTTCCCACTATGCCTGTTCTGGTGACAACCCGATATTTGGGATTTTCTTTTATTTTGACTTTCAGTGCTAATGGTAAACAGGATAAATAGAGAGAGTGAATCTCCTCAATAGCGGCACAGACAACACTAAAAACCTGGTGGGTGTTCTAATCTCTCTCCACTCTATCCAAAACCAAAAAAAAGTTTTGCTTTTCGTTATTCTTTACAGTTGCAATTGGCATTAAGGGCCCATTCACACCACAATGACTTGAGCTGCACTGATCAACCTTGCCAAACAGGGCAATTTGTAAAGTTACACAAAAGAAGGTAAACAGTGCATAAGCACTGTTTACTTTACAGTGCACACTGAGTGCTACTGAGTTATAATGCAGCCACTGGTAAGAATGGACCCTTCAGTGGTTTCTTAGAATAAGGCCTCATTCACACCGGTAACTCCTACATTTAGTTTTTCTATATTCAGGAAAAATCATCTGGGAAGTATAAACTAATTTTATGCTTTGCGTATCACTTTTCTCTGTGTATAGATGTTCCTGAGTTAAAGCAGGTTTAGCAGAATTTATCCGTGTTTACATGTGTTTAGCAATTTATAGTTTCCAATCAGATCCTGGGCTCACACAATTCTATTCAATTCTTTAAATGCAGCTAAAGTTTCTGCGCCTAAACACAGGTAAATGCAGAGGAAATAATAAGTAAATACACAAGTAAGATAAATGGCACCATTGAAAAATCAGTACATGCATTTATATGCACTTAGAAATGTCCTCTACATGCAGTACATACTATAAATGGAGGTCCTTTTTCCTTTTTTTTGCTTGTTTTTACCTTTTATATTTTCCTTTACTTCTTTTATTAACCACTTGCCCTCCAGAGGATTTACCACCCTTCCTGACCAGGCCATTTTTTGCGTTACGGCGCTGCGTTATTTTAACTGACAATTGCGCAACCATGCAATGCTGCACCCAAATGAAATTTAGGTCCTTTTTTTCCCACAAATAGAGCTTTATTTTGGTGGTATTTGATTGCCTGTGCATTTTAAAATTTTTGCGCTATGAAAACAAAAATTCCGACAATTTTGATAAATAATATTTTTGACTTTTTGCTATTAAACATGTCCAAACAATGTTTAAAAATCAGATTTCGTCATGAATTTAGGCCAATATGTATTCTGCAACATGTCTTTGCTAAAAACAACCCAATATATGTAAATTAATTGGTTTACATGACAGCGTTTAGAAATGGCGGTATAGATACTGGGATTTTTCTTTTTTTTACTAGTAATGGCGGCGATCAGTGACTTATAGAGGGACTGCGGGACAGTGGTGGGCATTCTGACACTGGAGCAGGGGAGGACTGACCATTTGGAAACTTGGGCACTGCCCGAGGGCCCGGGGTCAGTAGGAGGCCCCATGAGATGCCCCTGGTACCTTTTTTTCATAGGCTGTTTTGAGTTTGGGCAAGGACACGGGCCCCATGATCCAATATTGCATGGGGGCCCCATGACTTGTCAGTCCGCCCCTGCACTGGAGCGAACTGACTTGGCATCACTGACATCCCCAGTGACACCAATACAGTGATCAGTGTTAATAAAAAGCATTGACACTATACTAATGGCACTGGGTGGGAAGGGGTTAACATCTGAGGCGATCAAAGGGTTAATTGTGTGCTGTGTGTTTTACTATGAGGCCATTTGTGTGCTTTCCATTGTAAGCACACTGCTTTGTATGGCTGGCTTTGCACAGCCATACAAAGCAGGGTGCAAGAGCTCACAGTGGAGAGAACTGTATTGTTTACATACAGTTCTCTCTCCTGTCGGTAATGCTCGGTGATCACCGGGTAATGCGAGTAATCACCATCTGGGACCTGGTGATTGACAGCCAAGGCTGCGAATGGTGGCGCGGGACTCCCACCCTGAAATGCAAAATCATGTATATATACATGATTTTGCGCACCCCTGCTACCCTGTAGCAGTATTTCTGCTATAGGGTGGCAGGAAAGCAGTTGAAGTATTTCTTCCTAGGGGAGTGGCAGCCAATGGACATAGAAGGACATAGAAGAAGTGTTGTGGTCAGTGAATCCACTACCCAATCTAATGAAGGCCCACAGAGCCTGAAAGAAGAGAAGCCATATCTGCCAAGGGAGACTACAATAAAAAAAAAACCTGACAAAATTATAACTCTTTGATACTTTATCTAAAAAGTAAAAAAAAGGTTTTTGCTTTAGTTATAATTTAAGTCTTTTCTTTAAATTAAATTGTTATTCAGGAGTAAGTATGCTTAACCCAGTAGAGTAAATTAATTACATTTTTGATATTCCTTAGTATTTGCATGCATATTTGTTCATCTAACAGAGATCAAGCAAATATTGAACATAAATAATTCTGAATCATGCACTGATTCTCAACACAGTGGATAAATCTGTCTTCAGTCAAACCAAAAACGTAGCTTTTTTCACCCTTTTGCATGATTTGCAAATCAGTTTAGTTATCACTATTCACAACCTCGCTAGAAGTAGAAAAAAAGATTATACTAGTTTTTTCAGTTTGGATAGAGCAAGGGAGGGTTATAACCCCATCAGATTTTTTTTTCACCATCTGTGTCCCATTTCAGAGATTTCCTTTCACTTACTTTCCCATAGCCAAACAGGAAGTGAGAGGAAATCCCTGCAAATTAAGGGAATCATTTGGGCATCTACAGGTCACCAGAACTAGTATCTCTATTGGAATATTTCTCCTCTATCTATTTTCTTTACTAACAAGTTTTGCCTTTAGTTATACTTTAAGCAACTGCCCTATCTTCAAGCAATTTTGCTTGTCTCTTTTATATTAACTGGGATCAGGGGATTGCATCATTATGTCAACCAATGCATGGTCCCATTTGGAATGAGGCGATAGGAGTTATGGGTATAGGTGGATCTGTAGCTTCAGTATCTAGTTCTATAAAACCAATCCCCCCCTCCCTTTTAGAAATAGTTTATTAGCTGCAGTCTCTAGTTAGGAACCAATTGGGTGAATAGCCTCTACCAAGAGTGGATGCAGATGTTTATCATTCAGTGGTTAAAGAAATGGTTGTATGATAAGACAACATTGTCAAACAGTGGAGGTGAATAAACGCTAATGGGTAAGCAATCACATCCAACTTTGTCACTTTTTGCTATCTATAATGAGTAATTTTAATGGGATGACATTTTCATATCTCTCTTTGATATATATTACACCATGATGAAGATATAGACATTTTAGAGTAGTCCCTTATTATATTTTGCATATCTTTGGAATCTTTCGATCCCTGATATTTGTCTGTCTAGATAGTCATTGGTATAATTCTGATGACATAAGAAGAGCAGGTATATCTCCCATTTATGGTATGGTTTTTGAAGAACAAAGAGACAACATGTGCTTGATATCTCTCTGTAGGAAAATTTGAATATAACATCCCCAATTTTTGTTCATAAAATACCTAACCATCGATTAGGTAATACCTTTTTTTCCATTGGCTTTGGTGCGTGGGTATGCACACCCCCGTTCACGGAGGAAGCAAGTATATATGCCAGATGTGGGTACTTTCATAAACAAATTGATATAGCAAGGAGGTTGAGTTTATTAGAAACAAAAATCCTGGATTTTTTTCACCATGTGCATGATTTGCAAATCAGTATAGTAATCACTATTCACAACCTTACTAAAAGTAGAAATAAACGCATGCCTTTTTTTTCAATTTGGATAGCGCAAGGGAGGGTTATAACCCCTGTCAGATTTTTTTCCACCATCTGTGTCCCATTTCATAGATTTCCCTTTACTTGCTTTCCCATAGCCAAACAGGAAGTTAGGCTTCTCAGTTTCAGCGCTATCACACTTTGAATGAAAATTGCGCGGTCATGCAACACTGTACCCATATGAATGTTTTAGCATTTTTTGAGACAGATAAAGCTTTATTTTGGTGATATTTATTCACCACTGGGGTTTTTATTTTTTTTGCTATGTAAATGAAAATGTCCAAACATTTTGAAAAAAAGTGTTTTTCTTATAATATTTCATCATTAATCTTGGCCAAAATGTATTCCATTATCTTTTTAGTAAAAAAAATTACCCAAATTAGTTTATAACCAAAAATTATAATTTTTAAACATTACTTTTACATTTTTATTTTATTTTTTATATTATTATTTATGGGTTTTTTTTACATACTGTCACCCTAGCAGTACAGTGTCACCATGGTGACACTGTACTACTTGTGGGGGGTGATGAAAATTCTTTTTTTTTTTTTTTACACTGATTGCTTTTACACCCATAAAGGATGTAAAAGCAATCATTTCTCCTTCTCTTTGTCTGCATTCTTGCAGCCATTGAGAACTACTGTGTGAGCTGTGATTGGTCACAGCTTGTCACATGGTACAAGGCTGTTGTGAATAGCCTTGTACCATGTGACCTTTGATCATTCACAGATTTCACACGTAGTAAGCAATGATGTCAGAAGTGACATCTTGCTTACTACTCTGCATGTGATCACTGATTGGCCAGTCAGTGATCACATGATCGGGACCTCGCACAGAGGTCCTCTCCGACGATCGGTGTTCCACAGTGTCCGGAGGACACAGCGGGCACCGGATCGTGGTGCTGCGCGCTTCCAGGGAGTGTGCACAAGCAGGAGTGGGGATGCCTTTTATAAACAGCCACCCGACCCTGCACTGCCACTGTCCGGCGGTTTATATACATGGGCCGGACGGGAAGTGGTTAAGGGAATCCTTTGGGGATCTACAGGTCACCAGGACTAGTGTCTCCATTGGAAGATTTCACCTCTATCACTTTTCTGGGGGCAACCCAAAATTTGGGATTTTCTTTACTTTCACTTTCAATGATAATGGTAAATAAGACAAATAGAGAGGGTGAATCTCACTAACGGGGGCACAGACAACAATAGAAATTAATAGGGGTTCTAATCACTTTCCACTCTATCCAAAACAACACGTTTTGCCTTTAGTTATACTTTAAGCAACTGCCCTACCTTTGTGTGAGTTGCTTCAACTTATAGGCCTTTATTTTACATGTTCTTTATTGCAATTTATATGCAGAATTGAACAGCTCTTCCAAGAAGGACTTTTCTTCTGCTTAAAAACATTTATTGTAAATTCAAGTAAGAACATTTTTAATAGAATTTGTTTTTCTATTATAAATAGTATGCACAATGTCAAACAAATGCTGCATATTATATGTTCCTCAATAAATATAAAGGAAATGTATGCAAGACATGAATGGAACCCTCGCTGGGTTTGTTTAGTTAATTTGCAAGGTAATGGTAACTAGACGGTTTGTACAGTCATAAGGTTTTATAGAGTGTAAATGCATAAAAAGAGTTATCCTATGACTAAAATAAAATGAATCATATTGTGAAAAAGTTGGCACACAGCAATATGTGTGGCTCCACAAGAACAGTCTCTTTTCATTCAAACAAAGGTTTCTGTATTGCTAGTTCATAGTTTGTCAACATTTCAACCATAATTAATTTAACTTCTTGTTTTTTGCAGATGATACTTTACCCGGTCAATTCCCTGGTTCTTCACGGCTTTCCCATATTTCAGTCACATGTTTTGCTGTCTGCAATGTTTATCTGGAGCTTTGTTTTGTGATATGTCTGTAGTTATTCAAAGAAGCTGGGAAGACCATGTAACTCAATGGACAGGATTTTCTTCTAGTTTTGGCTGTGATACGCTATGCTGCAATGGATTTAAAGAGCATAATTTAATGTCAACTATGGAAGAACTTGGAAATTCCACAGAAGAACAAGAGGAGAAGCTTTCGTTATCAGACGATGGAGATTTACTGGACTGCGCTGGCCATCTTGGTCCCCAGGTCTCCAAGGAACTTGATGAAAATGATAACCTAGATATGGAAAATCAATGTGCATCTTCCAACATCAACCAAGAAGCCATGTTTTGCTTCTCAGCTAGTGATGGAGAACATACCTTAACAGATGACATATGTGTTCCTTGTCAGAAAGAAAATAACCCACTGGACATGACCTTATCAGAGAACAACACTACTGAGGATTGTGACAAACAGAGTAGATCCAATGATATTATTGCTGGTGTAGAAGAGGACAAGCTTGCAGAAGAGAGACATATGGATGAAACCAAAAACGATGATTTGAATGTGTTAAAGGAAATGTCTATAAAAGATTCTGGAAAATATACATGTGATGATAGAGATTTGGAGGAAATTGATTTGCCTGGCAGAGAACAGCTGCTACGTTCTGCTAGAGTTGCACAACAGCGCAGAAAATCTGATGTTTCAATAGATGGTAAGGGACAGAACATCTTTGATGAAGAGTCAGATGACCCATCTGACAGTCCATTTACTTGTGTTTCTTCTCAGCTGGAAGCAAAAACAGGGTCTGAATATTGCAGTGGGTCATATACTCTCTGCCAAGAAGGGGATAATGCTCAGCATCATGATAATACTACAAGTGATGGGTTACATGTTTCAAAAGAAGACTTTCAAGGAGCAAGCTCAAAAGATAGTGTCCAGTGTTTACAACTCAAGGATAATATTTCTGCTTATGAGGATATTTATGGCCACGTTAGGCTACGTAGAAAAAAGGTAAGAAATGGTCTTATTATGTTTGTCTATAGCTACAAATAAGTAATTGATTAAAATATGCATTCATGTGGCTACAATATTCATAACATGTACATAAAGACTATATATACTGTATATATATATATATATATATATATATTTTTTTTTTTTTTTTATTACATGTACTTACATAGTGGCATCAATTTACACAGCGCCATATATATATATATATATATATATATATATATATATATATATATATATATAGTGAAGAAAATAAGTATTTGATCCCCTGCTGATTTTGAATGTTTGCCCACTCACAAAGAAATGATCAGTCTAAAAATCAATTGGTAGGTGTATTGTAACACTGAGAGACAGAATTGCAACAAGAAATTCAAAAGAAATGCATGTCTAACAAATGATGCACTGATTTGCATGTTCATGAAGTAAATAAGTATTTGATCCCCTTCACAAAACATGACTTAGTACTTGGTGGCAAATCCCTTGTTGGCAATCACAGAGGTCAGATGTTTCCTGTAGTTGGCAACCAGGTTTGCCCACATCTCAGGAGGGATTTTGGCCCACTCCTCTTGGCAGATCCTCTCCAAGTCATTAAGGTTTGGTGGTTGACGTTTGGCAACTCAAACGTTCAGCTCCCTCCACAGATTTTCAATCAGATTAAGGTCTAGAGACTGGCTAGGCCACTCCAGGACCTTAATGTGCTTCTTCTTGAGCCACTCCTTTGTTGCCTTGGCTGTGTGTTTTGAGTCATTGTCATGCTGGAAACACCCATCCATGACCCATTTTCAATGCACTGGCTGAGGAAAGAAGGTTTTCACCCAAGATTTGATGGTACATTGCCCCATCAATCATCCCTTTGATGCAGTGCAGTTGTCCTGTTCCCTTAGCAGAAAAACACCCCCAAATTTTAACATTAATAAAAATGCTAAAAATGTGCAAGGTATGTGCTGGACAAGAAGGGATGAGGAAGAAAGAGGGGAGGGGGAAGGAGGGGTCCACAAGCTGGTTGCCACAGAACAGTGGTGAGAATACCCCAGTGTGCTGCATGATAGTCACTAAGCAACATGAGTATAATAGATATAAATTATAAAAGATATGAAGCGTATTTAGAAAACAAGACTAAGTAATAGATGGATAAACTTAATAGATAATTTATGAGAACGGATATCCATCCACTCTCACTGATGAAGCTCAATCACTCTACAATACAGGTCCCAACAACACTCATCGTCATCCTGTAGAGATGAACCCCATTATCAGATTTACCACCCAATTCCATAGTCATCATACATATATGGAAAACATATGCGGAAACACTGGTCCTTACTGTTACAAGACCCACATTTGCTCAACAGCATACTCACCAAACCCAGGTTTGCTTACCGAAAGGCCAGTAATATCAAAAGCAAACTAGCGCCCAGTAAACTAAAACCCATTAAGTCAGACACTGTCCCCCTGCGGTTATTCTCTATTTCTGGTATGTGTTGATTCAACAAACCACTTTGTCTAACATGCCCAATTGTCCAACATGGTCAAAAAGATTTCAATACCAAAGGCAAAACATACAAGATCATTGCATTCCACACATGTTCCTCAGAATTTGGGGTTTACTGTTTGGCATGCCCCTGCGTCCTATATTATCTAGGTAGAACCATCCACACTCTACGGAAACATTTTCTCGGTTCTTGGCATCAGTCTTGAAGAAGAAGCTCTGCGCATGCTCCGAAACGTGTCACCACTCCATGCCCATGTCACTTCCGGTTTGCTTTCCCCCTGGATAGCGTGCACTCCTGTGTATGTTCCAGCAGCTCCGGAAGAGCGGAGGCCATATTTGTCATCCCATCCTCAGCTCCCCCTGCAGCTGCTGGTCTGCACAGCGGGTTCTTGCTTGGTAGATAGAGCCCCCGCATCATGATGGATTATACAGAGCCTGGTTTTACTGCCACTTTGTAAGTGTTTTTAACCATTGTCATTAAAGTGAATTTGGATATACTGCACTTACAAGCGCCTTCTTGTCTCATCCTCCTAGGTTGATTAAAGTGACTGCTAGCATTCCCATTCAGATCTGTGTTTAACTTCCTCATATCAGAGCTAAGAAGGCTTTTATGCAATTTTGTCTCAAGTGATTTACATAAACACATTAAAACTAGTGATGGGGTTCAGGTATGGGTTGAGC
This sequence comes from Staurois parvus, assembly GCF_062004578.1. NCBI lineage: Eukaryota > Metazoa > Chordata > Amphibia > Anura > Ranidae > Staurois > Staurois parvus. Next base: position 5,542,319 of record NW_028317867.1, on the reverse strand, counting down.
AGCAAATTGCTGTGAATCATGGGCAATTTGTGTTGGAATGCAAAGATCTTTTTATCTAAGGCCTCTTTCACATGAGTGGTCTGATCATATCTGTCTGTCTGTTTTTCAGACTGACCTGATCGGACCCTTTATTGTCCTCTATGGAGCGGTGTATGTAAATGGGCTTGTGCCCAACCTACCTCCAATTTGATTCAATCCGGCAAAAACAAATTGGAGTGGATCTGTTCCCCTCCATCTGGATGGATCGCATCAGAGGGCAGTCGGTGTAAACAGAAAGCTGGTCTGTTTACATCTGGCTGCCCATAGAGCAGAGCAGGCTGTGTCCATGTCTACTCTTCATAAGCGGAGCAGACCTGGACCTGTCATCTGGTTTCTCAGTTCATCTCAGCAGGTGATCAGCGGACAGATCCCCTGCTGAGAAAAAAACAGATTCAGCCCATGTGAAAGGGGCCTTAATGCTACTGATGTGTGTCATGCAGCTTCTTTACAGCCTCTCCAAATGCACTACAGTTATAATAGGATGCATGTGTTTTTTCACAGGACACATTTCTTAATTTTTGTCAAGTTAAACTGATTTATTTCACAGCCTGTTCCTATCCACATACAATTCGATGATAGTTGGTTGCATGTGTATTTTTCTCAGGGCATATTTCCTAATTGCAGCTGGTAGCAATTTTTTAAAGCCTTTTCTTTAAAAAAAAAAAACATGAGATTGTGGGAGACAGGGGCAGAGTGTTGTCACCTCATAACACAAAGTGCCCATACAAGGACCTTTGTATCAGTATAGCCAGCTGTTAAAGCTTGCATGAGATTTTAGTGGTTTGAGTTACACCTACTTTAAAAAACTATGTTTCTTCTTTAATTGCAGGGCTGGCATATGCTTATTGTGCACACATTGGTACACCCAAAAATCATTTTAAGGAATATCTGTCCACATAAACGGACTGATAGCCCTTCAGTTGTCAACACTTACTGTACATTCTAATATATGGGGTATTTTCCCTTTTTGGAAAGAAAGGTACGAGAACAGTGTACACCGAAACCACCTCACATTGAATTACTCCCATTCACAGCACCCCTTTCCCCCATCCACACAGATAAAATTAAATTAAGGTATACACAAATTAGGCATACTATTCTTGATTAAAACTGCTGCTTGCCATTTTTATACTACTGTTTTATTTGTGATATCTTAATACTTGTGGGAACTATTCAGCCTTTGCTCTTTATCTCTATTAAATTTAGCCTAGCCTAGCCTAGCCTTGCTATTAAAAATGATCCTGCTGCTGGTCAGTTTTACACTGCTGTGTCATCTGTGGACTCTTGATTCATGTAGTAAAGCCCCTACCTGTGCTATTTCTATTTAATAAAGTTGGACTTAAAATTGCTACTAAAATTGTTCTGCTGCTGGCCATTTATAGTAATAAAGTAAGTATTTTAGTTACAGCCTGGCTAACCCTGCCCGGATTTGCCTGGTCAGGGCAGAGACAGCCTTATAAGAAATAATAAATAAATAGATAAACAAAAATGATCCAAAATATTAATATGTAGTTATTGTAAAAAAAAAAAAGCATAAAAATGTGGTGGTGGTAGAGATTGGGTCTAGTTCAGTGTTTGGCTCTCAGCACTATCAAAGGTCAGGGTTCTGCCCTTTCTATATTTCTTCAGAGAATGTTCACCTCTCACTCCTCGAGTAGAAAGATCTGATCTGGTTTTCTCCACATTTTGGAAATTAAACTTTTTTAGAGACATTCCTCTCTCTAATTTCACCTAGAAGGTGGGATTTCTTGTAGCCATCACCTCTTCAAAGCCATAGCAGGTGGCCTTATTTTGCAAGAAACCCATTGTTTTATTCTTCATTGGGATATGGTGGTGTTGAGGCCTGGACACCTTTGTCACCCAGATCTGCCTCTCTAATTGTTTCATTCCTGAAGGGGGATTTGAGGAAGGACAAGGCAGCCTGTTGCTGTAAGATTTATCTGTTATCTGTTTGCAGGTGTCAACCCTTACCCATGCTTTCTGTATATAATTCTTCCCACTAATTTTGCTGCTGCCTGTCTTCCCCCCCCCCCCCTTATTGTTGAAGGGTGGGCAGCCTTTGGTATGTTAGGCCTAGGACTTTATTTTTATAACGGTAATATACAGTTTGCATTGCTGTCCCTGCCTGTGTTGGCTTCACCAGGACAGGACTTAGGCACACTGGATGTTTTAAATAGTGCTGTTAGGGGTGTCTGGCAATTTTTTTCTGCTTATCAATGCCTCTGTCCATGGACACATAGGCATTTAGAGGAGCTTAGAGGCAGGGATGTTTAGAGAAAGAAAACACTGTCAGTGCGTCTTGATGCATGTAAACTCATGTAAACGCATCTAAAAATGTGTTAACTCCCCTAAATATACCTAAATGTGTTACATTGATTTACAAACATCAGCGTTTTTTTCTGCCAAAATGCTGCTGCCAGGAGGAAAGGCATCTATGAGAGATGGACAAACATTCAGTCTGAATGGGGCCTTAAAAGGAAAAACATTAAAAATTAAAATAAAAATTTAAACACTGTATATGAATATTAAAATGTGTAAAAAATTCTATATAACTGCCAGTAAATTGGGCCTAGTCTTGCTATTTTACATTTCCTTGAGGCTGACCAATTTTATACTGCTGTCATCTATAGTCTTTTAAGTTTTGCAATGTATCTGCCCGTACTTCTTCTCCCTAGTACATTTTGAGCAATTCTGCCTGTCCAGTCTCTTGCTTTTTTCATCTATCATGAATAGGACTTTGTTATAAAATGTTAAAAAGCAAACAGCCCTCAAATGTCTGTTTGATTTTACTTTTATATTTTTCTTTTATGTTCATAGAAATAGGTGAAGTTGAATAAAAAGATTTTAGTTTCTTATATCTAGTTCTACCCCTGATTGATAAGAAATACAATTCTAGTTTCATTTATGGAGAATTTCTCTCATTTGATGTTAAAAAAGTTGTCCAGCACCTTGGCCCTCTTTCTTCTCCTCACCACCACCACCCCACACCCCAATGTTCTTCTTCCTTAACACCAGCACCCCAACGTTCCTCCTCACCACCAGAACCCCAACATTTCTCTTAACTGCCACTATCCCAAATCTCCTCCTTATATTCCTCCTCAACCTCATGCTATTCCACATGTAAGAAGGCAGGGATGACCTTTTCTGGAACATAATGGCAACTGGCCTATTGCCCTCCAGAAAATAATAATGGCAATTGGGCACTTGACACTGATGGAGCACAGTGTCAAAACGCAGAGTTTTGTATGGCTGACATAAGACATGGGGTGTATGAGGTACATTTTGTTTTTGACACTGTAAAACTGATGCTTAAAAAAAAAAATGAAAAAAAGCAGTTTGTGAAGCAGCCCTGGGGATAGCAGCACTAAAATAAATATGCTGACTCCTTATAGCCATCTAATGGTTCAAAGGCAGGGAAATTAAATTGGCTACTCTCTGCCCAGAAGGACGAGGAAAGGAATTGCTATGTGCCCTTGAATAGGAAGAGTAGAAAAGGGGCATTTTAGCAGTCACTAAAAAAATGCCTGCTATGTGCCTTTGAGAAGGAGGAGGATAGGGGCAAATTAGCAGTCCTCAAGAAAATGGCTCTAAGTCCACTTGAGGAGGAGAAACTAAGTAAATGGAACTGGCAGCTATGTGCCATTAAAGGATAAGTTCCCTTTTATGGAAAAATAATAAATGTTTATATTTTTTGCAGGAAAAATATTTATTATTTTTTTACTGGAGCCTGCAGTGGATTGCAGATGCAATGTCATGTTCCTGAAGACACTGCCTTAAACTCTATGTCCAAAAGTCTGTACATGCTGTCAGTTCCAGAGCTGTAGAAAGTGTAACCAACACTTGCAGGCAAGTGAATGCTCTATGCCTGAGAGGAGTAAAAAAAAAGAAGCTTTGTCAGCCATTTAAACATCTGCTTATGGGTTGAAAAAAAAATCCAGCTCCCAAGAACTATTCCAGATTGCTTCTCTGAAACATTTGCTGTTGAAGGAAGATTTGAGGGAAGGTGTATTCAATTGATTAACTTTTGCTTCTGTTTACCTATCCCCCTGGCCATATAATTCCCCCTCCCCACCACCCCCCATTTCTTTAACTGCCTGTCCTTCCTCCTGCTGATCACTGATGCAAAGCTCCAGTACAAAAAAAGAAAAAAAAAGATATAGATATATATATATATCTATATCTATAGATATATATATCTATGCATATATAAATGCACATTTTTCCATTCAAAAAGAATGTGCATCTATTATTATTATTTTTTTTGAAGGTGAACTTAGCCTTTAATTGTCCTGAGTCATTTTATATCTTTGGGTACGATCTGCTTTCCTCCCGTAAACACTTCAAGTCCGGACACTTTCACCCCCTTCCTGTCCAGGCCAATTTTCAGCTTTCAGCGCTATCACACTTTGAATGACAGATAAAGCTTTATTTTGGTGGTATTTATTCACCACTGGGACTTTTATTTGTTAAATTTGGAAAAAAAGTGTTTTTCTTATAAAATTTTGCAAATAAATAATATTTCATCATAAATCTTGGCCAAAATGTATTCAGTTATCCTTTTAGTAAAAAAAAAATAACCCAAATTAGTTTATAACCAAAAATTATAATTCTCAAAAAAAAGTTTTACATTTTTATTTAATTTTTTTATATTATTATTTATGGGTTTTTTTCTACATACTGTCACCCTAGCATGGTGACACTGTACTACTTTTGGGGGGTGATGAAGATTTTTTTTTTTTCTACACTGATTGCTTTTACACCCATAAAGACTGTAAAAGCAATCATTTCTCCTTCTCTCTGGCTGCATTCTTGCAGCCATTGAGAACTACTGTGTGTGCTGTGATTGGTCACAGCTTGTCACATGGTACAAGGCTGTTGTGAATAGCCTTGTACCATGTGACCTCTGTGATCATTCACAGCTTTCATATGTAGTAAGCAATGATGTCAGAAGTGACATCTTGCGTACTAATCTGCATGTGATCACTGATTGGCCAATCAATGATCACATGATTGGGACCACGCAGGTCCCGTGCGCCGATCGGTGTTCCATTGTGCCCGGAGGAGGACACAGCGGGCACCGGATTGTCTATAAACGGCCAGACAGCAAGTGGTTAAGTATGATGTCCATTTTATTATGATGAATGCTGGAATATATTTTTGTATTTTGGCAGTTATTAAGTTATTTACTGTTAATAAATTACATAAGTGTATTGTCAGCTCAATAAAAAACTATTGTGGGATTTTCTCTTAATACAAATCATGTGTTATATTGATGATGGTGCATGAACTGGAAGAATAATTCTTCTTATGTAGAGATATTTAAAATGAAACATTTTAAAGTGATTAAGCTCCTTAAAGCTGAACTCTATGCACATACAGATGGCACAAAGTAAAGGAATTCTGTGGTCATGACATATACGTTTGTTTTATAACATTAACATTGTGACATCAATACAAACAGTAGTTAGATTTAACAATCCTATATACTGTAAGCTTACTTGAAAAATCTCCTTTCATGTTGTTAGTTCTGCCTTTCTGCTGGCCATCTCTTTCTATACCTTCCTGGATTCCCTGCAAGCTTTGCAGCTTCCTCTCTGCTATTTGTTTTTAATTTCTATGGACTACATATCCCATGGAACCTTACTGCCTGCAAGTTGTGATTCCTGTACTAACTCCACCTCCTGAAACTTTTCTCTGCACCTTTGTAGTTCAGAAGGCAGGCTCTGTGAAATGTGTGACACAGCAGTAACTACTCACAGGGTGAAGTGAATATGTGTCACAGAATTCAAGGTAACTGTTAGTCAGAAAGTAAATGTATGGAATATTTCATTTCAAGTAAGGCTATGTTCACACCAGCGTTGTGTGCAGGCGGCAGACAGGCATTTGGGAAGCGTTTTTACCGCTTCCCAAACTCCCCTGACAATTCTGCACATTGCAGCACATGGTGCTGTTGTAACGGGAGCATTAGCGTCGCGGCAAAACGGACGCCTCTGGTCGAGTCAGGAGGCGTTGAAGCCTCCTATTCTAGTCTATGGTGCCGCTCCGCAAACGCCCGGCTGGCGTTTGCGGCGTGGTTGCGACGCAGTTGCGGGGCGTTTGTGGAGTGGTAACACCATTTAAACTTCATTATAGGCGTTTGCGGAGCTCCGCAAACACCTAGCAACCGCCGCTAAACTGCGCATGCTGCGTTTGCGGAGCATTAAAAAATGCTTTGCAAACGCCGGACCAACGCTTGCCAAATGCCATAGGGGCATTTGGCAAGCATTGGTAAAACAGTCAAGTGTGAACGAACCCTAAGTTTTCAGACTTCAAGATCTTTTAGGGTAATAGGAGTGGGCTATAATAATTATAATACAATGTGGAAATGAATATATGATTTTACATTTTGATTATAGATAGGACATTTTTCTGCCAGAACATGGCTCCTCTGGTGCTGGCCCCTTGCTCTGCTGCTTACTGCTGTCACTTATAATAGCATAAAGGTAGAATACATAAAGGTAAAAAACCTTGAGCCTTTATGACCACTTTAACCATGGCATGCTGTTTCATTTAACTACAGGACTGTGTTATGTGACAATGTTATGCACAAACAAGAGGCAGTGTGCATTGCTAGCCTGAGGTCAGACAGTTGGCAATGTTTTTTGTTTTTAATCAATTGGCTGTTATTCAGAAAGAAAAAGCAGAACATATGAACAAGAATGAGCTACAAGAAAGCATAGCATATTATAATATCATGTAATACACAGTTTACAAATTAGTTTCGGAGCAAACTCAGTAGTATAATAAAAACATTAGGAAGCATTCAAATAGTAAAACGTTTACAATTTGCAGGTATAATCATCAAATCTGATAGAAAGAAAAGTAAGAACAGAGGAAAATGAAAAGCTAGGAAAGAAAGCAAGAGAATAACAAAAGTAAGGACAGATCTATCTCCTCAAGAGATGCCCAGAAATCACCAGCATGACCCACACGTCCAAAAAAGAAAAAGAGTTATTTGCCCATCAGCCCTTTATATCTTTCTGAAAAAGTGAAAGCATACCAACTGGAACACAATATATGAAACCTGGGAACCATGTCATCAGTCATAGTCAGTGTCCGTTCCAATTCCTGAATAACATTAACCTCTTTTATCCAGTCTTGAATAGAGGAGCTATGAGTGGTCTTCCAATGCCTGGGAATTAAGGACTTAGCCTCATTCAAAAGGTGCCACACCAAGGATCTCTTGTACGATTTAATTGAGCACTCAGAAAAATATGGAGGAGGCAACATTCAGGAGTTAAGGGTAATGCAGTCTCCGTAATAGAGTAGATCAACTCTCGAACTTCATCCCCGAATCGCTTAAGTCGTGGACATTGCCACCAAACATGGAACAAGGAGCCCTCCACTGACTCACAGCGCCAACATAAGCCTGACGTCTGGGGAAATCACCTCTTTAACCTGCCCGGTGTAGCATACCAATGCGTTAACAATTTGTAGGTTTCTTGAATTCTGGTGCTGATGAAGCATTTGTGAGCAAAAATGCAGGCTTTTCTCCATTGGTCATCGGAGAACTCTGCCTGAAAGGCTTATTCACAACCTAGCCAAAAATTGCCATGTGTGACAGAAAGATTGTTTTGAAGCCAAGAGTAGGCCAAAGAGGTGGTTTTGTCAACAGGTTTCCCTTTGAGACATAGTGTTTCTAGAGTCGTAAGAGGTCTGGAGAAGGCTGCCTTCCGTCTGTGGTTGGTCAATTAATTATGTATTTGAAAATAAGTCCAGTATGGGAAAGAAACCTGACCACATATCTATATAAAAAGAATAGCACTATCCTCTCTCAAAACAGACTCCCCATCAAGTTACCACCACAATCCTTCCCCTGAAGTACAAAAAATTCATCAAAGTATAGTAAACTTGATTACCATCTAATCACAATATAGTGTAAACATAATAGCAAACCCCAAAAATTAAATAATCATCCCAAAAAAATAATATAAAAATAAAAATAAAATATAAAATAAATAATAAAAAAATAAATAATAAAAATAAAAAAATAAATAAAATATAAAAAATAAAAAAATATATAAAAAATAAAAATAAATAATAAATTAAAATAAGAAAAAAAGTCACAATTCAAACACCCAAAAAAAATGTCCAAAAAGGAGTCCCAAATTTTCCAAATCTTTATCTGTGATATCTTAATTCTTCATATCTTCCAACATTCTTAGTGATATACTTCAAACCCGATCTTCATATACCTCAAGAAAAAAGAGCTCAACATGTGTGATATCTTCAAAAAAAAGGTTATCTAAACAACCGTGCCACACGTGTTTCATGCACATAGAGAATAAATGTGCCACCATAACCGTGAAAAAGAAGATAACCCTCAGCCTTAGGAGTCAATCCACTGCATACCACCAACGGGAGTTCATAGTTACCCTCAAAGTGATATCAAGGGTCTGAGTATTTCCTTCCACTTTATAGGTATTCTTTCAGCCTTTCCAGCCACTTCCCACAGACCTCAATAACAGACCATGGATCAGTATATATCAAAAAACTTATAGCACTTTATTGTAGCAACTTACATTCAAGTAAGATGACATCAGCTTCACAAACGGTATGTTCACAATCCTTCCTCTCATCGCAAGTGTACAGATTGCCACACTATTTCACCTCCGAAGGAGGAGCGATTGCCGTGGGTTCCCAGTCCCTCAAAACCCCATGAGGATTGCAATAAACACATCCGCATGCACCAGGATCAAAGATGGCCATCGCCGCACTTCCGGAAGAGCGTACCTACGTCACCACGTCACGTGCCCCGGGGCACGTGACGTGGTGACGTAGGTACGCTCTTCCGGAAGTGCGGCGACGGCCATCTTTGATCCTGGTGCATGCGGATGTGTTTATTGCAATCCTCATGGGGTTTTGAGGGACTGGGAACCCACGGCAATCGCTCCTCCTTCGGAGGTGAAATAGTGTGGCAATCTGTACACTTGCGATGAGAGGAAGGATTGTGAACATACCGTTTGTGAAGCTGATGTCATCTTACTTGAATGTAAGTTGCTACAATAAAGTGCTATAAGTTTTTTGATATATACTGATCCATGGTCTGTTATTGAGGTCTGTGGGAAGTGGCTGGAAAGGCTGAAAGAATACCTATAAAGTGGAAGGAAATACTCAGACCCTTGATATCACTTTGAGGGTAACTATGAACTCCCGTTGGTGATATGCAGTGGATTGACTCCTAAGGCTGAGGGTTATCTTCTTTTTCACGGTTATGGTGGCACATTTATTCTCTATGTGCATGAAACACGTGTGGCACGGTTGTTTAGATAACCTTTTTTTGAAGATATCACACATGTTGAGCTCTTTTTTCTTGAGGTATATGAAGATCGGGTTTGAAGTATATCACTAAGAATGTTGGAAGATATGAAGAATTAAGATATCACAGATAAAGATTTGGAAAATTTGGGACTCCTTTTTGGACATTTTTTTTGGGTGTTTGAATTGTGACTTTTTTTCTTATTTTAATTTATTATTTATTTTTATTTTTTATATATTTTTTTATTTTTTATATTTTATTTATTTTTTTATTTTTATTATTTATTTTTTTATTATTTATTTTATATTTTATTTTTATTTTTATTTTTATTTTTATATTATTTTTTTGGGATGATTATTTAATTTTTGGGGTTTGCTATTATGTTTACACTATATTGTGATTAGATGGTAATCAAGTTTACTATACTGACCACATATCTACTGAAGCTTTCCTTTGGACCTAACTCCCCCTAGCTTGAGACAATGAGTCACCAATAGAGATAGACCCGACTTGTGCACCGAAATCACTCTACATTACAACACAGGGGGAAACTCGGGATTATCAGCAATGGGAGTGAGGGGGCCTGGAGCACTAGCAAAACACTCAACCTTCGCAAGATCATGATACGCATCTAAAGTTGCACCAAGGGATGAGCCAGACGCTTCGAGTAAGTAGACTTTGACAACCATGGTGAAAATCTTAAAGGAGCTGAAGAATAGAAGCTTTCAAGAGAAACCCAGTGTTTATGTATGGAGTGACAATTCCAGTCTATGATTCTGGTAATGTGAGTAGCATAATAATACTTTTTAAAGTCTGGCAACCCCATACCACCAGAACTTTTAGTGCACGTGATTAGTTGAAATCGAATCTGTGGTTTTTTATTGGCCCACACAAAGGCTCTATGAGCCTGTTTTAATTGCTTTAAAAAGATGGAGGGGCACCTAATAGGGACTGTATTCATACAGTACAGTATTCGAGGGAGAATATTCATTTTGATGATCGCTGCTCTGCCAAACCAGAAGAAGGTTTTCGCATGCCAGATTTCAAGATCGTTCCGAATCTTGCGTAATAAGGGGACAGCATTTTGCTTGTACAAATCCTCCAAATTTGGAGTAAGCCAAATGCCTAAATAGTTAAGCGCTAGAGGGACCCACTTAAAAGAGCAATTTCGCTTAATGAGGGCTAAGGAGGAAGAGCAGACAGTTAAATTTAGGGCCTCTGAGTGTAGTTAATTTTCAAATTCGAGAGGAAATGGTAGCAGTCAAATAAGCTCAAAATGTTAGGCACGGATATGTGGAGTTGGGATATGAAAAATAACAGGTCATCCGCGTATGCCGTCGTTTTGTAAGTCTCATTGTTAGTGTGAAATCCATGAATTGCCTCATTTTGCTGAAACAGCCGAATGAAGGGTTCAAGGGCGAGGATGAACAGAAGGGGAGACAGAGGGCAACCCTGTCTCATTCCATTCTTAATAGTGATATTGTCAGAGAGTGTGCCATTGACTTTGATCTTAGCCGTGGGTGTAAGGGACTTCCCGTGAATAGACGTGCGCATGTGCACAGAAATGCACGATCACGCACACGCACTGTGAAGATGGGAGCCAGACGGACTATTTAAGAAGTACCTCTGCATGTGCTGAGTGCTGACTGGTCTTCAGCTCCCCCCTGTCCTGCTTGTACCTGTGTGATTCCTTTGTTGCTGACCCGGCTTATTCCTCACCTGACTCTGATTGCTCTCCTGATACTGGTTCCTGACTTCGGCTCTGCTCCTGACCTTGGCTTTCCTTCTGATTCTGCTGCCCGACTGTTGATGACCCTGGCTATTCCTATGACATTGCTCCTGTCTCTTACCCTCACTACCTGCCTTGCTCAGGTGCACGCCTGGCAATCTACAAGACCTGCTCTGCTTGTTACTACTGTGCCTGGATCAGAAGATCATCAGTCTTCCAAGGGCATCATCTGCAAGAGCTGCAAACAACTACTGGCGCTCTTGTTCTCCTGGGTCCTAGACTCCCTCTGTTCCAACTCCAGTGGGGGTCAGGGCTAGTGACACAAGTGAGGCCGACCTCATCATTTCAGTCTCCCATCAGGTACGTGACAGTACCAGTCAGCCATTGATGGAGTCTGAAAGGGAGGCCTCTGCAATGGGGGACATCTGTCAATCAATCTCTGCCTTGTCGTACATGGTGCAGAGTTTGCAAAAAAACCTTGAGCATATGGAAAACCAACTACCAACCAAGTCAGATGTCTTAACAGCCATGGGTCCTTCTGCAGTCTCAGACATAACTACCCAGACAGAGCTCAGCATGATTCATGGAACTTCTCCTCCACCAGAACCCCGAGTTCCGATACCTGAGTTTTTTACGGGAGACCGCAGGAAGTTTCGAACCTTTTGTAACTCCTGTGAGCTATACTTTTCTCTGCTACCAAGGACCTTTGCATCACAAGGCACCAGAGTGGGATTCATTATTTCACTCCTTCAGAATGAACCCCAATCCTGGGCACACCACCTTCGTGAGCAACATGATCCGGCTCTGACATCTACGGACTCTTTTATTTTTCCACAGTGTCACAACTTTACGCTGATCCCTTCCTTCTTCAGACTGCTGAATCTATGCTTAGCAAGCTACAGCAAGGCCAAAGGCCTATAGAGGAATATGTCACTGAGTTCCGTATATGGAGTTCCGATACTCAATGGAACGAGTCTGCTCTCCGCCATCAGTTTCGCCTTGGTCTCTCTAACATCTTGAGAGATGAGCTTGCCCGAGTTGGGGTACCAACCAGGCTAGAGGATCTGATAAACCTAGCCATTCAAATCGATCGAAGGCTCCAGGAAAGGCAGGGCGAAAGAGCTAGCAGGGGTGTCCTGATCTGCTCTGAAATAGAGACTCCTGTCCCCTCACCCACTGCTGTCGCATCAGACATACTCTCCAGCAAAAGGGAGCTTCGTAATTCTCCTCATAGGAGCTTTTGGAGACCACCATTATCCTCTGCTGAACGTCTTCGACGAAAAGACTCAAACCTCTGCCTCTACTGTGGAGATGCAGGTCACTATGTACTGACATGTCCAGTGAGACCTCCTAAGCCCTCTTCTAGCTGGTTCCATATGATGCACCCACAAAGAACTAGTCAAACGCACCTTCCCTTCCTTCTTCACTTGCAACTTGCTGGAAGAACTATTTTTGTTTTAGCAATTATAGACTCTGGTGCCTGTAGCTGTTTCATGGATTCTACCTTTGCTCATCAATACAATGTCCCTCTCTGTACCAAGAAACAAAGATTTTCGGTCCATCTGGCTGATGGCTCTGGTATCAGTTCTGGCCCAGTGACGCAAGAGACTATGCCAATCTTCTGCCACTCATCCTCAGGACATCAGGAACTTCTACGTCTGGATGTCATAACCTCACCAATGTTTCCGGTCATCCTCGGCATGCCCTGGCTAAGGGCGCACAACCCATCCATTAACTGGCTCTCCGGGGAAATCCTCTTACTTTCGGAACCATTGCATTCCGAAAGAACCATGCAAAGTGACTACTCTTCTTAGCATCCATCCTGATTCAGAGATGATGAAACTTGTTCCTGCTGTCTACCATGATTACTTGGATGTATTCAACAAAAAGAGTGCCAATGCTCTTCCCCCGTACCGGCCCTACGATTGTCCTATTGAACTCCGACTCGGTGCTGAGATCCCTTTTGGGTGAATTTACCCTCTCTCTGAACTGGAACTAGAGGTCCTTCAGAATTACATAGATGAAAGCCTGGAAAAAGGGTTTATTTGGCCCTCTACATCACCAGTGGGAGCTGGCATCTTCTTTGTCGAAAAGAAAGATCATACTCTTAGACCATGTGTGGACTATCATGATCTAAATAAGATAACAGTCAAGAACCTTTATCCTCTTCCTCTGATTCCTGAATTGTTCCAAAGGCTACGAGGGGCATGTGTCTTTTCAAAACTAGATCTGAAAGGTGCATACAATTTAGTCAGAATTCGGGAAGGGGATGAATGAAAGATGGCCTTTCGAACACGCTTTGGGCACTTTAAATACCTGGTTATGCCATTTGGCCTTTGTAATGCCCCAGCAACATTCCAACATTTCGTTAATGATATATTCCGGGACTATCTTAATTTATTTATCATTGTTTATTTGGTTGACATCCTAGTCTTCTCAAGCTCAATAGAACAACACTGGGACCATGTGAAAAAGATACTGGGTAGGTTACGCCAACATCACCTCTATGCCAAAGCTGAAAAGTGAGAATTTGAGAAACAGGCCATTCAGTTCCTCGGACTTGTGATTTCTCCCGATGGCATTGCTATGGATCCTCAAAAAGTGACCTCTGTATTAGAGTGGCCCTTCCCAGGAGACAGGAAAGTGGTACAACACTTTGTGGGATTTACTAATTTCATTTACTAAATTCATTAAGAACTTTTCCGGTATCATTGCACCAGTAACGCAGTTAACCAGACAACATGTTGCCTTCAAATGGACTCCCGAGGCTCAAGCAGCTTTTGAACAACTAAAGACCTTATTCACCTCTGCTCCTATCTTGAAGCACCCAGATCCTGCTTCAGCTTATGTTCTCGAAGTAGATGCTTCTGAAAATGCTGTTGGAGCTATATTGTCTCAACGACAGGGACCCAAGTCCCTCCTTCACCCTGTTGCCTTCTTCTCTAGAAAGTTAAGCTCCCCTGAAAGGAACTATGACGTAGGAGACAGGGAACTGTTAGACATCAAGGCGGCCCTCAAGGAATGGCGCTACTTGCTGGAGGGAGCTTCACACCCTATCCTCATCTTTACGGATCACAAAAATCTGGAATACTTGAGAACTGCAAAACGCCTAAGGCCATGGCAGGCAAGATGGGCACTATTCTTCTCCCGCTTTGTGTTCCACTTGACATACAATCCAGGATCAAAGAACGGCAAACCCGATGCGCTCTCATGCATGTATCATGACCCAATAGTACCATCTGAGCCTGACACGATCCTGCCAGCTAAAAACTTTTTACTCCTGCAAGCAGATCTTGTATCACAAATAAAGGAAGCGATTGTTGAGCATCCACCCCCCTTGGAAATGCATCTTCAGCTAAGGGACGGCCTGTATCTGCATAAAGAACAGATTTATATACCGGAACAACTCAGGACTCTCATTCTTAAAAGATGCCATGACTATCCTTTAGCGAGTCACTTCGGGATCCACAAGACCTCAAATTTGGTCTCCCGTTCCTTCTGGTGGCCAAACTTAATGAAAGATTGTAAAAATTACATTAGATCTTGCTCGGTATGCCTCCGAAACAAGTCTGATAGAGCGAAGACTTGGGGCCTATTGGAATCTCTTCCAGTACCTGAAAAACCATGGAGTATGATTTCTCTGGACTTTATTGTAGAGCTTCCCCCATCTGAAGGGTTCACCACCATCTTTGTTGTGGTTGATCGTCTGTCAAAGATGGCCCATTTCATACCCCTGAGAGGGACTCCTTCTGCTGCTGAGACTGCTTCTGCTTTCATTAAAGAGATTGTGAGGTTACATGGTATTCCCAGCAATATTGTATCCGATTGGGGAGTGCAAGTTCTGGAAGGCTCTGTGTGAGGCACTAGAGATCGAACTTTGCTTTTCTTCTGCATATCATCCACAAATGAATGGGCAAACTGAGAGGACTAACTAGACCCTTGAACAGTATCTATGATGTTTCTCTTCTTACTCACAGGATGACTGGGTGTCTCTCCTTCCATTGGCAGAATTTGCATATAACAATTCCATCCACTCTGCTACCAAACAGTCCCCTTTTTATGCCAACTATGGATACCATCCTTCCTTCCTCCCTGAAATGCCGGGGGAACCCACTGTCTCAGCAGTACAAGATAGACTGGATTTCCTCAATAGGAATGGTCAAATGTTACGAGAAACTATTTTGGAGGCTCAGGCAAATAAGAGATTTTTTGACAGAAAAAGAAGGGGGAATCTGAATCTGAAACCAGGAGATAAGGTTTGGCTATCCACAACAAACTTGAAATTGAGCTGCCCTTCAAAGAAGCTTGGCCCAAGGTACCTGAGACCATTTACAATCAAAAGAAAGATTAATCCTGTAGCTTTTGAATTAGTGTTACCAAAGAATATGAAGATCCATCAGCTATTCCATGTCTCTTTATTAAAACCAACAGTTCCAAGTCTATTTCCGGATTGAGGTCCAGAATCTCCTGCTCCACTGCTTGTTGAAGGTAATGAGGAATATGAAGTAGAAGCCATCCTGGACTGTAGAAAGAGGGGTGGTCAGACCCAGTTCCTCATCAAATGGAAAGGCTACGATCCAGATAATTCCTGGGAACCATCCGCTAATGTCCATGCTCCATGGTTAGTGCAGGCTTACCTTCATCTTCATCCTGAAAAACAAGCTTTAGTAGGCATCCGGAGGCTGCCCCTAAGGGGGGGGGGCAATGTAAGGGAATTCCCGTGGGACGGCTGGTGAATAGACGTGCGCATGTGCACAGAAATGCATTATAACGCACACGCACGTGCACACGCACTGTAAAGATGGGCACCAGACAGACTATTTAAGAAGTGCCTCTGCAAGTGCTGAGTGCTGACTGGTCTTCAGCTCCCCCGTGTCCTGCTTGTTCCTGTGTGATTCCTTTGTTGCTGACCCGGCTTATACCTCACCTGACTCTGATTGCTCTCCTGATACTGGTTCCAGACTTTGGCTCTGCTCCTGACCTTGGCTTTCCTTCTGATTCTGTACCGTGCTGCCCGACTGTTGATGACACTGGCTATTCCTATGACATTGCTCCTGTCTCTTACCCTCACTACCTGCCTTGCTCAGGTGCACGCCTGGCAATCTACAAGACCTGCTCTGCTTGTTACTACTGTGCCTGGATCAGAAGATCATCAGTCTTCCAAGGTCATCATCTGCAAGACCTGCAAACAACTACTGGCAATCTTGTTCCCCTGGGTCCTAGACTCCCTCTGTTCCAACTCTAGTGGGGGTCAGGGCTAGTGACACAAGTGAGGCCGACCTCGTCATTTCAGTCTCCCATCAGGTACGTGACAGTGGGGTTTTGATACAGAGCAGCGATCCAATTCAGCATGTTAGGTGCCAGTCTGATATGAGCACACGTAGCAAACATGAAATTCCAAGACACACGATATCAGTCAACAAGGCAGGGTTAAGTCTCCAGTTAAACGTCTTAGCTACCCGGCTAGGGAGAGTCAAACTAAGTGTTATTGGGGCGTGGTCTGAGAAGGATTGGATCCCAATCTTAGCGTCAAGCAGCAGAGGGAGGTCTCTCTGTGAGGTAAAAAGATAATCAATTCCTACCATAACGAATGTGCGGTGGAGAGTAGCACGTGTAATCATGGCAAGTGGGATTAAGTGTTCTCCAAACATCAATCAGCTGCAAAGATCTCAAGAGTAGCTTGATCTTTTTAGTATTTTTATATGCAATGCAAGTTGTCCCAGTAGACATGTCTAAAGCAGGGTCAAGAGGAATGTTAAAGTCTCCCCCTAGAATTAGGCAACCAGACGCGAACCCTTTAAGCTCATCAACAATTTGCTGGCAAACCTAGATGTGGGGAAGTAGACATTGGCCAAGGTGATCGACATACCCCCCCATGAGCCTTTTATGAAGATGTATCTACCCTTCGGATCAATTGATTGGTCTGTGATCGAAATCTGTGCCTCCTTACTGAGCAATATGGTGACCCCCTTAGTCTTAGCCAAGGCATTAGTAGAATGGTATGCTTTCTGTAAAGTATTTACTTGACAACTTTGGTATCTGTCCAGTTTTAAAATGTATTTCCTACAGGAACACTTTGGAAGGCTTGACTTTTTCAAGTTCCCATAAATGTTCTCGGTAACATTTAAGCCCCTGACATTGTGAGAGATAAGCAGGGTCTTGTTTCCTAAATTCGAGTAGGCCATGCCAGTGAAAGAAGAGAAGAGAAAAAAAAAAGGGGGAAAAGAGAGATGGCAAGAAGAAACCACAAAGAATGCAGGAGTGGGCCTGCTCCAAACAAACGTGCAGAGAGAAATAAATATCTTGTTTATTGCTAACCTGTAGGATACTGCATACCAATGAAAGCAAATGAAAAATGGTGTAGGGATAAAGTACCATATCGCAAGGTTAAATAAGTATCAGGAGAAGTAAGCAGAAATGTTAAATGTTGTATTGTGCAACACAAAGTGGTACTCTGCCAAATTGCAGGGCTAATGGGAGGGGCTATCGCACAAGCAAAGCCATCAGTCACTAAGAAAAAATAGTGCCTATTGTAAGATACACCCTAAGGATGGCAAAGATGATATTAAACAGATGTCAAAACATGAAGGGAGGTATGAGCTCAGAGCCAACAACACAAATATTAAATGCATGTTTCAGGTGTTTTCAAGAACTATATCATAGGAGACAGCATATATCCAAGAATCAGTTGCAAACAGTAGAAATGACCCTTATATAAATGCAACAATTAAGAAAAAAAAGCCAGTGGGCACAAAACTATTAGACTATATGGGCCCTGTTGGCCATTTATAGATAGCAGCCTGGCCATCAGGCCATAAGCAATATAAAATAGCTGCAACTGGCTGATTAAACACACAACCAATAGTTAGGCTACCTACAGTATATCAGGCAGTAACACAGGATGCTAGGACAAACACGCACTCAGAGAGGCCAGACCGCGGTGGTTAGCCGCATGAAAGACCCCCCCCGACACGCGAACCCCCATTGCCTCATCCTTCCGGAAGAGGACAGTAAGGTAAGAGAGGACAAAAATTGACTAAGCACAGTCAGGTATCATCAAAATCCTCTCTAGCTCTGCACTGTTTGGACTTCTGAGAGGACAAACTGGAGCCTGGACTGGCCTGCTTCTGGTGCTTGGTCTTCCTGAACTGTGCTTTGGAAGGGGTTTGCGAAGGCATGCATGCAGTGACAGGCACTGCTGTTGGAAGTCGAAATTCCTCATACCATTCAGGAAGTTCTACGTGCGGAAGTTGGAGGTCGTCACAAAAACCCCGAAGGTCAGCAGGCAGTCTGAGCAGATAGTGTTTGCTGTTCAGAGTTGCTTGTAAAGAATCCTCTTCTCCTGCATAACGGCAAGTAGGGGGCGTAATGCTCTTTTATCTTTCAGCATAATAGGGGAGAGATCCTGAAAGAGAGCAAGTTCATCATTGTTAAAAGTAATGAGCTCATTTTGCCAGGCTTTTTTAAGGATTTCTTCTTTCAGTGTGAAATTGGCAATACAACAAATAATGTCTCTGGGACGGGAGTCATCCATTCCCCTTTGGCCTCAGGGCTCTGTGTGCTCTCTTAAATCAATGACAGTGTCCACAGGCCGCTCTAACAGATTATTGAAGATGGATTGTAAGGCTCTAATGTTATGTCGTCTCCCTCTGTTATTTAGATCTTCTAGGTGGCGATTCACATTAGTCAGGTGTGTGGCATGTGTTTCAGAAACGTTCTCCAGCCAAGCACCAGCCTTCTGCACAGTTATCAATTGCTCAGAGATAGGTGATCTTCCTTCAAATCGGTTATGGCAGCTGTGAACGATCTCTTCAGATCTGCAGCGGTCTGTGTCATCTCAGAATGTGAGTGGTGGATCAGGTCGAGTGTCTTCTCTTACCCTATCCTCAGATGCTGGCAGAGACTCCTCACTGTGAACCTCCTCATGCTGTATGGGCACCATCTTGCTCACAGCAGGGCCGCTCCTCTGTGTGCCTTTATTCTGGAAAAGATCCTGGATCTGTCGTGCTGAAGACCCAGAATGCGAGCGGTGTGGGCGATTGTGGGAAGTGGGCTTAACAATCTTACCCATGATCATCCTGCTATGTACCGCTTAAATGGCTCAAAAGTTGACTTCTCCCTATTGCTCACTTAGTGTGCTGCCATGCGGCTCAAGCTCCAAGCCACGCCCCCAGCAATGTTATAAATTCTACTTTTCACTTGAATTCTCACTCCTAACTAAATAACCTTCAGACCGCTTTAAGGGAGGGAACACTTTAAAACAGTACTAAAGAAAAAAAATTAATAGGAGTTACATTTTTTGGCAGGAAAGACTGTTTGTGTGTGTGTGTATACACTGCCTGCATTGAATGTACAATGTGATGTACACTCCCAGTTCATTCTCAGCATCCGTAAGATTCTAATAGCAACGGCAAATCAATGTCCCATGTGAAGCAATGCTCTCCTCTCTTCCTCTTCTCATGGGACACAAAAACAGCATCAAGAGCCATTGGCTCCTGCCACTGTCAATCAAATCGTATGAGGAGGGAGCAGGGGGGCCTAATCCTGCTGTATCTGTGTCTATGGATACACACAGTCTGACTTGGGATCATACTGCATGAGTACCCTCATAGCAGCCAGCTTGCTATGGGGGCACTCAAAGAAGAGAAGGATAAGAGAGCACCGACCAGGGACCATAAAAGAGGAGGCAATAGAGTGCTCTGTGCAATACCTTTTAGCCTTTATAACCACTTTAATTTACAGTAATATCTTTCAATTGACCATATGAGTCACTTGTGGTGCATTCCATACATCGTTTCATTATTGCTGTTATACCCTGGATAGACAGCTAGTGAAAATGTTATTACATGAAGTTAGATTTAATATCGATTGCAGCTTCAAATGTGTTAAAAGGGTATGTTTTCCAATATGTAACTTCAGTCTAGGTACAAGTTAATCTGGCCATGTTTTTTAAAATGCTATTTTGGGTTTTCTTTTTGAATATCTGTTGTACTTACAATAGGAGTTTTTTTCTCTTTTTTTAGAGCATCACGTAACTCATACCTACTTAGAAAGAAATATTCCTTCATATTTATGTCCCAGCAATGCGTTCCAGATCACTTTAAATCTGAGCAATCTTAAAGCGTATTTACCATCAATACATTTTCTGGCTGAAACTACAATTTTCAGAGGCTGCCAAGTTTGTCTAGACCATTCCTCTACATCATTTTAAGAGGCCATAAATGGGAATACATCTATTATATTTGCTCATGACCTCACTCAAGGTTATCAAAGTTCTTTTATTAGAAAGCGTATTACATTTTTTTTTTAATTTTTAGGTAACTCCTACAGTATGTTTATTTATGCTGTAAATACAGTAGAAACATAATGGTTACATACCAAAAATATTTCCCTATGCAAACATAAGTGCATATTAGTTTAAGTTAGCAAATGTCTGCTTGTTTCTTAAATTAGTAATTCACTTCAATCATTCATTCAGCTCTGATTCCTGCTGAAAAAAGTTGGTGGAAAGCAATAAGGGGATGATGAGCAAAGAATGTTACCCATAGCAACCACAACTAAGTATAGTAATCTGAAATCGGATTAGTTGCTATAATATGCCTTAATGAAGCAAAAGCCAGACCCATTGCTGTTTATTCTTATACTACAGTCCAGACACCTAATCTGTGCCCACTTACATCCCACCCATTGGAGCTGTCACTGTCTAACCAAAGGTGGTGATTCATAGATGAATAATTCAGTTGGGTGGTTCACAAATGAGTAATTTGATCTGTGCGTATTGACGGTTAGCCCATTCCTAAAGAGAAACTTCCAACTCCCCAGCAAAATGAATTCAAAATACGGAAAAGAACATATAAAGTTATCCACAACTCTGCCCCATACTATATCACCAATCTTGTCTCCAAATATCACCCAAACCATCCTCTTCGATCCTCCCAAGACCACCTACTTTCAAGCTCTTGTCTCCTCCTCCTGTGCTTGTTTCCAGGCCTTCTCCAGAGCCTCTCTCATCCTCTGGAATTCTCTACCTCAATCCATCCGGCTATCGCCTACCCTAGCACCTTTAGACAATCCCTGAAAACTCATCTCTTCAGGGAAGCCTACCACATCTTCAGGGGTGGACTGACAACTCATGGGGCCCCCGGGCAATAGGGGATCATGGGGCCCCTGTGTCACCCAAAGAGCAGGACCCTCCTAACCCTCTTGTATTTTATTGTTTTGTAACTGTATTATCTCTCTTTAGATTGTAAAGCACCTGTATTTTAATAATAATAATAGACATTCAATAGTTTCAGTAACAAAGATGCACTCACTCACTATACGGAGTGAGTGCATCTTTGTAAGTCACATTGCCCACCGCAGGGGTCATTGGAGCCTTTTTTTTTATCCAATATTGCAATGAGCCTAGTACTTTAATTAAATCACCTGTATAAATACTCTACATTCATACTACATCATCAAGATGTTGCAAAGGTTTGACCAACCTAACTTTGCTGTCAAAATCAACCAAATTGGTGGCAGCTCATATTATCATTAATTGGCCATCCAGGCTTATGCGTCTTCTGCCTATTCCCCCCTGTTCATTCTGCCCATCTTTTAGCTAATTGATAGACATAGTGAGGAGATTTATCATCATTCACATGCTCCCCATTCTGCCTAAGCAGTGCTGAACAGGAGAGAAATACACCCACCTGTGGCCTTACTCATTCTGGTAAAGCTTACAATTACCAGTAAGCAAGCAAGATTTTGATAATGTTTTCATTTCAATCAATCAGCTACCATTTGCAAGCCAATTGGTTGGCTGAGTGCCTTCACTGGTGCATTGAATAGTGGAACCTGAAGAACACATAGTAGTGCTACCTGGGTACTCATTCCTCCACAGGAGCCTTGATGGTCGGAAAGGCTGGGCATAGATGAGTCAGTTTTTTTTTTTTCATTCAACCAGTGAGTTGAACAAACAAAACTGACCTAATTCCTCCATCCATACATTCAATGAATGCTTTGATCAACTCTGCAGTCTATAGCCTGTCTGCTGATCGAGCAGCTAAAATCTAACAGGGCACTTGAACAGAAGTCATTTAGCAGATTGGCTTCTGTTCAACCACAGTGGTCATACATGGATCGAAGTTCATTCGGTCCCTGCTGAACCTGCCTAATTTTGATACATGTATGGTCAACATTAGTGATGGTGTAAGCACAGTTAGGGTAGACTATGACAAAATCCTTGTTTATGTGGAAAAAAAGTATAACATGTATGTTGCTGTTTTAGTAAGTGTGCAAGGTGAAATATAATATTGATTTTTAAAACAAAGTGCAATTGTCCTTTAATGTTTGATTTAACCTCCGTGCAGATTGAGAAGTTATAAGCCAAATCGGTTTAGTCAAAAGTGTGTGTTTAGGATGACAACAGCCAACAGGAATCCTCTTTAAAATTGCCAGACATACTGGCCAGTTTAAAGCTGATTGTACATTTTTCAACATGCCTAAGCACTTCCTACTCAATCTGACTGCGTGCGCATGAGTTTTCACAGATATGATCTGACGGAAACATGTGTTGACACCTTTGTATACGGTTTCTCAAAACTATTATCTCATACAGTGTGTACAGTCCCATCAGCAGGAGGAAGAAAAAGCTGGGTAAGTATAGGAACTGTGATAGTGAAGGGATGTGAGTGGCAGATATTGATGGTAGGGTGAAAGATCTTAGATAATGTTGGAGGAGGGGTGCAAACTGATGATAGAGAAGGTTGAAATTAATAGTGGAACAGAAAAACCTAGAACACATCCGGAACTAATCTTGGGGAATGCAGGACTTCAGGTAAGGAAGGGGATAAGGATAGGCACAGGGCAATCACAAAGGTGATTTTTTTTTTTGAGAATTTGGAGAGAGAGTGGTGAATGATGTACAAGACAGAGAGATTAAAGGAGGACAATAGATTTGTGTTATGCAGAGAAAGATGGGAAAGAGCCAGGAGATAAAAGAATGAGAGGGGGATATATGAAAAAAGAGTGGAGAGGGGTCTTTGTGATGGTTAGTGCATTAGACAGAACCTTGAATGGACTCAAATAGAGTTTATCTGTGTAGGAAAGCTAATTGGTGGATCAAAAGAGTTACTGGCCAGCAGTATCTGTGTGAGCAATCATGATAACACCTCTTGCTGTGTGAGCAATCAATATGCTACCACTTATGACAGCTTGTGGGTGGGGACATCTTTGCCCTGCACACAGTGGTACCTTTTTGTGTGGAGCATGCTCATCAAGGCCTGGGACCTGGTGGAGACTGCGGTTATGTGGAAAGCCTAAATCAAAGCAGTTCCCCACTTAGAGATGAGCTTTCACAGTGAGCAGTAAAAATACAGAATTCCTCTGTAAACGTGGTAATCCATGCCACTACACACTGTAACATTAGTAGTTGTTGCATTAGGAGGGGCGTGTTGAGCCTGCGCCCACTCCACCAGTCCAGCATATCTCTGTTACCCCACTCCCAGTAACAGGATGAGGTCACACTGAGCACATACTACAGATTTCATGATTGCTCAATATTAACTCCTTCACTTCTCATCCCCAGTGACCAGGTCATGAATCTCTGTAGCGCGGGTTCGGTTCCAGTTGCTACTGGAAACCGACCGCTAGGGAGGGAGTCAGACAACAACTCCCTCACTATCGAAGGACCCATCATCTTAACAGGTACCACGCCTAACGACTGGTTGCTTCATGTCTTGAACTTGTGCTTGCTTACTCTTAGCAACATCATTATTCTTCCTTGTCTTGCTGAGTTATCTCTTTTTGTGTAGTGTTGCTTCATACCTCTTTGTGCTTTACAGATCCTGGCTCTTTAGATATGCCAGATGCACCCCACTGAATAATTTCAGTCCAGGCTCAGAACACTTGATGTAAGTTTACTGGAGAGACTTCAACATGAACAAGTCCAATCCCTATTCCTAACTACAGTTGTGTGGCTTCACAGGCATATTTGTATGTGGTGGGAGTCCATGCTGGTAGTCTCCATGGCTTGGATGTCCTCGCAAACCTCGGTGCCTTCAGTGGACTGCAAGTAGCAGTTCCTACCCAAGAGCAGGAATGGGAGCTCTAGGACCTCAGCCTTCCCCCTTTTTATATCACAGGTGGGCTGGCTAGGACCAAAAAGCCCAGGAGCTGAGCACACATAACTTAACCCTTTCCCCCCCAGCCTGGACCAGCCATTAATTTACTAACTCAGCATTAACACAACCTGTCTACATGCTTCCCTACACAGATTCACACAGGACAGCTCTATTTTGAGTCCATTCAAGGTTCTTATTTTAATTAAAGCCCTGATGAAAGGGAGCTTTTTTTTTTACCCCTGAAACATGTTGGCTGTTTTTAGTACAAACTAATAAATTAATTTGGACACTTCTATTCTTTGGTCTTGCACTCCTTCTATTCATGCATATTTCTTCTTTTTTTCTGATAAACTGCTGGGGTACCCACTGGAGAGTATATTTGTCTTTTGTGAGCAGTCTAACCTGAACCAATGAGCTCTTTGACTGTTGTTGTCCTCTCACTACATTTTATGAAGTCACATCAAAGTTCCAGCACCTTTTGGATGATTTTTTTATAATTGGAGTGCATTAAGGAGGGCCATTTTGTAAGTGGGCAGGAAGGAATGTAGGGACAAGTTACAGCATGCAGTTAATTAAATTTGTTGCCAGTCACACAGGGAAAATTTGCTATATATGTTTATCATATCTGAATATGTGGGACCCATGCCCACTACTTGCAATATTTCTGCAGTATACAGACCATCTCTGCTCTTTCTTATTAAATAAATATATCTAAAATTATTAGATCCTAAAATTGGAACTTCCCAAATGATGAAAACTGCTGATATGAATTTTAATTTTGGTCCAGATGGTGTGTGCCTTTTAGGTCTTTTATTGTTTATGTTTATTATATTTCACTTTAGGAAGAGTGAATAAAATAGCTGATCTGTTTCATTATGCAGCTGCGTGGTTATAAAATATGGTTCTTTGCTTTGGGGTTGGGAGTTAATATTCTCATGTGGTGCATTGTAACTCATTTTAGGCCAGCACATTGATAGTAAAAATAACAAAGATGTTCTTTTCTGTTGATCATCTTAAAAATTATCATAAAATCCCTGTGGAAGAGTTCATGTTTTAAGCCGTCATAAGTCCAAAGTTAAATTTCAACAAGAACAGGCTGTCATAAACTGTAAACAATTCTTTGTGTTGACTATAATAGCAAATAAAAAGCATGTAGGAGGATGAGCAAGTCTACATAGAGATGGAAAGTTTTTGCAGGTGGTAAACACATCTCTTGAATAGAACATTTTTGGAAAAATGTCTGTCAGGTAAAATCTGCCAACATTTGTTTCATGTATTTCATGTTACAACTTGCCAAGACTCTCCATGTCATTGTTTCATTGATACCTTTTATTGTGAGTTGGGTATGTACCTAATTGCACATTCATGTGTAGTTGCATATCCTATAGATACCATAAACAATTTTAACAATTATTCCCTCTAACACTGCCAAACATTTAATCTCAACTCATCTAGTATGCCATACAAGTAAAACTCTAGATGAGACCATAAAGTTAATTTCAGTGCCTTCATATACAGTATTTGCAGCATGGATGAGAAAGCCAGAATTCCTCCCCAGTTTTCATTTAGCTCATTAGCTACACAATCAAAGAAATTATAGCCTTCAAAATGTACAAGAAATGTTTACCCACCTGTATAATGAATACTTTTTATGGTAAAAACACATTAGTGGATTCAGCTGTTTTTGAAATAGTTGACAAAGCACATTAATTAGAAATGACAAAGGTGTTTTTATTTATTTGTTTTATTGTTTTTGTTATTCTTTTATTTTTACTGAAATAAGTTACTTAAACAGCTGGTTGAACGGAAAAAAAAGACCCAGTTACCTCATCCACACGTTCGATGTGGATGGGAGAATCCTCTCCATTAAGCTATTGTATTCTGACAGAAGGAAGACTTCCCTGCCATCAGAATATAGTGTTCAACACTACTATAGCCTGAGGTGCTGATCCAATGGCAAAAATCCAACAGGGCAATTGCACAGATATCAATCGGCAGATAGCTAATGTAATTTGGCATTTGTGCAACTAAATAAGACCTTTCTGTACCAAATTTAAAAGGTGTTTACTGAGCCCAATATTCAGACTTTCGTGATAGCTGAATCTGCCCAGATTTGATTCGCCAAAGGTTTACCTAATCTTGCCGAAAATATGGCAAACCTAAACTTCTCCTTGAATTTCAGTAGAGACAATTCTTGTTTTTTTTTCTGTTTTAAGGTTAATAAGCAAACTACTGTCAAAAATGGCATGGGAAGCTGGGCGCTGCTTTAGGGCTCATATATGAATGCAATTTAAATTTAAAAAAATACCATACAGCAGGAAGAGGGTCTTTTCATGAAACTTCTAGGGTGACATTGAAAATACACAAGTAAAAACGAAAATGAAACCACGCTTATGGTCACAATAAAAATTGATAATAGTATTATACAAAAAGCTGCTTACACAATATATGATATATGTTAAATTCAGTAGACAAGTGTAATGCATATCCAAAATAAACACAAATATAAATAATAAATATTATACACAAGTATATATAATAAATATTATAATATCAATATATAAGTCATGGACTCTTTTTTCACATTGTATTGGCACAAATATTTACTATTTATGCACTTGAATACTTGTGTATCTTTTGGATTAGTGCTACATTTGTCTACTGAATTTAAAGGATAAGTTCACCTTATAGACAAAAATAATAAATGCGCATTTTTTTGCTGGTAAAAAAATGTGCATTTATTATTTTTGTCTACAGGAGCCTGAAAAGCATTACACCAGGAATCAGTAGATCGCTGGTGCCATGCAGGTCTCCTGCAGACCTGTCAGAATATCTGCTTGCCATACTGGAAGTACGAGCAAGCAGATATTCTGACAGGAAGCTTCAATGAAATACAGAAGTCCATGAATAAATGACGTGGCCGTATGTGTGGAGCCCCACACAGCTGCGCTGTTTTCAAATTTGACAGATAGTACGGGGAGACTTTTCCCTGTACTATATATCAGAGGGAGGGGGGGCAGTGGGAGTTGGCTACTGCTATGAGAATATGGGTGGAACATGTAACATGTTCCAAAGGTGAACTTACCCTTTAAAACAGGGGTGGACTGAAAACTCATGGGGCCCCCGGGCAATAGGGGATCATGGGGCCCCTGTGTCCTTGCCCAAACTCAAAAAAAACCTATGAAAAAGGTACCAGGGGTATCTCATGGGGCCCCCTACTGACCCCGGGCCCTCGGGCAGTGCCCAAGTTTCCAAATGGTCAGTTCGTCCCTGCTTTATAATACACAAATACTTTAAAAAGGTTGGAAACTTCAGACATGAAATCTGAATGAGTCACTTCCAACAACTTCCTGACACCAAGAAAAAAATAGTGAAAGGGGAGGGAGCTCCAGTACACAGCTTATGATTGACAGCCCCAGCTCTGCTCCTGTGTGATGTGTGAAAGGGGTGTGTAATTTCCCTTAAATCAGCTCTCAGAGCTCTCCTCACTGACCTCTGCAGTGTGTAATTTCAGCTCTCTGCCCCCGTTTTCTGAAAACTCAGACAAGCTGTTCACTTTTTTTACTTTGAACAGCTGTAGATTAGAGAGGTCTGCAGAAAAACAGGTACAACTTCTGTAGGGGGATTTGTTTCATCTCTGTGTATCACCTGAGGTCTTTCACTTCACTGGTGTACATTTTGTTAAGGAGCAACATATATTGGCAGAGCGTACTTTGGGTGTAGAATTGATTATTTCTTTATATACAGCAGTAGCACACCATTCTGATTAATTCCAATATTAAAAAAAAAGCGTGTTTCAGGTTCTTTTAGTAGTGACACATGCTTTTTTTCATCAAACAGTAAAAATCCTGCATTGACTGACAATGAACAAAGGCTGGGGCTGTGTTACCAGAATTAAGATATTGGAGAGGATACAGCAGAAAAACACTGTGCAGTAGCAGAACCTTTTACATGAGTTGGAATTGGTGGAATAGTTCTAGAGGAAGAGTGTACAGGCTGGTGTTTTGATACAAGAATTGCAAGACTGCAGATGACACAACAGTGTAAAACTGGCTGCAGCAGGACAATTTTAAACAGCAAGGCTAGGCTCAAATTTACTAGAGACAAAGAGCACAGGCTGGAGTATCACCAGAATGATGATACAGCCGAAGATTCTGGCCAGCAAAAGGCATCTTTAAATAGGGATAATAGAACCTAATGCCTAATGCTTCTTATGTCCAAGACGATGGGGTATGGATTGAATATAAGTGATATACTGTTAGACAGTTTGGGTGAACACTGTTCTTGCACTTTTTTTTTCCTTTCAAACAATTTAGCAGCATACAGTGAACAAAAGGCAGCTTAGCTGCTTCCCCATCATCCTATAGCAGAACTACTGCTACAGGGCACAAAATCACATGTATATACAGTTGTGTTCAAAATAACAGCAGTGTGTTGAAAAAAGTGAATAAAGCTCAAAATCCTTCTAATAGCTTTTATTTCCATACACACAAATGCATTGGGAACACTACACATTCTATTCCAAATCAAAACATGAAGAAAAATATATCAAATTTGTGTTGTTCCTCTAAAAAAATTGAAGAAAAGTGAATATTAGACTGTTCAAAAAAATTGCAGTGTTTGTATTCTTCTTTACAAACTCAAACATTCACTATATAAACTGAAAAATGTTTGAAGATTTTGCTTTCCTTTGAATCACTTAATGAATATTTAGTTGTATAAGCACTGTTTCTGAGAACTGCTGTACATCTGTGTTGCATGGAGTCAACCAACTTCTGGCACCTGTGAACAGGTATTCCAGCCCAGGATGGTTGGTCTACATTCCACAGTTCTTCTCTATTTCTTGGTTTTGCCTCAGAAACTGCATTTTTGATGTCACCCCACAAGTTTTCTATTGGATTAAGATCCAGGGATTGGGCTGGCCACTCCATAACGTCAATCTTGTTGGTCTGGAACCAAGATGTTGCACATTTACTGGTGTGTTTGGGGTCGTTGTCTTGTTGGAACACCCATTTCAAGGGCATTTCCTCTTCAGCATAAGGCAGCATGACCTCTTCAAGTATTCTGATGTATTCAAACTGATCCATGATCCCTGGTATGCGATAAATAGGCCCAACACCATAGTATGAGAAACATCCCCATATCATGATGCTTGCACAACCATGCTTCACTGTCTTCACAGTATACTGTGGCTTGAATTCAGTGTTTGGGGGTCGTCTGACAAACTGTCTCCGGCCACTAGACCCAAAAAGAACAATCTTACTTTCATCAGTCCACAAAATGTTGCGCCATTTCTCTTTAGGCCAGTCAATTGGCAAATTGTAACCTCTTCAGCAGGTCTTTTTTTCAACAGTGGGACTTTGTGGGGGCTTCTTGCAGATAGCTTGGCTTCACATAGGCGTCTTCTAATTGTAACAGTACTCACAGGTAACTTTAGACCTTCTTTGATCTTCCTGGAGATGATTGTTGGCTGAGTCCTTGCCATTTTGGCTATTCTTCTATCCATTCGAATGGTAGTTTTTAGTTTTCTTCCACGTCTTTCAGGTTTTGGTTGCCATTTTAAAGCATTTGCGATCATTTTAGCTGAGCAGCCTATCATTTTCTGCACTTCTTTATATGTTTTCCCCTCTCCAATCAACTTTTTAATGAAGGTACGCTGTTCTTCTGAACAATGTCTGGAACGACCCATTTTCCTCAGAATTTCAGAGAGAAATGCACTGTAACCAGCATGTACAACATTTGCTGCCTTCCTTCCTTAAATAAGGGCAACAATTGCCACCTGTTTTTCAAAGAATGAATGACCTCACTAATAGAACTCCACACTGCTATTATTTTGAACATGCCCCTTTCAATTAGTGATTCAATTACACAGAATCAGCAGCATGCATGTCATGACTGTTGGGTCTGTTGGATTTCTATTACTCTACTACACCTGCTAGTAAATTATTTGCCATGTAGAATTATCATTTCTACCAAAAACAGTGATTGATCAGGTTAGTGATGTCTGACTGCTATTATTTTGAACACAACTGTATATACATGATTTTGCATTTCCAGGTAGGGGGCACACGCCTCCCTACCCACGCTGCTATTGGCGGCTACAGCTGTCGATCACCGGATCCCGACCGGAGATTCTCCGCTGGCACCCAGTGATCGACATGTGTAAACAACACAGATCTCTCCCTTGTCAGCATGAACAGGCTGCTTTGTATTATTATTATTATTGTACAGGATTTATATAGCGCCAACAGTTTGTGCAGCACTTTACAATATAAGGGAGACAGTACAATTACAATACATTTCAGTACAGAAGGAATAGGAGGGCCCTGCTCGTGGAGCTTGCAATCTAAAGGTATTGCTCTGCACAGCACACAATTAACCCACTGTTCGCCCCAGATGTTAACCTATTCCTGCCCAGTGTCATTAGTATAGTGTCAGTGCTTTTTATTAGCACTGATCACTGTATTCATGTCATTGGGATGTCAATAGCAGTTAGTCAGTTGCGCCCCCCCCCCCCTTGTGTCAGAATGCCAGCCACAGTCCCACAGTCCAGCTATAAGTTGCTGATGGCCGCCATTACTAGTATAAAAAAATAAAAAATTAAATTCCAGTATTTAAATAACCACTATTTGTTGATGCTATAACTCTCATGTAAACTAGTGTATTTACATGTATTGGGATTTATTTTAGCAAAGACTTGTAGCAGAATACATTTTGGCCTAAATTTTTATGATGAAATCTGATTTTTAAAATTTTTTACTGGATATGTTTTATAGCAAAAATGGAAAATTGGGGTTTTTTTTTTCAAAATTGTCAGTCATTTTTTGTTTATAGCGCAAAAAATAAAAAACACAGAGGAAAGCAAATACCACCAAAAGTAAGCTCTATTTGTAGGAAAAAAGGACATAAACTTCATTTGGGTGCAGCATTGCATGACAGCGCAATTGTCAGTTAAAGTAATGCAGTGCTTTATCGCAAAAAATTGCCTGGTCAGGAAGGCGGGTAAATCCTCAGGAGGGTAAGTGGTTAAAGAACAGATAGACAGTAACAACGTAATGTTCCACTTTAAACACCCTAAACTTTAAAAAGGCCCTATCAAAAAAGAAAAAAAAATCCCACAAAAGAAAAAAAAACCAAAATACCACCCTGAAACAAAAGCCCACCTTTTGGAAGGGAAGACTTTCAGCAGCTAAAAGTGACCTCTGACCTTAATTCAACCACAAAAAAAATTAATAACAAAAACCACACAAAAATAAGAGCACATAAAAATGGTAGTAAATTGACGGTTTATCCAAAAATCTGTCAAATTTAAAGTAAAGTTTCCTAGCTGATTCCAATTTATCCTGATCTAGCTTTTCTTATGCTTTCCCTACAACAGCCTCCAATTCACTGACACTGACTGGCTGCTTTGTTTCTGCTACCTTAGTGAGTGGGCTGGCTTATCTCAAAGTCCACTTATTGTTCCTACTAAGCTAAAACATACCATTTCAAAGCAGGGCCATCTTTAATATTGATTGGACCCTTAGCAAACATTTTATTTGCCCCCCCCCCATGCAATTTTGCTCTACACCTGCTCTGAGACATACAATAAATAGCAGCTAGACTCAAAATTAGTTTATTTAGCAGATCAGGCAGCAATTGCAATTAGTTACAGCATATCACTACAACTCACTGAGTGGACAGCACACATTACAGCTCACTAATTAGTTGCTAGAGGTTACAGCACATCATTTCTGCTTGCTGATTGGTTGCTAGAGGTTACTGCACAAATTACAGCTTATTAATTGGTTTCTAGAGGTTACTGCACATTATTACCGCTCACTGATTGGCTGCTAGAGGTTATTGCCCATCATTACTGCTCACCCATTGGTTGTTAGAGGTTAATGAACATCCTTACCACTTACTGATTGGTTGCTAGAGGTTACTGCACATCATTACAGCACACGTATTGGCTGCTAGAGGTTATTGCACATAATTACTGCTCACCCATTGGTTGCTAGAGGTTACTGCACATCCTTACCACTCACTGATTGGCTGCTAGAGGTTACTGCACATCACTACTGCTCACTGATTGGCTGCTAGAGGTTATTGCACATCATTAATCCTCACTGATTGCTAGAGGTTAATGCACATCATTATTGCTCACTGACTGGTTGCTAGAGATTACAGCAGATCACTACTGTTCACTGCTTAGTTGCTAGAGGTTACTGCATATTATTACCACTCACTGGTTGCTAGAGGTTACTGCACATTATTACTTTTCACTGATTGGTTGCTATTGGTTACTGTGCATCATTCCCACTTACGTATTGATTGCTAGAGGTCACAGTACATCATTACAGCTCACTGATTGGTTGCTTAAGGTTACAGCATATCATCTCTTCACTGCCTGCACATCATGGACTGGTAAGGTGAGGGGACCCACTAATAGACAGAAAACGCCTAGGGATTCTAGGACTCCTGGAATCAGTGGTAGTGGCAGGAATCACTTTCCTGACACCACAGAAACATGCTGCCCTTTAGCAGATACACAGCAGTGCCATTAATTGTTAATGTCTGCTGACATGTGCGTGTCACGTACCTGGTTGGGGAGCCTGACATGGAGAGAGGGCGCCCTCTTACCACTCCCGCTCGGGACCCCTGATAGGGTAAACAGAAGGCACTGAGCTAGGAGGGGCACAAGTGCCTAACAGATCTGCAGTGACAGCTGGCAGGTGATGACCCGGAAGACCAGGATGCAGGTCAGTTGCGGATACAGGTGAGCATGTGCAGCAACAGGAAGGTACAGCGGAGGTTTGGACACCCATGGCAGCTGGCAGCCAGATAGTCACAGGCAGGAAAGGTAGCAGAGTCAGACAAGCTGAGATCAATTGGGCAGGATCAATTGGGCAGATCAGGTACAGAGGAGCAGACAAGTGGATAGTCAAGGGATTAGCCAGGTCAGTGCATGAGTTCAGTTGTGATCAGGTCAAATCAAGTAGGTAACAGGAATCAGGATACAAGCAACAAGCACAGAATATAGTAGGCCAGAAGGCACCATTCTAAGTGCAGCAGGGGTTTAAATAGGCCGCCTGTGCACACCGGCGAGCGCACTCGTGTTCACACAACAGCTTGCGCATGCGCATGCACACCGGCACAGCTTATCGGTACCCGGCGTTGCCGCCAAGCTTCCTTACCATGACAGTGTGTTTCCACATGCACCAAAATTCGCGGTGCTGTGGCTCGGCGTGGGTGTGAAAAAGGGTCGGAGACTTTATTTGCACATTTCTAGAGCATAGAGCAGCACATTGAAATGAATGGGCTGCCCTACATGTGACGTACATCTTTATCCACCCTGTCAGTACACCTTTGCATTCTAAATTTCCCTGCACTCCAAACCTCCCTTATACTCTCCACTCTAACCTCTCCCACCTTAACTCCACATGCCTCCTGTGCTCATCTTTGCACCCACCTTCCTTACCTCTGTACACAGCTGAGCACCCATATTGTAATTTCTTTTCTGCCTAACTCTACATACACACACACTAACAGGCTGATGGTCGGCTCAATGACCACAGATGCAGGCAGGACTTTCAAGCATACTCCTGTTTACCTCCCCAGTGGGAAGCATTCAGCAGAGGTGATGGTGGCTGGAACCTCAGGGGGGAAAAATACAGCTATTAATGCACGTCATATTTACATACGCGTGCCCTCGCTATTTACACGTCAATGCTGCCGACCCACTTTTATTTACATAAGAATGACGACTATTTACATGTGAATGCTGGCACTGTCTGTATGTGAATCATAGTAATAGGGTAGAGCTGTGCAGCATAAGTGACAGCAACTCACACTGAGATGTTGGGACACAGTTCGGGACGAAGACTTAAAGGGACAAGTAAAATTAAACTGGGACAGTTTTCAACTATGGGGCAGCTGCTTTGGGCCCCACAACAATGCCCCTAATCCCCCCCCTTAAAAATGGCCCTGGTTTAAAGCAGGAGCCTAAGTAGGATTATGAAAGTCCTCAGGCACCCTTGGGCATCCTGGGGAGATCTGGCATGCTGCAAATAGTGGGAGTTTCCGAACTACAATGAGAGGGGCTTAAAGGGGTATTGTTAACCACTTGACCTATGGAAGGTTTTACACCCTTCATGACCAGGGCATTTTTTGCCATTCAGAACTGCATTATTTTAATTGGAAATTGTGCGGTCATGCAATACTGTACACAAATTAAATTTATATAATTTTTTCACACAAACAAAGCTTTCTGTTGGTGGCATTTGATTTGTAACTGACAATGGCATCAATATTGACACTAATACAGTGATAAGAGTTAATGCTGTACACTGTCACTGTACTAATGACACTGGGGCAATCAAATTGTGCCAAACTGTGTGCCTAACAATGTGGGTAATGTGTGCTGTTTTTACTTTCCTATCTGGCTACTTTTTCTACCTGCTTTTCAGGAAGAAGAAACAGCCAGATTGCTGTTCACAGTATACAGAGTTACAGCGGGGCAAAAAAGTATTTAGTCAGCCACCAATTGTGCAAGTTCTCCCACTTATAAAGATGAGAGAGGCCTGTAATTGGCATCATAGGTAGACCTCAACTATGAGAGACAAAATGAGAAACAAAATCCAGACAATCACATTGGCTGATTTGGAAAGAATTTATTTGCAAATTATGGTGGAAAATAAGTATTTGGTCACCTACAAACAAGCAAGATGTCTGGCTCTCACAGACCTGTACCTTCTTCTTTAAGAGGCTCCTCTGTCCTGCACCCATTACCTGTATCAATGGCACTGTATGTGTTTGGTTGGACACAGCCAAACAGCTGATTTTAGCTGAAATCAGTGACTGAAATCAGCTGCCAAACTTGTGCTGTGTCATGTGTGCCCCAAACCTGGAAGTAGGCTGATCATGTACATGTATGTGATCATGCCTGTACCTGCTGCCTGCATGCAGAATATTTACTGTGAGCAGTGGGCAGGTGGTTAACTGCTTTCCCGCCGCCCTATAGCAGATATACTGCTACAGGGCGACAGGGGTACGCAAAATCACTTATATATGTGATTTTGCAGCGCACACGCCCTACCCACACCGTCATTCTCGGCCGTGGCTGTCAATCACCGAGCATCTCTGAGCAATTACTGAGCCTCTCCGATGGGGAGAAGGACTGTTTTGTTTATTAACAGTCCTCCTCCCTTTTTAGCAAAGACATGTAGCAGAATACATTTTGGCCTAAATTTATGATTTTTTTTATTTTTTTACTGGACATGTTTAATAGGAAAAAGTAAAAAATATTGTTTTTTTCTCAAAAATTGTCGGTCTTTTTATTATAGTGAAAAAAATAAAAAAATGCACAGGCAATCAAATACCATTGAAAAAAAACTCAATTCGTGGGAAAAAAAAGGACGTGAATTTCATTTGGGTGCAGCGTTGCATGACCAAGCAATTGTCAGTTAAAGTAACGCAGCACCGTAATGCAAAAAATGGCCTGGTCAGGAAGGGGGTCAAAAATACCTAAGCCTACTGATTGTTTACATAACAAATATGTATGTCACAGTCCTTAAGACTACTAAGAAAATATACAAAGAGAGTTTCACTGACATACATGAACCTGAAGGATCATCGTTTTAAAAAGATATATGAATGTTGACAATTTGTCTGAGCTTACAATAAGAAGGCCTTATTGATGACCTATTAAAACTACTTAGCAACCTGCAACTCTTGAGATCATAAACAAAGGTGAGGAGGATACAATGTAGATCATTAAGCACTGTTGTATGTACAACACAACATAGTATGCACTGGTCAGGAGTCAATACTACAGCTGTAAGAAAAGATGTAAGGCAGAATGTTTGGTCAAGAGAAGGAAAAATGGGGGAAGAAAACTGTCTGGCATCAGTGATCTGGAGGAGGAATAAATGCCCAGTGTTTTTTGTCAGGGGGAGGAAAAATATCCAGAGGTGATGGTCAGTGTCTGTGCCCCCTACATTGGTGATTAGTGTATGTGTTCCATCGCACTGGTGGTCAGTGTCTGTGCCCTCTTAAACTGGTGGTCAGAATCTCTGCTGTCTTGCAATGGAAGTCAGTGTCTGTGTCAACCTCACATTGGTGGTCAGTGTCTGTGCCCCCATACATTGGCAGTCAGCATCTTTGACACCCTCCCCTTTACATTAGTGGTCAGCATCTGTGCCCCCCTTACATTGATGATCAGTGTCTGTGCCCCTTACATTGATGGTCAGTGTCTGTGTCCCCTTACAACGGCAGTCAGTGTCTCTGCCCACCTTACATTGGTGGTCAATGGTTGTGCCCCCTTACAGTTGTGGTCATTGTTTGATTGTTGGATAGTGGGAGCAGTTACTCACAGGACAGGCAGAATAGCCCCCAGTGGAGGAGGACAGTTGAGTAGCAGGGGAAGAAGGGAGAGGTCTCAAATGCAAACACAAGCTAAGTTTACATTTGCAATCACTGTGATTGGCCATTATAGTGATCACAAGGCACAGAGCCAATCTGTGTTTGAATGCAAAATTCAGCCTATTGTTGCTTTGCCTACAATGTAAACAC
Organism: Staurois parvus; assembly: GCF_062004578.1. Taxonomy (NCBI): domain Eukaryota; kingdom Metazoa; phylum Chordata; class Amphibia; order Anura; family Ranidae; genus Staurois; species Staurois parvus. The sequence goes on along the minus strand of NW_028317867.1, from coordinate 5,505,598 downwards.
ATCAAAAAAAGACCTGCTATGTGTCCTTGGTCAACAAGTGGTTAAGAAGAACTATACTAGATAAGCAATGAAAAATGCTGATATGGCGGAATAAAAAAGAAAAGGGGAAGCATGTATGCAGTGAGCAGGTTTGCTTTAGGACCGCTCTGCTCTAACCCAGACATGAATCCCCAATGTTGCATCACACATTTAGGGCTATTGACCCATGCCAGATGTACAGTTTCCACCTGCAGGCATTCCAAAATGGTAATTGCAACCACTAGCACAGCAGTTATCTCTCCACACCACTTGAAGGACTGAAATCAGACTTCAGACAGTCAGAAGCAGTTTCCATCCACCTTTCAGTAACCAATGATTACCGGGACCTTGATAGTCCTTTTCTACTGAAAAAACATCCAGGAGGAGGTAGCATTGACACCCTGCCAAATTTTGGCTGATCTCTGCAAGGAATTAGACAATATAAGCCTGTACCACAATCCTTGAAGGTCATAAACAGGCTACTTTAAGCTTCACTGAAGGAATTAAGTGATAAGCTGGAGGGCGCTAAAATAGAGATTGAAGTAGAAAGCTTGGATAGACTTTGGAGTTCCCTACATTGCTAAATAGTATTCAGCTGCCCAGATAGTTCCCTTAGTTCTATAAAATGCCATCCCAACGTGATTCTTCCTGAATATGGTTGATAGCAACCTTACTTACATCACATCACTAATATGGCTCCCATAGGCACTACATCCCCATTCCTTATCCCCAATACTCTAATATTCTTTAAAATGTTGGGACTCTAGCAACCTTATGTCTACTATTCACCTATTACTTATAGAGTGCCCTCTACCCCCCCCCCCCCAGTATATGAGGACCCTCAAATGTTCAGGTGGTGGGAAGTCAAAGGCCTTACCAACCTTCAGTGAAGCTGATTCTGTATTGGTCTTCCCATCCTTATAAAAATGATACAAGGCCCCAAGAGGAGTTGTCTTTACATAGCTCAGGGAGTTCCACTAAGTTCTCAAAAACTTCTATAAAACCATGTGATGATAGTGTCTTATGCCTATCAGAATTGCCAAGTAATTTCTGTTCTATAGCTCATCATGCTTATGGGGATGCACACACCAATGCACAATTCACCATAATAATGAACTTGCCCTAAAACACAGAGTCTGTGGAAATATGTATATCGTTTTGTTAGGACTATATAACACCAAAACCTATATAAGAATTCATTGGAAGCCCTGTTACCCATTAGAGTCGTAACCAAACCTGATTTCATATTTTTGTGGCCACTTAACAGACAATCACAAGAGCTTCTTGGAGGCCATCTACCATTAATTACGAGGTAGTGCTACTAAGAATATTGGGCACTATTTTACCAAAAAGATGACTGCTATTCTTCAGGTCACCCTAGATACAGGAAGAAAGAGGCAGCACCCTCTAAGTGCAGTATGAAAGCTTTTTAATGGATAAAAAGTGTAGTATTACAGGCCACTCATAAAGCATAAGTAGGTTTGCACTTGTATAATAATAAGCGTCCGCTGTAGTGAAGGAGTGTGAAGCCTCTGGATGGATGGTGGTCACCGGCATTTGGCGGTGGTGCTGGTGGTTTCCAGCATGTCCTCCTAGTTTTCCCTAAGTTGAGATGTCACTTCCGGTCATGTGATGGTGGGGGTTGGCGTGCATTCGGAGCATGTGCACTCCCTAATCTTGATGCCATCTTGATGTATGGTATTTGTACTCTCAGCATGGGGAGGAGTAAGGGAACTCCTCCTACAGGCAGACACAGCTTGAGGAGCAATTGGCCGGCTAGCTCGTTATTGGCCGGCTGCCTCCACTACATGGTGTCGCGAACGTGTGCACCAGAGGCAGGCACAGCCCTCCATTTTGTTAAAAGTTCTCCATGTTCTCCCCTCATTCTCCCCCCCCCCTCTCTGAGAGGCACAGTGACATTTGGCCAGTGTGTGTGTGTTAGGAGCAGGGGCGGACTGACCATTTGCAAACTCGGGCACTGCCCGAGGGCCTGGAGTCGGTAGGGGGCCCCATGAGATGCCCCTGGTACCTTTTTTGTAGGCTTATTTGAGTTTGGGCAAGGACACAGGGGCCCCATGATTCCCTATTGCTCGGGGGCCCCATGAGTTATCAGTCCGCCCCTGGTTAGGAGTGTCACAGGAGGCCAGAGCCCAGCAGGGGGCTAGGAGCTATTAAATCCCCAAGGGAGCTGGGGCCTCGCTGTCCAAAGAACCTGTGCAATTTAACAACTCTTAAAAAGATAACGCAGCCTTCCCAGGAGTTCAAAAGACATTCCAAGGAAGCACGACCAGCTAACCTTTTTAAAAATCCATTTTTCCCCTATCTTGGAATATGAGAGACTTACATAAAAACCAGGCATATCGTCAGATTGGCCAAGAGGAGATGAACAGTTTAATAGGTCACTGTCAAAGCTCCCGGTATGACCAGAGGTGTGTGGACTGACACAGGGAAACGCAGGCTTCAGGTATAGTGTAAATAAGACAATTTATTAAGACTAAACAACACATAACACAGTGCAAACAACCCAACCTCCAACAGATAACCATATATACAATCAAACGTAGTCAGGCAGGCCGGGTCGGTAGCAAACGGGCAAACAGGGTACCAGGAGCGAGCGGAAGAGTGGTCAGGAATAGCCTAGGTCAGGACAGGCGGAGTTCGTTCAGAGTCAGGATCAGGCAGGAAGCAGACAGGATGCAGGTACAGGGGCTCATGGGAAACATACACCAAGGCACTGACTGCAGGTCTGGCCATTCCTTAAATACACCTGCTGCAATCAGCCTCAGGTGATGGCTGATTGCAGGAGTGAGCTTCTGGTTGCTGAGAGCACCGGCTGGCCAGCCCTGGTACTGCAGCCCACACGGCAGATGAGTCCCACCACTAATGGTGAGTCCATTCCTGACAGTCACTCTCCTTGTCTCAAATACATAGGAAAGCAGAAAAGTAGATCTCGTGAACCATTCAGTGTAGAATTTCATAATTCATATCTAATCAATCCTCAGACGTGTCTGCATAATAATCTACCTGCGGGTGGAGTGTCACTTGTGCATATGAAGAGTTATGAGCCAAATTATGAACTAGACGAGATTTTGGCTCTAGTTTAGGTCTACGCCCAGACTTTCCTGCCCTAAATGGGGTATTGGTCCTTGACTTTAGAGACACCCCCTGCTGGGGAACTACAAATTGGGTTGTCAGTCCTAAGAAAAGTTAAGTTGAAGAAGTCTCCCATTTTAACATCAGAACCACCTGGGGAGACCCGTACCCTTTGCTCTGAAACTTGATCTGCAAACCCAAGGCTGATTGGCAAGTACTTTAACCCTTTAACCTCCTTCTGTTACCTCTTTGCTGTGCTGTTGTTCTCTGTATATTTATATATATATTGGTTACATCTTTTTTCTGTAAATATTTTTATTGCACCCTTTTTGACATTTTAGTAATAAATCTTTCTTTCTGAAAGTGTTGAACTGTTTCTATAGCTCTTAATTGCAATTTATGAATTCCTGCCTCTAAAAAGAGTGCTACTGAGTTTGTTTAACCCTCTGTATAACCGGCCTGCGGTGACCGTGTTATACAGACGATTATCTCAACCATTATAGTGTTATAGCTGATATTACCGAGTTTCCTCTTTCTCTGTACAAAAAGGAGGTGGTGGCAGTGCGAAGGGTTAATTGCGTAATTAACCTGACCCAGTAACGATCGTTCAGGCTCCCGGTACATAGATTGTGGTCCAATTAGCTGGAAAATTGTTGTGCAGGCTGCAGCTGTGTGTGACATTGTTACGCATGTGACATCACAGTTTTAGATTGGTTAGTCCTTTGGTCACGAGTTTGGTGAGAAGGGCTGAGGTCTGACGCCGCGTTCGTCACATATTGGTGACAGCGATCGTGGGATCGTCACATATTGGTGGCAGCGATCTTGCGTCACATATGGTGCATCAGAATTACCTATAGGGCTCTCTCTAAGGACATTTTATTTGTATATTTATTACAGTATATTGTTCATGATTTATTTTCTCTAATTCCATCACCATTAATTATATGCTAATTCATACAATTGTATGCCTCATCTGCGGCTTTACTCCGTCTTGTAGTGCGCCAAATATTCTACTTGATTTTTTTCACCCTAGATACAGTAGCTTATACATATCCAGGTGGCCTCCAGGTCCCACTTTGGCAAATGAGGCCTGAATGAGGCCTGAAAGGGGAATGCCCCTAATTCCCTCCACACTCCCTTATCGTTTTTTCTCATCTCATCTCCTTTTTTCCTTCCCCTCTATTTCTTTCTTTCTTTCTTTCTTTCTTTCTTTCTCTTTCTTTCTTTCTTTTCTTTCTTTTCTTTCCTACCACACACCATGCCGTAGTAACCTAACCTTCTCTCTCATTTCCATATCTAGTACACTGAAGATCTACAGCTTAAGGTACAGGTAAAAACTGTGTCCTATGTATGTTTCTTTTTGCAATTCTGAAACAACACTTTATGTGTAATTATTGCATTTTCAGCATCTGATATAATATATGAGCATTCACAATGTTGAATTGCATGTCTGGCATCACCCTATTGTAATTAACCTGTGAAAACTGGTACAATTCTTGCAAGAGAAAAAAGAAAAACAAAAGTTACATATTCTTTTAGATGTGGATCATATTTTGTAGAGTGTAAATAACACACATGGACAACAATATAAGTGCATCTAATAAAAATATGTTTGCATTTGGGATTTGAAGAGCCAGAATGTTTGTGTAATATACACCCTGTTTGGAGAATAACGGAATGCACAGATGTTGATATAAACACATAGACAACAGCAGCAACTAAGGGAATTGAGCTACAGCTGTGAAATCTATTTGTAATCATTTTCCTGGGAACACCAACACATATCACTAATAAACATAAGAAATTATAGAAAGTCAGGACAACAGCTTTGGTGGTACTGCTCTGGTCTTTTGTGCAAGCTTAAATATAAAACAAGCTATAGATTTGGCATGGATGCAACCAATTAATGGAATTAGAATTTAGCATTTAGAACTGCCAGGTGCTCTGCAAAGTCCTTCACAGCACTTGCAGGTACGTCTAACTTAGCTTTAGTAGTTTAGGCCTCATACACACTGGACATTTAGCCCCTGTGCCTGAGATTCCAACATTTTTGTGTAGATAAAAGGTACCGATGCATTGGCATTCATCCTGCAAAAGTCTATCAGAGGCTGAAGGCTGCTGTGGCTGGGTGGGGTTGGACACTGTATGAGTGGTGCTAACTTTTAGGGATGAAAGCCCAACATGCAGACTTCATGGTTAGGTTAGTTAAAGTTAAAGCTATCATTATAATTTTATTTTGGGGTAAGATTTAGTTTTCGGATAAATAGGAAGTAGGGGAGACTTAAATGTTACTTGGATTCTTCAACATTGAGGTAAAGTGCTAGCCAGCTGCTTTTCACATTGGTTCTTGGTGCTGCTGGAAACCTTGCTTCAAGGGCAAGTTGCTAGACTTCAGATGCTAAAAAAACAATGATATCATCAATCCCTTCCAAAGGTAGGAGCCATTCAAAAAAATAAAGGGATGCAGCATCACTGTAGACCAGTGCTGTAGACATAATTTAATTCAGCTCTGGGAAATAAATAAAACTATTTACCGATGGCGTGTTTGAGCTGTTTGGTCTAATGCATGCTTTGTTTAGTGTGATGTGCTTCCTTTTAGGTCTTTTATTGTACCTACCCATAAAATGCTAATGGAAAACGACAATTAAATCATTACAGCAGACAGTTCGGATAGGCAAGCTTAGTTTATTTAATGACATCGTAGAAAATGGCTATGCTACGTTGTAAAGTACAAAATACATCAACCACTAGCTAGTTACTCTAAGTGCATTCCAAGTCACTGATTTTGTGCTCCCAGTATAGTGATTAGTAACTGAAAATATTTAGTGCTGTTTTCTTTTGTTAAAAAAAAAGTGAAGACTCCTTTGGGAGGTAATTAAGGAGAAGATGAGTAAAATGTTTGAGAAACAAGGATTATCCCTTTGAGGGGTCAGATTACTTTTTAATACTTTTTACTAAATACTTTAAAATAACAAGCTCCTTATTGACAAATGTGATTAAATAATATTAAGGTTAACCAAACTACCGGGAGTTAGAATGATCAACTTTGTGGCAAAGAAAGACTGTTCAAAACTAGCGATGTAAAATAAAATGTGAATTGGGTTTACTATAAAATCACACCCTCTGCTGTTTGAAAGTAGAACTACGGCAATATAAATCCTGCCCTGATCACCATTTAGGACTCAGTTACAGCAAACCACATAAGGCAAAGCACAGTAATAATGCATATATGTGCATTGCAATAAATTATTTTTTTCTTGTCTTTTATGTTTTTAATATTTGTAATGTCTTTTACATTTTATACAGTTGTATAAGTACATTTCATGGAAATTAAATTAGATACCCTCAACAATTAGAAATTACCATATAAGGATGCACTGTCTTCCATTATCTCCTTTTTTTCTGTTCTTTTCTTCATTGTCGCTTTCTTCTTGCTTTTATTTTCACTTTCTTCTTTCCCTTCCTTTCTTTTTTTTTTTAATCTAATCGTCCTTCTCTATTACGGAAATATCAGCTACTTGCAACATGTTCCTAATTGCAATCAGAGGCACATATACGGTGCATTGTGGTGAGCTGCATTTAAAAAAACAATACAACAGGACTTGTTCAGAGTGTATTAAAGTGGTTGTAAAGGCTCAAGGTTTTTTACCTTCATGCATTCTATGCATTCAATGTGCATTGTCTGAGACAGCAGTGAGAGCCATTGGCTCCCACTACTGTCAATCACAGCCAGTGACCCAATGGGGAGACACCAGGGTGGAGGGCCAAGCAATGTCTGAGTGTGAATGAACACACAGCGCAGTTGCTCTGGAGCCTCCATAGCAAACTGCTTGCTGTGGGGGCACTAGGCAGGAGGGAGGAGCTAGGAGAGCCAGCAGGGGACCTGATCGGGGATGCTCTGTGCAAAACCACTGTACAGCACAGGTAAGTATGACATGTTTGTTATAATAAAAATAGGCCTTTACAATGACTTTAATGTTTGTTGGCAACTTAATCTGAGCTGCTACTGCAATGCACCTCAATACATGAAAATACTATAACGCATTATGGTCAGCGGCATATTTACCATGAGGCAAACAAGGTATTTGCCTAGGTTGGTAATTTTCAGGGGGGAGGCACCCCCCGGATGAAGGGACACAAGTGGCAGGTAGGGGGACCTGGTCCGTTCCGCCATGGTGCTCCTGGAGGTTGCGAGGATGGGCAGCTGCTTCTTTAATTCCGGAGGTTAAGGTTAGTGCAAGATTCAGATTGGTGGTGTAGTGTGGCAGGGATGCTGGTGGTGTGGGGAGCACTCAATTTTAGTGTTGCCTAGGGCACCAAGTGAACTAAATACACCAATGATTAAGTTGTGTACACCATTCTAAACTACGCTGATTCTGGTATATCTATCTATCTATACAAAGATAGTCAGTAGAGTAACTCATTTGATGCACAATATTTAGCAAATCTGTGTAGCAAATGGACATGACAATGAGAGGTTGTGGTAATGAGGTAATGTGGAAGTCACAGTCATAGATTTAATTTTGCATCATCACTATAGATTTATTTCGATTAGGCTCATGGTGGAACGATAAGCTATTTGAATCACATACAAGGGTTAGGTTTCCAGGTGGATTGGCAGATGATCCACACATCTTTACTTGAAAGTTGTTTTATAGGGTAAACATAATGGAGCATATTGCTATGGATCTCTAGATGTAAACTATTAGTTGTTCGTTTGTGGAGACATCAGCAAACCACAAAAGGAACTTTACACATAGTCTTTTGTTGGCATCAGAATTGCTTTTCTTCTCATGCAAGTCAATAGGAATGCAAATGCAGCTTAGAAGGGGATCAAACACAGGTCAGAAGGAGGTCAGCAGCATCTCTGAAGGAATTCAAAGCAGTTTTAACCTAATCTCAATGAAAATTTAGTGCATATGAAAGTACATGTAGCACTCTCTTAGTAAGCTAGGGGTAGCTGGACTCCAATTGTTAGCAAGGAGGGCTGGGTGTGATAGCTAGCATGGGTCAAATTATGGTCAGGGCTGAGAGGCTCAGCCGATCAGCCCTCTGGAATTTCCCCCATTTTAGAACTTTGGAGAAATGTCTAGAAGCAGTGGGTGGATCTGAGGAATTTCTGGTCTGTACTCTTGTAGGATCCTGGCCAATCCCCAACAGGAGGCTTGGCAATGGGCCAGAACAACCTTTAAGAGTAAGGGAGCCTGCTCAGTTGCAGGAGAGTTGGAGGAGAGGTTGGGTGGGAGACAGAGAGCATGTGAGGCTGAAGGCAGGAGCCTATGAGGGGACCCAGATGAAGAGGGGCTCACCTACAGACAGTAGAGCTTGGAAGGAGGAAAACTCAGACCCTCACTGGCCGCCAGAGTAAAGACCACCTGTATAGCAGGAAAGGAGTGGCCCAGCTAGAAGATCTGGTAGCAGCCACCAAACCACCAGCCACACAGGAGAAGGACTGAGTGAATAAACCTGCATCCCCTGGGACAAAAAGAGGAAGGAGGCACTCTAGTTGGAAGCTGGATTAGCCTTCCACCCTGGATTGGTTCAATAAATTTGTGGCAGACACTGAAAAGAAGACCATTTATCTGAGGTCTGGGAAGGTACTACAGGAGATGCTGGCTAGCTCTCCAAAATAAACTGTTTTGCTGTATAGACTTGTAAATAGTTCCTCAGTTCCATTGGGCATCCCATACACCCCTTACCCCATCCAAGTTGAAATTCCCTTAATAAAACCCAACAATTCAATATCAAGGACTGGTTACTGACTCCTGGATGCAAGTTGGTTTGGAAATGCTTGTTGCCTGGCTGTGCAGGGCTATAGGAGGACCCAAAACTACTACAAGTCCTATGGGGGTAGATCTACATATGCTATATACATATGCTATATTTACAAGTCTCTTTTTGGCCAGGTTCACACTACAGCAAACAGCTACCACAGCGCATTACAGCTGTCCTTTCCCAGCTGCAGTAGATAAAGTAGACCAGTAGACCTGCACCAATTCATCCAAGCAAAAGTAAATTATTGGACCAGAAAACCTTTTGACTGATAATGGACTGCCTTTTATGGTTAGATGTTCAAATAACCTTTATGCTGACTTTGGTCTTCTAAATAGCAATACACTTGGGCTCAAGTACCTCATACAAATCCTAAACACATTTTCTAACATTTGTTTATAAAAACATGGTGAATATTTAACTAAAGAACATCAACAGATGGCTCAGTTATTCTAGATGTTGCTTGCACTAGTTTCTCCGCTGGTGCTCATAATCTATTTGCCTGAACACCACCAAATTGTGAATATTCTAGCCAAGAAGAAAGCATGTGATGGACTTTTATGTGTGGAAAACCAGCACAGATGGATTTGATTCCTACAAATGATGCAAACATTACAGATGCTTGGGTCTGATGCTTGGGTCTTATAGCTGTTAAAAAGGTGGCACATGAAAGTTGGTACATGTAAAGGTTTTACAATATTAGGGTCATATTAATGTCTCATTTCATAGAGATTTATTCACTTGTTGACAATCATCATTAGTACCACATTGCTTTCAGTGTGTTACAAATTAGGTGAATTCTAAAGTGTGGTTAAATCTCTCAAGAGCATAAAACACCAACCCTAGCCAAAGGCATTGCAAGAAAATCAATTCTGTAAATAGTACTCATTGTCCTTTTTAGTCCCTTATGACTATAATTTTGAGCTATGTGTGTCCAGTGAGAAATGTTGTTGTTTTTTCTGATCATTGAGCTTTACCATATATTCTACCCCACCTCTCATCATGTTTCAAGTGCCTAATTAAAAATGTAAAAAACAAAAAAAAAAAAGAATGTTCACTAATAGAGAAAAGGTTAATTGGCATAGTAGAAAGCATGTGATGGACTTTTATGTGTGTAATTATCAAAAAAGTCATGCCCAACATGAAACATGGGAACAGACATAAAAAATGGGAAGGAGTAATAATAAACAGTTCAAAATGAAATCACGTCTATAATTTATTAAGCTCTACCCGCCCGGCCTATGGCCAAATGGCGGCCGTCAAAAACACTCACCTTTCCGGGTGGACGCCATATGGAGTCCTTTCGGGCATGCGCAGTTTGCGCGCCTGCAGAGCCACGCAGCAGCGCGATCTGTCACCGGCCATGTACCTCGGACACGGCAATGACAGATCTGAGTACCGGCCCCGTTGCCAGTACCATGTGACCTGCTGTGACCAATCACAGCAGGTCACATGACAGTTGTATACAATGGATGGCTTCATTCATGTCATCCATTGTATACTAGTGTGTCTAGCTGTGAATGGTCACAGCAATCACATACACAAGCTGGGCCAATCACACGCCCAGCTGTGTCATGTGATTAGCCGTGGCCAAATCTCAGCTAAGCACAAAAAAAAAAAAACCCTGAATGAATCGATGTCATTCAGGTAAATGCTTGCTTATAGCAAAGTAATTCTTTGCTATAAGCAAATTGTGTAAAAAAAAAAAAAAATACTGATCACTTCCCCAAAGTAGTACAATGTTACTATGGTAACATTGTACTACTTTGGTCATAGTGAAATATGAAAAAATTCTTAAAAAAAAGAAAAAATGTAATAAAAAATTAAAAATAATAAAAAAAATTTTTAAAAATTTTAAAAAATCATAAATGTTTTTTTTTTTCATACTGTCACCAGTCGGTGTCCCTGATCACCACCATGCCAGTTATATGATGATGCTGTACTGCATTGATGACAATATGTAAAAAAAAAATAGTGAAAATCATTTTTATAATTTGTTCATTTTTCGAAAAATGACAAAAAAAATACAACTTCAAAAAACTCGCCATGCCTTTTTATGAAGTACGTCGGACTGTCTACTTTACAAAAAGGGGTCATTTGGAGGATATCTGTACTATTCTGACATTCTTGGACCTCAAGAAATTAGATTGGCTGTCAGTACTTAAGGATTGATCAATATTCAGATATATCCCATAGTTTGTGAACTCTATAACTTTCCTACAAACTAAAAAATACATCCTAATTTGGGTTATTTTCGCCAAAGACATGTAGCAGAATACATCTTGGCTTAAATTTATGAAGAACAATTATTTATTTGCAAACTTTTATAACAGAAACAAAGAAAAATATGGGTTTTTTTTTCAAAATTTTTGGTTTTTATTGTTAATTTAGCAAAAAATAAAAACCCCAGTGGTGATTAAGTACCACCAAAAGAAAGCTCTAGTTGTGTGAAGAAAATGATAAAATTTTAGTTTGGGTACAATGTTGTATGACCGCGCAATTGTCATTCAAAGTGTGAGAGCGCTGAAACCTGAAAATTGGCCTGGGCAGGAAGGGGGTAAAAGTGCCCGGTATGGAAGAGGTTAAAAGTGAGAACGTGTATTACACAAACACATGAAGAACGAACATGATTAGCAAGAGATGGGTAGTGTATACATGTTTACAGTAATCTATAGTTGTCTACAAGATGCTTGGATGAATACAAGTGTATCATAGAAATGTAATTGATTCCCATACAGCAGGATAGACAGGACAGGTGCCTATATACACACAAGGGAACTAAAAACGTAAATTCTGTTTCAGTTATTTTGCCATTCTGCTTTAGAACATAAAATCATGAAATCTGACTGAAAGGTGGAAAGTTGGAGTTTGACTATATATTTATTTATCACACCAAAGATGACTGTAGAGTAGAATTATACACTTCAGGTATCTCATGCTTGTTTGAGAGTAATTATTGGTCACATGAATATTTGCTGGAAGAGAAGTGTGTGAATCAAAGCTAGAACTTGGCTCCCTTCACAGGAAGAGATAATGACTTCAGATGGTTTTTAAAATTATCTCATGTTTTGATTCCTTGCAGGTGTCCAGTGCCCATGGGAAAACTGTGGGACCTGCTTTTCTTTAATTTTTTTCTCTTTACCTCTTTGAATATGTCTATATAAACCGATAGATTATATGTGTTTTACTATGTACTCTTTTTCTAAATTAATGCAGAAATATATGTAATTTCCTGGCTAAAATGTAGCATGTGAGTATGCGTATACATTACAAATAATGGGTAATAACATATGAAGATATGTGACTTGATTGCTGGGAGCTGCACATCGTGTATAATAGTGGCATTATTAAGTGTCCTTGCATGGCAAGACCATTTACTGTTATATCACATATATATTCTTATTATTAGAGCCAAATTTACCACCCTAACTCCTCCCACAGTTTTTACACTACATAGATAGTAATATACCAAAACGTGCGGATTGTTCCTGATTGGTGTGCTATTACTTTGTGGAACGTTTTTCCGAATGGTTCACGAAATATCGTTTTTTTTGTGGTGAAATTGGTCCCATGGGAATGAATGGTGGAATGTTTAAAACTAGAGTGGTAGCTGACAAAAGCTAGAGTCTGAGCTGAAAAATCAGGACATGATTTCTAAACTGCCATCACTCCCTCATTTTCAAGCCCACCTACACAAATCTTATATCAAAACGTTCAGCTATCCCTGCTGCCACTAAAAATGTCCACGGCTAAGCCATAGTCCTGATAGTTTTTACAATGTGACCATTTGTTTGCAACTCACGCCGCCCATTGACATTTATTGAAACTGCACTCTAGCCACCTCAAATTTGAAGGGCAATTTCTAAACTGCAACTGTGTCTTCATTTTTAATATTTCAGAGACATACTATGCATCAAAATGTAGGTCTGGGTCTTGTGATTCTCACAATATAAAGCTCTTCACTGTAGGATTTGTAGTGTTTAAAACTACAACCATTTGAAGACGCCAATGAAGTGAGCAATTTGGAGCAGTTTGTTTTTAACCGCTCTTCTCTGTCTTATTTGAAATCTAATTTTGAATTTGTGACAGTTTGGCCGGCTTCTGGTTAAAGGTTTGGAAAAAGGTTTTCTACAGTAGAGAGTATTTGAGGTGATAATGCTGCTAATGTTTTTATAAATGTATGTTTTAATGTAACTGTGAAGCACTTTGGGCAACAACATTGCAATTAAATGTGCTATATAAATAATTAAAAGTTGAATTGCATTTCTCACTCTACCAAGCTTGCCATGTGCACTTTTTAAATTTGATCAATCAATTGGTTAGTGTAATGTTTACTATCTTTACTCGCTCCAAACACTCCACACAGTTACTCTGCCCACTCCATAAAGTTACTCTGCCCAGTCCAACCTTTTCACAATTACTCCAGCCACTCCAACCACACAACAGTTACTCAAGCCACTCCACCCAGTTACTCCGCCCACTCCAGTTGTAGACTACTGGTGGAGGCAAGAACACTTCACACAATTTCCCCAGAAATTGTAGCTTTTCTAGTTATCATTGTTATACTGTACATGACAGCTTCCCCCTGCCAATGGTTGTGCAGGCATTGCTGAGTCCATAACAACCAGTGATGTCACTGGCCCCATTCACTTAATGGGCTGTGAGGGTGCTAACGAGAACCCTCGTGGTCTACTGACATGTCCTCCAGCATTCTAACAGAAAGTCCTACAGAGGTATGGGTAAGAAAGCTGGAAGATGTGCCTGTAGGAGCCTGACACTGCACCTCTGATTCATTAATTACATTTTTTAAAATGTTTTATTACATTTTTTTCCTTTTTTTAAAGATTTTTTTTCATAATACACTGCAACCAGAGTAGTATAATGTTACCAAAGTAATATTGTACTACTTTGGGGAAGTGATCAGTATTTCTTGTTATACACTATGATTGCTTATAGCAAAGAATTTCATTGCTATAAGCAAGCATTTAACTGAATGAAATTGATTCATTCAGATGTGTTTTTTGTGATTAGCTGTGATTGGCCACGGCTAATCACATGACACAGATGGGATGTGATTGGCCTAGTCTGTACATGTGATCACTGTGACCAATCACAGCTAGTTACACAATTGTATACAGTGGATGGCATGAAAGGTGACCTTGCTTGACACTCCTTCTTAAAATCCTTGCCAGACCTGAAGACCAGACATCATACATAATTTTTTTTACCCTAATAACATCTATACACCACCTAAAATAATGGCCATGTATAGATAAACAGAACCCCGGTTGCTTTGCTGCCATTTTAAAGACACTTTTTAAGTAGTACACTGCACAGATGTGCCACTTCACAGGCAGGCCCAGGGCATCCCTCAGGCATGTTATTTAACAGAATTTTTAATTTTAACTTTTTACTTTAAACATTGTAAAATTTGCTGTTCCCCACCAAACTGAATTATTTTTGCTGTGATACATCTTCTCCAGGTTAGTGCCCAGTCATTACTGTTTTTTAACATTCTGCCCTCATTGACTTCAAAGGAGTTTGAATTAAGCACTCAAACTTTAGTAACATTCACTGAACCCACCTCGAACTGAACCCAGGTATCATCTGCTCTTCACTAGCAGGGAACCTTTCAATTTAGGAAATAATTGGAATAGGAAAATGTGCATAGGATATGAAGGGGGGCATGTTTTCATTTTGGGAAGACATTGCATCCCAGGCCTACCCATGATGCTGGTTCTAGATAACCTAACTACCACCCAGTGTTCTAACACTACATAAATTCAAACTTGGATTAGCATAAGATCTAATAATAGTTCTACAATTAGGTTTTGATACTACATCCTAATGAACTTAACAAATGCGTCTATCATGATCATGATGGTTTGCGATGTGTTAACTGACATCTTACACAGTTGCGGTCCTCTGGTTAGGATGTCTTGATTTTACTTTGCAAAGCTTGTTCATTGCTATAGGCTCAGACAAATCATAGCCTTCCATTCCCTTTTATACTATGCGTATGCTATAAGACTGTAAAGTATGATAAGGTTTATCACTTTTGCATTCCTATTAGATATCAATAATTATTTTATAAATGCATTGAAATGGTAAATGGGTAATTGTTTACTAAAATGAGAACATTTTTATTGGATCTGAAAACCTGCTTCTTCCCAGCATTCAGTTCAAGAGAAATCTCCACCTAAAAAGAAAAAATTCCTTAACCCAGCCTTGTCTTTGAACACAGGTTTACAGGACCAGGATATATATAGTTTTAGCATATCCATAATAAGCAACAAAAAACATTCAAACAATAACTCAATAACCTCTGCAACTGCAGGTACTGTAAGGTAATCCATCATAACACAACAGTTACTCTGCAGTCAGGATTCAGTTCATTTCTACCAGCTTAGAGCATTTGGTGTTTGTTTGTATTACAATGCTGGCAGCCTGCCAAACCTCTGCTCTTCATAGAGAATATGAATAAGGAGAGAGGACAGAAAAGAGCCTTTAATCTGATTCCAGTAGTACCCTCTTAGTAGCAACTGTCTCCATTAGCAACCAGATCTTTCCAAGTGACAGCAGCAGTAGTCTTGATGATTCCATTTGCTGCTTTCCCAGGCTCTCCACAAGTTCCTCACTCAGGACCTCATGTGGCAGAGTGACCTCTGGTACTTCAACTCAGACATCATCTGTTCCTCTCCTGTCCTCAGCCAGGCTTGGAGTTTCACAAGACTCACTGGACAGACAGACGTCTTCTGCTCCAAGCATGTACAGGCCTTACGCTTTGCGTCTAATCACTTGGCTGCTTGCTCCTCACACACCCACCCCAGACCAGAGAAAGAGTGGAAGAGAGAGATCCCTTGGCTCTCCCCAAAAATGTATATTCTCCCCCAGCATGCACCAGTGTGAGATGAAATCAATTCATTTCTGATTGTCTTTGAGGTTTTTTTTTTGTACAAACATTAAAACTCGTACTTTCCATACAAAAAAAAAAAACCAACAAGCAAACATATAAAAGGTGTATGTCCTAAGTCCCCATTCTATTTTCATAACCTCCCGCCTTGTTTCCCTTAAAAGACCTCTAAATTGTAATGCATAAAATAATAGAATTACCTGGCTCTGTCACCTATTCACCATATTCTCTTATACACTCTCCTTTCCCTTCATCCCAATGTTTTCCCAACCTCCACCTATTACTTGTGTTGTAAGATTACAGACCATCTCTATTCTGCTGTATACATGTGCAGCACTGTGGCACTGGTCCTTCTGTTGGCATAATAAACAGGGTAAAATAAACCAGAGCAATTAGTAGAAATGGTCTGACCACAGTGAGCTGAAATCCATAACGTCTGATTGTTTTTGAGTTTTTTGAATGGACACTTTTTCTCATAAATGTTTAATTTCTTTCCAGAAATTTAGACAAGGTCAGTCAAGACTGGACTCTATGGTGCTGCTAATAATGAAATTGGATCAGCTGGACAGAGATATAGATAATGCTCTCTGCTCTCCTTCCTCTCCATCTCCATCTCCATCTTGCAAACAAATATTTGATCAACGACATCTCCAAGCTGCACAAGTAAGTTTCTACACTCTGGTAGGAAAATGTAAGGGTACAATAAATTTACCAAAAGCTTTTAGCATTTTTTTAGACTTTCATTTTTCTTCACGTCTAATTACAAGCTGGCTTGCAAAAGCACATATGACCATCATGTTCAACCTTTTGTAAACCCTAAATGTTTGGGCCCAAAGACAGGCAAAACAAACCCTGCAGCCAATTTTGTCTAATACTGAATTTTAAAAAATCCCTTCCTGACCCTTTAAGGCAATGTTGGCATGGCAAACCAGATTGCATTTTTTAGTAGGAATGAGCTGGGTGTTCATTCTGAACCTAAGTTTGGATCACACTTTGGCAGTTCAGGTGTTTGGATATAATCAGAACTTTAGGAAAATTTGGCACCACTTGCCCCAATGAACTTCCCATAATGCATTGTAAAAGCTGTCATTGGCCTGAACTATTTATTGGTTCAAGACACAATATGCCGATAATAATATCTGTGCTGCAAAACCTTTTCCCATCTCCAGACTGTGGATCAAGACACTCATTTTTTACTTCCAGATGCAATGTGCATACTTTCTACCTCCTATCCATTAATATTGTTTTAAGGCCTGGTGCAAATTTGTTCATGTTTTTTATTTTAAATTCAACATAAAATCACCATTCACAAAGCACAACAGCTTGCCACTGGATGCATGGACAGGTAAGTGCCCTACTATTAAAAGTCAGCTGCTACAGTATTTGTAACTGCTGACTTTTAATTTTTTGGGGGGAGGTGGCCAGAACTCTTTATATCTGTGGTGCAAATCTGTAACATTTTTTCATCTTCAGTCTCCTAAAAATACATTATTTTTATTTCTAGTTGTTATATTCTTGCCCTCTCCCTCAGAAATTGCAGCCTGTCCAAAAAAAGATACTGTAAATCTGTACAATTTTTTGGTCTCCAATATCAGGAAAAAGACAATATATTTTTTATTTTTTGGACATGAAATCTGTCTGCTTTCTCAATCTGAAATAGCAGATTTTTAAAAAGGCTCCACAAAGGTGCTAGAAATATGTTAATTTTTTTTGTCTTCAGTCTAAATTTATACACTGTTATTTGTTTCCCTATCGCTCTGATATAGCATTTAGCTAAAAAGCAGTAAAACAACACATACTGCCTAAAAAATTGGTTCTGTTTTCCTTTCCTGTGAAAATTTCACTCTATTTCAGTTACATATAACATCTGCCAAGTTTTTTTGTCTTCCATTGCGGTTTAGTAGCAACATGCACTTACATGGTGTACAGCATGCCTGTGAAATATTTCTGTCTCTTGACTGTGTGACATAATTAACAACTTTTTTTCAGAATAACAGGCCTAATCACTTCCTTTAACATAGTGGCCAAGTAGGAATGCTTGCATAATGTGCAGCACATCTATACAATATTTATGGCTGCTGTCTTTAAAATATCATATGTTTTGCTGTTGTCGCTGAAATTTGGCACTGTAATTTTTTCAATTTAACAACTGCCTTATCTCTGGAATGTGAGTTTGTGAATTTGGGTGTTTTGTGCACTCTGAGTTGACATTTTGTTAATTGTACATAATACAGTGGGGTACAGAAAGACCAGGTTTTGACAAAGTTTGATAAGTTGTAGAAGTTGATATTGTTCACTTTATTTTTTTCCAAAGTATAATGTAATTTTAAGCATTTCTGCATTTTCAATATTGCCCTTTTGGCCGCCTGTAAAGACCTTCTCCCCTCTAAACAATATATATATATTCTTTTATTTTGGTACATGTCTCCAAGGCCACTGCACAGCTCCCTGTATTCTTTGTTTAACAATCTTGCCTATTAGCCCAAAAAACAGCCATTACTAATTTCTAAGATTCGACTCTCATTGACTTTAATGAGGATCAAGATCCGAACTTCAGTAATGGTCGCCAAATCTGCATTGAACCAAACCTGGCTATTTTCAGCTCACCCATATTTTTGAGACATTCTAAGATGTTTTGAAAACAAATATAATTCAGTATCTGCATGTACTTTATCTGTCCCCTGTCCTTCTCCCTTGGTGCTTGACACCGTTCCAAATACAGCACTTCAGAGGGCATTTGTTTTAAATTTCTAAGTCATTCTACTTGCTTCTATGAAATAGGCACTTTATTCTTTAAAACTAGATATTTCTCTGTTGCCTTTTAAGTAAAAAAAAGCCACGGTAATTTTTAGACCAGTTAAATCATGCAGCATATTAAACTAATTGTGTATCTAGTTGACTGCTGTGTGCCAATTATCTTGCACTATCGCTGATCATTTTGGAGTCTCTCCACAAATGTGGCTTAATACCAGCCATATTTTAGAGTCATACTCAAAATCCTTGTTTCCCATAGCAGATTAAAAGTCTAGAGATTTACCTCTCATTAAACATCTCTGTTTTGGCAGATGCTGACAAGTCTTATGATACAGCATCATTTAGATAATTATCCTGCCATTTCTACTCTTTCCCATGTGTTTGAATCCAAATTCCCGCTGACTTCATCATGATAAGTTAGGATGATATTTTGGTCAAACATTTGCAAGGTAGCAAGAGAGCTTTGAACAAATAAATATTATTCATGACACAGCTTTGGCAAATATTTTTCAAAATTAGGGCAAATCTTTGGAATGCTTTATAGCAGAAATACTATACATTGTAAACATATTAATATACAAATGAAAGTAGAAATCCAGCCATAACTTTTTTTTGTTCTGGATAGCATAGGCAACAATTTATTGCTGAGGGGAAGCCTCCCAGTGTGTATAGAACAGTTGTCAAATTATGAGGTATAAGAGGCTGCAATTGAAGCCCTGAAAGCACTATAGGATATATATACAGTATATATATATAGATATATATATCTATATATATAGATATATATAGAGATATATATATATATATATATATATATATATATATATCATGCTACAGAAGAACGAGACTACAGACATACTAGAGGACATGGTCAGAGACCACAGGCCTGCTACAAGGAGTGTTGGGTTTTGGATGCAAGGGGACTTACCGGTACATGACTTACATGAGACTGTTAAAGATCACTGCCAAAACATTCCCTTTTCAAATCATTTCTCCCACTCTCACTTCAGGGATCTGCAAAGGGCGGCACAGCAAGTCTCAAATGACTGCATGTGGCCGTCATTCCATGTATTGGGCAACAGAAATATTGAATTAGCAACTAAAATGGGCATAATGCCAAAAAAGGCAGAACAAAATGTACATATTTCTGTTTGTCACCTCAATGGAGACAAATTCCTATATTTCTTGTCTTAATAACCATTGAGTGGCCCTAGCATAATAACGCAGCCAGCTACCTCAAAAAAACAGTAGCAAACATACAACTGTCATACAAATAAATCAACCCTATTTTATCTTGTGCTGCAATACAGTGTATTGTAGAAAACACAACTTGTATGAATCTTGTTGCATCAATGTGCAGGAAAAGAAAGGAATATACTAGGTATGAGCCAGTACATGGGTTCAATTCACAGAGGTTCAGTCAAACATATCAAAAATTTGGATGCTGAGTTCAAACCCTATTGAAGTCCGTAGGATCCAAATTTTTCTCCATTTTTAAGGCTACTAGCCAAGAAATTGAGGGATTGGCAACAAGGTGCATGGGGGGCTCGGCACAGCCCCAGGGGTCATGTACCAATATAAAAATAAATACATAATGCAGAGAGCAGTGAATTGAATAATCTTTAATGGACAACATCAAAAGTGCACTATTCCCTTAAAAACCTGCTTGGGGTTCTCCTAAATGTGGCTGTGAGTGGCATGCATTTTAGAGGAGATCCATGCAAAAAAAAATTACATAGGGTCCACCCCAAAATTAATACCAGATATTTTGAATCTAGTATGGATTTTAAGGGGGAACCCAACACACAAAACAAAAAATAAATGACATTGGCTCTCCATAAATCAATACCAGATGCTTTGAAACTGGTAAACATTTTAAGAAGGAACCCTGCACCAAAAACTAATGTCAAATCCCAAAGACCTCCTCCCCACAACCCTGGTCTGGTGATTATAGAGGTGTGTAGGGAGGAGACTTAAGAAAGGTGGTAAGGTTTCCTGAACTAAAAGGAGCCTTCTGAGTCCTCTCAACATTCCTTGCACCTCTTGCTTCATACAGTTATGTTGCTGAATTTAGACAGAAATGCCCACAGGTGGCCAGAGGAAAAATGAAAGGAAAGGTTATCACAATTTTGTGCATGTTGAGACTTGGTGATGATGGAGGAATTATCATGGTCAGTGAATGTAATCTATCTTGTGGATAGAACACACTAGTGGTTATACTGTATTTCCTAGTGAAGCTAAAGAGGGCTGGTTCTTCTACAGGGCTGCTATATAGAGTGCATTGACTTACTACATTTCTCTGTGGCAAGGGTCATGCACAGCTCAAGATCTAAAAACTTTACAGAGGGTGATAAAAATGGCACAGAAAATATTACATTTGCAAGCTATTTTTTTTTTGCTTAAACTGCTAATTTCTGGCAGGCAGTTCA
Organism: Staurois parvus; assembly: GCF_062004578.1. Lineage (NCBI taxonomy): Eukaryota > Metazoa > Chordata > Amphibia > Anura > Ranidae > Staurois > Staurois parvus. Next base: position 5,484,619 of record NW_028317867.1, on the reverse strand, counting down.
GGAGTATTGCTTCCTGTACCGCCAGGCTTCAAAATATTCTTTCTCCCCAGGTAGTGTTGAGCTTGATGTTCGAGTCCAACATAAATTCGCTGATCGCCCGCTGTTCCCCACAATGCACTGCGACCTGACAGTACATTGTGATTGGCCAAAGCAATGCACCTGATCACAGGTGCAATGCTTTGGCCAATCACAGCACATGACGATGTCATGGTGACCCTGCCCCCTTGTGACATCATCACATATTTAAGAGCTGTCATCCCAGTGCAGCTGTCAGATGGCGGGATCCAGTGTTGAGAGTGGAGTGTTTTTTTTATTTTATTTTTAATAAAGGACTTATCAAAGACTGTCTACTGTAATTTTTTACACTACACTTTTTTTTTGTGAATGAGGGGCGGGCTGACTGTTTAGCCACTCGGGCACTGCCCAAGGGCTCGGGGTCAGTAGGGGGCCCCATGAGATGTCCCTGGTACCTTTCATAGGCTTTTTTGGGTGTAGTTTGAGTGTGGGTGAGGACACAGGGGCCCCATGATTTCCTATTGCCCGGAGGCCCCATGAGTTGTCAGTCCACCCCTGCATGTACCCCATACTCATTCACATACGGGGCGGGATCTGGGGGCCCCCTTGTTAAAGGGGGCTTCCAGATTCCAATAATCACCCCCACCCACGCACTCGCTTGTCCCCTCCCTTTCCTGACCTGCCTCGGATAAGGGTCTGGTATGGATGGGGGGGGGGGTAAAACACAGATTTAAAAAAAAAAAATTTTAATTGCGGGGCAATGCCGACAATTCTTTTTACATTCAGCTGTCAGCGGGGAAAGAATGTTTTTACTACTAAAATACCATATTATTTAATAATATAACTCATGCAGTATTTTAGTAGCTCTGTGGTATCTTACCACATACTCAGATGCAGTAAGATACCGCTTAGTGAATTGTCCCCTCTGTTCGAAGTTCACAGTTGAACTTTCATTAGGTTTGAATGTTCGACTGTGAACCAAATAGGAGGGTTTCTGCCTATCACTACCCCCAGGCCATGTGGCTTTTGAATTGTGGGGATATCTGGATAACATAGACTGAGGGGTGCATATTTTTTTTACTTTGTGTATGTTTTATGTGTCTCTGTTTTTATGTGCAACATTGGATGTTTTTATGTAGTACGTTGGATGGGACTACATCTTTATCTCATTTTATTATAGAATGATAATACATTTCTTGAATCTTTTATGTTGAGAACTGCTGATAAGGCATGAATCCTACCACTCTAGACACTGGTCCCTAAATGCTGTTCTAAATACAGACTTGAGGGTCAGGAAGCAGGATTTTTTTTTCTCAAAAATCATTTGTTTTATTTAGTCATTTCAAATATTTACCAGTGTATGTCAGAGCTTCTTCAGCTTATCAGCTTTTTCATTTGATTTTAAATGATTTCGCTTACACACATTCTGTGGCTGATTGAATGCGCCTTAAAGGAATTTATTCAGAACCCATATTAAAACAAATGCCATGCCGTAGGTAACTAAAATAGAAGCTACAAAATTTCCATTGCAGCATTCAAGCAGCAGAGGGAGCCATCCAAAAGGGAACCGGTGTTTAGAGGTTCACATTGCGTTCAGTGAAAATCGCTTCTATTGCAGCATGTAAATTGTGTCTAGCACCTTTCACAACATTATTAAAACACATTTCTGTTTGTCTAACATACATTCATATGGCATTTGCTGCCTTGTAATAATGAAACTATTGTACATTTACTTTTAATTCCTTACTGCTTATGCAACGGAGAAAAATGAATGTCTTTAGCATACAGCTTTCCCATGTTATTTTTCTATAAGCACAGCTTTCACACAGCCATAAATGTCTGCGCAATGACATCACTGCACATCCCTAATCTCTTACAGATGTCTACAGCTTGTAAACACTTTGCAGGTTAATAAAAGATTACAGGAACATTAAGCGCTGTTTACTGAAGAGAAAATTGTGATTTCACAAAACTGCATCTAAAGCATTATAAAGAGGACATTTCAAAGACTTTTCAATTTTCTCAACTGTTCCTCATTTGGAAGGACTGTCCCTCTTTTGAAACCAAATCTCTCTGTTCCTGATGCAGCCTCAGTTGTCCCTCTTCGTGGTCTGTACTTTTCTATACAAAATGCACTATTTTTCTACCAATGTAGTATGCTGCACTAAACCTTTCATACTCATATTACTTGATTTGTTATTTTGAAAAGCCAATATGAAGGACAAATAGAGGTTAAAAAATGTATGGTTCAGCCAATCATTTTCTGCATATTAGATCTTTATGGTTAATGTAACTGGGACCATGGCTGAGACATGTCCTTTGCCTACATACTGTGCACTAAAAGGTACAGCTCTTTGTCATTTGAGAAAAATGGGAGGTATGCCTTTTTATGTGAGGCGTCCTGACATTGAATATTTTTTGTTATATATACTGTATATTCAATAAGAGGGTGTACAGACTATTGATGAAAAACAATTTCCTTGTAACCCATAGCTATCAGATCCTCTCTTAGTAAACCTAACTACAGCAAAGTAATTCATGACTGGCTGCTATGACTTTGAACATCCTACACATCAACACCTCTCTCTGTCTTAACGAATATATTATGTCATTGGATATGTTAGCTTGGGCACAGCTGTTTTAATGCATGAGCACCACTGGGCACTGCTCAGGGGCCCCAGGTGCATGGGGGCCACATGATCATTTTCCATTACATCATACTTGCCAACTGTCTCGGATTTTCCAGGACAGTTCCGCTTTTAACTAAGCTGTCCCGGGATGGCCGCGTCCTGTACTGTGCCCTCCTGATCCTTGTATTGTGCCCTCCTGATCCCCCCTTTACTGTGCCTCTCTGCCTCCCCCCTGTACTGTGCCTGTTGTGTTGTTTAGTTTTTGATTAATGGCACATATTCTTATTGTTTAAAATTGATTTATTAAACGTACTAATAAATGTATGTTTAATTCTATCAACTATTAATACTTTACATCTTGGAAGCAGGTGCGTAAAATGGTGGCAGGCTAGTTGGGGACCCCGTGCAATACATTGCCCAGGGACCTATGATGCCATTAAGACGTCCCTAAGCTTGGTAAGACATTTTAGAGGATAATGTGGCATGTGCTGTAGCACAAACTGGATGGGCTAAACTGATTAAAGGACGTGACTGATAAAGGGACTTACAAATGCACACAAGATGTTGAAAAGGCATAGGAAGTTGTGCAGGTGCTTAAAGAGAAGCCATGAATCACTTGCAGGATGCAAGAAGAGTGGTACCATGCAACATCCATGCAGACTTAATAACGTACACATGTAAATACACTGAGCATGCAGAAAAAGAGGCGTGGTACTGTGCAATAATGACATATAAAAAAAAAGAACAGATACTGAGAATTACACCCAGCATGCAGGACAACATAAGTGGTACTGTGCAATAGCCATACATCCAGAATAAGAACAGATACTGTCAAAGTGACAAGGTATAAAAACAAGGGGACTTCCTGGATTCTAGGGTTAGTTGACATGTCTGTGTCATATATGCTTATACAGAACAAGAGTACTATATATATATGTACTATATGTCTGTGTCATATACTGTATGCCTATACAGAACCAGATTAGGACCTACTCCTGCTGAACACAATATTTAGCAATACGTTTGTAATATAACTAGCAAGTTATCCTTGTTATTATATTGTGTTTAGGTATACTCTTTAGTTAAAATTTACCATAGATGTTAGCATATAATTGCTCCCAGCAGTATTAAATCAGCGTTTTGGACAATTCTGGGGCTCGCTTATACTTGCATCCCCTGTGGAGCGCTTTTCAGAGACTTTCAAAGGTGGTGAGAGGGTGTAATGTCACCTCTTCACTGCCTGTTGTCAGTTGCGTAATGGCCCCATACACTTTGAATTGGTGGTATTCAGCGGCTATTATTGCCTGGAGAATATGACTGGGGGGATAATTTTTGCCTCTCCACCCTGAAAAATGGCATGGAGGTAAAGATTATTCAATCACCTGTTTTCATCACCCCCCCCAACTGAAAGTGTATGGAGCATTCACCCCCAAAGGGGCCTCTGGAAATAGAGAGGTCTTCATTACCTGTTCAGAGGCTGCCTAACCCAGGTACCAGTTCCAGAGCACACCAACAAAATTCAGGCTCAGTCTAGCGGTGTCTTTTCAAAGATTTATTGCAGTACTTGAACACAGGTGGGTAGGAATAAAGGTGCAAGATTCTCTTGGCACTAACATTTATAAGAGGACATCTTCCTTAAAGATCCTGGTTCAGGGGGTGCATGTGCGACCAGAGGTGGCAGACGTGTAACTCTTGAGCTCCGCTCATCCCCGGCCTTCCTGGCTCTCCCGCTATGCGCCATAGCCTCCACTTCACTCCGGGTGAGCCATATCAGCTCTGCACCTGGCCTGGCACCTGGGGGAATCATAAATAGGGAAGATTGGGTGCTGGAAGCCCCCCTCCCCGCCGCCGCAGGACCCGCGGCCTTCACCGGTCTGGCGGTTCCTTCCAGGCCGCAATCCCCGGCTTTGAGTGCCGCTACGAGTCCGAGGAGGGATTCCAGACCCCCAGCGGTGACAGAGGGTACTGCAGCTCACCTCCCATTAGAGCAGCCAACATCCCAAGCGCCTACCCATCCCCAGATGGAGGATTCTGAGCCCCTGGTCATAACAAGAGGGGCAATAGACCACCCTTTATCAGGGCATCATCCATCTTCTACCTCGGAATCTCAGCATGCATCGTCTTCTCTCACAATCTCTGCACTGGACGATAAATTGCAAGTATTTCTATGCAACATTACCGCTTCTATATCCGCTGAAGTTGGAAAATTGGCTTTGGATCTCAGAGGGGAAATAGCCCAGATCGGAGACTGCATGGAGCAATTAGAGAATAAGTTTGATGATTTGGTTCAATACGTTCATGTTTTGGAGGAAGACAACGCGTATCTGAAGCATTCCATATCCCAAATGCAGCACCAACAAGAACATTTGGAAAACAGGGAACGTCGCCAAATTATCCGTATTTGCGGTATGTCCGGATCAATTGCTGATTCTCAACTACACCGACATCTATTGTCCTTCTTCATCGCAACCACTCCCATGGTTCCAGAAGCGGACTGGTGGATGGATAGGGCTCACCGCTCTCTAGGCCCGAAACCTGTTGAAGGCACAAGACCATGTGACGTCATAGTCCGCTTCCACTTTTTTGAAAGCAAAGAAGCCTTATTATCCTCAGTCCGCCATAAACCTCCTTTGTAATTTAAAGGGGACAGACTCCAGCTCTTCTGTGACTTTTCTCCGATTACCCTGGCCAAACGGCGGTCACTGAAGCTGAATACTACACACCTTCAGCAACACCGTGTCCCTTATCGCTGGGGGTTTCCCTTCAAGCTGGTCGTTTCTAAAGATAACACTCAAGTTGTTCTACGTGATCTTAATGAGGCAGGCTCTTTCCTAAAGCAGCTGGGACTCCCACCTTTATCGGATGATGCATCTTCATTGCTGCCTACCCCATCTTGCCCTTCCGCCACCCCTAACAAGATCTGGACACCAGTTTGCGGTTGGCTGGAAGCGACTTTCTCGTACGCCACAACGCCCACATCCTCCTCGATCAAGCGATGTGCCTACATGATGTTCTTCTGGGGAGATCTCTGGGGTGGTAATTCCACTACTGACCCTTCCCCCCCATTCTTTACATTGTTTTTACATTGTTTTTCTTTAGCCGGCCGAGTCCGCATTGGGTGCACTTTTTTCTTTTGTTTTTTCTCTGACCGGGTTTGACAATTATCCAGATGTGTCAGATGTCGTGTTGCCCCTGATTTTGTCTAGCCATTGGCCTAGACGACTTGGGTCTAGTTATTTTTCCCAAGTATATATCCCTACGGATATCTATGTCTCCCGCTGTAATTTCCATGGTTTCTATTTTTTGTGTTATATTAGTGTTATCTGTTTTCTGTTTTGTTTCATCGATGGTATCTCATTTATTTTTTCTGCTGGTACACATGCTATATCCATTATTATTTTATGATGGCCTTAAGGTTTTTATCATATAATGTCAAGGGCCTTAATTCCATCCAAAAACAGTGGATGGCTTTGAGGGAATTTTGATCCTCAGGAGCAGACATTATTTTTGTCCAGGAGACCCATTTTAAATCAACTGGCTCCTTTCGTTTTGCCTCAAGATTTTTTCCCAGTCCTCCGGGAAGGCTGGAGTGGCAATTCTGATTCGGACACACTGCTCCCTTCGGGTCATTTCCTCCAAGGTCGACCAACGAGGTCGTTTCATTATTTTGGAATGTATGCTTAGTGACACTCCCCTTGTATTGTTGAATTTGTATGCCCCGAATATGGGTCAACTGCAATTTCTTTCCCAAACACTTGTCAAATTAGGTTCTTCTTTTACCCCACATGTGATTATTGGGGGTGATTTTAATTTAATTATTTCCCCCATAAAGACAGAAAAGTTCTCTTCGAGTCCACTCCCTCAAAGCAGCAATGCTCCTCTTCAAAATCTTTTCGCAGATTGATAAGGGAGCATCATCTCTTTGATGCCTAGCGGATTAGACACCCTCTCCACAAACAGTTTACTTTCTACTCCACTCCTAATTGTAGTTTTTCCCGCCTGGATCATTTCTTCATCTCTGCCCCATTGCTTCCTCTCCTGGTTGCTTCTGAAATCAATCCTATTACATGGTCCGATCACGCCTCTTTAACTTTGAATCTTTTCTTCCCTAATGTTATGCCGAAAGCATGACACTAGCGCCTCAATGAGACCTTTCTATCCACGGAACATCTCCGGGACGAGCTTTCTCGGGGACTTGATATGTATTTTAGCCACAATGTTGACTCTGTAACTTCTACCTCGCCTCTGTGGGAAGCTCATAAGGCGGTATTTCGGGGACTTTGTATCTCTATGGGCTCCCATTTAAAAAAATCCTCGGCGAGTGCCAAGACTTCTCTTATTCGCCAATTATCCTTGGCTGAATGACGACTATTGGCAAAACTGTCCATTTCTGAGCTCCACAAGGTGACCTCCCTTCGTGACCGAATCAAGGCCCTCAATTCCTGCACAATCCCTCCTTTGGGTCAAACACAAATTCTACAAATTTTCTAATAAACCTCATTGTATGCTAGTCAATCGACTTAAAGCACAATCTCCCTCTATGATGCCAGATCATCTAATCCAACCGAATGGGAACCCTACCTATGACCCCCATGTCATGGTCTCCCTTTTTGGCTCATATTATGAGAATCTCTATAACTTTTTGACCCCAGATATCCATCCCCCCCCCCTCACAAAACCATCTTTTGATAGTTTTTTTGATCCCCTATCGATAGCAAGGCTATTGCCCTCTGACATTGCGGCCCTTAAAGCTGACATCTCGTCTGAGGAGTTATTCAACACAGTTAAACATCTCCCCTCCTGCAAAACTCCGGGACCAGATGGATTGCCCTATTCTTACTATAAGTCCTTCATTGGTATCCTGGCCCCTCACCTCCTCTCTTTCTTTTCAAAGGTGTCACACCTCAGGCTGATTTCTCCCACGTGTATATTTCTGTTATCCTCAAACCTGACAAGGACCACTCTATTGTAGATAACTATCACCCCATTGCTCTACTAAACTCCTATTACAAGATTTTCACTAAGATCTCGGCTAACAGGCTGTCCAGACTCATCTCCAAGCTCATACACAGGGATCAGGTAGGTTTTGTGCCTGCCAGACATGCTGCGGATAACACCAGGAGATCTATTGATCTGGTTGACCTGGTTAACCGATCTTCTATCCCTGCTATATTATTGAGTTTAGATGCTGAAAAAGCTTTTGACCACCTCAACTGGCCCTATATGTTTATAGTCTTGGAGAAGTTTGGCTTTCGGGGCCCGTTTGTGGTAGCCTTGAAGGTTCTTTATTCTTCCCCCTCCTCGTAGGTCAGACTAGCCTCCCCCCTTCCAGATGTCGAATGGTACGCGTCAGGGTTGTCCACTTTCTCCTTTATTGTTTATTCTCTGTTTGGAACTGTTAGCTATTGCCATCCGGTGTAACCCAGATATACGAGGGATATACTTCCATGGTCGCGAGTACAAACTATCCCTGTTTGCAGATGACATCCTCACACTCTCGAACCCTCATACCTCCCTACGGGTTTTACTTAGGATTTTACGACAATTTGGGGCCCTGTCAGGTTACAAAGTTAATACATCCAAAACTGAGGCACTCCCACTACACATTCCACCCGTTGTTCTATCCTCTCTTCAAGAGTCTTTTCCTTACTGGTGGTGCACCCACTCTTTAAAATATTTGGGTACTAACCTTACTTCCTCCTAACATTCCATATATGAGGCTAATTCCCCCCCCCCTCCTATTTATAGCTATTTCCCGCTCCTTGAAATTTTGGGATACCCTACCCATTTCTTTCCTCGGACGCATCAATGTAATAAAAATGACTGTGTTGCCCAAACCCCTATATTTATTTGTGACTCTCCCCATCCCCGTCCCTATGTCCAAACTTCATTCCCTCATTTGGCACAACAAACGGCATAGAATCGCACATTCTGTACTACTTTCTCTGCATTCTGTGGTGGCTTAGGGGCACTGGATATAGTGACCTATTATTATGCTACTTCTTCGTTTTATTATGTCATGGTCCACCCATTATCCTCCCAACATGTAGACTGAGATTGAATCCTTGCAGTTATCTCTGACCCATCCATGCTCCCTCCATTGTTTGACCTCGGCAGTGGATGTAACATCTTTTCGTCATCTCTTCCTTGGTCCCATGCAATGTTCCCTGACTGTTTGGCAGAAATGTAAGGCTAAATTTGCACTGGTCTTTGACTGCTCTCCACTGACCAATATCCTTTATAATCCCAATCTCCCGTATAGTATGGCCATGTCCCGAGTGCTCCCTTGGGTCGCAGCCAACCTTTTCCAACTGCGTCACTTGGTACACCCGTTGACTTGGAAGCTACAATCATTCTGAGATCTCCAGAAAAAAATACCTCCTACCATCCCAACATCTATATGTTGTGGGAACTCGCTTCTTTGGTAGAGCTTTTCTTTTCAAAAGCACACAGCAACTCACTTTGTTTTAAGGGCCTTTTTGCCCAATTTTATTTACAAGAAAAAGTTCCATAAAGGTTCCTACGCAGGGGTATCCATCATCAACCAAATTAAACAACATTCAGCCTTCTGGCTCTCTCAGGTACACCGCTTTATGTCTGTCTCCTACAGACTCCTTCCAAAAGGTTGTTTTTGCACACAGCAAACCTCTAGCACAAAGCTAGTCTGGCTTCCACCTCTCCTTGGTGAAGCACACCTGACTCCTATCTGCCGGGGTGGAGCCCAGAACCATGGCCCGGGCCTCCAAAAAAGGCCTGCACGCACCTGTGCAATCAGCGCGCCGGCTGCTCTCAAAACATGGGCGGAGGACTGGAGACTTCCACCGTGGCAGGATACTGCACTGCCACAATGTCTATCTTCAGATACACCACTTTTTTTCTACCATGTCACCCTCATTATCCCTTGGGAAGCCTACTCCCTTTGAACATCTATGTATACAGGGTCCATACCAAAGGGGCATCATTTCTCATACATATAGACTCCTTATGGATGCTTCCCCACTATCTAATGACACTCATCTTTACATGCGCAAGTGGTCCCAGTTTTACAATGATATGAATTGATCTGATAATGTGGAAAAAAATTTGGGAAAACGCATCTAGATCTTCTGTTTGTGTGGTTTTTAAGGAAAATACATACAAGATTATGATGTTGTGGTACAAAACGCCTGAAGTTCTCCATGCCTGTAACCCGAATGCTTCTTTTGCCTGCTGGCGCTGTGGGAAGGACTTTGGCTCTCTATACCATATTTTTTGGACATGCAGATCCATTACTTTTTCTTGGGAAGAGGTTCTGTCCTTGTTACAATTGCTATTGCATACCTCTCTCCCGTTTGAACCTTTATATTTTTTATTAAGCCTGCCATTTCCGGGCCTATCCAAATCGTCCAGGAAACTCTCCGCTCATGTTCTGACTGCGGCCAGAAGAAGCATTCCTATCTGTTGGCTATCCTCTATACCCCCTTCGATGCCAATTTTATTTAAAATTATTCCTTATGTAAGACAGATAGAATATTTGACCGCCCTACATACTTGTTCGATTGCTGTGTTTGAGGCAGTATAGAACCCATGGGATATCTTTATTTCTTCTTTACCTTCCCAGAATGTAGGGTTTTAACATCCTCTACACTGTTATTTTGTGACATTATATGTTCTGTACCCAAGGGCAGACTGACAACTCATGGGGTCCCGGGCAATAGGGGATCATGGGGCCCAAACTCAAAAAAGACTATGAAAAAGGTACCAGGGGCATCTCATGGGGCCCCCTACTGACCCTGGGCCCTCGGGCAGTGCCCGAGTTTCCAAATGGTCAGTCCGCCCCTGTCTGTACCTATGCAGTTTTCTACCATCAATGTGCTTTTTCCTGTTATTTCTCTTTCAAACGTGATGTTTGTATATTTATGTAAAAATCAATAAAAATTGTTAAATACAAAAAAAAAAAAAGATCCTGGTTCCAGCAGTAAAAGAAAAGGGGACAGCTAGAAATCTGAGATTCTATAAGATCAGTCCCAGTACACAGCAGAAACTTCTGGCATATACCCTCAAAAAGTACTTCCAACGTGGAGTTTCAAGTGAAAGGGCCCCAGCCAAGTTTCCACAGGCAGTTTCCTCCAGTGAGTTCTCTTTAATACAGGCTCCTTCAGGCCTTCAGCCAAGCACATTGGCTAAAAGCAACAACTCTTCAATAACACCAGCTGCCTTCCAGGGGAGATGGAGAAGGAGCTCTGAACAGGGATTGGCTGAGGTCAGATAAATATTCATAACCCAGTGGCTAACCTTCATATTCTATTTCTGCAAACTTCTTCCAGAGGCAGACAGGAGCTTCTGGAAGTTTCTTCCAAAGGCAGGCAGGCAAGAGCAATCAGCCACCAGGCTTAGGGAGACCGGCCCAGATCTAGAAAATAAATTACTGCTTAGCTGGGCACATCAGGGCCAAAAACTAAATGTAGCCAGCCTAGGGCAAGGATGCTTATATGTATATTAGGCCTTGAAGTTTAAGAAAGGCTAATACTTCTGAACCGAGTGTGCAAACAACAAATACCCCTTTACAGCTTATTATGCCTATTGTGATTCTAGCATGTTAAATAAAAAGACGGCTGCTAGACGCTATGAAGTGTGTGCCTCCAGAGGTGCATGCACATACTTACAACAGCTACCATTCACTTCATGCTGGTCATTCTGTTACATATTTACATAGTTGGCAAGGTTGAATAAAGACACCATTCCTTCAAATTCAGCCATTATGGATGTGTGTGTTCATGTTAAAAATCATATCCCTGTATACTGTGTTCACTAAGAAGTCCATCCAAAAGTTTTTTTAAACTATCAATACTTCCCGCTGACAACACCAATTGTGGAGTTCCACATCATTACCACTCTAACATCGAAAAACGCCCTATACAGTTTAAGTTTAAACTGCCTTTCCTCCAATTTTAATGAGTGACTCTGTGCCTTCTTACACTCCCTGAGACAGAATAGTTTATTCTTTATGCTTGAATCACCATTGAGGTATTTGTATATCACTACCATATCTCCTCTGTTTGTAGTTGTTCTTCATAACAGGTCCTCCAGTCCCCTTATTAACTTTGTTGCCTTTCTCTGGACTCTCTCCAGCTCCAGCATATCCTTCATGAGGACTGGTGACCAAAACTGGATGGCATACTCCAGTAGTGGCCGAACCAGAGTTTTATAAAGTGTCAGGATTATAGTTTTATCTCTTGTGTAAATTCCCCAGTTTTAATGCATGCTAATATTCTGCTAGCTTTGTTTGCTGCAGCTTGGCATCAGCAAACACAGAGATTCAGCTAATTATGCCAGTCTCTATATCACTTAAGAATACATTAAACAGAATCAGTCCCAGTACAGAGCCTTGTGGCACCCCACTTACCACGCCAGACTAGTCTGAGTATACACAATTTATCACCACCCTTTGGACACACCCCTGTAACCAGTTTTCTATCCATGTACATACCCTATGGTCCATGCCTACAGACCTCAGTTTGTATATTAAACATTTATGGGGGACTGTATTGAATGCTTTTGCAAAATCCAAATATACCACATCCACTGGCCTTCTTTTATCTAGATAGAAACACATTTCCTCGTAGAATGTTAACAGAAATGTTTGGCAGAAATTACCCTTCAAAAAGCCATGCTGATTACTACTAATGACATTGTTTTCCTCAGAAAATTCCTGGATAAGGTCCCTTATCATCCCCTCCAATAGTGTGCATACTATAGATCTTAGACTGACTGGTCTGTAGTTTTCAGGAATACATCTCTGCCATTTTTTAAATACTGGGACTACGTTGGCCCTTCACCAATCAGCTGGTACCATTCCTGTCAGTATACTGTCCATAAAAATTAGGAATAATGGCCTAGCTATAACCTGATTGAGTTCTTTGAACTTTTGGGTATAAGCCATCTGGTCTTGGTGATTTATTTGCGTTAAGCTTTTCAAGTCTTTTCTGGACACTGAGTTCTGTTAATTACACAGGTTCTGTGGCTGATTAATGTACTAATTAAACTCACTTAGTGCCTTCTCTGTATTAAATTAACCTCAGAACCTGTGTAATTAATATGTGTTCAGTTTTGGGGAAGGAGCAGCAACCCTAGGCGTGACCCATCCTTCGAATCCAACTTTTACATCAGTTATAGATTTTCCATACAATCTATAAAATGGATGAGTCAAAGGTGTCATTTTTGATAACCAGAATGGCTATAGATCAGAATCACTGACTTACAGTTTACTGCCAGCCTGTTTTAAGCATTAATTTTAACTCTGACAGCTGTTTAGACATTGATAGCAGTTTGCAATAATTGTTAACCGTCAGATTCTAAGCATGTATCTTTTGTATGTGTTCCCTAGGCCTCCTTTTTTGGTGCAGGAGATGTTTCTCCCTCATTCTCTTCAAGAAATATATCTCAGGTATACACTACAGATTGTACATCAGCTCAGGTATATGGCCATGGAGCTAAACCAAAGATTTTGGTAAGTAAAATGACTCTTTATATATATTGTACATTCACATCTGTCCCTGCCCTTAAGGAGCTTACAATCTAAGGTCCCTAACTCACATTCACACACACACTAGGGCCAATTTAGAAAGGAGCCAATGAACTTCCCAGCATGTCTTTGGAGTGTGGGAGGAAACTCACACAGGCAAAACAGGGAGAATATACAAACTCCAGGCAGGTAGTACCATGGATAGGACTTGAACCAACGACCCTGGTGCTGCTAGACAGAAGTGCTAACCACTTAGACACTGTGCTGACCCTTTTGGTCCTGATTTAGGTAAGAGTTTAGATTAGCTGTAGGGTTTGCATTACAATACAGTGGAAGTGGCTATGCCACTTTCAATGCCACTATGACTCAAAGAGGTTGATTTATTAATGGCAAATAAGATGTTCACTTTGCAAGGGAATGTCCCTTAAGCTTAAAGCAGTATTTCCACTGAAAATAAAAAAATATAAAAGTCAGCAGCTACAAAAACTGTAACTGCTGACTATTAAAAAACAGCCACTCACCTGTCCCTCGATCCCGCGGTGTGTCCCCCCCCATCCTTGGCCCCTTTCACAGGCTGCCTTGTGTTCCCGGTGCCGGCATGTTCAGTGTGGGCACTTGGCTGTGATAGCTTGTGGCTTCACAACCAGGTGCCCACTGTCCATGCGCGACTAGTGTTGCACTTTTTGAATGGCCCCGTAGTCTTCTGGGACCGGTCACATGTCCCAGAAGACTATGGGGAATGAGAGAGGGATGACAACTTCTGTTTCTGATCACCTAGGTCAGTGGTGGGCAACCCTTTTTTTCAACTGAGCCAAATCTCGCCAAAACCACGATTGAAATTTATTTTGAGAGCCACATTTTTAAAACTGAAAATACATCCCCCATATAGTAATTCATCCCCCATAGTAATTCATCCCCCATATAGTAATTCATCCCCCATAGTAATTCATCCCCCATATAGTAATTCATCCCCCATAGTAATTCATCCCCCATATAGTAATTCATCCCCCATAGTAATTCATCCCCCATATAGTAATTCATCCCCCATAGTAATTCATCCCCCCTATAGTAATTCATCCCCCATATAGTAATTCATCCCCCATATAGTAATTCATCCCCCATAGTAATTCATCCCCCATAGTAATTCATCCCCCATATAGTAATTCATCCCCCATAGTAATTCATCCCCCATATAGTAATTCATCCCCCATAGTAATTCATCCCCCATATAGTAATTCATCCCCCATAGTAATTCATCCCCCATATAGTAATTCATCCCCCATAGTAATTCATCCCCCATAGTAATTCATCTCCCATATAGTAATTCATCCCCCCTATAGTAATTCATCCCCCCTATAGTAATTCATTCCCCATATTGTGTCAATTCACTTACCTTTGCTCCGCGCGTTCCTCTCGCCGTGTTCCCGGTCTTCAGGGCGGACTGTGAGAGGAGAGGAGTTCGTCACGCTGCCCCGCCTACATCCTGACAGCCAATGTTTGCCACGCTCCGCGGGCCGGATTAAAAGATCCGACGGGCCGTATACGGCCCGCGGGCCGTAGTTTGCCCATTGCTGGGCTAGCTGCAGAGTCCTGACTTTTGGGGCGGCCGCCCGAGAGGAGGGAGGGGAGCGGGCGCCCGGCACACAGAAGAGCCGCATTAAAGTTTGTAAAGAGCCGCATGTGGCTCGCGAGTCGCGGCTTGCCGACCACTGACCTAGATGATCGCAGTGGGAGTGGGAGTGGGTACCTGTCCTTAAAGCAGATCTTACCCTTTTGGGTGGAGCTCCACTTTAATGAATGTGGTGAAAATTTACTTTGCAAGGAATAACAAATCATGTGTGAGGTAAGTAAAAAAAACTGTATGTTTGTTTGCACATGAGTGGATGATGGAAGTCTTACAAAGTGCCTATTTGTCTTTATTTAATCAACCTCATAGTGTGCACTCTAGGTGAACCTTCCATGCATCAGAACCCATGCAGTACATAGCATATTACCCATGATATGCCTACTGAGCTTCTTGTAGACCAAATCTCTATCAAACTGAGCCTCTGGTAATCCTTTTTTCTTGGCTGCATCTTTTGAAAATGGTTACAGGGCAGCAGGATCTCATGACTAGATTTTTTAAAATATTTTGGTGGTAATTTTGCAATTTATTATAATAAGGTTAATTTTTATTGCATATATCTGGGGTTTCTTTACAAAATTACTTTTTTCTGTTGATTTTTTTTTTCTTTACGCAAAAATTTTTATATATATATATATATATATATATATATATATATATATATATATATATACACACACACAGTATATATCATTACATCAGGGAAAAATGTGCAGTTAAGTGGGGTTTATACAGATGGTGCATTCTGTCCATTAAGCATGGCTGGTCAATACACAAAGTAAACATTGTGTCTGTAGCAGTCTTCTGAGTGTCAAATTGTATATAAGACTTATGAAATCCAACACAGCTAATTCTTGCCACGCATTGGCCACAGAGGGTTTGCTGTTTACAGGATGGAAAACAGGTCATCTCTCCAGAATCTAGGCAGGATACATAAACATTTTTATGATTCTTTATGTAAGTAAATGCTTACTTGCTGTCAAAAGGCCCCTTTGTAAACTCTGTTTTAAACACTAAATTGATTTTACACATGTTATTAAGTTGTGTTTCTAAGCTACTGCTCTTTCTGGAGTTTATTTAGTCAAGCCCAGCTAAAGTATGAAATGTATTTGATTCACAATTATTTTATGAGTCTGTGGGTTTAATTCAAGCACCTTTGGAATGTTGTAAGTGTCACTATGTACAACAGTAACTGGCCAGATCTTGATCAGTATTCCCATACAAATGTTATGAATGTGTACAGTCCAGATAGTAGGCATTGCAATATAAATATTATTGAAACATTTCACACTACATGGCATTCTTCCCATAGGTTCTAAAGTTTTCTGAAATGTTGAAATCTCTTTAAAGTGGAACTTTACCCATGACAACTTGATAAAAATAATGTAATTTAGTAAGAAACATACACTCACTGGCCACTTTATTAGTGTAGTACTACCCTCTAAAGGGTCACTGAGTAATTTTTGGGTTCCCTGTCTTGCCTGATCCTGCTATGGAAGCCCAACCCCTGCTGACACCACCTTAACCACTTGCCTACAGGGCACTTATACCCCCTTCCTGCCCAGGCCAATTTTCAGCTTTCAGTGCTGTCGCACTTTGAATGACAATTGCGCGGTCATGCAACAATGTACCCATATGAAATTTGTATCATTTTTTTTAGACAGATAGAGCTTTATTTTGGTGGTATTTAATCACCTCTGGGTTTTTTATTGTTTGCTAAACAAACCAAAAACAACTGAAAATTTTGAAAAAAAAGTTTTTTCTTAGTTTCTGTTATAATATTTTGTAAATAAGTGATTTTTCTCCTTCACTGATGTGCGCTAATGAGGCTGCAGTGACGGGCACTGATAGGCTGTACTGATGGTCACTGATAGGCGGCATTGATGGGCACTGATGTGGAGGCAATGACTGGCACTGATAGGCGGCACTGACGAGCACTGATACACACTGATAGGTGGCACTGACTGACACTGATAGGTGGCACTGACTGGCACTCATAGGTGGCACTTATTGGCAGCACTGATAGGTGGCACTGACTGGCACTGATAGGTGGCACTGAAAGGCAGCCCAGATGGGCACTGATATGTGGCATTGATGTGCACTGGTAGGCACTGATATGGGACATTGATGTGGCACTGATGGGCACTGGCAGGTGGCATTGATGGGCATTGACAGGTGGCATTGATAGACACTGACAAGTGGCACTGGTGATCAGTGTACATGTCCCCTCTGAGTATTACCGATTACCGGCTCTCCTGTCAGCATGACAGCTCATGAGGATCGGAATGCCAGTAACCGACATTTCCTTATTTACATGCGATCAGCTGTGATTGGACACAGCTGATCACATGACAGAGCCGACGTCATAGGCTCTTTCTGATGATCGGTGATCTGCTGTGTCCCAGGGACACAGTGCACCACCAATCGTGCCCCCAGGTGTGTCAGAGTGGGAGGACGTCATATGATATCCTCCCAGAACAAGAGAACCGCCTTGCGCCCATCATTACCTTATATGGCGGGCGGGAGGCAGTTAAAGCTCTAGCCAGAGGAAACCTCTGGCTGGAACCACAAAATAGACTCACAGACAGTTTAGAGTGAACCGATATATTAGTAGTATTGAGATAAAATGCAAGCACAGTAAAACAGAAACGTTTGTACATAAAGTAATAGCTACAGTATCACTCATAGTAATTTCAAGTAAAGTGTCCCTTAAACTGCAGTATAAGATCTTCTGTGTGCTTGATTGGGGCCCGAGTTGTTGTACTTTAAAAATTCAAGTCTCTCTGAAAGCAAAGGTAGGGGTTCCTTAATAAGGAATGAATACAATGGAAAGTAGCTGCCCCTTTAAATGGTAGGTGGCTTGGAAGGTACCCCTGCAACACACGCAGGGTAAAATGCAGATTTAGGCAGGGATAAAAAAATAATAGCAGCAGCCCTTTTTGTAAGGAATAACTTCTCTTAGGACCTCAAAGCCAAACTGCAGCAAGGCAGGAGCTCTTTGGTGAATGTGGGAATTACTGCGGTGAAAGCAATGAAGCGACTTAGCTTGCAGACAGCAAAGTACGGCAGTTGGCTCCTGTGATTGAATTATGCTAAAGGTGTAGTAACCAGTGGGCCAGGTGAACTAGGCCTCAATATGTGTAACTTGTGAACAGTGCCTGTTAAACTGGACAGAAAGCAGTAGACTTGAGCAATGTCATTGGCAACTTGAATAGCTTGAGAATGGAACTCTCTCACCCAATCTGTGGTGGGTCAGGTAGTTGATGGTCTCTCTGCAGATGGGAGCCCCCAGTCTTCCTGCGGTTCCTCCTTCAGAGACCATTTTGGACAACAGCACTCTGGACCACCAGCCCGCAGGACAGCTCACCAGACTCGTCAGCGGTGTCAGTGGTCGGCATTCCTCCTTCTCCCTTCACTCTCTTTACAGCCTAGCTTGGCCTGTCCTCCAGCATCGTGCACTGCCTTCTCCACCACACCTGTTCTCCAGCTCTCACCCCATGCTTCCTTCTTGGGGTTCACAGACTCTCTGGACACGGATATCCCACACAGGCCCCCCACATGTAGCACTGCCTCTTTAGGAGTCGCTTAGTTTTGGTTCTCATCCCAAAACCTTTGACTCTGACCTTGACCCAAAAACTAACCCTGGCACTGACCTAGATCAAACCTTGACCTAGGTATTTTTTCTTTCTTTTTATTTTATTTTGTAATATTTATTCATTTTTCTTTTTTTTACACAAAATGTATCTCTCTCCTTCATTCAGAGAGAATGAAAACATGGGGGCGGGCTTCACAATGATCAGGTGATCCGGAATTTGGAGTTATGATCATTAGTACAGGACCCAGGGCTCTCAGTGACACCCCAGTCTTTGTGCTGGGAGCACAAAGACAGATACGCAAATATGCGGCCCTACGGAAAAAAGCCCAGTTCCGCGAGGCCACAATTTTGTGTGATGTTGGCAACAAGGAGTTAAGGCAGTTCTGAAGGCAAAAGGGGGTCCAACCCGGTGCTAGCAAGGTGTACCTAATAAAGTGACTGGTGAGTGTAATAAGTAGAGGATTTACTTAAACTTGAGTGTGCAAAATGTGGTGCAGCTCTGCTTAGAAACCAATCAGCTTCCAGGTTTCATTGTCAAAGCTTCATTGAACAAGCTGAAGTTAGAAGCTGATTGGCTGCCATACACAGCTGTACCTAATTCTGAGTGCACCAGTTTTTGAATATCTGCACTATAGTCTTGCCTATCCACCTTTGACTCCAATGCATTTCACCTCACAAAGCTGTGTTTACATTAGTGACGGCATCAGTGTGTGGACCATTCATTTTTACTTGACAGGTGGAACAGCTGACCCAGGATGCTCTCCTGAGCTCAGTCTGGCCATATACTAGTAGATTTTTGAATAAGTGTTAGTACAAACAATCATGAACATTTGTGTGAAAATTCTAACTTGTACAATCGTTGACATAACAAATGTTATTTGAGAGAACTTTAAAAAAAACTTTACTTTTATCTTCTTATTTTGAATGAATGCACTTTGCCAAATGAAAACCACATACACTGTTAGAAATGTATTTGTTAGAGAAAAATTTTCCACCCTGCTCCTTTGAATTTTCTTGTCACTACAGTTGAAGACGAACCTAAATTTGACCCCAATAATGATTGAAAAATCAAAAGAACGTTCTTAAAACAAAACTTTACTAGTGTAGTGCCAGCTTTAGACTTAGAGAGGGAAGTCAGCGCTGTGATCCAGTCAGGAATCTGCCTGCAGTTATAGGCATCATCCTGGTATCTTTTTGTTTTTTCAGGAGATGATCTTTTTTGTAAAGACAATCCTAGCGGCTAATTAGCTGCTGGATCACTGTTACAGGTTTGTCAGATGAAAACAAACCATTATATGGGGCTAATGGGGACGTACTTGGGTCTAAGCCCATATAGCCTCACAGTATGAGGATTAAGACTTTTGGACTGTGTTTTCAGAGAATAATTATAGTTGTTAATCTGTTACCTTTGACTAATTTGTTGCTGTACACTTCCAAACGCTAAACGTGAAGGCTAATATTTTTGCAAGTGTAATTATCGAATTCTATTTTTACAATTCTACTGAAAATCTAATAAACATTTTGGAAAAGAAAAGATTGCAACACCCACCATTTTATTTTCTAGGACCTCTTCTTAAAAAATAAATAATCCTTGGGGGTTCTAAGAAATTTTCTATAAAAAAAAGTACATATGTGAGAAGTGTCAGAATAGGCCTGGTCTTCAAAAGGTTAACAGCTGCTCCCTTTTTGTCCAGTCCCAGGTTGGGAGGTCCTTTGGCCAGGCTGTACTCTCTGTCTGCAGTCTAGGAGCTGCTTTTGCTGTTTGGTGGAGTGTCTGGATCAGACACTGCAGAAAACGTATACTCAGGGGCCGATATAATAATAGGACAGAAATGTGATGTTTAAATTAAAAGGACCCCAACACCCATTTCTCTGCCATTTTGTACTGAAACAATTAAAACAAACTGAGTGTCAAATCCAAATGTGATAGACAGAGACCTGAACACACCTGCGTTTAAAGATATGTGAAAGGTCACATTTGCTTGTTCTTTTGCTTTTCTTTTCCTCATAATAAGGACCCCAAATACAATAGTAAGACATGTATTATATTTCCATTATCCTGTTTGTATCCTTAGAACATGTTATTTTTGTTAAGTATCCATAGTCCAGATTTGTGAATGGACACTGTGGACTCTATTGAATTTCTTTTTTGAAATGGAACATACAGTGATAATTGAAAAGCCTACTTTCCCTGTACAAGATCAAAGGTTGATACCATTTACAAAGAGCACATATATTTGAACTTCTTAATATGTTTCTCATAAAGTATTCTACCATTCTTGGATTACATCATCCACAGCGGGTATTCATCTCCACTTCAACATACCTGCTTTGTTCTGGATCTTGCTGAGATACCACAATATACCACATTACACAAACTGGCAAACACCTTGGAAATATGAGCCTTGACTTCTGCTGACAGCTTATTTAACTGATTTCTTATGTGAAAATAGTCTAAGGGTCACCATACACATTACAATTCTACTGTATGTAGCACTACCCCCTTAGGAGTCGCTGAGTTTTTGGGTCCCCCTATAGTCCTTCACAGCCAGGCAACATGCATTTTCCTCCACACATTGCACACTGGAGACAGTAAACAGACCTTGAGCTTGTTTTTTATAGTTTTATTAAGGGATATTGAACTTGGGTAGGGTTGAGGGGTGTATGGGATGCCCAAGGAACTGTGAACATGAGGACAAACTCCTTACCAACTATGTACAAGTCCATAGACAAACAGTCTCTTCTTAGAGAGCTCTCCAGCTCTCCTGGTGTACCACCTCAGACCCCAGATAAATCCGCCTCTTCACCCAGTGCGGGAATCCCTGGGCAAGGGGAACCAGAAACTGCCAACTTGCCACAGCAGCCCCAGATGAGAAGCTAGTTGGGTTCTCAACCTGACTGCCCTCTCCCTTTATCCGGCCCAAGGGGTATCGGATTACTCAGTCCTCTTCTGTGAGGTTGTTGGGTTGGTGGCTGCCTTCAGGCCTTACACTGGACTGGCTCCTTCCCTGCTCCAAAGGTTGTCCTCTCTCAGGGGAAGGTGAAGGTGAGAGATCCTCCTTTACAGCTCCTGCCTACAATGTAAAGTCCATTGCTTGATGAAAAAAAGTGAGTTCATTATTTTAAAGTCTTTATCCTACACCTCCCAGGCTTTACACTCCAGCCTTCACTTCATCTTCCCCCTGACACTACTCCTACTGCTGATCAGGCTCATAGAAACTTCTAAAGCTTATAGAGCAGGGGGGAGGTACCAGGGAACTGACCTTCAGAGCCCTCAGTCCTTGCCCAGAGTAACCTGGCTGACTCATTCCAGGGTGATTCATCCCAGGCTGCTATTCAGCCTCTGCCTAAAAACCTGACTAGCTCCCTCTAGCTAAAGCTGAGGAGTGCTACATCTAAAACGTTTGAACATTCAGCTTTAGATTTACCAAACGTGTGATATATTAAAAAGTATTTAGGACCTATCTATACCATTCAATCTCCAGTATATCCAATCTGACAGGCCCTTACACTACATAGTTTTTTGTAATAACAAACATGTCATACTTACCTGCTCTGTGCAATAGTTTTGCACAGAGCAGCCCTGATCCTCTTTTTCTCAGGTCCCCCGCCAATGCTCCTGGCTCCTCTTCCTTGACTCGTGCCCCCAATAGCAAACTGCTTGTTATGGGGGCACCGGTGCATGCTCGCTCCCAAGCCCCGCTCTATGCATCCGTAAGACACATAGACTCATCCCCGCCCCCTGTTGTCTCCACTTTGCCTCAGTGGCTGTGATTGCCAGCGGTGGGAGCCAATGGGTCCTGCTGCTGTGTCTCAACCAATGAGGAGAGGGAGAGAGAACAAACAAGGCTCCCATGCACATCGCTGGATCGAGAGGGGGCTCCGTTGAGTATAAAGGAGGAGCTGTGGGGGAAGCAGCATATAGAAAGTTTTATTTAACTTCATACATAGAATGCATGAAGGTAAAAAACCTCCAGCCATTACAACCACTTTAAGAGTAATGCCAGCACCACGGTGATGTCATTATTGTCTTTATTCCATAGGTAGATTTTTTTACCCTTACATTTCTAAGCAAAATATTATTATGGGAACACTGTTGTTTACTCTGGTCCTTGCAGCTCTTTGTTGCTACCGTTAGGCTTATTGGCCTATTTTAGTTATATGACAGCTCCTATTGTACATTCTGTATTATGCATACTGTACATCTCTGCTAAATCTTAATGGATTTGTTCCTGAGAAATGTTGTTTGACTAGCATCATCAAAGGTACCGCAATAACATAGGGTGCTTTGGATGTTTGTGTTTTCTTTGGGATAATTTCACCTTACTGCCTGTCCTAGTGAAAAGCAAACAGGAAATCTCCCAAATGGGGACACTGACAACAATTGGACATGACAGAAGGTCTAACCCTTCCCCATTCCACCCAAAACCAAAAGGTTAGGTAAAAACAAAATTGTCTGTATTCCATTGTGTCTTTATGTATATATTAATCCAAACTTACAAAAAACCAAAAGAAATATTTGTAGTACTTGTTGAATATAATACTTGTTGAAATATTTGTACGTGTAACTGCTTTATATATTACAAAAGCAAATATTGAGTTTTTACATTATTAAAACAAGACCATTTTGCTTTGCTAATGATTGAGTCGTTTTACACCAAAACTTTGTGTGCTGGATATTTGTTATAATCCACGCATTTTTCACTATTCAGTAATGTCAAAAAAAAGAACTAAAACAGGCTACACTAATGGATTGTGACATAGTGGGGTTTATTTACTAAAGCTGGTTCACTCAGAATCTGGTGCACCTGTGCATGGTAGCCAATCAGCTTCTAACTTCAGCTTGTTCAATTAAGCTTTAGCAATAAGGCTCGGTTCACACTACTGTGTCTTGAAAGTTCTGCGACTTACGGTACAACTTTGCCAGGTGATTTCCTGGCGATTTGTTGGTGTCTTGAGTACGACTTTGCTGTGACTTGATGTGCAACTTTCATGCCATGCAACTTTTCCTGGGTAATCTTCCTTTAATGTTGATTCCAAGTCACATATACAGTGAGGAACAGAAGTATTTGAACACCCTGCGATTTTGAAAGTTCTCCCACTTAGAAATCATGGAGGGGTCTGAAATTCACATTGTAGGTGCATTCCCACTCTGAGAGACAGAATTTCAAAAAAATTTCAGGAAATCACATTGTTTGATTTTTAAAGAAGTTATTTGTCTTGCACTGCTGAACATAAGTATTTGAACACCTGAGAAAATCAGTGTTAATATTTGGTACAGAAGCCTTTGTTTGCAATTACAGAGGTCAAACGTTTCCTGTAGTTCTTGACCAGGTTTGCACACACTGCAACAGGGATTTTGGCCCACTCCTCCACACAGATCTCCTCTAGATCTGTCATGTTTTGGGGCTGTCAATGAGCAACACGAAGTTTCAGCTCCCTCCAAAGATGTTCTATTGGATTTAGGTCTGGAGACTGGCTAGGCCACTCCAGAACCTTGATATGCTTCTTACGGAGCCACTCCTTGGTTATCCTGGCTGTGTGCTTCGGGTCATTGTCATCTTGGAAGACCCAGCCACGACCCATCTTCAATGCTCTGACTGAGGGAAGGAGGTTGTTGCTCAAAATCTCACAATAAATGGCCCCATTCATCCTCTCCTTAATACAGTGCAGTCGTCCTGTCCCCTTCGCAGAAAAGCATCCGCAAAGCATGATGTTACCACCCCCATGCTTCACAGCAGGGATGGTGTTCTTGGGATGCAACTCATCCTTCTTTTTCCTCCAAACACGACGAGTAAAGTTTAGACCAAAATGTTCTACTTTGGTCTCATCTGACCACATGACTTTCTCCCATGCCTCCTCTGGATCATCCAGATGGTCATTGGCAAACTTCAGATGGGCCTGGACATGTGATGACTTGAGCAGGGGAACCTTCCGTGCAATGCATGATTTGAAACCATGACGGCGTAGTGTTCTACCGACAGTGACCTTTGAAATTGTGGTCCCAGCTCTCTTCATGTCATTGACCAGCTCCTCCCTTGTAGTTCTGGGCTGATTCCTCACCTTTCTTATCATCAGTGATACCCCACGAGGTGAGATCTTGCATGGAGCCCCAGTCCGAGGGAGACTGACAGTCGTCTTTAGCCTCTTCCATTTTCTAACAATTGCTCCAACAGTTGATCTATTTTCGCCAAGCTGCTTGGCAATTGCCCCGTAGCCTTTTCCAGCCTTGTGGAGGTCCACAATTTTGTCTCTGGTGTCTTTTGACAGCTCTTTGATCTTGCCCATGGTAGTAGTTGGCGTCTGACTGACTGTGGGGTGGACAGGTGTCTTTAAAGAGCTCAGACAGGTGCTACTAAGTTATATTAATGACTGGAGTAGAGGAGGACTTTTTAAAGGCACAGTAACAGGCCTTTGAGAGCCAGAATTCTTGCTGTTTCTTAGGTGTTCAAATACTTATGTTCAGCAGTTCAAGACAAATAAATTCTTGCTTGCAGGTGACTTCCAATAAATTCTATGGGCACAGGTCAGATAGAAGTCACTTTGAAGTAGTTCAGGAACATTATCTAAAGTCGGAGCGACTTCAGTAGTGCTAATTAAGACAGCTCTCAATGACTAACATGGGATTTCACATGTTATGCGATTTGGAGTTCCACAAGTCAGTTACCAAGTCGCGGCAGTGTGAAGTGAGCCTAAAACCTGAAAGCTGATTGGTTTCCATGCAGAAGTGCACAAGATTCTGAGTGAACCAGCTTTAGTAAATAAACCCCAGTGAGGGTAATGATCTAACCTTAACTCTCCAATCCACAGATCATTGTCCCTCAAGTTGCTGAGCAGACAAACTTTCACGCCCTACATTCTGCAGCCAGCCACAATTAGTAGGCAAAGAGTTCTATAAGTGTTTCCCCAAAAACCAATCACCTATATTACAAATTGGAGAGGCTATTATGTTTTGGCTAGGCAACTTAAAGGGTGATAATCTCTTTCTTGTGGGCATTATGGTAACTGTAATACAGTCAATTCATTTCTCTATCTTCCAGTCTGGAAATGTAGCCTATTTGCCTTTCCTAGAAATCTTATTTAAATGTTTATATTTTTATTTATCTTGAAGAACCAAGATTTAAAATGTTCTCCTTTGATTTCCCATTCACCACCCATTTACCTCTTTTAAATGCGTACATACATAAATAGTATACCACGAAACAGTATTACCTAGCAGGAAGCACACAGGTGTATGATTCATCCACATCAGTTTGGCTGGATCTAACACGTATTTGTCTATACATGATGAGGGGTGATAATAAATGCTTTTGACATTGGGAAATTTACATAGGGTTTTATTACAGCAAGGCTGATTGAGGATAAATAGGCTATGAAAGCTGACACCAACCTGGGAATATTCTAACACAAGTTCGAAGACTGCCAGCCCAGGCCTGCCTGACTCTTACAATTGGTAACTGGAGTTAGATGAACATGGTTTAGGTTTGGAAAACTGTACCTGGAAATGTCAATAGTTTGATTTCGGATTCTCTTTAGGGGCTAGTAAACTTAGGGGGTTCTTTATGAAAAAAACCCAAGTATAAAAAACAACAAATGAACAAAATTGTGTTGTCCAAGATAACCATTTAGATTCTTAATTCATGTTCCCAAAGGAACAAACAATGAAATCTGGTGATCACAATGGACAACAACTTTTTAGTTTTTTTCCTCCCTTTTTTTTGTTAATAAATACCTAATTTGAAAGTCATTGTTGCTTGAAAAAAAGTTATTTCCTTCTGTAAAAGTCTCAAGACTGATTGTAAAATAGGTCTTGGTCTGGATGGGAATTCATTCCCATGTACACATATACTGGCCATGCATTCAAAACAGAGATCTGACATTTACTAACAATTTGACCAGCACATGATCTATACATAAACACAAAAAGAAGAGTGTTTCTGTGAACATGGCGGTAATTACTACCTGGTACTATCCTTAAGGAGGAACAAGTTACTATTGGCTGACAAGCCTACAGTCAGTCTGGCATTTACTAACAATTTGAACACCACATGATATATCTATAAACACATGTAGATAAGTGTGTCTGTGTGTACTGCAGACATCAACTAGCAGCATTCTTACGAGGGATAATGGCATTGGTTGATAGACTTCTGTCTTCAGAGTCTCTGAGGAAGGCTATATACCTTATAGGCTTTCTAATTCCACATTGACTGTGTTGAATGTTGGATGCAGCTTTTGACAAAGTGTTTTGTATAAACGTTTTGTATAATTACATATAGCACAAGGTATTTTGGATGGTCATATGTGAAAGGATCTAATTGCTCAGAAACAAATGGTCATCCTTGAATGAATTTCTGTTGACATGCACTTCCATTATTACAAGTATGTCAAGCAGTGTCCGGTTTAATGTTTTTGATCAGGAGCATAGGATGAAGGATTGTGGTAGTCTCAACTATGTCTGGGGCTTCTGCTTCTACTGCTCATAGAAATAATATCCTCTACATCAGAGCTGTGCATGGAAGTTGATGATGGCTGGTATAGAGCACAGCGATGGTTCACTAGGCATCCACTGCACTTGGTCTTGTCAAAGTACATGAGTGCAGGGGAAGTGTCACTGTGCTCTGGGCTGGCCATCAGCAAATTCATTTCTTCATTGTTTCATGCAGACACAGGCCTCAAAAGTGGGAAATGGATGCTGTGAAGAGCAAAAGCACGCTACGATGGTGTACTTTTAACTGACTGTTGATAAGGTGAGCAGTTGCGAGGGTTTGGTTTGGGGTGGAGTGGGGTTAAGTTGGGTTAACAAGAGAAAGGCACATTAAAAGCTAATGGCCATTATTCAGTGCTCCTACTCCTTGACCTCTCTGCGGCCTTCGACACAGTCGACCACCCCCTCCTCCAAAAAAAACTACACTCCCTCAGCCTCAGAGATTCTACTCTCTCCTGGCTCTCATCCTACCTGTCACAACGCTCTTTCAGCGTTACCTATAATGCTACCACCTCCCCCTCACTCCCCCTCTCTGTTGGGGTCCCTCAAGGCTCTGTCCTCGGGCCCCTTCTCTTCTCCATCTACCCCTCCTCCCTTGGCCAACTCATACACTCTCACGGCTTCAACTACCACCTCTATGCCAATGACACACAAATCTATCTCTCAACCCCCCACCTCACCCCCTCGGTCTCCGTCCAAATCACACACCTACTGAGCGACATATCAGACTGGATGTCGCTCCACTTCCTTAAACTGAACCTCTCCAAAACCGAGTTTCTTGTCTTCCCCCCAGCCCGAACACCACCCCCCATTGACTTCTCCATCACATCCAACAACGCCACCATCAAACCCGCCCCGCAGGCCAGAGTACTTGGTGTCATTCTGGACTCCAACCTATCCAACCAGCTCATCCACTCCCTCATCATATCACAACTCGACTACTGCAACTCCCTCCTCACTGGCCTGCCTCGCCACTGGCTATCCCCACTTCAGTCGATCCTGAATATGGCTGCCAGACTCATTCACCTTTCCAACTGCTCCATCTTCACCACCCCCCTCTGCCAATCCCTCCACTGGCTTCCGATTGCGCAACGGATCAAATTCAAAATCCTAACACTGACGTACAAAGCTGTCCACCATACTGCCCCGTACTACATCACTGACCTAATATCCGAGTACCGCCCAGCACGCACACTCCGCTCCTCACAAGACCTCCTTCTCTCTAGTTCCCTGGTCTCCTCCTCCCATGCCCGCCTCCAGGACTTCTCCAGGGTGTCACCCATCCTCTGGAACTTCCTGCCCCAACCCATCAGATTATCACCTACTCTCCTCTCCTTTAGGCACACCCTGAAAACCCATCTCTTCAGGGAAGCCTACCCCACCCCCTGCTAACCTGCCGACCTCCTCCACTCTTCCTACCACTCCATCCCCCACAGCTATCTCCTCCTGTACCACTATCCCCTCCCTCCTAGATTGTAAGCTCGAAAGAGCAGGGCCCTCGATCCCCTCATGTTTTGCATTGAATTGGTATTGTTCTGTCACATTTTCTGTCCCCCTTTGTAATGTACAGCGCTGAGCGAAGCATTGGCGCTTTATAAATACTGTATAATAATAATAATTAAAATAAGGAGTACAGTACTAGACTCCAGCATCTATTCCATCTGCTGAGAACTGTCCTGTTATGAAACAGTTATTTCTGAGCATTAGCGCACTTATCAGACCTTGCAGGATCTAATTATCAATTGTTAAAAGCACTTATTATCTACTTTTTACACTGGAGATGGATTACTTCAATTAAAGACAAATACTGCATTTTCCTTGACCAAGTTTCTTTTTCCTGGAAAAGTAAAACTCATTCCTGTGATTAGCTGAGCTAGAGAGATGCTCACAGTAAATCTTTACATATCAATTACAACCTGTCATTTTCATTAACTGCTGTTACCATCCATGTCTCATCCATGCCTTTTCATATATTTTACCATTCTGTGTGTTACAAATATGATGTTTATGTTTTAACCACTTGCCCTCCTGAGGATTTACCCCCCTTCCTGACCAGGCCATTTTTTGCGTTATGGCGCTGCGTTAATTTAACTGACAATTGTGCGGTCATGCAATGCTGCACCCAAATTAAATTTATTTCCTTTTTTCCCCACGAACTGATCTTTCTTTCGGTGGTATTTGACTGCCTGTCCTTTTTTTATTTTTTGTGCTATAAAAAAAAAGACCGATAATTTTAAGAAAAAAACAATATTTTTTACTTTTTGCTATTAAACATGTCCAGTGAAAAAATTTTAAAAATCTAATTTCGTCTTAAATTTACGCCAAAATGTATTCTGCTACATGTCTTTGCTAAAAAAATCCCAATACGTGTAAATTAATTGGTTTACGTGAAAGTTATAGCGTTTACAAATGGCGGTATATATACAGGATTTATTTTTTTCTACAAGTAATGGCAGCGATCAGCGACTTATAGCAAGACTGCGGGACTGCAGCGGGCATACTGACACTGGGAGGAACTCGCTTGGTGTCACTGACATCCCCAGTGACACCAATACAGTGATCAGTGCTTAAAAAAAAGCACTGACACTGTACTAATGGCACTGGGCAGGAAGGGGTTAACATGTGGGGCAATCAAAAGATTAACTGTGTGCTGGGAGTGTTTTACTGGGGGACGGTGTGTTGGTGCTTCACTGTAAGCACACTGCTCTGGATGGCTGTGCTGTGCACAGCTATCCAGAGCAGTGTGCCCAAGCTGACAGGGAGGAGGACTATTAGTAAACAATGCAGCCCTCCTCCCCGTCGGTGATTGTCGGTAATCACCGGGCGCCAGTGGGTAATCAATGGCTGGGACCCAGTGATTGCCTGCCGCGGCAATGTACGGCTGCGCAGCTAAGGCACGCACGCGGTTCACGCATGCCCCCTACCCGAAAATACTAAATCACGTATATATATATGTGATTTTGCGTACCCCTGCCACCCTGTAGCAGTATTTCTGCTATAGGGCAATGGGGAAGCCATTAAAGGATAAGTTCACCTTTACAAAAAAAAAATAATAAATGCACTTTTTTGCAGGAAAAAAAATATGCATTTTTTTGTAAGGGACCTGTAATGCATGCCACCCACAATCAGCAGCTCATGGAAGTAATGCCACGGTCCTGTAGACTGTCTGTGTATCTGTCCGCCTGTACCTCCAATATGGGCAGGCAGTTGCTACACACTGACAGGAAACTTAATGAATTACCTAGAGCACTCAACAGCGCTCAGGTAGTTAATTAAAGTGGAGTTCCACTCACTGTGTAAAAAATAAAAGTCAGCAGCTACAAAAACTGTAGCTGCTGACTTTTAAAAAACAGCCACTCACCTGTCCCATGATCCCACGTTGCCCCCAGCTGCAGCCCGTTTCACCGGTTGTCCTGTATTCCGTATTCCAGGTGTCGGCATCTTCAGTGTGGGCACCTGGCTGTGACAGGTTGTGGCTTCACAGCCAGGTGCCCACTGCGCATGCGCAAGTAGTGCTGCGCCTCCTGAATGGCCCCGTCGTCTTCTGGGACCTGTCACGTGTCCCACAAGACTTCAGGGAGGAAGGGTAGGAGGACAACTTCCGTTTCCAATCGCCTAGGCAATCTCAGCGGAAGTGCCAAAGGTTCCAATACTTAATGGGGAGCGGGGGAACAATCTTTAAAGCGGAACTTCCCCTTTTGGGTGGAACTCTGCTTTAAGGACTACAAGCCAACAGGACTTGTAGTTTCTTCCTATACACAGAACACTGTAAATGGATGACGCGGCACGGCGGGTGTGTGAGGGGTGCGGCGTCAGACCCCCAGCCCTTCTCAGCAACTTGTGACCGAAGGACTAGCCAATCTAAAACTGCGCTGTCACGTGCGGAACAATGCCACGCTCAGCTGCACCCTGCACAAAGATTTTCCAGCTCACTGGACCACAATCTATGTGCCGCAGTCTGAGAGCGATTGTTACTGGGTCAGGGTAATTACGCAATTATCCCTTCACACTACCACCTTTTTGTACGGAGAAGGAGGAAACTCGCCAATCTTTGCAGTAACACTATGATGTTTGAAAAAGCGTCTGTATACACACTGTCACCGCAGGCAGATGTATGCAGACGTTTAAAACACACAGTAGTGACAGGGATTCTTAGTTTGCATTAAAGAGCTTTAGAAACAATTCAGCACTTTTCAGAAAATAGGATTTATTGCTAAAAAGGTCAAAATGGTACAATAAAAATATTTACAGAAAAAGATGTAGCCAATATATACATATAAATACAGAGAGCAATAACACAGCAGAGAGATAACAGAAAGAAGTTTAGAAAGGTAGAATACTTTCCAGAGTACTGGATTTAAGCAGATTCAAGGGTCCTGAGGCAAAAGGGTATGGTTTCTCCCAAAGTTGTTTCCTGACAGCCACAGCCCCTTTTCTAGTCCCCCAGCAGGGGGTGTCTCTGAAGCCAAGGGCCAATCGCCTCATGTGGGGAGAGGGTGTAGGCGAAGACCCAGGCTAGTACCAAAAATCCCTCCCAAGTTATACCATGGTCAATCACCTTCCATAGGTACATGTAGCATCCTATCCACTGGTAGGATAATATGCAGAATGATATTCTGAACGTCCAGACACCAAATATGACATATTTGCTTGGGACGGTTAAGGCGATATCGCTTTCTGCTCTCGGGTAGACGTAATCTAGGGATGTAAAGTATCAGGTGACTCGCATTAAACTGATCTGTCTGAATATATGTTTTATTTCATTGTATGTATTTCCTGTGAGAAGTTATGAAATTATATGAAAAGTGGTTTCCAAATGAGATGTATGTTTTACTGCTATTCCGGAATGCTTTCAAGTCCAGTGACTGGCGGGTTTATAGCTTTACGATCAGCTCGAAGCAAGAGTCTGCCAGACGCACTGGAATCATCTAATTGGGTTTACAACCAAGTGATGACTAACCATTTGGAAACTCGGGCACTGCCCGAGGGCCCGGGGTCAGTAGGATGCCCCATGAGATGCCCCGGTACCTTTTTCATAGGCTTTTTTGAGTTTGGGTAAGGACACAGGGGCCCCATGATCCCCTATTGCCCGGGGGCCCCATGAGTTGTCAGTCCGCCCCTGTTTACAACCATGAAGTGTATCCAGCTGTGCCCGATGCACTCCTGAACTCAGCCACACTAGACCACATGCCATTCAACAGGAAAGGAGGGGGGGACTGATTTGGAGTGAGAATGACACAAGATAGAGGATCTTTAGCAACATGGATGTCCGCGTCCATATCTGTACGTACAATTGCTACAGGGTGGAACCCTTTTTTATATTGTGACAGCTAAGGGAGAAAAAGATCCCCTGCTAGCTGTCAAAATGGGGGATCAGGGGGAGTGGAGGCCAATGCATCTGTAACATATTACATGTTACACCCTGCATATGGGTATAACATGTTACAAAAGGTGAACTTATCCTTTAAGGTTAACAGAAATATGACTGTGGACTTGAGAGCCTTTCATTACTGATATCATTACTATAGAGTCTCATAGTATTCTTCCTGGCTATGATTACATCCTTGTACAGGGGTATAATTGCAGATCATAACATATGACCACCTCGTATTGTATTGGAATTGGAAGTGCAATGCATAGAAATTCGAAATACAATGGAAATGTCTAAGAATCTGAATGGTAATTTTTACATAAGTATTTTTAGTGTAATTGGTGGACTGGTTATTGGCTTTAGAATTGTTCTTCACAGTGCAGTGCTCCTTTCTAACTATTTCTACCCATAACAAATGCTCTGTGCATTCTTCCTTTTACTCCATTACATTTAGTCACTCTTTTATGAATGTTTTTACAATCCTTAACTTTGCAATGTTCTTATTGCCCTGCCCTTTGTGTCAAAGTTTGCTGGTTGCTAAGACTGATCTATCAACACATGTAGTCCCTATGATGACAGACAAAATGGCTTCTGGAATCAATATTACCCGATTGTAATTACCAGTCATCCATATATGCTAGAGTTCATAAACACTGGAGTGTAGGCAGGATTTTTTAACTTAACATTAGGCTTGTACCATATGTAAACTACATTTTAAATAATGTGAATATTATATCTTATCAGGTATCATTTATATAATTTAGAAAGCCAAGATACACTAGATATTACACATCCATTAAATTGGTAATTTATAGGGTATATTCATGTTTTATTTTCTATGCCAGCACAGCTTTATAAAATACTGAATGACCAAAATACAATCTAGCAGCTAAACAGCTTTTTCTTTTTTCCCAGTATTTTTCCATGCTTTTTATGATCTCATACACTCGGTAATCATGTCACCTTTAAAAAGACACTCATGTGTTTCTTGTAAAGTACTTAAGTCTGTATAGTCAAATCAGTTCCTAACTAATTTTAATCGTTCTTGGAAAGAGAAAAACATATCAAGGCATTAAATTGTTTTCATTAGATTCTTTTCTGGAAAAAGTTACACCCATTTTACTTTCCTCTTGAATGCTTTACTTAGAATGTTCCTACAAATTATTCCTAAAGTTTCAGGTGCTTAAAAAAAATACTAAACTTTAACTATAGTGCCTTTATATCTAGTTTAGGGTTTGATTAGCAGCTGCACAACCTTTTCTAATGCCAAGAGAAGTCAAATTATAGCATTCCCAATATGCAACGTCTTTAATTGCAAATGCAGAGGCTTACATTTAGAGAACTTCAGAGAAAATATTACATTTATTAATAAAGAGTATTGTTTACTTGTGTTTGTTTTTCATTTTAAATCAATTATTATGTTTATAGAATATAAATAAGACACTATAAAGTAATTTGACTAGCGCACAATCATCAGCTTACCTGTGATACATTTAAATGCAGCATCACATTAAATGAAATTATGTTTCACATGCAAAATTTGAAATGAAAAAGAATCAGTACCACATATGAAAAAGCAAAACTGTACAAAGACTAAACTTGATGACGTAATGTGAAAATAGACGTTGTATTCACAATTGGCAGAATGGTGGACAGTTTTCAGATTACAGAAGAGGGCAGAAGCATGGAAGGGTGCATGTTTTTTTTGCATTCTTTCATCCTTCTGCATAGGATTTAAGATCTCAGATTCCTCTCCCATCATCCACCAATAACAAGACAGATGCTTACCTTGGACTGGAGCATAGCGATGTTCTTGATGTTTGAGTGGAATGTAAGTTCGATTTGAACATTGGCCGTTCGTGTGTTCGGTGCAATGTCAGGTGCAATGTTTTGGCCAGTCACAGCACAACTGAGAGAAGCTAGCTGTGACGTGACTGCTAGCTCTGCCCAATTGTTTACATCTTACCGGCAATTGTCAGGTAGCGGCGCATGTGGACGGGTCGGCTGGTGTCGGGTTTTTTTATATTTTGGCGAGGTGGCGGCAGTGCGACAATGCTGGATGCTGTGATTGATGATGGATTACAACGATGAAACCGTTTTTTTAACATTTTTTTTTTTCTTAGAAAGGACTATTTATTCACATTTTACACTTTTTTGGTGAATGGGTAGGGGTACCCCATACTCATTCACAAGGGGGGGCTTCTAGATTCCAATACGACACCCTCCACAGACCCCCACAACCACAGACCAGGGTTGTGGGGAAGAGGCCTTTGTCCCCATCAACATGGGGACAAGGTGCTTTTGGGGGGGAGCCCCCTACCCAAAAGCAGCCCCCCATGTTGAGGATATGTGGTCTGGTACGGTTCAGGAGGGGGGGCCCGCTCACCCTCCCCCTTTCCTGGCCTGCCAGACCTGTGCTTGGATCAAGCATCTGGTAGGAATTTAGGGGCACCCCATGCTTTTTTTTCCTCCCATTTTTTGGGGGTGGGGTTCCCCCTAAAAGCCCTACCAGGCCCTTTTATAGGAGGTGGGGGTTCCTTTAAAGGTCCTACCAGGCCTACAGGGCCTGGTAGGGCTTTTAGGGGAAACCCCATGCACGTTTTTAAAAAACATTTTTACTGTGGGGTCCCCCCTAACCTTGGATTTGGGGGGGAACCCCACACTATTTTTCTTTTTTTATATACCAGTCCTGACATTTAAAGGAATTTGTTGGTTTTTTTTTTTAGCAATGCAAAATGACTGCCTCTTTAAAAACAGTACTTTCTGAGTTTTTCCTCCACTGATTCATGTCTCTCAGGGCAGTACCCGAGTCCCCTTACCCCTTTTATGGCCAATATCTTGCATATAAACCTTCAAAATGGGCACTTTTGAATTTACAAGTTCAAGTCCCATAAACTTTCATTAACTTCGTTAGGTTCAAATGTTCGACCGCAATCCAAACGGGGGTGTTCAGCCCATCACTACTGGAGCACAAACAGAAGTTTACCTGTGACACATTTAAATGCAGTATTGCATTAAATGAAATTATGTTTCACATACAAAAATTTGAGATGAAGTAACAGGATCAGTACCACATAGGAAAAGCAGAATTGTACAATGACTAAACTTGATGACATAATGTGAAAACATACTGTCCTTATAATTCCTCTCCTGTCAGCCATCAAAAATAATTCACTGGAGACAGCTCATCAGTACGTATGCAAATTAATGGCTGTACTACAAACTTTGCAACATTAACATTTAATGATTATGTTTGTTGAATTGCATTATGAGTATTATTGTTTATTTACATCAATAAATAAAAACATGCAAATATTTATTGAGAGCAGCCAAATGGCAAATTAATAGCAATTTGTTACATCAATGTATAACGATAATGCAAAACACATGTAAATTTGATCAAATGAAGATTAGTAAATTACATGGCATGAATATCTATAATTGCACAGTTTACTGATGGAAATCCAAACATTGCAGAATGTGTGAGTATACAGGTATTGCCAGCAAGGAATATACTGTATGTTGAGGGTTATTACTATATATCAAGGGTATTGAAAAAAAAGGGTCGGGGACTTCGTGTTTTCTTGCGGGTAGTGCAACCCATTGAAATGAATGGGCTGATCTATCCACAATGTGTGTGCCAAATGCACATGTACAGATCTAAGCCTGTTCTTACATCAGTGTCCTCAATCCGAACTGCACATCACAGTTCCCTCCTTATTCACAGCAAGATCCCCTCTTGATGAGTCTCCTCAGCTCCCTCTTTACATCACCCCCCCTCCTCCCCTTTCACAGTAGTGTACTCACACTTCCTTGACATCACCCCCCCAACAGTACTCTCCCCTTCACTGCAGAGTACTCTTCCATTTTTTACATCATTTCCCCACATTACTGTCCTCAGCCCCCCCTTATTACTGTCTTGAGCCTCCCCCCACATTACTGCCCTCAGCCCCCACATTACTATCCGCAGCCCCCCCACATTACTGTCCTCAGCCCCCACAGTACTGTCCTCAGCCCTCACAGTACTGTCCACAGCCCCCCTCCCCCCATATTACTGTCTTCAGTCCCCCCACATTACAGTTCTCAACCCCCCCACTTTAATGTCCTCAACCTCCACACACCACATTCCTTAGACCCCACATTACTGTCCTCAGCACCCCCCCCCCACATTACTGTTCTCAGCCCCCCCCCCCACTTAATGTCCTCAGCTCCCCACCAACATTACTGTTCTAAGCCCTCCCACATTCAGTCTTCGGCTCATTTTCACATCAGCCCCCCTTTACACTAATGTCCTTAGCCCCTTTAACTTCACCCCCCCCCACTATCCTACCTTACACAGACAGTGATTGACAGACAGTGCTTGATTGCTAGGACTGCCCTTCATCCTAGCAACCAGTCACCTGCTTGTTAACCTCAGGCAGCTCCCGCCCTCCATTCAGAACTATCCTGCCTCCCGCTGTCAGCTCTGTGAGACTGGGGGAAGAAAAGGCTCCAAAATGTTGGGACCACATGGGTCCAGATGGGACAGTGACTTGGTCCGCATCTGGACCCCGGTCTGCCATTTAGTGATGCATGCTATATATGATGAGACCCCATGACAATATTGTTATAGGGTTTTCTATCTCTTAAAATCTATCCCATTATTGTGAACTGTACCACTTAAAAAAAACAGCAAGCACTCTAGTACGCTAAATGGTTTTATAGAAATCATATAGTGCTAGTTGATCAGTATATACTTACATGCATCAGAACCAGCAGTGGATTATTCCTTGACATTCTCACATCCATTGAAGGGCTACAATCCCTGCCTAGGTCCTGATGACATCATGAGCATGGTGGAGAGGCGGCTGTGGGAACCTGGCGGGGGGGATGCAAAGGATCCTGCAAGAGCAGAGGTCTGATGCCTGCTGTAACCCCTCACACTATGGTTTAGACCTGGATATGACTTTCCTCTATTTAGCTGTCAATTAATACACAGTGAATACGTGGCTGCATGCTCAGATAAGGGTCTGTATAGATTTTGGGGTGACCAAAGGGCTTGGTATGGATGGGAGGGGGGACCCACGGCGTTTTTTAATTTTTTTTATTTGCGGCAATTCTTTTTACATTCAGCTGTCAGCAGGAAACCCCGCTGACAACTGAAACATTAAAGAATGTTTTCACTACTAAAATACCACATGAATTAATAATATAACTCATGCGGTATTTTAGTAGATGTGCAGTATCTTGCCACTTAATCAGATGTGGTAGGAAGTGAATTTTCCCTGTTCGAAGTTAGCAGTCAAATTTTTATTAGGTCGAATGTTCGACCACAAACCAAACAGGGGGATGTCTGGTCCATAACTATTCTATGTGTTATTGTTGTTATTATTTTTATTATTTTGATGTGCCTTCAAGACATTGTTGACCCCTGGTGACCATTTGGATAATCTTTCACCAGAATGATCCATCTTCTATTTGGATCTTAACAATAACATGGACTTTCTGTTACATCCATTGTATTGCTGGTCATCTTATTTGTCACACATACTGTACATATTATTCTTATTATTAAAATTCTTATTTTTAAATTTTGTGCCTTCAAGGTGACCTGGTGACCACTTGGATAGTCTTTCCTTTGAAAGAACTGTCTTCTATTTGGATCTTCATAACAAATTATTTGTACTTTCTGTTAAAATCAATCGTATCTAGTTGTCCTCTTTTTCTCCCTTCAACTTTCTCAAGCATACTATTGTCTTTTTGAGTAAGTTGGATCTTCTCATAATATGTCCAAAATAGGAACATGTCAGTCTAGTCTTTTGGGCTTCTAGGGTAAAGAAGGGCTTGAATTGTTAAAGGATCCATTTGTTTGTTTTACCCACTACATAAGATTTCTTTGCCAACACAAATTCAAAAGTATCAATTCTTTTTTTGTGCTGCCTCATCATTGTCCAGTTTTCACATCCGCAGGGAGTGGACAATTGTGATCTTTGTTTTTATTGACTCACCAGTACATACTGTATGTGGCAGGTATATAATGCCTCACATATTCATTTGTTCATTTCTTCCTATCTTTGTCACCATCTAGACTAAGCTACAGCAAATATTCCTAAATATTATTGACAATGTGAATACAGTGTGTTTTTGTGTACCTTGATAGAGACTGAAATAATTTCCCAGCATGCACCACAAATTTGTGGCTGCCTGCAATTTCTGGCTAATCCTGCCTAAATACAGATATCATGAGATGTTTGCTGTGTGGCTACAAAGAGTTCTTACTGCATTTTGTTACTGGAGGCTATACTTTGCCTAACTTAAAGTATAAGTGTGACTGGAGTGACTTTAGGTGGGGGGCCCATGGAACACAGCTCACTTTGGAGAGGTGGGGAGACCCCTGTCTCAGCTCCCCATATCCCTCTTATGTGTAAGTCACTCTGTGTCTCTTAGGGGTACAGGGTGACTAATGGACGCTGAGAACGCGGTTGGAATTACTTCAGATGTGACAGTAATATTTATCAGCTATATGAAGACTATTCCTGGTTGCTGATTCTGAACTAGACGTATGGATTGAAGGAGCCGGACCATCTGCTATTTAGTAAGATCCTAATTCATCCAACCATTGTCTAGGTTTAAATTCCTATTCACCTTTTGTTTTGATCACCTAGCTAGCTAATCTAATTAACTTACTGTTTAGAGTGTTAAGTCTATTTCTGTATATAGCTATGTTTGCATATGATCATGTGAACAGTCTCAGAGTGTATTGAATAAAAAGGTTGTTTGAGTTTAAAGTAAAGTGTTCCATGTTTATACGGTCTGGTGCTATCTCGTCTTGTTTGGTCAGCGGTGGGGTCCGTGGATCTGTGTTTGGACAGGGAAGCGGGAGTCTAACGGTAATACCCTAGTGCATCGGGGTCCAGTTCCGTTACAATAAGTAAACCAAAATACATTTTTTTACCTTTTGGATAGAGTAAGGAAGGATTATAACCCCTGTCAGTTTTTTTGCCATCTGTGTCCCATAGGGGAGTGAAGGGAAAACCTTCCCTTACTGTCCCATAGCCAAAACAGGGAGTGAGAGGCAATGCCTCCAAAGTGAGGAAATCCTGGCGTGACACCATTGTCACCAAAATTAGTGTCCCCACTGGATGATTTTCCATCTATTACTGTTCTGATGTCACCCCTAAATTTGGGATTTTCTTTTACTTCCACTTTCAATGATAACAGTAAACAGAACAGATAGAGAAGGTAAAACTCCCTAACGGGGACACAGCAATAAAAACTGAGAGGTACTCCGATCCCTCTCCACTCTATCCAAAATTAAAAAAAAAAGTTTTGCCTTTACTTTAAAAGATTAGCCATGAGATATTTTCACTGGATTGGGAAAAGGGGGGTCAGTGTGCGGATATAAACTAGAATGTCAGGCCCCAGTAAGAAATGGAAACGAAATCAAGGAAGGGCATCATTTAATAGCTAATAAATGTAATGACAGGAATTGTTTACTGCCTGTTGTTTTAAAATATAGTACAGGTTAATTTTAAAGCAATATGCAAGTCTTTACTGCAAATCTATGGATTTATACACATGTAGCCACCCTGTCCAAAGCAGGAGGGGCTATTTGATTTTAGTTCAGCTGGGCAGTACCTAGCCTAAGCTAAATTGATAGTTTTCTGTTCATTTGCTCTTCTCTAAACCCAGTGTTCTTGTTCACTGCTGCCTGGTGTAAGGAAGTATCCCCATTATAAGTTCAAGAAGATGCAATAATTAGTTATAAATATAAACATCTCCCTGGCCAAAAACTATGAAGATTATTGCCAGTGGTGATGGCCGGAGGATTATATAAATGTTTGGGGTGACTTTGTGAGCTCTGTCTTGCCTCCCAGGCTTTGTCTGGGGATGGCATGTTTAATGCTGCTCTGACCTCCCAAACTGAAGCTGGATTATAGCTGAAACCCTACAAGAGGTCTGTTGACTCATTCAGGGAGTTTAAGTGCTGTGACTGCTCTACAGTCTAGGTCTAATGAATAATAAAGTGTGCTGGTCTTGGCTTAAGGGTCTTGTTTTGTATTGGGCATGAGTAGTGTCTGTAGTTTTGGGATTGTTCTCTGGATATATCTAGGGAATAAAAATGTTTCTTTGGTGCTGAGTTAGCTTACTTACTAGTTTTATAGTGACTGGTACCCAGTTATTGGCACCTCACAAGCCAAGGAATTAAATTTGAAGATGAGATATTATCCCCTCTGACATCTGGGGGTCCATAACAGCCTCTAGGGTGTAAGGGGGTGCTACATACCATTTACAGTGTACAGCCAGTGTCAGGGATCCCCTCGATCCCCGCCGCGATGGTCCCGGCGCAGGCGCACTGCACCGCCCTGTGCAGGGACACGGGCACTAGGTCCGGGCCGGCCGCGGCGTTCGAGTTCGCTCATGCGCAGTAGAAGCCGCGGCCGCCCGCTGGGCACCAATGGCAGCGCAGGGCGGGATATTTAATTGTCCCTGAGCTGTCATTTCGGTGCCTTCTGGTCTTACCTGTTTCCTGTGAATCTGAACCTGTGCCTTGTAAGTTATTTCACCCGGATTGTTCTTGACCTGCTGATTTCTCCTGCCCAGACCCTTGCTTTGCCTGACCTGTCTTCCTGGATGCCCCTCATTAGATCTGACCTACTGTTGCTGACCTGGCGTGTGACCCGACGATTCTCTGCCCGCTCCCTTGTACCTTACCGTCCTCTACGTTACCAACTCGGCCTGTCTGACTTCGCACTTGCTCAGCCATCCATCCATCCCATCGGGGTCACCCGACCTCCTCACATCTGGCTCTCCCTGGTTGGAGCCCCTGGCGAACACCCCTACCACTGACAGGTGTGCTCAGTAGTGGCGACCTGGTCCCGGGGTACTACAAGTCCATCCTCACCATCAGGGGCTCTGGTGAACAAGTACCCTGGGGCTTAGACTCCGTGCTCTGGGCACGCCTGACCAGTGGAGTGCTAGTGGTGCCGCTCGGCGGTCCCTCACAGTACCAGAAGGCCATGACTGAGCCTCGAGGAGGACCCTCCCCGATGGAGGAGGTTTGCAGGCACCTGGCTACCCTGACGCAAGCAGTAAACATGTTACAGGACAGATGTTTGCAGATTGAGAATCGGTTTCAGGTCTGCACCATATCTGCTCCTGTTTCACAGGCCCCGGCTCCTGCACCCCCAGTCGCAGCAGCCCACGAGCCGGCTCCTGGGCCTTCCGCATCACTCCCTATGGCGGAACCCCGAGTACCCTTACCCGAGAGCTTCCACGGGGATCGCACACGCTTCCGGTCATTCCGTGACTCCTGTCTGCTCTATTTTGAACTGCAACCATGGACTCTTTTGACAGAATCGGTGAAAGTGGGGTTTATTATCTCCCTGTTGCAGGGTGAACCCCAAGACTGGGCCCACCGACTAAGGGGAAATAATGACCCCCATCTGGTTACGGTTGACAACTTTTTTAATGCTATGGCCATCTTATACGATGATCCACAACGGGCGGCCTCGGCCGAGGCCACATTATACGCACTCCGACAAGGTCGGCGAGCGGCTGAGGAATACGCCTCTGACTTTAGGCGTTGGATGGGAGACACTCGCTGGAACAAGTTTGCGCTTTTGCACCAGTTCTGTATGGGCCTATCTGAGGCTCTGAAAGATGAGCTCGCCCGGGTGGAGGTGCCCGAGACATTAGAGGACTTTATTGCACTCACCATTAAAATTGACCGTAGGCTACGGGAGCGCAGATTGGAGAGGTCTGGTCAGGGTCGCGGAAATACCTGGGGGTCATTCCAAGGATCCAGTCAAAATACTAGGCCAAACATCCAGAACCTGCCGTCTGAAGATGCTCCCGAACCCATGGAGCTAGGCCTGGCATGGCCTAAACTACCGCCAGAGGAACGCCAGCGCAGACGCTCCCAGAACCTGTGTCTCTACTGCGGTGAAGCTGGTCACATGGTACGTTCCTGCCCGCAGAAACTGAGTAAGTTCACCTCATCTTCTTTATCTATTGGCAATATGAATCCGTCCCAATACTTAGTTGTCCCCCTCTCCTTTCAGCTTTCAGAAAGGACCGTGGAGGTGACGGCCATAGTTGATTCGGGGGCATGCAGCTGTTTTGTGGATATCAATTTTGCTCACCGGCAGGGTATCCCCCTCCGTCCAAAGGAGAAGGGGTTTCACATCTTTTTGGCTGATGGTTCCCGGATAAAGTCAGGGGTGGTTAACTAGGAGACCCCTTCCATTGTGACTTCCATTGCCGGTCAGCACCGGGAGCTCCTCCGCCTGGACGCTATTGCATCACCCCTTTTCCCAGTCATTCTGGGGCTCCCATGGTTGCGGGCCCATAACCCCCAAATTGACTGGGAGACTGGGGTTGTCTCGTTCCCTTCCCCATACTGTCGGGAACTGTGCCGAACTTCGGGCCCGGAGGTCCCCCAGGTCCTCCTGTGCTCTGAAGGGGATGCCAGCCTAAAACAAGTGATTCCTGCAGCCTATCATAAGTTTCTTGATGTGTTCAGTGAATGGGGAGCAGATACTCTACCCCCCCACCGCCCATATGACTGTCCTATTGATCTGTTACCCGGTTCTGAAATTCCCTTCGGGCGAATTTTTCCCCTTTCTGAGCTAGAATTAGGGGCCCTGAAGCATTATATTGAGGACAGCCTCCGGAAGGGATTCATCCGTCCCTCCACTTCCCCAGCAGGTGCAGGGATCTTTTTTG
Source organism: Staurois parvus (assembly GCF_062004578.1). Lineage (NCBI taxonomy): Eukaryota > Metazoa > Chordata > Amphibia > Anura > Ranidae > Staurois > Staurois parvus. Next base: position 5,441,685 of record NW_028317867.1, on the reverse strand, counting down.
TAGAAAAGAAAGACAAGACTTTGAGGCCATGTATTGACTATCGGGAACTGAATAGGGTCAAAATCAAAAATCGTTACCCATTACCACTGGTACCAGAATTATTCCAGAGCTTAAAGGCTGCAGTAGTATTTACCAAACTGGACTTAAGGGGAGCCTACAACTTGGTTCGCATAAGGGAGGGGGATGAGTGGAAAACGGCCTTCCGCACCCGTTTCGGCCATTTCGAATACCTGGTCATGCCTTTCGGGTTGTGCAATGCGCCGGCCACCTTCCAGCACTTTGTAAACGACATCTTTAGGGACTTCCTGGATATCTTTGTCATCGTCTACTTAGACGACATTTTGATTTTCTCATACTCCCTGGGGGAGCACAGGGTACATGTAACAAAGGTGTTGGGGCGGTTGCGGCAGCATGGGTTGTACGCTAAAGCAGAGAAATGTTGCTTTGAACAGGCTAGCGTTACATTTCTGGGTCTGATTATTTCCACCACGGGGGTCGCAATGGACCCTCAGAAGGTCTCTGCAATCCTATATTGCCCTGAACCCACGGACAGGAAAAGCGTCCAACGTTTTATCGGGTTCGCAAACTTCTACCGGAAGTTCATCAAGAACTTCTCGGGTCTGGTCTCCCCCATCACTCAGTTAACCAAGCTTGGGACGTGATTCAGATGGACGCCAGAGGCACAAGAAGCTTTTGAAGCATTAAAGAAGTTATTTACCTCGGCACCCATTCTGGGTCATCCTGACGCCTCCCTGCCCTACATCTTAGAAGTAGATGCGTCAGAAAACGCGGTTGGCTCCATTCTTTCCCAACGAAAGGGCGCCAAGGAATTACTTCACCCAGTAGCATTCTTCTCACGGAAACTTACCCCTGCGGAGAAGAATTACGACATTGGGGATCGAGAACTACTGGCTATCAAGACCGCATTAGAAGAATGGAGGTACCTGCTGGAAGGTGCCTCACACCCCATCCTGATATTCACGGACCACAAGAACCTGGAATTTCTGAGGACCGCCAAACGTTTGCGCCCACGACAAGCAAGGTGGGCATTGTTTTTCTCGAGGTTCCAGTTCCACATCACATACAGGCCGGGATCAAAAAACACGAAGCCGGACGCGTTGTCACGCATGTACGAGGACGCCAAGGAGATCCCAGTACCTGACACTATTCTGCTTGCAGGAAACTTCTTGGCCCTCCAGACGAACCTTCGCTCCGAGATAATGAGAGCGTCCACAGCCATGTCTACCTCCGATGGGGCGCCCCTCCAGAACAAGGGGGGACTCCTATGGAGGGAGGACCGGATTGTGGTGCCGGAGGAAGCCCAAACCCTAGTCTTGGGACATTGCCATGACCACCCGATGGCAGGACATTTTGGCCCGGTCAAGACCTTGGAACTTCTCCGACGTTCCTTCTGGTGGCCGGACATGGCCAAGGATTTTAAGAGTTACGTGGGCTCCTGTGTCATCTGCCAGCGGAACAAGCCTTCAAGAAATAAGGCGTGGGGCCTGCTACGTCCATTACCCATCCCTGAACGGCCCTGGCAGAAGATCTCTATGGACTTCATAGTCGAGCTTCCACCTTCACTGGACCACACAGCAATTCTCGTGGTCGTGGACCATTTATCCAAGATGGCCCATTTCATTCGTTTACGGAAGACTCCATCAGCAGCCGAGACGGCGCAAGCTTTTATTCGAGAGGTTGTTAGACTGCATGGGGTCCTCGAAGACATCGTCTCGGACCGAGGGGTGCAGTTTACCTCGAGATTTTGGAGGGCATTGTGCAAAGCCCTGGATATCAAGCTATCCCTTTCCTCGGCATTTCACCCTCAGACCAATGATCAGACCGAAAGGACCAATCAGACCCTAGAGCAATACTTGCGATGCTACACATCATTCTCTCAGGACGACTGGGTGCCACTTCTCCCTTTGGCGGAATTCGCATACAACAACGCTTGCCATTCAGCAACAGGGCAGTCCCCGTTCTTCTCCAGCTATGGGTTTCACCCTGTCTTCCTCCCGGATTTAGTCCCGGAATGCCCAATTCAAGCAACACAGGATGCACTAACCTTTTTCGCTTCAAACAATAAAAAACTACAGGAAGCCATCAGTCAGGCCTAAGAAGATTACTACTACTACTACTACGAGTTTATATAGCGCCAAAGGGTTTGCTCAGCGCTGTACAATAGGGGGGATTACAAGAGGGCTTTTAATAGGAAGCGAAGAGGGGATCTGGTGTTGCGGCCCGGAGAGAAGGTTTGGCTGGCTACATCTAACTTGAAGATGCTCTGCCCGTCAAAAAAGTTGGGACCTAAATTTATAGGCCCTTTTTGCATTAAGCGGACGGTCAATGAAGTGGCCTATGAACTTGTTCTCCCTGAGACACTCAAGATCCACCCTGTCTTCCACGTGTCCCTGCTGAAGCCGGTAGTCCCTGATGCCTTCCCGAAACGGGAATCCAGGCCCCCAGAGGCCATAACAGTCGAAGAGGAAGAAGAATTTGAGGTGGAGACAATCCTGAAGTGCCGACGAAGGGGGGGCCAGACCCAATTTCTCATCAAGTGGAAGGGCTACGGCCCTGAGGACAATTCGTGGGAACCAGCCCATAATGTCCATGCACCCAGACTTGTCCGGAGGTTTCTTTGTGATCACCGTGGTGGAGAGATCGGGTGGGCATCCGGAGGTTGCCCGTAGGGGGGGGCAATGTCAGGGATCCCCTCGATCCCTGCCGCGATGGTCCCGATGCAGGCGCACTGCACCGCCCTGTGCAGGGACACGGGCACTAGGTCCGGGCTGGCCGCGGCGTTCGAGTTCGCGCATGCGCAGTAGAAGCCGCGGCCGCCCGCTGGGCACCAATGGCAGCGCAGGGCGGGATATTTAAATGTCCCTGAGCTGTCATTTCGGTGCCTTCTGGTCTTACCTGTTTCCTGTGAATCTGAACCTGTGCCTTGTAAGTTATTTCACCCGGATTGTTCTTGACCTGCTGATTTTTCCTGCCTAGACCCTTGCTTTGCCTGACCTCTCTTCCTGGATGCCCCTCATTAGATCTGACCTACTGTTGCTGACCTGGCGTGTGACCCGACGATTCTCTGCCCGCTCCCTTGTACCTTACCATCCTCTACGTTACCAACTCGGCCTGTCTGACTTCGCACTTGCTCAGCCATCCATCCATCCCATCGGGGTCACCCGACCTCTTCACATCTGGCTCTCCCTGGTTGGAGCCCCTTGCGAACACCCCTACCACTGACAGGTGTGCTCAGTAGTGGCGACCTGGTCCCGGGGTACTACAAGTCCATCCCCACCATCAGGGGCTCTGGTGAACAAGTACCCTGGGGCTTAGACTCCGTGCTCTGGGCACGCCTGACCAGTAGAGTGATAGTGGTGCCGCTCGGCGGTCCCTCACAGCCAGGCAGCAATTTAGCTTCCTATATCTCCTGTCCACCTCCAACCTACATGCTGGATAATGAATCAACATTTGGACCTCTGTTCAGTTAGGAGAAAAGTGATCTGGGAAGCAGTAAGAAACATATAGCATGCAGTAACCAATGACATGTAGTAACTGAAGTGATCCAGGAAGCAGTAAAGATGAACTAAGAAATACTAAATCTGAATATTAGCTAGCAGTGTCATCTTCCAAGGTGTGCAATGTGGCAAATATATGTATATCACAAGACAAATTTACAAATCATTTGGCAGGTATAACAGTTAGCATATATTTAGCTTTTTGCGTAATGTTCTACTTTAATGGTGGAAAAAAAGTTATCAAAACAGTTTATCCTCTTCAGCAATGGTTCAGAAATATTATATAAGCAGCATTGGAAATTTTAAGCTCCATGTTTGATAAAGGATGATGTAACACCCAAATGCCATAATGTGTATGAAGAATGCTTGGGTTAACAATGTGTTTTTAATTACTTTTTAATAAAAACAAAATTCTGATTTTACTTGAACATAACTCTATCTGAAATGCATAAAGAGTATGGTAGAATTTTATTGCGTGTTTGCACTGACATTATCAGCATTTGAGAAAGATTTATGTGTTAAGAAATGGGTGCACTGAGGACAGAGTGTCCATACCAACATACTATTCTCAGTGTAGCTGATAATATTACAGGCTCAGCATTAGTAACCTCACTTCCTGGGCAATGCACCTGGCACACAAGCAGGAGCATGGCTAAGGAGCTTTGTAGTGGGGTGGGCAAAGCCTGAAGGGGAACTGAGAGACTAGTTCTCAAACAGGTCCATTTATCTTACGATTGACTGTACATGGCAATGGCCAGACTCCATAGCCTCTGATATGGAATCCGTCCACTGCTGTATACTGTTGATAGGACACTAGTGTAACAATCACGGCGTCAGACCTCAGCCCTTCTCACCAAACTCGTAACCAAAGGACCAGCCAATCTAAAACCATGATGTCACGTGCGGAACAATGCCACGCCCAGCTGCACACTGCACAAAGATTTTCCAGCTCACTGGACCACAATCGATGTACCAGCAGCCTGAGAGCAATTGTTACTGGGTCAGGTTAATTACGCAATTAACCCTTCACCCTGCCACCACCTCCTTTTTGTACAGAGAAAGAGGAAACTCAGCAATATCAGCAATAACACTATGATGGTTGAAGTAATCATCTGTATACCACTGTCACCGCTGGCAGGTTATACTGAGGGTTAAACACACACAGTAGCGCTCTTCAGTGGCAGGAATTCGTAATTTGCATTAAAGAGCTTCAACACTTTCAGAAAGTAAGATTTATTACTAAAAGGTCAAAAGGGTGCAACAAAAATATTTACAGAAAACGATGTAGCCAATATATATATAAATATACAGAGAACAACATCACAGCAAAGAGATAACAGAAAGGAATTTAGAGGGTTAAAGTACTTGCCAGTCAGCCTTGGTTTAAGCAGCTTCAAGTTTCATAAGCCAAAAGGATTTATCTCCCACTGTCAGTTTCGATGTTAAAACAGGGGACTCTTCTCTCTTTTCTCCCTTAAATCAGCTTAGCTTTTCTAGTATCTCCACCGGGTGCCTCCCTGGAGCAGTAAACCAATCATCTCCTTTTGGGGAGGGAGGTGTAGGTGGAGCCCTAAGTTATGACTAGAAACTCTCATAGCTGCTATTATGATTCATAACTCATTCTCGGGGCATTTGGCAGCCTGGGCACTAGTATATTAATACTCAGCAGCATCTGCGGAATGGTTAGAGATGAAACATGTCATACACACTTGAATGGTTCAGGAGATATATTTTCCTGCCCTCCTATATATGCCAGCTAGAGAATGTAATATACCAAACGATTTGTATTAACTTGACCAATCTGACGATATGCCTGGTTTTTATGTACAGTAAGTCTCTTATATTCCAAGATATGAAATCATAGGGGAAAACGGATGTTGAATGTGGTGTCTTGTTTTATGCCTTCTCTAGAATGTCTTTGAACTCCCGTGAAGGACTTGGTTTATGCTCTTACAATATCCCAGATTGCACAGCTACCAGACAGCTAAGTCCCAGCTCCGTTGGGGGTTCTACAGCTCTGGAGCTCTCCTGCTGTGCTTTGGCTACCTGTGACCTCTGTCATCACCCAGACCACATGTCACTCCACAGAGGGGGGGGGGATGATTGGAGGAGGCAGCCTGCTTTGGGAGTGAGAAATATTACAACATGGAAAATTCTTAACAAAATGGAGGTCCATCTTTGTGGGCACGATTGCTACAACTAGTCTTTAAGTTCCCCATCAGACTGTGCCCACTCAACTGGTGCAGTGGCCGTATGGTTTTTGTCTAGAGATCATATCCACCTGCTGCTTTCCACTGTCAGTCAAAAGGCAGATGGACCTGAGGGGGAACTAGCCATTCTCCTTCAGGTTATGCTTATTGTCAGTGTCTGGCCTGCTGCATTGGTTGAAAGGACATTGGCAGGAAATCAATGAAGTGAATGCACTATTCTTAAAACTCTTATACTTTTACTAAAACTGTCACAGTGCTTCCCTGAATTAGGAGCAAGCCATTTTTAAGGGGCCATACCACCAGAAAAGTGTTGTAGGTGCTTTATTGAATTCCCCCTATATAGCCATTCTCTGCTTATCTACACTTATGGAATGTACACTGAGCATACTTGTACGATAGCATGCAAGTTTGCAATTCATATACAGATTTTTAGTCAATGTCTGACATATAAATGGGCACACTTTTAAGCAAACATTAGCAAGAATAAAAACCAGCAGAGACGCTAGGATGTCAATTCTGAGAAACAAAGTCACAGAATTGGAGACAAGCAACAATAAAGAAGGAGACCTATAGAGTACTAATAGTACTATAGTACTAATATAAAAAAAAGATGGTAGGGTAACTGACAGAAGTCTTACCATGACCTACTCTAACCAAAAAAAAAAAAAAGTAAGCTCCACGAAGTAGACGTCAGCACAGTCTGGTTATTTATAAAACTCAAAATAATGTCCTTTATCACATTTATCAAATATAGTTTCTGAAGAGCACATACTATGCATGTTTTGCATTTTTATGTTCAGATCACATTTGTTCATGATAAATATCTTTGTTTATGAGCTATTTATACTAAGCTAGCTAATAAAGTGTTTTTTAATAGCTGCCTGTGTTGTTGTGAGGCATTTCATTCAGTAAGTAACATGACACAGGACAGACTGAAGAGTCATGTAAATAACTAAATCATAGCAGTTTGGACAATGAGTCAGTGTCTTGTTTCCAACTTTGACCACCACATGGAAATGAGGTTTCAGTCAATTAAGTTTTTACAAAGGATGAGTCTGTCCCGATATACAGCACACCATGCCATAACAAATTAGTGTATGACACTATTCAGGGAGGCTGCTACTGGATATGTTTAATCAAATTCTGTGAATAGTGCAGAGAAGTCAAACATGCATAACAGGCAAGAATATTTCTGGAACGCGACAATCAGTTCGGTGATCACATATATTTATTTAGAAAGCACACAGTATTGTCATGCTATTATATCTAATAAAAAAAATCCTTAAGACTGTAATCTCTAGAACCATCAACTGCCATTAAAGTTAATCTAAAACATTTCGTTTTATAAAACACTGTATATCTTAACCCCTTCTTGACAGTGGTTGGTGGCCCTTTAAATGGGCTTTAAGGCAGGGAGGTGGAGCAGATTTTCAATCAGGTGGCAGCTGTGATTTGCGCACACAGTGGTCACATGATCAGGAGCCCCTATCACTAGCTCCCAATCGGAAGACATGATGTAGAGCTGTCCGAGATAGTTCAGTCAATGTGCTGGGAGCGAGCAACTTCTTGTCTACATTCACTCATAGTAATGTGTATTGACTCGGCTGCTTGTAGTAGCCACCTACATGTCTAAGAGATTTTAGGTCCCTTCACACCTATAAAATAATTTGTAGTTGACATTGACACACACATGTTAACGTGCGGTATTTCACGCAAAAGACATATGCAGTCTGCCAATAGCATTAACATAGCATTTATTGTTTTTATGCATCCTTCCTTAATATAGTTTTACTGCCTGCTGATCCTGCAAGTAGATCCATTCATTTTTCCACTTCAGCCTTGTCACCTTCTAGACAGGGTAGTTTTAGATGTACATGTAGTTTAAGTTGGACTTCATCTCAACACTAATATTTTTAAGCAGTTACAGCAGCAGTTTCTTGGGAAATAAAGTTTAAACTATGAGAATAAAATCTGTCCATTGTAATGACCGTTAGCATAATAGTTTGTCTGAACCACTGTACTTTTATTGATCTTCCCTTAGCACCCCACCCCATCACCAAGCCTTTGGTATCCTACAGAATTCTACAGTGTCCTACAGAGCAGAGGGAACTTTTTAATGGAAACAGAGCAGGTCATGTGATTTTAGTAGCTGGCCATTGATTACTATAGCACAATGCACATTCGTAATCACCTTGCTGTGCTTTATAAAAGTGGCAAGCGTGTTTTATAAATATGTTTTATAAATATGTCATACTGGTGGGTTTTTTTGGTCCCCAAAGTCTCACATATCATTGTGTCCCCCAGATATTTGCTGTGCAATCTACAGAATCTCCTGGCTGGACAGCTTCTTCTGCACATGTGCAGAAAATCCTAATTTATTCTTACAGAGAGGACTATTATTAGGCATCTCAACTGTAGACTTTTTTCCATAAGAATGAACAAAAATGTTTGGCATATATGCAGAAGAAGGCACTTCTTTGCTGCTATATTGTAGTGGTGGCTTACTATGGAACCCTAAAGATCTGCCAGGAATGGTTAGGAGAGGAAATTATAAGGCTTTGGTGGGGGCTGGGAGGGCAAGGGAGGGGAGGGGAGGTGAGACTGGTAAAGTATTACTGTACCATAACTACAGTTTTTTCTATAACTAATAATAAAATCTTCTCTTTTAGAGCCCATTCTATTGCATCATATAGCTTTTTTTTTTACTGGTCTTTATTTGAAGCTTGCACAGCTCTGTAGGGTGGTGAAACACTGTATTCTGGTCTGAACATGAAATTCCTTTTCTGTGTGTCAATTCAGTTACCTGTGATTTCCAAGAGAAAAAATACAGGTAACTGCTCATAGTGTGAATGGACCCTAAAACATTAGTCACAAATGATGGTTGATTAAGCCATGCAATTTTATTATTTACTGTGTCAGTAGAATATATTCCTTTCATTTATACTGACGTTTATCTTTTATCTACAGTGACTAATGACACTAGACTTTTTCAGCATGAAGTAAAATCATTAATTTTGGATTCAAATGACTAAATATGTTAATCAAAAGTACAATGATGTCTAGACACCCCATCTGATATGTAACCACACTGCAGACCAAGAACAAATCACAAGTTATTTTAGGAATCAAAGAATGTGACCACCACAGAACTATTTATTCATATGGCTCGGCATTTCTTTTAAACAAGTCAACTACACATCAGCTATTTATTACTCTCTTAATATGAATGCATAGTATTTTTTTAAACACAGCCTCAGGCCGCATTCACACAGGTTCTAAGGCACATACACTGTGATTTGCCCATTTGTTTACTAGGCTGGAGCTGTTAGGTGCTGTGTGCAGTCAGCCCACTTAAGTCTATGGTAATGCAGCAGCTGTATGTACACAGCTGCTGGCCCTAAATTGACCGGTGTGCAGGTACAGGTGAGCAGTCCCGAACAAAGACTGTGTCCATGCAGCTGCTGCATCCCTCATAGATATACATGGGCTGCCTGAACACTCCAGCCACTTAAACAAATGACCTATTCAGGGTTTAGGGCCTCAGCGCCCATATGAGCAAGGCGTTATATTTCTTAAAACATGATGGTGTCATGTATACAATATACACTCACCGGCCACTTTATTAGATACACCTTGCTAGTACCAGGTTGGACCACCTTTTCCTTTCAGAACTTAATTAATTATTTGTGGCATAGATTCAGCAAGGTGTTGGAAACATTCCTCAGAGATTTTGGTCCATATTGACATGATAGCAGTTGCTGCAGATTTGTCAGCGGCACATCCATGATATGAATCTTCTGTTTCACCACATCCCAAAGGTGACCTACTGAATTGAGATCTGGTGATTGTGAAGGCCATTGAAGTACAGTGAACTCATTGTCATGTTCAAGAAACCAGTTTGAGATGATTTGAACATTGGGACATGGTGCATTATCTTGCTGGAAGTAGCCATCAGACGAAGGGTACATGGTAGTCATAAAGGGATGGACATGAGCAGCAACAATACTCAGGTAGGCTGTGGCATTTAAATGATGCTGAGTTGGTACTAAGGAACCCAGAGTGTACCAAGAAAATATTCCCCACACCATTACATCACCACCACCAACCTGAACCGTTGATAGATCCATGCTTTCATGTTGTTTACACCAAATTTATAACCCTACCATCTGAATGTCGCAGGTGAAATCGAGACTCAGATAATGTTTTTTTCAATCTTCTATTGTCCAATTTTGGTGAGCCTGTGTGAATTGTAGCCTCTGTTTCCTGTTTTAAGCTGACAGGAGTGGCACTAGAAGGGGTCTTCTGTTACTGTAGCCCATATGCTTTAAGGTTCAACGTGTTATGCATTCAGAGTTCATATTATGCATACCTTGGTTGTAACAAGTGGCTATTTGAGTTACTGTTGCCTTTCTATCATCTCGAATCAGTCTGCCCATTCTTCTCTGACCTCTGAAATCAACAAGGGATTTTCATCCACACAACTGCCATTTTCTCTTTTTCAGACCATTCTCTGTAAACCCTAGAGATGGTTGTGCATGAAAATCCCAGTAGATCAGCGGTTTTTTAAATACTCAGACCAGTCCATCTAGCACCAACAACCATACCACACCCATCTGGCACTAACAGCCATGCCAAAGTCACTTAAAACCCCTTTCTTCCCCATTCTGATGCTCGGTTTGAACTGCAGCAAGTCATCTTCACCACATCTAGATGCCTAAATGCATTAAGTTACTGCCATGTGATTGGCTGATTAGCAATTTGTGTTACCAAGCAAGTGAACAGGTGTACCTAATTAACCCCTTGACGCCGACGTAACACAAATATGCGGCCTCACGGACCTGGGCTTTTTTCCGTGGGGCCGCATATTTGCGTACCTGTCTTTGTGCTGGGAGCGCGCCGCTCGGCGCGCTCCCAGCACCAAGACCGCGGTGTCACTGAGAGCCTGATTCCGGGTCACGTGATCGCTGTGATAGCCTCTGATTGGCTATCACAGTGATCAATCACTGTGCAGCCCGGCCCCCTTGTTTTCTCTCTCTCTATGAATGGAGAAGAGAGATACATTGTATCTCTCGAACTCCTGACATAGAGAGAGAAAAAAAAAGTTTGTAAAAAAAAAAAAAAAAGATAAATAAATATTAAAAAATAAAGAAAAATACCTAGATCAAGGTTTGATCTAGTTCAGTACCAGGGTTAGTGTTTGGGTCAAGGTCAGGGTCAAAGGTCAGGGTCAAGGGCAAAGGTCAGGGTCAAAGGTCAGGATTAAAAAAAAATTGGTATCAGTGTCAGTTAGTGTTAATGTCAATGTCAGTGACAGTGTGTTTTATGTAAAAAAAAAAATTAAAAAAAAGACAAAAACAAAATGCGCACTGTTGTTTCTGGGCTGTACTACGGGTACAAACAACAAATAACATACACATATATGGTATCGCTGCGATCGTCAAGAACTGGAGAATGTATTTTGGGTTGTTCTTTGGTGGTAGGTTATGGTCGTAACAAGAAACACACAGTTAAATTTAAAAAAATGATTTTTTTTACTATTTTGGCCCAGTTTTCCTTTAATAATAAAAAAAAATTAGGAGCTATCCATGACCATTTACCACCAAATGAAAGCCCAATTTGTCTTGAAATAAACAAGGTATAATCCACCTGGATGTACAAAGTAGTTGTGACGATATGTACGGTTTTACTAACATGTCAACGTTGCAGAATTGTGCTTAGGCATTTAGATTTGTTTTACCCTTAGGCGTGAAGGGGTTAAGGGGCTGGATAGTATACATTGCTCAATGTGTAGTAAAAACGCACTCACTTTTTATTATTTTTCAATTATTACAAATATAAGTGAGAAATGCTCCATATTGTGTTAGATTTAAATGAAAACTGCATTACATAGGCAAAAAGGAAGACATCAATTTCTGCAACTCTTGAGGAAGACAGTTGTATGCAGATAACTAAATGGGTGATATCCAATGCTGCAAAAGCTGTTCACTGAAAACTTTATTAAAGTAGACTTTCTTAACCTTCCACTTCCTAGTTTATTGAGGCACTGGTGACATAGAACTGGCCTTACATACTGTATGCATGCTAGGGAGGCTACATCATAAGCATTGTCACATATTCCAGGAGGCAGCCTCAGAGTTCCAGGAAGTAAAGGAAGATGGATTCAGTTGCCCTTAGTGAAAATGGCCACCATGAGAAGAAAGATGAAGAAAAGTAAAATGGGGTATAGAAAGTACCTGTTTGTAAAATGCCATAACTACACTTTTCTGAAGGTGTCTTTGATGTAGTTTTCAAGACAAAAGCGAAGTTTCTCTTTAAAGTTGAAAAATAGAAAAAGGGAAAAATCTAGTTTTGATTTATTTGATTTTTTTAATTTTAACAGATACTTTTCATGTTTAATCTTAAAGTATGTCTTTACACATTAGTACCCTTGAATACACATTAAAATGTTTACATATTCTGAACAAGCAGTAAAAATGCTTTTAAGTGAAGTCCTTATTCTTTTGTAACTGTTGGCTTTGGGGATAAATTACTATTCTATTAAAATAATTAATTTTAGTCTTAAACTTCAACTGAAACACTGAAATCACAAGTCTTTAATCTATCTATCTAAGTAGACAGTAAACAATCAGCAGGTGCTGTATGCTGTTTGAAACCAACTGAAACGTGACTGTTGTGAGCTGTAAGGGTTTGTTTTAAAGCTGTTTTACTGCTTGTTGACAGTATGTAAATGTCCATATGGGCACAGGTGTACTTTACAACTTGTGCTGAAAAATCCTTAAATTAGCTATTCTTGTAAATTGATCACTCAGATCAATATCATTTGACTATGGTCATTGGTGGTAATGCAAGAGAAAATAAGTATTGCCAACAAAAATAGGTAAGACTTTACTAGCTCTTGTGAGCAAACCTTCCATCTTAGCATATTGGGTCATATGGTTATGATTTGTATTAGTGATCAAGGTACAAGTCTTAAGTATACTTTACCAAAGACCACAAAGACCACAGAATAAAGTTTATATACAGTATATAAGCATCATAATTACATACTGTACCTCAACATTGGAATACTGACAACTTTGAAAATAAAAAGTCCTCTAAAAACATGGAAATCACAGATCAGAGAATGGAAGAATGGAAATCACAGACCAGCAAATTGGAGAGCTGTATCTCTGTGTGCACAGCCATGTTGATCATTCACAGGAATCTGTGAATAATCTAAAAGACCCGTCCACCACTGCGGCAGGTGGACTTGTAGTATCCTGATATCCTGAAGAAGTCACGTGACAGACCGTGACGTAACGCGTAGGTAAGCTAGTAGGAGGGGCTTCCGGTGCACAGTGACGTCAGATCGGGCGCGGGCACCATCTTGGTTCACCCATTCATCTTCATCCATGCAGTACACCTATAATGTGGTGTGAATGCTTGATTGTCACTACAGAAAAGTGAGTGGGCATTTTTACTTATTGTGTTTTGATAAATAAATCGGATTTACACTATGTTGGCCATTCTCTGTCTTACTATTGGGGATTTGTGTGGAGAGCAATATACACATCAGTGGCGGTAGAGGTTGGAGGCTGTACAAATAAGAGAGAGAGTACCACCACCACTTCTAAGGAGACCACCCAGTCCTGGGAGGACCACCAGAGTGATTCATAAGGCTAATTGGCCCTGTGGGGCCTGGGCAGTAAGGTGAGGGGGCATTCCAGCTACTGAGGATTGGCATTCTACCAGCACGGACACAAGGCTATCACTTGCATGAAGTGTGATTTTGTGGCATCAACGTGGACATGTTGTGGCATTTTTTACACTAATAGCAGTGGAATGCTGCGTCACTGTGTTTGAAGTGTGTTTTGGCACGGTTCACAGAGTATTATTAGTATCATATCCCTTTCAGGGACACACACACTCTCTCCACTCATTTATGATCCCTCAGATGAGGATTGAGACGGGATAGTGTGGTATCAGTATATCCATTGTGTGCTAATAGCCCAGTACATAGGGGCTTATGTTTTGCTAGACTCACCTAGTCTGTGTATTTAATTTATTCATGAACTTATTTCCTGCACTTTATGAATTATACATACTTATTTAGAGTTGTATATAGCGCTGCACTATTTGTATATATTTTTGCTTATATCTTGTGCCGAGGTTGAGGCATCTGAGTGCTGGCTGCTTATTAATTACCTTATCCATATAAGTGCAGGAGGACCATACACATTTCATTTTGGACTTGTAGTATCAATGAACTGTATGCACACTGATCAGCACGATCACAGTTCTTTGACACTGCCTACAACTCAGGAACTATCTGTCCGGGGTTATGGGCAGAGAGCTCTAGGCAGTGTGTATAGGAGCCTGTCATTGCACCCATAATTGACTGATCCTTTTTCCTGCAAAAATATGTGCATTCATTTTTTTTCACAAAGGTAAACTTAAACTTTAAGGGATTTGTGTATTTTAATGTTGCCCTTTAAACTGCATTAAAAGACCTTCTCCCCACTGAATAATATTTAAAAATATTTTTTTCTGCATGTCCTCCATGGCACCAGCTAGCCATGTCCTTTTTCATGAAAGGTTGGAAATTAATGTTGAAAAAGCCAAAAACAAAAAACAGAAAAAAGGATTTATTAGGGTTCAGCGTTATGTTTAAGGTTCACAGACTTCCCAGTGGACTAGTCAAACCTCCTGTGAACTGAACTTTGTCTGAGTAGTTTGCTCATCCCTACATATATTAAACTTTCAATATGAAATCTCTATTTTTTTTACTGCAAACGTTCTTAAATAAATACTTTACTTTTATTCACCATATTTTTCATGGATGAAGTACTGTCTGACTACTGTTCTTTTGGCATTGGCCAATTACTATTTACTAAATCCCTGCAGAATGTGGGAGACATGAGTGGTGGCCTTGGGTTCACCCAACATTCAACTGGTGTCTATGTTATCTTTCTGTTGAATCTTCTGTTGTTCCCTAATTTTACTCCTCCTGTCTTTTTGAGTCCTGCTGTCTGTTCATTACTCTTGCTGATGTTCCACCTATCCCTCTGGGTTCCTACTGTGTATATGTTGCTGTGTCTTTAGCTGCTCTCTTTCCTGCAACCCTTTCTGGCTTTGCATACAGTTTAAGCTCCCTTCCTATGTCTTGGCACAAGCGAACTTGCCCTATGGACTCATTCAGGTAAATTGGGCACATGGAGAGATGTGGCAATATGCTTGGCTCCTGATTGATCTATACAGATTTAAAAGGGTACCATAGTGCCTATTCTAGTTGTCCATTGTATTGTTGGCTTTGTTGTGAACCTGAACCTGTACTGATACTGTTCATGCTTGACTTTTACTGTGTTTTTGTCTATTTGTCTTCACCACCCGCTGGGTTTGACGCTTGGCTATGGTTGTAATCAGCAATGGCCTAATCCAAGTCTTCTTGACTACATTTCCTTTTATCCTTTGGCTCAACACTTTCCATCTGGTGAAATAATCTGGCACTTACATTTCTCAGAGCACTCAATTACCAAGGCACACATATAAATCATCCACAAAAATATCTGTTATATATGTGAATCATGCTATGGCAGTGGTTTTCTGTTTTTAACATAAGCCTGCCTCTGTTTGTCATATTCCAGTAAAGAAAAGAGCTTCTTCAACACAGAGAAAAACATATATAATTGTGCATGCTCTTGGTTGTATATAAAGTTCCCAGTAAAAGTACAAAGTAGCTGCCCCTCCTAATCCTGTCTATCTTTCCATAAAGTGTATGTAATTTCCTGCAGTTTATCTACCTAATTATTCAAATATGAAAGTATAAACACGTCCATTTAATGAACCCATCCATAAATGCATTGTTATAAAACTGCTCATAATTTGGCCTGTCTGAGATGTTTTCATGCTGAATGAAAGTCATCCAATGTCCTCTCTGCCCTCTTTCCTGACAGGTGACCTTTCTTTTTAGAGAAATGCAAACATCCTGTCACCTCACCTTGCTAACCCTTTGTTCACTAATCTTTAATTTTGGATCTGAGTCAGGAAGCCTTTTGTGCTGAGACCTGGTAAGTCAGATTAGCACAATACTTTATTTTAATTTTGTTTTTGCTTCCAGGAAATATTTTATCCAAACACAAAAAACCATCTCTGTTTTAAATCCCTAGAAAAGCCTATTCTTCTGCTCTGTTATTTTTTCTAAATTCCTGAAATGTCCATTATTTCTATCCCTTTCTCTTGATTGGCAATCTCATTATTGCAGTTGTCCATTATAGTTTATTGCACAGTTTTTGGAATAATGACCTTAACTACATCTGTGCAGGCTGAAGTGAACCTGGTCTCCCATTGTTACTTACCACTACTGTCCCAAGTCCCAACTACCCTTTTTGCTATTAGGCTGCATGGCATATCTCTACCTAGAGTCCTCTGCTACTTACTGCCCACAAGGTCAACTATGCTTTCCCTAGCATAGCCAATTACTTCCAGTTTCAAAAGACTTGTCCTTGGGCTTTAAGCCCAGATAAGAAGCCTGGATCTGGTCTCTTGGCAGTGTTTTGTCTGTTTCTGATGAAAGCTCAGGCTCCCTCTTAATTTTGATGTCCCTTTGGGTGTGTCTATGTACATAGCAGAATGTATATGCAGTATTGATGGGCTCATCTAAAAAGTTTTGGCAGGCACTCTTTGCTTCCTGCAAATATAACAGAGATAAGCCATGGTGATGTTACCTGTCATAGACTTTAGAGAACACACAGTATGAACAATTTTGGGTGAAGTGGCCTCCTTTGCGTATATGAAAATGTCTACCTGAACAGAAGCCTTGTGTATGGACACACTTAAAGTGAAACTTTAGTCAGAAAATTAAGTCCTGCTAGATCACTTTATGCTGGCCACTTTAGCAGGTATATCTATGTAAAATATTAAAAATAAGCGTCTATACTCTTTAAAATCCAGTAATACACCCACTGTCCCACCCTGCTCTTCACATGCCCAGTTGCTTTCTATTTTTTGTCACTGTGCTGAAAATGTAGAGGTTGATCTGCTAACTGCCTAAATATTTACTGCTGCTCAGAGGCTCTAGCTTCAGCAAAATGGCAGCCTCCAAAAAGAAGAAACAGGTACAATGCTGGAGGCATTTTAAAGCACACACTCATTTTGGTAGCATAATTAATAATGTGGAATGTATGTTCCTTGCTACAGAACGTTATTTTTTTATCAAGTTGTAATGGGTAAAGTTCTGCTTTAAAAGGCTGTATAAGTTTGTACACATATTATCAGTTACAAGAGTAGCAAGTGACAATGAAACTTGAAAAAAACTGACAAGAAGACATGGTTATGTGTATATGTAGCACTACTCCATTCCATTGAGGGCTGCTGAGTAATGCTAGTTGTCTAGAACTGCCATGACCTTGCAAACACCTTGAATTAGTAACCTTGTCATAAACAGTACCCAGTAAAAAGTAAAGGGAATGGAAAATAACCTAAATAAGCACTATTGTATTGAGGTCAGATGGTATTTTTAAAGCAGGCAGGTTTAACACAGATAATAATGAAAAGGCGGCTTGAATCAGACAACAATGGACCATAGAGTGGAACAATATAGATTTTAGCAGTGCTGTCTGAGAATGTTGCGCTGGCTGTGGAAAGGAGGCCCACCACCAATGTAGTCAGGCTCCACACAGCTACTGGTGCAGTATCTGGGAGGAAAGTAGTAGATATATATGGGTACAGGTATGACACCCCTGTGTGGGTGATAGATATACTTAATTGGGTCAATTCATGTCTGAAGCTGAATCTTCTGCCGGCAACAGTTGGGTCCTTTAACACTTGAGTTATAGTTGTTGGCGGTGGTTGAGTCAGATCTGCGCACAGCATGGGGTAAGGTATCAAGGTCCCTGTCACTGTCAATTTATACATAGATGTCTGCTAGCAGTATCTATGTATAAATTAACACAGAGCAAAAGCTGGGAAAACTTCCCTCTCGCCAATCCTGATTGAAAATAAGACACCAGTGCAAGAAGGTATGATGAGCTGGCTTGGATCAACAGTAGGATAGTGTAGTGAGTGTGCAGTGGACTGCAGTAGTGTTGGCGGGAAGCTGCGGATGGCGATCAGCGCTTATATCTTTATGCCTCTGGTCGCTAAGCAAACAGTATAGCTGTGATGCTTTGATGCTGAAGTAGATTGATTCAGGAACTGCAGTGAACAACTTTAAATTACACAAGTCTGTCCTTGGCTGGAATCAAATGGTGGAACAGATCATCCAATACATCTTCCCAGTCATTATTATATAGAGTGAGAAGGTCCCAAACCCACGGTGCCCTGCATTTGTTTAGGTCCTGTGATGAAGGCTGTTGTAGTGCTTTATATAGAGTAGAATGGGCCTTGGGCAAGGATTCATTCTGCAGGAGAGATTCCATACTTGTTGTTACCATATGAAAAGAGGCTAAATGAAAACTGAACAGTACATGTATGGTGTAATTGAATATAACTGAATAAATATCTATTTGGTAGGGAGTACTTCAATACATCAAGAAGTGGGAATTTACCATCTAAAGATAAGTCCCCCAAAACCCTAGTCCCCCGTCATGCCCAGGTGACCTGCTCTAGAATGTGGAAGAGATACTGGAGATTTAGATTGTTCCATAGTGGAGTATGCAGGGACCATTTATTACTAGTCCCCCTTCACGCCCAGGTAACCTGCTCCAGAATGTGGAAGAGATGCTGGAGATTTGGATTGTTCCATAGTAGAGTATGCAGGGACCATTTATTATTATCAGTTGGTTCTGCACCATGCTCTCATAGTGGAGCTTGAGTGAGAGGATATGGGGCTCAAGGGCCTCTAGCTGGAGTATTTCATAAAAGCCTAGGACCACTGCCTCTATCATGAGAGTATAAGGTGAAGAGACAGCAACTCGTTCTCCCAAAAAAGTACTATATTAATAAAGGGCACTGTGTGCAAGTTAAAGCAGCTTGCGTGTTTCGGTAAAAAACCTTATTCATAGCCATAAAACAACTCAGAACAAACAAATTTAAACACTAGACACAAAGACAGTCTAAAAACATCTCTCACTGCACATAACTCCATCAATTAAATTAATTAGTCCATTATCCATCAGGTGTCTCGGATGTTACTTGTAGATGGGAGGAAACAGCAAAAGACATCTATAAGATAGCAAGAACGACAATATATGAAAAAAGTAAAAATATAACAATATACAAAAATATAGCTATACTTTCCAAGTAGCAAGATCTTGAGCAGGGTACTTATGTTTGATGTATAATAAAGATAATAGTTACCATGCGCCAAAGGTATGTGTATATAAGAGAAGGGACAAAGCTCAAACTTTAGTGAAAGTAAGGAGATGGATATATTTTAAAAAAATCCTGACAGATTAATGTATTAGAACTGTGTCAGTGATCATGTAATATTATAAAAAAAAGCATTCACAGACTGCAGAACACAGTTCACCACAACAACCTGTTGCATATAAATGGAAAAAGAACAAGATGAAAATAAACAACATGATAATAAAAGGATAAACATTTTTTTTTAGAGAGAGAGCTATATCCCACTTATGATTTAGTCCTAAGGGAATTCTGGTCTGTAAAGTGAAAATCCATCTAGCTTCTTTCTCTAATAAGATCTTATGTACATCTCCTCCACATGCTGGTCTTGTAACCTAAATTAACTCATATTGGCAGAGTGAACATTTCTAAAATGCTAGGAAACATTAGAAATGTTCCTCTCATTTGGATTGCCAACCGATATATTGAAAGGTCCAAACTGTGCTTTTCACCACATACACTACAAAGGTAGATCTGCAATTAATAAAATCACATATAGGAAAAACCTCCCCAGTAGTGCAGGATGTCACAGCATCACATTTATGATTGTCACAATAGCGACAAGTTCTCAGACCACAGCGATAGGAACCACTAACTGAAAGCAATGTTTTGTAAGGGTGTTTATATGAAAAAAGAATGGGGAATAAAATGTTCACCAAAGTGCGAGAACGTCTACTGGAAAACCTACAACCCCCTTGTAGAATGGATGCCAAGTCCCTATCTGCATAGGGTATGGGCAAACATTTCCTCACGATGCTAGTGATCTGCCTATATTCCTTAGAGAAAGTAGTAACAAATGTAACAGGTTTAGCTGTCTTATTAGAGGTGTTTTCATTTTTATTTTTGTCTTTGGCAAGTAGTGTGTCTCTCTGTCAGCCTGAGGCAATATATTTGCCCCTATTTAAATGCCAATCTTTATATCCTCGTTGCTTCAACCTGTTACTGACTATAGAACATTCCCTCTCAAAAGATCTAGGGGTGGAACAATTTCTCCTGGCTCGAGTAAACTCATCCACAGGAACTGCCCAAATAGTGTGCTCTGGGTGACAACTTGAAGCCAGGAGGAGGGAATTTCCTGCACAAGCTTTGCGGAAAGTATGAGTATCTACTCTGCCTGTGGTAGAATCCCCTGTCAGAGTCACATCTAAAAAGTTGATGGTTGTCCTCCCAGTCTCATGAGAAAATTCTAACTTTAGTGTATTGTTATTAGCAGATTTTTTTTTTTTTGTTCCACAAAGTTTATTGAGAAAAATTCAAAACATATAAATTGTACAAAGTAATACAATGTGCCAAAGAGAAACGCGGTGAAACACCAATCGCATATGCCAAACAATAAGAAATACTCAGGTGAACAAAATGATAAAGCCATCTCGTGTCACCTGTAACAATAATGAAGTTGAACTAGGAAAAAAAACACGAACACAGCAAAAAAAAAAAAGGCAAACACTAATCATAACCACCACACAGCGTACAAAATATCACCAAACAGGCAGGATCATTTGTTTGCTCCCCCATATATCTTTTATCATAGAGCAGCAGAGTAGGGGGGAAGGGGATAGAGCTAAAGGTGCTGGGCTTCTGGTGCAAGGAAGAAGTTGCGAAAATATAGAAAGCTCGGTGCTAACCATTTTATTTATTTATTTATCGAGTTTATATAGCGCCACAGGGTTTGCTCAGCGCTGTACAATAGAGGGGGGGACAATACATGAAACAGTACAGTAACATCAAACAGCACACAAGGGTAAGAGGGCCCTACTCTTTCGAGCTTACAATCTAGGAGGTAGGGGGTAGAGGTACAGGAGGAAATGGCTGTGGGGGATGGAGTGGTAGGAGGAGGGAAGGGCAGCGGCTGTTAGGTGAGGGTGGGGTAGGCTTCCCTGAAGAGGTGGGTTTTCAGGGAGCGCCTGAAGGTGAGGAGGGAAGGTGACAGTCTGATGGATTGGGGTAGTGAGTTCCAGAGGATGGGGGAGGACCTGGAGAAGTCTTGCAGTCGTGCATGGGAGGAGGAGACCAGGGAGCAAGATAGAAGGAGGTCCTGTGAAGAGCGAAGGGTACGGGTAGGGTGGTACCTGGGAATCAGGTCGGTGAGGTAGTTAGGGGCAGTGTTGTGAATGGCCTTATAGGTCAGAGTGAGCAGTTTGAATTTAATGCGTTGGGCAATGGGGAGCCAGTGGAGGGAGAGGCAGAGGGGGGTGGCAGAGGTGGAGCGGCTGGTGAGGTGGATGAGTCTGACAGCTGAGTTCAGGATGGTCTGAAGCGGGGAGAGTTTGCACTGGGGTAGGCCGGTGAGGAGGGAGTTGCAGTAGTCAAGGCGTGAGATAATCAGGGAGTGTACGAGTAGTTTAGTGGTGTCTGGGGTAAGGAAGGAGCGTATCTTGGCGATGTTCCAGAGGTGGAGCCTGCATGTATTTGTAAGTGATTTGACATGAGGTTAAAAGGAAAGGTTTGAGTCCAGAATGACGCCAAGGACCTTGGCTTGCTGGGCGGGATTGATGGTGGTGTTGTTGGTAGTGATGGAAAGGATGGGGGGGGGGGGCACGGGAAGGGGGAAAGACGAGAAGCTCGATTTTGGAGAGGTTGAGCTTGAGGAAATGGAGCGACATCCAGTCAGAGATGTCGTTTAGGAGGTGAGTGATGCGGGCGGAGAATGTGGGGGTGAGGTGAGGGGTGGATAGGTAGATTTGAGTATCATCAGTGTAGAGGTGGTAGTTGAAGCCGTGGGAGTGTATGAGTTTGCCAAGGGAGGAGGTGTAGATGGAGAAGAGAAGGGGTCCAAGGACAGAGCCCTGGGGGACCCCAACAGAGAGGGGGAGGGAAGAGGAGGTGGCGCCGTTGTAGGAAACACTGAAGGAGCGTTGGGATAGATAGGACGAGAACCAGGAGAGAGCGGTGTCTCTGAGGAGCAACAAAGGTACCACTCAAAGGTAGCCAACGCATAGGAAAATAACTCCGTGGATTGGGAGAGGCACATGTGCAAGTGTAGTCTGGGTGTGAGATTAGGTTGCCTATGGACAGAGGAATAAACGTATGTGTAGAAAGAAAAAGGAAAAATGAAGTAGAGAAGATGTGAAAAACAGGAAAGACAGAAATGGCAGGTACAGGGCACAATGAGGAAGGAGTTGGGAGAAAATAAAAAATGGTGAGGAGCTGGAAAGCCAAAGAAGGAAGAAAAAAAGTGTAGAAAAAAAAAGGGGGAAAAAAGGGGGGAGGTAAGGGTCAAAGGGGAAGGAGACTAAGGGGGGGGGCGGTATGGATAGACATGTCATATGGGTGGAAGCTCCAAGGACAGAGCTGGTGTGCTCATCCCCAAGGGGATAGAGACATAAATCAGACAATCGGGCGCCAGGGAAAAGGAGTGTCTCACTCCCTGATCGGTGAAAGGGATATAATAGAAAAGTGTTATCGACAGCCTAGCAAGGGTCGAGGAGTCAGTACAATACAGAGTGTAATATAAAGCCACAGGTCTGGCTCAGAGTCAGGTAGAAAGACCCATGAGGGATTGGTATTCGGGGGTCGTTTGGAAGTGAATCCAACACGACCAAATATGGGAAAATTTAGTCGGGTTATCTTGGGAGGAAGCAATCAGCTCCTCCATCTCTGCAATTCTTCCTAGACGAGTGAACCAATCTTTTATTGAGGGGGGGTGAGTAGATCTCCATAGCACAGGAAGGCAGAGTCTAGCAGCATTAATCATATGCATAGCTAATGATTGGAAGTATAGACGTTTGGGGAGCGGTGTATGGTGGAGGAGAAATTGGGCAGGGGAGAAATCGAGAGGTAAAGTGGACACGTACGAGGTTATACGGTGGACTTCCTGCCAGAAGGGCAGGACGATAGGACAGGACCACCAAATATGGAGAAGGGACCCATCAGGTGCTCCACATCTCCAACAGTTATTGGGTAGAGAAGGGTTAAAACGATGAGTTCTGGATGGGGTAATGTACCAACGGGAAGCTAGCTTGTATCCGTTTTCTTGGGTCGATACATTCAGCGAACATTTGTGGGAGTATGTAAAAAATTTGGTCCCAATCTGAGGAAGAAAAATCTATATCAAGGTCTCTCCTCCAAGCTCGGCAAGCAGGGAGCGAGTTAGGATTCCCATCATCGGTTAGAAGGAGGTACATGGATGAGATTAGATGCCGCTGGGGTTCAGCCTTAGAACAAATTGATTCAAAGGGGGTGAGAGGACGAGTCCATTTGTGGCGGATGTGAGAAAATGCCTGATTTGAAGGTAGGCCCAAAAGGGGAAGGTACGATCTTTCATGGTGCTCGCCAAAGAGGAGTAGGATTTCAATTGGCCTTTATGAAAAAAGTGTTCCGCTTTCACCTGGCCATGCGGCCAATGTTCCGACAGGAAGGCCTTGTGCATGCCCGGAGGAAAGTCCGGGTTTAAGCAAAGGGAGGTTAAAGGGTTGGGGGCATCCGAGATGGAGGCCGAAATGCATTTCTAGCGGAAGAAGCTCAAGGTAGGACCAATCAGTGGATGAGTGAGAAGGGCCTGGGGGGTATGTTTCGTCATGAGCCACGGGATCGAAGCTATAGGAGAAGGAGAGAAGGAGTTTTCTAGATGCACCCAGTCTTTGGTAGTCGAATGAATATTCCAATCTATAATTCTGCAAAGATGGCAGGCCCAATGATATAGCCTGAGGTCTGGGAGCCCAATCCCACCCCTGGATTTGGGGAGAACCAATTGGCAGAAAGATATGCGCGGGCGCTTGTGGTTCCAAAGGAAGAAGGAGCACATTCTCCTACATGAAGCGAAAAAGGCGGGTGGCAATTGGATAGGTAAGGTTTGAAATAAATAGAGGAGGCGGGGGAGAATGTTCATTTTTAGTATAGCAGCTTTGCCGAACCAGGAATAGCATGGGCGATGCCATTTAGTGAGATCTTCCTGAATGGATTTAAGTGCTGGGATAAAGTTTTTGACGTAAAGGTCAGAGAGGTCGCACGTAAGCTGAATGCCCAGGTAAGTGAGGGTCTCACTTTCCCATCTAAATGGGAACTGCGATCGGCAAAATGAGACTACGTCAGAAGGGAGGGTGACATTGAGGGCATATGACTTTGAATGGTTGATTTTAAGGTTCGACATGTATTGAAAAAGTGAGAAATCTTTAAGCAAATTGGGCAAGGTGGTCCGAGGTTCCGTTAGAAACAGCAAAATGTCATCCGCATAGGCGGCGAGTTTATACTCTTGAGCAGGTGCGGAATTGCCCTTAATATCTGGGTTGGAACGGAGTTTACGCAGCAGTGGCTCTAATGATAGTACAAAGAGGAGAGGAGAAAGGGGGCAGCCCTGGCGCGTGCCATTGCTGAGAGAGAAATGGTTTGATAAATGGCCATTCACCCGAACCTGTGCCGTGGGTCCAGAATACAAGGTCATGATGAAATTAAGCATGTGTTCTCTCAAACCAATCGCCTGAAGGGTTGCCCTCAAATAGTCCCAGGACACTCTGTTAAAGGCCTTCTCAGCGTCCAAAGAGAGAAGGAACCCAGGATTCTTTGATGTGCAAAGCCAATGGATGAGGTTGAGGGCCTTGATAGTATTGTCTCTCGCTTCCCTGCCAGGGATGAAACCCACTTGATCGAGGTTAATCAAAGAAGGGAGTAAGGGGAGGAGACGGTTGGCCAGAATTTTAGCATAAAGTTTCACGTCTACATTCAGAAGGGAGATGGGCCTATAATTGGAAACCAAAGTTGCATCCTTATCTCCTTTGGGTATGACAGTGATGTGCGCTTCTAGAAGGCGATGACACGGCGCACGGATTGAAGAGAAAGTGTTGAAAGCCGAAAGGAAGGGGTTGGACAAGATGTTTAAAAACTCCTTGTAATATACTGCAGACAGGCCATCAGGGCCCAGGCTTTTACCAGACTTCATTTGTTTGACGGCCCGCGACAGTTCCTCTGCCGTGATATTTTGCTCCAGTTCCTGGGCGGATGTCTCAGAAAGTGTAGAAGGGCTATAAAGATAAAGAAAGTCAGAGATCACCGTGGCTCTGAGTTTGTTGGTTTCAGGTGTGGGAAGTTCCGGAGGGAGGTTATATAATGCCTTATAATACTGCTCAAAATGAGAAGCAATGTCAGCATTAGTGGTGGCAAAAGAACCGTCTGGACCCCTGATTTTGTGGATTGTTAAGCTCGACTTTTTCGCTTGAAGGGATCTGGCGAGGAATCTCCCGCTTTTGTTCGCAAACTCATAAAATAATTTTTGAGATAAGACATATCTACGTTTAGCCACCTTGCCCAGTTCGGTCAAAAGCTGCGTGCGGGTGTTTGTGAGTTCAGTCAAGGTTGAAGCCGCTTGACTGTGTTTGTGAACTCTTTCCAAAAACTGGATGCGCTCCATAAGTCGTTGCAGATGTGCTTGTCTCTCCCTTTTACGCTTCGTAGCCATAGCTATGAGAACCCCGCGAATTACGCATTTATGTGCCTCCCATTGCGTCAAGGAGGAGGTATCTGAAGTCTGGTTGGTCGCAAAGTAATCTACCAATTGGGAGCGGATCTCGGCTTCGTTTGTTGGGTCGGAAAGAAGAGATGCGTCCAATCTCCAAATCTTAGAGCGGGAGTGTTTTTCAGGAAAACGCAACGTCATGGTTATGGGATGGTGATCTGATAGGACCATTGGTTGAATGGAGGTGTCATGAAGAAATGGCAGATCCACTTGCGAGAGAAAAATGTAGTCAATTCTGGAGTACTTGTTGTGTGGAGGAGAAAAGAACGTATAATCTTTAACGTTCGGGTGTAGGATTCGCCAAGAATCGTGAAGTTGTAAATCCTGAAGTTGTGTGCGGATCTGTCTTAGGGATTTGTATGGTAAAAATGAACTGCCCGAGGAGGAATCCAGTAAAGGGCATAAAGGGACATTAAGGTCTCCCCCCAAGATCAGCACACCCGACTGAAAGGAAGAAAGAGAGGTGGTGATTGAGCGGCAGAAGGGAACCTGCTTGGTATTGGGCGCATATAGATTTGCCAGTGTAATGGGTCTGTTGGCAAAAGTGCCTTTTAGAAACAGGAACCTACCTTCTGAGTCAGGGAGCGACTCCATGACAGTTAAAGGGAGATGTTTCGCAATCAAGATGGCGACACCTTTTGATTTGGCATGAGGGTTAGGGGCATGATAGACTGTCGGATAACGTGAGTTAAAGAGCTTGGGAATGACATCCTGTTGAAAATGCATTTCCTGAAGGAAAACGATATCCGCTCTTTGTTTATATAAGTAGGAGAGCAGAATGGAGCGTTTTTCAGGTGTGTTCAAACCCTTCACATTAAGAGATAGAACTTTTAAGGATAAGTGTCCTGACAACGATTTGGGAGAAGACATGTCCAAAGAGGTATATGAAAGCAACCTAAGGAGAAGGAACACGGGGTACTAAGAGGATGGGAATAGGATTGAGGGGGGGGAGAAAAAAAAATTAAAGAGATAAATGAAAGAAAAATAAAATAAAAGAGAAAATAAGGAAGGGGAGAGGAGGAGAGTAGATACAGGAAAGAAAAAAAAAAAAAAACAGAACTACCAGCGAGAGGAGTAGACCAGCTAATCCACCTAGATATATGAGAAGAGGGGAGAAGAGAAGATGGGGGTGGGGGGGGTTAAGGGGTAACAGAAAAGAGAAAGGAGGGAGTAAAAACAACCGGCAAGAGTCAGTAAACGCTCTCTGAGCTTACTGTGTGGGGATCGCGGTGGGTCGAAATCCAAAATAAAAAAAAGCCCGCCGTACGGAAGACCTTAAAAAGTGCAGGGAATGGAGAGGTAGGGCAAGGATAGGGCATTCACAGAGAGGGACTACGCCCAGCCGGCGAGGGAGATGAATCAACCCTCACCTGGTAGGGCGTATGGCTCAGGATTCAGTGAGAGATTGGGGTCAAGAACAGAACGGTAGCCTGCGCTAGGAGGGAAGTGAGGGAAGTGAGACAGGCAGCAAGCCATAGCAATGTTTGTGAGATACACATATGAATAGAGTATGATGTAGGAATTCTAGAGCGGAAAATGGTGTCATGAGTATACCGTGGTGGAACTACTAGGAGTGTCGTCCTCAAAGGTATGGCTTCATAGAACGGTCAGACCGCCCTCTCCTCATGGAGAGAACAGGCAGTGTCTCACGACACATGAAGTCATAAATTATTGGCAGAGGAACAGTAAGGCATGACATGTGCAAAAAAACATACAGCGCAAATATTGCATATCAAAAAAAACACAATATACTAAATTGAAAACAACTAACATGACAGAACGACCCCCCCCCCCGGCCTGGACTCTCAAGGTACCCCTGGAATCGAGCAGCACCTCATATCAGATAGGAGGAAATGCGTGGGGAGGGAAGAAGAAGGCACAGGCAGAGTACCTACATTGGAGCCTCATCAGTGGTACTCCATTAGTATGCAGAGGGTGGAAAAGGATACAGAGCGGGATGGGAGAGACCGATCTCTGCTAGGAGTCTCCATCTGGAGAGCTTATTGAGGTGATGCTCGTTCACAGGTGCACAATAACAGTGTAATGGTAAAAAAAAAAAAAATTATAAGCAAAGGTCCCAGGTCCCCCCCCCCCCCCACCCCTCCCAATCCAAACTCAGCAACCCGCTCATCTGAGTACGTGAAAAAGGATAACTGATGCTGAGGACTTCTCGTCATCCTCTCCTAACTCGGTCATCTGGAAACGGTGCAAGGCGAGTTGAATTCGACGTGTGAGGGGGGACATAAAGTCCTTCAGTGGCGAACCCGAGATCCTCGGAGGTCCCCAGGATAGGCTCGGAGTCAGATGTGCAGGAGATGTAGGAGGATCGGAGCCCTCCGGAGTCCACCCGGTGTCTCTAGATGGCAATAGACCTATCAGAGGTGTCATGGAGGAGGTTGGGCAATAAATTGGTTGTAGACCCGATAGTCTCGTTGCGGAGCGACAGTGGTGGT
Source organism: Staurois parvus (assembly GCF_062004578.1). NCBI lineage: Eukaryota > Metazoa > Chordata > Amphibia > Anura > Ranidae > Staurois > Staurois parvus. The sequence continues at coordinate 5,413,733 of NW_028317867.1, read as the reverse complement.
GCAGAAAATGGACGGGTAGAAGGGAGGAACTTATTGGAATGTTCTGTGCCAAACAATCTTTAAGGGTCAGGAATCGTAGGGATGAGATCTCAGTGGCCCCAGATGCATAGGGCTGCTTGTGTGCAAGAGTACCATTGAGTCCAGTCCAGATCAGGTGGAGGGAAGACCCCAGGGTGATAGATCAGAAAGCTCCATAGGTAAGGCGAAATGGAACAAAGGATTTTGCAGACAAAGTCTGAAGAGTGGCTGAACAGATCCTGAGCAGTGAAACCAGTGGTAGTGTACAGTAAATTAAGGAAATCAGGACAGAGTTTAGAGAAGGGTCTCTAAGCTTCATGACGAGGCCTTCGATGTGCAGGAGAGGCCGTCGGGCTGGTTATGCTGCTAGAGCCACTGGCTGGAAGTCTCGGCGGGGTTGCGGGAACCAATTGGCGTCGGCGAGAGCCAGGGCCCTGCCATTCCATATCACTTGGCGTCGGTCCGGATTCCGGAACACCTGGGAGACGCATATTTCTGTACCAATCGGGGAGGTCGATTAGTGGGATATCTAGGGAAGTACAGAAATTAGGCAGATATTCCGGAACTCGCAGGTAGGCTGTGCGCCCCTGCGCCTGTGCGGAAAGACAAAATGGGAAACGCCACCTATATGATATGTTATGGGAACAGAGTGCATCCAATAGGGGGCGAAGGTCCCGTCTTTGTTGCAGAGTAAGATTGGAGAGATCCTGGAATAAATGTATTTCTGACCCCTGATATAAGAGGTGCCTTCTGTCCCTGGCGCACCTGAGGATGTCCTCTTTAATTGGGAAGCTGACTAGGCAACATATTACATCTCTTGGGGGATCAGAATCTCTGCCCCTGGGACGGAGTGCTCTGTGTGCTCGTTCCAACTCTATAGGTGTGGCCGGCGGGCGACCTAGCAGGTCATTTAAAGATCGCCACAACCGTTGTAGAGATGTCGTTCGGTTCCACAGATTCTGGCAAACCACGGAGTCTAATGTTATGTCTGCGTCCACGGTTATCCAAATCCTCTATTTGTCTGTAGAATTCGCGGATATGTGATGCGTGTGAGACTGTCGTCTGCTGTATTTCTGCTATGGCGTCTGCATTATTGCGATTAGCAAGTTCCACTCCCTCCAGCCTTGTGCCCAAGGAAAGTAAGTCATCTCGCAGGTCACTGAGGGCGGTGGTGAGTGTGACTTTAATGTCTGAAGATCTCTGAGAGATAATGCCTGGGAGTCAGAGGAGAGATCATGCTGCGGGACTGCATCTGTGACATTCTCAGTGTCACTGCTTTGAGCACAGGAGGAGGGAGGAGGGGGGGGAGAGGGGGAAGCTGTTTGGGACCTGTCCCTCTGCTGGGAGCGGAACAGCTCCTGTATATGCCGCGATTGCGGCTGGGTAAGGACCCGTGGGGAACGGGAACCGGGTGTGTTCCGGTCCATTTTCCCCATGTTTATGTGCCCCTGCCTCACCCGATCCTCTGTGCAGGGTGAAGAGAAGTCTTCGGCCGGCGGGAGCTCCTGGCTTAAGCGGCCATTCCGGACTGCGGCAGACCACGCCCCCCGTTATTAGCAGATTTACCAAATTCTTCTAGGGATGTGTCAGTGTAAGTCCATATTAAGATCAGATCATTTATATATCTAGCATATGCCTAGTACTGTCTCTATCACCTCTGATGCATTGGTCCTACTTAGTTCAAGACATTTATGTGCATGGATGTGCTGTTCTGGCAGAAAATATTGAAAACATTTAGAAGTTCCAACCCTCCGGAGGCCAGAGGGTAGCTAAATATGATAATACAGAGAAAACATGAAGTAAATTCATCTTGATTAAATTCACTTTCCAGTGAGAGAAAGTGGCATAGACTTCCAGGCCTCAAATCTAGCTTTTGCCAACATGGTCTGTTTTAAAAAGCCTTTAAACACTAGTATTTTACCTTTTTGGTTTCTCTTGGTGCGGTAAGTTGAAGCTTCCACCAATTTTTCTCTCCCAACAATGAGATTCTGCTGCTATTCTCATCTTTTTTCTGGCAAAAAGGATTTTCATGCCCAAATATATAGGATCTTGTTACTCATTATATGGTGCATTTTTAGGATGATCTATTTTGATAATTGAATTTGCATTTTAAACTTTATTTTGTAGATTAAAGTTCTTTCCCTGACAAAATATACTGTAACTGATACAAAAAATTTCTGTTCACAATTCTCTGGTTATTGTTTTTCCATAATTACCAGGTACACAGAGGATGTAGTCACTAGTTTTGTTCTGTAAAATGGGCTTCCATATTCAAGTGTATCTGAGGCAGGACAGATCATAAATACGGATGTGCTCACAAGTAACACACTGGACAACACATTTTTTTCAAAAGCTATGCTTTCTGAAAAGCTTGTGATTATGATACACTCACTGGCCATTTTATTAGGTACACCTGTTCAATTGCTTGGTAACACAAATTGTTAATCAGCCAATCACATGGCAGCAACTCAATGCATTTAGGCATCTAGATGTGGTGAAAATGACTTGCTGAAGTTCAAACTAAGCATCAGAATGGGAAGAAAGGAAGAAAGGGGATTTAGATGGCTTTGAAAGTGGCATGATTTTTTATGCCAGATGGGCTGGTCTGAGTATTTAAAAAACTGCTGATCTACTGGCATTTTCATGCACAAACATCTCTAGGGTTTACAGAGAATGGTCCAAAAAAGAGAAAATATCCAGTGAGTGGCAGTTGTTTGGAGGAAAACACCTTGTTGATGTCAGAGGTTAGAGGAGAATGGGCAGACTGGTTTGAGATGATAGAAAGGCAACAGTAACTTATGAGTGTATATCCCTTTAAACATGAACACAAATATAGAATGACTGTATCACATAGGAATCTTGAGAAATATGAAATTATCTTTTAATGATTATAATGTCATTAAAAGATCATTCCCAGGGTAATTAGTCAAGGGAGGGTCCCATGTGTTGTGGACTATTGGTAGGCGATATAGAGTTATGTACGAGTGGGAATTAAAACCGGGCAAGCAGGGGTTAAGCCATGGTCTATTGGGGGGGCCTAAAGTAAAGGAAGGGAACCACAAAGTGGTGTAGTAATATGTGATACTGTCTGCCAACGTGCCCCATAGTGGTGAGTGGGGCTGCACTGCAACCATGTTGTAATCATATACAATTGATGTAATTGTTAAGGAGTAAAGAGGGATTTCAGTGTAAAATCCATCTTCAAACAGGCAGGCAGGAAGCAGAATGTCACCTGCAAACTGTGAGCAAGCTGCTGCTGACAAAGCTGCAGCAAACTGCAGCATGTGCAGTTCTGAAGTTGGCTCGTGGCCATACTTTTTATGGGCAGCCACCATGCATAATGAACAATGTATAAATCAGCAGGTTTTTCAAAACTGTCCTTAAATTTACAGACAGTTGGCAACCCTGTGTGGATTGCAAGTCTGTCACTGCTTTATAAACGTATATGTGAGAAGATACATTCACAGAAACTCAGTTTCTCCAAGTTGTAGAACATTCAATCTCTGATTTTGAAAAACACAAAGTGAAAACTGTGTAAACTTGCCAAAATCTGAGGGAGAGGGGTGGGGGGATATTGAAATAGGGAATATGGGAAGAAGTTAAAAGGAGCATGTAAATCAGTACTGTATCAACTTCAGCCCTGCCCTGCCAAACGGTGCTTACTCTCATCCAGTAGAACCATGTCTAAATTAACACATCTGATCTATAATTTTGAGAGTGGGTCAGGTTCTCTAGTCTTCTGACATTGCCTACTTTGTTAAGCCACCTCCAACATTGCTCTGATACTGAAGGTGTTACTTTGGGAATCTAAACTGGGATCCTCTACCATCCTGAAAGGATCCTATGATTATATTCTTGTGCATATAGAAGATTTAATGGCCAGTATAACTTTTGGAGACATTCTCTTGTGAAGGCAGTTGTCAAATCCTCCTCCTGAGCAAAGATGAAGGGAAGGTGGTCTTCAAGTTGCAGTGAGATTAGAGAAGAATAAAGAACTGATATGGAGTGTCTTATTGATCCCATAAATCATGGTTTGTGAGAGATCATTGGGCCTGATGAACACAGGGCTTTTTTGCAGTCACTTTTAGGAGTGTCAGGCTTTTTTACTGCTTCCAAATGCTCCCCAATGTTATCCTTAGCACATGTAGACTTTTAGAAGCTTTTATTGGCAGGGGCATTTACCAGCAGAAAAAAAACCCAGGGCCATGTGTCCAGGAGCAGCAGTGTTTTGGCAGAAAAACTGCTTGCCACGTGTAAATGCCTAAATGCATGTTAAAGCATTGAGCGTTAATATTTGCTCTGTTTTTGTTTATATTGTTTAAATAGCTGTGGAGGGCATGGTTCAGCCTTTAAAAATACAGTGTGTAATGGTCATGCGTACTGAGCACACGAAAAGCTGTGTGTGTGGCAGCCATTTTGTTCAGGTCCCAAATTACCCATGCCATTTTTTCAAAAGAGGCATAGCTGCAGTGACCTTCCCCCTCCTTACACCCTCAGTTCATGAATAATACAAACTGTTACCTGGTGCCATAACCTCCTTATCAGATCCTTGAGAGGACAGATGCAAACCCTCTCATGCCTATTACTCTAATTCACACTTCACACTAGAATCCCTACTAAAAACATCATACTTGCAAGCCTGTGTAACTAGAGTTTTAACAGATATATGCCTGGTCCCAGGCCTATCAGTCATTTAACAGTCATATATAGCTCAGCTGGTGGAATGGCCTATACACATTCCTGATTGGCTGGTTATTAGCAAGGACTCTAAAACTTCTGTATATTTCCTAACTTCTGAAATAATGACAGTACAGCCAGAATAAGGGCATACTTATCTCCATCAGTTAATTAGTAATGTTTTTTGTCCAAACACCCCTATATTGGACAATATGTGGAGCCAATGAGAAATATTAACTCTGATAAGTAAAGTAGACATCTGAAACCTGTCATATTTATATCCATTTGAAAGGTATTTCCATGCTGGACAATAAAATGCACATTAGCAGACTGTGACCCATAGGTATTCAGAGATATTAATACCTATAGAAAACTGGATCTGTGGCATGATCGTAAACACAAAGGCATCCCATGACCACCCCTCAGCCTCTTGATTGGTCAGTTTCTGACAACAGCCCTAGACAATCAGCCCTAAATACATGGTGCAGGAAAAAAAACTGTACAGTTAATACTGTGGGGTTGATTTACTGAAGCTGGGAAGTGCAAAATCAGACTCACTTCTGCATAGAAACCAATCAGCTTCTAACCTCAGCTTGTTCAATTAAGTTTTGCCAATAAAACCTGGAAGCTGATTGGTTTCTATGCAGAAGTGAGTCTGATTTTGCACTCTCCATCTTCAGTAAATAACCCCCTGTGTGTCATAGAGGTGGGGGTTCTTCTTCCCGCTGTCACTTTTTAAAAACTGTGCTGCTGTGCGGGGCTCCATTCACACAGCCACATCAATCATTCACAGATTCCTGTGAATGAATAAATTACAAGTATAATCTGCCACTGCAACAAATGGACTTGTAGTTATTCATTGGGCTGTGGGGGCTCTGATGAGCGCTCTCATAGTCCACCAACATGTCCTCCAGCTTTCAAACAGAAAGCCCATACAGAGGTATACACTGAAAGCTGGAGAACATGTTTGCAGGAGCCCACATTGCACCCGTGATTTACTGATCACAGGTGCAAAGCTTTCCAAGCTCCTGCAGAAAAAATAATACATGCATATTTTTTTCAGCAAAAATATGCGCATTTTGTTATTTTTTCTTTTCCTTTAAAACACAGAACCTGGAAAATGTACCTGCAGTAAATGTTTGGTGAAAATCAGACTCACTGCTTTATAAATGTACTCCTATATGTGAGAAGAAACATTCAACTTACTCAGTTTCTGCTAGTAGTAGAACATTCAATCTCCGATTTAGAAAAATACATAGTGAAAAGCACTCTATTATTTACATTTATTCTGTATTTTGACATTAACACTGACCTTCCATTTAGAGCTTTTTGTGAGTTTGAAAAACATACTTAAAAGTTAAGGCCTAAGTGGTGAAATATGGACTCCAGACAATACGCATGATGTTCGCTTTTATGATAGCATAACTGGTTGTCATAACGGTATTTGATGAGCTGAGCCAAGTGACATTTTGCGCTTCGTCAAGTGAAAATATTGCGGTAATTTGTCCCTTTGGTATAGGTGTTGTTAAGCCTTAGTTATGTTTCCATAGTAACAACAATTTTTATAATATGGCTATATGTGCCAAGTATGAGCTCACACTTCCACTAGCCCTACTACTGAAAGTGTCTGAATTACGCACTCTGCATAACTTCATGGCATACACAGGCCATTAGCTAAAATCACTGGCTCAACCCATTTCAAGACAAGACGTACAGTATGTTGCATGCATGAAAATATTTAAAATGGCAGGGACAGTATTGGAGGAGAGATTGTCTAATATATTACCCTTTTTCTTGAATAAAAAAAACCTTTTTATTATTTTTCATTACTGCCCTTCTCAATCAGAATAAAGTCTGCTAAAATTTGTTAGACCTAAAGTGACACTAAACTCTGGTTTAAAGAAAATTCTTTTCAAGTATGTATTCTTGACTCAAAAAGTTCCTTCCATTGCTCTCAGCCACCTCCAATAAGGTAATGAGTTTTGGCACCTCCTGCCAATAATATTGGCTAAGGAAACTGAAAAAAAAAATCATCCAGGATATAATCTAAAGCAAGATGTTTTATAAGAATCATAGTTAAAATGATACAAAAGGTAAACTTAAATAAAAAATAACAAACATGGTTTTGCACAGAGCAGCCCTGATCCTCTTCTTCTCAGGTCCCCAGCTGCCACTCCTGGCTCCTTCCCCTTGACCAGTACCCCAATAGCAAACCACTTGCTATGGAGGCACTTGTGCATGCTTGCTCCCGAGCCCTGCTCTGTGCGTCCATAAACACACAAAAGGAGGCTCAGGCCGCCCTCAATCCCTCCTCCCTGGTTTGATTGACAGCATCAGGAGCCAATGTCTCTGAGCCAACGAGGAGGAAGAGAGCAGGGAGAGTTGCTTTCATGCACATCACTGGGTTGAGATTGGGCTCAGGTTGGTGGGTGGGCTAGGGAGGAGCTGCACAGAGAAGGTTTTTTACATGAAGGTAAAAATCTTCAGCCTTTAGAACCCCTTTGACTGCTTGTCATTGTCTATTACCTTCAACATCAATTGAATGGAGAAGGTTAGAAGGTAATTTTTTTCTTGACTCATGATGTATTACACTACGCACCATATTTAAACTATGCAAATAAAAGCATTTTATTTTCAGGTTTCTTTATACCTAAATGTTTATTTCATTTCATAGCCTAAATAAAACTTATTATTACTAAGACAAAGAAACATTCTATGCTGCCTTTACATGGCATTCCATCCTTCCACGTATGCACTCCCGGGGGACACACAAACCCCTTTACTTAAATTGTTGCCAAACACTGGAGTCATAATCAGGGAGTAAGACAGTCAAGTAGTCGAATTACATTTTAATGGATTTCAGATGAGTCCTTGTCACAACAAAAGACATTCATTCCAGCATTTCTCATGGGAATGGCTTTGACGTTGCAGTCTTTCCCATACGTCCAACTTAGGCCTGTATATATTGTTGTATTGTGTTGTACTTAAACACCAGGGAGAGGTCTGAGTGTTAGCAGACATGTTTTAAACTAATACTTGTGCTGATTTTTTTCTTTTGCTATCTTTCAGAATGTACATGAACTGATAACTTTAAACAGAACTTTAATGATGCTTTATTTTATTTTTCTTCTATAGTTCTATGGTCTCTGGTGTGCTATAAAGGTATATGTACATTGGTCACTTCTTATCTCTGGTTTTGTAATAACCCTTAAAGTTTACCTAAAACAACCTAAAAAAAGAATAAGCACAAGGAACATTACATACCATGACTGTGATGTTTCATTTGTGCTCCTGTGTCCTTTTTTCACTAAAATTATCCTCCTTCAATGCCCCAACCCCCACCCCAGATGCCATAATCTTCCAATGTGGCAGGGATTTATAGAACACTAGAACAGGATTGTATTTCTAGACATCCCCTCACCAATATCCTTTGGGGAAAAGCTTAAGCAGTCAAGTTGACTTTTTTCCAGTCAATGCTACTGTTTTTCTTCATGGTTACCAAACCATGGTGTCTTTCTGCTTTCCCCTCCTTCCATAGTAATAAACATGAATGCTTAGCGTATTCAATTTTGGAAAGATCTTTTTATCAGAAAAAAATTCAGTCAGGTGTGCATTAATATCCAAGTGCAATTTAACTTCAATGGATAGTTTCACACGCTGTTGCTGCTATGCTATCAAAAAGCATGTTTTTCTCTGTAGAAATGACCAATCAAAATGCACTTCACATTTGATTTTAATAGATTAGACTTTTATTACTTTAGAATTTCAAAGTTGTTTACTTCAGTTACTCTATCGGATATAACTCTTATAGTAGCATCTGTATGAAGAGTATGTCCAGCCAAAACATTTTTTGGGGGATCGCATGGGGAAGGATTCTGGCCATTACAGGTTTTTACTGCTATTCAAGGCTCTATCTTTGTTATTGACAATGGTTTGACCCCACAAGTAGTTAGGGAAACTCTCTAGCAGCAATGCAGAAATAAATACAAATTATTTTATTAGTAGCCTAAGGAAAGTAGGGTAAGGCTAGTCTCATCAGCTTTTTATTGCTACAGAGCAGCAATGGCAACTGCTCAGATCAAATTCAAATAAGTAATATAGAGCACATGGTAGGTGCATGATACAAAGCACATTTATTCATCTGTAGTGCAACACCTAAATGATACAAAGACCATATTAATCCCACTTCCCACAACTCCCTCTGTATCTAAACATGCCCAAGAAAGATAAGTTCCTCTGTTTTCCTCATTCAGTAGCTCAGAGAGGCCACACTCAATGAGATAGAGGTAGCAGAACAAGTGATTTGCAGCCAGGTGAGACCTCCCCACTGTCAGAACTGGCATGCGGGCAGCTGGGCTACAGCTAAATTGCACACAGCTTCCTCTAATGACCAAGCTACTGTGGGAGGCCCATCCCCAATTGCTACCAGTTGTAGAGGAGTGACCCTTTGTCCATTCTTCCAGCTGTTTGCCTGTGTTACCAGAGCTACCCCAGACTTCACTGAGAGAGGATCTGTTTATGAATGTGATTACAAATAGTTGTTTATGTTTTGACCTGTTTTACCCACTTGCCTTCCTGTGGATTTACCCCCCTTCCAGACCTGGCCATTTTTTGTGACACGGCGTTGCGTTACTTTAACTGCCAATTACGCGATCATTCAACACTGTACCCAAATGCAATGATGTCCTTTTTTCCCCACAGATGGAGCTTTCTTTCTTTTCTTTTCTTTCACTGGTATTTGATCACCTGTTTGTTTTTTATTTTACTATAAACAAAAACAGACCAACTATTTTGAGAAAAAACCAATATTTTTGATTTTTTGCTATTAAACATGTCCAGTAAGGCTACGTTCACACTAGCCTTGTGTGCAGGCGGCAGAGAGGCGTTTGGGAAGCGTTTTTTACCGACGGACGCCTCTGGTCGAGTCAGGAGGCTTTGAAGCCTCCTATTCTCGTCTATGGTGCCGCTCCGCAAACGCCCGGCCGGCGTTTGCGGTGCGGTTGCGACACGGTTGCGGGGTGTTTGCGGAGCGGTAACACCACTCAAATGCATTATAGGCGTTTGTGGGGCGTTATTAACGCTCGGCAAACGCCTAGCAACCGCCGCTAAACCGCGCATGCGGCGTTTGCGGAGCGTTTGCCGAGCGTTAAAAACGCTCCGCAAACACCGGACCAACGCTTGCCAAACGCTATAGGGGCGTTTGGCAAGCGTTGGCAAAACAGCCTAGTGTGAACGAGCCCTAAAAAATGTAAAAAATCTAATTTAGACATAAATTTAGGTCAAAATGTATTCTGCTACATGTCTTTGGTAAAAAAAAATCCCAATACGTGTAAATTATTTAGTTTATGTGAAAGTTATAGCATCTACAAATGGCAGTATATATACTGGAATTTTATATATATATATATATATATATACCAGTAATGGTGGCGATCAGCGATTTATAGCGGGACTGCAGGACTGTAGCTGGAATACTGACACTGGGTGGTAACTGACTAAGGCTACGTTCACACTAGCGTTGTGTGCAGGCGGCAGAGAGGCGTCTGGGAAACGTTTTTACCGCTTCCCAAACGCCTCTGCCAATTCTGCACATTACAGCACATGGTGCTGTTCTAACGGGAGCGTTTGCGTCGCGTCACGTTGTGTCGCGGCAACACGGACGCCTCTGGTCGAGTCAGGAGGCATTGAAGCCTCCTATTCTAGTCTATGGTGCCGCTCTGCAAGCGCCCGGCCGGCGTTTGCGGTGCGGTTGCGACGCGGTTGCGGGGCGTTTGCGGAGCGGTAACACCGTTCAAACTACATTATAGGAGCTTGTGAGGCATTTTTAACACTCAGCAAACGCCTAGCAACCGCCGCTAAACTGTGCATGCGGCGTTTGCTGAGCATTAAAAAACGCTCGGCAAACGCCGGACCAACGCTTGCCAAACGCTATAGGGGCATTTGGCAAGCATTGGTAAAACAGCCAAGTGTGAACGAGCCCTAACTGTCACTGCCATCCCAAGTGACACTAATACAGTGATCAGTGCTAATATAAAGCACTAACACTGTACTAATGACACTGAGCAGGAAGGGGTTAACATCTGGGGTGATCAAAGGGTTAACAGTATGCTGTGTGTTTTAACTGTGTAAGCACATTGCTTTGTATTGCTCTGCTATGCAGAGCAATACAAAACAGTGTGCAGGAGCTGACAGGGGAGAAATCTGTATTGTTTACATACAGATCTCTCCCCCCATCAGGGATACTTGCTGATCGCCGGGTGGCGGCGGGGAACACTGGCCAGGACCTGGTGACCGTAACTGAGGTCGCCAATGGCATGCGCACCCCCTACCGGTAGATGCAAAATCATGTATATATACGTGATTTTGCGCAGCCCTGCCACCCTGTAGCAGCATTTCTGCTATAGGGTGGTGGAAAAGCGGTTACTGAAGTGATTCTCAGCTAGACCCTCTGTTGTTTATAGAGTCTAAAGCTGGCCATACATGTTTTTTATTTATTTCATTCAACCAGCGGGCTGAATAAAAAACACTGACCCAATTCCCCTCTCACACATTCAATGTGGATGGGGGAATCTTCCTGGCTGTGTCATTGTATTCTCACAGTGGGAAGACTCCCTGCTGGCAGAATACACAGCCACACATGGATCAAATATCAGCTGGTATCTGCTGAACCAGATGAATTTTAAACCACGTATGGCTGGCTTTACATGTTACACTGATTGTGTCACAGAATGTTGCTATGAAGAGTCTATGTTTGTGCAGCTTTCACATGTTTGTTCAGCTTTCAATATTCTGCAGCGCTTGCATGTTTTTGCTACCATGAACCTGTTTTGCGTTATTGCTTCTAACACCTGTTTAGCAACCTTCCAGTTACTCCTAATCTGATTACTTCATTGATTATCTTTTTTGTTAAACATCTTTAACAGAATAGGTAATCAACAAGCACCATTATACCAGTTGTAAGTTAACCTGATTTGCTACTGGTGTTCATTATTGGATTTGATGAAAACATACATGGGGGTCGTCAGCTGCCTTGAGTTTGGCTGTACCTTTAAGGAAGAAAGGGATATCTGTTTTCACTTTATGTATTGTTATATATAAATGGACATTGGTTGGAAATTCAGATATTAAAGCAATATAGTTAAGTTCTTGGAGGCAAATAGCTGGGAAATGTTTGTATTGCTTTTTATTGCTGTCTGTGTCCCTGTTGCACATTTCTCCTCATTTCATATTTGATGAGACCACTGTCACTAAGTCAGAAAGTGAGCCGAACTCTCTTTAATGGAGCCCCAAATTGCAGTACAGCCTGACAAGAGTTCTAATTCTTCTCCACTCCATCCAACACAAAAATATGTCCAAATTAAAAAAGTTCTGGCTGGGCTACACTTTAACCTAAATATGGTGTTACCATTAAAGCAGTATTAAACACAATTACCAATTCTTAGATATGATGGCTGAATTAGTTTTCTTTTTTAGGTTTTCTTTCTTTTAATTTTACCTGGTGATCTGGTCAGTAAGTCTGTTGTATTTCAACAGAACAAGCTCTCCTGGAGATGTAGCAGTTACAGGGATGAGACAAATAGGGTTGCTTACAATAATTAACTTGTAGGTGGGCTACGGCCTGCCTCTATCGTGGCCACAGCAAGCAGCCAGGGAACGCCCTACTAAGTTGAAGCACTGACACACTAACTTTCCAGGGATACCAGACCTTGCCCTGTAGATTCCACTCTCTCTCTTTCTCTTGATGCACGGGTGGGGGCCAGTGACCTCTGGCCAAACCCCTAGTTGCACGACTGTATCCCTTCGCTCCCAGGGGTATCAAGACACTGGCCCACTTCCCTCAGGGCTCGACAGCCAGGTGGCATCACCGTAACTGTACTCTTTCATTCCATCCAATGTGTTATCTAAAAAACTCACACAGAGGCCGTATGTAGGTAAACTTCTTCGCAATATATACAAGTTATTCAAGTCTTGGACCAAACAATTCTTTAAGCAGTCAATACCTTCATCTGCTGGTGAGGTATCTCTTGCACCCATTTCCAGGGGAACCCCTCCAAGAAAGGGACCATTTAAGAGATCCTGCCAGGAAGCAAGTGAACTCACTCTCCTTTCTGGTAGGATTTGAAAAGCACACATTCTTAAGTGGGCCACCTAGTGGGCCCCACCTTAACCTGCCTATAAGCTTTTATTTATTTATGTAAAGGCTTTATGCCAGAAAGAAGAAAATGTTGCTGTAACTGCTTTTAAAGTATTAGCTGGAGTTTGGATTCAATTGTTTAGTATATTTAAATCTGCTAGTACATCTAACACTCTCCTCCCCCAGTCTGACAATGATGCCATCCAAAGGTGCCTCCTGTGCTCCTTCATCCAGAGTGGAGACATTTTAATACAAAAGGTGTGTTCATGGTCAGAGCACCAGGTGAAAACAGAGGGAAAACACCTAAAAAATTTAAACTAATGCAGCCACCAAATCTAATGATTGGTAAGCTGCAATGCAGTATATTATATTTTGGTTTAGGGTTTAATATTGCTTTAATATCTTTCTTCCACTTAATTCTTTTAATGGTGAGAGAAGCATTTTTCAAGTGCTCCTTAACTATAAATGTAAAATCCCACTAAGGCATGATGGAATATTTAGCATTTTTGTAAGGCTATGGGAAATGTCTGAATATCTGTATATAGTGCAACGAATGCTTTCAAAGACGAAGTGTAATCTTTAAATCTATTTTCCACTAACAGCGTGGGAGGCACAATCTAGATCATCCAGATGTTATGTCCACAGAGCTACATATAGAAATTTATTTAGAAATAGGCAGGATTGAGGACTAAACCTGGAAAGTTAAAAAACACTTTGAGAACTTTGTTAAATTGGTGCAATAAACAGTTTGATGTCACCATCTCACGTACACTATATTTTCAGAGTTCCATGTTTTAACCATGTTAACCTTATATAGAAAACACCAGGCCCAGACTGAGCAGCTCAAAGCCCGGGGACCCTTTCTTTGGAGCCTGGTGGTGGAACGTCACCAGAAAGAGGAGAAAAAGAAAGGAGCGAAAGTAAAAGAAAGGAGGAAAGAAGGAGAAAAAGAAAGGAGGGAAAGAAAGGATAGAAATAAAAAGAAAGGAGGGAAAGAAAGAGAAAGGAGAGAAAGAAAGGAGGGAAAGTAAGGAGAAAAAAGGATGGAAAGAAAAAGAAAGGAGGGAAAGAAAGGAGAAAAAGAGAGAACGGAAAGAAAAAAAAAGGAGGGAAAGAAAGAAGGGAAAGAAAGGAGAAAAAGAAAGGAGGGAAAGAAAAAGGAGGGGGGGAAAGAAAGGAGAAAAAGAAAGGAGGGAAAGAAAGGAGAAAAAGAAAGGCGGGAAAGAAAGGAGAAAAAGAAAGGCGGGAAAGAAGGGAGAAAAAGAAAGGAGGGAAAAAAGGAGAAAAGGAAAAAGAAAGGAGAAAAAGAAAGAAAAGGAGGGAAAGAAAGGAGAAAAAGAGAAGGGAGGGAAAGAAAGGAGAAAAAGAAAGGAGGGAAAGAAAAAGAAAGGAGGGAAAGGGAAAGAATGGCAAAGAAAGAAAGAAAGAGAAGTATAAAAAAGAAAGAGAGAGAAGTATAAAAGAGCCTGGTGGTGGAACGCCAGGGCCTGGTCACAAGAGCAACCTGTGCGACCCTGGTAATTTCGCCAGTAGTGTCAGTAGGTTTTTATTTTAATTTCATTTTTTACAATTTTATATTTTATTCTTTTTTTGTAGAAAGAAAGAAAGGAGGGAATTAAAAAAAAAGGAGGGAAAGAAAAAGAAAGGAGGAAAAGGGGAAGAAAGGGGGGAAAGAATGGAGAAAAATAAAGGAGGGAAAGAAAGGAGAAAATGAAAGGAGGGAAAGAAAAAGAAAGGAGGGAAAGAAAGGAGAAAAAGAAAAGCGGGAAAGAAAGGAGAAAAAGAAAGGAGGGAAAAAAAGGAGAAAAGGAAAAAGAAAGGAGAAAGAGAAAGGAGGGAAAGAAAAAGAAAGCAGGGAAAAAAAGAAGGGAAAGAAAGGAGAACAAGAAAGGAGGGAAAGGGAAAAAAAGGAGGGAAAGAAAGGAGAAAAAGAGAGAGAGAGAAAGAAAGAGAAAGAGAAAGAGAAAGAGAAAGAGAGAGAAGTATAAAAGAGAAAGAAGAGAAAAGAGAGAAGAAGGGGGAGAAAAGACACAAGGCTGGCTGGAAGTGTGGGTGGGGCAGAGAGGCGGCCAGGCAGAACATAGAGGAAGCAAGATGTACACAGTCCTCTATGTGCCGTTCGGCTGCCTCTCCTCTCCAGGCGGCCCCGTCCCACCCAGGCCTGGTGTGCCCTATGGCCAGTTCAGACTATATGTGACAACAATATTGTTTCTTTAACTATATAAAGATTGTCTTTTTTTATGTTTTTTGATAATAGCATTAAAGTCATTAAGGTACAACTAAGGACAAAACTTTGTTTTTCAGTTTTGGACATAGTGGAGATGCATTAGAAGACCTGTAAGTTTTTATTGCTGTCTGTGCCCCTGGTAGGGAGATTCTCCATCTCTACTTGTCCTGTTTACCATTATCATTGGAAGTAAAAGAAATCCCAAATTTTGGGTTGTCCCCAGAAAAGTAATATAGGGAAAACCTTCCAATGGGGATACTAGTTCTGGTGACCTGGGGTTCCCCAAGGGATTCCCCTAATTTTCAGGAATTTTCTCCTGTTTTGGGTAAGGGACAGGAAGTAAATGGGACACAGTTAGCAAAAAATAAGCTGACAGGGGTTATAGCCTTTCCTTACTACATCCAAAATGAAAAAAGGCTTTGCCTATAGATCTACTACTAATACTTTAAAGTAGATCTCCATTTTTCAAGAAGCTAGGCCCCTTTCCCCCTTGGCCCTGTTCCTCACACCCCCTTTCCATACCTTTTCTTTATAATATTCCATCAAACATCTTTATTTTCCTAGGGTCCTCTGGACAGTCACATGAAACTCTTGGGTCTTCTTCCTTTTCTCATTGTAGCAGCCCAAGGTGGTCTTAAGTACATCAAAGAGTGACATCGGTTTTACAAAATCACCACCACTCTATGCAGTATTGTACTATGGAGCCAACATGGTGAAGAACCATGGGTTGTGCGATAGTCTAGCTTTAGAGGAACTGGGTTAAATGACACTAGCCAGCATTCAGCCTGGGTAAGAACCGGTTCTGCAGAGGACAGCACAAAAGACAAGCTGAGTGTTCCATTGAGGGCTGAATTTTTAAAATTTAAATCTAGAGTTATACATTAGCTTTAGTAGCATACTGTGAGCCTGTTAGTATCAATGTGGCTCCTTTTACTCCTGTGCATAAGCTGCATACAAATATAACTACTACTATAGCTATCTGAAAGCAAAGACACAATAACAGTTTAGTGCAATACACCTGAAACAAGGGCGAAAAGAATGATTCCATGGATGCAGCATTTTAACTAATATAAATTATTTCTTAAAGCAAAATTTTCACAATCAAGAATTGTGGACTCGTGCATACTAATAAGTAAATTCCAAAAAAATGCTTTTGGTTAGAGTGGCCTACAGTGACATGCTGATAATAACTAAAGATCTTTTACAACTTGTCTTTATGTAAAAATACATAATCTTTATGAGTGGTAATGTTTTACAATGTACTATATGTCTTCCCTGAGCCTTCACTGCGGTTGTATAGCTGTAGAGAATGCCTGATGCCTTATAATATAACCCCCTTAGTGTAAATTCCTGAGATATTAGAAATCAGGGATCTTCCTGACCATATAAAGACACAACACTGCAAAGCAAAAAAGCATTCTCACAGACCTTCAATCCTAAAAGCAAACTTCTTATGTTGCTTCCATATAAAAAGGCCACAAATCTAGTATACTGTATGTAATAACATACCATCCATCAACATTGTATATGTGGAAGAATATAGCCAGGATTTAACAATGCAGGTTATGCCTGCATTAAAGATTTAATTCAATTGCAGACAGTTTCAGTTTGAATTAGATCATTTTTATTGCAATTTATTTTAATTAGAACCAGAATTTCAGCCTATACAAGTGAAATGACTACTTCAAAAAAGAAAGGATGAAGGAAAATTGTGGTCAAAATTGGATTTAAAATGGAAAAAAATTATGCCAATCCCATAGCAAGGGATGATCATATTTTTCTGCCATATTCAGTTGGAGTAATTTCTGTCCTCCTCACTATCCATCAGAACTACCAACCAAAAATAAAAACACAAGTTCAATCAGCCAATCAAATTACCACATACTGTATATGGCCAGCTTTAGATTTAAGCGTAAATACACTTTAAAGGTAGACTCTAGGCAGATATAAAAGACAGAATGAATCCAGCTCTGTATTCATTAATAGATTACTTTTTTAAGGCAAGTAGTGTAAATACTTGCATTTGGCATGATAACAGAGTTTGCCATCCCTGCACAGCAGAGCTAAGAATGGGAGAGGGAGAAGCAACACAAAGAACCAATCAGTTGTGCCGCAGTGCAAGAAGCATGGTTGTAAGAGAGAGTAGAGTTACATTTTTCTTCTTCCAGACAGGGTCATGTGGTGTCGCAGAACTGTGTAAATCTCAGAATTAGAAGAACTGAAATACAAATCCTTTGGCAGCTGAAACAGCTCCCTTATTATTATTTATTTCAGGTACTTATAAAGTGCCATTAGTTTACACAGCGCTTTACACACATATTGTACATTCACATCAGTCCCTAACGCTCAAGGAGCTTACAATCTAAGGTCTCCAACTCACATTCATACATATCGTACACATACTAGGGCCAATTTAGACAGGAGCAATTGACCTACCAGCATGTCTTTGGAGTGTTGGAGGAAACTGGAGTAGTGAAAAGTATACCTTATGAAGCCGCTCCAAGCTATGATGGGAAAGAAAAGGATTGAACAATTGGATTGGATTCCAGTGTCAGCCAATACAAGTGAAGGGATAGACGCTGCTCAACTGACCCCAGGAGTCCAATGTTGAGGAATGGCCTCAGCCACCATACTAGCCATGCCCGCTGACACTGGGGCTTGGTTCACAGAGGAAACCGGAGTACCCAGAGGAAATCCACACAAGCACAGGGAGAACATGCAAAATCCAGGCAGGTAGTACCATGTTGGGTTTTGAACCAACAACCCTAGTGCTGCTAGGCAGAAGTGCTGCCCCCTATATAATTAAAGGTGACGTTTAATCTTATATTCCAGTTGCGGAATAAGAACACATTTGTTTTGCACTTTTGTTTGCACGTTGATGAATTTATTATTATCAGTTTTTTATGGACATTTCTACAATTTTTTGGACTTTTTTGAGTAGTATATAAAGTGTGGTCACGTAATTACACTTGGAGCACTGTGAAAATTGTTTTTTCAAATGGTAGTTTATTTTTTATATTTGTTTGATTATGTGGGCACTAAGAGATAGGGAATTATACTGAGTGGCACTTTATAATGAAGATATCTCACTTAATGATTTGTTTTTGATTAATTTTGTGACACTATTGCATGTGAGCACATTTATTGTATTATTTGAGTTAGTATTGTTTCTTGAGCGCTGCACTATTTATAATTTTAATATTATTTACACTGTTTGGGTAGCAGGTTAAGTGCTGGCAGCTTCCAGTAGGTTTATTTCCCTTTTGCGCAGGAGGATCTCTGTCTGAATCTTATATTTTGCCTTCTCTGGTCCCTCCCCTTCCCATCAACATGCCACCTAAATAAATTTTAAATGAAACATTTTTGTTTTCATTACATATCTTATTAAAGACCTAGTGATGTCATCAGTGGGACTCTGTGCTTCTCTATGAAATTCAGGCAGCTCATGGTTGGTGGGAGAGGCTTTCAGGGTGTGGTACTTAGAAAGAAATTAAGGTGTTGCGCTGCCCTATATATAAACAAACTAAGACAAAATGATGCAAAAAACATCCAGTTGGTGCCTGTAAACATTCCAAACCAAAGATACACAGGTGATAAAGTCTCTGATAAATGTGTATCGTAAGCAGTCCCTTCCAGTTACTACTCAAAGTGTTATCCTGTTGGTAAGTGAGCCCACAATCCTGGTGCTGCAAATCTTTAATATCTGTGCTCCACCATACACACATGATACCTAATGGCCCTTCACCTTCATATATATACCCACAGGTTATAGTAGGTCACAGTGAGTCTCTCCCCTTCCCTTGGGGTAAAAACGAATAGCTCTCCACTGGTCTTGATCCTCCTCATATAATAGTCACTTCCTGGGAGACTACAAGTAACTGTTGCCTTGCTTCAACCAGAGCTGAACATGGGCGTGGAATGTGATGAATGATGAATTTATTAGTTATATTGTTAATCACATTCTACGCCCATGTTCGGCTTTGGGTGAAGCAAGGCGACAGTTGCTATTTGTCTTTAAAAAGATCAGCATTAAAAAAATAAAGTCACAAAAAATATATCAAATAAAACATTAGAACAAACACTTGAATTTAGCACTTTTACAGTAAATAGTAACATTGCAAAGTCCAACTTATTATTATTATTGTTATTGAAAATGGCTGAATGTCTAATTCCTTGTTGTTTATAATACAGTCTTTATTTTTTTATTATTTTAGGCTCTTCCTGTGATTTCTGAAAAAGAGAAGGCTGGTAAGTCCAATATCATAGAGATTTTAAATTGTCACTTGTGTAAGTAATTGACACAACCATTTGTTGGAATGGAAAGCATGATGAGAGCTCACTTGAGGAGAAATGGCTCTTTCTGAGCAGGAAATGCCAGACATGCAATTAAACATACCAAACGATCTCCTGGGCTGGCTAAACACAAGATGGCCTCTGCAAAATGTTTGACAAGTAAAAAATAAAAGTGTAATTTAGTATCATCCAATATCAAAAAATGGTGAAACACCTTATGTAAATAATGAAGCATTAAATATTTTTTATTTCATAAAACACTATTTTAATTACCAGCAAAAATGCCTTTACCAGGCAAAAGATATTTGCACAATACAGCATGGAAAATGATGAAGGTTCTAACTTATTCTCTGTAAAATAAGAGGTTATAGTTCTGGGTGGAATCATTTCTGTAAAAACATTTTTGAATAAAAATGTGCTTTTGATTTACTTTTTTTGAAAGCCTTGACTGCTCTACATCCGAGCTGAACGACAAATAGCAATAAGTCTACAGTAGGTGGACTTGTTACATGTTCTTGATCTCTTCTTTCTGCCCTTGTCCCTCCAACACCACTTACCTTTCCATTTCAAAACATTTTCTATGATTTTTTTTTGTGTAGGAAGCAACATCTTGGGATGCAACCTTCAGAGCTCTCCTATGTTCATACTCTGTATGACTGTATGCTACAAAATAATGTAAGGCTAAAGCATCTCAGTACATGTATGTTTGCAGGATCAGGATGCAATTCTGACTAGTCCTGCTGTACAAGTGTGGAGCACAATGGGAGAGCTCAGGACAGAGTAACTCTATAGAAAGGGTTACTAATGATGGTAAAGGGTAGAAACTAAAGGCTGGTACACACAGGCTGAATATCGTCCAGTATTGGCTGGTTCAGCAGAAACTGGCTAACATCCGGCCCGTGTGTACACTAACCTGTTCAACAGAAGCCGGTCTAATGACTTTCTTTTATTGAGCGGGCATGCTGGAAAACCAGCATTCAATCAGTGCTTGCATCCAATGGCTGTGAGCGCTGATCAGTGTGTTCTGGAAGGGGAAGGGGGGAGGCACCTTGTCAACACACAATAGCCCAGTGGGGTAGATCACTGCACTAACATCACTTAGCTAGTACAGCAACATCTCTGTTTTTTTTTTGTTCAGCCTTCTGGGTTGAAAAAAAAAAATCTCTGTGTGCCCTAGCATAAGTGGTGCAAATTGCTGAGGGGGCACTATAATCATTTACTCTGATGGTGGCATTTTTAAATCCCACCAATGCTTTCAGAACGGGACAATTGTGCTCCCAGCCTCTCCCTGCACAGAGGTTTTCTGCGCAACATGCTGGCAGGGGACAAGTTTTTCTACTCTGCGGCTGTGGCTGCTTTCTAAAGAAAACAGGCTTGAAGACTTTGAATACCATTTTTTTTTTATCTACATACACGGTATTTAAAGTGAAGGTTCAGCTGGGCTTTAAGAGCAGCATGTTTGCAGTAAAGTGTCCCTGGAAATGATTTTACAATTCTGGCAATGATGTTATCCAAGCAAATTTAAGTGGATTCCTTGAACAGGAAACTTCTGAATACTGTTGTTAATCCTGAAGTTTATACATATGTTTTCATTTTGTTAACCATAATATTTTTGTATAAAGAATGTTCTTTGTAAAGTTAACTGAGTTGGTTAACAGATACATGTTTTTGCTACTTACTCCAAAGAATGCTATATATAACTGTCTGTGATAAAAATATGGACTTGAGAAACATTTCAACCTTTGCTAGTGTTTGTCCATGGGATTTGTGTATTGTCATATTCAATGCTGGTCGCACAGAGGATTGTTGTCTTCCGACTGTGCAAAGTGATTTGCAGTGTTAATTGTATCTGCTGTACACCATTTGGATATGGCACATGTGTATGGGAGTTACTTTTTCCGTGCATCCAGCTATTCCTATAAATGCACGTGCAAGACAGTCGGTATATGATTTTTTAAAAAATGCTAGAAGACAAGGGAACGGGATTCACAGTCTCTTTTTCCGTAAAACACTACCTGATACAAATTTTTAAAATCTACTTCAGTAACTGTGCATAGAAGTAGGAAGAAGTATCAGCTGTACTCCAGTTAGGTGTTCTTGCAGTATTTTTAATAATCAGTGAATTGACAGCATACAGTGATATCTCCAACTCAAAACCAGCCTTCCTTTATGCATTTCACCACTCCTGGCTTGCTCAAAATAATAGGGGAAGTTCCCCTTCCTGGCAGCTCATTGGCTGCCAGGGTACATTGATGTTGTGCAAACTATTCTTGTTATATTAACCACTTGCGTACTGGGCACTTTTACCCCCTTCCTGCCCAGGACAATTTTCAGCTTTCAGCACTGACGCACTTTGAATGACAATTGCGTTGTCATGCAACACTGTGCCCAAACTAAACTTTAATAATTTTTTTTTAGACAGATAGAGCTTTCTTTTGGTGGTATTTAATCACCACACAGTTTTTTATTTTTTGCAAACAAACTAGAGACTGATAGTTTTGAAAAAAAAGGTTATTCTTAGTTTCTGTTATAAAAATTTGTAAATAAGTAATTTTTCTCCTTCATCTTCATCACTAATGGGCACTGAAAGGCAGCACTCATATATGGCACTGATAGGCAGCACTGATGGGCACTGATAGGCGGCACTGAGAAACACTGATAGGTGGCACTGACTGGCACTGATAGGCAGCACTGACTAGCACTGATAGGCAGCACTGAAAGGCAGCTCTTATGGGCACTGATATATAGCATTGATGTACACTGATGAGCACTGGTATGTGGCACTGATGGGCACTGACTGACAGTGCCCTGATGATCAGTGTACATGTCTCCTCTGAGGAATGCCGATTACCAGCTCTCCTCTCCTCAAACGATGTCAGCATAAAGAGAGGACTGCCGATAACCGGAATTTCCTATTTACATGCGATCAGCTGTGATTGGACACAGTTGATCACATAATAGAGCCTTCGTCATTTACTGTGATCGGTGATCCGCTGTGTCCCAGGGACACAGCGCACCACCAATCGCCATGCTGCTCTCCCCCAGGGCTACACATGTGCAGCTAAAGTGGGAGGACGTCATATGACATCCTCCCAGAGATAACTGTCACATGTCCATCATTTCCTTATATGGCGAGCAGGAGGCAGTTAAAGTGATTCTAGAGGTGTGCAATGGTTTTTGCCTCAGTCCTCCTATTCTTGGGTCCCCTGCTGGCGCTCCTGACTCCTCACCCCTGACGAGTGTCCCCAGAGCAAGCTGCTTGCTCTGGGGGTACTGGTGTGTGGTCACTCCTGAGCCAGTCCATAAGACTGACAGAGCATGGCTTGGCCCCGCCCCACCTGTTTCCTTCTCACTGGCTGTGATTTACAGTAGCAGGAACCAATGGCTTCAGCTGCTGTCTCTAAGCCAATGAGATGTGAGAGAACTGAGAGAGCCTCGGCTCTCATGCATATCGCTGGATTGGGATTTGGATCAGGTGAGTATAAGGGACGGCTGGGAGGGATCTGCACTCAGAAGGTTTTCTACCTTTATGCATAGAATGCATGAAGGTAAAAAATATGCTGCCTTTACAAACACTTTAACAATGCTGGATACTTTCCAGACGGACCTCATATTTGTTAGTTTATTTATTTACACACCAGTTGAAAACGAAAACTGATGCCATTGTATACATAAAGACTTTACAAAATTGATTTTATCTTTCAGAAATCTGATTTCCAGTTTTCACAGCTGCTGTCTAGGCATTGTTAGAAAGCTGTGAGAGAGCAGACAAAAAACATCTTATAACTCCTGGCTCACAATTTGCTACCTCTTTCAGCCTTTCCTCCCTATTGTAATAAAGTATATTATACTAAAGTATAATTAAGTATATTATACTTTGAAAAACTGCACCTTTCACCGGAGTACAATAGACAAAAACCAGCTGATGCTTCTGTGCTTGTTACTCTCCAGGAGAGGTCTGCTTGGATACTTTCAATCAGAGATCTATGTATGAATTTTACATTGTAATACATCAGGTATACTGAGCAGTCAGGATATGAAAAAGGGATGGAAATAAAAAGGAAAGAACCATGTAGTGTAAAGATCTCTCTGCATATAGCGAGAGATGACATGAGAAGAGAAGTGTCTGCAAGGGGCAGGTAAAAGTTAGAGGGTTACTAAGGTTCTTGCAGACATACAAGAATGTGAGTAGAGAAATATTTCCAGCTGTGAGAATCCAGGCACGGCAAGATGTCAGACTGGGATCTGTAACAGTGCAGATTCTGCTGAGGTGTGGAAAGAGGATATGAATGATGAGCATGGAGATAACAGACAAGTCTATGGATGTGCAGATGTGAAATCATAAGGATCAGTACACAACTGAAAGCCATGAAATCAACCAGAACAGGCTATATTTACAAGACAGTAGTCAGTGTCCTCAAGTATCAAATGTTTCTTAATGAAAAACTATGTGTTGCTAATAGAAACCAAACTTATACCAAATATCCCTCCTTCCCCTCCCCCTCCCACCACATCAAGTCAGGTTTTAATTTAATATTTAAGGTAATATTCTACTCAAAAACAAAAATGTTATATTGTGCATATCAATCCTTAGATTTGGTGGCCGCATTTGTTTTCTTTGTTTAAGCTTTTTTCCCTGGTGGTCTGGCCAGTAACACACCTCCTGCATTAGAGGATGAAGGAGCAGCAGATACACCTTTGGACAGCAGCATTGTTGATCTGGGAGAGTGGAGTTGTTAGATGTACTAGCAGATTTCGATTCTTGTGTCTAAGTATAGACCTATGTTTGTCCCAAGCATGTTTGAAATCACTGAGCTTCAATCCGCACCGCACATGTGTGAGTCAGCACTTACTGTTGATTGACTCACTACCACTGCTACATGTCTATTCCAAGTATCAACTACTCTTTCAGTAAAATAATACTTTATAAGATTAGTTTTGAACTTTCTTTAAGTTATCTTGAAGTCATGCCCCTGTGTTCTTGATCTTCAATTCATCGAAAATATTGCCCTTTTGAACCTTATTCACCACTTTGATGTGTTTAAAGGTTTCATTCATGTCTCCCCTTTCCCTTCTTTCATCCAGACTGTACATATTAAGTTCCTGAATTCTATCCTGACATGCTTTATCCCTCAGACCATTCAACATTATTGTTACCCGCCTCTGGACTCTTTCTATCTTATCAATATCTTTATGTAAGTGAGGTCTCCAGAACTGGACACAGTATTCTAAAAATTAGATCTCACTAAAGATCTATATAGGGAAATCAGGACCTCCATTCTCCTGCTGGTGACCCCTCTAGTGATACATTCTAGAATTCTATTCTCTTTCCCCACTGCCTGGCCACACTGTTTGTTCATTTTGCAATCTTCTTAAATAAGTATCCCAAATCGTTGTCCTCTGTAGTGCTGGCCAACACTGTACCCCCAATGTTGTACTCTCTCAAGGGATTCTTTTTCCCTAGGTGCAATCTTTTACATTTAGAAACATTGAACTGCAGTTTCCACTGCTTTGACCAACCATTCAGCAATGTTAAAACATGCTCCATGTCACAGACACCTCCAGGGATATCAACCCTATTGCACACCTTAATATCATCAGTAAAAAGACATACCTTGCCCAACAAACCTTTAGTTATATTACTGACATATAGATTAAATAGAACAGGACATAGTACAGAGCCTTTTGGTACACCACTAGTGACTGGTCTCTGTTTCAAGTGAACCCCATTTACAACCACACTCTGGTATCTATTCTTTAGCCAACTGCATATCCACTGAACTATCCAAGGGCTAAGTCCTAGCTTGCATAACGTTTGTATTAGATCACTATGTGAAACTGTACCAAATGCCTTGCTGAAATCAAGATATGCTATGTCCTCAGCACCACCGTGGTCCAAAACATTGGTAATATAGTCAATCAGATTTCTCTGACATGATCTGCCCTCAGTAAAGTTATGCTCTTTTGGTTCCAGCAAGCTATGTGTTTTTAGGTGATCAATGATCACTTTCAGGAGTGATTCCATCAACTTGAGTGATGTTAAACTCACTGGGCTGTAAGTGCCAGCTTCTAGCTTGCTGCCCTTCTTGTGCATGGCTAGGTACAATATTAGCTGTCTGCCATGGGGAACTTCTCCTGTTAGATCATTAACAAATCTTTTAATCAATCTCTTCTAACAACTATCAACTAAGGGTTCCCCAGGGTGCGGAGTCTAAGCCCCAGCTTACTTTTTCACTAAAGCCTCTGATGGTGGGGATGGACTTGCAGCAAGCTGGAACCAAGTTGCGACCCCTAGGTAAGCTCAGCTGAGGATGGAGAGGTCACTCATGTGTGCAGAGCACAAACAGCAGGAAACAACAGGAAATCCAGGAGACAAGCCGAGATCAGGACAGCCAGTAAACAAGCACAGATGGTGAATGAAGCCGGGTTCTGTACACAGGTAGCACAGAGAACAGTGAAGTTGCTCAGGCAACATGAGCTAAATTGAGCATGTCTTATAAAGGCAAGGAAACTAGGATGCAGATCAGGAAGTGATGGAAAGGAAGGAAATAAAAGCCCATAGAATAGCAGGTGATGCCCCTAGGTGAGCACAGATAAACCCCAATGTGAAAGGAATCAGGGTAGGAAAAGCACTGCAGCAAGGAGGTAAGAATGCACAGGCAGAAAACTGCAACATTTGAATACCATCAGGACCCATTGCTTTATTAGCCACTTGCCCTCCTGAGGATTTACCCCCCTTCATGACCAGGTCATTTTTCCATTACGGCACTGCTGTACTTTAACTGACAATTGTACGAACATGCAACGCTGCACCCAAATTAAATTTATGTAATTTTTTTCCCCACAAATTGAGCTTTCTTTTAGTGGTATTTGATTGCCTGTGTGGTTTTTATTTTTTGTGCTATAAGCAAAAAAAGACCAACAATTTTGAGAAAAAAACAATATTTTGGACTTTTTGCTATTAAACATGTCCAGTAAAAAATTAAAAAAATAAAATTTAATTATAAATGTAGGCCAAAATGTTTTCTGCGACATGTCTTTGCTGAAAAAAATCCCAATACGTATAAATTAATTGGGTTACGTGAAAGTTATAAATGGGATTTATTTTTATTTTTCTACATTTCTACTAATAATGGCAGCGATCAGCGCCTTTTAGCGGGACTTTGGGACTGTGGCGGACATTCTGACACTGGGGGGAACTAATTTGGTGTCACTGACACCCCAGTGACATCAATGCAATGATCAGTGCTAAAAAAAAAGCACTGACACTATACTAATGGCACTGGGCAGGAAGGGGTTAATGTGAGGGGCGATCAAAGGGTTAACTGTGTGCTGTGTGTGTTTTACTAGGGGGCGGGGAGTGTGTTCTTCACTGTAAGCACACTGTACTGTGCACAGAAATCCCTAGCAGTATGCTCGAGCTGACAGGGAGGAAGATTGTTTGTAAACAAAACAATCTTCCTCCCCATCAGTTATGCTCGGTAATCACCAGGTGCCGGTGGGTAACTACCGACCGGAACCCAGTGATTGACATCTGCGGCCACAAATGGCGGCGCGGGGAGGGCTCGCGCACCCCCTACCCGGAAATGCAAAATCACGTAAATATACGTGATTATGTGCACAGGTGCTGCTCTGTAGCAGTATATCTGCTATAGGGCGGTCCTTAAGCATTTAAAGTTGACATACAACCAATGCTCTTTTGGCTGTACTTCTCATGTGGATCACAGGAGTGCAGTTCATTCTGCACTCCTGTGACCCACTTTTAGCTGACCGCAGGCTGAAGCCTGCGGTCAGCTGACGTCACACAGACGGTCCAAGCTGGGGAAAGATACCAACTTTAAAGTTTATTATTACTAATTTGCCTGACATATAATCTAGTTGCCTCCAGGATGGTAGACTTTAACAGTGCCCATGATTACTTACTCCTGTCGTTTTACTCCAACCTTTCAATTTATTTTTTAGAAATTCCCTTATTTCAGCAAAATGTTACCTTTTGATATCTAAAACATTTGTTTTTCTATATAATCTTTCAGTTCTTGTTTTAATATCAAACCAAAGACATTGCTGATCACTAGAACCCACATTTTCTCCTTTCCCAACAATCGATCCCCATTTGTCTGATGTTTTATTCAGACCTGCATCCATACATACTGTAATTGCGGGGACATTCTGTAGAAGTTGCTGTAGGTATGTACTGGTACTTTAGGTGCCATATTTTATACTGATAGCAATTTTTCCCTTTTTTGTTTTTTTTTTTAATTTGCTCACTCAATTGGAGACAGAGAAACACTTACTTATGCCCATTGCAAATTTGTCATCAGAACAGAGAGGGAAGAGAAATAAACAGCACATTCACAACAATCAAATAAACAGAAAGAAAGTAGGCTAGAACTGCCATCAGTTTTTTTTAATTGAAATTTGTATTTTTATTATTACTTCCACTTCCTGTTTTAGTGGAAATACATTTTCTGGAACATGAAGTATGGGTGATTCTCCCCAACAGGTCTACAGACAACAGTGGAAAACTGGCAGAGGTGCCATCTCTTTAAGCCCTGAGTTCACACTGATGCGGTGTGGAATTTGCAGTGTTTTCCGTGCGATTTCTGCACAGCATCAGAATCACACCCCATTCATGCGAACTGCTGCGGGTGTGTATGTTAAGTTAACAACACCCCGAAAGCGGTCTGCAAAATGCGGTGCGATGTGCAGAATTGGATTGCATAGGTGTGAATACCTATGCGATCCGATTCTAGTGCGGACCCAAAAAAGGGTCCTGCACGTTTTTGGTGCAGGTGCGGTGCGAATAGAGCCATACAAAATGTATGGCTCCCATGGCACCACACACAAATCGAATGTGATTTGCACAGGAATGCAGTGTGCTTCGTGTGTGAATCACATGTAATATACCACACCGCATATTATTATTATACAGTAGGAGGAGATAGCTGTGGGGGATGGGGTGGTAGGAAGAGTGGAGGAGGTTGGCAAGCTAGCAGGTGGTGGGGTAGGCTTCCCTGCAGAGATGGGTTTTCAGGGTGCGCCTAAAGGAGAGGAGAGTAGGTGATAATCTGATGCATTGGAGCAGGGAGTTCCAGAGGATGGGTGACACCCTGGAGAAGTCCTGGAGGCGGGCATGGGAGGAGGAGACCAGGGAACTAGAGAGAAGGAGGTCTTGTGAGGAGCGGAGTGTGCGTGCTGAGCGGTACTTGGATATTAGGTCAGTGATGTAGTTCGGGGCAGTATGGTGGACAGCTTTGTACATCAGTGTTAGGATTTTGAATTTGATCCGTTGCGCAATCGGAAGCCAGTGGAGGGATTGGCAGAGGGGGGTGGCGGAAATGGAGCGGTTGTAAAGGTGAATGAGTCTGGCAGCTGTATTCAGGATCAACTGAAGCGGGGATAGCCAGCGGCGAGGCAGGCCAGTGAGGAGGGAGTTGCAGTAGTCGAGTCGTGATATGATGAGGGAGTGGATGAGCTGTTTAGTGGTTTCTGGGATTAGGAACGTGCGGATTTTGGCGATGTTGCGGAGGTGGAGTCTGTGAGTTTGTTAAAGATTGGACTTGGGGCTGGAAGGATAGGTTGGAGTCCAGAATGACACCAAGTACTCTGGCCTGCGGGGCGGGTTTGATGGTGGCGTTGTTGGATGTGATGGAGAAGTCAGTGGGGGGTGGTGTCCAGGCTGGGGGGAAGACAAGAAACTCGGTTTTGGATATATGTGAACCCAGGCTTAAACAAAACTAAGAATAAAGTTTTGGGATTTACTATTTAAATGTGAAATTTCATGGGACAGCTGTTTCTGAAATTCAGAAAGTAAAATGAAACTAGTGCAGTAAATGTTGACTTTCATATGCAGAAATTGTAAAGATAGTATTCAAACACTTACATTTTAGCCACAAGATGTGAATATAAACACTTGACACAGTACAAGCAAAGAATTAACGTTCAAGTAAACTGTTTGCAGAAGAATTTAGCTTTTGTACAGGCCAAGTAAATATGAGCTACAATTTCATTTATACAGAATTGTTAATAATGTTAACAAATATATATATACTGTATGCATGTCATATTCAGGATGTTTATAAAAACTTGAACTGATTATATTACTAAAAATATTATTACAATATGTAGTTTAGTGAGTAAAAATGAAAAAGTATCAAAGCCTGTTAATGTAATACTTTAGATCCAGAGGAAGGCTAAACAAAAACTTTGGTTAGGCAGTTGTTAGCTCTTCCTCAAGGTGTCAGTTTGTCAAAAAATCCTCTTTGACCCCAACAGTAAAAGTCACCTTAATTCAGTGGATCTGTCATTTTCTGAATGGATTTTACAAATGATCGTTTAGAGGTCTGCTCAAACTATAGACATTTTCAAACTTTTTGCAGCTGACAGTTGTTTGGAAATGAGCAATTGCATTGTTTTGAATTGGCACTGTTCACACTAGGGTGTTGTATTTGGGGTGTTTTGAAAATGTTCACCATGAAACCTATTCAAACAGTTTCACCTCCAACTGTGGTCTATGGATTGCCTGCAAACCTAAGACCTTCAAATATTCATTACAAACACTTACTAGTATTATTTTTGCCCCAATATATTCTAACGTGTTTCAGAAAGCTTTGAAAAAATGCTAATGAAACATGTCAAGAGCTAGATAACACTCTTGCATGCCCAGCTTTAAATGCCTTAAAGCGGAGTTCCACTCACCCTGTCAAAAAATAAAAGCCCGCAGCTACTTACCTGTCCCTCGGTCCCGTGGTGTGTCCCCCGCAGCCCGTTTCACCGGCCGTCCTGTATTCAAGGAGGTCGGCATCTTCAGTGTGGGCACCAGGCTGTGACCGCTTGCGGCTTCACAGTCGGGTACCCACTGCGCATGCATTAGTAGCGCTGTGCTTCAAGAATGGTCCTGTAGTCTTCTGGGACCTGTCATGTGTCCCAAAAGACTACAGGGAGGGAGGACACCTTCCACTTCCAATCGCCCAGGCGATCGAACTGGAAGTGGGATCAGGTACCTGTCAAATTCGAGTACCCGCTCCCCCTCTTCCCCCCAAAGGTGCCAATCCTTAATGTGGAGCGGGGGAGCAGTCCTTAAAGCGGAACTTCCCCTTTTGGGTGGAGCTCCGCTTTAAGAACAGAATATTCTGAGCTGCATATTTAAAGATATATTTAAAGTGGTTGTAAAGGCAAGTTTTTTCTTTTTATTAATATAAAAAAGATGTTTTACTTACCTGCTCTCTGCAAATAAATTGCACAGAGCAGCCACTTACCTCCTCTTCTGAAGTCCTTCGTCGACACTGTATGTTATCTAAAACAATAGGAAAAGGATTTGCAGACAGTTTTCAAACTGCTATCAGCATGAATCACTTTTGACAGGTTTTCCTGACTCCAAGAGAAAAATAGTGACAGAGGAGGGACCTCCAGCAGATTGACAGCCTTAGTTCTCTTCCTGTGTGCTGTGTGGAGGGAAGTGTGTCTCTACCCTTCAATCAGCTCTCCACCCCCTTTTTTCTAAATTCTCAAACAAGCTTTTTAAATTCAGCACTTTGAGCTGATGTAGATAAAAGGTGACTACAGATAAACAGGTATAACATATGTAGGATGATTTGTTTAATCTCTGAGTATTACCTGGAACCAGTCACTTCACTGAGTATATTTAAAAGTTTACAACCACTTTAAGTACTCCATTTGCACCAGGTTCCAAAACAAGTTTCAAATACCTGTCCAGATGGTAAGGTACTCCAGTTGTTATTGGTTTAAGTACAAGGGAATTTTCTAAAAATTCACTGACTTTACCATCCCAGATGACAAACTACCAGAAATCCATCCTCTGACACCTCCTAAATGCAGCTAAATCTTGCATCCCCCTAAACCAAGGAAATTCTTCTCACACTTGATATCCATGGGAATATGCAGGGTGGAAGACATTAGACAAATGGAGGATCTTAGTTTCTCCTCAAAAATGAATATAAAATTTACCAAACAGCATGGTTCTATATTTCCATTTCTGTTGGAAGGCAAGGCCCTTCTGCTCAGAGACCTAGAACTCCCCTTATCCATTCACTTCTCCCCTTAATACTACTGTAGGTATGAACTCATGGTTTGACCTAAACACAAACTCAGACCGAACTTTACCTGTTTAGGTATTCAAACAAACTTCAGACATTTAACTCATTGAGCGGGAGCTGAACATCATATATAGTAGCTGTGCTTCATTGTGATCAATATGGATCCACATTGCTGGACAATGTGATTGTGATGGATGTACATCATGGGACTTTTTTTCTTATAAAGGGCTTGTCAAAAACTACTGTATGTAAGTGCGTTTATTTATTATTTATTATTTACTGCCTTTGTAAATGGGTAGTGGTACATAGTACCCTTCTTGCAGACCCCCACAACAAGGGTTGTAGGGAAAAGTGTGTTTTCTTCATCAACATGGGGACAAGGTGCTTTAGCAGGGGGGTTTCCCATGTTGAGAACATGTTGTGTCCTGGTATGTTTCAGGCGGGAGGACGCACTCTCAACTTTCGTTTCCAGCCAGGTTGCCATGCTATGCTCAGATAAAGGTCTGGTATGGATTTTTTAGAGGGAACCCATAAACTTTTTTTTTTTAACCACTTGCCTACTGGGCACTTATACCCCCTTCGTGCCCAGGCCAATTTTCAGCTTTCAGCGCTGTTGCACTTTGAATGACCATTGCGCTGTCATGTAACATTGTACCCATATAAAATTGTTATTATTTTTTTTCCACACAAATAGAACTTTCTTTTGGTGGTATTTAATCACTGCTGGGTGTTTTTTTTTCTGCACTATAAACAAAAAAATTTAAAAAAATTGTTTCTATTATACATTTTTTCAAACAGGTAATTTTTCTCCTTCACTGATGTGCATTGATGAGGCTGCACTGATGAACACTAATAGGCAGCACTGATGGGCACTGATGAGGTGGCATGGATTGGCAGCACTGATTGGCACTGATAGGTGGCACTGACAGGCAGCACTGATGATGCTGCACTGATAGGCGGCACTGCTGGTCACTGATAAGTGGCACTGATGAACAGCACTGATGGGCGGCATTGATGGGCGGCACTGACTGGTGGCATTGCTGGGCACTGACTGGTGGCACTGCTGGGTGGCACTGCTGGGCACTGATGGGTACAAGTGGGAGGCACTGCTGGGCACTGGTGGGAAGCACTTCTGGGTGGCCCTGCTGGGCACTGATCATCAGTACCCTGATGATCAGTGCCAATCTGTTCTCTGATAATTGCCGGTTATCGGCAGTATTTTTCTCACACTGTGACAGCGTGAGGAAAGTGCAGCCAATAACCAGCAATTGTATTTACCCAGTGATCTGCTGTATCATTGGACACAGCGATCACATAGATCACCGGGTGCACGCCGCTGGGGGCGCGTGGAAGGGCATGTTCTGGAAGGATTTCATAGGACGTCCTCCCAGAACTGGACAACCGCGCTGTACCCGTCCTTCGGCTATAGCTCAGTTGGCAAGTGGTTAATTTTGTTGTGGGGGGTCCCCTTTAAAATTCATACTAGACTCAAAGGATTGAGTATGGAAATGGGGGGGAACTCCATGCCATTTTTCTTTTTTTTTGTCTATTTGCTGGTTCCCTATTAACATCTACTGTATATCAGAGCCACATCTAAGATAAGTGTGTGATAAAGATGCAGGGAGTCCCCAGCCATTTGTTTACAAACCAAAGTGAAGCAGATGAAGATGTTATTTGCATTTTTTTCCTTTCAATTTTGCTATAATAGGTTGTTTACTGTACATAGTATAGTTATACAGCTTCACAGGCAAATTAAGGGCACCCCCAGGCAAGTTATTTAAAGGAATTTAATGTTGACCTCAAAAGTATGTTTGGCTTATTCCTACTTTATACCTCCCCCTTTCTTTTTTTCTCTTTTTTCCCTCTCTCTCCACTCCACCCTGCATCTCAATACCAGGAACAGGAACCCCTCCCCCCTTTATGCCCCACACACCTTTATACTACCCCACAGCTTCTCTCCCATAACCTTCAGACCAATAAAAAAGAAGAAAACAACCTAGAGCACGTGCATCATATCTTTTCTGTTTGATGCAGGTGCATTTATTCAGACACCCTGCCAATTCGGGTAACACTACCCCAAGCAGAATAAACCTGAGACAGTGGGACAGTGTATTGGATTTAGTATTTTTATGCTTTCCAATATCAAAACTTGATTTTTTTTGTATGACTGATATTTGCACCTCAACAGTTATCCCTGATTTTTAAGTCTGTACAGGTTACTTTAGGTTAATGTTAAGATCAGGGATTGGGGTTCAGTTTACGATTAGGGTTATGGACAGGTTTTGAATGGAGGTTAAGTGTTAATAGCTAATTTTAGGGGTTAGATAAAATGTTGGGGTTGGGATAAGTGTCAGAATGTAAGGGTTAAATGTTAAAGCAAATGTTAAGGGTTAAGTATTGGGAACAACTCGGCAGTGAGCTGTATTGCTAAGAGACATCTTACCTGTTCATTTGGAACCGATCACTTGTTGGCTGGATCAGCAGGATACTGCTCCCTCAATGTTTCCTTGCTTGTGAGTGAGATTCTGCTTTGTTCCAAGCCAAAAAGGAATCAATTCCACTGGTTAAATGACTGTAGTGATTCTGTTGATTTGGCGAGATCACCAAATGGACGTGGCCCTAAGGAAGAGCAAAGCAAAAGCACATTGGCAGATTATGAGACAGCTTTATTACAAGATCACAGCTCAAACCATAAATTGGTACCGGAGTTGTCCACATGTAATACTGTACATAACATTTTGCAAGTGTATGTGGTTGATTTACTAAAATTGGAGTGTGCAAATACTGGTGCAAATGTGCATGGTAGCCAATCAGTTTCTAACTTCAGCTTGTTCAGTTAAGCTTTGACAAAAAAAAGGAAACTGGTTTCTTCGCAGAGCGAAATACATTGATTTTGCACTCTCATTTTGCCTTGTCAAGACCTCTCTGTAAAATGCAGTCCTAATTCCAGTCAACAAGAGCCTTCATATTTGAGTATATATATCACAATAGATACATTGAAGGCAAGTATGCTTGGAGGCAGCCCATTGTTCCTTGAAATGCCAGGACAGACCACAAGCACAGCACTATAGATCAGAATAAATCATGTCCATTTCTACTTCTAAGGTGTGTTTGTATTTTAACTGCTTCCTCTCCGTGCGTGCCCTACTCACGCCGCTATTCGCGGCCTCGGCTGTCAATCACCGAGTCCCGGCCGTTGATTACTCGCCGACACCCGTTGATCAAGGAGCATTACCAACAGAGAGAAAGAACTATATGTAAACAATACAGTTCTTTCCCCTGTCAGCTCCTGCACACTGGTATGCATGGCTTTGCATAGCAGA
Source organism: Staurois parvus (assembly GCF_062004578.1). Taxonomy (NCBI): domain Eukaryota; kingdom Metazoa; phylum Chordata; class Amphibia; order Anura; family Ranidae; genus Staurois; species Staurois parvus. The sequence goes on along the minus strand of NW_028317867.1, from coordinate 5,379,005 downwards.
GCCATGCAAAGCAGTGTGCTTACAGTGAAGCACACACACACAGTAAAACAGCACACAGTTAACCCTTTGATCGCCCCAAATGTTAATCCCTTGCTGCCCAATGCCATTAGCAGGGGTGTATTTACCACAAGGCAAACAAGGCATTTGCCTAGGGTGGCATTCTTCAGGGGGGCAGCACCGCCCTCCTGGAAGAAGGGAAGGAGGTAGGGAAACATGCGGCTTGGGGATCAGATCAGAGAGAGGCTGCGGGCTGCTTGACTCTTGTTCCTGGGGATGTCCAGGACTGTGAAGGTGAGTGTCTTTCTCTCTCTTGCTGGGAGGGGAGTGGCCGGTGTATGGGGGAGATGGTAGTGGAACGTTCTCTCGGGTGGGGGGCATGGTTGTTGTTGGTCGATGTCAAGCTCTCTCCGGGGATGGGGGGGGGGTGGCGAGTTTTGTGTTGCGTAGGGCAGCACAAAACCTAAATACACCACTGGCCATTAGTACAGTGTCAATGCTTTTTATTAGCACTGATCACTGTATTGGTGTCACTGGGGATGTCGGTGACACCAAGTCAGTTCCCTCCAGTTCCACCAAGTCAGTTCCCTCAAGAGTCGAAGATGTTGGCTCGGTCATGTGATCAGCTGTGTGCAATCACAGCTGATCACATGTAAATAGAGAAATGCTGGTTATCAGCATTTTTCTCCTCACGAGCTGTCACGCTGACAGCTCAAGAAGAGAGCCGGTAATTGACATTCTTCAGAGGGGACATCTACACTGATCATCAGGGCACTGATGATCAGTGTGCCCTGATGATCTGTGTAGCCCCAGCAGTGCCACCTGTCAGTGTCCATCAGTGCCATCTGTCAGTGCTCATCCATGCCACCTGCCAGTGCCCATCAGTGCCACATATCAGTGCCTACCAGTGCACACCAATGCCACATATCAGTGCCCATCTGAGCTGCCTTTCAGTGTCACCCATCAGTGCCAGTCAGTGCCATCTATCAATGCCAGTCAGTGCCACCTATCAGTGCCAGTCAGTGCCGCCTATCAGTGCCAGTCAGTGCCGCCTATCACTGTCCATCAGTGTTGCCTATCAGTGCCACCTAACAGTGCCAGTCAGTGCCACCTAACAGTGCCAGTCAGTGCCGCCTATCATTGCCGCCTATCAGTGCAGCCTATCAGTGCCATATATGAGTGCTGCCTTTCAGTGCCCATCAGTGATGCCTGTCAATGCCCATCAGTGCCACCTACCAGTGCCTCCTCATCAGTGCCCATCAGTGCCACCTATCAGTGTCCATCAGTGCAGCCTATCAATGCCCATCACTGCAGCCTCATTAGCGCACATCAGTGAAGGAGAAAAATCACTTATTTATAAAATTTTATAACAAAAAACAAAGAAAAAACTTTTTTTCAAACTTTTCAGTGGTTTTTGGTTTGTTTAAGAAAAAATAAAAAACCCAGAGGTGATTAAATACCACCAAAATAAAGCTCTATCTGTCACAAAAAAATGATAAAAATGTCATATGGGTACAGTGTTGCATGACCGCGCAATTGTCATTCAAAGTGCAACAGTGCTTAAAGCTGGAAATTGGCCTGGGCAGGAAGGGGGTATAAGTGCTCTGTAGGCTAGTGGTTAATAGCAAAAAGTCAAAATTATTGTTTTTCTTAAAATTGTCGGTCTTTTTTTTTTATAGCTCAAAAAATAAAAACCACACAGGCGATCAAATACCACCAAAATAAAACTCTATTTGTGGGGAAAAAAGAATGTAAATTTCATTTGGGTGCAGCATGACCACGCAATTATCAGTTAAAATAACGCAACGCCGTAACGCAAAAAATGGCCTGGTCAGGAAAGGGGTAAATCCTCTGGAGGGCAAGTGGTTAAAAAAAAGTCACAAATTCAAAGATCAATTTGTTGCAGAGCTCTGCAAAACCATACTAGGTATGCTACTGATTCTGATTCTGTTTGTAACTTTTTATATAAACTTCTCTTTTATATAACCCCATTGCTTATAAGATAATTTTCCATGGTTAGGAAATATGTTCCTAATATAGCAGATTTATTTTAAGACTTTCTTTGGCCTTGCTCTGCCCTATCATTTATATACAGGAAGATGGTACAAGACATCTAAAATGACAAATAAGTATTCCTGGGTTAGTGGCTTTTCTTGACCATGACCCAGCAAACGACTTCCTCTTGCTCAAGATTATGAATGGTCTCACACAAAGTTTGTTGGATGCCACCCAGAAAGTAATTCTGCATGTTCCCCACAATGCAACAGCAGTTAATGGCTGGCTTCTCCAGGTTATAGAGAGCTTAAATGTATTTAAATATTAAGGAGCATTAATGTAATAACTTGAAAATGTTTTAATGGTGACTAATGGCTGTACATTTTAAATGAAACCAAATTTTCCATGCTAATGTGTATCAAGTTATGTGAATAATATAGAGCAGATGGCTGTACAGCCCAAGAACAGCTGAGGGTTGGATTGATTAAAGTGAAAGTTTAGAGTTTATGGCATCATTTTATATCCTAATTTGCTAATGTTAAAATGTGTGAGCCATTAGAAAAGTGTGAGAGAAAAATACAGTGGCCCTAAAACACAAACTTTACTTTTAAAAATGTGCAGATATTTCAGACACTGGACAAGTTAAATACAGTATATTGATTTTGTCAATAGGGGCAGTTATTTGTATAAAAAATGTATGTATGTGCCCTACATATGGGCATCTTCTGTATTTACAAAGTTCCCAGGCACCTTGTAGAAGCCTTCTCCTCTCTGCTTCCTGGCTGCCAAGCTTTGCAGAGAGGCAATGTAAGTTTCTCTGCTTCCCTTACTCAGTAGCTCAGAGAGGCCGCACTTGATGAGACAGAGGTAGCAAGGCAAGTGATTTGCAGCCTAGGTAGAGGCCTTCCACTGTCGGAACTGGTGTGCGGCCAGCCTGGCCAGAGCCTAATAACACACTGCTTCTCCAGAAGCCCCAGCTACTGTAGGGTGCACCTATCCAATAGCTACATAACAACAGGTGGATACCTTCTCTCACCCCCCACCCCTGTTATCAGAGCTACCCTAGACTTCACAGATGTCTGTTTATGAGAATAATCGCAAGCAACTATTTGCATTCTGAACCGGTTTAACCTCTTCAAGTCCGGACACTTTCACCCCCTTCCTGTCCAGGCCAATATTCAGCTTTCAGTGCTATCACACTTTGAATGACAATTGTGCAGTCATGCAACACTGTACCCATATGAATTTTTTGGCATTTTTTTGAGACAGATTAAACTTTATTTTGCTGGTATGTATTCACCACTGGGATTTTTTTTTTTGCTATATAAATGAAACAGTCCAAAAATTTTGAAAAAAAAGTGTTTTTCTTATAAAATTTTGTAAATAAATAATCTTTCTTCATAAATCTTGGCCAAAATTTATTCAGTTATCTTTTTAGAAAAAAGAAATAACACACATTAGTTTATAACCAAAAATTATAATTTTTCAAAACTTTTTTGTACATTTTTATTTTATTTTTTTATATTATTATTTATGTTTCTTTTTTTTTTTTAACATACTGTCACCCTAGCAGTACAGTGTCAACATAGTGACACTGTACTACTTGTGGGGGGTAATGAAGATTTCTTCTTTTTTTACACTGATTGCTTTTACACCCATAACGGCTGTAAAAGCAATAATTTCTCCTTCTCTTTGGCTGCATTCTTGCAGCCATTGAGAATTACTGTGTGAGCTGTGATGGGTCACAGCTTGTCACATGGGACAAGGCTGTTGTGAATAGCTGTGTACCATGTGATCTCTGTGATCAGTCACAGTTTTCACATGTAGTAAGCAATGGCCAATCAGTGATCACATGATCGGGTCCTCACACAGAGGTCCCATACAACGACCGGTGTTCTGCTGTGTCCGGAGGACACCGCGGGCACCGGATCATGGTGCTGTGTACTCCCAGGGAGCGCAGACAAGCAGGGAAGCGGGGAGGACATTTATAAATGGCACTGCTCCCGTCCAGCCGTTTATATACATGGGCTGGACAGGAAGTGGTGAATGAAGTAATCTTTCTCAATCAGATTCTCTGTTGCTGTAGAGTTTTCTACAGACTATGTTATGCATTCACATGTTACTCTGTTTGAGCCAGAGATACATTGCTGTAGAGAGCCCATGTCTGTGCAGCTTTCATAATCTGTTGTGCATTACTTTGCAGCACATACATGGTCATTGCCATTTTGCAGTATTGATTTTTCTTTGCACCAGTTTAACCTTGTAACCTACATGTTCCAGTTAGTCTCTGTCTGATCATTGGGTCAGTTAACAATCCTGTCCTGTTTACCAGCTTTTTTCCATGTTTTTCAGTCTCCTGCATTGGTGGTGGATTTTTTGCAAGCAAATTAATTCATATCTTTAAGAACAGCAGAGTTTTCTTAAAATAGAATGTATATGCATGCCTCACTTCATCATCTTAGGATAAAAGGCATAGCCCTGTAAATCATATCTTTATGCCCCTGGGCAAACTGTTCCATAACTGCTCCATAACTGCTAATTTACAGCACAGATACAGCTTAACACCTTCCCGCCCAGCCTATGGCAGATTGACGGCCGGGCAGGATACTTGCCGTTGTGACTGGGCGTCGTATGACGTCCTGTCAAAACTAGCCGCCCATGCGGGCGTGGGGCCGCGCAGCGGCACAATCTGTTACCGGCTGTGTCCATGGGACACAGCCGATGACATATCACTACACACGCCCGTTGCCAGTGTCATGTGACCGCTGTGACCAATCTCAGCAGATCACATGTGAATTGTATACAATGGATGGCTTCCTGTCATGCCATCCATTGTATACAATTATGTTGTTAGCTGTTACTGGTAAAGGCAGTCACATGATACATAATGGTGTGAACCTCCTGCGCTTCTAACTAAAAAATAAATACAAATAACCAAGAGAAGCTGCTAACATCCAGTCATATACCTAATGATCAAATTAATAAGATGAGTAAAAATTATGTAACGCTACTAAAATGGATTAATGAATAAATCACATATCATAAACTCATAAATGCATAATTAAAATAAATAAATATGATAAAAATGTATAAAGTGACACAAAGTGCAAATTTCATGAACATGACCTGATCCACATGGGATCTATAAGTGTCTGACCGTGACCTGATCCTCTACGGATCCAAAGTGAGCAAAGTGAATGGTAAACCACCAAGGTGATGGTAATAATAGAAATATGTGTACCAATACTTACAACAAGTATGGTATAAAAGTAAATAGATCCTAAGTGGGATCTAAAGTGATGGTGGATAATCAACCAGAAAATAAACTAGTCCAAATGGGACTAATAAGTAAATGTTGTCCAAAAATGGGACTCCAATCAAAGGAAAACGCACATATATGCAAGTGAATACTTCTATAAACAATTGTGCACACACAATAAATATCAGAAAATATTTCAACCCAAACACTGAAAAACACAAATAGCTCTCTATCACACTATTAGAAATCCACAAAATAAGGGGTTCAGTCCTCATTTTAAAATAGTAAGTGGACCTACCTGTATACTATCTAGTATATAACAGAGTGCCCACATACTCCACAAAAGTGGGGAACTCTAATGAGGGAGATAAAGACTAACTCCCTTGGTGGCTTAATCTTCCCTACCTTCCAGTTTGGATAGATGTTGACTGCCAGCTAACCTACAGTACCAATAGGTTTTGAAGTTTGCTATTCTCCAGTCTACACTGTTCTAGCAACAAAACATTGCTTACAGGAATATTTTTCTACACAACTCCTAAAATAGAAACCCAGAGAAATTTGTCCTGAGAAGAATAAAAGAGGTCAAACACCCTGGTTAACATAGCTGCCTTCTGTGAAGGTTCAAGGTTCTCTAACCCCGGATGGTCTTCTCTAAAAGAAACAATGAGTTTCCTGTTTTCTTACTGAAAGTGAAGATACTTTATTTCATAACTGATTTTTCAAGCTATTAACTTCATTTACCTGCAGGAAACAGTTTCCACTCTTTGAAAAAAACTACATTTTGCTGTTTGATAATGATTAATATGATCATTTTTAAAAGTTGAAGGTTACTATTAAATAAACACACGCACTGCATTCTTTCTTATTAAACAAATGCTTAATTTCCCAATGAAAAAAAATAGTGTCACTTTAATTTAAAACTGCTTTAAAGGCTCCAGCAAGAACAGCTGCTCAATGTCAGGATGTCACCAGCCCTTTAGTGTATTCAGTCTGTAATAATTCCCAGAACTATCTCTTGAATAAACATGGTGTAATTGGCGAGCTTGGCAGGAGGAGCTTGTTTTCCCAGAGAGTTCAAGCTTCTTCAGGATAACTTTTTCTCACTGCATAAACATTTCAACTGGAGTCAACTTTCTGTTATCCAAATCCCATTTGTTTTGCCAAGATATTTTTTCATTAAAGCAAAGCTATCTTTTGGGCGCTCCATAATGATACTCCTTTTGTCTTTGGCAGCCAAATTTTCTTTACGATTCAGTAATATACTTATTGTGATTACTATCAACAATAATATAATTAAATTGCAATTTCAGTTAAATTTTTAAGCCGTAAAAATCTCTTATATGTTGCTAAGTACCATGTGAGTTTTGTGTATTGCTCTTGGGCAGTGCATATGAGTATTAATGCTCATTGAAATTTTTCTGGCACAACTCTGCACTCCTGTGTTACTTATACCATCAGCAGTTCGCAAAGTGCCAACAAGTATTGATTGCTTGTATCTTTAACTACAGAGAAGAGACAGATTTAAACCCATGGTAACATTAATAGCTTTAATGTTTAGACTGTCCTTGTCACAGTGAAAAAGGGCATCAGCCCTTGCTAAAAAAAAAAAAAACAGCTTTATTTTGCAGACAAGAGGAGAGAGCCAACAGGCGCAAGGGCAGCTGTAGTGTTGTATTAAAAACAAAGTTTATTTTAAAAAAATGTAAGTTGTACTCACAACAGCAAGTAGGAGACAGGCCAAAGTGACAAGATTTGCAGCACTGGGGCTTAGCGTCCAACCGCAAGGGAAGCCGACAGCCAACTGCTGACAGCCAGAGAGATGGTGTAGGGCACTGGGTGTCACTGTATAGAACCTGGGACTCATCTATCCAATCGGGAAGCAGCTGCGATAACAGAGAATGTCCTCCTCTGCCTGGTGCTGACCTCACTCAAGGAGCATGCACAATCAGTGAATCCATTTCCAAGCATATCTTCCTCTTCATCTGTGCTTGTTTGCTCTCTTTCCTTGTGTGCATTCTAGATGGAGTATCCCCTCCTGGTTTGTGGGCTGCAGCACATACCTGTCAGAGTAGCATTTATTTGTTTAGTGTTGGCTACCCACTCAACAAATTTCATTTGTATATTAACTATATTAGTTTGTGGTATTACCTTTCCTTTTTGAGATTATTAAGTGGTACACTGCTACTTTGACATCACACATTAACCATTTGGTTTCACCATTTTGTTTTCACCTAACCATGCAGGGGCTGTTTTGTGGAGTGGTTCCAGTGGATTTCTACTGGGCAAATATTTATCTGAGCTCTATATTGCAGACCTGCTTAAAATTGAAACACATATAATTTTGAAGGGCTGTTCATCCTGTCATCACAAATATTGAAATCCTGCAAAGGTGTGACCCCCACCTAATTTATTAAATGTAACTTTTCGCAGATTGATTTATGCAGATAGTGCAGGTACCTGAGTTTGACTTGGTATCAGTCACTTGCAATCCTCTGTACTGCAGCATTAGGAATGGGCACTTGTAGGGCAGGACCAGGGGCGGACTGACCATTCGAGCACTTGGGCACTGCCCAAGGGCCCGGGGTCAGTAGGGGGCCCCATGAAATGCCCCTGGTACCTTTTGTAGGCTTTTTTTGAGTGTGGGCGAGGACATAGGGGCCCCATGATCCCCTTTTGCCTGGGGGCCCCATGAGTTGTCAGTCCGCCCCTGGGCAGGACTGAGAGCCAATCCCTTGTGTGGCATGCACTTGTGCTGACAAAGAACCTGCTGTTTTTTTTGCTGTCCAGTAAGCAGCCTGGGTTGGATTGATGACACTAGCTTCCTACTTCATTCTGTAAAATAGAAAGTTATGCCATCCACCTGGCTATGTTATGTAAATGTAAGAACTGGATATATACAATTTGTTTTATTTAGCATGTAAAATCCTTCCTGTATATGCATATTATCTGTGTATTTAGCTGTTTTCCAGAGTATAGCTTTATGTCTCCAGTCCCCGACTAAGTTTTTGTGTTGGAAGAATTAAACCCAATTCCATTGGAACTGCTTGCAGTTTTATCCTGACTAAATGAATACCATCCCACAAGTCACTATTGGCATGGATGACCAAATATAGCTATACACCTGTAAACCTGTGTCTACAGAGTGAATCGAATGTTTGATGAAAATTTCTCTGATGTCATACATACACACAGACTTGGATCATCAACCAGTCAGAGCTCAAGGTGAATACGTAAAGCAGAAGAGAACTACTGTGACATAGATTAAAAAAGTGAAATTAGCATGCGGTCAATTTACTAAAAGTTAAATAACAGTTTGGAAAATGCGGTAAAATAACTCATGCAATGAAATTTCAAACATGCAATTCACTAAAAAATTTTGGTTAAAAAAAAAACGCATGCAGTAAAGAGTCTGTAATGTGGTAACTAGTGCATATTAGTGTTCGGGATTTTATCACATGTCTCGTTTCAATTTGAAAAGTACTTGTCAATTAACTGCTGAAGGCATTCATTGCCACATGGATTCTGTGAAGCATCATGCACAGATGCAGGAAAACCCGTGACCACATCATGGATTAACAATTAGGCATCGCAAACCACTTGGATATTGATGGAATGATATCCCTTTCTATTGCAACACATATGCTCCTTGTGACGGGGTGGGAATAAGGGGATAAGTGTAAAATCTATTGCACACATTACATTGGGGATAGATGTTATGGCATATAATCCACTTTCGATTTGATCCCAGTCTTGGGTTGATGATGGCATATATATGTAGGTAGCCACTGTGGTATGGAAGCCTCCCCAGTCATGAGGGAAAGAAGCCTGCAACATTCCTACCATATCACCAGCAATCATTTGGAAGGAGTCCTTTCCTAGGAAATGGAGAACCATTAAACTTTTTGTCAGGCCAGGTATTGCATGCAAAGTATTGCTGGGTAGTGGTCTCCAACACAAAACGCAATCTGACGTAAAGGGCAAGAATGAGATCCTTCATCAGACAAGCTTACCATGATGACAACTCTTCTCTTTTTTATCCTCCTTCTCAGGAGGTAAACTGCAGCAGATAGCACTCAAACACCTCCATGGCTGAGCTGTACATGCTCTCCAACCAGACTCTAACACCCTCAGAAGTTAGGGAATTACTGCCTATGATACCACCTGCAGAACCCTGGTGATAATTATCGCTCCTTTTTTTACTTCCCATTTTTGCTTATCAAATGACAGGAACAGATTATCACTTTTTTTTTTGTGTTATTTACTGACACATTTAAAACATTTTAAACACTGCATAATCGTTATTTTGCTTTTTTTGTGAATTAAATAATGTTTTACCACATTCAATATTTTATGCAAATGAGTCACGTGACCATATTATCACATACAATAACCTTTAGTGAATTGATCCCCATGCTATTTCATTTACAATTAAATTCCAGCCAAAACTCTTTTATTTTCACTCTTAGGGGAGATCATGTATGTGTCTCCACTGCACTTCAAACCAGATCAAGAGACCTACTGTTGCTATAGAAATGTGTGGATGGCACACAACCAACAGAAGTATCATATTGCCAGCACATTGCAGTCTTCTTGAAATAAAACTGCCTCTTAAGCATTTGCTAGGCAGTCACATCCAAACTGCAATGTCTTGGAACTTATAGTAAGTTGGCATATGGTGTAATTTTCCTGATGAAGGGATGGGTTGTAGGTTCTAAAATGTTGCAATTTTTATGTGACGTGCATGACAAATGTTAATATATTTAATTTATTTCAAGAAGACTTTGGCACGCTGGCAACATATTTCATCCCTCAGTGAAGATTTGGAAAGCTTTCCAGTCAGAAGTGGGTGCAGCGGAAATTGCAACAAAAAATGGGAGAGGGTTAGAACTTTGGTCAGGTTATTTTTACTGTGTGTGTCTTCCTGTCCCAGTGACAACCATTCTCTTACTTTTTGTGCTGCCATTGCAGGGATAGCAGGTGAAGAAAAATCTCCCCGGAGACAACAATTAAAATTTAGTCTTCCTAAATCTATCCAAAATATGTTTTGGATAAAGCTGAACTTTCAAGCCCAATTCTAGCTTGAACCAGATAAAAGTAAAAGCAGTGAATCCCCAGGCAGGTCTTAAAAATAAAGCATCTCCTGTGGTGCTACTCCTCTCCTCTCCTCTCTTATTTTTTGTGTTTTTTTATGTTGCTCATAAGAACTTATTAAGGCTTCATTCACACAGTCATAAAAAAACATGTCAGTAACCAATCCATTAGCTTTTTTTTTGTTGTTTTATTTGAGGAATAAACAATTTGGATAGGGTTTAGGGGGTCTATGGTATGCCCAACTTGGCTTACAGTAATAACTCTGAGAACAAACTTCCTATTTCTGTACAAAAAGGGTAGATCCTGAACTTTCATCTCCAGCCAGAGTGGCAAAGTCTCTTAATGAATCAATAGCTTGGTCTGCGTGAGGAGCATCTGGTCCTCTCAAAGGGAAATCTCTTCAGACCCCAGCTAGCAAATGCCCATCCACCTGGCTGTCTTTTGAAAAATATCCTGGAGCAAGAGATTCAAAGGCAGGTATGCAGCACTGTCCCAGGGTGAACTGGTTAAGTATTGCACCCAGCAGCCCTCTTTCCTGTAGACCCCAGGGGTGTAGAGGTACTTGTACTCACACTGTCTGTGTATTCTGAAGCTCTGGGTAAACTGCATTAAGGTCTCTCGCTGAGTCAGTTTCTGTCTGAGCTTGCAGGCTCTCCTTCCCTGGTGGACTGTAATGCAGTGGAGCTCCCTCTGTCAGATTCCTTTCCTTCCTCCAGCCTTCAGGCAGAACCTCCCTTCTCTGGGGTCCCCTCCCAGGCTATACAGCAGCACCTTCAGAAATTCATCTTCCACCCAATCCCAGACCCTGTTGAAGTTGCTCATTTTTTATCCAGGGGCAGTCTGCCATACTACCAGAACCTCCAGCCTGGCATGGGTCAGATTCCCCTAAATATGCAGATCTACATCTCCACCCCTCCACCCACTAGCTTCTGCAAGATTCCATTGGCCTCCAGAACCAGGTGGAGACCCAACCTGCTGGATCATCCAGCCTAACCTGGGCTGACCTGGACTTGATCCCTACTCAGACATACTCACTCTGACTACTGAGTGAGCCATTACATTTTCCTAACTCTCTAGCAACACTAAAGGGTGCTACAACACATATACAAGCATTTTTTAATTTTGGATCTGAACGGAGCTGCATTGTTTTCAATAGAGCCATTCACATAGGTGTGTAAACATAAACTGCATTCAGATCTGTAACAGAATGCAAAAATGTGCATCAAAAACATGTGCTTATGCACATAAACACATGTAAAAACATTTGTGAATACAAGTCTAAACAAAGGGGAAAAAATGATTCTCGTAAGAACAAATTATGTATGCACATGCATCTTTACTCACCTTTATGCACTGAAACACATCTATATGCAAGTATTGTATTGATCATTACACATACACTTTTCTCCTAGAAAACATATAGTAACATCAGTAAACTTTATACAGCCGTGTGAATAAGGCCTAAGTATTTTCAACTTCTTGACAGGTTTTGATGGTAATAGCATTAATAGTGGGTTACATTCATAATTCAGGTGAGTACATTATCATAAACTCTGCTCTGTGCTAAGGTGCACTGTAGGTAATTTAAATATACATTCATGCAGTCAGTAGGACATGTCTCTGAGCCAGTCTGATGTCAAGAGAGCTTTCTTATAAGAGTCCAAAACTAATAATGTTTATAGCTAAATGTAATCTCACACTTAGGTCTATACATGAGACTGTTCTTTTACAAATATAAGCCAGACATTTTAGTAAATATCTACAATTGCTGGAAAAAAAAATATTTAAACTTCTGTGAGAAGTTGAGTCATGTCTGTTCTGCTACTCGCGGTCATTATAATGCGCCATGTGTACTTTGCAACCTTGTCTGGCACTGCTAATTTCCTGGCAAACTTTAATTAAAAATTTAAAATGTAGTGACTTAAACCCAGCTTGTTTTATGTTAAAGGTAATTGATAGGGTTTATAGATGTATTGTATATGAAAATATTTCAAGGGATTATCAGTGGCAGGGGAATCTGGTTTTGGAAGATATATTTTCATACACAGGATTGACCTGTAAGGCTAACGGATTGTTCCAATCCTTGACAGAACAATTTATTTATGTCCTATATTTATATCAGTCTGACATATTACTCAGTGCTTTGCAGAGCAGTAAGAACATTTTACCATATTACAGATTATACAGATCTAGATGCACACTTTCTAAAAATTCAGAGGAGGTCCCTCGACCCCGGCAGCTAAACTACAATATTATTGCAATTAGCGTCACTAACTTGACAATATAAATACAATACTTTTTCTGCACATAAACAATGATATTGCTAGGGTTATAGGCCAACCACCCACTGGTAAATTTCAGCTGGTTCATTAGATTCCAGCTGACATCTGATCAGTGGATGGCCCTGTTGGGACCAATCCACCCAACATCCATTGGTTGAAAATTGAAAGAAGCCAGGCAGAAAATTGTCATCTGAATAGAGTCAGTTCTGAGAATCACAGAGGGAGATTCTTCCATTTGTGCTGTTTAGTGTGAATGGTGGAATCTGTTAGATTTCTTTCACTCAGCCCTCAAGTTGAACAAAAGAAATCTATGTGTGTATGGCAAGCTTTACAACCTGCAGTATACTCCTTTGCAAAATTCACCAAAAATGGCGGACACATATGCCATTAGATAGCGACCCTCAAGTTTTTTTTTTAAGAAGAATGGATGGTACTTGTCTGTTAATTCACCGGATTTATTTATATATATATATATATATATATATATATATATATATATTTATATGTTTTATTTAAATATATCAAAAATATATATATATTTTTTATATATATATATATATATATATATATATATATATACAGTGGGGATCGAAAGTTTGGGCACCCCAGCTAAAAATTTGTATTAATGTGCATAAAGAAGCCAAAGAAAGATGGAAAAATCTCCAAAAGGCATCAAATTACAGATTAGACATTCTTATAATATGTCAACAAAAGTTAGATTTTATTTCCATCATTTACACTTTCAAAATAACAGAAAACAAAAAAATGGCGTCTGCAAAAGTTTGGGCACCCTGCAGAGTTAATATCTTGTACTGCCCCCTTTGGCAAGTATCACAGCTTGTAAACGCTTTTTGTAGCCAGCCAAGAGTCTTTCAATTCTTGTTTGAGGTATCTTTGCCCATTCTTCCTTACAAAAGTCTTCCAGTTCTTTGAGATTTCTGGGCTGTCTGTCACGCACTGCTCTTTTAAGGTCTATCCATAGATTTTCAATTATGTTGAGGTCAGGAGATTGTGAAGGCCATGGCAAAACCTTCAGTTTACGCCTCTTGATGTAATCCCCCGTGGATTTCGAGGTGTGTTTAGGATCATTATCCATTTGTAGAAGCTATCTTCTCTTTAACTTCAGCTTTTCACAGATGGCATCAAGTTACCATCCAAAATTTGCTGAAATTTTATTGCATCCATTTTTCCTTCTACTCGTGAGATGTTCCCTGTGCCACTGGCTGCAACACAACCCCAAAGCATGATTGATCCAACCCCATGCTTAACAGTTGGACAGAGGTTCTTTTCATTAAATTCGGCGCCCCTTCTTCTTCCCTACCTTTGCTCATTCCGGCCAAAAAGTTCAATTTTAACCTCATCAGTCCACAGAACTTGTTTCCAAAATGCATCAGGCTTGTCTATATGTTCATTTGCAAAGTTCAAACGATGATTTTTGTGGTGAGGACGTAGAAGAGGTTTTCTTCTGATGACTCTTCCATGAAGACCATATTTGTACAAGTATCTCTTTATAGTGGAATAGTGTACCACAACTCCAGTGTCTGCCAGATCTTTCTGGAGGGATCGTGCAGTCAAACGTGGGTTTTGAATTGTTTTTCTCACAATCCTGCGAGCTGTTCTGTCTGATATTTTTCTTGGTCTTCCAGATGTTGCTTTAACTTTCACTGTTCCTGATGACTGCCATTTCTTAATTACATTCCGAACAGAGGATATTGACATCTGAAAACGCTTTGCTATCTTCTTATAGCCTTCTCCAGCTTTGTGATCGTCAACTATTTTCAGTTTCAGTTTTCTAGACAACTGCTTAGAAGAACCCATGGTGCTGATTGTTGGGGCAAGGTCAGATGAGTCTGGGCATTTAAAACCTTTGATATTGACATCACCTGGTCTTCCCAGACGATGATTGAGAACAATCCATGACACTGGCAGGTCTCAGCTTGGCAAAGGGGGCAGTGCATGCTATAAATTCTGCAGGGTGCCCAAACTTTTGCAGACGCCATTTTTTGGTTTTCTGTTATTTTGAAAGTGTAAATGATGGAAATAAAATCTAACTTTTGTTGACATATTATAAGAATGTCTAATCTGTAATTTGATGCCTTTTGGAGATTTTTCCATCTTTCCTTGGCTTCTTTATGCACATTAATACAAATTTTTAGCTGGGGTGCCAAAACTTTCGATCCCCACTGTATATATATATATAATTATATATTTATATATATAAATAAATAAATCTGGTGAATTAACAGACAAGTACCGAATGGATAAACAGGTAATACTTTCCCATGTTCTACTAGTTCCAGTATTTAAAACTCACTTTATGGGTGTGCCCCACCCATCTGTTCACTAATTGATTGACATGTGAACTTTCCTTGCATTGAAAACATGAGATATGCAGATGGCTCAGCACTGCCTGTTCTTTTTTCCTCTCTGATTGGTTGCATGGCTGTGACGCTGTACTTGAACATTACAAGCCCAGGGCTCTGGGCTTGTGGTAGAGTGTAGCATGTGATAGCCTGTATCTCATTCCTTGATTGTCACTGAAAGCTTATACTAACCCTTTCCTGCTTAATGGAATACCTCCCTGGCTGCAACCTGCCTTGATGTCTTGCCTCTTAACAGCCACCCTCAGCCTTGACCCTTGCTTGGAAAATGGATGAACATGTGCAATTTGTTTTGTTATGAATCGAAAATTCAGCCAAAATTTTCTATGTATCCGAATTCTCGAATCACAATAGTAACAAATTTCGATGAATCTAGAATTAGTTATAATGAAACAAAGTATCCAAATTCTAATTTGAAAATGAATTTGGATTCAAATTCAAAAATTAATTTGAATTTGAAAATGAATAAAAAAATGAATTTAAATTCGAAATGGAAACATATTGCAATAAACACAATAAGGTATAAAAGTGAAATAAGATGATGGATCCTACTTTGGCTACTATATGGAATTGAATAGAATAAATAGAATAGAAAAGAATAGAATAAAAGAGTATAGAATAGAAAATAAAGGAATAGAATAAAATAGAATAGGATAAAACAGAACAGAAAATGAAAAAAAATAGAATAGAATAACAATAAAGGAATAGAATAGAACAAAATAGAAAAGAAAAGAATAGAAAATAAAAATGGAACAGCATAGAATGAATATAGCCGTCTTCCGATACTCAAATTTCTAAATTCGAAATTAAAAATTTGAATTTCGAACCGATTTGAAAATAACGATTATTCAAAACAAATCCAAATATACTTAACAAATTATGAAAATGAAACAATCTAACATAACGAATATGACGAAGCAAAATTATTAACTTAATGAAAAAATCCAAAATTAAATGAATTTTTTCATCATGTGCATCTCTAACAATGGACTTTGCTTCTGTCTGCTGTTAGTGAGTCCTGGCCTTAGCAAGCCCGGTGTCCAAACGATTGTTAGCCCCAGTCACACCAGCATACAGTACCTGCCATGTACCTCATCTGTATCTCAAAGTCATGTGTAATGGTATGTGAACTCTACTTCTCAGAGGGTTGCTGGGGAGTGTGCCTGTCCTGGAAATATAGCTTTGCACCCCAAGTCCCAGGTGCCAGTAATCATAATGACTTCAAGGAAAAGGCAGCTGCTATAACTGAAACTGTGCATTAGCTATGCTACTTTCACAGATGCAAAATGGTAAATCTTATCCTCCACTTCATACATTTACACTTGTAAGTCAGGTTTGACTTAGTCGGTCAGTTTTCATTCGTGGATGCAAGAAAGTTCTTTTATAGGGACTTATTTGTTACACGAGGCCTTATTTGGGGACAGATGTTCTGCATCACTAACAAAGATTCTCAGATTCCGAGATGGGCAAAAAGAACTTAAGGGGCCTGGATTGCACAGCATAGCAATGCATAGATGAAAAAGCAAAGTTCTGAATGGGTAGCTATGCTCCCTGTGTTCTTTTAAAATGGTTGTAAGCCCCCGAAATTAAAAATGAACAAAGCAGATCCTTCTATAATGTGTGCTTACTTAATAAATTGCTCTTACTGTGATTCTTGCTCTCTCTTTTCTCTGCTATCTGCATGAGTCACTCCTGACAGTTGTTCCTGACAAAAGGCAATCCTCAGAAATTACCCTGCCCCCTAGCACACAGAAGGTGATTGACAGCCTCAGCTGTGCATGTTTCCCTATGACACTGTGTGGCGGTGGGGTATCTATTACCTGCACTCAGGTTTAAGATTACACTCAACTCTGTGCTTTGTCCTATTCAGTGTGTGACATTAAATCCCCTCATCCCTGCTTACTGGAAGCTAAGAATTATCCCTTGATCTGTGTACTTTGAATGGCTGTGGAGATGAGGGGGCTGCAGATAAGCAGGTACAGCTTATGTAGGAGATTTACTTCATTACTGTGTATCACCTAAGACTAGTCACTTCAGTGGGCCCATTTTAGGGTTTATTAGCACTTTAACTTCTTCCGCGTCGCTCTATAGCAGAAATACTGCTACAGGGTGGCACGGGTGCGCAAAATGACGTGTATATATACATGATTTTTGCAGTTCTGGGTAGGAGGCACGTGCGCCCTACCCGCACCACAGTTCATGGCCTCGGCTGTCAATCACCGGGTCCCAGACAGTGATTCCCTGCTGGCACCCAGTGATCTCCGAGTATTACCAACGGGGGAGAGTCTTGTATGTAAACAATACAGATCTTTCCCCTGTCAGCTCCTACATACTGCTTTGTATGGTTCTGCATAGCAGAGCCATACAAAGCAGTGTGGTTACAGTGTAAAGCACACACAGCCCACATAGTAAATCAGCACACAGCGCACAGTTAACCCTTTGATCACCCCACTTGTTAACCCCTTCCTGCCCAGTGCCATTTGTACAGTGTCAGTGCTTTTTATTAGCACTGATCACTTTATTGGTGTCACTGAGGATGTCAGTGACACCAAGTCAGTTCCCCCAAGTATCAGAATGCAGTCCCACTACAAGTCGCTGATCAATACCATTACTAGTTGAAAAAAACAAAATTCCAGAATATATACCGTCATTTGTAAAAGCTATAACTTTCACATAAACCAATTAATTTACATGTATTGGGATTTTTTTTTAGCAAAGAAATGTAGCAGAATACATTTTGGTCTGAATTTTTTACATTTTTTACTGAACATGTTTAATGACAAAATGTAAAAAATATAGTTTTTTTTTTTTTTTTAAATTGTCTGTATTTTTTTGTTTATAGCGCAAAAAATAAAGAATACACAGGCAATAAAATACCACCAAAATAAATCTCTATTTGTGAGAAAAAAGTACATAAATTTCATTTGGGTGCAGAATTGCATGACCGCGCAATTGTCAGTTAAAGTAATGCAGCGCTGTATCGCAAAAAATGTTCTGATCAGGAAGGGGGTAAATCCTCTGGAGGGCAAGTGGTTAAAGACTCATTGTCAATTTTGCCAGTGCTAATCATCTGGCTACTAGATTAAACCAATGGAGAACTAAATTCTACACGTATACCTTCATCCTTGTGTCAGTTTGCTCTTTCAGTGTTATTCCTGTATTAATATACGCACAAACAGCCCGAGCACAATTCAAATCTTTTTTCACTTGTTCAAAATGCATAATAAATGACCATTCCACGATAGATCGGGTGGCACAATTTCTGCATTTGCCTCCAGCTTAGGGATGAGGTTAAGTGGAACATCACTCTCTTAATAAACATTGACTATTTTTAAATCTTATGCTGCTAGCATTAGTAAATACACAGGAAAGTGTATAATATTTACTTGTTTTAAACTTTTTTTTACATTTCTTTTGTTGCATCCTGGTTTCCAGGCCTAGGCAAATGATGTCATACATCTCAGGAGTTTTCTGGAGGGAAGGAGGGGTTTTCTCAGCTAAGCATACCCTCCTGTCTGCATGTCTGAGATAAGGGCAGATGGATTGCTACATGAATCATCTGCCCTTACTCAAGGCAGTCACAGCCAGAATTGCTAGTGGGTGTTTTTCAAAGTTATTTCTCAGCAAAATAAAGCATGGAGACATGGATGGATGGGTGAATTTGCTTTGAATATTTAAAATAAATGAAATGGCATTTTTGGTTTGTGGTGCTCAGATACAGTGTAGTTCCATTTTAAATGTATCTGGGTTCAGGTTGAGACAGGTTTGCAGAACATTAATAAAGTTCAGGTGCCAAAGCCAAACCCCACTTAAGTCAAGCAAATGACATGGGGGGAGGGGACTGCCCTTGGGAACATGTACCAAAGCAGAAAAAATATAAATTCTGTTTGATACAGAGTGCCAACTTTAATTTTATTTAAAAATACAAAATGTATTTAAATAAAATGTCTGGGGGTTGCCTTTAACATGTCTAGAGCTAAACTTACATCCACAAAGAAAGAAAATGTATTTTTATTTTACCTTTACTCATTCACAAAAAAAGTGAAAAGTAAATAAACACACACACTGTTTTTGACAAGCTGTTCATTAAAAATTAACCCCCCCAAAACTCCCATGATGTAAATCCGCTTTTAATCATGTCATCCAGTGATGCTGATCTACATCAATCATGATGAATGATGCCCGCTGAGCTGAAATGACCAATCCTGTCACTTGGCTCAAGACGACCCACCACTAAAGTAAATAAAGGACTTCTGGGTGACATCATTGACAAATATGTCAAGCTAACCCCACCTTTGTTTACATGACCATATCCCAGTTCTAAACCCAAAACTCAGTCTACCCACTTAAAATATTTTTTTAATGAAATCTTTAAAATTCTGTTTTTTTAATTTGAATGTTAGCAAAGCTTGCATGTTGAAAAATTCTAGATCTCCCACAGGCAAAATTGGCTTATTGGTCCCCTTAATCCTTTATTTGTGTTAGTCACCAAAATATATTAAATACTAAACACGAGTTCCAGAAAATTCTGACTGTGGTTTTGAAAACATAATAATGAATCGGAAAAGCAAACTAATGTACTGTAACACACATTATTTCCCCTAATGTGGAATTTGGAAACTATCCCCATGGCTACTTTCTCAAAATTAAATTTATTATTTAAACATTTTTTTCTTGGCTGCATATTAAGAACAAAATGTAGTTTTAAATTTTAACATATACTCTGAGAATGGAAATAAAAACCTGAATAATTGTTGAAATATCCTTTGGCAGAACAGTGGTGATGTAATTATCTCTCTGGGTATGCAGCACTAGGGTTCTGAGTTCAATTGCCATAGGACATACTGTCTGCATGGAGTTTGCATACTGTCCCTGCATCCGTCTGGAATTTCGGCTTCCCACCACATTCTAGTAATTTAGACTTCCACTTAATATTAGCCCCAGTGTTTGTGTATGTGTGTGTCTGTCTGTCTGTATGCATGTCTATCTCTATATGACTCGTAAGAACATTAGACTACATGCTTCACCTAGGGCAATGACCTGTAAGAATGTTTCAGCACTCATTATGAAGCTTAAAGCACCGTGTCTGTTGATAGTACTATATGACTGGTTGTGCTTTCCTTCAGCCAGCCTTCAGCCTATCCTTGTTTTAGAGGAACAGTTCTAATGTTCAGATACCCAAAAATATATGAGCAAAATTGGTTTGATTTTCTCAAGTCTATGGTTAGACATAAGCATGTCAACAATGAAGTACTCTTGATATCACTTATTCTCATAAGTGATATCAGCCAAGAGGGATATACGAGAAAACAAAATATAGAAGGGGTTACTAGGCTACAAAACAGAATTTTGGAAGATGAAGTTCACTCAACATTCTAGAAAAAGGCTGCCACTTAAAGCTATTTTTAAAGTCAATAACCAACCACCAATGCAAAAGAGAAAACTAGAAGGAGCCCCATTATCATTTTCTATGAGGTCCGTGATGTGTACTTATGCCCTTGCTTCATACATGCAAACCAAAAAGTGTTACAGTTCTGTCCATCTGTTAAATAGAGTGGGAGAAGATTTGAGAATGTTCTTTGTGAGTAACAGTTGTCTCAAGTATCTGCTCCTGTGGTCATTTTCGGATGAGGTCTAGCATTGATCATTTTTAAAGGTCAGTTTCAAAACAAATCCTATTATCCGTAAATTCTGCTTAGATAATAACATATAACTAGACTGCAGCCAGCCAGCTTAGAGTTGCTCCTGAGAAAATAAAGTCAGGGCAAAAAAACGGATACTGTGCTGATATTAAATGTGTATTTTATGATGAACATCTTGGAGATATAAGAACTCATCTAATTCTGTTGTATTAACTTATCTGTTGAACTGTTCAACATTGCTGTTATATCAAGAGGAACTATTTTCAGTTACTATTAACAATAACTCTGTGATAGAAGATATGTCTACATCTCTAAATGTAAAATTTATCAGTACTGAATGAAGTGTGACTGTAACTCACAAACAACAATTAGAGTTGTAGTACCCTCCTCCTTAGTTTTTGGCTCCTTCTGTAATCAAGGGAGCAGTGAGCATTTAGTCTGGTCTGTTCAGGGTTTCACAGGCTGGAGTGTGATTAATTCCCCCTATCTCTAGAAGAAGCTTCCAGAGCTTAGGGAAGAATATGCAAATAGTCAGCATTAATATTTATCATGCTCCAGCCAATTCATGGAGGGGAGTGTCCAGAAGGGGACTAGAAAGGTGATAAATAGTCTGAAACACTGGAAATCTGGGTTCCTTTTCACCAGAAGGTTCCAGAGCCTGAGGGACAGTTGCCCTTAGGAATCCTATGGACTGTGTAGCTGTTCTTGAGGCCTCAGAAGTGTCAGGGCTGAGGGTCTGGATGGATTTTCTTAGAAGCTGACAGCAGGACCTCTCCAGATTCTGGTCAGGACTGTCTCACTCACTCGACCATGTCTAGAGGAAGCTGGAAGGCATCAGCTGACTTGTGAGTAAAGACCCTAAATTGATCCTTGTGACTGTGCAGTGTTCTGGAAATTGCATTGGCTACCAGTAGATGTGCATAACCAGATGCCAAAGAGACTTGCCTCATGGTCTTCAGCCTTGAGACCTTAAACTGCTCAGAAACTTACTTCATGGTCCCCAGTTGTAATGTCTTAGCCTGTTCAGAAAGTTAACTCATGGTCTTCAGCTGTAGGGAGTTTAGATTGTCCAACATTCACATTTATTTAAAAAGAAGATTGTCTTCTAATTGCTATGTACTAATTATTTTGGAGTATCCTTTTTAAAGTTCTTCAAGCAATATATTTCAAAAAGACATCGCATAGACTGAGTTATTGGTGCAGGAGTGTATGGACTGGTGTTAGTGGTGGCTGGCAGTCTCTGTACTATTAGGGAAGAACCAGCTATCACCAGTGGCCCCTGCAGGGGTAGCACTACAGTGCTTTGTATCTGCAGCTTCAATATAAAGACACCCTGTCACCAACTTACAAAATAGCAGGAAAAGCACAGAAAAACCAAGTATTTTAAACTAAATGTTTTCTTACCAAAAACTATTTTTATTCACTTGCAAAGTGCATCTAAATTTCCCAGACATCTGACAACAAGTGTGATTTTCCTAACACAGCCCCCTCCCTCCTTGTGTGTGCTAGCCCTCTCCTCTTCTGGAAGTATCTAAGTGCAGTCTGCTCTGGCCTCTCTTCCCTTCCCTAAATTCCCTTTTTTAGCTGTCAGGGGAGGACTGAAGCAGAATACTATAGAGTGTCACTTGAGTGACAGCTCTGAGTAAGTTGGGACTGCTGACATTCAAAATGGTAAGGCTTAGCAGCTGTTTCAGAGCTTTTGGATGTCTAGGGGAGGCTTTACAGGTAAATAAAATATGTTAGATTAACATATAATCTTATGGGAAGATTATTGTTAAAATAAATGGTCTGGCAACATGAACTCTCTCAAGAAAAGAAAGTAGTAGTTTACATTATTTCTGATAGTCACTGATATTTAACATATATGCACACACTTAACTGTCCCACAAAACTGTGGTAAAATTTGGATCATTGATCATTTTGATCATTTTAGTATCAGAAACCTTTGTTGGATTGTTTAGAAGTAGAAAGGCAACATTGGACAGGAGGATATGGATGTAATGGGGTCAGAACGCAAAGCTGAACTCTGGGTGCAAATCTTTAATTTAGAATGTTGGGAGGAATGCAGCCATGCATTAAGGGTAAGTAAACATCAGTTGAAGAAGTCAGCATGAGGATTGTAAACAATGCAGTGGATGTCAGCAGTGAAATCTTGGTAAGTATAAGGCTTGGGGTGGGCTTCATTAGCTTAAGGCAGTGGTGGGCAACCTTTTTTTTCAACTGAGCCAAATCTCGCCAAAACCACGATTGAAATTTATTTTGAGAGCCACATTTTTAAAACTGAAAATACATCCCCCATATAGTAATTCATCCCCCATAGTAATTCATCCCCCATATAGTAATTCGTCCCCCATAGTAATTCATCCCCCGTATAGTAATTCATCCCCCATAGTAATTCATCCCCCATATAGTAATTCATCCCCCATATAGTAATTCATCCCCCATAGTAATTCATCCCCCGTATAGTAATTCATCCCCCATATAGTAATTCATCCCCCCTATAGTAATTCATTCCCCATATTGTGTCAATTCACTTACCTTTGCTCCGTGCGTTCCTCTCGCCGTGTTCCCGTGCCATTCCGGTCTTCAGGGCGGACTGTGAGAGGAGAGGAGTTTGTCACGCTGCCCCGCCTACATCCTGACAGCCAATGTTTGCCACGCTCCGCGGGATTTAAAGGTCCGCCGGGCCGTAGTTTGCCCATTGCTGGGCTAGCTGCAGAGTCCTGACTTTTGGGGCGGCCGCCCGAGAGGAGGGAGGGGAGCGGGCGCCCGGCACACAGAAGAGCCGCATTAAAATGTGTAAAGAGCCGCATGTGGCTCGCGAGCCACGGCTTGCCGACCACTGGCTTAAGGTAAGGTGGAAAAAAGGGTAAGGAAACTTTGTTATGTACCCATTTCTTCATACCTGTACCCTTCTGTACCCTTCAAGGCTTGCATGAATAATTATATAATTTTACAAAATGTAATGGCTACATTTCAGCATTGGGATCTATGCCTTTTGCCATACAAAAGGCATTGGGATCTATGCCTTTTGTATGCACTGCTGAGGACATGTATAACAGTTTGTATTATGCTTGTCTTCATTTACTAGCAATATTCAGTCTAAGTACATAACCTAAGAAACATGCTGTAATCAAAGTCAGAACACAAGAAATTGGCTTACAAAAAGTCATACAATAGTTTGGCAGTTATCAGGGTTTCAAAACATCTGAAACATTTCCCAGAATAAAAGTCTTCTCAGATGTGATACCTTCACCTGGAAACACCTTCAAAATGTTACTGGTGCAAACAATTTATCTTATGTCTGGACAGGCTGCCACTGCAGAATTATTCAGGTATTTTCTTTTACAGTTCCACTAAAAATCTGTATAGAGTGTATGTGGAATCTGTTAACTGTCCTAATAATTTCCAGAGTACTGACATGCCTGACCTCATAGCATAAAATCAGTGTGATCATATTCAAAACAGATGGAATGTTTACCACAGCATCTATTCTGTACTGTCTGTCTTCAGGCTTTCCATTTTTGATCACATCAGTTTCTGACATGTGGCAAACTTTTATGTTCTTCTCATGTCCATAAAGGAAAAGTCCATAGTGAAGACAAAGCAAAATCAGTCTTCTTTACACACATTATAGGGGTAGTAATCAGATTCCTTACAACTCTGAATAGCTGCTTTGGACACAACCACTACTTTCATATATTCTTCTGAATACCCCAAAATACAATGGCTGTAAGAAACCCTATACCAGAGTAGTCAAGCCATTCCCATTTTGAAAAATATGGTGTGGTTCATTTAGTGAGCCCTGCAAGCAGCACCAACAGTTTTTTATTCTATAAAGCACCAGCACAGTTTTATAACCCCTTTACTAAACAGAACTGACCCAAATTAAACATAGGCCCACCGAATACCCCTATCTGCAAATACTGTACCTCGAAATGCCTCTGAAATGGCAACATATGGTCAGTTAACTATGAAGATATTTAAGAGACTCCCCCCCCACTCCAGGCTCCACTGCAGATAGTATCAATACCCAATGCTTGAGGGTATGGGGGAGAGGATGACCTCCTTCTAGGGGACATTACTTAGGTCTGGTAGACAATTGCTAGGCCTGAGCACTGTCAGATGACCAAAGGAATGATGTCACAGCTCCGCTTACCTTTTGAGATCAGCTGACATGGTAGATCCTAATTACAGCTATGACAGAGGAAGGGTCAGCAGGAGAGCAATGGCTAGGTGAGTTTTAGTGGGTCTACCAAGCTTTCTTGCAAAGACATGGTACTTTGCCCTGAATGAGGAAAGGAAAGTCAGGGAAATTCAAAGCTGCCCTACTCCAACTTTTCTAGTGGTAACCTGCACCTAATTCAGAGAAGCATTTGCACCAGTGCTAATATTAACGACACATACAGCAAATTCAGGTAGTTCATACTACCTTCAATTTAAGAATTTGTCGCTATGGCAGCAATGGATTCTTATGGAATTACAGCCAGTTCTCAGATTAGGAAACTTATGATAAAACCAGCTCTGAACTGGCATACAAAAGTGTGCCGGTACTCAAAGCGGGCCATGTATGTGGCAGTTTACCACACAGGTACAGTGCCTTTACAGAATTCTAAATTCACCCTTTATGAATTACCCTGATTGTCTCTTCAGATTAGGAAATATTCATACATTTAAAAAGCCATCAAGTATTAGTGGAATAACTCAGAAATGAAATACTTCAAGGACAGCAAATTAGGGGCAATACATCTGTGGCAGTTATAACATAACAGAAGGTCAGCAAAATGGCTAAGTGGTTAGCGCTTCCATCTGGCAACACTATGGTTGTCAGTTTGAATCCCAACCATGTCCATACCTGCCTGGAGTTTCCATGTTCTCCCTGTGCCTTTGTGGGTTTCCTTCTGGCTGCTCCAGTGTCCTCCCACTTTCCAAAAACATGCTACAAGATTAATTGGCTCCTTTCTAAACTGGCCCTAGTATGTGTATGTATGAACCTGAGTTAGGAACCTTAGATTGTAAGCTCTTTCGAGGGCAGGGACTGAAGAGAATGTACAATATACACGTAAATCACTGCATACAATTGTTGGTGCTATATAAGTGCCTGTAAAAATTAAATAGATTCTAACCTGGTTTGAGTATGCATGGTGGATTGACTTGATCGGAGTAAATAGCTGTTGGTTTGATCATGCCCTTTGGATACTGATTCTGAATGGGGGTCTCTGTGTTCATTGCTGTATTTACATCGCTTAAAGAGTATATCACCAAAAATGAAATTTCTTTTGCAGAGGATGCTTAAAATCTGACCTGTATCTTAGTGCAGACTTCTGAGAAAATCAATGAACCAATCACACAGGCAAGAAACAACATTTCTGAAGGTGTTTTGTAAACTAATGATATACAGAACTGTTCCAGGTAGCCATATTGCATTGAAATTTACAGATAATTACTGAGCTGTAGCTTGAAATGCAAATGCAATTTTCAATAGCATTGAATTAAAATATGGCTTCTGTAGCAATTGTACAAAATTTCAAGAAAATTGAGGTACCCATTAAAGACTGAGGTTGGGAACCACTGGCCTAGCAAAAAAAAAAAAAACTCTTTGTATGTTGAAATCTATTTGTTGGTCACAGCTTTCATTCAACAGCATTCAGAATAGTGACATCTGCAGGATGGAAGAACATATTACACATTAAGTGACAAATATTTTAGCATTGTGCAGCAGTAAAGCACCTTTCTGTGCAATGTGTTTTTCTTTTAGGCGCTGTTACTTTTGTTCTATTCATATGCTGCAATATTTCATGTAAAACAATATAAAACTGCTATGTCCTAGCAATACAAACATTGCAGAATAAAACAAGATCTAGTTTTTTCCCAGCTTATAGTAAATCTAATTGCATGAAGTATTTGTCTATTTGCCTTCAAAGTCCACTTCTGTGAGTAGAACATTCTCTTTCACTAAATACTTGAAGGGGAAAAAGGATTTCTTTGAAGTTTGTCTGGTCCTTCATGCCTATTTACATTCCTTTAGTCCTTACACAGACTTTATTGACAGACAGCAGAACGGCTCCTAGTTACGACATGCAGATACCTGGGAAAGAACGTTCTCATTAGCCACAAATACTTTATTCATAAATCTGCTTTGCATTTCTGAAAATACCTAAGTAGAGTGAAATACATATATAAACAGCATGACTCAACATCTAGTACAAGTAGAAGGCCTTCACTGAATAATGACATGCTTACATGGTTGCTGTGTTCAGTGTCCGAGTAGCCAATCACTAGTTCTGAGCGTTGTCGCGTGTAAAGTGGGAGGGGGGCAATGTATGCACAACATTTTTGGGTGACTGCAGTGGGAAATGGGGTGAGCGGGCAATGGTGCTACAAAAGTATTCAGGCTCTAGAGGGTACCTAGTACACCATGGAGGGTAGGGGTTCCTTTTTTTAGTTCGAGACAGTTATGTGTTATATGTAACTTCCCATAGCTTACTAATGATGTCATTATGTGATATCATCATACCTTCTTTATTGTATAGATTCTAACATACAGTATTTTAATTAGCCATAATAGTTTTTTATACTTTTTTATTGTAATAACCAAATATTTCAACATTTTACTTTACAACGAAATATTAGTAATGACAACATAAACGTTTTTTTCATTACACAAAAATAACAAAAATACCACAAAAGAAAACTATAAAACTTAAAAAAGTGAGTAATAGTACAAAGATAATATAGCATAAAATTATATACTATAGCAATACATGTATTACTTTTTAGACCTCACAATATCCATTTGAATCTTAAAAAAGTTAGTAGAGAAGTTGACTACATCTCCGATGTATTTTGTCATTGTAGGTTTGTTTCTTTTGTACTTTCAGAAGCTTGGCTTACATGATAAACATACATTTTTTTCAGTGGGTTAGGCCATCCAACATTAATATTTTAGCACTTAGAAGATGCTGGAGAGGTAAACCACAGTTTCTTATATCTTTCAAGAAACTATTGGTGGGATATCTGCACTTGAGCTCCTGGGTCTGCACTCTTGCAGCAGTAATTAGGAGGGGTTCCCACTCCCCTTGACGTATTCAGAAGTGGCTTACTCATTCCAGCAGATTCCACCTATAACAAACATATCATTTTCCGATGGAGTGGCTTGTTAACTATGTTTTTATGGTTGAACATTTGCTGCCTGGAAGCTTGGGTATTCAACAGTTCTGGATGCAGTGGGGTTGATTTACTAAAACTGGAGAGTAAGAAAGCTGGTGCATCTGTGCATGGTAGCCAATCAGCTTCTTTCTTCAGCTTGTTCAATTAAGCTTCGACAAAATACCTGGAAGCTAATTGGTTTCTGTGCAGAACTGCACCAGTTGTTACACTCTCCAGTTTTAGTAAATCAGCCCAATTGCATATATGTGATCTCTGTTTATCAGTGTTGTACACCCTTTGTCATTGCAATATTATTATTAGAATGTTTAGGTCTAAACTAAGTATTGATATTCTTTCTCTTAGGGTATGCACTCTTTTGGACCATTTCTACAATATGGATAACAATTAAAAAAACAAACAAACTATTGCTCATTTTAAAAATACATCATAAGTTCTTTCATAAGATTAAAGCTGTCCTAAGATGGAGGGATTCTTTTCCCAACCGCAGTTTACAGGAAAGAAAATCACCCAATTACCCCATCAACACAGTCAATTTTGATGATGGAATCCCTCCTGTGGAGCCATTGTGTCCTCCCAATGGGGACAACTCCCCACGCACCCCCTGCCAGGAGAACACAATGACCGCTAGTCGCAAGCAATAATTTCATGTAAGATCAGACAGGATGGTTGTACAGCCTGCACATACATGGTTCGAACAATCTATAGTCAGCTTAAGCCCACATTGCTGTGCTTCACATATAGGACAGCTCATTCGTTTCGATGGGCTGCCCTACACAAAACAAATATGGCAAAAATGTTCATGCATGTTTCTGAGCTTTGTACATTGCAGCAGGGGTGGACTGACAACTCATGGGGCCCCCGGGCAATAGGGGATCGTGGGGCCCCTGTGTCCTTGCCCAAACTCAAAAAAGCCTATGAAAAAGGTACCAGGGGGCATCTCATGGGGCCCCCTACTGACCCTGGGCCCTCGGGCAGCGCCCAAGTTTCCAAATGGTCAGTCCGCCCCTGCATTGCACGTTTCTTAAAGCAGTAGTAAAGTCAATGAAAAAAAAATTCCACCTGCAAAGTAATACCATAATGTGCTAGTATGCATACTAAAACATTATGAAAGACTTGCCTTAAAACAAGCCCTCCAGCAGCAGTGTGCTTTCACCGCTGTAGGCCCTTCCTTCTTCAATCTGTCTTCCTTCCAGGTTTGCTGGCTCCAGCATCTTGAATGGCCAAGCAACGATGACATCACTTTTGTGCATGTGCGTCAGGAGTCCCAACCATGGCACAGAGCTATGAAGGAACAGCATGGGTATTCCGTTCCTTCAGAATGCATGCTCTGGTGATGTCACTGGCTGCTGCTCACTAGAATATCTCCTAACTGGCGCATGTTTAGGAGATATTCATACAGGTAAACTTTATCATAAGCTTACCTGTAGGTAGAAAAAAATATTTAACTGAGCATTTTGCAAAAGCTTTTCACACACAAAAAAAAACATATCTTACTTGTTGCATTTTGGGTACCATTCACAATGAATGAGACCTCAAGCATGACACATGCTTTTGCGCATTTTGTGAATGCATGCAACATCACATGATTTTGTGCGTGTTCCCATGCAACTATATTGTGAATGGAGCCTGAAGAACACTTAGAGAGCAACAAAAGTGTGCATGTGTGCTTTTTTTCTTAAAGTGGGCTTAGCATTAAAATGCAAGGCTGTTTATGTGGCTACCCCCACCCCCTAAGGTTAAAACGTTGTGTTACAGAAATACAGTAAATCAACACTTAGGGAGAAAATCCTAAAATATATTTGCCTTACTCCCAGGATTCTGACAAACTTGTGTCGGTGAGGCAACATTAGTGGGTCTTCTTGTGAAGTTTCATTTTCAATGGTTTTTTTTTTTCATTTCTGTAATGCAGTCTTTTATCAACAGGGGGTAGGAGCAGCCACATGTGCAGAGCTTTCATTGTAGTGCAAGGTTCGCTTTAAAACAAAGGTAAACTAGAGTCCTGGGAACTGACCACATTCAGCAAAAACCTGCACACATTTGTCCCAAATATTTTCCAGATGTGGAATGTCAGATTACATACAGCCTGTTTACTTGAATTATAAGATGCTGAGGAACCAAAAAAGTACAAGATAACATATTTGCTTCAATTTCTGCTCTGACTCTGTAGTTCTAAAGCAGAAAAGGCATTTTATCCAAACTCCAATTTTTCAGTAAATATATCTTCATTGCTAATAGTTTTCTAGTTTTTTTTCACCAAAAACAAAATAAATATGAATTTACTTTGTATCTCCAAAATATAATTATTAATTACCTTTAGAAGGCACTTTACATAATTCTTACATATTGATGACATCTTCACTGTAAGACAATGATAAGATCTACATGCATGGAGTGGACTGATGTGTAGAGAAGTAAAACAGCTGATGCAGAGCTTTGGATAAGTAAGAATGTTATTTCAGTGGTATGTATTTCATGACAAAGTACAGACCTTGCCTGTGAAGGCATCTGCACAAGTAAGGTAGCTAGCCTGACTTTCAGGGAAAGCTTGAATTCTGACAACAGAAAATGAGCTGAAGTATTTCAGAATGACCTATTTGTAGAGGCCTTTTGATCTAATGTGTCCAGATGCTCTCCTATAAATCAGGATTCCTCAAGTTCAGTCCTCAAGTGCAAAAACGTAGTCCATAGTTTAAATCTACACATACCTGAAGGAGATTTCCCTAAACTAATCAGAGTAAGCAGCAGATTAATTACCAAGCCTGTTCACTCACTAGATGTTGAGAACATTGCTCGATGGGTGTACCTGAGACCTAATCAATTACAGCAAGGAACCTTGTAAAATATAAGGTCAATGCTTCCATGTTAATTAACTTTGATTTTCAAAGTAAGCTTGATTATAGAAAAGGATCTGAAATATAATACGCAAAAATAGAATATTGCAATTTCCAAGCATTTCTTCCTCTTATGTGAAAATTATATCAGAGTCAAGCTGTCAGAAGCTTTGGGACCTCATAGGAAACCTTTTACATGGTTTGTCAGCTTTAGTTATTTCAGAATATTTTCTATCCTAGCAAGACACCCAGCCCTGCTTTCCTAAATTTTCTTGTCATATGTAACTGTACATTGATAGAAGACAAAATGAGTTTAACAAGTCATGTACAAAATGTTTAGGCTTTGTCCAAAAGATGTTTAAATGGGGAGCTTGGCTGATTTGCCAGATTCCATAGATCCCCTAAATGCTCAGGTTTGATAGAATGTGTTTATCTGCACTGTTCAGTACATTTGGGGCTAGTTATGTATTTTTTTGGTGTAGTGGTCCAAACAATACATGGCCCACTGATTTTTATGCCTCTCAAAATGAAACCTCCCTGCCAGGGGAGTGGTCTGTCAAAGGGAGTGCCTCCCCAATTGAATACTCTTCTGAATCAAGCTCCCATGTGAACCTAATGTTAAAGCTACATATGGTATATTTGCAAGCCTGTTGAGATGATTGACATACCCTTTAAAATAAACTCATGGCAATTTTCTATAGGATCTACAAGTTGCTGCCAATGATGGCAGACAACCTCTCAGCTAATGCATTTTTTCATAGTGTTGTTCCCCTCCAGGGTCAATTAAAGCACACCCAAAATGTTCTCCAGACAGAAAAGGAGAGCCATGTCCTGTTTCTGGACATTGGGCATGTTTGTTGATATGCAAATAACTACATGGAGCAAGTCATTATTTGCAACCATTTCAGCAGGGCAGCAGATGGCTTTGGAGAGAGACAACACTTTGAAAAAGAAAGAAATACAAAGCTTAATTTTTATTATAGGACATGGTCTCAGGTTTGCTGAAATCTGCATTTGGCTATCTAGTACTTTCCCTTGGCCATCTACTCACCAGAACTAGTGACTTTAAAATACAATTTGATAGGCATCAGTTGTGTGTGCATCAGAATACAACAACAACAACAAATTATCATGTTGACGTTGCCAGCAAGTCTTTTAAGTGAGACCTACAGAAAAATATACTAGCTGTAATATTTTGTATATATATGTAGCTTATTAAGTCTTATTTTTGTTATTTTGTGGACATAGCAAAACATCTATGTACTGAACCTATTGCAAAGTTTGCACATATGAGTAATTTAGCGATGTGTACACAAGTGTTGTATTTGTGCACGTTTTGTTAGTTTGTGCTAGCCCAGAGCTTGCAAGTGTTCTACTTTTGGAAAGAGTAGAGTGCTTTACGCTTGCAGGTGAGAATTTACTGGGCATATGTTAGAAATCTTTTGTTCTTGATTTACTCTGACATGATAGGTTGAGTCTTCGTTCTCAGAACAGTGTTCCATGCTTGTGAAAGAGAATGAGAACAATCATATATGCATTGTATGCATATAGTATAATCATGTATGCATGTATTCATATATAGTAATGTTCCTTCATACTCTATTATGTCTTTGACTGTACATTGTCTTGATCTTACAGATTGTAGAGGTGATATACTAAAGAAACGTTAAGTGAATTCATGTTCAATCACATGTTGTGCAGGTAAAATAAGGAACATTCCCTGCATATAACTGTATATTTGTAGCAAGCACATTTTCATTTCACTTCTTTTACCTTCAATAAATTAGACCTTATTTACATACTATGTTAAATAATTTCTATCCAATTTGCCCAATCTGCTTGGTGGGTGTATTTTTGTATCATGAGAGGGTAATGAAATTGTACTTTTATTTCTGAAAAGATGACTTAACTCCTTCCCGCTGCTGCCTGTCAGCCCTTTAAGTGGATCAAAATGCCAGGAGGCGAAGGCTGGCATTCTAATCTTGTGATCACTGTGATTGTCTGTCTCATGTTTGAAAGCTGCCGATTGCAAGTATGTTTTGGGAGCTTTCCATGACAGGTTAGTTATTGTGCTAGGAAATATAGAAACATAGAAAAGTGACGGCAGAAAAAGACTGAGCGATCCACCGCGTTTGAAGCTATTTACTGTTGTCTGGTTCACTACCTCTGCTGGAAGTTTATTCCAAGCATCAACTACTCTTTCAGCAAAGTAGTACTTAATGAGATTAGTTTTAAACTTTCCTCCAGTTAGTTTAAGATCATGTTCCCATGTTCCTGATTTTGTTTCATGTTGAAAATACTGCCCTATTGAACCCTTTTCACCCCCTTGATGTATTTAAAGGTTTCAATCATGTCTCCCTTTTCCACTCTTTCCTCCAGACTGTACATATTAAGTTTCTGAAGTCGCTCCTGATACTGTATGTTTTATCCCCCAGACCTTTCACCATTTTTGTTACCCATCTCTGGACTCATTTTATCTTATCAATATCTTTTTGTAAGTGAGGTCTCCAGAACTGGACACATATTCTAAATGAGGGTTAACGAAAGATCTATATAGGGGAATCAGGACTTCCTAATTCCTGCTGGTGACCCCTCTAGTGATGCATCCTAAAATTCTGTTTGCTTTCCCCACTGCCTGGCCACACTGTTTGCTCATTTTCCAATCTTCTGAAATAAGTACCCCCACATCATTTTCCTCTGTAGTGCTGGCCATAACTGTACCCCCAATGTTGTACTCTCTCAAGGGATTATTTTTCCTTGGGTGCATAATTTTAAATTTTGATACACTGAACACTGAACTGCAGTTTCCACTGTTTTGACCAATCTTCCAGCAATGCCAATTCATGTTCCATGTTACAAACACCTCCAGGGATATCATTCCTATTGCACACCTTTGTGTCATCAGTAAAAAGACATACCTTACTCAACAAACCTTTAGTTATATCACTGACATATAGATTAAATAGAACGGGACCTAGTACAGAGACTTGTGGTACACCAATAGTGACTGGTCTCTTTTCCGAGTGAACTCCATTTACAACCACACTCTGGTATCTATACTTTAGCCAGCTGGATATCCATTGAACCACCCAAGGGCTGAGTCCTAGCTTGTACAACTTCTGTATTAAATCATTATGTGGAACTGTATCAAATGCCTTGCTGAAATCAAGATATGCTATGTCCACAGCACCACCCTGGTCCAATACATTGGTAATATAGTCAAAAAATCAAATCAGATTAGTCTGACATGATTTGCCCTCAGTAAAGTCATGCTGCTTTGGATCCAGAAAGTTGTGTGTTTTTACATGATCAACGATCCTTCTTTTCAGGAGTGATTCCGTTAACTTGACTACAACCGATGTTAAACTCACTGGCCTGTAATTGCCAGCTTCTACCTTGCTGCCCTTCTTGTGAATAGGTACAATATTAGCTGTCATGACATGGGGAACTTTTCCTGTTAGAAGAGATTGATTAAAAAGATCAGTTAATGGTCCAAAAACTATACCTTGAAGTTCTTTTAGAACTCTGGGATAAATACCATCATGGCCCATTGCTTTATTAATCTTTAACACAGCCAGTTCCTTTGCTACCTCTGTCTCCAGAAATCCTAAAAATTATCAATCATTACTAGAACCAATATGATTTCCCAACTTATTATTGTTTGAATAATTTATTTCTGAGAAGATGGAACCAATGTAATTGTATAAGTGGTTTGCTACATTAAGGTTTCCTTCAATATAAGTGTTGTGCCCAGTTTTCATTTTAGTGATCCCATCATATTTTTTCTTTCTATCACTAACGTACCTAAAAAAAGGTTTTGTTTCCTTAATAGATTTAGCAATTTCCTTCTCTTTCTGTACTTTGGCAGCACTGATACTGTGTCTGGCCTTTTTTTGTCTATTCTTATATTCTTCTCTGTCAGCTACACCTTCTGTTTCCTTGAATCTCCTATATGCTGATTTTTTTTTTCCTTTACTATCGTACTTATCTCTTTAGTGAACCATATTGTTTTTTTCTTCAATTTATTCTTACTAACTTGCCTGACATATAATCTAGTTGCCTCCAGGATGATAGACTTGTGCCCACTATTTACTCCTTTTCTTTCACTCCAACTCTCAATTTATTTTTATTATTATTTCCTATGGAACCCTGTGGGTTCTAGTTATGCCCCTGTTCCTACTTTAATTTTCCAAGGCAGTTTTGAATCTGATTGGATGCTGGAGACAATACAAATGGTTCATAGTGCTTCCACCTTAATTCCTGATGTTAAGAGAAGATTGTACCACCAAGTTTGGTACAATTAACTAATTTAGAAACCAACTTAGCAGCTTGCCTTTTTTCTTTTTATCAATGTGGGCTATACTGTCCATGTTAAATATGCTAGTGGACATAACAAATGTGATATGCGCATAACCAGATAACATGTGTATTCAGCCAAAAACTGGAGAACAACCCCTTGTGAAAACTATAATGTATTGTTTTTATTATTGCCAATTCAAATTTTCAAGTAAAATTTGCATTTGCATTCATCCTACCCCTAAACCTATAAATTATTGAATCTGTTTTTAACAGTGCATTTTAAGCTACCATGCAGCTTCTCAACCTAATGAATGCACTGCTGTGTGGAACATAACATAAGACCTGGAGACTGATCTCAAAAAATTGATCTTTTAACCTGATTACATGGAAATTGATGCTGTCCATTTAAAATGCTTTGCTGTATCAGTGCAAGGCAGATGGTTCAGAATGACCACGTGGAGTTAAGACTTGTTCAAAATTGTTAAAACAACAGAACAATTTGAGCTAATAGAGCTTTGATTTAATTATTAATGATGTTAATGACTAACAACAATGAGTTTAAATTTGGTTAAATCATTGTGTGATAACATATATGTTCAATGAACCATATCAGTCAGAAACCAACTTTCAGCAGTTAAGAGTCCTGCAAGATGATTTGTTTGATTGGTTGTCTGGTTTATTTCATTTTGCTCTTTGTGTATCATGCATAAAGGAGGTGTGAGGTTAGATATTAAGATGAAGTACAATGTGTTAAGAATAGTGCCTCACAACTACCTATTCAATCTTGAATACTTTTGAATTGAAAAATTACAGGTTATAATGAGGTGGGCAAAAAGGAACCAAAAAGCTCTCCACTGAAACAGAGCATAGCAGAGCAGAACGTTCTTAGTACAGAAAGTGTTCACTTTTCTTGTCACTTGGTAATAAGCATAATATCCCTCATATTGGGATAGTGTGCAAACAGTGAAGGTCATTCCTTTATGCCCTTGGGCCAACTGTGCAGAACTGTAGTATAGAGCAGATTCATCCTAATAATATATAGTAATTTATTCCAAACTGTTTCAAACTTGTTGGTCATCAATAGTGAATTGCATAGAAAGCAATGTATTCAATGGTCTGGGAATTCAGGGACTGAAAAAAAAGTCTAACATGACAGGCTGAATTTGTGCGAAACCTTTAGCATGTTCTGGGTGCACAGTTGATCCTGAAGCATAAAGGAACAAATTGCATCTTGACACTGACTATTCCAAAAATAGACAACGTTCCCATTATTTTACGGATATGGGATGGGAAGAGAAGTTCTACTGTACTAAGATGCACACTAGTTTAGTGAAGGACATTTTCTTTCCTTTTGGCTCACCTTTCCAAAAAAAATAGATTTGGTGAGAGATACACTTTACTTTTTTTTCTGTTTAATGATGATAGCATAAAAGGTGCTGCCAGGCTTGAAATCACATGATTTTGTAAGTGCATCATGTGGAACTAAAAGAAAGATCCACTTAACTCACTCAAGAAGCTCTTAAAGAGGGGGCAAAGCCCACTCACCCCAGGAAATGCGGTATACAATAGAGTTATGTTAGAGAGAAAGACTTTCTAATTAATGTGCATAAAGCAAAGAAGAAAGAATAGTTCCTTCTGCAAGCTGTTTCTGTGTGCTTGTTGGTTTTAGCAAAGTAACTTTTTTGATTTGCTGAGTCGAGTGGTCTTACAATTAAGACCAGGTGGAGGCCAAGGTATCTCAAACGATTAACAATGAAATCTTACAATAGGAATGCTTGGCCTGAAATATCCTCAACATTTCACGTAGACTAAATTTATTGCTGAAATATGTGCTGAAAGCTAGCCCATAGTATTGGAAAAATACCATTTCAGTTGAATCACTGGCAAAATTCTAATACGGAACTGCAGAAACAGGAACAGTCTTTACACTTTACAACACGTCATGCTAAAATAGAAAGAATAAAAAAGCTATTGTGCAGATATGGATAATAAAAAACTGTATAAAAG
Organism: Staurois parvus; assembly: GCF_062004578.1. Classification (NCBI taxonomy): domain Eukaryota; kingdom Metazoa; phylum Chordata; class Amphibia; order Anura; family Ranidae; genus Staurois; species Staurois parvus. The sequence continues at coordinate 5,342,051 of NW_028317867.1, read as the reverse complement.
TAATTGAAATCTAAGGGATCTTTTTATAAATGTTTAAATGCAAGATTCACACAACTTTCACCCAAGATTCACATAGTTTTCTGGTTGGATTTGACTGGAAAATGTGTGAATACTGGGTGAAAACTGTGTGAAGCTCCTTCCAGTTATATACTTTCCTGTTCTTGGTCTGGGGAGATATTGGCTAGGTAGCCTCCTTGGGTCATTCAGAACTAGTTCCCTAGAATTCTCGTTATTATTGAATGAATCATGCAAAGTGCATGTATGGCTACTGACCAGACTTTGACATATGGCTGTGTGCCACAGTGGAGCCTTCAAAGCCCATTTCTCACTGGGTTCCATACAGGTGAGTATAATACTGGGGAAGGGGGAAGGGTTGTTAAAGAAGAATCATAACTTTTTTTAATCATTTCATTTCCCATGGAACAAACATGTAGTACTTTGTCCCATCTCCCAAAGGGCCCTGTTAGCAGTCATTTCCTTGTCAGCGGTGTTGTTGGGTGGCTGTATGCCAAAAGAGGTCCAACACTGCAGCTAGTGTTACAGGACACCTAGGAAGATGAGAAAAAGTACTTTATCCCATTGAAAAGTGAATAATGTTTAAAAAAAAAAAATTATAATAATATTAATAAAGTAATAATTCTTTATTTCCTGAAAGTGTAACACCACAAAACGAAATAATTCTCCCCTTTTCAGTTGCTGCATATTCTGCAAGCAAACTGCCTTCTCCTGCTATTTGTGTTAAAAACTAACCTTCATTTCATTCACTTCATGTTTTTTTAAGTAGAAGCGTCTGTGTACTGTACTGTGCTGTGCTGTGTTAGGTTAGCAGGCCATGAGGTGTCTGGGTGTGTTCTGTATACACAGATTGTGTACAGAGATCCCTATTGCTCCCAGTTTGTAAAAATTTAGTTGGAGAAGCCTTCATTCCTAGGCCTATACCTTACCTAGAAGCCAGACCTCATGAATAAGTCTGAGCTTTCCACAGACCCTTTTTTTATATGTGAGCTCACCGATGCTCAAGTCTCTCTTACTCCTATCTCTCGTCTGTGAGAGCCAGCTGCTGGGTGAAAAGGCTGACTGCTGACGGAATGCTAAAAAGGTAAAAGAGCTGTCTTTTTGTTTTGGGAAACCCATTAGGGAGCACCCTGATAGTCAAGAACTGACAAGAGTTTTGGGGCTTGGACACCCAGATGCTTTGCTTGTTTAATGCTATTGACTCTCTTTACAGAACCTGTCTGCACTGAAACAGTTTTTATTTGCTGCCTTGTTGAATAAAAGTGCAGGACGAATCTGCATGGACTGTTCCTGAGTGTTGCTGTCTCATGCATGGTTTACTGCTGTCAGTACCAGTTGTTCCCATTTCAATATATGTGTTATACATTATACTGCATATATGTATATATGTGGGAATCTAACTCAGAGGTAGTAGCATTTTTCAGGCAGTCCACGATAGTCAGAACTGTGTCTCAGCTTCATAATGCATTCAAAGCAAAACAAGAAAAGGACAAAATACTACCAAGCCTCCTGGCCCCTTCTCTTTGCAGTACTGCTGCTCAGGCTTTTTTCAGGAAAAAGAAAGTCTGGATGGCCACACTACTGTAGATATCACCTTTAGCCCACGGTCACATCAAAGCAGGTTTTGAAATTGTGCGACTTACAGTGAAGTCGCACGATTTCAAAGTCAGGTGACCTGCCGATTTCAGTTGCAATTTGTAAGACATCTGACACAGATGTCTATGCAAACCACAACAAAAGTAGTACATGTACTACTTTAGAATTTGGTGCAGCTCTGACCCAAGTTGGAACCGCACCGATATGACCGCTCTAATAGCAGACAATAGACAATATCTTGCGACTTGGCATGCGATTTGCAAGTCAACTAACAGCACACCTGTGCTCAGAACAGTTGCAGCTTTCTCATCTTTCTTTAGTTACAGCTCCTAACTGCATGGGCCCCTCTCTCAGCTCTCCCAGCTCTCTGTGTTCTCTCAGTTCTGTCATTACGCTAGGTTCCCTCAATCCTCTCTCTCAGTCATCTCAACTCTCTCAGGCCTCTAGACAAGGAACCTCCTGAATTCAGCTTGGAGTACTGGTTCCTAAGTAAAGGACACCTGTCTCCTGATGGGAGCCCTAAGCTATGGCCAGGGCTGTGATTATAAAGCTTGCGCACACCTATAAACACCATGCTGGACCTGGACACTGGAGGCTTCTTCCCTCCCCAAAATTTTTTGAAGCCATCAAACTCTGAAACCCAATCCAAGAATGACAAAACCTGGAGAAAACTGAAAAGACACTTTTTTCTGCTCAAGATTAATATTCCAGAGCTTCGGAGCTTCACTTTCATGCAAATCCTGTGTAGCTTTTGCTTATTTTTACATAGTGGCAGGGCCTAGCACTTTCACTATATATGTAGTGCCCTCTAGTTAGCCAGGGGGAGCTAGCTAGGCTTTTTAGTCATAGGCTGGATAGCAGCCTGAGTTGAGTTTGCCAGGTAACTTTAGGTCAGGGTTGACAGCTCTACAGGTCAGTTCCCTGCTACCTCCCCCTGCTCTAAAGTTTGAGAAGTTTCCAGAAGGCAGTGGGTGGGGCAGAAGAGAGGCTGATCTGCACACTAAGGATACTCTGACCAATCCCCAAGCAGGAGGCTTGGCATGGGGTCAGTGCAGCCCTTAAGTATGGGAGAGCCTGATCAGGTAGTAGTCAGTGTCAGGTGCAAGATGATGTGTGAAGGCTGGAGTGTGGAGCCTGGGAGGGGCCTACCTGTAGGCAGGAGCTGGGAAGGAGGATCTCTTGGCCTCAACCATCTCCTGAGAGAGGACAGCCAGGGAAGCACAGAGGGAGCCAGTGTAAGACCTGAAGGAAGCCACCAACCCACAATCTTACAGGAGAGGACTGAGTGAGTAATTCTTCACCCTGTAGGCCAGATAAGGGGAGAGGGCAGTCAGGGGGCAAACACAACTAGCTCCTCATCTAGAGCTGCTTTACTATAGTGACAGATTCTGGGTCTCTCCTCAGAGATTCCCTCAGGCAGCTGGGTGAAGAGTAGGATTCATCTGGGTTCTGGGGAGGTACACCAGAAGGGCTGGAGAGCTCTTCAAAGGAGAGACTTTCATTCTCTTTATGCACATCTGTACATCGTTGCTATTGGGTTTGTCCTCAAGTTTCTACAGTTCCTTGGGCACCCTCAGCCCCATCCAAGTTCAATACCCTTTAGTAAAACTACAAAAAACAAGCCCAAGGACTCTTTACTGTCTCCACTGTGCAAGAGTGGAAGAAAATGTGTGTTGTCTGGCTGTGCAGAACTATAGGGGGCCCAAAAACTCAACGACTCTTAAGGGGGTAGTGCTACATATGTGTGTGTGTGTGTGTGTGTGTGTGTGTGTGTGTGTGTGTGTGTGTGTGTGTGTGAGCGTTTGTTTTTTAATTTCTATTATGTTGCCATGTGTATGTTCAGTCTGTGCAGTAACCCAGATTTTTTTGCAGGTAATAGTTAAACTTATGCTTCTTGCCACTGGGAAGTTTAGAAATGCTGGATCTGCGTGCCTTCATCATTGCTGACTCTTCCCAAAAATATCACAGAGAAAGCAAAATATAAGTTATATTCATATTACTCACTTGGATATAAAATGACGGGTAGATGATTGTAATTGCTTAATCTATGTATCTAAAATATATTGAATATTTTAAGATGTAAAGACAAATTGTGCAGAACTAAAGTCCAGTGCAGTTACATTTGTGCATCTTGCTTCCTTTGAAGCATATTCCAGATGTACTAAGTGTGGTGAACTTGGCAGCTTGTCAGCATTTTGCCTGCAGTATGAGCTACCCTGTGTCTGCAGTGAGGACTGCATTGCCTGATTCCTGAAGGATAAGCTGTCTGTCTAGGACTGCAGGAGCTGATTGCAATTCCTTTGCAGCTGTGCACTTGGTCCAGAGACATGGACTGATGCAATTTTTTTTTTGGGGAAGTTCACATAAAATGGAGAAGCTATTAAAAAATCCACTCAAGAGATCACTGAGTGATCATATTAGGAATTCCACTGCTAAGGCTCTGGATGTTATCTGGAAAAATGCAAGAGAAAAACGACTGGCAGGTGAGAGGATTTAAAACCCCTGTATGCACCAGCAATCCCTTTTGTTTATAATAACTTAAGTGTGCTAAGTATGCGTTTACATGGGACGAGAGCAGGTGTTTTTCAGGGTGCAGTCTGTGTATAGCTCCAATTTGGTTCAGTTTGATAAGCAGTACATAGCTTATATAGGAGTGGTTTTATTTTGAGATGATTTATAAAGCCCTTACTGTACCCTTGTGAGGAGGGATACTGCAATGATTTACAACTCGCAATAACTCTAATCTGTTTTATTGCCAAGGAGTGTGTCATTTGGCATACGTGAGCTATGTAGTGAGAAATTGATGGCATTTCCTCTGGCAGCTCCTTGATGCTTTCAATTCCAGGGTAGTGTTGACTTTGCCAAGGCCAGGCTTGTACTATTTAAATGTATGACCTCAGCATCTGCAAGATGAGGGATGAATCTAAAGAAGAAGATTGGGCTAAGAGCTCGAGCAATGATACAATTTATTTTGTATATTTTGTAACTTCTGATTGTTTTTAATATATATTTGTTTTTAACTCCAAAATGAGGTCAGAGGGGTTGATTTACTAAAGGCAACTAGTCTGCTCACTTTGCAAGGGAATTTTCTCTTAACTTAGTGAATGTGGTGAAAATTAACTTTGTAAAGGATACCCAATCACTTGCAAGGAAAAAAAAAACTGTATGTTTACTTGCTCATGATTGAATGATAGAAGTCAACAGAGCTTTGCCTCATTCACTAAGCTAAGTGAAAATTCCATTGCAAAGGAAACAGGCTATTTGGCTTTAGTAAATTAACTTCTGTACAGGGGCGGACTGACCATTTGGAAACTTGGGCACTGCCCGAGGGCCCAGGGTCAGTAGGGGGCCCCATGAGATGCCCCTGGTACCTTTTTCATAGGCTTTTTTGAGTTTGGGCAAGGACACAGGGGCCCCATGATCCCCTATTCCCTGGGGGCCCCATGAGTTGTCAGTCCGCCCCTGCTTCTGTATGTTTATATATAACTACTGCAGTGTGCAAGTGCTGAGATTTCTGTCAGTGGTGCTGAGTTCTCTAAAAGGTTAAACTTCTTTGTCTTTCTAGGCAATCGTTCTGTTTTGTATGTGTGTATGAGGGTTGGGTGGGCTCACACAGCCCGGGGCATCCTTTTTCATCTTAGCTATAATTAATCCATTTTCATTACACGGTGCTCCATTTACATCTTTTGCTACCCAATTAAGTGATTATTCTAATACAATGTTGCTGAGTCACGGGCCAGCACAGGTATTTTATTCTTTATTGCAGTTATTTTTTATCCTTTGCAATATGATTGATTATGATGAATATGATCAATGTACTTATAGTGCTACTAAACCCAGGACCCTGCATTCACTATATCTGATATCCCACAGTACACAGAACATGGAAGTGCAATTATTTTAGTCAATATAAACTGCTAAATACCTTTTCTCATCAGCAATTAGAGCAGTCTTGTGACTTCAGCAGAGCTCTGGTTAAAGCTTGTAGGAGGAGTTTTCTTTCTGCTGTAGGAGGATGTGAAACCACTGACCCTCTGTCTGGACAGTGCTGATTGGCCCTTTGCTGATCACATGCACTCTCCCAAGAAAACAAAAAACCTCTCTAGCAATACACACCAAAGTGAGCATGTGCATGTGACTACAGATTCAGTCTGTATCAGGTGGTCATTTTAACAAGAGAAAGGGGAAGAGAAGAAAGGATCAAACAGCCTTTTTACACAATGCAGAGGATTAACCTCTTAGGTTCCACAGTGAGTATAACAAGCATGCTTTACTGCATATACAGACTGAGTTTACTGTTGTGGGTTTAGTAACACTTTAAAGAATGCTTGACTAAAAAAAAGACCATACATTTCAGAGTTTATTACAAGCTTAAAGAATTTATAAACCCACCATTTCATATTCCTGATATGTGCCTGCTGTACCATGTATTTGTATGAAAAAGTATCCTGTTCTCTTTGTATTGCTTCCTTTATGTGAAATCCCTGGTATTCCTGCCAGTCCTCCAGTTATCAGACTTTCCTGAACAAGCCTCCCCCCCCCTCCCTGCAGAGTCATTCACTGGGAAGATCAGTTTACTGCTGTTTCTCCTCCAGCTCCTTATGCAGCTGAAAACAGAGGGTATGTGATCACTTATAAAAAAGGGAAACAACGTATTTATATTTTTTTATATCTATATACAAATGTTTTACCTTTCATTTTAAACTTAATGGGTTGTTTTATAAGGTGAGGGTTTACAACCACTTTAAAAACTGAGGCTGAAAACCTAAGAAATGAAAAATGGTATGTAATCCTGATAAAGAAAACATTCTTTTATAATGAGCCTTCAATCTTGTGTGTAGCTGTGGATTCATGTTCCCATCAGGTCCAGACTAAGGCCAGGTTCACATAGGTGCTTTGTGGATTGGGTGCAGCACAATTGTATCCTTGTTTTACATTTGGTTTTAGCACTGCCATTGAATTCTATTACACTGTGGGGTTGATTTACTAGTTTGTTTGTTTTTTAGGGGGGGGGGTTGTGAAAGCTTAATTGAACAAGCTGTTAGAAGCTTATTGGTTTCTATGCACACCACACCAGATTTTGCACTCTCCAGCTTTAGCAACCCCTGTGTGTTTTCTAAAAGAGCATCAAAGATGCAGCATGCAGAACTTTGATACACATTCATGTAATACACAGTCCAATATAAGTCAGTGGGAGTGCACTTAAACCCATGTGTAAAACATATATAAATTGTGCTGCACCCAAACCATAGCGCACAGGTGTGAACCCACTCCTATACACTGTACACCAAAGTATCATAGAGGCAGAACTGGTGGCAAAGTAGAGCAGATGTTGTGCGCATCTACTCTGGTCACTCTGTCAAACAGCTACTGGATGACCATTTGTTATCTCTGAGATAGGTCCTTCTGCTGTCTTGATCTGCCAGTGCCACATCATATATGAATATAAAGGGATTTCTTTTCAGATCCACTAGCAAACAGGTTTGGATACAAACCACACATTAGGCCATATCAGGAAAAAGGTCCCCTAGTTCTACAGGCTAAAGCCTAACAATCTCATCATTCTACAATACTGATGATCCACTAATGGTTTACTTCTGGGTGGGCAGTATATTATTTGCTGAAATGTGCTTGATAGAAGGGCTAACATTAGTTTCTCACAGTACAATAGAAAGGCTATTTGAAGTTACAACAGAATTCTTAGAGCCTTTAAAAGCCAGGTTCTTGTGTTCTTTTTAATCTGCACAAAAGGTGAAAATATGTTTAGACGTTCTCAAAAAGAATCTGCCTTTTGCCTTGAATTCCATGTGAAAAGTCGAAGTACACTTCCTGACATGTGACAGTACCTAGGCATTTCTGTGTCTGCAGTGTTAGGCCATTTAAAACATATCCTGCCCAATCCATCCTCTAATGGCTGCATTCATCACAAAATTTTAAGTGGTTTCCTGAATACTATAGTGCCCATTGGTATAGTCACTAGTATAATTCTAATTATTATTCCAAGGGCTGTTAAAGAGGAAGCTGTATCTAAGGATCTGCAATGCAAGGATCTCCTTGCTCCTGCTCCATTCATTGCCATTCTATAGGTCCTTGCTACCTCTATCTCTCCTAATGCCTATCAGTGTTTATCCCCTCCTGTGTTGATGCTGTGTGGGAATCTGGTTATTGCACCTCTTCTACAGCCTGTTATTATTATTATACAGTATTTATATAGCGCCAACAGTTTGCTCAGCCCTGTACATTATAATGGGAGACAGTACACGAGACAGTACAGTAACAATACAATACAATACACAAGGGGTTTGAGGGCCCTGCTCCTTGGAGCTTACAATCTAGGAGGGAGGGGAGAGTGGTACAGGAGGAAATAGCTGTGGGGGATGGAGTGGTGGGAAGAGCGGAGGAGATCGGCAATTAGATGAGGGCGGGGTAGGCTTCTCTGAAGAGATGGGTTTTTAGGGTGCGCCTAAAGGTGAGGAGGGTAGGTGAGAGTCTGATGGATTGGGGTAGTGAGCTTCAGAGGATGGGGGAAGCCCTGGAGAAGTCCTGGAGATGGGCATGGGAGGAGGAGACCAGGGAACTAGAGACTAGGAGGTCTTGTGAGGAGCGGAGAGTGCGTTTTGTGTGGTAGATGGATATCAGGTCGGTGATGTAGTTTGGGGCAGTGTTATGAACAGCTTTGTACGTCAATGTTAATATTTTGAATTTTATGCGTTGGGCAATCGGAAGCCAGTGGAGGGATTGGCACTTCCCACTGATCATCAGTCCACAGTTCATTAGATAACCAGTTAACAGGGGTCCACATCTTACATGGGAAAGCAAGCACTTTCCTATACCAAGATGGCCACCACCACACAGACACAGCTCAAAACAAAGATAAGTAAGTCAGTCCTGGAAAAAAGATCAACTTCAGGGAAGCTACAGGCAATACTAGCACCTAGTCTTTGATCCTCCGCAAGACTTTCTCCATGCACAGCCATGGTATAGATTATCTTCAAACTTTCTACTAGAGAAGGGCTAGTTTCTGGAGGTTATGGATAGAATTCATTATATTCTTACTTTCAAGAAATCTACTTGATACATGTAAAAAGTGTACTGCATACTAGGAATGAGGTTTGGGTTTGCCACTACCATTTATTTATTTAATTTAATATATTATTATTATTAGTATTATTTTATTATATAATACTTGATTGATTGATTGATTGATTGATTCAGCAAATTTACCAAATCACAAAATTTTGGCCAAAAAGCTTTCAGGTTTGTCACTAGAAACAACACCTATAATGCAGTCTTTGCCCATAGTCAGCTGGGTCACAAGAGCCAGTATTTTAAAGAAATTAATAACCCAGCCCTCTTTTTTTAAAAGGTGGGTTCACAGGAACCATGTTGTCAGTGTGAATTGTCACGGTTAGGTAGAGCTGAAAATTCTGTGTAGGGAGAGATGCCTTTTTTGTTTTATTTTTTTACTTTGGCACATATTCCCCAAGGCAGTGCCAGGCTTACAATGTCTTTTGTTTGACAAGAAATTTCTTATTAGACCTACAAATTGCCAGAATTGAATAACAAAATGTGCCCCCCATAGACTTCAAATGTGGTTTGTCACAAGGTTTGCAAACTTCAAGCAAGATTTGCAAAACTGTTTGTGACCTGAACCTATGCAGATTTGTTCATCTATATTTTATAAAATGTATGCATTTGCAAATTATAATCATTCATGTTCTTATCACTTATTCATTAAAAAAAAACAATTTATATAGTCATTTTAATTCTCATAGACCCTGATCCCTTCCTTTTTGCCTACAGAAATAATACATTATTTTATCAAACATTTTTTGAATATACAGATGTGTTTTCATATTGAGGGAACATTTTTGTACATAATATTTGCATTGAAACCATTTATCAAGCTGGTATTTTTACAATATGCATAGTCACTAATAGCAGGATAATTTATAAATTTCAGGACAGGTTAATGAAGATAACCTTTGTTCAGCTTAGTCTCAGTGGATGGCACCTGCTGTATGAGCTTCATATTTCACGAGTGGCTAAATAATGCTATCTTTTACTGTTGTCAGTCTTAATTCCTCTCTAGCATTTCAGAAATAGCTTAAAACATGAAATAGAATGTAAAGGTTAACAATACAGGATCAATAAAAGTGACCTTTTTTGTAAAACTACTTGGGATGGATTGCTTTGCTTAATGTTTCAGGCTAGAAGGAGCTTTGAGTAGGAGTGCGGGAATGAAATGAAGGCTCTACTATTGTGTTAAAGCTGTTTGCCTACACTCTAAGGAATGCTTGCCTGTCAACGTTCCTACTAATAAAAGGTAAAGGCCAAAAACACTGGATTTTGCGTCAATACCCTGCACATAATGGAGATTAAAGGGACTTTCTTTGTTTGCATAATACATTTTTTTCTTATGTAGTAAACTGTTGTAGAATTAAACACTTCTGGGGTTCTTTTAAACCACAAAAGATCAAGGATGATAATGTATTATACTATTTACAGGTAGAATTTAGCAATTTGTATATTATAAAATCATGTTATTAAAGGTATATCAAGCAATCAGACTTCACCAGAAAACAGACCATAAACAAGGACACTAAACCTCTGCAAGCCGTGCGGCTTCGTAAAGCATCACCTGCATACATAAAATATAGACTGTCTGAGGTTTCATGTTTTCAGTTGGAAGGAAATCTATACAATTGTACTTATTATTTATAAGTTTTTTTTAAATCATATATAATTTATTTATATATTTTATTTGAAAAAAATATATATCACAGTAGGATATATGAATATATATACGCCCACAGGCTCTTTATTAGGTTCACATGTTCAATTGCTTGGTAACACAAATTGCTAATCAGCCAATCACATGGCAGCAACTCAATGCATTTAGGCATTTAGATGTGGTGAAAATTACTTGCTGAAGTTCAAACCGAGCATCAGATTGGGTAAAAAAGGGGATTTAAGTAACTTTGAACGTGGCATGGTTGTTGGTGTCAGATGGGCTGGTCTGAGTATTTCAGAAACTGCTAATCCACTGGCCACTGGGATTTTCATGCACAGCCATCTCTAGGGTTTACAGAGAATGGTAAGAAAAAGAGAAAATATCCAGTGAGTGGCAGTTGTGTTGACGAATATGCCTTGTTGATGTCAGAGGTCAGAGGAGAATGGGCAGAGTAGCTTTGAGATGATAGAAAGGCAACAGTAACTCAAATAACCCCTCATTACAACCAAGGTATGCAGAATACCATCTCTGAATGCACAACATGTTGAACCTTGAAGCAGATGAGCTACAGTAGCAGAAGGCCACACTGGGTCCCGTTCCTGTCAGCTAAGAACAGATAACAAAGGCTACTGTTCGCACAGGCTCAAGAAAATTGAACAATAGAAGACTGTAAAAACATTGCCATGTCTAATGAGATTCGATTTCAGCTGTGACATTCAGATGGTAGGGTCAGATTTTGGCATAGACAACTTGAAAGTATGGATCCATGCTGCCTTGTATCAATGGTTCAGGAATGTTTCCAACACTTTGGTGAATCTATGCCATGAAGAATTAAGGCAGTTCTGAAGTTAAAGGGGGTCCAACTTGATACTAGTAATAAATAAAGTGGCCAGTGAATGTGTGTGTATGTATGTATATATATATGTATATATATATATATATATATATGTATATATATACACAGTATATATGTACTGTATATTGCTAAGTGCATTTTTTTATCCTGAAACATTGACATTGAATTACTCTACTGTAACCATGAAGATCAAAATATAGCTCCCTTTGAAGGATACACATGGACAAGATAAACCACTAAAGCATACTTACACTTTGTAGATGCAATGTAAAGTAACAACTTCAGTTTAAAACTTAATACCCCAGCAGCATGTGCTTAACTTCCCTTTGCTCTATCTATTCTGTCAGAAACTATGAAAACATTCTTTACTCACAAGATATGAGAACATGTTACTAACACCTCTGTTTTTAATACATAGTGTTTAAGGAGTTATTTCATTCCATGTATCACTTGGATTTATACAGTGCCACAGTTGGCTGTGCACTCTCCTATACTGATTTGGCAATATCATGAAACAGGATGTTAAATATTTATTACTTTGGTTGTGACTGTCACTAGTACTGTAACCACAAAACATTGATCCACTCCTGTGACATTCAAGCACACTACTGAATTAATTTGCTGACTGGCTGATAAGTGTGCTGGTATTGATTGCTGGGACACACTGGAGGTCTTCATCTTCTTTTGTCCTGAGCGTCTGGTATATCTGCACCTTTAAGGAGGGATTAATTACCTCAAAGCATACATGCCTTTAATTTATTTTAAGGTTTTGGTTGGGTGCTTTCCTAATTAGAGTTAAGGACCACACCATTCCCTACTCTGTCCAAAATGAAAAAAAAGGTTTTAGCTTTAAATACACTTTAAGGCCTTTAGGATAAAACACATAATGGAAATTGCCTTGAAAAAGCTATAGTAATTGTTAATAAAGCTAATTTTGCATGATCTTGCTGGCATATGTAGCTCATATTTGTAACTGCAACAATTGGTTGTATGTGAGGTAGAGCACATGTACTCTAGGCCGATATGCTCTAAGACAAACCTGTTGTTTTGCTTTTTGCTACCTTTTGCAGATTTTAGCTAGCAATAAGTAACCCAGTTTATAACCCCAAAATTGTTTTGGGTTGCTGCACCTGTACATTTACCAATGCCATGTCATATAAGCACTTGATCTTCGTCAAATCCCAAAAAGAGGCCAGGACTGAACCCACAGTACACACACACACACACACACACACATATATATATATATATATATATATTTATATAGATACATATACAACTACTGTCATAAAAATTGACAGACCATTAAATACCTAATAACTTACGTGAAGCCGGCAATGGCTGAATGTCTACACTGGAGAGCTGCACAGCATCTTACATCTGAGTTAGGCAGCCCATACATGAGACCAGTGGGTTGAGTTACAAAACCTGACCCTATTCCCTAATCTAAACAATTGAGGTAAGTAGGGGAATCCTCTCATTGAGCTATTTTATTTTGACAATGGGGAGACTTCCTCCCTGTCAGAATACACTAATCATTGCTACTGGCTATAACCTGCAGAGCTGATCAAGCGGGGAAAACCTGACAGGGCGATTGTACAGAAGCAGATCAGTACATTGATTTCTGTACAACCATAGTGCCCATACATGGATCAAAATTTGTCCAGTCCTTTCCGAATTTCAATCAATGTATGGCCAGCTTTAGCAGTGATAAATGAAGGAGCGTCTGGACACCAGACGTTCTTAACAGCCTCTTGGAATCTGTTTTTCACCCAGTTTATACCCCCCTTCCCACAGAATTTAGCATACATAAGAGGCCAGAAAAAACTCCAGCAGCAATATAGGAGCTGGGTTTTTGTTTTTCTGGTTTAGCCCTAATCATCTATGTTATGCTTATGAGAAATGTTCAAACCTAAGGCCCCAATCATACTTGCAAATGGGCCTTCTTGTGCTTAGCTGTGGGAGATCCAGCGGGATTAGTGATGGAAAGATCTTTTAAAAGTAATGGAAAGAGAACAGATTGGCTGCACCTAGGGTCAATCATCTGCAGGTAATCGCTGCATGACACATTTAAGAAGGGTGGTCAGGGAGTGGTAAAAACACAGATCAAACAGTTTTTGAAGCCTCCTGGCCACCCATATAAAATTAGCCTAACAAAGTTAGGGATTTTCAAAACCAATAATGTTTTGTGGTTATGTTAAAGTGTTACTAAATGGACACATGACTCAGCAGCCAAACATAGCAAATGCTTCATTAGTGGTCCAAAAGTAATTTTTGATCAGAGTTCAACTGTAAATATTCTGATATTCAGTTTTTTTCCCATTTGACAACTTTTCCCTTACTACCTGTCTCAGGATCATGACAGCAATTAAAGTCTTACTAAACTCACAACAGTAAAATCAGTCTGTATATGCAGTATAGCAAGCTTCTTATACTTACTGTGGAACCTGAGTGGTTAATCCGCTGCATTTTGTAAAAACGCTGTTTGATCCTGACTTCTCTTATCCTCCCCTTTTTCTTATCTCCTGATAAGACATATTGTGTGGAGTCACTCATTACATTTGCTAAAATAGATAATTTTTCAATGATTCTCTATATGTTAGTATCTTGTCTGCTATATAAAATTTCCTGGCCATATTTGCTGCACTTCCTATGGGTAAGTAACCATACCTGACAGATCAGACTATTTGTGTACTCAATGAACATTGGTGTTTTACCATTAGTTAAAACTGGAACATGAACACAAAATTGTGATGGAGGGTAGGCAGGACAGAACACACAGAGCAGATGGAAAACGCACAAAGCTTTATTGAGACAAAAAATGACAGTCACTCAATGGGGGGATTGTAGGGAGCGTGACCTTGCCAATAGGGGGACAGCAAGGAGGGGCTAAAACACTGGTAGTCCAGTACCTAGGGAAAAGGAAAAGTCTCCGTAGCAGATTGTAATCCAACAGGGGGAGTAGGGGGTCATCACAGGAACAGTCCAGGTAAAACAATGGAAAGCATACACTCACGGATCCGACAGGGTGCCTGGTCTCCCAGGGATACAAAAGTAGGACACAGGTACCTGTTGGGGTCCAGAATAGGCGAATGGTCTCTCCCTTTGGGCTGGGGGTCTCGGGCAGGCTGGCTTGTGCGGTCTTCCCCTAGGCTGGGGTCTCAGGCAGCTGGCAGGTGATCTCCCCCTGGGCTGGGGTCTCAGGCAGCTGGCAGGAAATCTCCCCCTAGACTGGGGTCTCGGGCAGCTGGCAGGAAATCTCCCCCTAGACTGGGGTCTCAGGCAGCTGGCAGGCAATCTCCCCCTCGGCTGGGGTCTCAGGCAGCTGGCAGGCAATCTCCTCCTCGGCTGTGGTCTCAGGCAGCTGGCAGGCAATCTCCCCCTGGACTGGGGTCTCAGGCAGCTGGCAGGCTATCTCCCCCTAGACTGGGGTCTCAGGCAGGGCTTGGGTACAGTCTCCTACTTGGCCACGAGGGTCCTGCTGCAGCTGGGCTCCCTTGATGGCTGCGCAGCGGAGAAGATGACTGGAGCGCCCGGCATCAGCCTCTTAAGCTGATGCAGGACACTCTCCGGTCATCCTGGCAACTGGGGCGGGCCAGAGCATGGCGTGCCTCGTCGCCTGGCAACGAGGCACACCCCTTGGACACGGACCACGCTTCTTGTGAGCGAACCTTTGTCCAGGGACATCCGCAAGCGCGGGAACTTCCCGTGCCCGCGCTGCAGATGACAGGGCTGGGGTGGCGTCAGTCTGACGCCACAGCCCGGAACATCCCCGCAGGAGGTTCGCACCTCTCCGCGGAGAGGTGTGAACCTCGCTACCGTCTCCTCTCCAGCCGCATTCTCGAGGAGGAGAAGATAGTGGCAGGGGTGGTGAAAACCGCACCTCTCGTCCTGAGCGGCAGGATGAGAGGTGGAGGGGGGTCATTTGACAACGGGGAGAGAAATAGGCTGGAGAAAGGGGATAACAGTGAGGGGGCCAAGGTGACAATGGCTTTTGGGGACATCAAGAGGACCTGGGGGAGGAAATAGTTTAATTTAATTTGGGGACATTAAGCAAGGTGGCAGGGAGGAGGAAACTACGTTAATTGAATTTGGGCCATTTGGCAGGATGACACGGAGGACATACAGTAATTAAATCTGGGGACGTTTGGCAGAAGGAATTAATGAGAGGATTAAGCAGAAATTAATAATAGGCAGGGCCCCTATACCGTGACAAAATAAATCATGATTTTTTTTCCCTGTGACAAATATATTTATTGGTTAAACCTATAAAACTCCCTCACATATTAGCTGAAGTCAATTCACTCACATCTGTTTCTTTAGAAACGTTTGTCTCACAACTGTAGTCTATTCCAAGAAAAGAAAAGCGGCCATGAATCAATCTCCATATATAATGTATTAGAAATGCTTTAAATGTGGAGAATCTGGCTTTTTGTGTGGGAGATAAAGATCAAATTTTGTAGAACTATTTTTACATCAACATGTTAGTCTGATCTGCATCATTATCTGTGCATATACAGTAAATATATATCTGTAGAAAACAAATTGTTTTGAAGTTCCTATGGAAGTTATAACAGCTGTAAGTAATTATTGACATACACTGTACCTTCAGCACTTATGTCTTTTTGGCCTTGCTAGCATAGTGCTAGCATAAACAGATTCCTATACAACATCTTGTTCAAGTTTGACTGGCTACAGAATATTCAGAGCACACAAAAAGGAAGGTTATCTCCAGCTACTCCCCCAGGCTTTTATTTTATTCATCTGAAATATGTGGTTTAAAAGTAGGCTGTCATGCTAGCACTCCCCCATGCTTATGGATTGGATGAGTCTGTATGACTTTTTTTAGTGTGATTAAAGCCATAATACATCAATTAACATCTGGAATGTTTCATTACATTGGGTTGGTGTTGAAGAATTCCAGATGATATAGCTTATTAAAGTATTCTACCCTCAAAGCTTTCTTCACTTAATGTGCCTAGGACAAGGAGATGCAAATGCTGAACTTAATTTTGTGTTATCGTTGTATACAGGATATGATAAATTATGGAGCTGTGTCTGTCTCTCCCTTACTCTGTTAATTTCATTCATGATATATCAGAAACATAATCTCAGAAAATGGTTTCTATGGGGTGTAGTGGTGGCACCACACTCTGACACTGCCAGTGCAATGCTGTAATGATCACATGACTTCAGTGGGAGAGGTTAAAGTGTTAATAAACTATATAAACCATTTTATGTATATATATATATATATATTAGCACTTACCATGTTTGCTGTGTGCTTTTTGTGGGTGGCTACACTGCCTGGGAGTGTCCAGTGTCCAACCCTTGCTTGGACATGGCAAGAATATGGTTTCTTTAAATAGCATCAGGGATTAGTCCCAATGACAACACAGCTTATCGTTAGGACCAAGCAATCAGTGCCTCTGCCTATCCCCCTGTCCATACGGATCAGTTAATAGCAAAGCACCTCCCTTTTTATGCCTTTTGAGTGTTACACAAAGCAAATCTCCTCCCAATATTATGTGAGTAGGTCACATGTTGCTAAAAGTCATCCCTCATTTTGGATATAGCTCTTTGTAGAGAAATAAAAATAGAATCATTTGACCTGATTTTAGAAGTCAGTTTTTTTGTATTTTTTCACTATTTTATAGCTACAATGTTTATAATTTCTCTGCTGAACTCTATCTCTGTGGAATTGTGTTGACTTCTCCAATAACCTTAGTTGTAAGAAAGCCCAAAGACCATACAGTATCTTAAAGTGGACATTTTTAATTAGTCAACAAGGAAAACTTAACAATACAAATAAGTATATTATATATAGATAAATAGGGCTGTTGTAAACAAATAGGGTATGACAAGCCCTGAAATGAGTAGGCTGTCTGAAAAACAGTATCTTAGTAATGCAACCACTGCCAGTGTGGCAAATATTATACTCACAAGCTGGGCACTAGATATGTTCTTATATGAAGTTATATGAAGTTGATAGTCTCCAGTTTTAAGGATATTTGTGACAGTGCTGATAGGTATAAAATAGGGGACATGGGGGTGCAGCAAGAGTATACTATGAGAGGAAAGATGCAAGGGAGAGTTCATCAAAGAAAACTGTAGTGAGGCCAGCTGTACGAGGAATTGTGAACAAAGTATTTATCTACTCTTTTGAAGTTATATACATTAATTTAGTATTGTTATATGCTAAAAGTAGAAAGAGAAAATAAGAAACTTTATAATTAATCGCTTGTTTTAGACTTCTCTGAGAACTTAGATAAAATGAACAGCAGACATTCCATACAAAAAACTCAGAAGCCCAGACTATTAAGAAATTCAATGACTATGGATTTTCTTATCATATGAAAAAAATCCTACTTTGTACAGTATATGAACAATGGCTATGAAAACTAATATTAATAATCATGTAGCTTAAAGTCATATAAAGTCATTCTGAAATCATTCCAAAGGCTGAAATTGGATACAGAATTTCCCTGATGTCATGAAGAACTTCATCCTGTTAATGATGACCAACTGGCCTCAGCTGTAGACCTATGATGAAATAGTTCCATGGAGCTGTCTAATGCAATTCTATCTGACATGGTGGAAGCAAACGCTGATTATCACTTTGCATTCCTACACCCTGCTTGGGAATTGTTAACCTCGTATTGACTTGGCCTAGTATTGGCTCTTGCAGACTACAAGACATGGTTATACGCTTGAAAAACTATTTCAAACTGAATACATTGGTCAATTTGGTTAAGTTTATACAGAAACATCACTCAAAGTTGTGCAAGAACTACATAGATATCTATTGTCCTAATTACATATTTAGCCTTCTAAATGTGCAACAAGTTTCAAAGAAAATGAACATTTAGAAAAACAAGCAAACACAATGGACCTTGTTAAGTTGGGCCATAGACATATGAAGATTGTAACAATGTATAAGTTACTTTCCACCAAAGCGATGTTTTACCAACTATCATTTGCAGTGGTGGTCAATGTACTAGATATATGTGTGCTTAGCCATCTCAAGAGTTCAGCGATGTCAAAAACAAAAAGACTAAATATTTTGAACAAAAATTAGTTTTTCTACATTTCTGTTATAACATTTTGCAAACACATTATCTTTCTTCATGCATTTAGGCCAAAATGTATTCTGCTACATTTCTTTGGTAAAAACAACCTGACTGATTCATTTCTGGAGGCTCTATTATGCCATGACAGTACAAATACCCCAAACATTACTTCTTTTTTTAAACTAAACATTCCAAGGTATTTAATAAGAGGTATAGTGAGTTTTTTGAAGTTATAGTTTTATTTTTTGTCACATGTTTTGAGAAATTAAGAAATAAATAACATTTGTTTTTTTTTTTACAAAGTTGTCATTTTAACTAGTTATTTCTCACATTCTTACACCTACTTACAATTACACCCCAAAACACATTCTGATATTCCTCCTGAGTATGGGGATATCACATGTGTGAGACTTATTCACAGCCTAGATGCATAGAGGGGCCCAAAATCCAATAAACACCTTCAGGCGTTCCAGGGGTGTAAATTACACATCTAGTTTCCTGACTACTTATCACATTTTTGGAGGCCCTGGAGAACCAGGACAGTGGAAACACCCACAAAATTACCCCATTATGGAAAGCAAGCAAGGTTTTTTTCTGAAAGGCATAGTGATTCTTTTAAAATGCAGGACTGAAAATTTATTTTTTTTACAAAACGTTTTGAACTAATTACATATTTGTAACATATTGTACATCATTGGCATACTTAAATTACACCCCAAAATATATTCTTCTACTCCTCCTGGATATAGTTATACTACATGGGTGACCCAAAATCCAAGGACTACCTTAGGGCTTTTTAGAGGCATAAGTTGTGCATCTAATTTCCTTATTACATTTTTGGAGGTCCTGGAGCACCAGGACCCACAAAATTACCACATTTTGGAGAGTAAACACCCCAAGATATTTTTTAAGAGGCATGGTGAGTTTTTTGAAGACTTCATTTTTGCCGTAAGTTTTTGAAAAACCTGGAAAATGGAAATACTTTTTTACACAAATTTTTCTATTTAAAAAGATTTTTCTCATATATAACATAGGCATATTTAGAATTAGAACACAAAGCACATTCGATTACCCCTCTTGAGCATGGCCATACCATATGTGTGAGACTTTTGCAGTGTCTGCACTGATTATGCACTGGACATTGTGTCTTGTGTATCACACAAATCAACCAATTATGTCAAAACCAAGTTACTGTAATGGTCACTTCTGTATGAGTTGTCAGGGAATTTAGCTTAGTGTGGCATCGACTATAGAAGTCACAGTTCTTACAAGCCAAGCAAGCTTAGCTTACTGGCATGTGGCTGCCCCCCAGGAATGCTATTCTCACTAGCCAGGAAGTATAGGAGGCTAAACATAGGAAGAACAACAGATCCCATGTGGTTTCAGAAGTGCAGTTGTCCACAGGGGATGGCTGAGACTGGTGTCGTGCAGGAACACAGTCGGTCAGACATACAGATGGGTCAGTTCAGTCAAAGGCAGAAACATGGTAAGCAAGCAGAGGATCATTTCAGGCAGCAGGCAGAAATATGATCATTAAACAGGTCAGTGTTAGTACAGGCAGTAGGCAGAGGCAGCACTGTGCTGGTGTGGTGGTGGTCAAGAACACTGTTGCTGACTGAACTGGCCTGGAGACAATGGGCCTTATGTAGTGGTGATCAGGAACATTGTTCCTTGCCTACACTGGACTGGTGACACTGGGGACTAGTGTGGCAGCAATCAAGAACACTGCTGTTGACTTACACTGGTCTGGTGACACTGGAACTGGTGTGACAACAATCAGGGACAACGTTGCTGGCTTACAGTTGTGTGGTGATACTGCAACTGGTGTGGCATTGATAAGGAACAGTGTTACTGCCATACCCTGGTCTGGTGACACTGGGATTGGTGTGGCAGTGATCAGGAAATTGTTGCTTGCTGCACTGGTCTGGCATGGTTGCAATCAGAAAATAACTATACTAGTCTGGCGATACTGACAGTGGTGTGGTGATCAGAGACATTGTGACTGGCTGCACTATTAGGGTACATTCACACGT
The DNA here is from genome assembly GCF_062004578.1 of Staurois parvus. Classification (NCBI taxonomy): domain Eukaryota; kingdom Metazoa; phylum Chordata; class Amphibia; order Anura; family Ranidae; genus Staurois; species Staurois parvus. The sequence goes on along the minus strand of NW_028317867.1, from coordinate 5,321,747 downwards.
GAGGATTGCGTGGGGTAAAACATTTTACCCTGTTCAGCTGCAAAGCATTGTAACCTTGCAGGTGTAAACTCCTAGCTACTGCCTTTGTATGCCCACCGATTGGGACCCATGCAAGTGAATGGGGGTGCTTGTGCGGAGTTCAGGGGGTTAAATAAGCAGTCAAGGAGGCAGTACAACACCTTCTCGCTGCCTGTCAAATGTTCTCTGAAGAACAATATGAACATGGATGGCTCTTCAGACAGCATTGAACATGTGAACAAGTCCTTAATGATGATACTATGACTGGTGCGGTGGTGATCAGGGACACTGGGACTGGTGTGGTGGTGATTGGGGACACTGTGACTAGTGTGACAGTGATCAGGGACACTGTGACTGGCGTAGCAGTGATCAGAGACACTGTAACTTGTGTGGCAGTAATCAGAGACACTGGTGTGACAGTGATTAGAGACAATAAGACTGGTGTGGCAGTGATTAGGGACAATTTGACTGGTGCAGTGGTGATTAGGGACACTATAAGTGAGAGACTGTCACTAGGGAAACTGACTGGTGTGGCAGTGATTAGGAACACTGACTGGCAGCACTAGTCTGGTGACATTGTACTGCTGTGGCAGTGATCAAAAACAATGGCTGGTAGCACTGACATACAGTACTACAGTGATATCAGAGCAGCCAGCCATTGTACATGATCACCGCCACAGCATACAATGCCACCATAGTGACACTGCACTTACTGTGGTATGTGTATATACATACATACATACATCTACAGAATATCTCCCCTTTTGTTATGGAGATGTTCAGTAGCCCCAAAATACTTCCTGCCTAGGTTGAGAATGCTGTTGCTCCTCCTTAGGCCTCTTTCACATGATCAGGGTTTTTTTTTTATGTGATTGCTTATACAGTTATGATGACTATATAAGCAAACATTTTGCATTCTTGCAGCCATTGAATAGTACTATGATAGCTGAGATTGGCCACAGCTAGTACATGGGTATAGGACTGCTGTGACTGGCCCTATAGCATAGGATTGCTGTGGTCTATCACAGAGATCACAGTAATAAACAATGGTATCACGAATTACAGCTGTCATTTACTACCGGTAATGTGATTGCTGTGATTGGTCACAGCAATCACCTGATATCAGGGCCAATGACAGTGACCCTGTACCTTCATCTGAGATCCACTGTGTACAGTGAACCACAACCAGTACATCCTCCCACCTGGCTGTATATACAGTGGCCGGATGAGAAGCTGGTAAATGTGGCCCCTAACATCATCAAAGGGCCACACATAATATCTAGTGTAGATCATGCTAGAGAAGACTGTCAGAGACTGCATACATACTATAGATAGACAATCAGAGACTGCAAGCATGCTACAGGAGAAGATTATAGATTGCAGACACACTATAAAAATTGCTAGACATCGAACACATGCTTCACTTCATACTTCCACATTTATGCTTTTTACTGCATTCTTTTAGTATTTCATGAGCTAATTTTTTATATTCCTCAGAGCATGATCCATAAGCCCCGGTTCACACTGATGCGGGAAACAGTGATTCCTGTGCGTTTCTCGCATCTCATAGCAATCGCACTGTGTTCTGCAATCTGCTGTGGGTGTCAAAGGAAAATTAAGTATACTCCAAATGCAGGTCGCAAATGCAGTGCGTTTGCTTCAAACAAGCGATCAAACACGAATTCTTCTGCGCTCTAGGACCCAGGCGGGTGGCACATAGATGGAACCAGAACTGGAAAAACAGCGACCACCAGTGCTTCAAAGGTTGTGCGGCTCCAAACAAGGCTGGGGAAGCCCGACCAACACTACAGAGCGAAATAAAAACGAGAAGCGCACAAACCTTGCTCATTACCTCAGTAAAAACAAATTTATTAATAAGAAAGGTGCTCACAAACAGCGAATAAAATCAGGCATGTAAGTCCTCACAGGGACTTCAGAGATAGAGAGCCAGCGCGAGTCCCATCGTGGGGGTAAGCACTCAGTTCAGCTGACGCGTTTCGAAAGCCAAACCTTCTTCATCAGAGCTGCTTTTATTTTGCTCTATAAACATGCGATGCCATTCCAGTTTGATTTAAAAAAGTGTGCAGTGCAATTTGAGCCACCCAAAATGAATGGGCTCAAATTGCACAAGACAGAATCACATGTGATTTGCACAGGAATGTGGTGCGATTCCTGTAAATTTCACATGCAGTTCACAGTGTGAATCAAGGCTAAAAGTTTAGAGAAAAAAAACAGAAAAGGGTATAAACACAGCAAATATAAGTTCAAAAGAAACCAAACTATTGCACTAGCAGAAGTACCATTGGAGGGTTTCCTGCCCTGGGTGACCTATAAGCCCTCTTTGCACCTTTATTTAAGGGCATGTAGTACAAACCCTTGATTGTAAGAGGTCACATTCACTTAGGAAGAAAAGAGGAGAGGTGGTATTTATAACTGCCATTTCTCACACATTTTAACACTTGTTACTGTTCACTGTAAGCTTTTGTTTATACTGTAGTATTTATGGTAGTTATTGTTCATAATTTACATAGGAAATCTCTATCAGAGACTTTTGCACCATGAAACTTTTGTGCTTGGATATATTACATTTTGCATATTTTGCAACTTTGTAAAGCAAAGACAAATGCTGTGCTTGAGATTTTTTTTTATTGTAAAGGGGAAACCAGAACCTTATCATAATTTTGGTAAGCTTATCTTATGCAAGTTCTTTCTGAGGAATGGCTAACCATTTGCCAGTGGAGCCTATGTGATTTGCCACTTTACAATGTGAACTATGTCATTCGTACTGTTGAACAGTATGTGCCACTTGCAGTACAATGGCTGATCTGTTCCTGAAGTGCTCACTTTTTTTTCATATGCAACAAATGTTCTGAATATTAATGATACGTTCATGCTGCAATCTCCATATATACTGATCACAGGATAGTAAAATGATAATACTAAATGTGAGCTTGGATAAAAGGTCATGGGGAGTGAAATATTAAAACATTATTATCTACAGCGGTATGTAGTATTCGAGTAGGAAGTCCAATCCAAGAAAAAACTTTCCTTTTTAACTTATTGATAGAGTTGGAAAGAGTCACAATTTCTTTGGAGTTTCTTTGCTGTCTGTTTCCTAATTAAGGAGCAATTGTGTGGATTCATAGGTATTAAAGAGAAAAAAACAAACAACCGTGTACCTCTAGTAACCACATACAACCCAGCACTAGAAGGAAGAAGAAAAATAATCAAAGATTTACAACCCATCATAACAGAGGATGGAACTCTGAAAGAAATATTCCAGCAACCACCAATACTGGCCTTCAGACAACCCCCCAACCTTAGAAATAAACTAATCAGTAGGAAACTTCCTTCTGATTATGATGTCACAAATAATGGAAGCAAACCCTGCAATAAAATACGCTGCAAACTGTGCAACCAAATCAATCCATCAAAAAGTGTCAGACACTCAAAAGGGATCTTTAATATCTCCGGATCATACAGCTGCACCTCTAGTAATGTTGTGTACCTTATCCAGTGCAGAAAATGCAGCAAAGGATCTTATGTTGGCAAAACAGGTAAGAATTTGCAAACAAGGATGAATTTGCACAGACATACCATCAAGGAACATATAGAAGATGACTTTTGCACACCTGTGGGACACCATTTCGCACAACCAGACCACACAATGGGAGACCTCAATATTTTAGTTCTTAAAGGAAATTTCAGATCCATCCAGGAAAGAAAAACTTTTGAACTAAGAATGATAATTCTATTTGACACAAGAGATAACGGCCTTAATTTGGACTTGGGATTCTTCACTCATTATCCAACAGTTTTATCACCTCAAGCATCACTGCCTTTGTGAGTGTAGTCTCCCCCCTCCCCAGACTTTGCTTTTGCTGTGTCTTATCTTATCTGTTCTCCTTTTTTTTTTTTCCTTCCAACTCCAAAACATCTCTTCTAACTCTTTGTGATCAGTACTGCTTAGACCTGAAGAAGGGGACACTCCCCGAAAGCTTGTCCTTAAAATTGTTAGTGCAAATAAAAAAAGTATCACGGACAGTACTCAATTGTTTTTTAGCTGGGGAAAAGTGACACTGAACTATAGTGACAGCAACTTTTTTTTACTTTTTTTATGACCTCCGGAACGGATTAATTGGTTTTCAGTGCATTCCTATGGGAAACCACGTTTCGGTTTACAAATTGTTCATAATACCAAACATCTCGGAGAACACATTAAATTCATAAACCGAGGTACACCTGTGTGTGTGTGTATATATATATATATATATATATATATATATATATATACATACATATATATATATACATACATTGTTATCAGCACTGTTGTGATAGCACTGTTATCGGCCCTGTCTCTCTGTGGTCTACAGAAAATCTCCCCTTTTGTTATAGAGATGTTCAGTAGCCCCAAAATACTTCCTGCCTAGGTTGAGAATGCTGTTGCTCCTCCTTAGGCCTCTTTCACATGACTGTTCCCAACATGTTCGCCTCTCAGTTTTTCAGTGGGACCTGACTGGACGGTCTATTCTTCTCTATGGACTGGTGGGTGTAAACATACTTGTGTCCCTCTACACCTCCCTACTTTTTTATCTGATCCAGTCTGCTAAAAACACATAGAAGAGCACCCATCCTCTTCTGTGTAGGCAGATTGGATCAGAGGTAGTCAGGTGAAAACGGACAGCCAGTCCATTTACACCTGACCACCTATATTGCAGAGCAGGCTTGGTCTGTGTCTGCTTTAGATAAACTAAGTGAACCTGTCATCTGCCTGCTCAGCTCTGCTCAGCAGGGGATCAGTGGACAGATCTCCTGTTGAGCAAAGATCTGAAAGGGGCCTTAGATACAGTACTGTGATTGAGTGTTGTCATTCAAAGACTGGAAATCTGTTACTACTAGGATGACCAGGTGCAAATAAAGGAAAAAAGCCTTAAAAAATAAATCTGATATGGCCGCCTAATTTAAGGACTGGTAAGCTGCATCATATTACATTTGTGTTCTTGGACTTAGATACACTAAAATACATTGTAACAAACTGGAAACATTGCAGAGAAGGTGTTCACTCTGACCTCACTTCCTGCATGATGGTTTTAATCAGTGACTCAGTTGTGAAGGCAAAGGCAGCCAGGCAACTGGTATGTTCAGAAAAAAGGTTAGTAATACACATTTGCCTTATGACAAGAATGAGATTCAGATTTGCTGCTTCAATGGCTTTGTGGTGGATCCAGCATTTTCAAAATTCATGGTTGTAGCAATTGTGCACACAGAGATGGACGCGGTCATCCATTTTGCTCCAAACCCCTCCATCTTGTATCTCTCTCTCCCAAATCAGCTTCCCTCATTCCCCCTCCCTCTCAGTTGAGTGACATGTGGTCTGGATGAGGCAGAGGTCACAGGCAGTCAAGCTCAGCGAGAGAGAACCTAGCTGGTGCCCAGATGTCTGTGAGACTCTGCTTGGAAAAAGGATCGTAAAGCCATAAACCAAGGCCTCACTGAGTTTCAAAGACATTCCAGGGAGTCGTAAACCAGACTTACATTTAAAGATCCACTTTTCCCGTATGATTACATATCTTGGACTATGAAAGATGTACATAAACACCGGGCATATATTCAGATCGGTCTCGTTAATACAAGTCGTCTGATATATTACATCCCCTAGCTGGCATCAACAGGAGAGCAGGAAATTATATCTCCTTAACCATTCCAGCAGGTATGGGTTATTTATACCTAGACGTTCAGCCAGTGATTCTGCGTATTAATCTACTAGTGGCAAGGCTGCTAAATGCACCGAGAATAAGTTATGAACCATGACATCAACTGTGAGGGTTTTTGGTTCTAGCTTGGGTCTCCGCCCCAACACCCCTCCCCAAATAAGGCGATTGGTTCTCTGCGTTAAGGAGACACCCTGCTGAGTTCCTAGAAAAAGCTGAGCTAAGCTGAGTTGAGTTGAAGTTGAAGATTCTCCCTTTTAACATTGGAACTAACTTTGGGAGATAAGGCATCCTTTTGGCTCAGGAAACCTGATCTGCTTAACCCAAGGCTGACGGCAAGTACTTTATCCCTCTAAACTTCTTTCTGTTATCTCTTCGCTGTGCTATTGCTCTCTGTATATTTATATATATATATATATATATATATATATATATTGGCTACATTTTTTTCTGTAAATATTTTTAATGCACCCTTTTGACCTTTTAGTAATAAATCTTACTTTCTGAAAGTGTTGAACTGTTTCTAAAGCTCTTTAATGCAAACTAAGAACCCTTGCCTCTGAAGAGCGCTACTGTGTGTGTGTTTTAAACTTCGGTATATCTCTGCCTGCGGTGACAGTGGTATACCGATGCTTATGCAAACATCATAGTGTTATTGCTGATATTGCCAAGTTTCCGTTTTCTCTGTACAAAAAGGAGGTGGTGGTAGTGTGAAGGGTTAATTGCGTAATTAACCTGACCCAGTAACAATCGCTCCCAGGCTGCAGATACACAGATTGTGGTCCATTAGCTGGAAAATCTTTGTGCACGGTGCAGCTGGGCGTGGCATTGTTACGCATGTGACAGCCCAGTTTTAGATTGGCTAGTCCTTCGGTCACGAATTTGGTGAGAAGGGCTGGGGTCTGATGCCGCAATCATCACAATGGTCCTGTCAGATTAATGTGGAAACTCACTAGACCAAATTCCTTTTAACCATAATGTATCTTGAACTTACTTCAGTTGGCTTTGAATGTCCAGTAATAGGGATTTCTTATGTGTCAATCTGTTAACTTTAAAGGATAAGTTCATCTTTTAATAAAAAATAAATGCACATATTTTTGCAGGTAAAAAAATGTGCATTTATTATTTTTGTATGCAGGAGTCTGTAAAGCATTGCTAATCTCTGATGCCATGCAGGTCTCCTGCTGAGCTGTCGGTATGTCTGCTGGCCCAGGTGGGATGTACGAGCAAGCATCCATGTGGAGCCGACGCATGGATCAGGACACAGTCTGCCTAAACAGACTGAGCATCGCACCCAGGTGAAGACGGCCCTTCCCATGGGTGTACAGATCAGTGCACCAGTATGAATGAGATCTAAAAGGTTGGTTCCCAGCAGCCATATGTGTGTGCTGCCAAGGTGTGTTGGTGTAGTTTAGAGAGAACTGACAATCTGTGCAGGGAGAGTTAAGAGACTCAACAATCTTTTTATGTGTGTCAGCATCAACTGTAGTTTCTGTAAAGTGGAACTATACACTCCTATCCTTTTCAGCCTAGGAATCTGCCATCATAGCCTGTTTGATCTGCAACTGCCATGGTGTAGCACATGTGATCTGTTATGACACCAGCCATTCGATGGTTTGGCAGTTTTGTTGAGAGCAATAGCATGTGTGCTAGTTGTTTTTTGAAACCATTAAATTGATAGATTTAGTTCTGCTTTAAGCTGTAGCAGGGGTTTGAATTAAAATTTACGAAGGTCCGGTCAGCAAAATTTCCTTCCAGCAGAGGTCCGAACCTCATTAGAGATATAACACATCACAGTCCCACCGGTACATTATCATCTTTAGCGTACCTTTCACACTGTAGTCCCCCTACATCACAGTGCCCTCTTTAAAGAAGTCCCACAGTGTCCTCAGTTCCCCTTCACATCACTGCCCCCCTTTACATCGCAATGCACAGTGCCCCTTAACATAACACAGTGCCCCTAACACAACACAGTGCCCCTAACACAAAACAGCGCCCCTAACACAACACAGTGTCCCTTAACACAACACAGTGCCCCTAACACAACATAGCACCCCTTAACACAGTATGGTGCCACTAACACAACACAGTGCCCCTAACACAACATAGCACCCCTTAACACAGTATGGTGCCACTAACACAACACAGTGCCCCTAATACAACATAGCACCCCTTAACACAACACAGTGCCCCCATCACAACACAGCACCCCTTAACACAGTGTGGTGCCACTAACACAACACAGTGCCCCTAATACAACATAGCACCCCTTAACACAACACAGTGCCCCCATCACAACACAGCACCCCTTAACACAACACAGTGCCCCTTTTAATGCAATCCTTCCCTTGCACAGTCCTATGGTACCTTAGGTGAGGCACTAATCCTTCTGGGGTGTCCTCTCCTGGGCCTCCAGGCAGCCACCAATGTCATCCTCATAGTGGGCAGGGGTGGGAGGAGCTGCAGATCTGGACTGAGGGGTGGGAGCTGCCCAAGTTATTATGTTAACAATTGGGCGATTTCCTGGCTTGCTAATATGAAAAGACTCTCGCTTTCTGTCTCAAGCTGCAGAGAGCGGAAGTCTTTACATATTAACAAGCTGGGTAATCACCAGCACCCACCCCTCAGTCCCGATCTGCAGCTCACACCCCGCCCACTGTGAGGATGACAGCGGTGGCTGAGTGAGAGACCTGGAAGAGGATACCCAGCCGTGGCAGTGGCATGGCAGTGGTCCAGCCAGACAGGACTGTTCCTCGGTCTGGTTCCAGTCCACCATTTAATGACCACTGAGCTGTAGGATCCACCTTGCTGGCTTTTTTTTGTGGTTGTTGCCTCATTTCACATTTATTAATATTTTTCTCTGCTAGATTCAACTAAAACAGACTGGGTTTTACTGTTTGTTGGTTTGTTTCATTTTATTTTGCTGGGGCCTTTTTTTTGGGTAGTATACACCAAAGCACCGCATATTTTTTCCCCCTAAATTTAGGTAAACCCTTTTATTAAACATCTTGGTCAGACCTAAAGAGAGAGGCAGAGGTTCAGATCATGGAGGTAGTAAATGAGAGCAGGTTCTGCAGGGTAAAGCAGTAGTTGGGCCACACCATCTAAAGGTCTGCATTTTCTTTCTCAGAATGGCTACACAGCCACATCACACACTGGAGCTTGCACGGGGGGTGCCAGAGCATCTGGCTTTCCTTGCAGACAATATGAAGTCTAGAAGGGCCTTCAGCATACCAGGTTTGTTATGAAGTGGCAAAACAGCTTTCCCTTGACAATGTGGATCAGCTTAATTTCATTAATATAAACCAGTTGTTGATTACCAATTACTACAAAACGCACACTGCTGATGTTACAGGTAAACTTTTAATTGTCATTGTCAACTCAAAAAAAAATGTGATACCTGCCACCACTAGCAGCTCATACCATGTCTCATGGCATATTCCAGTGCTCTGGCACTGTAAAGGTGTCATATAACATTTCTGCAGCAGCTAAACTTCAGATAACAAATTTATTTATTTCTAATGTTTACTGCAGGGTAAATCTTGCAGTGCCCTTTGCAGTTTGTGACCTATTTCAGTGCTCTGGTACTGTAAAGGTGTCAAACAGTGTTTCTGTACTTGGCTTTAGATGCCAAATATTTGCTGCAGGATATACAGTATCCTGCTTTGTATCAGAAAGTTTGCAGCCTCATCCAGTGCTCCAGCACAGTAAAAATGCCATACAATGTTTCTGCAGCAGCTGAATTTCTAGTGACCACTGCAAGGTAAATCCTGCTTTTTTGTCTCAAAGTTTGCAGCTTATTACAGTGCTCCAGCACTCTAAAATATTTGTAGCTGTTATCTCTAAGATAATATAGTCTAATGTTTATTTCATGACAAAAATTGCGTCATCTCTGCTTCTTATATTGCGGCCTAGCCAAGTTGTTCACATACTGTCCAGCCACTGCTTAATATTTGTGGCTGTTGTATCTCTCTTTAGGTTTATACGTGCCTCATCACTTCCTTTTACATTGCAGACTTACCAAGCTGCTTACATATTGTAAGGCCACTGTACAATATCTGTGGCCATTTTCTTTCAAATAATAAACTCTAATTTCTATTTCAAGATCAAATCTGCCTTGTCTCTCTCAAGCATGTCATTTAAAGGATTGGTGTTTTTCCATGTAACACTCAAATTCAAATTAAAGCGGAGTTCCACCCAAAAGGGGAAGTTCTGCTTTAAGGACTTCTCCCCTGCTCTCCATTAAGAATTGGCACCTTTGGGGGGCAGGGGGGAGCGGGTACCCGAATTTGACAGGTACCCGCTCCCACTTCCGATCCGATCGCCTAGGCAATCGGAAGCAGAAGGTGTCCTCCCTCCCTGTAGTCTTTTGGCATACGTGACAGGTCCCAGAAGACTACAGGACCATTCATGAAGCGCAGCGCTACTTGCGCATGCGCAGTGGGTACCCGGCTGTGAAGCAGCAAGCAGTCACAGCCGGCTGCCCACACTGAAGATGCCGGCCTCCTGGAATACAGGACAGCCGGTGAAACGGGCTGCGGGGGACACACCGAGGGACCATGGGACAGGTAAGTGGCTGTTTTTTAAAAGCCAGCAGCTACAGTTTTTGTAGCTGCTGACTTTTATTTTTTGACACGGTGAGTGGAACTCCGCTTTAAGAGAACTTTTTCCCCACTGTGTGGGATTTTTTTTTATTTTCTTTGCTTTGTTAATTTTTTGGGGGGGTTTGGGTTTGAATTTCATGAATTTTAAACAGGACTTGAACCCCCTATAGGCATTCCAAGTGCCTATTGGTGGCTGGAGGTTGACTTATAATGAAGTATTTTAATTGGGCCATTTTCATTAGGTTCTCATCAAGACCTTTAGGTGCTGCTGATGGCAAGTGCAGATTGTAAAACAGGCATGTTGCCTCAAATATCATAGCACAATTTCACTGATAAATTTCACTTTCTCTGGCGACCAGGTTATAATCTTTGTGATGGGATGTTGATTTAGCTAAAATAAAAAATATGAACATCCTGTACTTTTTATGATTTATAAAGAATAGAGATAGGCCTCTTTGAGTACAGAGTTGTATAAATAAATCAATGAAAACAAGATAAGCTTCAATTTAATTTCCCTCCAGACGGAACAATGTACTACTCATTTTTTTAGAGTGAGAGTGAGAATAAGAATGTCCTCGAGAGAAAGCTTCTGCCACCAGTGTCTGTACTCATTCCCCCTCACTTCCCTCAAGTTTTTTTTCTTTCAGCTCAATCTTTTTGTTACATTTTGATTATGGCAATGATTTGCTTTAACAGCATACATCTGGCTACTGACACATATTAAAACCCTATGGGCATATTATTTTCTGTGTCAATTAGGTCTGAACAAAAATGGTATCATGCACTGCTGCACATGAACTGTCCTAGTAAAAAGTTTACATTTCATGTTATCCGGGCTCAAATTCCTTCAGTTTCTCTGTTTAGTCTCTTCCATTAGTTTTAACTTTACTGTATTACTTGTTGGTTTTTATAGTTACCTTTTATTCACAATTTTAAAAATGCATACGGTAGCTAAGGGAGATGTGTAATTAAAAAACTACACATAGACTTCCCTTTTGAGAGATTAGCATCAAAACACAGTAAGGTTCCATGTATACTGGAACATTTTTTCACCGCATTTAGCCGTGTTTACCTACGTTTAGCGCTTGGACATTTACTCATTTAATTGGTCAGAGTACTTGCCATTGAAATGAATAAATTAATAAATATTTTTACCATGATTCTTCTGCTATCAGAAGACAGATGTTTCACTGGCCCTAAACTCTGCTGCTGTTAAACTCTGCTAAAAATCTATATGTGAAAAAAAAATGCCAAATGCTCTTGAAATCATGTTTATGAGCAGCAGTGTGAATGGGGCCTAACGATTCAGTATTGTTAAACAGAAAGGAGAGCCTGCATATTGCAACTAAATAATATGACTGCCCCCATGTACATACATTTAATGTTCATAATTATAATATAGATAAATATATAGAGATTATTACAGAAGTTAATGGAGAAGTGTGGGATTAGAAAATAATTAACATATGTATTCACCTCCATGCTGTCCATTGACAACTTTAAGACTGAGAACTGAGTGATCACATGACCGTTGGTCCCTCAGTTCTCGGTCTGCTCCAGGACAAGAGCAGTAACTGTCAGTCACTGTTCTCTGCTCTGCCTTTCCAGCACTCACTGGAGCACCTGGCTCATTAGGGGGTGGGGAAGGAAGGGTCTGCCTCCAGCACTCAGCCTTAGGCTGAAAAGTGGATCCAGCTATCAATCAAGCAGTGGGGTGGATCCTGACAATATTGCCTGGATGCATCCCAAGTTTGAAGCAGCTCTGCCACATCAGCTGTTAGCAGGCTATAACCCACTATCAGCTGACTCTGGGTCACAAGATAACAAAAGTAGTTGTACTCTTGGAACCCACAAGAGAAGTATAGCCAAAAAAACCTTTGGTCATACTTCTCTTTTAAAGCTGAACTTCATGCAGATAGAAGAAATGGTTGAAAATGTATGCTCTGCCTTAGAAGGAGCAGCAAAACATTGAGACACATTCTTAAACAGACAGCAGAGCCTGTACATGTTATGACCAAATATGGCTGCCTCCATGTACATATATAATAACTCTAAGCATTTTTTTTAAAATATTACTACATGTAAAAAAACTGTTAATTTATATTTTTTATAGCTACATCTAAAAATCATTGAAAATATTACAGTTAAACAGGCTGTGTCTTTCCTATGGGACAATAGCAAGAATCTCCAGCTACAAGAGTAGTTCATTATTGCATAAAGACATTTTCCATCTAGTTAGAATTGCTCCCTATATTAGGGAATGGTCCCTCTCTCTTCTGTGCACAATAGTAAAGAATCAAAGGAGCCTCATTCATTCCTCGAGGTAAGTCTCACATGTTGAGACTGAGATTACCTTGTAAAGCTAGAATCTCAGATCTAGGAGGCAAAAACACATATAAGAATCTAGTGGATAAAACAACCTTGTTTGATTCTGCTCAAAATATGGCCACTAGAAATATACGTATTCTTCTTCTTAGGCTAGAAGATCTATGAATACCTAATAAATAAATAAATAATCAAGTCAAATTCCAAATTTTGGAGGCTTAATGAGCCACTCTAGGGAAGAAATGATATGCCCACTAATAAAAGTGACTGTGGCCAGGTGGAGAAAGTTAATCCAGCAGTACCCTTTAAAAAAAGAAGGTCTATACTTACCTGTTGGGTGGTGTGTTGAAACATCTTCCCCTTGAAGAGCTCTGGGCAGCGCTACAACTGACACTGCAGGGTGTGTTGGAAAGCATGGAGAAATAACAGCATATAAAAGAGACAAATCTCAAACATCTCAATCTGATTTTGAAATCTTTGTGAGTTTGAACCTTGGCCTTTTTTTAAAAAAAATGAAGCTGGCTTGAGGAATATATATATATATATATATACACACACACATTTTATTTTTTTTCACAAACAGTATTATGTCGTTTGAGTTTGCTATGGACAACTGAGTCATATGTATGGATTTAATATGGAAACCCAGCAGATGTTGTAGTCCATTAACCTCCTGCCTTGCAAATGCTGTGGAGGTAAATTGATGGTGCATTAAAACTAAGTACACTGATACGTAGCTGAAAACAGCATTGTGAATTAGTGGAGTAAGCAATAATAAAACACAGTCTTGTTGGCATCTGTCCCAGCCTGCAGTGTCAACATTTCCATGTCCGCTCAATAGAGATTATGTTCTAGGTCTTCGTAAATTGATAGCTTTTATCTGGTAGCTGTGTGCGTCAAGAAAGCTCATATAACTCAGGCTACCTTGTTTTTATTTTCAAAGTCAAGATGTACTTTTACTGCTCAAAACGCATATTTCAGGAAAGTCTGCAGAGAAACATCAAGTAATGGAAATGGGACTGTTGACATCATCAAGGTTTCACATTATTTTGCAGACTATATGATCTTGCTTTTTTAAATAAGTCAGACACTGCACAATTTGCCTGCAGCCAGGCTGCATGCTCAGATTAAGGGTCTGGCATAGATTTTTAGGGGGACCTAAAATTAGCATCCCATTAACATCTATACCTGACCCAAAAAGGTTGCTGTACTCAGAATATAATAAAAGTGAAGCATTATTTTAAAGTAAATATGTCACAAAACAAAACAACTGTGTGATTAGGTATTGGTGGAAGCAGCCATTCCCTGGCAACAATTTACCAAACTACTTTATATTCCTTGCTCTTGCTCCTTAACTGGACTACCTTTACAGAAATGTCCTGGACGCATTCTGCACTTATTGCAAGCCCAACCCAACTTTAAGTGAAGTTTTCTTTTTTTGCGTCCCCCTCCCCCCTCAGTTTAAGCCACATACCTAAATATTAACCTTCAGCCCCACCCTCAATACTGAACAGGTGACTACAGAGGCAACCAACCTCTCTTAGCTAAATCCTCCTTGGTATTTGAGTTCCGGCTCAGATGAGACTCCCTCTTTGAGATTCCCATCTCTGTGGTTCCATGTGCTCCTTTTAAGATGAGTAACCATTCCCCTGGAGTTACTGTGCCTTCCCCATCACCCTGCCTTCCCTCTACCCACTCCACTCTGTTCTCCAACTCCCCCACCCATAATTCTTGTCCATTCCTTTACTTCCACTTTACCCCTTCCTTCCCTCTCTCCCCTACTCCTCCATCCAACCCAACTCGCCGTACCATTGTATTCAACCTTTTACCAGTTTACCCCCATATTTGTTTCTGTTACTGTTCTGAACAAATTTCAGGCTCTCCTCGGGCTGACTATACACACAAAACTCTTCCAGTCTTAATACATACAATAAACATTCATACATACATACAATAAAGACTACAGCAGGTACCTACTATACAAAGTTTCTTGAAAAATAAAGCCATAAGATATGGTTATGCCTCTTTTTGTTGGAATGTCTTCCTTGAAGCTCTGAATTCATATTGACTCAGGCTCCATTCACACTATGGTGTATTGAATTGCGGGCAGGTGTTATTCTGCCCACAATTTCAAAATGCTTTTCTAAAATAACAAATCACACAACAGCGTGTTCAGGTGCCATTCATTTAAGTGGCACCTAACAACGTGGTGCAATTTTGCCATGATTGTCATGCTGCAATTGCTGCAAACTGCGCTACATAGAGTATGTTGCCGAAAAGAAGTTCAGGAGCTTCTTTTAGGTGACACACTTTGCACGATGTGGTTTGCCACAATTGCAGCCAATTTATAACATTAAAATTGCGGCAGAAGCTCACCACGTTTTTTGGTGCCCTTAAAGTGAATGGCACCCAAACACACTGTTGTGTGATTTGTTATTTGGCGTTACTTTGAGTTACATGGCAATTCTGCCCACAATTTAAAACGCCATAGTGTGAATGGGGCCCTAATGTCCCACATGAATGAATGGTAATGCATTCTTAATTTAAGGGAACCATTTTACAATAATATTATGAATGGGTTTAAATGTATTATTATTAGTTTATAAGATTATTCATGTGGTTAAATTGGTTTAGACATACACCATTAGTAGAGATTTATACTTATTACTTGTAGTTATAATATGATCAATAAATCTAATTAAACCTGCTTCCCATACATAGTTAACCCTGGGAAATGTTGAATGTTAAAACAAAAATGAAAAAAATTAATGATTTAAAAATAATTAAATTGCAAGTGGAAGCAAATATGTCTAATCTACTAAAATATATATCTGTGTAACATTTTATTTTCAACCTTAAAATACTCAACCGCTGGCTAAGGAAGGCTAAGAATGAATTATTCTTACTTCATCTGTGGAGGCAGCAACTGTTGTTGACTTTGTGGCCAAACAAAATTAAACACTACATTACAGTGGAAAATTTTATCCAGAAGCAATATGCTACTCTGTACTGTTCAGTGTTGGTTTAAATGTGTGGTGGGCTTAAGCCTGCTAAGTCAAACATGGATATCTTTCTCATAGATAAGGACATGGTAGTAGCCAGGTGACACCGTGACATTATATAGATAGACTTATGTAGAAGCTTAGCACAGTGAGCTTCACCAACACAAAACAAAAAAAAAGACCTTGACATTTTGAAAGCACTCTTCACCTGGTTTATGGATGGGTCAGTGACTTTTAAACAGGTTCATTGCAGCATCCCAAAAAACATTGTTATCTTGGGCAAACTGTTTAAAGTAAACAAATGAAACTTGTTACTGGTAAGCGAATTTGCTAAACTGCAGATATCTGTACCGGTATTTAAAAGCCTTGTCTGTCCCCTCACTTTTCATACTAGCCTTATCATTATTAATATTTTAAAATTATTGATTGTACGCCAGTTCATCATACTGAAAAAGAAAATACAATTGAGGATGAGGTAGTGAAATTCTTTCAGCAATGTTTAATGCCTTAAAAGAGAACCCATATACAAAAATGTAAATAATTGAAAATTACCAGTCCTTAGATATGGTGGATGCAATATCCTTGTCACTGTCTGTATGCTAGTCTGAAAGTGTTATTAAAATGGACTCCCCCAACCTAATAAATATGACTACTTAAATAAATTCAACAACTAAAACCAATAGAATTAGTAGTACTTTCCTGCCTCTTCCTTGCATGGTTTCTCCAGTCTCAGATCTTTGTATCCGCTGCCAGCCAAAAATGCAAGACAAGACTTATGACATCATCAGTGAGCCATCAAGTGAAGGAACAGGCACCTAATCTTATGCTTGCACTATACTACCTTACTCTGCTAGGAAAAAAAAAATTTTGTTCTTTTCAGACAGATGATTGGAATGTCTTGAGGCACCTGACAACATGAGCCTTATCTTTTGCAATAGTGTCCTGGGGTATTTCCTCCCAGATCTGGACCAGGGCATCACCGAGCTCCTGGACAGTCTGAGGTGCAACCTGGTGGTGTCAGATGGACCAAAACATGAAATCCCAGAGGTATTCTATTGGATTTAGGTCAGGCAAGCATGGGGGTCATTAAATGATATCGATTCCTTCATCCTCTAGGAACTGCCTGCATACTCTCGCCACATGAGGCTGGGCATTGTGTGCATCAGGAGGAACCCAGGACCCACTGCACCAGCGTAGGGTCTGACAATGGGTCCAAGGATTTCATCCAGATACCTAATGGCAGTCAGGGTGCCATTGTCTAGCCTGTAGAGGTCTGTGCGTCCCTCCATGGATATGCCTCCCCAGACCATCGTCAACCTCATCTTTTGCATGTGTTGTATGACATTAAAATACATTATTCCCAAGATCTCACAGTTAGGGTTCGAGATCTCTATGGAGGGCACCAGTGAGGTCGCCTTCCTGGAGAGCATATGTGAGCTTACACTACCAGCGCTGCGATATACACTGCTAAAAAAATTAAAGGAAAACTTTGAAAACATCAGATTTAAATGGGGAAAAATATCATGCTGGCTATCTGGCTGACCCACCACTAAAACGGTCATGCTGAACAATGTTACACGCAGCATAACATTCTCTACGGCTTCACCAGACCCTTTCATGTCTGTCACATGTGCTCAGGGTGAACCTGCTCTTATATGTGATAAGCCCAAGGCACCAGTGGCGGACCTGCCAATTCTGCTGTTTAGTGTCTGTTTCTGATTGTTTTGTCAGAGACATTCACACCAGTGTCCTGCTGGAGGTCATTTTGTAGGGCTCTGGCAGTGCTCATCCTGTTCCTCCTTGCACAAAGGAGCAGATACCAGTCCTGCTGATGAGTTAAGGACCTTCTATGACCCTGTACAGCTCTCCTAGAGTGACTGCCTGTCTCCTGGAATCTCCTCCATGCTCTTGAGACTGTGCTGGGAGACACAGCAAACCTTCTGGCAATGGCACGTATTGATCTGCCGTTCTGGATGAGTTGGACTGCTTGTGCAACCTCTGTATGGTCCAGGTATCACCTCATGCTACCAGTAGTGACACTGACCCTAGCCAAATGCAAAACTAGTGAAAAACAGTCAGAAAAGATGAGTAGCGAAAAAAATATCAGTGGCCTCCACCTGTAAATCCATTCCTGTTTTGGGGGTTGTCTCATTGTTGCCATCTAGTGCACCTGTTGTTAATTTCATTAACTCCAAAGCAGCTGAAACTGATTAACAACCCCCTCTGCTACTTAACTGACCAGATCAATATCCCAGGAGTTTAATTGGCTTGATGCTATACTCTAATTAAAAAGTGTTCCTTTAATGTTTTTGAGCAGTGTATTTAATTTTTGTTTTTGCTTTATGGTGCATTTGGTATGTATATGTAAAATGGTATGTATGGTCAAAAACAGGATATATAGAAATGGCCTTACAAGTTAAGAAAATATCATGATAGTGTATTATCTTTTTTGTCTTGCAATGAATATTAAGGCTACATACACATGCCTTAGTTATGATACCTAAAGTGCATTTAGTATATTATATCTGCACATGTGCACTACTTTAAACAAATAGCAGTGCATAGCTGCATACAGCTGCCTTTACCCATTCATGTTTATGGGTGGCCATATGCAGCTCTAGGACATTTGGGGCATTAGAAATATGCATTATCTTTACACTGCATAGGTAAGTGTATCTATGTGCATTTAGCCTTAATTGGTAACTGATTATTTAAATGTATTGTTCTTCGTTAACTTGTGTAGGAAGCAGCATTGGTAGCTATTCTTAAATCAGCTTTCACTAGCCAGTCTACATTCCTCCCAAATTTCTGGACTAAGAAATCATTTAGGTAAGAAAAATTGGCAAGGATACACCCCTGCCACACCCCCAGTTATGTGGCCCATGAAAAAAATGATTGGTAAAATCTAGAAGTGATTTTTTCACCACTTCATTTCCTTTATGATGTATTTTCCAAATAACAAATTCAATCATTTATAGGTTAGATGAAAGGTTCAGTGTACTATAATACTTTTGATAGTACATTTTAATGTACAGGTGAAATTCCAAAAATTAGAATATCGTGCAAAATTTCATTTATTTCAGTAATGCAACTTAAAAAGTGAAACTAAAATATGAGATAGACTCATTACATGCAAAGCAAGATAGTTCAAGCTGTGATTTGTCATAATGTCCGAGTATGCAGTAGGATATCGCATAGCATTTAAAAAAAATAGTTTGAACTCACAAAAATGCTACTAAAATACTGCATGAGTTATTTTATCAAGTCATGCGATATTTTAGTAGTGAATACCATGCGATAATGAATCAGCTGTCAGTGGGGTTCCCTGGTGTGGTGTGGGGGTCCCCACCAGAATCCATACCAGACCCTTATCCAAGCATGCAGCCCGGCAGGTCAGGAAAGGGGGGACGACGAGCCCCTCTCTCCTGAACCATATAGGTCACATGCCCTCAACATGGGGGAGTGCTTTGGGGTGGAGGGGGCGGACCCCAAAGCACCTTGTCCCTATGTTGATTGAGACAAGGGCCAGTCAGGGTTGTGGGGGTCTGCGGGTGGGGCGCTTATCAACAAGGGGGCCCCCATATCCCACCCCCCATGTGAATGAGTATGGGGTACATGGTACCGCTACCCATTCACACAAAAAAGTGTAGTGTGAAAAAAGACAGGAGACAGTCTTTGACAATTCCTTTATTAAAAGAAGAAAAATAATAATGTCCCTCGAAGTAGATCCAACGTCAATCGCGATGCCCGCTGCCACCCGAAAAAAGAAAAAAAAAAGGTTCCACTGCCAACGCTGGCTCCCACAGTCTGCCTGTTCCACTGGCTTGAAAGGTCTTAAATATGCAGGGGTAGGGTCACCCAGTGACATCACGTGTCTGGCCCCACCTCCTTGTGACTTCATCAACCCGGGGTATGCTGGGTCAATGATGCCACAAGGAGGAGGGGCCACACATGTGATGTCACTGGGTGGCCCCACCCCTTACAGTCAGCAGTCAGAGCAGTCAGACGGCCGGGAGCCAGCGTCGGGAGCGGAGCCTTCTTTTTTTTTCTTTCGAGTAGCAGTGGCAGCAGGCATCATGATTGACATTGGATCTACTTCAGGGAACAATTTTTTATTTTTCTTCTTTTAATAAAGGACTTGTCAAAGACTGTCTTCTGTCTTTTTTCACACTACACTTTTTTTTGTAAATGGGTAGGGGTACCATGTACCCCATACTCATTCACATGGGGTGTGGAGGCTGGGATCTGGGGGCCCCCTTGCTAAAGGGGGCTTGCAAATTCTGATAAGCCCCCTGCCCGCAGATCCCCACAACAACAGGCCATGGTTTTGGGGAAGAGGCCCTTGTCCCCATCAACATGGGGACAAGGTGCTTTGGGGGGAACCCCCTCAACCCAAAAGCCCCCCCCCATGTTGAGGGCATGTGGCCTGGTATGATTCAGGAAGGAGGGGTGCTCACTCATCGCCCCCCCTTTTCCTGACCTGCTGGACTGCATGCTCGGATAAGGGTCTGGTATGGATCTTGGCGGGACCCCACACCATTTTTTTTACATTTTGGCGTGGGGGTTCCCCTCAAAACTCATACCAGACCCGAAGAGCATGTTATGAATGCAGTGGGGGACCCCACAATGTTGTTTTATTATTTTTTAAATAATTTTGAACGCCCTTTCTATGCAGCTGAGCTGCAATATGTAGGTGTGGTGTTGTGTGGGTTATCTCTTATTACCCGGGGGACCCATGAGTTGTCAGTCCGCCCCTGTCTTGAAGAATCATATGTAACAATGTCATTCCTGCATGTAGCAACAATTCTTTTCTGCTGGTCATTACCTATAGCTCATGGACACTGTTAAGGGCAGGGCTTTAAAGGTCAGTTCAAATTGACCATTACACAAGTTATTGCTTCTTAAAGTATCACTATCTTCAGTGTGGAGACCATTTAAAGATCCTATTATGTGTCTAATGAGGCGATCAGGGAAACATAGCTTTTTTAGGTGAAGAAACACACATAATAATTAAATAAAACAGAAATTTAAGCTTTTGATAGTTAAATATCTATTTCATGTGATAAAATAATTATTCCATACCTTGAACTATTTTTATGAATTGAACATTTTCTGAAAAACAGCATCATAAGATAAAATATCAAATGCCGTTAATATAACTCATCCTATTGAATTGAGTACATTTACTAACAGAACTACTGAAAAGAGGGACTTATGTTTTACCACCAGTGATTGGTATATTGGCCACAAAACTCCAGCCACTAACCCAGTCCACTACATCTCTGATAAACAAGATTCTGAGTTTATTCATAGAAGGTCATAGTTCTCCATGCAGTTGAAACTGTAGCTTTTGTTCTTAAAATCTTTGTGAAACAGCTTGATATTTTTCTAAAAGCAATTTTTGATGAGTGTTTCTAAGTCTGTGTCAATCTTTGTGTTTTACATCTGCAAAGCTTCTTTTCTTTCCCATGTCACACTCCTGGTGGACCTGATCCAGCTGGCAGGAAAGTCATACCACTGGAATGTGAGTTTGGACAGCAGGTAGTTTAATGTAACTAATAGCTTCTCCAAACAAATCTTAGTTGTTATTACATTTAATCGTGGTGTATTAGTATCTGATATACGTATATGTCTGTTCATTTGAAGTAATTTGGGGATTTATCAAAAACTGTTAGAAGACAGTCACTGACTTTCCTGATATACACTGACTGTCCTGAAATACATTAAAAGAGAAGTATGGGCTTTAGAAAAAAAACATTATAGTCACCTAGGCAGATGCAGCATCAATCCAATGCTGCAACTGTCCCTCGCTGGCTCTGCACAAAGAACTAAGCGATCAAACCCCACGATTGCTCAGATCTCCCCCTCCACTCTGAGCAGAGAGTGGTGACTGTCAGTCACCGGCTCTCTACTCTGCCCCTCCAGCATTCACTGGAGCGCTGGGTTCAGTTCGCTGAGAGGCTGAGCCAGCTGCCGGTCCAGGCTTAAGCAAGAGAAGCCAGGGAACTAGCATTTTCAGAGGGAGGTCGCAAATGGCAGCTCCCATATGTCTCTAAGGAAAAGTTTATTTTAAAGAATTGTATAAATACCTTTTTTCCATGGGTGTTTGGTCCAGGTCCTTTTCCTTCTCTTCTTTCTAAGGTGGGTTCTGAATGCTATAGAGGAGGGTGCTACATAACGACATATTTTGCCTTCTGCAGTATTCACCTGTGAGACCAAAACAGCTTTTTTTTTTAGTTGCATATTTGGTAAGAGTGAAGACACCAATCCATCCAGTTCAATGTGTGTGGTGTGTGTGTTTATGTCACCACCATTTCCCATAGAAACGTAACTAAAAGTTTTTTTTAAATTATTGAAACGCCCTGCTGACACCGCCAATTGTGGAAGGGAGTTCCACATACTGTACTTACCACTCTAACAGTAAAGAACCCCCTATGTTGTTTAAGGTTAAAATACTTCTCCAACTTCATTGTGAGAGACACCTAAGACTGAATAGTTTTCTCCCTATGCTAAAATCACCATTTAAATATTTGTATACTGTAATCTAGGGATGCACCGAAATTTCGGTGGCTGAAACGTTTCGGCTGAAAACACCCCTTTCGGCCAATGGACGAAATGAAAAAAAGCACCAATACAGATGCTAAAAAAACACCGCCCCTCACCGCTGCCCGCCCCTTGCCACCATCCGCCCACCGTTGCCATCGCCCGCCTGCCGCTGCCACCACCAGCCGCAGCTCGTTAGTTCTCAGCCTTACCTGAGAAACCATCGAATGATCCTGGCGCTGGGCATAGAGATGAGTGAAGGAAAGATGGCTTCCACTCATCTCTATGCCCTTGGAGGACCGGAGCGATGTCACTTTCGGCCACCTTTTAAAGCACTAGGTCAATACTTTTTTTTTATCCAATGCTTTACATTGCAGAGGAGAGATGTGGGGTCTTATTGACCCCATATCTCTCCATAAAGAGGACCTGTCACTACTTATTTCTATCGCATGCATTTCTTGTGATAAGAATAAAAGTGATTAACATTTTTTTTAAAGGGACAGTGCAAATAAAAATAAAATAAATGTAAAAAAAAAGTTTAAAGTCACCCCCCACGCTCACACGAAGTGGTGAATGCATACGTAGTCCATGCCCTCATATGTAAATGGTGTTCAAACCACACATGTGAGGTAACGCCACGAACGTCAGAGCAAGAACAATAATTCTCACACTAGAGCTCCTACCTCTAACCCATAACTTTCTTTTATATTGGGTTTATGTTATTGTGTTTATGTGTTATTTTAACCAATAAAGGTTCATTATTGCTGTCATTGATCTTTGTCAATATTCAATCACAAATGAGATTTCTCTTTCAAATATTTTGGGTTTGAGATGTTGAGCAAAAGCCATTTTTTATGTGCAAAGTATTTTTGATTTAATACAGTTGCCTTCTCCTTGTCACTTGTAACCAACTTCCCCTGATTATCCATTTTGGGGTCAATATGTTCTGACCTAGCCTCTTTACAATTAATATATTTAAATGATTTGGGGGTATTTTTTTAGTACTCTCCACTATGTGTCTCTCGTGGTCTATTTCATGTTCCTACATTTCTTATTGCAATATTTGCTTGATGACATACTCTTAGAGAAAAAGGGCCCTGACAGCCTGAGATCTCAGGAAGAGATATGAATACTGCTATGTCATTTCAGGCTTTTTCCACTTATTTTTACTTGGTGTTCTTTCAACTAGCACATTTCCTGTCTAAGGGTGGCTACGCTTACTCAATGCACTGTATCAATGGAGTAGCAGCATCAACCTATGCTGCTTTCCTGATTTGGACTACAAACATGTCCTGTTCTATTCTTTTCTACTGCATGGGAGGTAGAGATATTTGTAGTTTACAGAGGGTAGTCTGAAAGGCAGATGACATCTTTCATCTTGATTTATGGGAAGTTACAAGGGTCTTGTATTCTAGCAAAATCAACAGGTATTTTCTGAACTTGTAGAAAATGTATTTTGCATGAAAAAAGAAAATTAATGCAGCAACTAGATCTAAGGTCTGGTGTACTGCATTATATTTACTTTCTGTATGTGGAGTTAGATATACTTGTTACTAAACCCAGGACCCTGCATTCACTATATCTGGTCTCCCACAGTACACACAACATAAAAATGCAATTATTTTAGTAAATATAAACTGCTAAATACCTTATCTCATCAGCAGTTAGAGCAGTCTTGTGACTTCTATCAGTGTCCAGCTGAGCACTGGCTAAAGCTTGTAGGAGGAGATTTTATTCTGCTCTGACTGTTCTATGAGGCTGCTTAACCCCTGACCCCCTGTCTGGACAGTGCTGATTGACCTTGTGCTGATCACATGCACCCTCCCAAAGAAAAACTCTCTAACAATGCACACTAAACTGAGCATGTGCACAGCAACACCCAGAGCTCTGTACTATCAACAGATGTATTGGGGACAGTAGAAGAAAGGGAGGATGAGAGAAAACAGGAACAAACAGCCTTATTACACAATGTGGAGGATTAACCCCTTAGGTTTCACAGTGAGTATAACAAGCATGCTTTACTGCTTATACAGACTGATTTTACTGTGGTGGGTTTAGTAACACATTAAGTGCAGTAAAAACATGCGTGGTTAACTACTAATGTGTTATCCCTGGCATTACTGCTGTTTTAGGCCATTGCCTATGTTGTCTATACAAAAATCAAGCAGTGCCTATGAGAGAGTTTAAATGAAAATTTTAATTAACTGCAGTGTGCCTTTAATATAGATAGTTTTTGTGTTATGTAACAAACACTGTTTCAAGAATAGTAATACTAATATGACCCATCCCAATTAAATTCTTCCATCTATGCAGAAAAAAATTGCTATTTTCAGCCCAGCTACCTAAAAATGCACAGCCAACCTTGTGTAGCGCTCACCCCCGAAGGAGCCGCTGGAATTAACGGGCACTTCTGTCCTTACTTCAGTGATCATATATATTGGATCCACAGCACACCAGTACACCTTGTGGAAGTTTTATAACAGGTTTAATAAGACAGGTAAAATTCTGCAAAAAGACTGCAAATTAACTTGAAAAATAGCAGTTAAATGCACTGAAAACACAAACCTTCTAGAATTGGCACAATAACATCAATAAACACAATATTCATGTATATACGTATATACCGATATAGCTATAGATCAGTATTAACTCCCTGCAACTACAGCAGCAATATGTCCCCAGCTAAACTGACATCTCTTTAGGCTCAGTCCCAAATTCACTTGTATACTGTAGGATTGTAACAGTGTGTGAGTCTATGTGTTGCACAGGCCTGTGTTAGTGAATCGATGGAGCGCTCTTAAGGACTGACATGTCACTTGTTTAGTGTCTCCTGTTGTCCATTGTTGGTGCTACACAGTCTCTGAGGTGCCTCACATCGGATGGTCACACGCCTCTCCTGCGATTTCCAACACTCTCACTTCTCTCTGTGGTGGGAGATGTCATTGCTGTCCATAACTGCCGTCATTGGTGACTGGTACCAGTGATCACAGTTGCCGTTAACTTCAGCTGCTGTAGATAACCGTTGCCCTTAGCAACCACTGCCGATCTGGAAACAGTGTCAGTGTACTTCAACAGTAGGGGCTGCAGACTAGCTCCCACATGTCCTCTCCAAAGGCACACGTGGCTCACCAACCCTCCTCCTTGCAAAGCACCCTGGTCCCTGTAGTTCTCTGCAGTATAAAGTTACATTGTCTGCCTCTGTGATGAAACTGCAACTCCCACAAACACTCCAGTACTGCCAATCAAACGCTTTCTGACAGCATGCAGTCTTAAAAGGGAAACCGTTCTTTAAAAGGGAAACAGCAATGGCCCCGCTACATTTGATAAATCAAAGATAACATTTTTACAATTTTTGTATTTTGTACAATTTTTTAATTGAATGTGGTCCTTTGTTTGTGAATATGTTTGTATTTTCTATTGCATATTTGATGTATACTGAATATTTGTTATAGTACTAGTGTATTTTACTTTTTGCTTACTACTATTGGAGCTGGCTCTTAACCATGTGACTTATGTTGATTTATAATTTCTGATCTCCTCGTGTTGACATATGTCTTGCGGTATCAAAATTACAGAAAGTTTTTCAAATAACACCCTCCAGTGAAGATTGTGTAATGATTGTGATGACATTAAGCTCCTAGGGCTTAGAAACTTTAATCCTTCTTTACATCTAAATTAGTAAAACTGAGGACCTACATGGAAGAAACATAAAATGCGCAGCAAGAATTTTAAGTTGGCGCGACTATTATGTATTATGTTACTCCAATCCGTAAATATCTGTGGTAATTGTAGATGTAAAATAAGTTTTTAATTACACCTATTTGAAATACTGTCAAAGCCATAGTACTGTATTAAAATTATATTATATTTTAATATTTTATAAGTTTCAACTGTGCATACACCTGCAACTTTTGCAAAATTTGAATTTGATTATTCTTGTCTCCCTTTGGGCTTTTTAGAATAGTATAAACTGCACAAGTGACATTTAGGGTAGGTTCTCACTACCCTCAGAAAAAAACACTGCATTTTTTTCTATGGATAGTAATCACAGCTGTCAGCAGAGGAGGCGTGAGAGGGGTGCCTTGCAATTTTATATTGTAAGGCATTGTTTCCCTTTTTTTCCTAAACTTTAATGGAACGTCACAAAGTGATATTCCATTCATTTGTATGCACAGCCACTCAGCTAAGCTGAACAACAATGCATAAATATATAATTTGCAGTGTTTCAAATTTCTTCACCGCTCTGGCCCACAGGTAACATCTGCAGGGAAGTGTGAATGGAGCAAATGGAAAAGCATTCTTTTCTTTTCTCTCTGCCTTTGCAGAGATTTGCATCTTCTTATGCAGAAAAATGCCGCTCTCTGATATAATGTGAATGTGCCCTTATCTATGCCACCCACATTAACCATAAAATAACCTGTGATATATCTGGATATCCCAGAAACAATTATGGAATCTGCTTTATAGGTCAGGCTAATAGTGCTGTTTGTTGAATTTTAATCTGATCCAACAAAGATATGACCATTATGAATGGCTGTAATATTGTAACAGGAAATCTTTGTTTCTGTTGCAGGGCTTGTTTTGGTGGAGTTTCAGGCCTCTAACATTTTATGTTCTCTGATAAATGGGTGGTGGGACCATGTGAGGGTCATGGACTGATCACCTTTTGGGGTTACTAGGCCAGCTGTTAATTTCTCAGACTAATGGATTCTATGGGTTTGTGATATGGAGCGCCTTATTGCAATTGTAAGGCCATGTGCAAATTTGCCAGGGCGAATGACTGCAATTCAAAACTTGAATGAGTTCCAGAAAATCATTATGATAGTTTGTGCTAGTTAACTGGCCCTCTGGTTTGGTTTTCCCTCCCATACAGAGGGCTGTCCAGATCTGAGACTTCTGGAGGTGGCTTCTTGCACCACTGGCTCAGGTTCCGCAGCTGTGATTGTACCACAAGTGGCAACCCTTACTGGATGAAAGCTCCAGAGTCATAGCTTAGGTCTAATATTATTAGTATCTTTTCATAGATGATATGGCCTGATTTTAATTTTAAAGATATGTATGCTGTATTAGAGGTGTAGACATGTAACATTTGAGTTGTTTGGTGGAGTTTCAGGCCTCTAGCATTTGATGTTCTCTGATAAGTGGGTGGTGGGACTGCGTGAGGGTCATGGACTGCTCACCATCTGGGGTTACTAGGCCAGCTGTTAATTTCTCAGACTAGTGGATTCTGTGGGTTTGTGATGTGGACCGCCGTATTGCAATTGTAAGGCCATGTGCAAATTTGCCAGTGCGAATGACTGCAATTCAAAATTTGAATGTGTGACGGGAGTCACTTTGGGTGGGGGGCCCATGGAACCCAGCTCACTTTAGAGAGGTGGGGAGACCCCTGTCTCAGCTCCCTATATCCCTCTTATGTGTGAGTCACCCTGTACCTGTTAGGGGTGCAGGGTGAAATGTCCTGCTATTGTGTAGACATGTATAGGTGGGTGTTGTTCATTATTTAATACCATGTGGTTGTCCCATTGTTCTATTGTGTGTCTTGCTTGGGAGCAAACTATTATGGGATGTTTATGTTTGTGTATTGGCTTGGTGGGGGGTGTCTGCTGTGTGTCTCTTGTTACTAAATGTATTGCCCCACCCTGTGTATATATCTTGTATCTGTGTTAAAATAAAGCAGTCTTTTTTCTGGTTTCCTTCAAGTTTGATGCTGTCTCCTCTTGTATGGTCAGCGGTGGTGTCCATGGATCTGTTTTCGGACAGGGAAGCGGGAGTCTAACGGAAATACCCTAGTGCAGTCAGAGTCCGGTTCCGTTACAAAATGATTTACAGAAAATCATTATGATAGTTTGTGCTAGTTAACTGGCCCTCTGGTTTGGTTTTCCCTCCCATACAGAGGGCTGTCCAGATCTGAGACTTCTGAAGGTGGCTTCTTGCACCACTGGCTCAGGTTCCGCAGCTGTGATTGTACCACAAGTGGCAACCCTTACTGGATGAAAGCTCCAGAGTCACAACTTAGGTCTAATATTATTAACATCTTTTCATAGATGATATGCCCTGCTTTTAATCTTAAAGATATGTATGCTGTATTGGACGTGTAGACATCTAACATTTGAGTTGTTTGTAAGATTTTGAGCTTTGGAATGTGATTGGTGTACATTTGACAAATGCACCTACATATAGTAGTACGCTATGCTGTTAATAACACTTTTAAAATACCTTTGTTTGGTGATAGATTGGTATTCATGAAGAAACATGAAATTATCTCTGAAAAGACATGTACATATCTGGCATGGTGCCTGATCAATTTAAAAGACTGCTCATCCTTCCAGTAACATAACCTCCCTCCCCTGTAGAATGTGGAAATTGTCCAGCAATTTGTTTTCAAGCTACATTTGAAGTATGTGCCATAATTTGTCCGATAAGTGATAAAATCTCTTGTTACCAACACATGTTTTGGCAGATTATATCCAAGCTTGTTCCCATGTGCTGCATTACCTAATGAAATGTAGTGATTATTTTTACCATTTATTCCTGTTTACCAGACTAAAAAATATTTTAATTAAGATGAACATATATAATTGCTGTTAGTAGACTCCTGCCTGACATTACACAATGTCTCCAAGGCTTTGAAAGAAATATATATAAAGAAATGTAGTTAAAGCTGAACTCTGGGCTAAGCAAATATTGTCTAAATACAAGAATCATGTGTATTCTTATTTGATTCTTGGTTTTCTTTTTTGTATTTCTTCCAGACCTGTGCAATGCTTCAGCATAAAATTTTGCCTTTGTGCAGATATTTCATGTAATAAAGACTAGGCAATGCTGCTCTGTCTCCTTGTGCAGGGTGACTGGTCTTGTTTCCGCCCCCTTTGCTAGTTTTCAGCTGGCAGTCTGTAGTGGAGTGTGGCCCATATATGTCACTTTTTACAGTTGTTACATGCATTGTTCCTTCTATGCTCTGTACAAGTTTGTACCAGTTACTGTTCCTCTTTCTTATATACTGTACTTATGGATGCCTGAACTTGTTAATAAAGCACTTTAAATCCACTCTGCATCCAAGACTAGAGGATACCACAAAGTGAGCAATGACAAAGCTTGATCTATTTTTACAGCGGCCTACACCTTTTCTTCAGACCCTGGTGAGCCTGCAATGCTTTTCACTGCTTGGATTCATATGTTTCTGTAACATTGCTAATTATCAAGAGGAATTACCTACTGCTAGACAATGTGCTTTGACTATTTACTGCCTGGGAGCAGAGCAACAACATGGTTTCTATGAAATCAGTCACACTCCAGTTAGCTCTTCTTGCACTATTGTTAATAATCAGTGCCTTGACTACATACAAGTGAAGTCTCCAACCCAAAACCAGTCTTCCTTGATGCAACTGGCCACTCCTGGCTTGCTCACAAAGATATAGAAATCACTTACCCTATCCTTGTGAGCAAGCCAGGACTGGTGAAATGCATCAAAGAAGGTTGTTTTTGGGTTGAAGACATCACTGTTTGCCATCAATGAACTAATTACAAAAAATACTGCAAGAAGAGCTATTTGGAGTGTTGCTGATTTGTTCTTATTTTCAATGATGAGTGGAGATGGACTTTGATGGCCTGCAGGTTGTCCACATGCAGGAGAGGCCAGTCGTGAGTGCAGCTATGGATCTGTGTGTGTTTCAGCATGTTGTCTATACTATAACAGCAACAGAAGACACTTATGATACAGTTCTCACTGATTTCAGAATCTGCTTCTCATAATGTACACGTTTTAGGGCCAATACAAAGGTATAACAACAGACTTATGATACAGATATCATGGCATTGAAGAAATTCTCTATGCCTGGAAT
Source organism: Staurois parvus (assembly GCF_062004578.1). Taxonomy (NCBI): domain Eukaryota; kingdom Metazoa; phylum Chordata; class Amphibia; order Anura; family Ranidae; genus Staurois; species Staurois parvus. The sequence continues at coordinate 5,291,700 of NW_028317867.1, read as the reverse complement.
AAACATTGTTGCTGAATGCTAAAAAATCCAGGAATATCAACAACATAATGGTGGAATGCACAGTACAATTTACCTGTTTACCTCTGAGTTTGGTGCTCTAACAGATGAGATAAAGAGACCAACTAGTAGAAAAGAAAACTTATTAGCATAAGATTACTCTAGGAACATTATTCAAAGTGTCACTAAAGGCAAAACTTTTTATATTTGGATAGAGTAAGGACGAATTTTAAACCCCGTCAGGTTTTTTGCCATTTGTATCCAATTGGGGAGATTTCTCTTCACTTCCTGTCTCATTGACAAAACAGGAATTAAGAGAAAATCCCTCCACCAGGGTCAGCAGAACTAGTGTCCTCATTAGAAAATTTCCCCTGTATTACTCTTCTGAAGTCAACCCAAAATTTGTTTTTTTTTCTTTTACTTTCAATGATAATGGTGAACAGAACAAATAGAGAGGGTGAATCTCCCTAATGGGGGCACAGAGAGCAATAAAACTTGAAATGGGTTGTAATCCCTCTCCACTCTATACAAAAAAACTCTAGCAAAGACTATTACCATTTCAAGCCACATTGAAAATGGTGTGGTTGAGGCAAAAACCCTCAGTTAGGAGACTACTAGCACCAGTGAATTCAGAGTCTGCCTCTCATAAGGTACACTTTTTAAGCCTAGTACAAAGAATTTCTTTGTGTCTAAAGTAACCATAGCTGTAGAATGATAAAAAAAACCATCAATGTGGACAGCATTATTGTGAATCCACAGTACATTTTATAGCAGCTTGAGAGAATTGGTTGTTACTTGTGAGTTTGGTGCTCTAACACAGTGGTCTCCAAAATGCGGCCTGGGGGCCAGATCCAGCCCTTTGCTTGCTTTTATTATTCCCCTTTGCTGTAAGCAGCAGTGGGGCATAGTTCCTGCCATTGACACCATCATTGGGGCACTATTGTTCCCACTGACATCAACAATGGGGCACCATTCCTCCCACTGACACCAATGATAGGGCACAATTCCTCCCCCTAATAGAAAAGATGTGGCAATGTTTACTCCCACTGACACCAGGACATTTTCAACTCCTGCTGGTCACAGTCTGGCCCCTCAAAAATTTGAAGGACAGTACACTGGCTTGGAGACCCCTGCTCTAACAGATGTTATGATAAGAGACTAGCCAGTAGAAAAATACATTAGCAAAAGATCATTCTAGGAATATTATTTTACTATAGCAAAAATTATTAAAATTTCAAGCCAAAGTGAAAATGCTGTAGCTAAGGCAAAAACCCTTGGTTAGGGGACTACAGATGCCATACAGGCTGTGAATTTTGAATCTGCCTCTCAAAAGGTACAACAAGTGATTGATCTAAAATAAAATGAAATGCAGGACTACACCTAAACCAGGCAAATACTGCTTCAGGTATATAAATATTTGAATTATTGTGGCGCCCAAATGACTAAATAACCAAACAATAATAATGTTGCCCGCATTAAGCCAGGCAAAAAAAGAGGTTAGCAGCTGCCCATAAAAATTGAAATACGTGTTAGATAGGAGCTACAATAATTGTGTGTCAAAAAATAAAAACAAATTAACAATACAGTGAGCAGCTGCTAACCTCTAACATCATCTACAAAATGATGCTTCTAGACAAAAAACAATATATAGTGAACATTAAGGTGACAGTCCCATGAAGATGTAGTCCATAAAATGTGCTTTTTCACCACGTGCAGACAAAAATGTGAATTGCTCACTTACCAGAAAAAATTGACCCCGGTTAAGGTGGTCAGATACGCTTTTTTGTCATAAGTGTTGACCACCAGCAACAGGCTCTCCTGGATCAGACCTCCTAGTCTCCTAATAAGTCTCCTAATAAGGGATATGGGTCCAAGGAATCAGAGATAATTGCCCCCAGTTGGATGGTCATAAAACTCTGTATATACCAATAGTAGTTGGAATCACAATCCCAGGCTCTCCTCAAAATAAAGGTGATGCTCCAAGTAGCTCAAATAAACCACATTTAGATATGCTCTAAGTGTAGATATTATTCAAAAAATTTCAATACACTCACATGTAGTGGTGCCCAATTCACTGGCACCAGTATATGCAGCTTGTAATTGTTTAAGTTCCAATTGTATAGTCGGCGTGCGCTCCAAGCCTCACTTTTGATAGGCTGGATGTGACGTCACGGGAACCTGGAAGTGACGTCACGGGAACCCGGAAGTGACAGGATCACTCTTCTACATACTTTTCAAATTCTATAAAACCAATAGTGCATAAAAAAATATACATCTCTCTTTAAATATATATGCACTAAAAAGTCATAATACACCATAGACAATTGCTGATTAGGAGTACACTCTAAAACAAAAACAAAACAAAATAATACTAAAAATAAAAACAAAAACAAAAAAAGAAAAAATTAAAATAGAAATAATAAAAATAAAACTTAAAAATAAAAAAAAATTTAAATTAATGTAAACACATGAAAAAAAAATTAAAAAAGGAAAAATAATAGAAATGAAAAAATGTGAACAAAATAAATAAATATATAAATAATAAATGAAAATGAAAAATGATGAATGAAAAATAAAAATAAAATTAACAACAAAATAAATACATAAAAATGAAACCAAAAAAGTTTAAAGTTTAAAAGTATTTTTAAGAGGAATACAAATACTATAAAAATCATATGTACAAAATTATAAATGGAGAAGAAAGGAAGGTGGGTAGCAAACTAAATAAATCTATGGGCAGATGATATTATAATAAAATACTTATGTATTATGAGTGCCATATACCCATAATGCCTGGCACTCAAATGAATGTTATAAATACATGTGAACGATGATGTTAACAATCTAAAGGGTAGAGGCCATATGTATAAGGAGTAATGATAAAGGCAATCTGAAGAGTGGGAAACCATAAGACTTGGTGGAAATGAAAAACCATATGGCTTGGTAGAAGGGAGGTATAATTAGCTAAATTAAAGGTTATAAATATAAACTTAAACCCTAAGAATTTCTATATGTGAACAAAAGAGCCTTACCTATCTAAGGCTCAACCATAATGTTGGGCACTATCAAAAAGAATTACCACAGTGGGTGTATCCCTAATAATCTGTAAGAAAACAGTTTAGATCTATATCTCAATTTACCCCTTTTGGGTCCAATGTTTGCAATCTATGGATCCACTGGGTTTCCATCTGTGAAACCTTTTTGGTCATGTCAGTACTCCCCAGTGTTTAGAGATTTTATCTATTCCCCAAAACTGTAAAAATCTGGGGTCTCTATTGTGTTTCAATCGGAAATGGTTAGAGGCAGTATGTTGTTTGTATCCGTTCTTAATATTCGTAATATGCTCTCCTATATGAGTGGATAATTTCCTGGTAGTTCTTCCAATATATTGCAATTTACATGGACATGTAAGCAAATAGGTGACATATCTTGAATTACATGTGAGGAATTTCTTGATATCAAACCTTTCACCAGTAACATGAGAAACTGTCAATCCCTCTGCTTTTGTCTTTAATAGTCCTACAAGCTTTACATCTCCCACACTTATAGGAACCTGTAGCATCTACAGGGTTTGTTCCATTATATTGATATCCTTAAGTAGATTCATAAGATCCCTGCTGTCCTTGAGATAAGCCTTACCTCTCATGGCCATAGGTTGGAGACCCAAAAAAAACATCTGGTACAGATTTGGCATTTATTACAGGCTTTAATCTACAGTATAGGGAACTGGAAAAGAATATTGGTAGACACTTGTCTATCCTATTGAGGGAGGAAACTTTTAAACAGATTCTACCTCAGAAGCCCATATTTATATACAAAAAGGTCTTGGGCCTTAGGCATATCATTTCCAAGAATGTGATTGAACCCCTTAGGAGGCTTCCCACGTTCTTGGATGCTACATGTTCCTATAAGCGTACACAAAATCAAAGTGTGATCAGATGTAAAACAATTGAGATACTGACCTATCTTTATAAAAGACACATTTTCCCAATAACTTAAGACATTACCAGAACAAGATGTCATTGAAAAAATTGTTTTCAAAACTGATATTTTCAATCCTTAGTAATGTACCTGGTTTAGAGTACTATCTGGATGGTATATTCGTTTATGACCCAACTCTGGATCTTCACGATACCTACAAAACTGTTCGAAACTGCACTGAATCTGCAGGACTGAAACAGAATCTTTAAAATGCTGCTTTACATATGCTGTTATTTCTGGATCACATTATGTCACAAGAAGGACTATTGCCAGGTACTAAGCATGTGAAACCTGTGATACCAGCATCTGTTCCACATATCTTTCAGATCATATGTGCTTTCTTCGGTCTTACCTCATGGTATTCCATATTTACTACATGGAAATGCAAAGATGGTCTGGTTAGAGACTGCCAAGTACAACTCTAAACAAGGTCAAGAGCTCATCATGAGCAGTCCTGAATTAGCAATGAAACCTGGAAGCTGATTGGTTTCTATGCAGAAGTGAGTCTGATTTTGCACTCTCCAGCTTTAGTAAATAAACCCCTTTGAGTCTCGCTAAGGACTTTACATGCTTGTTATACTTCTGTGTTTGTGAGTATATTTTCAAATTCAATAAAATCACATTTTACTGCGGTAATGCGCAAGGTTTGTGCGCTTTCTTTTTGTTTCGCTTTACAATATGTAGAGATAATTCAAAAAAAGCCTTAAAGATGCTCTCTGGACTTAAAATCTTATAGGAACGCCTTGGAAGTTTTTACTAGAGTTCTTACATGTCTACAGAGCGACTAGACATGTAACTACTCAGATATCACCAGCTGAATTATTATATGGTAGACAAATGCACACTAAATTACATATTGCAGACATACAACTCCCTCAAAGTCATGTGCTTCTATAATCGTCAGTTGCTAAGATTGTTAAAAATCTACAAGATCAACATAAAGCAGATACTGATTGGAAATATAATGTAAGAAAAATATACTTTCAGCCTGGATCTGTAGTCAAGAGACGTGGCTCCAAGCTGCTTAAGCCTTGTACACACGATGAGAATATCGGACAAATGATCTTCCGTTTTTTTTTTTTGCATGCTAGCCTCATATCGAAAATGAATAGGTTACTAAAGTTATGAAAATTCTCCTAAGACAGAATACTACTTCGGAAATGATGTAATGTATTGTATTGTATTCTTTTATTTCTGGGCATGCGCAGTCTTGGTCATTCGATTTTTATGGATGAATACAGTACTGATTAAACGAAAATCATTAGTTCTGATATACAAGAAACATTTTTGTGCTCTCCCTTCGGATATTTTTGCATGAACTGTCATGATCTGTTCTGAAAAGCTGTGTACTAATGATCAGATTATCAGACGATCCCTCCAATTTTCTCATTGTGTGTACTAGGCTTTAGAGTGACAAGTCAACACAACCTTACACCTATGAACTGTTTGAGTGACACATGGAATGTTAGTCTTCTTGTGCCTATTAAGCAGAATTTGTTAGAAGTTAAAGCAGTATTAAACCCAAAAGCAAATGTTTATTATTTTGCAGTTTGCCAATTCTTAAATGTGGTGGCTGTATTCATTCCTTTTTTTAGGTTTTGTTTCTTTTATTATCAACTGGTGATTCAGCCAGCAATTCTGTTCTTTTTCAAAAGCACAAACTCTCCAGCAGAATGGTTCAGTTTACATGGGTGAGACAAACCACTTAACACTAGCAGGGTGATTAAAAATGATGATTTTCTTTATTCATGCAAAACCTTTATCCCAATAGAAAAAAACTGTTTTCTGTAACTGGTTATAAAGTCTGAACTGGAGTTTGTTTAGTGTATTTAAATCTGCTAATACATTTAACACTAACCTTCACATGCCCCAATTGACAATGATGCAGTCTGCTGTGCCTATTCATCCAGAGTTGTGTTACTGGCCAGATCACAAGGTGAATAAAGCAAACAAAAGTAAAACTGATGCAGCCACCACATCCAATGATTGGTAAGCAGCAATATAATACATTTCTGGCTTTGGGTTTGCTACCACTTTAAATTTGACAAGGATCACTTTCCTAATTCTTGTGACAAAATGGATACGAGGAACCCAACCCTCCTAGACATATTCAAAGAATTAGAAGGCCTCTTGAGGAGACCTAGGATTATGCAATATCATTGAAATGCATACTACTGTTTTGCAATATAATTCTTTACATTTTTGTTGTCTGTATTTTTCAGGATAGAGGAAAAGATTTTTTTTTACTATGAGGGGAGTACTCTATGTGGTGCTCATACATCTGACCTGTAGATGTTACAGTTTATAGTTGTTGCATGTATATTTTCTATGCTATGTACAAGTTAGTCCCAGTTTCTGCTCCTGTTATGATACTCAGAATGGGTGCCTAAAATTGTTAATAAAGCACCCTATAACTAATCTGCAGCCCAGACTACAGGGAATAACAGGATACATCAGGAAAGGGTTAGAACGTATGGAAGTGACTTTTTTAGTTACCACTTTTTGAGTTACTGCCACATTTTGCAATGGATCCTGTTGTCCTGTTCTAGTGACAAGTTAGAAATGTTGGCTTTCCCCTTCACTTCGGGGAGATTACTGCTCATTTTTTGTTGAGTCTCCAGTACAAAAAGAATGATGAGTCTTCCCATGTCCTACATCTTTAAAGCGGAGCTCCACCCAAAAGGGGAAGTTCCAGTTTAAAGACTGCTCCCCATTAAGGATTGGCACCTTTGGGGGGTGGGGGGAGCGGGTACCCCAATTTGACAGGTACCCGCTCCCACTTCCGGTCTGATTGCCTAGGCGATTGGAAATGAAAGGTGTTCTCCCTCCCTGTAGTCTTTTGGGATACGTGAGAGGTTCCAGAAGACTACAGGACCATTCATGAAGCACAGCGCTATTCGCGTATGCACAGTGGGTACCCGGCTGTGAAGCTGCAAGCTGTCGCAGCCGGGTGTCCACATCAAAGATGGAATACAGGATGGCTGGTGAAACAGGCTGCGGGGGACATACCACAGGACCGAGGGACAGGTAAGTGGCTGTTTTTAAAAGTCAGCAGCTACAGTTTTTATAGCTGCTGACTTTTATTTTGTGACAGGGTGAGTGGAACTCCACTTTAACTCACTTGTGCTTTGCTGTGCTTTTTCCATGTGTGCATTAATTTTATCCAGTTTAGCACAGCAACCATAATTGTGATGTGCTTTGCTGTCTTCTCTTGGATCACTAGCTGTAGTACAGACCTACATATGAGTATCAGTACCAGGCCCAGGGTGAAGATCTGCACCCCTCTCTGTCACTGTTGCCATATGTTGTAGAATGGGCATACCACACTGAGCTAATTTTTTGTCCCCTTGTTCTGGCCACCTGTGGTTGCCATGAAGTGTGCACTACACATGCATGGTCTATCCCAGGGGTGGGCAAACTTTTTGACTTGAGGGCCGCAATGGGTTCATATATTGGACCCGGGGGCCGGACCAAGAGTAGATGAATGATGTGTATGTGTCATCCATAGTAAGTATAGTAATATTCCCCCATAGTAAGCATAGTAATTAATCCCCCATATAGTAACTCATCCCCTATAGTAACTCATCCCCCATATAGTAATTCATCCCCCATATAGTAATTCATCCCCCATATAGTAATTCATCCCCCATAGTAATTCATCCCCCATATAGTAATTCATCCCCCATATAGTAATTCATCCCCCATAGTAATTCATCCCCCATATAGTAATTCATCCCCCATATAGTAATTCATCCCCCATATAGTAATTCATCCCCCATAGTAATTCATCCCCCATTTAGTAATTCATCCCCCATATAGTAATTCATCCTCCATAGTAATTCATCCCCCATAGTAATTCATCCCCCCTATAGTAATTCATCCCCCATAGTAATTCATCCCCCCTATAGTAATTCATCCCCCATAGTAATTCATCCCCCATATAGTAATTCATCCCCCATATAGTAATTCATCCCCCATAGTAATTCATCCCCCATATAGTAATTCATTCCCCATAGTAATTCATCCCCCATATAGTAATTCATCCCCCATATAGTAATTCATCCCCCATAGTAATTCATCCCCCATATAGTAATTCATCCCCCATATAGTAATTCATCCCCCATATAGTAATTCATCCCCCATAGTAATTCATCCCCCATATAGTAATTCATCCCCCATATAGTAATTCATCCCCCATAGTAATTCATCCCCCATAGTAATTCATCCCCCATAGTAATTCATCCCCCCTATAGTAATTCATTCCCTATATAGTAATTCATCCCCCATAGTAATTCATCTCCCCTATAGTAATTCATTCCCCATATAGTAATTCATCCCCCATAGTAATTCATCCCCCCTATAGTAATTCATTCCCCATATTAATTCATCTCCCATATTAAGTCCCCAAGTCCCCCCTGTGTCAATTCACTTACCTTTGCTCCGCGCGTTCCTCTCGCCATATTCCCGCGCCGTTCCGGTGTAGCATGAAAATCTGTCTCCTATGAGGATCTGTCCCCCTCGACCTATCTGCGCATGTGCCAGTTTCAGGCATTAGCAGCCGATCGGAGATCTCCGGCACATGCGCAGATACGTCGAGGGGGACAGATCCTCATAGGAGACAGATTTTTATGCTACACCGGTCTTCAGGGCGGACTGTGAGAGGAGCCTAGCGGGAGCCTAGCTCCGCGGGCCGGATTAAAAGGTCCGCCGGGCCGTAGTTTGCCCATTGCTGGTCTATCCCTTACTTTCTAACATCTGGGAGGTGTTTGTCCATGTGCGGTGTGTTTTCTTTGTCAGCTGTGTTTTCTTTGTTCATCTCCAAACCTGGCCCTGATGAACATATTAATCCTTTGGTGCTGGCAGCCTCCCAACTCTTTAAGGGTTCTAAAAGCCATGGAGGTGTAGGTGGGCCTTTAGTCTATTTGACCGCTGTGATTGGCTGTCACAGCAGGCACATGATCGGAAAGCTCCCAATCGCAAATATGCATTGGTAGCTTACCAATCACTGCCGGCTACCCTGCTGGGAGCATGCAGGGAGAGCACTCTCAGCTTGGTAAGTAGTTTTAAAAGGGACGCATATATGGCCACTCAATGTTAAGGCCCACATGCTGAGTGGCTACATATATCCGTGTGGCCAGCATCAACAGGTTAAAAAATCTGAAACCAAGGCTTCTGTTATAGATTCTGTATGTCTACTATGAATTTTTGAGCAACTGGGGATCCAGGAAATGAGACCTATATGAACTGGGGAATGTGGTCTTGCATACATTCAAAATGTAATTATTTTGATCACACAAGTATATTCACAGCAACCATTGTGGTAATAGCTGATTTTTTTTAAAAAATTTACCGTTATTCGCAAACTAGAAAACGTTTTCGCTGAAGTTCCACTTTAGGGTTTGAGGGTACAAATGGTTATTAAAGTGTGCATAAGCACATGTGTCTTGTATGCATTTTTTTTACACTGTAATACTAGCAGTTCCGAAAATGACATCTATATATTGTTATCATCTTTACCCGATTCCCCCTACACATTCCGTACATTCAGGATCTGTTCCTACACTATGTGTGGAGCCACAGGACATATTTGTCTGTTTACCAGCAATGAGCAAGAAAGATGCTTTATTACATCATAACTGTCACTGATCAAAGAGATTTCTTAGAAAGCTGCATTTTCACCTATTTACAGGGCTTCTATTAACCTGAGAAGTGTTATTAGCTGGAGTAGCACATTTACTTCAGGCAGCCAGATCATCAGAAGCAGATACAGCCCAGAGGGATCAAAGGTAGTCCATTCTAACAATGATTCCTGTACATCTGTTTGTTTTTATCCCTCATGTTATTTTAATAGCTCCTTGGAAACATCAAAGCTTTTCAGAACTGACCCTTCTCTCTGGCCTTTTCAGTATTGGATTGGGTTGCATTGTTCAGCAGGAGCTACCACCAAAGCATAATTAGTGTTAAAATAATAATGGACTGTTGACTTGGTCACTGGTCATGGCACAACTGAAAGGAGGAGGGACAGTGCTAGAAGGCAGCAGTAGACAATATTATGTAATTAGATCTTCAAGAACTGACCTCATAAGGTTTGCCAAGGAGTGCTAATGGTACTCATAATGGCTTTGCTTAACCAATTAGCTTTGGTAATTATGAAGAATTGACTACTTCAGTTTATAAGGAGAACTCTTTCACTCTTTGTAACAGCATCACAGGTACAGAGGCCATAAATACAGGTTAGGAAATTATATACTATCATTGATGACGGTACCATTAACTGCATCCAGGTAACTGATATGATAATACACTACTTGTTGTTTTATTCAACCTTTTTTTAAAGGTAATTACCGTAAATGTTTTAAAACACACTTGTGTAATGGGGCTTATGTACAATATAAAGAGATTACCAAAGGATTGATTGTTTTTATATGCAACTGATTCAGATTTAGCAGAATTTATTTCTATGAATAACAGCTCTCTTTTACTTTTTGTTTGTGTTTATTAAATGCAAGTTAAACTGCGTTCATATTTATCAATTGTAGGATAGTTATTACAACTGATAATGTTGTTGTTATTACTGCTTTAATATTGTTATCATCATTATCATCAGGCATGGTGCCTTATAATGTTTGAGTACCCAAGAGTTAGAATCACTGCAGTACCAAGTTAGTGGAAGGTTCTGTCCCACTTTCTTTTGCTATTATTCCTGCTGACATTTTCTGTTTTCACTGGCCTTTCCAGTTCCTTCACCACAGTCTAGAAATATATATGACAGGCTACATAATACTAAAGGTAATTATATAGCACTGTTAACCACTTGCCCTCCAGAAGATTTACCCCCCCCCGACCAGGCCATTTTTTTGCGATATGGTGCTGCGTTATTTTAACTAACAATTGCGTAGTCATGCAATGCTGTACCTAAATGAAATTTATGTCCTTATTTTCCCATAAATAGAGCTTTCTTTTGGTGGCATTTGATCACCTCTGCGGTTTTTTATTTTTTGCACTATAAACAATAAAAAGATCGACAATTTAAAAAAAAAAACAATATTTTTGACTTTTTGCTATAAAACATATCCAGTAAAAAATGTTAAAAATTTCTAAAATTTAAAATTTCTTCATAAATTTAGGCCAAACGGTATTCTGCTACATATCTTTGCTAAAAAAAAATCCCAATAAGTGTATATTCATTGGTTTACGTGAATATTATAGCATCTACAAATGGTGGTGTATATATTGGAATGTTTTTTTTTTTTTAATACTAGTAATGGCAGCAATCAGTGACTTATAGCGGGACTGCGGCAGTCACTAACTCACATTCATACATACACATACTAGAGCCATTATTTTTTTTATTAATTACAGGTATTTATACCTGGTGCAGTCAATTTACGCAGCGTTTTACACATATAATATATATTGTACATTATTATTATACAGGATTATATAGGATAATCAGGAATATATAGCACCAACAATTTTGTGCAGTTCTTTACAAAATTAAGGTAGACATTACAGATACAATACAATTTGGTACAAGAGGAAACAGAGGGCCCTGCTAGTTAGAGCTTACATTCACATCAATTAACCTACCAGCATGTCTTTGAGGTGTGGAAGGAAACCAGAGTACCCAGAGGAAACCCACGCAGGCACAGAGAGAACATGCAAACTCTAGGCAGGTAGCGTCATGGTTAGGATTGGAACTGGTAGCCCTAGTGCTCTAGGTGGAAGTGCGAACCCTTTAGCCAGTGTGCTGCTTTTTCCTAAATATGATAAATATCAATAGGATAGTTATTACTACTGATAATGCCATTGTTATTGTTGTTGTTGTTTTTACTGCTTTTATATTGTTATCATAGTCATCAGGCATGTTGCTCTTCACTGCAGTATCAAGTTAGCAAAAGGTTCTTTCCCACTTCCATTTGCTATTATATCTGCTGACATTTTGCTTTCGCTGCCCTTTCTAGCTCCCTTACCACTGTCTAGAAATATAAAAGTTAGGTAAATATATGTATTTGCTTAAATATAAGTCAAAAGACTACTCAAATTATTTTAGAGGTTAATTTAGAATAAAATAAAACATTACCTTTTAATTATAGGGATAAAATTTGTCTTAAAATTAATTGACATGCAACCACAGCCATGTGTAGGTGTCATTTGGGTTTGTAAGCATGGGGCCCTATTCTTTGATATCTGAGATTTATTGAGGCATAGTTATGTTAGTGATAATTTTCTGCTTTATAGTGGGGACTAAACTTTGCATGGACAAATACTGGTCTTCTGTCTTTTAATATCTTAGTTATTGTTAATGTTTCTATCAAACCCTATAAAAATGGTCAAGCCAGTCTTATGTGGGCTAGGTGGAAGTCGTAGTAGGGTCTCAGAATAAAGTTTTAGCTTTGAATTGTCATCACTGATGATGGATGAAGTCAGGTCAGTCACCATGGGACTAGCAGATACTGTATTATGGAGGGTTTTCAACACTATTTAAAGTGGTAGTAAAGTCTGATTTTTTTTTTTTTATTTATACCTACAGGTAAGCCTACATTAAGGCTTACCTGTACTTACAGTTAATATCTCCTAAAGTTTGGAGATATTTACTTTAGTAGCAGCCTGTGACATCACTGGTGCATGCGCACTGTACTTTCAATGGACAGCATGATGTAGGAGTAACGTCATTGCTGCTTGGCCATTCAAATGGCTGGAGCCTGGGAACCCAGCAGGAAGCCTTGTCAGCAATAATAGCATGCCGCTAGAGGGTTTAATTTTCAGGTAAGTCCAGGGGCGGAATGACAACTCATGGGGCCCCCGGGCAATAGGGGATCATGGGGCCCCTGTGTCCTTGCCCAAACTCAAAAAAGCCTATGAAAAAGGTACCAGGGGCATCTCATGGGGCCCCCTACTGACCCCGGGCCCTCAGGCAGTGCTCGAGTTTACAAATGGTCAGTCTGAACCTGGGTAAGTCTGTCATAATGTGCTAGTATGCGATGCATACTAGAATATTATGACATTATACTGCAGAGGCCCAAGCTTTTTTGTGGTTTGGTACCGCTTTAACAACAGATGACAGTAAACTTTCTGAAAAGGTGTGCATGTTGCCCATATTATCTCTTAGAGTGTTTGGAGTTGCTGGTTTCAAGATCTTTAAAGTACATTTATTGCAGTTTGATGTTGCCTTCCCCAGATTACCATGACATCGCTGCTCTTCCACAACATACATTCACATTAAAAGTAGGTTGCTAGGAATTGTTGGGGAGCAGCTAATCTTGTAATAAATTTGACACTTTATCTTACAATGCACATCTGACCCTTGTATGATGCATGTGTTTGCACTTACATCTTTGTTTGTTATTCATATGGAGGTAATGACAGGTCCAGTGTTAATTGCTGGCTATTAACTATACAATAATCACAATATGAAAGATAATATTTGCTCAGTGTCCTTTTTAGAGGGAACTATGTTTGTGCTCGCAGCAGGATTGGTTTTATTATTGCCACTTATTTTTAATGTTGCATTTTGTATTAGTATGATGGACATATTTAGAGATATTCTTACATAGCTACATAGTTACATAGTTACATAGTTACATAGCTAGTCTGGCTGGAAAAAGACAAAGGTCCACCCAGTTCAACCATAGAAAAAAAAAAGTTATAATCCTATACCAGTGGTGGGCAACCTTTTTTTTCAACTGAGCCAAATCTCGCCAAAACCATGATTGAAATTTATTTTGAGAGCCACATTTTTAAAACTGAAAATACATCTCCCATATAGTAATTCATCCCCCATAGTAATTCATCCCCCATATAGTAATTCATCCCCCATAGTGTAATTCATCCCCCATAGTAATTCATCCCCCATATAGTAATTCATCCCCCATCGTAATTCATCCCCCATAGTAATTCATCCCCCATAGTAATTCATCCCCCATATAGTAATTCATCCTCCATATAGTAATTCATCCCCCATAGTAATTCATCCCCCATATAGTAATTCATCCCCCATAGTAATTCATCCCCCATAGTAATTCATCCCCCATATAGTAATTCATCCCCCATAGCAATTCATCCCCCGTATAGTATTTCATCCCTCGTATAGTATTTCATCCCCCGTATAGTATTTCATCCCTCATATAGTATTTCATCCCTCATATAGTAATTCATCCCTCATATAGTATTTCATCCCTCATATAGTATTTCATCCCTCATATAGTATTTCATCCCTCATATAGTATTTCATCCCCCCATATAGTATTTCATCCCCCCATATAGTATTTCATCCCTCATATAGTAATTCATCCCTCATATAGTATTTCATCCCTCATATAGTATTTCATCCCCCCATATAGTATTTCATCCCTCATATAGTATTTCATCCCTCATATAGTAATTCATCCCCCATATAGTAATTCATCCCCCATATAGTAATTCATCCCTCATATAGTATTTCATCCCTCATATAGTATTTCATCCCTCATATAGTAATTCATCCCCCATATAGTAATTCATCCCTCATATAGTATTTCATCCCTCATATAGTATTTCATCCCTCATATAGTATTTCATCCCCCCATATAGTAATTCATCCCTCATAAAGTAATTCATCCCTCATATAGTATTTCATCCCCCACAGTACTATCCCCCCCCCCCTTCTAGTAAGCCAAGTCCCCCGTGTCAATTCACTTACCTTTTGCGTTCCTCTCGCTGTCTTCCCGCGCCGTTCGGGTCTTCAGGGCGGACTGTGAGAGGAGCCTAGCTCCCCTCCCCTCACGTTCGGCACGCTGCCCCGCCTACACACATCCTGACAGCCACATCCGCGGGCCGGATTAAAAGGTCCGCGCGGACTTTTGGGGCTGCCAACCGAGAGGAGGCAGGGGAGCGGCCGACCGAGAGGAGGGAGGGGAGCAGGCGCCCGGCACACAGAAGAGCCGCATTAGAGTGGGTAAAGAGCCGCATGTGGCTCGCGAGCCGCGGCTTGCCGACCACTGTCCTATACCCACAGTTTATCCAGAGGAAGGCAAAAAAAAAACCCCCAGCAAAGCACGAACCAATTTGCTCCTGCTGAGAAACAAAATTACTTCCTGATCCCCCGAGAGGCAATCGGATATTCCCTGAATCAACTTTTTTACCTAGAAATGTAAGTATCCAGTTATATTCTGTGTATCTCTTCCTACAAAAATTAAAGGGATAACCATTAAAGAGTTCTAAAGTCACAACATACTTTCATATATAACATCAAGACTGTAATAGAAATATAAATGATATATACTTGACAAATTTCCTTTCGTAGTGAGATTGCTGCCTGTCTGCTGGCCATCTTTTCCCACAACTTCATGAATTCCCTGGATGCTTTTTCTTCTCTACTGTTTACTTTGAATTTCTAAGGGCTACATATCCAATGAAACCTTGCTGTCGGCAAGCAGGAATTGCTTTACTGACTCCGCCTCCTGAAACTCCTCCTTTCAGCACCTCTGTAGTTCAGAAGGCAGGCTCTGTGAAATGTGTGACACAGTAGTGCCTGCTCACAGGGCATAGTGACTATGTGTCACAGAATTCAAAGAAGGAAATGTATATGTGATTTTCAAACTTCAAGATCATCCAAAATAATAGGTTAAGGCTCACAATAATTGAAATAAATATAAGATTTAACATTTTGTCCATAGATACACTTTAGGATGGCTGACTAGCAGAGTTATGTAATAACACAGGACAGAAGTAATAGAAACTATTTAAAGATAACCTGTCATGCTAATTAAAGATGACTTGTGTATGACTGCAATTACTTATTTTTTACATTGCTCTTTGACATATAAAGTAATCCTAGAGTTTTACATAACAGAGATACAAACCACATCACATAAAAATACATTCTTAATAATTAGTCTGAGATCAAGTGCAAAGTAAAAAGCAGAAAAAAACAGAGGAATGAGGTAGGAGAATCAGTACTTTTTCATAGCTCTGGCAACAGAAGTTGTAAAGTTACTGTACAATGGACCTTTTCATCTGTCAAATTTCCAGGACCTTGGCCGATATATAGCAAAAATATGTTAGCTACCACAATATTCCACCTATTTAACTCACTTGTAGGTTAGCATGCAGTGCTTTTTCTCTTTTTCCTATGCGGGCTTGGGCTTTTGGATCAGTAGCAGTAGTACAGACACCTCTCTCTCCCTCTTTCTTTCTCTTTCTCTCTCTCTCTCTCGTCATGTCAAAGCTTACTGAGCTTCAAAGAGGGCAAATTGTTAGTGCCCGCTTAGCTGGTGCTTTTGTGACTGAAGTTGCCAATTTATTTGCCATGTCGCGAGGTACAGTGTCAAAGGTTATGACGGCATATACACTTTCCACTAAAATGTTGTCTGATAAGCATAAGTGAGGTTGACATGGAAAGAGACAAAAAGACATTGCGCAGGATTGTGACCCAGAATAAGAAAAACAACTGCTGCAAAAATGACTGCAGAGCTCAATCTCAGTCCCAGGAAGACTTTTAATGTTTTGCGACTTATAGAAAATATTGTTTTGCATCAAATACACATGTTATTTGTCAATTTAAAGACAATTTAATGCTGAATTCAATACAAAAAAAAATTCAAATAAGTACAGTACATAAAGTTATGTTTACAAGTGTGAAGACCAGGACTTTTCTGATACTTTTTGTTTACATGTAAAAATCTGCTTTTTTTGCTAGATAATTACTTAGAACCCTCAAACATTATATATTTTTTAGCAGAGAAAATGGTATTTGCACAGCGTTTTTTTTAACACAATTTTTGGGAAAAAATACACTTTAATGAATTTTAATGTACACAAACACAATATAACTCCCAATTTAACATGTCATGCTTTAACCTCTTGCTGACCACGCTATAGTTGAATTACAGCTATAGTGTGGTCACCCAGTTCTGGGAGGGCATCTATTGACATGCTCCCAGAACCCCGCAACCTCCCACATGCCCACGTGGAAATACAAGAAATTGGGCGCGCTCTGTGATCTCTATGTCCTTCGGGACAGGCATGTCCATAAATTGTATTGAATTGTTTTTTATGATCGAAGCTGGTAAACATTAACAAAGGCCAAAGTAGTAAGAACAGATCAATATCAAACATTATTTTGTAGGAAAACTGTTTGAAAAAATGGTTGCAAAACATCTGGAAGCCAGGCTTGGAAATAACAGAATTTATGACACATCTTGATCTGGATTTAGAAGGTAATACTGCGCAGAAACAATGGTTCATGTGCTAAACAACTTTTTGAAAACTAAGAAAAGTTTCATCCTAATCCACATCAAACTTTCTGTGGCTTTTGATAAATTAAATCAAATCTACCCTAACAAAATCCAGAAGCAATATTGTGGCATAGATGGCTCAGGGCTTTAGTGGTTCAAATCCCTGCTGACTGGTAAGTGGCTTATACTCAACATATACTCCGATATCTATTTACCTTGGCCATATGATTATCACAAGGTTCAGTGCTGTTGCCAACACTGTGTGCCTTAAACAATACATGTGTCCACTGAAAAGAATGATTTAGGACCGTGACTCAAGCTACCACTGCTATGTAGATAACACCCAGTAATACTTTAAGCCAGATGCTTAAAGCCATAATGACAATGAATGTCTACCAGACATTTAGATGAGATATTAGATAGTGGTCTTAAAGATTAATATCTGTCTAATGTCTGTGATAAAATCATGTGTCTTCTCTCTTATATGTATTGGAAGAAATAAACAACCGGTACTCCCTGTCAAATGGCAGCACTATGTAGTTAGTATGCTTTTCTTGTAATTCCAGATTTATATCCCATGAAGGATGCTATTTGCAAATTTTACTATAATGTATACAGCGGGTAAAATAAGTATTGAAAACGTCACCATTTTTTTCAGTAAATATATTTCTAAAGGTGCTATTGATTAAAATCAAAATTTTCACCACATGTCGGTAACAACCCATGCAATCCATACATACAAAGAAACCAAAACAAATAAGTTCAGTAATTTGGTTATGTGTAATAAAATTAAATGACACAGGGAAAAAGTATTAAACGCATGAAGAAATGGAGGTGCAAAAAGGCATGGAAAGCCAAGACACCAGCTGAAATCTATCAGTAATTAGAAAGCAATCCTGCCCCTTGTCAGTCCAAATTAATATCAGCTGGTTCAGTCTCAACTGAAGGCCTTTAAAAAGGTGTCTGACTACCAAGACGTCACACAAGAAACATCTCATAATGGGTAAAAGCAAAGAGCTCTCTCAAGACCTTCACAACCTTATTGTTGCAAAAAATACTGATGGCATGGGTTATGGAAGAATTTCTAAACTTCTGAATGTTCCAGTGAGCACTGTTGTGGCCATAATCCGGAAGTGGAAAGAACATCATTACACCATAAACCGGCCACGACCAGGTGCTCCTCGCAAGATTTCTGACAGAGGAGTGAAAATAATTATCAGAAGAGTTGTCCAAGAGCCAAGGACCACTTGAGAGAGCTTCAGAAAGAGCTGGAATTAGCAGGTACAATTGGTTCAAAGAAAACAATAAGTAATGCACTCATCTGCCATGGCCTGTATGCACGCTCACCATGGAAGACTCCATTGCAGAAGAAAAAGCATGTTGAAGCTCATTTAAAGTTTGCTGCACAACATTTAGACATGCCTGCAAAATACTGGGATAATATAGTCTGGTCATATGAAACCAAAGTTTAACTATTTGGATGCCATAATACACACCATCTTTGGAGGTCAAATGGCTCTGCATATCACCCCAAAAACACCCCAATACCAACAGTGAAGTTTGGAGGTGGGAACATCATGGTGTGGGCTGTTTTTCAGCATATGGTACTTTCAAACTTCATATCTTGAAGGAAGGATGAATGGAAAAATGTACCAAGACATTCTTCATAAAAATCTGCTGCCACCCATCAGGATGATGAAGATGAAATGAGGGTGAACATTTCAGCAAGACAATGATCCCAAACACAAAGTCAAGGAAACTCTCAATTGGTTTCAAAGAAAGAGAAAATAATGCTGCTAGAATGGCCCAGTCAATTAGCTGACTTGAATCCAAAAGAAAATCTATGGAAAGAATTAAAGATCAGAGTTCATAGAAGAGGCCCACAGAACCTTCAAGATTTGAAGATTGTGTGGAAGAATGGGCCAAAATCACACCTGAGCAATGCATGTGACTAGTTTCTCCATACAGGAGGCATCTTGAAGCTGTCATTACCAACAAAGGATGTTGTATGAAGTATTACATTTCAGTTAGCATGTTCAATACTTTTTCCCTGTGTCATTCCATATTATTACACATAACTTAATCTCTGAACATATTTGTTTTAGTTTCTTTGTATGTATGGATTACATGGGTTGTTGCCGACATGTGGTGAAAAGTTCATGCCAATAACACCTTTAGAAATATATTTGCCTAGAAAAATTGTGATGCGTTCAATACTTATTTTACCCGATATATATATATATATATATATATATATATATATATATATATACAGTATGGGTGTGTATGTATATATATATATATATACATACACACCCATACTGTGTATATATATATATATATATATATATATATATATATATATATACATATATACTGTACATAGAAAATTGATGGCAGAAAAAAACACATGGTCCATGTCCCATTTTTGTAAAATCTATACGTGTTTTTGTACTTTTTTTGTTTGTTTTTTGAGGGGGAGATGTTTTTTAACTATTTTGTCTGAGTATGGATCTATGTTTGTCCCAAGCATGTCTGAATTCACTTACTGTTGACTGACTCACTACCTCTGCTGGAAGGAAGTCTATTTGAAGCATCAACTACTCTTTCAGTAAAATAATACTTTCTAAGATTAGTTTTGAATTTTCCTCCTGCTGGTTTAAAATCTAGTCCATGTGTTTTTGATCTTGGCTTCATATTGAAAATACTGTCCTCTTAAACTTTATTCATCCTTTTGATGTGTTTAAAAGTTTCACTCATGTCTCTTCTTTCCTCCAGACTGTACATATTACGTTCCTGAACTCTCTCCTGATATGTATTATCCATCAGAGCTTTCACAATGTTATTCGGCTCTGGACTTGTCCTATTTCATTAATATCTTTCTTCAGAACTGGACACGATATTCTAAATGAGGTCTAACTAACGACCTAACTATCAATGAGCTATGAGAGTGCTCACCAGAACCCTTATAGTTAACTGAGAACAGCCAATGTTAGTTGTAGTTCATTCATTCACAGAACTCTGTGAATGAATAATGCACCCATGTGAACTAACCCTGTATGGCTGAGCAATTTTACATTCTGACAGTGAGTGTGGAGAGAGGATCCCCTGCCCACTGTCACAGGGAAGGGGGAATGGGGGAAGAGGAAACAGGAGCTGGAACATGTTACATGTTGCACCCTGAATAATTTGGTATCATCTGCAAACACTGAAATTGAACTCTTGACTCCAACTTCTTTACCATTAATAAACAAATTGAACAGCACTGGCCTCAGGACAGAACCCAGGGACACACCACTCTTTAGATTCAACTTTAGATCATTCAGAGAATGAGACATTTATCACAATTCTCTGGGCCCATTCATGTAAGCAGTGTCCTATCTATTTACATACAATTTCATCAACTCCATAAGACTGTATGTTATACATTAAATGTTTATGAGGTACAGTATCAAATGCCTTATCAAAATCTAGATAAACTACATTAATTGGACTTTCACCATCCAATTTCTCACTTACTTCCTCATAGAATGATCACAGATTTGTCTGACAAGAATGGTCTTTCATAAATCCATGCTGGTTGTCACTGATGAGTCCCTTACCATTCCCTCAAATACCTTACATACTATTGATGTTAGGCGGACTGGTCTGTATTTTTCTGGTATACATCTCCTTTTGGTAAATTGGTATCACATTTGCTCTCTGCCACTCAGATGGTACCATTCCAGTCAGAAAGATGTCTTTAAAAGTTAGA
Organism: Staurois parvus; assembly: GCF_062004578.1. NCBI lineage: Eukaryota > Metazoa > Chordata > Amphibia > Anura > Ranidae > Staurois > Staurois parvus. The sequence continues at coordinate 5,270,751 of NW_028317867.1, read as the reverse complement.
AATAGTGGCTTAGATATAACTGGGTATGTTAATGACTTCGGGTGTAAGCCATCTGGACCTGGTGATTTGTTCACATTACATTTCTCTAGTCACTTTTGTGATTGGTTTTCAGTCAACCACGGAAGTACATTAGTAGTATTACTGTTGCTATCAAATCTGCCATGTGTAAAAACTGAAGAGAAAAAATGATTTAATACACCTGCCTCTTCCCTATGAGTTGTGACCAGCTTCTCGTGGTCATCCATTATGGGGCCTAATGCAGCTCTTTACAAACAACCCCAGTAAACGGATTGAAATACAAAAGCATTGTGCTTCTGCTCTTATAATGTCCAGTTGCAGTATGGAATGGATCTTGGATTAGCATTAATTGCGTAACTGCTGTGTAGCCTGTAGGTAGGGTACAAACCTGACTGTGCTGTTTAAGCCCCAATTCACACCAATGCGATTTTTCATGCGATTAAAACCATTAAAATTGGTGCAAGTCTGACTTGCACTGATTTTGAAAAATGTTCCTGCACTATTTTTGCCGATTTCATATGCGACTTGCATTGACATCTGTGAACAGATGTTGGCAAGCCAACATGAAATCGCACTGACCGGTGACTTTGAAATCACGCTATTTCAGCTGAAGTAGTACAATTTCAAATCCGCATTTGGTGTGAACCAGGGCTGAGTTGGGGAGGCAGCAATGGTAGGATTTTCAAAATAACATAAAAACAGTCCACATAAATGTACTTTCCCTGTGTGTTTAGCTGCTTGCCTGTTTATAAACTTTAATCTACCTGTATCTTTTTGAACTGTGAAGAAGAATAGGATCATCCAAATTAAAAATACTACATTTAGATATGACCCATAGTGGGAGCTAAACCTAGAATCCCAAGGGAAGAATACTAGTCGATGGCACAGTGCTGCTTATGTTCTTGTCTCATAGCATATAGCCTATAAATGTAGATACTATCACTAATCTTCCACAATGGAAATATAACTGTGTCCTTTTGAGAGGGAGAAGAAAGCTATAAAGGTCTTACTGAATGGCACATCACACTGAACTGTGAAGAGGAAGAGCTATATTAAACAGTTCCAGATGCCACTTCTGACCCAGTGCACAAATACAAATTTATGGTCCATTTAATTTTTAAATCAGTTCATATAAAAAAACAAATTCTTCCAGCAATTTTAAAGCAAATATTAAAATAAAACTCCATCCAAATATGAAGACAAGAGACAAACTAATACAGAAACGGGAGACAGCAATTATTTGATCTACTTAAAGCCTTTGGGTCATAGTTTCTATTTTATTTTCTGAAGTGATGACATTCAGCGGCTCTAAGCCAAAATATTTGGTCCGGAAGTTTGGGGTCTGTTAAATGTAGGTTTTATTTCCATAAAAGGCTACATGTGGTAATGTTTTACAGAAACGCTTAAAAAAAAAAAACATTTAAGGCATTTGATTATTTTGTAGTCTCATGTGTTTTTGAGATCTGATTAGTCATTTATTCTTTTTTTTTTAAAAAAAAAAGTCTGAATATTACATTGGTAAGACCGATGGCAGCAATATAGAAAAAGCAACTGCTCACTTATTGAACCCTCTGTATTTTTTAGTTTAACACATTGAGCACAATAAAATAAACAAACAAATAAAACAACTTTGGTTCGCTCCTGCTCTCTCAGTGCTGCTTTCCTGTACTTCTGGTCTTCCCAGGAAAGAGTTAACAGTGGACAGAGTGGTCTCCACTCAGTATGTTAATTGAGAGAATAGAGGGGAAAGGAGGCAGGAGGAAAGGAGAAGTGCCTTGTTATCCTGGGCTACAGGGTTGTTTGTATTGACACAAACAGTGCAGGCAGACTCAACTCCCTCTGCTCCTCCTGCATGCACGTGGGGATTCCATAGGGTGCTGCAAGAGCAAGGAGCCACTCTGAATCAGGAAACCTAGGCAGCGTTCATGGCAGCAGCCTAAACAGATAAGGATAAAAAAGTGACGCTGCATACTCAGTAAGTGATTAAATTGGGGCTGTCGATCAGCTAACAGTTGATGGTCAAGTATCATATGAATCTGTAAATTAAAAAATAATTCATGAAGAATATTTTTCCTACAAAAAAGCGTCTGGAAAATTACTTAAAAAGTGTGATAGGCAATTAAAGAGTTTACAAAGCCTTTACAAGCATTTTGTATGCCTAATGTATTTTCCCAGCTCTTTCCTGCACCCTGGGAGTGGAACCTGCTGCGCACAGCCCACCATACAAGTGAATGGCTGTATGCGTTTGGAAAATACATTGGACATGCATGTGCTGGTATACGCCAATGCAACGAAGCATCAGCATTTACAAAAGGTTGCCTGCATAAAGTCATTCACTCGTATGGCAGGCGGTACATGGCAGGTATGGTTCTCTGAGAATCTGAATTTATGCTAGGTATAGGAAATGCTTGTTAAAGCCCCATGTGAATGGACCCTTAAGCTACAAATTAAAAGCCTTTGTTGGCAAGGTTTTGTTTGCTTCAAAATGGTTTTGCATTGCTGTACAAGTCTAGAGGTTAAAGCAGGCTAAATGCAGCTCAGAAGAAGGTCAACTGCAGGTAAAATGCGCCTGTCAATGAATCCTGAATTATCTAAGAACCTCAAATTGATGTCATCAACATATACCCAAAGTTAGTCAGTATAGGCCCTACATGTGTAATCATTCAGAGATTTGTCTATAAATAAAATACTTGATACTACTAAGTAGTTAAACCCTAACTCCAGCTAATTTCTTTTTTATTTGGATAGAATTAGGAAATAATTAAAGTGTGGTGTCTAAACCCAAAAAAACAAAAATGTAATAGATTGCAGCTTACCAGTCCTTAGATGTTCTTCTGTCCCTTTGTGGGTACACTTATTTCTTTATTTTATCTATGGAGGGAGCAATGGTTGTTACACAGGCTTTACATCTCCACCATATGCGGGTTGATGGGATTAATTGTTTATAGAAAAAAAATTTGACCAGTTCTGTGACCCCAGTAGGTAGGTTACATAGTTACATAGTTAGTCTGGCTGAAAAAAGACAAACGTCCACCCAGCTCAACCAAAAAAAAAAAAGTTATAATCCTATACCCACAGTTGATCCAGAGGAAGGCACAAAAAACCCAGCAAAGCATGATCCAATTTGTTCCTGCTGGGAAAAAATTCCTTCCTGATCCCCTGAGAGAATCAGATATTCCTTGGATCAACTTTACCTATGAATGTTAGTATCCAGTTATATTGTGTGTATCTAAGAAAGTATCCAGGCCTTTTTTAAAGCAATCTACTGAGCTGGCCAGAACCAACTCTTGAGGGAGTCTATTCCACATTTTCATAGCTCTTTCTGCGAAGAAACCTTTCCGTATTTGGAGATTACATTTCTTTTCCTCCAGATGTAAAGAGTGCCCCCTTGTCCTCTGTGATTACCTCAGGGTGAATAGCTCTACACCGAGTTCACTATATGAACCACTGATGTATTTATACATGTTGATCATATCCCCCCTTAATCTCCTCTTCTCAAGAGAGAATAAATTCAGTTCCTCTAATCTTTCCTCATAGCTAATCTCCTCCATGCCTCTTATCAGTTTCTTATCTGTACTTTCTCCAGTTCCAGTTCTTTTTGTGAATTGGTGCTCAAAACTGAACTGCATATTCCAGACGAGGTTTTACTAATGATTTGTACAGGGGTAATATGATCTCTCTCTCTCTGGAGTCTATACCTCTTTTAATACAAGAGAGGATTTTGCTCACTTTAGAAACCACAGCTTGGCATTGCATGCCATTATTAAGCTTGTGATCTACCAGAACTCCCAGATCCTTCTCCACCATTGATTCCCCCAGTTGTACTCCCCCTAGTATGTATGATGCATGTATATTCTTAGCCCCCAAGTGCATCACCTTACATTTATCAACATTACACCTCATTTGCCACATAGTTGCCCAACTAAACAATGCATTGAGGTTCTCCTTCACTTCATATCTCTATGACACCCATTCAAGAAATGGGGATGTGGGTGTCACCAGGACAGAAAAGGACAGATGGCAGCAAACCATTATCAAATGTTTTGAGCATTCTCTACTGTAAGGGTTCATTTAGATTAGCTGCAGCCCTTGCCACTCCTCTGAAAGGCAATCCATGACAGATCACCTTTAAAACAGTGGTTGACAGGCAGCTGCCATAAAGGCCCAAACCACAGCACAACAACACTGTTGTGGCACAGCCCCCTTCACGTGAATGGGTCACATTCTGTGGCTATACTGGCTGCCAAACACAACAGGGGATCACTTTTGCTATGGCATGTGTACAACTCCCTCTGGCCGCTGTGTTGGATTTATTGGGGTTGATCAGAGGGTGGTAACCACAGCTCAACTGCCTATTTTTACAGCCCTGTGCCTGAAAAGGGGAAAAATGTGTTTTTGTTCATGGGACAGCCAAAGTGCATTCTTCTGTATCTTATAATATTTAGAGCCCTTTTATAAATAATAAATTGTGCTGTTTTGCTGTTATTGAGGCATAATATACTTTATATTGCAACAGTTTTGCTATGTGGCTATTTGCCGTACTTGGACTAAAAGCAAAACAAAACATCATCTGTGTTTTGCAGATCTCCAAACGTACATAGATGTGATTGTTCTACTCTTCAATTTTCCCCATAATATACACCCCCAGACAAGGGTTAGTCCGTTATTTTCAATAAGAATAAGGAAAATCGAGTGAAATACAGATATTCCTCCAACCTTTACAAAATAACCCTCTTACTGTAAATTATATTTTTGGATTCTTCTAAGACAGACATCTGGATTTTTTTTTATTTATATGGAGTGAATTGAATGCAGATGCTGGTATTGTTGTATCCTAGATTTATTTAAAGTGAACATTACTCAATGCAAGTAACAAAGTGAAATTAAATCAGAGAGGGGAATGCAAGGGGCTTTTCTGGCAAATCAGAGCTGAGAAGTGGATATTATTTTAAATATAACAGAATTTCCCTTTAAAGAATTAAAATTCAATATCAGCAGATACATTTTTTAGTTTCAGACAGCATAAGTAACATTTAGGACCTAGAATTTTATTGCTGTCTGTGTTCCACTGGGGATTTCCCCCTCACTTCCTGTGCTGGCCACTACAGTCAGTATCTCAGCAAGTGAGGGGAAACCTCTCCAAGGGGAACTCAGACAACAATAAAAGGTGATATATCTTTTACATTATCTAATTAGCTGAACACTGTCCAAAAATGATATTGGACATTTGAAATGTGTGACGTGTGTGGCTGCTGTGTTAGGAAAAAACCTTTACTTCCATTTAGCTCACATAGTGCAGTAAGAGCCAAACTTTCAATGCTGAAACTTACAGATTTGGCTGTAGTACACAGGTCATTGCAGGTCGCTTGCTCAACACCTCTTCTATTCAGAAAATGTCTTGCATTCTATCACAGGATACAAGGTGTTCTATGAATGGAGTGTAGGCTGGTGCAGTCTGCACTCCTCTCTGTAGGTGGTGCTAGACTTGAACTGCCATACAGAAGGGGAAGGAGCTTGTGAGGAACCCAGTTCTTCTATGACTTTCTGCAGTCATCAGAAGAGCAACTGTTTGATTGAACCCTGATGTGCTGTGTGACCCTGCAGGCCATCTTGTGTGAGGGCACTGCTTGTTTAGGACACGGACTCCCTGGTTTGGCCCACATTCCGCAAGTGGTTAGTGTAGAGACAGGCTCCACATCTGTCAGGGGCAGTATATAATGTTAGGGAGAGGTTCTGGAGGAGTAGGGACAGTGCAGGGAGCACTCTGATCTCCACTTTAGAAAGTCTCCCAGTTTGATCAGACTGGCCAGGTCACTTTCCACTCCTCAATGCAGAAGTTGTCAGCATTACTTCAAGCTAAAGTACCACTGCTACAGGTTCCGTAAGTGGCTCTGGATGTTGTGTATACCCGCGGGTCTTGCTGTACCTTGGTGGAACTTTTTGCAATTCGCAGTTCACCTTACCTTGTTGTTTGTGTGATTTCTGACTCTGTCACACCACTCTGCACCCTGCTCACAGGAGGAGCTGTGTATTAATGTTACTATCTCCCTTCCTCCAATCACAGAACGCCTTTGTGTTCAGTGATTCAGAATGCAAAACGTTTTCCGAATGGAAGAGGTACCGAACGAGTGATTAGCTATGACCTGTGTACTCCAGCTAGATCTGTAAGTTTTAGCACTGAAAGTTCAGTGCCCAAAGTGATTCTAAAGGTTGTAATTTAAAAAAATAGCAAACATTTTATACATACCTGCACTGTGCAATGGTTTTACGCAGATTAGCCCCAATCCTCTTCTTTTTGGGTCTCCCTCCGGCAGTTCTTGCTCCTCCTCCCTGCTGAGTGCCCCCAATAGCAAGCCTCTTGTTATGGGGCACTCGAGCAGGCTCGCTCCCAACATTGTCCATTCACACAGAGCACAGCTCGGACCCGCTCCTGCTCTCTCCTCATTGGCACCTGGATGTGATTGTGAGCCAATGTGGAGAGAGAGACTCAGGAGAGCTGTGGCTCTCATGCACATTGCTGGATCAAGATGGGGCTCAGGTAAGTATAGGGGGGGTGAAGAGGAGGCTGCATCTGGAAGGATTATTACCTTAATGCATAGAATGCATTAAGACGAAAAACCTTCTGCCTTTAGAACCAATTTAATGTACAGTACTGTATGAGCTGAAAGTAAGACTGCTTTCATAAAGCTTTGCAGCAAAAACGTGGTAAAAACACATATGCATTTTTAACACATTTTTTTATGCATTTCTGGTGCATTTACTGTGCATTTTCTGGTTCCCTGCACCTGTGAAAAATGGACACATGAATCAGCAGCCAAACATAGCACATGCTTCATTAGTGGCCAAAAGTAATTTTGATCAGAGTTCAACTGTAAATATTCTGATATTTCTGTTTTTACCATTTGACAAATTTTCCCTTACAATCAGTCTCAGGATCATGACAGCAGTTAAAGTGTTACTAAACCCACAGCACTAAAATCAGTCTGTGTATGCAGAAAAGCATGGTTGTTATACTCACTGTGGAACTTAAGGGAATAATCCTCTGCATTGTGTAAAAAATAATGTTTGATCCTGTCTTCTCTGATCTTCCCCTTCTTCTACTGTCCCCAATCCATCTCCAGATAGAACAAAGCCTTGGAGGCAAGCTGCACATGCTCAGTTTGGTGTGTATTCCTAGAGAGTTTTTTTTTTCTTCGGAAAGTGCATGGGATCAGCACAGGAGCAATCAGCACTATCCAGACAGAGGGTCAGGGTTCCTCCAATCTCATAGGACAGTGAGAGGAGAATGGAAACTCCTCCTACAAGCTTTAACCAGTGCTCTGCTGAACACTGATAGAAGTCACAAGACTACTCTAACTGCTGATGAGAAAAGGTATTTAGCAGTTTATATTTACTAAAATATTTGCATTTCCATGTTCTGTGTACTGTGGGAGACCAGGTATAGTGAATGCAGGGTCCTGGGTTTAGTAACACTTTAAGGAAAATGCCTCCAATTAGGACATAGAAAGCAAGAAAAAATTTGGCAAAGACACAAACTCTTCTGTAATCTATCCAAAGTTTTGGTTGCAATTCCACTTTTCATAAAATGTTATTTGTATGAATTAAGTTCACCAAGTACATAGATCCATAACGAAATGTACAATTAGCTAAATTGCAGCTTAGAGTTGCAGATTTGTAAAATAAAAGAAACATATTGTCAGCTACCCTTAGCAGCAGCTGTTCATGGCTGTGTGTTGAACACATGAAAAGCAGACATATTAAGCGCACAGTTGTTATGCTATGGCCTGAATAGTGCAGCATGTGATTTGTGTTATAACCTCATTGTGGAATGTTGACATATATACAGTAAGTAGGATTATATCTTGAACGAGAGTGCTTATAGATTTATAAGAGGATAAAAAATTCAGACTTGGCTCGCATTTTTGCTTCATATGGGAACACTTCTCTCTGCCTACAAATATGTCAGGAATACTTCTCCTAATGGGAAGACGTCTGCTCTGTGGCAATACAGATTAGCTGATTTCAAAGAGCACATAGAGATTAAATAAAAATGTGTGATGAAATGAAAATTGAAAAATAAGTGCACTTTACACAAAGTATCCTACACCACTTCCCTACCCTTGTCTGCTCATCAGAATGTTTTTACAAATCTAAGATGTTCATCTGTGACAAGCTGACAGCTGTGGTCCGTCGTGGTGTTGTTCACTTTTTCTGCAGCACTTCTTTGTTTTGGTCATGCACCAGCATCTCCCATAGAGACTCAAAGATCATTTCTAGTGCCTCTGGAGGCCATCTCCACCAAAGACTATCATGTAAAGCATATCTAAAGCTAAATTATTTTTTTTTAGATAGAGTGTGAAAGGGGTAGAACTTCTGTCAGGTTTTTATTCTTGTCTACATCACCCCTGGAGCGATTCACATTCTATATTAGTCTTACTGACCTTGGTCACCCATACACATGATGAGTGAAATCCAAAATGTTGGGTTATCACTGCAACAGAAATAAAGTGGAAGTTATCCAAGGTTCCAGTAATAACTGTGTAAAGGGGATTTCCCCCTTACTGTGGAAAGATTTCTTCTAACTTTCTGTTTGGTTTACAGGAGGAATATAGCTGTAACAAAAAGACAAGTTGCATAGTTACTTTCTTTCCAGGTGTCGGTTTGGCTGCATCCAATGACTTGATGGGTCCTCTTCACTCTATTCTTTTTTAGGAGTGAGCTATTTCTAAATACTTATCAAAAGACCCATCAAACATTGGTATGGCAGAGGCAGCCATGGTTTCATGTAGTTATAGTTTAGAGGAGATAGATAATGCTGCTCATTACCCTAATTACAATGAGTCTGGCTCCTTTTTTGACCATCACTGCACAAAACCACAGGCCTCTCTGCCATACCAGCTTTGGATGCATTTTTCGCTCTATCACTAAAAAGGTCATCACACCATCCTGATGTCTTCTGAGAACCTAGGACTGGGTTTCCCAAGGCTTTTAAATTGACCTCCAACATCCTGCGTGGACACGGTTTTCTACATGGTAAAGGTTGCGTTTACCATGGCACTTGATCTTTTGCAACCTTGTTATATATTATTCTGTTTTCCAGAACACCATATTCAACGATATCATTGTCACTGCCAAACCATGAGGGATATCCTGCCTTTCCTTATATTTCCTTTTTTTCTGGTGGATGCCTAGCAGTTTTTTCTCCTCTGCTCATATTTAAGGACCACCACACTACAGATAGGAATCTTAAATGCTGCCTTAACGTAATGACAAGGTGTTGTTCTCTGCAGCTTTCTCATGTGAGTGGGTGGAGGCTTGATGCCCTTGCCTCACAGGAAGTTGGTTGAATATCGCTAGGCATTATTCCACCTGGAGAAGGATCAGTGTTGCATCACCGAATCATTGAATCTGTGGGTGACAGTTCCATTCTGTTTTTTTGTGCATTGTAGGACTAGGATTTATGTTTTGATTGTTTTCTGGCAAGTTGAAAAGATTCAGGCTTTCTAACTCTCAAGAGTCCAACAATAACTAATTCCCAATTCAACTCAATTGTTGTACTAAATGTTCCTTTAAAGGATTCTGCAATATATTTGTATTATAGTCTTGTTGGGGGAGGAGACACAAAGTACTGGGAAGTGTCTCCACTAATGTTTCCGAGAGTTCTAAACTGGCAGGCGATTCAACTCTCTGGTGTCCACACAATACTGAAATATTATTTAAACACATTCAATTTATACAAGCAATATAAACTCATATTCTCCATTTTGTTTGTCTTTTATAAGTATTGAAGGATATGTGTATGCACATTTTTCCTCGAGAATTCTTATGAATTTTTCTTCATAGCATTGTTTCTTGATTATCAACCAATATTTTTTTTTCTTTTCCAAGTTCAATGATCAGCACTAAAGTGTATGTCAAGCCAATTTTTTCTTCCTACTTTTCAGTAGAGTGGGGATGAATTAGAACGCCTGTTTCTTACTCTACTCAGGGAAACCATTATTATTTCTATCTGTACTACTGTTGGAGAGTTTCCCTCCCTTCCTGTCTGGTAAAACATCAATAGAATGGAAGGTGAGGGTAAATCTTTCTAACATAGCCCCGGATAGCAGTAAAAACCTGACAGGAGCTCTATACTTCCTAACTGAATTGAAATCTAAGAAAAATGTTTTCTATGGATATACACTTTAAGGCATGTGATGTTTTTCAGAGCTATATATTTCTGGAGTGGATAATTAGTAAAAACTGTAGGTGTAATGGTTTAATATTTGCCCTAAATAGCTAAAGTGCACAACTGTAAAAATATGAAAGAGAATAAAATAAGAGAAGTTGAAACAACTTCAATCTGCACAGAGAAGTAACACTACAGTTAGGTTTACACATTTGTGTCTGCTTTTTTGGGCACTTTTTGGATATGCATTTTTATTTTTGTTTTTGCCTGTTTTGTGTGCTGCCATTAAACTTGTTTGACAGAAGTGCAGCACACAGGTGTGATCAGCCCCATGGAAAGTAAGGAAATCCTCTTGTCATGCATTATTGCGCATTAAATTGCACAGATATGTATATTTTCCTGCACTATAAACTTTATGTAATATAGCTCAAGCACTAAAATCTCATATAAATAGTTATTTTATTAATGTATATTGAAAGTAACTTTTATTTTTTTTAAATCAGTCATTTTCACTAAAATAATATCCGGTGATCCTCCAGCGCTGCCATCACTTTCCCTTCCATGCCTTTCTAACGAGCAGAGTGGTGAACAGCAATGCAGATGAAACATTTCACATGTACTCTATAACTGCATAGTGTGACCTTTTTTTATATATACTGTTTATATATATATATATATATATATATATATATATGTATATATAAATTTACCGAACACTAGAACACATTTTCTATGGCCATCTGCGTGTCACTTCTGTGTTAACAGCTCTATTTATAGGGAGTGTCCAACTGGTATTCTTCCAATATTCCATTTCCAGACAATAGTGGCGAATGCTACAATTGAGACTGGTAATGATATCCATGTAGCCATAAACTGTAGGAGATCTGTCATTAGTTTCTATTACACCAAGAAACCTTTAGGAATTTCCAATCTTGTGTATGGTAATTCTGGTCTTCTTGTTCAAATTCCCAAAGGTGTTGACAGAGTTAAAACATCTGTCTTTTATACTACTAACTGTATCATGGAAATAGGTGTGATTATCTATATGGTGGTCAGAGTTTACAAACAAATTAGGTAGCTTAAAGCTGGCCATACACTCATAGGTTTATTTCATTCAACCTTCAGGCTGATGAAAAACACTTCAAGCTGATCAAAATTTGGCTGGTTCAGCAGAGACAGACCGAATATTGATCTATGTGTGGCCAACTGCCATTGAACAGAAGTCAATCTACAAATCAGTTTCTGCTCAACTGCCCTGTCGAGTAAAATTCAGGTCATTCAGCGCCACAGGCAATGAGCTGCAGCACTGATCTTTGTATTCTGACAGCGGGGAAGTCTCACTGCTGTCAGAATACAATAGCGTACCGGGGAGGATTCCCTTATCAACATTCAACAATGGTTGAATGAATAAATTACCCATGTATGGCCAGATTAACAGATTCTTCCAACCAATGCCATTCAGTGCAGATCACTGAATCTGCAGTACCAGTTATTGTATTCTGAAAGATAGCAGAATACCCAAATAACAGCTGCATCTAATTGGTTCCAGCTGCTGTTCGACCGACAATTTTCTGTTTGATTTTTTATTCAAAAGATGTTGATGGGAGAGTGTTGATGGGGGAAAATTCTTGCTGGTTTGCCTAGAAATTCGCTCAGTGTATGGTCAGCTTAATTTCTGCTGTTTATGACCTATTTTGTCTATACCACATCTAAATTGATGGCAAACTATAGTTCTTTCTTTCTTTTTTAATAACAGTAGACCTTCCTAAAGGATCAGATCACCAAAAATAACATTTCAATTATAGGTGGGCTGCCTGGCTGAGATAGTCACTGACTTATATTTCTTTGGGTCCCCAGAAGCAAGATCAGTGTGCCATAGGTATGGCTCTTCCTAGTCACATGGAGCTTTTGCTCTTTCCATCCTCCTGTAGTCTTTTCACTTCTCCTGTTACATTCTCCATAATATAAAAAAATATATTTAAGTCCAGCAAGCAGATTGGGACCTCCCAGTACGCAAATGCATATGGAATAGTGACAATGCTACCACAGCATTAGGAGCCTGATGTTAGAGATAGCACCCTCACTGGAAGTGCATGAAACAAGGAGATACTGGCAGGACCAACAGATATGTATTTGCACTTTACAACTGATATAACAAAACACAGTTTACAAGGTATATTTAAAGTGGATATAACCCTTACATATACCCAGTGGCATGACTGGCCTCAGGTGATACACAGAGATGAAACAAATCCTCCTACGGAAGTTGTACCTGTTTATTTGCATCACTCTCTTCTCTACATCCATTCAAAGTACTGAATTTATTCAGCTTACATGAGCTTTCAGAAATCAGGGGGCAGGGTGTTGAAGTTACTCTCTGCAGAACTTAGTGGGGGAGAGCTGACAGCTGATTGGGGGAAGGGACAACCCCCACTCCCCCCATACAGCTCACAGGAACAGTGCTGAGGCTTTCAATCTGCTGGAGCTGCCTACCCATAAACATTTTTCTCTTGGTGTCAGGAAAACCTGTCAGAAATGACTCATAGGAACTGTGGCGCAAAAAAATGCCAGCAGGTGTTTTGGACTGATAAGTAAATATCCGATATGTTTGGTAGTAGTAAAAGGCAGTTTGTTCGTGAAGAGTGAATATGTTTGTTCTGAATTGTTTGAGTTGTACAAATTCACGCCAAATCTGACTGAACTGCTGCTCATGCACGGGAGTGACATCATCCCTGCCCAGCCATTGACATCGGCTGGCAATCAGGACCAGAGCTAAGAAGAGTATTGTTCCACTTTAAGAACTATGGAAGTCCTGGCAGTGATGTTTGACTCCCACAGGGCCCTGATCCCAACGTCATGGAGTCTGTCTGGGATTACATGAAGAGACAGAATGGATTTGAGGCAGCCTACATCCACAGAAGATCTGTGGTTAGTTCTCTAAGACCTTTAGAGCAACCCACCTGACAAGTTCCTTCAAAAACTGTGTGCAAGTGTACCTAGAGGAATGGAAGAACTTATGCTGTTTTGCAGGCAAAGGCTGGTAACATCAAATATTGATTTGATTTGGATTTCTCCACTTCTGTTTTCGAAAGCATTCTTAATTTACATTTTTCACACTTGCCTAAGACTTTTGCACCATAATGTATGTTCCTTGCTAAAAAAACATTATTTTTTTATGAAGGTTTTATGGATAAAGTTCTACTTTAAATACTCCGGTACCACACAAATACAAATATTAAAAATGAATCTTTTTTAATGCAAATAGGAAAGAATATATATGGCACTATGGTAATAATGTAATATATATTTTAGATCTTGTTCACATGTTGTCCTGAAGTGAATGCTTGAAATGTGTTGAGCTTGCATGTGAAATATTCTATATGATTTATATCAACTCATGTATAAGACATATGTGAGCCTTGTTGAAATAGATGGACATGGTTTTACATGAGGTTTTTATTCTTTGTATAATAAAATATTGATTTTTTAATGTATTATCATATGTATTTGTGTGGTACCAGAGGTATTTAATATGCCTTTAAAAGTAATTGGCTACACAATTTTTGGATCTGTCTATGTAATATAGCAGGTGTACTGAATTAAAAGACAGAGGTCTAGTTGGTAACATTTTCTTTCTGCAGAGGTCCGAATCTTATTTTTCTTCTATGACTCCTTCACATCACAGCCCCTTTTTCATTAGTGTCCTCAGTCCCCCCTTTTCCATCACAGCCCCCCTTACATCACAGCCCCCTTTTACATCACAGTCCCCAACATTACAGCCCCACTTACATCACAGCGCCCTTTGCAATCACCCCCCCCCACATCACTGTCCTTCCTTACATCACAGTCCCCTTTGCAATCACAGCCCCCCACATCACAGCTCCCTCCTCCTGACATCACAGCCCCCTTTCAATCACAGCCCTCCTCCTCATATCACAGACCCTTTATATCACAGCTCCCTCCTCTCACATCACAGCCCCCCTCTCACATCACAGCACCCCCATATCACAGCTCCCTCTCACATCACAACCCTCCATATCACAGCTTTCTCCTCTCATATCACAACCCACCCATCTCAAAGCTTCCTCTTTCACATCACAGCCCCCCATATCACAGCTTCCTCTTCTCACATCACAACCCCCCATATTACAGCTCCCCTCTCACATCACAGCCTGCCCATCTCACAGCTCCCTCTCTCACATCACAGTCCCCCCCCCCCCCATATCACACCTCCCCTTCTCACATTGCAGCCCCCCCATATCATAATGTCCCCTCTCACGTTACAGCCCCCCCATATCACATCACAACCCCCCTCACATCACAGCCCCCCATATCACACCTCTCCCTTCTCACATTACAGAACCCCATATCTAATCACAGCCTCCCATATCACAGCTCCCCTCATATCACATTACAGCCCCCTATATCACAGCCCTCCCATATCACAGCTTCTCCCTCTCACATCATAGCTACCCCAGTATCACAGCTTCCCCCTCTCACATCACAGCCCTCCATATCACAGCCTCCCTTCTCACAGCCCCCCTAGAGACCCCCTTATCACAGCCCCCCTCTCACGGCCCCCGCATATCACAGCTCCCCCTTCCAAGTAATACCTTAACTGGGGAGGGAAGAATGGTAGTGTGGACTCTTCTTCTCTATGTACTGAACTGCCTCCACTACTGTTGAAGTTACAGCATTGTAGAGGGCAGGAGGAATGGCAGGGTGGATGTACAGCAGCTGCAGTGACAGCAGGTGAGGACATTCAGAAGAGGAGTCCACCCTGCCATTCCTCCTACCCTCTACAATGCTGTGATTTCAACAGCTGCAGTGATGGGAAGAGAAGAGTCCACTCAGGCTGCTAAGTGGTGCAGCTGCGGTCCAAACAGGCCTATAACCCAGTCCGTGTCCGGACTGCAGTCCGCCATTTAGTGACACCTGCTATATAGGATTTGGGAGTATACATTGATATAGACCTCCCTCCTTTGTTCACATATGTATCCCTACAAGGGAAAATCGGGGATTTCAAGCTACGAGGAAACTTTGACCTAGTGACTCTTTCATGATAAAGACAGATTTTTGTGGACTAGGGAAAGTGTATAAAGTAAAGTGTACCAGAGTGCCACAGTTATTGGAGAACCTTATGAAAGGTTTGTGTTTCTAAAGACATGATTTATTGTAACACACCTCCACATCTTCCAGCATTGGGTTTCTTTGCTGCTCTTGGCATTCAGCCACATGTCTTCTCAGACCTGCAAAAGAAGTTCATGACATGCTCGTAGATATATATATATATATATATATATATATTGCCCAGCATGTGTTGCTAACTGTGTTTTCTGCTCTAATCAGCTTCTGTATGGTAAAGTATCTCTACTCAGAGCCACCAGCCCAACGTATTTCAATGGTAATTGGAGTAAATATCCTTGGCCATCCAGCCCAGTCTTTCGAGCTGTACTAACCAGATTTGTAGGCTATTGGACAACCCATCGTATGCCTGCTTCCACTTTAGTCGGATGTAATCAGAAAACTTTATGGCATTGATTTGACAATAGAAACAAAAGAGTTGATAAAAAAATATTCCCTGAAAATAAAATTACTGTTGGTAATATTAGCCTTTATTTTTAAAGAGCCAACATGTAGTGCTGCCTGATCCATGGGTGTCTTACAACCATAGCCCCTATAGAGAGGTATCCGGCTCCCCTCTAAATATTATAAGCAGCGATGTTGAATTTCACAGAACTTCACATGCAAATGTTATTTAGTATTGCGATGGATCTTGCATTCATAGAACACATAGATTCACTTGACAATCAGTACAGTAAATATTCACTCAAAATATTCCACCTAAGATCGCATAGGATTTGTGTATCATTTTCAGCTGATACTCACTTTCTTTATTATACAGGCAGCTGATGGGTGTACAGTAGAGGTTATTCTCTTATTTCAGGTAGACTTTTGGGTGAATGCTTGAGCAAATCTTATTTGAAAATGGGAATGCAAAATCTTGGGCAAACACAATGATAAAGATACCCATAACAATGTAAATGTAGCACGTTAACTGTGCCATTTACATATTTTGCATTTAGACTGAAACATGAGATGACAGACAATGTCAACCCCATCCCACCCTTTAAAGCGGAGCTCCACCCAAAAGGGGAAGTTCCGCTTTAAAGCTTTGTTCCCCACTCCCCATTAAGGATTGGCACCTTTGGGGGGAGCGGGGGGGTACCCGAATTTGACAGGTGCTCGCTCCCACTTCCACTGTGATCGCCTAGGCGATCAGAAGCGGAAGTTGTTCCACCCCCCTTGTAGTTTTCTGGGACACATGACAGGTCCCAGAAAACTACGGGGCCATTCACAAAGTGCAACACTTCTCACGCATGCACAGTGGGCACTCTGCTGTGAAGCTGCAAGCTGTCACAGCCAAGTGCCCACACTAAAGATGCCAACACCAGGTAGAGAAGATGGCCCATGAAACCAGCCACGGGGAGAGAACCGCTGGACCAAGGGACAGGTAAGTGTCTGTATTTTAAAAGTCAGCAGCTACAGTTTTTGTAGCTGCTGACTTTTTTTTTTTGTTTAGCTGGAACCCCACTTTAATAATGGTAGTATATCAGACACAGATACAGGTTTATCTACTGCCTTCTTTCTAGTCTACAATGTACAACAGCCTTCTTCACGTATATTTATACTGGAAGGGGAGGATGGACAACACAGAACTATGTGACAAAGCATTACAACCATGTACATGAGATCTTATCAGAAGACTGTTGAATATTGCTGCAAGGGATTCAGAAAAGAATGTTTGACCTTAACGATATGGAAGTTTAATGGAAAAGACCAATGTTGAACTCCAGGCAGATATAAATGACACAAATAATTGCAGCTGTATAGCATTTACAGCCTCATTATATGTATTTTTTGAAATGCAAGCAATGTAACTGAATTTGACCTAGTATCCTCAACCCATGTTCAGCAGGGCTGGAGTGTGAGATGAAGCAACAAGGAGCCCATCAGTTCTTAGGTTGACAAGAAGCATGCTTGTAGGAGGAGAGTGCAAAGTGACAGAGAAATGGGCTGTATACTGTGCTGCTTTTGCTTTTACTGTCCATTCACATGCTGGGGTTGGTCTAGTAAGGACTGAGCTTAGAGGAAGTTGATTGAACAACGATGGTCATCAGACTGAGTACAACTAGTGGCAAAAAATTACTCTGGGGGAAATCAGATTTAAAGTAGATATTGCAGCAAACGTTTGCTTTGTTATTAATCTTTTAACTCCTTCATGACCAGGGCTATTCAGCACAGTGCTAATTTAACCGACAATTTCACAGTCCTGCAACACTGTACCCAAATTAAATTTATATAATTTTTTCACACAAATAGAACTTTTTTTTTTGTGATATTTGATCATCCCTGAGTTTTTTTAATTTTTAATATATAAAAGAAAAAAGGCCCAAAATTTTGAAAACCCCCCCAATGATTTCGACTTTCTGTTATAAAACATATCCAATAAAAAAAATCTAATTTCGTCATAGATTTAGGCCAAAATACATTCTGCTACATGTCTTTGGTAGAAAAAAAATCGCAATAAGTGTTGCGTCTACAAACTATGGTATGTATACTGGAATTACGCAACTATAGATGCTATACTGTAATGGCAATGATCAGCAACGTATAGTGGGACTGTGATAGGGTTGCGGGAAATCTGGCACTAACAGACACTGGCTGGGAGGGTCAATAATTGATACTGACATTGCTAGTTACACTAATACAATTACCAGTGATAATACTATACACTGACACTGTGCTAAAGACACTGGCTGGAAAGTGGTTAACATCTAGGGGCAATCAAGGGGTTAACTGGTTGCTTAACCAGTGTAATGTGTACTGCTTTTACTTATTAATCTGGCTATTTTTTTTCTCTCTGCTTTTCATGTGGGAAGAAACAGCCAAATCGCTGTTCCTATGTACACAGAGTTCTGTGTGTTTTTAAACACAGAACTCAGTGTGTGATTGGAGACAGCCGATCAGCAGGTTTCAGCCAAACTCTTTGACAGAAATCTGCTGCTAAACTTGTGCTGTTTCCAATCACAGCAGGGGACGTGCATGTACCCGCAAACCAGGGAGAGGGGTGGTCACATACATATACATGTTTGTACCTGTACCCGCTGCCCGTATCTTTGGTTGGAGTTCTCTTTTACAAGTTCTCAGGTCACTCAGTAAAAAATAAACCAGAAAAAGCTAAGAGAGATTGAACCACAGCAAACATATACAGTATGGGAACAAAACGTATATCATGATTATAGGCAAAAAATAGCCTTTATATTAAAAAAAACACATCTAGTTAGAAGAAAATTAATTTTCCATTCCTTCTAGAAAGACACCATAAGGGAAAAAATTAAACAGACAAAAGTTGTTCCCACAATAAAAAAGGAAAGAAAACAACCAATTCTGAAGTCATCTCACATCACAACTACAGTATCTTTCATTTCCGATTATTTTACTGAAGAAATGAGAAGGCACAGATAACAGGTCCATATTCCTTATTCACCCAGATTAGAACAGTGTGTGGCATTCTGTGAACATCTTACAACTGCATAGCTAAGTAATTACAGATTTTCAACAACTCCCCCATGAGTGAATCACACATGTTTTTTCATCCCAAATTCAGCTTGGAATGTGTATTTACAGCAGCCTAGGGAAAGAATGACAAAGCTCCATTGACAGTACAAGACAGCAGCCATGTAACGTTGGTCATTCCAGTATCCCAAGGCTGGAGCCTATTATGATTTTGTATACTGCTCCTTGTTTAGAACTTAATGTTCTTTTCACTGTAAATTAGTATGTACTTCATTTTAGCATTATCAAAGAAAGGATTGTACATTTTATGTCAGGCGTGTTAATTTCTCTCCTTCATAATGGTGTTCCTTTCCACAATCCCTAACAACATCCCAAAACACAGAATTGTTTGCATACTTCATGTCCTGTCAGAAATAGGCTAGAATTACTTTTTCACACACATAAAATTGAAGGGAAAGTCATCTGAAGATGTCATACCAGCTAAAAGGAAAAGCATCCCTGTTATTCACCAGATAGATTTAAAGGAGATTCCATTTTGGTCCATAGATTTGCCCATCCACCTTTTAAACTGGCAGATTTTTAAATGATAAGGATTCTTACCTCTTCGAGCTCTAAATAGTAAAAAGACAAGAATGCCAAATTGCCGTGGTTTTTGCAGAAGTTAGGTTTTCATTCTGTCACTTATACTGAAAAAGACCTCCTGCTTTGGATATTTTTGGTGATAGTTGGGAAGTTTCAGGCTGGCTGTCACTTACCTGCTTCTTGAGGACCTAGACAATTGCGAACACATTTTATTTATCTTTATTTATTACAGGCAATTTACGCAGCATTTTACATACTGTGAATTCCCATCAGTGCCTGCCCTCAAGGAGCTTAGGATCTAAGGTCAATATCTCACTTGCATTCAAACTAGCACTAATTTAGACTGCAGCCTATTAACCTATCAGTATGTCTTTGAAGTGTTGGAGGAAACTGGTGTACATGGTGGAAACCCACACAAGAACAAGGAGAACATGCTGCCCCAACCCATACATTTCATTATTCATGTCACTTTCAGGTTTGTGAACTCTGACTATTAAAGTGGTTCTAAGGTCAAGATATTTTTTACCTTAATGCATTCCTTGCATTAGGGTAAAAAATGTCCCACTGCTTGTTCCTTCCATCCACCCCTCCCTAAACACTTACCTGAGTTCTATCTCAAGCCAGCACCATGCATGTCTGCAGCAGCACTGCTTTCTCTTCTTCTCCTCACAAGACTCATTGAGGGCAATTGGTTCCTGCTGCTGTCAGTGAAACCATTTGAGGAGGGAGGGGGGTTGGTTGTATGGACACACATAAGGGGTTGGTTGCATACACACACACAGTCCTGCTCAAGAGTGCCCCCCCCCCAGCACACAGCTAGCTGAGCAGGCACTCACAAAAGATGTGGAGTGGGCAGTGCTATCGGTGGACCCCAGAAAAGGAGTTAAGCTCTCAGTCTGTGCAATACCATTGCACAGAACAGGTAAGTATGTTTATTATTTTAAGAAAAAAAAGCTTTTAGAACGGGCTGGGCTTCATGGTTGAGTTGAACATTAGTTTGAATCAAACATGGGCTGTTTGTGTGATCAGTGAACACACCAATGGTACAGTAAGTGCCCTACAATGCACTGCACCCTGACAGTTCATTGTGATTGGCCAAAGCAATGCACTTGACCACAGGTCAGGTGCAATGCTTTGGACAATAACAGTGGATGATGGCGTCACAAGGGGGCAGGGGTGGCCTCTCCCCCTTATGACATCATCACACTATTTAAGAACTGTCATCCAGGCGCAGCTGTCAGACGGCAGGAGCCAGCAGTGAGAGCAGAGCAGTTTTCTTTTTCTTTTTTGGGTCGGTGGTGGCATTGGGCACCGTGATTGATGTTAGATCTACTTTGGGGGACATTTTTTAATTTTGTTTTTAATAAAGGACTTGTCAAAGATTGTCTCCTGTCATTTTTACATTTTTCTTGTTGTGAATGGGTAGCAGTACCATGTACCCCATACTTATTCACATGGGGGGGCCGGGATCGGGGGGCCCCATTGTTGAAGGGACATCCAGATTCCAATAAGCCCCCCTCTTGCAAACCCCCACAACCACCAGCCAATCTAGTTGGGAAGAGGCCCTTGTGCCCATCAACATGGGGACAAGGTGCTCTTGGAGGGGAGACCCCCCTTCCCCAAAACACTCCCCCATGTTGAGGGCATGTGACCTGGTGTGGTTTAGGAAGGGGGGCACTTGGTCACCCCCCCCCCTTTCCTGACTGTTGGGCTGCATGCTTGGATAAGGGTCTGGTATGGATTTTGGGGGGACGAAAAAAAATGGTATGGGGGTTCCCCTCAAAATCTATACCAGACAGACCTGAAGGGCTTGATATGAGTGAGGGGTGACCCCACGCTGTTTTTTTTTGTTTTTTTTTAATTGCCGGGCACTGCTTGCAATACTTTTTACATTCAGCTATCAGCGGGAAATCTCGCGGACAGCTGAAATATTAAAGAATGCTTTCACTAATAAAATACTGCATGACTTAATAAAATAACTCATGCGGTATTTTAGTAGCTGTGCAGTATCCTACCACATGCTCAGTTGTGGTAAGATACCGCTTAGTGAATTGTCCCTGTTCAAAGTTAATGGTCAAACTTTAGGAAGGTTTGAATATTCGACCATGAACCGAACAGGGGGGTGTTCAGCCCATCACTATTTAGAGCTGCTTTAATTCATTTTTGGTGGGCAAGCTGGTGAAATATGTTGTAGAAATCATGCATGAGGCAGTGCATTGCTGTAAACTGCTTTTTTTCTGTGATAAATTTCTACAATATTAACAATGTTTAAGTATCCACTTGTATTGACTTCTTCCAATCCTTGGGTACTGTGGTTGGACTCTGCCTACATTTAACATAGTCCGCAGGATAACGAAACCATCATCCCTAGTGGTGGTTGTTGTAATTGGGACGGCCATGGTGTATTATGAAGCTGCACTGGTGGCACAAATATTTTGCTATCAGACTGGACAGAATGTCTGAAGAGCTCTTCATGTACTGTATGTTCGAAATCCCTGTGGCATACCTTCCTAATTTATCTATCTATTCCCTGGAAGGTGGAGCCTATCAGGCAGTGTTAGTCCTGCCTGAGTCTTGGTAGTTTTGGTGACACTACCTCTCTGGGGAAACTTCACATAAGATTTTTTACATGGGACCAAGAAAGGGAGACTATTCCTCAAAATAATATGACTGTAGAGGAGCTTTGAAACCACCTTGATCCTAATCAGGTGATCTGTAACCAATTAATTTCCCAGATCTGATCAAGGTAGCTGAAGCAAGCCTTGAAGGACCAAAAGAAAACAGAAAAAGCAATAAAATTTCCATGCATCTTCCAGGAGGCTACAGAAGAGGATCAAGAGGATGAAAGAGCTTGAGTGAGAGCTGCCCAAAAACTTGAAAAATCTGCAACAACAGATTATGAAACAGTTTCTTCTCCCATCTCTGCATTAGATGAAGCTATCAAACAACTGAAAGAGTCAATGACTGCCATTAGGTAGGAGGTGACAGCTGTTAAACAGGAAGTTACCCAGATGTCACATAGGAAATGTTCTCATTGGAGGAGCTGCAGCGGGTTTTGGAGATGTTGGCATTGTGGCCAACCTGACCAGTTTGCTAGGAACTGTAGGAAAGAGAGGCCTAAACCTCAAAAATGTCCACCCCTCAAATGAAAGAATAGTGGAGTAGGGGGACAAACTGCAGGAAGTACTTTGTGCAGTCCATATCTTGGAGTTAAGGTGACCACTTAATTTCTGGAACAGACAGCAGTCATGAATGTTACAGTGCTATTGATGTAAACTGCTTTTTTTATTGATAATTCAATTTCTACAATATAAACAATGTTTAAGTTGCCACGTGTATTGACTCCACCCAATTCTTGAGTACACTGGGTAGGATCTGACTACACAAAACCATCTCTTATAATTAACAGTAAAACTTTGCTGCATATACTGTGAAAAGTACCAACAGTTTATTAATCTAACATTTTGTTCTCAGATTTGGCTATAGCTTCATGTCTATGGGCAGAAACACATGCTACTGGACTGTTCCTTAATATGAGGACTGTAGAGGTAGACAATGCCTTACCTGCTCTGCATCCACAGTAAGAGATGTATGCCCAGCTTGACCACCGGTTTATTAATGGACAAGCTAGAGGGTAGATGTGCTGTGCCTTCAAATCCAACTGTCCTCTTATTAGTCTGGCTGGCTTTTAGTTTCTCATAGACATTATTGTCTTCAGAAATTATGTTTCAGCATGTACAAAGCCAAGATGCCTAGGAGCAAAATCAGACCTTAGTCAACATACCTAGCTAAAAGATTTTGCTGGTAGATATCTATCATTTAGGTTGGATTTCGCCAGTATATGATATGTGTCCAAAAAGGGAAGAGTTGAGTATCATCAATTATATATGCATGCTTATTTGATGTAAGCAGGAATGTCTATGAAATAATAGGTAAGAAAAACAAGAATTATTGACTTTCTAATGTCTATGGCAGTGTTTCACAACCTTATTTCAGTCAAGGCACCCTTTAAAATTATGGACATTCCTGAGGCACCCTTTAAAATTATAGACAGTCTTGAGGCACCCCATTCTAAAATGTGTACAATTATTATAATAATTTTATATATACAGTGGGGATCAAAAGTTTGGGCACCCCAGCTAAAAATTTGTATTAATGTGCATAAAGAAGCCAAGGAAAGATGGAAAAATCTCCAAAAGGCATCAAATTACAGATTAGACATTCTTATAATATGTCAACAAAAGTTAGATTTTATTTCCATCATTTACACTTTCAAAATAACAGAAAACAAAAAAATGGCGTCTGCAAAAGTTTGGGCACCCTGCAGAATTTATAGCATGCACTGCCCCCTTTGCAAAGCTGAGACCTGCCAGTGTCATGGATTGTTCTCAATCATCGTGTGGGAAGACCAGGTGATGTCAATCTCAAAGGTTTTAAATGCCCAGACTCATCTGACCTTGCCCCAACAATCAGCACCATGGGTTCTTCTAAGCAGTTGTCTAGAAAACTGAAACTGAAAATAGTTGACGCTCACAAAGCTGGAGAAGGCTATAAGAAGATATTTTGGAAACAAGTTCTGTGGACTGATGAGGTTAAAATTGAACTTTTTGGCCGGAATGAGCAAAGGTACGTTTGAAGAAGAAGGGGCGCCGAATTTAATGAAAAGAACCTCTGTCCAACTGTTAAGCATGGGGTTGGATCAATCATGCTTTGGGGTTGTGTTGCAGCCAGTGGCACAGGGAACATCTCACGAGTAGAAGGAAAAATGGATTCAATAAAATTTCAGCAAATTTTGGATGGTAACTTGATGCCATCTGTGAAAAGCTGAAGTTAAAGAGAAGATAGCTTCTACAAATGGATAATGATCCTAAACACACCTCGAAATCCACGGGGGATTACATCAAGAGGCGTAAACTGAAGGTTTTGCCATGACCTTCACAATCTCCTGACCTCAACATAATTGAAAATCTATGGAAAGACCTTAAAAGAGCAGTGCGTGACAGATAGCCCAGAAATCTCAAAGAACTGGAAGACTTTTGTAAGGAAGAATGGGCAAAGACACCTCAAACAAGAATTGAAAGACTCTTGGCTGGCTACAAAAAGCGTTTACAAGCTGTGATACTTGCCAAAGGGGGCAGTACAAGATATTAACTCTGCAGGGTGCCCAAACTTTTGCAGACGCCATTTTTTTGTTTTCTGTTATTTTGAAAGTGTAAATGATGGAAATAAAATCTAACTTTTGTTGACATATTATAAGAATGTCTAATCTGTAATTTGATGCCTTTTGGAGATTTTTCCATCTTTCCTTGGCTTCTTTATGCACATTAATACAAATTTTTAGCTGGGGTGCCCAAACTTTCGATCCCCACTGTAACAGCAACATCCACACGTGTAGGACACCCAACATTAGAGGAGATGTATTAGCAAATACACTTATGCACACTGGTACTGACTAGTAATCCAATGTTTCTCTTCTCCCACAGTTTTTCTCCATCACTAAGCTAATGTGACCCCAGCAAAGATGGAAAGGGGCAGGGGAGGGTCAAACTAGGTTGCTGTGCATGCAGGTGACATCCTTCTTGTCAACTGATGATGTCATTGGTTGTCAGGATGCTGGCGGCTAGAAGGTCGTAATGGTGCACATGAAAACCTGTGACTTTGTGTAAGTCACAATTTTTGGACAATTTTTAGACATTTTTCCATGGCACCCCTGAAGAAACCTTAAGGCACCCTGGTTGAAAAAGTCTGGTCTATGGCATTCTATTTAGGTATAAGTAAAAGGGAAAAGAAAAGCAATGGCTGCATGTGGGTACAAGCCCATAATCCTGCTGATCCTCCATACTGCTCATCCACATGATAATATTGTGTAATAGTCATTTTTTCACCAATGTGCATACAAACACCGCCGCCATAGTATCTGTCAAACCAACCGTCAGATGGAACTGTTATTTGTATATCTCTGCATTTGGTAGAACATATAGATGTATTTTTCCTGCCTTGTTGAATATATGATTAAATCATCTATATTTAATGCTTAGAATGTGACAACAAAAAAGGAAGCATTTTGTTGGCACTAAACCTTATAATTACTGAATGATATGTCCCTTTCATACATAAGGGAGTGTGATCTACCATTTCCTGACATTGTTACAAAGCATGCAGTTGTGTAATATATTAGATAAATAATCATTTAGAAGTAATTGCCATCTGTAAGTAACCTTTAAAGTATATTTAACCCAAAAACAAAAAAAATTATATATTGCAGTTTACCAGTTCTTCCTTAAATGTGGTGGTTTTGTATGTTTCCTTTTTTCAAGATAAGTACATTTTCTGCAAGTACAGAAAAAATACCTGTTGAAGTCTCAAACAATGTTATTAGCTTTGCCAGCTATTTTCTGTAAATTATACAACCCCTCCTCCCTAGGTAAGGGTGCATTCATACCTGCGAATGCAACTGCACTTCACAGAACCCGCAGGGGTTTTCGTAATTAGCTGTGGGAGGCAGCCCCGATGGCTACTCACATGTAACATCATCGGGTGACCCCCGGAAGTGGAGCTGTCATTCCATGTGTGCAATGGGACTGGAGCGGTCAGATGTTGGTGTGCGGCTTCTTTTCTTTTTTTGGGGCCTTGGTTCATCATAACTAACGTGGACCTACATCACTAGATAACATGATTTATGGTGACATTTTCTTTGTCAAAACTGTGCTGTGTTTTTATATACATTTGACTTTTTTCATGAATAAGTAGGGTAAGTACCCCTTACTCATTCACATGGGGGGGTGGGATCAGACCCCCAAAACCACCAGGCTAGTGTTGTGGGCAAGAGGCCCTTGTCCTCATCAACATGGGAACAAGGTTCTTTGCCTGGCAGAGTCCCCTATGACAAGTTGCCCCCCCATTCTGAGGGCATGTGGCTTGTTATGGCTTAGAGAGGGGGCCACAAACTCATCCCCCCTTTTCTGGCCTGCCAGGCCGCATGCTTATATAAAGGTCTGGTATTTGGAGGGGTACCATACCAGACCTAAGGGCAGGTACCGACTCCTTAACAACCAATCACTCATCCCTGCTGGCTGAATGGAGAGATAATTCCCCAGCACTTTACATCCTTTTATGTCTGTTCAGGTTCATTTAAACAGAACAGGACAGAGACCTTTAACAGTTTAACAAAATGCACCTAAATGGAAACGGATGTAAATAGATGCTTATATGCTTTAATCTGTAAACCCGTAAAATGCATTGTTGTCCATTTTTCATCCAAAAACAGATGGATGAAAAACATACAGATGGAGCGTTATTTGACTGCAGCAGAGTAAAATCAGGTCCTCTGTTCTGTGATTTGTAGCAGATCTGTATAAATCCCAGGTAAAACAGATTCCTTTGTTTCATATGTGTTTTTAGCTGTTGGCCGGGAGTTCAGTTTTAACTTTTATAGTAGTAAAATTGTAATGGGGGACCTTCACATAGGGGCCTGCCCAAAGCAGCTTCAAATCTAAGCATACAAAAGTTAGTAAATCAAATATACTACATAATTCAAAGGTTGACTAAACTATTATGAAGTCAGCAGTTGGTTTGTGAGCAGGATAAATGTAGGTTCATGTGAACTGATTTATGTGATATCCCAGTACTGCCTATATACTGACGTTACTATTAGATATTCGATATTTCAAAAAATAACAAAATAAATGTCACCACTATCCCCAGAGTGTTTTGATTCTGTAAACTCCATGGCTCAGCTGTGGTATAAGAAACAAGAAAAACGTGTAAAAGCTGCTGAAATGGAAGCTGTCCAAGTGACTTCATGTGGTTGGAAGAGGAAAGTGGGATAATAAAGCTCTTTATAAAACTTTGAGAAACCGCCCTTCTGCAGATGTGAGATGGGTCCAAATAAGACAAAACTCCCTTTGCTCTAAATCTCTGTCTCCTCTAGTGACATGAGGCCAATAAAACCGAGCCTTTGGTCATAGTTATGCTATGTTTCACTGCGCTCTAAACTCTGTCTCCAGGATAATCAAGTTGCGTAAGTGTAGTGATCCCTGCACACAGTAATGCAGTCCACACCTTATCCATTATTGCGTACATGACATCATTTTACTGAATCCCAAATCCATAAGATTAACAGTTCCTACTATGCCTGATTTCTAGCAACAATAAATCATACAACTACAAAATATTCCCTGTTTAAACAATATTTCAGTGCTATGGAACATTGTATGTTTAAATAATTAGAATGAGTTTACCTAGAGTATTTTGGCATAAGTTCAACCATTATTGAATTGAATGTTTCACAGTGACTGCTGGTATGTGGCGTAAGGGGCAAGTGAAGACCCATGGAAATTGATATTAGAATGCATGAAGTGCACAACTTAAAGTCACTGTTTCTCCATTCAGCCAAATAAAACTTTGTGGCCTGCTCCTGCATCTTCTTTTTTCTACTTGCAATCCAGTAAATATTTATAAGGAAGTGTTTGATTCCCATGTGATAACAAAAGTAGACCAGAGGTACTAGAAATTAAAGCCCAACTTAGGGTTTATTCCCCCCCCAACTCACACACACTCACTCACTCCCAAATGTAACCCCTTCCTCTCCAGGGGCCTCCAGTTTACTTGCATTATTTTGAAGGCTTTAGGCCAGTAATGGAACTGGCTGTGTCCCTTTCTCTTTGGTCTTCTCCCAGCAGTGACCAGTCCTCAACAATGTAAAGAGCATCTCTGATGGGATGACACGAATGCACACTCTCTGCATTATTACCCAGTAAATAAATGGAATGGAACAGCCAATGACACTCTCTGTTTGTGGTAGAGCCTCTAGTCTTCTGAGTTGAGTAATGCTGGGTATCTCTTAATTTGGAAAACTGTAGACAACCTATGGAGAAAAATAGATACTGTGGGGGACAACTCCCAATTGAAGGTGTGTATTGTAGCTTGAACTACTTTTTTGTTTTAAGAACTTTACGGGGCTCTATTTTAAACAGTTTTCTCAAAGCTGGGCTTTTAAGGAAACCTGAAACCGGCAGTCAGAAATCTTGATTTGCACGCTTGCTCCAGGTCTATAAATTAAGAATTGAGGGGTGAGGGTCAGCATGATAATGCATTTTTTGGAATAAAGGTTTAGCAGTTGCACATTCTGTGTTCCTCTTAAAGTGTTACTAAACCCACAACAGTAAAATCAGTCTGTAAATGCAGTAAGGCATGCTTGTTTAACTCACTGTGGAACCTAAAGGGTTAATCCTCCACATAAAAAAGGCTGTTTGATCCTGTTTTCTCTGATACTCCCCTTCTACTGTCCCCAATTCATCTGCTGATAGTACAGAGCTCTAGGAGTCACTCTGCACATGCTCACTTTAGTGTGTATTGCTAGAGAGTTTTTCTTTCTTTGGGAGGGTACATGTGATCAGCACAGGGCCAATCAGCACTGTCCAGACAGATGGTCAGGGGTTATGAAGCCTCATAGGACACTCAGAGCAGAATGAAAACTCCTCCCACAAGCTTTACCCAATGCTCAACCAGACACTGATAGATGCCAAAAGGCTGCTATATACTGCTGGTGAGAAAAGGTGTTTAGCGGTTTATATTTACTAAAATAATTGCATTTCCATGTTCTGTGTACTGTGGGAGACAAGATAAAGGGAATGCAGGGCCCTGGGTTTAGTAACACCTTAAGCCAGAATTATATTAGATCTCTCCATCACACCCTCAGTCTGAGTGGAGTTGTTTTTTAAAACAAATATTTGTTAAAGCACACAACCAATTATTATAATTAGGTAGAAAAGCAAGATTTATATCATTTAAAGATCACAACCTATGGAACCTCAATAGGACTGACAGAAAGTACTTGTTTGTAGGAACACACTGTCAGTATAGCTCCATCTGCTTTGCATTAGAGTTTAGGCATATTTGTAGTGAGTCACTTTAGAAATTCCACCTTTGGGAAGCCCAGGATATACAGGGGTTGATTTACTAAAGGCAAATAAGCTACTCACTTTGTAACGGAATGAATGAGTTGAAGGTCTGCTTAGTTCCATCACTCAGTCATGTGCAGGAAATAATACTTTTTTTTTCCTTGTACGCAGTTGGATATTCTTTGCAAAGTAAATTTTCACCACGTTCACTGAGCTAAGTGAATATTCCCTTGCAAAGTGAAATCCCCGGCATTTCTCTGGGCAAGTTTCCTGATGGTGACAACAGTAGACCATGCTTGCATAACATGTGTTGAAATGACCAATTATGTTCTCAATCAGAACCAGATGTGACAAGGGAACACAACTGTGAGGCAATAAATACTAACAGCACGTGCCTGAGATTTTAAAATATTGAAAATGGCGATAACATCTTAAAGATTATACAGTATGTGATTGTGTTTACATATACTTTGAGCTATGTTCACATGGGAGCTTAATGGTTGGTCCACATGGTGAACATTCTCTCATTCTTTTACAAGAGGACCTGGTTTGGGTAGTCATTGAAATTAGTAGAATAAGAGGGCTCTTGGGTCGCTGTAAAACAATTCCTGGTGAATGAGGAAATTTTCGACCTTTCATACTTTCTGATTGCAGAGCATTTGGCAGGTTTTATAAAACATATGCTGTTCTGCCTCTCTAATCTAAGAACTGCAAGTCTGAGCTCTATACCTGATCTAGTTGAAACAAGATAGGTGTAACTTATAGTCTAAGTAGAATTAGTACACAGTGACTTGATCCAAACCTGACATCTTGGAGATCATAGAACACTTTAATACAAAACTTGTGCAGATCTTCACAGATGACCATCAGATAGGTACAAAAATCATAGTATGTCTAGCACCAGCAATGACGTGCTCAAAAGAGAACTAGAGACACACTGAAAAACAGCGTGGAACTAGCTAGACAGTGCATTAGTGATGGGCCGAACACCCCCCTGTTCGGTTTGCAGTCGAACATAACGAAAGTTCGAACGCAAACTTCAAACAGAGAGGACAATTCCCTAAGTGGTATCTTAACACATCTGAGTATGATACCACACAGCTACTAAAAACAGCCTTTATTGTTTAAGCTGTCATCGGGGGTTCACAGCTGAATGTAAAGAGAAGTGGCGGCATTGCCCGGAAATTAAAAAATGTCTTTAGAAAACGCGTGGCCCCTCCACCAACACCAAACCATTCGAGCCTGGTATGAATTTTGAGGGGAACCCCCATGCCGAATTTAAAAAAAAATGGTGTGGTGGTCCCCCCAAAATCTATACCAGACCCTTATACGAGCATGCAGCCCATTAGGCCAGGAAAGGGGGGGACGAGCAATCGCCTCCCCTCCTGAACCATACCAAGCCACTTGCCCTCAACATGGCATGGGGGTGCTATGGGGCAGGGGGCTCCCTTCCAAAGCACCTTGTTCCCATGTTGATGGAGACAAAGGCCTCTTTCCCACAACCATGGCTGGTGGTTGTGGGGGTCTGTGAGCAGAGGGCTTATCGGAATCTGGAATATCCCAGAAGATCCCCCAGGTCCCGCCCCCCCATGTGAATGAGTATGGGGTACATGGTACCGCTGCCCATTCACAGGAAAAAAAGTGTAGTGGAAAAATGACAGGAGGCAGTCCTTTATAAAAAAAAAGAATTAAAAAAATGTCCCTCGAAGTAGATCCAACGTCAATCACAAAAACGCTCCACTCTCAACGCTGGCTCCCAACGTCTGATAGCTGCACCAGGTTGATAGTTCTTAAATAGTATGATGGCGTCACAAAGGGGCGTAGTCAGGTGCATTGCTTTGGCCAATTACAATGTACTGTCAGGGTGCAGTGCATTGTGGGGCATGGAGGACGAACAGCCCGCCGAACACCCTTGCTAATGGTTGACATGAACATACAGCCCAACACTACAGAGCATCCCCTAGCTATGAAGTAAGGTAGGGACAAAATTATTAAAGGCAAACAAACAGACAATGCATATGCATGTAACATGATATGTGCCTTACGTAGTCATATTCCAACCATATTCCTACCACACACCAGAGCACAATTCTCCTTTTTTTGGATACTGTAACAACATTCAGCTTCATCAATAACATCCATAAAATATGTTACCAGCACATTAAAATGTAATACACAGAAGAATTCCTGTGAGGCTCCAAATCCTTACATGCAGCTTTGATTTTTGATGCAGTAAAATCAACTTATGAACTTCAATTAGGTAGCCATATATCTTATGAGCATGTCGTGTTTCCAATCTAAATGAATAACTTCTACAAAAAGCATTTCAAGTACAAATCCTATTCATTCATATTCCTAGTTTACATCCATGTACTGCAGTTTAGCACAGTTGGAAAAAAAATGGGATATCTTGCATTTTGTGTCTACATACATTAGGAAGCCCCATTAAAAATGACTTGTGAAATAATAAAAATGCATGTTTCAACTGTTTCTGTGAACATTTCGCAAACATAAAACTTACTGTATTAATATAGTTGTGAAATTGCCCTGAAACCTGTAGGTACAGAACCTTTTCTACCACAAAACGTATCATTTAAGGCCCTGACTATTGAGTTCAATGTATGGCACAACTGAATGTGAATTAGGTTAGCTTTCAAATGTTTTCAAAAACATACATCATAATTAACCATATCAGAATAGTCACCTCTTGACTTCAAACACCTCATGCTTCATCTTTTGAGGACTGCAGTAGTAAAATCTGTTCACTGAATTTATTTATTGTACTTACTGTATATAATGCTGTCAATTTACGCAGCGCTTTACATATACAGTCATGGCCGAAATTGTTGGCACCCTTGATATTTTTCCTGAAAATCAAGTATTTCACACAAAAAAGGTATTGCATTAACACATGTTTTGCTATACACATGTTTATTCCCTTTGTATGTATTGGAACAAATATAAAACAGAGGCAGAAAAGCAAATATGACATAATGTCACACAAAACCCCAAAAATGGGCTGGACAAAAGTATTGGCACCCTTAACTTAATATTTGGTTGCACACCCTTTGGAAAACATAACTGAAATCAGTCGCTTCCTATAACCATCAATAAGCTTCTGACACCTCTCACCCGGAATTTTGGACCACTCTTCCTTTGCAAACAGCTCCAGGTCTCTCTTATTGGAAGGACACCTTTTCCCAACAGCAATTTTAAGATCTCTCCACAGGTGTTCAATGGGATTTAGATCTGGGCTCATTGCTGGCCACTTCAGAACTCTCCAGCGCTTCTTTGCCATCCATTTCTGAGTGCTTTTTGACGTATGTTTGGGGTCATTGTCCTGCTGGAAGACCCAGGATCTTGGACGCAAACCCAGCTTTCTGACACTGGGCCCTACAGTGCGACCCAAAATCCTTTGGTAATCCTCAGATTTCATGATGCCTTGCACACAGTCAAGGCACCCAGTGCCAGAGGCAGCAAAACAACCCCAAAACATCATTGAACCTCCACCATATTTTACCGTAGGTACTGTGTTTTGTTCTTTGTAGGCCTCATTCCGTTTTCGGTAAACAGTAGAATGATGTGCTTTACCGAAAAGCTCTATCTTGGTCTCATCTGTCCACAAGACGTTTTCCCAGAAGGCTTTTGGCTTACTCAAGTACATTTTGGCAAACTGTAGTCTTGCTTTTTTATGTCTCTGTGTCAGCAGTGGGGTCCTCCTGGGTCTCCTGCCATAGCGTTTCATTTCATTTAAATGTCGACGGATAGTTCGCGCTGACACTGATGCTCCCTGAGCCTGCAGGACAGCTTGAATGTCTTTGGAACATGTTTGGGGCTGCTTATCCACCATCCGGACTATTCTGCGTTGCAATCTTTCATCAATTTTCCTCATCCGTCCACGACCAGGGAGATTAGCTACAGTGCCATGGGTTGCAAACTTCTTGATAATGTTGCGCACTGTGGACAAAGGCAAATCTAGTTCTCTGGAGATGGACTTGTAACCTTGAGATTGTTGATATTTTGCCACAATTTTGGTTCTCAGGTCCTCAGACAGTTCTCGTCTCCTCTTTCTGTTGTCCATGCTTAGTGTGGCACAGACAGACACACAATGCAAAGGTTAAGTGAACGTCTCTCCTTTTTATCTGCTTTCAGGTGTGATTTCTATATTGCCCACACCTGTTACTTGCCCCAGGTGAGTTTACAGGAGCATCACATGCTTGTAACATTCTTATTTATCCGCAGTTGTGAAAGGGTGCCAATACTTTTGTCCAGCCCATTTTTGGAGGTTTGTGTGACATTATGTCGAATTTGCTTTCTTTCCTCCCTTTTTTTGTTTTGTCCCAATACACACAAAGGGAATAAACATGTGTATAGCAAAACATGTGTTAATGCAATACGTTTCGTGAGAAATACATGATTTCCTGGAGAAATATCAAGGGTGCCAACAATTTCGGCCATGACTGTATATTGTACATTCACATCAGTCCCTAACCCTCATACACATACTAGGGACAATTTAGACAGGAGCCAATTAACCTGCCAGCATGTCTTTGGAGTATGGGAGGAAGCTGGATTACCTGGAGGAAACCCACACAGGTGCAGGGAGAATATGCGAACTCCAGGCAGGTGGTTCAGTGGTTGGGATTTGAACCAACAACCCTAGTACTGCCAGGTGGAAATGCTAACCATTTAGCCACTGTGCTGCCCAGAGCTCCCACCTCTGTCCAACTACAGTGACCATTAAACAAGTGTCTCACTTCTACAACTGGATTTTTCATTTATTTTACATTACAGTCAGTGCAGAAGGAAGAATGACACTCTTATTTTTTGCTACATTGTGACCAAAACTCTTGCAAGTTGAATTTTGCCTTTTTTAATCCTTATTCCTCTGAGAGATATAGAAATACAGGGGAGGGTTAAGCAAGTAGCGACCACCTGAAAAGTAAAAATGAGTTCTGGAAAACAATGCCTGAAAGAACCGTCATGATGGTGGTAATTACCTAGCACACAATCTCCTGGCTGGTATTAGCCAAGTACAGATTTAGTGTAGCAGATCTTACCTGAACATCTCACACAACGGTAAGAATGAGAATTTAACCTTTACTGTTGTCATGTGTTTCACATTATATTTGGTCTTGTGCTAGTTGTAGTGTTTTCAATTTTACACAGCAGATTTACTTAAAAACACCATAATATAAAATAATTTCAAATAAAATAAAAAAAAATGAAATCTAACCCTAATAAATAAACATCCATATCCCCACATCATCTCTTTTTTTTTTCTAGTGCAATATAATAGAAATTTATCAGATGAGTCTTAATTTTAGCACAGCTGTCGGGTTTGATTCCTATATTCATTTGTTCAAAATATTTACATGACATGGAAGAATTATGTTACTTAAGACCAGTATTTTTCTAGAGTAATGAGAGTGGAAAATGACATAACGAGTCTGGCAGCACGGTTTTACATGGCGTATCAAATTGCTCATCATTGCAGGCACCTGTTATTTTGCAAATGAAATCGTTCTCATAATAATGCATGTAACATAAGATCAACCCTCTGGACTTGTTCCTATAACAACCAACTTGTACTATAGATTAACAAGTTGAACTAAACATTTACTGGTTACCACAGCACCATCTGCTTCCATTTTATTTGAGTCCCTATAACATATTTGTGCCCGCTCTTTTATTTGGATTAAGACCTGCAAATAGAATTAGATTGGGTCAAACAGTAGGGAGATCTTCTAAGTACATTTAAACGATTACCTGTATAGCTAATACATTATGGAATTATCTCTGGTCTACAGGGGAATAAGTTGCCAAAGTACTGTAGTGGGGAGTTTAGTTGAAAAGAGTATCTCATATAAGGCTTTAAACTACTACTGAACAATATCCAAAATACACTGAACTTCATTTAGATTTTTAACTTGTTCAAAGAGCAACATATTACAACTGTAATTTATCGATGACAAGACAATATCAATGCATAAGGCTGGCCATACACTATACAATTTTCTTCCAATGTTCTGTCCAATTTCTGCCCAATTTCCTTTGGATTTACCTTCAACTATGTAGTACAAGGGCCTGCCTGATTGGATACAACTGAAAGTGTTGTTTAGGTTTGACCTCATATTATATGGTTTTTGGCAAATCTAAAGCAAAAATCTCAAGAAAATTGTATAGTGTATGGCCAGCCTGAGGCAGGCCATACACTATACAATTTTCTGTCCAATTTCTGTCCAATTTCCTTTAGATTTACCTTCAACTATGTAGTGCAAGGGCATGCCTAATTGGACACAATTGAAAGTGTTGTTTAGGTTTGACTTCATAATATATGGTTTTTGGTAAATCTAAAGCAAAATTCTGAAGAAAATTGTATAATGTATGGCCAACCTTAGGCTGGCCATACACTACACAATTTTCTGCCCAATTTCCTTTAGATTTGCCTTGAACTGTGTAGTGCAAGAACCTGCCTAATTGGATACAACTGAAAGTGTTGTTAGGTTTAACCTCCTATTATATGGTTTTTGGTAAATCTAAACCCAAAATCTCAAGAAAATTGTATAATATATGGCCAGCCTAAGGGAGTAAATGCAATCTATATGCTATATAGTCAAATTCTCTTGTATCATAATGGCAGACTAAGGCTGGCCATACATTATACAATTATCTGGAGATTTTTGGTTTAGCTTTACTAAAAACCATATAATAGGAGGACAAACCTAAACAACACTTTCAGTTGTATCCAATTAGGCAGGCCCTTGCACTACACAGTTGAAGGTAAATCTAAAGGAAATTGGGCAGAAAATTGGAAGATAATTGTATAATGTATGGCCCGGCTAATGCTAAATATATTTAGTAATAGTGTCTTTTAATATTACATTGATTGGACTTCAGTTTAGACGTGTTTAAAGGTTATCTAAACCAAAGAACTGTTGATGTTGCCAAAAGGCAGTGCCCTTGTCACTTGTTGTGAATTCTACTGAAATCCTAAACAGTGTTATCTTCCATCCAAGCTGTCCTTTGTAAAGTACAGGTTTCCCTGCTCCTCATGTAATGGAGATAAGGAGAGAAAGACAGGTTTGTAGTACAAGGAACAGCCTAGTGTGACTACCATGGCTCTCAATATACAGTCCCTAGAATGGAGTAAGTGAGCATAGCCTTATGACTGAACGTGTGTTATTTGCAGGATTACAAACATAGACAACAAACTTCTTAATTCTTTTATAGCCTGGATTTCCTTCACAACACTCCACAGAAACTGCTTTACTAAAACTAAAACTCACTAATGATCTACTAACTGCTAAAACCAATAGTCATTGCTCCATACTCATACTGCTAGACTTTTCTGCTGCGTTTTCAACTCCCTTGCCTCCAAGTCTCTGCTCTTTCCTGATTCTCATTCTACCTATCCCAGTGTTCCTTCACTGTTGTCTACAACTCTGTCTCCTCCTCTTCACTTTCTCTTTCTGTAGGAATTCCCAAAGGTTTTGTCCTTGGACCCCTTCTTTTCTCCATCTGTATCTCCTCCTTTGGTCCCTTGATAACCTCCCATGACTTCCAATACAATCTCTTTGCTGATGACATCCAAATCTATCTTTCTACCCCTCACTCCTTCAATCTCCTCTCACATTATTTACTTATTAACTGATATATCAGTATAGATGTCATACACCTTCATCATCTAAAACTGAGCTCATAATATCTCTCAACCTCCCCCCTTCCCCTTGCATCCATCCATGCCCTCTCCCTGACTTTGCTATCAAGATCAATAATACAGCTACCAGTCCCTCCCCTCATGCCAGGGTACTAGGTATAATTCTGGACTCTGATCTGTTCTTTCAGATTTAGATCCAATCGCTATCCAAATCGACTTCAACACTGTAACACCTCTAAAATATGCCCGTTCATAACCTAATAAATCATCAAGATACTCATAATACACTTATATTTTTATTATCTCTTGCATTGACAATTACAACTCCCTTCTCATAGGCCTACTTTTACACACACACCCCCCCCCCCCTCACTTTGTCATGAATTCTGCTGCCAGACTCATGTACCTCTCAAACCACTCAGTGTTCACCACCCCTCCCTGCCGATCCATCAGATAGCTTGTGATCACCCAACAAATAAAACTAAAAAACTAACAACAACATGCAAAGCCATTTACAACTCTTTCCCCCAGGCTACATCACCAATCTTGTCTCAATTCACCATCCAAACCATCCTCTCCTCTTTTCTCAATACCTCCTGCTCTCTAGATCTCTTGTCTCCTCCTCCCATGCTCACCTCCAGAACTTCTCCAGAGCCTCTTCCATCCTCTGGAACTCCCTCAAGTGGTCCAACTGTCGCCCACTCTGTCCACCTTTACATGATCCCTAAAACACATCTTTTCAGAGAAGCTTATCCCACCTCCACCTAACAACTGAAGTTTTAATTGTTCTATCAGCTCATCTCTCTCATCCCATCCTATCGCTCCCTACTTTTTGTCCCGATCACCTCTCCCTATTAGATTGTAAACTGTCATAACCAGGGCCCTCCTAACCCTTTTGTATTGAATTGTATTGTGCTTGTACTGTATCCCTTATATTGTACTGCACAAAATATTGGCGCTAAATAAATCCTGAATAATAATAATACTAATAGAAAAAAACTGTAATATATTGCATTTTTGCTTGTTTGTATTAGATATGCTTTAATTATTCACAGAGTTAGGATATTTGTTTTTTAAATTACATTAGCGTTCTTCTCATTTGTAACCCTATTTTCTGGCATCCATGTCATATGTGACACTGTTCACTGGATCTCAGATGAATATTTGATTCTTATCCAGTTTAGCATTCCTGTCCACTGATAAATAGGAGAGAAGTAGCGGTGAAGATTGCATAAGACTGTACATACTGAATAGTTACATACCACTTAACATACCAGCCACTCTGCACGGAGACTTGCACACCTTTTTAGATAAATATTTAATTCATTTTAATGTTCTATTTTCTAAAGTCCATAAGTATAAAAAACAAACCTAGGTATGTTTTTGGAAGGTGGATAGGCAAATAAAATAATCATGGTGCTTGGAAATATGTGGAAAATATTCTGTAAACCTACTGAATGTTAAATATGCTTTTCGTTAGACCACTGAGTTAAAGAACAGGTTCTCCCTAAACTAGTATTTGTAACCCTGCCAATCATCACAATGCAAGTATTTGATTGTGCTATCCAAGGTTCCACATCACCTTTAAAATATTTCTGACGTACGTACATTTAATCTGCCTTTCTCATACCAAGTTCCTTATGCATACCTACATAATTTGTTAAGTCTCAACTCCTTGCCTTCATTGCATTTTCTTCCTGTACCAATACATTCTTTAAAACTGAACAAGATCTTGGTGGATCTAAGGCATGCAGTTGGTATGATTTGAAATAGCATGAAACTTCTATGAATTTAATACTGCTAGTTAAAGTAGTGTGATATTTGTCCTAAGCGGTCCCAACACGTTCTGATAATTACAAGTGTGTCAAATCAGGAAATCAAATTGAAGTACATTTAGTGCAGTGGTTCTTAACCTTTTTGGAGGTACTGAACCCCACCAGTTTCATATGCGCATTCACCGAACCCTTCTTAATTGGAAAAATAAAATATGATTTATAAAATTCAAAACATAGGTATATATTTATACATAGGTGCACAAAATGAACAAAACCATTAAGAACAAAGAACAAATATAGAGTCTACAAACTAATATATGGTATACAGTATATATTTCAAAACTGATATATATATATATATATATAAATTAGAACTAGACATTCCCAATTATTTAAGATATAAGTGTGAAAAGGTTTGACAATTGAAAATATACATATAGTAATTCATCCCCCATAGTAATTCATCCCCCCTATAGTAATTCATCCCCCATATAGTAATTCATCCCCCATAGTAATTCATCCCCAATATAGTAATTCATCCCCCATATAGTAATTGATCCCCCATAGTAATTGATCCCCCCTATAGTAATTCATCCCCCATATAGTAATTCATCCCCCATAGTAATTCATCCCCCATAGTAATTCATCCCCCATATAGTAATTCATCCCCCATAGTAATTCATCCCCCATATAGTAATTCATCCCCCATAGTAATACATCCCCCATATAGTAATTCATCCCCCATATAGTAATTCATCCCCCATAGTAATTCATCCCCCATATAGTAATTCATCCCCCATAGTAATACATCCCCCATATAGTAATTCATCCCCCATATAGTAATTCATCCCCCATAGTAATTCATCCCCCATATAGTAATTCATCCCCCATATAGTAATTCATCCCCCATATAAATTCATCCCTTATATAGTAGTAGTAAGTAAGTAGCAAGTAGTAAGCCAAGTCCCCCCTGTGTCAATTCACTTACCTTTGCTCCGCGCGTTCCTCTCGCCGTATTCCCGCGCCGTTCCTCTCACGTTCGTCACGCTGCCCCGCCTACACACATCCTGACAGCCAATCACTGGCTATCAGGATGTGAGTGGCAGCGAGACTGGCCAATCATTGCATTTGAGCGCGCTGCCCTGGCTGTTTTTTTTTTTTGGATCACGCTGCAGAGTCCCTGCCACCCGAGAGGAGGGAGGGGAGCGGGCGCCCGGCACACAAGAGCCGCATTAAAGCGTGTAAAGAGCCGCATGTGGCTTGCGAGCCGCGGCTTGCCGACCACTGGGCTAAGCGATGTTGCGTGACCACCTGCAGCCAATGATGGACAAGCGGGGCATGTCATCACGAATCATATGAGTCGGGTGTGGGTCTTCACCTCCGCCGAACCCGCGAGACTGACTCACCGAACCCCTGGGGTTCGATCGAACCCAGGTTAAGAACCACTGATTTAGTGGATCTGTAGTCCAGACAAGGTTGGACAGATCTCTGACCACCTTCTAAAGATGACCATACACTGTCAGCTATCAGCCTGGTCCTGAACAAAAAAAATCAGACGAATCTCCCACTGTGCCTATTGTATTCACTTGAGCTCTGGAAGATTTTACCCCCTTTATGACCAGCTCATCTTTTGCGCAGGCATACAACACTGTACACAAATGAAATATATATAATTTTTTTTGCACATGTAGAGCTTTTTTTTGGTGGTATTTAAGAACCACTGGGTTATTTTTTATTATTTTATTGGCTGAAAATTTTGGGAAAAAACAATATGTTCTACTGTCTGTTATAAAACATATCCAAAAAAAAATAAAAAAAAAAATCAAATCAGTCAAGTTCCTCCACCCCAAACTCACTCATCCATGTCTTTATAGACCTTGCTTTGTGCACTGGTGTGCAGTCATCTTGGAAAAGGAAGGTGCCATCCCTAAACTGTTCAGACAAAGTTGGGAGTATGAAATTGTCCAAAATGTCTTGGTATATTGACACCTTAAGAGTTCCCTTCACTGGAACTAAGGGGCCAAGCCCATCCCCTGAAAAACAACCCCACAGCATAACCCCCCCTCCACCAAACTTTACATTTGGCACAATGCAGTCAGGCAAGTACCATTTCCTGGCAACCGCCATGAAGGTGATTGGAACACCTGAACTCAATGATTTGGATGGGTGTCCTAATACTTTTGGCTACTAATAATTTTTTTTTAAATTAAGAAATTAAATAAAATGTATTTTTTTTTTACATACTGTCACCAGTGCAGTATAGCGTCATCATATGACTGGTGTGGCAGTGATCAGCGATTCTGACTGGTGACAGTATGTTAAAAAAATAAATTAATAATTTTTTATTAAAATGTTTTAACATGTTTTTCTATTTTTTTAACATTCTTTCATCAGAGTAGTTCAGTGTCACCATAGTGATCTGTGATTGTCTACAGCTAATCATGTGATACCGTGTAACATGTGATAGCTGTTTGCCAATAACAGCATCACTATAGGAATTACAGCTGTTATGAATGAATTCATTGATAAAAGCTTTGTTGACATTGTGATCATGTGATTGGATAGCGATCTTATGATCCCCTGGCTGATCAAAACGGACGGGTACTTGGAGATGCAATCCACTGTGTAACGCACCAGTGTGCATGTATGTAAGCTGCCCCTGCAGTATACAGTTGTGCTCAAAAGTTTACATACCCTGGCAGAAATTGTGAAATTTTGGCATTGATATTGAAAATATGACTGATCTTGCCAAAAAATGCTCTTTTATTGAAGGATGATGGGCATATGAAGCCAATTATTATCAAATAGTTGTTTGGCTCCTTTTTAAATCATAATGATAACAGAAATCACGCAAATGACCATGATCAAAAGTTTACATACCTTGGAATATTTGGCCTTGGTACAGACACACAAGGTGACACACATGGGTTAAAATGCCAATTAGAGATTAATGTCCCACATCTGTGGCTTTTTAAATTGCAATTAGTGTCATTGTATAAATAGTCAATGAGTTTGTTAGCTCTTACGTGGAAGCACTGACTGGGCTAGATACTGAGCCAGATACTGAGCCATGGGGATCAGAAAAGAACTGCTTAACAAGGTAATGGAACTTTATAAAGATGGAAAAGGACATATAAAGATGTCCAAAGCCTTGACTATGCCAATCAGTACTGTTAATGCACCTATTAAGAAGTGGAAAGTTCGGGGATCGCTTCATACCAAGTCAAGGTCAGGTAGACCAAGAAAGATGGCAGCCACAACTGCCAGATGAATTGTTTGGGAGACAAAGGGAAACCCATAGGTAACCACAAGAAAAATACAGGCTGCTCTGGAAAAAGACAGTGTCGTTATTTTGAAGGAGCACAATAAGATGACACTTGAACAAAAATAAGGTGCATGGTGAAGGTGACAGAAAGAAGCCTTTACTGCATCAATGACACATAAAGGCCTGGTTAGGCATGTCAAGGTGTTGTCAGGCATATTGTAACCGGGCTTATTTGTGGCATTGGTGCAGTAAAAGCTTATTTCTGGCACTTCCACCAAACAGATCATTTTTGTTCAAGTATCACCATATTGTACTCCTTAAAAACAACCACACCATCTTTTTCCAGAGCAGCCTGTTTTTCTTTTGAGGTTGCCTGTGGGTTTTTCTTGGAATCCCAGACAATTCATCTGTCAGTTATGGCTGCAATCTTTCTTGGTCTACCTGACCTTGGCTTGGTATCAAGTGATCCCCAAACTTTCCACTTCTTCTTAATAGGTGATTTAACAGTACTGATTGGCATATTGAAGGCTTTGGACATCTTTTTATGTCCTTTTCCATCTTTATAAAGTTCCATTACCTTGTTATGCAGGACTTTTGACAGTCCTTTTCTGATCCCCATGGCTCAGTATCTAGCCTAGTGAGTGCTTCCACATAAGCGCTAACAAACTCATTGACTATTTATACACTGACACTAATTGCAATTTAAAAAGCCACAGATGTGGGACATTAATCTCTAATTGGCATTTTAACCCGTGTGTGTCACCTTGTGTGTCTGTACCAAGGCCAAACATTCCAGGGGAGGGAAACTTTTGATCATGGCCATTTGGGTGATTTATGTTATCAATATGATCTAAAAAGGAGCCAAACAACTATTTGATAAAAAATGGCTTCATATGATCATCATCCTTCAATAAAAGAGCATTTTTTGGCATGATCAGTCATATTTGCAATATCAATGCCAAAATTTCACAATTTCTGCCAGGGTATGTAAACTGTTGAGCACAACTGTATGTACTGTGGTGGGTCAGCAACTGGGTATTCCAGAATAGCAGCTGCATCTGTCTGAATGACTGTTTGGATTTTACATTTAGTGCCTTTGATTTTTCGAAGGAGTCGGGTGGAGACACTGACACAGCCACACATGTAGTGAATTTTGAACAGTTGCCTCAGGATGCCTTGGAAACTTATATAGTGTATGGTTGGCTTAACTGATGAATTATCTGAGTGTAGAGACTTATATTAAACTAAAATTAAACTAAACTTTTATTTCCAAATTATCAATTTCACCCTTCCTCAATATGTAATCAAACTTAGGCTCTAATTTATCCATAAAACCTTCTTAAGAAAACCTTTCTGTGTTGCTTTGTGAGTCTGAAACTCCCCTTCTCCAAGTCTTGCCTAGCAATAGTAATAGAAGCACATGTAGAGGAAAAGCATGCACTGGTGATCTTCCTCTCTTACCTCTCCTCAATGCCCTTCCTTCTCCATCTATGGGCAAGGTGGTTGTACAGAAGTTGATCTACCAATCAACTTCTGTACAGCTACCCTGTTGGATTTTTAACACTCGATCAGCGCTGCTGGCTATAACCTTGCATCGCTCATCAGTGTATTCTGTCAGTGGAGAAATCTCCCTGCTATCAGAATACAATAGCTCAGTGGGGAGGATTCCTCCATCCACATTGAGTGTGTGGATGGGGAAATTGAATCTGTTTTTTAATTTCAACCTGCTGGTTGAGCCAAAAAAATTATCTATCTATGGGCTGCTTAAGGTTGTCATCTCTGCAGCTGCCTGGTCATAAATCGACCACCTTTGCATTGAGGACATGACCCTAGAGTAGATATTTATATAACAAGATCTTATCATATGATATTCCTTTGACGGGGATTATCTATTAGCGCTGGCAGTATGCAAAAATATTTACAAATGTGGTTAACTGTATTACCCTTAAATGAACCAAAACAGTAGCACAAATGTAACCGTATATGAATAACCAGGGTCACTGGAGTGAAAGGTGAATATGCATGTTTAGCAACACTATGACCACAACACAGCTAGATACGGTCTAAAATCTGAATTAAAACAGCTGCATAAAATGGCCTAGTGTCTATTGCTAATTATAAGAATGGGAGATCAAAAGGACAGCTTATCAGAGCTGGAGACAGTTATTTCCATCTTGGAACAAAAAACAAAAGCCACAGTGTCTTGCATCTTCCTTTGAGGTTTTTAGTCTGTATTCCTTCATCCCACCCATCCACCCCCAAACACCCTTCACCTCACCCTTCCTGCATTGGCAGCCGTTCTCCTCATATACTGCCTAATATCTTACAATCGTTAGTTGTCTGGAACGTGCGAATACTTCACTTACATAACAGGAACAATCAAAATAGAACAGCATTGTTGCGAGACTTAAAAAAAAAAAGAATTAAAAATACGCTAAATGTGTCTTCCTTTTCTGAATAACTTAACAATGAATTGGCGGCATGCCTGCATAAACAGGCATTTTGTCTGTAATGTTTGACTGTGGACAGGTAGAGCTTTGTAGATGTGTTTCATTTCTTCTATTGTGCAATATACTGTATATGAAAATATTGAAATACAGATCTGCTGTTTTACTAATAAAAATGCTTTTGTCTCTTTAGTGGCTAGCATGGTGGTTAAGGGGTTAACACTTGCAGGGCTGTGGTCCTTTGGGTTCAATTC
Source organism: Staurois parvus (assembly GCF_062004578.1). Classification (NCBI taxonomy): domain Eukaryota; kingdom Metazoa; phylum Chordata; class Amphibia; order Anura; family Ranidae; genus Staurois; species Staurois parvus. The sequence continues at coordinate 5,226,100 of NW_028317867.1, read as the reverse complement.
CCACCAGAGAGACAGCATGGCATTTGTATATTCTCTCATGTTTGTGTGGGTTTCCTCTGGGTTTTCCGATTTCCTACCCAAATGCAAAAGCATGCTAGTAAGTTGACTGCCTAGTTTGCCCTACAGTGTATGTGACTGTATGAACATAGAAGATTACACTGTATCCATGTTATGGGGAAGCAACTAAATGATTCTATGTTCTCCAAAGCAGTGGTCTCCAAACTACAGTCCGGGGGCCAGATGCAGCCCTTTGCTTGCTTTTATCCGGCCCTTGGGGCACTTTTCTTCCCACTGATATGAGGCCGTTCTGCCAACTGACATCAACAATGTGGCACCATTTATTCCACTGACACCAACAATGGGGCACTATTCCTCCCAATGATATCAATGATGCGGCACTATTCCTCCCACTAATACCAAATGTGTTGATGTGTACTCTCACTGATGCCAGAGAATATTCCAATCCCACTGCTCTCAGTCTGGTCCCCCTAAAGTCTGAAGGACAATAAACTGGCCCTTTGTTTAGAAAGTTTGGAGACCACTGCTCTAAAGCATTGTGAAAAATGTTGGGGCTATATACAGTTATAAAAATGATCTTAGATAGAAGAGTATTCTTTTACAGTTATGTTAAAGTTATCTTCATTGACAAGATCATTTAACGATAGTGCCTTGAAATGTCTACATAAATTTGTCTGCCATAGATAATGATTTCCTGCTTCCTCTGCTGCAGATCATGAAATTGTGATAACAAATGTGTTCCCAACTCATAATATAACACCCTTATTCTTTAAGATTCCCTGCTCTTTTTCACACAAACGTAAGCATACTCTATGCTACTTGGATGATTCCTGATGAACCAGGTGGGTCACTCTGTGGACATCCTTTAGTTGGAGAATAAAAGAAGCTGGATAGAAAATTTTGGGCTGAACAAAGGCAGAATCCAATCAGTTGCAGCTGCTATTCGGGTATTCTTACATCTACCAGCAGTGGCTGTTGCAGTACAACAGGCACAGCTGGAGATTCACCCATCTATTTTGCCCACAGGCTGAATAAAAAAAAAAATCTAAGAGTTTATGATCAACTAATCTAAGGCAGCCCATAGATGATGCAAATATTACTTGATTCTCCCATCAACACACCCAGGGAATTCCTCCCACTGAGCTATTGTGCTCTCCCAGCAGGGGGGGGGGGCATGGGAAGCCTTTCCTCCTTGGAGAACAGCAATCAGCCTGCCCATACATGGATCAAATCTCGGCTGGTTCAGCAGGGACTGGCCGATATTTGACCCATCTATGGCCGGCTTAAGAGTGTATTATCCCATATCTGATCTTGCTTGGTCACTGATATCAAAAGCTGCAGTCTATAATCAACAATTAGCAATAAATCTGACCATTCCATGGAGCGAATTTAGGCTGGTTTCTGGCCAAATCAGCTATCTCTTGTCCAACATTCCTGATTTGAAAAATTTAAGGAGCTGAGCTGAAAATTGTAGGTCAAGCAGCACCTGCATCCAGACAAATACAGCTGCTGTGCTGATATGGTGGGGTCAGCTGTCAGAAAACAATAACCACAGCAGCAGATTCGTCCATCCATGATGTGTATTGTGGATGGAGAAATCTGTTAGTGTATGACCAGGTTAAAGCTGCCAATACACAAGAAAACTGGACAATTCAATCTTGAATTTTCATTTTTTTAGTTCTCTCTTTTTTGTTTTTATACAGACATCAATAACATAGTATTTAATGGGGAGTGGGTTCCTTAGGTCTGATTTTTTTTTTTTTTTAATTTATCTGAGCTGGCTGCAAAATTCAGTTTTTTCCTTATATTTTTTCATTTTCAGTTTTCACTTTCTTATCATATGATCACATACTGTATCATACACTTTTTGGTCTTTTCATTGGGTCTATTTTTTTTTATTGATTTTTTTTAGTCTTTGTGTTTTCATGGGACTTTAATCTCTTCAACTCATAGCATTGGCACTGCATGCGTATATTAGTATTGGAGCAGTGCTTAAACTGAGTAGGAATGATTTGTTTCTTTTGTTTTTTCCCAGCTGAACTTAATTTTGTATTCACTAGGCAGATCTTGCATATAACCAAGGGACACACCTCTACAACTAAGCCCATGAGTGGGGGAAATGCGTTAGAGGGGTGTGGCTTGGAAAAAAGTGAAGTTGAAGCCTATCTGATACACGTTGAACTGGGCGTTTCCATTTGTGCACTTCTATTTTTTTATTTCATAACACTATAATATACACTTTTCATGAAGTAGCACTTGCTACAAATTAGATATGTGAAACCGAAATTCTGAACGTAGAACAGGGCTGAGATATAAAAGGAAAAAAGTTGTAATCCATAGCTTGCCATCAACTTTCCAATTATTGTTCAACAGTTTTGAAAATTATTCAAGGATTCTGACTGGCTGCTAGGGCTGCCAAGAACTTCATAAGTACAATTTTCATATAAAAATCTAACGTGGGGGATTTTAAGAAAATGTGTACTAAAAGAAGTATGACAACTACCATTTTTGACCTTGAACATACAACTTATTTGGCTCTCTCTTGCTTCAATTCTTTGATTGAATCAAAACTCAGAACAGCAGAACTAATTTGCATGATTGACCTGTAGCAGTGGCTTAAGCTGACCATACACAGTTAGTTTTTTCTTGTTCAAACTTTTTATTGATTTCAGAAACATGAAAAGAAACAGACGTAGAACAGTCCATGAACATATACAGGCATAGGTGAATACAGAAAAACATGTTGCCCTACAGGGAAGGAGGATTATTGCACAAAAATCTGTCATGAGGAACCATATAAAACATGAAGACACACTGTTGTACAATGGAACATAGCATCTAAATGTACAACTGAGAGGCACTGTTCTCAATGACCATTTGGGGGTTCTGTATGAGGCATGAGGAGGGGGGCAAAAGTGAGCTGGAAGAAGAAAAAGGAAAAAGAAGGAAAAAAGAAAAAGGCGGGAGAATTAGAAAAGTGGGAATGAAGTAGAGAGAGAGAGGGCGTGTGACTTCCAGTAGAGAATAGAAAATCTCATAACCAGCACAACGAAAAGCACAGCTCTTAGGACTAACTCGATGCATTATAAGAGGACGTCAGGGAAGGAACAACGAGTCATCAAAGTTTGATGGAAGGAAACATTCCACCCATGGGGTCCAGATCGATAGAAACTTAGGGACCGAATCTAAAATAATGGCCTCAACTTTAGTGTGAATCATTGCTTGTGTAACCTTGTTTCGAACTGCTAGCGTGCATAGAGATGGTGACTTCCACGATTTGGCCATAATCTGTTTAGCTGCGGTAGTGATTTGCAAGAGCAGTTTAAATTGGGATTTAGAGATGGAGGTGGGGCGCAAGCAGGGGCGGACTGACCATTCGAGCACTCGGGCACTGCCCGAGGGCCCGGGGTCAGTAGGGGGCCCCATAAAATGCCCCTTGTACCTTTTATAGGCTTTTTTGGATGTGCTTTGAGTGTGGTCAAGGACACAGGGGCCCCATGATCCCCTATTGCCCGGGGGCCCCATGAGTTGTCAGTCCACCCCTGGGCGCAAGTTTAAGAGTGCAACAGTTGGATCTGGTGGTATTGTTTTTACAAAGAGCTGGGATAACATATGAAAAACTTTGGCCCAAAAGGTTTGGGCAACCGGGCAGGAACAGTTAGTTTTTTCATTCCAGCAGACTGAACATAAAACAGATTTCTCTACCCACACAAAGGAGGTGGATGGAGGAATCCCCTTGCAAGGACATTGTACTCTGACAGCTGCACACACTGCTGTCAGAATACACAGAACAAACAGCAGCTGCAGCCATTGGTCAAGAACAGTTTTCCAACCTTTTCTAGTCATTTAACTACTGTTAAACAGGGATGGGCACACACTGATCAAAATCTGCTGAACTGACTGAATTTAAATCTGTCTATGATCAGCTTTAGAAAGTACTGAAGAGTAAAAATCAGCAACCTCCATGTTTTCACCCTACATGTTTTCATCCTTAAGTGTATTTAAACCCTAACAATGAACTTCTTTTATTGGCTCCATGTTGGCCTAAAATATATCATATTGGAATTTATTGTAATATTTGTTCAGTAAATACAAAACATACTTGTTGGTCTTGCCAGAAATCTTGAGCTGATAACTCCTAATTCTTCTGTCATAATATGCCCAACTATCTTCCTCCTAAAGATTCCTAGCACAGTCCTTGCAGAAGCAAATGATGGGCTGACCTACACAGGGACACCATGAGCAATCTCCAAGATTGTAAGCTCCAAGGAGCAGGGCCCTCCTATCCCTCTTGTATTGAACTGTGTTGTTGCTGTATTGTCTCCTGTTATATTGTAAAGCGCTGAGCAAACTGTTGGTGCTATATAAATACTGTAAAATAATAATAATAATAATAATGTCCACTTTCTGATGCAAGAGGGATAGCAGCAGCACACAGTCACTGGGATCTCAAACATCAGTCTATACTCACAAATGTCTCTGGATATTTGGATACCTCCTTCCAATATCAGCCAGACATTTCTCCTGTGAACTCTTAAGACCAGATCCCTAAAAGGAAGTCCCTCAATCAGCTTCAGAAAAGCTCAGTAGAATAGGCCTCCCAGCTAGTGTAGCTGGGACTTTGGTGAGCAAAAGACAAAGCACAGCTGGACTGCCCTTCAGACTGGGATGTTCTGCTCCTGGACAAGAACACCTCTGCCCCTGGCCTCAAACTATTTATGCTCTCCCCCAGCCACCAACTGGGCACCCTCCCTTAGGATTGGCTGGGACCACATAAATATTCATACTGTAGATTTGACTCTCCCAGCCCACTACTTTCCAGAACCATCCAGAAGGCTGGAGGAAGCAGCCAACCCCAAAGCCTGTGAAATTCAGAGCAGAACAGAGTAATTACAAGAAGCCACACTGATTACAGAAGAGATAAATAGCTAAATTAACTAACTTTTAATACCCATATAGGAGGGGGCTACACTTACAAGTAAAGAATGCATCTTCTTCCTGATCCAATCCATATGATACTATGTTGATTCATAAAATTCTTGCTACTAAAAACCCATCATATATGGCTAAATTAATCAGTGTAGTGAATGTGACAAGATGATTCTCTCACTTGCAGGATCATAGCCATTTTGTTTCTTTTCAGAAGGCAGTTTAGAATCAGGTTTATAAAGAGGGAGTCAGGGACTCATATTTGCAGTCAGATACTTTTCTAGAGGAGGAAGCAGTATGAAATGCTTAGTGTGCTACTGAGAAATTTATGTTAAACATTTTCAACATCTGGCTTTTTCCTGTGCAGGTTGAGTTGTGTGTAGCTCATTGTGCTCTAGAGCATTCTTCACTAAAGTCACTCAGAGCCAGAATGGAAAATTTTGCAGCAAGGATCCCCAGGCTCTTCAAATATGCACAAGTAAAAAAAATACTGTAGTTGGTCAAAATGAAATTTTCAGTTTAAGCTTCTTGCACATTTTTGGTTTGAGGGAATATGCCATCAGCTAGCTAAGGTAATCATATATCTGTGGAGTTACCAACCATTTGTTGCAGAATGCCTATGCTTTGACGGAAAATGGTAATTTTCCTAAGATGCCCCTAATTGGTTTAAGCACATTGAGGTTGGTTTACTAAAGGCAAGCAGGCTTTTTTCTTTACAAGAGAATTTTCCATTAAATTAGTGAATGGAGTAAAGCTCTGCTGACTTCCATCATCCAATTGCAAACAAACCCTTCTTTTTTTTTTATTTTTTATTTAGTTTACATGATTGAAGATTCAGCATAGAGTGAGGTTTTTTGCTAGAGCAGGAGTGAAAATCCGTGGTGAGGCTTGAAGGACTCCAATGGGGAGCTCTTGCTGCTGGCATCCACAAAAGCCAAAAGAAGCTTATCATTGATTCAGTTCACCATCATCCTTACATAACCCACACATCATTGTTTTAACCCTTTAAAATACAAAGATCACAGCCCCGACTGTAATACCGCCTGATATTTCAAAATCTGTAATTGGACTAGCAAAAAACTGGACCAAAAATGAAAAATGTCTGCAACTTGGTCAGTTGTATTCCAATAGTTTGCCCCTATATTATTTATGCATTTCCTCTCCCCCCCTCCCTTATTAAGAATGGCACGCTGGTGTATTATGAACTAGAAGAAGAAAGAAAAAACTTTGGTTGAGTGCCAAGATTCATTAGAAATCCCTTTATTAGCTGACATGGTGGCTTAGCTTGCTGTGAGTCCATTATAAAGTGAGTCCTGTGTTCTAGAGATTTGCTCTTTGATATCCACAGAGGTATTGTCAGCCAAGTCAGAAAATTGAAAATGTTGAGATGCAAGAGAGGAAAAAGGTAAATGCTTTTCTTTTCTTGAATATTCCCAACATGAAAGCTTTTTAGAGGTTTCCTCTGGGATGCAGGTAAGAATTAAGCCTTTAATTTGTAGCTAGGGGATCAAAGTTTCTAGGGTTAGCCTAGAAAATATTTGGTTTAAGAACCAAAATAATAATACTTACAATGGCTCTTACCAGGAAAACTCTCCAAACTTAACACAGAATGTTATAGTTCATTGTTTGCTTTCTCTTTTACTATACTGGATTTATTTAGCATAATGTGAACCTGTGCTTTGCCCACATAGTAAATGGTTCACTTTGACTTAGCCTTAAGCTAGCTTACTCTCTTTTACACTCTCGTCACATTGTTCAGCCACTAGGAGCTAAGGTAAGTCCTGTATAAGTGAGTCATTAGATTCATAGTTTGCACAGAGCTATGGACTTTTCATGTGACAGCACTGATTGGCCAAGCACGGTCACATGGAATTAGTCACCTGATAAACGGCTCCCTTTATATCTTTAGCTAAATCTTTGCCAAGTTTGCAGCGTGTGATTATGTGATTGTAAATCCTATGCCTATATAATTTATTGAGGAATATAATTGGCTCTGGAGTGTCACCTATTCTTGATGAGACATACAATAATCTTCCACTGTCCATACAATGATCTTCCAATGATCTGTCCATGAATCTTACTATTCATGCAACAGATTCCCCTCATCCTTGGACTTTGCCTAGTCTTGTAAAATATGAAATGACTCAAGGTTTTAGGTTTGGTTCTAAACTAAAAAGGTAATTGCTTGCATGATGGACTCATGCGGCCATTTACTAACAGTAAATTGGCTGTTCACTTTTCAAGGGAATTTTCCCTTGCAAAGTCAACAGTCTGCATCTAGCTTAAGGTTTCAACGATCTATAAGACTATAAACTTGCACTTTAATAGACATCTTACAGAATGGGGGTGATCACTGCTGTTCACTGGACTGACATTGAGGTCTGCAGTGACTTATGCCACTGTTGTTTTCTTTGGGGTCACAATCCTGCGCAATGTCCTTTTGTCTCTCTTGGTCAGTTGACCATGTCATCCTTGCTTATGCTTGTCAAACGTTTTCCTGGAAACTGTATATGCCGTCATAACCTTTGATACTGCACCTCTCGACACAGCAAACAAATTGGCAACTTCAGTCACAGAGGCACCAGCTAAGCAGACATGAACAATTTGCCCTTTTTGAAACTCAATGAGCTCTGACATGACTCCGTATTACTAGCAGCACATGTAGTGAATGACAAAAGTGAAGCTTCCCACCTTTTAGCTAAGTGTTTCATCACACAGCAGAAGTAAAAGTATGTTACACCACTTCCACTTTCAACGTAAAACATGTCGTCACTTTCACACCTGCTAATCATGTAGTGTTTCCATTTTTTTGCCTGACCCCTGTAGTAACCATCCGTCACACTCTGTGAGGATATAATTTATAATTTTCAATTCCCTTTTAAGTGGTAGAGAAATGTGTTTTTCTTAGAATTCAATGGAATATGTGCTAAATACATTGGGGTTGATTTACTAAAGGCAAATAGACTGTGCACTTTGGAAGTGCAGTTGCTCCAGAACGTAGTAAATGATGTAAAGCTTTACTTTGTAAAAAATACTAACTCACATGCAAGGAAAAGAAAAATTCTGCATTTTTGCTTGCACATGATTGGATTATGGAAGTCAGCAGCACTTTCGCTCATTTACAGAGCTCCGGAGCAACTGCACTTGCAATGTTCACAGTCTGTTTGCCTTTAGTAAATCAACGCCCATTGTGTTCATACAAGTTTGCCACTACTTCTTCTTGAATGTTTTCATATCACAGTGATATGAAACATAAAAAAAAAAGAAGAGTGACTACAGAAAAGTAGTTAATTGAGTATAGATCTTTGTTTGTTCCAAGCAAATTTGAAACAACTTGCTGTTGACTGATTTGCTACCTCTACTGGAAGTCTATTCCAAGCATCAACTACTCTTTCAGTAAAATAATACTTTCTAAGATTAGTTTTGAACTTGTTTCAGATCATGTCCCCATGTTCTTGATCTTAGCTTCATATTGAAAGTACTGTTTTTCTGAATGTTATTCACACCATTAATGTATTTCAGTCATTTCTCCCCTTCCCTTCTTTGCTCAAGACTGTAGATATGCACTCTTTGGTGAAATACACATTTTATACTTATCTGCGCATTTTACCCACTGACCAGCTTCACAGTGAAACAGGCCATAATGCATAAATGGGCACTCCCAGTGGTGTATTTAGGATTTGTGCTGCCCTGGGCAACACAAAAATCGCACGCCCCCACAGAGAGAGCCTGGACACCAACCAACACCCCCCCCACCCAAGAGAGCCTTCCGCTACCACCTCCATACATCAGCCACCCCAACCCCCATCCCACCCCCTCACCCCCATCCCACCCCCTCACCTTCACAGCTCTAGACATCCCCTGGAATAAGGGTCAAGTTCTGCATACACCGTCAAGGAGCCCACAGCCTCTCTTGGATCCCACCCGGTCCCCATGCCACGTGTGTCCCTTTTTCCATCACTTCTTCCAACGGGCAGTGCTGCCCCCCAGAAAAATGACGCCCAAAGCAAATGCCTTGTTTGCCTTGTGGTAAATACACCCCTGGGCACACCAGGAATACAGGCCTAGTTGAAGATCAAATTCCTGTAATTCCTGTAACTGTGTGTCTAGCTACAGCAGTTTCTGACTATGGCTAAATGGATTCAGTTATACAAATCATTTTAGGACCAAACATATATTACTGTAACAGTGATAATGTTTTTGTGGCACTAGAGCTTGAGACTCACAAAGTTTATTTCTGGAGAAATGTGCACTTTTCTCTTTTTACTTGAAGTCCTATATCTTGAAGGCCACTGAACTGCAGGTAAGTAGGACAGCCAGGACAACATTTAAACCACAGTTTTTCCCCGACTCGGGAGATCCAGGAACACTTCTGTGCTCAGTGCTGCTGACGCTCATGAACAAGTGGGATGGAGTAATGCCAGTGACTTTGGTTGTCTACCTGCCATTAATATAAATGACCAGAATAAACCTGGTCTGGAAAATAGCACTCAGAAAATACCAGTTTAAGGGCTCATGTACACTGCAGCTGATAAACTCATGTTTTTTTCAGCAGCCCCTGAACTCTCCCTAATGTTTTCCTATGTGTCCATATACACATCTTCATTTACAGTCATTTACAGGCATCGCTTCTAAGCGCAAACGCACATAAACGCACATAAACGCGTTATGCAGACGTGGATAAACATACGTTTTTTAACCTACATTTTCCAGCAGTCAGTTTCCATCGTTCAGAAGTGTCCCGTGTACATGGGGCCTAAAGGTTCTTGTACAGAGAGACTGTACAGGTATTTTATATGCCTAGCATAATTTTCCAGAACATTCCCAAGGCTGTGTAGCATTGCGCATCACGTTAATCCTGCCAAACTGATAAATGGCTGTATGTGGCTATACTCTTATAAACACTGATGCTTCTTTGCATTAGTTTTTATCTCTGCATTCACGTCCAAAGTATTTTCCAAACACAAAGCTTCTGTGCCTGTAACATCTATATGTGCATGAACCCTAAGACAGACTACTAGACCAACAGCACACTTTAAAACAAATGACAAATGTTGGATTGTCTTACTTCCATAATTTTTAATGTCTGCAGATAATTATAGATGCTGTAACCTCACTGACATTGCCTGACATTATCTAGTTAAACCCTTAGGGCAGCACTAATACTAGGTGTATTTTTACCCTGCCTTATGACAGATGAGATAACAGCTCTAATGCCTTCAAAATAAATAACATTTCCACCTATGTGTGCAAGCTGCCTTTCTATAATGTTGTCCATTTATCTTTGTAGACCTGTTATGTTTACATCTTCTAATTCATTATGCATTTCCATGATGTAATCTTATTATTTTATTATACTCCTGCTGTACTTCATCAATCTTTCCAAGCAGTATCTGCAGGGTGGCTCCGATTATTAATGATTATTGATTGATTACATACAAGTATTATTTGCAGCACCTGCGTTATTCAGAAAAACAATCCCCATCTGGTCACTTTCTCAGCAGGTTTCAGGAACACGGGCCATCTGCATGCTCAGCTACATCATCAAGCTGAGACCAATCTGAAGGACATTGGTTGTTTAAGAATTATAGCCACAAATAATATTGTTTTCTTTTGTGTTGTTTCCACAGCTAAAGATTAAATTAGCAATTATGCTAAATTACAAGCTTCCAGGAAAGTTACAGTCTGCATTTCCAAATCTATCATTAAAAATTGCTATATATTGTTATATAAAACCTTCACCTAATACAATTTATTATAGTAAAATCCAATTATAAAGCTATCTTCAAATAAATCCCTTAAATCATATAATTGCATTACACTTAAGCCGACCATAGATGTCCGGTTCAGCAGGGACCAGCCAAGATTTGAACTCTCAAAGGGCAGGCTGATTGTACCTAATTCGATTTTTGTAAGACTTGGGTACAACCAGCCTGTCAGATTTTTCATGTGATTATTACCAGCGGCTATAGTCGCTACCAATAATCACTGTGTTCTCCCAGCAAGGACGGCTCCCACGTGAACACAACAGCTCCGCACACAAATAGAGCTTTCTTTTGGTGGTATATGACCACCACTGGGATGGGTGTTTTTTTGCTATGCAGTGATACCTCGGTTCACAAATGCTTCTGTTCACAAACAACTTGGTTTGCGAACAGAAGAGTTCACCAAAATTTGCTCCGGTTCGTGAACTCCGCTTCAGTTGATGAACATGAGCCACAGTCATCTTCCCTGCTCTGACACGTGGTCCTGACTTCATGTGGGCAAGATTGCACTCACAGACAGACACTAAATGTGCACTTTGAAGTCACTTACAGTACTGAGAAGCTTTTTGGTGTGCTTTTTAGCACATACTATACAGTACTGTACTGTACATTCCTGGGCACACTTGCTGTAAAGCGTTTGTGTGCTTTTTAGCACATACTGTACCGGATATCCAGTATGGCTCCAAAGAAAATTTAGAGCAAGCATGGTGGTAAGAAGAAAGAGCAGAGCGGCAATGAAGGTGGCAAGAATGCGCAGAGCAAGCATGTTGTTGAAAAGAAAGCGCAGAGCGGTAATGAAGGTGACCAGAAGCACCATCGCGGATTGAAAACTCATGGGGCCCCCGGGCAATAAGGGATCATGGGGCCCCTGTGTCCTTGCCCACACTCAAATCACACCCAAAAAAGCCTATGAAAGGTACCAGGGACATCTCATGGGGCCCCCTACTAACCCTGGGCCCTCGGGCAGTGCCCAAGTTCCCCAATGGTCAGTCCGCCCCTGAGCCCAACATAACTGTAACGAACAGAGTGTTAAATCTGAAGAACGATAACTTGGTCTCTTGTTTCCGGAGGGTTATGCAGCGCAGGAAAAGACAAGTGACATTGGACAGATTTCTCACCAAAACTGAGCCTGCAGCTAAGAGACAAAAAAGAGTTCGCGACCATGTTCATAGGGGTCAGAATGGATTAACCTGATTTACATTGAACCCTATGAGAAAATTTTCCAGAGTCGTGGAACAAATTAAGTTTGTGCACCGAGGCATTACTGTATAAATTAAAACAATACCACCAATTTTGAAAAAAAAAACACGATTTTCTTAATTTCTGATATAAAATTTTGCAAACAAATAATATTTCTTTGTACATTTAGGCCAAAAAATAGTCTGTTACATTTTATTGGTAAAAATAACCCAAATCAGTGTATATTATTTATTCTGTGGGAAAGTTGTAGAGTCTACAAACTATGGTATATATATCTGAAAATTGATCAGTCCTGATGTGCTAACAGCCCAAAAATGTCAGGACAGTACAAATACCCCCAAATGACCCCTTTTGGGAAAGTAGACAGTCCAAGGTATTTAGTAAGTGGCATGGCAAGTTTTTTGAAGTTGTAATTTTATGTCACAATTTTTTGGAAAATAAAGAAATGAAATAAAAACATTTTTTTCACATTTTATTTTGCATACTGTCACCAGTGCAGTACAGCATTATCAAATGACTGGTGTGGCAGTGATCAGGGATACTGATTGGTGACAGTATGTAAAAAAATGTACATATATTTATTTAAATTTTTTAACTATTTTTTTATTTTCTTACTACGTTTTTAAAATAATGTCATCAGAGTAGTTCAATGTCACCATTGTGCTCAGTGTCATCAGGGACACTGATCAGTGTACTAGGTGGGTGATCAGGGATTTTTTTTTTACACTAATATTGTTTATAACAGTGATGTTAACTGTTATAAGCAATAGTGTTAACTGTCATGAATGCTTTCATTCATGACTTACTGTTTACTATTGTGATGCTGTGATTGGTCACAAGTGATCACGTGGTACAGGGTGCTGTGATTGACCCAGGTACCATGTGATCACTTGTGACCAAACACAACATCACAATAGTAAGCAAAATGTCATGAATGTAATCCATTTATGACAGCTTTGCTTACATTGTAATCATGTGATCGCTATAATTGCTTATAGCAATCACAGCGGTCATGGGATTGTGCCACTGTGTGCCCCAGGGGGCATGCCAGTGGGCATGTATGTACCAGTACATCATGGTGCCTGCAGCCCACTTACAGTAAAAATACTGAGGGTGGGCGGCAAATGGTTAAAATAGAAATGTAAGGCAAAACATTTATATATACATTTAAAAAAAAAATTTTAAATACCTTTTTAAGTGATCACATACCTTCTGTCCTTAGCTGCATAAGGAGATCAGAGAGCTGGGGGAGGAGAAACAGCAACACACTGGTCTTCCAAGTGAATGGCTGTGCAGGGTGGTGCATATCAGCAGAGGTCTGATCATTGGAGGAGAGCAGGCTGAGCTCCAGCACAGCTAGTAAACTGACCACACTGTGATTTCATGCCTAGTGTGGACAATTTTTTTATAGGAAAGAGTGACAGGCAGGAACACCAGGATTTTCACACAAAGGAAGCAATACAAAGAGAACAGAACACATTTTCATACAAGTACATGGAACAGGGGTGGACTGACCATTTGGAAACTCGGGCACTGCCCGAGGGCCCGGGGTCAGTAGGGGGCCCCATGAAATGCCCCTGGTACCTTTTTCATAGGCTTTTTGGAGTTTGGGCAAGGACACAGGGGCCCTATGATCCCCTATTGCCCAGGGGCCCCATGAGTTGTCAGTCCGCCCCTGCCTGGCACCTTTCATTGGCTTTTTCATAGGCTTTTTTGGGTGTGGGCGAGGACACAGGGGCCCCATGATCCCCTATTGCCCGGGGACCCCATGAGTTGTCAGTCCGCCCCTGGTCAGGAATATGAAATGCTGGGCTGATTCTTTAAGCATTTGACATTTGTATTCTCCTCAGTCTTCCACTCTCTGCGGTCTGGCCCAGCCTGGATCTCCAGCATCCCACACAGCCTTCTCCTCACACCTGCTCTCCAGCTCTCACCGTTCACTTCCTGTTCTCTGGTTCCCAGCCTTCTGTATTTATCTGCCTCCACCCATTAGCTAGCTCCTCTGGGAAATGTAGTTTGTTAGCCCGTTATTAAACAGAGAAATCCTGCTATGAGCCTACAAGTCCAACAATGCTTTTCTTCAACAGAGTCTGTATAACTGAGCTGCAGAACATTGCCATCTTGTGTCCATTTAACATCCTGCAACCAGTACTACTGCAGGGTGTTACACAAGCTAAACCCACATCTAGGTACCTGGTTACTTCTTTCTGCCAGTGATGGTTTCTTGCTGTATTTACAGTCCGTGTGTGGTATTCTTCTACAGTGATGCCCTCGCTTAGCAGTAACTTCCCATAGACTTGAAAGGGGCAACCCATATACTGTAGTTAGAGTAAGGCCCAATTCAAGTCTGTGGTAAGCTACTGCACAGGTGTGGACAGCGTGATACAACATTTTTATACTGTAATCATTACCAATAAAAAAGTAGGCACCTACAGTAGGTTAGGAGGCTAATTTCTTCTAAAGTGAACCTGCCTTTTAATAAATTATAATCAATTTAAAGACAATTGTACTATTTAAAAGTGCCATTAAATTGAAGCCTACAGTATTTACTCATTTGTGTAATGCCAATATACAGTGTCATGTTTCACATGACTGTCATATGCCTTTAAGTGTTCTTGTATTTTGTCTCTGCTCCTCCCTTTCCTCTGGTTTAGTTAATGCTGTAATGATAGCCCACCCCCTTCCCAGTAATGCATTTCAGCTTCTAGCCTCATGTCATGAAGCAGATCACATTATGATCTTTTGACCTATCAGATGTTCATTGTTGTAAGATTCTCTCAGTTTATGGAATAAACTTCACAAGATCTACAAGATGTCTTCTGGATTGAGTAACTGCCTGTGTTATTAAACTAAGATTGGAGTTATTGCTATCTCATCATAACTGTAAATTACAGAGATCACACTTTCAATGCTTAGATTGGAGAGACAGAACATACAGTGCAGTGGTTTACTGAGGATATTGAATCATTTACAGTAGTCCCTGCCCATTAGGGCAGATTCACAATATGTACAGTTACCTGCGTTTTTCAGCATATTCATTTTCTGTGTCATGTTCACACCTGAATGCAGTATTTCTCTGTGTTCCAGAGCTGTGGAATTTTATACAACATACTGCATGAAACTACACTGAAACTCACGCAAACGCATGTAAAAGTACACAATAGCACACCTATCACCCACAACAATTAGGTCAGAGGAAATACGCCTTTGGAGAAAAAAAGAATTATGCAGAAAAAACACATAAAATGCATGGAAACACATAAACATGCAAACGGAAGTGCAAATGAATACAGCTGCATTTTTATATTCGTTGTAGTGTGAATGGGCCCTTAGTGATCCCTACCCACTCTAGGGTCTATTTTGTCAGTGCTGTTTGGACTGTGTGAGGAAACCAGGGCACCCACACATACAGGAAGAACAGCCAATCTCAATGATGTGTGGCAAAACAGCTAACCTCTACGCCACAGTGTTTCTCTGGAGCACAACCTCTCATTCAACTTTTGAATCCTTTGGTCCATAATTATAGTGTTGTATTTAGGCTTCACTGAATTTGCAACAGTCTAATGGCTGCACAATCCCACGCCTCAAAGCTTTCTGGGAATTAATAAAGGAACACCTCTGAATATCTACATGTATGGGTAAAATATATTCACTGCAACCTTATTTTTATATTTCAACACCATGAGAAGGAATAAAACTGGATTGCTTAAAAGATATGTACTGATCTGTACATCAGAACTAAGGAGTCATTAACAATCCATACTGCTCTAGTTTTATTTTCCATGGTAGCATAGCTACCTTCTGTAGCTGTATAGATGGGGCAGCACAGTGGCTAAATGGTTAGCACTTTCGCCTGGCAGCACTAGGGTCATTGATTCAAATCCCAGCCACGGCACCACCTGCCTGGAGTTTGCATGTTCTCCCTGTGGCTGCATGGGTTTCCTCTGGGTACTCTGGTTTCCCCCCACACTCCAAAGACATGCTGGTAGGTTAATTGAATCCTGTCTAAAATGGCCCTAGAATGTGTATGTATGAATGTAATACCCCTTAGATTGTACACCCCTTGAGGGATAGGAACTGATGTGAATGTATAAAATATATGTAAAATGCTGCGTAAATTGACGGCACTATATAAGTACCTAAAATTAATAAAATTAAAAATGAATGACACCAAAACGGATTACACCATGATTGGTACACTGTGGCAACCTTATATTGCATGCTACCGCAATATCGTGGTGGAAATGAGCTCAATGAAAGCTGGAGAGAAGATAGTGAGCACAAAAGTGGAGCTGCTGCCAGTTGGGTTTTGCCTTACATTTTATGGATAAATTAAAGAATTTTGATAGGAGGCTATGGGCCACAATTGTAAATGTGATTTGCTTTCCAGCTATTTTTATCTAAAAGAGGAACAATTGTAGAGGGAGAAAGGAATTTGTGTTGAATAGAGTGAACAACCCTCTAAAAACATATTAATTGCTATGAATAACATGGGGCATGACTATTACAATGTCTAAAAAAGGACTTTTGCAATGTCACATTCTTCTTTTCATCTCATACCAGCATTTGAGAAATTATACATTTTACTGTTTGCCGTGGTCAATACAGGCAGATCTTCTTTCAAACACTTTAGTAAATGAGGTCATCAGGCTTTATCTATATAAACTTCTGTGCAATTTACAATCTAGGTGGTAACACATCTAAGGTCATACTTGTGCTCTTGGAGTAATAGATATCATGCTTTACTGAGCAATTGCTTTAGAAAGATTTCCTCTCTTCTGCAGGCCCCCCAAGGCTTAATCTACAGAAGCCTTTTATGTAAGTGGCAACACAGCCCAGGTGGTTTAAAATGGCTATTTCCGCAGGAGGAAATCCAAGCATAGCTGACTATTGTAACCAGGCCCTTCATAAGTAACACTCTCAGATTCATGTACAAGTTAGTATGTTCTAATTATTGTTTACTGGTGAGTTCTGTCACTTTCTATGTGTCCAAAAAAATCAACATTTTTATGGTTAACTCTTTGAGATAAAGAAAAAACTGTTTCCGGGTGACCATATATTTGAGCGTATGGAAGTCTACATTAAAAAGGAAATATGAAAACTGAGCTGCAAAATTGATGGGATAGGCTAGCTTTAAGCAAGCTTTAGCATGGCTCGAAACTTGCTAAAAGAAATTGCTGAGACCTGCTAAAGATTTGCTTAAATCTACAGTAATTTCTTATATTGAAACCTGCATATAGTACTCCCAGGTGGGAGCTGGTGGGTATTTAAAGTGACTCTGTACTGAGAGTTCATACTCACCTATCCCAAGGTGCGTACACTCTCTGATGCTGCAAAGATGGTGTCCAAGTCTAATAGTATTAAATCCAAAAGCAAACATTTATTATATTGCAGCTTTCCATTTGATGTGATGTCTGAATTCATTTCCTTTTTTATGATTTCTTTCTTCTATTTTTATCTGGTGATTTAGCTGGTAAGTCTGGTTTTCAAATGAATAAGCTTTCCAGTAGAATGTGTCATTTACAAAGATGAGACAAACCATTTAACACTGGCGGGGTGGTTAATGATCCACTTTTATTTATTTATATAAAACCTTTATCTAAAAGATAACGGTTTGCTATAACTGCTTATAAAGTATTAGCTGGAGTTTGACTTCAATTTGTTAGTATATTTAAATCTACTAGTACATTACCACCCCACCACCATTACCACTACCACCACTACCACCACCACCAGACTGACAATGCTGCTGTCCAAATGTGCCCTCCTTTATCCAGAGTGGAGGCACTGTAATACAGGAGGTGTGCTACTGGCCAGATCACCAGGTGAAAACAGGGAAAAGAAAACTGATGCTTGTCACTGCATCTAATGTTAAAGCGTAGTTCCACCTGGAAACAAAATAAAAGTCAGCAGCTAAAAAAACTGTAGCTGCTGACTTTTAAAATATAGACACTTACCTGTTCCTCAGTCCAGCGGTGTCCTCACCATGGCTGGTTTCACCGGCCGTCTTCTCTCCCTGTCGCCGGCATCTTCAGTGTGGGCACCCTGCTGTGACAGCTTGCGGCTTCACAGCCGGGTGCCCACTGCGCATGCTTGAGAAGCACTACACTTTGTGAATGGCCCCATAGTCTTATGGGACCTGTCACGTGTCCCAGAAGACTACGGGGAGAGAGGGGGGAGGACAACTTCCATTGCCAATCGCCTAGGTGATCCCTAGGCCCCCGCTCTCTAAAGGTGCCAATCCTTAATGGGGAGTGGGGGACAAAGGCTTAAAGCGGAACTTTATGTTTTGGGTAGAGCTCCGCTTTAATACTGCTTTGAGGCACTCAAAACCATGGTAAATGCTTTTTAAACGTTTGCAGAATCTGATGCTCTACAGAGAAGAGGTTACAGATTAGGAATAAAATAATAGTGTGTTTGAGGCTTAGAAGTAACTATTTTACCCCCTTCAAGAGAAACTGTGAAGAGGGTAACTGCAATTGTTGACTTCTAAGACCCAGAACTGAGCAATCAAAGACCGCTGATTGGTGAGTTCTCGGTCTTCAGAGAACAGTGACTGTCAGTCACCAGCTCTCTGCTCTGCCCCTCCAGCACTCATTGGTGTGCAGAGATGTGGAGGGGGTTTAAACAACTGGCTCAGGCTCTCAGTGGCACACTGAGAGTCTGAGCCAGCTGCCCATCAGGCATCTGAGTGGATCCTGACATTATTTTGAGATCCCTCAAGAGACTGGACTGGCTGAGACTGGGCCTCAGGAGTGCAGAACTAAATGCACTACTGTGACCTACAAGAGAAGTAGGGCTAGAACAGCTTTGCTCTTATGTCTCCTTTCATGTTGTCCAACAAACACTGTAGCTGAACTAAAGGCAGAAAATTGACTAAATCTACCTTTAACTAAGTTCCCTGTAAACCACAACAGTAAGTCCCCTGTGAAGCTGATTGTGGGGAGTATACTTCCTGAAAGCTTTCTGTATATGAAAGACATCAAGAAGCCTATAAAGGGTGTGTCTAGGAATAGCTCTCCTGCATCAAAATCCAGGGTTCTCAGATCAACAGACAACCAAAAGAGGGAGTGAGTGAACTAGTGTAAAACAGTAATGTATAAATGAAAGCCTAAAATTCCAGTCTTGAAGGCTGTGATCCCTGTATTCTTTTCAAGATTTACTATCTGGATTGTACCATCCTGATTTACATCCTAAGCAGTCACTTATCTGCAGCAAGAATTCAAAATGGTAGTTCACACTTTTTAGAATTCAATAACTGCATGCTTACCCCAGGACAATCACTTAAGCAGCCAATAGATTACTCAGTTGCTTGATTCCCTCATTGATTCCCCCATCAACACTGAATGCCTCCCACAGTGCTATTGTGTTTTGCCAGCGGGGGCGAGTGGCGCCTTCCCAGTGGGCAGAACACAAATGTTACTTCTAGAAACTATAGCCCCTGGCAGTAATCAAATGTTAAAAAATCCAGCAGGCTGGTTATACCCAAGTCATTCGGTGGATCGACTTGGGTACAATCAGCCTGCCCATACAAGGATCGGATTTCGGCCGGTTCAGCAGGGGCAAGCTGAGATCCGATCCTTGTATGGGGATGATTGTACCCAAGTCGATCCATCAATTGACTTGGGTACAACCAGTCTGTCAGATTTTGATCCATGTATGGCTGGCTTAACTAGTTAAGTTAGCTATACAACTTTAGATTTTAGATTTTTTTCGTTCAGCCCTGTGGGATGAACAAGAGAAATCAATCAATTGCCACATCCATGCTACGTAGCATGGATGAAAAAATCCCCCTTGTCAGATATTGTATTCAGCACTGCATCTGCAAGCACTGTTGGGATGATAATTTTCCACCCTGCTCCTTCAACATAAGTCAGTTGAAAAATCAATCTTTGTCAAACCTTTTGGTGCTGGCAGGGTCATCTACTGCTCACATTTTGTCTGATTCTGCAGGAGTTGGCTGAAATGTGAGCCATGTATGTAGCATCCTAAGTGTGGCAAGGATGAAAATGAAAGCCCTGGAGCCTGTACCTTTAAAAACAAGTCACCTCTAGTGGCTCCCATACCTTTCATTCCTCTATGCTCACATGTTAACTGAAATATTTACTCAAAAATTCTGCACAAGGAGAAGTGAAAAACTTTTGGCTAGAGATTGTGGAACTTCAGCTGGGTTGTTTTCCTTCTGCAGCATTGCTAACTTCTACTTCTGAAAATCCTACTTGCTTGGCTTTCATACCAATACTTTGCTTTCAATACTTTCTGTGTTACTGGCCTAAAACAAACGAGATCATTAGAAATTCAGTTTTTTTCTCTGATGGTTATTCACTGCATGCTTTTTAAAACTCAAACGCCAGGAACCTAGCATTTCCAGAAGCAGGTCAATAATGGCAGCCCTTGTATTTCTCCTATAACAGGAATACTTTAACACTGATTAAGAGGTTTTCAATGGCTGATATTACTTATCATGACTACAAATGTGGATAAATTCAAGATCTATAATATGTACAGTTTAATCATTTAATACGATTTTCTTTCTTTCATCGTCAAGTTGTGACTATGGGTAGGTTGGAGTTAATGATTAACGGATACTAGAGATTATCCTGTTATTTTAGCCTTGTAGTTTAGAAAAGCTGACAGGAGCAATGATGAAATAGGAGTAAAAAGATCTTTCGACCCTTCACCCATGATGATGAAATCTAAAATTTGTGAACATCTGCTGTGCTATATTTAAAGGAACCCTGTCACAATCCATGACAATACAACCTAAGCATGTGATCTAAGAAAATATAAAAAAATACAAATAAATTAAATAGCAAAGGGCACCATTAGTGATCAGTAGACAAGTTAAAGTTATATCATATCCCTACTTTCCTAGTAATGTCACGCTTGACCCTGCCCCCTCTATGTACAAGGCCCCTTCTTGGTCCTTTATGTGATTGGTAGCTCAGTGATCAATAGGGATATTTAGACCGTAGGAAGAGGTAGGACCAAACTTGACTTTCACAGTGAAAGGTGAGATTTACATATAATTTCTGCTGCCTATATCCTACAAGACATCCCACATATTTTTCATATGTAGTTTTACTTAAAATAACCTTTTTTTAAAGCGGATCTAAACTCTCTCAATCAATATTAACTATTTGTAGTTCTTATGCTTCTAGTATTAGTAAATAGATAAGAAAGTATATTATATTTACTTGTTTTAAACCTTTTTTGTCAGTTGCGTTCTGGACTCTGGCCTAGGCCAAAATGATGTCATGCATCCCATGAGTCTTCATGGACATTTAATTTCCTTTCATGTGGAGGCATGGAGGAGGGGCTTTCTCAGCTAAGTACACCCTCCTGCCTGCATGTCTGAGCAGAGGGCAGATGGATTCTAGGAAGTAAATGCTAAATGAATAATCTTCCCTTATTCAAGATACCCTAGCTAGAAATGTTGGGGTTGTTTTCTAAACAAAATACAGCATGGGGACATGGATGGATGGGGGGGTTTGCTTTGAATATTAAAAATGAATTAAATAGTGCTTTCAGTCTGTGGTGGTCAGATATAGTTTAGTTTCACTGTAACATAAGTTTATATTGAATTGCCCAGGTTTGAGGGATATCCAGCCATTGTCACTCTGTCATATAATATTGTCATTGCCTACTGCTGCTCTGTACCATGTGTTTTATTCTCACAAATAGCAGGATTAGAAATACTGAATTTTGAAGAACACTTCAAACTTGCTTTGATCTTTCAACTTTTCTTCTCTTTTAAACACAATAGAGGTTGTCGCTGTTATTTGAAAGGGAACACAACATCAGCTCCTGTGTACCACCAGCACCTGCTCCTTGTAGATTAACGTGTCTGCCATTTGTTGTTGGAAACACATTTTTTTGTAAATTCCTGGTGCATACTTTAAAATGATTTATCAGATATTTTGTGTGGTAAATGGAAATTGTTTTCACTGCACTGCTCACTTTCCTTTCTCTGTCTACAGCTTACATATTTTATTCTGAATTCCACTTACTGTAGATGCTGGTTCTTGTTATATTCAATGTTATAACAAACTGCCTTCTTCAGTAACAGTTTAGAAATCAAAGATGTTGTGCAGAGTTAGGTAGCCAATAGCAACTACTCGGAAATGTGCTTTTAATGGATCTGACCACAATAAACCAAAAGATGAAATATGATTGGTTGCTAGAGGTCACTGAACTCATTGCTCTTGCTCTTCTAAATACATCTCTAAAGAGTGATATATTTGAGGAAATTGGGCCAACCAAACTAACTGGGGTGACCCACTTTTAAACAAATAATACCATACTATTCATTGTCAAAGCCAAATATGCATGCAACTACGAAGCATGGTTACAGTGTTCTAGGAACCACTCACTTGAGAAGATGAGATTATCATATAATAGCCATATAGACCATCCTTTCTCAACATGTTGTGACACAGAACAACCCTTAGAATAACTTTCCAATCTCAGGGAACCACTGATAAAAATTAATTTATCTAGAACTCATGATACATTAGTCTGATGATCTGTGTGAAGAATGCTCCTTACACTTGTGCTCATTTGGAAATATTCCCATCTAACAGATAGATAAAAGGATCAGTGGCATCAGTGTGAACTTATTTGAGAGGCAGAAATTTCTTATTGCTGAAGGATCCCCTAGCTGCCCCTGGAGGAACCCTAGCGGTCAATGGAACCCTGATTGAGAAACCCTGATATAGTCAATGGCTACTATTTACTATGATCTTTCTTTGACAGATATTGAACCATTCAAACTAACTGGCGTGACCCACTTTTTAACAAATGCTACCACACTATTCATGGTCAAATCAAAAAATGCAATCATATGCAGGCAACTACAAAAAATAATTACAGTGGCCTAGTGACCACTCACTTGGGAAGATGAGATCCTCTTATAATGAACATACAGACAACGATGACTACTAAGAGCAGATCTATGTCCATTTATCTGAACTTTATATTTATGCAACCTATTTATGAACAGAGTAAAAACCTAATATGTCTGATGACCATGAGGTTGACAGCTAGGAGGTGTGAAACTCCCATTTATATTTTCTAGGTATTTTGACATCAGCCATACAGGGCTCTGTATGGATGATGTCAAAATACCTAGAAAATCTAAATTGGAGTCGCACATCTCCTAGCTGTCAACCTCATGGTAGAAAAGTCTCAGCTCTTGGACTAGGAGTTAAGTCGAAAGTACACCTATCACAAGAGATAAGCAGGTGCTGCCCATAGCTGGTCTCTTTTTGAAAATGTTAGTTGACTGGCTGTGTCAGGCTTCAGTACTTCTGAGTCAGAGCTCAGGAACAAATATGCTGTAAATTAAAATCCTAGAAGTTACTTTCTATACTTGTTCAAGGTTAGTCAACCTTTGGAAAATGTTTAAAAGTATAACTCAAGGATGATAGACAGGCAGCAAACAATTTCAGAAACTCTAAACCTAATGAATCTTCCTTTAACAGAATTGAGAGTTCAGCCGAAATGGGTCGATTTTAGGCCAACCCCATTTTTAAAACTTGATAATACTTTTTTAATATGTTTTCTTTCCATATATTGATTGTTGAAGCGCCATGGAGTCCCAATGATGTGAACATTCCATAGCTAACTGTAGATACTACAGTGCAATGTAGCTTGAACAGCTCCTAATTTAAATGAGTATTTAGTGCTTGGCTGATTTGTATATGTTTGCTGAAAAGGTGTTATTTACAGGGACCCCTTAGAACATAATTGTCAAACTATTTCAACCAGTGTGCTTTTTTGCATGTCCACAAACATGCCCTATTGTATTTAACAATGTCTTCAATTTATAAAGGCAGGCTCCATTAACAGTTAACACCAATTTCAGTGTAACAGAACTAGGAGTTATGGTACTTCAGCACAAGGTTATACTAGGTACACAGTATGCAGTCCAGTGATTTGGCCTTCATTGACTAGCATACATTCCATTATAGAACAATTTAGAAATGAGCTGTGTAGAGGGTTAGATGAGGGCTTGATTACTGAACAGACACAAAAGTTCAGGGTAAAGGCAAATTTGTCATGTTCTGAAATGGTGAAACGAAGACCTAAAATAAAAAAAGCATTATATTCTCTGTACATTTACCTAAAAGATTATCTCTCAATTAAGGCTTCTGATCCGTTTTGTGGCCTTTAGTGTTAACTATATAATGTTTATTCAAAGATTTAGTGGAGACAGAGCAGCTCATCTATTCAAGTCCTTTAATCCGTCTGGCTAATTTAATTACATTCTTTTCCCCTTCCCCCACAATAAATGTTATTTTTTTCAGTTATACCATCAATCTTATTAAGCTTTATTGTGAGCTAGGGTCACTCTACATGGAACAAATGCTAGCCAAGCACATAAGGATCTTCTAGCCTGGCCAACAAATTTTGGGATCTTTAAGTTTCGAGCATGTGCTTGTCATGATTCCGACTTTTAAATTCTGAGGAAAATAGAAAGCATTGCATGATTAATGCATATGCTCTAATTTGGTTTTTATGTGACCTAATTTTCCATCCTAAGTTGACTATACACATCGAGATTTTTCTTATTCAGTTCAGCGGGCTGTCTTAAAGAAATCATTTGATTCCCCCATCCATGCTAAACAGCAAGAATGCATTAATCTGTAGTGCTGAGTATTGTATTTGGACAGCCGGCTGTCAGAATATCTGAAGAAAGTCTGCATCTGCTTTGAAGCCGGACCTGTTTGTGTAAGAATTTTCCGCTTGGCTCTTTGATAAACGTTGATTGTGAAACCAGCTTTTTTCAAGTCTAGTGGTGCCAACAGGGCCACCCATGGAACAAATTTCTAATGTTGATTGGTTGTGAGGTCCTCTGTGAATGAATCTTCAGCCAACATGAACTTAAAATAGTTGTAAACCCTAACTAGATAGTATTTAGTTAGCTAAAGGACTGTGCATAATAAACAATTCCCAGTGTCTTTTTGTCATGAAATAGTGTGTCCACCTTTTTTCAATCTTTTGCATCTCAGACTGCTTATCTCATGTAGCCTATCTCTGCTCTTCCTGTATATGTTCATTTGCTCGAGTGTCAGCTGCACATCTTTGCTCTGGACCAGCTTAATGGTAGGCTGCAGCAATGATGCCTGTGGTTTCTATTCATCAGGGGCACATATGGCAAAACTTGAAGACAGTTGTCAGTTCATGACAGAAAGTCCCTGAATAAGGACTTTTATTGAATTTTCACCAGGTATTTAGGTGATTCTATGATTGAATTCTGTGACATTTATTCCCTATGCTTTGTGATTATGTACTGCTATGTCACACATTTCACAGAGCCTGCCTTCTGAACTACAGAGGTGCTTAGAGAAGGAGTCTCAGGAGGTGGAGTTAATCCAGAAATCACTGCTTGCAGGCAAAAAGGTACCATTAGATATATAGTCCTTAGAAATTGAAAGTAAACAACAGAGGAGAAGTTGCAAAGCATGCAGGTAATTGAGGAAGTTGTGGAAAGAGATGGCCAGCAGACAAGCAAGTCTCACATGAAAGGAAAATCAACCCAACATAAACTGGGGTTGATTTACGAAAACTGGAGAGTGCAAAATCTGGTGCTGCTCTATACGGTAACCAATCAGCTTCTAATGTCACCTTGTTCAATTAAGCTTAAAACCTGTATATAAAACCTGGAATCTGATTGGTTTCCATGCAGAGCTGCAGCAGATTTTGCACTCTCCAGTTTTGTAAATACCCATGTAAGTCAATTTGTTCCCATTACTGCCCGTTAAGGAAAGGAAATAAAAATAGTTTTCTACGATAGCATCAGTCTTTTAGATACATTTTTATGCCAAAAATGTGGTATGCACCCGACGTTGGTGTTGTGGACCAATTGTAAAGGAATTACTGATGGAAAGGTTTAAATACACTTGAAAGGGAGAAATCACATGAAAGGAGATTTTTCTCAAATATTGTGAATTACTGTATTGACCATCCAAGCTAGAAAGAGTGAAAAAAAGATAAACTGGGGTTGATTTACAAAAAACTGGAGAGTGCAAAATCTGGTGCAGCTCTATATGGTAGTCAATCAGCTTCTAACTCCAGCTTGTTCAATTAAGCTTAAAACCTGGAAGCTGATTGGTTTCCATGCAGAGCTGCACCAGATTTTGCACTATCCAGTTTTAGTAGCTTCGCCCTATTGAGAGGTCCCAACATCTCCAACAAGCTTCCTCTGTCAGTAGAATCAGGAAGCAACGTTAGGTAAAGTGTTATTGGTCTGCTATCAACATATGAAACAAATATGAACTGTAAATAACCATGTAAGTCAATTTGTTCCCATTACTGCCCCTACTATTAAGGAAAGGAAATAAAAATCATTTTCTACGATAGCATCAGTCTTTCAGATACATTTTTTGTGCCAAAAATGTTTATGCACCCGACGTTGGTGTTGTGGACCAATTGTAAAGGAATTACTGATGAAAAGGTTTAAATACACTTGAAATGTATTGAAAACATTCCTTGCCTATCTAATTCCAATTTGTTGGCAAAAAAAGTATTTATTATGTGTGGAAACATTAATTATTTTCAGCATTTTATCCTTTGTTGTAGTTTATTGTAGCAGATTCAAGCTATTTTTGGTTTTTAGTGAAGTATAGCAATGGAAAATATTGTGATTGCGCAAGACTGTAAACTAGCTCAGCCTTGAAGAGTCTGACCTTGGAGGTCATATTTTGACTCCTCTGCAGACATATTCCCTTAATTAGCTGTGATGCAAGCTATTTGATTTATAGTCTACCAGGGAAATATTACGTTCAAAGGAGATGACAGAAAATAAATGTTTGGATAGTATTATCATAGGACCAAGGGTGGCATTGTGTAGCTGAACTCTGTGGGCACACAAAGAACCCACAAAGCACAGTCCACCTTCGTTGACTTCTCAGTGTGAGCTTTTCTGATATTTTACGGCATTGTGTGTTGTCACATTTGTTCAGATGTTACAACAAAACTTAATTTTTAGGACAAGTAGCTGTAAGCCCTACACACCTCATTCTGACAGCAAAAACCTTGACTTTTATTTTCCCTTCTCTACACTCTTTGCAAGCTCTCCAACACCCCTTTTGTTAACCATATCAGTTTCACACTCAACCTGTCTTCAAGTTTCTATCCCTTCAACAGACAGAAATCTTCACGCCCATCTTTTGTCTTATCTACTATCCTGACTACCTCAAAGATAAAATCTCACCCCTGTCCTGACCTAGCAATTTCTGTTTTACAAGAGCTCATTCTATTCCACTCTGGAATTACTTGCTCCACTTAATATATGCGGGAATATAATATAATCCTTGAAAAATTACAATAGAAATCTCAAACAACATAGTCATCCTCATGAGCCAATGTGGTGTAAAACTAGATCCTTTGGAAGTCTTTGCTCTGTATAAAGGTGCCTTCCTAAATATATTTTCTTCTGCTGTGCTGTCAAGCAAACCTATTTCATCACTCTCATTAACACCCTCTTATTCAGTCCTAGTCAACTATTTTATAACATTGAAGTAGAATGTCAGGAGAAATAAGCATTTAACATCAGCTGGCATGCATGGAGTTAAGTCCAAGGAGGTGTATTTACTAGTTAACTGCGCACTGATAGTATAGCCTTCACTAAACTCCTTCCCAACCCTCCTCAGCCCTCCACATTCACAGAATGCAATGGGCAAGGGAAGGAGAGGAGTGGGCAATGCAGGTGCAACCATTACAGCTGCTGTGTAAGACGCTTGTAGCTGCGGTGATGGAGTGCCTGAAGTATAGTGATAGTTATACTATCGGTGCTATGTGAAACAATAAGTTGTAGAAAAAAAGGTCTCCAGCAGGAGTACATTTTAAAAAAAAATTTTTTTTCAGGAATTCCTCTTTCCAGGAACACTTGATTTCATCCCGCACTGCTGCCCCATGAAGTCATGAAGGATTACCACTGTCCAGTTATCTCGCACAAATATTATACCATCTCTACCACTACCTTCAACAGTCTCCTAATTTGACCCTGCCACTACAGAAGAGGTTGTTAAACTTTTCTTAGATTTCTACTTCACCACCTGCCCCTTGGACCCCATTCTCTAACAATTATTCTGCCCATGCTCTCATAGGAGCTGCTCTCTAAGTGATAACAACCTTCTTGACCCCTTACAGTCTGACTTTTGCTCACAACACTCCACAGAAACTACCCTTCTAAAAATCTCTAATGACTTACTAACTATTAAAACCAATGGCAACTACTCAGTACTTTTAGACCTTTCTGCTGCTGTTTGCTGATTTTCTCATTACCTATCTCACTGCACCTTCAGTGTCACTTAAAACTCTTCCTCCTCCTCTCCTCTTCTACTTTCCGTAAGAGTCCCTCAAAGCACTGTCTTCTGATCCCTTCTATTTTCTATCTACACCTCTTCCTTTGATCATATGATAACCTTGCATAGCTTCCAATACAATCTCTATGCTGACAACACTCAGATTTATCCCTCCACTCCTCAGCTCAGCCCTTCAGTCTTTTGGACATATTCGTTTGAATTTCAAACTGCTTCCTAAAACTCAGTCTCTCAAAAATTGAGAATATATTATTTTCTTCCCACATGCATAATTAACAATTCTATTCCCTCCTGGGTGTATTCCTGCATTCCAACCTCTCCATTCAGAACAACATCCAATGTCCAAATCTTCATCTCTGTAACATTTTCCAAAATATGCCCCTTCTTAACCAATGACACCACTATGCTACTCACTCACTTGTTATTTAGCAATTTTCCTACTGCAACTCCCTCCTCACTGGCCTACCTCTACAGAGGCTAACCCACCTTCAGTCTATCATTAGTGCTGCTGCCAGACTCATTCCTCACCATCTGTGTCTGCCATTCATATCTGCCAATTCCTCCTCTAGCTTCTGATTGCCCAACAAATAAAGCTCAAAATATTAACAACTTTCAAGCCTTTCACAACTCTGCCCTGAGCTACATCACCAACCTTGTCTAAAAATATCAAGAAAACCATCTTCTTTGCTCCTTGCAAGAGCTCTTGCTCTCTAGGTCCCGTATCACTTTCTACTTTGCTCTCCTCTAGGACTTTCTCCAGAGCCTCTCCTGACCTTTTGAACTCCCTGCCCCAAGCCGTCAGGCTATCCCCTAAAAATGCATATCTCCAAGGAAGTTTATCCCACCTCTAGCTAACAATTGAACTTTTTCGAACAACTCATTCCCACACAGTTACTGCCTCTGTATCTATTGCCCATCCCATTTAGACTGTAAGCTCTCACAAGCAAGGCCCTCTTAACCCTCTCGGCTTGAATTGTACTGTAGCTGTACTGTCTATTGCCGTATGCTGTTTTTCTGCTTAATGCAACAAAGAGAGCTTTGTGATTGGAGGAGGGAGATTTTGAGAGGTCACATGATCAGGCTCTCTTATTCATTTATATTGCACTCCAACTGTTTCAGAGTCTGCAAACCATACTGCTACTTTCTAAATAGACCCCTTAGTTTATTAAAGCACTGTTTATCATGAACAACCATATCTAAGTACTGCTGTTTAGTGGTGGTACTTTCCTGCAATAGTGGGTAACTATGTGTTAATGAGCTTTAGTATGCGCATTAGACAGGCATTAATGAGCTTTAGTATGGGCATTAGACAGGCGTTAATAAGCTTTAGTATGCGCTTTAGACAGGCATTAATGAGCTTTAGTATGGGCATTAGACAGGCGTTAATAAGCTTTAGTATGCGCTTTATACAGGCATTAAGGAGCTTTAGTATGGGCATTAAACAGGCATTAATGAGCTTTGGTATAGGAATTAGACAGGCGTTAATGAGCTTTAGTATGGGCATTAGACAGGCATTAATGAGCTTTAGTATGGGCATTAGACAGGCATTAATGAGCTTTAGTATGGGCATTAGACAGGCATTAATGAGCTTTGGTATGGGCATTAGACAGGCGTTAATGAGCTTTAGTATGGGCATTAGACAGGCGTTAATGAGCTTTAGCATGTGCTTTAGACAGGCATTAATGAGCTTTAGTATGGGCATTAAACAGGCATTAATAAGCTTTAGTATGGGCATTAGACAGGCATTAATGAGCTTTAGTATGGGCATTAGACAGGCATTAATGAGCTTTAGTATAGGCATTAGACAGGCGTTAATGAGCTTTATTCTGGCTTTTTACAAGCATTAAAAACGCTCCCCAAATGCCCTATGTGCAGTTTTGACGCATTTTATAAGCATTTGACAAGCGTTAAAACCACAACACAAACTAAATAAACTGTACTGTTATTAATGCTCTGCAACTGCACTGCAAATGTCTCGCAAATGCCTGCCAGTGTGTTTGAGGAGCATCACCATAGACTTGAATAGGAAGCTTTGAAAGGCTTTAAACTCCTCCTGACTCAACACGGGGCTTCAATTTTGAAGCAATGCAGCGCTTTGCTACATGGGTCCAATTCCGAACAATTTTTCCATCGAAAATTGAAACCATTGTTCATTCTGTAATCTTCCACCAATGATTTTGAAAAACTGTCTTTTTTCACGAATTTTCCAACATGCCTGATAAACGAAACAGGGAGGAACCATGAAAATCGGCCGGTGCCATTGCCCCATTACCAGAGCAAAATTGGTCGATTATTCTTAGGTCCGATTTTCGAAATGAAAAATCGTTCGGAAATTGACCCATGTATGGCCATCCTAACACTTCATGTTTTGATCATGTGAACAGCACTGTGTACTGCCCATAGTATCATTTGCATAGGCGTTTGAGGAGCATTAAAAACGCCCCTCAAACACTTGCTTTCAAAGCCAGTGTGAAAAAGGCCTTATGTATTTTCCAAGCAGTGATATACAGTTTTATCAGTTGCTTTTTATCATAAACTAATCTTTGTTTATTTCTGGCAAGAGAATGTACAGTAAGTTCCTAAGCAAAGTAAAATGGAAGTTACTAAACAAGCTCAAGATATTTTTCTCATTTTTGCATAGTTTTTGTGACCTAAAGTTGTAAGTCATTAAGCACAGGCAACAATATTGCTTGTTAATAACATTTGACTGAATATGACAGATTTGTATCACTTTGCACATATGTAGCACATAATTATAGCATTTGATGTTGCAGTTTAAAGTACATTGAATAAAGCTAAAACCAAGTTCTATCTAAAGATACAGTAGTTCACCATAGTTTCAGTCCCATCCCACACTGCAACTATTAAAAAATGAAATGATGGGTTTCATGCTCACCCATGGATTGTCCCTAATAATAGTATAATATTGAAAATCTATGCGCAAGAAACAGTTTCTCTTTCACTTTGTTGGAGGGGAAGAAGTGGACACTTACGTTCAGGGGTGTATTTATCACAAGGCAAACAAGGCATTTGCCTAGGGCAGCATTTTTCAGGGGGGGCAGCACTGCCCCTTGGAAGAAGGGACAGAAGAAGGGACACACGCGGCATAGGGACCTGGTGAGTTTTCATGCCCTACTCTTGTTCCTGGGTATGTTTGGATCTGTGAAGATGAGTGTCTTTCTCTCACCATGGGGGATGGTGTGGGGGGCAGTGGTAGTGGAAGGCTCGGGTGGAGGGCAGGGGTGCTCTTGGTCAATGTCAGGGGGGGGGGCGCCAATATTTGTGTTGCCTAGGGCAGCACAAAACCTAAATACACCACTGCTTATGTTTACTAGTTGAATCCCTAACACCAGGTCACATCAAAGCCAATTTTGAAATCGTGTGACCTACAGTGAAGTCATGTGATTTCAAAATCGGATGACCTTCCGATTTCATTGGGATTTGCAAGACGTCTGACACAGATGTCTATGCAAATCGCAGCAAAAGTAGTGCATGCACTACTTTAGAAAACGGTGCGGCTCCGATCAAGTCTAAACCACACCGATTTGACTGCTCTAATAGCGGACAATAGGGTGCGACTTGGCATATGATTTGCAAGTCCCACCCAATGTGACCGGGGGCTAAGAGATACAAGAAGTCAGTGGGAATGCAACCTATTAAAAAAACTGGAACATCCAATGGAACTGGAGTTCTTATTTAAAGCATAATTCCACTTTTTTTTTTAGATAAATAACAATCTCATGTGGGTGAACAATGTAAATTGCAATGTTTGTAGGAAAGTCCCGTTCTGAAGAAAAAGCTGTTTGTTTCCAGACTGATTCCTGAATGGGAGAGTCTGTGTCCATTATAACCACCTGGTGCACTTTCTGGGTTTTAATGAGAAAATCTACAGTGTCGGTATCCTTTTAGAAGTAATTAAGCCTTAGGAAGTATCTTACCAAAACAGAAATTCCTATTGTAGGGGAGGCCTAAAATGTTTCTTGTATCTTATAGGCAAACACACAAGCAGGAAATGACATTTCTGGGCATGTTCTGTACACCAGTATACAGAACACCTTCAGCTTGACATATGACATTTAAATGTTAACTAAGAAAAAACACATCTACTTCAGATTGAAATTGAAATGTAACTTTTTAATAACCTTAAATTACAAAATTACTAATATAGCAATTTTATGTGCCATCTTTGTTTTTGTTTTTTACAAAAGTAGAGTTCTCAAGTGGAACTTCACTTTCTCAATCAACACTATTTTTAATCTTTATACTGCTAGCATTAGTAAATAGATAGGAAAGTACATCTTGTTTAACATTTTTTTTTACATTTCTTCAGTTAATTTCTGGTTTCCATGCCTAGGCAAATTATGTCATACATCCCAGGAAGTATGAATCATCTGCCCTTACTCAAGATGGCCACAGCCAGAAATTCTAGGGGTTGTTTTTCAAAGTGATTTCTATGCAAAATAAAGCATGGAGACATGGAATGATGGATGAGTTTGCTTTGAATATTAAAAATTAATTATATAGTGTTTTTGATTTGTGGTGCTGAGATGCAGTGTAGTTCCACTTTAGTTGTAGATTAAAAAATAAACAAATGCAATCTTTGCAATGCACATGCATCTACCCTTTTTTCTTCCTTTAAAGACCCAGCAAGTACAGAAAAATACCTGTTGATCTGACAGAAATGCGTTTAGCTCCTAATTTCCTATTGCGGGCTAACAGCATTTTTTGGACTGAATGCTGTCAGCCCTGCCCAGTTGTCTTTGTCTAACCTACCATTTCCAAGACATAGGGCTAATAGTAATCCTTGATTGAGCACAGGAAGTGTTCCATAGGCTCTGGAAGTCGTGGGTTACCCATTTCTTAGCAGATGATTTTGACCTCCGTCTCTGTGAGTTTTGATGCTTGCTACTCATGATTGCGATTACACAATCTGGTTTACCACCACCTGGTCGAACTTCCCCTTTTCCTCTCCAAGAATCGTATGATCCCAACTTCCTTCATTCTCTCACTAGACCCTTTCTCTCTAATCCTCCATAGAACCTTGATTTCCTTTTATAATACTTTCTTACTATTATCCTACTCATAGTTGACCTGTACAATACTATCATCATCGTAATTAACTACCTAATGCACCAAGTAGTGTCATAATTACTGCAAGGTGTACATGCAATTGTTTCTTTTTTGCTATGCAAACCTTGTATTACTTGTTTTGAAAAATTATTTTCTTTGAAAAATGTAATGATAAAACACAGGAAGTGTGCACAAGACAAAGGGGGGCTCTTAATTTCCAACATGATTGCTGGGTTATTTTTTAACTTATTGTACAAATATACACTATGTTGCCAAAAGTATTGGGACGCCTGCATGACACGCACATGGGACATGCACATGAACATTAATGGCATCCCAGTCTTAGTCCATAGGGTTCAATATTGAGTTGGCCCACCCTTTGCAACTATAACAGCTTCAACTCTTCTGGGAAGGCTGTCCACAAGGTTTAGCAGTGTGTCTATGGGAATGTTTGACCATTCATCCGGAAGCTAATTTGTGAGGTCAGGCACTGATGTTGGACGAGAAGGACTGGCTCGTAGTCTCAGCTCTAATTCAACCCAAAGGTGTTCTGTTGGGTTGAGATCAGGACTCTGTGCAGACCAGTCAAGTTCCTCCACCCCAAACTCGCTCATCCATGTCTTTATGGACTTGCTTTGTGCACTGGTGAGCAGTCATGTTGGAACAGGAAGGGACCATGCCCAAACTGTCCCCACAAAGTTGGGGGGATTAAATTGTCCAAAATGTCTTGGTATGCTGATGTATTAAGAGATCCGTTCACTGGAACTTAGAGGCCAAGCCCAAACCCTGAAAAACAACCCCACACTATAATGCCCCCTCCACCAAACTTTACACTTGGCACAATGCAGTCAGGCAAGTACCGTTCTCTTGGCAACTGCCAAACCCAGACATGTCCATCGGATTGTCAGACAGAGAAGCATGATTCGTCTCTCCAGAGAACACGTCTTCACTGCTCTAGAGTCCAGTAGTGGCGTGATTTACACTACTGCATCCCATGCTTTGCATTGCACTTGGTGATGTAAGGCTTGGATGGAGCTGCTCAGCCATGGAAACCCATTCCATGAAACTCTCTATGCACTGTTGTTGTGCTAATCTGAAGGCCACACAAAGTTTGGAGGTCTTTAACTATTGACTCTGCAGACAGTTCGCGACTGCTGCGCACTGTGCGCTTCAGCATGCGCTGACCCCACTCTGTCATTTTACGTGGTCTACCACTTCGTGGCTGAGTTGCTGTTGTTCCCAGTTGCTTCCACTTTGTTATAATCCCACTAAGAGTTGACTGTGGAATATTTAGCAGCAAGGAAATTTCATGGATGAACTTATTGCACAGGTGGCAACCTATCAGGGTACCATGCTGGAATTCATTGAGCTCCTGAGAGCAACCAATTCTTTCACAAATGTTTGTAGAAGCAGTCTGCATGCCTAGGTGCTTGATTTTATACACCTGTGACCATGGAGGTGATTGGAACACCTGAATCCAATGATTTGGAGGGGTGTCCCAATACTTTTGGCAATATAGTGTACGTGACAAAGTAATTGCAATGGTGTATTTAACAGACCAAAAAATATTAAATAAGAGAAACTCAGTTTTTAGGGTTTATATTAATTTTAACTTTAAAACTGTGCTATGTCATTTTACCTTTCATCAGTTTTTAGATGTCTGAACAATGAAAGATAGTCCTTGATGGAATTCATAGGGTTGTTTTACGTTTTTGCTTTACTATTAATACAAAATAACAAAGGATAATGTACATTTGACTCTAATAAACTGTCAGCTTAGAAGTAATGCTATGAGGGTGACCTTTTGGAACGTTATTTACCAAAAAACATATGACCAAGTGAGCCATTGTTCCTAAGGAACTGTAATGAAGATGAAGACTTGAGGCTAAATAGACAGGGTCACATGTTGTGTGTCTAATAGTCAATTTTCCTTAGCAGTTGAAAAGTTCAGCAAAACACTCTTATGGTCACATGCAAGGATGAGCATTAGAAAAGATGAGGATTGGAAATATCCTGGCCATGACAGCAGTGACAGGTTTAAAGCCCCGTATACACGTTGAGAATATCGGATGAATGATCGTCTGTTTTTTCTTTTGCATGCTAGTCTCATATAAAAAATGAAGAGGTTATTAAAGTTACGAAAATTCTCGTATGACAAAATAAAAAGTCAGAAGTGATGTAATGTATTGTAATGTATTTGTATTGTATTTTCGGATGAAAACTGTATTGGCTAAATGAAAATCAAACATTTCCATTCTTGTCCCTTCAAGTACTCTCGGACAATTGCTGTGTATTAATGATCAAATTATCGTACAATCGGTTTGAAAGTGGCAAAATACACAGATGAAATAAAACAAAATTTAAAATTTTAGACTTTAGAAGGAATAAAGTGATGTATTTTATTAACCCCAGCATGGGATGTGAAAATAGCAGCAGAATAATTATTATTATTATACAGTATTTATAAAGCGCCAATAGTTCGCTCAGCGCTGTACATTACAAAGGGGGACAGAACATGTGACAGAACAATACCAATACAATGTGATACACGAGGGGTTCGAGGACCCTGCTCTTTCGAGCTTAAAATCTAGGAGAGGTTATCTCTCTGCTGTATACTTCAATCGTACCTATTTTTTTCTCATGAGAGCCCAGGAGAAACTATTTATTGGCTGAGGGATTCAATTCAAGGTGCACATGTAATTTAAAAAAAAAGATTAAAATGTTGCCGCCGAATTGGGTTAAAGCCTACTTTATATTTGTTACATGTTTTCATTTAAATAGAATTGCTGCTTACATTTTACTTGCTCCTTTCTCTGTTGTGCAGGCAGAAATCTGCTATGCAGAGGGATTGGGGAGTTAATGTTTACTATAATTAACTTGGTTTGTACTGTGATGGTAGATCTCATTATCAGTTTGCAAAATAGATTGGAACACTGTCTGTCCTAACAAAAGAGAAGTAGAAGCTGGGCTTCTGCATTCCATGTAATTGAGGGGAAACTCAATGGGGTTGATTTACAAAACTGGAGTGTGAAAAATCTGGTGCAGCTGTGCATAGAAACCAATTAGCTTCCAGGTTTTATTATCAAAGCTTCAAATGATTGTACAGGCTCAAGGTTTTTTACCTTCATGCATTCTATGCATGAAGGTAAAAAAACCTTCTGTGTGCATCATCACCCCAGCCCCCCATAATACTCACCTAAGCCCCCTCTCAATCCAGTGATGTGCACTGGAGTCTTGGCTATCCCAGGACTCCCTCTTCTCATTGGCTAAGACAGAAGCGGGAGCCATTTGCTCCCACTGCTTTTAAACAAAGTCAGTGATCCAATGAGAAAGGAGAGGGGTGGGCCAGAGCCACGGCTCTGTGTGTAAATGGACACCTGAAGCAGCGGGTGCCCCCATAGCAAGCTGCTTGCTGTGGGGGCACCTGAAAGGAGGGAGGGGCCAAGAGAGCTTGCTGGGGACCCAAAAAGAGGAGATCCTGGCTGCTGTTTTGCAAAAAACACAGCAAGTAAGTATAGACATGTTTAGAATCACTGTAAATGAACAAGCTGAAGTTAGATGCTATATAACAAAATATGTTTGATAATGCTTTGGAGGAGGGATGAAATGCGTTGATGTAATTTCCAGTTCCAGTCCAACTTTGTGACGTCACGTCTGGTGAATGGAGCACATGCTGTGTGTGTGGTGCTCCGGATCCATTTTCTGTGCCCATTGAGTGGGGATTGAGGAACATTGTTTTTTACCTAACAGCTTGAAATTTCTTTATACATGTGAGTGCAATACTTATTTAATTACTGCTAAATAAAGAGTATTACAGAGTTACATTATGTGTGTTCCTCTTGCTTTTTATAACTTTCCTGCATGCATGAGGATTACGGTCAAGTACTAAGGAAGGATATGGAATGTTGGTATTACCTATCTGAGTCCTGGTTATGCCTGAGAACACATCTCACCAGTTTAAGCTTTTTTGACTCTTATGCCGTACAAGCTGGGAGTCCAACAAATCTGCTGAGTGTGGAGTATATTAAGTGGTGAGCGTGAAGCACTGTGGGGTGACACCATTTGCAAGAACACTTCCTGTTTGGATATTATGGGAAATTTTCTTTTACTGAAGCACTGTTTATTTGGGACTTTGCTTTTCCTATATTTTCTGTCCAGTGCATTGTAGCACTGAAGCATTGTTTGTCTTGGATTTTCACACAAATTTAATTTAATAGTTGTTTGGACTGTAATATTGATTTATCATGAAGTTTGATGCTGATTGGCTGCCTTGCACCATATTTTGCACTCTCCAGTTTTAGTAAATCAACCCCAATTTGTTCCTCTTTTAAATTGTTCAGAGTAGCTTACAGTCTGCCCAAGAACTTTTTCAAACAAACATCTAGAAAGGTATGAAATATATTTTAAGGTATGCTGTGTGGTTGGAAACACATAATAAATAGTCACATTTTCTCAAATTTGACTGCAAAATGGAAAAAACCCTTTAAGTAGAGGCTATCTTCAGTAAACGCTGTATGTCACAACAAGCAGATCCAGAGTTATAGGAAGCTAAGTAATGCTGTTCCTGACTTTTTCCTTCGTACATTTGACCCCACCCCATACAGCTTCCTAAAGCTGCTCATAGATGGATCGAAATCCAACCACTTCAGTGTAACCACCTGAATTTTGATCCATCTATGACTGCTTCCACTCAACAGAACTCAATCTAACAATCGACTTCTATGAAAACAACACTGTAGGAAAACTTTTGTCTATCAGCCAGCTGCAGCCTATAGGCTGCAGCTGCTGATCAGTGTATTATGACAGCAGAGGAGGCCAGCTACCAGAATACAATGGCACAATTGGAAGGATTCCTCCATCTACCTTACTTGTGTGGATGGAGGAATCCATTCAATTTTTCCATCAGCCAGAGGGCATCCATGGTCAGCCTTAGTTTCCCTGTTGGTTACTGAGGGTGTCCAAACATTACTATAGCAGGGAAGCTTTGGAGGTGGAAAAAAAGAGAGGCCAAGATTGACTTTTACAAAAAATATAAGTCATGATTTGCACAAAACTACAGTTAGCTATATCTTTGGACCTAATGACCATTCTGACATGTTATTGTTTGATATGCTTAGTCTGAATTAAAGACATTAGTGACATTAATTTACATCTGAACACAATAAAAAATGGTACATCAAATCATTACACTTAGTAAAAGAAGGTTAAAGCTGCACTGTTTTCTATGTATAGACAACAGCCCAGTGAGGCATGTGTAGGTGTTTTCAGGCATATTATAACCAGGATTTTTTGTGGCATTGGTGCAGTAAAGGCTTCTTTCAAGTATCGTTGTATTGTGCTCCTTGAAACAACCACACCATCTTTTTTCCAGAACAGCTTGTATTTCTCCTGAGGTTACCTGTGGGATTTTCTTTGTATCCAGAACAATTCTTCTGCCAGTTGTGGCTGCAATCTTGCTGGGTCCACCTGACTTTGGCTTGGTATCAAGAGATCCCCGAATTTTCCATTTCTTAATAAGTGATTGAACAGTACTAACTGGCATATTCAAGGCCTT
The DNA here is from genome assembly GCF_062004578.1 of Staurois parvus. Lineage (NCBI taxonomy): Eukaryota > Metazoa > Chordata > Amphibia > Anura > Ranidae > Staurois > Staurois parvus. Next base: position 5,187,236 of record NW_028317867.1, on the reverse strand, counting down.
GGACATCTTTTAATATCCTTTTCCATCTTTATAAAGTTCCATTATCTTGTTATGCAGGTCTTTTGACAGTTCTTTTCTGCTCCCCTTGGCTCTGTATCTAGCTTGCTCATTGCATCCATGTGAGAGCTAACAAACTCACTGACCATTTATACAGACACTAACTGCAATTTTAAAAGCCACAGATGTGAGAAATTGACCTTTTAATTGCCATTCTAACCTGTGTGTGTCACTTTGCGTGTCTGTTCCAAGGCCAAACATTCCATGGTATGTAAACTTTTGATCATGGACATTTGGATGATTTCTGATATCATTATCATTTAAAAAGGAGCCAAACAACTATGTGATAATAAATGGATTCATATGATCACTATCCTTAAATAAAGGTTTGTTGGCATGATCTGTCATATTTTCAATATCAATGGCAAAATTTCATGATTTTTGCCAGGGTATGCAAACTTTGCAAGTCACTGTTGATGCGCTTCCCCACCACCCCCTGGTTCCATCTATGCTACTGCAACATACCTGGTGCTGCATGTACGTGGAAGTATGGGACCTTCTGTCATGATGCAGTACTTGAACCTGACTGGCCAATTTCAAAGCTCAAACACTGGAGGAGGTGACATCATTAACCCACTGAATGACCATTAACCCACAGGTAAGAACTGAAGAAGAACAGAGCGGTGGGGGAATGCAGGAAAGGTGAGTATGAGTGGGTCATACGTTGGGATTTAAAGAGACTTGTCACAATGTGCAATTATGCATAGCTTGCTTGTACTTCAATGCTCACTTACCCTCTAGTATGACCTCCTGCACATCTCTGCACCCCCACTCATCACTCCATGGCTGCTGACATCTTCTGCCGGTCTGCACCTTGGAGTTACATTGTCCCAGCACCCAGTTCCTTTATTAGCATCTCACAGATGCTTGGAATGAGCTGGGGGTGCTTTAACCACTAGCAGTGTGAAATATTTTGGCAGTAGATACTTCTCATGTCTCTGCTGCCAAAAAACTCCAAATCTTGCCATATACTTTAAGAATTCTCTCATCCAGCCATGCAGGCTAAATGTCCTGATCACTGTCACCTGTGCACACAATATCATGGCCATACACCATACCAATGTCCTAATCACCGCCATATCCCTTTATGGGTATGGCGGTGATTAGCATCCTGATCACTGCCATACCAGTTTCTTGATCACCCCATACCACTTACCAGCATTCTGATCACTGCCATACCAGCTTCCTGATCACCGCCATACCCCATACCAATGCCCTGGCCACCGCCACATGCCATGCCAATGTCCTGATCACTGCCATACCCCATACCAGCATCCTTATCACCGACATACCCCATACCAGCATCCTGATCACCCCATATGCCATACCAGTATCCTGATCACTGCCATGCCCCATACCAGCATCCTGATCTCCCCATATGCCATACCAGCATACTGATCACCGCCATACGCCATACCAGCGTCCTGATCACCACCATATCCGAGTCCCGATCACCACCATAATCCAAACCAGTTGTCTGATCACCGCCTTACCCCATACCAGCTTCCTGATCACCGCCATACCTTATTCCAGAGTTCTGTTAACCACCATACCCCATACCAGCTTCCTGACCACCCCATACCCCTTACCAGCATCCTGATCACTGCCATGCCAGCATTCTGATCACCGCCATATTTTATGCTAACGTCCTGATCACTGTCATACCCCATACTAGAGTTCTGATCACCAATATAACCCATGCCAGCTTCCTGATCACCCCATACCACTTAGCAGCATCCTGATCACTGCCATACCAACTTCCTGATCACCCCATGCCACTTACCATCATCCTGATCACTGCCATACCAGGTTCCTGATCACCCTATACCACTTACCAGCATCCTGATCACTGCCATTCCAGCATCCTGATCACCGCCATACTTCATGCTAATGTCCTAATCACTGCCATACCCCATACCAGTGTCCTCATCACTACCATATGTCATACCAGCATCCAATATTTTAGGGTCTCAACTGATTAATTTTCAAATATATATCCCATAGTTTTAGACTCTATAGCTTTCACACAGACTAAATAATATACACTGTTTTTGGCTATTTTTACCCCAAAAATGTAGGAGAATAAAATGCCCTAAATTTATGAAGAAATATTATTTATTTTAAAATATATATATTTAAAATTTTATAACAAAAATTAAGCAAAAAAGATTTTTTTTAAAAGAAATTTCAGTACTTTTTCATTTATATAGCAAAAAAATAAAAACCCAGTGCTGGTCAAATACCACTAAAAAAGCGCTATCTGTCTCAAAGAATGATAATGCAATTGTCACTCAAAGTGTGATAGCACTAAAAGCTGAAAACTGGCCTGGACTGGAAGGGGGTAAAAGTGGCTGCGGGAAGGGGTTACAAAAAGTATGCTGCATTTTCTTGCCTGTAATTGTATTGAAAAGCATGAGGACAAACACGGGTAAATTCAACTCAATATAAAATAAAATATATAATGCCTAAGATTGGCACCACAAATGCAGTGAAAACACAAACTCTCTGGCACTTGGAGTCAATCATTATCACACGAGGACATTTTCCAACTTGTGCTAGTTTCCCATAGTCTGTGGACAGCAGGGCTAGGCTTATCTCTGCATTTCAAAGGAGAACAATGAGGAACCTGCCAAACAAATTCCAGACTGTCAAATTTTTTGGCTGTTAGATTTATTCCTGGTCTACATACTGTCGTCAGAATGTAACAATATCAGTTATATATTTGGTTTAGGCACTTCTCACCACATAGACATTACATAGAAATTTAATCATTTAACATTTCATTTACTGGCTTTCATTCCCAGTGGTTTCATAACAGATTATAATATCACAGAATAAAAGAGAGGAAGTCAATCTTGTACTCCTTTATCCCGATTACATCACTACATGTTTAAATAAAATAGCACAATTTATTTACTGTGTAATTGTATTAATGCAGAGCCAAGGAATTTGATCTAGTAGGATATTCACATGAATCACTTACTGAGCTGACATACTTTGGCACAATGTACCTATTGTACTAGCAGACCATTCTTTATATATGTACTGTATATGTTCTTGGTTGCCTTTTGTCTAAATTGTTATAAACTGGATTAGCTTACATTTTGGAAATCTTTATCAGGATAATAATGAGTTAAATTCCCTAATATAATAGGTTCAATTCACTAAGCTGTAAAGAGTGTGTTATGGGCTGTTAGGGTTCTTATTTTTTATTATATTTAAATTCCATGTGTAGGCAAATAAAAAAGAAAAAACATTCTGCACATCCATCCAATACATCCACATTTACCCATGTTATGTCTCTTTAAAAACTCTGACAGTACAGAGAAAACATTTGATCCTGCATGCATTCCAGTGTGGTCCTAACTTCCTGTGCAGTCTGCTTGTGCACAGTTCACAGTCTGTAGACTATGGAACACCTCCTCCTCCCAGTAATGGAGATGAGCAGAGAGGGAAGTGTTCTGTGGTTCTAATACCCGTCATGTCTTGGGGTGACAACACTGCTTCTCCAGTGACTGAGCATTGTCACTCTATCACAGGAAGTCTGTTAGGGCTCACACAGATAGTCAGGAGATGGTAAACGTAGGTGGTTGAGCCACCGTTTTACTGCTTCTATATATCACCCTCCCACACACACACACACAATTAATAGGGGGGACATAATACTCTTGTCTACACATTCATAAAATAATTAATAATAAATAAAAGCACAGACACATTTGAGAAAATCCATAAGTCATCCAGTGATGTAGATGCATCATCGGTGAACGACAACCTGCCAACCCGATCACATGACCCACTCTGATGATCTGCTCCCACTGGCAGCTGTTTGTAAACAAAGCGGCCAGGAATGGTGGTGATATTTTGCCAATGGCACCAGCAAGCACACCTCATATTTGTTTACATTCAGCAGTCAGCCAGGAAGATGTAATTTGTTGTAAGAGAATTGGCGGACATGGATCCCTGAGGAACATTATATTTTTTTTTTATATTGTGGGACTTTTTTTAATACAGAACTTTATGTACAGTGTGTGTATTAATTTACAATGTATCATTTGTTATGAGTAACAAGGCGTACTATGTACTCCTTACTCTTCTCTTAGGGTTAGGCCCTTTTTTAAAGGATTTTGATAAGTTCACTTCCACTCTCTCCCTAGACCCAGACATCCCTCATGGCCAGGGAGATGGGGAAGGGGCCTTTCTTCCCATCAACATGGGAAAATGGTGCTTTGCAGAAGATGGCTGTGCGGGAAAGGGAGGGGGAGCATGTGGTAAGGGATAAATGCTCCTTACGTTCAGGGGTAAAGGAATAAGCTGTATTGCTTACCTTATTTCTCACCCAAGCAGCCTTCCTCCATGCTGTGTGACCAGTCCTCCTCAGCCTCTTCTCTAAGGCACTCTGGCTGGAGGTCACATGCAGACATCATTACATATAATGCATGACCAATAGCCCTGCATTGTATATGCTGATAGCAAGGGCCTGCCTAAAACCTGGAGCAATGGAGAGAAGAGAAGAGCACCCAGGTGGGGGAGTAAGAATAAGGTAAATATTACAGCCATTTCCTCTGCCCCCCCTAGATTTAATGTGTAATTTGGATCGTGGTGAGCAGTTAGAATCCCCGTCTACACCTCTGTTAGATAAATTCACTCTCTTATTAGTCCTCATCAACAATGTCACCAGCAATAAAAGTGAGAGTAAATCCATAATACTGAGTTGCCACTGGAACAGGCTAAAAAAAGGGGAAACACTTAGCCCTGTGACAGCTGTCTAAAGCTGACCATCCATGGATGGAAATTTGGCCAGTCCATCAGGGACCAGCTATAGCTAGCAACACTGATCATTGTATTCTGATGGCATGGACATTTCCCCAATATCAGAAAATAATTCAGTAACTCAGCAGGAAGGATTCCCCTATCCACACTGAATGTTTGGATGGAGGAATCAGCTATTTTTTTTATCATATATGGCCAGCTTTAGGGGGATTTCCAAGATATCCTCTCATTTCCTGTTGAGTCTACAGGACTGGAGATGAAGGGGCATCTCCATAATAAGACACAAAGGGCAAAAAAAACTTCCCTGAGTTCAGCTAAAGTAGTATTAAATGCTCAAGTTTCTTTTTAATTAATACATTTAGAGCAGTCTTCTAAGTATTGCTCTTTACATGATTAGCTTAGAATGTGTGGCCTTAAACTTACCCAACTGTACTGCATATCTTCGCCATCCCCAGGCCTAAATGTGTCGCTTCTCTGAACTTCCATGGAGGGCCGCATATGACCCGAGTACATCCAATGCACGATTGAGAACAGGCAATGCATATGCAGAGAGAAGTGGGAGTGCCTTGCTGCCTTACCTAGACTGCCCATATACTATTTAATCAAACAATGTACTTTAGGTCTACCATCAACTAGGTAATGCAATGGTCTGACTGATATAATACTAGAATAATGGATTCTTTAAATTTGTCCTCATAGTATTTATTACAGGTACTTATGTAGCACCATTATTTACTCAGTACTACCTGTATATATTGGACATTCACAATATTCTGTACCCTAAAGGAGCTTACAATCTAAGACCCCCAACTCACATTCAAACATACTAGGACCAATGTAGACAGGAGCCAATTGACCTACCAGCATGTCTTTGGGAGGAAACAGCATGTCTTTGGGAGGAAGAACATGCAAACTCCAGGCGGGTAGTGTCATGGTTGTGATTTGAACCACCAACCCTAGTACTGCTAGGCAGAAGTGCTAACCACTTAGCCACCCATATTACATAGTTTAGGTAAATATAAAGGAAATTGTACATGGACTGTACAATCAGATTTTATAGTGTATGGCCAGCTTGATTCTTTCTATAAATGCATGCAGCATCTGTAGGTGCCAGCTAGGAGAGTGCAAACATATACCTCCCAACTTTCTGAAATGATAAAAGGGGGCACCTTTTAGTGCACAGTATAGAGGAAAAGGACATGCTCCTGCCGTGGCTGTGATTACACGGACCACAAAGATCTAATATGCAGAATATGATTGGCCAAACCACATGTGCGTTTTTTATCTCTCTTTTCCCTTAATATTGGCTTTTCAAACTAACAAATGCAGTAATATAGAGGTTGAAGAAACTGTTTTGTGCAGCATAACACTTTTGGTGATAAATTAGTACATTTTGCTTAGAGATTCATGCACTAGACCAATATGAGGAAGAACTGAGGCTTCATCAGGGACAAAGCGATTTGGGCTCAAAAGTTGAGAGCTATGCAAACAAGGGTGGCTTCATAGAACCCTATAAAGGGAAAAGAGCCACCCTTAATCCAGGTACTTGTGGGACTTTATAAGACTGCAGGGCATCTGGGTGACACTCCCTCATGTTTTCTACACTAGTTGGGTGCCAAGTGTGATCATATTTGAGGCCTACACTGGGGTGGGTTCTTCTGGGCTACACTGGACACCTTTAACAGGACTACTCTACTTTAAACATGGGGTACCTTTACCCTGTGCCATCTTCACCAATGCCCTGGGACAAAGCTGAGACCACTGTGGGGAAATACTCAACCTTAAAACAAGCCTCTACTCTTAGAGATGAACATATACCATGTACATATGCACCATAACTGTTCTCCAGTTAACACTTGGGTCCCCATGACAATGTATACTCTCACTGTACTTGACTTACAATTAGGAGGGACATGCTGAGCATTTTCTACATCCATCTGTCCAGTGTTTTCCACTACCATTCCCAGCAGCAGAACGGGGCCCCACCGTGCATTCTTGTTCTCTTGTACTCTTCTGTACCTCTGTACAGGATGGGGACCTTGGTGGTGCAAGTCCCATCCCATTGCTTTGGGAGACAGACCACTGGCAGAAACAGTGCCGACAACATCTCCCTTGCTGCTCAAGTCCATTTCACCCACAGATACACTCTACCAACAGGCCGCATTAACCAACTGTAGACTTCAGTTATCCATGGTAACCACTTGTATTACACCAGGATGATTCTAGTGCAGTCTCTTCATACCTTAATGTACTTAGTGACTCAAAGTTGTAGAAATGTGCCAGTTACTTGCATTGCACTCCTATTAACTTCAGAGCAAGCAGAAGGCAAAGTTTCAGCGTTTTACTTACTAAAGTTCCATAGGTGGCATCCTCCAATGCTGGAACCCCAGGTCCCAACAACCTCTTACATCATGACACGTTCATGTTCACAAGGGCTCTCTCATCCCCCAAACTCCCTATTCTTGACCACTGTTCCTCTTTTAAAGCACCAGATCAGTGGGTCAGACCCAAAGAAACCAACCAAGTAAAAGATCTGGGAAAAACATTAACCCTGACCCTCCTGTCCAGGGCAGCACCTAACTAGCTCAAATACAACCCACTTACAAGACAGCTACAAAGCAATAGTTCACCAGATCAAGAAGATGTACACCCTTTCGCCAACATTTGAAAGCAAGAGAAATAAAAATATGCTTCAATGTCATTTTAAAGTGCTATTAAACCCAAAACCAAAAATGTAATATATTGCAGTTTACAAATCACTGGATGTGATGACTGCATCAGTTTTCAATTCTTTGGCTTTTTTTCCTCTCTATGGTGGTCTGGCTAGTAACCATAGGCGTGCACAAGGGTTCTGCCCTGGCACACCCTAATCACTCAGTGCGCATTAGCATCATTGCTCTGTGTGCGGCTGATAGATGGGAAAGATCTCCCTCTGACCGGCTCTGCCATAAGAGAAATGCTTCTGCACTTCTCTTTCACTATGCAGTCAGGGAGATGGGAAAGATCTCCCACTGACTGGCATTGCCATAAGTGTGCATGTATATACTGTATATACACACACACACATGTATGTTTGAGCTTTGGAATGCAGCAATAGGCTGTGCGCACCTATGCTAGTAACACGCCTCCAGTATTAGTGAGACACCACTCTGAGCATCAGAGGCACAACAGCAGCAATGACGGGTGAGGATGAGTGTTAAATGTATTAGCAGATTTAAATACAATAACGAACTAAAGCCAAGCTCCAGCTAACACTTTATAATCAGTTACATCAAACAGTTTTCTTTTACTTTGGGGATAAAAGTCTTACATGAATAAATAAAAGCTGATCATGTTAATCAGTCCTGCCAGTGGAAAATGGATTGTCTCATCCATGGAAACTGACACATTCTGCTGGAGAGCTAGAACTCCTGAAAAACAGCAGACTTGCTGGCTGTATCACAGAATGAAAATTGAAGAAATAAAAAGGAAACGAATTCAGCCATTACATCTAAGAACTGGCAAGCTGCAATAAAAGAAATGTTTGCTCTTGGGTTTAATACTGCGTTAAGAAGCCCCTGTTATATAGTGTTCATGACTGCACACCTTCCATGATACATTTCTGAAAACATCTAGTCTGGGGAGGAATGGTGAGTGTATTGCAGCCCCAGTAAGCAGGCTTCATGCTTTGCCTGGCTGGAAAACTATTTTCCGATGATGAGAAATCAGAGCTGTAGCTTTCCTCTATGAACCTTGAGTGGTCCCCCCTGCGGTTAGCACATTGCCCTGTAGGTGGCGCTGTGTGCGTGGAAAGCTATGGGCGTCCGTGCAGTGGAGGGATTGAGTGACACGCCTCGCGGTGGTGGGAGAGGCACGGAGTATGAGTGGGGAGTACGGAGCTGGACGGCTCATAGCGAGGAGCGCTGACTGCTGGACGAGGCGTAGTGTGAGCAGGACAGACACATCCCACCACCATGGCTCTTCCAGCGGACACTCTCTGGATTACCCCCGTCCTGTAACTTCTGACCGATCTCCCCTATCAGTCTGGATCCCCTTGGAATTTGGATCGTATCCTTCCCACCATACTGGCTGTTTGCAATGACTGCTTCCAGCTGGCTCCCATCACCCAGGGAGGATTGCACAGGAGATTTCTAGCTGAGCTTGCCCCAGCACTGGATCCACCTATGTGCAGAGAAAAGCTGGAGATAATGATCCTTACACGTAAGATCCCATCTTCTCATCTATGTGCATTGCTCATCCTGATCCTTGGGGCTCCCAGGCAGCGTGGGAATTCCTGTGTGGAGTGTGGCCCCTGACAGCTAGAGGGGCCGCACTTCATTAAGAAAGCTGCTGGGGGCATACACTGGGCTTTTCATTACACCTTCCACCAAGATTTAATTATTTTCTGGGAGGTGAGCAATGATGGGGGATGTGTGTATGATGCTGGGCTTTCCATCTCCCATCATAGGCTGGGGACTTTCCTAATCTACAGTCCCTTTCCATCTTTTCTATCCTAGGCTGGGGGTCTTCTACTGATCCATAGACCCTTTCCATCCTTCCTATCCTAGGCTGGGGGACTTCTACTGATCCATAGACCCTTTCCATCCTTCCTACCACAGGCTGGGGACTTCTACTGATCCATAGACCCTTTCCATCCTTCCTATCCTAGGCTGGGGGACTTCTACTGATCCATAGACCCTTTCCATCCTTCCTACCACAGGCTGGGGACTTCTAATAATCCACAGACCCTTTCCATCTTTCCTATCCTAGGCTGGGGGACTTCTACTGATCCATAGACCCTTTCCATCCTTCCTATCATAGGCTGGGGATTTCTAGTAATCTGCAGCCCCCTTCCATCTTTCCTATCCTAGGCTGGGGGACTTCTACTGATCCATAGACCCTTTCCATCCTTCCTGTCATAGGCTGGGGACTTCTACTAATCCACATACCCTTTCCATCCTTACCTACCCTAGGCTGGGGGGATTATCCACAGACCCCTTCCACCCTTTTTATCCTAGACTTAGGGGGCTTCTTCTAATCCACAGAAATCTTCCATCCTAGGCTGGGGGACTTCTACTAATCTACAACCCCCTTCAATCCTACCTATCCTAGGCTAGGGGAGTTCTACTAAAACACAGACCCATTCCATCCTTCCTATCCTAGGCTGGGAACGGGGAGGGGGTTCTTCTAATTCACAGAGCCCTTCCATCCTTCCTATTCTAGGCTGAGGGGGTTCTACTAATCCACAGAACCTTTCTGTCTTCCCTATCCTATGCTGAGGGGCTTCTATTAATCCACAGACCCCTTCCATCATTCCCATGCTAAACTGGGGGGGGCTTCTACTAATCCACAGATCCCTTCCATCCATCCATTTTATCCTAGGCTGTGGAGCTTCTACTAATCCACAGACCCCTTCCACCTTTTCAGTAAACCTTCATATTTCACATTGGTTGCTATATCTTTCTTTGGTTTTACAGAGAGTTTTATAATTTGATTTGATGGAGTATTATTGATGCATTTAATCATACCTCACTTTAGTGTATGTAAACTCCAATAGTGGCCATACACTGTGCGATAAAACTTGATCAATGTCCAACTCCAAGACAGTTTTGAACAAACTCAAGCTGGCAGGAAAAAAACATCAATCATACAAAGTCCATCAATTGTGTTTTTTGGCAGTTTTGTGAATCAGAATCTACATGTAAATAAAAATGTTTCATATAGGGCATAAAAGAACATTAATTGGCCCTGTACCATCGATTAATCATTAAAAAACGTCACTCCCTGTTGCTCATTGCTGTGACAAGATGTTTTTGTCTCACTCAATGTCCATGTCAATTACTTTGTTTCCTTTCCAAGTCGGACATCAATCGGTCAGTTTTAGTGTATCATGCATGGGCACCATACAAAAAACTCATTTTAAATCCTGTTTTTGGACCTGTTAGCCCCCATGCACACCTGAGTGTTTTAAGAGCTTTAGCACTTTTCACCAGATTTCTGAGTTATTCTAGTGTGCCTGTTCACGTCTGAGCGAAGTCCTGTTACTCAACACTCTGGAAAAGCTTTTTGGGGCATGATCATGTATTTTTGACCCCAATAGACTTTTCTGGGAGCACCTGAAAATGTGCAACTGTCTGCTCCTCCTTGTAAATAGCTGTGCAAAAATGCTTCAAGAAGCAAAAAAAAAAAAATCACAACTGCTCATGTGTAAATGAGGGCTTAAATATACAATTGAAAGGGTTTTGTTATATCAGTTCAATAAGGCTCCATTCACACCTTGGGGAGTGTAACTGAATGGGATCTAAGTGCAAAAAAGAGTTGATTCTGCCAGAAATCATAATGAGTGTCTAACTTTCTGTAGTGAGCTGTCAGGGCTGTGCTGACATTTCAAGTATCAGCCCTGACCTATGTGGTCTATAGAACACCTCCACACTGTTATGGTGATAAAGTGAAAGATGGTGTTATGTAGTTCGGACACACATCCTGTCCTGGGGGGGGGGGCAGGGGCATTCTGCTGTTTCTATGTAGGTTTTGTACAATAAGTGTTGTCAAAATAGGACAGAAAGTGTTACTGGCACCCATTTAGCTGCGTTGTTCCAGCTATCTCTGAGGACTGCAAGACACCTACCCCCCTATATTATGGAGAATTGGAAAGGTGTGGAGTTTGTAGTCTTGTCTTAGGGTGACAATACTGCTCCTCCATAAATTCAGTACAGTAAGTGTTGTCAATCCTAGAAGTGTTGGTGGCAGAATCACATGATGCCAAGAAATAGATAAAAAGCCTAAAAAAAGAAGAAGAATTCAGCCACTCCAATATATTGTGCAATATACTGCATTTTGTTGTTGGATTTGGATTGTATTTAGGTGTATATTACTTTTGTTTTTTACAAAAATAATATGCACAGCATTTGACATCAGTCATGATGCATTTCCTGGGTTACTCATCACTATAAAATCCTAATTCATAACTGACTGTTATAATAAAAAAATGAAACCTTAACAAAAGGAAACAATTGTCTGTATAGAAAAAAAAATATACACACTGACATGTATGGGTTGCATTCTGTAAACTAGACTTCAACAAGTTTATGGGCATGTGTTTCATTTAAAGGCGCAGACAAGAAATTTCTTTTGAAGTTGTTGCTAATTAGTCTGCAGCATTTTAGAAGGCAAATGACCCCCTCCCGTTTGTGGTGCCCATGATGTCATACCTTTGCCTTTTGATCCCACCCTAAAAGCAACACCTCCTGCTGGTAGTAAAAAACCCATATATATCTTGTACAAATAGAAAACACATTTTCCTTCTGTCGTGAAGCTGTCATGCCTGTTTGCTTTCCTGTGGGCAAAACATATGGGTCTTCTGGTGCTTAAAGTGAGGCCAAGTCTAGCACAGGTATTTTCTGTATGTCAGTGGGCCAGCCCTGGAGCCAGTATCTAAACGTGGCCAGTTGTGTTGATAAACCTAAAAGGAGATTGTGACAGCTATGAGGATTTCAATTGTGAAGACTGTTGGATCCATTCAGTGTTATCAGCACAGGAGTGATGAAATACTTGTTCCCATTTTTCAGAGAAAAGTAAATAATTGCGAAAAATATCTGTTTAACTACTAAGATTCATTGATGCAGTTCTTGGGACCATTATGGGGCTAGTAATATAAAGAGGTTGCCTTAAAACAAGCATTTTACCACCAACAGTCGATTTAACTGGTCTTTAAAATGACAGCAGTAACATGAGATATTGGAAAAATTCAGTTGCTACCAGAAAAACATTGACAAAAGTGATCAGATTTTTAGACCAGGTTTGATCAAGGCAATATCAGTTTGATCTCCTTCCATTTCCATGGTTGAAACTGCTGCCATGTATGTGGTGGGATGAGTGCTAATTGGCTGCTGCATGTTCTTCTGCTCTTTCATTGAAGATGTCCACAGCTGATTAGAATTTAGAACAAAAATTCTTAGGAAAATTTTTGTTTTTCTCATTTTTAGTTGTCCAAATCGACATCCTTTTTCACCCACAGTGATGAGAAAATTTGAAGGAGTGGAATGGAATTTTTTTCTAAAATGAATGAATTTCATGTATGTTGTGTTCATTTTAAAATCAAATGTTAAAAGAAAACAAAATCTTTCAAACGACATTCAGATGTCATAAGAATGTTGTAATTGTACAAATTTTCCTAAGAATTTTTCTTTTGAAATTCCATCCACCTATGGCCAGCTTAAGTGAAAGAGTAAAAGAACATGAAGCAGCCAATCAGCGCATCCCACCATACACATAGCAGCAGTTTCAACCATTTTGGTCCAATACATGGAACATGGAAAAAAGAGATTGGACTGATGTTGCCTTGATCAATCCCTGCCTAAAATTCTGCTCACTTTTTATAAAATGTCTGTAGAGTCTTTCTGGTTTCAATCAAATTTTTCCAACATCTCGTATTGATGCCATCATTTTATAGCCTAGTTCAGTTGATTGTGGGTGGTAGACTGCTTGTTTTCAGGCAACCCCTTTCAAGTGGATGTTCCCAGTTGATCAAAAGTGTTTTAAAACCACCTGAACATTTTGACACGTAAGGCCAACTTTATAACTTGTACTTCTCTAGTGTGATAAATGGTAAAATCCAATTGGTCGCTGTAGGTTGTTGTATTGTTCATCATTGTTGCTTTGTGCCAAAGTTTGAATTGGTTATTCACTCTATAAATCAAACTTTTTTTTTTTTTTTTCTTGTCTGATTTCATTCTATGTGTGTTTGTAAGCCATCTATTCCCAGCAGAGGATGGGGCGAAGCTTGTCACATCATTTTTGTGTGCCTTGTCTGAACCAGGGGAAAAATAATACCGTAACAGATTGTAGATCATCCTCCAAGTATAAATCTGTCAGCAGGCCTGGAGGGGTTACCTAATTCAGCATCCATCTGGTCCACAGGCCATCGCTAGCTCTTAGCATGGCTAATTGGTGTTAGGTGATGTCTTTAACTTCACTTTAACTGTCCAACTTTGTTCTGCCACGTTGCCCTTTTGTATGGTAGCAGATGGTGGCAGCGTTTTTTACTTTACCTGGCCCCTCTCCTCCATGCATGTCAGTGACAGGTCTGGCATGAAAAGAATGGTAGAAAATGTTTAGCAGATGTGCTCACATCACATTCCTCTGTTTAGATTTTAACAAGCATTTATCATCGCTACTTCTATAAAAAATATGGTATGTTCCTTGCATGAGATCCCTACTATGTTGCTCAGATTTCAATGCTTGCAAAGTGGAATTTTAAAATTTGCTTTGGTTTTTTTTTTTTTTTTTTGGATTTTCCTATTCTTCGGTGTATGTAACAATGTATTAAAACTTTTCAAAGGGCTCCTTTACAAAAAAAAAAAAAATTAAATAAGCCAACCATACTATTTAACTAAAGCAGGCCGTAGACGAGTCGAAAACCAAACGTTCTGTTAATCGAACAACGAAAATGGCAAATGATTGTGCCATCATTTTGTTTCGCATTTCTAAACAAAATCCAGCATGTTGGATCAGGCACTTTCGATTGCAACACGAAAATTGCATGTTGCAGCTAGCTCGAAAAAGAGCGACCAAGAATTTTCAATCTGTTTTCGACTCGTCTGTGGCCAACTTAAAGGATAAGTTCACCTTTGGGAACATGTTACATGTTCCACCAGTTTTTAGGGTGGAACGTGTAACATGTTTCCAGTGCTGCAGCCGCCACCCGATTCATCCCCCACCACCTGACAGCAGAGTTCTGTCAATGAACGAACTACAAGTCCCGATATCCTTTGCGGATGTTGGCTTGTAGTTCTCAATGAACTACCATGGCGCTGTGTTGTCATACATCCCATACGGGCAAGCAGATATACTGACAAGTCTGCAGAAGACTTGCATGGCAACAGCGACCTGCTGATCGCTGGTGCAATGCTTTATAGGCTCCTGCAACAAAAAATAATAAATGCACATTTTTTTACCTGCAAAACAATTTGCATTTATTATTTTTTGTCAAAAGGTGAACTTCTCCTTTAAGTGCTCAATAGTACTTCATTAGAAAAGGCCTGTGTTAATGCTTTTCAGCAGTTTGTCCACTAGGGGCATTGCTTCTTTCAAAATATTTAGTGTTTTTAAGTTTAATTTTTAGTATACAATGTTTCCTTTTCTAATAATAATAACAAATCATAAAGTATCAGAGAAGATATGCCTTGGATGATTTTCATGGGCATTTTATTCTCATGTCAGTCTGAAATCATTTTTGTTCCAAATGCAAAATTTGTATTCCTTTCTTGCTAATTGAGCGCTATGTGTATAATTGTGCAGCAGCGAATGAGTAATATAGGATCAGACTACAGACAACTGTTTTGTATAGCTGTTCAGACCAATTTGGTAAATAGAACTTGTTTTTATTATATTATACAGGATTCATATAGCGCCAACAGTTTGCTCAGCGCTTTACAATATAAAGGGTGACAATACAGCAATAATACAGTTCAATACAAGAGGGTTAGGAGGGCCCTGCTCCTCAGAGCTTACAATCTAAGAGGAAGGGGCTAGTGCTGGGGTAGGCAACCTGCGGCTCTCCAGCTGTTGCAGGACTACAAGTTCCATCATGCCTCTGCAAGTCATAGCTGTAACTGTCAGTTTTGTAATTTTGCAATGCCTCATGGGAAATGTAGTTCCACAACAGCTAGAGAGCCACAGGTTGCCTACCCCTGGGCTAGTGATACAAAAGATAACTGCGGGGGATGGACTGGTAGGAGGAATAGAAGATTTCATTATTAGCTGAAGGCAGGATAGGCTTTCCTGAAGAGAGAGGTTTTTCAGAGATCGCCTAAAAGTGAGCAGAGTAGGCGATAGTCTGATAAATTGGGGTAGAGAGTTCCAAAGGATGGGGGAGGCTCTGGAGAAGTCCTGGAGACGAGCATGAGAGGAGGAGACAAGGGAGCTAGAGAGGTAGGAGGTCATGCGAGGAGTGGAGAGTAAGGTTTGGGTGATATTTGGGGACAAGATTGGTGATGTAATTTGGGACAGAGTTATAAATGGCTTTATATGTTGTTAATCTTTTGAATTATTATCTTTATTAATTGGGCAATGGGAAGCCAGTGGAGGGATTGGCAGAGAGGGATGGCAGATATGGAATGGATAGTAAGATGGATGAGTCTGGCAGCAGCATTCATGATAGACTGAAGAGGGGATAGCCTGCGATGAGGTAGCCCAATGAGCAGGGAGTTACAATAGTCAAGGTGAGAGATAACAAGGGAGTGAATAAGTTGCTTAGTAGTTTCCGAGGTAAAGAACGGGCGTATCTTGGAGATGTTGCGGAGGTGAAGTCTACAACATTTGGACAGTGATTGGGTTTGGGGCTGAAAGGACAGATGGGAGTCTAGGATTACACCTAGTACCCTGGCATGAGGGGGGGACTGATGGTTTTATTATTGATCTTGATGGAGAATTCAGGGGAGGGGGCATGGGCTGGAGGGAATACTAAGAGCTCAGTTTTGGAAAGATTGAGTTTGAGGAAATGGAGTGACATCCATGCCAATATGTCATTTAGTAGGTTAGTAATGCGAGAGGAGACTTGTTTTAAAGGAAACATGTACTGTAGGTAATCCAGAGGCTGCCATTGGAAACCTCTTACAAAATACCAGTTCTCTGCCACTTTGGCTTTAGAACTATGAGTTACTGACCAGGAACAAGTATGCAGCTAGTAAAGTAAGAGGAAAGCTGGAACATCAGATCCACATACATACTTCAAGTCCAGTGATGCGATGTTTTGATGCCATTGGATCAACACACCAGCCAGGCTATGGGTACTTTTAAAAGGAGAGCTTGGCATTGACACTCAATGACATTTCATAGTTCAGGTTTCTTCTAACACTCATTAAATTCTTGTCCATTTCTTCTAATTTTAATTATTACTACTGTGCTGTATCAGCTAGTCTATCTAAATGGGTTAGTTGTGTAGTGTAAGCAAGAGGTTCAGTTACCATTTTGTCTCTGCATGCTGGTGGCCTGATGGGATCTTGTGCTTGGGATAATTGAGCAGCCCATTCCATGTATACCACACTCAGCCTAAACGTGTTCACATACTAGCCAATACATGTCTAGATGTCTTATAATTCGGAGGACCATGAAAGAGCCGTGTGTCTGTGTATGTGTATTGTACAGTACCTACAGAGAAATGTTAGTGGGTTTTTTTCTACTTGTTCAAAAATATGGTGGCTACCATTGCTGACCCCCTCTTGAAAATGTTGGCTGCCTGGCTGTCATTATTCTTCCTTGAGGAAACTTGACCTGCGTTTTTGTTAGGAGTGGATAAGACTGTATAACTCCTCAATCTGAAACTCCTTTCATGTGCCTTATAGAAATGTGGCCAAGCTACAGCATTATCCGTCTAAAGTCAACACAAGGGCTTATTTACTAAAGCTGGAGAGTGCAGAATCTGGTGCAGTTCTACATAGAAACCAATCAGCTTCCAGGTTTTATTTACAAAGCTTAATTGTACAAGCTAAAGTTTGAAGCTGATTGGCTTCTATGCACAGCTGCACCAGATTATGAGTGCTCCAGTTTTGCTAAATCTACCCAAAAGTGCACTGCCTTGTAAATGGGTCGCAATGGTTTGAAGCTGTAAATGTAAATGGTTTCTGTTTCCAAGGTCCTCTACGACATCTACTTTTTTGAATGCTCGTCAATTTAAAGCTCAACTCCAGGCTAAACAAACATTGTCTAAATACAAAAGACATGTATTCTTCCTTGAATCTTGGCATGTTTTGTGTATTTTTTCCAGTTCTGTGCAGTAATCAGTGTGAAACTTAGCCTCTGTGCAGGAGCTTCCAGTAATAAAGACCGGTCACTACTGTGGTCTCTCCTTGTGCAGGGTGACTGGTCTTGTCTCCTCCTCCTCGTGTGGTTTTTTTGTAAGCAGCTTATAGTGGGTGATGCCTGTCATAATCATTATCATAATGGTTCACATCATATAATTTGATGCACACAAAGTGAATTTATATCCTTTGATGCTATTGGGGAATATATTGAAGAGGGTGTTTTTGTGGCTAGAGATCAGTTTTAAAGTAGTCTCCTACTTAAATAGTATGTAAACCTTCACCTTATAAAACAACCCATTTTAGTTTAAAATTTAAATAAAATTCAAAACATTTATGTATACGTATAAAAAACATTATAGTTTCCCTTTTTATAAGTGATCACATACCCTCTGTTCTACCTAAGGAGCTCAGGGAGGAGAAATAGCAGCACATTGATCTTCCCAGTGAATGACTGTGCAAAGGGCATATCAGCACAAGTCTGACTATTGGAGGAGAGTAAGCTGATTTCTTGGCATAGTAGAGAACTGACCATGCTTTGCTCTCCTGCCTGGTGTGGTCAGTTTTTATTAGGAAAGCAACGGGTGTGGCAGGAACGCCAGGGATTTCACACAAAGGAATCAATACAAAAAGAACAGGATACGTTTTCATAAAAGTACATGGTACAGCAGGCACATATCAAGAATATTAAATTTTGGGTTTTCACTTTGTTTAATACTATTTCTATGTAAACTAACTCAATGACATAATACAAAGAACAAGTATTTCTGTAGCAGAATGGGCACAGGTAGCAAATAATTCTGGGTATCTAATTTAGTAGATTAGCTCATTTGCATATAGATTCTGTAAATCAGAGCAGTTTATTAACAGATTATGCTGGGACACTACACATGTCAAACATTAGATAAAGGTGACCATACATTAGTAGAATTTTGTTCAAAAACTTACATTTAAAGACCGTTTGTTTCATTTTCTATCATTAGTGGAGTCAAATCATTGCTTGTTTTGGGCCACAATAATGAGAATATTCTAAGGACATGGATGGCGAACAAATTTCTATAATTGAATGTGGTTTCATTAAGGGAGTGGATGCCCTTCCTGATTAAGTGTTTTGACACAGATACTGGTTGTGGCCTCTTGTCTCATCCTTGCAGTGCCTTTGATACCATTTCCCACCGTCTTTGGCTGGGAGCATATTGAAGTCGTCATCGCCTCCGGCGGCCTGATGGTGCCTTGGAGTGCCCATTATATACCATCTTTATACTGTCTTTTAACATTCTGTTACCTCTGCATTTCACCTCTGAAGAATCAGCAGTTTAGGCCGCAAAAAGCGTTGGACTTGGAGTTTCTAAAGACTGCAATAGCTTAAGCACATCAAGTTCTCGTGTATGACATTGAATATGTATAGCTCCTTTTGGGGGTACAAAATGGTGCACTTTTTACTGTGATTGTGAACCTGCAGAGGAAGGATCCATATGACTGTATATGGTTTTATAATGATTTGACTCCACTAATGATAGAAAATGAAACAAACGGTCTTTAAATGTAAGTTTTTGAACAAAATTCTACTAATGTATGGTCACCTTTATCTAATGTTTGACATGTGTGGTGTCCCAGCATAATCTGTTAATAAACTGCTCTGATTTACAGAATCTATATGCAAATGAGCTAATCTACTAAATTAGATACCCAGAATTAATTGCTACCTGTGCCCATTCTGCTACAGAAATACTTGTTCTTTGTATTATGTCATTGAGTTAGTTTACATAGAAATAGTATATGGTTTTATTCCTATATTGTGATTAATAGATTTTGTATATTTTATTTTCTTAATTGTGTCTACTGCCTGTGTATGTTTGGAGCTTTTAAAGTCCCTTTCTTCGATTATCCTACAGAGGTTGCACAGGCAGTCCAATTTCCCCCCCGGGTGGCACATTTTATTTATTTCAGGTACTTATATAGTGCTGTCAATTTACTCAGTGCTTTACGTATATATTGTACATTCACATCAGTCCCTAACCCTCAAGGGGCATACAATCTAAGGTTCAATACATGCCATTGCAGAACATTTGCTGTGTCTCCCAGCACAGTCTTGAGCATGAAGGAGATTTCAGGAGACAGGCAGTTACTCTAGAAGAGCTGGACAGGGCTATAGAAGTTCGTTAACCCATCAGCAGGACTGGTATTGGTTCCTTTGTGCAAGGAGGAACAGGAGCACTGCCAGAGCTTTACAAAATGACCTCCAGCAGGCCACTGGTGTGAATGTCTCTGACCAAACAATCAGAAACCAATTTCATGAGGGTGGCCTGAGGGCCTGAAATCCTCTAGTGAGCCCTGTGTTCAGTGCCCGGCTCCATAGAGCTCAATTGGCATTTGCCATTAAACACCATAATTGGCAGGTCCACCACTGGTGCCCTGTGCTTTTCACAGATGAGAGCAGGTTCACCCTGAGCACGTGACAGACGTGAAAGGGTTTAGAGAAGCCGTGGAGAACATTATGCTGCCTGTAACATCGTTCAGCATGACCGTTTTTGGTGGTGGGTCAGATGGTCTTGGGAGGCATATCCATGAAAGGACGCACAGACCTCTACAGGCTAAATAATGGCACCCTGACTGCCATTAGGCTTCAGGGTGAAATCCTTGGACCCATTGTCAGACCCTACGCTGGTGCAGTGGGTCCTGGGTTCCTACTGGTGCACGACAATGCCCGGCCTCGTAGCGAGAGTATGCAGGCAGTTCCTGGAGGATGAAGGAATTGATACCATTGAATGGTCCCCACACTTGCCTGTCCTAAATCCAATAGAACACCTCTGGGATATCATGTTTCGGTCCAGGACACCGTTCTTTGTCTCATTAGGAGCATGCCCCGACGTTGTCAGGCATGGATACAGGCACCTGGGGGCCATACAAACAGCAATGAATTTCAGCAAAATGGACTAGCCTGCTGCATCATTTTTTACTTTGATTTGCGGGGTGTCTTTGAATTCAGTCCTCTGTAGGTTGATAATTTTCATTTCCATCAAACAATGGGCCATCCTTACGTTCCTAACACATTACCCAGTCCATATCAGTATAGAAATCCAGCATGATATTTTTTCCCATTGAGATCTGATGTGTTTTCAAAGTGTTCCTTTAATTTGTTTAAGCAGTGTATATGTGATGTGGCACTGTATGATTACCCCAAAATATGGTCATTCTTCTTTATTTTCATTCGGGGAAGTCCATTTACTCCAAAATTGAATGTTAAAAGCTAAGTTATTTAAGTACTTTTGAACATTCATCAAGTCATTGATGCCTCATTCACTCCATATGTGCAGAAAAACTGATAGCAACTGACCCACAGATTTCATTTGCAGACATCAATTTATATCAGTTTTCATGCACGCTTCAGTTATAAATGTTGCAGATTCCTGCACAGAAAAAAAATACATGTGATGCTAGTGTTGTGGTGTGAACAGGGCACATAGAGAACAATTGATTTTGTTGTGCCCTTGCAGAATGCACGTAGAAAACCTCTCTGCACCATGGTGTGAATGAGCCTTTAATGCAGGGCTTGACACATTTGCTTTGAATCTAGGAGCTGGCTAAAAATAATTAGGAGCGTGGGTTGTCAGCGCCCGGGGCAAGGCAACTTTTGGGCGACAAGCTTCACATGATGTGATTTGCCGCATGACAATTGTGGCAAAACCACATTTTGCCAAACTAATGGCACATGAACCTGCATTTTGTAATCATAGCGATTTGGCCGTGATCCCCAAATGCCCAGGTGTGAATGGAGTCACCCTGGTTCACACATGCAATTCTAGATGCTTTTTTTAAACTCACAGATTCACATGACATGGGTAGATATTATGTGTTCCTATTGAGGTGGTTCACAGTGATGTGATCCACTCGCATTCTGTTTTGAATGCCATTATGAAAATGGTCCTGTGTGAGTTTGTAGCTGTGCATTCCAGACTCACAAGTGATAGAGTGGCATGTGGAGATAAGGATTGCTATTGAGAGGAGTTTTTGCATTAAAGTCTATGGGAGGCGACTTTGCATTGAAGTCTATTGGAGGCGACTTTGCATCCTGGCACCTGGGTTCACACATTGCCTCCCTTAAACTTCAATGCAATTTCCAGCCGCCATAGCAACTTGGGGCCTGGGATTTGTTGAGCCCTGCCTTTAATGTACTGATGAGAATTTTTGTATGAATATTTGTACAAACTTTCGTTAAAAAATCTACAAGTGTAAATCCAGCCTCAGGCATACGTCTGCTATTGATGCCCTCCTACTAAAATGCTGTTGGTCTGACTCCAATGTGATCTTGTGAATTCAATGTTTTCTGAGTCACTGACCTAGAAGAAGGGCACGGATTAGCAATCCTAACTTCACTTTGACTTCAGTTGCTGCTTACTTGTGTTGGGTCACTGGCTCATAGTGTTGAACTCAGAGACAGCCAGCCAATTAGCCTTATCAGAAGGAGAGGTCAGCAATGGCTGCCCACATATTTCTCACTTGACAGGTTTCCTTTAAAGTGAAGTTCTTTAATTAGGCACGTAGCCGTGTGCTCTTTGCACTTCTGTAGAAGAAGCCAGTTCCTGCAGGGTTTGTATGCAGCCTCATGTTACGTTTGTGTCCCTCATTAATGGTACCATGATGTCTATGTCCTATTGTGACTAGTGGCAGCATTCAGCTTTTGGGTGGTGTCTCTGTTTTGGCTTGGAAATTAGGATGCTGTTTTGAACAGGATGATCAGCAGAGGTAAACAAGGGCTCTTGTTCTTGTGTCCTCCCTAGTGACAGGAAGAAGGAAATGAGCCAATGCTTTTGGACTCCTAGCGGCTCCAGACAATGCCAGATCCACCCTAACATGCAATGTATGTGACAAAAAAGCATTCTAAACATAATAATAACTTCAGATGTTTCCTTTTCCTTTGCTGGTATAATAGAACACACTGGACCGACTGCATTCATAAATCAAAAACGAATTGCCATATACAATATTTTAGGAGGGGAACTTTTCTTGCAGGCAGTTTATTTTTGTGAATAAGTGTATTTAAAGTGGTGGTAAACCTAAAAGCAACCATTTCTTATATTGCAGATTACCAATACTTAGCTGTGATGGCTGCATCAGCTTTCTTTTTTAGTCTCTTTTATTTTTATTTGGTGATCGAGCCAGTAAGTCTTTTTTTTTTTTTTTTTTTTTTCAAGAGGACAAGCTGTCCTGCAAACTAGAAAGAGGATTGAGACAAACCATTTACCCCTGACAAGGTTGCATTTAATCAGATTTTATTTATTTCTGTAAACCTGTATCCCAAAAGGAACAAAACTGTTGCTGTAACTGCTTATAAAGTGTGAGCTGGCGTTTGGCTTCCATTTGTTTAGTATATCTAAATCTGCTAATACATCTTCACTCCCCCCCCCCCAGACTGATTGTGCTGCTCTACAAAGGTGTCTCTGTTGATCCTTCTTTAGGCACTAATACAGGAGGTATGTTACTGGCCAGATCACCAGGTGAAAACAGAGGGAAAGAAAAGCCTAACAAAAGACGACTAATTCAGCCACCACGTCTAATGATTTGTAAGCTGCAAAAGATTACATTTTTGGCTACATTAAACTCCCAAACTTCTTTTTATTTTTCTTGTATTTAGGAATCCTTTGCAACCATGTTTAATTGGACAAGCTGAAGTGAGAAGCTGATTGCCTACCATGCACAGCTGCACCAGATTCTGCACTCTCCAGTTTTAGTAAATCTCCCCCATAGGCTAACAAAGAGGTGCGTTTAGAGGCAGAAAAAAAAGTCCTCTCTGCACAAGGCCTAAGAGCAAAGCAGGTCATACAAACAAGAAATCCATTAAGTCCCCCATCAATGCTAGTGAATGGACAAATCGCTGCCAGCTATTGTATTCAGACTATTCTAGCACCCGCGGCTGTCAGTATACACAAAGAGTGATAAGCAGCTGGAGTACAATTAATGTTCAGCCAACTTTTTTCCACCCAGTTCCTTATTGAGTGGAATTGTGTCTGCAGGGCCCACAATTACTCAAATTTTGGTCAATTTACAGGAATTAGGAAAAATTAGAACCATATGTGGCCAACATGGCTGCTGATTCAGATATTGCTGAACTTTGACTATTGGCCTATGGAGAGAGCCATAATAAAAACTTTCAAGGATTGTAAATTCTCACTATTGCATGGACATTTTATGAAAAGAAAAATTACATTATAATACCAGCAAAAAGGACCCATAGTAGTCTCTTAGATTGTAAGCTCCAAGGAGCAAGACCCTCCTAACCCTCGTTATTATACAGGATTTATATAGCGCCAACAGTTTGCTCAGCGCTTTACAATATAACAGGAGACAATACAGCAATAATACAGTTCAATACAAGAGGGATAGGAGGGCCTGATCCTTGGAGCTTACAATCTAGGACCCTCTTGTATTGAACTGTATCATTGCTGTATTGTGTATTGCACTATATAAATCCTGTATAATAATAACATAATAAGGTTTATGGCAAGCACCCAGATTCTAGTCACCTATGCTATCGTGTTTTAGAGTTCATTCAAAGCCAGGCTGTGCTATTAACTTTGCGTAAGTTAGGCCTCTTCTACTTAAGTTAGGCCTGTTCTAGTTTGCAGCTTGATGCAAAGGTCCTCAGGAAGGGTTTTGAGAAGATTTATGGGTATGAAACTCCCTGGAGGGTCACAAGTCTCTAAGACATCCCCTTGAAAGCCCTTTCTGATATAGTTCTAGCAGTATACTGTGTGTTTCTGGCAGAGTTAGGCAATCTGAGTTGTCAAGGCAACTAAGAAAAACAGTCTGGAGACAGTTTCCTTCCTGCTTGTTACCTGGAATTCATGGTACTATTTGGATTGGTAGTATAGCACTGATTCTAAGAGGACATTGTTTGATTGAGTCTGGTGGTGTAACGGGGAATATATGTGCAAAATGCATTATATATTGATCTTGTGAGATCCAAGGTTTTACCCTTGGCTAGGTTTTCAAAGGGACCAGATATTGTTTCTGTATAAGAACATTACAACTGAGACATGTTCATTTTATTTATTACAGGTACTTGTATAGCTCTGTCAGTTTACATATGTATATATTTTACAGTCACATCAGTCCCTAACCCTTAAGGGGTGTACGATCTAAGGTCCCTAACTCACATTCATACATGCACATACTAGGGCCAACTTTGGATCCAACTAACCTACCAGCACGTCTTTAGAGTACCTAGAGGAAACCCACATAGGCACAGGGAGAACATGCAAACTCCAGGTAGGTGGTGTCGTGGTTGGGATTCGAACCAACGACCCTAGTACTGCCAGGCGGAAATGCTAACCATTTAGCCACTGGATTATTTATGTACCTTTTTGCTATACAATTTTGTTTTTCTGCAATGTGTAAGTGACTTCTTCACCTGAATAATAGCAACAGAGGCTTTTTGCGTCCAGTGAAAAACAGGGCAAGTTAATTGTTGTGTTCAGAGGTCCTGTTGAGAAGTAGGTGAAATTGTCAACAAACGCAACAAAAGTTCCAACTGTGGACTGAAATTCAGTTTGGGCAACCTGTGGTTTTCAGCTGCTAAATTACTCTGTTCTTTATTTACTCACCCTGAATATTTCCAATTAACTGTACAAATCTACATGAGACCATCCACCAATATGTGTATTGTGCAGCAGGCAGACCACCTGGATTTTGTTTAGCTGCCTGGGAGACCATTACTTCCAGGTTATCAGTGGCACAGATCAGTAAAGGCTCTACACAGACAACTGCTGATTATTCCCTCCCCCCCAACACGGCTATTGCACAAGCTGTGAACAAGCCCAGCTATAGGATTGCAGTACTCCGTCTTATAGCTTGCACTGTTTTTATGATATGGAGCAGGAGGCAAATGCCACTGGCCATTTTGGGCTTATGGTCTTTCACCAGATATCTGTTCTGACAGTAGTGGGCAGAAGTTGAATGTTGGAGCAAGCACAGCGGTCCTCCATGGTGATAGAATTCAAAACTAAATAAAATATGTTTAAAAAAAATAAAAATCACTAGTAGACATCATCAAGAATTTGCCCTCGAAATGTCAACAGGATCAGCCCAGTGGCTGTAACATTAGCCTGATTTTACTGAGAACTGCATTAAAAAAATGCAAAATCCAGATCTGCCATGAATGCGACCTGCTCTGGAAAACATACTAGTGGTGAAAGTTCAATGGAAAAACCACTGATAATCATATATTGGCAATTTGCCCTCTAAGGATTCGTTTACACCACAATGACCTAATTTACATGTGGTTGCAGTGCATTCATGTGTGTTCCCGTAAATTCCAGTGCAGAAAAAATACAGAGTTTTTTTTTTTTTGTGTGTTTTTTGTTTTTTTTAATGCTGGTGCAAGCTACATAATGGTGTAAACTAGGCTCCTACTGAGTTTAAAAAACGTGTTTGACTACATATGGTGTAAATGAACCCTAAGGCCCATTTCACATGGGTGTTCAGTCTAGATACATCTTGTCAGTTTTTCATATGGATCCGGGCTGAACCACAATGTATGTCCATGGGTGGGTGAATGTAAACAGATGATCATCCGTTTACATTCGCCTACATCCATGTCCATTTTTAAAGGAAGAGCCAACGTCCAGATACGTTGAAACAGAAAGCATATAAAGGGATGCCATCCATTTATATCAATTTTGTTTGTCTACTTTTATGCAAAAAAACATTTTTTGTTTATACTTTTGTCACCTCTGATTGGTCTCTGCAACAGCAAAGAAAAGTTGATGTAGACTGATGATGAACTGAACTGTTATGAACTCTGAACTGAACTGAAGACAGATGTACAAACTGATGAAAACTGAATTTGTGTTTTCTTTGAAAAAACATGACTGAATGGATGGTGTCTGTGTGAAAGAGACCTTAATGAGGCGTGCGTTCACAAAATGTCATCCAAATTCGCAGCGAATGTATTATGATCTGGTCAACATGTTGGTGGAAATGTGCTTTAAAAGTACAGTCCATCAGGCAGATGTGTGACTGACCCTTTCCAAGGTTTATTTTATTGCATTGTTAATATTCCTGTTAATAACGCGCTGTGGATCTCACTATTGTCTGATGAGCATCTCATAAGGCCCAGATTTTTTCAGTTGATAAAATCTATTGCAAAAAAAAAATAAATCTGTCTGCAACTGTATTTTGCACATTATTGAAGGCTGCTTTTATTTTATTCTTCAAGCTCATCCTAAATCCTGCTAGTCTCTGTCATTCCAAAAATAGTTCGTTCTTGTTCTCAAACATTGACAGACAAGGAAGCGGGGTGTAGTGTAAATAACCACGTGTGTGGTGCACAGGATGTCAGGATTGTCTTTCTTATTGTTTATTATGTTTGACCACAAGACTGATGAATATGGAAGAATGTTATAGCTGTGAGATTTCTACAGGGCTATTTGAGTTAGCAGATCAGTGCCAAGAGAAAAGCGTCTCCTGGCTTTTCAGTTCACCCGTTGCGGAATTCTGTGACCTACATCTACTCTATTACCCCATGTTCTTACTGAAGTATTTTTTTTAGGCATACTTTTTCCCTTATTCAAAACTAATGAACTTTGTCATTTATATATTAGTAAAGAGCTATGAGGCATATTTTAAACCTGAAGAAATTACCATAAACATGCTACTTTCTATTCAAAAACGTTTTTTGCCCTGTTACATATATGCTTATTACATAAAGTCTACAGCTGATCATGCTCAGATTAAGTTATGGGTGAAATCCTGCTGAAGGAGCCTGGAAAAAGATTCTTTGACAAACAGCACCTTCATCCAATGAGATTCAGTCACTGTTAGGATATTATGACAGCCAAGGGTGCAGAATCCTCCATTCAAGCTGTTATTGTTTGTATTCTAAGTCAGCCATACATGGATCAAAATTTGGCCAGTTCAACATGGGCCAGCCAAATTCCCATCCATGATTGGGCAGGTCAACGTTGAAACGTTTCCACTGTGTCAGCATCACAGCATGTAAAAGCCCAGGGAGGATTCCCCCATCCACATTGAGTGTTTTGATAGGAGAATGGAGTCCATTTTTTTTGTTAAGTTACCTGCTGGTTGAAAGCCCCATACACATAAGAATATCGGATGAATGATCGTACTTCCTCCTCTCTTTTTTTTTTTTTTTTTTTTTTTTTTTTTTTTTTTTGCATGCTGGTCTCGTATCGTAAAGGAAGAGGTTACTAAAGTTCCAAAAAAATATTGTATGATATAATACAAATTTGAAAGTGATGTATTGTATTTTCAGATGAAAGCTGTACTGATTAAAGAAAAAATCGTACGATCTGGTGAGAAACATTTTCGTGCTTGTCCCTTCTAATAACTTAAGATGAACGCTGTGACCGTACAATCAGATTATGGCATGACCACTTCGAAAGTGGTATTTTCCGTACGATTTTCTAATCTTGTATTTTAGGCTGGGGCTTGGTATCTGGTACTGAGGCTGTCAGGAGATCAAGGTGGGATGTGGGATGGATACATCAGACCTTTGTGTTTACATCCCCCTTTAAAATAGAGCTTCATGTACTCAGGACTTGTGAGTTCCTTTTTGCTATAGAGCATTTATATTTCAGTAAATTTTTATTCAAGTTTAAGATTAACAATTCCTGAGAGGAATTGTATAATGACCACTCAGACATCATAATAAAGAAAAACTGCAATGTTGTATGTGCCATATAAAAATAAAGCTTTTTTTTTTTTTTTTTTTTTTTAATCAAAACATTCCTATTATATAATTCTATTATTATTGACATTGATTTTTGTCTAACGCAACGCTCAAAAGGGTATATTATGTGTGTTGTATCTGTTGAGCTTTTAAAACAATGTCTACAGTATGTACTAGGAGACGCTTCTATTTTTCTCTAGTACTGTGTATTGTGGGTATTGCTGGAAAACCTTCTGGAGCTGGGCATATCTAGCCTAAATGAAGAAGCTTGGAATTGTGAAGATCATAATCAAGTTAGGACTTGACTGTATTGGGTGGTCACAGACTTGCAGTTGGCTCCGGTCTATAAGATGGTAACTTTGCATTCTTAGATTGTTCGATGCTTGCTTTTGGAGGGCTGGCACACATAAGAACTAAGAGAGTTTATGCGGACTTATTTTGCCATGACAAAGGCCCAAATGTCAATTGTGGTGAACAATCCTTTTTAATGTTGGAGACGGAATAGATTCATAGAGAGATACTTGTGTCAATTAACAAAGTTGGGTGTTTGGATAAAAGAGGGGTTTACTGTTGATTCCTCAATTTGTTAGTAAAGAATACTGAAACATGTTAATCTGTATTGACTTTTGTCATGTTCATTAGTTCAAGATGGTTGGACATTGGCTATGGAGTCTCTCCAGGAAGCATGTAAGCCCAAACACCTGGCTCCTCTCAGTCTAGGCAGACACTCCCCTCCAGCAGTGACAGGCATTATAAGTTCACAGAAAGAAGGGCAGTGGTTAATGAAGAATGAATGGGGTGGATAGGGCCTGGCAGCTCAATGAATGGCTCTGTTTATTTATTTGTCCTATTCCTCTATGTGGGTTATTGAAAACACTGATATCTGTGTTACAAGTAAATGACTTCCTGCTTTCTCCAGCCCATACAAATGGGTTCTGAGGAATGTTACCAACTTGTGTGTCACACGGTTATGTCGATGAAAATATGTCCCATTCCAGAATAAGAGACCTAGTGCAGACTAACTTATATTTACAACAGCGTTGTGTTCTTGGGTGTATATATTTTTTTATATTTGTATAATATCTTTCACACAGGCTACCCACAAATATAATCATTGCCCAATT
The DNA here is from genome assembly GCF_062004578.1 of Staurois parvus. Taxonomy (NCBI): domain Eukaryota; kingdom Metazoa; phylum Chordata; class Amphibia; order Anura; family Ranidae; genus Staurois; species Staurois parvus. The sequence goes on along the minus strand of NW_028317867.1, from coordinate 5,157,813 downwards.
TGGGCAGTAATGAGCAGAGCAGGAAACAAGTCCTATGTCTTTTTTTTTTAACACTCTGATTTGGGCCATGATAAAAAAAAGTGACCAAATGAGAACTGTTTTTTTCTTTTATAGCTCAGTACCAAAGGTGTATGGTGTCATATTTGGTTTGAATGATCCTGAATTTTAATGGATGGATCTTCCAGCTACAATCTCATGTCTAATCATTTTTATATAGAAAGGTTTTTGTCTGCAAACTTTGAAATCACAAAGAGATATATGGCAAATGACAGCAGTTTGACCATGTGCTTAGGTGGAGGAGGCCAACCATTTGTTGCCAAGGCCAAGTGGCTGGATAGTTTTCAGTGTCTTTTAAACATTTCTCTCTCTCTGCCCTAAGTTATCAGAGTGCTTTGAAGGGATCACGTTAGTCACAAAAGCCTCTTTACTGGTCATTGCGGCTGTGCACAGCATTCGCTAAATTACTCTACTGTGTGTGTTGCAGGCTTAATAGGGGACCTTACAGTAAAATGCAAGATCTACTCAAGTTGCCTGGCACCCCTCCCACTTTACAATATACCTACTGTTGTTAGATGAAAAACGTACCTGTAATTCTTGCGGTAAGATTCCTGGAGAATGGAGACCAGGCAAAATCTCAGTAGAAGCCGCTCCCGATCATTGCAAGAATGTCTGCTCATGAGATTAGATTCCAGCAGCTCTGTATTGCCCAGGATCTAGCCAGGTAGAGTGTAATGTCACCACACCTACGCACCACAGGCAGAAAATAGGGATGAGGGAAGTATAAACCCTACTTTTTTTTTTTTTTTTTAAAGATACATTCACAAATAGTAGGTCAGTTGTGAAAGGGGAGGGGACCTGAACAGCATAAGCAGGTCTTGAATTTTTTTATGGCAAGGTCCAATTCTGTTTTACACAGGAAAAAAGTGCAAAGTGCAGTTTCACCCAAGTGAGAGCAGTAGAATATATGTGGATATAAGCAATAAAGAGCACCTGTTTTGTGAACAAATTCTAAAGGCACGGATCAAGCACACATTATGGACTTTTAAGCTGTATTCAATGTATTCACCGTTGTTGCATAATCACATAATTTGGATGCTTTAATTCACATACGAGGTTATAGAGATATATGCGTGGCACTATTTTATGACCTAACTTTTGTGAGTAGAAAAGTTTTTGTTTTTGCTTTTTTTTCTAAATAAGCATCAATGTGTAACTAACTGAGCACAGAGATTGTCCCAACAGTGAGCATGGTGTTGCATATTCATTAGATGCCTGCTGGGAGATGCCTGCTCTGCAGTTTATTAGGCAGCAATTGGATGTTGCATTTGGTGTGTCTTTTGACAACTTTTCATCTTGGATGTGACAAAAGTCTGTCAGTCATTTTGGGGAATTCATCTTGACAGAATGTTCCTGGAGCCCTCAGGAGGATGGCCAGATTGTGTTTCCATGCCAGAGTACCCCCATGTCAATTTCTTTCCAACAAGTTGGTTGTTTATAATGGTTTGTCAGCAAAGATTTCCAGTTTCTCTCCCAAAGCAGCTCAATGGCAGACAGCCATATTGAAAGCTAAATCAATATTTTAGATAATGCAGTGAATTCACTCAATAGTGGTGGCATGTGGGAATTCTGAAGGAGTATTATTATTATTATTATACAGTATTTTTAAAGCGCCAATAGTTCGCTCAGTATTGGTTGAATATATAATATATATAATGGCTGTATACAATCAACAGGAATGCTTAAAGACCAACATTTTAACTTCTCTTATTTGTTCCCTTTCAGTCTGTTAAATATACAATTAGAAGCATTTTGTTAATTGCAAAAAAAAATAGAATAAAGTCCTGTTGACCTTGCCTGAAATTCAGAACAGTCCTACAGCTACAGAACTACTAGCCTTTCTGTTGTATAGCTCTGAGAATGGATGTGGTCATGTAGTTCGGCAAAGGAAAACAGAGCAGGACTGACAACACTCAGTCCAATAAAATCCCAAAATAGGACCTGGGAGCTGAGGGTATTTCTCGCATATGAATGTAATTTTCTGTATCGAAGGTTCTTAAAAAAAAAAAAAACAAAACCCTGCAGATGTATAAATGTGTATTGCAGAGATGTACTGCATTTTTTTTTACTCTGATATACACTTTAAACACTCGTGCTTTTTACAGTAGCTTTCAATACTAATAGCTTTTTTAGTAAAATAGTTCTTGTGGCAAATAGTATTTGTTATAGCATAGTGAATTGAGCTTCGTATATTTTTGTAACAAAAGAAAAATGGATATAGTCATTTTGCAAAACGTTAAACATCTTTAACAGTTTGGTGCAGTATTGAAAAGTGCAGTAACCCCTAACATCTCAATTTTGTCTTGAACTCTGGTTGTTATGTGGGTTACTGTTCTTTAATTACATAGTATCCTTCATGCTTTCTATACACAATTACATATGTTCATCAGACACTTCCCATTGTAAGAGATGGTGTTGAGTTAGCTGTACTACAGTGGTATGCAAACTTCCATACACATTGCACTGTATAGCATTCATTTTGTTGTCTACTTTCAACTGTACACGTACAGTCTTGCTAGAAAGCTTTACATGCCTGGGTAGCTTTTGAAAATGTCAGCTTTGTGTATAAAAGCCACAGTCATTGATGCAAATGAAGTAATTCTTCAACTGTCATCACGTTTCTGTGAAAGGGCTGGCATGCCATCTCCTTCTAGGGATCGTGTTATTAGAGTGTGCCTTCCTCTTCCAGGAGCTGGCTCTGCACATCTGACTCTCAAAGACGTACAAAAGCCCCTTTATTGAAATCTCTAATCTCATCATAAGTATGCTCAAGTACAAAGGAGCAGAAGGAAACGGAGAGGAAATGTCAGAAAGAAAACATTGGCTTTCTAGCATATTGGGTAAAATTATCAGCAATCCTAGGCATGCATAAGCAGAATTGTATCCCTAGAATCGGGTGATTTCCAGAGGGGGTCATGAAGAGTTGACATGTCCACAGCTCTGTAGAAAAAATGTTCCATTTTATGTGCAATTTTTCTGCATTTGTTCATTCTTAAAATTCAGCATTCATTAGTCCACCTGTAATATGTGAAAAAAAACTTAGTTTTTGTCTTTTTTTATGATGAAAAATGAAATCTAATATTTTACCAAAAGCAGAATTTCAGCAAAATACTCTTCTAATGTTTGGTAGAGTCGGAAAGGGTTAGCATCTTTGTCACCAGGATAAAAAGTGAAGGCAAACCCATGTGTACCAGGGTTCATACTTCCTTTTGATACATTTAGACCTTGCTATATTCTGTGACTGTGCTTTACTTTTCCATTCTGTCATTGCAAGTTTGTCAGTCTACTCAGATACATTGAAACCAATAGACAGTCTATTTAGCTAATTGGTTTGATCTAAGCAACTGTCCAAGATGGAGGCAGATCATGTATTATTTATCATTCATTTCCCTTTAAGCTTCCCACTGCCCATACATAGTTCATTTTTTTTTTTGTTCAGCCACAGGGCTGAACGAAAAAGACTGAACTGATCACCCCCCAAACACACACACACACACACATTCAATGTGGATGCAGGAATCCTCACCATTGTGTCATTGTATTTTAACAATGGGGCTCCTCTGCTGACCACTGATCAACTTCTGTCAAGCAAGGACAGCCACACACTGACTGAAATTCGTCTAGTCCCTACTGAACTGGACGAGTTTTGAGCCATTGGTGGCCAGCTTTAAAAATATATACAAAATACAGTATCCCTTATTGGATTGTTCTTTGGCTAAAGCAAGCTGTAGCTTCACCTTAGAAATCATTTTGGAGCCCATGGGGTAATTTTTAAATTTTGCCACTTCTTTCTTTTAATTGTTTTTTTTTTGTTTAGTTTTTCTCCAAAAATTGAATTTTAAATTTCTGTTGAAAATAGTTTTCACAAAAGTTATCTCCAGAATGAGTGTGATACCAAATTACTATTGACACGACAACACCAAGAGCACAGTTTAATTTTTTTGTAGTTTGGTTTTGACAGATTGAGTTTCTCCACTGTTTGAATTTTCAGCTTGGTTCATGATGACACTTTCAGAAGTAGAGATTTAACACCTGGAGAGGTAGATTGATATTACACAGCAGTGGATCTGCACATCCTCACAGCAGCTGGTAGGGAAGTATCCCTAAAAGAGCAAGAGGTGCTGATAAGAAAATCTTCCCCTGCTGTTCTTAGGAGCCAGGATGACCAGGAGGATGTCTGAGTTCCAAGGTTGTAAGGCCATATGTTTGATGTGCATGTTCTCATTAACCCTTACATAGCCAGGCAATTTGCTTTGGTATTTTCGAAGCTGGGAGGAGAGCAGCATACTGATTAAATACTTGAATGTATTATCCCTTAGATTAATTGTATGCTAAAGTCCACGGAAGTAAGTTGATATTGCATAATGGTTCCCAGCTCTGTATACAAAGGAGAGCTGCTAACCTTCATTGAACAAGCAGGGCAGCTTTGTGAACCCAGCTAACAAACAAGGCTGCTTCCAATAAAAATTTCCTGTTTCCTTCCCCCTCCTGCGCCTGTTGCATGTTTTTTACAATACCACATTACGTGAGAGATTTCCTGCTGAATGCAACATGCTGCATCTTCCAGAATTCCTGTTCACACAATGAGATGTTATCTGCCACATTCCAATATGGTAGATATAAATCCAAAGTAAGGATTTGAAGACCGGATATTCTCAGGGCCAAGGATTGCTTTGCTACCACTACATCATCCATAAACCTTTGCTTCTTAATATATTTTCAAAAGCTTTCACTACAAATGAGCCTGTCCACCAAAAGCATTGTTTACATATTTAAAATTGCTCTGTGATCTAGAATTTCATTTAGTCTGGAATGAATAGCAGAACCTACTGTAGGGCATTGCAGTTTCCAGAGTCTAAAAAGAATAGCCTATTCTAAAAGGGTTTTATCAAATGTGGGGGGCTTTCAGTATTGCCCAGGACTAGGATATTGATGGGTATGATTTTGGTGCTCTATCTTAATTGGGGTAGAGAAGACAAAGGGCCAAAGAAAAATTAGCACCTAATAAATAATGGGAAATAATTTACTATTCAGCAGATAAAGCAAGTAGGATTATGGAGAGGATCTTTTATTTTTTTTACAGTAGATTATGTACCATAGCTTTAATTCAATATAAACGGTAACCCCTACCCCCACCCTATATTATCATTTTGTGTCTTTTCCCTCCTTTTCTTGACTATAATAAAGCAATTTGATTGTGGGTTGACTGTAGTTCTTGTGGCAGAGGAGAATCTGATATCAACTGTTAGAAATACTCAAGTATTTTCCTGTTTGTAACAGTTGGAGAGCTTTTGTCCATTATCAACTATACTTTTGGCTGTAATCCATGAAGAAATTCTGCCTTGTAAATGTTTCTTTTTCTTTCCTGTCTCTCTATTTTTCTTATTCTTTTCATGTATGTCTGCAGACTGCCTAAATTAAATTCCTGGGTCTTTTCTATTCATTTGTTGTAACTCCTAGAGTAGGCCAGCTTTCAAAAGTGGTGCCCATGCAGCAGTCCTATGTGCTACTCATCGTGTGTTTTTATAACCTGAGGCAGGAGTAAAAAGCAGAAGATCTGCGAATACATGTCTGTTATTGAGATATGCCTTCTTCGTTTTCTTTAGTGAAAATCATTTTGCAGATCTGGAAGCCCAAACCAAGGATTACAGGAATTGTACTACAACACTTTCTATACTGTGCAAATCCACCTCGCTAATTAGGACTAGAGCGTTTAGAAAGACTGCATTTCTGCTTTTGTAGCATTCCGTAGTCTTACGAGTTAGTTGACCTTGACCTGCCCATTATTAAATATTTTAAGTGTTAGAATTGAGAGGTCAAATGTCTGAGGGTTTTTCTTTTGCCCCAAACATGATTGTGTTGAAAATGTTAAGTGTCATCCGCATATATTGGCCAGTAATCGTATCCTAACCAAGTAGGTGGTAAAATTGTCTAGTCAATTGTGTCTAATTAAGTCTTTTTGTTCTGGCCCATCAAGAAAACTGAATGTAGTCAAGGCTGGATAAACATTGTGAATTTGATTGCTCACCACCTGCTTGCTTGATTAAGCAAAATGTGAAAAAGTCAGTGTTCATTTCACTCAATAGAAATTTACTTTACACCATACCACAGACTTGGCTTACATCCACAGTTTTAGACATTCCTCCCAAGATGACTTGATTTATAAAATCTGGAGGACAGATATTTGAATGTGTTACCTTCAGAAAACAATCAACTATTTTTTTTGTCTTACTGTATATTAAAAATAGAATAGAAAGCAAATACTTAATTGGTTTCTAAGGTTGGTACACCCAGGCACGTTGTACAGAATGCAATGCATTCTTTTTACCATCAAGGTTGGCATCTACTAGTATTTATTTTTTCCCTTCAATGGTAGGTGGTAGAAGCTACAAAGAAACAGGAAATGCAGAGTATCAAGGTATACCCGGAATGACTTGCAATAGATCATATGATTTCTCTTCAGTTTGTTATAGACAGAAAAATTTTTTAAATAAGCCTTTAAAACATTAATTTTTTTGTTTAACTTTTTGTGGCATGTAAGCTATTCTGCCGCAGTGCATCTCCTAACTCCCTTTGGGTGTCCATGTTTTTAAATGGGCTCCTGAATTCATCAATTTGCTCATTCCACTCACTCCAGTCTAGTAAACAGGGAACATTTGCTTCTGTGAAGGACAAGGGAATGTAAGGAACAATCATATTTTTGCTGAAAAATGAGCACCGTTTTCTAGAGTAATTTTTGTATTTGTAGTTCTCGCTACACCTAATGAAAGATGTTGCAGGCAGCAGTTTGTAAATGGAACTACAGCACACTCTATTCAAATAGCTCCATTGCCAAAAGTGAAATTTAGATGCACTTTCTCAAGAGCGAATTGGCCCTTAGGCATCAGTAATATTTTAGATCTTTTGGTAGTTTAGCTCCTGGAAGTCCTATATTATTTCACTTTTTATTTCAAACGATGATTCCTTCAAATAGTGGCTGGCATTTTTGTCAAACTAGAACAATAATGAAAAACTATTTGATCTCCATTGCTATGATTTAACAGACTGATTTCTTTCTTCCTTTATCCCAGTCAAAATACCATCCTTGCATTCGGCATTGAATCTAAGAATCTCTGCTAAGGCATTTTTTCTCATTTTGTTTAAATTGGTATAATATTATTATTATTATAATACATGATTTATATAGTGCCAACAGTTTGCGCAGCACTTTACAACATGAGGGAAAACCGCACAGTTACCATACAATTCGATTACAATTTAAATCTTTATCTTAAAATGTCAACTTATTGCTTTGACATCAAAAAGCATCCAGAGTTACCCAGTGATGCCTTAAACTGGCCACACACTAGTAGATTTTTAAGAAAGTTTCTCTGAAAAATTCTCATTACATTTGATGACTCCTGCTTCTTCAAATGTTCCCTTTTTAGAATTTTATTTAATTTATTATTACAGGTACTTATATAGGGTCATAAACAAATGGTGATTTGAACCCACTATGAATGAGAAAATCTAAAAATGAAAAAAGCTAAACATTTCAAATGAAGTTCTACTAGTGTATGGCTAACTTTAGGGTTCATTTAAAATTACATTTTATACTGTGCATTGTAAAAAAAATGTATTTTTGCAAAATAGTGTAGCCTATATATTTAACAGAATCATGCACCTGTGTGTATTGTGTTTACCTGCACTATATATAGGCGTGCTTCTGTACATTTTTCTTATTTATTTTGAAATAAAAAACACATAACAATGGTTTAAAGCTGAACTATATCCATATAGCTGAGCACAGTTGAAATATATCTAAATTGTTTTTACCGTTTTAGAAGGTTCAGCTTTATTCAGCAGTTCTTATAATTCACAGATCTCAGTATAACTACAGTACAAAAGAGCGTGATTATGGAGAGCTAATGAGAACACATTTTATGTCCTTATATTGGCAGCATATAAAAAATGTTTTTATGATTACAGAAAAAAACATATTGATGATAGTTGCTCATTCTAACCATTTTTGCCTGGATGAGGCAACATATTCAAATATATGGGAATAGGCAGACACCATTTTGTTACCCACTTTTGGGGAACATTGATTGGGAAGGCTACTTAACCTTTCCTAACCTAACAAGATGACTCCAAAGGTGAAACATACATTTTATGGGGGCACTCCGCCTTCTTGGTTTTAAGTTAAAACTGCACAGATGACCACTCTTCTGTGTCTATGGGTGTTTTTTAATAATAAAAAATTTGATTGGGTGTCTTGGCCTACAATTGACTACTACAATTTTTTTTAAGCCTTATGATGTCCTGTACAGTTCATACAAGAGCTCTGTACTCTTACTTGGGTCTTTAAAACATGTTTGTTTAAAGCCTTTAATGTAAATCCTCCAGTTATTGCAAGGTTTGTCATACATTAACATTTAATTACAAGATCATACAACATTTTATTAATGCTTGTTGACAGCTACATCCTTAAGCAAAGTCTGATTTTCATAAAGCCTTTAAGCATTTGTCGGACTGATGAAAGAACCTGAATGATATTCACTGTTAGGAGACACGTGTATAAAATGTGATTTAATTAATAAAGGAAATAGTAAAAAGTAATCTCCTATTTAAAAAGAGAAACTACTATGAATGACAATGGAGAAAGCCAAGTCCCACTTGTAGCACATTTGCATGTTAATACTGTTTCTATAGAGTAGGAGTCCTGCTAAAGAACTTGTTACTCTGCAAATCACTAACAGTGGGGTCTTTTACTTTTTGTTCTCTTACAGAAATAGAAGCAAAGGAAGCATGTGATTGGCTGCGGGCAGCAGGGTTTCCCCAATATGCACAACTTTATGAAGGTTGGTGTTGAATGACATGGACCTACTAAATGATTTTTTTTAAATAGTTTATAATTATTTCTTTTGTATTGGGTTTTATTTTTAAGTGTTAGCCTGCAATTCTGTTATAAATTATCACTAATATTAAATGTCTAAAAAACTGTTAAGATAAAAGTAACATTAAATCATATTGAAAATGCTAGGTTAGTTTTTTTTTTGTTTTTTTTTTAGTAACTGTATAGGTGATATGATTCATAATGTTTTCAACTATAGATCTATAGGCCAAATGTGACTTATAAAATCAAAATTCACTTTAATGTTGGGTTAAAAAAACATGACATGTATGAGCACTGGCTTTAATACATAGCCAAGCCGGTGGAGAGGAAAAACACATTCCCAAACGCTGGAGGATAGCACATGATCCTGGATCCAACTGTAGGTTGCTCCGCTCAGGAGCCTCAAGTCAGTGGGAGGAGTGTGTGGATGGGGCCACCGGGATCACTGACATGATCTGAGGAAGGGGCAAGTCCCTGAATCCACATGTTGACTGGTTTCTCTCCTTTGGTTTGACATGGTTTGAGTGCTCTCCTAGGCTTCCAGTTTGCCCTCACCAGCCATTGTTTGGGTGGCCTTTCGTCTGGTGTATCACATCACATCTGGTTCCAGGACACATGACTTCTGGTGGACGCACCATGTCAGTGAGCCAACCACACACTCCTACTGTCCTGTGGCTCCTGGGCTGAGCAGCCTAATGTTGTATCCAGGATCATGTGTCATCCTCCAGCTCCAGGGAATATATGTTTCTCCTCTCCACTGTATTAGTGATGTGTCAATCTGGGCACTCCTACATGTTATGCTTTTTAACTCAACATTAAAGCAAATTTTGATTTTATCTGTTCCTGGGCTTGTGACTCTATTGACTTCCACATAGTTGGGAGTGCTCCTATCTTTATTGTTGTGTGCTCATGTCTCATTGCTGGTCGGATGAGTTGTTGGAGCTGCCCATACTGTGGGTATCTACATCTCCCTTGGAACCTTATTGTGCCTGGTATTTGCATTTTTTTCAAATGTGACTTATCCAGACTGGTATTGCGACACATAAATGCATCCTAACAACTACCTTGGGAGTCCCATTCATACCAGGTCAGTCAGGCTTTTGTGTACCACAAAAGACTTATGAAACAGGATACATGTTATTGTTACTCAAGATTGATAAGCCATAAATAGTTTGCCTCTTAAATCCTAAGACTGCCATGTATGGCTAAAACCAATTTGTGGTGAATCAGACAAAATATGAGCTGTGTGTGGCTGTGACTGTGGCACGACCTGGCTCGACAAGAGTTGGTTGAAAAATCAACTTTTGTCGAAGGAGCCTGGTGGGAAGTTGTAGGTTGCACAGTGGCTACATTAAATCAGGTACAGTTATTGATTGGCAATTTTGACAGCCATGGGTGCTGGCTGTTGGATTCTAATAGCCTGCACATGGGTGCTGGCTGTTGGATTCTAATAGCCTGCAAGGGAGATCCCTCAATCCTCGCTGTATTAGAGACATCTAAACTTGTATGGTAAACTTTAGTTAGCCTCTGAACTAGCTACAAACAAGTATGAGAGGGTCTTCAAAAAGTTTCCGCACTTTAAATAAATATATATATATAGTTTTTGAATAACCCTCTTAATGCGGCTTCTGCAACTTTAAAATATTGTTTTTCAATAATTCTGCTCCTTCTTGTACACATGGCAAGGTTAAAGAAGAAAGCTGCTATCCTGTGTGAAATAAAAGTTTGGGTCCAGCAATTGAATTATAGCATTCAAAAAATAAATTGCTACACAATAAGCATTTCTAACACAAATAATTAGTTTGACATGAAAAGGATGCATACTTGGATCCCTGGGTTGTATAGCGCAGCCAAATACCTGTAGTCCAGGCTTCTTTTCCTCTGTTGTGTCTAGCACATGTCCTCCTCATACACAAAGGATAGTGGGACACACAGAGGTGGTCGTTTGTGTGTGTGTGTGTCAATGAACGTACTTGCCAGCTCTGCGGGAGAAGAAAAACTCATTTCCTACAATTATACCCAATCATTAAAGAAACAGGCTCTTAGTTTGATAGTTTAACTTCGTGGAAAACTGTTTGCAGTTTGGCGGAAATTAGTTTATGGAGATTCATTCTAGAATTTTTTTTTTCTTATCTATTGAGACCTTATTAAAAGTAATTTTGAGAACTGCTGAAATTCCCTAAATTGAAGGGAAGAATGGACCTTGTAAATCCTGGAAAACTTTCATGCTGGGAAGAGGTTAACAACTTCTAGTGAGCCAAAAATAACTAAGAAGGGAGATGTGCCTGCAGATGTAGGTCAGTAAAGGCCACATCCTGGACAAGGCTTTAACTGTACTGCTTTTCAGTTGGTGTTCCTTTTGTTAAAAATAACTCTCTCCCATTCTATTGTATTTTGGTGAATATCGAATGATAATAGGGTGTATTTCTATGTCAACTTGTATGAGAAAATATAATTACTTTTTATTTTGAATGGTTTGACAGTAGCAACAATTCCTTTAAAAAAAAATCGTATATTACACCACACACAATCTGCAGGAAGCAGTATCATGCATTTGCAGGTCAATAGAGTGACAATGCTTCAGAAAAAAAATTCAAAGTAACAGCATGAAATAACATTTTTGGTGCTCTTTTGGTGTTCTTGAAACAGGTGCTGTTTCATGCTGTTACTTTGTATTTCCTGCATATTGAATAAACTAGAGCAGTGTACTGCAACTCCTTCATTGGACATTCAATACATTTTCCTTGAGAATGAAATCTCAATGTTTTAAATGCACCTGCATTTATTGTCAGTTATTCTTCTACAGATTTGATACAGAAGATCATTAAAAATATTATACTAAGGCTACATTGACATTAGAGCTGAGTGTTTTCAGGCATTTTTTTCAAACTGTTTTTTTCTTTTATCAGAATTGCAAATATGTCAGGGGTTCGGGCATTTTCCATTAAAGTGTGTAGGGACTAAAACACTCGTTTGCCTGAAAAATAGCAAATGTTCTTTTTTGAGCACCACAGATGACAAAACGCTCAAATGTGTACAGGGGCCATTGAAATTAATGGGGTTTTGCTTGTTGAGCGTTTTTAAGTGTCAAGCTTCGAGCTGAAAATCGCTCAAGTATGAACAGAGTCTAAAGATATATTTTTTACTCTCGGGAGCAACAAGTTGTTATGCTGGGAATCATGGCTTCTCATCTATCCCTTGGTTTGTTGGATCTGTTAAATTCCACTAATGGGACCCCTGTATACATACACTTGACTGTTTTGTAAAGTGTTCAAACACTTGACAATTTTGCAAAAGTGTTTAGCACAACGTCTTAAAAAGGTTCTGTTACTATCACTAAAGGAGACTGCACACATACCTGTGACAGCTCTGTCCAGATGCTGGACTTTTACCTTCTTCCCACCATGTTTTGTTTTTTTTTGTTCTTTATGACAGTCACTTTAGGTGGCCATTGATATTTGTCCTAAAAGTGTGAAAAAATGTTTTTTGCATTGCTTTTTTGTATAATCCTTAGGGTTCATGTAAAAAGGCATTGCTGAATGCGGCCTTCTGTATTTAAATACAACACCACTCAAATGTATGCATTTAAAGGCAAAATATAATAAACAGCTGCACTTGACCTGCAATGCAAATAGATCTCAACAGTGCAAAGCAGGTGTAACACAGCCTAAACCTGGCCGTAAACTGTGCAGATTTTGTCCAGTTCCTCATGAACCAGCCAAAATTCCCTACATGGGTAGTCCTGTCGCCAACCTTCCTCCTTATTTTTCCATCACAGGAGCTGTATGGAAAGTTGTTGGCTGAACAGCATTTGCATCCATTCAGATGTAGCTGCTGTTTGGGTATTGTATTCAGACAGCCATTGGAGCCAGCTGTAAGAAACCAAAAGTAGCAGTGGGAATTTGTCCGTTTGTGCAGTTTTTTTCTGAGTATGGCCAGCCTTAGACTTTATCCATACTACACCATTAAAACCGATTCTGCAGACATGAGTTTGGTATGTGCTTCAAGTGCATGGCAGACACATGAAAACAAGGCTCGTCTTTGTGATCACTAATGGACCCTGTGATGTATGCCATATGACTCTTATTTAAGGTTTTATTGGCAGAGAATTATGGTTAGCAGTGTTCACTGTTGAAGCTATACCCAAGCTAACAGGCCAGCATTCCTCTTTCCTTCTAATACAGACCCTCCTTTTCTGCTGCCCCTTTCCACACTGTCCATACGAACCCATTGCTATCCATTATGCTTTTTCAGAGCTTTACAGATGCTTTAACCAGCTGTTTAAAGTTTGGATACTGCCAAGTATATCACGTAAAATTCATTCTACAGCAAAAGCTTTTTACCATCAATAAGAGGAAGTGTGAATATAGAATACCCAAACATCACATAAAAAGAAGGAAACATATGGGATGGCCAGTAAACCCGGATGGAACTAAATTACTGAAATGACTTTTACAGTTCCTTCAAAATTGTAACATTATATAAATAGAGTTGTGTATCCATATGGGAATACTTACCAAATGAGCTATCCTTTTAGAGGACTAGTCTGCTTATAACGTCATAGTGATCATGAAGCGAGAAAGCAAGTTCTAAGCATTATTTTATATTTAAGATAACTATCAGGCAAATTATTGTCTAGCCATTCACAGTTTTGCCTTTGTTTCTGGCTGCAGCAGAAAACAACAAATCCTCATTAGCTCCAATGAGCCATTTTTCTTATAAGTGACCACATACCTTCTGATCTCAGTGAATTGTGCAAGGTATATCAGCACAAGTCTGATCATTGGAGGAAAACAGGCTGAGGTCTCAGCACATGCCTAGTGTGGTCAGTTTTTAAATAGGAATGCAGAGGGACTGGCAGGCACACCAGGGATTTCACACAAAGGAAACAATACATAGGATACTTTTTCATATAAGTAGTACATGGTTCAGCAGACACATATCTGGAATATGAAATGTTGGATTTAGGACATAAATCTAGACTTAAAAGAATTTCTACACAACCTAAACTCATATATATATATATATATATATATATATATATATATATATATATATATATATATATATATTAACCTCTACCTGCAAAAAGGTGTTTTTGTTTTTGGTTTAATGAAAACACTCTTGTTGTAAATGCATATTTGCTGTGCTGTTTTTCTGTATAATAGAAGGTGGGTGAGAACGTTTCTGTAGTTATTCAAACCTGGTTAATCCACACACTGCCTCTACATATAGTGAGCTCCTCTTCATAAAAAAATGGCTTCAGTTTGGTCTCCTACCTATGAGAGAACCCTCTCTAACATGTTTCACCCATTAGGGGCTTAATCTTAGAGTTCCTATGTTAGATGGGCTTCTCCAATAGGTAGGAAACCAAGCTGAAGCCATTTTTTTCTAAAAGGAGCTCACTATATGTCGAGGCAGTGTGTGGATGGGTGCTATTTTGTTGTAGTTCTCGATGTGTCTGGAAAGCCATGAATCAACCCAACCAGCACCTGCAAACATTGTAGCCAGTTGGCTGGGATAACAGATTGGGGCATTCAAGCGGTATCAGTTTTATTTATTTTTTGCACACAAACTTAGTATCACTGCTGTGCTTCCTGTCTGCTCTTTATACTACTAGGGGACATGACCACACAGAAAAAGCAATGCTTAGCTCTGCATTTCCTTAAACCTGTTGATAACCCTCACCCACCCATCAAATTACAGCACGAATGTGCCCCCACCTCAAGATCAATTTTCATAATTTATTTTTCTCAGTATTTATACAAAGTTTAAGTGATAGTAAAGGCTCCCTTTATTACCTAAAATAAAAAAGAGGTTATACTTACCTGATCCAAACCTACTCTTCTGGGGTTCTCCACTGCTGCTTCTGTCCACTCCTCTTCTTCTCCGTGTGCCCACTAGCAAGCGTTTTGCTATGGGGGCACATGTTCAGGCTCGCCCCTGATCTGGGCTGTGTGTGTTCTTAGACACACATAGCGTTGCTCAGCCCGAACCCTGGTCCTCCGTACTGGTTTTGATTGACAGCAGCAGAAGCCAATGGCTTCCTCTGCTATCAGGGTGTCCTGTGAAACCAGGAACAGAGACCAGTGCTGCTGCAGATGGTCACAAGGCTGGATCAATACAGTACTTGGGTATTTAGGGAAGTGGGGAAGCAAACAACTATGAGGTAATGCATTGAGATGAAAAACGAAAAAAACCTTGTGACTTTAGAACCACTTTAAGATAGTTACTGGTTTCAATAATTCTTTCATGACTTTTAAAGAAATACATGCATTGACCAAGAGTAATTTTTATTATATTTTATTTCTTAATCTGCACTAAAACACTTACTGATAAATGATTTCCAAACTTCTTAATAATCTTTATTATGGAAGGGATTTTTGTTTTCTTTACAGGATAAGTTCACATTTCATAACATGGTACATGTTACACCCATAGTCCTCCCAGCTAGCTGTCACAATTAAAAAAAAAAAATCGCAGCTGCGCGGGACTCCGCCGTCCTGGCCACGTCATTCATTCATGCGGTTCTGTGAATTAATGAACTGCAAGTCCCGGCAGCCTTTGTAGCTGTCTGCTTGTAGTTCTCAATGAACTACCATGGCTCTGTGAAGCACCATGGTAGTTCATTGATTCTTCCTGTCAGTGTATCTGATTGCCTGTACATCCTGTACGGGCAAGCAGATATACTGACAGGTCTGCAGGAGAACTGCATGGCACCAGGGATCTGTTAATCATTGGTTCAATGTTTTAGAGGCTCCAGAAACAAGAAATAAAAATGCACTATTTTTTTACCTGCAAAAAAAATGTGCATTTATTATTTTATTGTAAAACAGTGAACCTTTAATATATCTAAAACGTAGAGGAAGAAGCTCTTTTGTTTGCTCACCAAAATCTCTAGGAAAATAATAAAAATGAGAGATTAGAACTATTTTAATTGAAGATGACACCAATTTTACTAAACTATAGCACAGTGACTAAATGGTTAGCACTTCCGCCTGGCAGTACTAGGGTCATTGGTTCGAATCCCAGCCACGGTACCACCTGCCTGGAGTTTGCATGTTCTCCCTGTGCCTGCGTGGGTTTCCTCCGGGTACTCCGGTTTCCTCCCACACTCCAAAGACATGCTGGTAGGTTAATTGGCTGCTGTCTAAATTGTCCCTACTATGTGTGTGTATGTATTAATGTGACTTGGGGACCTTAGATTGTATTCCAATTGAGGGTTAGGGACTGATGTGAATGTACAATATATGTATGTAAAGCGCTGCGTAAATTATCGGCGCTATGTAAGTACCTGAAATAAATAAATAGTTATCTTATAGTGCTTGGCAGGTTCACTTACTTCGAGGTGTTCAGTAATTGCTAAAAGCATTTCTTTATGTACTATAATCATGCATGTGAGGTTGTTTTACAGCTGGTTACTAGAAAAGTAAGGCAGACCAGTAGATTATCCAGACCTCTTAATAGCCTGGCCATTTTATTAATTTCCTCCAGCACTGTCCACCTTGTGCTATGCAATTCCTTTCACCTAGGCACGGGTGTCAAACTGGTGGCCCTCCAGCTGTTGCCAAACTGCAAGTCCCATGAGGCATTGCAAGGTTGACAGTTGCAAGCATGACTCCCAAAGGCAGAGGCATAATGGGACTTGTAGTTTTGCAACAGCTGGAGGGCTGCCAGTTTGACACCCCTTACCTAGAGGATGTACATGTTCCATAAGTCTGCACTACATAATAGTCAAAAGTTTTTGTTCAATTGCATCTAGAGCCCTAAAGGTTGTGCTATTCTAGGATTTTTTTTCCAAGCTAGTTCCACTTGTGTGATAAATAATTGATTGCTGATTGTTTTGTTTTGCAAATATTTATCTTCAAGTGGGATATATAACATATTAAGCTTTGATCCATTGCAGATGTTTTAAATTCACTTTGCTTGTTCCCTTTCTCTTGGCTTTTATCTTTGCTTTGCCCAGCTTCCATGACCTTTCCACAGTGTCCCATGTGAGTTTTATCAATGCTGCATGTAAAGGCGCCATCCTTGTGAAGTTATGCCTCAGCGGTGGTATTTGAGATGGCACCAGCCATCATTTATCTTGGAGTTTTTTCCTACTTTTCTCTTTCATAGTTGTGTCCAGGAAGCATCTGGTTCCTTTAACTCTTTACAGCATTATAAAGTCCTCGCTAAAAGTTACCATTACTAAGGAAACAAGCCTTCACTTTAAATTCGTTTTTCAACATATACTGTAGTCATAGACATTAATCATTTCAGAGTACGTACTTGACCAAAAGCTCCTATAGAGCTGCTAATACCTTTTACAAATATGTAAAATCTCTCATACAATATGTACTTCAGAAACTCGAATATTTGAATATTGTTGATAGGGCAGCTGTCTCCCTGAGGGCAACAGATGAGCAACTTTTCTCGTCATTTATATCACCTGAACTCACCAAATAGTATAGAGGTTACAACATTCCTTTCAATTTCTCACTGAAAGGAGGAATGGGCCTGTCACACAGACTATTGCTACAAATTTGGGGAAGAAAAGACATATTGGGCTGTCACATGCTCCCCTGGTAGACATTACAAATGGCCGTGCTGACATATTGCACAGGCATGGTCTACAGTTGTCACTTTCAGGAATCCAGTCTGGAGTGATGGCCATCAGGAACTAGTTGAGAGAGGCTGGAGGAGAGGAGCAGTGCAATTCTGCTTAAAATTGTATTTTATAAAGAAAGAAAAAACATGGCAATTGTTTGATACACAATGCTTAAGCAAGCTAAATATCACCCAGTCAAGGCAGAGATTTACTTTAAGCAGACCTTGCATTTTACTGCAAGGTCTGCTTTACACTTTTGGAACCTTCTCATCTTTTGCAAATTACCTATTAGTAGGTATAAACAGTACCTGAAGAAAAAAGGGGTTATACTTGCCTCAGCCCATTCCCCTGCCCTAGATGCCTAGGTGAAGATGATGCCCCATCAATTGACTGGAGAGCCTTTGTGTTAGATTTTGCATGCTCTGCATTCCCCAGGAATCTTCCTGGAGGAACAATGTTGGGTGTGATATCAATGTGGAAGACAGGATTGAGGCAAGTATAAATCAATGTTTTTCTTTTTCATGTACTTTTTACACCCAATTATATAACAAGCCTCATATTATTAAACACCATTGTAAAGTGGGAGTGCTATCATCCCAAATGACTATGGAAAATTAAAGGGGAAAAACCCCAAAAAGAGAATGGACTATCTCGGCACCCAAAGGACAACACAGTCATAAAAACAATATATATTTATTAATACACAAATACATTTTTGATCAGACATGTACATGATTCAGTTCTAAAATCACATAGATTTAACAGCATGATCTCAGAATTCCCAAAGGTCATAATTGTTACAACTCCACCCCCGATAGGGAATAATGTTGACTCCTCTACATGTTTCACAAAGTTAATCCGCTTCTTCAGGAGGTAAAGTCAAAGAATACTCTGAAATAGAATCATAACAGTTAAAATACAAAATCTCATAGAATTGCATATAATATCTCAAAATCCACAAATAAAAAAAAAAAACTCTTTGTTTGGTTAGTATATAGTTGAGGGCTTTTTTTTCCTCTTTCTTTCTAATACGGTTATTTTGTTTTTGTTTTTTTTTTAGTTGCACAGGTGGTTTACCGGTCACTGTGCTCATTATTTTGCGCCCCGTGTCTGCCGCGGGAGAGATATGTTGGTACCCCCATCTGGCCCCTTCTATTTGGCATGAGTTCACATTGGTAAACAATTTATTGGTGGGTTTTGAGATATTATTGTGTAATGTGTTATATGCAATTCTATGAGATATTGTATTTTGACTGTTATGATTCTATTTGAGTATTCTTTGACTTTTCCTCATGAAGAAGTGGATTAATTCCACGAAACATGTAGAGGAGTCAACATTATCCCCTATCGAGGATGGAGTTGTAACCATTATGATCTTTGTGAATTATGAGATCATGCTGTTAAATCTATGTGATTTTAGGATGGATTCATGTACATGTTTGATCAAGTAAAAATATATTGTTTTTATGAGTGTGTTGTCCTTTGGGTGCCAAGATAGTCCATTCTCTTTTTGTGGGGTTTTCCCCATTAAATCTTCATAAACCCAGGTGATTTTTTTTTTTGTTTATTTTTATTTTTTGGCTTACAATATTTAGTACTATTTTACATTTAATATCTGAGGGACAAGATCTATATTTTAAGATACTATATTTGGTTTATCTGTTCCTCATCCAGATCTTCTGTTTCCCATCGACATCTCTGCTGTGAAGAAGGACCATGATTTCCTGGATAGAGATGCAATTGAAGCCCTATGCAGGTTGGTACTAATGGAGTGACTGAGAGGGGAAAAAATAACTATTTTTTTAAATCCAAGTTTCCACTTTATTTCTATTATCCATTATTGACTTTATTGCCCATAGTAGAAGGACTGATACAACTAAATTACACCACCACCACTATTTACAGATAATCCTTACAAGTAAGAGTAGCAAACCGTCCCAACATAATCCTGAAATGTTGGCTGAGAACAAAATTTCAAAGTGGTGGCTGTATTTAGAAAGACCTTAAATTCAACTCCTGTGTATACCTTGTAAATTACTTTCCAAACAAAAACAAACTAAAATTTAACACTGTCAAATCTGTTTAATTGTTACCTTTTATGGTCAGTCGTTTGTTAACCATGCATTATGTAGTATCAGGGAATTTATTGGAAATGGAAGGCATTTGTCCATATTATTACTACAGCTGTTGTTTGACCAGGTATTAAATTGTACTAACCTTAACCGATGTTATTAACATGCTGTCTGCATTATAGCAAAAGGCTAATTTCATGTGTATTTGTAAAAGCCAACAATCCTCACAGGGAAAGAATGTTAAAAGTCTAGCAGCTTTTCAGGCGTACGTTTACTGAGTAGAATAGTTTCATTGCCTAATGGCTATAAAGAAGTAGCCAGTCATGTGTCTTAAGATGATCTGTGTGCAAACTTTCCAAGAATGCCTGAGCAAGGACCTAAGATGTCCCATATTGAAAACCGCTGACCCTTGTCACACGAAGGCATAAAGAAGTATTAGTGTTTGGTTTTAGTTCTTCTGTCATAAATTACGTTCATTAGCCGAAACCCTTCAACAGACTTTGTTTTTTAATACAGTACTGCCTGTGATGGTACTTTTGGCTTTACCCACACCCTTGCCAGCTACGTTTAAAAATGCTACTCACAGTTTCAGAAAACTATTTTAGATACTGAAAGCTAATTTTACATTTATTCTTATTGTTTTTCAAATGTTCAGATTTGTTGTTTTAAGTCATAGGCAAATCTACCCTTTATGCAGGTTTCACTGCATTCAGTTTTTGGAAGATGAAAACTTCCTACACTCCTCTCACAGCAATTTGACAGCTCCAACCAATTAAGCAGTCTTCCTAATCTCATATAAATGGTCTGGAAACTTTTCTGCAATTCTTGGGTTTTTCTTTCTAATAGAATAGAATCAGCAATAGAGTGTGCACCATACATTCTATGGAGCTTACCTAACATGCTTTGCCTTGTGCGCTTCCATGTTAGGTAAAAATGGGCACCTTTTTAAAAAAAAAAAAATTATTTACAGGCGTGCAACAAACAATAAACCGTAGACTTCCTATATATATTGCAACGGGTTACAAAATGTGTAAGTCACATCTGATATGCCAGAGGTGTTCATATATTATGCACACTAAACATCCAGAGGGGTGCAACAAAATGTACACAGAATTCAAAAAATAATACAAAATGAGCAGTTTTAGGAGCAAGGAGCCTTCCAGGATGACATATCGAGGACTGGCCCTTTATGGTATGCGTTTCCCCCATACTCCTGGATGGGACTACCGAAGATAGGGCCAGGTCAAATGAGTTAACCTGAAGTATAAATAAGAAAAGGATTATGAGGAAGTCAGATGTGGAAGATCCAGCTGGGCTCTGTGCGTCCAAAGTTTTTTTTGGGGTTTTTTAATTAAGGGAAAGGTATAAAGTGGAAAAGGGGGAAATAGGAACTTGTAACAAAATGATGATAAACCTTATTCATCATAGACACCTTTTAATATTAGTAAAGTGTAGTTGGTGTATTAACTTGTATGTATTACAGTTGATTAAAGGGATTTTTTTTTTTAAGACGCTTGTGCACATGTGCTTGCTATGTCCATCACTCACTAGTATGGCACTGGTAGCAGAGCTTTAGGGAACCCCAGAAAAAGTAGGTCTATCTTTTTATGATCATGCTGAGCTAGATTCATAGTTGGAGACTGGAGTTAATTTCTCAATTTTTATTGGTATAAATCTCCCCTATCTTCTTGAGATCTCTGCATATTTTCAAAGGATTGGGAGTTCTAATTCATCTTTTTCTTCTTTTTGTTTTAAAACAAAGTTATGAACTGATATTTAGGAGAGACTCAAATTTCTTCAGAGCTGCCCAGACAATGCTTAAGGTCACAAAAAGACAACATGCTTCCCTTGTTTTGTTCTTTGGTACCCATAAAATGTGACACACCAGAAATGTAATCTGGGCAGACATGGTTTTTCTTGTAACTGACACCAGGCGTATCAGACAGATTTTAACTTGGATTTCCAGAACTATTCAGTTACACTTACAACAGTAAAAGTTTATCTTCCTGGAAACAGACTGGGCTGTATCTTTTTCAGCCGACTGTGCAGTTTCATTCGTTGTGTAGACACATTAATATAAAAGTCTTGCAGAGATTAGATGGCCTTATCAGCAAGACTGAAGATTCTCTACTGCAGATCAAAGTTATCGTGCAGGTTGTAGAAGGGAATTGTGTGCAGCTGGATGGGACTAGATAATTCCAGTTCCTCCAACATCATACATTGTTACAATTCCTGTTACCTTGTACAGTTGTGGGATGGTTAAATAACAGACGTGGTTTAGGATTTTTCTTTTTTTTTGTGCTTTTTTACAGATTGCATAGCTATGCCTCTTTTTAAGAATAATAATGAATTAGGGTGAAATTTTTTTTAATTTTCTTGTGGTAAGAACTACCTCACCATGATGAGCCAGACTTCAAAATTTTGGCAAGTAGTGTCAAAATATGAGTGCTTATTTTTCTTAAAGTAGTCAAATGAACAGTGACGCACAAAGTGCAATACCCTAAAGCAGCAAATTAGATGTCCACAGTTGTGATCAGAACAATGAATTGTGAATGGTAGGTTGTTATGGGTTACAGCACTTTCTGTGCTCTCACTGGAACTATACTCACCACAACCTCCTGATGTTGCATCCACTTTTTATGTTTAGCTGGTAAAGGCTCCTCAAGTAGAAGGAGCTGCTAGGCAGCACATGCTTGTGTCAGGTTCAAATTATAAGAGCTTGCATGCAGAAGCTGCTGTGCATCCATTTGTCAGCCAAGCCTCTGAAAAGGATAGAATTCCTGGAAACCATTTTAAGTAGGACTTTAGCAATGTCCATGTCCACATTTCCATTTTCAAAGTCCAGGTTCTGGGGCTGTTCTTTTAAAGTGGAACTTTACCCATAACAACTTGATAAAAAAAATTATGTTCTTTAGCAACAAATATACATTAATAATTATGCTACCAAAATTAATGTGTGCTGTAAATTGCCTTGAGCATTGTCCCTGTTTATTCTTGCTGGAGGCAATTCTGCCATTTTGCTGAATCCCAGCAATAAATCTTTAGGCTTTCAGCAGATTGGCCTCTACATTTTTGGCATAGTGCCAAAAAAAGTCTGAGCATGTGCAGAGCAGGGTGAGACCATGTATTACTAGATGTAAACATTATTTTTAATGTTTAACATAGCTATACTTGCAGAAGGGGCAAGCCTTAAATGATCTAGAAAGACTTAATTGTCTGACTAAAGTTCCACTTTAATAATGGTTTTACTACCTAGAGAACCATTGACCTCTAAATGAAGTATATAGGGTTAGAGTCTAGACTTTTTATACTTCAGTGGCTCCGTGCTTGTTTTAATTACCAGGAGCTGGTCAGGATTGAGATGGCAGTGTAGGAGCACCTTTAAAACAATTTGTCATTGGCATCACATTATGGCAAATCATTTTTATGGGTTAATTTTAAGTTAGGACCAACAAATCTTAGTGTCACTACTCTAGGTCTAGTCTTAACAGTAAGGGAAAAAATGTTCTAATCATTTGTTATAGACAAAATTTAGGGAGATATGCTTTGAAAAAAAAAAAGTTCTATAATTTTGCAAAGCTGTGAATATGGGGTGCCATAAATGCCAGATCTTCAGATGAGAAAGGTTGCGTAGTGTTTGACCAGCTCAAGTTGGAAGAAAATCAGCTTATCTAATTATAACATTTCAATTAGAGAATAAAAGCAGTCTTAACAAGTATGTCATGTGCATCTCTGCCCTAAAGCAAAAGAAAGCTTATTGTAAGAACTCATTAACGTTTACAACACTGACCAGGTTATCAGATGGTTATAGGTCAGCACTAGCTGGTCATCCCATCTTCCACTCGTTGAACACGAGACATTGAGTATGATTAAGGAAATAAGGCTAACTTCAGTGTAGTGCCAGGCAAATCATCCATGTTCTGTTTCAGCGCTTAAAGACTTTTAAAAAGTATTAAAGGGCCTTTTTTCTGCTGTGCATACCAAATACATTTTTGAAATAGTTTGTATATATTTGGCAGGGGAAAAAACATGAATCAACCACACAACTTGTTTGCTTAGGATTTAGCATTTGGATGTTTAAATGTGGAAGAAAGGGCAGTCTGTGCTTTTTCTGAGTACCCTATGTATCCTAGAGACTGAAGTCTTGGGACCAACATTTGCTCTATGCAAAATGAAAGAATGTTTCCCTGTGATAAACGAACATGTTTGTAGATGTTAAAGTGTGTCATTTAAACCATATCTAAAGAAATCATGTACAACACATTGAATTAAAAATTATATTTGTTTTATTTATACAGAGTTAATTAAAAATACTTGTGTTAAGAGTCCAATCTTATCTGGCCCCTTGTCGCATATTAAAACCATCCACCCCCCAGCTCTGATCTCCACATTACCATATTCCAGGTATCTTCCTAATCCCTTATATGGCATCACTCTGGGTGACTGGGAGCCAATAAGGGGTGTTGCATTCAAATGTGATGACTTGAACACTCTATAAAGAGGTGAGAGCAGAGGGAAGACCTTGACAGTCTGCTTTCTGTTTTTTTACTGTCCAGTTAGTAAGTTGTGGAGCTGGAGAAGGGACGCCACTGTATTCGATCTACAGTTACTTCTATAACATTACCAAAGTAGTGTTATCCACTTGATTAGGCTGTGTAAGTCTCAGGACTGGATATACACAAATACAAATCCTTTAGGAGGGAAAACCACTCCTGTATATGTCATCTGTGTATTCAGCTATTTGCCTGGAGTTCAGCTCTAATATGATACAGTAACACTGGATAAATTCCTCCAGTGAATTTATATAGTTAAAAATTAAACATGTTCACCCAAAATCAATAACCTTGTAGAGTGTTTCTCAGCCCTTTTTCAGTCAAGGCATCCTTTGAAATTCTGCACAATCTCAAGGCAACCCATTCTAAAATGTAGAAAAACTAGAATAGTTTTAAATAAGTTGTGTGCAGCTGCATCTACATAAGCAGGATACCCAACATTAGAGGTAGTTTACTCTTTAAGAATAATGTACCTTTGCACACTGGTACTGACTAGTATACCAACTTTTCTCTTCTCCTTCAGTCTCTCTACTTTATTCAGCTAACGTGACCTCAGTGCTGACGGGGCAGGTGAGGGGCAAACAAAGACCCCCCACATGTCCTCCTTTCAACTTATGACATCATCTGCTTTTAGGACACCAGCAGCTGACTTGTATGATGCCCAAGCTTGTAATGCTGCACAATAAAACCCTGTGGCTTTAACAAAAGAAAGGCAGGCTTGATCCACCTGCTGGCCTGTTAACTTTTGAGCCAGTTTTAGGCATTTTAGCAAGGCACCCCTAAAGAACCCGGAAAGGCTGGTTGAGAAAGGCTGGCCTATGCACAGTTTTTCCTAAACTTATAAAAAATTCCATCACACTCGTGTGGCCATTTATGCTTGCGAGTAGATGCAAGCAAGGACTGTGAATTGTGGAGCCATCTTCTTGCTACCAGTAGGAAATAACATCAGAGAAACATATTGGACAAGGGATTAGTAATCAGAATACCATTAGCCAAGTTGGAAACCGGTCTTGATGGATTTGTCCAACTTTGCTTTGGATACCCTCATAACATTTCACCTACCAAAAACCATAAAAGTATAAACCTTTGTACTGCAAAGACCTTTGTATTTGTGACTAGTATAAAAGCAACACAGTCCTACTCACTTACTGACCACTAGTATTCTCCTGGGGTTCAGTAGGGAGAAAAGTCATGGATGATTTCTTGGAAGTAAAAAATAACTAGAATTTTTAACACAAAACAAGCTTGTGAATTTTGCAATTTAATCCCCTGTTGAATAGAACTGGGAGTTACTTGGCCAGTTAGATATACATATCCTGTAAGAGCATAGCTCTGAACTTGATGGCAAAATATGAGAAGTTAATGAGTATAAAGAGCACTGTACACTGAGGCTGTGTAGTGTGTAAATGTAAAGAATTTAAACCAATGCCTGTTTGCTTTCTCGTACAAAGATGATATTAAGATTTTTGCTAGTCCAGCATATTTTATCTGTAAATAGAGAGATATTTCCTTAAACATAGAGCTGCTTATTTTGGCAATTGCTCAGGTTTTTTTTTTTAAGAATATCCTTAAAGGAGATTTGCATTGCCAGTTGCCTTCTAGCTAATAAGAAATAAGGAGGTTATTTGAAGTAATTTGTATAGGTCAGGAGTGGACTGGCAACTCATGGGGCCCCCGGGCAATAGGGGATCTTGGGGCCCCTGGGCAATAGGGGATCATGGGGCCCCTGTGTCCTTGCCCAAACTCAAAAAAGCCTATGAAAAAGGTACCAGGGGCATCTCATGGGGCCCCCTATTGACGGGCCCGAGTTTCCAAATGGTCAGTCTGCCCCTGGTATAGGTACATGTATGAGTGTGCATTTAGAAGCAGGCATTTTGGGTGTACAGATGTTACATTTTATATTCAGAAGAAAAACAAATAAAATAAGTGTTTGGTATTCCCAGATATTTCCGCTTTGTTGGGGTTTTATTTAGCTGTCCTCTGATGGATGATGTAAATATTTTGTTTAACAAAAGAATAATTTTCTTTTTTCTAATAAAAAAGCCCTTCAGTCATCAAGTCTCATTACTTTTTATTTTGTTAGTTGGACAATTATTTTAAATTTATATCTTTAATTATTTTGCAGGCGGCTAAACACTCTTAATAAGTGTGCGGTGATGAAACTTGAAATCAGTCCGAATAGAAAAAGGGTAAGTTTTACAAGAAGGCTTAAACCTTTGATAGCCATTTTAATGAAGAATGTAACCTCTCCATATTACGGTCAGCTAGTTAATTGGTGGTTCCCTTTACAAGTGATAATCCATTTTAGATTGAAATGCAAATTAAATGACTTGCCATGTTTGAAATCACCTTCTAATTTTACAAGAATCTTAATGAACCCTCTGTAGATAAGGGGATGTTTTAATGCAGGTTGGGAGGAGGGGTGTGAGGGAAATACACCAGGGAAAGCACAGCAGGATGATGAAAACTTCAATTCAATTGACATATAGACTATGAGCGGCTGCCAGTTAGGTGTAAAAGATAGGCAAAATTAAATATGTATGAAAATGTATGTCTTGGTTATTTCCATTGACCATTTTTTTCTGGTGAGGTGAATTGTATATAGATTGTATAAAGAACATAATCTCCTACCCCAACAATTATTGAGGCCTGTCTAACGTTCATAAAGTGTGTGATCTTGGCAATTAACATTTACATATATCTAGAGCCAACACATTTTTCTTTTAACTTTGCTTTGAGTTGGGAAACGTTAAAAACCTTGTACGTTTTGTCATCTGTGTTCCATTAGGGTGGTTTTCCTTCACTTTTAGTACTTCAGATTTAGTACAAAATCCCCTCTTAGATGGTTGTCACAGGAGCTAGTGTTACTGTTGGAAGAGTTCCATTCCAGTTCTGGTAACAACTTAGAATTTAGGATTTTCCCTCTCTTCCTGTCCTGGTATAAAGAGTCACAAGGACAAATACAGTAAATTCCCCTAATGGGAGTAGTTTGGGCTTTCGATATTTTTTTAGATGATTAGGTCATACCTTTCCTGGCTCTTCCTCTGGCTTCTAATTAAGACTAAGGTCCTAACTGTCTGTGTGTAGTTAGTTAATTTTCATGGACAAATGTATATAGTCAGTTTGTGGGTGTTTTTTTTCCTTCTTTGCATTTTCAGTCCTTCTGTTTGAATAGCATTGCATTGAAGAAAACTAGAGGTTGTTAAAGGATAAATTCACCTGTTGGAAAAAAATAATAAATGCACATTTTTTTGCAGGTAAAAAAATGTGCATTTATTATTTTTGGCCAAAGGAACATGTAAAGCATTGCACCAGTGATCAATAGATCACTGATGCCATGCAGGTATTCTGCAGACCTGTCCGAAAATCTGCTTGCCGTACGGGATGTACAAGCAAGCAGATATACTGACAGGCAGCTTCAATGAACTACCATGGCGCTCCACAGCACCGTTGTAGTTCATTGAAAACTACAAACCCACAGCTGCTAAGGCTGTTGGGACTTGCAGTTCCTTCACTCACGGACATCTGTGAATGAATGATGCGGCCATGTAGGGGGAGCCCTGCACGGTGCATTGTTTTCAAATTTGATAGTACGGGGAGAAGTTTCCCCATACTATCTGTCGGGGGGGGGGCGACGGCTATGGGAACATGTTATATATTCCACCCTAAAACCGGGTTGAACATGTAACATGTTTCCAAAGGTGAACTTATCCTTTAACAGATTACAAGAATATATCTATGCAGAAAAAAGAGATTATATAGTAGAGTTGATATTTTATAAAACTAGAAAAATCTTCAGGGCCAAATTCTGGAAAAACAAGTTTCCCTCTGTCTATCTAGTCGGCAAAAATATACCTAATTAAACAGGTTTCATTTTTTAGGTTAAAAACAGCACCAAAATTGCCCAACAGAACAAACAAATGTCAGTCACTCACATCACAGGAAAGGTTATAGAACATGCTATAGAACATATGTTTACTATGAACATCACGCTTTTTTTTTTTCTTTTTCCCCAGTTTTCATTTTTCTTTTCATTCCTGCTTACTACACAGAGTGAAGATTCAGATGAAGATGAGCCTTGTGCAATCAGTGGTAAATGGACATTCCAGAGGGATAGCAAGAGGTGGTCGAGATTGGAAGAACTTGATGTGTTTCAGGGACATAAAGCATTACTTGGAGAATCACACCAGATGGCAAATGCAGCAAGCCAAGACAGCATTCTAACAGACCTAAGTGAACACCAAGAAGTTTCTTCCATTCACAGTACCAGCAGTGACAGCCAAAGAGCACATGTTCCCAGTGAAGCAGGCAACACAAGAACAAACTCCGTTGTCAGCATATGTTCATCTGGAAACCTTTTTGCCAATGATGACTCATTTGGTAGCCTTCCATCACCGAAAGAACTTTCCAGTTTTAATTTCAACATCAAAGCAAATGAAAAGAACTCAAGGTCTAGAACAAAGAGCCTTCTAAAGAGGATGGAAAGTCTTAAAATCAAAACATCTCACAGCAAAAAGAAATCTCAGGCTAAAACTGGTATAACAATAAGCGAACCTATCTTACAAGAAGGCGTTGATGACGATAAGCTAAAACAACTCAACTGTGTTGAAATTTCTTCTCTGAATGGGAACCATATAAATGCCCCAAAAGTCCGTAAGAGGAGTATATCAAACTCCACACAGACGAGCAGTAGTAGTAGTCAGTCTGAGACTAGCAGTGCAGTCAGCACCCCTAGTCCAGTTACAAGAACACGAAGCTTAAGCGCATGCCATAAGAGAGTTGGAATGTACTTAGAAGGCTTTGATCCATTTAATCAATCAACTTTCAGTGATGTTCTGGAGCAAAACTATAAGAACCAAAGTTTTGGTGAGGATGTGTTTTTTATCCCTGATGACCACAAGCCTGGAACCTTTCCCAAAGCACTTTCTAATGGAAACTTGTCTCCTACGGACAGCAGTTCTTCTGTGAGCTGGAGAAATTGCAGTTTTCATGGACATGACTTCACAAGGGAAAACAGCGTCACCAGTGTAAACAGTTGCAAAAGTTCTTTTAGTAGCAGGAGGCGCAATTCTTGTTGTTCTGAAGGTAACCGATTGAGTATCTATGACAATGTCCCAGGCACTTTTCTGTACTCCAGTAATGGTGACATGGCTGATCTGGAAAATGAGGATATTTTCCCAGAACTGGATGACATTTTATATCATGTGAAAGGAATGCAGAGGATAGTCAATCAGTGGACAGAGAAATTTTATGATGAGGGGGATTCAGATTCTGCTCTAGACTCTGTGTCACCTTGCCCTTCTTCTCCAAAGCAGATACATTTAGAAATTGATAATGACTGCACTGTGCTTAGTGATCTGGACAGCACTGGGAACTCACTGAATGAGTGTGATGAGACAACAGTAATCCAAGGAAGGAGAGATTCTGGAGTGGCATCCTTGACCCGATCCAACAGGTGGGTGATGTTTTCATTTTCATATCTATTAGCAGTTGCCTGCTAATAGTCTAAATCATTCTATGTGTTGTATTAAGCTACTTTAAAGCTGATGTCCAGGTAGACAGCTAGATACACACATTGAATACATACAGGCTGTTTTATCTGCCAAACCTTTAAATTTCTGTCCAATTGGTTCAGAAGTTTATATGGCTCTGGTAGGGAGGAAACCTGAAATATCTCTGCTGCAGTTAAGTAACAATTACAGAGCTCTCTCCCATTCCTTGCCTGTGACTGGACAAAGAAAGGAGAAGCAGCAGATGGATGTTTGTCATTTTGCTCTTTGCTGTTATCAGCATGCTTCTGATACTGTACATCTGATTCACAAGGTGTACCTGGGCTGCAAGAGTCTGATAACCAAGTCATATTCCAGTACTTGCACTACTTGCATTTAAAAATGCCTTTAACCACTTGCCTACAGGGCACTTATACCCCCTTCCTGCCCAGGCCAATTTCCAGCTTTCAGCGCTGTCACACTTTGAAGGACAAGTGCGCGGTCATGCAACACTGTATGAAATTTTTATCTTTTTTTTTTTAGACAGAGCTTTCTTTTGGTGGTATTTAATGACCTCTGGGATTTTTATTTTTTCTTAAACCAAAAACCACTGAAAATTTTGAAAAAAAAAACGTTTTTTCTTAGTTTTGTTATACAGTTTTGTAAATAATTGATTTTTCTCCTTCACTGATGTGCGCTAAAGAGGCTGCAGTGATGGGCACTAATAGGCTGCACTGATGGGCACTGATGAGGAGGCACTGGTAGGTTGCACTGATGGGCATTGACAGGCATCACTGATGGGCACTGAAAGGCAGCACTGATACATGACACTGATATATGGCACTGATAGGCGGCACTGAATGGCACTGTTAGGTGGCACTGTTAGGTGGCACTGATGCGCACTGATAGGCAACACTGACTGGCACTGATAGGTGGCACTGATTGGCATTGATAGGTGGCATTGACTGGCACTGATGGGTGACATTGAAAGGCAGCTCAGATGGGCACTGATATGTGGCATTGATGTGGCACTGATGGGCACTGGCACGTGGCACTGATGAGCACTGACTGCTGGCACTGATGGACATTAACAGGTGGCACTTCTGGGGCCACACTGATCATCAGGGCACACTGATTTTCAGTGCCCTGATGATCAGTGTACATGTCCCCTCCGCGGAAAGCCATTTACCGGCTCTCCTCTCCTCTCCTCTCGAGCTGTCAGCGTGACAGCTCAAGAGGAGAGAAATGCCGATAACCAACATTTCCGTGTTTACATGTGATCAGCTGTGATTGGACACAGCTGATCACATGACCGAGCCGACATCTTCGGCTCTTTCCGTGATTCGTTGTGTCCGAGGGACACAGCGCACTGACGATCGCCGCGCTGCGCGCTCCCTGAGCCGCGCATGCGCGGTGAGAATGGAAGGACGTCATATGACATCCTATCAGAACGAGAGAACCACCTTGCGCCCGTCATTGTACTATATGGCGGGCGGAAGGTGGTTAATAATGTTTTAGTGAATACAGAACGGCATCAATTTGTATTTTTTATTCCTGCCTGACAATCAGCTTTAGGTATTTGGGGGCAGCTGATTCTATTTAAATACTGCATGCTTTTGACCAGCCAGAAGTGTTATGACAGGAGATTGCATTGCATTTGCCAAGTGTCTCCTCCTCCTGGTATTTCTAACCATCTATTCTTCTGCTGTATGTGGACACTTTGATTTAGCTGTGTAGGTGGAGTAAAACATAAACAAGCACAAGTTAGGAATCCCAAGTGCGGTGTCACTTCTGGTCTCAACACATGAATTTGAGGTTTGGAATAGTTTGCTGCTGTGTTTTATTTTCCTTCTTACAACTTACCTTAACCCTGGTACAGGAAAGCAGACCAGTTTGATGGCTAAATTCTCTGCCATTTTTGCAAAGATAGCCAAGAGCCAACATACCTTTGCAACTTGTTCTCCAGACTTTCGTTCCAATTGAAACAAAGTTCACACAGAGAAAGTGTAGTATCTGTTTCACATTAAAATAAACAGTCATGGAAATGTGGAATTTTGGATGTGAGCACTCCCTGCCACCCACAACATGCCTTTAGATACTAATGCTCAGATCAGTCACACTGGTAGGAAAAAGTAGAAACAACGATAGTAAATAAAGCATTGCTGTAGAACCAGCTTTGTGCTCATAGCTTTCCAGCTCAAGGACTCTCTCAAAGCAAAATGACTTTGAGTTAATGTGTACATATTTGGGTAACAATCACAAAAGGCTGTCCTTTTCTATGACATCATTAGAATTGCTGAACAGCAACAAACTACCAAAATTGTTCATACAAACAGTGGTCCGGTGTGATGAGCCTTTCACTGTGCAAACGTTTGACTGTAAAAAGTAGATCTGAAAATTATTCTGTTTAATTGCTCATAAAGAGAAAACTTGCATGGTTTGGAAGGTATACTTGCTTTACTTGGTGCTTGGTAATCCTTTCACACTGTAACAAATATAATCAGCCATTCTCCCAAGAAGAAAGTTACCTACACATGGGTAACATTAGCCTTGAATGAAGGCTAACCAGACTAAAAGCAGCTGTTTCCTATAGGGCTAATTGTAACACGCATACATATGTTGTTAAAAGTGGAAATGTTTATAATTCTCATGTGAAATATGTGAAACCAGGGTTATCTGTCAGGAAAGCATCATGACCTTGCTCACTTGACTTCCTGTTTGCAGAGCAGGAATTGATAGTGTACCGCTAGGAAGAACAAAGTGGGACCTCCTTGACGATGAACAAATTGCTTTTCCAAGTATATCTTTAGCTGTCCCTAAAAAAAAAAAAAAATAGAGAGATGGAATGTGTATGCATGATCATTTAATAGAAGCGTTGTTTTTTTGCTTGTTTGTATTTTTAGACCAATGTTAACATAAACGTGTACATTCAGATTCCCAGTACGTGTGCCTATAGAGCAGGAGAGAGAGAGAGTATGGCAGAGCATCTCTGATGCTGGTCTGTGGGGGGTTAACTGGGTGTCTGTCAATGATTGTTGATGGTCCTGCACTCCTGAATTTTGTCACCAAGAAATTGTCAGCAACAAATGCCATGATTGTGAAACCACCAACCTCTAAAGAGCGAGGGATGCAAGAGTTTAGGAATTTGGAATTTAGTAATTTGAATTGGTTTGCCACTATACTTTAAATTTTTTTAGGTATATCTCTTTCACCTAATTCACCATCAGTTGTTGGTGTTGTACATGCTGCCTACGTTCAGGCAGCCCAATTTCACCAAGGTTTTGTAATAACTTGCAGTTAGAATGCACATAACTGGAGTGCAGGAAACTGTGTTCTGCCTTATGGTGCTGTGACAGCTCAGCCCTTACTGCAATGCACTACTGGAAATGGGCCTTTGTTTTTGAGACCAAAGTGGCGCTGAGTCAAGCTAGTTTATTAAGCAGTGTAAACACCAACCATTTACAAGGCATTCTATAAATCTATGAGCAAACTATAAGCAGCTTTCTTGAAGTCTTTGAAATGAATCTGCCATGAGAGTATGGGAGGCCACCATTATTGGCCACCTTTTTGAAAATGATACTTTCCTTTCCGTGCCTATGAGTAACAGACAAGGATAAAGCATGCTGTGAATTAGAATTCTTTGTTTGTATACCTGTTTCAAGTCAGTGGCTCAGATAGCATAGACCTGAAAACAGTGGTCTCCAAACTGATGCCTGGGGGGGTGCAAATGTGGCCCTTTGCTTGCTCTTTTCTGGCCCTTGGGGAACTTTTACACCAATGATGGGGCACCATTTCTCCTTCTGATGCCATCAATGGGGTACGATTCATTTAATTATCAACAATGAAGCACTATTCCTCCCATTAAAACCAGCAATTGAACACTGATGCCGGGACATTTTCTACTTGCACTGGCCAAAGTTTGGCCCTCTAAAGCCTGAAGGACAGTAAACTGGCCCTTGACTTGGAAAGTTTGGAGACCCCTGGCCTAATACATCAGCAAGATATCCAGGTAGCCAACTGAAAGAGATATTTAGCCATTTTAGTCTCTATAATCTGTCATGACCATTTCCCTTCAAACATGCTTCAACTGAAACCTGGAACACAGAATGCTGTGGGAGCACTAGCTGTTTTAAATAAGCTGCAAGTCTCCCACAAGCTTCAAGCATTGCGGTTATGTCTACTAACAGCTTGTTTAAAGTGACAGCCAACAGTCCTGTTATGGTAACTACTCCCAAACTGGTGCTGAAGAGTGCTTGAAGGGATTCAAGAAAGCTGCTCAGTGCTTGCTGAAATCCTATTAAGTGTTAGCTGTGCACATTGCTCTTCTGATGAATGTTTCCAAGCTGAAGCCTATGTGAACCAGAGCCTACAGTGACAGCTGGTGAGAATCTTGTTGGGCATCTCTGAAACCACACACCACTGGGATGTGAGCCATTTTCTTTGTCTAAGCCAATGTGCGGCACATATGCCATTGAAAGATTGTTAGCTCCTTTTTTTTTTATGAACAGTAACTAGCTGTTCTGGTGCCTAGGATTGCTTATTGTCACTCAGGAGTTTACCCACACATTGCCAATATCACCAATGATGCCCAGATTGGTCACACCACTAGTGAGTGTTGGGACATGTCCAGCCAGCCTTTATAAACATCTGTGCCCTAGCTTGCATTCTGGTTAACTTTACTATTAACTGAAATCCAGACTGTGTTGGGAAGGATGTTCTGGAAATTCCATAGTGATCAGTCATAAGAGTGATTCATAAATGTATGCTGAGGCTTGTTAACCTAATCATGGCAAATATCCTGAGAACAGTAAGCTTCACTCACATCCTTATGTCTTTATACGCTACAGGCATAGATTCAGATGGCATAGCTTCCAAAGTTCACACCGCCCCAGCTTGAGGTCTGCATCACTGCAAATAAACTGCCAGTCAGTGACTCAAATCAATTTGCTGCAGAAGTTCTCACTTTTGAAGTTAACTGCCCTCCTGGAGAAGTACACCCCTTCAAATAAACACGGATTCAGCTGGTAAGTAAATGGTAGCTATGACATTATACACCAGGAGAGAGGGTAGGAACTACCTATTGGTCAGAATCTAATAGGCTTTAAACTGTGTTGCTTACTTCTACGGTATGAAGTTAAAAAAAGTTTACTTAATTTGCCATGTTTTTAATTTTACTGTCTGAGAAATGGCAATAATCATGTGAAATGTGTTTTGTTGTAATGGAAAGCATAGAAAATACAGTTGTTGGCGTTTTTGTTACTGGTGAAAACATTTTGGGTCTGTAGAATCTGGACTAGAGCAACTTCTATTTTAAACTCTTTAAAGTGGCGATATTGTCAAATACAAACTCTACTGACTTTGTTATAAAAGATCACAAAGGTCACAAAAGCCATGAAATACCTTTTACTGCAGAAACTGCGGCCTACCATGGCTGCTGGTCACAAGCCAAGGCATTTGTTCATTTCATATATACTACAGAAGGAATTCAGACTGGTTTTCTGTACATCACTGATCTCTGCACATTTTTTTCTTACATAACATACTGATTATTTAAAGCGGTAGTAAACCGCCAAGAAAAAAAAAATTCCCCTGAAAAATGTCATAATGTGCTAGTATGTATCGCATACTAGCACATTGTGCACTTGAAGACCAAACATATTCTATGACATTTTGTTTACAAGTTTAAATCTGTATTTTTTACTAGAAAATTACTTATAACCCCCAAACATTATATAGTTTTTTTTTTTTTTAGCAAAGACTCTAGAGAACGAAATGGAGATTGTTGCAATTTTTTGTGTCCTATGGTATTTGTGCAGCCTTTTTTCCAAAAGCAATTTTTTGGAAAAAATACACTTTAGTGAATTAAAAAAATACAAAACACACTACCCCATTTTTTTGTAAAATACGAAACAGGATGTTACAGTGAAAAAATAGATACCTAACATGTCATGCTTTAAAATTGTGCACACTTTTGGAATAGCGACAAACTATGGTACTTAAAATTTTTAAAATGTTTTACATGTTACCTGTATAGAGTTACAGAGGTCTAGCACTAGAATTATTGCTCTCGCTCGAACAATCGTGGCGCTACCTCACATGTGTGCTGCGAACAGCATTTATTTATGTGTGCGATTTACGCATGCCTTTCTCTTCTGCGCACAAGCATGATGGGATGGGGGCACCTTAAATTTTAGTGTTTTATTTTATTTTTTTTACACTGTGCCTTTAAATTAATTTTTTTTGTTTCTTTACCTTTATTCCTATTAAAAGGAATGTAAACATCCCTTGTGATAGGAATATGCATGACAGGTCCCCTTTAAGAAGAGATCTGGTGTCAAAAAGACCCCAAACCTCTTCTTTACCTTTTTTAAAAGCAAAAAAAAATTGCGGAATTTTCACTTTAAAAAAAAAAAAAAAAAAAAAATGATGTTCGAGTCCGCCATCATGATAGAGGCGATCAAAGACCAGAGACTCTTTCATCCCCGCCATCTTGAGGAGACTGCACCATTGGATCATTTCTCAGGCCAGCCGTGGTTAACG
Source organism: Staurois parvus (assembly GCF_062004578.1). NCBI lineage: Eukaryota > Metazoa > Chordata > Amphibia > Anura > Ranidae > Staurois > Staurois parvus. The sequence continues at coordinate 5,121,637 of NW_028317867.1, read as the reverse complement.
GTAAGCCTGAGAAACACCAGCAAACGGTGGAAGGGGGAACGCCCCCACTGCTACGGAAAGCAATCCAGAGGCTCAAGAGCCGCTAAGACTGGTTTCATGTGAAAGCCAGCCATCCACTGAAAACAATTGTTCAGCCATAACCCCAGTAAACCACTTAAAAAGCGCAATGTTTATATACGTATTGGGGTCTTCAAGTGCTTATGAAAGACTTACCTTAGAACAAAGCCCTCCAGCAGAGCGCTGTCACCGCTGACAAGGCTTCCATCTTCACCAAGTCTTCCTTCCTTCCAAGTTTGCGGGTTCTGGTCATTTGAGTGGCCAAGCTGCGATGACGTCACTCCCGCGCATGCGCTCGGGAGTCTCGGCCGTTCAGAGTTCTGAAGGAACAAACCTCCTTTGTTAACTCTGCTATTTTGACGGGTATGCGGTTCCTTCAAAGCGCATGTGCCGGTGATGTCATCGGCTGCAGGGACACTGAATATCTCCTAAATGGTCCATGTTTAGGAGATATTCCTTGTGCCTACAGGTAAGCTTTATTATAAGCTTACCTGGAGGTACAAGTGTCCAGTGGGAGTTTACTTCCACTATAATAAGTGTTAATGAGCAATGTTCGGTAAAGCTTCCCATACCTGTATAGACTGGGAAGCTCTATACTCTTCTTGTTGCAGGTAGGTAGTAGATTTAATCATCATCAAGAGTAATGAGAAAATGAGATAAGGGAGGTCCAGAAGAGGGCAGATGACCAATGTTGAAGACATGGGGAATAGCCCTTTAAAGTGTACCTGTGTAGTGCAAAGCAACAGGCTCATTTTCTAGATGTTTCTGCTTTCCTTCTCTTTGCTCCCCTGCCTCTCTGTTTGGGGTTGAAATCAGTACTAGATAAGCCTTGTATAAGTTGCAAACATTTTCAGTCAGAGCTTGCGCAAGGTGGAGGGCTGAACCACCCCCCCAGTTCCCACCTCTGGTGATTGGTCACTCGCGCAACCTCGCGCATGGTGGCGTCTTCCCCTATACCCAGATGTACCATTTACCAAACATGAGTATAAGCTGCTACAGGAGCCAGCATTAAAGTAAATATGTTGCTTTGCTCTGCATGGAGTCCCAATACTATTTCTTGGCCAGCCTACGAGTACTCACCTCTTTCATGCAACCATTCATTAGTTACCAACTAAACTCTCAATATCTGAAGTTAGTGTTCCATGCAAATTTTTTTTGTCATTTAGAGTAGTGGACAAAAGTACAAACGTCACATGGCCATTCAAGACCAGCTAATAAAAATGCTATCAATATTGCAAACTACATATTCTGGAACAATTAAGAAAATGTTTAAGGAAAACATGCATGCAAATATTCAGAATTTCATAACATATTATTGGTCTGTCTACACTAACGTAGTATTCGGTGGGCTGCTGTGGAATGATACGCAGTAATGTTTTGTTACTAAATAAAGCCTATTGTGTTCTATACACAATTGTCACAGATTCTTTTAAGTGTGCATAACTTGCAAATTGCTCACGGGTTTGCCAGTGGAACAATAAAACATGTAACAGTGTCCCATCTTCCTCTTCACCACAAATATGTGTAACCCACGGCATCAACGTTCAAAGTCATGATTATCTGAATTCCCAGAAAGGCGGCCATTGTCACAGCATACAGGGATTTGCAAAGAGTTCATGCATGTTTAAGATTCCCAATATGGCTCATAATGTTGTGAGATTTCACTACTTGTACAAAGGGAACATTATTCCTTTTCAGTAATTCTGGTAAAAACCTACACAACTGTCCAAGAAGAGAGAGTTCATCTAGAGTCTTTGGTTCTTTTTTTTTTTTTTTTTTTTTTTTTAAGTTGAACACTGAAGTGTTGGATGCATTTTAAATTGTTCCAAGCATAAAAGAGAATTATTGAGCATTGTTTTACTGTGACATTAGTCATGTTTCTTTCAATTGCCTTATTCCTTTTCAAAGAACTCATTTGTAGAAGTGATGTTTCTGGCTGACAGCCCCTAAAGCTTTACACCAGATTCCTGCTGCTCTGCATAGTGCTGGGTGGCAGACCTCACTTTGAGGCTTTGTTAACGACAGAGCTGGATGCACAAACCTCCTTTGTTAACTCGGCTATTTTGACTTCATGAAGAGAAGAGTGAAGAAGTGACATTATTAGGGGTCTTTCGCAGCAGGATTTATTGACTTTCCTTTTGGCTTCTGCACAGCCTTCATTATTTGCCACAGTTAATAGAACAGTATCCTCTTCTTACAAGTTTAGCTGAAACTCTGAAGCAACCTCTGAAATTAATTCATGGCCTAAATAGAATCCTGAACAATGAAATGTTTACTCAGTGCATTTTGGGGATTGTTTGATTTAAAACTGCTTCTATGCTTTCATTTTATCTTTAATTAAAGTGGTAAAGAAAGCAAAAGAAAAGAAAATCTCTTGCCTTCTTAATAGCTGGACAAAGACATTACATGGAGGTTGGGTGAGGAGGCTTATTTGTGCAAACAACCATTATAAATTCATGGTATTGAGGGGAGTTTGGCAGTGGATAAGAGGAAGCCGTGACAATCAACTGAAACCATCCAATCTGGCCAATAGACTGTTCCTCTTCTTGCTTTTTTTCCAATAACAAGAGATATGAAGATTGTATTTCTCCTTAGAATATTCATAAAGTTATTGTAGCCATATTAGTCAAAGTTGAGTTCTCTTCATGATACTTTTGTTATTTGCACTGCCATTTTTTAGGACAATCTTTCAGGAGCCTACTCCTTCATCTTAGTAGAAGTACTAATATTTGTGTATTCAGACATCCCTGAAAGCCTGTTCTGTAGATTTAACTGTTAGCGCATATAAATAAAGTGTCACGGACAGTACTCGCAACATTAAATATTCTTAGTGATTTTGCCTTACTTAGGTTAGTATGAATTCCAATTTTTAAATGTGCGTTTCTTGTGTAATCTAACATTTGCTTTTCTGTTACACAGGGCTGTACCAAAGTTTATGAAACGGGTTAGAGTTCCAGACTATAAGGACAAGAACGTTTTTGGTGTTCCACTTACGGTCAATGTACAGAGGTTTGGTCAGCCATTGCCGCAGTGCATACAGCAAGCTATGCGCTACCTGCGTAGTCAGTGCTTGGACCAGGTGTGTCTCATGGGGCATTATTAGTAGGGTTGTTATTTCCTTTAAGTCTACATAGGAATTCCCGTAAACTGTTGCTTTTTTCTTAAAGGTGGGGCTGTTCCGAAAATCGGGAGTTAAGTCTCGGATCCTGGCATTGCGAGAGATAATTGAGAACAATGCTGATGGGTCCTTATATGAGGGGCAGTCTGCCTATGATGTGGCTGATATGCTGAAGCAGTATTTCAGGGATCTACCTGAACCTCTACTCACCAACAAACTCTCTGAAACCTTTCTGCAAATATATCAATGTGAGTAGTTGTTTTTGTTAATAAAACATTTTCTGAGAGATTGACCAAGCATTTGTGCAAATAACTACAACAAATACATTTTTGACTCCAGAGCTGACAGTGATATAAATAAAACTTGGCCTTTAGAATACATCCCTATCTAGGTTGCCCCTAGACAGGTGGTGGGACCTGTCTACCATGCACAGCAGTATTGCTACAACTATAGATTGTATATGTGATGAACATTTCATTCTATTTTCTCCATGATAAAGGGAGGGATTGGTTCTATAAAGGTGGAAAATGTAGTAGTAACCAATTCTGATTGAAAGGAGCACTCATCACCCTCCTTGGCTAAGCCCTATATTGGTGATCCTCACTTGATTGTCATAGGTGATTTCTTGAGCAAAAGCAAGTTAAAAAACACTATTGGAATAACATAATATAAGGACATTTACTGACCTTCTTTGCCAGAGGAGAGTACTTTTACACTTGACACCCTGACAAAATATAGCTATGCCCTCCTTTCCCATACACTATGGTGGTTACGCACAGCTTGCATCTAGTATATAAATCTTTTCAGCCTTAATTTTTTCCTAGTTCGAATAGCTCCATTATGACATGCTAAGTGAGAGCTGCCATAGATTTATTTTTTTTTATTTATTTTTTAAGACATCGCTTTGTGAATGGAAACTATTGTATTAGCTCGACAGTGCTACATGCATGGTATATTGTTGTGCACAGCTGTATACATGATGTGTTCTTCTACATTGATTTTTTTGTGGTTTTTCTTTGTAGATGTTCCAAAAGATCAGCGTCTCCAGGCAATCAAGGCTGCCATTATGCTGTTGCCTGATGAGAACAGGGAGGTTCTGCAGACTTTCTTGTACTTCCTGAGCGATGTTGCTGCAGCTGTGGATGAAAACCAGATGACACCCACCAATCTGGCTGTGTGTTTGGCTCCTTCTCTGTTCCACCTCAATACTCTGAAGAGGGAGAACTCCTCTCCTAGGTATGTTATTAACATCACCTTTCTTTCGGTTTGTCCAGCAATGTATTTTGGTAGCCTCTTCCCACAGAATAGCTGCCTCCAATAACAGAGATGGATAGAACGTTGAAGCAGCTGCAGAGAGGCATTGCATTAAAACCAAATGCACCCGTGAAGTGTTACAGTTTAGCATATAATTGCGACAGTAACACCTACTTTCATGACTTTGATGTATAATAGAACTGGCTTGACTTTTTGAGCTGTAGAAATTTATATTTTTCCAAACGATGCAATGCTAGCAGAGCTTTACTATAAAGTTTGAATCAATTGTTAAAAATATTTTTTAAGTTCTTTACAGAGCACTAAAAAGATACAGGTTTGTTTAAAAGGGTTCTAAAATTGCTTTAACACATGGTAACCAAGCAGATATAGTTTTGTTTTTTTATCATTTGTTTACAATAAACTGATAATCTAGTTGCTGTAGTTTATTGTATTTTGCACTACCTTATTACAGTAAATTAATCTATCAATCTACCAGAAGGGTCAGATCTTCATATTTTTAATAAGATAATGGACAGTTTTTTCCTGTGTTTGGAACTGGAAAATAAAAGTGAAGTGTGCTCTTTTAATATTTTATTATTTCAATTATTAACTGACAAGCAAATGGGCACTGTCTACTCTGGGAGAGGCTTAGTGCTCAGTTCACCCAAGCACATAACATTCTCCCCCCCCCCCCCCCCATCCCCCCAAAAAGGTTAAGGCCTTCCATCCCCACATACACGCATGTATGAATGTAAATGCATCCGTCGGGGGCACCTACATGTTACATATTGCTGTGCACACCAGAGTAAGAGCAACAATACTACCACAAGACCACCTCCATAACACTAAACTGATGATCTGTAGGAACTTTTGAAGCATCGCCTATAGAAAATGTAGGGTACTGAAGTTTGTTGCTATTTCACGGGCACACAAAATTTAGGTTTGGCATCTATTTACTCGGTGCATCCTCATCTTTTATATTTTACCAAAAAGTGTTTTTATTGCATTTGTTTGCCTTTAAATTCACTTAAGTGATTTTTACTAAACATTTTGCCTTTGCGGTAATATCGTGTGACATAATAAATTGGAACTGCCAATATTTTATTCTCTAGGGTGTCTGCTTTCAGAAAATATATAATGTTTGGGGGTTCCGTGTAATCTTCAGGCGTAAAATGATTTTTTAAAATGTGTGCAAAAAATGCAAAAACTGCTCTGGCAGCAAAAGGGTTAAGTTATGATTTAGAAATGGATTGGGTTATTGGTCTCTGCACATTCTATTTCCCCCCATTGTGTACTGGCTTATTGAAGTAACTGATTGGTTATCTGTATTGGTCACAATATATTAACTTTACCTTTTGTGTATACATTGTTGCAGGGTCATGCAGAGGAAACAAAGCTTGGGGAAACCTGATCAGAAAGACCTGAATGAAAACCTTGCTGCCACCCAAGGCCTGGCACATATGATTGCCGAGTGCAAGAAACTTTTTCAGGTACCAGCTGTCACTTTGTGTTCAGGGTTGCTATGATCTTTGTAGCATATTGTATAACTGCAAATTAATACCATCCCCTGCTTTCTGATTCCTTCCTAAACCTGCATGCCCAGTCACCAGAATTCAGCGTTAGAGTTTGTTTTTCATTTTCTAAACCCGTTTCTTCCATTCTGCTTACATAATGGCTTAAAAGTCTTGGATTAACTGAATTGTTGCATTGTTATGCAATACTACACACCGTACACTGTCCAATACTTTTCCCTGTGTACTCATAATAATCGTATGTCAGTGATTTATTAAGTATGTTCTCAATCTTTTCCTAAACACATTAAATCTTTACAACTGTGTTATTGTTAGATGGCTTAGCTAATCTGGCCTTGATTTATTTCCTTTTTTCCATCCTAGATTCCTGAAGAAATGAACAAGTGTCGTAATTCATACATGGAACAGGACCTCAGGCCAGTTTGCCTGGATGAGCTGGTCAATGGGAATAACGAGGGGTTCTGTGACTATCAGGCTTTCCTTCAGGAGGGCATCGATAGCTTGCTGAAGGACGCCAAGGACAAGTTTAAAGGCTGGATCAGCTGCTCCACATCAGAACAGGCTGACCTTGCCTACAAAAAAGTGAGTCATGCTTCTTAAACTTTGGAATTAAAGTACACCTGATCCTGTATGTGTCAGTAGTACATCTAGTATCATCTAAAAATGAAAAGGCACCCTGTAGCCAACATTGCAGCCCCTATTTGCAATAAGCACAATTTTTCTTTGTGAGGAGTCTTCAGCCCTTCTTGGGTTTTCAAGGATACATTCAACTTTTGGGGGAAAAAAATACATGCACATTATTTTTTTTGTAGGCAAAGAAAAAATGTGTATTTGTTGTTCTATTTCTCATGAGCTTGCAGAGCATTGTACGCAGTGGATCACAGGTGCAATGTCACACTCCTGCAGACACTTGCTACAACTTTCAGCCCTTACCTCTGTATGGGCTTTCTGCTTGACAGCTGTGGGAAGTGTCAATGAACTATAAGGGTGCTCATCATCACCCTTGCAGTTCAGTTAGAACTACAAGCCATCTGGAGAGAGGATCCCCCAAAGGGGAGGAGGGGCATCATGGGGGTGCAAGGTGGGGGGGGGGGGTCAGTATGAATGTATGAATTCTTGAAGCATGATACACGTTACACCCTAAATATAAGTGTAATGAGTAACATGCTCTGAAAGGTGAACTTACCCTTCAGTGTCATGTCCCTCCTTTATCTGTAAAGTGGTTACAAACTCTCACCCTGTTTTTCGGGATAAGCAAGTTAAAATCCACCAAGCACCATCATCATCATCATCATTTAGGTTTGTAATAAGTGTGATAGACAAGCACAACTAGGAATTGTGGTGAAGATTTCTTTCCACTGGAGCTCACAAGAGAATAATATGATAACATATAATCTATTCTCCAAGCAACTATGCAAAACAATGCTGGGTTTATAAGGGGACAAAAGGTACAACTGCCCTGGGCCTCCCTGCAAGAGGGCACCCCAGACTTCCTTTACAAAAAAAGAAATGTATTTTCCCTCGAGACTTCAGCAATGTGTTCATTGAGGAAATTGTCCAGTTTTGCAGCCTTTGGCAAGCTTCGGTCATGTCTCACTCCATCTCAACAGGCAGTTTTATCACAAGATGAAGGGCTTGCTTATACCTTTCCAGGTGTTTATGTAGCTCTTAAAAAATGCTTAAACATGATAGTCAGTAGTTCGGGAGAAAGGTCATTTTGCAAGTTGGCACTGATAAAAAAATTATCTGAGAACCTCAATGACCCCTGAAAGACTAAGTGCTCTGTGCCTACTGGCTGTCAAGAACAGTGTCCTCAAGATGATACAGTATGATGAGTTTGTTTAAGATCTTGCAGTTGCTAAGATGCAGATGTTAAGTGCAGACTTTTTATAAATATTGTAGTGTGATGCACAACTGTGATGTATGACTTGCCAGTTCCAATTACCTGCATAATGTGTATTCTTAAAGTCAATAAAATCGAGAAAAAAAAAGATCAGTGACAAATTTTAGAATTCATTTTAGTTAGCTTTTTTATTTGTCGTATACTGTCATTTCTATGTTGACGGGGCACGGAACTTGTGCCCCGGGCCCCCCAAGATCTGAATTCGGCACTGATGCAACACCTTAATGCCAGTTTAAATGCCATTCATATTCATGACACCCGTTTCTGTTTCTGTAGACCTAATTCATAATCTGTTGCTAACGTTTTAACTTTTTGCTTTGCTATTTCTCCCCAAGTACATTTCATATCTATCGTAGTGTATCTACCATAGTGTAGAATGGATTACTGATAGTTATGTAGTGACTTGTCTCACCAGCATCGTACAGTTTACAGTCATTGAGTAAGTTGTTCCCCAATTGCTTACCACCATGTATTTATTTCTCAGGTCCCTGATGGCCCTCCCCTTCGGCTGTGGAAAAGCACTATCGAAATTGCAGCTCAGCCAGAGGATGTTTTGCAGCGCCTACTGAAGGAGCAGCATCTATGGGACGAAGATCTGTTGGACTCAAAAGTTGTAGAGACTTTAGATGAGCACACTGACATTTATCAATATGTACAGAACAACATGGCTCCACACCCAGCTAGAGACTTTGTTGTTTTAAGGTGAGTGTAGACAAAACCAAACAATTTTGTTGCACATCCAGTATCTAGTTGTCCATGAATGATTATCTGTAGACAAATAAACAGGCCACAAAAAAAAGTGTCAGTATATACCTGCTATGAGACATATGTGACTTAGCGTTTCAGTACTAAGTTTTTTTTATATTGCTATGTCCATTGAGTTTCAAGTTTTGTTAATGTATTTAAAAAAAATAAGTCATTTTATTCTAGTGTATTAAGAATTATTAAAATTAATAAATATGCTTGCTTTAATTTCTACAGATCATGGAGAAGCAATTTACCAAAAGGAGCTTGCATACTACAGCTTATATCAGTCGATCATGAACAAGCTCCTTTACTTGGAGTAAGAGTCAATATACTTCAGTCCAAATACCTCATTGAGCCTTGTGGCACGGGCAAATCCAAGCTTACCTACCTGTGCAGAGCTGATCTGAGGTAAGCACCACTTAGTACATGTCTAGTCACCCAACTAAGGGGTTTTTTTTTACTTTTAAAGTGGAAGTAAAGTCCACTTTTTAACTTGTATCTACAAGTAAGCCTATAATAAGGCTTACCTGTAGGTACATTGAATATCTCCTAAATTTACACCGTTTAGGAGATATTCACACAGGATGCAGCCAGTGACGTCACTGGGTGCCCTCTGAAGGGACAGAATACCCGTACCGTACCTTCAGAATTCCATGCTGGATTTCCTGCATGCATACATGGGAGTGATGTCATCAAGACTCCGGCTATTCATACAGCTGGAGCCATGGAATCCAGAAGGAAGACCAGGTAAAGATAGAAGCACTGGGAAGCCATGACAGCTCTGCACTGGAGAGCTCCACGTGCAGCTAAGTCCGTCATAATGTGCTAGTATGTGGTGCATATTAGTACATTATGACTTAAACCTGCAGGGGGCCTAATTTTTTTTGTTATATTTTGTGGTGGTTTACTCAGCTTGAATGGCTGGTAGGAATCGCACAGTGTTCAGTATATCAAGAAGGCTTTTATCATATCGGAAAAAGAAAACGCTCTGGTGTGGTACTCTTCATAGTCTTGGTACAAGCTATATGTCACCCTCTACTATATACTAGTTTGCATTCAAAAGAAATTCCATGAAGAAATCTGCAAGGGTTCTGAAAGATTTATTAGCATTAGCTGTGTTCAAGCAAAATCAAATTGCATTCTTTTCAAGAATGATGTAACAAATTTTCACTTTTGTTAGCAGTCATTTGTCTCCAAGGGGACATACTATTTAAAAAAAAAATGACTGAGTTATTCTTGTATTTGTTTGGCACTTCAAGCTATATGAATGAGACTTCCTTAGACTGTCTTTCACTCTGTCCACATGACTAGGCTTGTCACCAGCATCCCTCATCACATGCTTCACCTCCTGAGTACCTTCTGTATGTTCAGACTGTCTATGTCAAGATATTAGCTGCACTCTCTTCTGGAATCCTGTTAGGATTCAGTGATGTGGTGTATGTGTTGATGGCCAGCAGAATATGTTTAAAGGTTATTTCAACTTTTGCTGTAAATTTTGAAAAAAAATAATTATATGCGTGTGTTCCTATTCACACAGTAGTCCTAAAAAAGAAAAATGATTTCTTACCTTTTAAGATGTAAAAGGTGTCGTGGCTGATTCCAAAACTGGATATACACATATCAAAATTCAGCTGGTTTAGCAGAAACCAGACACATTAGGGTTTATTTACTAAAGCTGGAGAGTCCAAAATCAGACTCCCTTCTGCATAGAAACCAATCAGCTTCCAGGTTTCATTGCCAAAGCTTCATTGAACAAGCTGAGGTTAGAAGCTGATTGGTTTCTATGCAGAAGGGAGTCTGATTTTGGACTCTCCAGCTTTAGTAAATAAACCCCATTGTGATCCTCCTTTTTCAACATAAGCCTATTAGACCAAAATCTGTTGAATGGTCCTGCTGGAAAACCAGCATTCAATCAGTTGCTGCAGCCATTAATACACTGAGTAGTGTATTTCGACAGGGAAAGGTGAAGTACAGACTAAGCTATTCCTCATTAACATACAATGCAGGAGAGTGGTTTCTAAATTTTGAACCCATTACAACTGTTAATGAAGAACTGTTAGCACAGAACAAAGCAAGGAGAACATGTAAGGATTTTTAAGCAAATATGAATATTTTAAATTATGATTTATTAATGGGAACATGTAACAGATAAAAATGTTTATCCCTGTTTGGTTTCAAAAGTGGAAATCCACTTTAAAGCTCAGCAGAAATGTATAATGCATCAATCACAATATGCTTAGACCTCCCCAATCACAAGGCACAACTACCTCTTAAAAAAAATATTTTAGTATTTCCATACCCAGCTATAATTATTAAAATGTATCAGCAGAATAACTGTGCAAGAAATGATCCTTCTCTTCTGGATCAGTTAAATTATAAATATAACAATTTATTTTAATGATTACAAAGCTGCATTAATTTGTGTTTTATATCTAGAATTCAGCTTTAAATTTTATATATTTTTTTTTAATTTGTTTATTTTTCATGCTAGCTTGGTAAATGATTAAATACATTAAACATGCAGATTTTAATCAGACCTCTTCTTTCATGTTTCAGGGGCCACATGCCAGAATGGTACAATAAAGTTTTTGGACAGTTATGTGCTGCAGAAGTAGTTAGGATTCGAGACTCGTTTATCAATCCACAACCAGAAAGCAATAACGGGAAGTCAAGGTGACGTCGCACAGTTGTCTCAACAGGGTTCCGAAGAAAGTGAAATGAAAGATGACAGGACAAAATAGAAGATCCTGGACTTTTGAAAGTTGCTTGGAAAAAAGTCAAATCCAAGAAAAGAAGCTGCTTTTGTCTTTTATGGTGCTTAGTGCCATGGACTAGAATTCATCAGCCTTTAGGCTACCATCATATATCATCCTATATGTGTTAGTACATATCAATTGACTGCTTCTGAGAAGCAAGAGGATTTTATTGGAAAAGTATGTATTGTTAAAATAATGCCACATTCCTATATGCAGTTATCTTGTATATTGTCATTGTGTTAATTATTAAGCATACTGAGGGACTGGTGTATCCACTGGAATAATTGGTACTTATGCTTCTATGCATATCTATATACTTTGTATGTTCAGAAGAGAAATATTTGCACAGTGAACATGTGTGAATGTGTGTCCCCCTTGTGAATTTAGTCCAGTCATCTAGTGTCTGGTACACTGATAGATTACTTGTAATGGTTTTAATCTCAGGTTTCGTTGTATTGGTTAGAGTTATGAAAGTGACCAAACTATCCTTTCTGTATGACACAAGTCTGATGCACATTTGCTAATTGCTGTTGTTTAAATTTCATCTTGGGATCCCTTGCCAGAGCCGTCTTGCTATTCCATATCAGGACTGTGAACACTCTTTAAGTTGCATATACAGTATAACTATAATATGAACTGACACTTTAGTTTTTTTCATTGCACGATAAACCCATGCTTGCCAACAATCAAACCTAGTGAAACCATGCTTACCTTTGGTTTACTAACTGAATTAATGCAGTGATGCAGAGTGCAGATATGCACAACAGACATCTAGAATATATCATTTGTCTTCTGATAGAAATCTTACTGTTTGCCAAATGTGGCTGGGCTCTACACATTGTTGCTATTATTGCCATTGGCACTGCTTTACTGAATTGGCACATCTGGGAACATTTTATATGTGAATAGACAACCTCCATTCAATTCCATATTTAATTAGCCTAAGTTATATATTTTATTTTTTTTTTTTTTTTTATCTCTGGCCACAGTTCATCTCACTTGGTATCCAGGATGTGACAGATCTATGGCTTCTTAGCATCATTCTGCATGTGGTGTAAAACCCAAGTTCCTGGCGGCACACAGGTGTCGGTGGTTTCACTGAAGGCCTGTTTGACTGATCAGAGGTTCTGACCTTGTTTTTAACGCACAAAACCCCCATACTGACTTAGGACACTTAGTCACTAAGTCTAACTCTTGCCAAAGTTGTAATAGAGTGGGAAAAGGTTAACAATCTGACAACTCTTCATAGATGTACAATATGTGTCCCAAATTGAGGAGTTGTCTCTTCACATCTTGACTTTTGACAGGTGTCATGACAGAGGATGAGTAAATCACTTTAAAGGGGGTAGTAAGTTTTAAAATGTTTCTATTAAAGTAGGAAACAATAATTAATGTAGGAAACAATTTGTGAACTAGTCAATTTATTATTGTTTTTGTCCCCACTTGGGGAGATTTTCCCTCCCTGTCCTGGCTATTGTAATGGGGAAAAATAAATTCCCTCAAGTGTGATTGAAAACAGGAATTGCAGCACTTTTAAAAATCTGCTGGCTTATAAGGGGTTAAGTTCAGCAAGATGCATGCTACCTTATGGTCTTATCTCTTTTAATTATTATTTACTTTTTTTTTTCCCAATGCCCTTTTGCTGTCCATTCACAGAATGCTTTGTAAGCCAACAACATGAATATTGGCAAGTATGGGTGAAGCATTACAAACCGCTTATCTATTTATATGAGGTTAATGTTTATTGTGCTAAAATTAGGCTCAGCAAGGCAAAGGCTTATTAAGAGTAGAGCTGGACATGTCCCGAAGTAAGGTAGGCAATGCCCCTTATAAATTTTGGCTGTCTTCTAAATATTTTAAGCCTTTTATATAGCTGTAGATTGTCAGTAGGAGTACAAGATATTCCCTAGTTTCTCCTAAGTGTTTGTTGGCCTTCAGATAGGCCATACTGGCTAGTGAGTGCTATACTCTTTTCTTATTTCCAATTTAGATACTTTTATGGGGTTGCTTGTATTAATAGCGGCTGTATTTGCTAAGCTGAAATATACCTTTTAACGTGCAGCAAATACTGGGGTAGCGGAGGGCTGAATAAAGTGGGAGGAGGCTCTGGATGTGGGAGGAGCCACTGAGCTATATTGTACAGGTAGAAGAGGAATGTTGAAACTTTAAGGTAATTTAATTGTATGCAGACTGAACAGAGAACCTTGGTGAATGAAAGTTGTTGCCGTGTTTTTACCATTGTCAGTATTAATTGAAATACTTTTTAATGAAGAATTTTGTTTTATGTAACAGGCAAAATAATAGTGTTTTCATTATCAGTGTTTCCATATATATCATAAATATCTAAACCTTGTATAGGCATTGTAATCTTTTTGACTGTATAAAAGCCTCGCTGTACATACCACTTTAATGTTATGTGTAATGTTCAGTATAGTAAATGCATGGCAAAGGTAATTATTTAAGATATACTTGTATTTATACCTCAAATATGTTTCATTTTTGTACCTGGATACATTCCCTCAATTTTAAATATGCTAAACATGATAAGCATTAACGTGAAAGAGCATAGAGAATAGATTTATATCTTGATGCATATGTCTTTATCAAATATAGCCAAATGCACTATTAAATGTCTCAAATGAAGCTTTTTTGTGTTTTTTATTAAGTCAAACCATGCTACAGGAGAGATTGCTGGGTACATTTTTAGTGAGAGTTTTACAAATACACAGTAAAGCAGATCTATCAGTTACTTTACAAGAGTGGACAGCTGTGGCCCTCCAGCTGTTGCAGAACTACAAGTCTCATCATCCCTCTGCAATTCCACAACAGCTAGAGGGCCAGACTTGCTCATCCCAGCTTTACAACCTTAATAGATTTCTGACATGTCACAGCAACATATAACTTCCAAAAGCCATATCTTTTTATGAGGAAAAAACCTACCAGTGCAATGAATGGCATGTGAGGAGCATTAGGGAAGAATGATGGTACTAGTCTGCAGACAAAAGCAATGTATTTTCATCAATCTCCCTTCCCCCCACTGATCACTCACTGGGGATGGTTTAATTTTTTGTCAGTTTACAAGGTGAGAGGCTACAAAGGACATTACATTGATTCTAAAGGCTTATATTTTTTTCTTTAAAAATTAACATGTCTATACTTACCTGCTGTGTGCAGTGGTTGTGCACACAGAAGCCCAGATCTTCCGCTTCTTGGGTACCCTGCAGACTCCCCTGGCCCCTATTGTCCGCAATTACAGCAGTCAAATCAGTGCGGTTTTCAACTTGGTCAGAGCCGCCCCGATTTCTAAAGTAGTACATGTATTCACTAAAAGCTAGCTATGATCAATTTTCACTCCTATTACTCTTTGTACTTGTTGGTCTATCCCTGACACATAATTTTAGTAAAAATTTGCTGAGAAAACCTACATTTTGTCTTTAAAAGGGCCATGTCTGCGTGTAAACAGCAACTGATCCTTGATATGGTCAGTCAAGGCAGAACCACCAAACCAGTTACTGATGAACATCGAAACACCACCAGAAATTCAAACATAGTTTGCAGTCATAAATTACAAATGTACAACTTTTGACTTTCCATGTAAGAATGAAATCGGCTACTCCTACTAACAGGATGTGGATACAATTTTAGCTGCCTGTATCTCCTAAAGCTACTGATAGCTTTTGCATAAGGTTTTCAGTAAAAAGAAAAAAAAATTAACGTTTGTCGTACCTCTTTTCAGTATATGTTGAGCCTGCCTGAAATCCAGTGAGCAGCTAACTTCCTGTAATAAGCTGACAACACTTCTTCTGTCACACTGAAATCTGATGCAGTGTGCTCAGCACTGACGGAGGTCTTCCCAATTGCACTACAGAATGCTCTCATGTATATAGAAATGAAGAGAACTCATTAAAATCATTAAAATGACAGATGCCTTTTTTAAATAATACATCCTTAGCATGAAACATCTTTTCTACACAATCTTTTCACATGATGAAAATGAAGTGAAGTATTGTATAGCAACTAATAAAAAAAATATATAGTGCTGCACTGCTAATCAATAAAAATATAAATCCTACAAATCACAAGTGCATGTGAATTTACTATAAATTCAATAATATATGTGCAAATGAATGAATAGATAAACACTATATAGCCCTAATACCACAAATAGAGTAAAAATGCTAGAATTCTTAAAGCAGTGAAATCAAAAAGATAAATTACAAAACTAAAAAAATCACTCCCAATAAAAACCTGCTAGCACAAATATAGTAAAATAATTGCTCAACAATAAATATCACATAATGTTGAATAAAGTCAAATAGTAGTAAGCCAGATGTATATACAAATAATATTATTTTAAAATGTATATAGTAAACACCCTGCTGCCCTACTAACACAAGAACTAAAGGATGTATACAAAGGCATGTACATAAACAAAAAGGAGAAAAGTCAGTAAGAGTTTGTTTTTAAGTAACTTTA
This sequence comes from Staurois parvus, assembly GCF_062004578.1. Lineage (NCBI taxonomy): Eukaryota > Metazoa > Chordata > Amphibia > Anura > Ranidae > Staurois > Staurois parvus. The sequence continues at coordinate 5,105,794 of NW_028317867.1, read as the reverse complement.
CTGTTTCTTAAGAATATGTAAATACTGAAAAGGCATTATATGAGCAGTACAGTTGCTAAATACCACTTCCGCCTGGCAGTACTAGGGTCCTTGGTTCAAATCCCAACCACGGCACCTCCTGCCTGGAGTTTGCATGTTCTCCCTGTGCGGGTTACCTTCAGGTACTCTGGTTTCCTCCCACACCCCAAAGACATGCTGGTAGGTTATTTGGATCCTGTCTAAATTGGCCCTAGTTTGTGTATGAATGTGAGTTAGGGACCTTAGGTTGTACACCTCTTGAGGGTTAGGGACTGATGTGAGTGTACAATATATATATATATATGTATGTGTGTGTGTGTGTGTGTGTGTGTGTGTGTGTGTGTGTGTGTGTGTTAAGCATTGCGTAAATTGATGGCACTATATAAATACCTGAAATAAATAAAATAAACCTTCCTACCTGACTCTTGGGCTTTCCACCTGCATAACCTATACATTAATATAGTTTAATGGTGTCATTTGTTGCCTTGCACACACAGTCTATAGAATAGTGAACCTTCACCTTCTGGTGTCAGAAGTTTCTGTGTTCAAAGGTGAGGCGCATGGCACGGCACAGTATAGGTTAATGCATTACCTCTGTGTGTAGTCTAAAGCTGGCCATACATGGATCGAAATGCAGCCAGTTCAGCAGGGACCAGTCGACTTTCAATCCATGTATGGGCACCCTGGTTGTACACAAGTCGATCTATCAATCAACGTGTGTACAACTAGTCTTCTGGGTTTTTCCCCAATGATTAGTGCTACCGATTATAGCCAGCAACACTAACCATTGCTCCCCGCCATCAGAACACAGCGCTGCAGGAGGGATTGTTTTGATAGGGAAATCAAGCAAAAATTGCATAATCTATGGATTGGAGGACTGACACTTCTTGTTATGAAACTTACAAATATGACTGGGTCTCAGTCAAGTGATCTTCAGGTGAGAGCTAATTAATTAGATCTGATACAGACACAAACAGGCAGAGCAATTAAAGTGTTAGTAAAGCATGCTTGTTACACTCATCGTGGAGCCTAAGGGGTTAATCCTCATCATTGTGTAAAAAAGGCTGTTTGATCCTGTCTTCTCTGATTCCTCGCTTTGTTTACTGTCCCCAACCCATCTCCCATAGTACAAAGCAGCAGTGGCAAATCTGCACATCCTCTGGTGTGTATTGCTATAGAGTTGTTTTTTTGGAGAGGAAGGTGCATGTGATCAGCACAGGGCCGATCAGCACTGTCTGGACAGAGGGTCAGGGGTCATGCAGCCTCATAGGACAATTAGAGGAGAATTAAAACACCTACAGGATTAACCAGTGCTCAGCCAGAGAGTGATAGAAATTCCAAGACTGCTAACTACTGCTAATGAAAAAAGTATATAGCAGTTTATATTTACTAAAATAATTGCATTTTCTTGTTCTGTGTACTGTGAAAAAACTAGTGAATGCAGGGTCATGGGTTTAGTAATACTGTAACAGAGAGCTCACCATGGAGTCTTTAATCACAGTAGCACTCCCACATGTGTGATGCAACACAGAGGAAATGGTGAGGCATACACAGGGGTGGACTGACCATTTGGAAACTCGGGCACTGCCCGAGGGCCCGGGGTCAGTAGGGGGCCCCATGAGATGCCCCTGCTACCTTTTTCATAGGCTTTTTTTGAGTTTGGACAAGGACACAGGGGCCCCATGATCCCCTATTGCCTGGGGGCCCCATGAGTTATCAGTCTGCCAATGGGCATACATTTTGACCCAGAGCAAGAAGTTACCTATCCCTTTTGTGAACAGGGACAAGCTAGGTGAATGAATACATGAACACGGGTAATATTAGCTATGACACTACAAACTGCAGGCCTTCATTACAAGGTAAGGCAAATGACACAAGGAATATAATTACACTTATTCCTATATTGTGGTTAAAACAAGAAAGACATTGGAAATTGTACACTTACTTTAAATGTCCTTATTTTGGACGCAGGTGCACTTTAAAGCAAAACCAAAAAACAACCAATGCTTACACAGGTAGATAGCCCCCCTTTCCGGGTACCAAAAATTGTTATAGTTTTTTTTCCTTCAGATCAACTCTGGCATGCAAGCAGTCACTACTTCTTATAGTGGAAGGCTCTGCCCCCCTCCTTCTGCCTAATTTTGTATCCATCTATGATCATTAGTTCCGCCAACCAATAGTGAGGTGAGAGAGAGAGGCATAGACCATTCAACCACAGGAGGGTATTAAAGTTTGCCTGTCAGAAAAACCTATTATTACAGATATCCTTAATACTGTGCAGGAAACAAAAAAACAAGAGCGGGCATCTGGCGGTGAGGATTAAACTATGTAAGATTTTCACAAATAGGAAGTGTGAAGCATAGAACAAAAGCATAGCTAAGTGCAAATCAATAAACAGTAAGAAAAGTCAGCATTGCTTCCAACTGCAATAAGTAATAGACATATGAAATGAAACAAAGTACACAGTCTAGGTTTCCATTTCTCAAATCAGAAGTCCCTTCCAACAGAAGCAGAGGAAAGCTGTATTCAGTCTTTTTTAACCTTTTTACCCTGAATGAACCCTTCAAGTGTCATTAAACCCATATCATTAAAAACTATCAATAAATACTCTATTGCATGCTCAGTCACCATGTGATTCACTCTCTATTCTGCAAAAAATCTGGTTGATCCTGCTGTTCTCTAACTCCCCCTTTTGTCTATGTCCCCACTGCAGTTGGGGATTTTGCAGAGAAGTGTTGGAGGCTAGTGCACATGCTCAGTTTTCAGTGTATTTTCTACCCTGAGAATTTCCTCCCTATCACATCTCAGCAGCCCATGTGACTATAAAGTCACACACGTGGGCTGATATGTAGGCAGGTTACCTACAGTAAGTCAGGTAGCTTTGGCTGCCCCATCTGGGAGAAGGGGTTAATGACTTGATCGGCCTCCCCAGGTTAAGTTCACAGGCTTTTCTTGTTCTGATCCAACGATCCTGTGTCTTTATAAAAGGGACAGGGGCTCGGATCCCGAGAGGTGCTCTCTCTGAGTGTTGGGGGACAGTCTGGAAGGGAAACCGGTCACCACCATGTAGAGGGATTGCTGGGGCTGGGTCACTTGCTAGGGTGAGTGACCCTGTCAACTGTGTCTAGTGTAGCCCAGAAGAATCCAACCGGTGGAAGGTCTCTTATGTCACCCTACAGTTTGGCACTCAACAAAGGGGAACATGGAGAAAAGCCCACCCACCCAACCCCGCTCTATATATACACAGTGGTAAATGACAGCCCACTCTTTCCCTCCTCCTCCATGCCCACTATTACCAGCTAAACAAAATGGGGGTGGGATATTACATCTTAAATGATATAGGCTTCACATCTTCGTTATACTACGACACAGGCTGGAGGGATTTGACTGGCAGAAAAAGCCACCCACACCATGTTATTGCCAAAAAATAATAAAGATTTAATTTAAAATATATATTTGTATGACAATTTAAAACAGTTTATTGATATTTATTATTTATTTTTAATCTGTATCCCAAAGGCTGTTTTTTTATTTTCAACATGTGACCAACAGCAAGGACTAGAAGCTCTTCCAGTCACTGTTTCCCTGCAGACAGGCAGGGAAAGAGCTGGGTTATGTGACAGCTGTATATTGATAAGGAACAAAAAGGTATTTAGATGTTTTTGTTTTTTTTTAAATTAACACCTTTGCGCCGCCACACTCATATATGGTGGGTGGACCATAATGCCTAAAGGCCGCATACATGCATACCCAAAAAAACAGAACTGTGCCGAGAGCGCATGCTCCCACACTGCTATTGCTGGCTAATGGAAAGCTCTTGATCTCTACAGTACTTGCGATCAGGAGCTTTCTGATCATGTGACCACTGTGACAGCCAATCACAACATTCACATGATAAACCCTGCCCCACCTCCCTGCATCTAAATCCCCTTAAAGGGCCGAGAGGCGCTGGTGCCAAGAGGTTAAAATAATTACAGTAGCATTGTCCACATACAGAAAGGGAGCATGTAAATTAAACAGTGTGGGTAAATATTTTTCTGGCTTAAAGCGACCTATGTTAAAAATAATTTTACCTGCAGTTCGTGGTACATTAGTGTGATCATTAAATTTTAGAATGATTTAAATATACTAAATAATACGGCATCCTTTGCATATTTGGCACCCAGAGCAGATCAGTTTTACAACCCCCTAATCTGTACTAGAACATTTTGTAATATTTGGCATAAAAGTTTTAAGTGAATTATAAGTGAATAATCATAACAGAAAAGAAATGCAGGCAGTACAAATTGTGGTGTTCCCTAATATTAAGTCCTCATGCACACTGGATGTTTTTACAGCTGCTGTTTTTGGCTTTTGGTGTTTTTTCTACAGCCAGTAAACTCCCCAGCATGTTATCCTATGTATCCATGCACACATAGACTGTAATCAGCATTTTTTGGCAGGGGCCGCTAAACGCTAATGTAAAGATGCTAAAAACTCATGTTTTTAAAGTGACTTTACACAGCTAACGTAACCAGCGTTATTAAAATGCCCAATGTGCATGGAGACTAATGATCAGGGTGTAGAAGTGACTCCTTGTGCTGGTAATCAGTGCAAATAAGAGATCAATTTACCATTGCTCACTGCTTGAAGAACTAGCAACCTCAGTAGGAACTCTAGTTGAGAAAGGCTGCTATGTACAGTAAATAGAAAAGCACACTGGTCAGTTTTTCATTAAAAAGTATGCATGGTCAAAAATAAAATCATTATTTATTTGCACATTGTATTTCTATTATTTCTAGCCTACTCTTTAGCCCTCATGCACACGGGGCGTTTTGATAACCTTAAAAACGTGAGTTTTCCAGCTTTTTTTAGCATTTTTGCTGTAGCGTTTAGCGGCGTTTTGCTGCAATTAGTGGCGTTTTTCTGCATTTATGTTTTTTAATTGGTTTTTTGACCAAAAAAGAAAATTTTTCTTTGGTCAAAATAATGTCAGTTTGCGGTGTTTTACCGCATTTTGCCACATTTTTCAGCATTAGAGCATTTGTAAATTGTAAACTCACTTTTTGAAGATCCCCTTACCCTAACTTCCATGAATTCTGTGACACACAATCACTATGCCCTGTCAGGAGGCACTGCTGTGACGCACATTTCACAGAGCTTACCTTCAGAACTACAGAGGTGCTGAGAGGAGCAGTGTCAGGAGGCGGAGTCAATACAGGAGTCACAGCTGACAGGCAGCAAGGCACTATGAGATTTGCAATCTGAAGAAATTGAACGTAAGCAGCAGTGGAGAATCTCCAAAAAATGCAGAGAATACAGGAAGTTGTGAAAAGATATGGCCAGCAGGCAGGCAGAACTCACAACATGAAATAAGATTTTTCAAGTAAGCTTCTAATCTATTGTCAAAAATAACTATTATTTGTATTGTTACAATGCTGATGTTATAAAATGAAAGTGTATGTTGTGATCATGGAAGCCCTCTGAGGCTATTCATGAGAATATGACCAATCCAGATATTTGGCAATTGCACCAATGGCAGGGGAAGACTGGACCTGGGGGGGCATGGGGCATGGTGGCATTTGCCTCCCAGGCCTCTCTGATGCCACTGTGGGGCAGGCCCCAAGAGCCCGTTCTGGGGCTCCTCAGTGGCTGCAGGGCTCTGAGCTTAGAGTCTCTCTCTCACAGCCCAGAACCAGCACTAACAGTTCCCCCCTCCACCTTCCCATGGACGGGAGAGGAGAGAAAAAGCTAGTTCTGCTCCTCCTCCTCCCTTCTTATCCCCCTATGTCAGCCCTGTCCACACTCCCCGGCAGTGTTGTGCCTCAGAGAAGATGTGTGGGCAGGAAGTTTGAAGCCCAGCAGCCAGAAGAAGAAAGGTGCAGCCTGCTGATCCATCCACTGTGAGTTAAGTCTTCCCCCTCCCTTCTCTCTCCTGCCTCCCAGTGAGTACTATAATGTAAGGGGGACTACTTCCTTCCTTCCTTTCTTCTTCCCTTCCTTCCATTTATAAGCCAGCCACAGACTGATCAAAAATTGGTGTGTGTTTGAACTCTGAGGTGCACACCCTAATGCAAGAAGTTGCACACACCTATGCCTAAAGGCTTCCTGTTGAAGAGGAGTTAAAATTCCCTCCAGGCACCCCCTGTCGGCCAGTTCGGGAACCTGGAGTCAGTGCAGCAAGCTGACCTACTTGGTGAGCGGAGAGTACCTTGAGCTGAGCTTGGGATGGGGATTGGGAGGAGACAGGAAAGAGGCCTCTGGGTTACATAGTTAGTCTGGCTGAAAAAAGACAAAAGTCCATCCAGTTCAACCATTAAAAAAAAAAGAAACATTATAATCCTATACCCACAGTTGATCCAGAGGAAGGCAAAAAAAACCCAGCAAAGCATGATCCAATTTGCTCCTGCAGGGAAAAACAATCCTTCCTGATCCCCTGAGAGGGTTGTACATGCCCCCTGGGCCAAAAGTTGCCAGTCAGCCCCTGACCAATGGGGTTATACAAGTGTTGATGCTTTTTTTATTGCACTGCACCAACATTATAGGCTGTGCAGTATTCATTTATCCACCTATGAAACGTGGGGGAACACGTATAACTCAATTATCTTCAGAATTGACCTAAAGCAACTAAGTCAACCCTACAGTAGATTTTATATATATATATATATATATATATATATATATATATATATATATATATATATACACATACACAAACACACAATCATCTTTTTCTCCTGTCTGGATACAGCTAAATATTTTTCCATCTTATCTGGCACCACCTTCATCAATATGCTTCTTATTGTAACCCCACGTCTTTAGACATGTTCAGATTTGTTTAACAGCCAAAGAAGAATGATATTTCAATTATATGAGGGTTGAAAGTATAATGCAAAGAACAATGGCTTACTGTCAGCTATGGCAACCAATCATAATAAGACTGAGTCTTATTAGTCTCATTTGGTGTAGTTAAAATGAACTTTGGCTGAGTTACTGAAGAGTATTGCTCTTTTACACTCTCGTATTCCATAAAGCTCACATCTTTACTGCTGCTCGATGTAACAACCATAGAATGCGCACATTGTGTTCAATAGCATATGCATGACATTTATGTAATCTATATTCAAGTTTTCATTTGGCCACCCAGCCCTCAGGGAATAGACTCCTTCACAGTGGCTGCCAGTTGTATTTCATCCACCCATCCACATTTGTGTTGTGCGTCTTCTCATCAAATCTAGTAAGCAAATTACCTACTTTTTCTCCTGACAGCATGGTTTTATTACAACATGTGGAACATGCAATGATAATTAGCAGATTTCATTGTGAAGGAGTGTGAAATCAATCATTGCAGGCCTGCCAAGGAAACTGACGTGATGTAATACACCTGACAGTCTCACTGCTGTGGAATGTTTTCTCAGGCTCCAGATGTTAGCTTGCTGCTAATCTCCAGGCGTGAGGAAATTCTGTATGCAACCCAGGGGCTGATATCTAGGATATGGGGGAAGGAAAACTGGAGTTTTGCCCATAGCAACCAATAAGCTGTAAGCAGAGAAGACAAATTTAGTTTGAAAATCGGGCGCCTTGTGCAGGTCTTCTGCTCTGCTGGCCAACCGCACTTCACAAGCTCTTCTAAACTTCATATGCCTATTTTCCTGATATAGTACAAATCACAGAATCTATGGATTCCAGTGACTGGCATCTGCATTGTTATCATATCCACCCCTAATGCAGCAAATCTCAAATCCATTATCTTACTTCCAGGCGTTAAAGCAATATTAAAGGCTTGTTTTTTTTTTCCGTTTTTTTTTTTAAATAACAAACATGTTATACAGTACTTTCCTGCTCTGTGCAATGGTTTTGCCCAGAGCAGCCTCAATCCTCCTCTTCTGCCCTCTTACACTCCTGGCCGCTCCCTCCTGTCGGGTGCCCCCATAACAAGCAGCTTGCTATGGGGGCACACGAGAAGGCGCGCTACCGAGCCACTGCTCTGTGTGTCCATTCACACACGGAGCCGCGGATTGGCACGCCCCCCTCTTCATTGACTGACTGGCTGTGATTGACAACAAATGTCTCCTGCTGCTGTCTCAGCCAATGATAAGGCAGAGCCCCAGGACAGCCGAGGCTCCTATACACATTGCTGGATCAGGATGGGGCTCAGGTTAGTATCGGGGGGCTGCTACACACTGAAACAAAGTGCAAAGAATGCATGAAGGTAAAAAACCTTGAGTCTTTAGAACCACTTTAAAGCAGAACTCCAGGCACAAAAAAAAAACAATGAAAGATATTCCTCAATACAAACAAAGGACTAAGGGTCAGTTCATACCAGAACTCAGTGAGGGAAGCTTGTGTTTCATACATGTTTCCCTCCCCACGTGTAAAGCGCACTACAATTCCAATCTGCAGCAGTTGTCAGCATTAAGTTAATGACACCCCAAACATAGGTCATAAACGAAGTGCGTACAGAAGTACCATGCCATGGGGTTGCAGTGAGTTTGCAAAAGTAGTGCATGCATTCTTTTGGTGCGGTGCAGTGGGGTGCAATTTCAAGTGCACAGAACTGCATGTGAATTGCACAGGAACGCACAACCTGTGCAACTCCCCGTGTGAACCGGCCCTAAGAGAAAACTGAGTAAAGATGCATTAGTGCTGCAGCACTTTTTTTTCATTTCAATTAATTTTATTGAAGGTTTATTTTGCAGTTACAACATAATAATTAGTAAAACTATGTTTATTGGTACATTGCCATGAGATGGAAACATACAACCATCTACTGTATCACCTTGCAATCAGTACATCTCAGTTATGTGAACAGCATTAAGATGTAGTTTTTTTTTTCAGGGGTTAAGTTTAACAAACTTCGCAAGCAACCGAAAAGGGCATATACATCTAGGAAAATGGTAATATGATGAATATGAATTCTTTTTAGTGTTTAAAGTGATATTAAAGGCATTTTTTAAATAAACATGCTATACTTTCATGCTGTGTGCAGTGGTTTAGCACAGAGCTGCCAAGATCCTCCTCTTCTCTGGTCCCCCACCAGCGCTCCTGACCCCTTCCTCCTGCTGAGAGCCCCCATAGCAAGCAGTTTCCTATGGGGGCACCCAAACAGGCTCGCTCCCAATCCACTGCTCTATGTGTCCATTTGCAAACAGAGCACGGATCAGCCTTGTCCCCGCTCTATCTTCATTGACTCACTGGCTGTGATTGACAGTAGCGGCAGCCAATGGTTTCTGCTTCTGTCTCAGCCAATGAGGAGGGAGAGTCCACTGCTCTCTAACACATCTTTGGATCCAGAGGTGGCTCAGGGAAGTACTGAGTGGGGGGAAGCTGCACATAGAAGTTTTTTTACCTTGATGCATAGAATGCATCAAGGTAAAAAAAAAAACCTTGAGCCTTTAAATCCACTTCAAAGATTTTCCCTAAAATATCATTTTGCTTTTGTCCGCTTTCAACAAAGCAACCTTCACCTTGTCATTTCTTTATTTGAACATTTACTGGACGTGGGCCTGCCACATTCATCTCTACTGCAAAGGTATAACTGAAGGTACTGCAATGGTGCTAACTTTATCTGTTTACTTTTTCAGGACCATTGCATCTAATGGTGTAAGCAAAATACCATATGATAGAGAGCAAAGGAAGTTTTTTTTACTGGGGTTGAAAGAAAAAGATAGATTTAAAACAAATCAAAAACAAAATGATCCAGGATGCATCTTAGACTCACATGAGAAATGTATTTAACCACTCATAGAAGTGCATGTTGTGGTTAAGAATTTATAGTTTCCCATGTGTTTAACAATGTCCCTCCCTGAGATATTCTTAGCCGTTGGATAATTATTGGGATTTTTCTGAATCTTTTAATTAAAACTCAAACTATATGATTTTAGCTTTCTATGTGGTTTGGAATGCTACCAACTTCACAGTACTATAGGGACCATGAGTAATCTTCAAAATTAACCTTTTCCTTCCACATAAGAAATATTGAAAATTATTTACATTTTTCTGTGAATGGGAGATCTTTATTCTAATGGAGCATTCCAGATTGCCTTAAGTCCCACTTGAAGACCCACAGATTCTTTATGGGGGACAGGATGTGGGAAAGAAGCCCGAGTGCCACACGCTCTCCCAAAGCTGAGAGCATGTGGCCTGGTGTGGTCCAGGAAGGGAACCTGTATACAAACTGCCCTGTTTTCCTAACCAGTCAGATTGCATGCCTGTATAAGGGTCTTTTATGATAATTTAGTAACCCAACACCAGTGTTTATTTAAATGTAAGCTGGCCCTTTAAGAGAAAAACAAAAACAGTGTGGAGTCTTCCTAAAAATTAATAAAAGATTCTTACCCAGGCATGCAGACTAACTGGCCAAAAAAGGGGGAGGAGGCAGTGAATGTGCAGCTTCCCATTCCTGAACCATAGCAAGCCACGTTTCCTCAATATCTGAAGGGTACATTTCAAGAGGAGCCAACAAAGCCACCTCCCTTGCAAAGCATCTTGTCCTCTTGTTGATGAAGACCAAGGGCTCATCCCCACATCCTGTCCCCCGGGGGGGGGGGACTGTGAAAGGTGACTAACTGAAATATTTAGAATTCTTTAAAGAATAAGTTCACCTTTGGAAAGATGTTACATGTTCTAGCCGTTTTTAAGGCTGCCGCCCCCCCTCCCTCTGACAGATAGTACAGGGAGAAGTTTCTCCATACTATCTGTCAAATTTGAAAACAGCGCGGCCATGGGGGCTCCACGCTCATGGCCGCATCATTCATTCACGGACCAGCTTTAGCAGCTGTGGGCTTGTAGTTTTCAATGAACTGCCACAGTGCTGTGGAGTGCCGTGGTAGTTCATTGAAGCTTCCTGTCAGTATATCTGCTTGGCTGTACATCCCGTACGGCAAGCAGATATTCTGACAGGTCTGCAGGAGACCTGCATGGCATTAGCGATCTACTGATCACTGGTGCAATGATTTACAGTCTCCTTTGGAAAAAAATTATAAATGCACATTTTTTTACCTGCAACAAAATGTGCATTTGTTATTTTTGGCCAAAAGGTGAACTTTTCCTTTAAACTAAGGGGAATTCCAGATATTTGCCTGACCTCCAGGTGAATCAGTTAGGCAGGCATAGAACACACCTTGTTACTCATTCACAAATAAAATAAATAGCGAGCAAGAACCCCCTCATCGTGAAAAGAGTTCTTAAAAAAAAAAGTTCTTAAGGAGCTAAAGGATTTCTCAAAAAAATTTAATTTCATCCAATAATGTAGCTCCACAACATTACCATATTTGTGCATTGATACATGTCTCCCATGGCATTTCCCAGCTACCTATGCCCTTTTTATCATAAGCTTTAAAACCGGCCTTTACAGTTTGACTTGCATAAACTTCAGTGCTTTGTTCAGGTTTAAAGCAGTAGTAAATTTTAAAAAAACAACATTTTCCCCTGCAAGGCAATGTCATAATGTGCCAGTATGCATCACATACCTTACCTTAAAACGAAGTTCTCCAGTGGAGCACTGTCACCACTGACAGGGCTTCCATCTCCTCTCGGTCCCCCTTCCAGGTTCGAGGGCTCCGGCAGCTTGAATGGCCGACCACGACAATGCAATTACTTTTTATGGTACACTGCTCTGAAGGAACAGCACAGACATGCCGTTTCTTCAGAGCGCATGCGCCAGTGCTCTACACAGGTAAATATCTCCAAAATGGTGCATATTTATGAGATATTTACAATACCTACAGGTATTATAACCCCTTTATTATTATTACTTTAATACAACCCCTGGCAAAAAGTATGGAATCACCACTCTTGGAAAATGTTCATTCAATTGTTTGTGTAGAAAAAAAAACAATCACAGACATGCTTCAAAACTATTTTCATTTAACATTCCAACCTTCCGGCTTTATGAAACACTTAAAAAATAAAGAAAACTGTAGTCAATTGCAAATGTTTTTGCAGATCAAGCAAAGGAAAAAAAATATAGTCACTAAATTCTAAGGAAAATATTATGGAATCACCATGTACTTTGCAGTTCTAAAAGAAACATCTGCATTAAATTACATCTGCTAATTAGTCTGCAGTTAAAAAAAGAGTGCTTGCACACCTTATTTGTATATTTATTTATTTGTGTTTATTCTTTAACATATGTTTAGACACAAATTTTTTATATTTTTTCCTTGCCCTTTGATGTTTAACCGTTTCAATACCGTGCAATTTTACACCTTCCTGCCCAGGCCATTTTTCAGGTTTCAGCGCTCTCACACTTTGAATGACAATTGCGCAGTCATACAACATTGTACCCAAACTAAAATTTTATCATTTTCTTCACACAACTAGAGCTTTCTTTTGGTGGTATTTAATCACCGCTGGGGTTTTTATTTTTTGCTAAATTAACAAAAAAAGACCAAAAATTTTGAAAAAAAAACACATTTTTCTTTGTTTCTGTTATAAAAGTTTACAAATAAATAATTGTTCTTCATAAATTTAGGCCGAGATGTATTCTGCTACATGTCTTTGGTGAAAATAACCCAAATTAGGATGTATTATTTAGTTTGTAGGAAAGTTATAGAGTTCACAAACTATGGTATAGATCTGAATATTGATCAATCCTGAAGTACTGACGGCCAATCTAATTTCTTGAGGTCCAAGAATGTCAGAATAGTACAGATATCCCCAAATGACCCCTTTTTGCTGAGTAGACAGTCGGACGTACTTCATAAGAGGCATGGCGAGTTTTTTGAAGTTGTATTTTTTTGTCATAATTTTTCCGAAAATGAAAAAATGAAAAATATTATTTTCACTATTTTTTTTTTTACATACTGTCACCAGTGCAGTACAGCGTCATCATATAACTGGCATGGCGGTGAACAGGGACACTGACTGGTGACAGTATGAAAAAAAAAAAAAATTATATTTTTTTTTAATTTTTTTTTATTTTTTTATTATATTTAATTTTTTATTACATTTTTTTTAATTTTTTTTAAGATTTTTTTTCATATTTTACTATGACCAAAATAGTACAATGTTACCATAGTAACATTGTACTACTTTGGGGAAGTGATCAGTATTTTTTTTTTTTTTTTTTTTACACAATTTGCTTATAGCAAAGAATTACTTTGCTATAAGCAAGCATTTAGCTGAATGAAATCGATTCATTCAGCTTTTTTTTTTTTTTTTTTTGTGCTTAGCTGTGATTTGGTCACAGCTAATCACATGACATGTGCATGTGATTAGCTGTGACCATTCACAGCTAGGCACTAGTATACAATGGATGGCATCATGAATGAAGCCATCCATTGTATACAGCTGTCATGTGACCTGCTGTGATTGGTCGCGGCAGGTCACATGGTACCGGCAACGGGAGCCGGTACTCGGATCTGTCATCGGCCGTGTCCGAGGTGCACGGGCGGTGACAGATCCCGCTGCTGCGCCGCTCTGCAATAGCGCAAACGGCGCATGTGCGGGAGCACGCCAAATGGCGTGGACCCGGAAAGCTGCAGCGCTTTTCAAGCCGCCAAACGGCTATTGGCCGGGCGGCTAATGGTTAATAGATTATATATTTGTTATATGACTTTATCATCTGCAGACATCTGTCATCATTGGGGCGGCTTGTCCGCTTGATTCTCCATTGATGGCAGCTGATCGTTTCTTTTGCAGTGCATATTTAATGAGGTTGCGACGTCTCACATCCATCCGCTCCGTGAGGACGTCGGTGACAAAATGCGTAGGGCAGAGCTTGATCGATGTGACATCATTACGTTTCCCAGCGAGCTACTGTGCATGTGCCGAGTGGCTGGGTTCGTTTTTCATTGTGATTCCTGTATGCTGTTAACGCTGGTGTCGGCTGGGACACCTTTTGAGATAAGTGCAATGAGTGCATAATAAAGGAAGCTGTTTTTAATAATACTGCACCATGAAGTTCTTTTGTTTCTTCCGAGTGTCTGGCATTTCCCCTCTTGGATACGATTAGGGTGATCTTTTTGGAGAAGTGGATTTCCTTGATGGTATTTGATTCTAGAGCATTTGCTCCATTTGAAATTGGTCTGCTTGAATCTGGGTTCTGCAGAATATTACTCCCTGAAGACACATCCATGAATGGTTTTTACTCTAATAATACCACCGCTCCCAGAGCAATATATGCTTCAGTTTTTTATAGCTCTGGTGAGTTTATTTAGTATTTTTGGTGGTGGATTGTCACATTTATATTTTTATTTTTTTGTGCACGTTTTTGGATCTGTATTACACATCTCAAATTTTGGACTGTTTGTTTGGACATTTTTTTTATATATAAAAAAATCTTTTTATATGTATTTATAAATATTATTTACATGGATAATATTTTATATATATATATTTTTTTTTTGATTCATAGATATATTCTAATATTTATTTACTAGCGCAAATTATATTTTGTGGTATTTGTTACACTTTATTTATTTATGGTGGATTTTGCAGCTGGTATATCAATTAAGTGATCCATACACATATATTTTTTCTCTTTCTTTCCATAGGCGCCATTATATTTATTTACTTGCACACCTTGGTGAGCTGTTGCACTAAGCTGATTAACATGAATCATGGCTCCAACGTGAGAGATGGCAGTTGAAACAAAGGAGATGATTATAAAACTTCTTCAAGAAGGTATATCATCACGGAATGTTGCAAAAGATGTTGGTTGTTCCGTCAGCTGTGTCTAAAATCTGGACCAAGTACAAATCAAATGGGAAGGTTGTAAAAGGGAAGCATACTGGTAGACCAAGGAAGACATTAAAGTGTCAAGATAGACAGCTTAAAGTGTTCCCAAGAAAAAAAAACCTCTCTAGCAATACTTACCATACTAAGCTTGTGTAGAGTGACTCCACACGATATGTCTTATCAGGAGATAAGAGGGGGACACTGGAAGACGGGGAGGATCAGAGAAGTCAGGATCAAACATCCTTTTTACACAATGCAGAGGATTAACCCCTGAGGTTCCACAGTGAGTAAACAAGCATGCTTTACTGCATATACAGACTGATTTTACTGTTGTGGGTTTAGTAACAATTTAAGGCAATATACTTTGAATACAGAAAATGCGTAACAATGCAAATGAGGAACAAATGGGCAGAAAACGGAGTCAATGTCGGTGACCAAACTGTAAGACATTGCCTAAAAGAAATTGGATTTGCATGCAGAAAAGCCGAATGAAAATCGTCATTAACACCTAAACAGAAAAAAACAAGGTTGCAGAGGTCTAAAGAAAAGCAATCATGGACTGTGGATGACTGGATGAAAGTGATATTCAGTGATGAATCCTGAATCTGCATTGGAAGGGTGATGATGCTGGAACTTTTGTTTGGTGCCATTCCATTGAAATTTATAAAAGACATCTGCCTGAAAAAAACATGCACATTTCCACAATCATTAATAATATGGGGTTGCAAGTCAGGTAAAGGTACAAGGGAAATGACAGTCATTAAATCTTCAATAAATGCACAAGTTTATATTAAGATTTTGGATACTTTTTTTATTCCATCAATTGAAAGAATGTTTGGTGATGATGACATCATTTTTCAGGGTGATAATGCATCTTGCCATAAGGCAAAAGCCGTAAAAACTTTCCTTCAAGACAGATATACAGTACTGTGTAATGTCAATGGCATGGCCTGAAAATAGTCTGGACCTTAATCCAATTGAAAATCTATGGTGGAAATGAAAGAAACTGGTCCATGACAAGGCTCCAACTGACAAAGCTGATCTGGCAACTGCAATAAGAGAAAGTTGGAGCCAGATTGATGAAGAATACTGTTTGTCGATAGTTAAATCCATGCCTCAGAGAATTCAAGCTGTTATAAAAGCCAAAGGTGGTACAGCAAAGTACTAGTGGTGTACTGTAATGATTCCATAATATTTTACTCAGAATTGAGTGATTCCATATTTTTTTCCTCTGCTGGATGTGCAAAAACAGTTGCAACTGACTACAGTTTTATTTTTTATTTTTTAAGTGTTTCTTAAGGCTAGAAGATTGGAATGTTAAATTAAAATAGTTTTGAGGCATATCTGATTAGTTTTTTTTTTCTACAATTGAATGAACATTTTCCAAAAGTGGTGATTCCATACTCTTTCCTAGGGGTTGTATAAGCTTACCTGTAGGTACAAGTATAAAATTAGATTTTACTACCAATTTACCAATTCCTAGGTCCTCTGATCCTTCTGCAAATCAAACTTTTCCTGGTTTGTGTGTCACCATTAGGAAGGTTTTTGGGAACTGAAATTCAATCCTACAGATAATTCTTTACAATACATGCATTTCATTTAAACTTAGATTGAACTTTCAGCTAGAAAATGAGGAATGATCTGAATGGATGACATCATATGACAATACTCACAAAAATTTGACTGAGAATTTGCACTGCCCAATATGTTCCTGATTTTTGAGCAATCTACTGTTTCTTTGTTGACTCATTATTGACTTGATTGTTACTATGAATTTTGCCTGTGGCATGTTTGTCTTCTTAACAGAGATTATCATATGGTTATCAGAGTGGAAATGCAGAACTGTGTAACACTGTATAGTCAGAAAGATAATAGTGAGGGGGCACTAGGAACCAATGTTCTGTTCTGTTGGAAAACTAATAAGCCCTGTAGTAATTTGCCATTACTACAGTTTATATGAATAAATATATTAAGCTGATAACACACAAAAAGTTCTAATTTCTTGTGTCTATTGAACGCACCCACTGAACATTTACAGTTCTGGAGGAAAAGGTAAGTGAACCCATAGACTAATTACTTTAATGAAAGCTAATTGGAGTCATTAGTATTCACACCTGGAGTCCAATTAATGAAATGAGTGTGGAGGTGTGAATTAGAGCCACTTTGATTGGTAAAAGACACTCAAACATTTTAAGATTGCTGTCCATAAGAAGCATCAGCTGATGTGAACCACGCCAAAAAGGAGCTCTCTGAAGACATACAATTAAGAGTATATTGATCTGCATACAGTAAGCCTGGAAAAGATTACAAAGCAATCTCAAAGTGTTTAAGCATCCAGTCAACATTTAGACAAAATGTCTATAAATGGTGTGGTATGGGAGATGTTTAATGTTTGTACTGAGTCTATGTCACAGAGGTATTATAGTTAAGGGCCAGGTAGTCCACTTTTATTAAAAGAGAAAACAAAACAAAAGTCCAAAATGATTTTCCACACAGGGGTTTCAACTTCATTCAGCAAACATAAATGAAAAATACTGTGCCACCTGGCTCTCTGGTTAGCAGTACCTCTGCTTGTTTGGGTCTTCCGGACCACTTGCTATTCAGGCTCTCTTTCTGACATAGGTGCACAGAACCTTGCTGTTCAGGCCCACATGGCCTCTTGACAGGGGTTTCCCAGTATCTCCAGTTGTCACCTACCAGAGACTTCTGGATTCTCTCCAGCGCTCCTGGACTTACTGGCCTCCACAGCTTCATCAGTCCCCCAGACCCTCTTTTGTTCTCTCCAGACTCTCAGAGCTGGCCAGACTTTCCCAGTCGTTGGATCCGGAATACCCCTCACACAAATTGTAGGAACTCACAGCGGTCCTGACAGGGTTTTGTCTCCAAACATCTCCAACTCCCACCACCTACAGCGTTCACAAGCCCATCATTATAAGGGCTGTGTGCACCTGGGCACACAGCCTGCTGGTTGTCCACAACACACAGACACTGGGTTGGAGATTTTGTCCCACCCAAGACTCTTAGGAAGCACCAAACTACAGAGCCCCATCCGTCAATACCAAGATCCAGAGAAAGCTGCAAAAGCAGTTTTCTCCACTTAAAAGCTATGCTCTGCAGCCCTGCAGTCAGCAGACATGCAAAATCTGTGTCTTTTCACTGGCCATTTCCATAGTGACAGAGCCTCGCACTGTCACAACGGAGACAGTTTAGTACTGTGGCTACTCTTCTAAAAGTGGGTGCCCAGCCAAGATGACTCCCATGGCACAATGCAGAATTCTCAATGAGGTAAAGAAGAACCCACAAGTAACAGCTAAAGGCTTGAAGACATCACTGGAACTGGCAAACATACTTGTTCACTACTTTACTATACATAAGCATTTGAACACGCAGGGTGTCCATGGCAGAACAACACAGAGGAAGCTATTGCTCCCCAAAAAACATTGCTGCATACCTGAAGTTTGCCAAAGAGTACCTTGGCAAACCACAAAACTACTGGGTACATTTTTTGAGGACTAATGAAAGAAAAGTTGAATTGTTCAGGAAGACTACTTAGCACCAGGCATCCTACAAATGTGTCTGAGCTGAAGCAGTTTTGTACAGAGAAATGGTAAAAAATTCCTCCTGAATGTTGTGCAGATCTTATCCAGAGCTACCCAAAGTATTTGCTTGAAGACATTGCTAGCAAAGGAGGTTCGACCAGCTATTAACACCAAGAGTTCACTTACTTTTCTCCCCAGCACTGTGAATATTTAATAGGTGTGTTTAATGTAGGCACAAAAAATTGTTTGTGTGTTATCAGCTTAAGCACATTGTTGTGACTTAGATGAGGATCGGAGCACATTTTATGGCACATTAGTTGGAAACCAATTTATTCCAAGAGGTTCACCTACCTGTTCTTGCCACTGCAGAATTTGCAACCAGCGTGTGGAGCCCAACCTAGAGCTTTGTGACATTGGGATTCCGCTGTGGCTGTGGCAGTGACATTGTGCACAACTCCAGTTTGTCACTCTTCCAACAGGAAGCTGAGGACAAGTGATCTGCCTGCAGGTCTGTAGCTCACCCACCAAAGATCCTCCACACCGTACGGACCACCCAGCCTACTCCACTATTCACAGCAGCCGGGTCCCTCCTCTCAGCTTCAGCCTGTAGTCCCAAGGTAAAAGCCCTTTTCCTGGGGTCTCTTCCAGCATTCCATCTCCTCTTCCTGTCAGCTAGAACTTGTAGTTCACAGAAGTATTGATCTCTCTGCAAATCCAGCCTTCTGAACTAGATATCCCACAATCCTCCGCTCTTCTGTAGGGTCCTTACTTTCTCTGTGCCTCTGAACAATATTTTGCTATCACAGCTGAACTCTAGAGAGAGCGCTAGCTCAACATAGTTATTATGAATGTCTTTCAATGATACAAGCAAGTTAGCCAGCACTGGGCTATAATTATTTATAACATACAAATGAGACAACATAAACAGAAAATTGTGCTGTTTTTCTTGAGACACAATGAGCTAAAATGGAGAGTCCAAAATCTGATGCAGCTCTGCAAAGAAACCAATCAGCTTCCAGGTTTTATTGCCAAAGCTTAATTGAACAAGCTGAAGTAACAAGCTGATTGGTTTCTATGCAGAGCTGCACCAGATGTTTCACTCTCCAGTTTTAGTAAATCAACCCCAATGAATACATCCAGGGACGAAAATATCAGTGCAACTTGTACTTCTATAGGGATAAGCTTTGAGTTCATGTGGAACCCGAACTCAAGTTGTTTGCAGTTTGGTAAAATGGCAAACTAATGTGGCTGTTCTTCCTTGACTCTAAACTGTGGCCAGATGGCTTAGATAGGCCAATCATGGGGTTTTGCTTATGTTCTAGCTCTTTCCCTATAAAAGTCGGTAGTCCTTTGTCAATGTGTGTTTAAGACAACTGAAGGAGATAGGGAAAAATCAGTGTTAGCAGAAAGAGTGAGTGAGCTGCTGTTATATAGTTCTGCTGACAAATGGTAAACCTAGTGCTGTATTGTGTTACATTACTGTGAATTGCAGAGTGGTGGGTTACGTATTATTGTGTACCCCCTTTTACAGTGCATAGACCACAAAGAACTTACTAGAACTACCTGTTTTTTATTTAGTGTTTTCATATTTCTTTTTGAAATTTCAGGTTTTAAGAAACTCAAAAGAACAGGTTGGGGTTTAGTTATTTAGGGATTGGGTTTGGAGATTAGTGTCATAAGCTTAGAGTTTACTGTTTTAGGTCTTATTTCTTTAACCCCTTCATGTACAATTTTACAACTTTGGCATGTGTTAGTAAAACCAAACATATCATCACAACTACTTTGTACATCCAGGTGAATTACACCTCAGGACAAATTGGGCTTTCATTTGGTGGTAAATGCTAATGAATATCTCCTGATTTTTTCTTTTTTAGAATCAAAGGAAAACTGTCCCAACATAGTAAAAAAAATATATATTTTTTTAATTTAGCTGTGTGTTTCTTGTTAATACCAAAACCTACTACCAAAGAACAACCCAAAATAAATTTTCCACCTCTTGACGATCGCAGCAATACCATATATGCGTATGTTATTTGTTGTTGGTATCTATACTACAGCCAAGAAACAATAGTGTGCATTTTGTTTTTTGTTTTTTTACCTAAAACACACTGACACAGAAAAAAATCCTGACCTTTAACCCTGACCTTTGACTTTGACCCTGACCTTGACCCAAACACTAACCCTGGCACTGAACTAGATCAAACCTTAATCTATGTATTTTTTATTTTATTTTTTATTTATTTATTTATTTTTACAAACAGGTGTTTTTTTTTCTCTGCAAATTGTTTTTCTTTCTTTCATACAATGTATTGCTCTCCTCCATTCAGAGAGAAAAAAAACAAAGGGGGCGAGCATCACAGTGACTGACCACTGTGATAGCCAATCAGAGGCTATTACAACGATCATGTGACCCGGAATCAGGAGTCCCAGGTCCCAATCGTTAGAATGGGAACCAGGTCTCTCAGTGACACCCTGGTCTTTGTGCTGGGAGCACGCTGTGCGGCGCGCTCTCAGCACAAAGACAGGTACACAGATATGTGGCTCCACATAAAAAAGCCTAGTTTTGTGAGGCCACATATTTGTGTGACGTCGGCATGAAGGGGTTAAGGGAGATAGATTTTATTTAAATATACATTTTTTGGGGGTATTGACAAGTGTAAATTTGTTCCTGAAACATGCAAAGCTGCCCTTTGTTTGCAGCACATTACTGCACACTTGTGCGATACAGTTTAGTGCACCAAAACCACACTATTAAAGCGGAACTACTGTATACACACCTCTACGCCAGTGTTGTGGCATCCCTCTGCTCCCTGCCAGTCTGCTGACATCTTCAGGTCTCAATCACCGGCTGCTGTCATTGGCCAGGCAGGGCTGACGTCACTCCTGCGCATACACAGGTGTTCAATCAGATTTGGCTTTGCCAAATTTGTACAGTGAGCTGCACATGCATGGCTCACTGTACAGAGGTGAACAGGCAGGTAGGTAACTTTATTGCACAAAAGAAAAAGGATGTCTCTTCAGCATTAAAATTCCTGCCTCAAATTCAGCCCCTGAGATTATTATTATACAGTATTTCTATAGCGCCAAGAGTTCGCTCAGCGCTGTACATTACAGAGGGGGACAATACATGAGACAGTACAATAACAATACAGTGCGATACACGAGGGGTTCGAGGGCCCTGCTCCTTGGAGCTTACAATCTAGGAGGGAGGGGATAGTGGTACAGGAGGAAAATCTGTGGGGGATGGAGTGGTAGGAAGAGTGGAGGAGATTGGCAGTTAGCAGAGGGAGGGGTAGGCTTCCCTGAAGAGGTGGTTTTTAGGGTGCGCCTAAAGGAGAGGAGAGTGGGTGATAGTCTGATGGATTGGGGTAGGGAGTTCCAGAGGATGGGTGATGCCCTGGAGAAGTCCTGGAGGCGAGCATGGGAGGAGGAGATCAGGGAACTAGAGAAAGAGGTCTTGTGAAGAGCGGAGAGTGCGTTTTAGGTGGTATTTGGATATTAGGTCACCAAAGGGAGAGTTCACCAAAGGACCATACGTAATATTCAATACACACTATATTGCCAAAACTATTGGGATGCCTGCCTTTGCACGCACATGAACTTTAATGGCATCCCAATCTTAGTTCGTAGGGTTAAATATTGAGTTGGCCCACCCTTTGCAGCTATAATAGCTTCAACTCTTCTAGGAAGGCTGTCTACAAGATTTAGGTGTCTATGGGAATGTTTGACCATTCTTCCAGAAGTGCATTTGTGAGGTCAGGCACTGATGTTGGACGAGAAGGCCTGGCCCGCAATCTCTGCTCTAATTCACCCCAAAGGTGTTCTATCTGGTTGAGGTCAGGACTCTGTGCAGGCCAATCAAGTTCTTCCACCCCAAACTCGCTCATCCATGTCTGTATGGACCTTGCTTTGTGCACTGGTGTGCAGTCATGTTGGAACAGGAAGGGGCCATCCCCAAACCGTTCCCACAAAGTTGGGAGCATGAAATTGTCTAAAATGTCTTGGTATGCTGACGCCTTAAGAGTTCCCTTCACTGGAACTAAGGGGCCAAGCCCAACCCCTGAAAAACAACTTCACACCTTAATCCCCCATCCACCAAACTTTACACTTGGCACAATGCAGTCAGGTAAGTACCGTTTTCCTGGCAACTGCCAAACCCAGGCATGTCCATCAAATTGTGAAACAGAGAAGCATGATTCATCACTCCAGAGAACATGTCTCCACTGCTCTAGAGTCCAGTGGCGGCGTGCTTTACACCACTGCATCTGACACATTGCATTGCACTTAATGATATAAATCTTGGATGCAGCTGCTTGCCCATGGAAACCCATTCCATGAAGCTCTCCATGCACTGTTGTGCTAATCTGAAGGCCACACGAAGTTTGGAGGTATTTAGCTAATGACTCTGCAGACAGTTGGTGACTTCTGCACACTGTGTGCTTCAGCATGCACTGACCTCGCTCTGTCATTTTACGTGCCTGAGTTGCTGTTGTTCCCAGTTGCTTCCACTTTGTTTTAATACCAGTAACAATTGATCATGGAATATTTAGTAGCAAGGAAATTTCATGGATGGATTTTTTGTACAGGTGGCAACCTATCATGGTACCACGCTTGAAATCACTGAGCTCCTGAGAGCGCAATTGTTTGTAGAAGCAGTCTGCATGCCTAGGTGCTTGATTTTATAAACCTGTGGCCATGGAGGTGATTGGAGTACCTGAATCCAATGATTTGGAGTGTCCTAATACTTTTGGCAACACAGTGTATATTTGTTCAAATCCTGTATTTAGCTGTTTTACCTGGCATATTATTGCACATGGATTCTGCATTTACTGACACCAGGGAAGCTAACTCAGAAAAAAACATCTGAGTGACGTAATATCATTAAAGGGGAAGAAAACAAGAGTTCACAGATCCTCTGCATTTTTTATGTCAACACTAATAGTCAGTTTCAAATAGATCTCAGGATATTCTTCTCACTTGTTTTGACTTTAATCAGAGGTGTCACTTATACTGCAATTTTCAACATATTTTCTAATTTGTTATTTAGATGACAAAGAATGCAAGTGTTTCCTGAACTGTCACCACAGCTTCCTGATAAGTGCAAGACCTGTCTAAACGTGTTCTTTTATCTCAGCTGAGCTTTGTGTTTTTTATTCCTTTATTGAAAAGTTTATGATTATTGTAACAGGATAGACATTGCAATGTATAGGATGTTTCATTGTGTCTGCACAAGCATTGGTCCTTTCACCATGTCAGCTCCTCTCAATAAACAACCACCAGCAAGCAAAATGTGTGGCGTTCAACAAGACTGATCACTTTTGAAGTCGCCAACTGTCTGCAGAGTCAATAGCTAAAGACCTCCAAATTTCGTGTGGTCTTCCAATTAGCACAACAACAGTGTATAGAGAGCTTCATGGAATGGGTTTCAATCGCCAAGGAGCTGCATCCAAGCCTTACATCACCAAGTGCAATGCAAAGCGTCGGATGCAGTGGTGTAAAGAACGCCACCACTGGACTCTAGAGGAGTGGAGACATGTTCTCTGGAGTGATGAATCATGCTTCTCTGTCTCTGATGGACGTGTCTGGGTTTGGCACAAAGCAAGATCCATAAAGACATGGATAAGCGAGTTTGGGGTGGAGGAACTTTACTGACCTACACAAAGTCTTGACCTCAACCCGATGGAACACCTTTGGGATGAATTTGAGTGGAGACTGCAAGCCAGGCCTTCTCGTCCAACATCAGTGCCTGACCTCACAAATGCTCTTCTGGAAGAATGGTCAAACATTTCCATAGACAAACTCCTAAACCTTGTGGACAGCCTTCCTAGAAGAGGTGAAGCTGTTATAGCTGCAAAGGGTGGGTCAACTCAATATTGAACCCTATGGACTAAGACTGGGAAGCCATTAACGTTCATGTGCGTGCAAAGGCAGACATCCCAATAGTTTTGGCAATATAGTGTATGTAAGCTGGCATGCCTGCCAGTGGGTTTGTAATTCTGTTCAGCTACTCATGTCATTGTGGATGATTTTGCTGCTTAATCACTGATTTCAACTTAGTTTATCATTTCACAATTTCACTTTACCTCTCAGTTTCATTCATTGCTAATTGCTATCCAGGCATCCCCAGCAGACAACACAGACTGGTCTTGGACATCCCTGAAGACTTCACTGCAGCTAAGCCATACCCCATGCCAGCCAGTGATTGGACAATGAGGGAGCAGCAGCAAATTAATAAAGTGATCTCCTGATATTTCCAGGATCCTTTTTTGACCTTTGTGAACCCTCTCACTAGCCAACTGTATTTAAAAGAAGGATCGTTCTTTTTGTTGCTTGTTCTTCTGAGGTTACATTTAACATGCGCATGCACTATAGATTTTTTCAAACTGTTTTCAATCGATTCCACTACTAATGCTTAGAAAATCAATTGTTTTGGCTAAAAAAATTCAACATGACAGTTAATTTTTTTGTACTATAAAACTTCACATCTTGAAAATCAAAATGAGCCCACTAACGTTGTGAAAGACAAATGATCAGGCGTATCAAACGCTTTTTTGAATGATTTTCTAACTGTGTATGGCCAGCATAATACTCTACTGGTTACATTTCTTCACAGCTCATTCTTAACCATAAATCACTCATCTTCATTTACCAGGGATTTACCACGGATACATTGATTTTTAAATGTATGGTTGTCTCAAATCAACACTGGCAATCTAGTTGTACTTAATGCTAGGTTCACACCTGTGCCGCCGTGTCGGCCACGATTTGCATGAGAGGCCATTCGTTTGAATGGGCTGCCATGCCCCGGGACACGCAAGAAAGAAGTTCCTGCACCGTTTTTTAAATTTCAGCCAGCACGGGAACCGAGATTCCCAGTACGCTTGCGATTTCTAGTGTGGGCAGCGTGCCATTAGGATTAATGGCACCCGCCCATGAGTCCTGCGTTTCTCTGTGTGGGTGGTTGCAGCTGCCAGTATTTGTGTGGGTTCTGCAGCAGCTCCACCCGCACAGATGTGAATCTAGCCTTACTGTACATTCCTTGTTACAATGTTTTATGAAAATATTTGAAATGAAATTAAAAAATTTTGAAGAGATTCTTCTACTTGTGGTCATGTTTTTTTGGAACTTGGATCTGAAAAATGACTTGTATGGAAATATTCTTACTAGTTTCTGTTTAATCTAGCAGTCATGTAGTATCACACCCTCTTGTATAGTCTGGATTAGAAATAATATTCACTAACAGGGATGGACATGAGAAAGAACTGATTTTACAGCCCAATTCCAATTAAACTCATAAGTTTTGAGTAAGGTATTAGTTGAGGTTCTGTTAGGTTTTTATTGTTGTATGTGACTCCACTCACTCCCACTCACTGTCAAAGGGCAACGCATAAGAAGAACATGTGTCATCAGAACAAGAGCACCAAAAAGATACAGACCTTCTTGCAAAATATGAGTATCTTACTCACACACACACATCATAAGTGGGCGTATAGTTGGCAATAATCATCTCACAAAAGTTGTAACCCTTCCTATTCTACTTTGGAGAGTTTTCTCACCATTCCTGTTTTTTGCTCCCCTTTCACTGGAATAAGAAGTGAGGATGAAATTTCCCTTTGGGACATAGATTATATTAAAAACACATAAGAGGTTCTAACCCAATGGTGTCACTTTACTTGATATAGATGACTTCATGTGCCTCCCCTGACATCACCAAAGGACAACACATAGGGGTTGATTTACTAAAATTGGAAAGTGCAAAATCTGGTGCAGCTGTACATGGTAGCCAATCGGCTTCTAACTTCAGATTCTTCAATTAAGCTTTGACAAAACAAAAAGAAGCATTCAGGGGGCGCAAACACCTAGCACATTATCCAAGGTTTATTGAGAAATTAAAAAATGAAAAACATACTCACAAAAGGAGATGCATGTAAAAGTCTGTAAACCACTGAGATGGCCCAATGTGATGGCAGAGTACCCGACTGGTGGTGAGGCCAGCCTGCTGATGCATTTCAGGGACGTGTCCCCTTCCTCAGAGATAAAGCCGACAAAGGTTTGTGCCCTACTAAATATGTGTGTCATAGGTGCCACCTATCACATGGCCCCTTCCCTCTGCTTCAAAGGGGGAGGGGATTAATAAAAATAAAAACAAAAACAAGCTCATTATGCATACTTATTGAATAATAATATTATAATGTATGTAAATAATTCACCTGCACCTGGCACTCGAAATGTCCACTAACTCAAAACACTTGCAAGTGGTAAGATATGCATAGTTCAGATGAATGTATAAATAGATAAATCTATACACCAATCATATAAAAACAATTATATATATATATATATGTATATACATACATATATATATGTGCTGAACTGTGAAACCACACCTGAAAATGACAGCATACCTTGAAGGGAAGAAAGGTGCCCTCCACCTCCCCCAGTCCAATCACACATCTACACACATGGCTGCAAGTGCTATAGAGGAGAACAAAACCACATGTAGCTGTTTCTATGGCCAAGTATGGCTGCTGGAGTGTACGCCATAGCAAACGTGCACCCCATTGACTGGAAGTCTCCCAGCGGAATTACGTCATATCCAGTTTAACCGAAAGATGGCCGCTTGAGTGCATCCATTGTGGGGAAGGCGCTAGATGAGCGGCACTGAATGGCAATCTGCTGGCAGGAGACTACTGGCTCAAAATACAAATGAAAAGGAAAAACTACAAAAAGGAAAAAAAAAAAAGGAAGAAAAGCAAGGACCAGGTGGGATGATGTCAATCACTGTATAAATTTGTGTGTATGCACGAATGAATGAATTAAATATATAAATAATAAATTATTAATAATAAAAATGAATGATACTTGATTAACATTAATGCGTGGAGTGCGGCCCAATGACACACCAGATGCAGGGAAGTGTATACAGTTGTTACAGGGTCTCTCATCAGCCTTGTATACAACAGGCAACCTGTATATACAATATGGTATCAATGCGTAAATACCTAATAATGGATCATTTTTAACTTGTAACCAAAATTGTTACTAAAAATGCAATAAATTATAAATGTATAAAAAACAAAACTAGAAGCTGATTGGTTTCTATGCAAAGCTGCCCCCGATTTTGCACTCTCTAGTTTTAGTAAATTAACCCCATAATGTTCACTGCATGTATTGCTAAAGAAACAATTCAGATACCGGACATACCATAGGACTCGGAGATGATCAGAGACTACCTGCATGCTACAGGAAATGGTTGGCTGGAGACTGGGGGCATGCTGCAAGAAATTGTGAAAGACTGGGGGCATGTTACAAGAGACTGCTAGAACTCCCTACCATTGCAGTTCCTTCAGAACAGTGGTCTTGAAACTGCGACCATTTGCTTGCCTAGATCTGGCCTTCGAGACACTATTCCTCCCACTGACCCCAACAATAGGGCACTCTTCCTCTCACTGACACCATTGATACCAGGACATATTCTACTCCCACTGGCCACACTTTGGCCCCCTAAAGTCTGAAGGACAGTAAATGTGGTCCTTTATTTAGAAGTTTGGAGACCCCTGCTTTAGAATAAGTGCTTTGTATAGTCCCCTTAACAAATACCTAACCTGACATTACATATTACATGTTACATTCCTTTCACCAACATACATTATAACAGGTCAGAGAAACAAAATATACAAAAAGAGAATAAGAATGGACAGGTCACAAAAGTAACAAAGTACAAAGAAATAAACCAAATAATTTAGCTAGTTTAATAAATATTTTATTTCACAGTCCCCAAGTAAGCACCTAGGCAAGAAAAACATACCACACAATACATACCAGAGGGCTACATGTGGTTCTAACCTTATCAAAAACCAAAAAGAAGTTTTGGACAAAGTTTGGCTCTAAATCTTATTGAACTCCAGAGCATTAAAAAGTGAAAAGTGAATAGACTCCTATAAGCTTCGGGGTTGGAGTAGACAACTACATTAGTCTTGGCAGTAGTCAGTTTTTTTTCATCTAGGGTTTTAAAATAGAATAGGGTTGGGCTTGATGTTCAAGTCGAATATAAGTTTGACTCAAACATCGGCCATTTATGTGTTCGTTGAACACATAAACGGTAAGTGCATTTGGCGGGCTATTCGCTTGACAGTGCATTGTGATTGGCCAAAGCATTGCACCTACCCACAGGTCAGGTGCAATGCTTTGACCAATCACAGTGCATGATGGTGTCACAAGGGGGTGGGTGGTCCCGCCCCCTTGTGACATCATCATAGTCTTTAAGAACTGTCATCCCTGCGCAGCTGTCAGATGATGGGAGCCAGTGTCGAGAGTGGAGAATTTTTTTCTTTTCTTTTTTCGGGTCGGTGGTGGTGGTGGGCATTGTGATTGACATTGGATCTACTTCAGGGGACTTTTTTTATTTATTATTTTAATAAAGGACTTGTTAAAGACTGTCTACTGTAATTTTTTACACTACGCTCTTTTTCTTGTGAATGAGTAGCGGTACCGTGTACCCCATACTTATTCACAAAGGTGGGGGGCAGGATCCGGGGGCCCCCTTGTTCTGGTATGGATTTTGGGGGGACCCCCATGCCATTTTTTTTTAATTTTTGAATGGGGGTTCCCCTCAAAATCCGAACGAGACCCGAAGGGCTTGGTATGGAAGTGAGGGGGATCCCTACGCCATTTAAAAAAAAATTGCCCAGCAATGCCAGCAGTTCTTTTTACATTCAGCTGTCAGCGAGGAACCCCGCTGACAGCTGAAACAGTAAAGAATGTTTTCACTCTAAAATACTGCATTACTTAATAATATAACTCATGTGGTATTTTAGTAGCTCTGTGGTATCTTACTGCATACTCAAATGCGGTAAGATACTGCTTAGTGAATTGTCCCTGTTCGAAGTTCGCGGTTGAACTTTCGTTAGGTTTGAATGTTCGACCGCGAACCAAACAGGGGAGTGTTTGGCCCATCACTAGAATAGAACTATTAAAATGAAAATCCTTCATGAACAATCTTGTCTATCAGTTGATGAAGCTTACATTGTACAACCTGTACTCATTTATGCAATGCTTGATTTAGTACTGAGCATAACGTTTAATTATCACACTACTAGGTGTGTCTTGCAGCAGCTTAAAGTATCCATACACTTGGAGAAATGTATTGTTAATATAACATCCTCCAGGTTAACTAGATAGGATTTTTGTTAGATAGAGGCTGAGAAGCGGCCTGTGATGAGTCAGCCTGGGAGTGAGGCAGGAGTTCCCCTCAGGAGATTCTACAGGTCAGCACTTCTGGAGCCCTCCCACCCTTCCAGAAACTGTCAGAACTTTCTTGAAGAGGGCGGAAGATGGGAAGAGGCCCTGATCTGTATGTTTGAGGGACCTTGGCCAATCCCCTGGCAGGAGGCTGGGCATGGTGACCGGGGCAACCCTTAAACATGATAGAGCCTGGGGAGCAGTGCGCATTGTCGGGTGGAAGATACATTGAGAGGAAGGCTGGAGTGAGAAGCCTGGGAGGGGAGCCTACCTACAGTCAGGTCACTGGAAAGGAGGATCTCCACTGTCCCACCATCTCCTTGGGAAGACAACCTGTGCAGCAGGGAAAGAGTCAGCCAAGCAAAAGGCGTTATGGCAGCCACCAACCCACCAAGCTAACAGGAAAGGACAGTGTGAGTACTCCTACACCCCCTGAGCCCGATAAGGGGAGAGGGAGGTCAGGTGTAATACCCAACTAGTTCTCACCTGGGACTGCTTAACCACTTGCCGACCGCGCATAGCCGAATGACGGCTTCACCGCGGCCGGCCAGTTCTGAGTGGACGTCATATGACGTCCTCCCAGAACGCGCTCTCCTGCGCGCCCCAGGGGGCGCGCACCCGGCGATCTCCGTGATCGCTGTGTCCTACGGACACAGCTGATCACGAGATGTGGTGAAAGGCCGATCCCACCGGCCTTTTACCACGTGATCAGCGGTGTCCAATGACACGCTGATCACAGGAAAATGCAAGTGCCGGTTCTCGGCTGCACTTTCCTCACGCTGTCAGATCGTGAGGAAAGTACTGCCGAGAACCGGCAGTTGTCAGAGCGGGGATCGGCACCGATCATCAGGGCACTGATGATCAGTGCCCTGATGATCGGTGCCCAGCAGTGACCCCCGCAAGTTCCGATCAGCTGTGCGCCCACTAGCCCCGCCCACCCATTCCCAGCGGTGCCCCCACCTGTGCCCAGCAGTGCCCCCACCTGTGCCCAGCAGTGCCCTTACCTGTGCCACTCTGCAGTGCCACCTACCTGTGCCCAGCAGTGCCACCTACATGTACCCAGCAGTGCCACCCACCTGTGCCCACCCACCTGTGCCCACCAGCGCCACCCACCTGTGCCCACCAGTGCCACCCACCTGTGCCCACCCACCAGTGCTGTCCACCAGTGCCATCCACCAGTGCCACCCACCAGTGCTGCCAGTCAGTGCCACCAGTCAGTGCCCAGGGGTTGTGCCAGTCAGTGCCGCCAGTCAGTGCCCAGAAGTGATGCCAGTCAGTGCCGTCTATCAGTACCCATCATCAGTGTCACCTATCAGTGCCGCCTATCAGTGCTGCATATCAGTGCCGCCTATCCGTGACCCCTAATTAGTGCTGTCTATCAGTGCCGCCTATCCGTGCCACCTCATTAGTACTGCCTATCAGTGCCCTTTAGTGCTGCCTATCAGTGCCCATCAGTGCCGCCTATCAGTGCCCATCAGTGCCGCCTCATCAACGCAAATCAGTGAAGGAGAAAAAATACCTGTTTGAAAAATTTTATAAAAGAAACAAATAAACTTTTTTTTTTTTTTCAAATTTTTTGCACTTTTTTTAATTTATAGCGCAAAAAGTAAAGCGCCCAGTGGCGATTAAATACCACCAAAAGAAAGCTCTATTTGTGAGAAAAAAATGATCAAAATTTCATATGGGTACAATGTTGCATGACCGCGCAATTGTCAATCAAAGTGCGGCAGCGCTGAAAGCTGAAAATTGGCCTGGTAAGGAAGGGGGTATAAGTGCCTGGTAGGCAAGTGGTTAATTGGCAACTCTTAGAACCTCTTACCCAGGGATGCCCTCAGTGCAGCTGGGTGAAGAGGAGGACTTATCCAGGGTCTGAGGAGGTACATCAAGGGGACTTCAGTGCTACTTAAAGAGGCAATGCTATTTTTTTCCTGATCCACATTTTTGTACAGCTTTTGTTACTAAGAAGTTCGTCCTCAGGTTTTACAGTTATTTGGGCATCCCATATATACCCCTAGACCCCATCCAAGTTGTTAACCCTTTAGTAAAAACAACTAAAAACCAGCTCAAGGACTGTTTACTGACTCTGAATGTACAAGTGTGGAAAATGCGTGTTGCCTGGCCACGCAGAGCATAGGGGGACCCAAACCAAATTCAGCAGCCCCTAAGGGGGTAGTGCTACACTAAGACCCACAAAAAGACAACAAATAGCACTCTTGTAGAATATTCAGTGACTGAAGACAAGACTCCCTGGTGAAGACCTGCACCCTGCCCCTCAACTCTTAAAATGGGAAAACATTTTAAACTAAACTTTCTGTGTAAGAAATTGTGTGCAGAAAGAGAGCAGGAAAGAGAGAACAGATGTCTAACAGACATACCACTTCAGCTGTGCAACCGTATCCTTCTACTATAAAAGATCAAAACACAGAGAGACCCTGAAGCAAAGCCCCCAGTGTTCCAGGAACAACCGTAAAAATAAAGGCTACCACATTACATGTCATCAAACAGCTAAAAGAAAGGTTGAAGGGATCAGCAGACATCTACACAGCAGAAAAAAGAGCAGTGGCCAGCTCACAAAACTAAACCTTTTTACAACAGAGGCATTTATGTACACCACATCCTTCCCTGAAGTGGAACACATCTTCTTTACCCTAGGGACATGACAGATCATTCTTTCCAACACCATCACATGGTGCCTAATTCTAAATTACAGG
The DNA here is from genome assembly GCF_062004578.1 of Staurois parvus. Classification (NCBI taxonomy): domain Eukaryota; kingdom Metazoa; phylum Chordata; class Amphibia; order Anura; family Ranidae; genus Staurois; species Staurois parvus. The sequence goes on along the minus strand of NW_028317867.1, from coordinate 5,073,624 downwards.
GCTTACTAATATTAATGTACTATGGTTAGTATTTTAGATATTAAATGTATACAGAATTACATGCACCATTGACATACAAAGGCAGTACAGAATGGATCCTGACAAATACATCACTCAAAATTATGTGCCTATGTACTGAGCAGATAACCCAATGTTACTTTTATCCCAAGGAAAAAGTAGAGATTCAATGCAATAGATCAATTTTTCCCATCAGAAATGATTATTGGAGGGTCTTATATGAGGTGCTGAACTGACAGTTGCTGTCTAAAGTGGTTCTTATGTATTTATTTATTACAGGTACTTATATAGCTCTTTCTGTCAAACAACAATTACCTAATCTGTAGATGTATGTTAGTATCTAATATACACGAAGGATACAAGAACCCATTAGTGAGCAATCTTCAGAAAATTGCCATGTGTATAAGCCCTGGCTCACACAGATACATTTTGGATGCATTTTGAACTGCAGGGATTCACATGACATGAGAAATAAAATGTATTCCTATGGAGGGCATTCACATATATGCAGTCCAGCCTCAGTGATTTTTGAAAAAGGGTCTTGTGTGCGAGTTTGGAGCTGTGTGATCCAAATTAGAGGTCCATAGAGCTGAATAGGAATTGTATAGGAAACAGTTTTATGTTCAGATGTAATGCAAATCTAATACATTTCTCAATGTACCGTGTTACTGACAAGCTTTGGAGAGTAAGAGAGAGTCAAAAATCGCAACTCAATTAAAAACGCATAAAAATGCATTGGTATTCCAACTGAATCGCAGGTGAATCGGACTGCAGCTGCTACCTGAATCACACTGGAAAACTAAACACATTTGCACCGCTTATCTGTGAACCTAGCCTTATGCAGGCCATAGACGGGTCAAAAATAGGCCATTTAAAAAAAAAAATACGAAAAATCGGTCGTTTAATCAGCCGATGTTACCATTAACAGTAAAAAAAATCGGCCGATTTTTGTCCCGTCTACGGCCGGCATTTTTACTTCTGTCCCTTGCAGAGAGCTCTGCTATTATAGTTTACATGAAAAAGTCTTGCAGTTGCAACAATGTATCCATTTGTATCCATTTCGGATACAGATGGTTTTATTCGGATACAGATAGATACATTGTTGCAACCACAAGACTTTTCATATAAAATATAATAGTGGACTGGAATTCTTATTCTTCTTCTTTTTCTTCTTCTTCTTTTTCTTCTTCTTGCAGGTCACGGCTCATGCGCAGATTTTTTATCAGTAAAGCAATCAGCCGATTTGCCCATCATTGGCAGGAAAATCGGGCAAACGTCAAAATCGGCCACAAATTTGCCAACTTTACCGATAAAAAAAATGTGCCAAAACCCCAAAACCGGCCAACCAATTAACCCACTACCGTGTGCGAAAATCGGCCGATTTTTTTTTTCAGCCGAAAAATCAGCCGATTTTCGACCCGTCTATGGCCTGCATAAGTTGTTTTCATGTCCAGTTGATATCTGATATTGAGCAATAAAGGAACAATAGGACAACTACAGTAGTCCTATGTTGAGTGTATGTTCTAGAACAGCCATTCCTATTTCCTTCTATGTAATCCAGAGTTTGGGAAAATGGAGATTTGTTTCTTAAATATACTTTATTTTGAATGCATAATTGCATATATGATACTGTCATAACTAACAATTGTCCTGAAGTGTGAGGGTAGTACTTGGTTTTAAAGATTTGTCCTTGAAATGTTCCTGTTTGAAGAAAAAAGTACAATCAAGATAAAAGTTATTACGTGTTCAGATGCATTCTGATCGTTACTTGATGTTCGATGAGAAATCTGTCCAAGCACAGTCAGGCTTATATTGTGCTCCCTACTGACAAACAAAAAACTTCCAGTAGTTGCCTTTCCCAAAAGAAGGCCCATTGTTAAGTCCAGGCATACAAAAGCAAATACGGGGGAAGGGCTACATGCAGGCAGAGGGTTTTTTTTCTTCTGTGTTTTCCATTGTAGTTTTTGTTTGTTTTGTAAATCTAAGAGTATATTGATTTTCTAGGGGTGAGAAAAGTAAAAAAAAAAAAGTTGACATAGGTAAAGTCTAAAACAAAAAAAAATTCTGAAAAAAGGCAAATAAGGTGAACACTGTCTCCCCATTGAGACAGTCTTCACCGACGTAGTCTATAAAATTAATTCCACCACATTTTTTATGCTTCATTGATATTCAAACACTTTATCAAGTAGAATGCATTTTAATTTAATTGAACTAAATGTATCCATGGGGAACTTCACAGGAATAGAATAAGATTGAAAACTTTAATACTGTACATTCTATAGATATTTTGGCACTGGGACTGGCTTAGGGTATGTGATGTAGGTTAGGTTGTCTGACATAAGTCTGGGAAATAACCATAATTATTGCACAGGCTTGAATGTTTTGGTGACTATATTCGTGTTTAAAGGCCATATCCATATGGCCATATCCATGGAGGGAAGCACATACCTCTACAAGCTAGACAATGGCATCCTGATATCGGGATTAAATCCTTGGACCCATTGTCAGACCCTATGCTGGTGCAGTGGGTCCTGGGTTCCTCCTGGTACACGACAATGCCCGGCCTCATGTGGCGAGAGTATGCAGGCAGTTCCTGGAGGATGAAGGAATGGATACCACTGAATGGCCCCCACACTCGCCTGACCTAAAACCAATAGAACACCTCTGGGATGTCATGTTTCAGTCCATTTGACGCTGCCAGGTTGCATCTCAGACTGTTCAGTGAAGCCCTGGTCCAGATCTGGGAGGAAATACCCCAGTACACCATCCAATATATCATTAGGAACATGCCGCGACATTGTCAGGCATGCATACAAGCACGTGGAGGCCATAGAAACTACTGAGTACCATTTTGACTTGCTGCAATGAAATTTCAGCAAAATGGACTAGCCTGCTGCATACTTTTTTCACTTTGGTTTTCGGAGTGTCTTTGAATTCATTCCTCTGTAGGTTGATAATTTTCATTTCCATCAAACAATGGGGCATCCTTATGTTCCTAATACATTACCCAGTCCATATGCGTATAGATATCCAGCATGATATTTTTCCCCATTGAGATCTGATGTGTTTTAAAAGTGTTCCTTTAATGCTTTGAGCAGTATATAAAACTATTGTCAATATGTCTACAGATTGGTAGCTTTGGCATTTGTGCTACTATTTTGTTTTCTTTCAAGCATATGTCACCCCTGATCTCGAAAATCACATATACATACTGATGACTATGAATGAAATGATGAGTAGCTGTCAATATTTTTTAAATCTGATGTTCTTAGTAAAATAATACTTGATAGTACTGCCAAGATAGTCCTTGTTCAGGCATTTACTTTTAGAGGATAATGGTCTATTCTTTCCTTCCAATTGTCCTCTTTTGTTGTCACCCTGTCACACTGGGTGGAGAAAAGTGTCTGTTTCAACAAACATTTCTCAGGCTTGGTTCACTGTTGCCACCTTCAGGAAACCCACCATGAGAAATGCCATGCAGCCAACACTGGAGCATACAGTATGTAGACATGTAGCTGCTGCATTGGGGCACATGGGAGATTAGGAGTGAAATGCAGTAATGGGTGAAAAAAAGGAGAAAGCAAGAATTTTATTTAAAAATGTTATTTATGATACACAGTGTTGATGTATGGTTTCCTGTACATTTGCTATAAATGTGCACAGTTTACAGTTAAAGTAGAACTAAAGGCAAAATGGTTTGTTTTCATTTTGGCTAGAGCAAAAGAGGGTTATAACCTCCATTAGATTTTTATGCCATCTGTGCCCACAGTGTGGAGACTTTCTTTCACTTCCTGTCCCATCGCAAAACAGGAATTGAGATGAAATCCATTCAAAGTGATGGAATGCCTGGTTCTGACCACTGTCTGCAGAACAAGTGTCCCCATTGGGAGACATACCCTCTTCACCTGTTCTGGTGACAACCCAAAATTTGACAGGTACCCGCTCCCACTTTCGCTTCAATCGCCTAAGGCGGAAGGAAGCAGAAGTTGTCCTCCCCACCTCCCTCCCTGTAGTCTTCTGGGACACGTGACAGGTCCCAGGAGACTACAGGGTCATTCCAAAAGTGCAGCGCTTCTTGCTCATGCGCAGTGGGCACCCAGCTGTGAAGCTGCAAGCTGTCACAGCCGGGTTCCCACAATAAAGATGCTGGCGCCTGGGGAGAGCAGACGGCCAGTGAAACCAGCGGTGGTGAGGACACCTCTGGACCGAGGGACAGGTAAGTGTCTGTATTTTAAAAGTCAGAGCTACAGTTTTTGTAGCTGCTGACTTTTATTTTTATTTTTTTCAGGTGGAACTCCGCTTTAAGTGTCGCATAATCTATATACATTTTATATGTATGGTTCTTTTTCAATTAAGTTACACGTTTTGCTCATACAGAGGGAATTTTCTGGCTAAAAGGGGCATCTTGACCAACTCTTACTTCAAACTTCTCAGCCATTTCAAACTGTCCTCCCGCTATAAATTGATAATGTCTATACTAGCCATTAAAACACTGTCATCGGACAGAGGGGTAGCAGTTGAGGCTTAACCCAGAAGTCTTGAAAGTCAGGCCTTACAAAGAAAAACTAGTTTAAGCATAGCTCCCAAATGTCCCTTATTTGCAGAGACTTTCCCTCTTTAGCCCCCCTGTCTCCCCCTACTTTCCTTGCAACTTGTCCCACCTTTTGACCTGAAATATGGATGTCTGTCTATAAAAAATAAATTATTTAAGTATCAAAAGTGTTATACAACACTAAATCTTTCATCTATAGTTTATAATCTATAATTTCATATATTATTGCACTTATTGCTTTAAAACGGTATAAGGGCTTTTTTCGCTACACATTCTGTGAAAGAGGACAAGATCTGTCAATTTTGGGAGACAGAACTCTCTTTGGACCTCACAGAAGAGTAATGAAAGCACATTTATACATGCATCCACAAGGGCTTGATAAATGTGACAATCCAAGGAAATGGATACAAGGTTCAGTCTCCCTGGTACAGAGTACCGTCAACTGTTAATAAATATTCTCCATCTGTGTCAAGTCTACGCTGGAGCTGTGGATCAGAACTAACACTGTTGCACATCTGGCGAACATGCCTATTCCTTCAAAAGTTCTGGTCTGAGGTACACATCTTGATCGAGTGAGTTTCAACCTTTGCCTTAGAATTCTCCCTAGCCCAATTCCTCCTACACCATACCACTCTACCTAAATGATAATTTTTCAAATCATTCGCCATGCAGATGTTAAATACAGCCAAATGTTACATTCCAGTCCTCTGGGGCACTGCTCAAGCTCCATCTCTTCAAGACTGCTTCCAGAGAAATTATAAAATTGCTGAAATGGAACTCATTGCCATCTCTCACGATACTCTCTAAATTTAGTACTTGCTGATCTTGTTGGACACACTACCAAACTACGCCAGAACACGTTCATATCATGGGCACCAACGCTTGCCAGCCCATGTAGGCTATGGAGCCAATTATTCTTACACTCACACGTCTGGCCTGATGGTTTCCTGACACTCGTGGGGGGGTTAGTCCCTTTCTTCTTTCCTGCTCCTTTTCCTTCCCCCTTCCCTCTCATATACAGTATATACAGTGTGTGTGTATATATATATATTCAGAGTAGAGCATCAAGTCAATTAAATTCCTGGGATATTGATCTGGCCAGTTAAGTAGCAGAGGGGGTTGTTTATCAGTTATAGCTGCTTTGGTGATGAAATTAACAACAGGTGCACTAGATGGGCAACAATGAGATGACTCCCAAAACAGAAATGGTTTCACAGGTGCACACCACTGAAATGTGTTTCCGTACTCATATTTTCTGACAGTTTTTCACTAGTTTTGCATTTGGCTAGGGTCAGTGACACTACTGGTAGCATGAGGCGATACCTGGACCCTTCAAAAGTTGCACAGGCAGTTCAACTCCTCCAGGATGGCACATCAATATGTGCAATTGCCAGAAGGTTTGCTGTGTCTCCCAGCACAGTCTCAGGAGCATGGAGGAGATTCCAGGAGACAGGCAGTTACTCTAGGAGAGCTGGACAGGGCTGTAGAAGGTCCTTAACCCATCAGCAGGGCAGGAATCTGCTCTTTTGTGCAAGGAAGAACAGAATGGTCACTGCCAGAGCCCTGCAAAATGACCTCCAGCAGGCCACTGGTGTGAATGTCTCTGACCAAACAATCAGAAACAGACTTCATGAGGGTGGCCTGAGGCCCCGACATCCTCTAGTGGGCCTTGTGCTCACTCTCTGGCACCATAGAGCTTGATTGGCAAGTCTGCCACTGGCACCCTGTGCTTTTCACAGATGTGAGCAGGTTCACCCTGAGCACATGTGACAGACTTGAAAGGATTTGGAGAAGCCGTGGAGAATGTTATGCTGCCTATAAAATCATTCAGCATGACTGTTTTGGTGTTGGGTCAGTGATGGTCTGGGGAGGCATATCCATGGACGGATGCACAGACCTCTACAAGCTAAACAATGGCACCCTGACTGCCATTAGATTTCGGGATGTAATCCTTGGACCCATTGTCAGACCCTAGGCTGGTGCACGACAATGCCCGGCCTCATGTGGCGAGAGTATGCAGGCAGTTCCTGAAGGATGAAGAAATTGATACCATTGAATGGCCCCCACGCTCGCCTGACCTAAATCCAATAGAACACCTCTGGGGTATGCATGCCCCGACCAGGGGCGGTCTGACAACTCATGGGGCCCCCGGCCAATAGGGGATCATGGAGCCCCTGTGTCCTTGCCCAAACTCAAAAAAGCCTATGAAAAAGGTACCAGGGGCATCTCATGGGGCCCCTACTGACCCCGGGCCCTCGGGCAGTGCCAGAGTTTCCAAATGGTAAGTCCGCCCCTGGCCCCGACATTGTTAGGCATGCATACAAGCATGTGGAGGCCATACAAACTACTGAGAACCATTTTGAGTTGCTGCAATGAAATGTCAGCAAACTGGACAGGCCTGCTGCACCATTTTTTCATTTGATTTTCGGGGTGTCTTTGAATTCAGTCCTCTGTAGGTTGATAAGTGTAATTTCCATCCTTACATTCCTAACACATTACCCAGTCCATATCAGTATAGAAATCCAGCATGATACATTTCCCCATTGAGATCTGTTATGTTTTCAAAGTGTTTCTTTAATTTTTTTTGTGGCAGTATATATATATATATACATATATATATATATAGTTGTGTTCAAAATAATAGCAGTGTGTTGAAAAAAGGGAATAAAGCTCAAAATCCTTCTAATAGCTTTTATTTCCATACACACAAATGCATTGGGAACACTACACATTCTATTCCAAATCAAAACATGAACATATATCAAATTTGTGTTGTTCCTCTAAATAAATTGAAGAAAAGTGATTAGTATTAGTATTTGTATTCTTCTTTACAAACTCAAACATTCAGTATATAAACTGAAACATGTTTGAAGATTTTGCTTTCCTTTGAATCACTTAATTAATATTTAGTTGTATAAGCACAGTGTACTGTGGCTTGAATTCAGTGTTTGGGGGTCGTCTGACACTAGACCCAAAAAGAACAATCTTACTTTCATCAGTCCACAAAATGTTGCGCCATTTCTCTTTAGGCCAGTCAATGTGCTCTTTGGCAAATTGTAACCTCTTCAGCACATGTCTTTTTTTCAAAAGTGTGACTTTGCGGGGGCTTCTGGCAGGAAGCTTGGCTTCACATAGGCGTCTTCTGATTGTAACAGTACTCACAGGTAACTTTAGACCTTCTTTGATCTTCCTGGAGCTGATTGTTGGCTGAGTCCTTGCCATTTTGGCTATTCTTTGCATTGCACTTGGTGATGTAAGGCTTGGATGCAGCTGCTCAGCCATTGAAATCCATTCCATGAAGCTCTCTACGCACTGTTGTGCTAATCTGAAGGCCACACAAAGTTTGGAGGTCTTTAGCTATTAACTCTGCAGACAATTGGCGACTTCTGCACACTGTGCGCTTCAGCATGCACTGACCCCGCTGTGTCATTTTATGTAACCTGCCACTTTGTGGCTGAGTTGCTGTGGTTCCCAATTGCTTCCACTTTGTTATAATACCACTAACAATTGACCTTGGAATATTTAGTAGCAAGGAAATTTCACAGATGGACTTATTGCACAGATGGCAACCACTCTTGAATTCACTGAGCTCCTTAAGAGTGACCCATTCTTTCACAAATGTTTGTAGAAGCAGTCTGCATTTGGAGGGGTGTCCCAATACTTTTGGCAATATAGTGTTTTATATATATATATATATATATATATATATATATATATATATATACAGTTGTGTTCAAAATAATAGCAGTCAGACATCACTAACCTGATCAATCACTGTTTTTGGTAGAAATGATATTTCTACATGGCAAATAATTTAGTAGCAGGTGTAGTAGAGTAATAGAAATCCAACAGACCCAACAGTCATGACATGCATGCTGCTGATTCTGTGTAATTGAATCACTAATTGAAAGGGGCATGTTCAAAATAATAGCAGTGTGGAGTTCTATTAGTGAGGTCATTTATTCTTTGAAAAACAGGTGGCAATTATTGCCCTTATTTAAGGAAGGAAGGCAGCAAATGTTGTACATGCTGGTTATAGTGCATTTCTCTCTGAAATTCTGAGGAAAATGGGTCATTCCAGACATTGTTCAGAAGAACAGCGTACCTTGATTAAAAAGTTGATTGGAGAAGGGAAAACATATAAAGAAGTGCAGAAAATGATAGGCTGCTCAGCTAAAATGATCGCAAATGCTTTAAAATGGTAACCAAAACCGGAAAGATGTGGAAGAAAGCGAAAAACTACCATTCGAATGGGTAGAAGAATAGCCAAAATGGCAAGGACTCAGCCAACAATCAGCTCCAGGAAGATCAAAGAAGGTCTAAAGTTACCTGTGAGTACTGTTACAATTAGAAGACGCCTATGTGAAGCCAAGCTATCTGCAAGAAGCCCCCGCAAAGTCCCACTGTTGAAAAAAAGACATGCGCTGAAGAGGTTACATTTTGCCAAAGAGCACATTGACTGGCCTAAAGAGAAATGGCGCAACATTTTGTGGACTGATGAAAGTAAGATTGTTCTTTTTGGGTCTAGTGGCCGGAGACAGTTTGTCAGACGACCCCCAAACACTGAATTCAAGTCACAGTACACTGTGCTTATACAACTTAATATTAATTAAGTGATTCAAAGGAAAGCAAAATCTTCAAACATTTTTCAGTTTATATAGTGAATGTTTGAGTTTGTAAAGAAGAATACAAACACTGTTATTTTTTTGAACAGTCTAACATTCACTTTTCTTCAATTTCTTTAGAGGAACAAAACAATTTGATATATTTTTCTTCATGTTTTGATTTGGAATAGAATGTGTAATGTTCTCAATGCATTTGTGTGAAGGATTTTGAGCTTTATTCACTTTTTTCAACACACTGCTATTATTTTGAACACAACTGTATATATATATATATATATATATATATATATATATATGTGTGTGTGTGTGTTTTACCTTTTCCCCTTTCTTTCTATGGTCAAACTATTTTTCCTAACCAAGGCTGCCAGCTGGACTGTCAGCCTTTTAGAAGTACCTATTTGCCAATGAGGTTACAGATTCTTGTTCTTCCCATTTGTGAATCACTCCTCCCTTGGTTTTTGGCTTATTTCCGCCCTTTCTCTCTTGTTTTAAGACTTCAGCTCACCACACAGTTTCTTTGGTTCTATGACAAGATTTTGACTTTCTCGATGGCCCTCAGAATCCTGGCCATAGGGATGCAGTCCTTCCCTGCCAAGGTCTTTAAAAACCAGTTGACTTCCCATGCTTTCATTATGATGAGTAATGATGTTTTTGCACATGGATGTTGCAGATGACTGTAGTTACTGCACCTGTATATACTCTTTGTCCTTTCAGACAATGTATCCGCATATTTTTTCAAATAAAACATTTGTGGAAATAAAACAGTATAAAGGAAAAGTAAGTGTAAAAAATGCGTCCTTGTGGGTTGTACCAATCATTTTTGGTTTATTAATTCTACATGGTCCACATAAGCGGGGCATCATGTGCCAACATACATTCTGTTAAAAAGGTGTCCCTCTTTCTCATCACTTCTCTCAGAAAGTTGTAGTGAATGGTTTAAGTGAAACACACATAAGAACGTTTTCATGGTCTTTTACGTTTAAATCTTTAAAAGGCAGTCAGGTTCACTTTGAAACAGTACCACTATGGTCTAATTGGATGTGTTGTTTAAAAAATGAGGAATAGGGGAAGATTTTCTTGCATTATTGTTTGATTTAGTAGCTTCAACACGCTGAGATAAGGAAAAGTAGCTGCATACAGGAACGGAGCACCATATCCCTGCATATGTGGATGGTAGAAGGAAGCACGGAAATATCATAAAAGTTTAGTTTCATAGGAAGAACTACAGCCATTTTACATTTTAAGGTGATCATTTCTTGCTTTACCTTTGAAATAATTAAAATCAAAGGTTTATTCATTTATTTAAAATGTGGTTCCTCAGCAAGGTAAGCTATCCTTGCTCTAATACAGATGAATGTTGATATACTGGGAATACAGCAAGATGGAATGATATCATAAGCAGAACTGCAATTTGCCAGGAATTTCTTGTAGGAAAACAACATGTAACCTCAGGAAACACCAAGAATCGCACGTATGGGTTTTCCCTGCTGAAACACAAACATTAATTTCATTTGAATTTGTTTTGGATGAAGTACACACAAAATGTTGCTTCACCCTAAAATCACAATCAGTGCACACAAGAGCCAGCAGCGGGACTGACCTATATACAGCACCCCATTATTAAGCAGATGTATACAAGGAAATAAATTAAGATTTATGAAAGGAAAGCACAGAAAAACTGACATGCAAGCATGACCCGGATGCCACAAAATTCCTTTTCAAACTGATAATGACCCAAATAATGCACGCCTAAAGGGTCAATCCACCTAACAATGATATTTTACCAATAGGTGGATCTTGATGAGCTGAGTTAACCCCTCCCTTTTTACAGGGAGATGACCCTGACATAATTCCCAACTCTGTTCCAGTCGATCAGGGAACATTGGGTGTTCCTGTCCAGGTGCCGACTGACAACTCATGGGGTCCCCCGGGCAATAGGGGATCATGGGGCCCCTGTGTCCTTACCCAAACTAAAAAAAGCCTATGAAAAAGGTGCCAGGGGCATCTCATGGGGCCCCCTACTGACCCCGGGCCGTTGGGCAGTGCCCGAGTTTCCAAATGGTCAGTCCGCCCCTGTTCCTGTCCATCTTTGACTGTTCCACCATCTCCAGTTCCTACTAAATTCAACATAATATAACACAAATACAAAAAGACAACAGGGCAAGTGGTACCCCCCATAATGAACAGTAGGTGTTATGACCCAGAAGTTCAAGCACAAAACTCTTATTCCCTGCAGACAGACAATTTTATTTCATAGCGTCTACAAAAAACAAAAATATCAGCGAGTGGACTGATCCTTTAAATGCATAGCCTAGCTTGACATCTTCAGCTCTGTCCTAACCTAGCGGAAAAAACATAGGAATGTGGCTCAAAACATCTAACATGGCTCCCCAAATTTGATCCGCTTGTGGTATTTGGTGTAGTCTGCCTGCACCTATAGTCATGACTCATGAGGATTATCATTTGATCTGACTAATATAGGCTCTGTGAGGCAATTGCAAGTCTATGGGTACCTTTATTCAGTTTATACCAGTACCGTTTAAAAGAGTTCACCCAATCTTGATAAATAGACTTTTTGAGATAGTTTTTTTGTTTTCTAACAGGATTACTCCATAGGTTTCCAGGGATGAATGATTTCGTAGAAGATTTAGTATGTCCATCCTCAAAATGATTTTGGTGTATCAGAACTTGCCATGGCAGTATCTCATGACCCATCAGGATGTTAGATTTGGTACATACTCAGCAACAGTGTAATTTCCAGGAACAAATCTTAAAAACTGTGACTGGACATCAGGGACAGTAAGGAATCTATGCATGCAAGGAAAAATATAATGTACTGTATGTAGCACCCTCCTAGTCAGGTACTAGGATTTTTATAGTTAAGTTAAGCATAGCTGTGTTTCTCTGCTTACCAAGAGACGCTGTCAGGTAAATTTAGTGTGGTATTCTGCTTAGCAGAGTGTTGAGATTATTTAGTCAGCTTTGCTCATGATGCTCTGGTACTGTTGAATTTGTCTGACTTCTTCCCACCTTCAGGAAGCCATGAGAGCCTTCCAGAACATTGGTAAGGGCTAGGCTAATGAACAGCATGAATATGGATATAGCTCTGGCCAATTGCAAGGGAGGGCAAGCCCATTGCATACTGGGAGTGGTATTTATATTCTGTGAGCAGATGGGTTCAGCATCTTTCCCTGGAGTAGATTACACCAAGCCAGGCTGGAGGTAGGCTGCCTCACCTGGAACGTGGTGCCATACGTGGGTCGAACTGAGGGCCTGAAGTTAGAGAGAGTGACCCTGGTTCTACAGTACGCTGACTGAGGGGAGCGGTCTGCCAAAGATCTGTCTGGTATCACTGGAAAGAGAGTTGCTTGGCAGAGCACGGACAATGAGAGATCTTGGGGACTCTGTGTTTTGCTACCCTTCTGGTGCTTGATAGTCAGCATGGGTCTGAGAAAAGGGGACACTGGCTAGTGTTCTGAAGAGCTTGTCCAACGGGGGCTACTGCAAAGGACTTTGCTCAGTTCTATTACCTTTGGACTGCTATAGTCCACCATAACAGACTGGTACCTGAGGAGCTCAGCTAGGCAACTACTACTACTGCTAAAGAGGTTTTGTTCACTCCTAAACTACTTGTTACTACACTTTAAAGATAAGTCTGCTATCTGCTTTCAGTCAAGACTTCAATACTACTCAACTAAGAGATAACTTTAGATGTCCTCAGCGTGAATAGTTCTGATTTTGGTGTATCCTACTACAATTTCCCATCCCTATCGCCAGTTTTACAATAAACTACAAAAACAAACATCCCCTAGACTGGTAATTGAAGACAACAAGCGGAAGGATGCGTGTATTTTGCTGAAGAAATACACTGTGCCTAGCTGCGGGGCGAAGTAAGGGGAAACCCTTTAAGTTTAAAGGAAATCTAATACACAAAACTAAGCAATATTGCAATGCTACATTAAAGTAACCAAGAGTTTCATAATAGGTCGAACAGAATTAGAAGTAGCAAGGTGCTCCTTGCCACCTCTGCTGTGAACACCAGCATTGATTGTTGTTTATAACATCCTCTGCCTGCATATCAGTCTGCCTTGGACTACATTTGAGTTCATTTAAAAGGCTTAAGCCTATTACAAGTGATGAGAAAATCAGACAAAAAAATACTGCTTTCGGAGCAATCGTCCAATAATCTGTTCGTTAGTACACAATTTTCGAGAGCCGATCATGACAGTTCATGCCTAATTATGCGAAGGGACAAGCACAAAAATTTTACTCGTACAATACCAGAATGAATGATTTTCATTTAATCAGTATAGCATTCATCCACAGCCAATCAAGTGATCAAGACCGTGCATGCTTGGAAACCAAAGAATACATCACAGTACAATACAATACATTACATCACTCTCGAAGTTGTATTCTGACGTAAAATTTAAATATTACTTGTGAACCACTTAATGTAATCAAATAAGGATCGCTGACATAAAACACATCCTCATATCATGTGTGCGTACCAAAAAATATTTTTCAATAAATGTCGCGCTCCTAATTATTATTACTTATTACCAATATAGTGATTGAACAAATATCAAAATATGTGATTTAGAGCAAATTTATGACAAACAAATATAAATGACAAATAAATAAATATTAAAATATAAAAAATAAAACATAATAAAAAAACAAACAAACGACATAAAGATAACTTCTTAATGATAGTCCCAAAATATAATGTGATCCAAAAACAATTAAGAAAGTGAATAAAAAATATGAAAAAGTCTCTATTATTATAAGAGTGATAAATCCCAATAAAAGTGATCAAAAATAAGTGATTGCAATTCCCAGTGACTCCTTATTGTGATTAGGTTATGCGCTCACCTCCTTTTCAGCCTGTTAATAGGCTTACTTCGCTTTTTGTTCACCTATGGAACTTTAGATATTCTGTTGCACCATGTGAAGAGTGGTGGGTATCACTTAATTGCTTCTCAAAGCTCTTATCCTCCTTGCCACTATCCCCGCAGGAATCTTTCACTCCTTCTCCTGCTCCTTATCTCCTCCTTAGATGTTCCTCAGTAGAAAAAAATACAGACCTAGTGCCTTATCCTTTTAAAGATTAAAGTGCTTTATTGTGTGCCCAAATGCACTCACATTAAGTATGATAAAAAACCGCTTTGTTTAAAAACAACTGCAGATTATTGTGTGCGCCGCACACATAGTATACTTGCCGTCCACAGGTGTGTAGTGACGTCGTAGTCCCTCCTCTATCCTCTACGCGTTACGTCACAGGTCACGCAGCTTCATCAGGGGGTTGTGATTACATGATGAGAATATCATTTGTCTGATATTCTCATCATGTGTACGAGGTTGAAGTTCACCTTTATTTAAAAAATGATAATAAATGCACACATTTTTGCAGGAGCTTGGAGAGCATTGCAGCTATGATCAGTTGATCACAGCCTCAATGTGGGCTCCTACACACGTCTTCTGCCTTTCAGCCTGTTCCTCTTATATGGGCTTTCTGTTTGAAAGCCAGAGGATATGTCAATGGACTACAAGAAAGTTCATCGGTGCCCCGGCAGCCCATTGAAACTACAAGCCTATCTGCTGCTGTGGCAGATGGTACTTGTAGTGATGTGACTATGTGGGTAGAGCTCCGCGCAGCCGTGCTGTTTATAAAAGGTGACAGTGGGTGCAGGGGGAGGAACCCCTGCCCGCTGTCACAGTGAGGGGAGATCAGGGAAAGATAGAACTAAATATGGGTGTAACATGTAACCAGGGGCGGACTGACAACTCATGGGGCCCCCGGGCAATAAGGGATCATGGGGCCCCTGTGTCCTTGCCCAAACTCAAAAAGTCTATGAAAAAGGTACCAAGGGCATCTCATGGGGCCCCCTACTGACCCCGGGCCCTCGGCAGTGCCCGAGTTTCCAAATGGTCAGTCCGCCCCTGCATGTAACAAAATCCAAGGGTGAATTTATCCTTTAACATGCCATTTTACCAAGCCTTGATCAAGAGGGATTGTATGGCCCTCAAAACATGATGGCTGTCTTTTGCTGTGCTTGGTGTAACCAGTTGAACAATAAAGGTTTTGGACTTATTATTCATTTGGCACTCTCTTTGACCTTGCAAACAGATGTCTCAATTTGGGTGAATGCCCTCTCCTGCAGGGTCCCCATATTTGTGGTGAGCTGCTGAATGTAGGCCAGTTGGGTTCATGAAATGACTTTGTCCACATTTTGATAATCTGTGAAAATCCCTGTCCAGCGCCCCTCTACAACTCTAAGCATTTCATATAGTCACACTACTTTGGAATGGTTACAACAGATTTTTATTAGATTTTGATTGTTAGATTTTAGACATCTGGCAAACAAAGTTGTGGCGTTACAGTTATATGAACAACCACAAAAGAACAGAGCTTACCGCTGGTGGGCAACTAGCACAATGAATCGTAATACTTCTGCCCTTGTTTAATAGAATTATGTATTTTTTTTCTGTAAATATCCAATCAAATCTGAAATTAGTTTTTCAATGGGATTATTAGACAAAATATCCCATTAAGCTCACAGTACCTTATATATACCTATTTTTGGTATGTTTTTGGAACATTTTTACATACAAATGAAATCTCTCTTTAGCTTATCTTTAATGGCCCTTTTTGGTAACACGATTGAAATTTTCACACCAAGCCTTACAAAAATGTAATTTCTCCTTACTGTGAGAAAAACCGTTCTATAACATATTTAAACACTGGCTCTGTTTCTAGGAAAACAATTGTATATTTATAATGTAAATCTGTAATGCATGGCTTAGCGGATCAGAATGCTGCAATTATACAAGTTAGTGCAAGGAATGGGACGGCTCGCTTTGACCAGATGAAATATGAGCTGTAAACCAGATTTCTCTCACAGTCTGGACCAGCTTGCACTCATTAGACCATTACATTGTATGAGAACATACAATAATCCCTAGAGAGACAGTTCTTTGCTATGGCATCTTTAGAAGTTCAATTATGACCACATCATTCCACCGTCTAAAGTAAAAAAAGAGGCAAATTGCTTGATGTGGTGAAAGGAAGATTTTCAAATATTGTGCTTAGCCATGAAATTTGCTCTTCAAGGCAGTCTTCTTACTTTTCTCCTCGACTGAGTCTCAAAGCTTTCAGTGAGGTTTACAGTTTATCGTGTATTCGGCTTTTCCTGTTGTGTTTGTCATTGGTTATGTAGAGGCATGGGGCATTAAGATTATTTTCACTTTATTCATTTTCAAAATAGCACTTCTGGTTTCCCAGAATTCCTTGAATCCTCAGACAATGACAGTCTCAGCGTCTGTTGCCGAAGGGTAAAATAAGAATGCCTTCCAGGAAGAAGATTATGCCTTTTCTTAGAGATTTTTTTGATACCCTTGTAAAAAAAAAATATCACCTTGATGAATTAGCAGTATGTTTTAAAATATTTTATTTTTGCTGTTTTTATATTATTATTTACATATATTGTATATTTAAATTTTTTTTTCAAATAGTAGACTTAGGGCTTGTTCACGACATTGTGTAGAGACGTCAGTTTTTCTGCACATGTTCT
The DNA here is from genome assembly GCF_062004578.1 of Staurois parvus. NCBI lineage: Eukaryota > Metazoa > Chordata > Amphibia > Anura > Ranidae > Staurois > Staurois parvus. Next base: position 5,056,855 of record NW_028317867.1, on the reverse strand, counting down.
GCAAGGGCGCAAAAAAAAAAAAAAGGTTCTCTATGTGCCCTGTTTACACCACAACACTGGTATCATGCAGATTATTTCTGAGCAGAAATCTGCAACATGTATACAGTTTTCTTCCTGGAAAAAACTGACATGTCAACACTGTGGTGTGAACAGGGAACATAACTGACGCGCATCAAAGCAGATGTCAACATGCCTAAAAACTTACTGAAATACACATGAAAACTGATGTAAATAAACTGATGTAAAACTAATGTAAACTCATGTCTCTCAAGTAAAATCTGCATGGTTTTCCCTCAGTTTACATGCAGTTATAGTGTGAACGAGCCCTTGGGGCCCTTTCATACTGATCAGTTTTTCAGCTAAAAAAAAGCAGAAGAAAAATGCATTCCTTTAAATCTAATGGAACTCTGCAGTTTGCGTTTCCGTTGCAAAAACAAGGTAAAAATGCATAATCTTCCAGTCTTTAACTGAAAAACTATTCAAGAACTGATCAGTGTGAAAGGGACCAAACGCTCACTGAAAATGCAGCAAGCGGGACTTTTAAAAACCAACACACCATTGACTGGTGTGAAGAGTTCCATAGGATTTCAAAGGATTGATTATGCGTTTCTACCATGTTTTTGCAAGGAAGCAATGTGAAAGCAGCCTGAAATGCACCTGACCAGTGTGAAGAGTTCCTTAGGGTTTAAGGGATGAATTTTTTTCCACTTTTTTTACTGAAAAACTAATCACAAATTGATCAGTGTGAAAAGGCCCTTACTGCTTCAACATCCAGCGCTGCTGGCTTTGCCCAACATCACCAAGCCTACCTACTGCGAACTCAGGCTGTCATGGACATACCCTCTTGGACAGCTCTTCATGAAATCTGGGATCAAAGTACTCCTAGAATGAGCGACAGTCAGCACCCATCGGTTTTGTAATAAGAAGTATTCACCACCACCACAAAGGAGGAAGAGGAAGGATCCATGAGCTCTCCACACCAGCCTTTAAACTGTAGGAAAAAAGGAGCGTATATGGCGGAGAATTTATCTAAACTGAAGCAGCCAGAATCTGGAGATGTAGTATATGTCAATCAGTCAGCTCCTATCATCAGCTTGTGGTGAATTCCTTTCATGGTGTTTTTAAAAAAAGATTGAACTGTGGGTATAGGTGTTCAGTCAGTGTTAAAGTATAAGTTTGCAGTTTGTAAATAAATACATAAACATTATGGCAGCCGTATTTACTCAATGCATATGCCTGCGCTGCCTTCTGCTTCGTGTTACAGTATGGTTGTATTTTCTTGCTCCTTCTGATGATGCAAGTCTAGGAGTTTATTGAAAACAATGAACTCCTTGTGCAGCTGAAATCATGTCTCAGCAAATCGCTATATTTAAAACAATAACAAAAATATAGAAGAGATCTGGTAAATGATCTAGGTGTCCTTTTATGAAACTGAGATCAGTGGCGATCCTGAGGATTGTTGCTGATCTCAGATCATTAGTGGATTAGGAAACAATGATGATCAGCGAAGAACATGTTCTCCGCTGATCATCTCAGCACACAGAGAATCTGTCAGAAACGGCCAGTGTATGCAGAATCGATGTCAGCCCTTCACTGGCGATCGGTGTGAAAATTCACCCTTCAGATTCTGCAGTCCAGAGGTGGAGAATCGGGGGAACCGCAAACGAAGCAGTGGTAATTTACTACTGCTTAGTATACTGTGTGTTTGACTGATATCTTAATGTAATCTCGGGAAATTACGGTAACAGCAGCCCTTTTCTAGCGTTCAAAGCATTTGTAGATCACGTCTGTCCTCATTAGGAGAAGCGATCTACACCGCTTCATGAACAGGCATTCAGAGGAGAACTGTCTCCTATGGGAATGCCAGAGAACTGAGCAGCGGTCAGTTACCGCTGCATGATAAAAGGACACCTTAGTCATATCACAAGCTATTTTCTTCACACTTTCATGCCTAGAGATAGCATTCTAGCATTATTTTGACTGTTATGTTAATTTAATGCTCACCATACCATTTATAGTGGCTAAGTGGGCAGCACAGTGGCTAAGTGGTTAGCACTTCTGCCTAGAGTCACCAGTTCAAATCCCAACCACAACACAACCTGCTAGGAATTTCCATGTTCTCCCCGTGCCTGCGTGGACTTACTCCAGTTTATTCCCACACTCCAAAGACATACTAGTAGATTAAATGGCCCTAGTATATGTATGAATGTGAGTTAGGGACTTTAGAGGCCCTTAAGGGAAGGGAACGATGTGAATGTTTGATATAAATAAGTAAAGTGCTGCATAAATTGTTGGCACTATATACAGTAAGTACGTTTAGTAAATAAATGTATATTATTTCCTTCCTGAAATCCAAGGTGTGCATAATAAGGAATGGTACTATGATTGATAAGTGACAGCAAATTGTTGGAAGCAGGATATATTTAAGCTGACTGAGAAAAACTTGTACTATGTTGTATTACCATGGGGAGGTGATGGAGAACAGCTTTTTTTTGCCAATGACTACCATCTCCCGTGGTGCTGATAGGAGCACTATGGCACATCATGTGAACTCCTTTAACAAAGGATTGTTTTTCAAATGGACTTATTGTTGATAGACTACAGACAATGTTCTGCCTCATGAACTGCTGAGTGCAGGGAGGGCTGTGCTGCCACTCTGAATCATTACTACACACCTCTAGAAGTTGAAACCTCTCCAAGACTATCTAGTTACAACTGAAGCTTGACGTGAGCCATTTAGGAAAGGATTCACAAGGGGCACTGATAAAATCTAAAACACTGCTCTTCTATTATTTTTCAGTGCCCTAAATATTAGGTTGCATTTATTTAAAGTGTAATCTTACAGCCACACTTCTAGGGTTTGTGTTAAAAAATACAAGATAAATGCTATTTTTTACATTTGCTGACAGTACTGGCATGTATGCAATTGTTCTAAATGGTTTATTAAAGAAAATAAAAAGGTCAGGGCCTGTAATCGAGCCAGAAAATACTGCATTCTTAACAAACATTTGCACATTGTAAGTACGGTGGTGGGATGGTGACAAGAAAGTGATGGAAGGAAAGGACACCTCTAGGATGTTATCATGCATGAAATACTCTCCAGAAAGTAATAGATGGTGACAGATATTGTTTCTTAGGTGTTTGGCTTGAAAGGCATGCTACACATAGCTACCTGTGCCTTATGTTTTTCACCTGCATAATATGTGCATTAAACTTGTAATGTTATTTTTTTCCCTGTGCTCACAGCCTATAGTAAAGTAAATCTTCACATATCTGTATCAGTAGTTTTAGTTAGTGTTATTATTCATATACAGGATTTATGTAGCGCCAACAGTTTGCACAGTGTTTTACAATATAAAGGGAGACAGTACAATTACAACACAGTTCAATACAGAATGTATATATGGGCCCTGAAACAGAAGGCATGCAGCATGGTAATGCACTGGTTAATGCATAGCCTCAGTCTGCAGTGTGAGAACTGACACTTCCTGTGATTAAAAACAACATATCCCTCAATGCCTGGGACTCTCAGTCCAGCACTTGTGCAAGTGAGAGCTGCACAGTAATTCGATGTGACAAACACAAGCAGGCCTTCCTAGGCACATAGAGAGCTCACTTGCAGTTTGAAGTTGTTATGTTTCATGATATTAGCACTCCCACATATGTGATACAACACAGAGGAGGTGAGGAGGCAAGCTTTGGATGCTGTGTGACCCAGAACAGGAAGTTTCTCTGTCCTTTTGGTGCATAGGGACCTGTAGCAGTTGCAATTTGCTTTCTCCACTGCAGGTGGCACTCAAATCGAGTGACACCTCAGCCTGGAGAGGAAGTCCAAGAGAAACAACGTATCTCTTTGGTTTCCTGGGTCAATGGAGCAGCGGTTGCCTATGCTGCATCCATGTGACCCTCTGAGGCCCTCTTGGGTCAGCAGGGTTTATTTAATTTCCTGCCCTTGGGTTTTGGCGTGCTTCTCAAATGAGACCCACTTGTTAGGGAAAGTAACTAGTGGTAGAGAAAGGTTCCTGATGAAGAGGAAAAGATTAGGGACTCGCTATCCTGAAAAGAAGCTTCTCTCTTGGGACCGGATCAGCCAGGCTGTACTTCACCCTCTGAAACAGAAACTGTTGGTAACTCTCCTCCTCTACATCTGACTACATTGAACTGTGAATTATTTCCCTAGCAGTGCTCTCCCACCTAAGTATTTGTAACGTGGGCACAGGGGCGGACTGACCATTTGGAAACTCGGGCACTGCCCGAGGGCCTGGGGTCAGTAGGGGGCCCCATGAGATGCCCCTGGTACCTTCTTCATAGGCTTTTTTGAGTTTGGGCAAGGACACAGGGGCCCCATGATCCCCTATTGCCCGGGGCCCCATGAGTTGTCAGTCCGCCCCTGCGTGGGCATTCTGTTTAATACACATTTCAGCGTTTACTGCAACCAGACTCTATATTTACTGCCCGCATCATGCTGCACCTCCCCACACTTGGCAGCAGTCGGCAGGATATGTTCCTGGCAGCGGGTGCAGAAGGAGGAGTTGGCTCCATAATGGCTCCACTTGGGTCGGCCTTGGCCCTGATACTTAAGATTAATGGCTTTAACATCCCCTTGCCAGATTGGGAGGAGAGGCTGGAGTGTACCGAGCACCTTTGTCAGGTCAGGTCAGGTCCAGACTAGTAGTAGAGCTGGCTTTTAACACTTTAGAGAAGGATGTAGCTGCCAGAGGAGGAGTGGGCCACCGTCGAACAGATTGTGTCACATCTGGAGGGCCTCTTTGGGAAGAAGATACCACTGTCGGAGCTAAGGTTGATGTTCTTCACCAGGAGACAACAGGAGGATAAGAATATCAACCATTACACAGTGGCTATGCAGCACCTCTGGAGACGCTTAGAGAAGCAGGATGTGCTCAGCAGCACTGACATAACTAACTAATTACACACTGAGGAATCAGTTCATCTCAGGCCTGAAGCATGACCCAGCCCAGACAGCATTACATGAGAAGGTTAAAGCACAGCCTGAAAAAACCTTCCATGAGGTGGTATTGGATGTGGTTGCCCAAAGAAGAGGCAGATGTAACTTTAGCAATGACCAAAAGGTATGAACCAGTACACCACTAGGAGGAGGCCATGGTACACTCACCTCTTTCAGCCCTGCAATCTGTATTGAAAGAACTGGCTCAAGTTGTAGCCACTTTAGAGCAATACAGAGCCTCCTCCAAAAAGGAATCTCCCCAATTCCAGTGGGGTGAGAACCCTCTGGGCAGGGACTCCGAGGAAGACTGTAAATGCTTGCAGTGCTGCTGGTATGGACACATTTCCAGGAACTGTGGGCAGTCCTGATCCAAAAATTTCTCCAAGCTGATGTTAAACTAGTGTCTCCCAGGGCAGAGGCAAAACCCCTGGGACTAGCTCATCAAAGTCCAAGTAGGCCGGAAGCCATGGTCACCCGGTGGTGTCATCCATGGACAGGAAGTACCATGCTATATTGACACAGGGTCAGAGGTCACTGTTATGGAATATAACTTCTATGTACAAAGATTAGGTGCACAAGAACAGCTAGACCCTTGCTGGCTCTCCCTCGGAGCAGACAACAATCTACCGATACAGGTGGAAGACATCATTTGGATGAAGATCCAAACTGAAGACGAGATGATGGAACAGGTGGGAGTGGTGATGACCTGCAGCCCAGTAAACTGGGCAGTGCCTGTTGTAATGGGAATTCATTTATTGAAAGACCTGGACCTACCTCACCTGCTAGCCAAGTATAAACGCTCAGGTAGATGAGCACATAGCTAGGACTTGCGCGCAGTGTGGTTCAGAGTGCTCCAGACCTTTGAGGCCCAACGGAAGGCAGCAAAAAAAAATCAGAAGACATAGGGGTGGTACAACCCCTAAAGAGAAGTTATTGCTAGCACCCCTACAAGAGTTAGTGTGGTCCCTCTCCAGCTCATCGGAAACTACAGGGAGCCACTGTCTTAGTTAAACCCCACAAGGAAGAAACTAGTCCTAGTGCAGCTCATCAAGTTAGGCGATTTGTCCATTGCAGTAGTCAGGCACGCCATCCTTGCTGACTTATACGCAGTCCCCCACCACTGCATTTTTGAGGCTCAACTGGGGTTGGAGGTTGTGTGTGCTCACCTACAGGCAGCTATGGCATCCTGTGACGAAGCCAACACAAGTCACTGCTAGAACAACTGGACATCCCGTTCAAAGATCTTCCCCTGCCCCAACAGAGATGACTCCACCAACTACTGGAGAAACATGTCCCAGTGTTCGCCACTAGTCCAGAAGATTACAGGTTCACCCAGGCCATTGACCACCCAATTCACACTAGAGACACACCACCCATTCAAGAGCGGTATGGCCACATTCCCCCACCTCTATGTCAAGAGGTCAAGAACTTGCTCAATACCATGTTGCAGAGGAAAGTGATTCAGGAGATTCGCAGTCCTTCGGCAGCCCCCGTTGTCATAGTGCGTAAGAAAGATGGTGGGTTGTGGTTCTGTGTGGACAATCGTAAACCAGTGCTTGCACCCATAGGGATGCCTATTCTCTGCCTCAAGGAGTCCCTTATGGCATTGCGATAAGCAAAGTTCTTCTCCACCCTAGATCTAGCCAGTGGCTATTGGAAGATCCTAGTATGAGACCAGGAATGAGAGAAAACAGCCATCATCACACCCTTGGGTCTGTTTGAATCCAACCAAATGCAGTTTGGCCTCAGAGATGCCCCCAGTACCTTCCAATGGAAAGATGTCTGGGAGATTTCAACTTTGAGACTGTACAGATCTATCTTGATGATATCATCTTTAGGACATTTAACAATCATGTCAAAAATCTAGACCGGGTGCTAGTCAAGAATACAAAACACACCAGGGGTAGTAAGCTGGAGCCTAAGTGAGAACGCACCCCATACCGGGTGGTGAGGCAACCATTCCTGGCTACCTCTGTCTGTGACCTGGTCTCTGAGGGGCCCAACCCTGTCAAGAAGCAGTTGCATTGCAATATGTTGAGGCCTTGTGTACTGAGTGGAAAGTGTTCCAAGGAGTCTATTGAGGACCTGAAAGCTTTCCACTCTACCTACCTCCCACTGGGTCAAGGAGGCACCCCTGGACTGGTTCTTGCCACCTTCTGAGCTTGAACCTCCAGTCCCCAGTTACCCTGAACTTGAAAGGCTCTGGAGCTGAAAATCTAGCCAAACTGGCCACCCGACTAGTGCCACAGACTGTACTGACCTTGGGAAAAATCCCATGTGGGGCTCAGGTGAAGAGCAACCAGAAGACATCAATGACCCCTTACCACCTGTTGCCCCAAAGTCACTGCCTGAAGATGAACCTTTATCAAGTGACTCTGATGACAGCCCAGCTATCCATGGCTCCATGCAGCCTAATTGTGGGCAACTACCTGCAAGATTCTCTGATTATGTTGTTTAACTGTGTTTACTAGTTCTTCCTTTACTGATTGCCTGCTGTTAACATATTGTGTTGTGTTGTTTCATTTTTCCATTCCAAATGTCAAAAAATATTTTTTTCATCTGGTTCAGCCTAAAGGGAGGCATGTAAACTAGGCACTTTTGTTAGTATTCCAAAAGTACTATTTACTTTGTGGTCCTAGCATGTTCCCCAATTCTCCCTTTCTTTGGCGCTAGTTAGTACACTCCTAGCTTAGCACTTAGCACAACACGTTTCGTGAGCATGCACCTTCTCAAGACTTGAGAAGGCGCATGCGCAGAAAAAAACACGTTGTCTAGGTTACTGGCATCGGCTTGCGTTCCAAGGCAGGATCCTCCCTGATGGGCACTGGCACGTGGCACTGATGAGCACTGACCGCCGCGCTGCTCGCTCCCTGAGCCACGCATGCGCGGTGAGAATGGAAGGACGTCATTATCAGAACGAGAGAACCACCTTGCGCCCATCATTGTACTATATGGCGGGCAGAAGGTGGTTAATAATGTTTTAGTGAATACAGAACGGCATCAATTTTGTATTTTTTATTCCTGCCTGACAATCAGCTTTAGGTATTTGGGGGCAGCTGATTCTATTTAAATACTGCATGCTTTTGACCAGCCAGAAGTGTGTTTACTAGTTCTTCCTTTACTGATTGCCTGCTGTTAACATATTGTGTTGTGTTGTTTCAAGGACAGCATCTGTTAATGAGGGGGAGAGTAGACAGGTACAGTTTGTTGTCTTCACTGCAGGTGGTGCTCAAATCGAGTGGCACCTCAGCCTGAAGAGGAAGTCCAAGAGAAACAATATTTCTCTATGGTTTTCTGGGTCAATGGATTAGTGTTCCGGTTAGCTACGCTGCGCCCATGTGACCCTTGGAGGCCATCTTGGGTCAGCAGGGTCTGTTTAAGTCCCTGCCCCTAGGTTTTGGCACGCTTCTGGCATGTGGCTAGTGTAGGGAGAGAGACATTGTTAGGGAAAGTAACTAGCAGTAACTACAGTAACTCAGTAACTAGCAATTGGGAAAGGTTCCTGACGAGGAGGGAAAAATTAGGGGCCCGCTATCCGGGAAAGGAGCTTCCTTCTTGGGACCAGACCAATCAGGCCATGCTTCACCCTCTAAAGCAGATGCTGTTGGCATCTCTCCTCCTCTACATCTGACTACGTTGAACTGTGAATTTTTTCTCTAGCATTTCTCTCTCACCTGGGTTTTTGTAACTTTGGCATTTTGCTTAATACAAGTTCCAAGTTTTACTACAAACAGACTGTGTATTTACTGCCCGCATCATTCTGCACCAGCTAGCTGAAACAAAGAATGGACTTAAGGGAATTGATCAGCCATGACACTACTACTGCAGCCAAGACAAAGAGCCCATCATTACAAGGAAATATACAGTAACTACACTGATGCCTAGTTAAAACAACAAAACATTTAAAAGGAAATTCCAGCCTCACCAGTTTATGTCCATTTAACTTCTGTGTCTAACGTTTGTCATAGAAATGCATCCCCACTGGAAATTACCACTCTCTGCGGTATTCCTGCAAATATTTGAGTAGCATGACAGCTAGCACAATTTCAGTCTGCATTACAGGGTCACTGGAGTGTACTTTCTGAATCCTGTGTTATATAACTATACTCTCTGGTTGTGTTTGCTGTATAGCCAACCACATTCAGAATTTCAAAGTGGGTTTGATGCTTGTTTTCTACAGAGGTTTTCTGTATATGATAAACATAAAGGAGTCTAAAGTACGCATTCTTGGAAAGATCCTTTGCGCCCAGCTGGCAGCACAATATCTAAACTTTTCTGTGTGCATCACCTGGTTATCACCTTTTCTAGTAAATGTGCCAACCTTATCTTTTTCACTGAGAAGAAAAGAGGGAAGACTGACGTTTATCCATCCCGCATCTCCCCTTGTCCATCACAGAAGCCTTTATTCTGTAAAAACAATACAAAACATTTTGTGAATAGACAATGTGGAGAATGAGTGACTCACTATCATAGCCATACTACAGCCAGACTGTTTGTTTCAACATTAGAAGTTTGTCCCCTACAATAGTGTCCGTGAAAAGAAAGTAAGCATTTTACCTAATGCAGTAGTATCTCCACATAGGATTTATTTTTCCATTCCAAATGTCAAAAAATATTTTTTTCATCTGGTTCAGCCTAAAGGGAGGCATGTAAACTAGGCACTTTTGTTAGTATTCCAAAAGTACTATTTACTTTGTGGTCCTAGCATGTTCCCCAATTCTCCCTTTCTTTGGTGCTAGTTAGTACACTCCCAGCTTAGCACTTAGCACAACACGTTTCGTGAGCATGCGCCTTCTCAAGACTTGAGAAGGCGCATGAGCACAAAACACGTTGTCTAGGTTACTGGCATCGGCTTGCATTCCAAGGCAGCATCCTCCCTTCCGCTTCCTCCATGATTGCGGTGATGCCAGTTCCGGGACTCCGCGATCTCCGGGCTTTCAACCAGTGCACAGGAGCACTCTCTCTGCTCTCCCCTGCAATACCCAAGGAGCAATTGGTCCTTTCACCTTGCCCAGGCCACCATATACTTTGGTCTATTACACTCTAATAAAGTTACACCTCCTCGATGTGAGGTTCACACTTGCTCACTCTCACAGAGCTGTTTCTTTTGGTTACATGGATTCATGTTACAAGTGGTTATTACAGCAGCAGTGATGGGGAATATGACTTGTACATCTTTTGACTGTATACCGGATGGTTCTTTCTGCGCTTGAATGTCTTACGTATTATAGAAAATGCTCTGTTCATGCGTCTGGAAACTTTCCAAAGATATCTGGTAAGGACAACAAGGCGTTCCAGAGACTGAGTGACCTTCTCTTTGAGCTTCAGCTAGCCAAGGCAGACCCAAAACTACCTGGACTCAGTTACCTGGACACTGCCAGAGGGGTAAACCCAATTGTCTTCAAGCTCCCGTATGGTTTGCAAGAAAAATGGTCTGCACTAGGGTCATCATACAAAAAACAGAATAATGGTTCCTTTCCTCCATTCTCTTTCTTCTGTGAATTCATCAGGAACATTGCAGAAACCAAGAATGACCCAAGTTTTTCCTACGGTGAGTACAGTCTCTTTTCATCCTTTCTTAAGAGTACCAGTCTTCAGGCCAACTATAAGGACCATAGAGGCCCAGTATCTGTGAAAAAGACTGACATCCTCCTCACTTCCACCACAATTGTGGCTGCAAATAAACAGAGTAGAAAGATTGAAAACCCTAACCGAGAGTGTCCCATTCACAAGAAGTCGCACCCCCTCAAAAAATGCATCGACTTTAGGAAAAGACCTCTTGAAGAGCGTAAGGAGCTTTTAAAGACATTTGGGGTATGTTTCAAGTGTTGTGCTTCTACCGAACATTTTGCTAAGGACTGTAATATGTCCATCAAGTGCATAGAGCGTGACTCAGACAAACATGTGCAAGCTCTCCATCCACTTGAGCTCAGATCTGCACAACCTGTTAACTCTCCTCCCAGGTCAACTCAAGGCGGGGAGAATAAAAATCAAGTGCCTGATTCCACCATAATTTCGTCATCCTGCACTTAAGTTTGTGGGGAAGACCGCTGTGATAAGTCATGTGCTAAGATATGCCTGGTGAACATATACCACGAAGATCATCCAGAAAAGACTCTTAAGGTGTATGCGATCTTAGATGATCAAAGCAATAGATCACTTGCAAGATCCGAACTGTTCGATCTATTTGAAGCTCATCCTTACACCTTGGGAACTTGTAGTGGAACTACAGAGGTTTTTGGAAGAAGGGCTTGTGGACTTATGGTATCTCCTCTCAAAGGTAACCTGAGATTACTCCTACCTACACTTGTTGAGTGCAACCAGATACCTGCTAAGAGGGAAGAAATCCCTACACCAGCTGCTGCCTTCCATCACCCTCACCTGAAGGTAATAGCAAGTGAGATACCACCACTTGACAAAGATGCTCAGATCCTTCTGTTAGGAAGAGACATTCTAAGGGTTCACAAGGTACACAGACAGGTCAGTGGAGCCCCAGATGCCCCATTTGCCCAGCATACAGATCTAGGTTGGGTCATCATAGGCAACATCTGTAAAAGCAAAATGAAGAGACCAACCAATGTTTCATCATTAAAGACAAATATTCTGCAAAATGAGACCTCTATCCAAGTATGTAGGAAAAAAGAGCAATGGATATGCGAGCCTTCCCCTTCCTGCACCATGCTAGGCCACTTGTCCTCAACATTGAGATTACTTTGCCAGGAGGGACCCCCCTGTCCCATGCTCTTCCCTTCATTCATGGCCTTGTGGTTGTGGGAGTCTGCATTTCAAAATCTGGAAGCCCACTTTAAAATAATGAGGCCCCCAGATACTGCCCCTCCTATGTGAATGAGTAACGGATACATAGCACCCATACTTGTTCACAAAAAAAAGGATCTAAATAGTAAAAAAAACACATTACACTTTTTGACAAGTGCTTTGTTAAAAAAAAGAAAGGAAAAAAACACCGACTTCTGGACACATCCAATCCAGTTTCACCATTTGCTGCAGATGACACTGGGGTCCCTGCCACTAAATGGCCACTAAACAAAAGACCGGGGTATGCCAAATGATGTAATTGCCCAAATATGGCCATGTAGCCATATTTGAACAATGATGTCAGCCTCTATTTCTGCCCCTTTGTTTACATTGCTGGGGATCCCCAGTTTGCAAATGAATGGAGCTGGGTGATGTCAGTGGTTAATAAGGACATGACACGTGTTGACAACCATTGCTTTCTTAACAAACATTGACAGCAAAAGAAGGAAGTTGTTTTTTTGGCAGGAACATAATGCCAGACATCATATTAATGTCCATTACCTTAATCACAACGTGAGTGCATGTCCACCACAGATAATGGCCTGAAGCAGGCTATTTGTAAATTCTGCATATAATTATTGCTGAATGGTTTTTCAGTCTGTATTCCTGTGAATATTGATCTTGAACTAAATGTTTGACCTTGTTACCAACCCAGCTCTCACCTGACCAACTCTTTGATTATCCACCTCTTTCTATGATTACTGCTCATCTGTGATACTGACCTTGGCCTGGACCAATATTCTATCTGTTGACTTGGTACCTCACTGCTTATATTTTGCCAACCTCTACTCGTTCCTATACTGATCCTGCATATGATTTGGTGCGTTCCTGCTCAGCCATTACTAAACCCAGCTTGTGATTCGACTTCACTTTTAATTGAATCTGGTGTATCCATGGTGTACCACCAGATGAATTCCTGATCATTTGATACAAGCACTCTAACTCCGTTGTCATCTCAGGCACTGCATACAGGTATGTGATACATATATAATAGTGGTATAAAAAAAAGCTAATTTATATGATGTGTGGTTCCTGCCAAATGAACTAGAGGTCCAACGTTCAGGCAAATACCTAAACAAGCAAAGTTCAGTCTGATTTCACGTTCAGACTAAACCAAGAACTCATCCATAAATATCAGATACCAGATACCACTGCCTCCAGCAGTAGTGAAGGAGTACCTGTCACAACAAGGTCTAGAAGAACTGATTCGTCAAAACTTTCCTACATACATAGAAAAAAACTATGGATGTCAGTTCTGGTTGGAATGTAAGAAGTTTGCAATATAGGATTTTTACACCTACACCCATAATATTGAATACTGAATATCACAATAAGTGATAGAATTGCAGCACTCTAATCAGATTACAAACTTTATGCAAATTAATCTTCATGCATAGACAGAAAAACACTCCACTCAGAAGACTTCCAAGTATGTGACAGTATTTCTTCACCAAAAAAGCAGAAATTCGCACTCACCAAAAACTAATGTTGCCAGACTATAAGCAGCAAAACAGCATTTGATTATTACATTCCACTCAAGTTTGTGGCACTCTCCTTTCACCATATAGTAGAAATGCACACACACCACAGAATTATACCACCAATTAATAAAAACAACATAAGACATATTGCAGGCAAGCTTTGAATATAAGATTCTCATTAAAATATGTAAGAATTGCCAAATCATAAAACCAAATAAATATAAGATGCTTGTCACTTACATCAGCAACCATCAGCCACACCATTTGCTTAAGATGTTGTGCATCCATAACATTCTTTCCAAGACCCCTCAAGACTACAATTTAGTGCTCAGAAAGTGACAATGACATTCACACATCAGCCTTACACTGAGGCCCCATTAAACAAGATACTACATTTACTGAAGATCTTACATACGTAACAAATCATGGCTGGGAGAGCCATGAATAGCCACCTCCAATGATCATATAGAGATGCAGTAAGTTCAGACAAAGCCAGTGCCAAAATATTTCTGGTGAAATTATTTACTCTGGACCAACAAAAATAAGCTGTCAAGGTGTATACTGTTTTAGACAACCAAAGCTGTCATTAATTTGCCACTTTACTTCTTCAATATGTTTATTGAAAAGAGAGAAGCATCCTACACCTTCAAGAAGAGATACACACTCTGACAATGAGACTTCTTGGAAGCAACCAAGTCTACATTAGAGAATCATCCAACAGCACCATCAGTAGGACAACATTTCGAACCACCACTGACAGTAGCAGGACTAAACCTTCAAAAGGTGACTAGGAATCTACTAATACCAAGATCCTGTGCAACAATGCTGATGTTCATCAGTTCATGCACTGTGTATCTAGTTACTTTAAATCACTATCTACTTCAGTGGATTCTACAGAATTGCTCACAGAGGACCAGCTGCAACCTTAGGCTAGTCCTGTCATTGATTAAGCTAAAGCTGTCAACTACAAAACAATTTTGTCTCTTCACTGAAACATTCCAGCGAGAGCTCCAAAGACTTTGACTTTACATTCCTGCAACAGAGTTTTGACCTAAGCTGCAATTCAGCTACAGATTCATCAGTCAAGACCCAAGCTGATACAACTGACAGCTCAAGCATCACACCAGGAGCCCTGCTACCCATGAAAGGCATTCAATGCTTATCAGAGTTATCTACACCAGTCATCATGCAATTCCTTTTCTTCACAAAGCCTTCTAAAGATCGACTTGTGAAAAATTCCCTTCAACTAACTAGAGAGTCTATCTTACTTCTACCCATAATGGATCTTGCAAGCTTTACCACCTAAGGAGAAGTGTTGCAATGTCTTCATGAACTGTTCAAGGATGTGCCAAGTTCAGGACACCAAAGACTTATCTGAAAGCTTATGCTTCCTTTTTGGATTTATGTATGTTATGTAATGTTATTTTATGTTATAGTTATGTTATGTATGTATATAGATTTGCATGCCCTTCTCTTTCTTTTATGTTTTTCAGGTCCACCCTCAAAATTAATGGACTAATTGTATGTGATATTTAATGTTATTGTAATATTATTGCATTATTATTAAAGATGAGTTCCACCCAAAAGTGGAAGGTCCGCTTATCTGCCTCCTCCCTCCCTCCACTACCACATTTGGCACTTTTGGTGAGGAGGAGGGAGTGGGTACCTGGTTTTGACAGGTGCCAGCTCCCACTTCCAGCTCAGTTCGCCACGATGAACTGAGCTGAAAGTCCCCCCCTTCCGCAGCCCTCTGGAACACTTCATAGGTCCCAGAGGACCTGTGGCCCATTCACAAAGCGCAGCACGCTTCATGCATGTGCAATAGGAAACTGGCTGTGAAGCCGCAAGGCTTCATTGCCGATTTACCTTTATCAAGATGGCAGCACCAGCACCCGACAGCCGATTGAAGAATCAGCTCAAGGTGAGGACACCACTGGATCCCTGGACAGGTAAGTGCTCTAATATTAAAAGTCAGCAGATACAGTTTTTTTTTTGGGGGGGGGAAGGGGCATGGGCTGGAACTCTGCTTTAATAGTGTTATCCAGCCAAGGAATGTACTGCCATAGCAACCCTTGGTATGTTCTCCTGTCTAGCACTAGTTGGTACAGTCCCTAGCTTGAAAATTTCTGCCTTTTACTCTACTGTTCAAATGTTTTCCTATACCTGCACCAGAATGCAATTCAGCCATGTTTACCTCCAGTTGAAATTCAGCATGCCACAGCTGGTATTGGAACCCAGGACCTTGCATTGACAAATCCAGGACTCTACCCACTGCACCACTACAGTAGGTGCTTATAAGAGCTCACAAAAAACAAGGCCTTATCCAACATAATAACCGGATAATCCAGAAAGCGCTGGGTTTGCAAATGCAAAGTTCACGAGCATGAGTTCAACTCCCTGTGCCAACAGGTGGTGACAGTGTAGTAGGAGCTCGCTGATATTCAATTGATTTTAATGTACCCCAGATCTCTCCTGTCATGCCTTATGTTTTCATCCCTTGTGACAGCAAAAACCTTAAATAAAATAAAAAAATTGTTTTTAAAGTGCCCCCCTACCTCTCGTGCTCACACATAAATGTGAATGTATACATAGGTCCCACGGGCACATCTACACAGCAATTGCATCACACATGTGAGGTATTGCAGCAAACATCAGTGTGAGAGCAATAATTCAGTAATACTTCTAGCACCTGAGCTCCTGTGTAACTGTAACATTGTTCAGCGTGACTGATTTAGTGATGGCTCATTGATGGTCTGGGGAGGAATTTCCATGGAGGGACGCACAGACCTTTACAGGCTAGACAATGGCACCCTGATATCGGGATGAAATCATTGGACCCATTGTCAGACCATACACTGGTGCAGTGGGTCCTGGGTTCCTCCTAATGCAAGACTATGCCCAGCCTCATGTGGCGAGAGGATTCAGGCAGTTTCTGGAGGATGAAGGAATTGATACCACTGAATGGCCCCCACGCTTGCCTGACCTAAATCCAATAACACACATCTGGGATATCATGTTTCAGTCCATCCGATGCTGCCAGGTTGCACCTCAGTCTGTCCAAGAGCTCAGTGATGCCCTGGTCCAGATCTGGGAAGAAATACCCCAGCACACCATTCTTCATCTCATTAGGAGCATGCCCCAACGTTGTCAGGCATGCATACAAGCACGTGGGGAACATACAAACTACTGAGTACCATTTTAAGTTGCTGCAATGAAATTTCAGCAAAATGGACTAGCCTGCTACATCACAGACCTCCTGTGTAACTTTAAACTTTGAACTGGTAGCCTGTAAAGTGGATCATTTAAGACCCGTGCATTAAGGTGTATTTTTTTCCTGATGCCAACATGGCAGCATTCATGTGATATAGCTCCACCTCTATTTCCACCCACAGGGCCTGTTTAAATCTATAAAAGAAAAGCAAGCGCAACCTTCCCCATTCTCTTTTCTGTCCTGAGTCACCTGGGTTCAGTCTCTCCTAGGCGCAGTCCCGCGCATCTTAAGTTGCTAAATGCACCACGGTGGGGAGCCCCTTCTGGTGGTCTTTTGGGGCTGAGTAGTTTTCTAACCAGAGACATCATAAACCTCATGTGGTGCACCTGAGCCGGTGTTTGGATGATGCAGCCGATGCTGCATATGTTTCTCTGCACACCTGAGCTGATTCCTGGTGCTGGAGTTAACGCTGTCTTTTTCTTTTCTCTCACAGGTTTGTGCTATCCCTTTTTATTTTTTTTCCCTCGCCTCCACCTTTGTTAGGCTTCATCATGTTTTCTTGTGGGAGTGATTTGGGGTTCTTTTGTCACCAGTTTTTTCCTTTCACCTGTGGCATTCCCACTGGCAGCTGGGCGCCAGAGCAAATGGTAGAAATTATAGCATTTCAGCGTTTCAGTGTATGTAGCATTGCTGTGTGTATGAGCTGGGCTTTACTCCCCTTCAGCCAGCCTCTGTACTGCACGCAAGCAGCTGAAGGGTAGAGTCAAGAGAGGCACTAACTCCGCCTCCTGTGCGATTCACATGCAGGCCTGTGTAGTGTGATTTCAGCCCATTCACTTTGAATGAGCTGAAATCACACCACACCAAACATAGTGCACGTACTACTTTTGTAAGCACACTGCAACCAGATTGTATGGTACTTTTGTACCATGTGATCAGGTGTGGTCAAATACACGGCGTTTGTGAACTGCATTTGGGCTGTCATTAACTTTGCACTGACATCCATTGCAGATCACAAAGGCAGGGCAATTTGAATGCGGTGTAGGAAACTGCCACGGCATGGACTGTAATAAAGAGCCCCATGATAGGAGTAAAGGACCCCAGGAACAGTGGGAAGGGCCCTAGGGTTAGAGGGCAGGGTCCCAGGACCAGATGGAAAGGGTTGCAGCAGGTGGGTCAAATGGGCCTGCCATGGTTTCTTACATCAGGGCCCTGAAGGTTCTAGTTACACCTCTGAAATCCAGGTTTTGTGACTGTTTCCAGTCTCATTGCCAGCGATGGCGACTACGCATACACTGTGCCGAGGGCCTCTTATGGTGCCCATCTTTGTAATGGCATGTCTAGGCTCACGCATTTGCAAGATGAGTTTGCACTGGAAACATCTTATGTTTTCCTATGTTTATGCTGCAGGTGAATGGAGGGAGGAGGAAGGTACATGTATATGATCTGTCTGCCTCCTTCTCTGAGTCTCTTTCATATTACTTTCTGTGCAGTGCTAACATCCTTGCTCTAACATGAGCCTTCTGCCACATAACCAAGACCTCCATGTGCTCAGGTAGGGACCATCAGTGTGGTAAGTAAGAAGAGGAAAAAGAGTGCCTTTCCATGACGTGGCATTTGTCTTCTGGTGCAACGTAGCCTGCTCTCGCTCTTGCTTAAGGTCGAGCTAAAGGAGTGTTGCCATGTCATGACAAGTCCAGTGTGGATACCGGCTCATCCATCCCCGCAGGTCTCACCTAAGATGCTCATAAAGTTACCAGTGAGTGTCGGTATTTAACCTTCCTTGAGCACTAACAGTGACAAAAGAGTAAGAAGTGCTTGGCCTGTGGTGAAGACCTTTTACCAGACTAACATGTCTGTGGATATTGCTACCGAGACCTATCTAAGGGCAAAAGGATGTTGAAAGCTAGCAAGGCATGGCCCTAACAGTCTCTAACAGAGTTCTCCAACCACTTATGCCAGCGGATTCTGGGCACATCGTCAAGGACACAGCCATGCAGATGAGTTCAGTTAGCCCTTTTAACCAAGGAGGCCCCAAGCCCATCACAGCCATTTTATTCCTAGTTCTGAGGGCACCTTTATCAAAGCCATTCCCCCTGCCTTACACCTTTGCCAGAGTTAGAAGGTCGATCTGTCACAAGTTAGTTTGCAGCCTTTTGTGTGTTTACTCTTACCTCCATGCTGCTCTTGATTCCTTCACATGCGTGTTGTTCTGTGCTCACCTATGGGCGTCGTCTGCTATTCCCTGGGTTTTATGTCCTTCCCTTCCATCACTTCCTGCCCCACCTCCTTGTCTGCCTGTCTACTTAAGATGTGCTCAGACTGGGCCACATGGCCTGAGCAACGATTGTTGTTGGAGCTCCCCAGTGGTCTTCTGAATCCATTTAGTATATCTGTGTACCGACCCCGGCTTCGTCCCTGACATTCCTCCTGTATTGTCTATCCGTGCACCGACCCCGGCTTGTTCCTGACATCGCTAGTGTTCCGCCTGTCCTGACCTTGGCTTGCCTACTGGATATCCTGCCTCTACTCACATTGCACCCTGCTCCCGCTAGTGGTCATTTCTACCTCAGCTGGGTGTACCTGGGGACCGCGACCTGGTTCCAGCCTGCTCCAAGTCCATCCCCACCATCAGGGGCCCTGGTGAACAAGCAGGCTGGGGCTTAGACTCCGCACCCTGGGGAACCCCAAGCTGTGGGTTTATAGAGCTCACTACCATAGACGTGACACAATCGTCCTCCTTAAAGAGCCTAAGCAGGGTCAAGTGTCTCTTGGGTCCAGTCAGTCATTGGGGTGGTTAAGCAGGCTCGAAATTAGATGACCCAGACAACTGCCTTTGAAGTCAGAACATACTTTTTATTTCCAAGGCATGGCCTTCCATTCTCCTCAATGAATTATGGGTGAAGAGATTGATTCAAGAGAAGTTGCAGGAGTGGTATGAAGTTTTACATAAATAAGCATTGTAGTAACACACACATTACACGATTGCACCCCACTACAAAGAGTGTGGACGCTACAATTATGCATTTGGTCAGGGGTCCTTAATCAAGGAATTGACAGAGATCAGAGAGTTTCATGTCGAGGGGCAGCTTATAAGCCAGTGATTGCAGGACTTCATGGCAAATGCAATACAGTCGGGACCCACAATCTTGGGGTCACCATTACCCATGAATTACCAAAACAACAGGATATTAGTGCCCTTGGTGAGCTCAAGTGCTTGGTGGATTTCATGGATGAAGCGGCATTTGTTGTTATCAATGTACTCCTAAAGCAGTGTTGCATTCAGTGACAATAAAGAGGGCTATAATGCCCAGTCCTTGGTCAACAAATCTGTCCTCAGGCAGGGCGGTCATAAGTGCCTGTATGATGACAAGTTTTCCCCCTCTGATCAGAAGCTGGATGTGACTATTCCAAGAGACTCACCGCTGCTCAACCCTAGATGTCCTTAGTTTGATGTGCAAATAAATGGTGCTCACAGTGGCCTCCTGATTGCCGTATAACAGTGTTTCATAGAGCGGCACACATCCTTGTAATGTGTAACACTCTTTATTGGTCACAATTTAAAGTTACATGTGCATCCCAATGCTAAGCACCATTCTAAGAACAGTCGGTGGTTAGTTTGGCCTTCCTCCTCATAAGAGGTCAAAGCTCCAATGAGTTCTCTCTGCTAGTTTGGCCCACTCTACATCCCAGATCCTTTTGCCAGAATGGAAAACTTCAAAAGTGGATGGAAGAGTGTGCAAATGCACCTTTCTGAAGGATGAACAGCTATGGTCCTTTTCAACCCTTCATGCCTTACAGGAGTCTTGTTGATGGGAGACCCCCCACAGACTAGTGTGGTGGGGGCCAGGGTGGCCAATTATGTGCACAGCGCGCACAGATCGAATACAACTATAACAATACAATATCCCATTCCTCTAACAGATTTTGATGTTTATGTTCTTCTGTTTCTTTCTTTTTATGTTTAGAATTGGTTTTGGAGAATCATACCTATCCCTTTGGAACACATGACCTGGGGACTTGGGGAACTGAGTAATATTCATGCTTTCTGGTATGATTTTATTCATCTCTTTTTTATTAATCTCTGGAGCCCTATGACCTGTAATTTAGGTAATATAGCAATGTTGTTATTCCTAAGTTTGTGTTATCTTTTCTCTCAGGGGTATACTTTTTCCCCTTTACTCCCTTAATGACATCCCCTGATGGCCTTGCCTTATCTCTTGTGCTTTTTATGGACTCTTTGGAGAGTGCCCCCTGGAGACACCCAGCCTCGCTTTTGTTTTCTGCTTTTTCTTTTTTTTAAATGTTCAATATTGAAAGTGAGTTTTATATGCTCTATTATGTGTTCTATTGGGCATTTTGTATTGATCTTTGATTTTTAATTCTTTGTATTATGATATACAGTATATTAATATGTGTATATATTGCAGAAATCATCTTAGGGAACAAACCCCTGAAGAAGAAAGACATTATTTACAAGTTGAAACTCAGTGGAGTTCTCTTTTTTATCTTTGACATGAAAAAAACTCTTATGTTGCCAATATTGTCCACTATATTGTCCCTATAAAATTGTATGAAGATTTTCTAATGTTTGTATAAGCTATATAGCTTTATGAGTTTTTATCAACACAATGTTAAATAAAAATGTGTAATTTTCTTTTACTGTTGGTACCTACCTTAAAGTCCCATATCCCCCTTTTTCCTCTTGTGTTTTCAAAAGGTATCAAAACGGTTGGAGCAGAACTGACTAGTCATCGATATGGAGGCCCATTTCAATGTTTAAGTGAAAATTTTTCTCCTTCTTAGAATGGGCCAAGCATTTGTCAGCTTCCCAAAGCAGGGGTCTCCTGGAAACAGTGGTGTCTTGCATTTCTATGCTATTCTGGGCACCTGAATTCTCTGGACATTCCAAAGAATTTCCTTTTTTGCAACACAGAAGGCAGCGCTTAAGCCGATTCAAAGTGCTTCTCCTCAGATGCGCAGGAGCCTTTTGTGATGTGTATGTTAGTGGACCCTCACTTGATTATGTCTGGTAGGTTCATTATCCTGGACCATTGTCACCACCAGTGCTACAGGGTGGATCACCACCTGCAGTCATTTCAGAATGCAGAACCGGTGCAGTTTCCTGTTGGATAGGGTAGTCTCCAGTGTACAAAAGACTCGAGCAGTTGGTGATAACACTATGTGTGCTGTCACCTCACATTCAGACTTGACTGGTTATTCTGCATGAGGTAAACACAGCAGCAGTGTAATATGTTCAAAAACAAGGGAGAACCGATGGCAAGTTTCAATAGAAGTGGAACTACCATGTCCCTGATTGAATGTAATCATGGGCTACAGGCGGTGTACCTTCTGGGTGCCCAGGATGTCAAAAGGTGTTTTTGGTTCCCAACGAATGGATCTTTAATCGGAAGATCTTGCCCATATCACTCAAGTATGGGGTCTTCCTCAGCTGAACCTGGTTGCATCACCATCCATTAACAGGGTGCCTCTCTTGCTACCCTCACCAGTTGGTGGAGGAAGTGGAAGCTCTCACTCACCCCAGGAATGGTCACCTAGCAGATGCCTTTCCTCTACTGCCTTTGGTCATAAGGTTCCAGGGGAAACTTGTCTGGGAGTTTCACTGTGATAGCAAGCATGCCTGATTGGCCCACAGTGCTTGGGTTTACCCTAGCCATGGAACTTAGTCTGGACCAACACTTCAGCTACCAGTGTTTCCACAACACCTGTCCCAGGATGGACTTTAAATTGAGGTAAGTGAGAGTGGAGCTAGGATGGCAGGTGTGTGGGAGGAGTGCATAGAGGGGATGGGTGACACTGAATTAGCAGGGGATAAAGGGGATGGTGAGAAGAAAAAGCAGGGGACCCAGTTCAGGCAATTTGGGGGGGGGGTAAGACCATTACCCCTCTTTGTACTTTCACACCCCTCCTATACTGACCCTAATTCACCAGTCACCCTGACTCCCCTTTATTTTTACCAGTCACTCCCTCCCCACCAGTCACCCCCCCACATCCATACCCCTTCCAGTGACTCCACCCTGCTCCCTACTATACTGACCCTGCTACTCCTGCTCACCATACACACCGCCAGTCCTGCCTCAGCCCCCCCCCCCCTTTTTACCAGCCAGAAACAATAAGGTGCTAATAGTGTAGTATTTTTAGTGAAAAAATGGGAATACAGTGAAATTGTAGAGCAAATTAGCTGTCAGCACTCACATCTAGGATTCGTTAAAATGGCCGCCGGCCTTCCATGCGGCCTCTGTGGCTTGACGTCACTACGACAAGGCTCCTCTCTGACGTGTTTCATGCTCATGCACGTTTTCTAAGAGATCAAGCATTAAATGCGTCAGGGAGGAGCCTTGCCGTAGTGACGTCACGCTGCAGAGGCCGGCGGCCATTTTAACTAATCCTAGATGTGAGTGCTGACAGCTAATTTGCTCTGCAATTTCACTGTATTCCCATTTTTTCAATAAAAATACTACACTATTAGCACCTTATTGTTTCTGGCTTGTTACTAACGAGCCTCCAAGGTGGAGAGATCCCTATTTTCCTGAGCTGTTTATCTGGTGGTTTGAGAGTTCCTTGGAGCTGTCCCTGGATGCTGAGAGGGTCCTGTAAGAGAGGTCTGGAGTTGCCTTGTATGCTGACCATGTGCCAGATGATTTCACCATCCTTACCTGTACCCAGATGCAGGAGCAGACTGACAACTCATGGGGCCCCCGGGCAATAGGGGATCATGGGGCCCCTGTATCCTCGCCCACACTCAAATCACACCCAAAAAAGCCTATGAAAGGTACCAGGGACATCTCATGGGGCCCCCTACTGACCCCAGGCCCTTGGGCCCCCAATGGTCAGTCCACCCCTGCCCAGATGACCACAAAGGGATAATATATATACATGCGCTTTAATTTTGCACTTCTGGTGAGTGCAATCATATTATCAGTTCCAGTCACGGATTTCACCGAATTTTGGACTTTATTTATTCTGCTGGTTTTATGTCAATATTCATCAAGCACTAAAGTCACTTTGTATTTTATTTATTTATTTCACTTGCTGATATGTCATTACATGACGATTCACTTTATATTCATTTATCACTTATAGCCCAATCAAGCGCTCTGGTCAGTCACTTTGATGTTTTCTTTAGCGCTGCATTTTTATATACATATTTATTTAGATGGTAAGAGGTTTCACCTTTATGCATGCAGCTAGACAACCAAGCGCTCACTGTTTACTCCTTTATTTATCTGCACAG
Source organism: Staurois parvus (assembly GCF_062004578.1). NCBI lineage: Eukaryota > Metazoa > Chordata > Amphibia > Anura > Ranidae > Staurois > Staurois parvus. The sequence continues at coordinate 5,033,126 of NW_028317867.1, read as the reverse complement.
TTTAGTGGTAAAGGGAACCAGAACATCACAGTTTACATTGTTATCTTGCTTTCCAGTCCCAACCTTAAACGATGAATCTCAAAAACTTTGCATCTTCATGAGATGCTTATCCTGGGCCCACCCATGTCCAAAAATGTCCCTGAGGAAACCAATATGTTTAGTTACTGCTCAGACCAGCAGGATTTATTTTTTCTTTGGAAGTTTTTGTTGTTGTTAAATTGTATTGTTGTCAATGTAGAGCTTCCGTTATACACTTGAGCTGTGATCTCCTTATAATAAATGACATGTGGAGACCTGGAATTGCTTAGACTCTTTGTGGATTGATCCTACTGTTTCTGCTTTCCATTTAATGTTGATCTCACACATGTGGGTGAGGCACAACAATGTGTAAGCACAGAAACATTTAAAGGGCTATAATCGATGTCAAGACACTGTGGCTCAAATAAACAGCTGGCTGCCCAGCTATTCCCTGAACAAGCTTTTGCAGATAGCAGAGAAAGACCTAAAATTTTAGCCAAGGTGGTGCAGAAGTTTACCTCCAAGAATTAAATTATACCTGCAGCTTTACACAGTGGTGTATTTACTCATTGTGCTGACCTAGGCAACACTAAAATTGGACACCCCCCCTCCATGCCTCTACCAACTCAAGTACCCGCCCCACTGGTGGCAACACAACTCTCAGCCAGGGCCATCTTTAATATTGATTGGACCCTGGGCAAACATTTTCTTACCCCTTCATGCATTATTGTTTCCCACCCTGTCACGATCCACCCGGCGGTATCTCTAGCAGCCCACAGAACGGGATTCCCCAGGGCGCGGGGTCTAAGCCCCAATCTGCTTATTCACCAGGGCCCCTGATGGTGGGGATGGACTTGGAGCAGACTGAGACCAGGTCGCAACCCCTGAGTGCACCCGACTGTGGTAGAGGGAACCGCCGGAGGTATGTATCGGAAGAGAGCCTGATGTGAAGAGGCAGGCAGACCTGGGCAGTGGTGACCGGATCCGTGCAGGATGGATAGATGACAGAGTACGTGTCAGGCAGGCCGGGTCGGTAACAGCAGAGGCAGAACGGTACAGAGCAGCGGACAGAGAGTAGTCAGGTCACAAGCCAGGTTTCAGTAACAGGAGGTCAGGTAATCAGGAGTAAGCAAAAGAATAGTCAGACGAGCCAGGGATCAGAGCAGGAGACGGTCAGCAGAGGTCAGGATCAAGCAGGGTCGGCAACAAGGTATCTCACGCAGGAACAGACGAGCAGGGAACAGGGAATGAAGACCATACAGCAATGTGAGCATTGCACGAGCTGGTTTAAATAGCCCACCCGGCGCCGACAGGCGCGCCTGGGTCCTAGTGCCTGCCCGGCCGTCATTGGCGACAGGCACGCCTGGGTCCTAGTGCCCACCTGCCTGTATGTCTTGTCGGGATCCTGCGCCTGTGCAGATTCGTGCGCCGTGGTGACCTCTGGGATTCCTGACACACCCCAACATCACCAAAAACAAACACACACACAGACTTATCTAGAAAAACTTTAGTAATGTAAACATAAAGTACAAGTCCACACTCACTGGTTGCTAGAGGTTGCTACACATCCATACTGCTCAATGATTGGTTGCTAGCGGTAACTGCACATAATTACCTGTTGCTAGAGGTTATTACACATTATTGCTGCTCACTGATAGATTGCTATAGGTTACTGCTTTTTACTGCTCAATGATTGGTTGCTAGAGGTTACAGCACATCATTACTCCAGACATACAACAGTCGATGGTCAGATACTGCGAACATACTGCAGGAGATGGTGAGGGATGGCGGACATACTACAGGAGACTATCAGAGACTGCGGACATAGTACAGGAGATGGTCAGAGACTGCAGACGTACTACAGGAGATGGTCAGCGACAGTAAACATACTACAGGAGACAGTCAAAGACAGCAGACAGGATACAGGAGTTGGTCAGAGACTGCGGACATACTACAGGAGATGGTCAGAGGATGCAAACATAGTACAGGAGACGGTCAGAGATTGCGGGCATGGTACAGGAGACAGTCAGAGACTGCGGACATACTACAAGAGATGGTCAGAGACTGCGGATATACTACAGGAGACGGTCAGAGACTGCAGACAGGATACAGGAGTTGGTCATAGACTGTTGACATACTACAGGAGACGGTCTGAGACTGCAGACATACTACAGGAGATGGTCAGAGACTGCACACAGGATACAGGTGAATGAAGATGTCAGAGGGTGCATCGCCCTGTGTACTGCCTGATCTCCTATCCCTGTATATTGCCTGCTGAACACTGCACACATAATGGTCCTTCCTGAACACCATAACTCTCAGTGTCTCCACACATCTAATCTACTTCCTGCTTTTGACACTGACAGATCCCTGGCTCCTAGTGCAGAGCACCCCCACCTGCACCTCACCCCACTAGTCACGGCTCCAGTTGTTAGGGTGTGGAGTGATCAGCTTTTAGAGGTATGTAGCGATCACATGACGGCTGGATGGGATTCAGTAGACAGGAGAGGCACAGGAGCACTGAGCCAGCAGATTCAAGAGGTGAGATAGAGAGAGCCAAGCAGGCATCCTCCCAGACCCGCTCCACACAAGTAGCATTCAGCCAACCGCAGCCATAGTTCTCAGTCCTCAATCCAACCGCTGCCCCCACCTCAATTCAACCCACCCCCACTCCCTCGCCGGCAACACCGCTCTCCCCCACCGCCAGCAACCCCCCCAACCACCCGATTACACTACTAACCTTAAAAGACTTCACAGAAGCAGTCAGTCACACTCCAGCAGTGAGCAGCTTGGTGGATCGCTGCCAGTGCTTCACTAGGTCCCCATCCCTGCAGCTTGTGCTATCTCTTCCGGGGGTGGTGCTGCCCACCCTAGGCAAACACCTTGTTTGCCTCACGGTAAATACACCGCTGGCTTTACATGGCAACTCAGACTTGATTAGGGAAGAAACTTCTTACAAAAGATTACACTGCATGATGATGTGGAGGGCTTCCCTAACATGTTTGAATGAACTATTAAAAAGAAGGAGTTTCCCAAGGACTATAGAAAATATAAAATGGAAATTCTTAAATGGATCCATTATGCATCCTAAAGAATTTGGATAGTGAGCAGTTTACTTTCACTGCAGCTGAGGGACTCCTATAAAACTCTTTTATCCACTGTACCATTCTAGGCCCAATTCCTAATTCTCTCAGTGTGTCGATCATAAAACCCCAATCTACTCTGTCGAAGGCCTTTTCGGCATCAACCGACAGAATAATTCCCGGGACCTCTCCTCTTTCGATCTTTTGCAGTATAAGCAATGTTCTTAAACCATTATCCTTCCCCTCTCTACCCAGGATAAATCCCACTTGGCCTAAGTTTTAGCATTGTCACTAATACCTTTGCATACAATTTTGTATCAGTGTTCAACAAAGATATAGGTCTGTAGCTGGCACACTGAGACCGATTTTTCTCCTCCTTGGGTATAACTGTGATATATGCCTGTAACGACTCCTCCCTCATTTTTGTCTCCTCTCCCAGTGTATTAATATAGATGCACAATTTAGGGGTTACTTGTTCTCTAAACTTCTTGTAATATCCCAGTGTGAATCCATTCGGTCCTGGGCTCTTCCATATAGCTGTGCCCTTTAATGCTAAGTTGACATCTTCAATTGATATTGGGCTATCTAAAGCTGTTAATCTGGCTTTATCCAATCTAGGCATACCGGCTTCTATATCTATAAAATGCCTTGATTTCTTTTCTTTCAACTCCTCAGTAAATATTTTCCTGGTTTATTCCCCCACCGGCATCTTTCCTTCCAAACTCCATTAAAATTTTTCCTGGTTTCGTGTTCCATAAAGTCCTTTAGCTCCTCTCTTTTTATTGTTATCTCTTGTTGTAACTCTATATTTATCTTCTTTTTATGTTTTTGCTCCAATTGGTATAATTCTTCCGTTAGTGTCCTAGCTCTTTTTCCTGGTTATTTCTTTATCTCCGCTCCTATTGCTATCAATATCCCCCTTCTTATATAGGCTTTATGCCCTTCCCATATCGTGGCGGTAGAAACCTCCTCAGTCTCATTTATCTTGAAATATTGATTTCCTGTTTTAGTCTTATTTCTACTTCCTGGTTTTGCCAAATGGTCTCATTTAATGTCCACATATTAATTTTACTCTGTTCCCCTCCGAACTGTAGTCTCATTGTGACAGGGGCATGGGTCGATATAGATATTAGTTTTCACCAAAGACTCTAAGAGTCTGTACTCAATCAAAATATAGTCTAGTCTTGAATATATCCTATGCACCGCAGAGAAGAAGGTATAGTCCCTTTCCTTTGGGTGTTCAACCCTCCAAGTTTCCATCAGCTGACATTGATGTAGCTTTTTTTATATTCCTTAGACTCCTATCTCCCTCTCTCCTGGCGCACAAACAGGCATCCATCCCTGGCTCCACGAAAAAATTTAGATTACCTGCCACAATCACATTACCCCTTTAAAGTCTAAAAGTTTTGCCAATAATCCTTCCAGATACGTTGGATTTTTATTAGGGCAGTATATATTTACCAGTGTACACTCTCTTCCCTGCAAATTTCCTCTCAAAAATAGATAACAGTCTATTGGGTCTACAATCCTTTCATCCAGAGTAAATGTTATATTTTTCACCACACCCTTTGCCTGTCTTATTGGGGAGTCTGCATAAAACCAAATTGGCAGGAATTTAGAGTAAAGTTTAATATCTGAGTCCTGCGATATATGCATCTCCTAAAGAAACACCACTTCTATAGATCGTTGGTGTATTTCCTTTAAAACCATATATCTTTTTGTTGGAGTATTTAAACCTTTTACATTGTATGTCATAAAGTTAACTATGTTCCCTCCTCCCATTTTAACCTTTTTCTTCCATGTCTCCTCTGTAGGGGTAGAAGTAAATGAAATTTTAGAATAAGAAAGACTTCCCTATCTACCCCTCCCCCTGCCCCCATTATCCCTCCCCTTGCTACCCCCTAAAAACCCTACTTACCCACAGCCACAGCTGATTCCTTCTTCTGCTCAGACCCTGGTATCCCTGGTTTGGGTCTGAAATTTGACAGCATGGTTAATCTCCCCACTACCCGCCATGGTGTTCCACATTCTTCCCCCACCTGCCCAATCTTCTTCATTACAATTCTCTTGCCTTTCTTACACACATCTCCCTAACCCTTAGGGTCCCATATACCATTGGTCCTCCGCCTCCCGCTCCTCTCCCACCTTCCCCCCACCCCACCGTCTCCCCCATCTGTCTATCTCTTTTTAGAGACTCTTTGCCATTTCTCCTCAGCTAAACGCCTAAAAACCCCTTAATTTCTAATGTCTGTAAATCTAATGTTTCACAAAAGTAATTTAGATCTTCTGGGAATCTCAGTATTGCCGATTTTCCATGCTTCCACCCGATCAGACATGCCGGGAATCCCCAGTTATAACGGATATTTTTATTCCTCATCTGTTCTAACAATGGTTTGAATGATCTTCCTACAAGTGTCTCCTGCACTATATCTGTGAAGATTTGCACTTTCATATCTCCGAAGTTTATATCTGACATCCCGCGTAGCTTTTTCCAGATAATTTCTCTGTCTTCATAATGGTGGACTCTTATTATCACGTCTCTAGGGATTTCTGGTGAAACTTTTTTGAGTTCTTCTTATCCTATGCACTCTTTCTATCTTCAATTGCTCCGTTTCTCTTCTTCCCATTATTGGGTTAAACAGTCTTCTCATAATGTCCCTTAGATTTTCCCCTTGAGATATTTCTGGTATACCTCTAATCCTTAAATTATTCCTTTTATCTCAGTTTTCTTGGTCCTCTATTTTATAAGATAACAATCTTTGTTCTCCTTTCATTTCCTCCATTTGCTCTTTTAATTTATCTATTACTTGTGCTTGTTTCTCCAGTTTCCCTTCCGTCTCCTCTACTCGTGACAGAACTTGTCCCATATTGCAACACTGCCATTTGACTTTTTATTGAGTTTTCTAATTTTGCAAAGATATTGGCGATTTATGCTTTTGTGGGCATTTGTGGCCTTACTTCTTGTTCCTCCATATTTCTTTTTCCCATTACTCTTTCCGACTTTAATATTTCTTTCAGCTGATGTCCTTCCAATACCGCAAAGAATAATCTCCCCTTACCTCCATAGTCACTTTCCTCCCCTTGGCTTTCTCTGACGTTTTCTCCTGTTGAGAAGTGTACTTTTTTTATCCTACTTGTATTTAGATTCGGCTGCAGAGTTTTCGCACCCCCTCCCTTGACAAAACTACTCTTCATGTTTCTCAGGACATACGGTAGATTTTGCTTCTAAGTACGGGATTGCTATTCAAACTGAGATCAGGGTACACTGTCCCATCCACCTCTGAGAACCCTAATACACTGATATCCTAGCCACGTGTCACACAGCCTTCACAGTAGCGTACAAGGGTTCAGCTTTGGGGATTTATAGCCTCCCCCAGCCACTCACCCACTCCTGTGTGTTGTTCTCAGTGGCTAGCCATCCGTAATTCGTTCCTCTCTTCCTGGGTTATGATGGCTCTCCTTTAGTGCTTAGGGGTTCCCAGTCCTGGTGGTCCCTGTCTTGGGTTTCTGTTCTGTGGCTCCTGCCCGACTCTTCAGTGTGCTCTCTCCGCGTCCTGTGTTGCAAACATCCCCAGTCTCACAATGCTCTTCAGCAAAGCCTGTGCCGCGTTAAGGAGGAGGTACAGACCTGGAGCTCATTAGGGGAAGAAACAGGAAAGCTTTGTTCTCCCAGCTCTAGCACTCAGCCTCCTGGCTCCCAGACTTCCCTGCCTGGTCACCTGACCTGTCACGTGGGTCCTCCCGGTCCTCAGCTCTTCCACCGGGTCCCTCTCCTCCTACTGATGGGCAGCCACATTACAGCCCTTCTCCTCCTCACTGCTTACTCTGCTCCCCAGGACCACCAGCCACACTGGACTTCCTGGACCATAACTCTCAGCAGCTTCAGTGACAGGCAGATGGCAGGCATACAGCGGGGTCGGGTAAGTACCATCCCATGGCGGGTATAGGAGCTCTCAGTCCATGCTGTTGACGAGCACCGTGCTCACGCCCCTCCCTGAGATTTATGCTATGCTCAGCATACACACAGATGTTCATGTTTAATTTTCCCAAAAAGTCCCAATAATAGGGCCCTTGTAAAACCCTCAAGGCCCATAGCAACCGCGTGAGCTGGCTATGATTGCATAATGTCAGAGAGTGTAACACTCCTGTTCTATGGCAGCTGTTGGTCTCATTTCAGCATCCTGGTTTTGGCTGAGGTATACTCCCTTCCTGTCTGACTGTCCACCCACAGGGTGATTGATGCCTCTGGGTAGAGTCCAAACCTGTTTTAAGCATGCCAAGCACTTAGATTCATACTGGAAATAGTGTTTGCAACATGTGTTTCAAGCTCCCTGTTTACCTGCCTTGTTCCTGTGCCTTGACCTTTACCTTCACCAAATCATCTCCCTGCCAGCTAGTTTGATTTCCTTGTTATTGACCTCGGATTGGACGTTAGACTACTCTCGGAACTCTCCTGCCTTTTGACCACAGATTTGACCCTGACTACTCTTTGAACACTGCCTGCCCTGAACCTGGACTGCCATTGGACCGCTTTGCCTGTCTGCCAATCACAAGTACCTGTTTGCTGTGCTGTGTTTGCACCAGCCCCAGTATGGTAACCAGGCACTATAGCATTGTGTATAAGACCTGGGGCCAAATGAGTACCGGTAGGCCTGTTTGACATATGGGAAAGGGGGCTGCTATAGGTGAAGAGCACAGAGTCAACTATAATGCCTGACCACAAACATTAGGGTTAGGCGTGACACATCAGTGTTTCACTTCAAAACAAAAGTTCCTGTGCTATTACTCATCTCCCAGTCAGATAGAGAGACTGAAGTCAAAAAGCTTCTGCTGTGCTGTCTCTTTAGAGACAGAGAAGGATCCTGTATTTAATGTTTACTATACATAACAATGTATGTTAGTTTGCATATACTTATTAAAATATCATTTTAAAAATGAATAAATAGTTAAATAAAATTGGCCCAAAACTAAAATAGGTATGCTAAAAAGACAGCCCTTTGCAAATACTCTTAATTAATTAAAGAAATTCAAGTGCAAACATATGATTTTAGAGTAGGACTGTCGCAAGTAGTCAGTGAGGAGAAACACCCAGTTGTATGCTTAAATGGAAAGCTTATTTATGCCGAGTATTATAGAACTGGAGAGAGAGACTGCTTAGCCATTAAGTGGACACTTAAGACTCTAAGGTATTATCTGTTGGGTCATCATTTCAGATTAAGTAGATTGCTGTCCCCTCACCTGGATGTAAACCAAAAGTAAGGATATGGAGGGTCACATGATAGTTTCTTACTCTACAAAATACAGGGTAATCTTGATGCACATTCCAGAACACCCAATTTATTAAGGATATACATGTACACTAGTGCATAAATCACTCAAAAGCAAGCAAATCGCATGCCTACAGAATATACTAAGCACCCACATGCCACATACACATATTCATGAGCAGGGGCGGACTGACCATTCGAACACTCGGGCACCGCCCGAGGGCCCAGGGTCAGTAGGGGGCCCCATAAGATGCCCCTGGTACCTTTCATTGGCTTTTTCATAGGCTTTTTTTGGTGTTGGTGAGGACACAGGTGCCCCATGATCCCCTATTGCCCGGGGGCCCCATGAGTTGTCAGTCCGCCCCTGTTCATGAGCACAGGCTACAGCTAAATGCAGAATTTACCAAGTGTGGTTTGCTATATAATGTACACACCAGCAGCCAAGTAAAACAAGCAGCAGCTAAGGCGTGCCTAAAATATAATTTTTCTCTAATGTTTGTTGTATAACTATTACTACCATTTTGAATGTAGGAATAAAACTGTATTACGTGCCCATGGTTGTCATTAAAGGAGTCTGTAGAAAAATATATGAATGAACCATACATGGAGGGTTATTGTATTATTCATACACAGAAGTTCAATCACCAGCTGGCTTATGAGATTTCATATGCTTGGAATAGAGATTTCAGTGATAAATATGATAAATACTTGCACATCCAGTGCTTTTTTTACTCCCACAGCATAGCAGGAGCTTTTGCACACACTAGTAAGCTTGGGGTTTGTAAATGTCAGGGGCGGACTGACCATTTGGAAACTCGGGCACTGCCCGAGGGCCCGGGGTCAGTAGGGGGCCCCATGAAATGCCCCTGGTACCTTTTTCATAGGCTGTTTTGAGTTTGGGCAAGGACACAGGGGTCCCATGATCCCCTATTGCCCGGGGGCCCCATGAGTTGTCAGTCCACCCCTGGTAAATGTAACTACTTAGTGAGCTAGTTACATTTGTTCTTTTTATTGCTTTTCAAAAAAAACATGCAAGCTTCTTGGTGAACCTTATGGGAACAGTAGTACAATCAAATGGCAACTGCCCCAACCCATAACTGGCCTTTGCAGCAAGGAGCACATGGAAGGACGACGCATGTCAACCAACTACAAAGAAAAATTCCCAGCTGAGCTTACGTACCGAATTAGCCTTTTTTATTATGTTCCTGGTGACACTTTGTAAGAGAGATATATTCCTGGAGGTGATTTATCAGATCGGGGAATCTTTGCAAAGCTCATCTAGACCATACTTTGCAGAGATGACTTGGCATGGTAATGTGGCTTCACATATACAGTGTTGGCAAATTAACATAAACTTCTGTTTTTAACAGCTTCCTGACCGCCCTATAGCAGATATACTGCTACAGGGAGGCATGGGTGCACAAAATCACATACAGTATATATACATGATTTTGCATTTCCGGGTAGGGGGCACGAGCATGCCATACCTGTGCCACCATTCGTGGCTGCGGCTGTGGCTGCGGCTGTCAAGCACTGGGTCTCGACCGGTGATTGCAGAGCATCTCCGATGTAGGGAGAACTGTTTGTAAACAATACAGTTCTCTTCCTTGTCAGCTTGTGCACACTGCTTTGGATGGCTGTAAACCAATTCATTTACATGTATTGGGATTTTATTTAGCAAAGACATGTAGCAGAATACATTTTGGCCGAAATTTATGATGAAATTAGATTTTTTAGATTTTTTTACTGGACATATTTAATAGCAAAAAGTCAAAAATATTGTTTATTTCTCAAAATTATCTGTCTTATTTTTTTATAGCACAAAAAATAAAAAACACACAGGCGATTAAATACCATCGAAAGAAAGTTCAATTTGTGGGAAAAAAGGACGTATATTTTATTTGGGTGCAGCTTTGCATGACCACGCAATTGTCAGTCAAAGTAACACAGCGCCGTAACGCAAAAAATGGCCTGGTCAGGAAGGGGGGTAATTCCTCAGGAGGGCATGTGGATACACTAAATGTTAGAAGCTTTATATAGTTAGTTTTTCTGAACTAACCAGTTCAATTGATTGCTCGTAGTTTTTTTTAATGGTCAGTGAATTGTCTTGCAACATCAGAATTTTACAGGAGAACAGCTGGGTTTCTTTCAGTCAGCACTGATAGGTGCAAAAAGCATTACAAGCATAGCTAGATTTCTGCATAGCCAACTTATACTATGGTGTAGAATGGCTGGACTGCCAGTTGCGGCATGCAGCTAGCCATAAATCATGTGGACTTTCAGTAACTGCAGTACAGTGTGACTGGGTTCTCATTGATATTGTACCTGCACAAGAAATGTGTTTTGTGTGGTTATGGTGGCTGATCTAGTTAGTGTGACAATAAGGCTAGCCAGCCAACTGGGCTAGGATTGAGACAGCACAAGACAGCTGATCAGGAAATATGAATCCCGTCCTGATTAAAATACACGGAAAGGGAAAAATGTAGATGTCTGTAACACATGCATCCTGAGAAGAAGGGGAAGCTTTCCAAAATGGTAGACAACTGGGACAACAGTGACAGTGCTGAAAGAAATCTAAGTCTGTTTTCTGTACAGAGGCCCTCAGGGGTCTGATTTAAATGTCATTAAAAGTCATTACATATCTTAAAAAAGAAAGAAAAAATACTTTGCATAGCTGAAATGAATGAGCACATAGCAGAAATGTGTCCCTGTAGAAACGGAAGACTTCACGGTGAAATCATTCCGAAAGCATCCCATATTCCTTACAGGGATTATTACAAAAGGATTTCAGGTATTTCCCTCCAGCTCTTTACTTGCTGTTTCAGTTGTCAGAAAGTCAACCTGGAATGTCAACAGCATTGTCTTTCTTGGGAATAAAAGATATCTCATGTTTTTAGGAACCTTTGCACCAAACCACTTAAACTAGGAGCATGACTTTGTCAAACGTATTGAATAAATCATTGCAATGTTTTCCCTCTGTCTTGGCTTTACAAATGAGCTTTGCAGCCTCTCTGGAGTACTTGGTGAGTGATAGGAGTAAAGAGTATTTTCGTTCACAAGACAGGACTGATGTAATGAAGTGTATCATTGAAGATGGACATAGGAAATAACATTTATCCCCTTCAGCAGTTAACAATTCAGCAACTGAATACATTGTCGTAAACTGCAAACATGAAACACTTAAAGTGACACCATTCTGGGGAAATAAACACACGTTTTACATGAACCACGAAAAAAACAAGATAAGAACATCCAATGTGATTGTCATATCACTAATACATCACAATGTGTCTGCAATGGAGAGAAAAGCCATTTAGGCAAAGTAGCACTCTATGTCTACAAGAGGTTGCAATTCACTGGGCCTGAATTATAGACTTAGGAGAAAAAATGGAACAAAAACGGACCTGTTACAAAATGTCTGTGTCTCACCATATAGACAAGGGGTCTCCAGACTTTCTAAACAAAGGGCAAGTTTACTCTCCTTCAGACATTAGAGAGGTCAGACTGTGGACATTTGGAGCTGAAATTGTCCTGGCATCAGTGGGAGTAAACAATGCATCTTTGGTATTGCAGGGCGGAAAAGCGCCCCATTGGTGTCAGTGGGAGAAATAGTGCCTCATCATTGGTAATGTTGGAAGGGATAGAGCCCCATCATTGGTCCCGTTGGGAGGGATAGATCCCCATCATTGGTATCATTGGGAGGAATAGAGCCCCATCAATGGTATTGTTGGAAGAAATAGAGCCCAATCATTGGGATCAGTGGTAGGAATAGTGCCTCATCATTGGTATCGTTGGGAGGAATAGAGCCCCGTGATTGGTATCAGTGGGAGGAATAGTGCCCCATTGTTAGTGTCAGTGGGAGGAATAGTGCCTCATTGTTGGTGTCAGTGGGAGGAAAAGTGGCCCATCATCGGTGTCATGGGGACAACTAGTGTCCTATTGTTGCTCTCAGTGGGAGGAATAGTGCCCCTATATTGGTATCGGTGGGAGGAATAGTGCCACAGTGTTGGTTTCAGTGGGAGAAATAGTATCCCTTCACTGGTGTCAGTGGAAGGAATAGTGCTCCATCATTGGTATCAGTAGGAGGAATCACATCCCATTATTGGTGTCAGTGGGAGAAACAGTGCCCAATTGTTGATGTCAGTAGCAAGAATTATGCAACGTTGTTTGTGTCAGTGGGAGGAAAAGTGCCCCAAGGGCCACATGAAGACAAGCAAAGGGCCATATCTGGCCCATGGGCTGCAGTTTGGAGACCACTGATATAGACTAATCCCATTCATCATGCCTGAAACTTTAGTACATCATATTGTCATTAGTTCTATAGTTTGCACCTAATAGAGAATTTTCACTTCTAAAGCAGCCCTCAGATGAGTCTTATTTTAACTTGATTCCTGCATCCGCACATTCAAAGTAGATGAGGGAATCTTTCCTTCTGAGTCTTTGTATTCTGACAGATTTCCCCACCATCAGAATACACTGATCAGCACTATAGTCGGCTGTGCTGGTCGATAGACTGAATTTTGTACCACCAGCCTGCCCATACATGGATTGAAATTCAGCCAGTCCCTGCTGAACCAGTTGAATTTCTATCTATGTATGGCCAGCTTAACTGTACATAACATCGTTTGTATTGCAATAGTACACTGAGTTATATTCAGTGACAGTGATGATTTATTTGTGCCATGACTTTATATAGAAGAAACATATTGGCTAGCGATGTATATATAAAGGGTGTCATGTTCAGGACATGTATTCTAGATATGTCACAATGTTGTAGAGTTTCAAAATGAAGGACATACAACTTTTTCAGCACCTTCAGCCAGCTTGGGGTCATCAGATAAGTAAAGGAGTAGCCTTGTCAAACAATTTGCCCTGCAGCAGTAAATTCGGAGGAAGTGCAATTCAGAACTAAAGAGACAAAGAAAAAGGAAGAAAGATTTTTTTTACTGTTTTCTAAATATACTATTTAACAAATCTGTAGAGTGGCCTTTTCCTGACCCAAGCTTTGTTTAGACTCGTGTCTCCTATCACATTTCATCTAAGGGGATGACAACATGGTCAGAGAATAGCATAAAGAGTGGCAGAGGGCAGTAACTGATATAAAAGTACCTCTAGGCAATAACAGTATAAACTATAGCAGAGGGCAGTAACTGATATAAAAGTACCCCTAGACAAAAAAAACAGTATAAACTATAACAGAGGGCAGTAACTGATATAAAAGTACCTCTAGGCAATAACAGTATAAACTATAGCAGAGGGCAGTAACTGATATAAAAGTACCCCTAGACAAAAAAAACAGTATAAACTATAACAGAGGGCAGTAACTGATATAAAAGTACCTCTAGACAATAACAGTATAAACTATAGCAGAGGGCAGTAACTGATATAAAAGTACCTCTAGACAAAAAAAACAGTATAAACTATAACAGAGGGCAGTAACTGATATAAAAGTACCTCTAGACAATAACAGTATAAACTATAGCAGAGGGCAGTAACTGATATAAAAGTACCTCTAGACAATAACAGTATAAACTATAACAGAGGGCAGTAACTGATATAAAAGTACCCCTAGACAAAAAAACAGTATACACTATAACAGAGGGCAGTAACTGATATAAAAGTACCTCTAGACAATAACAGTATAAACTATAGCAGAGGGCAGTAACTGATATAAAAGTACCTCTAGACAATAACAGTATAAACTATAGCAGAGGGCAGTAACTGATATAAAAGTACCTCTAGACAATAACAGTATAAACTATAACAGAGGGCAGTAACTGATATAAAAGTACCCCTAGACAAAAAAACAGTATACACTATAACAGAGGGCAGTAACTGATATAAAAGTACCTCTAGACAATAACAGTATACACTATAGCAGAGGGCAGTAACTGATATAAAAGTACCCCTAGACAAAAAAACAGTATACACTATAACAGAGGGCAGTAACTGATATAAAAGTACCTCTAGACAATAACAGTATAAACTATAGCAGAGGGCAGTAACTGATATAAAAGTACCTCTAGACAATAACAGTATAAACTATAGCAGAGGGCAGTAACTGATATAAAAGTACCTCTAGACAATAACAGTATAAACTATAACAGAGGGCAGTAACTGATATAAAAGTACCCCTAGACAAAAAAACAGTATACACTATAACAGAGGGCAGTAACTGATATAAAAGTACCTCTAGACAATAACAGTATACACTATAGCAGAGGGCAGTAACTGATATAAAAGTACCCCTAGACAAAAAAACAGTATACACTATAACAGAGGGCAGTAACTGATATAAAAGTACCTCTAGACAATAACAGTATAAACTATAGCAGAGGGCAGTAACTGATATAAAAGTACCCCTAGATAAAAAACAGTATAAACTATAGCGGAGGGCAGTAACTGATATAAAAGTACCCCTAGATAAAAAAACAGTATAAACTATAGCAGAGGGCAGAAACTGATATAAAAGTACCCCTAGATAAAAAACAGTATAAACTATAACAGAGGGCAGTAACTGATATAAAAGTACCCCTAGACAAAAAAACAGTATACACTATAACAGAGGGCAGTAACTGATATAAAAGTACCTCTAGGCAATAACAATATAAACTATAGCAGAGGGCAGTAACTGATATAAAAGTACCCCTAGACAAAAAAACAGTATACACTATAACAGAGGGCAGTAACTGATATAAAAGTACCCCTAGACAAAAAAACAGTATACACTATAACAGAGGGCAGTAACTGATATAAAAGTACCTCTAGACAATAACAGTATAAACTATAGCAGAGGGCAGTAACTGCTACAAAAGTACCTCTAGACAATAACAGTAAAAACTATAGCAGATGGCTGTAACTGATATAAAGTACCTCTAGAGAGAGAACAGTGTAAACTATACCAGAGGGCCATACATATTATCAAGGTACTGCTAGACAAAGAACCATATGAACAGAAGTATAGGACAGTAAAGGTAGATTTAGACGTGTCTAAATCTCCCTTTCCTCTGACGTCCAATCCGCGTGCAGATCTGACAGGTGGTTAGGAAGCAATGTAATGCTTCCTCAGAACCTGTGTTAACCCTATTTTTGCCGACGAGTGGGATGAAACCGGAGGCATTGCACGCAGTTGAGAGGAGCTTGCCATGCTTCCCCATTTGCTTGAGTATATAGCATTTGGTAGGCTTGTTGCCCACCAATCACTACGAGTCAGGTAAACTTTACAGGTTAAGGGGTAACAGTTGGCAGGCAGAAAAACATGGCTCAACCGTGCATTTTTGCTGCCCCCCACTGTACATTTAAATTAAGTATTTCTGATATAAAAAAAGCCATTGAAACAGAACAGTGTGAACAATAGAACAAGGCAGTAGCTACCAGTGATTGCAGAGGGATCCACAAACTCAGCCTGAAATCTGCAAACCCCAAACATTGTGCCAGGACTCAATTGAATTATATGAGAGCTAAATGGATTTTTTTCTGGTCTTTTTCAAGGTCATTTGCAAGCTCATGGTTATCTGGGTCTTTAATAACGCTTAAAGAACAACATTAAAAATATACAATTCCTTCAAGTAACATCCTTGGTGGTTGCTTTAAACCTGCATGTGAAGTGGTGCACTTGTAGGATGTACTCTAGCCAAGGCGCTATTTAAAAACAAAAACGATTGCCATTAAATGACAGTTCCTTCCCCAGCCAGTTCCTTCCCCAGCCTGATTCTATTTAAATGAAAAGGCCATTGGATACCAGGTAACTTCACTGATCACATATGGTCATGACTATACATGGTCCATGACATCAGCCAGCATCCCTGGCCAGTTTGTGGACATTCAGCAGCAGGTTGGGGAGCTGTTATTTGCGATGGCAGTCTGGCGGGAGAGGATCGTCGTCATGTCCACAGGTCATCATAGTTACATAGTTAGTCTAGGTGAAAAAAAGACAAAAATCCATCCAGTTCAACCATAAAAAAAAAAGTTATAATCCTACACCCACAGTTGATCCAGAGGAAGGCAAAAATCCCAGCAAAGCATGATCCAATTTGCTCCTGCAGGAGAAAAAATTCCTTCCTGATCCCCTGAGAAGCAATCGGATATTCCCTGGATCAACTTTACCTATAAATGTTAGTATCCAGTTATATTCTGTGTATCTAAGAAAGCAATCCACTAATCTGACCAGAACCAACTCTTGAGGGAGTCTATTCCACATTTTCACAGCTAGATAGATGATGAATCTAGACTGCTGGACAGCATGATTGATGTTGGATTTCCCATTTTCTTGTTAGGTTACCTGCTAAAGTGTTAAAGAATATTAATTTAATTTGGTGAATAAGGGAAAGTTATGTTCACATAGCATAATAAACTCTCTTCTACTCTATTCAAATCCCCCCAAAAATTGAATGGACTTACTGGTTCACACTACAGAAAGTACACAAAATGGCCACTGCCCCAGTCTATAATTGGCCTTCACAGCAAGGAACACATGGACGGGTGACGCATGTCAAACAACAAAAGAGAAAAGTTCCCAGCTCAACTTGCCAACCAGCTTGAAAACAAACCGATATTCTGTAGTCCTAGCTCTACAAATTTTGAGAGCCCCCATAGTAGAGACACATGTATTTAATGGAAACACAGTCCAGGTGCGTTCCGGATGCGTTTCTGTGTACACGTTTTTGATGCATTTTTGGCATGTTCCAGTGCATTTTTTATGTGTTTTTGATGTGTTCTGGTGCATTTTTGATGCATCCCAGTTTATTTTTTGTCCCCTCTTTTTCTTCAATTTAAATAGGGACATGTGCTTTCCAGTGCATTTTTGATACGTTTTACCGCATTCCAGTACAGTTCCGTGCAGTGAAAATGCAGCCTGTTCTACTTTATTTGCATTCAGAACGCACTGAAACTGCAAGCACTGATGTGAACTATGACTTTGACAACCATATAACCTACTTTCTGTGCATTTTGGATACAGAAATAAAGCACACTGAAACACATGTAGTATGAACTGGCCCTAACACCTGAAAAACTGCATTTCCTATTTTATAAAAAAAATGCCTGATTGTAGCTGGTATTGTAAACTAGCTGCATAATATTATAATGGGGTTTCTACTTCAAATGCTCTTTCATGAAATAAAATATATGTGTTTTACTGCAGGAAAACAAACAGGTGTGAATGGATCTCTAGACAATTAAACATTCTAAGTATTATATGTAAATGGTCTTTTTCCAGTTCATTATAAGATCAGTAAGGATATGTGTAGCAGGGTAATAAAAGGCTTGTTAAATAATTATCACTTGCTCAAGGCCAGCAGTAGGTGCCTTTTCACTCTACTGACAATGTGTAAATAGGGCCCATTTGTGTCTGTGTTTGTCTGTGAAATGCCATGTAGTCAACATTGTTCAGTGCTACAGAAGACAGGAGTAAGATACGCACATAACACGAATTACATTCTGTCTCACAGCATCCTCTCAGCTCATACTCTTCCCATGTCCAGCTGTTTCCTGCCACTTCAACATTTACCTCTTGTCTACTAATGTGTTAAATTCTCACAAAGAAATACTTGTGTGTGGTCAGTGTGGTAGCTGTGACAGTGACAGCTGTGAAAGTCTTCCTATCAGATTATATCTGCATTTAACAAATTTTGTCCATGTGCTGTAAAGGCCTCTTTTGCATAGACATTCAAAGGTCCTAAGATTGCTGTAGGGTGCCACCATCTTGGATGTGATGTCAGCAAACTCAAAGCTATGACGCTCTATAATGTTCTCATCGCTTCTCCCCCAACAGCTACATAAATGGCTATGTAGGGTGGAAGAGCTAGGTCAGCACAAACAGTAATTAGACACTCTACACTCCCTAGGCTAGGCAATACTTGATCTTTCTTTGGTGTTACCTGATATTTTTTAAGTAGGTCTTCAAACTTCACCAGTGAGTCTCAATCACTTTCATGTAAAGGACCAACTGGGAATATACTTGATAAATGTTGTTCTATTCTTTATAATGGGTGTTCCTTTTTGTTCTGCAAAAGTATTTGTTACTAAAGTACAGTAATATTTTACTTCAAAGATTGCATAATGTTTAGTAAATGTGTGCAGCTGGTAAGTGTGGGCACACAGCAGTTGGTGTAAAGACTAGTTGTCAACAGAGTATTGACAACCCAAAGATTTTAGAGGGCAGTTGATCATGTATGTACAACCTTGAGGCCAAGCTCTACAGAGCACTCCGACAGCCTCCAGAGCTCTCTCCACAGTCCCAACCATGCAAGAGTGACCTAACCAAAATGTAGTATTTGTATATTGATCACTGCTAAGAATGTTTGTTTGGTGGTTGATGGTCTACTCTACAGCAAGACACTGTCTAAAGTGATCCCGTGCTCTGCCCAAGCAGGAAAAAATCAACAGGTTCACTTTAATTCCACCCCAAACAGCTACAGATGTGTCTCTTCTTTTTGCTCCTTTGCTGCTCCATTCAACTACTGGTAAGACTTGTGTGAGCTCCAAATTGCTTTTAATCTGAGCTTACCTAGGACTAGGGACTCACTTGTCACCTTCATGTGCCAATGCTATGTTTCGGAGTAGTCCATTACAAAGCACCAGCACAGGGGTGTCAAATTATGCCCCTCCAGCTGTTGCTTAACTTCAAAGCCCATGAGGCATTGCAGGACTGACATTTGAAAGCATGACTCCCAAAGGCAGAGGCAAGGTGGGACCTGTGCACAAGCACTTTCACATGAGAGGAAGATGTAACATGCTCCCCATACCTAGAATCACTGGGTGTTCTCTTGTGTACTCCTAATGGCTGAGCAGAGTGGTGGAGAAACAAAGGGAAGGTATGTGTAAACAGTTGTTGAGATTGCCATTAAAGAGAATTATGTGTTCTTCTACATGGAAAAATATAGGTTCAGTTTAAAGTGGAACTGCACTGCATCTGAGCACCACAAACCAAAAATGCTATTTAATTCATTGTTAATATTCAAAGTAAATTCCCCCATCCATCCATGTTTCCAAGCTTTATTTTGCTGAGAATTCATTTTGAAAAACACCACCTGGTGTTTCTGGCAGTGGCCATCTGGAGTAAGTGCAGCCGCAGATGATTAATGTAGCACTTACTTCCTTGAATCCATCTGCCCTTTGCTCAGGCATTGGCATGAGCTGACCCCCCCCCCCTCCTGAAGACTCTTGGGATGTATGACATAATTTGCCTATTCATGGAAACCAGGAAGTAACTAAAGAAATGTAAAAAAAAGTTTAAAACAAGTAAATGTGATATCCTTTCCTATCTATTTATTAATATTAGCAGCATAAGGATTAAAAATAGTCCATGTTGATTAAAAGAGTGAGGTTCCACTTTAAGTTTGCATTTGAACAGCAGAGCTATGAGATGTTTGAAATTATGGCCTGACATCACCTCTTTGCTTTTATCACACAGATGATGTTTTATTCCAAGCCTGTCTTTAATCAGGAGACAACTTGCATACACACTGGAAGTGTTAGTGCAACCTTCCTCAACTTCTTTACCCCAGAGGAACCCTTAAAATAATTTTCAGGTCACTGGGAAAAATGGCCGTTACATTGGTGGCCAGTGGGGAGAATGCCCCTTTACAGTGGTGGTCTAATTTTCAGGTCTAAGGAATCCCTGCTAAACACTATTCATCAGTGGTCACTGTGAAAAATGGCCGTTACATTGGTGGCCAGTGTGGAGAAGGCACCTTTACAGTGGTGATCTAACTTTCAGGTCTAGGGAATCTCTGCTAAACACTATTCATTGGGGGTCACTGGTAAAAATGGTCGTTACATTGGTGGCCAGTGGGAAGAAGGCCACTTTACAGTGGTGGTCAGAATGTAACTGTTATAGACAGCTAAAAATATAATTGGTGCCATGCAGCTGGCTCTCAGTGGTGTTGGGCTCCGAACTATGGAGGCACCATCAAATGGGAGGTCAGTCAGCCACCACTCACAGAAATCCTAGAAACTTCTGGAGGAACCCTAGAGTTTCATAGAGCTCTGGTAGAGAATGGCTGTATTAAAATAATATGTAAACCCAACATTTCATATTAGTGATATGAACCTGCTGTACCTTGTATCCTGTTCTCTTTGTATTGCTTCATTTGGGTGAAATCCCTGGTGTTCCTGCCAGTCCATTTGCTTTCCTATTAAAAACTTACTACACTAAGCAGGAGAACACACCGTGGTCAGTTCTCTAGCTATGCTGGGAACTCAGCCTGCTCTCTTCTAATGATCACACATGTTCTGGCACACCCCCTCCCTACACAGCCTTTTCTTGGGAAGAGAAATGTTCTGCTGTTTCTCCTCCCCCAGGCTTTATGCAGCTAAGAACAGAGGGTATGTGATCACTTACAAATAAGGGAAAAAATATATTTATAATGTGTTTTATGTCTTTACATATATATGTTACCTTTCATTTCTATTTTAAATTGAATGTGTTGCTTTACAACTGCTTTAAGTAGCCTTTGACAATTTCTGTTGTTTATGCAATTACAGGGCTAGAGAGCTGGTGAGAAGTATGAAAAACTACGTGTTAATAGATGTAAAGTCATTGTAGCATAATAACAGAAGCAGTAAACAGCCAGCTGATGCTTTGACCAGAAAAAGAAAAAAATCTGTGATTATTGACAACAAAAAGAACCAATGATGATGCACTAAATGAAGAATCCAATAAGATTTTTGGGTGGTCAGATTAGTGAAAGGTGAAGTTTAATATATTGCTACAGTTACTTGTGGTTACTATTTCACCTATCAAAGAAGACAAGACCATTTTCCCAAAATTTAGGTAACTCTAGTAGAGTTTAACAAGCAGCAAAGTGAAAAAAATCTTATATCAGAAACCACATTGTGTTTTTAACTCATTATTGCATTAAATGGAATTGCAACCGAGAAGATTGTCTAACATTTTCTAGTTATAGAGTTCATGTAGATTCATGAATGTTTTGGTAGATCAGCTTCCAAATATTAGTGCCATGCAGTCTTTCAACCTTTCTTCTCTTTCCTAATCCCTTAATATCCACCTAGAACACAGCTGCCAAGCTTTTGAAAGTGCAGTGTGGGAACTACAAATATGATTAGATCAGCCCTACTTACCTTATAGCCAGATATGCTTACCATAGCATACTGTACCTTTGATCCCGCATGACTCTATGATGACAATTTCATGTAAACGTAATTTAATGGCAGGTTAGCATGACATTTAAAAAAGAAACAAACTTTTTACTGGAGTTTATTTTGAATGGATTTGTATTATTTATGTGTTTTTACCTTTAATGGGGAATTTCAGCCTTCAAGTAAAACTGCCAAATCTATGACTACCAATAAGGTATGTTAATTAGAAAATAAATATACAGGGAGATAGAAGTGAATAAATTGTAAATGTATCTTCAGTATTAGGCTTCTTTCATACAAGCCATGATTTTATGGCTCACCCACTTTAGACTTACCAGACAGCCAGAGGGGGCTGTACACTTGCCACAGCAAATTTAACATGTCCGGTTGAGTTGAGAGGCAGCACCACCTGTAAAACGTGCCAATTTAAGTCAATGGGGTTTAAATAAAGTCCATATAAGTTCCCAAATGAATGGAAGCAGGTGCATAAAGGGAAACGTTTGAACCAAAAACCGTCACCATACAACCCAAACAGATTGGCCTCTTACCAGACAATTTGACCGTACAAAGTCGGTCAGCATGCGCAGTGTGATATAACATCAATACAACAATCGATCCTCAATAAAGATCCCGTCCAGGATGAAAAGTAACTTCTCCACCTTCAACGATCTCCAAATGGCAGAAACTCCCATCAGATGGTCAGGGAATGAATAAAGAGAAAAGGCAACTTGTTGGTTAGAAACTTCTCGTTTTACCATGCTGGTTATCTTATATTCTGATGTACGTGGAACCTAAATACATTTGCCAAATTAGATTTTAAATACTTTACTATGAGTTGCCTTTACTCTGCAGAGAAATGCAGAAAAATTACAAATTCTGGAAAGGTCTCAGTTACAAGGATAATTGCTTTTTATTAAATGTAATAAAAAGAAATGTCATTGATATTAGGATCATTAATGACTAGTTGTTAGAGCTCTACTAAACATCTTCAGAGTTTGACATTTTCATGAGCAAAAGTGTCTCACTGGCTATTGGAGATTTTAGACAATGGCACAGAGGAAAATATTTGTCAAAGAGAACAAAGATATTTTTATTGCTAGCTCGGAGGTATGGCAAACATTAGTCAGCCTATAGATAGACATTTTAATAATATATTTTTTCTTAAACATAATAGCGCATTTTAAAGATCAGTAGATAAAGTAGGGGTACAGTTAAAGCATGAGTTTAGATTTGTTTCAAACTGTAAATTTGCAGATGGTCTTATATGGGGGCATATTTATAATTCAGTGAATCTAACATTCACCACAAACTTCCAGGGGCATGTGCTTTAAATGACCCCAGTGACTCTTTGGTGAAAGTCACATTCACTGCTTTATATATATGACACTGGGACAGTACAGAATTTGATGTTAGAGGTGTGTACAATTTAATTCACGGAATGCCCATGGTGTAGCACTATGGTGGTGCATCACATAGCCATTCACACACGAGTGTGTTCTGACATGTTCTAACTTGTACTCCCCTAGGTTGCAGACCAGTTGACTCAGTCTTTACAGAGTAGTAGAAGAAATAACAAGCATGTTGGTGGAAAATGAGTGACAGGAATCTGGAGCAGCGAATTAATATCAAATTTTGGTTGAAAATTGGCAAAGGTGCGAGTGAAACCTTAGCTCTGATACAACAGGCTTATGGTGAACATTCCATGAGGAAATCAACTGTTTTTGAATAGAATAAGTGGTTTAAGGAGAGACGGGAAGATATCTACAATGATGTAAGAATTGGGTAGTCAAAAAAGCAAAAGATGGATGCAAATGTGGACAGATTGAGACGTCTCATATACTCAGAAGGAAGATTGAGTGTGTGAATGATGGCAGAATAATTGAATATGAACAGGGAAACAGTGTGGCAGATGGAGGATCTGGGAAAGAGATATATTTCTGCAAAGATGGTGCCTCAGATATGGACAGAAGATCAGAAAGAACGTCGTCTTCAAATTTTATCTGATCTTTTGAAGAATGCAGAGGGTTGTACCCTTGGATAGGGTTATCACTGGTCCATTTCGGGAATTAAATTGTCACATCACGTATACAGAATAGGATTGTATTTAATATGTTGATTGGCCCAT
The DNA here is from genome assembly GCF_062004578.1 of Staurois parvus. NCBI lineage: Eukaryota > Metazoa > Chordata > Amphibia > Anura > Ranidae > Staurois > Staurois parvus. The sequence goes on along the minus strand of NW_028317867.1, from coordinate 5,009,532 downwards.
CAGGTCCTGCCCACATTACATACTTAGATCGTTTTGGTTGTAATCACCATTCTGCTAATGCTGGTCTCCAACCTACAGTGGGGCAAAAAAATAATTAGTCAGCCACCAATTGTGCAAGTTCTCCCACTTAAAAAGATGAGAGAGGCCTGTAACTGGTATCATAGGTAGACCTCAACTATGAGAGACAAAATGAGAAAAAAAATCCAGACAATCACAGTGGCTGATTTGGAAAGAATTTATTTGCAAATTATGGTGGAAAATAAGTATTTGGTCACCTAAAACAAGCATGATTTCTGTCTCTCACAGACCTGTACCTTCTTCTTTAAGATGCTCCTCTGTCCTGCACTCATTACCTGTATCAATGGCACCTGTTTGAACTCATTATCAGTATAAAAGACACCTGTCCACAACCTCAAACAGTCACACTCCAAACTCCACTATGTTGAAGACCAAAAAGCTGTCGAAGGACACCAGAAACAAAATTGTAGACCTGCACCAGGCTGGGAAGACTGAATCTCCAATAGGCAAGCAGCTTGGTGTGAACAAATCAACCTCGGGAGCAATAATTAGAAAATGGAAGACATACAAGACCACTGATAATCTCCCTCGATCTGGGGCTCTACGCAAGATCTCAGCCCGTGGGGTCAAAATGATCACAAGAACGGTGAGCAAAAATCCCAGGACCACACGGGGGGACCTAGTGAATGACCTGCAGAGAGCTGGGACCAATGTAACAAAGGCTACCATCAGTAACACACTACGCCGCCAGGGACTCAGATCCTGCAGTGCCAGACGTGTCCCCCTGCTTAAGCCAGGATATGTCCAGGCTCGTCTGAAGTTTGCTAGAGAGCATTTGGATGATCCAGAAGAGGATTGGGAGAATGTCATATGGTCAGATGAAACCAAAATAGAACTGTTTGGTAGAAACACAACTCGTCGTGTTTGGAGGAGAGAGAATGCTGAGTTGCATCCAAAGAACACCATACCTACTGTGAAGCATGGGGGTGGCAACATCATGCTTTGGGGCTGTTTCTCCGCAAAGGGACCAGGACGACTGATCCATGTACAGGACAGAATGAATGGGGCCATGTATCGTGAGATTTTGAGTGCAAACCTCCTTTCATCAGCAAGGGCATTGAAGATGAAACGTGGCTGGGTCTTCCAACATGACAATGATCCCAAACATACCGCCCGGGCAATGAAGGAGTGGCTTCGTAAGCATTTCAAGGTCCTGGAGTGGCCTAGCCAGTCTCCAGATCTCAACCCCATAGAAAACCTTTGGAGGGAGTTGAAAGTCTGTGTTGCCCAGCGACAGCCCCAAAACATCACTGCTCTAGAGGAGATCTGCATGAAGGAATGGGCCAACATACCAGCAACAGTGTGTGCCAACCTTGTGAAGACTTCCAGGAAACGTTTGACCTCTGTCATTGCCAACAAAGGATATATAACAAAGTATTGAGATCAACTTTTGATATTGACCAAATACTTATTTTCTACCATAATTTGCAAATAAATTCTTTCCAAATCAGCCAATGTGATTGTCTGGATTTTTTTTCTCATTTTGTCTCTCATAGTTGAGGTCTACCTATGATGCCAATTACAGGTCTCTCTCATCTTTTTAAGTGGGAGAACTTGCACAATTGGTGGCTGACTAAATACTTTTTTGCCCCACTGTATCTTGCTGCCGTACCTCTCATCAACACCACACCTGCACTGTTATCAATAAAAGTACCAGTGTCCATGTCTTCAGAATGCTAAAAACATTCACCATATTCTCATCCTGAGGAGCTGAGGACGTGGGGGCTGACTGTCATGAGACTGCAAATTAAGGTTAGTTTTACTAAGTGTCAGATCGCGTATATAAAATGCATGCTACAGATCAATTAAGTTTGGGGAAAGAGGGGATCCAGTATTTTTTTTACAAAGCCAATGTTTGTATTTAACAATATGCAATACATTTAGAATGCTTCAGAGAGATTGGGAACCATTTATAAAAGCAGTGGACGAAATGCAGATTTTGGAAATCAAATGCAAGAGTCTCACGGATCAATCCTTGAGATACAGTGTATGAAGAACTCTAAACTGCTGTGGGAATGAAGTAAAACGGACAGATGCCACAATGGCTATCTAGAGGAAATTGTAAGTTCAAGCAATCAGGGGATTTCCTGAAGTTGGGCAATGTAAAGTGTTTTAATTTATGACAGAGGAGGAAGGAAAGGTTGCAAGCTATACAGGTTGTTCTGTCTGATAATGATGTCCTTTCATTTGCTTTCCTCCCTATAAATATTGGTAATGTAATCTAACATGCTAATTGTGCAACAATGTACCATGGCTTTTATGACCATGTGACACAGTTGCAGTACAGTTTAGTACAACTGCCTCTAAGGAGAGTGCATTTGTACAGTACTGTGCAAAGGTTTTAGGCAGGTGTGAAAAAATCCTGTAAATTAAGAATGCTTTCAGAACAAGTGTTAATAGTTTATTTTTTTTATCAATGTAAGAAGATGGAAAGTAAATGAACAAAAGAGAAATCCAAATCAAATCAGTATTTGGTGTGACCACCCTTTGCCTTCAAAACAGCATCAAGCCTTCAATTCTTCTAGGTATACTTGCACACAGATTTTAAAGGAACTCAGCAGGTAGGTTGTCCCAAACATCTTGGATGTAGGCTGCCTCAAATCCTTCTGTCTCTTCATGTATTCCAGATTCGATGATGTTGCGATCAGGGTGCCGCGGGGGCCAAACCATCACTTTCAGGCAGGGGCGGACTGACAACTCATGGGGCCCTCGGGCAATAGGGGATCATGGGGCTCCTGTGTCCTTGCTCAAACTCAAAAAAGCCTATGAAAAAGGTACCAGGGGCTTCTCATGGGGCCCCCTACTGACCCCGGGCCCTCGGGCAGTGACCGAGTTTCCAAATGGTCAGTCTGCCCCTGCTTTCAGGACTCCTTGTTCTTTATGCTGAAGATAGTTCTTAATTACGTTGGCTGTATGTCTGGGGTTGTTTTTCTGCTGCAGAATACATTTGGGGCCAATCACACATCTCCCTGATGGTATAGCATGATGGATATGTATCTGCCTGTGTTTCTCATTAGTGAAGACACCATGGATCCTGACCAAATCGCCAATTTTATTTGCATAAGTGCTCCAAACTTGAAAAGAACCTTTACCATGTTTCACTGTTGTCTGTAGACACTCATTATTGTACCATTCTCCAGCCCTTCAGCGAATAAACTGCCTCCTTAAATTTTGACTCAGCAGCTCAGAGCATCCATTGCCATTTTTCTGCACCCTAATTCCTATTTTTCAATGCATAGTTGAGTCACTTAGCCTTGTTTCCACATCCTATGCATGAAAATATAGGGACTGGGGTGCAGAAAAATGGTAGCAGGTGCTCTGGACTGATGAGTCAGAATTTGAAATATTTGGCTGTAGCAAAAGGCAGTTATTGAGCCGTGACACCATATACGAGGGGCGTTCAAGTCAGGACGTTTATTTTTACAAGTATAAAAAGGGATGGTAGCGTGGCAGTACTGCATGCAGTAGTAAGTGGCAAGTGTGTCCTATTACTGATAGGTGGCACACGTGTTGGGGGGCAGTTCAGAGCCCATTAATCAAGATGGCAGACAACAGTGTTAGTGTGTTCATTGAACAGCATGTGGTGATGAAGTTTCTTGTAAATGAAGGCATAAAAACCCAGATATGTACAGAAGACTTCAAGCACAGTATGGTGATGAGGCACTCAGCCCTAGTAAGACATTAGAATGGTGTAAACATTTCAAAGATGGCTGCACATCCATCAGTGATGATCCCTGCTGTGGTGGTTCCCAGACAACAGCAGTCATTCCTGTGAACATTCAGAGTGTGGAACACCTGATCCTGGATAATCGACACATAGCCTGTGGTGAAATTGCACAAGAGACTAATCTTTCAGTGAACACAATGATGATGAAGTGAAGCAATCTGTGCTAGGTTGGTTAAGGCGTACTTACAAATCTTTCAACGCTGAACCTTTTCAGGTATTAGTTAAACGCTGGGATAAGTGTATAAATGTAACAGGGGAGTATGTTGAATAATAAATGCAGTTTCCACTTCACACAAATTTGTTCTTTTATTACATAATCTCAAAAGTTCCAGTTTGACTTGAACACCCTTCGTATTAGCAATTTCTCCTCTACAATGCCAAGGTCTTTTTTTATATCACAGGCTGGAGTTCAGCTTTGAAGGGGACCTTTCCCCTAGACTAAAATCTTTTGTGCATGCAGATAGAAAAACATTTGTTAGTCAAGTTATAAATCAAACATTGTGTCCATTCTTTAGAAAGAACACAATCTCTCTTCCTGGTCTGTTGAAACACTGGTGGCACACCCAGGGACTCACAGATGCCCCCCAAGAAGGATACGTCACCAGTGCCTTCCAGGGGAATTTTTTTTTCACCCTCGGATGACGTGTACTGTCATGCGTTCAGTTTGTTTATGGCTCCTACTACTGTTTATGTGCATTAATTCAGAGGAGCATATTATAACTCCAGGAAGAAAAGGGAGAGATCTACACTGATCTAGCTTGGACCAATATAAGTATGCATGTGCCATACCTGTCCGATTCCCATGGAGGCTGGGAATCACTGTAGTAGTCACTGCTACTACAGTGATCTTAGCCAGCTTCAGAGTTCAATGCTAAGTAGCTTCCTTGCATTCATTTTCTGAATGAATACAAAGTGTTCTCTGATTGGACAATATGGACAAGTGGGCAGGTGACAACACAATCTTCACCTTGTCCAATCAGAGAATGCTTTGCATTTTTTGAGAAAACATTCACTGAATAGAGCCTGTGCTGAACAAGCCAATGTGTGTGCTCACAGCTGCTCAGCACAGGACCCAGAATCTATGAAGTTCCATGGGGATTCACCAGTTATGATACATGTATGCAAACATTGATCCAAACTGCAAAAATATGATACCTGGAATTCAGCTTTAAAGGATTACAGGAAACAAAAGCCTGCAGTGAGCAGTAATTGCGTTTTTTTACTGACAATGTCTTTAAGGGTTCCTTTACTTTATTTGTGATGATCTGGGTGAAGGTCTTTTGTCTGTGTAACTATAACATAGATGACAGTAGAAAGCAATAGGCAGACTTCCACATCAAAATATGAACATTTCTGATGTAGAATACTGGATGGGGGAAAAAAAATCAACGTTTTGCCAAACCATTTTTATATAAACTGTTGACGCAAAAATGAAAATTAAAGTTAACAAATTAATTTATTTAAACATATCCTTCAATAAATCGTGAGTGTGGGATAGGGTGTGGGATAGGGACCACATCATGTGAAATCACATTTAGGACTTGCACAAAAACTATAGTCAAATATATAATCTCTTCCATTGATAAGATTAAGAGTTCAGCTATAAAGGGTCATCAGTAATTGTGCAGTTGACATACTTTATTATATGGTATGTGCATTATATAAACTCTGTTGTTGTTGGAATGCCATAGTGGCCCATGTGAGAAACAAGAGGCAAGATGGTTCCTGCACATTTCCATTCCAGCCTTTCCATGTTTCTGTAAGGTGTGAAAGAGTGCTAGATGCTTGAAAAGCTTCAACCAAAGTATGGAAAATTGTGCCGTCATGGTTTTCACTCTTCAATAAGCACATATTGATGAATCGAAATCACAGCATTATGGAGCATGAGGTGCTCAAAGCAAGGCCTTGCAATCACAGCCAAGGCATGATGCATGTTATGGATAAAAAGATTTACTAAGAATTAATCAGCTTTAAATCACAATGTCAATGTATTCAGAATTGTCAAACATTTTAACAACCAGCAATTCCAAGTGTTTGATAAAACAAATAGTTATCTATGATTATTTTATTGGAGTTGGTGCTGTATTGGAGTTGTATGTTAATAAAATGGTATCTTTTATAATTTGGTTGTACAAGCTTACACAACAATTACATTGTTCTTTCACACCACTTATACATGGGCCCTCTTGCTGCTTGACTAAAATATAGACTGCATACCTCCCAACTTTCTGAGATAGGAAAGAGGGACACTTATTAGCGAAAAGTATGTAGGTAAGGGACATACCCCTGAAATACCTCCAGTAAATGGATATGTAATACACAAAAAATTATTGGTTCAACCCACAGGTGCTTTTTTTTCCACTACTATTCCTTTTTTTACTGGCTTTTGACATTTACAAATGCAACAATTTAGAAATTGGATTAAAGGTTTAGCACTATAAAACACATTTTGATAGAAAAATCCTGTATTTTCATACAGGTACTGTATATACACGAGAGCAAAATGAGGAAGAAATGAGGAGGAAAGAGAGACAGTGGGACTTTATTCCAAAAGGGGGACAGTCCTTTCAAATTAGAAACAGTTGGGAGACTGTTGTGAGGGGGAGTAAAATATTTAAGAGAATCTGTTTAAAAGATAAGTTCACCTTCTGGAACATGTTACATGTTCCACCCGTTTTCAGAGTGGAACATGTAACATGTTCCAGCAGCTGCAGCCTGTCCACCTCTCCCAGTGACAGTGGGCGGGGGATCTTCTCCCCATACCTTCTGTCACAATTTGAAAATAACGCAGCTGTGCGGAGCTCTGCCCACACAGCCACATCATTCATTCACAGTTTCCTGAGAATGAATGCCTACAAGTACCGTCAGCAGTTGCAGCTGGCAGTATGTGATTCTCAATGAACTGTGAGAGCGCTGCTGAGCTCCCTCATAGTCCACGGAGCTTCCTGGACTTCAGTAACTGCTTGCCTGTATCAGAGGTATGGGCAGACAGTGTACTGACAGTCTGCAAGAGCCTGACATTGCACCCATGATCCGCACATTCCTGTTTGATGCACACGAGAGTCAGTGCGGTGCAATTTGAGCCTATTCATTTTGAATGGGCTCAAATCATGCTGCATCACCCCAAAAATAGTGCACATACTACTTTTGGAAATGCACTGCATGGTATTTTGTGTCAATGGCTCCCTCTGCTGTCTCTGAGCATTTGAGGAGGGAGAGAGCCGCTGCTCTCATGCACAACACTAGATCAAGATTGGGCTCTGGTAAATATATGGGGGGAAGATGGGGGAGAGCTTCACTAAGGTACAAAACCTTCAACCTTTAGAACCACTTTGATAAAATGATACTGGCCTATTCACACCTTTATAATGGACCTGCCACTGATTTCAGTGAAAGCTTAGCCTTTCAGTCCCCAGATGAGAATTATTTGCTCATTTAGTTAGACTTTGTCCTATTCAGACCTCCTGTCAGCACAGACCTGCACTGATTGCAATGACATACAGCTCAGCTAATCACTGCTGTCACGTTTATAGGGGGCAGTGGTAGTTGAAGGCCCTCAGCCAGGGGGGGTTAGTGGAAGGCTTTCTTGGCTGGCAGGGAGGAAGTACAGCTTTTGGCAAGTGTTAGTGGAAAGCTCTCTTGACCGGAGGGGGGGGGGGGGTTGGTGTTGGTCGGTGTCAGGCTTTCTCGGCAGGGGGGGCTGTGATGTTGGTCAGTGTCAGGCTCTCTCGGCAAGGTGGGTGTAGGTGAAAGGCGGACGATTTTTGTGTTGCCTAGGACAGCACAAGACCTAAATACACCATTGGTGCTGATACTGAATACTGACACGTTCCCACTGAAAAAACCCTGGATGTTCCCAAAACTAAAAGTGCCAATCGCTGAGCAGCAGCAATGTCACATATTCTCCAATAAATAACTGCTATTGTTCTCCCCACTAGCAGTTCAATGGACTGTAAAGGGGAGTATGTACTGTTGAAGAGAAAGGGGGTCAGTTCAGTAAGCCCATTTCTTGCCCTACATGGACAAAGAACAGGTTTACTTTTACACGGGAATGTTTCTAATAAATGACACTTTACAAGCAACAATACAATATCTACATCATTCCCAATTTGTACTGCAAATGAAAATCCACTCATTCAAGTATGTTATCCTGACAGATCATACTAGCCTCATCTTGCCTACTTCCACCATTCTCATATGGTGATATTTTAGTACAGTAAAGGAAAGAGGAAGCAAGTGTGAGTTAGAAAATACAAGATAGCTTTGTGTGTTTGTGCATTAAGTGAGGAGTCTGTAGAGCTCTGGAAATCTCAAATTTCATAGTAATATGCAATGCCTCTCTTTGGTGTGAGGATATGATAAGATATGTCAGGCTTGATCCTACAGGTTAATGGCAATTAATGCAATTTTAAGCTCCAATAAACCTCATCGGAATGTATTTAATCCTGTTATTCAAGTGGTAGGAGGTCATGTAGCACATTGCAAAGCAATTCTCAATGTGCTGCTCCATCACCATTAAGATTAAGTGGTGACTGATGGCTTTAGTCTACCAACACAACTCATGTCACCTCATATGACCATTACACACAAAGCTTTCACAGCTCCTGGAGGTCCAGACACTATGCACTCAGATTTCCCGATGTGTCAGAATTGTCAAAAAAAGAAATACTAGATATTTTGATCAATAGTTTCAGATCAGAGTGTTTTTCAAAATCTAGTTTTTGGATGAGGCTTACATTTTGTCAATCAGTCCTTATCTATGGTAATGATTGGAAGAAAAAGGTCTCTGCAGGATTTTTTTTAGCTTGCTTTCATTAATAAGATAGGGAATTGTTAACTCAAACTGAGTTGCATCGGTTTATGTGGTCTGGACATCTACCAATGCAACTGCAATAAAATCCTTGAGAGACATTTCAGAACATTTTAGCTGGGAGGAGCTATGGGAGTAGCCTAGAACAAACATTAAGATTATATCTTCAAATTAATCAAAAATGATAGGTAATTCCCCAGAAAACGAGGGAGTCTAAGACTGACCAAGGGTACTCTGGCTTCTATACCCAAGCAAACTTCCTGCCATCCCTGTTAGACTTGGTGACAGGTAATGATTATTATGATCATACAAATATTAATTTTTGAGATATAATGTAAGATATTTGTAATTCCAATTAAAATCTATTTTAAAAAGCAAGAGAAACCAGTCAGTTTACACTGCAATTGTGTTAAAGTCAAAAACCCCACTCAGTCTGCAGAATTACTAGGGAAAAGAAAGCAAATGAGCTTGAAAAAAAGCTCCTGTTGTGTCTACAGGATTGGAAATGAAGAGATATCTATTGAAAGCAATATGGGTGGTAAAAATCAACCGACCAGAGTATTAACTATTCCCTACTCTATTCAGAATGAAATAAAGTAATGGCATTTAGTATATGTAGCAATTGTACGTACAGAGATGGATGCGAACCTCCATTTTGCCAAAGGCCCTCCATCTTGTATCATTTCTACTCCAAATCAGCTTCCCCCCTCCCTCTCTGTTGAGTGACACGTGGTCCCTGTGTGCTGGGTTCAGAAGTGCATAGGCAATCAGGCACAGCGGGATAGCTTCATGGTTATAAATCCCAAATTAGCTGGTGCTAGGGTGTCTGTTAGCTTCTCAATCTGAGATCATCGTAAAGCCATAAACCAGTCCTTCCCTGGGCTTCAAACGCATTCCAGCTAGCCATAAAACAGACATCACATTTAAAACCCGCTTTTACTATAATTTTCATGTCTTAAGGTAGGAAATAATTATATAAAAATAAAGCACGCATTCGGATAGCTCAGCTTAATGCGAGTCGTCTGATATCTTACACCCCTGGATTACGTATACCCGAGAGCAGAAAGTGATATCTCCTTAACCGTCCCAAGCAGATATGTCATAACTGGTATCTGGACGTTCAGAATATCATTCTGAAGATTATCCTACCCCTGGATAGAATGTTACATGTACCTAGGGAAGGTTATTGACCCTGGTATAACTTGTGAGAGATTTTGGTTCTAGCCTGAGTCCCCCACCTCAAACACCCCTCCCATTTTTAGTAATAAATCTTATTTTCTGAAAAGTGTTGAACTGTTTCTAAAGCTCTTTAATGCAAACTAAGAATCCCTGTCTCTGAAGAGCGCTACTGTGTGTTTTAAACCTCTATATACCGCTGCCTGCGGTGACAGTGGTATACAGACGATTATTCAAACATTATAATGTTATTGCTAATATTGGCGAGTTTCCTCCTTTTCTCAACAAAAAGGCGGTGGTGGCAGTGTGAAGGGTTAATTGCGTAATTAACCTGACCCAGTAACAATCGCTCTCAGGCTGCAGGTACATAGATTGTGGTCCATTAGCTGGAAAATCTTTGTGCAGGGTGCAGCTGAGCGTGGCATTGTTACGCACGTGACAGCGTGGTTTTAGATTGGCTAGTCCTTCGGTCACGAGTTGGTGAGAAGGGCTGGGGGTCTGTTGCCACGATCGTCACAGTATACTTTAATAGAACTTTAGTACACTGGTATAGTGTAGTTGTACTAGTTTTGTGTAATCCATTGCAGGCACAAACCACAGAATAGCTCACTAGGTCACTAGGAGTGTATTTTTTAAAGCTTGTATTAATCAACTTTCATTCCTTTTGCTTCCTTTATGACCACCCCATGCAAACAACCAAAGCAGGTTAGAGCTTGACTGGTCGAGGTGAGGCTTTGACATTGACAGGCTTTGAGAGTCAGCAAGGAACCCGTTGTGGGTGTGTTTTTTTCCCTCAATATACTACTTACAAGGTATTAGGGACCAAGTTAGACTGCTGCACTACAGTACTGTTTGGATAATAAAAAAAAAGCACTATGAGTGTAGACTGTGCTATATATTTTACAGGTTTCAATTTTGTGTAGAGTGTACATTAATTGCATTTGGATTGAAAAACAAATCCATGTGGTAGGACTATAAGAAGTGCTGATTAATCCAAGGTCATTGAATGGAAACTGAGCCTGGAGTTTCCCAATAGTGGCTGTTTTTATGTGAAGCCTTTTTGTGGCCATAACATTTGCTTTCTGGAGAACACTTTTTGTGGCCACCACCTTCCTCTTTTTATGAAAATGCTCTACTCCTGAACTTTTCTTTGTGTTCCTGGTTACAATCTTTGGGAATAGTCGAATGTTGTGAAGGGTTTGCTAACATGACAACAGATTTTAAGTAGTGGGAGTTAAAGGGGCAGAGTAGTTTGTACCTTTTAAAGTGGTTCATGGTTGGAGGGTCTGTTGGTAAGCTTAATGATATCATCCCTATCCAACATTCAGTGATACCCTGGGGCCAAGATGAAGTCACTATGTGATACATACTGCCTAACATTTTAATGTAATATCATGATTTGTTTATTCTGAACTAACTGGCCCATCTGCTCTTGAACGTTCAACCATGAGTGCTCATTTAAATGTTAGCTATTCCCAGAATGATCTCAGCAACGGATCTAACAATTTCCAGTGGATATGAGCTGCAGAGTTCAATTCACTGCTGTTAAGCATTAGAACGTTTTGTGAAATTCTATATGAGGAAAATGAGTTATGTATGGACAGTGTCATTTCCTCACTCTCATCAACCAGACTCCTATACAACAGCTGTGATTTTTCTGCTATATGAAAACTAAAATACTTTATATGTAGTAAATAAAGCCAACAGTTTTATACATAATAAGGCCTTCTCTGTTTGAATTCCAGTTTCCCCAATTTTTCATTTCTCTAGTAAATGAATTTTGAGCCCAGACCACTCTAGCTGCAGTCTGCACTACTAGCAGCTTGATGGACCTACTGGTGTTTGTTTGCCTTTATGACATGAGCATAAGTTAGAAAAATATTAAAAACGGCACACTGGAAAACAACAGTCAAACAAAAGCTCAAAAGATAATTAAAAAATGGTCAGAAACAAAAAAGACCACAACCAAACAACAATAGAAATTACAATCTAGACAGAGAAGTTAGACAGCAAAGAGTAACAGCAGATGGCTAGAACTGAAGAGGTCAGAAGTCAAGGTCAAACAGAGAAGACAATAGCAAATGCTAGAATGCACCCAAAAGTGAAGTCTGAACTTCATCATGGGCAAAAGTAAAGTTGACTAAAGAAACGAGATGACAGCTGTCTTAAGCTTGATGATAAAACTGGTGACAGCAAATATCCATCCAAGTATTCTTGGAGAAAGCATTTAAAAAAACATTTTTAAAAAACGGTCACTACTGTTCCCCTGAAGTTTAGCAGCAGAGAAGATGGATACATAGGTAGAATTTGAGGGACTATTTAAATATTTTAAAGCTAGATCCTAATTTAAAAAGATAATATTAAAGAAGAATATGGAACAGAGAATAGGGACTAATATATTTTGTAAGCATGCACTCAATGATGTAACAAATGAGAACGACATGAGCAGAGCAGTGGAAGAGTGACAATTTGAAAATAATGTATAAAGTCAGAAATATAGGTGGGGATTCATAAAAAGAATGACGGCTTCACCGCGGCTGGCCAGTTCTGAGTGGACGTCATATGACGTCCTCCCAGAACGCGCTCTCCTGCGCGCCCCAGGGGGCGCGCACCCGGCGATCTCCGTGATCGCTGTGTCCTACGGACACAGCTGATCACGTGATGTGGTGAAAGGCCGATCCCACCGGCCTTTTACCACGTGATCAGCGGTGTCCAATGACACGCTGATCACAGGGAAATGCAAGTGCCGGTTCTCGGCTGCACTTTCCTCACGCTGTCAGATCGTGAGGAAAGTACTGCCGAGAACCGGCAGTTGTCAGAGCGGGGATCGGCACCGATCATCAGGGCACTGATGATCAGTGCCCTGATGATCGGTGCCCAGCAGTGACACCCGCAAGTTCCGCCCAGCAGTGCGCCCACTAGCCCCGCCCACCCGTTCCCAGCAGTGCCCCCACCTGTGCCCAGCAGTGCACCCACCTGTGCCACTCTGCAGTGCCACCTACCTGTGCCCAGAAGTGCCACCTACATGTGCCCAGCAGTGCCACCCACCTGTGCCCACCCACCTGTGCCCACCAGTGCCACCCACCTGTGCCCACCCACCAGTGCTGCCCACCAGTGCCACCCACCAGTGCAGCCCAGCAGTGCTGCCAGTCAGTGCCACCAGTCAGTGCCCAGGGGTTGTGCCAGTCAGTGCCGCCAGTCAGTGCCCAGGGGTTGTGCCAGTCAGTGCCGCCAGTCAGTACCCATCATCAGTGTCACCTATCAGTGCCGCCTATCAGTGCTGCATATCAGTGCCGCCTATCCGTGACTCCTAATTAGTGCTGTCTATCAGTGCCGACTATCCGTGCCACCTCATTAGTACTGCCTATCAGTACCCTTTAGTGCTGCCTATCAGTGCCCATCAGTGCCGCCTATCAGTGCCCATCAGTGCCGCCTATCAGTGCCCATCAGTGCCGCCTCATCAACGCAAATCAGTGAAGGAGAAAAAATACCTGTTTGAAAAATTTTATAAAAGAAACAAATAAACTTTTTTTTTTTTTTCAAATTTTTTGCACTTTTTTTAATTTATAGCGCAAAAAGTAAAGCGCCCAGTGGCGATTAAATACCACCAAAAGAAAGCTCTATTTGTGAGAAAAAAATGATCAAAATTTCATATGGGTACAATGTTGCATGACCGCGCAATTGTCAATCAAAGTGCGGCAGCGCTGAAAGCTGAAAATTGGCCTGGTAAGGAAGGGGGTATAAGTGCCTGGTAGGCAAGTGGTTAAAAAAAAAACTACAAAGGTACCTTCAAAAATTTTTGAAGGTACCTTTGTAGTTTTTTTTTATATAGTGTAGCACACCCTTGGATGGAACTTGGCTAGATATATAGGTTCAGCTCTCACTTGAATCTGGTGACACCTCTGATTATACCCAGAACACTCCGACACTCTGAAAATATTTTTTATGGGTTTTATTGAAGAAACAAACCCTGAAAAAGAACTAGCTGATTTAACACAGGTAATGTACATAAACCACAGATACCACTTTGCATAACACAGTTAGTAAGAAATCACTCTTCACTCGCCAAAGACTCCAAAAACTGACTAGTATCACACTGACTAGGGTGGCACATGAGAGTGACATTAACACATGAAACAATAACTGTTAATGAGGTTAAGCAGCTTATTGACATTTGTTATAGCAGTACTATCTAGAGCAGAAATATCCTACCTAACCACTGGCCAGTGGGATGAAACTTAAAGTCTCTCAACGTTGGGGCCCTTTAATCAATCGAAGAGCGCTCACTCTCTGCATGGGAGAGTATTTGTAATCCAGGGGTAGCAGGATAGCACAGTCTCCTTTAAGCAGAATCTTCCAGTGAACATTGCAATAGAAGAAAACAACACTTCAACAAAATCTTTACCATACTGGTGAAATCCTGATGTACTGACCCTTGCTCAGTATATTCAAAGCAGCAAGTTTCTGTGGGGACTTGGAACTAAACACACTCTTCAGCCACAGCACAAGTTTTGAGGAGACAAACCAGTAATATATAGAGACAGTGTTCTCTCATCAATCAGCAGCAGGAATAGCTAATTCTGAGCAGCTTTGTAACGGAACCGGTACCTGGCCGCACTTGGGTATATTCCGTGATCCCACAGCTTCCCCTGTCCGAACACCATCCACGGACCACACCCTTGAAATCCCTCAGGAAAAAGATAGCACCCAGCTCTTAAGACAGAAAGCCAACTCTTTATTTTAACACAAAACACAGAATATATACAGAGGGCGGGGAAACACAACCAGAAAGAGGAAATACATCATCAGCCCGCCCTATCAGTGGGAAGGGCTACAGGGAACCACCCCAACCAACCCAAGACACAGAACAATGGGATGAAACACATGGCAAAGGATATTGACCAACCCCCACACCAATACACAAACAGTACATCCCATAATAGTTGGCTGGACAGGAAGACACAGCACAATGGGGGGTAGCACATGACAAACAGACAATGGACAGCCATGTGGACTAGACAAAGGAACACACACTATACACAAGACTCAGACATTCACATACACACCCTGTAACCCTTAACAGGCACAGGGTGCCTTAAACATAATGGGAATTTGGGAAGATGATACAGAGGCCCCCCCACCCCCAAAAGTCACTCCCGTCACATATCTCCCCTTTCGGCAGGAGACTAATGCAGGAGTAGATCCCAGACGGATGTACTCTGAAGTTAGTCTGTACTTCCAGTTCCCCAATGCCAGCACCCACACAGTACCCCATGCAAATTGTCCCACACCAAGCGTTACTCACCCAGCCAACCTCTGCCTCTCCCGTAGAACATACCCGCCGCTGAGGAGAAGTACAGACTGGTCCTTCTCCCGGAAATCCTCTCAGCCGCGGGAGAGAAGACAGGGTGGCTGGGCCGCCTTCATACTTCTGTGGGGGATCTGGGCTGACTGCCCAGCATCCCTGGGGTATCCAGGTGGTGGCTGTAGTTGCTAGGCAGAGGCCAGCGGCGCTCTGCCCTGGTGCCAGCACTTCTGCTGGGGACCCCACATCTGCTCCGGCTAACCGTAGGGGAGGGAGGTCGGCTTCCTCCCCTCCCAGACTGTGGATCTGCTGCTGGGATGGAATTCCACTGTCACTGTCCCCCTGGTGCACAGATCCTGGCTTGGGAGGGAAAACAGTTTCCTCCACTCTGGCTGACTGTGGGGGAGGGAGGACAACAACCTCCTCTCCCTTCTCACCCTGGGCCTCTGAAACTACCACAGGTGTGGGGCAGAGGTCCTGGACCCTCTGTCCAGTTGTCAGCGCTTCAGCTGGTGGCTCCCTGGCTGGTTCCTCATCAGTAAAAAAGTCAATCAAATCCCCAGCCTCTGGAACTGGGGTTTGGGGATCGGGGCTCACCATCTCCTGTCCGTGGAACTCAGGAGACATTACCAGTGCTGGGCAGAGTTCAGTACTGTTTGGCCCTGTTGCCAGGTCTACTGCTGGTTCCTCCTCAGCTGAGAGGTCTATCAGATCCCCAGTCTCTGGAATTTCCACTGCTGATTCTTGGGCATGCTGCTGAACATGTCCTAGCAGCTGCCTGTATGCCCTTTCTAGATCCAGTTCTTTCTTCAGCAGGTATTCCAGATCTGGTTTAAGTTCTGAGACCCCTGTGAGACCGAACATAGCCTCTCTGCCTTCTCGTAACTCCTTCAGAGTAGGTTCTCCTCTATCGCCAAACACAAAAAGGTCTGTAAGGCTCTCCCACAGCAATCCAGGCCCACCAAAGTCAAGTCCCTCAGGAGAGCACTCTGTTGACACCCCTAAATATTCCTGCTCTGCGTACCACCGCAGAGCCCGATATCGATTGTCCAGTTCTATCTCCTGCTGGACCAATCTGTCCAAGTCAGCCAACAAATGCTCCTGAGGTTGCTCTCCCAGGAATGGCATCCGTAACTTCCGATGGTCCCTGACCCGTTCCCCTGGGGTTGGATAGCACTTGCCTTTGTCCATACCAGCAGCCTGGACCGCTCCTCTCCAAAGGACCTCCCAAATCCGCTGCCTGAGCTCCAGGTACTGATCTGTAGACACAGTCCTGGGGTATGTTGCAAGGATGATCTGCAGCAGCCCTGGGAACTCTGATGCCAGGTCCATATCTCCACTGGGGTGACTGACGTCTCCTTTCCTGATCTTGAATCCCGGTGGTGGTTTGGATGTGTTTACAGCTGGAAGCACAATCCCACTGCTTGCCACCAATGTAACGGAACCGGTACCCGACCGCACTTGGGTATATTCCGTGATCCCACAGCTTCCCCTGTCCGAACACCATCCACAGACCACACCCTTGAAATCCCTCAGGAAAAAGACAGCACCCAGCTCTTAAGACAGAAAGCCAACTTTTTATTTTAACACAAAACACAGAATATATACAGAGGGCGGGGAAACACAACCAGAAAGAGGAAATACATCATCAGCCCGCCCTATCAGTGGGAAGGGCTACAGGGAACCACCCCAACCAACCCAAGACACAGAACAATGGGATGAAACACATGGCAAAGGATATTGACCAACCCCCACACCAATACACAAACAGTACATCCCATAATAGTTGGCTGGACAGGAAGACACAGCACAATGGGGGGTAGCACATGGCAAACAGACAATGGACAGCCATGTGGACTAGACAAAGGAACACACACTATACACAAGACTCAGACATTCACATACACACCCTGTAACCCTTAACAGGCACAGGGTGCCTTAAACATAATGGGAATTTGGGAAGATGATACAGAGGTCCCCCCACCCCCAAAAGTCACTCCCGTCACAAGCTTGGTGTGAGGGAGCGAGGAACCAGACACACAAGGAGGTGCAAATAAAGGTAGGTTTATTAATATAAAAATAAGACCAGAGTCTATGCAAGTCCAACAGCGGAAATTGTAGCCAAAGCCGGGGTCAAGAGGCAGGAAGAATCGTCGCCAGTGCCGGGATCAGGAGCCAGGAAGATTTGTCGCCAGAGCCAGGATCAGGAGCCAGGAAGAATCGTCGCCAGAGCCGGGATCAGGAGCCAGGAAGAATCGTCACCAGAGTCAGGGTCAGAAGCCAGGAGGAGTCTTAGCCAAAGCCGAGTTGGTATCCAGGAAAGCAATGAGTAGCTAAACAGGAGCTTGCTGTTGTGCAACAGACAGGACATGAATGCAATGGACAGCCACAAACAGCAGACTTATATGTGATAAGCCGCCACCTCCTGGGGGAGGAGCCGCAGAGGGCTGAAAGCATAAAGGATCCCACAATGCTTTGCAGACACCTAAGATGGATGCCAGCACATGGAGCAGCACAAGCCCTGAAGAAAGGTAGGACCTTGACACTTGGGCTTTCCAAGATCTGGAAGCTCTCTAGGTGATGGCTTTATCAAGGGAAAATGGTAGTGAAAGTATGGAAAAATTCCATTACAATCAAAACATTGTTTACCAGAATAATGATTAGGCAGGAGGTAAGGGGACAAGCCTGGACACAGTAAAATAGCTGGATTGGGTAGCATTTAAATTACTTTAGGCTTCATCTGATAGCTCCAACCCAACGCTGTGCGAGTACACAATTAGTACTCAAATGTTCTCTGGTTAATGGAATATTATACGGGAAAATACTGCAGTAGTCAAAGTGAGAGAATATAAGATTTTGGAGGTCTTTGGAAGGGGCATATTTTATGTTGCACAAGTAGAGGTTGCAGGAATTAGAGATGTAAGGAGTGAAGGTGGGGAAAGCAACAAGGCAGTAAACTTGTAAGGTAGGGAGCTTGCTGGTACCATTTACAGTTAGAGATCTCTCAGGCAATGGTTTGGGAAGTAATAGTGGGAAAGTACCGTATTTTCTGGCGTATAAGACGACTTTTTACCCCTTGAAAATCTTCTCAAAAGTCGGGGGTCATCTTATACGCCGGTAACGGCATGCTGACACTTTTTAGGGGGGCGGTGCGGTGCCGCTGCCGCCCCCCCCTTCCAACAGAAGAGAAACTAAGTACAGGGGTGGGTAGGGGCTGCTGTCTCTTACCTGGCTCCGGTCCCACGACGATCCGGTCCAGGAAGCGCGGCTGCTCCTTTCTTCGGTTCGTCCACTGGATGTTCGCGTGGCTGCTCGGCTTCGCCTCCTCACCGGTGATTGGCCGCCAGAACTGTAGCTCAGGAAAGGCACACAGGAGGCCAATCACCGGCGAGGAGGCGGAGCTGAGCGGCCCCGCGAAAATCGAGTGGAGATGCAGGTAAGTGCGCCGTGCTTAGGTGCTGCTGCAACCACATATGCTGGCTGCAGCAGCACCGTACTGGAACAGGAGTCAGCAAGTGTCAGTGGGAGGAATAGTGCCCCATCGTTGGTGTCACTGATACCAATGATGGGGCATTATTCCTCCCACTGACACCAACGATGGGGCACTTTTCCTCCCCCCCACTGACACCAACAATGGGGCACTATTGCTCCCCTCCACTGACACCAATGATGGGGCACTATTCCACCCCCCACTGACACCAATGATGGGGCACTATTCCACCCCCCACTGACACCAATGATGGGATACTATTCCTCCCCCCCACTGACACCAACGATGGGGCACTATTCCCCCCCCCCCACTGACACCAATGATGGGATACTATTCCTCCCACTGACACCAAAGATGGGGCACTATTCCACTGACACCAATGATGGGGTGCTATTCCCCCCAATGATACTAATGATGGGGCACTATTCCTGCCACTGATACCAATGATGGGGCACTATTCCTCCCACTGACACCAATGATGGGGCACTATTCCTCCCACTGACACCAATGATGGGGCACTATTCCTCCCACTGATACCAATGATGGGGCACTATTCCTCCCACTGATACCAATGATGGGGCACTATTCCTCCCACTGACACCAATGACGGGGCACGATTCTTCCCACTGGTGTGCACTGGAAGAGGGGTAGTCTTATACGGCGAGTATAGCCCAAACACTACATTTTAAACAGGAAAAGTAGGGGGTCGTCTTATACGCCCAGTCGTCTTATACGCCGGAAAATACGGTAATTAAAGCTTCTTTAAAGTCAATCACTAAAAGCTCATACATGCTTTAACAAGTGAGTGCAATTTCAAAAGTATTTTCAATATATTAAAATCTGCAGCTTTCATTAAAATAATACCTTGTTATTCTACCAAGAAGTTTCTCGTTCAGGTACTTCTTGTAATAGGGTGTCACAGACTTCCAATGGAGGCTATCAGTTTCATGTTTCAACACATATTTTGCAAGAAAGATTCACTGTTCTCACCATCAGGAAACCACCTTCAGAAATGTCATGCTACCATTGCTAGAGTTCATAAATACAGACAGAAGTGACTGCAAAGTGACTGCACTAAGATGCAACATGATGAAAAAAAGGTGAAATTGGCATTTTCTTAAAAAAATATGGTAAATGATTGATGAGCAGTACATTAGAAAACTAAACAGAAACACAGAAACGTGACGGCGGAAAAAAACCAAGTGGTCCATTGAGTCTGCCCGTATTTTTGTTTTATGTTTTTGTAATTTTTTGTTTTGTTTTTTTTGTTAACTTTTTTTGTATAAATATTGAGCAGGGGTTTCCAAACTTTCTAAACAGAGGGCCAGTTTACTGTCCTTCAATCTTTAGGGGGGCCGGACTGTGGCCAGCGGGAGTAGAAAAAGTCCCAGTGTCAGTCGCAGTAAAAAATGCCCCATGACTGGTGGCAGTGGGAGGAATAGTGTCACACTATTGGTATCAGTGGGAGGAATAGTGCCCCATCATTGGTGTCAGTGGGAGGAATAGTTCCCCTATTGTTGGTGTCAGTGGCAGGAACTATGCCCCACTATTGCTGACAGCGAGGGAATAATGCCCCAAGGGCCAGATAAAATGAAGCAAAGGGCCACATCTGGCCCTCGGGCTGCAGTTTGGAGATGCCTGATATAGAGTATAGATCTGTTTATTACAAGCATGTTTGAAGCCACTTACTGTTGACCGACTCACTACCTCTGCTGGAAGTCTATTCCAAGCATCTACTTTTTCAGTAAAATAATACATTCTAATATTAGTTTTGAACTTTCCTCCAGTTAGTTTGAGGTCATGTCCCCATGTTCTTGATCTGGGTTTCATATTGAAAATCCTGCCCTCTGTCATTTAGTTCAGGTCTACGTGTACTATAAACTAAGTTATAGAGGTTGACTTTTAAGCACCTCTCAGGTATCCAATAAGATATGGCTGATAATATTTAGGACAGAAGGAAAAGGGTCAGGACTGGGTGAGTAGATCTTGGTGTCATCTTGGTAAAAGTTGTTTTGGAGGCCAATGAAAGACATAATTTTGCCAAGAGAGGTGGTATAAACAGAGAAATGTACTAAACTTTAACCACTTGCCATCCTGAGGATTTACCCCCCTTAATGACCAGGCCTTTTTTTTTGCTATCCGGCGCTGCACTATTTCAACTGGTAATTACACGGTCATGCAATGCTGTACCAAAACAAAATTTACGTCCTTTTTTTCACACAAATAGAGCTTTCTTTTGGTGGTATTTGATCACCTGTGTGCATTTTATTTTTTGCGCTATAAACAAAAAAATACAGAAAATTTTGAAAATACTATATTTTTTGCTTTCCGCTATAAAAAATATATAGTAAACTCAAAGTTAATCATAAATTTAGGCCAAAATGTATTCTGCTACATGTCTTTGGTAAAAAATCCCAATAAGTGTATATTGATTGCTTTGTGTGAACGTTATAGCGTCTACAAACTATGGTATAGATACTGCAATTTACGCCATTTTTTGCTATACAGCACTGCACTAGTTTAACTGACAATTGCACGGTCATGCAATGCTGTACATAAATGAAATTTATGTCCTTTTTTCGCACAAATAGAGCTTTCTTTTGCTGGTATTTGATCACCTGTGCGCTTTTTATTTGTTTGCGCTATAAACAAAAAAAGACCGAAAATGTTGAAAAAAAAACTATATTTTCTAATTCTTGTCATAAAAAATACCCAAAAAACTAAAATTTCGTCATAAATTTAGGCCAAAATGTATTCTGCTACATGTTTTTGGTCAAAAAAATCCCAATAAGTGTATGTTGATTGCTTTGTGTGAAAGTAATAGCATCTACAAACTATGGTATAGATAATGGAATTTATACAGCTTTAACTTTCTGACTGCCCATCACATTTCTTGAGGTGCTAAAATACCAGGATAGTACAAACACCCTCAAATAACCCCTTTTGGGAAAGTAGACAACCAAAGCTATCTGCTGAGAGGCATATTGAGTCCATGGAAGATTAATTTTTTTTCCACAAGTTTTTGGAAAATGACAAAAATATTTTTTTTTTAATCAAAGTTGTCACTTAAATGATATATTGCTCACAAAAGCCATGGGTATATGTGGGATTACACCCAAAAATACATTCTGCTACTTCTACCGAGAATGGGGATACCACATGTGTGAGACATTTTGGGAGCCTAGCCACATACAGGAGCCTGAAATCCAATGACCACTTTGAAAGCCTGAAGGTGTGTAACTTCCTCATTTCACTTCCTCACTATCTATCACAGTTTTGGATGCCCTGAAATGCCAGGATAGCACCAAACCCCCCTAAATGATCCCTTTTTGGAAAGTAGACACCCCAAGGAATTTAAAAAGAGGCATGGTGAGTATTTTGCAGATCTAATTTTTTCTCACAAGGTTTTGAAATATAAATAAAGAAAAGAAAACATATGTTTTTGTTTTCTTTCTTCATTTTCCAAAAACTTGTGGCAACAAACGAGATCTGCAAAATGCTCACCATGCTTCTTATCAAATTCCTTGGGGTGTCTACTTTCCAAAAAGGGGTCATTTGGGGGCGTTTGGTGCTATCTTGGCATTTCAGGGCCTCCGAAACTGTGATAGGTAGTCAGGAAATGTAATGAGGAAATAAAGCCCTTTAAAAGCCCGAAGGTGCTAATTGGATTTTGGGGTCCTGTGCTTGGCTAGACTGCTAAAAATTCTCTCATGTGGTATCCCCATACTCAGGAGAAGCAGCAGACTGTATTTTGGGGAGTAATTCCAACTATACCCTTGCAGGGGCGGACTGACAACTCATGGGGCCCCCGGGCAATAGGGGATCATAGGGCCCCTGTGTCCTCGCCCACACTCAAATCACACCCAAAAAAGCCTATGAAAGGTACCAGGGACATCTCATGGGGCCCACTACTGACCCCGGGCCCTCGGGCAGTGCCCGAGTTCCTCAATGGTCAGTCCACCCCTGTACCCATGGCATGTGTGAGCAATAAATTATTTAGGTGACAATTTTGTGTAAAAACATATTTTTTTTTGCATTTTGCAAAAACTTGTGGTAAAAAAAAATAAATTCTTCTATTGACTCAACATGCCTCTCAGAAACTAGTTTGGGGTGTCTACTTTCAAAAAAGGGATCATTTTGGCGGGTGGGGGCATTTTATGCCCAGTATTAGAAGTTTATGCCACACATCACTCACTCTTCTAACCACCTGAAGATCAAGCCTTTTCTGACACTTTTTCGTTCACATGAAAAAAAATCTGTCTTTTTGCTAGGAAATTACTTTGAACCCCCAAACATTATATATTTTAAAGCAGACCCCCTAGTGAATAAAATGGTGGAAGCTGCAATTTTTTATGTCACATAGTACTCATGCAGCGATTTTTCAAACGCAAATTTTTTGAAAAAAAATACACTTTTTAATTTTAATGCACAAAAACACAATATATTGTCCAATTATTTGGTAACTTAAAAAATATGATGCTATGCTAAGTAAATAGATACCAAATATTACATGATTTAAAACTGCGCATGCCCCATGCAATGGTGACAAACTGCATGCATTTTTAATATTCATAGGCAACGCTTTAAAAGCCTTTACAAGCTACCATTTTAAATTTACAGAAGGGGTCTAGTGCTAGAAGTACTGCCCTTGATCTGACGTTCGTGGTAATAACTCACATGCCTGGTGCAACAGCTTTCTTAGACTATAGAGATGATTGGCACCATTCCGGTCTTCAGTCAGCTCCATGGTCAGCTGGCAGAAACACCGGCTGCATTCTCAAGTTTCCCCGATGGCACGGGACTTCCCGAGAAGGCCGTAGAAGGCAGCGGGGGAGGGGGTCATCTTCTCCCACTGCTTGTAAATGCAATCCTGCAGCTAATTAGCTATTTTTGCTTTTACATGAAAGCCCATCGCTGGCTGAAAAACACGATACCAGGATGATGCCTGCAGCTGCGTCGCTGGTTCTTGTTGAGTATATATGCTATGTTCTTTTTTTGTATGCAGCCTGTGGACTGAATTTAAAAAAGAGAAGAAATCTCTGCCAGAAAAAGTGTGTGGCATGCCCACCATTAGAATATTCCTCCCTGCATTCACCCACTTCTAATGGTGGGCACACATGTAATGTGCCAACAAATATTATAAAATATATATGCCGAAGCATAGGGGCCATCCACCCACTGGCCACTCCAGGCCTCCATGCTTCAGCATGTACAGTATCTCCCAGAAGTGAGTCCACCCCTCACATTTTTGTAAATATTTTAATCTATCTTTTCATGTGACAACACTGAAGAAATGACACTTTGCTACAATGTAAAGTAGTGAGTGTACAGCTTGTATAACAGCGTCAATTTGCTGTCCCCTCAAAATAACTCAACACACAGCCATTAATGTCTAAACCGCTGGCAACAAAAGTGAGTACACCCCTAAGTACTTCCTGCAGAATTTGTGGGCTGCCAATCGGGATTTGCAAGCATGTCCAGAAGGATACTAGGGGCTCTATGGGCCTGAATGTGAATTCTTGGTGGCTGTGGGACACTACTTGTGCTCACCACCGCACCAGCTTGTACTGCAGTTATTGGACTCGCCACATCAACAATTGATACTGCAGTGCTGGTATGTGAAAGACCAGGATGTACTAGGCCGCTGGTGCTCGCCAGTTCACCAAAAGGTAGTATTGGCACTCTGCTGCATATGAGAGTCATCATGTGTTTGTAACATCTCAGCAACCTGGGAATAAGGTTGGGTACGCCTGATCTTAGCAGGGACCTCTTCTCCATCATCTGAACTATTTGTCAGGGTGCCGCTCCTGTCTACAGCAAGGCTTAAAATTTCAAGTTCTAAGCTACTAGCCAGGCCTTAGAGTTACTCGCTACCAACAAACACAAACAGAGACATCTGTACACACACACAGACATGTACATACACGCACAGAGACACATGTACACACACACACACACACACACATATACAGACACATGTATACACACACAGGCACGTACAGACACGCATACACACAGATACATGTACAGTACATACACAGAAATACACATGCACAGACACATGTACATACACACAGACACATGTACATACACAGACACGTACACACACAGACACATGTATGTAGAGACACATGTACACACAGACACATAAACACACACACATGTACATACACAGACACATGTACACACACACATACATGTACATACACGCAGACACATGTAGAGATACACACATGTACATGTACAATTGTAAATGCATACACAAACACACACACACACACCCCTCCCCCCATAAAAAGTTGTAGTATTTATTTATTTCAGGTACTTATATAGTACTGTCAATTTGCGCAGCGCTTTACACATATATATTGAACATTCACATCAGTCCCTAACCCTCAAGGGGTGTACAATCTAAGGTCCCTAACTCACATTCATACATACAAATACTAGGGCCAAGTTAGACAGGATCCAATTTACCTTCCAGCATGTCTTTGGAGTGTGGGAGGAAACCAGAGGACCCGGAGGAAACCCACGCAAGCACAGGGAGAACATGCAAACTCCATGCAGGAGGCACCATGGTCGGGAATCGAACCCATGACCCATTTACTGCAAGGCAAACGTGCTAACCACTAAGCTACTGTGCCGCCCGGTACTTCGTTGTTCATTCACAGATCCGGGTACTGCACTCTAGGGGGAGGCAGAGAGCACAGCACACACTCCTTGCTTTGCTTTCACTGCACTCAGCTATTGAGCAGTCTGACGGCTCCCTTTGACAATGACAGATCCGGCCTGAGCTCCGAGCCTGCTCAGCAAGACGGCCCTAGGGGACACACTCGCCCCCACCATAATTTCCACTCGCCATTGGCGAGCAGGCGAGTGAAAATTTCAAGCCCAGGTTCATATTCTGAGGCGGATTCTGTCAGTGAGTCTTCCCCTTCGCTCTCACCTGACATGCTCAGAATCCTGTAGGCCTGTTCAATAGTGTACCTTTCATTTGACATTTTGGCCACTAAATTTATAGGTACCTAATGCGACTCACGGGACAAAGAGCACCTGGCTGTCAGGGACTGCTTGAACCGCTACAAAAAAATTTACCAGCAAGTGCTAACAGAGATCAGGCCTGATTCTGTGAACACTGCGGTTTTGTGTGCAATGTATCAAGTGACAGTGATCTACTGACACTACACTTGCTGGGGGAGAAGGGGGGGTAAGCGTAGGGGCTAAATGCAGGTGCTGGCAGGTGCCGGGGTTGATCCCACTAGTGCTGCATTTTGGGGGATGCTATACTAATATGAACGCTGGTATAATGCTGATCTGATCAAAGATATTGATCCGTTCAGACACTATACTAACAATGGAGGTTTATTGTGTATGTGTGCGTGTTCCCGGCAATCAAGGGATTAAATGTGATTACTGGTGTACTAATGTGCAATCTGACACTATCTAAGAGGGGCACTAACGCTATCTGAAGTCGCCAGCAACACTAATACAGTGATCTGTTCAGAAACATTAACAATAACATATAAAGCAATGTATAACTCTGCCCCAAATTACATCACCAATCTTGTCTCCAAATATCACCCAAACCGTACTCTCCACTCCTCGCACGACCTCCTACTCTCTAGCTCCCTTGTCTCCTCCTCTCATGCTCGTCTCAGGACTTCTCCAGAGCTTCCCATATCCTCTGAAATTCTCTACCCCAATTTATCAGACTATTGCCTACTCTGCTCACTTATAGGCGATCTCTGAAAACCTATCTCTTCAGGAAAGCCTATCCTGCCCTCAGCTAATAATGGAATCTTCTACTCTTCCTACCAGTCCATCCCCCACAGTTACTACCTTTTGTACCACCAGCCCCTCCCTCCTAGATTGTAAGCTCCAAGGAGCAGGGCCCTCCTATCCCTCTTGTATTGAACTGTATTGTTGCTGTATTGTCTCCCTTTATATTGTAAAGAGCTGAGCAAACTGTTGGCGCTATATAAATCCTGTATAGTAGTAATAATAATAATCAGCAAAAAATCTGTACACTGTAAATAATGACACTGGTGACAGGGCAGTGAAGGGGTTAACTTGGGTGGGGCGATCAATTGGTTAAATGTGTCCTAGAGTGTTCTAACTGAATTTGTGTAGTGCTTTTACTCACAGTTCTGTTGATTTTTCTCTCTCTGGAACGGAATGTGCCCAGATAGAGAAGATTTCATCACTTCCTGTACCTGTGTAACTGTCAACACAGGACAGGATAGGACAGGGATCGATCATCTGGCTTGGGCCGGACATCACTGGTCTAAATCAGATAATTTATCCTTCGGGGATCAAATCGGGGCACCCGCAGGTCGGCAGGGGCTCGCGCGCACACCCCCTGGCCCGTGAAAACCGCGGGAGTGCTAATCACGTATATATACGTGATCCTGCACATAGGGGCCGCCCTGTGGCAGTAAATGTACTATGGGTGGTCCCTAAGCAGTTACTGTACTAACAGAGTAATGTAGGAGAGGACTCTTGAATAAGACTTTAAAAGAACAGTCCGTTAAGCTACATGAAGAAAATCATTAAAAGGTAGTATCCAGAATGCCAAGTACATGCTGAGTTTGCAGTGGGAAAGGCTGCTCAGAGATCTTGTAAATTCTGCCTCCAAGTATAATGAGGGGAATATGCACTTCTTGCTCTTTTAAACATTGCTTTGGAGTTTGCATGTTCTCCCTGTGCCTGCGTGGGTTTTCTCCGGGTACTCTGGTTTCCTCCCACACTCCAAAGACATGCTGGTAGGTTTATTGGATCCTGCCTAAACTGGCCCTAGTATATGTATGTATGAAAGTAAGTTAGGAACATTAGATTGTACACCCCTTGAGGGCAGGGACTGATGTGAATGTATAATATATATGTAAAGCACTGCATAAATTGATGGTGCTATATAAGTACCTATAATAATAATAATCACAAATACTTCCGTAAGTATTGTGGGAAACGCCTGTGTGCCCAATCTGGCGTAGATATGTATTATGTTACATGCAATCACGTTTTTATGCAGCATGTAGCATAAGAATAAATACATGGATTTTAAATAGCATGAAATATTCTCATAATATTTTTCAGAAATACAATAGATGTGGGGTTATGGGGCCACCTAGTGTTAGTCTTATAAATCTGCAACTGTAGTGAGGAAACAATATATCAACACATAAAACATGTAGAAAGGATTAAGATACAGCTGTAAACAAGAAAAGCCCAACTTTGGGAAAGTTGAAAACTCTCCCTTGCAGTGGGGCTGCACCTGTACTGCAAGGGTCACTTGCTCATTTAGGTCTAGGGGAGAGTAAAAGCACTTTTACTTAACCATTCCTCTGTAAGACTGTGCTTCCTCATGCTCTGACAATGGACTGTCTCTCAGTGTCATCACATCCAGTGCAGTGCTATGGAACCTGCATTGGTCTTGATTACATCAGCACCAGAGACTGGGCACAGTCCCACTGCAACACAGAATTTTCAAATTTCCCGGAGTTGGTCTTTAAAGCAAATTTAAAGACATTTTTTTAGCATTGGATAGAGTGATGACGTTTTAGAATATAACATGTAGAGTCTACAATAAAGGTAGTGAAAGAAATCTCCCTAATGAGACACAGCTAAGCAAAACAAAACTGAGAGTGGTTTAGGATTTTAAGCTTCCTGTCTAAATTAAAACACACAGCTGCTAGAAATATGTCCATTAGTTTTGAGGTTAACAATTAAGGTTAAAAAGGATTCGGTATTGTTAAAATAGAATTTTACCATGCATACTATATACGTACACTCACCGGCCACTTTATCAGGTACACCTGTTCAATTGCTTAGTAACACAAATTGCTAATCAGCCAATCACATGGCTGCAACTCAATGCATTTAGGCATCTAGATGTGGTGAAGATGACTTGCCGAAGTTCAAACTGAGCATCAGAATGGGAAAGAAAGGGGATTCAACTGACTTTGAACATGGCATGGTTGTTGGTGCCAGATGGGCTGGTCTGAGTATTTCTAAAATTGCTGATCTACTAGGCTTTTCATGCACAACCATCTCTAGAGAAATCGGGACTCGTCAGACCAGGAAATGTTTTTCCACTCAACTATTGTCCAATTTTGGTGATCGTGTGCAGAACGACATCTCAGTCGTCAGGTGCAATGCTTTGGCCAATCACAGGGCATGATAATGTCACAAGGGGGCGGAGGTGATCCCACCCCTTGTGATGTCACCCTATTTAAGAACTGTCATTGCAGTGCAGCTGTCAGATGGTGGGAGCCAGTGTTGAGGTTTGAGTGGATTTCTTTTTTTGGGCCAGCGGTGGCGGTGGGCATCATGATTGATCTCGGATCTATTTTGGGGGACATTTTTTTATTTTCGTTTTTAGTAAAGGACTTGTCAAAGACTGTCTCCTGTCTTTTTTTACACTACACTTTTTGTTTTTTGTGAATGTGTACCCCATGTACCCCATACTCATTGACATGGGTGGGCGGGATCTGGGGGCACCTTTGTTAAAAGAGGCTTCCAGAGTACGATAAGTCCCCTGCCCACAGACCCCCACAACCACCAGACAGGGTTGTGGGGAAGAGGCCCTTATCCCTATCAACATGGGGAAATGGTGCTTTGCAGGGGAGCCCCCCTGCCCCAAAGCACCCCCCCATGTTGAGGGCATGTGGCCTGGTATGGTTCAAGAGGGGAGAACACTCCCTCATCACCCCCTTTCCTGACTTGCTGGGCTGCATGCTCTTATAAGGGTCTGGTATGGAATTTGTACCCCCACACCATTTTTTTTAAATTTTGGCGTGGTGTGTTCCCGTCAAAACCCATACCAGACCCGAAGGGCTTGGTATGGAAGGGAGGTGGGACCCCACAATCCCGCTGACAGCTGAAACTTGAAAGAATGTTTCACTACTAAATTACTGCATGACTTAATAACATAACTCATGCAGTATTTTAGTAACTCAATAAATCATCCCTGTTCAAAGTTTGCTGTAGAAATTTCGGTAGGTTCGAATGTTCGACTGCGAAACGAACAGGGGGATGTTCAGCCATCACTAGGCTGAAATACAGATTTATATTAGTTAAATCCAGCCTGTTTAGTAGAATTCCCACATCACCATGTAGGTCAGCTCTCAGACTCTAACCTGTACATGAACAAAGTTTTCACAACAGCAGAAATCAGTAAATTCTTTCCTCTGGGATTTGCATCGTGAAATAGTAAAAAGACCCTAGTGACTGGAGATTGATTATTTTGAGGGTTTATCTGCTGAGTTGTTAGATCCAGATACAAGACAGGTAGCCACAAGGCAGGTGGGGGAACTCAATTATTTCAAGCGACTCCCTAGGGTGTCATTGCTACATTTAAAACATGGTGCTCTTATTATCTCTACTGCTGTATACCCTTCTAGGGGGTAAAAACTGAAACCACAGTAAGGTTTGATTGAGAGAGACTCTAAAATGCTTAAAGAATATGTAAACCCAACCATGTACTTGTATGAAAAAGTATCCTCTTCCTGTATTGCTTCTTTTGTGTGAATACCCTGGTGTCCCTCTGCTTTCCTATTAAAATTGACTACACCATGTGGTCAGTTCTCTAGCTATCCTAGGACCTAATCCAGTTATCAGTCCTGTGCTCACCCTGCCTCCCCCACAACCATTCACTGGAAATATCAGTGTGATGCTGTTTCTCCTCCTCTATCTCTCTATGCAGCTGAGGACAAAGGTTATGTGATCACTCGTAAAAAAGGGAAAACATTATTTATATTATATATATATAAGTATTTATAACATATATGTGTGCAAATGTTTTTTGTTTCATTTCTATTTTAAAATAAATGGGTTGTTTTACAAGATGAGTATTTACATATACTTTAATGTTTTCAGATTTGATGAGTTGCAAATAATTGAGTGCCCTATTTTATCTGCATAGTCTGGAAGCTGTACACTCAGAAGCACAGGATTATATGATGGAGAAAGGTGGAAGCAGACAAAAGCAGCAGTGGGATCTTGTACATGATGACTGATTTGTAAGGACTAGAGAAAAACATGTAACAAAATGTTAGCTGTTGCCAAAAGCAGGCAATCAATTGCCTCCTTTCTTTGAATGGAAAAAATTAACAAGAGTCCTGATAGGTTGCAATGGGCACAGGGGCGGACGGACAACTCATGGGGCCCCCCGGGCAATAGGGGATCATGGGGCCCCTGTGTCCTTGCCCAAACTCAAAAAAGCCTATGTAAAAGGTACCAGGGATATCTCATGGGGCCCCCTACTGACCCCGATCTCTCAGGCAGTGCCCAAGTTTCCAAATGGTCAGTCCGCCCCTGAATGGGTAGCAGCTCATTGTTTTCCATTCTTCAGTTTTAATGCATCAGCCCTACTGTGTTATCCAGATTACCAAAAAAAAGGACAGGTGGGGAGTGTTTAATCAGGATAGCAATGGTGGGATCAAGGATCAAGGAATTGAGTATTGGATATAATGAGGGCACCATGGATTAGTGTGTTTTTTCACAACTGTGATCTGTGGCTGTGTGCTGTTTGAAGATCCTTTGGAACTGGGACTTTGGATCCTACAGCTGGGACTGGTTTAACATACAGTAAGATTTCTATAATTTAGACCTCAGGTCTAGCAGGAACACAGTTGCACTTTTCACATGTTTATTGACAGAAGCATTCCAAGCTGCTGATAAAAAAAATATGCTAGTTTTTCTGAAATTAGAATGGGGTTTGAACTATTTAAGACAGAAATGCAAACATATTTATTAAGAGTTCCACTGGTATAATTAAAAGGGCAGTAACTTGTGGCAACCAGTTAAAATGTATATTTTTTATTACTTTGGTAATATTTGATATTTACTTTTTATTGGGTATTATTATTGGTTATAATTTTATTTTATTTATGGAAAAGGCACTTTGCAAGTAACCATCAAAGTTAATTTACAAAAGGTACATGGATTGTTCACTTACCAAAGTGAATGTTAGAGAGCATAGAAATTAAGATGAAGCTGCTTTTACCTAAATTACCCAAATCATGCACTAGCAGAAAATGTTTTATTTAATTTGTGCATGATTAGGCATTTAAAGTAAATACAGTTTCAACTTAATTACTGACATCCACTTTACTAATTGAACAGCCTGTACTCTTTTAGTAGTTAATTGTCTCATGTACTTAACATAGTTCTTCTTTGAAGCAAAGCCATTACGGTGAAAATCTTTTCACCTGTGCTTTAATTTCCTACTCATATTTGTTCAAACATATTTTATTTGAACACAATAAAGATTACACTCACGGACCACTTTATTAGGTACACCTTGCTAGTACCAGGTTGGACCCCTTTTGCCTCAGAACTGCCTTAATTCTTCATGGTATGGATTCAACAAGGTGTTGGAAACATTCCTCAGAGATTTTGGTCCATATTGGCATGATAGCATCAAGCAGTTGCTGCAGATTTGTCAGCTGCACATCCAGAACCATTGATACAAGGCTGGATGGAGCCATGCTTTCATGGTTTTTTTCACCAAATTCTGACCCTACCATCTGAATGTCACAGCTGAAATCGAGACTCATCAGACCAGGCAACATTTTTCCACACTTCTATTGTCCAATTTTGTTGAGTCTGTGTGATTTGTAACCTCCGTTTCCTGTTCTTTGCTGACAGGAGTGGTACCCGGTGTGGTCTTCTGCTGCTGTAGTCCATTTGCATCAAGCTTCGACATGTTGTGCATTCAGAAATGGTATTCTGCATACCTTGGTTGTAACAAGTGGTTATTTTAGTTACTGTTGCCTTTCTATCATCTCGAACCAGTCTGCCTATTCTCCTCTGGCCTTTTGCATCAACAAGGCATTTTTGTCCATACAACGGTCGCTCACTGGATATTTTCTCTTTTTCTGACCATTTTCTGAAAACCCTAGAGATGACTGTGCATGAAAATCCCAGTATATCAGCAGTTTTTGAAATACTCAGACCAGCCACATTCAAAGTCACTTAAATCCCCTTTCTCCCCCATTCTGATGCTCGGTTTGAACTTCAGCAAGTCATCTTCTCCACATCTAGATGTCTAAATGCACAAAATTGCTGCTATTTGATTGGCTGATTAGCAATTTATGTTACCAAACAACTGAACAAGTGTACCTAATAAAGTGGCTGGTGAGTGTATGGCTTCAGTAAAGCGAAATCTAGCTACGAATCCCAACACTTTGTACCATTACCATTGCTCTCGTACTGCCTAATAAGTGTAATTAAGTTCTGAATATATGCATTATATACAGTGGGGCAAAAAAGTATTTAGTCAGCCACCAATTGTGCAAGTTCTCCCACTTAAAAAGATGAGAGAGGCCTGTAATTGGCATCATAGGTAGACCTCAACTATGAGAGACAAAATGAGAAAAGAAATCCAGACAATCACATTGGCTGATTTGGAAAGAATTTATTTGCAAATTATGGTGGAAAATAAGTATTTGGTCAATATCAAAAGTTCATCTCAATAGTTTGTTATATATCTTTTGGTCACCTACAAACAAGCAGATTTCTGGCTCTCACAGACCTGTACCTTCTTCTTTAAGAGGCTCCTCTGTCCTGCACTCATTACCTGTATCAATGGCACCTGTTTGAACTTGTTATCAGTATAAAAGACACCTGTCCACAACCTCAAACAGTCACACTCCAAACTCCACTATGGTGAAGACCAAAGAGCTGTCGAAGGACACCAGAAACAAAATTGTAGACCTGCACCAGGCTGGGAAGACTGAATCTGCAATAGGCAAACAGCTTGGTGTGAACAAATCAACTGTGGGAGCAATAATTAGAAAATGGAAGACATACAAGACCACTGATAATCTCCCTCGATCTGGGGCTCCACGCAAGATCTCACCCCGTGGGGTCAAAATGATCACAAGAACGGTGAGCAAAAATCCCAGGACCACACGGGGGGACCTAGTGAATGACCTGCAGAGAGCTGGGACCAACGTAACAAAGGCTACCATCAGTAACACACTACGCCACCAGGGACTCAGATCCTGCACTGCCAGACGTGTCCCCCTGCTTAAGCCAGTACATGTCTGGGCCCGTCAGAAGTTTGCTAGAGAGCATGGATGATCCAGAAGAGGATTGGGAGAATGTCATATGGTCAGATGAAACCAAAATAGAACGGTTTGGTAGAAACACAACTCATCGTGTTTGGAGGAGAGAGAATGCTGAGTTTCATCCAAAGAACACCATACCTACTGTGAAGCATGGGGGTGGCAACATCATGCTTTGGGGCTGTTTCTCCGCAAAAGGACCAGGACAACTGATCCATGTACAGGACAGAATGAATGGGGCCATGTATCGTGAGATTTTGAGTGCAAACCTCCTTTCATCAGCAAGGGCATTGAAGATGAAACGTGGCTGGGTCTTCCAACATGACAATGATCCCAAACATACTGCCCGGGCAATGAAGGAGTGGCTTCGTAAGAAGCGTTTCAAGGTCCTGGAGTGGCCTAGCCAGTCTCCAGATCTCAACCCCATAGAAAACCTTTGGAGGGAGTTGAAAGTCCGTGTTGCCCAGCGACAGCCCCAAAACATCACTGCTCTAGAGGAGATCTGCATGGAGGAATGGGCCAACATACCAGCAACAGTGTGTGCCAACCTTGTGAAGACTTCCAGGAAACGTTTGACCTCTGTCATTGCCAACAAAGGATATATAACAAACTATTGAGATGAACTTTTGATATTGACCAAATACTTATTTTCCACCATAATTTGCAAATAAATTCTTTAAAAATCAGCCAATGTGATTGTCTGGATTTTTTTTCTCATTTTGTCTCTCATAGTTGAGGTCTACCTATGATGCCAATTACAGGCCTCTCTCATCTTTTTAAGTGGGAGAACTTGCACAATTGGTGGCTGACTAAATACTTTTTTGCCCCACTGTATATGTATGTATTTATATTATATGCACAATTATATAGACAGCACTGTGCAAAAGTTATAGACAGGTGTGATGAAAATAAGAATGCTTCCAAAAATATAGATTTTAATTATTTATTTTTTTCTAATTTACAAAATGCAAAGTGACTGAACAGAAGAAAAATCTAAATCAAATCATAAGAAGAGTCCGGGAAGTGATAGTTTGCCCCCCCCCCCCCCCCCCCACAGAGCCCTGATCTTGATATCATCAAGTTTGTCTGAGATTAAATGATGAAACAAGGACTTGAGGCAGCCTACAGCCACAGAAGATCTCCGGTTAGTTCTCCAAGATGTTTGGAACAACCTACCTGCTGTGTTCCTTCAAAAACTATGTGCAAGTGTATCTAGAAGAATTGATGCTATTTTGTAGTCAAAGGTTGGTCACACCAAATATTGATTTGATTTGGATTTCTCTTCTGTTCATTTACTTTCCATCTTGTTAACTGATAAAAATAAACTATCAACACTAGTTCTGAAAGAATTCTTAATTTGCAGCACTTCTTCACAACCTTTGCACAGTGATATATATATATATACATACATACATACATCTTATGCATACCACTTCAGCATTGATTTTTGCTTGTGAACACATTGAATTGCTTTGGCATTCTGTTCACCCTGTATTGATTACTGAAAACTGCTCAGCCATTAGAGCTTTTAATTGTTTCTCTCATCCTGCTGCTTCAAGATGAGTGAGTTTTCCATCTCAAATGTCCAGCTTCCACCAGCTCCCTTTCATTTCTTATGTCTCCTGATCCTCTTTATCATATACATTTCATCTCAATGATTCATATCTTCACCAATAAGACACAGGTGGAGATCAGAGTTCACTTATTCAGATATTGGATACCATGCACCTATACTTTCTAAGTCGGAGCAGCTGCATACAAAAGTAAATGGAGGCCATCAATAGCATAAAGGGAATCTGTCACAAACAAAAAAACTCTTCAAAATGCAGCAATTCACTAACAAGTTTCCAATACAGATTGTATTATACAGTATATACAGTGTAGCAAAATAATTACCTCTGGGTGCAACTGTGCTGATAATGTTTCTGCAGAAGCATACAAGTACAGAGCAATGTCTAGCGCTCCATCTCTATTGCTGCTTCTATGCAGCTTTCTGCAAAGGCATCAAAGAGCAGCTCTATAATTGGCAAAGGCAGCATGAATTTAAGGGGAAACGATATTGATTTGGTTGTTAATATTGTTTGAAATGTGAACTCTACATTACCACATACACTCATAAAACTGATGTCATAGAGTAATATGGGTTATCTAAAAAGAAAGAACAGCACAGGCGGTTTGCTTTCAGGCTTTTTCTTCAAGTTGAAACTATGTACAGTCCAGTACAAAGAGAGCAGGCCAAGAAGATGGAGGGAAAAGTGTCACTCCCTGGGGTGGACTGACCATTCGAGCACTGCCCGAGAGCCCGGGATCAGTAGGGGGCCCCATGAGATGCCCCTTGTACCTTTCATTGGCTTTTTCATAGGCTTTTTTGAGTGTGGGCGAGGACACAGGGGCCCCATGATTCCCTATTGCCCGGGGGCCCCATGAGTTGTCGGTCCGCCCCTGGTCACTCCTTTAACTCATTCGGTTTTGTAAATTTCAGCTTGAGCTAATGAGCCTCCTAAACAATTGCAATTTCCAACAGATAAAGTAAAAGAAAGCAAGGTAAAAAAAGATGTAACTTTTAGGCCTGATCATATAACAGAAAATATATGTGAAATCATTATACATTTTCTTGAAACAGCTTAAGTGATTTCTGCAGTGTTTTATAGATCTACAATCTTGTCTCTTTTGAAACCAAGTTGGATTTAAAGTGTGTCTAAAGCCAAGAATAGCAATATAAAATAATGCAGCTTACCAGTCCTGAGATTTGGTGGCTACATTGATTTTATTTTTTTGGTGATCCTGCCAGTAACACACTTCTTGTCCTAGGGTCACAACACTCACTCACTGAACGGTATCTATAGAAGAGCAATCCTAGGACAGAAAGTGTTAGGACTCCAGAACACATCCACATCTGTTTATCTTCCTTACATATTCATATAGGTATCCTTGGCAGGGCTGATCTTCCTATCTGAGATAACATTGCAGACTGCACAGGACAGCACTGGATCTTTGGCAAGATCAAAAGATATTGTTTGCACTTAAAGGAGAAGTACAGCCAAAGCTCATTTGGCTGTACATCTCCTGTGGATCACAGGAGTGCAGTTGGTTCTGCATTTCTGTGACCCAATTTCAGCTGAAAGCGGGCTAAAGCCTGCTGTCAGATGACATCACAGAGCCGGTCCAGGATGGAGAAGGATCGCAACTACATGGTAGGGATCCACCCAGGAGCATGGACTGCACCTAGCTCAGCCTCTCAACAAGCTGCTGAGAGCCTGAGCCAGCTGTTTCCACTTCCTCCACATCCCAGAGCTCCAGTGAGCACTGGAGGGGCAGAGCAGAGAGATGGTGACTGACAGTCACCACTCTCTGCTCCAAGCAGAGGGGAAGAACTGAGCAATCAGCAGTGTCTGATCACTCAGTTCTCAACCTTAGAGCCAGCCTGGCACAGATGCAGCAACTACCTAGGTAAGTATGAATTTTTAAAAAATAATCCCATAATTCTCTTTTAAGTATATATAACAAAGTTCTTTCAGTGGTATACTGTATTTAACAGACCAAAAGGGAGCAAATAAGGGAAGTTCATTGTTAGGGCATACAGACACTTTGAAGTATAACTGTAGTTTCAATCAGTTTCAGTATTTTCTGAATCAGATGTTATCGTAATAAGCTTGGACAATATTGTGACTAAAAATAAAAGTATGGCCAAAGCTCTTTAGAGTCACAGGAGTACATTTACATTTCTTCTCCTGTAAGCCAGAATCATCTTATAGCGGTCTATTGCTCGTTATAAGCTGATGGGGCAGAGCCAAGCTCTGGAAGGATTCCAACACTACTCAACTGCCTGATTGAAAGATGGCTCAACCTTTCAGTGTGCTACTGAGAGCCAGAGACAGCCATCCCCGCCCCATCTCCAGCCTGGTGCTCCAGTGAGCATGGGAAGAACAGAGTGGAGAGCGGTGACTGTCAATCACTGCTCTCTGCTTGTAGTAGACACTGGCAATGTGATCGCTCAGTTCTAGCTTTAAAGCCAGTGTGGGGCAAGTGGAGCCCAGGGATACTGCAGCATGGAGGTGAGTATGTATGTTTTAATATAATCCCATACCTCTTCTTTAATGGTTAACACTGGGATCTGAGCTTGCTAATATTCTGAGTTCAGTTTTCACAAGTAACACTCTTTACAAAGGGTTGCTGTTATCCAAATGTTTAACTGCTTTTCCGCCACCCTGTAGCAGTATTTGCATTTCCGCCTTTGGCGGCTACAGATGTCAATCCCCTGGTCCCAGCCAGAGATTCCTCGCCAGCACCCAGCGATTGCCAAGTAACACTGACAGGGGAGAGACCTGTGTGTAAACAACACAGGTCTCTCACCTGCCAGCAGTAACATGCTGCTGTGTATTTCTCTGCACAGCAGAGAATTACACAGCAACATTTCCCAAGTAAAACACACACAGCCCACAGCGCACACTTAATCCTTTGATCGCCACAGATGTTCCCCCCTTCCTGCCCAGTGTCATTAGTACAGTGTCAGTGCTTTCTATTAGCACTGATCACTGTATTAATGTCACTGGGATGTCAGTGGCAGTTGGTCAGTTCCCATCCAGTGTCAGAATGCCCACCACAGTCCTGCACTCCCACTATAAATCACCGATTGCCGCCATTACTAGTATAAAAAGAAAAAATCTCAGTATATATACAGCCATTTGTAAACACTATAACTTTCATGTAAACCAATTAACACCTTTTGGGATTTTTTTTTTAGCAAAGCAAAATTTATGAAGAATTTTGTTTTTTTACCAGATATGTTTTATA
This sequence comes from Staurois parvus, assembly GCF_062004578.1. Lineage (NCBI taxonomy): Eukaryota > Metazoa > Chordata > Amphibia > Anura > Ranidae > Staurois > Staurois parvus. The sequence continues at coordinate 4,971,084 of NW_028317867.1, read as the reverse complement.
GGAAAAAGTCAAAAATATTGGGTTTTTTTTTCAAAATGATCAGGTTTTTTTGTTTATAGCTCAAAAAAAAAATAATGCACAGGCGATCAAATATCACCAAAAGAAAGCTCCATTTGTGGGATAAAAAAAGGACATACATATCATTTGGGTTCAGAATTGCATGACCGCGCAATTGTCAGTTAAATTGTCAGCGCCGTAACGCAAAAAATGGCCTGGTCATGAAGGGGGGTAAATCCTCCAGAGGGAAGTGATTAACTAGCATATAATGAAAGAGGTCAACAAAGACAGCCTACATATTTCTCCTATGACAGGTTCACATTAAATGTATTTCATACATGACAGCAGAAAATATGAGTGGTTTGATGTTTTATTTCATAATTTGTTTTGCTTATCTTGCCAGGAAAATACTTAATAACGTTTGACATTTCAGTCCAAATACCAAATTCCAGAAATGACTGCAATACATTCCATGTAACTGTATATGCTTGCTTTCTTCAAAGACTCAAGTAGAGTTATGTTATTCTGTTCTATGATAATACAACAATCTAACTAATGATTGCATGCTGTATATGAATTACCTTCACCCAAACAAACTAAAACAAAGCAAGGAAGGAAACAGTCCATGTTGTGATAGCATGATTGTGAAGTCCTTGTAATGAACATCTGGTATATCCTCTTGTGCCTGACTATAATTCATCAGCATTTTTTTTTTACAAAAACATATTTTGCCCATTGGCTGTAAATGGACATGCTGCACAAATATGATATTTCAGTTTAGATGAATGCAACTAAGCTGAATCACCAACCACATTCCTGTATGTCTTGGGGACTCAAGCAGCAGAAACATTGCACTTTAGGCAGCTAGTAAAATCAGTCTATGAACACTGAAAACCCTGTGGCTGTGCTCAAGTAAGAAAATCCACTTAATTTTCCTTAAATCTGAATTTCAGGTATGGCTTTTTTTGCACAGGTACATTGGTCCAGCATGGACTAATGTAAGTAAGCATACAGTGAAAGACGTATTTGATCACCTGCTGATTTTGAATGTTTGCCCACTCACAAAGAAATGACCAGAGTGGAGAGGGCCAAAATCCCTCCTGAGATGTGTGCAAACCTGGTGGCCAACTACAGGAAACGTCTGACCTCTGTGATTGCCAACAAGGGATTTGCCACCAAGTACTAAGTCATGTTTTGTGAAGGGGATCAAATACATATTTCCCTCATGAACATGCAAATCAGTGCATCATTTGTTAGACATGCATTTCTTTTGAATTTTTTGTTGCCATTCTATCTCTCAGTGTTACAGTACACCTACCATTCAATTTTTAGACTGATCATTTCTTTGTGAGTGGACAAACATTCAAAATCAGCAGGGGATCAAATACTTATTTCCTTCACTGTATGCCATACCTGTGGGAATCCTGTGGAAGCAGAGAAAACCATAGTAGTCACCTAGTACAGTAGTACAGTGATCCTCGCTATTTTCCAAGTCCTGTGCCAAGCAGTTACCTTGCTGCATTGTAAACACAGGGGGTCACTTGCTCAGCACAGGTGCCATTAACAGAACACCTTGCATTTTTCTCAATTAATGCAAAGCTTCCTCTGATTGAAGAAAGTGGAAATCATGACATCACTACACCGCCTCTCCAGCTCGTCCAATTAGAGAACGCCTTACATTCAGTGAGAAAAAAGCAAGGCATTCTCTGAATGGCACCTATCCTGAGCAAGCAACCCCCAGTGCTCACCATACAGTAGAGCAGATTAGCACAGGACCCAGAAGATAGTGAGGATCACTGTAGTAGCAACGACTACTACAGTGATTCCCTGCTTCCACAGGGATCCCACAGGTATGGCATATGCATACTTACATTGGTCCAAGCTGGACCAAATGTAACTATGCAAAAAAGCCACACCTGAAATTCAGCTTTAAGGTGCACCTTTGCCAAGACTATGGATATTCCAGTATTTACATATTCTTAACAAGCAGTAAATTAGCTTTAATACAAGACATCACTGACCTCTGTAGGCAGGCACTGTGGAACATGCAGAAGGTCACAGCAGAGGCACTGAAATCACAGCTCTTTCCTCCTTTTTTCTATGACAGCAGGGACTTACAAGTCTGTAAGCCTTCTAAAGTAAACAAACACTGGGTGCTGTAAGCTGCTGGAAACTGACTGAAACCCAACTTTGGAGTCTCTGTTGTGATCTCTAGGATGAATTACTTCACAGTACATGCAGCTAAAGAGATCAGTGAGAATTTGGTTTAAAACTTCTTAAAAGAATATATGAACTGAGTTCAAGTATAATCTTAGTTGAATTCATTATGATATTTAAAGTGTTTTAGGGTGGTCTTCAAGATTACTTATAAAAGTTTTATACTGCAAAATCTGGTGTAGCTCTGCATAGAAAACAATCCGCTTCCAGGTTTTATTGTCAAAGTTTACGTTAACAAGCTGAACTTAGAAGCGGATTAGCTACCATGCACCAGATTTTGAGTGCGCCAGTTTTAGTAAATCTCCCGCTACATATGACTTAAAGTACACTGGTCCAAATTTAGAAAATAAAAGAATCAAGTCAAATAAATGTAACAAGCACAATGTCTGTACGCTGAATTCAACCTTTTTTTGTTCAAATGGAGTGATCCCTTTAATTTTTTTTAAACCACCAATTTTCTGCTGTCATTAGAAGTGGTCTCCTAGATATCACTTGGACAATACAGGCATTAGATGGTAGGGGGACTTCTGCACACATCCCACACACAACTAGAATATTTTTCTGCCCATAATTAAAAAAGCAGTACTAACAGTAGCATACAAAGGCTGTCATGCAACCAAGCTTTTATTGGAAAGGTTAGAACTGCTGTCAGTTTTATCTGGGCCTGTTGGGAAGATTTACCCTCAATTCTTATCCCAGAGATACAATAGAAAGTGAAAGCAAATCCAAAATGTGAATCCCACCTTTGACAGCTGTCATCAGAACATGTGCCCCTTTTGAGATATGGACGGGCCAATGCTCTCATCTTCATGGGTCAGGAAAATGACCACAACCTCAGTGCTCATGATTGAGAGGAATATCTTGCCTTTGCAGCCTCCTTCCACTTTCTCTACATCCATAAACTTAAATGGTAAGCCAAGCTGAGTGTGTATGGGTGAACTGGCCAAGACCCATGTAAGTGAATAAATGAACCATGCCTGTTCATATCTGACTGCCCTCTTATCTCTAACACAAATACATTTTTATAATAAATGTGAAACGGTAACAGAATAATAAAATAATGCACCGTCCAAGCATTCTGCTTTAGTCGTACATTCTTACTGCTGTATTCATACATGTAAAAATAGTCTGTCACCATGACTGTGAATGGAAGGCATGCTCTGACCAGTCCTACATTTGGCTGGAAAACAAGCGTGGGCAAATGCATAACCACCTGAATGTTTCTCCGATGACTGGAAAAAACACTTCTGTCATCTGTCTGTCCACAAATATGCTAAGATGTCTGTTTGAGGGAAGACTTAACAGCAATAAAATCCAGTGATGAACGCACTGTGAGCTCTTGACATAGTGTCAGCCATTTCCCACATAAAAACCCTCTGCTGTGCTCTGAAATGCAGTGAAGACTATGTGAGACTGTAAAACGAGGTAGTTAATAGTGACAACACGTACATAGGTCAAGCCCCTAGTGATGACGAGTGGAACATTCTAAGCTGTTTCAGATTCTAATCCTTTCTTAATACGACAGACACAGACTATTACACATATCACCCAGGTGTTGCTCCGAGATGTTCAGGAGACGTTTGCTGTACTATAGCCGTATAATATGGATAATCTCCCATTTTTACCTTTAATAAAAACATCTGAAAATGTATCTTTCCAGACTAAGACTTATCTTTTCAGATCGAGAATGCTCCCAAACATTTTTTATTTGCATTTCATCCCCATGGGAACAAAATGCATAAAGCTCTTGGTTTCGCTGCAATCAATGGCTGCATTGCATATAAACAACAGCTCTTTTTCAGGCTTTAGCTCACACCATTCTGAAGCCCAATTTATGGGTGTTCATGTGGGAGAGGTACAGCCAGCATGTAGCTACTGCCCCCTCTCTAAGCTTACTGCCCCTTTACCTTTATGAATACACGATCAGTGCTGCTCCAACAGCAGTAATTATTTATTCATGAAAGTAAAAGATCACTCCGTGTCTATCTGCAGCAGCCTGTATATAAACAGCCCCAGCAGATGGATTACACAGCTGTGCAGCACTTTAGCATCTGTGTAGTGTCTCTGCTGAGAATGCTCCCTGATGGCATAAAGCTGAATGGGTGGAAGAAGCCTCAAATGTTTCTGACGGGAAACAGAAAGTGAGTTTTCTCTTTTTATATTACACAGGATGAAGGATTATGTAATGTGAAATTATTGTAATTCTCTATAAGGAATATGGCCTGCTTTATGACAAATCTCAACTACACCTGTGTTGGCAAAGCACCCCACCGACATGTAGAAAAGTGTATATTGTGTGACTTCAATTAAAACTAAATGATCAAATTAATGTAAACATATATAAATACATAAAGTGAACGTGATAAAAATCAAAAAAGATTATAGTCCCATTATTCAAATAATAATCCAATATTGGTGATGAAGTGATCAAAACATATTATAGTGACTTTCCGTGAATCCTTCAATCAATTTAGATGTACGCTCACCTCCTTCTATGCCTAATGGATAGGCTTAATGCGCTTTTGGTTCACATATCCTGGAACCTGCTAGATTTGTTGCAGTATAGGATGGATGTTGGGTACTTCTTGTGGACACCACAATGCTTTACCCTTTTAATTAACATTGGATATCCCTGCAGGGATTTCTCCCTCCTTCAGCTGCTCAAAGATCCCCTGCTCACTCCTCCTTAAACGTTCCTCAGTGTCAAAGGAAAAAATGAAGGCATAGTGCTTTATCCTTTAAAAAGACTTTCCTTTATTCCACCACTCTCAATCAATGCACTCACATTTGATATAACAAAAAACCGCTTTGAGTGTGTTAAGCCTGTATGAACCGCCAGCATATGTACTTGCCGTCTGCTCTCTCTGGTGCCGAGTGACGTCGTAGCCCCACCCCTACGCGTTACGCCATATGTCACATGGCTTCATCAGTGCATTGATTGAGAGTGCGTTCTGGTGAGTGTGCATTTCTTCTGCACTATATCGCACAGCATCTAGTCACCTGGAGGAGAGGAATAGATGAGAGCACCTGAAGTCACCTTGATATCACCATATGAACTGCTTGTTTATATTCATTTACCTATAGTACCTCTTGTCCAGCGCTGCATCATTTGATTTATAGTACATCTAAATTGATTGAAGGATTCACGGAAAGTCACTATAATATGTTTTGATCACTTCATCACCAATATTGGATTATTATTTGAATAATGGGACTAACATCTTTTTTGATTTTTATCACGTTCACTTTATGTATTTATATATGTTTACATTAATTTGATCATTTAGTTTTAATTGAAGTCACACAATATACACTTGATATTTTGATAATTAGGAGCACAACATTTGTAGATTTATGGTAAAATTGCACAGTTGAAGTTACGTGTTAATGTTAGCGATCCATAAGGTTTTTTGTTTGGCTCGCAAGTTATACACACCTGTTTTATTGACATGTAGAAAAGTGTTACTTCCCTTCCACTATTAAATCTATCCATTAGGTGAAGAGAAATGTTTTCCCAAGTTCTTAGGTATAGGAGGGACTTAGAGGTGGGAGGTTGAAACAAGAGAGAACCCAGGATGTAGATGGGCTGGGTGTGGGTTCTCCCCTACGAGAGAGGTCTAGTCTGGAGCAGAGGGCTGTGGCCCTGGAATGGGAACTAAGAAGAAGCTGAGGAAATTTAATGGTAATCGTGAGTACCACAATGCCCCCCGCTCCTGCCACTTTTTCTGAACATTGTAAGACAACCACCCTTGTTTGGGCCTGCTTGCTATTTCTATGGAAAGTTTTGATTCTACTGTTTACCATATAATTGGACCTGTACTCATTCTATTACCATGGACCATTTACTAATATTCACAGTAAAGAAGTAAATTACAGAAATATGAGTAGCGTGATGTGCTGGATAAGAAATAAAGTGTCGGACAAAAGATGGAGTTCAATATGAAGTTCAAACCTGATCTGACTAGAAGCATATGATAGGTAAGGAAAGGGGCCATCCTTCTCGTTTGGTTGGGCCTACAGAGCCCTAACCTTTAGCCACATGTAGAATGCAAGGTCCTGCATGCTGTCTGTGTGCTCCAGGCCTGAAAAGGGGTTAACATGGATATAGATTAGAAGGAAAGGAGTGGAAAAGGTCACATCCATGTACTTGTAACAAACATGGCAGTCTGTTTGTAGTGCCTGGACTGGAAACTAGCTAAACAATCCTGCTCCTGGGTGGCTCATTTTACTGTAGACCACTAGCAGGAGGGTTCAGCCACATGCTGCCACTAGTGGGAGCCTACACATTCTCCTCAAATGAGTTGTTATTATTATTGCTCTGTACCTCTTCCTACTGCAAACACTATCAATATCAACATTTACTAGGAGTGATGTGAATTCAGTATAGAAAAATTAGGAGTAATTGTACAACAGGGTGATCAGATATCCCCAATTTCTGGGGACAGTCCTAGATTTGTCCTCTGTTAAAGAATGAATCCCTGATTTCTTTCCAGTTTTAATAATGGCGTCCCCTGCCCAGACAGCTGCAGGTTAATCCATTTTAGCAACATTTCTGTGATTGGCCCAAAACAGGAAGAGGAAGGAGAAGAGTGTGTCTGCTCCTGGCCATGTCCAGGTTAATAATGATGTCACATGCTGATATCACATGATTTACCTGGTCCATTCCTTCTTGGCTTGTGTCGTCAATTTGCAGGAGGTAAGGATATGGATTATTTGCAACCTTGCTCGTTTGTGATGGTGACCTGTTGAGACAGGCCTGAAGCCACTAGGTCAACACTACGCTAGGATACAGGGCTGGAACAAGAGGATGGGTGGGAAACAAGGAGGAGCAACTGCCATGTGTACAGTGTTTTAATGTGGGGGAAGGAGGGAGAGGGCGTGCCATGTGGCCAAGTAAATCAGTAGCAGTAGACATTACCAGCTTGAACTGGATTGTGACTGGAGAGACTTCTGCTGGCAAATACCTTCAAATGCAGCCTGAGACATGGTTTGTCACATGAGCGTGTTGACGATTGCCTGTGCAGGGAGAGGAAAAGGGGTGCTAGATAGGTGACATGCTCAATCTGATGCCACAGACTCCTCCCCATCTTGCAAGTATATGCTGCCTTCGGCAGCTGTAAAGGTGCTACCACTGGAGATGAGGGGAGGGAACAAAAAGTAGACTGTGAGGATTCAACAGCAATGCCAGTAATTTGTGCTGGAGGTGGTTTTGTCCTGGTGGAGGTTTCGTCCTGGTGGAATTGTATTGGGAGGAGAAAGGAATGCTTGCTTGGGAGGCACTCCATGCTTCACCTACTTTTGGCCTCTACATTCTGTATCTTATGCACTCTTGACCCACATTAAAGTAGGCTTAGGTATTATTAAACCATGCCACTCTAAGCCACTCCACTGTTAGAACAATTGGCCACAGCGAACATTTGGTGTAGTGTGCTTCACATGCCACTATTATACCTGCCCCACCCCCAATATAAGTAACATGGTTAATAGGTTGTCCCCTGATTTCATTTTCAAAATATGGTCAACTTGTTGTACAAAGCAAACTAAAAAACATATTAAGCAATTTTCTGTAAATGTAATCCAAACTTACCTTGACCAGACAGAGAACATACCTGTTGTAAGTTGAAATAGTACCACGAACAAGACCAATATAAAGATGTTGGCTGGTGTAAGTGATACATCTATTCTAGCATAAAATACCACTCATTTCCCTCAACCTACAGGCATACGAATGGAAAGCATGCTGATAAACAAATCATGAATATTTTTAGTAACACTGTTCTTAAAAATACTTAAATTCTTAATGCTGTTCTCAAATGCAGTGGATATAAAAAGTCTATATACCCCTGTTAAAATGTCAGGTTTCTGTGATGTAAAAAAATTAGACAAAGATAAATAATTTCAGAACTTTTTCCACCTTTAATGTAACCTATAAACTGTACAACTCAATTGAAAAACAAACTGAAATCTTTTAGGGGGGTAAACATAAAATAGGGGTGTGTAGACTTTTTATATCCACTGTATACTTAGACCATTATTGTTCTGTAAAGATCAAAGCAGACAGTAAAGCTAAAACAATTTAAAACACATAACATGAAGCAATATATTTTAATAGTATGTCAAAACATATCATAAATGTCACAACAAAGAATCTATTATGCTTTACCACCAGTAATGCCTTGCAAACTCCAAATGTGCTGTCTGATTCAATACCGAGAAGGCAAAACGAGGAATTTATACTTACCTGTAAATGCCTTATCTTGGACTACAGTACAGGACACAGGCACAGGTAAGGTCTCCATAGACCCTGGGTTATAGACTCGTACTTTTAGGTGATTGGACACTGGAAAAGCTTTTAAGGACATGCCTCCTGGGCACATCCCCTATAACTCTACCCCACTCCATGAGACCTCAGTTTTGTAGCAAGCAGGAGTGTGGCGTTAACAAGAAATGGAGGTGGGGCGGTCTGTATCCTTTACTATACTCCAAGATTTGGAATTTACAGTTAAGTCTAAATTTCTCTTATCTTAATCATGCAGTGCAGGACACAAGCAAATATATTAATGGAAACCGTGATATCCCCATGCAATGAATGAGAAGGGTAGGCAACAATTAGATGCAAACAGAACTGTGCCCAAAACTCCAACAGCAACAAGGGTCAACAGAGTGCCGCTGAAAGCCTTATCCGATTGCACATCCACCTGGAACTCTGAAAAAGTATGAACAGGTGACAGCCTTACAGAGTTGGGCTACAGAGGCCTGATAGCCCAGGAACCTGGGTGCATAAAATTACAGGAGGAGATTTCTCCTTTGGAGTGTAAGCTCTAGCAATCAGATTTCCTATCCATCAAGTGATGGTGGACTTGGAAGCAGGGTGTCCCTTGAGAGGTCCTGAGGACAGGACAAATAGGGAATCTTTCTTCCTGTTGCTCTGAAGTACTCTAATTGCTCTGACTACATTCAGGCAATGATGAGAGATTTATTTTTTGTTGCTTGCAGGACATAAAGATGGCAGAACTATGTCCTCATTGAGGTGGAAGATTGCTACCACCTTAGGACTAAAGGATGGTCTTGGGTCTCTCTGTGACGAAAGGGTGAGAGGAAGCACCTGAGTACCTTACAAGAGCACTAGGTGCAAGTGGTGGTAAAGTGTGAAAACGCCTGGTCGTCCACATGGGACTAAGCTCTAGGTGGGTAAATTTTAGCACCAAGTTTGAAAAGTTTACACTTTAAAGTGAATACGTTCCTGTTTTCACAGTAACATGCAGGCTTCATCTGTCACAGTGGGCGTACCCACGAAGAGGCCTTCATGGTAAGGGTTTCATAACAGTGGACCATGGCCCTGGGCCTGTATAGCACCCCACGGATGACTACAACGTTTTGCACTAAGTGCCAAGGTGAGTGCGTGTACAGGGTCCCATGCCCAAAGCAACACTGCAGGCCATTCTCACAGCATGGAGTCCAGGTACAGCTCTCAAAGCTTACAGAGATTGCACTGAATTGGATGCATTGCTTCTAATTCTGATATTAGGAGGAAGTGAAAGAGATGATCAAAAAGTTGAAGAATCTGAATATAAAACAATAAAATAATAAACTAATTAACCTAAGAATAATTTCTCCGCAAGGGAAAAAGAGGTAATTACCTGGAACTCTAGCAAAAAAATTAGGACGCACAAGTGGGGTAGGGTTATAAGAGAGGCACCAGAGGGCGCGTCCTTGAAAGTTTTGGCAAAGTCCAATCAATTATAACTCAAGGTCTATGAATACTTTGGGGTTGATAGACTAAAGGTAAATAGACTGTGCACTTTGTAAATGCAGTTGCACTCTGCAAGGGCATTTGCTCCAGAGCTTAGTAAATGAGGGGACGTTGTGCTGACTTCCATCACCCAATCATATACAAACAAAAATGCCGTTTTTTTTTTTATTTTCCCTGCATGTGATTGGGTATTTTTTACAAAGTGAAGCTTCATTTCATTTAATAAGCTCTGGAGCAAATGCCCTTGTAGAGTGCAACTGCACTTACAAAGTACACAGTCTATTTGCTTTTAGTAAATCGACCCCTTTTGTGCCCTGTACTGTATGATTAGGCTATCAAGTTTATGACCTCCATACCTTACCACGTCTCTACCACACACCTATGTATTTCATGCCAATGTCCATCCTCATGTATTACAAAAATTTATAGATTTTAAGAAACTCATCTGTTAACTTGGAGTTGGCGCCCACAGGTCAACACGTCTCAATGATACATCTCATTGACTGTGACATTTGCTTCTTGGTGGCGCTGTCAATTATAAAGCTCCACTAGTGCGTCTGTGTATGATAAGCAATGTATCACAATATCTTAAAAAAATATCCTGTCATGTCCTATTTTCATATAAACAGGAGAGGAAGAACTCATTAGATCAACTGTGGGTATAGGATTATAACTTTTTTTTTTTTTTTTTTTTTTTAATGGTTGAGCTGGATGGACTTTTGTCTTTTTCAGCCAGACTAACTATATAAGTACGTAACTCCACGCAATATACTCCACGCATGAATTCAAAATAAATAAAAAAAGATTTCACTCATACCTCTTCCTTACTAACAAGGCTGGAAAAAGGATATATCTTAAGGGCAGTCTATGGATGTATATGTATTGAACATAGGTTCAAACAGACATGTCCAGATTGATCATTGTATGTACAATGGCCTCTTGTTGATCAGGATCACAGATTTAGTGCAGACAGATTAGTGATCCATACATATACTCCACAACAGTGAAATTCAATTCCTTCGGAGTACCAACTGCACTTCCTTGAGAGAAAACATCAGATTATGTGGTCTAGAAGAGGAAATGAGGCTTGCATTATATAAAATATGTAAGATAATGTCAAGTAATCACTTCATGTCTTTATTAACCTCCCTCGCACAGCTGACCATGAATGAACAGGAGCCATCCATGTATCTCTGTCCTTACACATTGTCAAAATGGTCATCAAAGCCAAGAAAGACACCATCAGCAAGGAGAGGATAATTCCCCAATAGAGCACATACAGCCAGCATAAGCTTAGAACTGTCCCTTCAATCCATATGGTATTAGTATACTTATCAGTCCTTGGTTGGTATTTTGGTCAGTTGGGGCATGACGGATGAGAAGCTTGACTGGATCCAACCAGCTGTGTCAGAGACATAACAAACAATCTTTTGACCTATGCTTATATACAATTTAAAATGGCCACCAATGTATTACCAAAATTATACATTTTAAGAAACTCATCTGTTCACTTAGAGTTGGCACCTGTATGCAAACACGTCTCAGTGGCACATCTCATTGACTGTGGCATTTGCTTCTTGGTGGCACGGCCAATTTTAAAGCACCACTAGTGTATCTTTGTAAGATAATCATTGACATTGCATTGTCTCTCACTTCATCTTGTCAGAGAAATGTCCACCACAAACTTGTTTCTGACTTTACCTCTGCACTACTACTCTGCTCTGGTTCACTGACTATCCTGAAACTGACTTTGGCTTGATCTCAAGCACAATTCATCTTCTACTTTGTATTTTGACCAATCATCTAATGAACCAATTGTTTTCCTCCCAAGAAGGCTATGATCTCAACCACAATTCATCTTCTGCTTTGTATTTTGACCAATCATCTAACGAACCAATTGTTTTCCTTCCAAGAAGGCTATGATCTCAACCACAATTCATCTTCTGCTTTGTTTTTTGACCGATCATCTAACGAACCATCAATCACACCATCAGTGGCTCCAGTAAAGACCAGGTATACTCAGAGTAACTGTCCAAACATACTGCTAGGTCAAAGGGCTTCTTTCCAAACTGGGCATTGAATGTATTTATCTGTATTACTAAGGTGGTGGATATTAGAATTTAATTTGAACTTTAGGGAAATATACTAGACACAAATTAAGCAAGCTCTGTAATCGTTTATACATCATTAAATGTACTGTTTAAATTCACTTTTTAAATGTGAGGGAAGCAGTATTAGTAGACAGTACAAGGATCAATTTACTGACAAGCTTCATGTTGGTATGAGGAGAAAGCACAGTGACAGAGAGGTGGTGAGCTCTCCCTCCAGTTATAGGCTGGGATGGTTCCATGACAGCCTAGGACAGAGGAAGTAGGTAAATGATGCTCGATGTCAGACTGCACATCTAGTGGCAGAAAATAGTACAAGGGATAACTTTGGCTTGAAGGGAAATATTGCAGAAAAAAGCATTTTCATTTTTAAATTTTTTCTTGTCATTTTTCGCTGGAGCTCAGCTTTGGACAAAACTGCTTCTGTTAAATAAAAACAATCATGTATAGAATATTTATTATGCTACACAACAAATTCAAATGTATCGCTTGCTGCAAACTTAGTCCCCATCAGTGATTTATAAATGATTACTGTTAGAGATTGCCAGGCAGCTAGCAATTTCAAAAGGTCAACCATATTTCTCTCAATACAGGTGGTCATCAGAAAAATGTTATTTTGGAAAATAATGTATTATCTACCTGAATATTATATTAACACTCCATGCAATAAATAAAGCAATGCTGATAGTTATAAACATCATCCACTTTAATTATTTAACATTCAGCAAAGTGAAATACCTAATACATAATAGCAAATCAACTTGTATTCAAAATGATGCACTGTAGGTACGTTGAACACATTATAAGTCTGGACTAACCCACCATAACTAATATAAAGTGACAATTGTGAATATGATAATGACAATATTTTTCACATGTAATATTGCTTTAATACTCATTTTTTTATATTAAAATAATTTAATGAACATTTGCAGTAGAGAAACATGCATAGTAAAAATATACAATAAATGAGCAAATGGCTAATTTGTATAAAATAGTTTCAAGTATTGTTTTATGCACTAATAACAAATTAAATAAATAAGAAAAATAGTGAGATGTTACCATACAAAAAACAAAATAAATTAAAATACAGAACTAATACTCTTCTATGATTTTATGTTAAAACAAAAGACAGGTTTGTAGTTATTAAAACATTATTTCTGGGAAAAACTAAAATCTGTTGTTTGCTTTAAACCTGTACAGTGATAAAGAGGTTCCTACATCACGCTGACCACTTGCAAGTCAAAGAAGGATTGTTTACATTGCTTGGTGGTCTGAAGTTCATCCTTCACATGTTACTATGCCTGTAGAATTTATTTATTTATTTCAGGTACTTATATAGCGCTGTCAATTTACGCAGTGCTTTACATATATTTTGTACATTCACATCAGTCCCTAACCCTCAAGGGGTGTACAATCTAAGGTCCCTAACTTACATTCATACATAAACATACTAGGGACAATTTAGACAGGAGCCAATTCACCTACCAGCATGTCTTTGGAGCATGGGAGGAAACCGGAATACCCGAAGGAAACCCACGCAGGCACAGGGAGAACATGCAAACTCCAGGCAGGTGGTGCTGTGGTTGGGATTCGAACAGACAACCCTAGTACTGCCAGGCAGAAATGCTAACCATTTAACCACTGTGCTGCCATAATAATATTATATTTCAATGATTGTGCAGCAATATAGGATCTCACCTTCAGGTAAACTATAACATTTAGTCCAGATTAACCACACTAACTGCACCTTTCAAGGGAATGAAAGCTATATCTTACAAGCTTAAAATTTGAGCTGGACGGAGCATGCATACCCAAAACCCTGTACCAGAGTATCCACCAGTGGTCTCCAGGGGGCCTGGATTTGACCCTTTGCTTGTCTTTATCTGGCCCTTGAGGCATTATTCCTGTCACTGGCAGCAACAATGTGACATAATTCCTGCCACTGACACCACAAATGGGGTACTATTCCTCCCACTGACAACAAACGATGGGATATAATTCCTCCCACTGACACCAAAGATAGGGCATGATTTCTCCCCCAAATACTAAAGATAGGGCATTGTTTGCTTCCACTGGGCCCCCATAAAATTTGAGGGACAATAAACCGGCCCTTTGTTTAGAATGTTTGGAGACCCCTATTATACACCGCAGATTCTCCAGAGAGTTTAGGAGATAATGAAGGTATGCCAGTGCACACTCCAAATGAGTTTAAAGTCAGCAAGATGACATCAGAATGAATGACAGAAAGTTATGATACAAAAAAAGACAATTATCTAGTGTGAACATCAGCAATTACACATTTTCAAAAACCGCTGACCTAATAACACATTAAAGGGAACCTGTCTAGATGATATATAGAAGCTACTACATCTGACATGTTTTTAATGTTTTTACAGAACATGGTCCAGGGCTGTCATCTTTATTCTTCCTACTACTTGGTTAGTCATCCACTTGGAACAAGCATGTGTACGTCATGTGTTGCAACCCCAGAAAGTGGACATAAGCTGGCCATAGGCAGTTTGAATCTCAGCCAGTTCAGCAGGGACCAGCAAAGATTCGAACCATCTATGAGTAAGGTGACTACACAAATCAATTGTTGTACGATTTGGGTACAACCAGCCTGTCAGACTTTTCATGCAATTATTGCCAGCGGATATAGCCACTAGCAATAATAACGGTGTTCTCCCTGCAGGAAAGGTTGCCCCGCGTGCCCCTACCCTTCCTAGTCAGAAGAATACAATAGCTCCTTGGCAGGGATTCCCCCATCAACAGTGACTGTGTTGATTGGGGAATCAAGCAATTTTCTTTCCTTTACCCTTGATTGCAGGAAAGAAAATTGCATCATCTACAGTCTAGACAACCTTATCATTCAAACAGTGTTAGGCAGGTCAGTTTTAAATGACATAACACAGTATGCACTCTGCAGATGCTCTATTGCCCAGTCCCACTTTGTTATCCATTCTGCATGATCCAGGGCTACCATCTTTATTCCTTCTACTACATGGTTAGTCATAGATTTGGAACAAGCAGATGTATATAATGTGTTGGGACACCAGAAAGTGAACCCAGTCTAGACAATGTTATCATTCAGTGTGAGGCATGTCAGTTGTGAATGAAATAGCACTTACAGTAAGCACTCTCTCTATTGCCCACTTTATCATTCACTCTGCATTGGTGTATGCAGATCACCTTTTTGGAGGCACAAGCTATGAATGAGAAACTCTCTGTTCCAAAATCTGGCCCTCTGTAGATGCCATTAGAAAAATGCTTCCTTCCCAGGGGTAGGCCACCTTTTTGGAGGCACAAGCTATGAATGGGAAGCTCTTTCTGTACAAAAAATTTGGCTCTTTGCAGATGCCACCAGTATAAAGTCTCCTTCACGGAGCCGGTTAGGTGCAGTCTCCGGATTCCAGCGGCAGATTCTTGCAGCTGGAATGACCAGGTCATGCGAATAGCAGTGCCTGCTAGGCCTCTATGTGTAAATTAATGATAGGCTGATGTCTGCACTTAAACGCATGGTGTGCAGCTACATGTGAATAGCAGCAGCCAATGTTAATCTGTCATTAGTTTATACAGTGAGGAACAGAAGTATTTGAACACCCTGCGATTTTGCAAGTTCTTCCACTTAGAAATCATGGAGGGGTCTGAAATTCACATTGTAGGTGCATTCCCACTCTGAGAGACAGAATAAAAAAAAAAATTCAGGAAATCACATTGTATGATTTTTAAAGAATTTATTTGTCTTGAACTGCTGAACATAACTATCTGAACAGCTGAGAAAATCAGTGTTAATATTTGGTACAGAAGCCTTTGTTTGCAATTACAGAGGTCAAACATTTCCTGTAGTTCTTGACCAGGTTTGCACACACTGCAACAGGGATTTTGGCCCACTCCTCCACACAGATCTCCTCTAGATCTGTCAGGTTTCAGGGCTGTCACTGAGCAACACGGAGTTTCAGCTCCCTCCAAAGATGTTCTATTGGATTTAGGTCTGGAGACTGGCTAGGCCACTCCAGAACCTTCATATGCTTCTTACAGAGCCACTCCTTGCTTATCCTGGCTGTGTGCTTCGGGTCGTTGTCATCTTGGAAGACCCAGCCACGACCCATCTTCAATGCTCTGACTGAGGGAAGGAGGTTGTTGCTCAAAATCTCACAATAAATGGCCCCATTCATCCTCTCCTTAATACAGTGCAGTTGCCCTGTCCCCTTCGCAGAAAAGCACCCCCAAAGCATGATGTTACCACCCCCATGCTTCACTGAAGGGATGGTGTTCTTGGGATGCAACTCATCCTTCTTTTTCCTCCAAACACGACGAGTGAAGTTTAGACCAAAAAGTTCTACTTTGGTCTCATCTAACCACATGACTTTCTCCCATGCCTCCTCTGGATCATCCAGATGGTCATTGACAAACTTCAGACGGGCCTGGACATGTGATGACTTGAGCAGGGGAACCTTCCATGCAATGCATGATTTGAAACCATGACGGCGTAGTATTCTACCGACAGTGACCTTTGAAACTGTGGTCCCAGCTCTCTTCATGTCATTGACCAGCTCCTCCCTTGTAGTTCTGGGCTGATTCCTCACCTTTCTTATCATCAGTGATACCCCACGAGGTGAGATCTTGCATGGAGCCCCAGTCCGAGGGAGACTGACAGTCATCTCTAGTCTCCTCCATTTTCTAACAATTGCTCCAACAGTTGATCTATTTTCACCAAGCTGCTTGGCAGTTGCCCCGTAGCCCTTTCCAGCCTTGTGGAGGTCCACAATTTTGTCTCTGGTGTCTCTTTGGTCTTGCCCATGGTAGTAGTTGGCATCTGACTGACTGTGGGGTGGACAGGTGTCTTTAAAGAGCTCAGACAGGTGCTACTAAGTTAGATTAATGAGTGGAGTAGAGGTGGACTTTTTAAAGGCACAGTAACAGGTCTTTGAGAGCCAGAATTCTTGCTGTTTCTTAGGTGTTCAAATACTTATGTTCAGCAGTGCAAGACAAATAAATTCTTTAAAAATCATACAATGTGATTTCCTGAATTTGTTTTTTTAATTCTGTCTCTCAGAGTGGGAATGCACCTACAATGTGAATTTCAGACCCCTTCATGATTTCTAAGTGGGAGAACTTCGCAGGGTGTTCAAACACTTCTGTTCCTCACTGTATAGGCTGAGCATCTGCTGCTATTCACATCAGTTATCAGAAGTAGGAGTGGGTTCTATAAGCAAAATGCTTGATAGGCTCCCATAATGCTGGAAGAGGAAAGGTGCCTAGACACGATCATCTAGAAGTGTTCTGCTGCATTAAATTGGGAGTTAAATACTAAAGACACATGTTTAGGTGATTGTTTTACACAAAAAATTGTGCTAATTAATCCATGTCACACAAGGAAGTATACAAATGACATCCCAGGACCATGTATCTCCAAAAGCAATTCAACAATGAGTGATCTCGTATTTCTATACTAAGAGGTTCCTTTCAAGATTACTTGGTAAATGTTAGCTGTCTACAATACAAGGTTACTTCTTTTCTGCAATTATACACCAGTTGCCATGGTCAAAGCAGCAACTGATAATATGCAGTTCTGGGACATCACTCTCCAAAAGACTACGTAGTTCTCCCTCACGGAACACGTGGTAATATCTCAAAAATGCCTTGGAGTCTGACGTATCAGCCTCCTGATCGCTAGCAGCTACTGTTTCATCCAGGACAGAATCGCTGGACTCGGTGGTAGATGTTCTCTTTAATACTCTGCTTTGGTTACGCTTATCGCTCTCATTGCTACAAATGCAACTGCAGTGCTTAGACTCTGTCTGAAAATCAGCTTGCTTTGTGCCATCCTGAGCCAATTCACAGTGCTTTCCATTTGATGTTTTTGAGGAATCTAAAGTTAGAAACCACTGCTGCTTTTCGTGTGAACTGTTTTTAATGAAAACATCATCATCATCAAAGCTGTGCTCCTTGAGTATTAATCTCTGATGTCCAAGGTCTAGACTACAGTGTCGTGATGGCTGCACGGATACAGTACTATTCACCCAACCACTGACAGGGCTCAGAGATTTCATTTTGTCTATCTGCCTCCTTAAAGAGGACTCATCAAGGGATCGAGAGAAGAACCAGGAACGGATTGATCTTCCAATGGCACTGTAGAGTCTTGTGTCTTCATTAGACAACTTAATGCAGCACGATTCAGCTGCTATACAGTTGCCGGAATTGTGTGCTTGTTTAGATTCCAACGTTTGTCTCAGATTATGTAAATTGATGGTCTCATCTTCTCTCATTGACTTCAAGGCTGTGTTGTGCTTCAAAGCAGAGTTCTGTCTGCTTTCACATTGGCTTGTGTCAGAGGTGTCAGAGGTGTCAGAGGTGCATCGAGGCAGCAAAGCTTTGTTCCATGGCACAAACACGTCCTGCTTTTCAAACCTGCGGCTCTTTTGTTCCATGGCCCATACATATAGCATTATCTGACCACCTGGAAGCAGGATTCTGGACATTTCTTTTATTGCACGGATTCTTCTTTGTTTGGTGGAAAAATGATGAATAACTAGAACAAAAATACAGAACCCAGCATTATCTGTCAACATATTAATAAATGCTCTTCACTTTGCTTTTAAAATATAATCTTTTTTCTCTATTGCCTAACAAAAGAACATTGCGAACCGAGAACTGACTAGCAATTGTCACCATTTCCATAATTCTCAGTGTAGCTGCAATGATTACAATTATTGTTTTTTAAGGTGACAAATCAAAATGATATATTTTTTAACAAGGATAAATCTGTGCATGAAATATTAAAGTGTTACTAAACCCACAACAGTAAAATCAGTCTGTAAAGCATGGTTGTTGTACTCACTGTGGAACCTAAGGGGTTAATCCTCTGCATTGTGTAAAAAAGGCTGTTTGATCCTGTCTTCTCTGATCCTCCCCTGCTTCTACTGTCCCCAATCCATCTGTTGATAGTACAGAGCTCTTGGAGTCACTCTGCATGTGTTCAGTTTAGTGTGTATTGATATAGTTTTCTTCTATTTTCTTTGGGAGGGTGCATGTGATCAGCACAGAGCAAATCAGCGCTGTCCAGACAGAGGGTCAGGGGTTACACAGCCTCATAGGACAGTCAGAGGAAAATGAAAACTCCTCCTACAAGCCTTAACCAGTGCTCAGCTGGACACTGATAGAAGTCACCAGACTACTATATACTGCTGATGAAAGAAGGTATTTAGCAGTTTATATTCACTACAATAATTGCATTTTCATGTAGTGTACTGTTGCAGACCAGATATAGTGAATGCAGGATCATGGGTTTAGTAACACTTTAAATTAAATATATGGTTTGATGAAGGATAACAAATATCTTACCATCTCTAAATATTTTTTTTTTCAAAAGGATCATATAAATTTGATATATGTTTAAAATTAAAGTGGTTCTAAAGGCAGAAAATTTTTTATCATACTGCACTCCCTGCATTAAAGTGATTGTACAGACTTTTTAAAAAAATAACAAACGGGTATATAGTTAACTGCTCTGTGCAATGGGATTGCAGAGTGGCCCTGAACCTCCTCTTCTTGGGTCCCCCACTGGTGCTCCTGGCACCTTCCCATGGGAAGCAAGCTGCTTCCTATGGGGGTACCCGTGCGGGTTGAATCCAAAGCCGCGCTCCCTTTGTCCATAGACACAGACAGCGCAGCTTGGCCCTGCCCCCACTCTCTCACTACAGGATTTGACAGACAGCAAGTGGCTTGCTATATTGGCACATGCAAAACAGAAGAAGCCTAGAGCGCCAGTGGTGGACCCCAGAAGAGAAAGTTCATGGCCACTCTGTGCAACACTAGTACCAGAATGCAAAAAAGAGACATGGAGCGCAGTGATGCTGGCATGATTGCAGGAAAGGAAGGAAATAAAATCAGAAAGAGACAGGCAGTGGGGACAATAGAGAACATAGACATAAAAAAAATTCCGGCATTTGAAGAAACCAATCTAAAATGTAATATTAAGGGATCACAAAAGCACAATCTAGAAGCATAATGAACAAACATGGATGCCCCCACGCACATACAGATTTTCAAACCAAACTCAGAAATGCGGTTTTTTAAAACATTTGTAAACATTGATGGAATTATCTGTATGAGACTGATCAATTTAACAGGTGTATCTAAAGACACAAAAAAGGTAGAAATTAAAGGTAATGATAAATCACATAAAGATTCCAGTATATGAACAAAGGCCATTTTGTTAGTGTGTTGAGTTCAGCTAGTATTAGTTAGTCAAATTTAACATTATTCTGTAATGTTGAAGAAATTTGCTGCTTATCTAAACAGCTTCAATGAGTGCCCGAATCTTACCCCAGTTGAGACAAAATATTTGCTGTCACTGTATACTATGCATTTTCACTATACAAAATAAAAACTTCAATCTATATTTAAAGGACAATTCAATGACATTTTATAACCATCAGCACTGACAGTAGCCTTCTTTCCACGGAAGAATCAGCAAACTGTCAGATTGCTTACCTTGATGCACATCATGAAAAGTGACAATACTTGGATCTTCTGCAATATGTCAGTAGTATAAGGAACAGCAGAACTAACTAGCAACTTAGAACTGACTAGAACTGATATAAGGACTAGGAGAGAAATGGAATGTAGAATACTGTCATGCCCACCATTTTTTATTTATATCTAAAGTGGTTGCAAATAGGTAGGGAATAACGACAGATATGTGCCAATAACTGTACCAAAAAATAAAACTTTAAATGTACTGTATATAATAGTTTAGCCACTAGAGAAGCACTGCCCATATGTCCCTAAAACTGGGGTCTCCAAACTGAAGCCCTTTCCTAGACTTTATCTGGCCCTTGGGGCACTATTCCTTTCAATGATATGATGCAATATTCCTCCCATTGACACCAACAATGGAGCACCATTTCTTCAAAAGATACCAATGATGGGGTATTATTCCTTCCACTGATAACAATGATGGGCCACTACTGACCACCAACCCTGAGGCCATGTTTATTCTCACTTATGCTTGGCTCAGGACATTTTCTACCCCCGCTAGCCATACTCCAGCCCCCCTAAATTCTGAAGGACAGTAAACTGCTCTACTACTGCTCTAAAACATATTGTAGAAAAAAAAAAAAAAGAGTGGTCCAAGCAAAATCTTTGCACCACTGTTCTAAACATGTAAAATGGGGCAGATGCTGCTCCTAATTATCAAAAGGTGTGTAAGCCCCTTTGTTAATTAGGGGTGATCAGTTTTCTTTTTTCCCATGTCTGTATAGAGAACAGGAGAGCTGGAGCTGCATACTCCGATCTCTCTGCTGCCCCCACTCAGCTCAGAATGGGAGGGAGGAGGAGGGTTATTAATCCTGAAGGCTCTGCTCCTGTCATGTAATCAACGCACAGGCAGAGAGGGGAATGTGACTTGTCTACGTACAGCTTCTATGTGGAAAACTGCCTTATTTCCTTTGTTAATTAGGGGCAAACCTGCACTAGTTTCTATTTGACTCTGAAATTGGAATTGTGCAGGTGGTGCAGATAGACCTTAAAAGGGTCAGTTTGCTTAATTAAAAAGGTGTGTCACTCCTGACGGTTTCCTGCGCCATTATCTTGGTAATTCCCCGGAGTTCATATAAAAATACTCCTTAAAGAGGAACTATGACACTGCAGGTCCCCAGAGCTCTTTCCATAATGCCAAGTATATACAGCACACTTGTACATTATGGCAGACTTGCTTCCCAAAGTGTCCTACTCCAGTGATGTGTCTGCTTTCCCCCTCATCACTGTTGCTGCAATCTCCTCTTGGTTTTCTCTGAAATCAGGAGTCCTCTTGTTTTTTTATTCGATGACCATGGATGAAAGTGCATCTGCTTGAAAAGGTACTTAATTCCAGCACCTGACATCTTACAACTGATGAGATTGTGCGCTGCAATCAGTGTACAATTTGAATTACCATTAAAGTGGTTGTAAAGGCTCAAGATTTTTTACCTTCATGCATTCTATGCATGAAGGTAAAAAACCTTTAGTTTGCAGTAGCCCCCCCCCCAGCCCCCCTAATACTTAACTGAGCCTCATCACGATCCAGCAAAATGCATGAGAGTCTCAGCTGTCCCAGGTTTCTCCCTCCTCATTGGCTGAGACAGTAGAGTGAGCCATTGACCCCCACTACTGTTAATCACATCCAGTGAGCCAATGATGAGAGAGATGGGCTGAGTCACATCTGTGTGTGTGAATGGACACAAAGAGCAGTGGCTCGGGAGCAAGCCTGCTAGAGTATTCTACGTATAGCACTATCCTTTTTAAAGTAGAATACCCCACCAAGTCACTTTCACAATCCTTCCCCTGAAGTACAAATATCACCAAATAAATCTTTCAGTAAACTTGATTTACCCTCTAATAGATATTAGTGTATACAAATAAAGTCCAAAACCAAAAAAAACCAAAAACATCAAAAAATCAAAGTCCAAAAATAAAGTCCCAAAAAAATATTACTTCATAAAAAATCTTTATCTGTAAATTCTTAATTCTTCATATCTTCAAACCATCTTTGTGATATACTTCAAACCAAATCTTCATATACCTCAAAGGAAAAAAACTCAACATGTGTATTATCTCAAAAAGAGGGGTATAAAAAAGCCTGCTAGAGTGCCTGCATAGCAAGCTGCTTGCTATGGGGGCTCTAGGCAGAAGAGAGGAGCCAGGAGCACCATGAGAACAAAAGATGTCTGATCGGCTGCACTCCAAACAATCCACTTTATTGAACCAAGATAAAACCAATACAGACAGTGGAAAGTGGCGAACTGGCAGGTAAGTGCGTTTCATGCTAAAGACAGCGCTTATGCATTACCCCAAGGGGATGGGGCCAGGAGCACCAGTGGGGGGGGGGACTGAGAAGAGGAGGATCAGGGCTGCTCTGTGCAAAACCATTGCACAGAGCAGATACAGTAAGTATGACATGTTTGTTATGTTGTAAAAAATCTGCCTTTACAATAATTTTGATAACATGCAGGGAAGAAGCTTTTATTGAAGGAGAGATATACAGAATCTCTTCTGCCATAAACATCTACCTGCAATTCCTTTAGTTGAGTCTAATTCTGCCTTAACTGTACATTTGTCTAAACTACCCCACTGATGACAGAACAATGTCAGCAGCATATGTGACAAGAAAGGACATACCCAAGAAAGGAGATCAATCACCAATGGAACTTTAACTAGTTAAGTATAGGAGATGTACTCAAAAAAAATTAATGGAAAGAGCTGGGGAGTACATTATAAGACCTAGACGAACTCCCTGCTGTGCGTGCTTTACAGCTATAATTGCTGGTTTTGCTTTTTTAGCACCTTGGTTCCTGTGTGAATAATGCCTGCAAACAATCTGAACAAGAGGAAGGGTTAGTGTCTCTGTTAGAGTTGTCTACATTGGGAATATTTTACCTCATTTAATATCCATGTGGCCACATGGTCTGAGGAGTCTCCTCAATCAAAGCACAGGCATTCATAAGATAAGATATACAATATCAATACAATATATGTTCAATATAAGATGCAATAAAATATATGTTTTAAACACAATATTAAATTAATAAAACAATTTTGGCCAGTGTTGGACAATTTTTTACATACTGTAATTTACTTGAAACTCTTTTTTACAGTCTAAATCTATATCTTAATCTTTATGTCTTCAAAGCTTATCTTTTTAGAAGAGCTGCCTTCTTTTGACTCAAGGGCCAATCAGAAATATTTTTAAAAAGACAATACCAATTCCATGTTTTCAATAACAGGAATGGTATGGTTTAGTATTGCCAAGGTCTATAACTATTTCTAATTCTGAATACCACCACCAAATCTCTGAGCAGATTCATCAGTGAAGTTTTTCACATCAGTTTAACAAATACAGTATAAATTCTGTATAGTGGGCATACAATGTTGCATTGACCATGTGCAGCTCTGAGAGGCACTCTCACCCTCCCAGTGCAGATACTTGGCCCACAGCAATTATGTGTCCTCGGATTCATAAAAATTTGGATTCAAAGGGCAGCCCAAATACAGTTAGGTCCATATATATTTGGACACAGACACAATTTTAGTTTTTTTTCAGGTATTTACCAAAACTTATTCAAGCTATAGTTATATAATGGATATGGGCTAAAAGTGCACACTCTCAGGATTAATTTGAGGGTATGTACATCCAAATTGGAGGAAGGGTTTAGGAATTACAGTATTTAAGATTAGCCATCCCCCCTTTTGTACGGGACAAAAAGTAATTGTATAATTGAATCAAAAGCTGTTTCATGGTCAGGTGTGGGCTACTGCTTCGTTATTTCTTCATCAATTAAGCAGGGAAAAGGTCTGGAGTTGATTTTAAGTGTGGTATTTGCATTTGGAATCTATTTCTGTGAACCTACTTCACAGTTTGGTACAGTCTGAGGAAAGAAGAAAGCACTGGTGAGCTCAGAAATATAAAAAGACATAGACGTCCACGGAAGACAACAGTGGTGGATGATCGCAGGATCCTCTCTATGGTACAGAAAAATCTAATCACAACATCTACAAAGTCTACAATCAGATGACTTCGCGAGAGCAAATACTGAGGGTTCACCACAAGGTGCAAACCATTCATAAGCCTGAAGAATAGACAAGCCAGATTAGACTTTGCCAAAAACCATCTAAAAAAGCAAGACCAGTTCTGGAAATGCATTCTTTGGAGGGATGAAACTAAGATGAATCTGTGCCAGAATGATGAGTTCCTCAACAAAATATTAAAAATGAACATTTTATTTATGATTATATTCATTTGTCCAATTACATTTGAGCCCCTGAAAATGGAGGAACTGTGTATAAAAATGGTTGCAGTTCCTAAAATTTGTACTTGATATTTATGTTCAAACCCTTGAATTAAAACTGCACTTTAAATTCATTTGGATTGTTTCGTTTTAATTTATTCTGGTTGCATACAAAGCTAAAAGTATGAAAATTGTGCCTGTGTCCAAATATATATGAACCTAACTGTATGTATCTGAAGACATAATACATTTTCCTTATCCTTTTTTTTTTCTCAGAACACTAATTATGTTTCTACATACATTCCCTTGTGCAAGTGCTTCAGGGAACAATTTGAAAATAAAATAAATGTAAGTCATTAGCCTATTACTAAAATCTGTGCAGGACTTACCTCCAATTGAGATGACAGTGTCGAAGCACTGGTCTCTAAAAGGCAGATTCAGGTTGTCACACACCATGACCTCAAGGTTGTTATTCCTACCAATCTCCACTAGAGGCTCACAGTAATCACAGCCCAGATTATACGTCTCGGCGTTCACACTTAGGTACTTGCCTGTACCGCAGCCTGCAAAGGGAAAACAGATTGTTGTAAATTTCTTGTTACTTTACAGACTTGGTGCATCAAATGGATTTATTTATACAGCAATCTTCTTCAACTCCACATCCAAATGTACGCCTGTGTATTGTCTGCCAGGAAAATAAGGGACTCTGTCACAAAGAAAAGACCAGTCTCAGAAGATTCTAATGGAAGCAGTCATTGCCAATGAAGTTAATCCTATCTCAATTCATGATGAGTAAAGTGAGTAACCTGTAGGTCAGGACATGTCTGCTTCAATCAGAGGTTTCTAAAACAGAAACTTGGCTTGGCTAAAGATTCTCTTTTAAAAATAGAGCTAAAGAGTATGTACTGTAAACCCAATATTTCATATTCCTAATATGTGCTTGCTGTACCATGTACTCGTATGAAAAAGTATTCTGTTCTGTTTGTATTGCTTCCTTTGTGTGAAATCCCTGGTGTTCCTGTCAATCCCTCTGCTTTCCTGATCAGTTTTCTAGTTGTGCTGAGAACTCATGCCGCCATCCCCCCAGCATGACCATTCACTGGGAAGATCAGTCTACTGCTGTTTCTCCTCCTCCAGCTGAGTTTCTTATGCAGCTGAGGGTACATTGGCGAAAATAATTATTTGATCCCCTGCAGATTTTGTATGTTTGCCCACTTACAAAGAAATGAAGGGTCTATAACTTTTATCATAGGTGCATTTTAAATGATAGAGACAGAGTAGCAACCAAAAATCCAGAAAAAAACACACATGATACAAATGTTATAAACTGATTTACAGATTAGTGATAAAATAAGTATTTGATCTCCTACCAATCAACAATAATTTTGGCTCCCACAGACTGTTTATGTGCTCATGTGGTTCACAGATTAGTCCTGTCAACTGTCAATTGCTGGAGCGAATATTCACAAATAGAAGAAATACAAAATAACCATCAATTGCCCTCAGTCTGGAGCGCCATGCAAGATTTTGCCTCATGGGGTAATTATGATCATGAGAAAAGTGAGGGATCAGCCCAGAACTTCACAGGAGGAGCTTGTGAATGATCTTGATGCAGTTGGGACCACAGTCACCAAACAAACTATTGGTAACAAAATACACTGCCATGGATTGAAATCCTGCAGCGTCCACAAGGTCCACCTCCTTAAGAAGGCACATGTACAGGCCCATCTGAAGTTTGCCAATGAACATCTAAATGATTCAGGGAAGGATTGGGAGAAAGTGCTGTGGTCAGATGAGACCAAAATTGAGCTCTTTGGCATTAACTTGACTCGCTGTGTTTGGAGGAAGAAAAATGATGACTATGACCCTAAGAACATCATTCTTACAGTCAAGCAGGGGATGACAGGGGAATTCAAGAGGTGGAAACAACATGCTTTGGGGCCATTTCTCTGCTAAAGGTACAGGCCAACTTTGCTGCACTGAGGGGCCAATGGATGGGGCCATGCATTATAAAATCTTGGATGAGAACCTTCTTCCCTCAGCCAGAACACTGAAGATGGGTCATGGATGGGTTTTCCAGCATGACAATGACCCAACACATACCACCACGGCAACGAAGGAGTGGCCCAAGAAGAAGCACATTAACGTCATTGAGCGGCCTACCCAGTCTCCAGACCTAAATCCTATAGAAAATTTATGGAGGGAGCTGAAACTTCGAGTTGCCAAGCAACAGCCGGGAAGCCTTAAGTATTCAGAGAAGATCTGTAAAGAAGAGTGGACCAAATCCCTCCTGAGATGTGTGACAACCCTGTAACCAACTGCAAGAAACGTCTTACCTCTGTGCTTGCCAACAAGGGTTTCTCCACCAAGTACTAAGTCATGTTTTCTTGGGGATCAAATACTTATTTTACTCACTGAACTGCAACTCAGTTTATAACATTTGTACCATGTGTTTTTTTCTGGATAAGTTCACGTTTTAACCAAAAAATAAATAAATGCAAATTTTTCTGAAGGTAAAAAAATTAGCATTTACTATTTTTGTTTGCGGGAGCCTGTAAAGCATTGAACTAGTGATTAGCAGATAACTGGTGCCATGCAGGTCTCCTGCAGACCTGTTCAGTGTATCTGTGTGTACCTTGTATGGGCAAGCAGATGCTTACTGACAGGAAGACTCAATGAACTACCACGGCGCTCCACAGTGCTGTGGTAATTCATTGAGAACTACAAGCTGACAGCCGCTAAGGCTGTTGGAACTTGTAGTGTCCTCATTCACAGAATACACAGCTGAGCGGGCCTCAAATGGCCACTTTTTTTAAAATTGTGACAGCTAGCAGGAGGGAGAAAATCCTCCACTAACTGTCACAACAAGGATTGGGGGTGCGGAGGCCAGTCTATTCGAAACATGTTACATGTTACACCTTGAACATGGGTATAACATGTAACAAGTTACAAAAGGTGAACTTATCCTTTAAATGCATATGTACTAATACAAAAAATATATGTATATTCAACATCAGCCCAGACATATACATAAATACAAAACAGATATCAGTGGCAGTATAGGATGAAAGCTCCAGAACCCCAATGTTTCGGTGCATATCACATCTCTTTCTAAGGAGGGAGATTCGGGAATATAAGGTGCAGAACCACAACATTTTAAGGTGTATCATACTCCTTGCTCAAGAGGGAGCTGTTTGTACAGTAGGTCCCAACCATTTCTAAATGCCATGGACTCCCCATCTGACTCTAAAAGTGATGGCACAGTGCGTTACTTCCAGTGCAACAGAGGTCCCAGCAATTGCCAACTAGGAAAGGTGGCAGCAACACGGATACGCACAGACAGGTATCCAGCATGCCCTGATATACTTACATTTCTCAGAACATGGAATAAAAAAAAGTTTCAAATATAGGATTTTTGGCTGTCTTTAGGAAATGAAACACTGGAAAACAATACCTGTAAGTACACAACAGTATAACTCCTACCACTCCCAGGGTGCCTCACATTTATATTAAGCAATAGTAGTGGATCATAAGAACACAAAAACACAGTAGTAAGAGAATGTAAAGAAAGTAGGTTATATGGTTGTCAATGTCATAGTTCACATCAGTGCTTGCAGTTCCAGTGTGTTGCAGTTGCAGAAAAAAAAGTAGAACATGCTGCATTTTTCCTGCACAGAACTCTACTGGAAAGCAGTAAAACGCATCAAAAACACACCATAATGCACTAGAACGCACCAAAAATGCAGTGGAATGCACACGTCCCAATTAAATTGCAGAAAAGGAGATGGGGGAAAAAAATTAACCGGAAAAATGCATTCAAAATGAACCGGAACAAGTAAAAAATGTACATGTGGAAACGCAAAAGGAACGCATATAACTGCGTTTCTATAGTGTGAACCGGTCCTTAAAGCAGTAGTAAAGTGTGGAAAAAGAAAAACCTTTCCCCTACAAGTTAATGTCAAAATGTGCTAGTATGCATTGCATATTAACACATATTGAGACTTACCTTAAAACAAAGCCCTCCAGTGGCATGCTGTCATCGCTGACAGGGTTTCCATCTTCAGCAAAAAAAACCCGTGAAAAGAGATTCACAAAGAAAAGTGGTGACATGAAGGACAAATGCGATACTCAAATAGTCATCAAAGCTTTATTGGCAAAGTTGCACGTAGAAGACAATTGAGTCAAGACTGCAAGTAGCAATCACCTCAATAAAGGGCAATACACAAGACAACCTTAAAACAAAAAAAAATATTAAAAAAGAGACATCATGGCAAGCCACAAGTGATGCTATGCTATAAGAGCAACGACTCACAGGTCTTTTGCGTCAATAGCAGAGGCACATTGGTGTACACCACCACAGTGGGGAAATATATATGAGATGGAAACATATGCAGCAGGCTGTACATCAATCATATGAAGATGTGAAACTCCAAGATAGCTGGATATAGGAGCCTATTAGACAATGCTAAGGAGCTGGAATTAACCAACTATAATATACAGGTGAAACTCGAAAAATTAGAATATCATGCAAAAGTTCATTTATTTCAGTAATGCAACTTAAAAGGTGAAACTATTATATGAGATAGACTCATTACATGCAAAGCAAGATAGTTCAAGCCGTGATTTGTCATCATTGTGATGATTATGGCTTACAGCTCATGAAAACCCAAAATCCACAATCTCAGAAAATTAGAATATTGTGAAACGGTGCAATATTCTAGGCTCAAAGTGTCCCACTCTAATCAGCTACAGTTGCAAGAAAAAGTATGTGAACCCCTTGGGATTACGTGGAGTTTTGCATGAATTGGGCATAAAATGTGCTCTGAACGTCATCTAAGTCACAACAATAGAACACAGTCTGCTGAACATAAAACTACACAAACATTAGATGTTGCCATGGTTTAATTGCACATAACATGTAAACATTCACAGTGCAGGGAGGAAAAAGTATGTGAGGCCCTAGCTTAATGACTTCTCCCAGAGCTAATTGGAGCCAGGAGTGAGCCAACCTTGACTCCAATCAGTGTGATGATATTGGATGTGTTGCTGACAGCTGTCCTACCCTTAAAAAACACACACCTGTTTTGGGTTTACTGGTTTCAAGAAGCACTGTCTGATGTGAACCATGCCTCGCAGAAAAGAGCTCTCAGAAGACCTACGATCAAGAATTGTTGATTTGCATGAAGCTGGAAAGGGTTACAAAAGTATCTCCAAAAGCCTTGATGTTCATGTGTCCACGGTAAGACAGACTGTCTACAAATGGAGAAAGTTTAGCACTATTGCTACTCTCCCTAGGCGTGGACGTCCTTCAAAAATGACTGCAAGAGCACAGCGCAGAATGCTGCATGAGGTAAAGAAGAATCCCAGAGTGTCAGCTAAAGAGCTACAGAAATCTCCGGCACATGCTAACATTTTTGTTGACACATCTACAATAAGGAACACATTAAACAAGAATGGCGTACATGGGAGGACACCACTGAGGAAGCCATTGCTGTCCAAAAAGAATATTGCAGCACGTTTGAAGTTTGCAAAAGAGCACCTGGATGTTCCACAGCACTACTGGCAAAATATAATGTGGACAGATGAAACCAAAATTGAGTTGTTTGGGAAGAATACATACACATACTAGGGCCAATTTAGACAGGAGCCAATTAACCTACCAACATGTCTTTGGAGTGTGGGGGGAAACTGGAGTACCTGGAGGAAACCTGCGCAGGCACGGGGAGAACATGCAAACTCCAGGCACGCAGTGCCATGGTTGGGATTCGAACCAACAACCCTAGTACTGCCAGGTGGAAGTGTTAGAAGTGCTAACCATTTAGCCACTGTGCTGCCCACAAAGCTATTACCTTTTGTATGACTCAATCCTTCCTCTTAGATTGTAAGCTCTAACGAGCAGGGCCCTCTGTTTTCTCTTGTACCAAATTGTATTGTAACTGTAATGTTTACCTTCATTTTGTACAGAGCTGCGCAAACTGTTGGTGCTATATAAATCCTGTATAATAATATAATGACACTGCAGTGCACAAGCACATGTCACATGGGCTACCAATGACAACCCCATTGACATAGTGCAGTCGTGTGAATGGGCTCTAAAAGGCACAGGGTGACATGGTGGCCGGTGTATAAAAGCACAATATGCATGGGGGGGCACAGGCATCTGTAGCTCTGCAACGTAGCAAAGACAGCCTGCCAGTTATTGGGCTCACATTCTGTTAGCCTTGCTTTAGAGAATAATACTTTGTAACACAATCACTGGCAGAGAAGAGGAAGATGCAGAAAGGGATACAGCATTGTATCATATAAGTGACATAAACGGCAGCAATAAGATTCTTTAGAATAATTCTACATGACGCTTGTTCATTATGCATGAGGATCACTTGAGCAAAATGCAATATATGCAAAGAAAGAAAACACTGGTAATCTCTT
This sequence comes from Staurois parvus, assembly GCF_062004578.1. Taxonomy (NCBI): domain Eukaryota; kingdom Metazoa; phylum Chordata; class Amphibia; order Anura; family Ranidae; genus Staurois; species Staurois parvus. The sequence continues at coordinate 4,939,810 of NW_028317867.1, read as the reverse complement.
CATCAAAGGTCCCTATACATACCCTATCCACTCCTCGGTACTAGCACCGATAAATCACAAATGAACATCAATGGCCAATAAAATCCTGAAACTGAAAATAGATGTTTAAACATTTTAACCCAAGTCACGTTAATTGGAAACAAAAGCAAATGTGTGAAGAAAGCAAAAGCCATTAATAGTCCAAGATCTAGCAAGTCTCTGCAGGGCTGTGGGAGACAATTAATACAGGGAAGGCTTTTAATAGAGAAGTGCTATGAACACAGGCTGATATATTGAAGTGTTAAGTATGCAAGGCTATAAAAATCAGCACACTCATTAACAGTATTTGCTTTATGAGATCTTCATTTTCCATGTCACTGTGCAAATCATGTCCATTTAGTTTTAGGGAATGGAAAAACTTTACCAAGAATGCATATTATGTATTGAAACATGTTCTACCAACATTTTATGTTCTGCCTACGTCATTGAGGTAGGTTAGAGTCAGGCAGGGGGCAAGCAGACGGCTTGTGGTGCTGAACTCCAGTAAACCTTTAAAAAAATATTTGTGGCTGCCCCCCCCCCCATATATTCTGGATCTAATGCTTGTTTAGGCTGGGGGATGTAATAGAGAAAATGACCTTATTCCTCAGTCCCGTGGCAAGTGGCACTCTTCTTTTTTTCCTAGCTCCTGAATATGAGCGAGCCCTCAACATCATATACAACACAGAACTAGGAGTGGCTGAGAGGGCTGAGAAGAACGGAGACAACACAACCAGAGAAGAGCAGTGGCTCTGTGGGACCAGTCATCCATATCAGAACTAGGGGTGGAAGTCTGCAGAACTGTAGTTTAAAGTGACACCAAACACTGGTTTAAAAAGAAAAAAAAACTCAAGTATCTATTCTTAAAGTGATATTAAAGGCTTGTTTTGATTTTTTTTATAACAAACACGGTATTCTTACCTGCGCTGTGCAATGGTTTTGCACAGAGCAGCTCTAATCCTCCTCTTCTCGGGTTCCCCACTGGCGCTCCAGGCACCTCCCTCTTGCCTAGCACCCCCAGAGCAAGCAGCTCTTACACTACCTTATCTTTTATTGTTTACAGCAAAAATGGAATTAAATTGTGCTTGAGTGCAATAAAACGAATTTTAGTGTATTTTTCTCATGAAAACATAGATTTGATAAACAGTTGTGCAAATATTACGCAACACAAAACAAAATTGCAGCTACCGTCTTTTTATTCTACACGGCCTCTTTCAGAAAATATGTAACATTCTGGAGGTTTTATCTATTTGTGTAGCCAAAAATGCAGATTTTATAAAAATTGCCCTAGAGAGGAATTAGTTAACATCATTTTGAAGAGGAGTTTGCCCCTCCCCCCCCCAAAAAACAATTATTGAATAGTCAGCAGCTACAAATACTGCAGCTGCTGACTTTTAATATTAGGGCACTTACCTGTTCAGGCATCCAGCAGTGACCTCACCCAAACCGATTCTTCAATCAGCTATAGAGTGCTGGCGCCGCCATCTTGACTAAGGGAAACAGGCAGTGAAGGCTTGCAGCTTCACAGCTGGTTTCCAATTGTGAATGAGCAAAGCACGCTGTGTTTTGTGAATGGGCCACAGTCACACGTACACTTCACAGGTCCCCAAAGACTGCAGGGAAGGAGGGGGCGCCAAACCTCTGGGTAAGTTTGGCGCGGCGGTTATTGGTTCCTATGAGGCCCTGATCCATCTGATATAGAGGAGCCTGAAGTCTCCACACACTCAAACCTGCTCCATGACATCTGTTATTTGAGCTTAAAGAGTAGTTCATGGGATGGAAATGGATGTCTCCCACTCATTTTCTCCACACTCTCCACTGAAGAAGAACCCTAGCTTGCCCCATTTTTTTAATTATCCATCTTATGGACCAGGTTTGGTATTAAGAAGCTGCAAGATGTTGTGCGCAATGGTGCATTTATGTTTTTTGATGAGTTGAAATCCTTATACCAGCTGCCTAACTCTCACTTCTTTTGTTATCTGCAGTTCAGGTGAAATTTTGGTCTCCTATCAGCCAACCAGCCATGAAAAAATGTTGAGGAATGATGACCTTACTAAGCCATGTCTACTATGTATAAACATTTATTCCTGGAAATGGGTAGACAACTGCAGGTATGGGCAGCACTGAGCAGCATGGGTGGCTCGTGTCCCTCAATTATATGCTGATGATTGGGATAAACTTTGGGAAGCCCCCTTTATGGGATTAGTATCAGCTAGAGACCAATGATCCATTATACATTTCTGTACAAAGTCTATCTGACCACGGAATTTAAAGTCATCAATCTTCCTCCTGTTGGTGCTGTTATCATGCCACTGCTAATCTCATTCACATTTTCTGGGACTGCCAGCTCAACAGTATTGGTTAGATGTACTTGCTTGTATACAACTTAAGTGCTACGGTTTCTTTTCCTCTCACCATCAGGATATGTCTGTTAAATTTGTTAGACACTATGGCATCTGTTATAATCATTTGTACTTTGCTTATGCTGTTGCTCTACTATGCTAGGAAACTCCTTATTATGGCCTGTAAGAAGGCCTTGATGCCTACTCTCGCAACTTGGAAGGCCTTGGTGAATAGAGATCTTCTCTTTTACAAAGTCACATACTCTAATAGAGGTGTACCTCCCAAGTTTGATAAAGTTTGGGGTGGTTGGATTAACTCTGCCTATACTGTCTCTGATTAACCCTTTTGCACTATATGTTCTTACAGTTGTGCTTTGTAATGTATATGTTCCATTGAAATTGGATGCTTTTCTCCTCCAGACCCTTTGCTCTTTATATAGGTGACAAGGTGACAATTTTTTTCTACTGGTCTGGTTTGTTTGACTATGCTTTGCACATGCACTTTAAAAACTTTCAATAAAAAGAAATTTGTAAAAAAAAAAAAAAGTGTTTTTTCTTCTGTTGTTGAACTGTTGTCCACATATCCCAGCAGTTGAATGCGTGTCAGCCTGGCATACTTCTTGACTTTTTCTGGCTCTGGGGAACATGAGAACCTTCAACAGTACTATAGTGCAAGTTTACTGTGGAGTAAAAAAAAGTTGATACAATGTGGGGAAAAGGCAACCGGCAATAGGAAGTTACATTACCAGAAATGTCATCATCAATCACAGGATAGAAACAAAGACTCTGGTAAGAGTGGTTGTGGGGGGGGGGGGTCTTTGTATTTGTATATTAAACAACTGGTGTAGGACAGTAAAATAAAAAAAATAGTTTTGCTGATCTTGAATTTCTATCGGTAGACCATTATAGTGTAGACCATTTTATATGCTATGAGGGTTGACAGTAGTAATTGCTTCAGCTATAACTACACACCAAACGCAAAAATTGGCGCAGCTGTTGACCGCTTATGCAACACCATAAACAAACAACAATAGGATTATCCTGACTGAGTTTTAATTAATGCTGGGGATTTTAATCAGACAAATTTAAAGGGTAATACTTTCATAGAAAAAATAAAGAAGCTAAAAAAAAAAATAATACAGCACATATACATTTGTGGTACAAGCCATATTGTAATATAATGTTACTTGCCCTCCAGAGGATTTACCTCCCTTCCTAACCAAGCCATATGGCGCTGCGTTACTTTAACTGAGAATTGCACGGTCATGAGACACTGTACATAAATTACATTTATGACATTTTTTTCCCACAAATAGAGCTTTCTTTCTGTGGTATTTGATCACCTCTGTGTTTTTTATTTTTTGCACTATAAACTAAACAAGGCCAACAATTTTGAAAAAAAAAAAAACAATATTTTTTACTTTTTGCTATAAAACATATCCAATAGAAAAAAATGTAAAAAAGCAAATTTCAACATAAATGCAGGCCAAAATGTATTCTGCTAAATGTCTGCTAAAAAAATACCAATACTTGTAAATTAATTGGTTTACGTGAAAGTTATAGAGTCTACAAATGGCGGTATATACGGTATACTGAAATTTTTATTTATTAGTAATCAATGAATTATAGAAGGACTACAGAACTGTGGCAGGCATTCTGACACTGGGTAGGAACTGACTAACTGCTACTGACATCCTCAGTGACACTAATACAGTGATCAGTGCTAATAAACACTGACACTGTACTAATAGCACTGGGCAGAAAGGGGCTAACATCTGGGGAGAGCAAAGGGTTACTTGTGTGCTGTGTGTCTTTTACTAGGGAGACATGCTGCTCTGTATGCAGAGAAATATAAAGCAGCATGTCTATGCTGACAGGAGAGAGACCTGTGTTGTTTACACACAAGACTCTCCCTTGTCAGCTTTCCCCGATGATTGCTGGCCGGGACCCGGTGGTTGACATCCTAATGGCGGCGCGGGTAGAGCGGCACACGCATGCACGCATATATATATATATATATATATATATATATATATACATACACACACACATGATTTTGTGCAGCTCTGCCACCCTGTAGTTGTATTTCTGCTTTAGGGCGGCAGGCAAACGGTTAAAAACTACCTTTCCAAGGGATGCAGACACTGCAGCTTTTCTCAGTAGAACACAGAGTGCACCAGGTAATTATAATGAACCAGATCCTTCCATTCAGATTACATCTGCATAATGCATTGTAAAAGAGCTATTTCTTCAGAGCAGAACAAGGTCAGAATTTGCAGCAAAGTTTGTTAAACTCCCTGCAAAGTACACGGATCACCCAGAAGGGATTGTTTTTTCCTCAAGAAAAGTGAAGTTACTCTTTAAAGACGGCATTGCCTAAATTTGATCAATTTGTGAGGTGTTCAACCAGGGGAAATCTATACTGGATCATGTTCAGATGTTAGGTCAGCATAAGGAGCTGTGCCTTTTTCACATTTGGGAAAGTCAGGTCATAGATATTTACACCTTTTTCCAGCATGAATTCCCTTTAGAACAAGGGGGTTTTCTGAATGTTTATGGGCCTGTGTTCAAGATTATAAAAAAGAGAAAAAGAGGGGGAGGTTTGTATTGTACTGACCATTGGGCACGCTTTAAATGGTTAAAGAAAGTCTGAGATGACTTGCATACAAAAGAATGAGGCAGTGTAGAAGCACAGTGTACAAACTGAGGTGGTGCAACAGAGTACAGAAATAAATATATACACAAAGCACATGACTGCTATGGATGAAAATAAATAAAATATATTTCATATATAACTGTGCACTAATTTCTAAAAAAAAAAAAGATTAGTAGTAAATAAACAAAACATTTACAGTGATACTAAATGGTATGTTTTTGTTGTTAAAATAACAAACATGTTATACTTACCTGCTCTGTGTACTGGCTTTGCACTGATACTCCGCTTCCAAGGTCCCCCTGCCAACGCTTCTGGCTCCACCCCCCTGTAGGCTGCCGCTGGCTATGGGGGCACTCGTACATGCTCGCTCCTCGCTCCTGAGTCCAGCTTTGTGTGTCCATTGACACACAGAGCTTGGCTCAGCCTAGCCCCCCTGCTCCCTCCTCACTGGCTGTGATTGACAGTAGCAGGAGCAAATGGTTGCACACCTCTGCACCTATCTTTCACCAAAGCTCACCTTTGCACCATCCTCTGTACCCCTCTTTCAACAATGCTCACCTTTGCACTTCCCCCATACACCTCTTTCACCAATGTTCACATCTCTGCATCACCCTGTACCCCTCTTGTATCTGCTCTTGTCCATGTCTGCTTGGATTAAGATTTCCAAGCAGTGGGCCCTCATTCCCCCTCTACCCTTATGCTTGATACTGGCTCTCCATAGGGTTGTGTATTGAGTCCACTATCTTATGCCTTTAACACCAATGACTGTACCACAAATCATTCGACAAATGCTATTATCAAATTTGCAGAAGAAACTACCATAGTTGGTTTTATTAAAGTGACACTAAATGATCCTTATTCTCCAAAAATAATCCATAAACATCCAGAGTTTAATGGCCTTGTAATCTATTTTACATAAAATTGTTTTTCTGCCTCCCGAACCTTACCTTTTCCCCCCACTTCGATTTGTTCGAACAAGCAGTGCACATTAGTTGCAGTCATGTGTACTGTCTTATGCACACGACAAATCCCATAGTCTAAAGTCCTTAGAGAAAGAGATGGGTGGATACATTACTATAAACAGTGGAACCATGGAGAACGAACATAGTCACTCTAATGGGAAGTAGGGGCACAGAAACAAAGCAGGAATTAGAGATTTGTAGGCTTTGCATGCTGGTTGTTCGGCAGAAGACAAAAGAGTTCTTTGGAAATTTCACACAAAAAATTATTGTCTGTCAGCTGCCTTCATTGGATGATATTTCCAACATCCGTTGCCTGTGTAGAACCATTTTCATGGATTCCATGCCTTCAAGAAAGCAGTATAAAAATATTAAAATAGAAACAATTAGATTTAGGTTTAGCTTTATACCAATGGCTATAAATCTATTGAATAATAGTAAAACTTGAGTTGTTTTCCCCTTCATTTGCAGGAGATTTGGGATTTGCTATAGCTAAGGTTGGAAATAGAGAGTTAAAGGATAAGTTCACCTTCCAAATATAATAAATGCAATTTATTTTCAAAAATTTGCATTATTATTATTATTTTTTTGTCAGCCTGCAAAGCATTGCACCAGCCATCAGCAGGTCGCTGATGCCATGCAGGTCTCCTGCAGACCTGTCAGTGTGTCTACTTCTTCGCACCTCTAATAGGGAAGCTGATACTTACTGACAGGAAGACTCAATGAATTACCACGGCGCTCAGAGCACTGTGGTAGTTTTTTAAGTACTGCAAGCAAACAACCACAAAGTCTGCTGGGACTTGTAGTTTTCTCATTCACAGAACACTGTGAATGAGTGACGCGGCCATGCGTGGCTCCATATTTTTTAAATTGTGACAGCTAGCGGGAGGAGAAGATCCCACGCTACCTGTCACAATGGGGAATTGGGGGGGGGGGGCAGTCCATTTGTAACATGTTGCGTGTTACACCCTGAGTATGGGTGTAACATGTAACATGAACTTATCCTTTAATAGCTTGTATGCGAATATGTTATACGGAGACTGGTAAATTTGTTGTTTTAGTATGTTAATATTTATTTTATGTATCTATTTAAATTGTGAAGTGTTATATGTGTTGTTCTTAAGGCACCATCTCTTAGGAGTATAAAGGAATTTTGTTGTACCTTTTTCAGGTGTAGCTGTAATGCGTTAGGGGCCCCTGTGCAAACTTTGGATTATGGGAGACAAACATCTCCACAGAGGAAATCAGTCCCAACCACAAAAAAAAAAAAGTCCCCTGTAAAATCCCCCCAAACAAAAACAAGAAAAAAGAAAAGGATACCACTGTGATTCCAGTACAGTAATGGAAGTAACAATATATAGAAAGTGCTTCAGGTTTACCACAGTATTTCATAAACACAAAACCAAAAAATCTACAAAATATATCTTTATCCCCATGACTGTACCCCAAAACCAAACCCACAATTACAAACAATTAAAATGATAGTACCACAGACCATGGGAGGAACTGATGAGCAGAACTGCAAACTCAGCAAAAAAACAAAAAAAAAATTATAATTAAAAGAAAACTACCAAACAAATCAACCAATTAATCACATTGCTGTAATCCATCAACATACTCATTATATCAAGTTACAATGAGCACAAAAAATAAAAAAATTGGACTACCCATACGTTCGTCTCCAAGTAGAATGCTAAGAAATACTAATATAGGATTACAATAAGACAATATATTGATCCTGTTTAAATGTTAATCTGAGGACAACCTCAAAGGAACCAATGGCCTAAAAAATGCTGAGTACAGAGCATCACTAAATATTGCATGTGATGAAGTCCTGGGGTGGAAATAAGCTAGACATCAACAATGAATCAAACAGATGATCATTTATTATTATTATTATACAGGATTTATATAGCACCAACAGTTTGCTCAGCGCTTTACAATATACTGGGAGACAATACAGCAACAATACAGTTCAATACAAGAGGGTTAGGAGGGCCCTGCTCCTTGGAGCTTACAATCTTAGACAGAGGGGCTGGTGGAACACAAGGTAATAACTGTGGGGGATGGACTGTTAGGAGGAATAGAAGATTCCGTTATTAACTGAGGGCAGGATAGGCTTCCCTGAAGAGATAGCTTTTCAGAGATCGCCTAAAAGTGGGCAGAGTAGGCGATAGTCTGATAAATTGGGGTAGAGAGTTCCAGAGGATGGGGGAGGCTCTGGAGAAGTCCTGGAGATGAGCATAGGAGGAGGAGGTAAGGGAGCTAGAGAGCAGGAGGTCATGAAAGGAGTGGAGAGGACAGTTTGGGTGATATTTGGAGACAAGATTGGTGATGTAATTGGGGGCAGAGTTATAAATGGTTTTATATGTTATTGTTAATTATTTAAATTTTAATGCTCTGGGCAATGGGAAGCCAGTTGAGGGATTGGCAGAGAGGGATGGCAGATATGGAACTGTTAGTAAGGTGGATGAGTCTGGCAGCAGCATTCATGATGGACTGAAGGAATAGCCTGCGATGAAGTAGGCCATTGAGGAGGGAGTTACAACAGACAAGGCGAGAGATAACCAGGGAGGGAATAAGTTGCTTAGTAGTTTACGAGGTTAAGAACGGTCGTATCTTGGAGATGTTACGGAGGTGAAGTCTACAAGATTTTTTACAGTGATTGGATTTGGGGCTGAAAAGACAGATGGGAGTCTAGGACTACACCTAGTACCCTGGCATGAGGGGAGGGACTGATGGTTGTGTTATTGATCTTGATGGAGAAGTCAGGGGAGGGGGTACGGGCTGGAGGGAATACTAGGAGCTCAGTTTTGGAAAGATTGAGTTTGAGGAAGTGGAGTGACATCCATGCCAATATGTCACTTAGTAGGTTAGTAATGTGAGAGGAGACTGAAGGGGTGAGGTGAGGAGTAGAAAGATAGATTTATGTGTCATCAGCATAGAGATGCTACTTAAAGCCATGGGAGTTTATCATTTAAATAGGTTCCTACAAATGGTACACTTGGCCTTTAGATCTTATAGAACAGATCCAAGATGGATAAACCACTTGCACATAAACATGTGCAGGAATTGCTGAAAAATGTGCTCATAAAAGCACACTCTAAATAGGGCATTCAATAGGAGACATCACACTGAGGTATCGCTCCATATGCTGTGAATACATAATGGACCTCCCCAGAGGGTTAGAACTGTGTGATTGAAGCTGTATGATAATAGGAAACAGTCAGCTTGTTACAGCAGTATTGGTGGTGCCCTGCTAACTCAATAATGAAATAATATGCAGGTCATATATCTAGGAGATATCCAGGTATACACGCGTTGTTATTTATCAGACTTGTAACAGGAAAGTATTCAACACCAAGTTAAAGCCATATAGCCAGAGCCAGTTGGTTATACTTCACCCCATCCAACGCCATGTCCGGCCTGTCCATTCACTGAGAGGCAAAAATTCCAGTAAGGACGATCATGTTTATGCCTATGGATTACAGTATTTCAACTGAAACACAGTGTTTATTGATAGTCTTTGATTATTGCAGAGTTTGCAGTTCTACTCATCAGTTCCTAGTGATGTGGTTAATTTAATTTTTATTGTTTTTAACTGTGGGGTAGGGTTTTGTCATGGGAATAAAGATATTTCTTTACATTACTGGTGTTTGGGTTTGTGTCTATGAGTTACTGTGGGAGACCTGAAGTTTTTTTTTATATATATATTTTTACTTCCAAACTCTGGACTTAAGCCGGCCATACATGGGTCGAAATCTTTTCTAAGAATTTTCATTCGAATTTCACACCATGAGTGGGCCACAGAAACGACTGATTTTCGTGTGACCAGTGAATCTGAGGGATCGGGCATGTTGGAAAAACAAACAAATTTCTAATCAATGATGGGAGAATCGTGCGAGAAATATAATTGAAAAAGAAATGAGCATGAGCTGTGACCTGGAAAAAAAAGAAAATTCCTTGTCATGAAAATTCTTTTCTGTAGCAACATGAGGTGAAATTGAAGGCTTGGTTGGTCGAATTTCGAAATCAACAGTGGCATCATCGGGTTACAAAACACACAAAATTTCCAGATTTTCTAAAGAAAATTTGTTTGGAATTCAACCAATGTATGGCCTGCATTACACCCTTCCACTTTCTGTACCCCTTCTTACTACCCTTTGTTAACAATAAATCAAAGCACACCTGGAAAAAAGAGATTGCAACAACTTTGTCATGTGACATCACAGTTAAAGTGTTACTAAACCCACAACAGTAAAATCAGTCTGTATATGCAGTACAGCATGCTTGTTATACTCAATGTGGAACCTAAGAGGTTAATCCTCTGCATTGTGTAAAAAGGCCATTTGATCTTTTCTTCTCTGTCCCTCCTCTTGTTCAAATGCCCAGGCTGATAAGACAGACTGAACCGTGCCCTTCTGCACATGCTCAGTTTAGTGTGTATTGCTGGAGGGGTTTTTTTGCTTGGGAGAGTGCATGTGATCAGCACAGGGTCAATCAGCACTGTCCAGACAGAGGTCAGGGGATTTCCATCCTCCTAGAGAAAACTCCTCCTACAAGCTTTGACCAGTGCTCTGCTGAAGTCACAAGACTGCTCTAACTGCTGATGAGAAAAGGTATTTAGCAGTTTATATTTACTAAAATAATTTCCATTCCATGTTCTGTGTACTGTGGGAGATCAGATATAGTGAATGCAGGGTCCTGGGTTTAGTAACACTTTAATGATACCATAACGAAATGTAGGGAATGCATGGGAAAGCATCACTGCACTGGTCATCAGCAGCTCTGCTCTGTGCGACCTTCTTGTTATTGCACCTCCGTTTCACTTTCTCCATTATATTGGGAGGGGCAATAATGGGCTTAGATGTCATGTCTGCTATTGCTGCACTTCCAGTCCTGAGCCAAGTTCCTGAGATCCCTTGTCCTATGCCCCTGTTTGCCAGTGATCCTGTGTCCTCAGAACACCAGCTGGTAAGTTATGTGAACATTTAGGTCAGATGTTCTTATCGCACCCACAGTAAGATCCATGCCTTCTTTCCCAAAAAGAAACTGGAACAAAGTCATGAGGCCAGGAGCCCAGCTGTGATGCATAATTAAAGTGTTACTACACCCAGGACCCTGCATTCACTATATCTGGTCTCCCACAATACACAGAACATGGAAGTGCAATTATTTTAGTAAATATAAACCGCTAAAAACCTTTTTATCATCAGCAGTTAGACCAGTCTTGTGACTTCTATCAGTGTCCAGCAGAGCCCATGTTAAAGCTTGTAAAAGGAGTTTTCATTTTGCTGTAGGAGAATGCAGTGCCCCTGACCTCTGTCTGGAAAGTGTTGATTGGCCCTGTGCTGATCACATGTACTCTCCCAAGAAAAAGAAAAACCTCTCTATCAATACACACCAAACTGAGCATGTGCAGAGTGACTCCACACATATGTCTTATCAGGAGATAAGAGGGGAACACTGGAAGAAGGGGAGGAACAGAGAAGTCAGGATCAAACAGCATTTTTACACAATGTGGAGGATCAACCCCTTAGGTTCCACAGTGAGTATAACAAGCATGCTTTACTGCATATACAGACTGATTTTACTGATGTGGGTTTAGTAACACTTTAAGTATTGCAGTTCCAAAATGAAAAGATGATTTGTTTAGTAATATATAACACAAATTTGTCTGGCGTTTGCTTTTAGGATTGTCACACTAGAGCAATGATTGGCATTGTTCCACACTGGAAGAATGCCAGTCATCCCTAGGATGCAATTGTTTTCTATGTGTCTTGTTGTCACTACAACGTAACCCAGAGGCACTGTCCAGTGAGGTGTATTAATATGCAGACATGCTGCTTAATATCACACCTCACTGGATGGCACCATGCTGCTGTGTGGTGACATGAATGAAGTGTCACTTTGTACACTTCAAGTTCCCATAAGAAAGGGAGCTGTGTACAATGTGCATCACACCACCCCCTGCCCCATATTACTGCAGCCCAAACCACACTGCTGCTGATACTAAACTGCTCCAGTTTGACCTGGTATCAGCCTATTACATTCCACTGTACAACAGAACTCCTGGGAGAGGGAGAAGCAGCACAAGGAAACAATGAGTTGTGCAGCAGTCCTCATGTATTAACAAGACGCATGCTGACAGAAGGAAAGAGCAGAGTGACAAAGAGATGAGCTTATCAGTCTACTACTTCTACTTCCACCATCCAGTCACATGATGAAGGAAGGACAGGACCTGTAAGGTCCTCATTCAGACACGTGGCCAGGGTGCAGTAAAAGCAGGCAGAGGAGACGCAGTTTTACCACTCCCCTAAACAAGACACTCAGGGCTGTAGATTTGCCATGGCAAAAATGAAACCCCCTGTTCAGTGGTCACTACCCATTAAAGTTAATGGGACCATGCCGCAAGCACCTTTCAGCAATGCACACAGCTTCAGTATGGTGGGTTAGCCTTTTTATGGTTAAAATTGACAATGAGAAAGCAAAATCTAACTTCACCACTGCCTGTCAACAGCCCTCTAAAAAGCGATCCCCCATGGACCACTGCGGAGAACAAGCCCAAAATGTTACCTAAAGTGGCACTAAATGATATCCTTATTTTCCAAAAATAATCCATACACTTCCACATTCTTACTGTGTTTTTCTATCACCAACATCTTCTCTGAGCTCCTATACCTCTATTTTTTTTTGTTTTCTAAGGGCTCATGTACACTGCAGCTGATAAACTCGTGTTTAGGAGCTGTTCAGCATTTTTTTCAGCAGCCCCTGAACTCTCCCTAATGTTTTCCTGTGTCCATGTAAACATCATCGATTACAGCCGTTTACAGGCAGTTGAGTTTACACTCGTTTTTTTGAACGCAGAAAACTTGCGTTCAGCAGTAGATTTTATCAGCGTTTCAAACGCGGCTAAACGCTGCAAATCGCATTTATAAGCGTTTGAAAATTTTTTTTAACTCTTCCAGTTCCTGATGCTGTCCAGAGCCTTTTTTCATCATTAAAAATGCATGCAAAGCATTTTCAAGGTACTCAGATGGACAAAACACTGAACACAGGATGTTCCTACCAAGTTTGTCTCACATTGTAATGACCAATACACACTCTTCTCCCACCCTTGGAAACAAAAGATATGTTCATGACCATTCACACCTCAAATTCCTCATAGAGACCCCCTGCCAGGTGACCTTAATGACTCACTCCTCCAGATACCTTTCTCACCCTTGGAAACAAAAGAAATTTTAATGAGCAACTCACACCTAAGCTAATCTCAACACATACTGCTCTCTCTGCTTCTACTCTCTGTATTTCTCTGAAACAGTCTGAAATAGTTAATAATTTACCACTTTTCAGTGCATTCTGGGCATTTGGGAGGTTCTCCTGTGCTTATCTTTAAAAAATGCTTCAAACCGAAAATGCACATAAACGCGTTATGCAAACGCGGCTAAACTGACGTTTTTTAACCTACATTTTCCAGCAGTTTCCATTGTTCAGAAGTGTCCCGTGTACATGGGGCCTAACTGTGCAGTGTGCTCTAGTAGTGACACACTACAAATCACATTCCATACACGGTGGGACCATGGAGAATGAATGTAGCCACTCTCTAATAAGACGTCAGATCACAAAAGCTAAAGAAAGGAATTTGGAGGTTTGGAGAAGACTAGGAGCAATAGAAAGTACTTTGTGCTAAGAATACATACTTAAAAAGATTAACAAAATTAAAAAAGAAAACAGAGTTTAGAGTCACTTTAACTGTAGCATAGAAAAATCAGTTCTCTTACCCTGCCCAGACAACGCTGCATTCTTGTGTGGCAGAGCTGTATAAATCTCAGGACCCCATGAACAAAAATACAAATCCTTTGGCAAGATAAACAGCTTCCTTATATTTTAAAACTTGAATCTGCTGTATCAATATCGCAGTGTGAGCCTTACCTATATCCACAATGAGACTGCCTGGCTTTTGATCCAGCAGAAACTGTCGAACCTTCGGCCAAGCCTTACTTTGCACTTCATTGAAGTACGGAGCTGTGCTCTCATAGACGCTGTGCACATGTTGATTTTCCAGCTGGGCAGCTTCATAGTCCATGCTGAAAGAGAACAGCCAAACACTACTTAGTGTATGTATCCATTAAAAAGAAACTAGAACAGCAACATCATAGATAAACGCATCTCATCTAAAGCACGCCTGTCTAAACCAACCAAAATAATCCCTTTCATTACACAGAAAAAAAAGTAATATTAATTACATTGACTTGTTTGGCACAATGTTCAGACATTTGTTTTCACAGACACCAACACTGGAAGCAGAAAAGAAAAATCAGATACTGATAAAGGAGTTGGATTTTAATAATTAACAATAATCCTGTCTGTGACATTGCTGTGGGGCTCTTCCATAAACCCCCACACACTACAACTGTTCTGCTTTCTCCTTCTCCAGGTTAGGATACTTATTCATTTAAAGCTTATTAAATAGTACAGAGATTTTAATCAACCCTGTACTGAGCAAAAAGGAATTAAACAACAGTGAAGTGTATAGCAGGCTTCTCCCACCTGACAATCTGCAACTTAAGCGTCCTGCAAATCCTAAACAAGTGTTGACTTTCTGAAAGTTGGTGTTTGGTAAGGCCAATTATACACTCCCAATGCCACCACCAACCTGACAGTGCTCCAGTCTGGCAACTAGCCCCTAAGGTAGCAAAGAATGCATTTTGGGAGCCTGGGGTTGATGTTTTTTTAAGCAGAGATTGGTCTGCAATGCCCTTTCTCTTACCAGACCAACCCTTTCTCTAACCCCAAATCTAACCCATTCTGTTACTGCAAACCCCAATATGCATTTTGGGAGCCTGGGGTTGATGCTTTTTTAGGCAGAGCTTGGCATGTAATGTCCTTTCTCTAACCAGACCAACCCTTTCTCTAACCCCAAAACTAACCCATTTTGTTACTGCAAACCCCAATATTAACTCTGCCCAATATAAACATAAATTCTTTGCTTGCATATACACTTCTCCAATACCAATAATAAGTCCTCAATGCCATGGACTAACCCTCTGTGCATAAAAAAACAGCAGCACTGGGGTCTACTGGCCATACTGGGCCCCACATCCAATCACTGGCTAAATCCTGCCGTCTCAACCTCCGGAACATTTCCAAAATCCGCCCCTTCCTGACCAATGACACCATAAAACAACTTATCCATGCCTTGGTTATATCCCGCCTTGATTACTGCAACTCCCTCCTCACTGGTCTACCGTTACACAGGCTATCCCCCCTTCAGTCTATTATGAATGCTGCTGCTAGACTCGTACACCTTACCAACCGATCAGCAACTGCTGCCCCTCTCTGCCAATCACTTCACTGGCTTCCACTAACCCAACGTATAAAATTCAAAATACTAACCACAGCTTACAAAGCCATCCACAACACTGCCCCTAGCTACATCACTGACCTCATACGCAGATATCACCCAAATCACCCGCTCTGCTCCTCCCAAGATATCTTCCTCTCTAGCTCCCTCATCACCTTCTCCCACGCTCGCCTCCAGGACTTCTCCAGAGCCTCTCCCATTCTCTGGAACTCAATACCACAGTATGTCCGGTCAGCCCCCACCCTGTCTGCCTTTAGGCGATCTTTGAAAACTCATTTATTCAGGGAAGCCTACCCCACCTCCACCTAAGAACTTAAATTACCTCCACCAGATAATCCCCCGCAGCTCTCACCTTTTGTATCACCTCCCCCTTCCTTTAGATTGTAAGCTCCACAAGCAGGGCCCTCATATTCCTTCTGTACTGAAATGTATTGTAATTGTACTGTCTCCCTTATATTGTAAAGCACTATGCAAACTGTTGGCGCCATATAAATCCTGTACAATAATAATAATTACCCTGTTTCCCCTAAAATAAGACCTACCCCGAAAATAAGACCTAGTTGTGATCAGGGCTTTTTTTCAGCTGGAACATGGTGGAATGCCATTCCGCCACCAGCTTTGCACACACCCATATCTATGTCTCTTATAAACACAGAAGCGAGGCTGAAGTGACAGCACCATCCGCTCTCACAGAACCTCCCTACCTCTGTGCTCACTGTGGGACAGGGAAGGAACAGATATCTGCGGGTGCAGTATGCAGTGTGTTTAGGGGTGGGAAATCTCCCCCTGCAGCCTAATGCATGGAAGCCGATGCCCCGGGGGTGATCACCGACCAGTGGGGAAGAGGCGAAGCGGTAAGTGCGCTTGGTGCACTGTGTGAGAAGATAGGACCCGAAACGGGAGTTACTATAGAGAGGGGCCAGCTGCTGACAGCTGTGTTTTGCAAAGCTAGCTAACCATATGAGGGAAGTGGAGGGGGGGGGATGTGCAAAGGTGAGCTGCACTCAGGTGTTGCAGAGGTAAATTGAGTCAGGTGAGTTGCAGACAGGGTGCATAGGTGAGCTGCGGCTGGGGGGGTGCAAAGGTGAGCTGAGTTGCAATCCACCTTTGCACCCCCAGTCACAGCTCAGCACTGCACCCCCTGGCCACAGCTCACCTCTGCATTCCCCATCTGCAACTCACCCCTTCACCCTGTCTGTGGCTCATATCTGCACCCTGTCTGAAACTCACCTGTCAAGTCACCCCTGCAACACCTTACTGCAGCTCACAACTGTCATCAACCGGCTCTCTCCATAGTAACCCTCATCCACAACTGCCTGCTGCTCACCTCTGCACCCCCTGTCCACACCTGGACATTTATAAAATAAGACCTACCCCGAAAATAAAACCTAGTGTGTTTTTTTGAGCCAAAAAAAATATAAGACAGTGTCTTATTTTCGGAGTATATTGTGTCTTCTCTATAGTTTAACCATGACTTTATATGACTTTAAATACTGTCTGCTCAGCTATAAAGCCCTGCTTCTGTTTTGTTTTTGTTTTTTTTGTAGATACCCCTTGGAACGTCACCTAACCAGCCAGCAGATTGCTTGAAAAAAGGTATCTATATTATTTGATAAAAATGGGAAGAACAGAGGGCTTGGGAGTCAATGGAGTTAGGTTCTAACCCAGTTAACACAATGGGGTTGATTTACTAAAATTGGAGTTGTTGATTTACTAATACTGGAGTGTTATTTTCTGTCAAAGCTTAATTGAACAAGCTGAATTTAGAAGCTGATTGGCTACCATGCACAGTTGCACCAGATTTTGCACTCTCCAGTTTTAGTAAATCAACCCTAATGTCTATGGATGTCTTTTTACAATAAACGCAGATGACGGTGATCTCTCTGATGTGCGGCAGTTCCTTGTTTCTACACTATATTTTGACTATGCTTCCTTTATTTATTAAAAAACAAGACAAAACAAGGTGCAGTTATGCCTCAAATTAAAAAAAATGTTTATAAAGGCTTTTGGAACCCATACTCCCTCATTTGTACCATGAGAGCAACTATTAAAGCTTGGAATATGGGTGGTGTACTTCCTACAGATGTTTCAGGTTAGTGATCGCCATATGTACCTCTGGGGAATAATCCAAATCTTCCTCATCTGTTTCAGTTACAGGAGTCAGCCATTTGGGTGTCAAAGGGAGTTAGGCTCGTTTCACACTACTGCGACCTGAAAGTTGCATTACGTATGGTGTGACTTTGCCAACTGACTTTCTGTTGATTAGCTGGCGACTTGAGTATGACTTGATGATACACAACTTTGCCTTGTGACTTTGCTATTTTTTTTTGACTAATTGGAAAATATAAATTTTTTTTGTTCGATTTTGTTTCATTTATTGAATTACAACAAACTCCTAATTTTCTGAACAAATGCAATGCAAATCAGTCAAACATTGATCAACCAATCCGAATTCTGTGTAAAGAACAGCTGGTTGCTAAGGAGCGGGCTCAGGAAGCAGGCCACCGCGTCCTTAACAACCTATGACTCATCAGCTGTCAGTGGGTTTTCTGATGACATCTGAATGTAAATAAAAGAATGTCGACAATTAAAATAAAACATAAAAAAACTGCATTGGGGTCCCCATCCAGTCTGGTATGACTTTTAAGGGGAATACCACGCCAAAATTAAAAAAAAGGCTTGAGGTCCTCCCTCCAAATCAATACCAGATCCTTATCTGAGCATGCAGCCCAGCAGGTTAGGAAGGGGGACGAGCTAGCGCCCCTCCTGAAATGGACCAGGCCACGTGCTCTCAACATGGGGGGTAATTAAGGGTAGAAGGGCCCCCCCAAAGCACCTTATCCCCATATTGATGGAGACAAGGGCCTCTTCCCCACAACACTGGTTGTGGGGGTCTGCGGGGGGGTGACTTATCAGAATCTGGAACCCCCCTTTAACATGGGGGCTCATACATCTCAGCCCTCCCCATACAAAGTACCCCTATTCATTCACCAAAAAAGTGTAAAAAGTGAATAAAACAAATTAAATCCTTCATTTAAAAAAAAACTGTCCCCCCATGTTTATTTTCCAACAGAAAATAAAACAAGAGTTCCACTCCCAATGCTGGCTCCTGCCATCACAGACCTCCGCCATCTAACAGTTCTTAAATAGCTAAGAGTTGGGGCCAACTGATGACATCACAGGGTAACCTTGAGACATCACAGAGCCAGCATGCCCTGGTTGATCTTTTCCAATTGGAAAAAAAAAAGGTGTGTCGGATCGAAATCACATCATCAATATAGATGAAGATTATTATTATTATACAGTATTTATATAGCGCCAAAAGGTTTGCTCAGCGCTGTACATTATAGTGGGGGACAGTACATGAAACAATACAGTAACAAAACAATACATGAGGGGTTCAAGGGCCCTGCTCTTTCGAGCTTACAATCTAGGAGGAAGTGGCTGTGGGGGATGGAGTGGTAGGAGGAGTGGAGGAGTGAAGATTCGACTTGGAGATGACTTAAAGTCTATGGGCACAAGTCAGATAGATGTCACCTTGAAGTAGTACAGGAACCTTTTCTAAAGTCAGAGCGGTTTCAGAAGTGCTAATTAAAACAGCTTTCATTGACTAACACAGGATTTCATATGTCATGCAACTTGGCGTCTCACAAGTTAGGTCCCAAGTCGCAGCAGTGTGAACCAAACCTTAAGGTTTTGGGACATTTGTTTATTGATAATAAACTTCCTTCTTTCAGAGTGCCACGATCTAAATATTCTCTCCCTAACTGGTACATTTTATGTTATCTTCAGCTTTATCATGCCTTTGTCACACAATTTGCTTTAGTCCCTACCAATTTATCCACTTCTCTCCACAATTTCTCTTGCGAGTGGAGTCCTTGCCTAAAGCAACATGAACACT
This sequence comes from Staurois parvus, assembly GCF_062004578.1. Classification (NCBI taxonomy): domain Eukaryota; kingdom Metazoa; phylum Chordata; class Amphibia; order Anura; family Ranidae; genus Staurois; species Staurois parvus. Next base: position 4,920,570 of record NW_028317867.1, on the reverse strand, counting down.
GATTGTAGACTTCATTCACACAATAGAATCAATATTGGTAATTTCCCCTTCATATATGGGTTACTCACCCTCCTCACATCTCCTGACTGCTACTGCAGAAATGGGCCAGTTGTCACTTGTCCTCCTCACAGCTCCTCTGTTTATGGATAAGGTGTCACTTGTCCTCCTCACTCCTTTCTGAAATATGGGTAAGATGTCACTAGTCTTGCTCACATCTCCTTCTCACTTCTCCTCCAGACATGGGTTGGGTGTTACTCATCCTCTTCACATCCCTTCTCTCTTCTCCCCCAGATATTGTCAGGTGTCATTTGTACTCATCACATCTCATTCTCTCTTCTCCTTCACATATGGCCATGTGCTAGTTGTCCTCCTCACATCTTCTTCTCTCTCTCCTAAAGGTATGGTCATATGTCAGTTGTCCTCATCACATCTCCCTCTCTCCTCTCCTCCAGATATGGTCATGTGTCAATTCTCCTCATCATAGCTCCTCTCTTCTCAAGATATGGTCAGGTGTCAATTGTCCGCATCACATCTTCTCTCTTCTCCATCAGATATGGTCAGGTGTTAATTGTCCTCCTCACATCTCCCTCTCTCTTCTCCTCCAGATGTAGATCAGGAGTCATTTGTCCTCCTCACATTCCCCTCTCTCTTCTTCTCCAGATAACGGTCAGGAGTCATTTTTCCTCATCACATCTCCTTCTCTCTTCTCCTCCAGATATGAATCAGGAGTCATTTGTCCTCATCACATTTCCTCTCTTCTCCTCCAGATATGGGTTAGGTGTTATTCATCCTAATCACATATCTTTCTTGCTTCTCCTCCAGACACAGCTTAGGTAAAATTCATCCTTCTCCTATCTTCTTCTCACTCCTTCAAAAATAGGTCAGGTTTCATTTTTATCCATCCTCTCAGGATATATAATTTCTGCTCTCTCTTTCTGCCTCAAGATTATGTGCACTTGTCCTTTCTGACATTTTTTTGTTTAATAATTCTGACTCATTTTAATGCACCACTGACATAAATAAAGAGATTATTTCTTTCCATTCATTCTAAATATAGAGCATTGTAACGCCTTTTAGAAGGCTATGCTCACACGTTCTCTCCTGGAAAAATGACAGAATCCAGACCTAAGATCCTACAGGCTAGCAAACCAAGTGATTATTATACATTTTTAAGGAGAACTGCATGAATAAAAAAGTAACTCAGCCTGGGGCTGCCTTTTAACCAATAAATATTTTGCAGTCCTGCATTAGTACTGGTACACTAGCTATACATATAGGTATTGTTATAAATGTTTTCAAACAAGATTCACATTTTGCCTTTCTGGTTATCTCTTGTTTAGTAAAAAGCTAACAAAGCAGTAATAGAAAGGAGCACCAATGGTCCGTGGAAGCACACAAGTAAAAGCATCAAACTCCAGGGGAAAAGGGAGCAAATGTTTCACAAGAAAAATGAGAGTTAAGCTCATAAAAATGCCAGAATGACTGCAGTCCAGGACTTTGTGTCTACAATCAGCATTGGCTGGCTGTAAAAGAGGCATGATGAGTCCAGACCTTTAAATTAAAATAAGGCTCACCATGTAAGCCCCCTTTTGATAATACTAAGGTTCAGAAAAAAATAAAATGTAAATTAAATAGCAAAAAGTATTTTTAAAAAAACTAACAAAAAAAGTGCATAAAATATCCACATAAAAGATTGGATACATGTTCTGTACCTACAGTATATAAATGGCTACTACACTACACATATTAGGTATTCATACACACAAAAGAGTTAGAAAAGTGCATGGTGATATATTGTACACATAGGGGTTTATTTACTAAAGCTGGAGAGTGCAAAATCAGGCTCACTTCTGCATAGAAACCAATTAGCTTTTAACCTCCGCTTGTTCAATTAAGCTTTGGCAATAAAACCTGGAAGCTTACTGGTTTCTATTCAGACGTGAGCCTGATTTTGCACTTATCAGCTTTAGAAAATAAACCCCATAGAGTCTTGCTTCTGTTTATTAGAGAGTAAGCACCTCTGGGGGTAACCCAATTAAGTGATCCATAGTTTATAAGATTGTTGAAGAGGAACTATAAGCACAAAAGTAGAAAAGTAGATACGGATTCAAGAGAGCATCTTAATGTGCATCTTCACCCTTTTTTCTTTTTTGTTTGTAAACCTCGCACATCTTGCACATCATTCGACTAGGCGAATGACGTGTACAGTGCTCACTGTGCCTCCTGGGATATGGACATCACATATCTCAAGAGGCATTCAGAGAGGAGGCAGGGGTGTACCTAGCTCTGCGCATCATCAGTAGGTGCGCCGACTGAACCCAGAAGAGCAAGTGGACCTCTCAATGACATCACAAGCAACATGGTGGCGCAGGACCGAGCTGAGGCAGAAGACATGAGGATCTCAGTGGGACAATGCTGATTCCTCTGGGTGGGTAATTATCTGAAATGTGCACAGCAGACCACCTGGTAAGCAGAAGTAGAAAAAAAAAGGGGGGGGGGTTGGCTGGCGAAGAGCCGCTTTAAGGGGCAAGACAATATCAGAATGGTCATTTATTAAGGGAAAAACAGCAGTAGGAAGTTTAAAGATGGCCATAGGTGGATCGAATCTCAGCTGGTTCAGCAGGGGCTGGCTGAGATTCGATCCATGTATGGGCAAGCAGATTGTACCAAAGTCGATCCAGCCAGCAACCAGCATGATTTAAAGCATGCTAGCTATAGCCGTTAGCAATAATTACCAGCAGAGATGCCAGCAATGCCAGCAGAGATGGTTCTCCGCTCCCCCCCCACCGGGAGAACACAATAGCTCCATGGGAGGGATTCCCCCATCAACACTGATTGTGTTGATGAGGGAATTGAGTAGTTTTATTTCCTGCATCCCATGGTTGCAGGCAAGAAAATACTTCATCTATGACCATCATAACAGATTGGCAAAAGACACTGTATGCAATTGAGTTATGAGGCATTACATGTAGAAAAGAAGCATGAGGCACTGCATGCAAAAGGGAGGAGTGAAGGACTGTGTGTAGCAAAGAAACATCAAGCAGGGTATATACATATCCAGGTAACTAGGCACAGGCCAGGATAACTAGGAACTGGAAGAATTTTGATGTGTGTGTTTCCCTCTCCGTTCAACAGAAGCTGGTCTAACGATCAACTTCTGTTGAACAGTCCTGCTAGAGAGCCAGCATTCAATCAGCCACTGCAGCCAATTGCTGCAGGGCTGATCTGTGTATTCTGGCGAGTTGAGTCCCCTCTGTCAGAATACTAAAGCACAGTGGGAGAGAGATCTGTGAGGGTTTTTTTTTCGTTCAACTTGCTGGTTTAACGAAAAAGAAAACTCTCAGTGTATACTTAGCTTAAAGTGGTTGTAAAAGCTCAAGGTTTTTTTTATCTTCATGTATTCTATGCATGAAGGTAAAACAACCTTCTGTGTTCAGGACCCCCAACTCAGCCCCCCCAATCCTCTCTCCGATCCAGCGACATTCTCGACAGCCTCTGCTGTCTGCGGACTCTTCCTCCTCAATAGCTGAGCCAGAAGTGAGAGCCCATTGGCTCCCGCTGCTGTCAATCACAGCCAGTTAAAGAGCAGGGGGCGGGGCGGAGCCATGGCTCTATGTGTCTTATGAGCCTGCAACGGTGCCCCCAGAGCGAGCGGCTTTCCCTGCGGACAATGCTTGAGGCGGCGGAGCCAGAAGCACCTGCGGAGACCTGAAAAAGAGAGGTTCGAGGCTGCTCTGTGCAAAATCACTGCACAGAGCTAGACATGTTTGTCATTGAAGAAAAAAAAAAAAAAAGCTTTAGTGTCACTTCAAAGCACTGTGTAGAAAGAAATCCGGTACTAAATGTAGTTGCAAAGCATAAGAGACCTTTTTACATGCAGAATAGTCATGTTTTAAGAGGCATGGGGAACTGCATGAATTAGAGGCATAAGGCACTGCATGAAATACAGGTTTGAAGGAAACTGTTTTTAGCAGAAAACTATGAGACATTGGGTGTAACAGAGCAGCATTAAGCAGGCTCACCATCAATGCCAACCATTCTATCTATTAATGTCTGTTTTGTCCTAGGGAGTCCTGGGGGGTAGCATCAATGAGTAGGAGCAATAGGTAGGGAAGATTCCCTAACAAGAGAACCTGCCACTTTTGCATGAATGGGCCTAAGTGGCAGATTACTTATAAAGAGTTTAGCTAGCATCACATATTTTTTTTTAATGATTTGAAAAAAAGAATAGCGCATAGGTCTACAAAGGTAAAATTTGCAGTGTACTCTATGGCGAACATTTTTTTATTCCAGTAACATAAAATCAATAAACTTGTTCTATTTGAATGAAACTCCCCCAGAAGAGTTCTAAGCAAGGTACGCTCAGGAATACTCATCCTTTATAAAGAGGCTTTAGCCTTCAGAGTGAGCTTTATAGGACAAGAATAAGAGGACGTACAATTAGAGCACAGAATAAACAGAGTGTGATTTATCTTTTGACATACTAACTCTGTTCAAGATTTTTTTTCTTATTCGGCATGACACTAAGGTTAATGTACTCTATTGAAAACCTTTAAGATTCATGTCACAGTCTGCCTAAAAAGAAAAAAATTACAATTAAAGGTAAATAATGTATGTGCTCTTAGAACCATCATGCTTTATCTGGCTAAAGAACCAACAAGACACAATGGGCACAATCCACTAAGCGGTAGGATACAGCACAGCATTTTTTTTTAAAAAAGTTTGAATTCACTAAAAAACACTACTAAAATACCACATGAGTTATTTTATCAAGTCATGCGGTATTTTAGTAGTGAAAACCATGCGTCAATGTTTCAGCTGTCAGCGGGGTTCCCCACTGACAGCTGAATGTAAAAAAAAGAATTGCAGGCAATTAAAAAACGCCGCGGGGTCCCTTCAGGTCTGGTATGGATTTTGAGGGGAACTCCCAAGCCAAACTTTGTTTAAAAATAGCATGGGGTCCCCCCCAAATCCACACCAGACCCTTATCCGAGCATGTAGCCCAGCAGGCCAAGAAAGGAGGAGGACGAGCAAGCGCCCCCCCCCCTCTCCTGAACCATACCAGGCCACATGCCCTCAACATGGGAGGGGTTCTTTGTTAAGGACAAGGGCCTCTTCCCCACAACCATGGCTGGTGGTTGTGGAGGTCTGCGAGCGGGGGGGCTTATCGGAATCTGGAAGTCCCCTTTAGTGGGGCCACCTGGTGACATCACGTATATGACCCCACCCCCGTATGACATCATTGACCCAGCATGCCCTGGTTGATGATGTCACAAGGGGCAGAGTCACACGTGTAATGTCACTGGGTGGCCCTGCCCCTTACATATTTAAGAACTATCAAACCAGAGGAGCAGTCAGATGGCGGGAGCCAGCATCGAGAGTGGAGCCCTTTTTTCCTTTTTTCAGGTGGCGGTGGGCATCGTGATTGACATTGGATCTACTTCGAGGGACATTCTTTTATTTTTCTTCATTTAATAAAGGACTTGTCAAAGACTGTCTCCTGTCTTTTTTCACACTACAGTTTTTTTTTGTGAATGGGTAGTGGTACCATGTATCGCATACTCATTCACATGGGGGGGGGCCGTTGTTTATGCATGTAGTGAGTTACAGGCTGCCCTGAGCTAGGCAAGGGTTAGCATGGTTCTCTCCTTTTCCCGGGTGTTCATGGCCCTGCCCTTTGCTGTGGGCCCATAAACACAGCGGGAGGGCTCAGGGCCTAGCTCTCTTCCACATGGGAATACAGAGGCGAAGGACTGTTGCATCATGTAGTTCTGCTGGAGCGCATGGCCTCCCTACTGGAGGGGGGTACCTTTTGGGATTCCCCTGGAAAGGATTCTAACAGAAATGAACTTGTGCTGGATGGACTCTGCTTTCCTGAAAGGTCTGACATGGGCGGCCTGCATTACTGTGAGACAGTATGTGCAGTATGGTCTGTACACTGCAAGACTTCAGTAAAGTTGCTATGAACCGTTTTATGCCTGGTATGAAGTTACTACAAAGGGGTGCACAATGGTACATGTTGTACTCAAAAGAATAGGGCCTGTTACACACACAAGGAGGTGAAAAGGGGGGCAACAAACACAATGGAATGACTTGGCAGCAGGACAGTACCGGCAGGGGTAACAGGTTCTCTGTATAGCAAGAGGACCAGTTTGCTGTTTTCCTCCCTAGCAGTTGGTGCCCCAGCAACTGAACCCACATAGCGGAGACCTCAGGGATCAAGCCGCAGGTACAGGAAGAGTTGATGGAGTAAGACGTGAACACAGGAAGATTGCGCTGGACTTTTGGAAAGTTCAACTGTGTCTCCTTCTAAATGCTAAATTCCAAAGAGCAAAGTGTGCAGTATCAGGGACAGAGTGTTCACTTTATGGGGCCTCAAGGTACAGTACAGTGGCACCAGCTGTACAGCTCACTTCTAATGCAGGGTGCCACCTTAATGTTGAGTTCACATGAACACAGCCCCGCCTGGTCTGGGGAATTAGTGAGCGTGTACCTCGATAGGAGAGATGTCCTGCGTGCAGGGCACACTCCCATGCTCTCACACTGCAATGCATTAAATGCTTGTTTAGGACTGGGGGGATGCATATTCCCTATGCTCTGGAAGTTCCTCTAACTTCATCAAGTCCAATGCAGAACCCACAGCCCTGCACTGGATGTAAGGACACAGAGGGACAGTCTACTGCCCAAGCAGAGGGACAGTCCACTGCCAGAGCACAGGGGAGTAGAGGAGATTGCCAGCTGCCAGGAAAGCAGAGGATCTGGTCAGTAAAGCTGCTGCTCCTGGTCTCCTAGACATAAGCAAGCATTTAACATTTGCAGCGTGGGGGCAGCCATACTTCAAAGGAGCATTTTTCCTTTTCCCGAAGTTAGGCTTTAAAGCTCAACTCCAGGTTAACAGCTAAATACACTGGCCAAATACATACTGTATATGACAGCTGTTTCACCTGTCAAAGGATTTGGATTTCTGTCCAAAGTTAAGATTGCTATAGCAAGGATTGTGGCACCGGATCTACTTCTGTTACAGAACTGCACAGAGAAAAACAAACAAGTATACATCTAAAAAAAAAATATGTGTGCGTAACTTGCGAACCACTAAAATATTCCTCTGGATCGCTAACATTTATCACATACTCAAACTGTGTAAAAAAGACCATATAACTAAAAAATGTTGCGCTCCCAATCTCTAACAAACTTATAAATTAATGACTTAATATGACTTATATATCCATGAAAAACAAACAATATACCATACATAAATAAATGAATATCAAGTTAACTGTGATGAGACTCAAATAAAAATCAAATAAAAAAAAAAAAAAAGTATTAAAAAATGTTTAATACTTGGTTGCAAATCCTTTGCAGTCAATTACAGCCTAAAGTCTGGAACGCATAGACATCACCAGACGCTGGGTTTCATCCCTGGAGATGCTCTGCCAGGCCTCTACTGCAACTGTCTTCAGTTCCTGCCTGTTCTTGGGGCATTTTCCCTTCAGTTTTGTCTTCAGCAAGTGAAATGCATGCTCAATCGGATTCAGGTCAGGTGATTGACTTGGCCATTGCATAACATTCCACTTCTTTCCCTTAAAAAACTCTTTGGTTTCTTTTGCAGTATACTTTGGGTCATTGTCCATCTGCACTGTGAAGTGGCGTCCAATGAGTTCTGAAGCATTTGGCTGAATATGAGCAGATAATATTGCCCCAAACACTTCAGAATTCATCCTGCTGCTTTTGTCAGCAGTCACATCATCAATAAATACAAGAGAACCAGTTCCATTGGCAGCCATACATGCCCGTACCATGACACTACCACCACCATGCTTCACTGATGAGGTGGTATCCTTAGGATCATGAGCAGTTCCTTTCCTTCTCCATACTCTTCTCTTCCCATCACTCTGGTACAAGTTGATCTTGGTCTCATCTGTCCATAGGATCTTGTTCCAGAACTGTGAAGGCTTTTTTAGATGTCGTTTGGCAAACTCTGATCTGGCCTTCCTGTTCTTGAGGCTCACCAATGGTTTACATCTTGTGGTGAACCCTCTGTATTCAGTCTGGTGAAGTCTTCTCTTGATTGTTGACTTTGACACACATACACCTACCTCCTGAAGAGTGTTCTTGATCTGGCCAACTGTTGTGAAGGGTGTTTTCTTCACTAGGGAAAGAATTATTCGGTCATCCACCACAGTTGTTTTCCGTGGTCTTCCGGGTCTTTTGGTGTTGCTGAGCTCACCGGTGCGTTCCTTCTTTTTAAGAATGTTCCAAACAGTTGTTTTGGCCACGCCTATTGTTTTTGTTATCTCTCTGATGGGTTTTTTTTTGTTTTTTTTCAGCCTAATGATGGCTTGCTTCACTGATAGTGACAGCTCTTTGGATCTCATCTTGAGAGTTGACAGCAACAGATTCCAAATGCAAATAGCACACTTGAAATTAACTCTGGACCTTTTATCTGCTCATTGTAATTGGGAAAATGAGGGAATAACACACACCTGGCCATGGAACAGCTGAGAAGCCAATTGTCCCATTACTTTTGGTCCCTTAACAAGTGGGAGGCACATATGCAAACTGTTGTAATTCCTACACCGTTCACCTGATTTGGATGTAAATACCCTCAAATAAAAGCTGACAGTCTGCAGTTAAAGTACATCTTGTTCGTTTCATTTCAAATCCATTGTGGTGGTGTATAGAGCCAAAAATGTTAGAATTGTGTCGATGTCCCAATATTTATGGACCTGACTGTATATTGAGCATTTAAATAAAGGCAAGTCTTATAAGGATAAAGCATATGTCCACATTTCTTTTTTGCTTCATGACACTGAGGAACATCTAAGAGGAGTGAGCAGGGGATCCTGAGCAGCTGAAGGAGGGAGAGATCCCTGCAGGGATAAAGAGTGTATAAGGAGAGAAGCATTGTGGAGTACATAGGAGGTATCCAACATCCATTCCATGCTGCAGCAAATTCTAGCAGGTTCCATGTATGTGAACAAAAAGTGTATTAAGCCTATCTGTTAGGCTTGTAAGGAGGTGAGCACACATCTTTAATGATTTAAGATTTCACGAAAAGTCACAATTGGTGTGTTTGGATCACGTCATCACAAATCCCTTTTTTTGGACTATTATTTGATTAATGGGACTGTTTTTTTATTTGATTTTTATTTGATTCACATCACATTTAACTTGATATTCATTTATTTATTTATGGTATATTTTTTGTTTTTCATGGATATATAATTTGAAGTCATTAATTTAGAAGTTTGTTAGAGATTGGGAGCGCAAAATTTTTTAGTTATAAAGTATACATCTAACTGATCCTTCACATAACACTTTACAGCAAAACCATTAGACAAAAGGTGTCATTCCTTGGCCACATGTAAACCTTTTTAAATCATGCAACCATAAGGGCTCATGTACACAGGGCGTTTCAAAAACTTTTCTGACCGCTGGAAACTGACTGCTAGAAAACGTAGGTTAAAAACGTCAGTTTAGTCGCGTTTACCTACTGCGTTTATGCATGTTTAGCTGCGTTTATGCGTGTTTGTGTTTAGAAGCGTTTTTAAAAGATAACCTCAGGAGCCCCTCCCAAATGCCCAGAATGCACTGAATTAGTAAATAATTAATTATTTTGTGAGAAATAGAGAGAGCAGAAGCAGAGAGAGCACTACTTTCTGATGGGTGTTGCATCTGTAGTAAAAGTGGCTTGTGAAACATGCTTGGCACTGTGGGAGGAACTACATAGTGCTGTAATGCCTGTAATGCCTCCGGATGCATTCTGGAGTGCACACAACACTCCTTGTGCTTTTTTTGCTGTGTTTTGATGTGTTCCAGTACAGTTCTGTGCAGAAATAATGCAGCACGTTCTACCATTTTTTCCTGCACGCAAAACCTGGAACTGACTGCGCTGTTATACTAGGTCCATTTGAATACATGGAAAATGCTGTGCAGGCATTTTTGATGAAGAAAAAAAAGTCACTGGACAGCATCTGGATATGGACCAACCCAAAAACGTGTCTAAACGCAAACATGCACAAACACGTTTACAAGCATTTACATGTGGTTACAAGCATTTGAAACGCCAGTAAACTCTACTCCTGAACACAATTTTTGTGCTTTCAAAAAAATGCCTGTGACTTAAACTGCCTGTAAACTACTGCAAACAACTATGTGTACAAGGACACAGGAAAACATAAAGAAGAGTTCAGGGGCTGCTGAAAAAAACATACAACTGCTCCTAAATTTGAGTTTAGCAGCTGCAGTGTACATGAGCCCTAAGGCTTCATGTACACAAGCAGTTCCTAAACTCAAAATGTCCTATTTAATGAGTTCAGCTGACTGAGAAATGACCCTCCTGTGCTACCTTGACAACCTTTGAGATCACAGCTATTTAAAAAAAAAAAATCAAAAAACAAAATGTATTATTTCCACGCACCTCCGAATCTGTGACGGAGGAGCCAAGAATGGAAATAGAACCTGCTGTGATGAATATATTACTGGTTATTACTGCTGGCATACTTGGCACAGATCATGCTGTCTTGTCACAGACACCTAGCACTAATAATGTAGGTGTTAGTGGTTTCAATATTAATAAAGAAAGATTCTAAATCATCTGCAACATGATCAATAGTAAGACTATTATATTTCCTTTTTTCTATGTTCATCATCAAAATGGAACAAATTCTGTCCCTTTTGGGAGTCACATTCAAGGCACCAGAGCAGCCATTCTCAACCAGGGATCCGTGGAACCCTAGGGTTCCTCCAGAGGTGGCCATGTGTTCCTTGAGCTGTGGCTGATTGGCCTCCTATGTGATGGTGTCTGCATAGTTATGGGTCCAACACCACTTGGCAGAGCCAGAGGAATGACTGTAAGGGTGGCACTCTGGCCACCACTGTAAGGGGATCATTCTTCCCACTGACCACCACAAATTTAAGGGGCATTTTCTCAATAAGAGTTTCTTAATGGTAAAAAGGTTGAGAAAGACTGCAGAAAAATCTAATCTGCCTACTATGTTAATGAAGACCTGCACTGTGAACACTGGACCTAAAAAAGACAAGGAGAAGATAAAGTACTAGTCACTAGTATGGCCTGTGGGATTCCTGCAGTTGATTTTCCCAATTACTGACTTACCATGTCTTGTTCCACAGTTAATCTTTGTGGAGGCAGCCATGTTAGTAGGAGCAGGGCTTTGCTTCCTCATGTTAAAGCTGCCCACTGGCAACTGATAATCTGATTACTGGTGGGCTAATGATCAATAAACATTAGTAAAGGTGGCATTCTGGCCACCAGTGTAACAGGATCATTTTTCTCACTGACCACCACCAATGTAGGGGCATTTTCCCAATGACCACCATATGACTAATCTTAGTGGGGGTTCCAGAAAATTATTTCAATGGTTTCTTAATGGTAAAAAGGTTGAGAAAGACTGCATAAAAATCTAACCATCTGCCTACCATATTATTGAGGACCTGACCTGTGAATGCTGGACCAAAACAAAAGGCAAGGAGAAGGTAAAGGAGTAGTCACCTGTATCGCCTGTGGGATTCCTGTAGTTGTTTTTTTTTCCCAATTATTGACTTACCATGTCTTGTTCCACAATGGATCTGTGTGGAGGCGGCCATGTTGGCAGACACAGGGCTTTGCTTCTTCTTATCAGAGCTGCCCTCTGATAACTGGTAATCTGGTAGGCAAGTTATCAAGAATCAACAGAAGACGGGGGGAATGTACAGAGTGGAGCAGATGCCTGCAAGTACCTGCACTGCAGGTCCCCAACTATTGCTTCGCCTACAGCAAGAACAGTTAAACTGCCCATACACATTTAGATTTCTGTTATTAAGTTTGCGAGATGGAAAAAAGCAATCTAACAGATCACTCCTTACTCATTCCTGACAGTGGCGCTGATTGTCAGAGTACCTAAACTAAGCCTGCATCTGATTGGACACAGCTGCTGTCTAACTGACACCTTTCCACCCAGCTCCTTCAACAAGCCAATTGAAAAACTGACTTCTGTCAGTGCAGATGTTGCCCACAGGGCCACCTATGGAGTGAATTACCGCAGGTTTAGCATGAATCGGCCAAAATTCGATCTGTGTATTGCCAGCTTTTGTGGCCCAGTAATAACATCAGCAAATCACACTCCAAATCTCATAATACTAGCAGCCAAAGGCAGCAGGGCCTCAAATGATCTCACGCTCCAGATTTACACCTAACAGTCATGTTTCAGGAACAGCACTGCAATTTTTTAGCAGGAATTGAAGACAAATAGTAAATCTTTCCGAGCACCGCGTAGGCACAAGGAACATTTTTAGATGTTCCCTATAGGATAGTAAATCTCTATATTTGAGTTCAGATCTGCAATAACACATGGGGTCCCAAATAAAATCCAGGTGAAAATACAGCATAAACTATTACATTTATTTATTATTGCTGAAAGAAAAATGATTCACCTTTCCCTATGCCTCTATACTTGGAAGCATCTATAAATACTAATTTGTTTAACTATATACACATGCTCCTTCCAACCTATTTCTGTTTTTTTTGCTTTACAAGCCTTATAGCTCTAATATAAGAAATGGGCTATCATTCTGAAAAATGTTATAGCAAGGAAGGACCTGACAGAAAATTGTGTAACAGCTTTATCAGACAGATGGACTTCCACTTGAACAGCCGTGTCCTGCAAGATCAAATAGCTGTGGCAAGCAAAGCACTCCAAATCCTCCACAAACAGCAAAATATTGATTTCTTTTTTTCCTGTACACTTTCCTGTATTTGCAAGATAAATGCATATATTCTCCAGGGACTGCACAACTGACAGCTGTGAAGTGACATGACATGACTCGGTTGACCTTGTTCCCATGTTACTTCTCCAAAGGAATTATACAAGTAGAATAATTCACTGCATCATCACAGGAATCAAGGTTTTTGTTTAAAATACACACATATTGGTGTAAAAGGTTGTGATCTGTCAAAAAGTTAAAGGAACTGGATACTAAAGAACATCTGAGTCACACACTGAAAGTAGTCACAGACATAGGATGGTCATTGACCAAGCTCCATGGTTTCTTCAGACTGAAGACGATCAACTTATCTATGAGTAACCTTCCAACTGAAGAAGTCATCCAGGTGAACTGAACGGTGAACACGCGATCATATTCCAAACATGTGTCCATTGCCTGATATGACCTAAAAGTCTGGTCATCACATGTCTATAGGTTTTGACCAAAACTAGGCAAGGAATCTCAGAGGGAAGAGAAACTAAAAAGACGGCAAAACATTTCAAATGATAATCTGCCAATGCAGTAAGTGTAATGCACCTGAATTTGTCCATCCTAAATGGAAACTTTGGTCAAACATAGAGCCATTCAGTCCCTGTCCCCACCAGAGCTTACAATCTAAAATTCCTAAAACAGAATACTGGTACCAAATTAGTCAAAAACAGATGAACTTACCTGTGTTTCTAGAATTAAGCATCCTATAAAATTTCCAAAGAGAAAAAAAAAGTATGCCCGTTACAGGATTTTCACAAAAAAAGGTTTAATAAGAAAAAAAAAAAATCAGCAACAAAGGAGGAGGGAAAGATTGCAATTGCAGGCTTTCTTCACCCTTCGTTTCAATGGTAAAATCCAGTAGCCCTAGGAAACAGTGTACATGTTTAAAATCTGGTACTGTAATGGTTAAAACACTATAATTGGATGGCTGGTAATTGTAGAGGGAAACTAAAATACACCAATGAAATTTCTAAAGCACGGGTAGAACATCAAAACTCCATGCAGACATGTGTGAAATGAACCCAGTGTAAGACAAGAGTGCTAATCACTAAGCTAGCATGTTGCCTGCTGAAGCCTGCCAGAAATAGACATGAGAGAAGCAAAGCCTGATCCACCCTTCTCTCACATCCCTCTAATGCACATCTTTGTAGGGACAATGGGTAGTTCTTTGCATTAAAGTAGTTGTAAAGGTTCAAGGTTTTTTACCTTCATGCATAGAATGCATGAAGGTAAAAACCTTGAGCCTTTACAAAAACTTCTCTGTGCAGCAGCCCCCCCCCCCCCCCAATAGTCACCTAAGCCCCCTCTCGATCCAGCGATGTGCACTGGAGTCTTGGCTATCCTGGGACTCCCTCTCCTCCTTGGCTGAGACAGCAGTGGGAGTCATTGGCTCCCGCTAATGTCAATCACAGCCAGTAATCCAATGAGAAGAGTGGGGGATGCCCCAAGCTGCATCTCCGTGTGTGAATGGACACACGGAGCAGCGGGTGCCCCAATAGCAAGCTGCTTGCTATGGGGGCACCCGACAGGTGAGAAGAGCCAGGAGAACCTGCGGGGGACCCGAGAAGGGGAGGATCTGGACTGCTCTGTGAAAAATCACTATACATAGCAGGTAAGTGTAGACATATTTGTTATTTTTAGAAAAAAAAAACATAAGCCTTTAGTATTGCTTTAAGAACAACATACTTTCTTGCTCTTTCCACATTGGATGCTTACTTATCCTTCTATCTTCCACAAAGAATTTTTTAATATAATAACAAAACAAACAGCACTGTATCAGAATCACACCGCAGTATAAACAATGCAAATCATGTTTCCTGGGCTTCACTGATGGTCTCCCTATTGATTGTTTTAACCTTGTGAACATTGATCTTTGTTGCTGCACTTTTCCTTAAGCAAGCCATAGATGATGTGATTTTCTTTCCTGCACCCAGGGGTTGACTGTGTTGATGGGGGAATCCCTCCCGCAGCGCTCTTGTGTTCTGCTGGTGGGAAGCCTTCTCTGCTGGCAAAACACAATGATTTCTACTGGAGTCTATAGGTGCCGGCAGTAATAGCATGCAAAAACATCTGACAAGTTAGTTGTGCTGAAGTCAACCGATGGATCATCTTCGGTACAACCAGTCTGCCCATAAATGGATCCAATTTTGTCTGGTCCCTGTTAAACCAGACGAGATTCAATGGAGGAAGAAGCCTGCCTGCACACAAGTTACTGACATGAACTGCAAGAAGTGAGGCTCTCCTCTCCTGCAATGATTGATAAGATAGGGGGGAAGAGAACAAGAAGCCATTTTTCCCCAGTAGAAACAAATTGAACAGGGGAGCTGCTAGTAGCACCTGCCTGTACAGTGTATAACCTGTGTCCCCATTTATCAACAGTGGTAGCTACAGGGGTTGCAATGGTGACCCCGCCTCTGCACCAAGGGGGCCCATGCAGCTGGTAGACAATGAATACACTCACATAGTGAAAACAAAGGAGCGAGGGGTGTCTTTCCAAGTGCTGTGCTCTCTGCCTCCCCTATAGGGCAGTATCTGGCTGTGTGATGGAAACTATTGTACTTTTTAAAGTGTGTGTTTGTGTGTGTGTGTGTTGGTCCACCCATCCCATGGCACTACAGAGCATTTCACCCATCCCATGACACACTGCAGAGAATTCAACCCATCCATGACACTGCAGAGAGGTTCACCCATCCCATTACAGTGCAGAGAGATTCACCCATCCCATTACACTGCAGAGAGATTCACCCATCCCATGACACACTGCAGAGCATTTCACCCATCCCATGACACTGCAGAGAGGTTCACCCATCCCATTACACTGCAGAGAGATTCACCCATCCCATGACACACTGCAGAGAGATTCATCCATCCCATGACACACTGCAGAGGTTCACCCATCCCATGGCACTACAGAGCATTTCACCCATCCCATGACACACTGCAGATAATTCAACCCATCCATGACACTGCAGAGAGGTTCACCCATCCCATGACACTGCAGAGAGGTTCACCCATCCCATGACACACTGCAGAGCATTTCACCCATCCCATGACACACTGCAGAGAATTCAACCCATCCCATGACACTGCAGAGAGGTTCACCCATCCCATTACACTGCAGAGAGATTCACCCATCCCATGACACACTGCAGAGAGATTCACCCATCCCATGACACACTGCAGAGCATTTCACCCATCCCATGACACTGCAGAGAGGTTCACCCATCCCATGACACTGCAGAGAGGTTCACCCATCCTATCACATTGCAGAGAGGTTCACCCATCCCATGATACTGCAGAGAGGTTCACCCATCCCATGACACTGCAGAGAGGTTCACCCATCCCATTACACTGCAGAGAGATTCACCCATCCCATGACACACTGCAGAGCATTTCACCATCCCATGACACACTGCAGAGAGGTTCACCCATCCCATCACACTGCAGAGAGGTTCACCCATCCCATCACACTGCAGAGAGGTTTACCCATCCCATCACACTGCAGAGAGGTTCACCCATCCCATCACACTGCATCTGCTACAAAAGCATACGTCCAGTGACTTTCCAGCAGCTGCATCCGTATATATGAATGTGACAATATCCAGTGCCTTGATACATACATTATCATTCAGAGACACTTGTTACTCTCTACTGTGTAAGAAAAACAAGCTAAACGCAACAAATTTGTTATATGGAGACAACGCTGATATCCCAAGCTACTGTGTAGCTACTGCCACTTGAAAAGACTAAACAGTAGGGTATTGGCTTAAAATGCTAACATAACTACAGTATCTCAGGAAAATTAGGGGATGTCAAAAATTCACTAGAACAAGCCTCCAAATGCATCCTTTTTCTGTGCGGACAGTATAGTGGTGTATAACGTCATCAAGGTAACTGACAACCATAAACAAAGAGTAGAAACATAATCAACAAGCAGTTGGGCTTGGTTCATGCTACTGTAACCTGGAACTTGCACAACTTTGCCCGGCGACTTCCTGGCAACTTTCATGCCCAGTGACCTTCCCTGGGTAATCTTCCTGTAATGTAGGACCAAAATCACATCAATATAGATGAGAATCCAACTTGGAGGCAACTTCCATCAAAGTCTATGGGCACAAGTGGGATAGAAGTCGCCTTGAAGAAGTACAGGAACCTTTTCTAAAGTCGGAGTGACTTCAGTAGTGCTAATTCAGACAGCTGTCACTGACTAACATGGGATTTCACATTGGATGTGACTTGGGAGGTCTCACAAGTTGGATCCCAAGTTGTGGCAGTGTGAACTGAACTCAAGACAAAAAAAATGTATTGACACAAAAAAACAGTATTGCAACATATCCAAGGCATGCACAAGGGTTTCCATATAACTAGACAACCTGTGACATGTGTCAAATACGGTTATTCCCCTGTGCCAAACATTTGTTGTAGCACAAGGACAGACACTACATAAATGCAGAAATATAAGCTATCATACCATCCACACATGAAGCCATGGAAGAGGTATAACACTGGGGTACAGGATAGACCCACCCAAAATGCATAAGTACAGTGCATGACATGCAAAATGGGTTGTAAATGTAAACTTGCTGCCATACTCCACACTAAGTGAAGCAATGCAAAGACAAGACATTCCATAAAATATTGGAGAAAGCACATTTCTACCCATTTGCAAAGGAAGCTATGAAGAGGGAACCACTGTGGTACAAGATAGAGACCACTAGTACTCATAAGCAAAGCACATGTAAAACGATGTAGTGTTAGTGGTTACACCATTACATAAGGGCAGCAGAGCAATCCCAGGACATTCTCTATATGTTCCAAATAGATGACATATACACTACAAGCAAGTCATGTAGAGGTCTAAAACTGTGGTCTTGGATGGAAAACACCAAAAGAGCACATGCCTTGTAGGTCCTAATACCAAACACACTAATTGGCTGCCAAACAAATGTTACCAAGCTGTACAAGACATTATTTAAATGACTAAACCTTCTGCAAAAAGCAAGACTATCCCAACATATAGACAGACTGTCATGACAGAAGGTTAACACTGTGGTATGGGATGAACATCAGTACAAACACATGTCCTTACAAGGGCTTAAAGTGTAACTGGCTACAACACCAGACCAAAAACAAGTGTTGACATTCAGTACGAAACATTACATGAATGTATTAAACCTATGTAATATCGGAACAACCACTGCTCAAAAAAATTAAAGGAACCGAACCGCTTAGGGTGGGCACAGCCCGTACCGGGGTGAGACTGTGCAGGCAGGCAGGTCGGGGGCCAGCAGCTGGATGTATAAATAAACCCTGGACCTGAACAACTTAAGGAAGGTCCTGGCCAGAGCCTAAGCATAAGAGTCCCATCCATGCAAACATAATGCGACTCCACATGCAAAACCAGCAGCACACAATGGTTACTACACATCAGGCCCAAGATACAAAGTACAGCATAAAACCTTATGCCCAAAAGACAGACTTGTGCTAAGGCTGGAAATGTACCCCAAGACAAAATTATATCACAGAGAACGTGATAGAACGTGATAAGCCCCACATGAAATTCCAAGTACGTGAAGGACATAGTATACCAGGTAACAAGTCCCCCATCAGGAGCTGTGAAGTTTTCCATTCATCCTCTCAAGTTCTGCATTAGTGGGAATAGAAAGCTCTGGGAGACAGGTGGAGATTACATTTCTGCCATATGAGATTTGTTAACAGACTGCAGATTGTACCGCATGTAGGAAAGAAAGCCAATCACCTGTGAGGCAGTCACACCCAGGTAAAAAATAATAAAAACCATTGAGGCTAATTAATGTGATCTGTGAGTCTGGAGTGGATTGGAAAAACTTTTCTTTCCCTCCTTCTCTTAATCTCTAATACATGCTAGTATGCAACAGGGTGGATTTGATTTAAATCAAACTGATTTAAATCACGATTTAAATCACAATTTAAATCACTAGTCAGTAAGGCTTGATTTAAATCATAGTTTTCTACATAAAGACTAATTCTTGCTGGTATTACTTTAATATGCAAGTAGATGAAGATTTTTAGAATAATAACTTTTCATATTAGTTTTTTTATCCCCAGTTTAATAGGTTAATCATTCATATCTGGACAACTTTTCTGTTGTACTTAGGAAGGAGAAAAATAATCATTACCTTAATAATAACAATTTAAATAGATTTATTCAACTGAAACAATAACATTACAGCATATGTTATTTGCTTAAACAAACATCCATGTTTGTTAACTAATTCGGCTAAACAAAATCTATATATTTTAAGAAACTTAGACTGTCAGCCCCTTCCTCCTCACACTTAGTTTCACTTTCTTCTTGTGCAGATCTATTCCACTCCAAACAATCAGAAAAATATTGTTTCTATTCTATTCACTGAACTTCTTGAAACTTAGCACTGAAGGGGTTGATTCTGTATTCATAGGTTTGTAGAAGTTAGGATTAAGGTCTTTTTCTTAACTCTGTTCATGTTATAACATTTTTGCTGTGAAGAAGAGGCATGTGATCTCCGCTGAGTCCAATTCAGTTTTGAGAACTGCAAAAGTAAACCAAGCATCTGTGATAATATCTTGTAGGCAGAGAAACTGCCCAATAATCTTACAAAAACCTCTGGAAGAGCATGACATTGTGAATGGATTAATGGAATTTATTTACCAAAAAAATTAAACATATACAGCCTTATTCTACATAATTAAAAAACTAATCTTTATTTCATGATGGAATAACCTTTGGATGGTAATATATTTTCCTCAAAAAGCATTTTATTCAAAAGAATCCGATTTAAATTTAAAAAAATCTGATTTAAATAAAACAAAATCCGATTTAAATAAAAAAAAATCATTGATTTTTATCCACCCTGGTATGCAATCATAGACTAGTAACTAGTATAACTAGCATGCAAAAGCACAGACACTTTCCCCTGAATGTCAAGCCTTCTAGATAGCCCTAAAAGGACATCCACATCTTCTAGAGACAATAACCCTTGAAGATTTAATTTACTGTGCTCCCTTACTGCCAGGGAATCTGCAACTATACTCAAAGAAAGAATCATCGTCCTCTCCCCTTAGAGTAGAGGAAAAATGTCCTTTTGCTGGATCTACTAGAAGAATCCAGCTGAAAAGTAGTAGTGGGGTCAGTAAATCACCCACAAGATCTACCTTCTGAGGACCCCTACAGCCAAAGCACAGGAGTAGGTGATCCTGGCGCTGGTCACGTTGGGCAGGGGTCCCATATCTACCAAGACCCAATGAGTGTGAAGAGGAGGCCAACTCCCGCTGTGCGGGGACGGGAAGGCCGCGGCCCCTGCAGGCAATGGGGGTGGCGGCGTGTGTGCAAGCCGAACCATTCAGGATGGGCGCTGCCCGTGCCAGGGTGGGAAGCCGGGTGGGCGGGTTGGGGCTCATCATCCTCTCCCCTCAGGTAGTGCCAAGGGTGGGATCCGAACCAACGACCTTAGTGCTACCAGGAAGAACTGATAACCACTTAGCCACTGTACATCCCCCGCCTCATTGTAGTAAATAGAGAGCGCCCAAGAGTGCCCTGTCACATTAAGCCCAACACCTAGGGGCCCCAGATGGCAGATTAAAGGCTAGGTGAAAAAGTAGGTACAGGTAGGTACAGCATACTCCAACTTACCTGTACCCTACTTGTGCCAAGGGCGCATGAATCCACCTAAGCTGTAATCTGCATTGAATAACACAAAATGCAGTATTAGCTCCTCCACCTTTACCGTCCTGACAGACTCTGCTGCAAGGAACCGTCATTGAGGCACCTTCCCCCTCCCCTGCACCAAAAATGAGGCTTGGAAGCAAAGCCTCTGGTGTCTGGAAAGGACTTCACCCCACCCAGGTTAATGCCCCTGCATCATCTGGTCAAACAGGAACACAGTTGTTGTACAAACATATGATGCGGCGCTAAGGAGGGTCACATCAATTATTGTTGTAAAATTCTAGCATCAGGAGAATAAGTCCTTAGGAAAAAACCTATAGGTGCAGCGTGACAATGGTGATGAATACGGCATGAAGATAGTGACTTTCGTGGCTTATAGGAAATGAATGTACATTGCACTAACCAGATAGCACAAGTAATTGTGTGTTGGAGTAAATAAGACCTACTCCACGGTGCTCAGGATTTGGAAACTCTGTGTAAGGATGAAGTCAACAGGCAGGAATTAACCACCAGGTGTCATCTATCCAGGACAGGTTACCACTCTCCAATATCACCACATCAGGCAAACTAGGTATAGCAGTATCCAGCAATATCAGTCTTGGTCACCAGAGGGATCCCACAAGCAGGCATGAATCCGGGATGACGGAGCACCTTAGGGGAAGGGGGCTCAAAAGTGCCAATAATGAGCCCAAAAGAAAAATTGCTCCAATAGTATAGTATTTTATTCAAAAAAATGAAGTATTAGCAGAAAAAGATATATAAAAACATACACTTACATGCAAAACGTCCAATATGGCTGCCTCGGCATACATAGGGCCATGTGGTAGGTGACTGGTGATCAACTCACTAACGCGTTTCGTGTCACAACACTTTATCAAAGGGAGGACTAGGAACACAGTCAGGTCACAAACCAATGCAGCTACCATGTGCATCCCCGCCAGAGTGTCCTATAGTGCAGACAGTGCACGCACCCAGAAATCCAGACTGGGAATGCATGCTGGTCACTGTCAATGTTGTGTGTCCCTTCCAGACATGGCCTTCCCCAGGCACATAAGGAGAAAGGGAACCAAGCTACCTCTTTCCAATACTAAGAAGTGGTCCTGGAGGGCAGTCTTGCAGTAAATCCTACTAGCTGCTCCCAGTGGAGCAAGGTAGGTAAAGTAGAGGGTCGAAGAAAAGGATAGCCAGAGAAACAGAGGCCTCCCTCACCCAGGTTCCAAGTGACGCACCTCCTCTGTCCAGAGGAAACACAAAAAAACTTTGCAAATTGTATTTGGTGATGCGTTTCCAGTTCCTGTTGGAGGAGGTGCCTATATCTCATGGGCTGTCCTGGAAGATGATTTGGGAAATACAATTATATGTAATGCATTTTCTAGCATCCTACCCACCACATTAAAGAAGACTTTCACTCAAAATTGAAAGTATCTCTTCCTCCTCCTCTCCTCTCCCCCCATAGTTACCTGAGCCTGATCTCGATCCAGCGCTATGCACAAGAACAGTGGCTCTCTCTCCTCCCTGGACATGGTTGCAGCAGCGGAAGTCACTGGCTCCACTGCAGTCAATCACAGCCTGTGAGGAGAGAGCAGGGAGTGGGCCTGAGCCACACTGTGTGTGTCTATAGACACAGAGAGCCCAGCTCAGGATCAAGTCTGCACGACTGCCCCAATAGCAAGTGTGGGCACTCGGCAGGAGGGGGGGGGAGCAAGGAGCACCGGAGGAGGAACAAGGCTGCTCCGTGCAAAACCATTGCATGCAGCAGGTAAGTAAGTATACCATGCATGTTATTTAAAAAAAAGATAAGATATTAGCCTTTTGTAATGGAAATCTCCAAATAACTAGAAACTGTGTCATCATTCATACTTTTCTATAAAGGTGTGAAATTCAATACAAATCTTTATCATAACACCCAAAACAATAGAAAGCGGTGGATTCATTTCACACATTAAAACAATTATAGGCTTTAAATCATTCAATGGCAAAAGCAGTCTAAAGGCTGGTACACGAGTCGAATATCAGCCAGTTCAATGGAAACTGGCCGACATTCAGCCAGTGTGTATGGCAGTCTGTCTGGCTTCTGTGAGAAACTAGTTTCTGATAAGCACTGGCGGCCAATGGCTGTGTTCTGGGGGGGAGGCAGTCCCCCTTTCAGAACACAGTAGCAAAGCAGGGGGAGATCGCCACACTAACATCGCTTAGTTAGTACAGAAACCTCTCAGTCTTTTTCCGTTCAGCCCACTAGGTTGAACGGAAAAAAAAAAAACGTATTGCTTGTAACTAGCATAACAGTTTATCAGAGGAGAAAATTATAACTGAAGTTGAGAGCAGAACATATTGACAGTAGATTAAAGGACAGGTTCACCTTTGGAACATATTACATGTTCTACCTCAGGGGTAGGCAACCTTTGAGAGGTGGAAATCTACCGAAACATGAAAGAGATCAAAGATCACCGGGGATCAGAGCCATTTAAAAAAACAAATAAATTAACTATCAAGGCCTAACTAAATAGTAGTGAAAATTTAGAAAAATATAATAACACAAATGTCATTGTTAAAATACAAACTTAGCCTATCTTAAAAATGGATAGTGTCAGTCAGTAGGGTAGTAGATGGTGTCAGTCAGCAGGGCAGTGGGCGGTGTCAGTAAAGCAGTGGACGGTGTCAGTCAGTAGGACAGTGGACAGTGTCAGTAGGGCAGAGGTTGGTGTCAGTAGTGTAGTGGATGGTGTCAGCAGTTTTTATTTGACTTTTTTATTATTTTTCACCATTTTTTTTAGGAGCCCTGTTAAAAGGGGAGCACTTAAGGGAGGGGCCAGGCAGCAAAAAAAAAGAGGAACAAGGATTGGAGGGGTAGAGGGGGAGGCATTTACTAGAACCAATCCCCCTGGATTTTCCTCCTACAGCAGCTGTACACTGGTGGGAAGGCGAGGAGGAGATGCTAGCTTTCAGCTGCTCCAGGAGGACAAAAAAGGGGATTGTTGGGTACATAGGCAGGTATTTTAAGAATCTGAATTCCCAGCAAGTGACTGGGCATTGGAATTTTTCCCCCTACCCTGGTGTCCAAAGGTAGCTTCATAAGTACCCGTATGCAGGGCACCAGCATACGGCTGCTTAGGCAGCTGCCTTAGGGCACCGGGGGGGAGGAGCAGAAAAATCCCAATCCCCAGCCAGTTGCTGGGAATTCTGATCTTTAACCGTTTCAATACCGTGCAATTTTACACCTTCCTGCCCGGGCCATTTTCCAGGTTTCAGCGCTCTCACACTTTGAATGACAATTGCGCGGTCATACAACACTGTACCCAAACTAAAATTTTATCATTTTCTTCACACAACTAGAGCTTTCTTTTGGTGGTATTTAATCACCACTGGGGTTTTTATTTTTTGCTAAATTAACAAAAAAGACCAAAAGTTTTGAAAAAAAAACACATTTTTCTTTGTTTCTGTTATAAAAGTTTACAAATAAATAATTGTTCTTCATAAATTTAGGCCGAGATGTATTCTGCTACATGTCTTTGGTGAAAATAACCCAAATTAGGATGTATTTTTTAGTTTTTAGGAAAGTTATAGAGTTCACAAACTATGGTATAGATCTGAAAATTGATCAATCCTGAAGTACTGACGGCCAATCTAATTTCTTGAGGTCCAAGAATGTCAGAATAGTACAGATATCCCCAAATGACCCCTTTTTGCAGAGTAGACAGTCCGATGTACTTCATAAGAGGCATGGCGAGTTTTTTGAAGTTGTATTTTTTTATCATAATTTTTCGGAAAATGAAAAAATGAAAAAAATTATTTTCACTATTTTTTTTTAAACATACTGTCACCAGT
Organism: Staurois parvus; assembly: GCF_062004578.1. Classification (NCBI taxonomy): domain Eukaryota; kingdom Metazoa; phylum Chordata; class Amphibia; order Anura; family Ranidae; genus Staurois; species Staurois parvus. The sequence goes on along the minus strand of NW_028317867.1, from coordinate 4,896,308 downwards.
GCAGTACAGCGTCATCATATACTGGCATGGCGGTGAACAGGGACACTGACTGGTGACAGTATGAAAAAAAAATATATATTTTTTTTTTTAATATTTTTTTATTTTTTTATTATATTTCATTTTTTATTTTTTATTTATTTTTATTAAGATTTTTTTTCATATTTTACTATGACCAAAATAGTACAATGTTACCATAGTAACATTGTACTACTTTGGGGAAGTTATCAGTATTTTTTTTTTTTTTTTTTACACAATTTGCTTATAGCAAAGAATTACTTTGCTATAAGCAAGCATTTACCTGAATGAAATCGATTCAGTCAGCTTTTTTTTTTTTTTTTTTTTTTGTGCTTAGCTGTGATTTGGTCACAGCTAATCACATGACATGTGCATGTGATTAGCTGTGACCATTCACAGCTAGGCACTAGTATACAATGGATGGCATCATGAATGAAGCCATCCATTGTATGCAACTGTCATGTGACCTGCTGTGATTGGTCACAGCAGGTCACATGGTACCAGCAACGGGAGCCGGTACTCGGATCTGTCATCGGCCGTGTCCGAGGTGCACGGCCGATGACAGATCGCACTGCTGCGCCGCTCTGCACTAGCGCAAACGGCGCATGTGCAGGAGCACGCCAAATGGCGTGTACCCGGAACGGAGAGACACTTCTGAAGCCGCCAAACGGCCATTGGCCGGGCGGCTAATGGTTAAAATACTTGTCCATGGGAGGGAGGGAAGGGGGGGGTAGTGGACACTGCTGGTGGGGGGAAGGGGGGACTTGAGGTCACTGCTATGGAGGAAAGAAGGGGCAGAGAACACTACTGTGGTGGGGGGGTGATGTGAAGGGCGGTAGAGGACACTGCTATTGGGGTGGCCCTGCCAATAGCAGTGTCTTCTGCACATCAGCCCCCCCAGCAGTGTCTTCTGCCCCCCGTTTCTCCCACAGCAGTGACCTCTGAGCCTCCTCCGCTGCTGCTGTCATCCTCAGTGCACAGTGGAGAGCAGAAGGCAGTACAGCTCAGGACGGAGAGTGGGAGGTGATTGGTTGCTAGGTTGGTCCTAGCAACCAATTACCAGCTTGTTAATATACTCGCATTGTCTCGGATACATAGGAAAACAGAAAAGTAGATCTCGTGAACCGTACAGTGTATAATTTCATAATTCATATCTAATCAATCCTCAGACGTGTCTGCATAATAATCTACCAGCAGGTGGAATGTCTCTGAAGTCAAGGACCAATACCCCACTTAGGGCATGGAGGTATGGGTGGATACCTCAACTAGAGCCAAAATCTCCCATAACTCATATTTTGGCCCATAACTTTCCAGCTGCACAAGTGACATTCCACCCGCGGGTAGATTATTATGCAGACCCGTCTGAGGATTGATTAGATATGAATTATGAAATTATACACTGTACGGTTCACGAGATCTACTTTTCTGTTTTCCTATGTATTCGAGACAATGCGAGTGACCTATCAAACTGTTTGCCTTCTTGTGGCCAATCTGACGATGGGTCTGGTTTTTATGTAAGTCTCTCATATTCCAAGATATGAGACAGAGGGGAGAAATAGATTTTGAAAAGTGTTTATCTGATTCTGTCACCTACGCTGAGTTAGGTTTATTGGTTGGAATCTCTTTCAACTCCTGGGAAAGCTTGCCTTATCTCTTACGAGGTGTTACACTTTGCAGGTTCTTTGGACAGCGTGGCCCGGCTCCCTTGGGGGGCTTTATAGCTCCTATGACCCTCCTGTGACATTCCCAACTCACACACATACTGGCCAAATGTCGCTGGGCCTCTCTAAGGAGGGAGGGGGAAAGAATGAGGGAGAAATATATTTGTCAGGATGGTTAATCCCTTTGCCAAGATGGAGGTTGAAGCCAAAATGGTTGAACCGCGTCCATCTCTGGGTATACGCTGTTACAGTATAGACCAGGAAAAAAACCACTGTATAATATACTGTATGATAGATAGATAGATAGATAGATAGATAGATAGATAGATAGATAGATAGAATAGTAATAATGACTATTCATTTTAATGAGCTAAATGCATCAAATCAAAAGGTTTTCAAGATTACACTATATTTTCTTTCCAAGGCAGTTACAGAATAAAAAAGTCTGTCTCTTGATTATATGCTGTAGAGAAGCACTCTTTCTCTCTGTGTGCAAGCAGTGGTCTCTCTGCAAAAGGGACGCATTCAGGGGCCAGGCTCAGAGACCAGTAGCTATAGAAGTAGAGTGGTTTCCACTGAATGCCTTAATGAGTACACAAGCAGGTCACCCTGGCAGACGACGCAGGCTCAACCAAGGCATGGGGTCTAAGCACTAACCAGTTTTTACCAGAGCTCCTGATGGTGGTGATGCGTGCTAGTGCCAGGTTGTGGCCCTCAGGATCACCTCACCAGAAGGTGAGCAAGCCAAGGTCCAGTAGCAGATAGGGATCAAGCAGAAGCAAAGTCAGTAACAAGCCAAAAGTCAGTAACAAGGTTGTAGGTTGTGATCAAAAGGAAGCATAGTTGAGGAGCAAGCCAGAGGTTCGTAACAAATTGTAGTGACAATACGGACAGCAGCAGAAAAAAAACAGCAATATGTTGGCTGGAGAAGAGCATGATAAACAGTGGAAAACAAGAAATGCAAAGGCATGGCTTAAATAGGAACCTCATGGAAGAAGCAAGGAGTTTGAGGTTCAGCAGAAACAAGGTACAAAGCAGGATTGTCCAAGGGATCAGGCAGGATGCTGTCCAACATCCCATATGGCTCAACAAGAAGAGCTTCTACTCTATGTAGGTTGTGGGTTCAGATCCTGGTCCTAACAACAGAGCTCCTGATGGTAGAGATTCATGCTAGTGCCAAGGTGTGGTCCTCAGGATCGCCTCACCAGCAGGTGAACAAGCCGGTGTCCGTTACAGGGATGCGCTATTTCTATCACCCAATGCCCGGGACATGCAGTTCTGGGTGCCAGGCAGGTGGTTCTTTTATAAATTTAGCCCTGTGGGCAAGCAGTGGAGTTTCCTGTTTTTTTGCCCCTTAATGGAGCATATTATCCAAAGGATCAGACAGGATGCTGCGCAGCATCTCATATGGCTCAACAAGAAGAACTACTGCTCTATGTAGGTCGTGGGTTCAGATCCTGGTCCTGACAAAAGGTCTGACACCCTCCCTATTGTGTCAGCACTATAGCTCTGCAATCAGCAAAGCCCACGCTCCATTCTTCCTGAAGAGATCACTGCTTCCCCACAGAGATCAACTCTACAGCATGCTAGCAGGGATCTGGCACTTAGCCGTAGCTTATGTAAGGGGGAAGAATAAAAACTGACAATAAATATTAATGAAAAGTGACTACAAACTGTATATACAGTGTATATAAAAAGTCTACACACCCCTCTTAAAATGCCTGGTTTTTGTGACGTGAACAAATGAGACAAAGATAAATAATTTCAGAACATTTTCCATCATTAATGTGACTTATAAACTGTACAACTCAATTGAAAAACAAACAGAAATCTTTTAAGGGGGAGGGGGAGTAAACATAAAAAACTAAAATAATGTGGTTGCATAAGTGTGCAACCTCTTATAACTGGGAATGTAGCTGTGTTCAGAATTAAGCAATCACATTCAAAATCATGCTAAATAGGAGTCAGTACACACCTGCCATCATTTAAAGTGCCTTTGTTTAACCCTAAATAAAGTTCAGCTGTTCTAGTAGGTCTTTCCTGGCATTTTTTAGTTGCATCCTACAGCAAAAGCCATGGTCCAAATAGAACCTCCAAAGCATCAGTGGGATCTCATTGTTAAACGGTATCAGTCAGGAGAAGGGTACAAAAGAATTTCCAAGGCATTAGGTATACCATGGAACACAGTGAATTACGGTGCAACAGTGACATTACCAAGAACTGGACATCCCTCCAAAATAGATGAAAAGACGAGCAGAAAACTGGTCTGGGAGGCTGCCAAGAGGCCTACAGCAACATTAAAGTAGAAGCAGGAATATCTGGCAAGTATTGGCTGTGTGGTACATGTGACAACAATCTCCCATATTCTTCATATGTCTGGGCTATGGGGTAGAGTGGCAAGACAGAAGCCTTTTCTTATGAAGAAAAACATCCAAACCCAGCTAAGTTTTGCAAAACAAATCTGAAGTCTCCCAAAAGCATGTGGGAAAATGTGTTATGGTCTGATGAAACCAGGGTTGAACTTTTTGGCCATAATTCCAAAAGATATGTTTGGCGCAAAAACAACACTGCACATCACCAAAAGAATACCACACCCACCGTGAAACATGGTGGTGGCAGCATCATACTTTGGGGCTGTTTCTCTTCAGCTGGAACTGGGGCCTTAGCCAAGGTAGAGGGAATTATGAACAGTTACATATACCAGTCAATATTGGCACAAAACCTTCAGGCTTCTGCTAGAAAGAGGATCCTGAAGAAGAACGTCATCTTTCAGCATGAAAACAACCCAAAGCATACATCCAAATCAACAAAGGAATGGCTTTGCCAGAAGATTAAAGTTTTGAATGACCCAGCCACAGCCCAGACCTGAATCCGATCAAAAAATCTGTGGGGTGATCTGAAGAGGGCTGTGCACAGGAGATGCCCTCGCAATCTGACAGATTTGGAGTGTTTTAACAAGGAAGAGTGGGCAAATATTACCAAGTCAAGTGCTGTAATAAAATCAAAAACTAAAAGCATTAGTTTAAAGCGGAGTTCCACCTGGAAAAAAAAAAATAAAAGTCAGTAGCTACAAAAACTGTAGCTGCTGGCTTTTAAAATACAGACACTTACTTGTCCCTCGGTCCAGCGGTGTCCTCACCACTGGTTTCACCGGCTGTCTTCTCTCCCTGGCGCCGGTATCTTCATTGTGGGCACCCGTGGCTGTGACAGCTTGCAGCTTCACAGCTGGATGCCCACTGCGCATGTGCAAGAAGCTCTGTGCTTTGTGAATGGCCCTGTAGTCTTCTGGGACCTGTCACGTGTCCCAGAAGACTACAGGGAGGGAGGACATCTTCTGCTTCCAATCGCCTAGGTGATCGCAGCGGAGGTGGGAGTGTGTACCTGTCACATTCGGGTACCCGCTCCCCAAAGGTGCCAATCCTTAATGGAGAGCGGGGAACAAAGGCTTAAAGCGGAACTTCCCCTTTTGGGTGGAGCTTTGAGGGTGTGCACACTTATGCAACCATATTATTTTAGTTTTTTATTTTTACTTCCTTTCCACCTAAAAGATTTCAGTTTGTTGTTCAACTGAGTTGTACAGTTTATATGTTACATTAAAGGTGGAAAAAGTTCTGAAATGATTTATCTGTCTCATTCTTTTACATCACAGAAACCTGACAATTTAACAGGGGTGTGTAAACTTTTTATATCCGCTGTACCGGGATCTGAGTTATATTATATGCATGAGATTCGGACCTCTACTGTAAGAAAATTATACTGACCGGACCTCCTTGAGGTTTAATTTAATCCCCTTGTTATATACAAATTGTTTCCCTACAAATGAGCTGCTGTTTCAAATTGATTCTCCTAGTCTCCGCATATCGCCGTCTTAGGTTATTTTAAGTAAGTAGACCAAATCTCTGGAGGTTCAGCGGAGGAGCCAATTATGGGACTTTACTATACAGGACCGGCAAGTATCAATCAGCTCGCCTAAAGTTTCCATATAATGATAAGACATTTTCCATGGAAAAAGACAAAGTGCAAATGGAATCAGCTGGTTGAATAATAGCATCAAGAGTATGTCTCACAATACAGGGCACAATTAGTCTTCCAGGGTGAGTTTTAATTACTAGCAATGAGACACCAGCAGTTCTATCACTGGGAAGGTTATAAGGTGACATAGTGTACACCATCCTCCTGCCATGACTTTCCGCATGTCATCTTCTATGGTGTGCCCGGCTTTTTCATCTAGAGGCTTTTGTTTGCACTAGTTTTTATCTTGTCAAACACCCTGCTTACCTTTAAACAATAAATTGCTCAATACTAAATGGATTGCTCAAACGCGAAAGACCAAACAAAACCTGTGTGTCATTCAGAGGCATTTCCCAGGCCTTTAATATATTTCTGTGGCATGCAGGAAGCAGATAAAGTATAATATATTTATAGGAGACGAACATGAAAGATAAATTGCTAGAGGCTGGCAGCATAAATCTGTAATCCTTGTTTGTCCTCACAAAAGGGGGGGGGGGGGTGTCTTCTTAGTTGTGGATTTCATAGTACATACCATTAACCCATACATAGAGGCTTAGGAAGACTAAATCTAAAGTGTATAGCTGCAGATATGATCTGATGTTTTGACAAGCTTTACTTCCAAAAAAATATATAGTGCTAGTATGGAATACATATTGTGCGGGTATTGAATGTGCTATTAAAGCTAAATTCTAGGCAGATATAAAAGATACAAATTAATGTGATTCTGTATTAATTATACATCAATAAATGTACTTTTCTGAAGGCAAGCAGGGCACTCACTGTACAGCAGAGCTCAGAGTTTTGAGAAGGAAAAGCAGAACAAGGAGCCAATCATCTCAGGTGCTGACAAGGAGCATACTGGTAGGAGGACAAAGCAGAGAGACTAGAGGATGAACTCATCACTGTGCTGCTTCTCTTTTCACTGTCCAGTCACAGGCCAGGTTGTGTCCATGACACCCTGGGCTCAGTATCATATGCCATATGAGCAGCTCCAGATTGAATATTAATACTGCTTTTAATGGACCTATTCATTTTTATAGATGCCATATACCGTATTTGTTGCATTGTACAGCAGTGTACTCTCCAAATCAACCTCCAAAATGTTCACAGGTAGTACTTAAAGCTAGACAAACCCCCCATTTGTAACTAAAACAGGCCATACTGGCCATAGACAGCGCAAATCATGGCCGGTTCAGCAGATTCAAACCATGTATGGGCAGCCTTTAAACCCAAATTGATTGATCAAACAACTTGGGTACAATCAAGCCAAAAATAGTGTTACTGGCAAAATGCCAATAGAAAAAAGGGGTACTGATAATTTATTTTATTTTTATTTTATTTCAGGTACTTATATATATCAATTTATGCAGCGCTTTACATATATATATTGTACATTCACATTGGTCCCTAACCCTCAAGGGGTGTACAATCTAAGGTCCCTAACTCACATTCATACACATACTAGGGACAATTTAGACATGGTGAGGATACATGCAAAGTCACGTACTCATTGACTTCAATGCAAAAACGCTCTCTAGTCACGTCAATGCAAAATTGCACCTCATAGACTTTCATACACAATCCCGTCCCCTAGCGACTTCAATGCAAAATCACGTCTCATAGACTTTCATGCAAAGTTGAGTCCCCATTGACTTCAATGCAAAAACGCCCCCTAGTCACTTCAATGCAAAATCGCGTCCCATAGACATTCATTCACAATCCTGTCTACATTGACTTCAATGCAAAAATGTCCCCTGGTCACTTCAGTGCAAAATTGCCAATTATTATTATAAATTTTTTTTTTTAAATTTAAAAACCGTCTGTTTCAGTTTTCAGCCAAGTGCATCTTGAATTTTCGGTTTCGACACCAGAATTTTCATTTCGGTGCACCACTAAAACAAACACATTTAAGGAGAACTGCTTGCTTCCGCCTGCATGGCCTCAAGCTAATGAGCCATTTTTTCTCCACTGGTATCCTGTGGCACCGTTTCCAGAAGATGACATAATTGGCAGACACCTTCTTCTTCCTAGTTCTGTGCCAGCCACCGATGGCGTCACTAATCTTGCACCTTCATCATATGAGATCTGGCACTGCTTGTTATGGTTCAACAACAGGCCACTCCAACAAGAGCCACCACCCTCTCTCACCGCTGCCTGTGGTTGTCAGGCTCTCCCATTTCTCCAAGGAGCCTGGGCCTTTGGTATAAGAGTAGCTTCATACAGAGGAGATGGAAGACCATCCATTCCCCCATCTCCTCTGTGACTAACGAAGCCGGAAGCAACAATGATTTTGTCACTTCAGGTTACAGAGCTGTCATTCCCTGGTTGTTACAGCCAGAGAAACAGGTAAATCAGACAATCTGTGTTTCTTTGGCTGCCTTGGAGGGCAGGGGACACATTGATGGTGGCATCTGGGGGACAATAGACCCCCAGATGCCACCAAAGAGGACCTGTCACCTACCCAAAGCTATCACATAGGGGCTTGTTAGCCCCCTTGTGAAAGCAAGTAAAACATTTTTTTTTAACTATACATTTTAAGAAAAGAAATAACAGTAGTTTAAAAAATGTTTTAAAGCACCCGTAAATGCAAACACGAGCATTATTTAAACAGCAATTGCACCCCACATATGAGGTATCACCTCTAACGCCAGAGTGAGAGCAGTAATTCTAGGGCCATCTTTTACAATCAACTGTACACTGATAATCTGTCACCTATGAAAAAATATATGTCTGGGGGTTCTAAATAATTTACTAGAAAAAAAATGCTGATTGTGTGAAATTTTAAAAAAAAATTAAAATTTTTAAAAAATTTCCCCAGGCAGCAAGTGAAAAAAAAACATATTAAACCCAAAAAGGGTTTAATAGTTTAAATGTATTGTGACATATGGACATGAAGGTAAATTACAACACATGCACTATGGTGAAAAAAGATCCGATGAAGAAAACACTGCATTCCACTATCCAGACATTTGTTATTCTATTCCAGAGTGTTACATTGTATGTACATGTATGTAATTGAAATATATGACAGTCATGTGGATCAGCACTGAGAAGACAAGAAGATCAGCTCCAGACTTCGAAGCTCAGCTCCATTCTGATTTCCACCCCAGTAATTCACCTCCAGCTTATATAAGCCCTGCCTGGTTCACACCAGTGTGGCTTTGAAGTCGCACTACACTGAACATCAACTTCATAACAGATGTCAATGCAGGTCGCAATGAAGCCGCACAGAAATAGTGCAGAAACATTTTTCAAAGCTGCCGCAACTTGAGTCGCGCCAATTTGAACGTTCCAGTGCCGCAAATGAGGTGTGACTTGTTAAGCGACTTTGAACTGTCGCATGACAAATCACGCTGGTGTGACCCAGGGCTAAAACGTGATGAGCTTCTCTTCAGTTTCAGACAATGCTGCCAGAGCCCTGCCAACCCTCCTCAGAAGTACCTAGTATTTCCTTAGCCTCAGTGGTGTATTTAGGTTCCGTACTGCCCTAGGCAACACAAAAATTGGCTCCCCCCCACCACGGAGAGACCCTGACAGTGAAGAACACCCCCACGAAGAGAGCCTTACTTTGACAAACACCCCAGCCCCCCCCCCCCCACACACACTCCCGAGAGCTTTTACTACTACCTCCCCCCATACACTGGCACCCCCCCCAACCCCTGCGGGAAAGAAGACACTCACCTTCACAGCTCCAGACATCCCTGGGAACAAGAGTCGGGCTCTGCATACACCATGAAGCAGCCCTTCTCAGATCCTACTTGGTCCCCATGCTGCGTGTGTCCCTTCTTCTATCCCTTCTTTCGGGGACCCCTGAAAAATGCCGCTGCCCCCCTGAAAAATGCTGCTGCCCCCCTGAAAGATGCCATCCTAGGCAAATGCCTTGTTTGCCTTGTGGTAAATACGCCCCTGCTTAGCCTCCCGGTGCTGGTTGGAACAGTAGGAAATAAGGCTCTGTTCACACCAATGCATTTTTAAGTGCTTTTTGCAGAAACACACTACAATCCATTTAACATGGTTTCCAATGGAACATGTTCACATCTATTCCTTTTTGAGCTGCTGCATTTTTGGAAAGGGTCAGTGACTTTTTTAAAAGCAAAAAACAGCGTTTTTGCTACAATAAAGTTCAATGGAGAAGCTGCTGAAATGCATGGTAGTGTGTTTTTGCTGTGTTTTTAAATTAATCAAAAAAAGGTTGCGCTTATTAATCAATTATCAAAAAAAGGATATATAAACCATCATTAAAGAAATATATACTTATTTTAAATAATATATAAATCTCAGATATTATCCTTGGTATCAAATATAGTGAAAAATGTCCAACACCAATATAAAACATGCTTCTTATCTTCAATTATTCAATCTTCATGTGAAAACCCAAAACACCATGCTCAAATCCAAATCCGAATAGATTGAATAAACTCACCAGAGCAAAATGCTGGTCAGATTATAAACCAGCACAAACACTTCCGCTCTGGGAGCAATGATCTGCAGATGAATACCAGCGTACATGGGATCATTCAAAATGGCATATACATCTTCTCAAACCCGGAATAGGCTCAGAAAGCAAGAGAGGAGAAAACTCATAGTGTAGAAATGTAAAAAAAGGAATTTATTTATAAAACATCATATCACACTCACAATAACTGGTGCCTGAGCCGACACCGGCATAAACAGCATTCACAGCAAAAATCAACTCAGCCACCTTCGGCATCCACAGACGCCGACAGTTCACTGAACGTCGTGACGTCACCTCCAAAAGCCCCGCCCTATGCGTTTCGTCACCAGACGTCCTCACGGAGCAGTGCTGTGTTTTTGCCTTGTTTTGTATTTTTATTCTGCCCAGCGACAAAAAAAATTGTACTTTAACAAAAAAAAGAGATGAACAAAACGCAAAATGTGGTAAAAACACATCGAAGACGCATCAAAAACGCGTGTAGAAAAACACAAAACGAACTGCAAAAAGCGCTGCACAATAGACAAACTGCATAGGTGTGAATGAAGCCTAAAGGAAAGTATATATTACTGGGACCAGACAAGCGGGGTTTGGATCTGAACTTGGTCTGAAGCCAGTTTCCCCAAACTTGCAGGAAGCTGTGACATGGTCCCATCCCTGCTGGCCATATGAGCTGTGGGCAGGAGATTCCCTGCAGCTGCATGTAACAAAGGGGTGGAGATGCTTGTGACATCATTGGCCTAATATGACCACATGACCTGTACATTTAAAGTGACACTAATCGCTGCTTGAAAAAGAAAACGTCTGTCCAGGCATGTATGACACATGATCCATGTGTCTCAAAAAAGCATATCAAATCCATTAAAGTACAGTGTTGTATGACTGAATAAAAAGTATCTCAGTGCAGAAAACTGCTCAATGGCCGGGTGACGAAGGGGGTGAAACATGTCGGTACTGAGATGGTCAACAATTCTGATAACATATACAGTGGGGCAAAAAAGTATTTAGTCAGCCACCAATTGTGCAAGTTCTCCCACTTAAAAAGATGAGAGAGGCCTGTAATTGGCATCATAGGTAGACCTCAACTATGAGAGACAAAATGAGAAAAAAAAATCCAGACAATCACATTGGCTGATTTGGAAAGAATGTATTTGCAAATTATGGTGGAAAATAAGTATTTGGTCAATATGAAAAGTTCATCTCAATACTTTGTTATATATCCTTTGTTGGCAATGACAGAGGTCAAACATTTCCTGTAAGTCTTCACAAGGTTGGCTCACACTGTTGCTGGTATGTTGGCCCATTCCTCCATGCAGATCTCCTCTACAGCATTGATGTTTTGGGGCTGTTGCTGGGCAACACGGACTTTCAACTCCCTCCAAAGGTTTTCTATGGGGTTGAGATCTGGAGACTGTCTAGGCCAGTGGTGGGCAACCTTTTTTTTCAACTGAGCCAAATCTCGCCAAAACCACGATTAAAATTTATTTTGAGAGCACCATTTTTAAAACTGAAAATACATCCCCCATATAGTAATTCATCCCCCATAGTAATTCATCCCCCATATAGTAATTCATCCCCCATATAGTAATTCATCCCCCATAGTAATTCATCCCCCATATAGTAATTCATCCCCCATATAGTAATTCATCCCCCCATAGTAATTCATCCCCCATATAGTAATTCATCCCCCACATAGTAATTCATCCCCCATATAGTAATTCATCCCCCATAGTAATTCATCCCCCATAGTAATTCATCCCCCATATAGTAATTCATCCCCCATATAGTAATTCATCTCCCATAGTAATTCATCCCCCATAGTAATTCATCCCCCATATAGTAATTCATCCCCCATAGTAATTCATCCCCCATAGTAATTCATCCCCCATATAGTAATTCATCCCCCATATAGCAATTCATCCCCCATAGTAATTCATCCCCCATATAGTAATTCATCCCCCATATAGTAATTCATCCCCCACATAGTAATTCATCCCCCACATAGTAATTCATCCCCCATATAGTAATTCATCCCCCATAGTAATTCATTCCCCATATAGTAATTCATCCCCCATAGTAATTCATCCCCCATAGTAATTCATCCCCCATATAGTAATTCATCCCCCATAGAGTAATTCATCCCCCATAGAGTAATTCATCCCCCATAGAGTAATTCATCCCCCATATAGTAATTCATCCCCCACATAGTAATTCATCCCCCATATAGTAATTCATCCCCCATAGTAATTCATCCCCCATATAGTAATTCATCCCCCATATAGTAATTCATCCCCCACATAGGAATTCATCCCCCATATAGTAATTCATCCCCCATATAGTAATTCATCCCCCATAGTAATTCATTCCCCATATAGTAATTCATCCCCCATATAGTAATTCATCCCCCATAGTAATTCATCCCCCATATAGTAATTCATCCCCCATAGTAATTCATCCCCCATATAGTAATTCATCCCCCATAGTAATTCATCCCCCATAGTAATTCATCCCCCATAGTAATTCATCCCCCATATAGTAATTCATCTCCCATATAGTAATTCATCCCCCATAGTAATTCATCCCCCATAGAGTAATTCATCCCCCATAGAGTAATTCATCCCCCATATAGTAATTCATCCCCCATAGTAATTCATCCCCCATATAGTAATTCATCCCCCATAGTAATTCATCCCCCATATAGTAATTCATCCCCCATATAGTAATTCATCCCCCACATAGTAATTCATCCCCCATAGTAATTCATCTCCCATATAGTAATTCATCCCCCATAGTAATTCATCCCCCATAGAGTAATTCATCCCCCATATAGTAATTCATCCCCCATAGTAATTCATCCCCCATATAGTAATTCATCCCCCATATAGTAATTCATCCCCCATATAGTAATTCATTCCCCATATAGTAATTCATTCCCCATATAGTAATTCATCCCCCATATAGTAATTCATTCCCCATAGCAATTCATCCCCCCTATAGTAATTCATTCCCCATATTAATTCATCCCCCATATTAAGTCCCCAAGTCCCCCCTGTGTCAATTCACTTACCTTTGCTCCGCGCGTTCTTCTCACCGTGTTCCCGCGCCGTTCTGGTCTTCAGGGCGGACTGTGAGAGGAGAGGAGTTCGTCACGCTGCCCCGCCTACATCCTGGCTGCCCCGTCTACATCCTGACAGCTGCAGAGTCCTGACTTTTGGGGCGGCCGCCCGAGAGGAGGGAGGGGAGCGGGCGCCCGGCACACAGAAGAGCCGCATTTAAGTTTGTAAAGAGCCGCATGTGGCTCGCGAGCCGCAGCTTGCCGTCCACTGGGCTAGGCGACTCCAGGACCTTGAAATGCTTCTTACGAAGCCACTCCTTCGTTGCCTGGGCGGTATGTTTGGAATCATTGTCATGTTGGAAGACCAGGCCACGTTTCATCTTCAATGCCCTTGCTGATGAAAGGAGGTTTGCACTCAAAATCTCATGATACATGGCCCCATTCATTCTGTCCTGTACATGGATCAGTCGTCCTGGTCCCCTTGCAGAGAAACAGCCCCAAAGCATGATGTTGCCACCCCCATGCTTCACAGTAGGCATGATGTTCTTTGGATGCAACTCAGCATTCTCTCTCCTCCAAACACGACGAGATGTGTTTCTACCAAACAGTTCTATTTTGGTTTCATCTGACCATATGACATTCTCCCAATCCTCTTCTGGATCATCCAAATGCTCTCTAGCAAACTTCAGACGGGCCCGGACATGTACTGGCTTAAGCAGGGGGACACGTCTGGCACTGCAGGATCTGAGTCCCTGGCGGCGTAGTGTGTTACTGATGGTAGCCTTTGTTACATTGGTCCCAGCTCTCTGCAGGTCACTCACTAGGTCCCCCCGTGTGGTCCTGGGATTTTTGCTCACTGTTCTTGTGATCATTTTGACACCACGGGGTAAGATCTTGCGTGGAGCCCCAGAACGAGGGAGATTATCAGTGGTCTTGTATGTCTTCCATTTTCTAATTATTGCTCTCACAGTTGATTTGTTCACACCAAGCTGCTTGCCTATTGCAGATTCAGTCTTCCCAGCCTGGTGCAGGTCTACAATTTTGTTTCTAGTGTCCTTCGACAGCTCTTTGGTCTTCACCATAGTGGAGTTTGGAGTGTGACTGTTTGAGGTTGTGGACAGGTGTCTTTTATACTGATAACAAGTTCAAACAGGTGCCATTGATACAGGTAATGAGTGCAGGACAGAGGAGCCTCTTAAAGAAGAAGGTACAGGTCTGTGAGAGCCAGAAATCTTGCTTGTTTGTAGGTGACCAAATACTTATTTTCCACCATAATTTGCAAATAAATTCTTTCCAAATCAGCCAATGTGATTGTCTGGATTTTTTTCTCATTTTGTCTCTCATAGTTGAGGTCTACCTATGATGCCAATTACAGGCCTCTCTCATCTTTTTAAGTGGGAGAACTTGCACAATTGGTGGCTGACTAAATACTTTTTTGCCCCACTGTATTCATTAAAGTGTTACTAAACCCCGGACCCTGCAGTCACTATATCTGGTCTCCCACAGTGCACACAACATGGAAATGCAATTATTTTAGTAAATAAAAACTGCTAAATACCTTTTCTCATCAGCAGTTAGAGCAGTCTTGTGACTTCTATCAGTGTCTACCACAGCACTGATTAAAGCTTGTAGGAAGAGTTTTCATTCTCCCCTGACTGTCCTGTGAGGCTGCAGGACCCCTGACCCTCTGTCTGGAGAGTGCTGATTGGCTCTGTACTGATCACATGCACTTACCCAAGAAAAAAAAACACTCTGGCAATACACACCAAAGTGAGCATGTGCAGCTTGCCCCAAGGCTCTGTTCTATCAGCAGATAGATTGAAGACAGTAAAAGAAGGGGAGGCTCAGAGAAGCCAGGATCAAACATCCTTTTTACACAATTCTGAGGATTAACCCCTTAGGTTCCACAGTGAGTATAGCAAGCATGCTTTACTGCATATACAGACTGATTTTACTGTTGTGGGTTTAGTAACACTTTAACTGGGACTCAAAACATTGCCCTTTAGGATATGGCTAGGCACATAAATGACACTTTCCCACCATAATCTTCCTATTAGAGTGGACATGTTCCATTTCACATTTCAGTGGACGCATCCCAGGGCACAGATCCAAAAACGTGCACATTCCTCTGACACCTTCAGTATATGGGAAATGTATACCGGGAATGTCACTGAATGGGGAAGGATGTCAGCTGTCATCTGAAATACCCAGAGTTCCATGCTGCTCCCCCAGGACAGAGGCTCAGCAGTTCTCTATGAGAATGTGTTGCATGACTGAGTAATTCAGTCCAGGTATCACAGTAATGAACACTGATAAATGGCCGGGTAATGAAGGGGGTGACACATGACGGCCCCGAGGGGACCAATAATTCTGATAACATATAGAACATAAATTCATTAACTGGAATTATAAATGTTGCTCTTTAGGATATGGCTAGGCAGATAAATGACACCGACCACGATCTTCCCATTACAGCGAACCTGTTCCATTTCATATCCCAATGAACTCCCCGGGACACACATCCAAACAATCTCACATTCCAATGACACAAATGGCAAATTCATACTGGGGATCTCATAGGATGGACATGTATGTCAGCTGTCATCAGATGGATAATCCCAGAGTTCCATGCTGCTCTCCCAGGACTAGAGCTCAGCACAGCTCTGCTTTATGTGATCACTGCTCTGTGATCTCTATGTGATCTCTATGTGATCGGTGCTCTATGATCTCTATGTGATCAGTGCGCTGTGATCTCTATGTGATCGGTGCTCTGTGATCTCTATGTGATCGGTGCTCTGTGATCTCTATGTGATCGGTGCTCTGTGATCTCTATGTGATCGGTGCTCTGTGATCTCTATGTGATCGGTGCTCTGTGATCTCTATGTGGTCGGTGCTCTGTAATCTCTATGTGATCGGTGCTCTGTGATCGCTATGTGATCGGTGCTCTGTGATCTCTATGTGATCGGTGCTCTGTGATCTCTATGTGATCGGTGCTCTGTGATCTCTATGTGATCGGTGCTCTGTGATCTCTATGTGATCGGTGCTCTGTGATCTCTATGTGATCGGTGCTCTGTGATCTCTATGTGATCGGTGCTCTGTGATCTCTATGTGATCGGCGCTCTGTGATCTCTATGTGATCGGTGCTCTGTGATCTCTATGTGGTCGGTGCTCTGTGATCGCTATGTGGTCGGTGCTCTGTGATCTCTATGTGGTCGGTGCTCTGTGATCTCTATGTGATCGGTGCTCTGTGATCTCTATGTAATCGGTGCTCTGTGATCTCTATGTGATCGGTGCTCTGTGATCTCTATGTGATTGGAGCTCTATGATCTCTATGTGATCAGTGCTCTGTGATCTCTATGTGATCTGTGCTCTATTCTATAATCTCTATGTGGTCATTGCTCTGTGATCTCTATGTGATCAGTGCTCTGTCATCTCTATGTGATCAGTGCTCTGTGATCTCTATGTGATCAGTGCTCTGTGATCTCTATGTGATCAGTGCTCTGTGATCTCTATGTGATCAGTGCTCTGTGATCTCTATGTGATCAGTGCTCTGTGATCTCTATGTGATCAGTGCTCTGTGATCTCTTAGTAATCAGTGCTCTGTGATCTCTATGTGATCATTGCTCTATTCTGTGATCTCTATGTGATCAGTGCTCTATTCTGTGATCTCTATGTGATCAGTGCTCTATTCTGTGACCTCTATCTGATCAGTGCTCTGTGATCTCTATGTGATTGGTGCTCTATTCTGTGATGACTATGCGATCAGTGCTCTATTCTATGATTTCTATGTGATCAGTGCTCTGTGATATCTATGTGATAAGTGCTCTATTATCTGACCTCTATGTGATAAGTGCTCTATTCTGTGATCTCTATGTGATCAGTGCTCTATTCTTTGATCAGTGCTCTGTGACCTCTACGTGATCGGTGCTCTATTCTGTGACCTCTACAAGATCGGTGCTCTGTGATCTCTGTGATCGGTGCTCTGTGATCTCTATGTGATTGACGCTGTATTCTCTGATCTCTATGTAATCAGTGCTCTATTCTGTGATCTCTATGTGATCAGTGCTCTGTGATCTCTATGTGATTGGTGCTCTGTGATCTCTATGTGATTGATGCTGTATTCTGTGATCTCTATGTAATCAGTGCTCTATTCTGTGATCTCTATGTGATTGGTGTTCTCTTCTCTGATCTCTATGTGATCGGTGCTCTGTGATCTCTATGTGATTGACGCTGTATTCTCTGATCTCTATGTAATCAGTGCTCTATTCTGTGATCTCTATGTGATCAGTGCTCTGTGATCTCTATGTGATTGGTGCTCTGTGATCTCTATGTGATTGATGCTGTATTCTGTGATCTCTATGTAATCAGTGCTCTATTCTGTGATCTCTATGTGATTGGTGTTCTCTTCTCTGATCTCTATGTGATTGGTGCTCTGTGATCTCTATGTGATCGGTGCTCTATTCTGTGATCACTATGTGATCGGTGCTCTATTCTGTGATCTCTATGTGATCGGTGCTCTATTCTGTGATCACTATGTGATCGGTGCTCTATTCTGTGATCTCTATGTGATCGGTGCTCTATTCTGTGATCTCTATGTGATCGGTGCTCTGTGATCTCTATGTGATCGGTGCTCTGTGATCTCTATGTGATCGGTGCTCTGTGATCTCTATGTGATCGGTGCTCTGTGATCTCTATGTCATCGATCCCCATCTCCGGCACAGAGGACTGCCATGTCCTGCACAGCTGATCAACTCCGGGAAATCAATTAAAAGTTACCGGTGATGTGCGGTGTGTGGTCCGGAGCTGTGTGATCCTGGGACCGGTGTGTGCACTCGTCCCTCCATCCAGACCAGGAGGAGCCGGCTGTGACTTACCTGCGGCGGATGGATTGGCCGGTCAGTGGGCAGCATGGTGCCCCCGGCACGGCTCGGTAGGTGCCCCCTCCATAGATGAGGCCGGGGAGAGCGGGTGAAGGTCAGGCTGTGGCCGGTGAAGGATGGACGAGGTTCGGTCCAGATGTGTCTCCTCCAGTCCCGGATTCATCACACAGCCGATCGGGGAGGAGGGGGAGGGGAGGGCTGCTCATGTGACCTCGCTTCTCTTTTCCTGCCTGTGTGATCAGCTCTGCAAGGTGACAGGACGTGACAGGTCCATTCCAATACACATCGGCCGGTGTGGGGGAGCAGCATCGGGGGGAGGGGGTCATCCAGGTGTACTCTATGACTGTACATGTCCATTTAGAATAATATTCCTTCTGCAGATGGATGGACAGCCACCCAATACATCCTTCCCAATGTCTCTGCTTTGTGGGAAATGTTATATTCTGACATTTAGACCTGCACTCTGTGGATGTACAAGGTGTCATTGTACTCCTCCCCTCCCCCACCATAAAAATGAAAAAAAAAAAAAAGTCTGTCGAAGGACCGATTCACACCACAATTTCTGCGTTCCGGATGCATTTCTGTATGCGCGTTTCTGATGCGTCCGGGTGCATGTTTTCGTCATCTCAGTTCAGGACAATGTGTATTCCAGGGCGTATCGCTGCGCTCCATACAATGGAAATGCAGCTTATTCTACTTTTATTAACAGCACTGGGACAATGCACTGCACTGGTGTGAACTAGGGCCATTGGAATACATGGAAGACACTGTGTATGTGTTTTTGATGCAGATTAAATAGGCACCGGACTGCATCTGGTGTGAGCCTGCCCTAACCATGGGTACAGATGGATCGAAAGTCCACGCTGAACCAGCCGAATTTTGATGGATGTGCAGCCCTGCCTGTTTGACAGAATCTGATCATTCGATTTTCTTTCAAACCTCCATGATGGGAAACTTGATCAGCGGCTGTAGCCACTGATCAGTGTGTTCTGACAATATCGCAGCAGGGAGGAGTCTTCAATCCACCTCACTTGTGTGGATGGGGGAATCCATTCACTTTTATTTTCCATTCAGCTCACCAGCTTATAAAAAAAAAATGTATATACCAAGTTTAGGTCTAACTATTCTTAAAAATGTTCACTCCCCCTCCTCCTACCTCTCCTGCCTAAGCTGTATAAAAAAGATGTATGTACTTACCTATTTTTAATCTGTTTCAGTCCTGTCACTCTCCTGTGATTCCACTGCTCCGATTCCCCTGTTTTATTGAGCAGCTGCTGCAGGGGAGAGGAGGGAGCACCAACAACAGTTGGGAATTCACTTTTATTTTCCATTCAGCTCACCAGTTTATAAAAAAAAATGTATATCCCGGGTTTAGGATTAACTATTCTTAAAAATGTTCACTCCCCCTCCTCCTACCTCTCCTGCCTAATCTGTATAAAAAAGATGTATGTACTTACCTATTTTTATCTGTTTTAATCCGGTCACTCTGCTGTGATTCTACTGCTCCTGCTCCCCTGTTTTATTGAGCAGCTGCTGCAGGGGAGAGGAGGGAGCACCAACAAAAGTTGGGAATTCTGTGAGCCATGATGTCACTCATAGGCTTCCATGGCCCAGCTGTTATGGGCGCTCTCTCCTCTCCCCTGCAGCAGCTTCTCACAGATACAGGGGAGGCGAAGCTGCAGGATAACAGTAGGACAGTGACGGGCCTGGAGCAGATTAAAAATAAGTAAGTACTCA
Organism: Staurois parvus; assembly: GCF_062004578.1. Classification (NCBI taxonomy): domain Eukaryota; kingdom Metazoa; phylum Chordata; class Amphibia; order Anura; family Ranidae; genus Staurois; species Staurois parvus. The sequence continues at coordinate 4,876,496 of NW_028317867.1, read as the reverse complement.
GATCCTTTTTTATACAGGTTAGGCAGGATAGGTAGGAGGAGGGATAGTGAACATGTTTAAAGTGGTAGTCAACTCGGTTTTTTCACTTGTACCTACAGGAAAGTCTATAATAAGGCTCAACTGTAGATACCTCCTATACGTGCATCATTTAGGAGACATTTACTTGTAAAGGAGCACCCTTCCATCAGAGCTGTGTGCCATAAAACGTGACTCCTGCGCGCATGCGTGGGAGTGATGCCATCGTGGCTCGGCTATTCAAGTTGGCCATTCAACCCAAAAGAAGGACCGAGTGAAGATGGAATCCTTGTCGTCGGTGGCAGCGCACCACTGGAAGGTTTCGTTTTAAGATAAGTTTCACATAATTGCTAATGTGATGCATACTAGGACGATGTGTGCTTGTCTTGCAGGTTTGTTTGTTTTTTTGAAAGAAAAAGGTCACGCTTTACTACCGCTGTAAGAATAGTTAGATTTAGGATTTTCTTCCTATATAGGTAAAGTTGATCCAGGGAATATCTGATTACCTCTCGGGGGATCAGGAAGGAATTTTTCCCCTGCAGGAGCAAATTGGATCATGCTTTGCTGGGTTTTTTTGCCTTCCTTTGGATCAATTGTGGGTATAGGATTATAACTTTTTTTTTTAATGGTTGAACTGGATGGACTTTTGTCTTTTTTTCAGCCAGACTAACTATGTAACTTCCACTTACCAAACATTTTTTCCATCATCTTTGATAGTGAAGAAGGGGAAGAGTGCACTGATACCTAGTGAATCACCTAGAGTGAAGGTCTGTTCTATCAGAAAATAACATGTAGTGCTACCCCCACAGGAGCCGCTTGGTAGATTGGGTGCTCTGTTCCGCTTCAACTCTGAGAACAACCTCAGCCCTACTCACACATCTGGTTGAACAAGTGGAGTTTCAGCTATTTTTGTGTTTATTAAAAGTCAGCAGCTACAAAAACTGTACCTGCTGACTTTTAATAAACACACAATTACCTGTACCAGGGTCCAGTGATGTGCTCACCCGCACCGTGCCTTCTCGCCTTTTCCACGGTGCCGACATCTCAACGGTGGGCATCAGGCTGTGACAGCTTACGGCTAAACAGCCGGGTGCCCACTGCGCATGTGCAAGCCATGCTGTGCCTCCTAATTAGTCCGACAGTCTTCTGAGACCTGTGAAAGTTCCCAGGACACTGTGGGAAGGAGGAGGGGGCCAAACTTCCGGCTCACTCTGCTGTGGTGAACTGAGCTGGAAGTGGGAGTGGGGACCTGTTAACAGCAGGTATCCGCTCCCCGCTCCCCTTCAAAAGGTGCCAAATATGGCAGAGGAGGGGGGGGGGAGGCAAATAAGCGGAACTTCCACTTTAAGTAGATGGATACTGCTACTGGGAGCACAGATATAGATACCCTGCACACAACTTAGGTTCAGTATCAAAAAGCAAACATCAGACTGGTTAGTAATAAATGAACTTAATATATAGTATGGGGTTGCGGTAAATAGCAGGATGTTCATAAATGACTAGGTAAAGGTCAATCACAGTTCCCTGGATAATATGTTCACTAGGCTATGGCAGTGTAGAATGTAGTCCTATGCAGCTAAATCAGAGTAAACTGGTAATCCACCAAATCAGCAATAAGTAATGGCATGAGAAAACAGGAACAGCAATAATCAGTACTGCGATAATGCCCCTCTGTAAAGAGACGTCTGTATCCACTTTAGAGTACACTCTATGTAAATGGTAGTGCTGAAATGTAAGACTCCCTAAAGAGGTACCTCTTACTATGGACAATAGGCAAAGTTCTTGTGCAGTAGCTGAGTGAGCAGGCTTTAGTCCTAGTTCTTCAGCCGGCTAGCGTTGGTGCCCAATCTGGTACACTCAAGTATAGTCCCAGTAAAATCTGCATGCAGTAAATAATGCTGCTATTTAGATGGCGAGTCCTTATGTGCTCAGTTTCTGCTAGTAGGTGTCAGGGTCCTGTCCACGGCAGAAGTTCTGGAAGATCTGGCATTTCTGCCAGTACTCTGCATGGCAGCAGGAGCAGGGGCGGACTGACAACTCATGGGGCCCCTGGGCAATAGGGGATCATGGGGCCCCTGTGTCCTTGCCCAAACTAAAAAAAGCCTATGAAAATGGTACCAGGGGCATCTCATGGGGCCCCCTACTGACCCGAGTTTCCAAATGGTCAGTCTGCCCCTGTGCAGGAGTACACATTAGCCCCAGTTTGGTGCCAGATGGCCTTTATAAGGAGGCTCATCACTTCCTCAAGTCGCTGGATGATCTCTAGTTCCCCGTGCCCTGTTCCTGTTTCCTGTGATTGTGACCTGTGATTACCTGTTAATGACTCGGCCTGCTCCTGGACCTGTCTACTTTGCTTTACCTCTGATCTGACCTCGGCTTGGCTTACAGATACTCTCTCTCTCTCGCTCCTCGGTGTATGACCTCGGCTATCCCATCTGACTACGTCTGCTCTGATTCCCACCTGGTACCTGACCTTGGCTTGAACCGACTACCCAGTAAACTTCTAAATCCCGGAAGGGCTTGCATACCACACACAGGTGCCTCCTGTCTGCAGATCTATCCCCGTGCACCAGCTGTGCTTCTGAGTGGACCACCAACCAGCACTCCTACAGGCGACCTGTGCAACTTTGGGCCTGACTCCCGCTGTCCCACTCTCAGGGGAGTCCGGAACTTAGCCGCAAGGGAAGCCCTCTCTCCATTGGCCTCCATCACCAGGTACATTATAGTAGGACAGGTTAATGAAAGCAGAGTCCTCTTTCCAGTCCCAGTGATGCAGTAGCAGGGGTCTCACTGTTCAGATGTCAGCTCCCTTCTGGATCTGCCTGGAGCTACTCTGATCCTCAGTACACAGTCACAGGCTTGTGGCAGGTTGATGTACTGACAGGAGAAGCTCTCTCTCTCTCTCTCTCTCCTTATACCCGGCTCACGTTGGGAATTGTAGTCCAATGGTCCGTAGACTGCCATAGCAAAGTTTTTTCCAAACTCCATTTCCCATGATGCAATACTGCCAGCCATCAAGTCTATGGAACTCCTTCTGCTTGTCAGGTCCCCCTAGTGGATGGAGGTGAGAGAGTATTAATCCATTTAGCTGAAGTCCACTGGGAGCACAGAAAGCACTGCAGCACAGTGTCGTAAATTGCTCTAGTCCAGGGCTTGAAAAAGCTGCTCTCCCGCTCGCCAAATGCGAGGAGAAATTCCTCTGTGGTGAGCGGCGAGCATAGATGAAGAGTGGAGTGACTGCACCTGCGCTCCAAGTCTCATTGTGAAGCCGAGTTCCGGTTTACAACTTCCGGTTTCTGGCTTCTGCATCACCACCGCTGAGGGGACAGGTGCAGGAGAGGTCCGCTCTCCTCCGCTGAGAGGAGACACCCTCTCCACCTCCGCGCAGGACTCAGAGGGACTAGGAGTAAGTACTGTATACAACATATCATATCACTATAATGGAGTACAGGGGAGCTGGGATATACATTACTGTGTACACGTCATATCACTATAATGGAGTACAGGGGAGCTGGGGTATACTGTACATTACTGTGTACACGTCATATCACCATAATGGAGTACAGGGGAGCTGGGATATACATACTGTATACACGTCATATCACCATAATGGAGTACAGGGGACCTGGGATATACATACTGTATACATGTCATATCACTATAATGGAGTACAGGGGAGCTGGGATATACATTACTGTATACATGTCATCACTATAATGGAGTACAGGGGAGCTGGGATATACATTACTGTGTACACGTCATATCACTATAATGGAGTACAGGGGAGCTGGGATATACATTACTGTGTACACGTCATATCACTATAATGGAGTACAGGGGAGCTGGGATATACATTACTGTGTACACGTCATATCACTATAATGGAGTACAGGGGAGCTGGGATATACATTACTGTGTACACGTCATATCACTATAATGGAGTACAGGGGAGCTGGGATATACATACTGTGTACATGTCATATCACTATAATGGAGTACAGGGGAGCTGGGATATACATACTGTGTACATGTTATATCACTATAATGGAGTACAGGGGAGGGGGGATATACATTACTGTGTACACGTCATATCACTATAATGGAGTACAGGGGAGCTGGGATATACATTACTGTATACATGTCATCACTATAATGGAGTACAGGGGAGGGGGGATATACATACTGTATACATGTCATATCACTATAATGGAGTACAGGGGAGCTGGGATATACATACTGTATACAACATATCATATCACTATAATGGAGTACAGGGGAGCTGGGATATACATTACTGTATACATGTCATCACTATAATGGAGTACAGGGGAGCTGGGATATACATTACTGTATACATGTCATATCACTATAATGGAGTACAGGGGAGCTGGGATATACATACTGTATACATGTCATATCACTATAATGGAGTACAGGGGAGCTGGGATATACATTACTGTATACATGTCATATCACTATAATGGAGTACAGGGGAGCTGGGATATACATTACTGTATACATGTCATATCACTATAATGGAGTACAGGGGAGCTGGGATATACATTACTGTGTACACGTCATATCACTATAATGGAGTACAGGGGAGCTGGGATATACATTACTGTATACACGTCATATCACTATAATGGAGTACAGGGGAGCTGGGATATACATTACTGTATACATGTCATCACTATAATGGAGTACAGGGGAGCTGGGATATACATTACTGTATACAGTTTTATATTTTGGACTCTTTATTCTGAAGAAAAATGTAATTTCATAAGCTTTAAGGGGGCAAGGTTGGGGGTGGGCTGGGGGTGGTGTTGGGGGCGGACCTAGGCAAGGTTGGGTGGGGCAACTGGTGGAGAGTAAGTTTTGCGACCGGCTAGTAGGTCTTGACTCGAAATTTTAACCCCTGATAGTCTGTCGTAAATTGCTCTGTCCCTAGCCATGCACCAGGCTCTAAACATTTCTCACATACTAAAAACATCAGCAAGGGTTTTAGTAGTGACTTTTCTATGAATGCTCATACATCTGCACAGTGAATTTTATTATAAATGGACCCTAATTATACGTGGATAGCCCTACTCTACTTTATGAGTCTGCACTAGTTATCACTGCACTCCCACAATCAAAAACGTCCCAAAAAATTTCTTTTTTGCAGTGAACTTTTTTTTTTAAGTCTGCTCCACCTCCCGGTCACCATTCCCACCGCAGCCATCAGGGGCCATCTCCTTGAGCCGCAAAGAGGCAGCCAGCTCCCGATGATGTCAAAGAGGAAGATGGCAGTGTGGGAAGTGAGCTGTAGCACCTCTGCAGCAGATCACAGAAGGACAAGGCTGCATTTGATGGACATATATGCGAATTGGGGACAACCCAGGATAAAAACTAATTAGGGTTAACTACAGATTTTATTATGCGATTTGTCCCTTTTTTATAAAGGCACTAGAATCAGGTTTTTGATACAGAGCATTTTTTATTTGGAGCTACAAACAAGAATGAACACAAATTTAAAACGTTTACATACAAACCAAAAAAATCAGCAAACAATGCTATATACAGTATATAATAAGGGTTCACTAAGGGCCAGTTCACACTAGGAACTGCATGTGAGTCACACAGGAACTGCACAGCGTTCCTGTGCGACTCACATGCAGTTCTGTGCACTGTGATTGCAGCCTATTCATTTTGAACGGTCTGAAATTGCACCACATCACAAGTAGTGCATGTACTACTTTTGGAAATGCACTGCAACCGGATCACACTGTGCTTGTGACCTCCATTTGGAGTGTCATTAACTTATTATTGACACCCACTGCAGTTCGCAAATGGAATGTATTTTAAACATGGTGCAGGAAATGCACACAGAACGTGGTTTCCTGCACCGTGTTCTGGTGTGAACAGTCCGCTAAAAAGTTATTTAAAAAATGTTTGGATTTTTTTTCTTCTTTAATAGTTGATACATAATAATAATAGTAACAATAGTAGTTTCTACAGTCAAGTCCATAAATATTGGGACATCAACACAATGCTAACATTTTTTGGCTCTATATACCACCACAATGGATTTGAAATGAAACAAACAAGATGTGCTTTAACTGCAGACTGTCAGCTTTATTTTGAGGGTATTTAAATCCAAATCAGGTGAACGGTGTAGGAATTACAACAGTTTGCATATGTGCCTCCCACTTGTTAAGGGACCAAAAGTAATGGGACAGAATAATAATCATAAATCAAACTTTCACTTTTTAATACTTGGTTGCAAATCCTTTGCAGTCAATTACAGCCTGAAGTCTGGAACGCATAGACATCACCAGACGCTGGGTTTCATCCCTGGTGATGCTCTGCCAGGCCTCTACTGCAACTGTCTGCAGTTCCTGCTTGTTCGTGGGGCATTTTCCTTTCAGTTTTGTCTTCAGCAAGTGAAATGCATGCTCAATCGGATTCAGGTCAGGTGATTGACTTGGCCATTGCATAACATTCCACTTCTTTCCCTTAAAAAACTCTTTGGTTGCTTTTGCAGTCTGCTTTGGGTCATTGTCCATCTGCACTGTGAAGCGGCGTCCAATGAGTTCTGAAGCATTTGGCTGAATATGAGCAGATAATATTCCCGAAACACTTCAGAATTCATCCTGCTGCTTTTGTCAGCAGTCACATCATCAATAAAAACAAGAGAACCAGTTCCATTGGCAGCCATACATGCCCACGCCATGACACTACCACCACCATGCTTCACTGATGAGGTGGTATGCTTAGGATCATGAGCAGTTCCTTTCCTTCTCCATACTCTTCTCTTCCCATCACTCTGGTATAAGTTGATCTTGGTCTCATCTGTCCATAGGATGTTGCTCCAGAACTGTGAAGGCTTTTTTAGATGTCGTTTGGCAAACTCTAATCTGGCCTTCCTGTTTTTGAGGCTCACTAATGGTTTACATCTTGTGGTGAACCCTCTGTATTCACTCTGGTGAAGTCTTCTCTTGATTGTTGACTTTGACACACATACACCTACCTCCTGGAGAGTGTTCTTGATCTGGCCAACTGTTGTGAAGGGTGTTTTCTTCACTAGGGAAAGAATTCTTCGGTCATCCACCACAGTTGTTTTCCGTGGTCATCCAGGTCTTTTGGTGTTGCTGAGCTCAGCGGTGCGTTCCTTCTTTTTAAGAATGTTCCAAACAGTTGTTTTGGCCACGCCTAATGTTTTTGCTATCTCTCTGATGGGTTTGTTTTGTTTTTTCAGCCTAATGATGGCTTGCTTCACTGATAGTGACAGCTTTTTGGATCTCATCTTGAGAGTTGACAGCAACAGATTCCAAATGCAAATAGCACACTTGAAATGAACTCTGGACCTTTTATCTGCTCATTGTAATTGGGATAATGAGGAAATAACACACACCTGGCAATGGAACAGCTGAGAAGCCAATTGTCCTATTACTTTTGGTCCCTTAACAAGTGGGAGGCACATATGCAAACTGTTGTAATTCCTACACCGTTCACCTGATTTGGATGGAAATACCCTCAAATTAAAGCTGACAGTCTCCAGTTAAAGCACATCTTGTTCATTTCATTTCAAATCCATTGTGGTGGTGTATAGAGCCAAAAATGTTAGAATTGTGTCGATGTCCCAATATTTATGGACCTGACTGTATTCCTGAATGGATACAGATCAGGAACTGAGCTGTCATAATGACAGCTCAGTCCTGCAGATTATACTCATCAGAGAGATTAAACTGTGACAGCAGTTTATCAGCAGCACAGAGAGCCCCTGATACAGAGCGTCACACTAAGGCCCATGTACACGGGACACTTCTGAACGATGGAAACTGACTGCTGGAAAACGTAGGTTAAAAAACATCTGTTTAGCCATGTTTGCATAACGCGTTTATAAACGTTTGTGTTTAGAAGCATTTTTTAATAGATAACCTCAGGAGACCTTCCCAGAATGCACTGAAAAACTGTAAAAAAAAATTTACTATTTCAGACATTTTGAGAGAAATAGAGAGAGCAGAAAGCACAAAAAACAGTATTTGTTGAGATTAGCTCTTTTTTTTGTTTTGTTTTTGTGGTGTTTGGATGTGTTCCAGCTCATTTATGTGCAGAAATTATTGCAGCAGTGTCTAACATATTTCCTTTCATGCAAAACCTCAAAGTATGGTGTACCAGGTCCATTTGATTACCGGGAAAACACTTTGCATGCATTTTTCATAATGAAAAAAGGCTCTGGACAGCATCTGGAAATGGAAGAGTTAAAAAAAATGTTCAAATGCAAATGCCTATAAACGCGGTTAGCTGCATTTAGCCGCATTTACACGTGTTTACAAGCGTTTTACATTTCAAACGCTGATAAAATCTGCTGAACGCAAGTTTTCTGCATTCAAAAAAATGACTGTAAACTCAACTGCCTGTAAACGACTGTAAACGAAGATGTGTACATGGACACCTAGGAAAACATTAGGGTGGGTTCAGGGGCTGCTGAAAAAAAACGCTGAACAGCTCCTAAACGTGAGTTTATCACCTGAAGTGTACATGAGCTCTAAGGGCTCATTTACAGGGGTGGTCTGGGGGCTATAAAAGCCATGGTTTTACCACCCCTGACCACCCACCTAAACAAGATATGCAGTTGCTCAGGGAGGTACACATGCTGCAGCCATGATGCTTTACACAACCCATTCAAGTAAACAGAGCCTCCTTGCAACAACCTTGCACTGCATATGTCTGTGGTACATTGGGTCTGCATTTTTAATGTTAAAATAGGCTTGTTACACTTCTCTGAAAAGAGATCCACCACACTGCTTTTCAGAGAGGTGTCAGGGGCTGGTTAGGAGGGGAGTTTCACTGGTTGTACAAGGAGAATCACAATCTCACTGAGTACACTGCAGGATTGGGCTATCAGTTTGACAGTTCAGTTCTGCACTGTGCAGGAGTTGGCAGGGCAATACCAAGGCGGGGAGGCTGCGGGGCCAAGGCGGGGTGGCTGCGGGGCCAAGGCGGGGTGGCTGCGGGGCCAAGGCGGGGTGGCTGCGGGGCCAAGGAGGGGAGGCTGCGGGGCCAAGGCGGTTGTCTCTTTGGCCTCGGTCCAGCCCTGTGTTTGCCTACTTGAGGTTGGGGTAGCAGACTGTTTTTGAGAGGTGTACTTATATCATCATTTATTTAAATGTGGCATGAACACAATGGAAATGAATATATGAGTATACTGTGTACATACAAAATAATTTAATGATGACATAACTGCTGTTCATTCAGTAATCCCCGCTCACCTTAGAGGGTTGTGTCATTGTCATGGTGTAATATAATCCTTTGGTATGTGAGAATTATAGGTGTGAATGGTAGATTCATTAAACAGTGCACCTGTTTTGTTCTTTTTGCTTTATCTGAATACCTGCCAGGTCACTAACCTTTTTGCTGCCAGAGAGCACACATGGCACTTTTTAAAACCCCCAAATATTCTATATTTTCTGAAAACAGATTTAAAAGATAGTAGTTACAATTTTTTTTATTACACAATATTAGGCAACTGTTTATCAAATCAAATTTTCTGTAAAAAAATACAATAATACACAATAAAACAAGACATGTACATAGATACAAAAGATGTCAAGGCAAACTATGATACCCCAAATTGTTCATTGGCGACGCTTCAAAAAGCTTTACAGTTTATTAGCTTAGAGTTAAGACGTACTGAAATATAAAAAAACATTTTTTACCTTAACACAGTGGTTCTTAACCTGGGTTCGATCGAACCCCAGGGGTTCGGTGAGTCAGTCTCGGGGGTTCGGCGGAGGTGACCCACACCCGACTCATATGATTTGTGATGACATGCCCCGCTTGTCCATCATTGGCTGCAGGTGGTCACGCCCAGTGGTCGGCAAGCCGCGGCTCTTGTGTGCCGGGCGCCCGCTCCCCTCCCTCCTCTCGGGCGGCAGGGACTCAAATGCAATGATTGGCCAGTCTCGCTGCCACTCACATCCTGATAGCCAGTGATTGGCTGTCAGGATGTGTGTAGGCGGGGCAGCGTGATGAACGTGAGAGGAGCTAGGCTCCTCTCACAGTCCGCCCTGAAGACCGGAACGGCGCGGGAATACAGCGAGAGGAACGCGCGGAGCAAAGGTAAGTGAATTGACACAGGGGGGACTTGGGGACTTAATATGGGGGATGAATTAATATGGGGAATGAATTACTATAGGGGGGATGAATTACTATATGGGGGATGAATTACTATATGGGGGATGTATTACTATATGGGGGATGTATTACTATGGGGGATGAATTACTATATGGGGGATGAATTATTATATGGGGGATGAATTACTATATGGGGGATGAATTACTATATGGGGGATGTATTACTATATGGGGGATGAATTACTATATGGGGGATGTATTACTATGGGGGATGAATTACTATATGGGGGATGAATTACTATATGGGGGATGAATTACTATATGGGGAAGGAATTACTATAGGGGGGATGAATTACTATATGGGGGGATGAATTACTATATGGGGGGATGAATTACTATATGGGGGATGAATTACTATATGGGGGATGAATTACTATGGGGGATGAATTACTATATGGGGGATGAATTACTATGGGGGATGAATTTTCATACCGTTTGTTACAACATATCTTTGCGAGCAATCCTTTTCGAGGATGCTGGACATAAAGACGAAGAAAAGGAACAGACTTTGTTGCGAAAATGACATGAGAGTGGCACTTGCCAAGGTAATGCCGCGCATTTCTGAACTGGCCTCTGAAAGACAACAGCAGAAGTCACACTGATTTGCGGTAAATATTCATTATTTTGTTTTTGTGTGAAAATCATGTTTTAATGGTTTTGTTCTTTGTTCTTAATGGTTTTGTTCATTTTGTGCACCTATGTATAAATATATACCTATGTTTTGAATTTTAAAAATCATATTTTATTTTTCCAATTAAGAAGGGTTCGGTGAATGCGCATATGAAACTGGTGGGGTCAGTACCTCCAAAAAGGTTAAGAACCACTGCCTTAACACATTCTCTATATTAAAGCGGAACTCCACCCAAAAGGGGAAGTTCCACTTTAAGGACTGCTCCCCCGCTCCCCATTAAGGATTGGCACCTTTGGGGGGGGGAGCGGGTACCCACATTTGACAGGTAACCTGCGGCTCTCTAGCGCTTGTGGAACTACATTTCCCATGAGACATTGCAAAATTGACAGTTACAGCTATGACTTGCAGAGGCATGATGGAACTTGTAGTCCCGCAACAGCTGGAGAGCCCCTGGCCTAGGCGATCAGAAGTGGAAGGTGTCCTCCCTCCCTCCTTCCCTCCCTGTAGTCTTTTGGGACACGTGACAGGTCCCAGAAGACTACAGGACCATTCATGAAGCGCAGCGCTACTCGTGCATGTGCAGTGGGTACCCGGTTGTGAAGCCGCAAGCAGTCACAGCCGGGTGCCCACACTGAAGATGCCGGCCTCCTGGAATACAGGACGGCTGGTGAAACGGGCTGCGGGGGACACACCGTGGGACCGAGGGACAGGTAAGTGGCTGTTTTTTTAAAAGTCAGCAGCTACAATTTTTGTAGATGCTGACTTTTATTTTTTGACAGGGTGAGTGGAACTCCGCTTTAAGGTAAAAAAGCACCCCACTACTGTCCAACTCCCATCTCTAAACACTTACTTGTTTTTATGTCACGCCACAAGTGTTGACATACACCAAGTGTAGGTTCACGCTTTGGGGCTGATTTACTAAAGGCAAATAGACTGTGCACTTTGCAAAGTGCAGTTGCTCCAGAGCTTAGTATATGAGCAGAAGCTCTGCTGATTTCCATCATCCAATCATAAGCAAGCAAAATTTCAGGTTTTTTTTATTTTCCTTACACGTGATTGGGTATTCTTTTACAAAATGGAGCTTTACCTGATTTACTAAGTGCTGAGGAAACTGCACTTGTAGAGTCCAACTGCACTTTCCAAAGTGCACAGTATATTTGCCTTTAGTAAATCAACCCCTTTGTGTATGCTAGGAAGCGAGTGAGCATTCTTGCGCATTTTGTGTAGGGCAGTCCATTAAATTTAATAGACTGTTCTAAACACGAAAAAACATGCAGAAGAAGTCCCTGACCCTTTTGCTAAATCGCACAGCACAGAACGGCATGGTGCTGAAAATTTAAAATGAATGGCAGGGCCATGCATCTGCTAACGGGCAGCTCATTTCTTTATCGGCAAAGCATGCAATTCTGCACACATTCCCAACACACACAAAGTGTGTGAACTAGTCCTAAAGCTCTTATTTTGTTAATAGTGTAGGTAGGTTCAGTAGGCCACTTTGCCACTAGGTTGCCCTGTATCAGCATAATGTCTGGTACAGCCGGTAGTGACACTAGGTGTTAGACCCCTCCCACAGGGGAGTCAGTATCCATATATAAGCCAGGTATGAAGGGATCCTGGAAGCATTTGGTGCATGGGAGATAAACTTCCCACACCTGTGAGGATGTAACCAGCACATTTAATCTCTGGACAGGACAGGAGGTCTGGTGAAGTTGGCCTGTGTGTAGGAGGAATTGGCAGTAGTCATTCTGTCCCTTCTGGAGATGGGGGCTGTGGCAGATTGCAAAAGGCTTTGTAGGCTAGGCTGAAGATACCTGTACGAAGCTGCTTCCATGGAGGGTTCAAGAGAGAGGTGAACACCTCCAGGAGGTATCTACAGAGAGTAGAGTAGTTATGACCCAGAGTAGAGGAGAAACTGTAGGAAGATGGCTTTGAGGTGCTGCACATGCTTTTGTTTGTGACTACTGCGAACCGTCCATTTTATGTGATTGACTGTGTGTGTCAAGTGATTGTGAAATGTATGTCGAAGTGATGTGACTTTCTTGGCATTCCCGAACAACACCAGTAAAGTGCAGTGAAGCCAATGTTTGTGTGGACATTCCTCCTTTGGGATATAAAGGTCTATGGCTGGAAATGTCGTGAGGAGGCCTATGGCAAGAAGCAGGGCACAAGAAGGTGGAAGGGTCAGCCTCAGCAGATGGGATTGTGTTCTAGCAGGGCTGGAATGGGGGTAGGGCCTTGTGCTTGGGCACCAAAATTAGCCAGCCACAAAGCCCATTTTACAAGTGGGTATTAATCTCAAAGAAAACTTACGTAGGATACCATTGCTTGCACCAGCTTCAAAAAATGTTTTCTGTTTCCTGAGCTATCTAATGATGTAGTGCCAGTCTTGGCAGCATTTTCCTGTGAGCCCAGGGTGGCCTGATGATGTACCCCCTGGGGACAGGCCCTAGACTGTCTAGGCTCGCCCATTCATTCAACCCAGATTTGGACCAGTGCTGGATCAAAGCGTGGTAAGCCTGTAGGGGATAAAGCAGGGTTAATGTTAATATTGCAGGAAGACCTACTTTTTAAACTGGCAATTCATTTGTTCTTAAACTGGAGTTAAGCTAGGTCTACACACATAGATTATTTTCATTCAATCTGCAAGCTAAACAAATTTATTCTAACAGATTTCCCATCTAGGCTAAACAGCGTTAATGAATGACTTTTTCATTGTACTCCTTTGATCTTTCAATCAAAGGATGCTGGGCAGGAGGTGGCCAACAGGGCCACCCATGCACAGTATTTTGGCCAGTTCCTCAGGAACAAGCTACAATTTTGTTTTCTAACCGTTTTTTTGTTTTCCTCTATTGGTTGAACTAGACTTGTGCCTCTTTTTTACCCTGATTAATTATGTAACTGCACTTGATTGGGTATTCTTTACAAAGTGAAGTTGTACCCTAATTTACAAAGCTTCAGGGAAAATTAGTGCAACTGCACTTGCAAAGTGCAGTCTATTTGCCTTTAGTAATCCACCTTTCTGTGCACCATGCTATAAGACAAAATTCTTAGCTTCCAGACATTTTCACATTAACATCTGACTCCTCTTTGCTTCCATTGGCTTGACTGCTCACTATACAGTGTTATCGAATTATCTTGGTACTAGCTAACAGATAAACCTGTGTGTGGCCAGTCCATTTTGTTTAAGGGCTAATTCACACATGTGCGGTGACAGGTGTGTGACAGACCCAACCGGGACAAGGGCTTTTGGAGGGGACTAGGGGCTAGCCTTCTACCCACTGATTATGGCCAGTAGAGGAGACCAGGGATTTTGTCTGCTTCTCCCAGTCAGAGCATGGAAGAGAACTCCGTTCAGAATCTGATCGCATGGAGAGAGTGGATCAGTCTGTGATGATGGATAATAATGTGATGAACGCTGAGAGCTGATTCTCTGAATAAAGACTTATTAAAGCTTCCCTTTTGGAGTGGATGGACAGGTGTAATATTAATCTTATACAGGTTAATGGTCAGAGAAAATATGGGGCCCTCCTGCAGACTGGGTTGGAGAAGCTCCTAAACTTGGGACATAAATATTTATCAACAAGCTCCTTCAAGAAATCTATAGAGATAAATTAATTCCACTTCTTCTTATCTTACTTTTCTAGTGGACAGATTATACAAGTGAAAGGCAAACACCTGAAAGACAACATTTGTAATGTACTTTGTGTATGCAGGGTTGTGGGCTTGTCGCTGGGTTGTCTGGGGTGGGCTCCTGGCTGGTCCACGTGCCTGGCTATTGATTAGCTTACAGTTAATTAGATCAGCTGTTGGCTATTCATTGGATGTATTAGATGATACTACTGTTTAAAGGTTGCATTGTTTAGGATCAAGTGATCAAGTTCTTATCTGTGTGGTATAAATTCTGTGTGAAATTTCAATAATGTCAGTTCCAGTTGTACCTAAGCTAGTGTTGTCTAGTTCTTGGGTGTAATGCCCAGTTGTAATTTCTTGGTCCTGTGTCCTAGTGGCAAGGAAGCAGTTCTCTGATGGAACACCCAGGCGGGGTGCCAGGCGGTCCGTCACAAGGTGATTACTGCATTGCAAAACGCCTGTCACCACAAGCACACACAGAAAACAATTGTTTCCTGTGTGTCCCATTCAAACTGTGCTGCAGTGTACTGTGATAAATATGCAGACATGCTGCATTTTATTGCCAGGCACTGTATAGAATCACATGGCACTGTACAGCAGTGCAGTGCATCGCGCTGCTGTACAGCGCCATGAATGATGTGTAAGTTTTGTACACTTCAAATAAAGTTTATTTGGAAAAAAGGGAGCTGTGTGATGCACTGGATAGCATGCTACACTACTGCCCCCTAGCGCAGTCGGGATCGGACAGTTGCCAAACAGGTGAAGCACTCTGGAAGCTGTCTGCTCTTGTGTGAACCCAGCCTAATTATCCAATGTACTTTTTTGTTGTATAGCTACAACCTTACCTCTATTAATTATTATCTTCCCAGGCATGTGTCACCGTATATGTTTTTGTTTTTCCCCTCTGAATCTGATAGCTAGAGAGATATTTAATGAATCCACCACTCTTGTGTTACATTTGTGGGTCTAGTGGAATTTCAGTATAACAGTGATGATAGAGCTCATTAGGTAAATTGTTTGGCTGCATTACCAGGTGTCACATAGGTGTCACCTGCCAAAATGTGTGTGCAGTAAAAGAAGGAGTTAGGAGTCGTAATATTTTCATCGTAATAAACTCTTTATAAATGTTAAATCTTATTTTGCTCTTACTTATGAAATGCCGATGTATAGAATACTAATGAAGAACCAAAGCTAACGTACTTTTGACTTAAGAAATTGTAACTATCTGAAATTCAGAACACTGTATGAGTATTGTGCTCATTATAGAAACTCTTCGACGAAACTGTTAATGTGGTCTGTGCAGCGTACGGAAATGGCCAGCACAGAGGATGTTAACAATAGGAAGAAATGTGGAAAGACTCCTTGAATCTATAAATAACCTGGGTAAAAATGGAAGCCATGTTCAGTATTTGGCAACACATTTATCCATTATAACATTAAAGTAACTTGGACAAATCAGTATACAATGAAAAAAAAATTCACAATGCAAAGGGTACCGATGTCAAGCCAATTAGGCAATCAACAGATTAAGCCAGCTCAAGTTATATGCAAATCTTGATATTTTCTGTAAAAACTTGATGCAGCCCACTTGTTCCTGTCTGTTGGCCCTTTAATGTAATGGGTAGTCTCACTGACAAACAAGAAAGTTTAAAAGTGTGAAGGGGTAGGACAAGTCATGATTGTATACACTGTACATATATCTGCTGATATCTCTTGACCAGGGGCAGACTGACCATTTGGAAACTTGGGCACTGCCCGAGGGCCCGGGGTCAGTAGGGGCCCCATGAGATGCCCCTGGTACCTTTTTCATAGGCTTTTTTGAGTTTGGGCAAGGACACAGGGGCCCCATGATCTCCTATTGCGCAGGGGCCCCATGAGTTGTCAGTCTGCCCCTGCTCTTAACATGGGGTTTTCACTGGATATCACCTCTGCATAGTATTCTTCTTAGTTCATTTTGAATTGCCTGGATTTCAACAGAGGGTTATATTGGATAAATGGGATACTAAATGCTTAACATGGCGGAGTAGAGTACATTTAATTAAAATGTTTTTATTTAAAAAATGTTTTTCATACAAGTGAAATATATATTTTTAGAAACCTTTTCTTTCTTTTACTTGGTTACAGGTAAAACTCCTTTAACCGCTTCCGCGCTGCTCTGTAGCAGTATTTCTACATATACATTATTTTGCAGTTCCAGGCCATTCGCGACCTTCACTGTCAATCACCTGGTCCCGGCCGGTGATTCCCGACCGGTACCCGGTGATCTCCGAGTATTACCGACAGGGGAAAGACCTGTGTATAAACTATACAGATGTCTCCCCTGTCAGCGCCTGCACACTGCTTTGTATGGCTCTGCATAGCAGAGCCATACAAAGTGTGCGTACAGTGAAACACACACAGCACACATAGTAAAACAGCACGCAGCACACAGTTAAACCTTTGATTGGCCCACATGTTAACCCCTTCCTGCCCAGTGCCATTAGTAGTGTCTGTGCTTTTTATTAGTACTGATCATTGTATTGGTGTCACTGGGGATATCCGTGACACCAGATCAGTTCCCCGCAGTGTCAGAATGCCCGCAGTAGTCCTGCTATAAGTCACTTATCACCGCCATTACTAGTTTAACAAAAAAAAAATTCCAGTGTATATACCGCCATTTGTAAACGCTATAACTTTCATGTAAACCAATTAATTTACTCATATTGGGATTTTTTTTAGCAAAGAGAAGTAGCAGAATACAATTTGGCCTACATTTATGACGAAATTAGATTTTTAAATTTTTTTTACTGGATATGTTTAATAGCAAAAAGTCAAAAATATAGTTTGTTTTTTTCAAACTTTTTGGCATTTTTTTGTTTATAGCGCAAAAAATAAAAAACGCACAGCCAATCAAATACCACTGAAAGAAAGCTCTACATGTGGGGAAAAAGGGACATAAATTTCGTTTGGTTGCAGTGTTGCATGACCACGCAATTTTCAGTTAAAATAACACAACACGTATTGGAAAAAATGGCCTGGTCAGGAAGGGGGGTAAATCCTCTGGAGGGCAAGTGGTTAATTACATACTAAATAACAAAAAAGTATTAGGATCATTTTAATATTCAGATGTTTCATCAAAACACATAGCAGCATCGGAGTCATGTCCCTGGTTAGGTGATCCAGTTAAAGATAAGCACAGTATAATAAAAGAATAGTAGCTCAATTCATTATCTAATTCGACATTTAATCAACATTTCAGGATTGAATATTGTTAATGACATATACTACAAATAACTGAAAAGACCCAAGTTATAACAAATCATTTTATCTGTAAATTCTATACTTTTACACCTAAGGGCTTGTTTACACCAGGTGCATTGAGCGGCTTTGATCTGCACTGATTAGGTTCAATGCAAGAACACACAAAAAATGTTTTCCATGTGCTCTGTTGACACCATAACACTGCAGTTTTATGCAATACAACCTACTGCAAAGCATGCCCCCACAATGCATGTAACATACGTCTTGTCGTTTATGTACTCTCTTGTCACTGTAATGCTTACATAAATGTTGTTTTTCTGTAGATTACTGGTTAAAAACTATTTTTTGTTTATTGTATTAATGTACTGTGCTCTGGAATCTCCCTTTTGTGTACGTTTATAGTACAATTTTTGAGTTGCAGGTGTTTGTCTTTATATTTTTTTTTTGCATTTTGCCATCTAAATTTTTAGTTGCCTCAGGTATTTTTTAAAATCTGAAATGGTGGGTGCACATTCTCTTATCAGTTATCTAACTATACATTTCCTTGCATCCAGCAGGCCTGATACAGTGCCTTTAAAAAGTATTCATACCCACTGAAATTTTCCACATTTTGTCATGTTACAACCAAAATGCGTAAATATATTTTATTGGGATTTTATGTGATAGACCAACACAAAGTGGCACATATTTGTGAAGTGGAAGCAAAATGATAAATGGTTTTCAAAATTTTTTACAAATAAATATCTGAAATGTGTAGCGTGTTTTTGTATTCAGCCCCCTTTACTCTAAATCCCCTAACTAAAATCTAGTGGAAACAATTGCCTTCAGAAGTCACCCAATTAGTAAATAGAGTCCACCTATGTGTAGTTTAATCTCAGTATAAATACAGCTGTTCTGTGAAACCCTCAGAGGTTTGTTAGAGCACATTAATGAACAAACAACATCATGAAGGCCAAGGAACACACCAGATAGGTCAGGGATAAATTTGTGGATAACTTTAAAGCAGAGATAGGTTATAAAAAAATATCCCAAGCTTTGAACATCTCACGGAGCACTGTTCAATCCCTCATCCAAAAATGGAAAGAGTATGGAACAAATGAAAACTTACCAAGACATGGCTGTCCACCTAAACTGACAGGCCGGGCAAGGACACCATTAACCACTTTATTAACCACTATGACAGCTACAGCTCGGTAGTCCAGTTTTGGGAGGGCATCATATGATGTCCTCCCTGAAGCACCTCCTGCGTGCCACCAGCAGCACTCACCATCCGCTGTCTATAACCGCCGTGTCCTTTGGACACAGCTGATCACATGACATGGTAAAAGGCCAATCGCAGCGTCCTTTTGCCACGTGATCAGCTGTGTCCAATCACAGCTGACCATTATGTAAAAACACTTGCCGGTTATCGGCAACTGTCAAAGCAGACATCTACACTGATAATCAGGGCACTGATTATCAGTGCAGCCCTAAAAGTGCCCATCATTTTTGCCTATCAGTGCCCATCATTGCTTCCTATTAGTGTTCATCAGTGCTGCCAAGCAATGCACAGCAGTGCTGCCAATCTGTGTCTATCAGTGCCATCAGTCAGTGCTGCCAGTCAGTACCGCCCATTACTCCCCAGCAGTGCTGCCCATCAGTGCCTATCATTGCCGCCTATTTGTACCCATCAGTGCAGCATTTCAGTGTAGCATCATAAGTGGCTCTTCTTCAATGCCCATCAGTGCCGCCTCATCAGTGCTGCCTATCAGTGCCAACTATCAGTGCAGCCTCATCAGCGCACATCAGTGAAGGAGAAAAATTACCTGTGCAAAATGTTATAATAGAAACAAAGAAAACCTTTTTTTTTTCTTTTTTTTTTTTAATTTTCACTTTTTTCATTTATAGTGCAAAAAATAAAACATCCAGTGGTGACTAAATACCACCAAAAGAAAGCTCTATTTGTGTGAAAATTATAAATATTTCATATGGGTACAGGGTTGCATTACCGCACAATTGTCATTCAAAGTGCGACAGCACTGGAAGCTGAAAATTGGCCTGGGCAGGAGGGAGGTGAAAGTGCCCAGGAGGCAAGTAGTTAATCAGAGAAGCAGCCAAGAGGCCCATGGTAACTCTGGAAGAGCTGCAGAAATCCACAGCGCAAGTAGGAAAATCTGTCCACAGGACAAATATTAGTTGTGCACTCTACAAATCTGGCCTTTATGGAAGAGTGGCAAGAGAAGCCATGTGGGGGACACAGCAAACATGTGGAAAAAGGTGCTCTGGTCAGATGAGACCAAAACTTTTTGGCCTAAGAGTAAAACGCTATGTGTGGCGGAAAACTAACACTGCACATCACACTGAACACACCATCCCCACTGTGAAACATGGTGGTGGTAGCATTATGTTGTGCTGATACTTTTCTTCAGCAGGGACAGGAAAGCTGGTCAGAGTTAATGGGAAGATGGATGGAGCCAAATAGAGGGCAATCTTAGAAGAAAACCTGTTAGAGTCTGCAAAAGACTTGAGACTGGGGCGGAGGTTCACCTTCCAGCAGGACAACGACCCTAAACATACAGCCAGAGCTACAATGGAATGGTTTAGATCAAAGCATATTCATGTGTTAGAATGGCCCAGTCAAAGTCCAGACCTAAATCCAATTTAGAATCTGTGGCAAGACTTGAAAATTGCTGCTCACAGACACTCTCCATCCAATCTGACAGAGCTTGAGCAGTTTTGAAAGAAGAATGGGCAAAAATTTCACTCCCTAGATGTGCAAAGCTGGTAGAGACGTCCCCAAAAAGACTTGCAGCTGTAATTGCAGTGAGAGGTGGTTCTACAAAGTATTGACTCCGGGGGGCTGAATACAAATGCACGCCACACTTTTCAGGTATTTATTTGTAAAACATTTTGAAAACCATTTATCATTTTCTTTCCACTTCACAAATTATATGTCACTTTGTGCTGGTTTGTCACATAAAATCCCAATAAAATACATTTATGTTTTTGGTTTTAACATGAAAAATTTGGAACATTTCAAGGGGTATGAATACTTTTTAAAGGCACTGTATGTTGCCACTATCCCATTCACTGGTACTCCGGCAGTGCAGCTCAAGGAAGCATCTTTATATCCAAAAAAGCAGAGAAAAGGATCACTGGACACTGTTCTAGAGAACGCATATCAAACATATCATAGCATCTGAGTACAAAATTTAAAAATATTTAAGCAGGACTAAGGGAGGCAAGGAGAGTTAAGGATGGTCTTGGATGTTTGAATATTGCAGCATAGCAAAGGGGTTCCACTAAAGAGGTTACATGATGTCCTTGCTGTGAACAGTATGCATGCCCCGTGGAGAATTTTGTATTTGAGTTTTCCATCATAGTTCCTTGGCAATGTAGTCCAAGTCTATTGAAGCTGTTAGTTTATCTATAAAATCAGGTGTCGGGAAGTCTATGTTCCAGTTTTGAACATGGGAACATTTCTACAGTTTAGTATAGAGTTTGTTCAGAAGTGGTTATAGTGTTGATATAGAGAACGTATTAGTTGTTATGAGGTTATCCAAGAAGTTTGGCTTCAGAGTATCTTGTATGTCATTTGTTTGGGATTTTCAGTATTTATTAATTACTTGAAAGTGCAAGAAGTGGTGGAATGGGATTGTGTAGTACCATGCTAGTTCGTGGAAAGTTTTCAGCTTATACAATAAGTATGGAACAGATCTGATATACAAGTTGTGAAGATCGCAATTCTATTTTGTGTGAGTTATTTTGAATGGGGAGATATCTGAAGATACATGGCAGTAGTTTTCATCTTTTTCATGTTTCACAAATGTAATTATTATATGGTTGTAGAGGCTGCAGAGCAGGTTGGACAGCTTGCTATGTATAATGGCTACCAGGTTCCAGGATTTGGCTGCAGCTGCTTCAGTTTGGTAGTTGGAATATCTGGATATCCCTAATATCCAGTTGGGTGTGAATTTAACTAGACTAGCTATGCTATAGACTTTTATTTTCAGAAGATTTTGCCCTTCCTCACTGTTCAGGAGATAGACATTTTGTATTGAGAGTCTTGGTCATTTGTTGTGCCAGGGGAATTCTGATGTTGCCTGGTTCAATTGATTGTTATCTTCATGCTTAGATCTGGAATTGTTAATTGTTTAATTGTCAAACTTTGACAAATAGATACTGAAAGCTTCTAATCTATCTGGTATTCTGGGAAAGCTAAGGAAGATATCAGACATATTTTAGTATATCGTAGAACTGAATTACTCTCAGTTTTAAGATTTAATTTAAACAAAAATGAGTCTCTAATAGCTGGCTTATAAATTTATAAGCAATATGCTAACAAACAGAAATATGAACATAAAGGTAGCTCTAATTTTTCTAGAATGCAAAAGACATATTCTATAACCAACTGCAAGTATTCATATATTAAGTGTTATTGAAGCTTATGTTTGAATAATTACGTTTGCTTTGGATTCTCACTTGCCATATTCAACTTGTCAGCAGCCACTGTGTGTCCATTCATTAATAAAGGCTTCCTGCACGCAGCTCTAGGCAGCTTCACGCACATAACCAAAGCCTCATTCACACTGTATGTGCCTCTATGCCCGTGTGAATGAGGCCTAACACATCACCCACTGCTTATTCCAGGGAAGACTTACAGCAGTATTAAGCCCTAAACATTTGTTATATTGTAGCTTACAAATTCTTAAATGTAATGGCTGTTCTGTTTTCCACTGGCAATTCAGCCAACAATGCTGCTGTTTTTAAGAAGCTCAAACTCTCCTGCAGAATGGATTAGCTTACATGGATGAGACCATCCAACTGCCATTGGCAGGGATGATTAAAATGATCA
This sequence comes from Staurois parvus, assembly GCF_062004578.1. NCBI lineage: Eukaryota > Metazoa > Chordata > Amphibia > Anura > Ranidae > Staurois > Staurois parvus. Next base: position 4,853,964 of record NW_028317867.1, on the reverse strand, counting down.
GCTTTTAGAGGGCAGAGTTACATAGTTAGTCTGGCTGAAAAAAGACAAAAGTCCATCCAGTTCAACCATAAAAAAAGAGGAAGTGGAGGGAAACAGGGTCACACAGTACAGCGATCCAGTTGGATACTCTGGTCCCATGTGACCCGGGCAGCCATCTTGGGTCAAGCAGAGTCTGTTTAGGGCTCTGACCCCAGGTTTCTGCAGCACTTTATGTGAGCGGCTAGAATAGGGACAGGTTCCCTGTCTGGCAGGGTCAGTGCTAGTGATAAGGAAAGGTTACGGAGGAGTAGGAAAAGAGCTGGGACTACATCTACCTTCTCAGGAAGCTTCACCTTTGGGTTGGACTGGCCAGGTCGCATTCTGCTCCTCATGGCAGATGCTGTCTGGTTGTACTGTGCAATTATGTTTACAGTACATAATTTTTGCAAATAAAGACTCTGTGCTTACTGTGCGCCAAACCATGCTGCACCGTCCCAACATGTGTCCCCATTAGGGAGCTTCACACTCACTATTTTTCCTAGTGACTATTCTCACTATGACTGAAACTAATGTAAATCCATTGGACTCATTGGGACAAGAAGCTTAAATGTTCCAGTGGGGCATTTCTTCCTGTAACATCTGTCTAAGAGGGAATTTTCCTTCCCTTGCAGAGATTTCCTCTCACTTTCCTTTTTTCTATGCAACAGGAAGTGAAGGTATTTCTCCCAATAGGTCAAAGACAACAAAATGAAAAAAAAAAACCTGACAGGGATTTAACCATTCCTTCCTCTATCCAAAATTTTGATATATTTTAGGTAGATAATGGGGGAACCAGAAGAATAGATATTTTACTGAAAAAAACCAACAGGAGTTTTACTGCTCTAACTGGCTTCGGATACACTTTCAGCTTGCAGGACTACAAAACGTCCACATCATACATTATAGTATATATTGCAATTTTTCAGGCATACAACCAAAAATTCCTCGGAGTGTGTCATATTTAAATTTTTCTCTTATTGCCTATTAGATTGTATAAATATTCTGCTGATTCATTCTGCTGAATTCTGACATGAGTGGGTTGCTGTTTAAGTAGGTTGAAGCTGTGTATTATTAAACACTATCAGTCATTTCATCTCATCAGTCATTATTGACAGATCAGTAAGTTTAAAAGCCTCTTTGGTCCAATGTTCTTAAAGCCCTTCCTTGTACAGAGACATCCTGTTGTTTGCAGACTATAATAACTGTGTCTCAGGTGGCCAAACTGCTACTCTTTCCTTACCCGTCCCTGCACAAAGCCTCTTACCTACCTCCTGCTGGCAATACACATGTCTGGACAATCTGTTAGCTCTCCTCGTACAAATAGCAGAGGAAATAGAAGTTTCAAGGAAATCTAATGTAACACCAGAAATGAATGATTTTCTGGCTTACTTCTCCTCAGAGACCAGGTACAAGTTCATATTCCGAACAATGCACAAGAAGAGAAACAATGACATCCCTATTTTATTTTTCTTTAAACTTTGTTATTTTAAGGAAGTAGAACTTTAAGGGCCCCTTTATTTGCTAGCGTACCACACTGTACCATGGTGTTACAGGATTATCAGTGATCTGAGTATAAGGTGTGACAAAGATGCAGCCTGCAGTATCTGTATTTAAAGAGTATGTAGAAAGTATGTGAATAAACCTCCCAGTAATGCTATTACTAGGCTGCAGCTAGAGGGAGCTCTAGTAATTTGTGGTGCGACTTCAGGAGACTAATACCAACAAGCTCACATTAAACTTGGAATGAGCAAGTGAGCATGTTTTTTTGTCTTCTCTTTAAATACAGATTAGTCACACTTGGTTTATGCTATCTTTGTTACGTTTTGTGTTGTTTTGACATTCATTTTCTCTGTTTAGTATCCTATTTGTTAGTAAAGGTAATCTCTAACATACATTGTTGGGCTTTTCTATGTGGCCTGAGCTGCCAACTGCACAGAAAATGATTATCTGTATAATGTGATGCATTTTTGTTTGTCACATTAAACTCTAAATGAGAAAGTGAGCACATGTGTTTTCTGTCTCCTCTTTAAATACAGATAATGCAGACTGCATCTTTGTCATACCTTGCACTCAGATCACTGATAATCCTGTAACATTTTTTGCAAGGGCAGCAACCTTAAAGCAGAGCTCCACCCAAAAGGGGAAGTTCCACTGTAACGATTGGCCACCCTGCTCCCTATTAAGGATTGGCAACTTTGGGGAACGGGTACTTGAAATTAACCACTTGCCTACCAGGCACTTATACCCCCTTCCTTACCAGGCCAATTTTCAGCTTTCAGCGCTGCCGCACTTTGATTGACAATTGCGCGGTCATGCAACATTGTACCCATATGAAATTTTGATAATTTTTTTCTCACAAATAGAGCTTTCTTTTGGTGGTATTTAATTGCCACTGGGCGCTTTACTTTTTGCGCTATAAATAAAAAATGTGCAAAAAATTTAAAAAAAAAAAAAAAGTTTATTTGTTTCTTTTATAAAATTTTTCAAACAGGTATTTTTTCTCCTTCACTGATGTGCATTGATGTGGCAGCACTGATGGGCACTGATAGGCGGCACTGATAGGCAGCACTAAAGGGCACTGATAGGCAGTACTAATGAGGTGGCACGGATAGGCGGCACTGATAGACAGCACTAATTAGGGGTCACGGATAGGCGGCACTGATATGCAGCACTGATAGGTGACACTGATTATGGGTACTGATAGACGGCACTGACTGGCATCACTGCTGGGCACTGACTGGCGGCACTGACTGGCACAACCCCTGGGCACTGACTGGTGGCACTGACTGGCAGCACTGCTGGGCTGCACTGGTGGGTGGCACTGGTGGGCAGCGCTGGTGGGTGGGCACAGGTGGGTGGCACTGGTGGGCACAGGTGGGTGGCACTGCTGGGCACAGGTGGGTGGGCACAGGTGGGTGGCACTGCTGGGCACATGTAGGTGGCACTTCTGGGCACAGGTAGGTGGCACTGCAGAGTGGCACAGGTGGGTGCACTGCTGGGCACAGGTGGGGGCACTGCTGGGCACGGGTGGGCGGAGCTAGTGGGCGCACTGCTGGGCGGAATTTGCGGGTGTCACTGCTGGGCACCGATCATCAGGGCACTGATCATCAGTGCCCTGATGATCGGTGCCGATCCCGGCTCTGACAACTGCCGGTTCTCGGCAGTACTTTCCTCACGATCTGACAGCGTGAGGAAAGTGCAGCCGAGAACCGGCACTTGCATTTCCCCGTGATCAGCGTGTCACCCAGAACTGGCCGGCCGCGGTGAAGCCTTCTTCTGCTGCGATCACCTAGGTAATTGGAAGCGGAAGTTCTCCTCCCCCACTCCCTCCCCATAGTCATCTGGGATACGTGACAGGTCCCAGAAGACTACGGGACCATTCACAAAGTGCAGCAATACTTGCGCATGCGCAGTGAGCACCCGGGTGCCTACACTGAAGATACCAGCACATGCACGCCCTAAACCCGGAAGCAGGCAGCAGCGTACGGTTACATGGCTTTGCCTGTGAGGGCTATCCGGTCGCAGTCCATTACAGGCGGGCGGTCCGCAGGTGGTTAAATGAAATAATTCTCAAAGTTATTGCCGAATAAACAGGCCTGTAGCAGAAATGTAAAGACTAAAAAAGAAAAAATAAGAAAGTGAGCGCTCTCTCAACAGCAGCCAATGCACCCAAGGTAATCACAGCAAAACCTTCAAAAATATAAAAAGTGCGAAGCTAATGAATATATGATCTGTAGACCCATATATGTCTCAGATAATCTATAACACAATGTGATATTTAAGCAGAGATAAAAACCGATACATCAGATAAATGATAATGTCCAAGCAAATAAACGCAGGATCTTGCATAGAAGTTAGAAAAACCAGGATCAAACGGTAAAATTACGCACTCACCAGGCGCGCTATAAGAAAGCGCATATGTAGTATGACCCCTGGAAATCCCTCATAGAGCGGGGACGATAGATAGCCATCCAGGAGTAGATGATCTTGGTGTAATGGACAGCTTCCAGATCCAGAAATCCCCTTTAGACTGGGTAAATAATAAGTGAGGAACTCCCTCCGGTGGTCAAGATGAGTAATAGGATTTCCTAAAATTGTTAGCTCCACAAGTAAGATGGCCGCCGGGCCTCCTCGTGGCTCCAGGCGGCTAAGATGTCACGCTCTGCTGGCTCCTCCTAAGGCCTTTCGTGCTCCAGCACATCATCAGAGGGGAGGCCAACCATCCGCTCTATGAGGGATTTCCAGGGGTCATACTACATATGCGCTTTCTTATAGCGCGTCCGGTGAGTGCGCAATTTTACCATTTGATCCTGGTTTTTCTAACTTCTATGCAAGATCCTGCGTTTATTTGCTTGGACATTATCATTTTAACTGATGTATCGGTTTTTATCTCTGCTTAATTATCACATTGTGTTATAGATTATCTGAGACATATATGGGTCTACAGATCATATATTCATTAGCGCCGCACTTTTTATATTTTTGTAGAAATGTAAAGACTGCTCGTGTCCATAGGGAATATACAGGTGTGAAGTGGTTAACCCCTTCAGGACCAGGGTCAAAACAAACCTTAAAGTGTTAATAAACTGAAGAAATAAAATCAGCTGCCAGACAGGGCTTGTATAACAGAAGAGACCTTCTATCATAAATCTCCTGCCTATCAGTGGGTAATGTGATATGAGCTGCACATGCGCAGCTCAGACCACATTTACAGCCTGCTCTGCTTGCTGTAGCGATGCGACCCTTGTGCACATGCCCAGTATTGACATCACCGCTGCCCAGCCATTCAAGCGGCCGAAGATTCCGAACCCTGAAGATAGACCAGGTAAAAATGGAAGCATCAGGGAGCCATGGCAGCGCAGTGCTGGAAGGCTCTGTTTGTAGGCAAGTCTGTCATAATGTACTAGTATGCAGTGCATACTAGTATACTATGACTTAAACCTGCAGGGGCCCATTTTTTTGGTCAAAACAAATATTTTACTACCTTTGTAACTCCCAACTTTTCAACTTTGACGTGTTAGTATAACTGTACATATCATCCCAATTACTTATTATCAAATGAAAACTGACCCAAAAAAAAACACATGACAACGATTGGGCTTGAGCACTCAGCACCCAGCTCTGTCACATGAAGATGGGTAGAGAGTTCTCAACTTGGATAACTGGCTTCACTCCTGGCAATCAAGAAAGGAAGCAAAAGTAGGGAAATAAGCTGCTTGTTGGGTCAAAATTAAAGTGATGCTTTCAGCCGCATGGACACATATACACTCTCCGGCCACTTTATTACATACATCTGTTCAATTGCTTTGTAACACAAATTTCTAATCAGCCAATCACATGGCAGCAACTCAATGCATTTAGGCATGTAGACGTGGTGAAGACGACTTGCTGAAGTTCAAACCGAGCATCAGAATGGGGAAGAAAGGGAATTTAAGTGACTTTGAACTTGGCATGGTTGTTGGTGCCAGGCAGGCTGGTCTGAGTATTTCAAAAACTGCTGATCTACTGGGATTTCCACGCACAACTTTCTCTAGGGTTTACAGAGAATGGTCCCAAAAAGAGAAAATATCCAGTGAGCAGCAGTTGTGTAGAAGAAAATGCCTTGTTGTTAGAGGTCAGAGGAGAATGGGCAGACTGGTTCGAGATGATGGAAAGGCAACAGTAACTCATGTCAATATGGACCTAAATCTCTGAGGAATGTTTCCAACATCTTGTTGAATCTATGCCAGGAAGAATTAAAGCGGAGCTCCACCCAAAAGGGGAAGTTCCGCTTTAAGGACTGCTCCCCATTAAGGACTGGCACCTTTTGGGGGGCGGGGACCTGAATTTGACAGGTACCCACTCCCACTTCCGGTCCGAACGCCTAGGCTATCAGAAACGGAAGATGTCCTCCCTCCCTGTAGTCTTTTCGGACATGTGACAGGTCCCAGAAGACTACAGGACCATTCATGAAGCGCAGTGGGTACCCGGCTGTGAAGCCGCAAACTGTCACAGCCGGGTGCCCACACTGAAGATGCCAGCCTCCTGGAATACAGGACAGCCGGTGAAACGGGCTGCGGGGGACACACCACAGGACCGAGGGACAGGTAAGTGACTGTTTTTTAAAAGTCAGCAGCTACAGTTTTTGTAGCTGCTGACTTTTATGTTTTGACAGGGTGAGTGGAACTCCGCTTTAACGCATTTCCGAAGGGAAAAGGGGGCCCAACTGGGTACTAGCAAGGTGTGCCTAATAAAGTGGCCAGTGAGTGTAGACTATTTATACTGAGGGCCTAATCACTCAGCCATCAGGTAATGGGTAAGAGGTGGGCTTACAATGATTTTGAAAGTTAGCAAAAGAACAAAGGCATGCTATGAAAAATGCCTGGAAATGCCAAAAAACATGGTTTGTCTGAACAAAAAGCCTTATTATCTTTTTTTAAATTACAATCATTACATAGCCGAATCCTTAGCAGAGAAATATTATCTGCCTGGAGAGTATGTCATATGCTCTTCTGCTGCTTCAATAAAACCTAAGTTAGCTGAAAGTACATGACTCTTACCATCTACATCTGTATTCATTATTTATAATATAGACTGCAGCCATGAATCATGTTCCGATTATTAATCCAATACATGCCTAACTAATCCTACATATCAGTCTCTCAACTCATACATATTTATTGTTTTACACTAATATCGGAGAATGCATGTGACTGAAGACAGATAAAATAAGAACTGGCCAGTGGCAGAATAATGATTTGTGCAGCTTGATAGATTGTCAACCTGGGTTTTTTTTTCAGCAGGAACGCAGGTGGGGACAGTTCCGGCACCTTCAGCACAGAATCTATGTAGAAAGGTGGCTGGGGTGTGCTAGAGGGTCTACTGACGATGATTGCTGGGGATCTATTGTAGCTGAGGGGTGCAGTGTTGCTGGGGGTCTATTGTTGGAGAGGGGGATATATTGCTTTATGGTTCTTATGTTGTTGGGGGATCTCATGTTGAGGGGGGAGAGTCTATTGATGCTGGCTGCTGGGATATTTATTGTTGCCAGTATGGCTATATTGTTGCTAGGGCAGATCTATTGTTGCTGGAGTGCATTTTGTTCTTTGGGGGAAGGGACTATTGTTGTTGGAAAGGATCTGTTGTTGCTGGGGGTCTATTATCATTAACTAATTCCATACACATTACTTAACATCACAAAGCAATACTTGGCTCTGTATTCTCTAAAAGGAGCAGTACTAAGAGGTGGATAGGGAGCAAAGACAAGGGTCAGTGCTCAAAAGTAGGTAAGGGGCAGAGACAAGGGGTGGCTCGGTATAAGGGGGAGTACCTGCACCTATTCTCTAAGAAAAAAAGCCTTGTCAATCAACATGAAAGACTAATGTACTTACAAATGATGCCAAGAAATGGAATTGAAACTACAAAGCATAAAAGGATTTCTATCCTTGGAGATTCAATATTTTCTACAGCTATAGGCATAGCCATAAGCCCAATTACACAACACTGATCTAGGTCAAAGCCAGTGGTGCCATTATCATCAGATGTACTACACACAAACCTTAGGTAAGGCTGGAGAACCTGTAAAATAAATTGGGTCTATGATAATATCTATAAAAATATATAGGAAATGCATGTCACTTTACTATATCTTACAAAATCTGTATTTACTACATCATTTACCCTCAGTGGTGGGAACTCTTCAGAATTAGCCCAGAGACTTTGGTTAATCAAAAAGATTATGAGGTCTACCAAGTGTTAATTCTAGCCTACCTACCTATTGGCTGACAGTTGTAGTTACATCAACATTACTACTCCCATTCATACAGTGGGCTGGAGGAGAGAGCCTGGAGCAACAGAGTTTGCTGTCTCCTCCTACAGCACACATACAGCAACAATTTTCGGCGTATTTTTTATCCCGTGAATTGCATGGAATATCATTTAAGCCAGGGGTCCTCAAACTATGGCCCGCGGGCGGCATGCGGCCCGCCAGGTGTTTTGAAATATTTGGCATCCCACTGCGTACTTTCACGGCGCCATCCCCTGCATACTTTCATTCCACCAGCACCGCTCTGACTGGCTCTGCCTCTCCCTCCCTCAGCTCCCTCACCTGCCCCTCGGCTTCGCCTCTGCTCCACCTCCAGTGATAGTACTGTGTGCTGGGGATGTAGATCCGGCCGGCGCGGCAAGTAAATGATAGAGGGGTGGAGCCTACGATCTCTGGAGGGGCTTTCTGCAGTTCTCCCGCGCTGGCCAGTGACAGACAGCCGAGGAGAAGGACACTGATCAGACTGCATTGAATTGATGGACACTGGTGAGGCTGCATTAATGGACACTGATCATACTGCATTGATGGGCATTGGTAAGGCTGCATTAATGGACACTGATCAGACTGCATTGATGGGCATTGGTGAGGCTGCATTGATGGACACTGATCATACTGCATTGATGGACACTGGTGAGGCTGCATTAATGGACACTGATCATACTGCATTGATGGGCATTGGTAAGGCTGCATTAATGGACACTGATCAGACTGCATTGATGGGCATTGGTGAGGCTGCATTGATGGACACTGATCATACTGCATTGATGGACACTGGTGAGGCTGCATTGATGGACACTGATCATACTGCATTGATGGGCATTGGTGAGGCTGCATTAATGGACACTGATCAGGCTGCATTGATGGGCACTGGTGAGGCTGCATTGTTGGGCACTGGTGAGGCTGCATTGATGGGCACTGGTGAGGCTGCATTGTTGGGCACTGGTGAGGCTGCATTGATGGGCACTGGTGAGGCTGCATTGATGGGCACTGGTGAGGCTGCATTGATTGGCACTGGTGAGGCTGCATTGATGGGCACTGGTGAGGCTGCATTGTTGGGCACTGGTGAGGCTGCATTGATGGGCACTGGTGAGGCTGGATTGATGGGCACTGGTGAGGCTGGATTGATGGGCACTGATCAGACTGCATTGATGGGCACGGATGAGGCTGCATTGATGGGCACTGATCACACTGCATTGATGCGCAGTGCAGTCTGTATGTCTCTGTGTGGGCAAAGTTATTGCTGGTATATTGTTTTTGTAGAGCTGTGTATATATATATATATATATACAGTGGGGATCGAAAGTATGGGCACCCCAGCTAAAAATTTGTATTAATGTGCATAAAGAAGCCAAGAAAAGATGGAAAAATCTCCACAAGGCATCAAATTACAGATTAGACATTATTATAATATTTCAGCAAAAGTTTGATTTTATTTCCATCATTTACACTTTCAAAATAACAGAAAACAAAAAAATGGCGTCTGCAAAAGTTTGAGCACCCTGCAGAATTTATAGCATGCACTGCCCCCTTTGCCAAGCTGAGACCTGCCAGTGTCATGGATTGTTCTCAATCATCGTCTGGGAAGACCAGGTGATGTCAATCTCAAAGGTTTTAAATGCCCAGACTCATCTGACCTTGCCCAACAATCAGCACCATGGGTTCTTCTAAGCAGTTGTCTAGAAAACTGAAACTGAAAATAGTTGACGCTCACAAAGCTGGAGAAGGCTATAAGAAGATAGCAAAGCGTTTTCAGATGTCAATATCCTCCGTTCGGAATGTAATTAAGAAATGGCAGTCATCAGGAACAGTGGAAGTTAAAGCAAGATCTGGAAGACCAAGAAAAATATCAGACAGAACAGCTCGCAGGATTGTGAGAAAAACAATTCAAAACCCACGTTTGACTGCACAATCCCTCCAGAAAGATCTGGCAGACACTGGAGTTGTGGTACACTATTCCACTATAAAGAGATACTTGTACAAATATGGTCTTCATGGAAGAGTCATCAGAAGAAAACCTCTTCTACATCCTCACCACAAAAATCATCGTTTGAACTTTGCAAATGAACATATAGACAAGCCTGATGCATTTTGGAAACAAGTTCTGTGGACCGATGAGGTTAAAATTGAACTTTTTGGCCGGAATGAGCAAAGGTACGTTTGGAGAAGAAGGGGCACAGAATTTAATGAAAAGAACCTCTGTCCAACTGTTAAGCATGGGGTTGGATCAATCATGCTTTGGGGTTGTGTTGCAGCCAGTGGCACAGGGAACATCTCACGAGTAGAAGGAAAAATGGATTCAATAAAATTTCAGCAAATTCTGGATGGTAACTTGATGCCATCTGTGAAAAAGCTGAAGTTAAAGAGAGGATGGCTTCTACAAATGGATAATGATCCTAAACACACCTCGAAATCCACGGGGGATTACATCAAGAGGCGTAAACTGAAGGTTTTGCCATGGCCTTCACAATCTCCTGACCTCAACATAATTGAAAATCTATGGATAGACCTTAAAAGAGCAGTGCGTGACAGACAGCCCAGAAATCTCAAAGAACTGGAAGACTTTTGTAAGGAAGAATGGGCAAAGATACCTCAAACAAGAATTGAAAGACTCTTGGCTGGCTACAAAAAGCGTTTACAAGCTGTGATACTTGCCAAAGGGGGCAGTGCAAGATATTAACTCTGCAGGGGGCCCAAACTTTTGCAGACCCATTTGTTTGTTTTCTGTTATTTTGAAAGTGTAAATGATGGAAATAAAATCTAACTTTTGTTGACATATTATAAGAATGTCTAATCTGTAATTTGATGCCTTTTGGAGATTTTTACTTCTTTCCTTGGCTTCTTTATGCACATTAATACAAATTTTTAGCTGGGGTGCCCAAACTTTCGATCCCCACTGTATATATATATATATATATTGGTATTTTACTAATAACAATTTTATTTTTTTTTAAATATAGTCCAGCCCTCCATTGGTCTGAGGGACAGTGAACTGGCCCCCTGTTTAAAAAGTTTGAGGACCCCTGATTTAAGTGATCAACTTTGCATTGCATAAATTTAATGTGTATTGGATCTCCTATGTACATCAATGATCTGAATATTGTATCACCCATGTAATTCCCATGTATTTTACTGCTTATTTATTGCAGCAATTATTGGTGTATTTTATTGCAGTTTTTCCATCAACCACTTGTGCATTTTAACCTGTGTGTGTCAGCAATTACTCATGTATTGCAACCATTGCCCATGTATTTTACCACCTGTGTATTGCAGCAATTACAGATGTATTTTTTAATTCACAAATCTTCACTGACAGTCTACACGTGAGTTTAAATGGCTGTTTGCCAGCAGTAGCATTTGTCTTGTGCACATTCATCCTATTGTAAATGGATTGAGTGTGACACGTGACTGTGGAATGCAAGAAGTATCCTGTTGAACATCTTTTAAATATTTCCTGAGTGAATTTGGGGACAAGCCCTGGACTCACAGAAGAATGCTGCAGGGAATGGAGCTGATGTAATTTTGTGGCAAATCAGAATTTGCCTCTCGGTGTTCCAACTTTGGTAAAATTAAGTCAGATTGGTTGATATGGGTTACAGTAGTTCTCTGTTAGTTTCAGTTTTCAGGTTCCTCTGTCTTATTAATTAAAAAAGAAGTGTGGGATATTAAAAAAATTAACACACTTACCAAGGTGGACGCAGCATCGGACCCTGCCACTTCCAAGGGTTCATGTACACGGGACATTTGGAAAACTTTTCTGAACGATGGAAACTGACTGCTGGAAAACGTAGGTTAAAAAAACGTCTGTTTACCACGTTTGCATACCTCGTTTATGAGCGTTTGTGTTTAGATGAGTTTTTTTAATATAACCTCAGGAGACCTTCCAAAATGCCCAGAATGCACTGAAAAATATAAAAAAATTAACTATTTCAGACATTTTGTGAGAAATAGAGAGAGCAGAAGCAGAGAGAGCAGTATGCATTGAGATGGTCTGCCTTTTCTGGTTATATTCACTGGATCCCATCATGAGCATAATGCAGCACGTTCTACCATTTTTTCCTTCATGCAAAACCTGGAACTGACTGAGCTGGTGTACCGGGTCCATTTGAATACATGGAAAACACTTTGCATGCATTTCTGATGATAAAAAAAGGCTCTGGACAGCATCTGGATATGGAACAGTTAAAAAACTCTTCTAAACGCAAACGCTTATAAACACGGTTAGCCGTGTTTACAAGCGTTTGGCATTTGAAACGCTGATAAAATCTACTCCTGAACATAAGTTTGGTGTGTTCAAAAAAAGACTGTAAACTCAACTGCCTGTAAACGACAATGTATACATGGACACATAGGAAAACGTTAGGGAGAGTTTAGGGGCTGCTAAAAAAACGCAGAAAAGCTCCTGAACGTGAGTTTATCAGCTGCAGTGTACATGAGCCCTAAAATCGAGAACTGAGCAATCAAAGACTGCCGATTACTCGGTTCTCTGTATTTAGTGAACAGAGAGCTAGTGACTGTCACTCTCCGGCTCTCTGCTGTGCCCCTTCAGCGCTCACTGGAGTGGTAGGCTGTGGAGGGGGCAGGAGCAGCTGGCTCAGCCTTTGGTACTACTTCTCCTTTAAGCCCATTATGAAACTGCAATATATATGTGTTTTTACACTAGATGAGTTCAGGTTCTGTTAGGACTGTCTTTTTTGACATTATATTTTTTTAATTCAGTCTTAAAATTGAAAGACTTGTGATTAGTACATAGCAAACGCGGACTGACCATTCGAGCACTCGGCACTGCCCGAGGGCCCGGGGTCAGTAGGGGGCCCCATGAAATGCCCCTGATACCTTTTTTATGGGCTTTTTTTGAGTGTGGGCAAGGACACAGGGGCCCCATGATCCCCTATTGCCTGGGGGCCCCATGAGTTGTCAGTCCACCCCTGGTACATAGTTTTAATTTTATTACTGTAATGTACAGGAAATGCATAGATCAATACCTTTTGATTGTGGTTGAAAACATTCTAAAAGTACAGAGAACACATTGAATTAAATTCACCCTCTGTTTACTACTGCAAGTCTGATTATCCTTTTGGCTGCTAAACACCCAGTAGCGGATTCTGCTGACACCCACACATAGAACCTGCTTCATTTTTTGCTGAATGAGAACTAGTTTAAGAAATCTGAATGGAAATGCTCTTCTTAATTGCAAAATAATGTAACAAATCAATGCTTTGTTAGGAAGTGGGGAAATATGGCCAAGTGTTTGATGCCAAGTGAAATGCAAGGCTGCATCTAGTGATCATGCAGTCCAAGCACATGTTAATGACAATGCTGTAATATTCTATTGAGGTAACACCAGGTGGAACCACAATGTTATAAAGACCACACTTTTGTACAGACTCCGTGTTTAGTCATCAACCAAGTTAGATGATTACATGTAAAAACGTAAGAAAGTTTGCAGCTTTAGAAAAGTAATTGACTTTAAAGAACCACTAGAGCAAAAATATTGTATTTTGGTAACTTTACCAAGGGTAGGGGGGATTATAACAGTTAGTTTTTATTCCTAAAGGGATGTAATATTTTCCATATTTCCTTTTTGTGTTTTGTGATCTTGTACTGAGTTTAGCCCAGCTTAGTTGAGTGCTGGCAAGTTGTGGTGAACTTGCACCAACAGGGTAAGTTGGAGATATCATGTGTTCTTCAATCAGCAGGCTTGGGGGGGTCTGCTGTGCATAGATATATATGAGGCACTTCCCTCTGGGGTTTTTACCTGTATCATCTTTGACATCTGCGTTTAGCTCTGGTGCATAGGATCCCAGCTTTTTGGTGCAGGCAGAAGGGACAAGTACACCATCCAGTCTCACTGGTGGAAGCCTGTAAAACTCTATGGCAAACAGGGGTAAACAGCCATTATGCATGAGACCTTAGTGCCTAGGGACATGGGAAGCTGCTCCCCTCCTAAGAGGAACCAGTCTCTGTAGTTCCTCAGTACAAGCTTCCTGTAAATGCTATGTGAATTGAAACAATCACCAAAATATGCAAATAAAGCATATTAAAGTGAATCTGTGGTTGAAACTAATACATAGTATAAACTTTTCCCTGAGAGTCTATAGAGTCCATAAAAGGGAGAATGTGAACAGACCTTTCTTGAGTTGAAATGGAGTTTGACCAATGCACCAGTTCTAGCCAATGTTGACCTTGCCATGATTGGGTGGTGTGTTGTATCAAGAACCTAATGGACATCTGAGACCTGTAGCTTATGTAAGCTGAAACCTTACCCTATGTGAGAGAAACTATTCTACCCACAAGTTGGAGTTTTTGGCTTTGAAGAAGGCTGTGTGGGACAAGCTGAAAGAATACTTGTACAGTGAAGAATTTGAAGTTAATGAAGGTAATAATCACCTCAGATATGTTCTTACAACAATCAAAGTGGACGCCACAGGATATAATTGGTTGGCAGCACTGTTTGGTTTCCGTTTCTGTTTGAAATGTTCCCCTAGAGTTGGGACTAGGGACACATATGCTCTGTCAAGAAGACCCTATGATGTGGATACTTCAAAGGAAGTAAGCTTTGTGTTAAGGAGTCAACTACAAAGCCAGAGGGGCAACAGGGGCCAAAGTCTTTGGAGGTCACCACTGCTGGTATCCCAAAGCTACATTGTATCTTGACCCAGTAGAGGAATAAGGGTGTTCCTAGTCACCCCAAGAAATACTTAAGGAAAGACCAAGCAGAAGATCCTCTCTGCTGCTTGGCTATGAAAACCTAGGTGAGTGGTCGCTCAGAATTTCTACAAGCCACAGATTTTCTGAAGGAGGCTCAACTAGTGCACAAAGACTGGGATCTCATACAGTTGCTGGACAGAGAGGTCTACCAAAGAGGCTTCTTAGGTGAGAAAAGAAAGAAGGATCACAACCGTTCCTTCCCGAGAAACATAGAGAGGGCAGTGCTAAATGCGTTACATTGTAAATATGGACATTTGGTACCAGAAAGACTGTTCAAGTTAGTTAGAGATCATTTCTACTGGCCATGTATGCAGACTGAAGTCAAGAGCCAGGCACTCCTGTCTCTGCTTCATCCAGTTGAAGACTCTAACCTCCAAAGCAGCCCCAAAGGACCATCTCCAGAGTCCAGGTCCCATGGGTTTGGTTTGCATTTATTTCTTGAGTATTGATCCAAACACAAAGTACTGGAGGTACTGGTAGTGACAGGTCATTTCACTCATTAAGCCCAGGCTTTTCTAATGAGAAATCAACAAGCTGCTACAGTCACCAAAGTATTAGTGGAGAAGTTCTTTGCTCATTATGGTCTGCTTCAGAGAATCGATTATAATCAAGGAAGAGATTTCAAGAGCAGGCTCATTAACAGCTGTTTGATTCGCTGGACATTAAGAAGTTAAAGTGATTGTAAAGCCTAGTTTTTTAATGTAAAATAAAAAAAGAGGTTTATACTCGCTGGTATTTAGGAGCAGCCTAGAACCTCCTCTTCTGGAGTGCCTGCCCCTCCCCTTCTCCTTCTCTTCTACATTGCTATGGGGGGTAGACATGCGGGCTCACTCTCAAGCTGGGCTGAGTGTGTGTCCATAGGCAAATAGTGAGGCATGGCCCCGATCCCCAATCCCTCCTCACTGGATTTGATTGACAGCAGCAGCAGCCATTGGCTCCCAATTCTATCAATCTGTCCTGTGAGACCAGAGAGAAAGAGCAGCGCTGTTGCAGATGGGCACAGTTCTGGGTTAATACAGGACTCAGGTAAGTATTTTTGCAGTGGGGGGAGTGAACAGTTAGTGAAAAAAATCTTGTAACTTTAGAACTACTTTAGGACCAACACCTTACCACCCTCAAAGTGGTTCTAAAAGCTCAAGGTATTTTACCTTCATGTATTCTAGGCATGAAGAAAAAATCCTGTGTGCAGTGACTCCCAGCCCCACCCAATCCTTACCTGAGTCCCCTCCAATCCATAATGTTCTCGACAGCCTCTGCTGTCTGAGGACTCTTCCTCCTCATTGGCTAAGACAGCAGCGGGAGCCCATTGGCTGCTGCTGTCAATCACAGCCACTGAGCCAATGAGGAGAGAGAATGGGGGGGATGGAGTTGGGATGCGGCTCTATGTTTTATGGGAGCAGAGAGCATCAGCTTGGGGATGAGCACACAGCAGTGCCCCCAGGGAAGGTCCTGGTGGAACTGCTCAAGGGGGAGGAGCCAGGAGTGTCGGCGGGGACCCGAAAAGAAGAATATCTAGGCTGGTCTGAGCAAAACCATTGCACAGAGCAGATAAGTATAGACATATTTTTTATTTAAAAAATACCAAAAAAACACCTGAAGCTTTAAGGGAATTCACAACCAGAGAGGTTTAATCGTACCCTTCTTGACATGTTAAGGACCCTTCCTTTAGAAATAAAACAGAATTGGAGCAGACATTACCTGCTGTGGAGTAAAACAAGAAGAAGCGCACCAACATTGCGCATTACCTCAGTAACCAAATTTATTTAGTAAAAGAATGGTACTCACAAACAGCGAATAAAAACAAGCATGTAAGTCCTCCCAGGGACTTCAAAGGCAAGAGGCCAGCGCGAATCCCATCATGGGGGTGGACACTCAGTACAGCTGACGCATTTCGAAGGTCATGCCTTCTTCCTGTGAGGAGCTCTGTTTTTATTCGCTGTTTGTGAGTACCATTCTTTTACTAAATAAATTTGGTTACTGAGGTAATGCGCAAGGTTGGTGCGCTTCTTCTTTTTTTACTTCACAGTTCTGTTCGGGCTTCCCCAGCCTTGGTTTGGAGCTGCACGACCTTGTATGCCCCGGTGGTTGTTTTGTTGGGATTTGATCTACTCACCACCGGTCTGGGTCCCGGAGCGCAGGAGAAATTGCATTTAGTTTATTACCTGCTGTGGTGCATGCTTTCAACAGTATTTAAAAGGCAAATGTGACTTGATATTCCTCTTATAAACCCTTATAGACTCATGTTCAGGAAAGAAGCTCACCTACCAGTGAATTTGGTCTTTGACAAAATGACAGCTACAAGTCACAGATGCTAATCTAAAGATAGAGTGAGAAGCTTCTGGTGCCAGAAATCATTGGAACAAGAGGCATTGTAATCTGAGGGTTTGAGTGCATGATTTACAGCCAAAGTGGGAGATTTACTAAAACATGTGCACTTAGACTCCGGTACAGCTATGCATGGTAGCCAATCAGCTTCTAACTTTAACTTGTTCAATTAAGCTTTGACAATAAAACTAGGATGGTGAATTATTTCTGTACAGAGCTGCACCGGTTTTTGCACTCTCTAGTTTTAGTAAATAACCCCAAGGTGTTGCTAAGAAATCTGGGACCTCCTGGAAAGCATGAGTTAGCTGACCAGTAGAGTTCTCAGCAATATATCATCTGCAAGCAACTGCCAGGCCTTCCTGGAAGTCTGAGGACTTAGCATCAAAACCATTTACTGCCCCTGAGTGTAGCTCTGAGGGTACCTATCAGAACTGAGGCGCTATCAATCTTCTTCCAGGAGAGTCTGTCACTAGTTCTCAATCACTGCCATTTTACTGAAGCAGAACAAGAAGATGACAGTCATACTGATGTGGATTGGTTGTGGCCTTCTGAGCCTATGGATGCCACTCCATCCACTTTTGCTGCAGGGCATAGTTCCAATGTGTTTAGGTTTGAAGAGTTCGTCACAGCTTCAAGTGGAAGAAGCACTGAGGGATTCAGAAGAAAAAAACACTGCAGAATTCCATGAAAAATTAACAGAACTGGCTTTAGCGCCTTCTTCAGTATCTTTTCCACTGTCTCTTGGACTGGAACAGGAAACCCCTATCTTACAATCGCCAGAGAAGAAGGAGATTCTATCCATCTGAACCAAAAGAACTGCGGGTCCAGAGAATGGTTCAACCCCCACAAAGCCTTACATATTACTCATGGGGCAACAGTTCAGAAGAGATGATCCCAACTGTGCATCAGTGCTCTGACACTTCAATGCCACCCATAACCGTATTAGAGACAAGGACCCCTTACTTCACCTCCAACAAACCTTGTTGACAGCCTCTATTACCTGATGTGTTTATTAATAAATGTCATATAAATCAGTTTATTTTCTAGGCAGCTCATTTATTAACTTCCATTTAGATCCTTGATGCCTGTCACCTCTTAGAAGACCAAAGATTCTTTGGTAGGGTGGAGTATGTAACCTGGACTGTAGCTGATAACTTAGATGTACTGTACTGTAGCAGAACGTCTTCCATTGTTGCTGTATTATCCTTCTGCAGTGTGGACAGGGGTAAACTGAATATTCATTAATACAGAAGGGCAGCAGCCATCTTTTGGGAAACCACTTTGTAATGCTCATCTATGGAGCATCTCCAGTGCAGAAGGTAGCCATCTTAGCTGGGTCTGGATCCTTCCTGGAGGAAGGTGATTGGCTGATGCAACAAAGCAAGGGGAAGTGTGTCTGCAGGGGTGAGGAAAGAGGAAAGGACTGTCTTGAGGCAAGTAGATGTGTTGGGAAAAGCTGCTGTTGGGACTCAGCTTGAGGGACTGAGAACCTTCTCCCTGGGAAGGTGTAAGGTGCGATTTGGATGACTGTTAATATCAGACTGTACTACAGAGCACTCCATCCGCTTGTAAGGAGGGAAAAGAGGGACTGTCTCAGCAGTATTGAAAAAGAGAAATTACAGCAACTTCTATTTCTGTCTGAGGCTTTGCATTGAATCAAAGCAAAGAGGGCACGTTGGGTCTGGTAGGAGACTAACACAAACAAGGTAATCTGTTATCTGCTGGGAACAGTTTTGTTTTCTTCCAACTTTGCTGGCCAATATTATTTTATTTTTTTCATCATTCACTTGCCAGTGGAATAAAACAAGGACTTTAATAGCAAGTTAGGACTGTCTTCATACACTGTTGCTAGGTAAAAGCAAGTCAGTTCTGTTAATTAGTGATAGTCAGGATATTGCAGGGGTTTAACTATATCTCTCAACGTAGTTGCCTTATTGATTGTTTGTATAAGTACACTTGCTAATCCTTTCTTCTCTTAGACTATGCTTTGCCTAATATTATATTTTAAATACCTCAAACTGTGTCTGGTGAGTGTGGTGAATAATCTCCAGGTGTGCAAAGAAATCACAAAACCAAAACACTTTGGGGGCTCCTCTGTTTGGATACTGTGCCCCTCTGTTACAAAGATTCACCCTCCCTATTTGTCATGTTTACCGGTATCACCAAAAATTTTAGAAAATCACAAATATTGGGATGAACAGGGATCAGAACAGGGAAAGAGGGGAAATCTTCCAATGGGGATACTATTTCTGGATACCCTAGTGAGGGATTTCTTTTCACTTCCCAGTTTATCTATGGGACAGGAAGAAAAGGGAAATCTCGCCCACAGGACACAGATGACAGAAAAAAAATCTTCATACCTTAATCTGGGTGTCTGTTTTTGACCACCTTAATTGTTTGGTGCAGGATGACGTAACTACTGTGAATGCCTAGGAGTTCAGTCATCCCTGCATGCAGTCCACATTTTATGTCTTGGGGTATCTTCAGTCTGGATGGAGGAGAGACAGAGACAGGTTTGGACAGCACTACTGGCAATCTTGGGAGAGGCTAATGCTAGATCATCTCGACTAACAAGCTGAAACCTAAACTCCAGCTAACACTTTTTATGGAATTACAGCAACAGTTTTTTTTCCTTTTGGGATAGAGGTTTTACATAAATGAAGAAAATCTGACCATCATCCCTGCCAGTGGTAAATGGTTTGTCTCATTCCTATAACTGCCACATTTTTTGGACAGTTTGGTCTGTTAAAGAAAGTTGCAAAATAACAGACTTACTGGTCTAAAAAGTGTGAAAAAAGCCTAAAAATAGAACATTAATGCAGACACTACATCTAAGAGTTGGTATGCTGCAATATGATACATTTTTGATTTGGGGTTTAAAACCACTATAGGTTAGCTTCTTAACACACTACTACAAAGTTAATTTGTATACATTGTATTACACTACAAATAACCATGTCACCCACAAAACAGCCTCCAATACCTGCAAATTCCTACACACTATTCTTACTTGCTGTTTTTCAATGATATACAGTTCATCCAGAAAGTATTCACAGCGCTTAACTTTTGCCACATTTTGTTATGTTACAGCCTTATTCCAAAATGGATTAAATTCATTTTTTTCCTCAACATTCTATAAGCAATACCCCATAATGACAACATGAAAGAAGTTCATTTTGAGATCTTTTGTAATTTATTGAAAGTAAAAAAACCTAAGTACAGCCTTTGCCATGACACTCAAAACTGAGCTCTGGTGCATCCTGTTCCCACAGATCATCCTTGAGATGTTTCCACTACTTGACTGGAGTCCACCTGTGGGAAATTCAGTTGATTGGACATGATTAGGAAAGGTATAAACCTGTCTATATAAGGTCCCACAGTTAACAGTGCATGCCAGAGCACAAACCAAGCCATGAAGTCTAAGGAATTGTCCATAGACCTCCGAGACAGGATTGTATCAAGGAACAGATCTAGGGAAGGGTACAAAAAAATTTCTACAGCTTTGAAGGTCTCAATGAACACAGTGGCCTCCATCATCCATAAATGGAAGAAGTTTTGAACCACCAGGAATCTTCCTAGAGCGGGCCCCCCGGCCAAAATGAGCGATCGGGAGAGAAGGGCCTTTGCCAGAGAGGTAACCAAGCACCTGATGGTCACTCTGAAATAGCTCCAGCGTTTCTCTGTGGAGATAGAAGAACCTTTCAGAAGCACAACTATCTCTGCAGCATTTCACCAATCAGGCCAATATGGCAGAGCAGCCAGACGGAAGCCATTCCTCAGTAAAAAGCAAATGGCAGCCCGCCTGGAGTTTGCCAAAAGGCACCTGAGGGACTCTCAGACCATGAGAAACAAAACTCTCTGGTCTGATGAAACAAAGACTGAACTCTTTGGCCCGAATGCCAAGCGTCAAATCTGGAGGAAACCAGGCACCGCTAACCACCTGGCCAATACTATCCCTACAGAGAAGCATGGTGGTGGCATCATCATGCTCTGGGGATGTGTTTCAGCAACAGGAACTGGGAGACTAGTCAGGATCAAAGGAAAGATGAATGCAGCAATGTACAGAGACATCCTTGATGAAAACATGTCCTAGAGTGCTCTGGACCTTAGACTGGGGCAACGGTTCATCTTTCAACAGGACAATGACCATAAGCACACAGTCCACATAACAAAGGAGTGGCTACAGGCCAACTCTGTGAATGTCCTGGAGTGGTTCAGCCAGAGCCCAGTCTTGAACCCAATCGAACATCTCTGGATGCATATGAAAATGGCTGTATACCAACGCTCCCCATCCAACCTGAGGAAGCTTGAGAGGTACTGCAAAGAAGAATGGGAGAAACTGCCCACAAAGGAGACTAATTGGTGCTAAAGGTGCTTCAGCAAAGTATTGAGCAAAGGCTGTGAATACTTATGTACATGTGTTTTTTTTTGTTTTTTTATTTTTAATAAATTGCAAAGATTTCAAAATGAACTTCTTTCACGTTGTCATTATGGGGTATTGTTTGCAGAATGTTGAGGGAAAAAATGAATTTAATCAATTTTGGAATAAGACTGTAACATAACAAAATGTGGCAAAAGTTAAGCGCTGTGAATACTTTCTGGATGCACTGTAGAACTTTATATGGCTAAATATCTAGTACAGAAACTTGTTTTATTGATCAACAAAGTCAGTTTATAAAACCAAGGTTTTCCCTGACCAAATTACAGTTACTGTGAATGATGCACTGCTGGCAGCTGCGTAGGAACAAGAGAATAAGATATAAATGTAAAAAGTAAAGGATTGGAGATCTCCTGAAAGCATACTGTATGTCTATCATGACACTTGGGGGCCCATGTGTGTACAGTACTCTACGTGGGTGATCTAGTAAACTGAATAATGACTTCAAATCACGAGGCTTTAGTATAGCAGTTCTGGCTGCACCACTTCAGCTTTTAAAAAAGAACAAGATGTTTATTATTCCATCTTCTCCAATGGCCCATTTTGCCGCTATGGCAACAGAAAACACTACATGCCCTTCAGAATAGGGAAATGATTGGCACGTTATAATAGTATACAGTTGTATAATGTGAAGAATGAATCAGCTTCCTGGGAATAATTGTCGGTACAGCAACAGTATAGAAACAAAGCAGAACATTAAACACGAAGATAAGGACGTGGTCTTACAGAGAAGAGGATTGCGTAAAGCTAACTGAGCAAGAGACACAATGTTCCACTATGACGGAAAATGCAGCAAATGTAGGAGTAAATGTATTTGTTCAGTCAGTGACATCTGTCTCTGATAGTTTATTGCTCCCTGGATGTCTTTGTAGCTAGGCTGTAAATCAGTGTATTTTGACACTCACATCCATTAAAGACCCATGGATGGAAAATGCTAAATGGAAATGTGCTTCCAACAACAAAAAAAATCAGAGCAGACCCTCCAATATGACCCATTTCATACGTAAAAAAATTACATGCTCCCTCGACTGAATTTAATTAAAATCATTAGGACTAAGAGAGAAAGAAGCTATAGACAGGCCGGGAGACCTTTTGTAATGCAAGATATAATTCTGTGTTTCTGTGTATGTACAGTAATGTGCAAAAGTGTTAAGCAGGTGTGAAGAAATGCTGTAAAGTAAGAATGCTTTCAAAATTCTATATTTTATTTTGTTTATTTTTGTCAATTTACAGAATGCAAAGTGAGTGAACAGAAGAAAAATCTAAATCAAAGCAATATTTGGAGTGACTACCCTATGGCTTCAAACCAGCATCAGTCCTTACACTTGCACACTTTGTACCCTTACACAAAGTCAAGCATTTGGTAGGATTACTGTATTTTTTGCTCCATAGGACGCACCTAGGTTTTAGAGGAGGAAAACAAGAAAAAAAATATTCTGAATCAATGGATCGCAGACGTAGTACAGGAAATGACCAGAGACTGCGGACATAGTACAGTAGGTGACCAGAGACTACGGACACAGTACAGGAGATGACCAGAGACTGTGGACATACTACAGGAGATGACCAGAGACTGTGGACACACTACAGGAGATGACCAGAGACTGCGGGCACACTACAGGAGATGACCAGAGACTGCTGACACACAGTCGATGACCAGAGACTGCGGACACACTACAAGAGATGACCAGAGACTGCTGGCACAGTACAGGAGATGATCAGAGACTGCGGACACACTACAGAAGACGACCAGAGACTGCAGGCACAGTACAGGAGATGACCAGAGACTGTGGACATACTACAGGAGCTGACCAGAGACTGCGGACACAGTACAGGAGATGACCAGAGACTGCGGACATAGTACAGGAGATGACCAGAGACTGTGGACTCACTAAAGGAGATGACCAGAGACTACAGACATACTACAGGAGATGACCAGAGACTGCGGGCACAGTACAGGAGATGACCAGAGACTGCAGACATACTACAGGAGATGACCAGAGACTGCAGACATACTACAGGTGATGACCAGAGACTGTGGATACAGTGCAGGAGATGACCAGAGACTGCAGACGTTTGGGGAGCGAGGAAGGTGGGTACCTGAATTTGACAGGTACCCGCTTCCACTTCCGTGGAGTTGTCTTCCCCCCCTCCCTCCCCATAGTCTTGTGGGACACGTGACAGGTTTAAGAAGAAAACGGGGCCATTCACAAAGTGCAAAGCTTCGGGCTGTGAAGCTGCAAGCTGTCACAGCTGGGTGCCCCCACTGAAGATGCTGACGCCAGGGAGAGAAGACGGCCAGTGAAAGCAGGACACCGCTGGACCGAGGAACAGGTAGAACCGAGGAGCAGGTTCTTCTGTACAGTAGAGCTGAGCGGCCGGCCTGGTATTCTAAAACGGTTGCGACGACAGCGACATGGAGAATACCGGGCCGGCCGCTCCATATTCGCTCCATAGACTCACAGACATTTTCCCCCATTTTTTGGGGGGAAAAAGTGCATCTTATGGAGCAAAAAATACAGTATATTTAGGTGTATGGTTAACCAATTATACCAAGTAGGTGATTATGATCATCAATTTCATATGTTGGTTGAAACACAGGCATTAACTGAAACATATAGTGTAAAATTAATGTGCAGCGCTAAAATAAAACAGGTATATTCAACAGACTGGCATATAATAACTAGCGTATAATAAAATTCAAGATTCACAGTTCATAGTATATATATCATATATAAGTTCATCAGGTGACTTTGGTGCTCGCTATTCCTATGTCTTCCTGGAAGCGGTGGATGTGCATACAAGTGTGTAAGTAATGTGCACTTACCAGAAAGCGCAAGTTAATGTGCATTAATAGTATATCCTGATGTCATCAAATAGTCATCATGGGTTGAAAACAGGAATCCTATGCCCTTCCTCTAAGGGTAGATGGGTCCTGAGATGTGGGTTGGATGGTATCAGGATAATCCAGAGTTCCCTTTTATGGGATAGGTGGGTGCAGCCCTCTGGGTCTCGTGGAGGCTCCCTCTCTGGAGGTTAGGATAGCTGCGAAACCAAAACTCCCCAAGGGAGTCAAAGCAAAGAAATGCCCATAGTGTAGTAACTTAGAAATATTTATTGCAGAAATCCGGGTTAAAACACAACAAGATGAAGTACAGGGCATGTAAAAACAGTGTGGACTAACCATCCAAATTTAAAGATGGCCGCTGGAGCTCCACGTTGCTCCAGCGGCGTGACGTCACAGCGTTACTGGCTCCTACTTACGCGTTTCGTTTTCGTGTCCGCAACGACGCATGCGCATTGAACATGTGCCATCTTGGAGTAGACCAAATCTTATGAGCAGACGCGACTAAGCGGGCGCCATTTTTCCTTAGGTAGCAAACTCACGTAACAATCCAAGGTGCCGAAAGTATGTGCGCTAAGTATTTCTAATATGATGGATATATAGATACACTGAGGGATCCAAACAACAGGGAACAAAACCCCTTATTGACAGCATATAAGCGTCATCATTCGTGATGTATATCTATGAAAAATTCTAACATTCAGTCTTTGATACTGAAACATATAAGTATATATATAGATACAATGAGGAATCTAAACAACAGGAAGAAACCTCTTACTGACATGACAGCACATGAGCGTCATTATTCATCATGTATACCTATGAAAAAATGTGACATTCGGTCTTTAGTGCTGAACCATATAAACACATATATATATATATATATATATAATCTCCAAGGACTGCAAGGAGATCAAAGGTAAAACTATACAAAGTGGACATTAGCCTCTAAGAACAAATATTCCATATGTGTATATAAAAAACACAATAAAATTAAAATTATAATTATAATAAATATATATATAAGAACCTTATGTCCCTGAAGTGAGAATAAATCAAATTAGTAAATAAGCACAATA
The DNA here is from genome assembly GCF_062004578.1 of Staurois parvus. Classification (NCBI taxonomy): domain Eukaryota; kingdom Metazoa; phylum Chordata; class Amphibia; order Anura; family Ranidae; genus Staurois; species Staurois parvus. The sequence continues at coordinate 4,828,747 of NW_028317867.1, read as the reverse complement.
TGTACAAATTTAAAATGAAGAGGAAGCGATCCTGCAACATACAGTATATGTGTAATATAATGCAAATTATGTAGAAATTACTATAAAAAATGTTTTATGAAGATATTATTAAGGATGTTAAATCTGTAGTGTAAAATAGAATAGGGTAGAATTCGAACTCATTCTGTTCATTATGAATTTGGCAGTGATGGTAGCAGAGAAATTAACATATAAATGAACATATTGTTAGGGAGATTAACTATTATTGATATAACAATTTATATCGATATCGATATTGTGGCCATATGGATGCATTGTACAGAGTTCATATATCCAGCACATCTCAAGTTGAGAGACAGCTCTTAGCTTATTAGTACCCCGCGAGTGGGGTTGTACCATATCTATCCCTATAAACTGTAGTGAAGATGGATCTTTGTTGTGCTTCCTCCTGTAGTGATGTGACAAAGAATGTTCCTTATAGCCTTTTTTAATGTTGCTAACGTGTTCTCTTAGCCTATCCCTAAGGCGTCTGGTGGTACGTCCTATGTATTGAAGCTTACAAGGACATTGCAGGAGGTACACCACATTTTTACTATTACAAGTAATGCACTTGTCTATATTATAGGTCCTTCCCGTTACCTGTGAAGTGAAGGCGGTTGTTTTATGTTTTCTGCTGTTTTTCACTGTGCATACAATGCACTTATTACAAGGAAAGTGGAGTGGTTAGAGGCACTTCTATTGTTAAGTTCTATGGGGTTAGAGTAGAAGTATCTTTTAAGTGAAAGTTGCCGGGAGAACCTATGAATATCAATATAGGTTTGAATTTTGTCCAGTTTTTTATTTGGAGCGAATTTCAACCCCTTATCTAGGAGTTATAGTTCAGGTTGTGTTAATACCATGTTACTAAGATTAAAGATTCCTTGGCCGGCTACATTTTCCTCTTTTTCCCGGTTCCTATTGGTCCTCTTTCCGCCCCTCTTTCCTCTATGGAACCACTTCTTTTGCGGATTTTTCCTTATCCTAAAAAATGAACCTGAGAGTTTCTATTTGGGTAATTGTTATATGATGTATTAGGAGGGGTATTAGGATAATTAGTGCCTGAGTTATTGGGATTTCTATGAGATTGTGGGCCTAGAGATCTCCCTTGTGGTTGAGAATAGAATCTCCTCCCACTTCATGGAGATGCTTTTGTATCTTGGTGGTTAGAAAAATTATTCCTTTTAAAATTGGTACATGGTCTATGTGGTGAATAATATGCATATTTATCATTAGGGTGCCATTGTAGGTTCCATGAGCCTATATGGTGGTCTGAATGTAAGTAGGTATATTGAAACTCTTAGGTTTCCCGTAAGGTTTGGAAGATACATAATTATTATATGATGATTGCTGTCTAGTTGAGGTTATGGGTCCCTTTGTTTTACCCTTATTGTTCTTCATGGGTGTTGGTGTACTGATTATTTGTGGTTCTTCCTTAGTGTTCTGTTCCATAGACGCACAGACATTTTCCCCCATTTTTTGGGGGGAAAAAAGTACGTCTTATGGAGCGAAAAATACAGTATATTTAGGTGTATGGTTAACCAATTATACCAAGTAGGTAATTATGATCATCAATTTCATATGTTGCTTGAAACACAGGCATTAACTGAAACATAAACAGCTGTCTCTGAGGTTTAAAATTGCGTGAGAAACAGCCAAAATTTGCTACTATGGTGAGATTGTGAAAGACAGTTTCATGTCACAGATCATACACCATGGCAAAGTCTTTCCCAAAGCAGACTGGGGACAACAGTGAGGACCGTAAACGCAGAGATCGGCCAAGGAAACAATGCAGCAGATGAAAGACATTCTTTCTTTCCTTCAACACTGAAAAATGTCCAGCAGTGCCATCAGACTATAACCGGCAGAAACTGGTGGGACCCAGGTACATCCATCTACTGTCCAGAAAAGTCTGGCCCAAAGTGGACTTCATGGGAAAATTGCGGCTAAAAAGCCATATCTACGATATGGAAACAAGGCTAAGCCACTAAACAAAGCATGGAAACATAGGAACTGGTGTGCAGAAAAATGGCAGCAGGTGCTCTAAACTGATGAGTAAAACTTTGAAATATTCGGCTGTAGCAGGAGGCAGTTTGTTTACTGAAGGGCTGGAGAGTGAAACAATAATGTGTAGTAATGAGTGTTTGCAGATAACTGTGAAGCATGGTGGAGTTGGAGATTTGGCCAAGTTAAGTGGTGTCCTCAATGTTGAGAAATACATGTAGATACTTATCCATCATGTCATGCCATCAGAGAGGCATTTGACTGGCCCCAAATTTATTCTGTAGCCAGACAACAAAACCAAACATACAGCTTATGTCATTAGGGACTGTCTCCAGTGTAAAGGAGAACAAGGAGTCCTGAAAGTGATAATATGGCCCCCACAGAGCCCTGATCTCAACATCCTCGAGTATCCCTGGGATTACATGAAGAAACAGAAGGATATGAGGCAGCCTACATCCACAGAGGATCTGTGGTTAGTGCTCCAAGATGTTTCGAAGAACCTACCTACCAAGCTCCTTCAAAAACTGTGTGCAAGTGAACCTAGGAGAATTGATGCTGTTTTGAAGGCAATATTGATTTGATTTGGATTTCTCTTCTGTTTATTTACTTTACATGTTATTAATTGATAATATAAACTACTAACTATTATTTCTATAAACATTCTTAATTTAAAGCATTTTCCATAACTGCCTAAGACTTTTGCACAGGAGTATATACAGTATGCATGTTGTTATTATTAGTAGTAGTATTATTATGTGTATTGTTATGATGATGATTAGTCAGTGCTTCACATTCTAACTCCTGGTGCCACTTTATGTGCATCTTCTATATACTGTACATCCTTTTGAAAAGCAAGATATATCAGTGAAACGTTGGGTGAAGTTAACACTGTGTGATCCAACAAGATGCTCCTTGGTTGATTTATCCAATAAGGTTTTATCAATAAAAGTCCATTAGGACTTGAACCACGGAATCAAAGGCTGGAAACTTAGAGAACCAGTTTTGAAGGAGGAACATATCACAACTAGTCTAAACCATAAGCAGGATCATGAATGTGCAATAGATTCCCACTCTTGCAGCTTCCCAAAAGGGGATTTTGGAGAAGTTTTCCAAGGATTGGAAGGTGCACAAGGACTACCAAAATACCAACAGGACACTAATAAAAATGAACTGTATCCAGTAAGAATACTATTCACAGCGCTGAGCGAACTATTGGCGATTTATAAATACTGTATAATAATAATAATAATTCTCCAGCATTAAAATCAGGGCTTTTTTTTTCAGCAGGAATGTGGGGGAACGCAGTTCTGGTACCTCCAGCATTGAATGTATGTAATCAATGGCAAGTGGTGTGGGATGTTCTGGAAGATCTATTGATGCTGACTGCTGGGGGATCTATTGTCACTGGTAAGGATCTATATTTGTGTGAGGGTCTATTGTTGCTGGCGAGGGAACTATTGTTGCTGGGTTGACTTATGTTGCTGTAGGGATCTACTGTTGAGGGAGAGGTTGCTGCTGGGGGGTCTAATGATGCTGGGGTAAATGTTTTGTTGCTGGTGGTGAAGTCTTGTTGTGGGTGGTCCATTGTTGTTGTGTGGGGGATCAATTGTTGCTGGCGTGGGGTCTATGGTTGCTGCAGGGGATCTATTGTTGCTGGAATGGAGTCCATTGTTGCTGGGGGAGTCAATTGTTGTGTGGGGGATCTAGTGTTGCTGAGGGGATCTATTGTTGCTGGCTGCAGGGGATCTATTACTTCTTTTCTTGTTATCCATACAAATTATTTAGCACCACAAAATGATTCTTGGTTCTGTATTCTCTAAAAGGGGCAAGACTGGGAGGTGGGTGGAACCAAGGGACAGTGCTTAGAGGAGTGTAGAGGGTTGAGACGAGGGAGGACTCAGAAAGGGGGAGTTCCTGCATCTATTCTCTGAGCAAAAAAGCCCTGGTTAAAATATATAATGAGAGCTGCAGAATACAGCTTATTACAGATCCTTGTCATCCATGAATAATACATATGCTTATTATTATTATTATTATACAGTATTTATAAAGCGCCAATAGTTCGCTCAGCGCTGTACATTACAAAAGGGAGACAGAACATGTGACAGAACAATACCAATACAATGCAAAACATGAGGGGATCAAGGGCCCTGCTCTTTCGAGCTTACAATCTAGGATCTGTCCATCCAATGTTTCATACATTTGAAAGTTATTAATAAATTATTTTTACCTAAAGGTTTTCTGAATGCTGACACACTATAAAATGTACACCGTGAATGAGAATTCTGCTTCAATTTCGTTAAGATCACTTTTGTTTTTATTGGAGGATTATTAATGCTTAACGATGAAGTTTAATCTGTGTACATTTTGCCTTTCCTGGTTTCTTCTTTCCACCCGCATCAACATGCTAATGTAATGACTAAATAAAACTTTTCCTTTTTTTATTACGTCTTATTTTAGACTCAGTGATATTATTACTGGGTCTTTATGCTTCTCTATGTAATGCAGGCAGTTCATGGCTTACGGTAGGGGCCAGCAGGGTCCTGCACATAGATTCCCGAAAGCATAAAAGCAACTTGCCCCAGTACTCCTTTCATTTGCTGGATGGATGCAAGTCTGGAGATGTGGGCTGCATTTGTATAAAGAGGTAACACCCACATGTGATGCTGAGATTCCAGGACTGAAATTGAAGTAGCAGCCATGGATAGAAGAGCTGGGCAGGAAAAGGCTAGATCATGTTGGTCGCCCTCCAAACAGAAAATGTGGTGGCTCTATCTGACTTGCTTTAGCTTATAAATGCACACTATGAAGAGCTCAATTTAATGTCATTACTATGGACAAAGGGGTACTCTTTATGTCTGGAGAAAAAGATGTACGCTCCACACATGGACAGGCTTCTTCACAGTAAGAACTGAGAAAATGTGAATTAGACTCCTTCAAGAAATAATTCTGGCTGGCTTCTGGATGCATTCCTTAATGCACAAAATATAACTGGATATTACTTCTATAGGTAATAACACCAGAGATTGTTGATCTAGGGAATATCCAATTGCTTCTTGGGAAATCAGAAAGGAATTTTTGGATCATGGTATATAGGATTTTTTTGCCTTTCTCTGGATCAACCCTGGGTATGGGGTTCTGTATATGGAGGCTTTCTTTGTTTATCTTTCTATTGGATGAACCAGATGGACAATTTAAGTAGGAGCCTGTACAACTGTGCAGAACTGAAGGTAAGACTGGAGTTCAGCTTTAATGCAACCAGATTTGTGTGACGATCACAGCGTCAGACCCACAGCCCTTCTCACCAACTCGTGACCGAAGGACTAGCCAATCTAAAACCGCGCTGTCACATGCGTAACAATGCCACGCTCAGCTGCACCCTGCACAAAGATTTTCCAGCTAATGGACCACAATCTATGTACCTGCACCCTGAGAGCGATTGTTACTGGGTCAGGTTATTTACGCAATTAACCCTTCACACTGCCACCACCGCCTTTTTGTAGAGAAAAGGAGGAAACTCGCCAATCTTAGCAATAACACTATGATGTTTGAATAATCGTCTGTATACCACTGTCACCGCAGGCAGAGGTACATAGAGGTTTAAAACACAGCGCTCTTCAGAGACAGGGATTCTAAGTTTGCATTAAAGAGCTTTAGAAACAGTTCAACACTTTTCAGAAAATAAGATGTATTACTAAAAAGGTCAAAATGGTGCAATGAAAGTATTTACAGAAAAAGATGTAGTCAATATATATATATATATATATATATATATATATATATATATATATATATAAATACAGAGGGCAATAACACAGCAAAGAGATAACAGAAAGAAGTTTAGAAGTCCTGGGTTAAGCAGATCAAGTTTCAGAGCAAAAGGGTACCGTCTCCCAAGTTGGTTCCGATGTTAAAAGGGAGAATTCTTCAACTCAACTTAACTCTAACTCTCTGCTTCAAGCATAACAGCCTTTTTCTAGGAACTCAGCAGGGTGTCTCCTTGAAGCAGAGGACCAATCGTCTCAGTTGGAGAGGGTGTTGTAGGCGGGAGACTCAGGCTAGAACCAAAATCCCTCACAAGTTATACCAGGGCAATAACCTTCCCTAGGTACATGTAACATTCTATCCAGGGGTAGATTAATATGCAGAATCATCTGCTGAACGTCTAGATATCAAACATGGCATAGTTCACTATTCCAGCTAGAACTATATGCTTTCTGCTCTCCTGTAGACTTCAACTAGGGGGTGTAAGATATCAGGCGACTTGTATCAAACTGAGTTATCTGAATATATGCTTTATGTTTATGTAATTATTTCCTACCTTAAGATTTAAAATTATATGGAAAAGTGGGTTTTTAAATGTGAGTCTGTTTTACAGCTAGCTGGAATGTCTTTGAAGCCCAGTGAAGGACTGGTTTATGGCTTTACGATCCTTTCCAAGCAAGAGTCTTACAGACATACTGGGGCCAGGCTAATTGGGGTTTATAACCATAAAGCTCTCTAGCTGGGGCCTGATGCCTGTGATCTCTCGGCATCATACAGACCACATGTCACTCAACAGAGAGGGAGGGGGGAATGGAGGAGGGAGAGAGAGATACAAGATGGAGGGTCTTTAGCAAGATGAATGACTGCGTCCATCTCTGTGTGCACAATTGCTACAATTTGCACTGCAGCAAAGGCTCTTACAGAATCTGCTTTCTAGAATGCAGAGAGAATATAATAAATTTATAAATACAGGCCACCAGGGTTGGGTCCTGGATGGGAGATATGTGTCTCCATTGTTTGGGTTGTGGTTCCTTTAAGGGGGACAACAAAAGAAACAGTGTGGATTACTCAGGAATTCTCACCCTTGCAGGGTGAGGGTTTCCTGGGTGTTTCATTGAGAAAGGGGAAGGCTGATTTGTATTCTTCCCAAGATTATTAATTCTGGATATGGGTACTGCAATTCAGAGAATTGGAGAGATCTTGTGCAGGAAAGAGCCTCCAACATTGACTACGGGTAATTTGGCCCTAAAGTGGTTAACCCCCCTGCAAGAGAGAGCTAAAAAAAGGCAGGAAGCAGCCAGCAGGTGCCCATGAGGTGTTGTATGGAGGAGGACAAGCTTGTGACAAGGAGTTGTGTACTGTATGGTCTACTGAGACACTGCTGGACTGTGATAACCTTTTCACTGGACCCCTGAAGCTGGTGAGAAGTATTGCTTTTGTATCAGAGATGATGGATTGTTTTGTTGATTTATGCTGAGTATAAGATATTTTTGTTTGCCTTTTGAAAAATGAAGATTTTCTGATTTACCAAGACATGGCTGACTAGTGATCTGAACTCTACATATACTGTATATACACTGCTCAAAAAAATAAAAGAACACTTTTCGGTAAATACCGCATACTAGCAACAGTGAATTGACATTTTCAGTATCACATGCGATATGTGGTCATGTGAATGACTTAACTCATGCGATAAGCTTTAGTGAATTGTGCCCATTCTCTGTGTTTAAAGTGTATGTTTCATGTTCTTCTTCCATCTGAAGTCCCTGGTTGTTCCTGCCAGAAGGGTCTACGCTGGACTTGTGAAGTTGATTCCTGCAATCTTGAATGTTGTTCACAACAGACCCGATGTTGCAGCTGGTTTTGTCCATTTAAATTTTGCTTCTGTTGTAAATCGATGGAGAAGTATCCAGTAACGTTTATTCCTATGTCAATAAAACCTGAAAATGAAAAAAAAAATTAAAGGAACACTTTTTAATCAGAGTATAGCATCAAGTCAATTAAACTCCTGGGATATTGATCTGGTCAGGTAAGTAGCACAGGGGGTTGTTAATCAGTTTCAGCTCCTCTGGTGTTAATGAAATTAACAGGTGTACTAGATGGGCAACAATGAGATGACCCACAAAACAGGAATGGTTTTACAGGTGAAGGACACTGACAATTTTTTCCCCATTCATCTTTTCTGACTATTTTTAACTAGTTTTGCTTTTGGCTAGGGTTAGTGTCACTACTGGTAGCACGAGGCGATACCTGGACCCTACAGAGGTTGCACAACAAGTCCTTCAGGATGGCACATCAATACGTGCCATTGCCAGAAGGTTTGCTGTGTCTCCCAGCACAGTTTCAAGAGCCTGGAGAAGATTCCAGGAGACAGACAGTTACTCTAGGAGAGCTGAACAAGGCCGTAGAAGGTCCTTAACCCATCAACAGGACTGGTGTCTGCTCCTTTGTGCAAGGAGGAACAGGATGACCACTGCCAGAGCCCTACAAAATGACCTCCAGCAGGCCACTGGTGTGAATGTCTCTGAACAATCAGAAACAGACTTCATGAGGGTGGCCTGAGGGCCCGACATCCTCTAGTGGGCCCTGTGCTCACTGCCCAGCACCATGGAGCTCGATTGGCATTTGCCATTGAATACCAGAATTGGCAGGTCTGCCACTGGCACCCTGTGCTTTTCACAGATGAGCGCAGGTTCACCCTGAGCACAAGTGACAGATGTGAAAGAGTCTGGAGAAGCCATGGAGAATGTTATGCTGCCTGTAACATTGTTCAGCATGACCATTTTGGTAGTGGGTCAGTGATGATCTGGGGAGACATATCCACGGAGGAACGCACAGACCTCTACAGGCTAGACAATGGCACCCTGACTGCCATTAGGTATCAGGATGAAATCCTTGGACCAATTGTCAGACCCTACGTTGGTGCAGTGGGTCCTGGGTTCCTTCTGGTACACGACAATGCCCGGCCTCATGTGGCAAGAGTATGCAGGCAGTTCCTGGAGGATGAAGGAATTGATACCATTGAATGGCCCTCATGCTCGCCTGACCTAAATCCAATAGAACACCTCTGGGATATCATGTTTCGGTCCATCCGACATCGCCAGGTTGCACCTCAAACTGTCTGGAAGCTCAGTGTTGCCCTGGTCCAGATCTGAAAGGAAATACCCCAGGACACCATCCGTCGTCTCATTAGGAGCATGCCCCGATGTTGTCAGGCATGCATACTAGCACATGGGGGCCATACAAGCTACTGAGGACCATTCTGAGTTGCTACAATGAAACTTCAGCAAAATGGACTAGCCTGCTGCATCATTTTTTCACTTTGATTTTCAGGGTGTCTTTGAATTCAGTCCTCTGTAGGTTGATAATTTTCATTTCCATCAAACGATGGGGCATCCTTACAATTCTAACACATTACCCAGTCCATATCAGTATAGAGATCCAGCATGATAATTTTCCCCATTAAGATCTGATGTGTTTTCAAAGTGTTCCTTTAATTTGTTTGAGCAGTATATATACAGTATATTTAAAGATTATGTAAACACTTGCCCTGTGGCCTCCTACTGCTATGCCTGCCATATTTTTGGAGAATATTTCCTCAGCTCAGTGCATTTGTGTTTTAATGGTTTAGCAGTACTGAGTAATGGTCTTTTACTGACAGGCACAGTAGCTTACTCTGAGCAATGACAGCTTCTATTAAGATGACATTTCTGCTTGCAATTTGTATCCTTTCTATGGAGATAATGTAGGTGAGCTGAAATCTGACTCAGTAGATTTCTTCGGTGCTTTTTTTTTTTATAATTACATCATGAAAGAAAATTTCAATTGCCTTTGCAGTAACTTCATTTTTATTCTTACATTAAGAATTGGTGACAGAAGCAATGAAGCATAACACCCAGTCATCCTGGGTTTTTCCATAACATGTCAGACTGGATCTGTCCTTCTCTGTGGATTACAGCAGAGTCCAACAGCTGTATCATCCTCATACAGTACACTGAGTCTGTCAACATGGAAATGCTGCACACTGTGTCAATATATGTGATCTGATGGCATGAACTGCCCATGTTTATCCTGATGGCTGATACAGATGATATGATGTTAATATTTAGTGCAGTTGTTTTCCTTTTATTATTATATCACAGAATCCTACATCCTTTTTACAGCCGGGGCTATCCCTACTCAGACATGAAGAAAAGAACCTGCCTGACTTTTGATTTGCCCCCCAAGCTGGCTCCATTGTATTTTCATTGGTCTTTCAATAAGCAGCAAGAAGAACATCCAATGAAAGCACAATAGGAGTCAGTTTGCTGGAAAGGATACATGGACCTGTTACCATAGTAACAAAACAGACTTTTTCCCTTTAAAAAGAAACCTGTCATTAGAGCAATCTATACATTGCTGTTGTTCACCTCTCCTTAAGAAGATGTTGGTTGCCTGGTTGTCATGCTAATTCTATGTTTTCAATACTTTCTGAATCACTGACCCAAATCTGGAGTTTGGAGTTTATTCTTACTTCACTTAATGCATGCTTGTTCTAGATCGGGAACTGGAATCAACATGAAGTCCAGCAATTAGCGTGTTCTCAAGGAGGTCAGTGATGGCAGCTGCTAGCATAGGTGTCTTTTAAATTGAATGCGTATTTAAAGTGACACTAAACACACGGTTTAATTTATATTATCCCTGGATGACGGTTCTGTAATTATTTTAATTTAACACCTTCCCACCCGGCCTATAGCAGATTGACGGCCGGGTGGGACACTCACCGTTGTGACTGGGCGTCATATGACATCCTGTCAAAATGAGCTGCTCACACGGCCGCGGGGCAGCGCAGCGGCACAATCTGTCTCCGGGTGTGTCCACAGGACACAGCCTATGACATATCACTACACTGGCCCGTTGCCAGTGTCATGTGACCGCTGTGACCAATCACAGCAGATCACATATCAATGGGTGGCTTACTGTCATGCATCCACTGTATACAATTATGTTGTTAGCTGTGATTGGTCAAGGCAGTCACATGATACAGACAGGGCCAATCACAGGCGATCTGTATCATGTGATCAGCTTTGCCCAATCACAGCTAATCACAACAAAAGACTGAATGAATCAGTTTCATTCAGTAACAATCATTGCAAATATCAGTGAAATACATTGGTATTAGCAATCACAATGTGTTAAAAAGAAAAAAAAATTCCTGATCACTTGCCCAGAGTAGTTCAATGGTAACATTGTATTGCTTTGGTCCCAGTGTGCTGAACAACAAAATAGTAAAAAAAAGAAAACCTTTAATAAAAAATAAAAAAAACTAGAAACATTTGAAAAAAAAATACAAATTGAATTATCATTATTTCCACCAAAGAAATGTAGCAGAATACATTTTGACCTACATTTAAGAAGAAATGTTATTTATTTGCAAAATGTTATAACAGAAACGAAGAAAAGTACATTTTTTTTTTTCAAAAGTTTCAGGTAGTTTTTGTTTTATTTATCAAAAAATAAAAAACTCAGTGGTGGTTAAATACCACCAAAATAAAGCTCTATTTGTGTGAAAAAATGATAAAAATTTCATATGGGTACAGTGTTGCATGACTGCGCAATTTACGTTCAAAGTGTGACAGCGCTGAAAGCTGAAAATTGGCCTGGGCAGGAAGGGGGTATAAGTGCCCGGTATTGACGTGGTTAAAAAATATTTTCCCTAATCAACATACAGCTGTTGCATGACACAGCTCTTTTCCAGCCTGTCAGCAGGGAAACAATGGCAGGAGGATCTTCTAGTCCTCTACTACTGGTCTCATAAAAAATAAAAAAAAACACAGAAGGGCGCACTCTCCTCGTGCATTACCATGGTTATAAAAAAAGCAACAAGTATACACTCACAAAAAGATAATGAAGACAGACATAGAGCCAAATGTTTCAATCCCACACAACGGGGGTCCTGTGGTACAACTGCCCGGTTCTAATAAACTGACGCGTTTCGGGAGTCGAATGCCCTTCCTCAAAGCTATGAGGAAGGGTTAGCTTTGAGGAAGGGAGTTTTTTTAAATACATTTACTTGTTACCATGGTAATGCATGAGGAGAGTGCGCCCTTTTGTGTTTTCTTTTGCTAGTACCAAGATTCCCCGATCTTTAGAGGGCTGCCCCTCAGTAAGTGACAGACACCGTTTTTCACTGTGGAGCATTAAGATTTGAGCACTGATGATGTTTTTATTTTGATGGATTTACTACTGGTCTCATGTTCAAAATAAAAATAAAAAAAACAGCCTTTGGGATACAGAGTAAAAAATAAATAATTAATATCAATAAATGTTTTCAAATTGTCATACAAATATATATTTGGTTTCTTGGCAATAACATGGTGTGGGCAGATTTCTGCCATTCACAGGCTATGTGAAGCCCCTCCAGTCTGTGTCTTAGAATAAGAGGGACGTGAAGCCTCCATCATTCAAGATGTAATATCCCACCCCCATTGTGTTTAGCTGCTTAGTGGGCATGGTGGAGGAGGGAGGGAGTGGGCTGTTATTTACCACTGTGTATATGTCCACATGTGTGACTCTATAGTCACATGGGCTGCTCAGATGTGATAGGGAGGAAATGCTCAGCATAGAAACTCACTGAAAACTGAGCATGTGCAGTAGCTACCAACACTGTTCTGCAAAATCTCCAACTGCATTGGAGACATGGACAGAAGGGGGAGATAAAGAACAGCAGGATCAACCACATTTTTTGCAAAATATAGAAAACAAATCCCATAGTGACTGAGTGAGTATGGACAGCATGTAATACAGCATTTATGGATAGTTTTTGATGGTGTGGGTTTAATGACAGTTTAACTTCCCTGCTTTTCTGCTTGATCCTGACCCCCTGCAAGGCTGCTTGTCATTCCTGTTTTGAGTGTCAACTTGATGAATAAGGGCTCATGCACACGGAGCTTGAATAAGGACCCATGCACACGGAGCTTAAAATGCCTGATGTCATTTTTTTAATGCTTTCCTGTGCCCATGAAACTGAACATGGTGCATACAGCCTGTCATACATGGCTGTATGCCGCCATGCTCTTGTAAATGCCAATGCTTCTTTGCATCGGTGTTGCCCACACATGCACATCCAATAATATAAAATACTGCATTCACAAGAGCACAGCCACATACAGCCATTCACTTGTATGGCAGGCTGTATGTGGCATGTGCGGCTCCCCAAGCACAGCCCCCCTAGGAAATTATGCCAGGCATCTAAAATACTTGCATGAACCCTAAGCCTTGGTTCTCACTGATGCAGCTCGGAATTTGCAGCGTTTTCTGTGCGAATTCCACATCGCATCAAAATCACACCTAGTTCATGCGAACCGCTGCAGGTGTGTATGTTATGTTAACAACACACCGAAAGCGGTCCGCAAAACGTGGTGCGATGTGCAGAACTGGATCACATAGGTGTGAATACCCATGTGATCCAATTCTAGTGCAGACCCAAAAAGGGTCCTGCACGTTTTTGGTGCGGGTGCGGTGCGAATAGAGCCATACAAAATGTTTGGCTCCAATCGCACAGCACACAAATCGCATGTGATTTGCACAGGAATGCAATGCGGTTCCTGTGCGAATCACATGCGATATACCGCACCGCACATATGTGAACCCAGGCTTAAGCTGGTCATATACCAGCACAATTATATTTTTAAAAAACTTGTTTTGGGACATTTGTTTCATTCTCTAAAAGTTAATGGGGTGAAATCGACAGTCATTTTTATCCGTGGTGATGAGAAAAATTGAAGAACCTTTTTTGAATTAATGAAATTCTCGCTGTAAATGTGTTTTTTTTTCATTTGATGGAGTCCATAGTGATATTATGGAATGGTCTGCCTAACGATTTCTCTGAATCTCCATACATTCAAACAAAATTGGTGTATGACCAGCTCCAAGAAGTACAGTGGTTGGGCCTGACGCTCAGACAAGCAATTCTGCATTGAGAAGAGGGGGACGAAGTGGAATTTTTTTGCCAATACTCAAAAGTACCAGATATTTCTCCATTAGCCTTGTAGTAGAGTGAGGCAACAGGATAGCACATGGAAGGTAATGACAGTCTACTTAAAATTTCTCCACAAGAGTGAACCTCTTGTCTTGTCGCACACTTTGGAATGAGCAATGCTGCTCTTAGAAACCACGGGCCCCACATAGCTAACTTGACAGCCCCCCCCCCAAAAAAAAAAACACACACTTTACTATGCTTCAGTTATGTACCAATTACTCATTATGTTCATTCAGTAAAGGAAGGGGCTGGTAAATGTGACATATTTACCAGACCCTTCCCCCACTCTCCATCCTAAAGGACCTTATTGTGTGCTTGCAGCTGCTAGTTGGAAGGAGAGGAGGGAAGTCGGCAGCAATGCAGGGTGGGGGCACAAATGGGGGCCTGGGCTGCATGGGGGAACGTGCACAGGGAAGGTGATGGAAGCAGTGGGGGGGGGGCAAATAACTGGAACCAATTTCCTGTATGGCTCTCTCTGCAGCAGCTGAAAGCCGTTGGGAGGGAGAGGAGAAGAAGCCAGCTTTCAGCTGCTGCAGAGGGAGCCACACTAGGGATTGGTTCTAGTAATTGCCCCACCCCCCCCACCATACAGATCACCCCTACGTCCACATCCGATTTACCCAGCTGCCTGGGCCCCCTGCTGGTCTGGGCCCTGTACAGGAGGACTGGTGGTGCCCCCTTATCCACGGCCCTGGGAATGAGGCTGGGGCAAACTGGAATGCTTATTGCGTCCTCTGATCACGTGAGCCACCTGGTCTTGGGGGGTCAAAATGTTATGAGGCACCAAACCAACGTCCATTTTAATCCAGGCTTTACATTACACCCATGTGGCAATTGTTCCCATAGGCTTGGATGAAACCGCATGCAAAGTTGTAATATATGACCAATTAAAGCCTATGGGAACAAGTGTCATTGTCACCGAATCAATTTTTGCTGGATGGGATGTAAATGAGGCTGGAGGCCATGACTCTAGAACTATGGTAAGTATGCAGCCATAGCCCGGGGGGGGGGGGGGTTATTGTAGATTAACTTTAAAATAGGGAGGACTAGCAAAATGTAAAGCTGAGCTGAAGGCAAAAATAAAAATCGTCCTTTGCAGTGGGGCCAAGAGGTTGGTGCCCAAGTCGAAGAAATGACACACAAAGTCCAGAAAAAGGTTGACCAGTTGTTGTATTAATGAGTTGCAGGTAAAACACATAACAAGGTAGGTGGCAGGCTGCAATCACTAACACTAGTACCATGGCTGTAGTAACTGCAGAAGAACCCTTGAAGTAAGAGTTTCAGGAACTCTTCTAGTAGCAAACCCAGTAACACTGACAGTAACAGTGTAGTAATGTTGTTAGTAGTAGGCTGAAAGTACACCGGCATATCTTCAGCACCACAAAGTATGACACAGGTACAGCCTAGATTGCCAGGGCAGCATTTGCCGGAGAGGTGACTGACTGGCAGGGTGGCAGCACAAGCATCACTTGAGGATACTGCAGGTCCTATGCAGTAGTCCCAGAGACCGATGAATAGTAAAGCATGCAACAGTGTCCATTATCTCTCCCTTCTCGCATAGGAACCTTTCCCTAAGAGTAATTCACTGTACAAGCGAGTTTCTTTTTCCTACTCCAGCCACTTGCAGATGCGTGCCATATCCATCCCATTTTAAGAGTGGAACATGTAACATGTTCCCAGGGCCATGGATAAGGGGGTACCACCAGTCCTCCTGTATGGGACCCAGGCCAGCAGGGGGGCCCAGGCAGGATGGCTGAATCAGATGTGGGAAGGGAGGGTGATCGGCACAGTGGGGGGGGCAATTACTGGAACTAATCCCCTTTATGGCTCTCTTCTGCAGCAGCTGAAAGCTGGATTCTTCTCTTCTCCCTCCAACTTTTAGCTGCTGCAGAGAAGAGCCATACAGGGGATCAGTTCCAATAATTGCTTCCT
Source organism: Staurois parvus (assembly GCF_062004578.1). Classification (NCBI taxonomy): domain Eukaryota; kingdom Metazoa; phylum Chordata; class Amphibia; order Anura; family Ranidae; genus Staurois; species Staurois parvus. The sequence goes on along the minus strand of NW_028317867.1, from coordinate 4,813,011 downwards.
GCCACACCCATCACCCTTCCTGTACACCATATGTTTCCCTTGTCTTCCCAGGCCCCCCATGTGTGCCCCCACTCCTGCAGTGCGGTCAGGTTCTATCCATCCTCTCCTTCCCACTGTCAGCTGCAAGCACACAATAAGGATCCATCAGGGTGCAGAGTGGGGGAAGGGTCTGGTAAATATGTTACCAGTTGCTTCCTTTCCTGAATGAACACAATGAGTAATCAGTACTGATCACCCACTGTGTTCATTCATAACTGAAAAGTAAACTGTGTTTTTTTGGGGTGGGGGGGGCTTGTTAGGTTGGCTGTATGGGGCCCCGTGGTTTTTAACAGCAGCCCTGCATGTTCCCATAGCTGCAGCCCCCCCTCCCTCTGGCAGATAGTACAAGGAGAAGTCTCCCCATACTATCTGTCAGATTTGAAAACAGCGCGGCTGTACGGGGCTCTGCCTACACAGCCGCATCATTCATTTACGGAGTTTCAATGAACTACAACAGCACTGTGGTGCACTGTGGTAGTTCATTGAAGCTTCCTGTCAGTATATCTGCTTGACCGTACATTAGGGTTTCCTCCTCATCCCTTTAACACCGAACACATATTAATTACACAGGTTCTGTGGCTGAATAAGGTGGTAATTAAACTCACGTAGTGCCTTATGAGTACTAAATTAGCCTCAGAACCTGTGTAATTAATATGTTTTCAGTGTTAAAGGGATGAGGTGGCAACCCTAGATGACAACCTTACCGTATGGTAAGCAGATATTCTGACAGATCTTCAGGAGGCCTGCATGGCATCAGCGATCTAGAGATCGCTGGTGCAATGCCGTCCAGGCTCCTTTGGACAAAAATAATAAATGCACATTTTTTTACCTGCAAAAAAATGTGCATTTATTATTTTTGTCCAAAAGGTGAACTTATCCTTTAATAACATTGCCCACATTAAAGATGGCCACCAAAGGTCACTCAGTGTTGCAGGTCCAATTGGACAGCTGGTGCTCCCCAGGTGACACCTACTGAGTGTGCAGTGGAATTACGTTCCGCTCAGTCTCTGCTTCACCTACACAGTGGCACAGTAACACAGCACCACCTACAGGATTGAGAACAAACAGCACCTTCCTAGACCCCTGCACTGCAAAAATAAATGCTTTATCGTTTCTTTGGCACTGGAAGAAGCAGTTTTACTACTGCAGGTTCCCTCCATGCTGCTCCCTGCAGCCTATTCTTCCCTCTGCTCTGGTGATTATAGGTCCTGACTTCATCACGTACAGTGCAATGCTCATAGCTCTGGACTGGACATGTAGACTCAAGGAACAGTTCACAGCCAGGGCATAGCAGAGTGCCAGCTGCCTGTAGAGCAGCGATTAGGTAAGTAAAAGTAATTTCTGACACCCAAAAAATAACTGAATATTTAACCTTTGCAGTGTGGGGGATTAATCCTCCCTTCCCCTACTTTTGCTTTGTGTGTCTCCTCTATTGAATTTTCACCCCACATTTTATTCCTGCAAAACAGGGCAAAAAATGAGGGGACTGAACGTCACCAGTACAGGAGGTATAGGAAACAGTCCTGAAAGAACATTCTCACCTTCCTCCATTTTACCAAAACACGTTTTCTTTTTGTTGCAGTCTTTCTGCATTGGAGAGAATTCCTATCACTTCCTGTTCCTCTGATCCCGCTCATTAGGACAGGAAGCTGGGGGAAATTTCCCCAGTGGGGAGTGGGGATACAGACAGTAATATAAATTTGACAGGATTCCTAACTGCTCTCTCTCTATACAATATAAAAAGAAAAGCGTGTACAGAGATTGAATTTCTAAAGTTGGATTTTGGGTTTAAAAACACTAACAGAAAGGACAAGTTTAGGATGGAATTTGTAAAAATAAATAGAAAATCACACACACTTGTACCATGACTTCATCATCATTCTGTATGTTTTATAAATATCTAGTAAAAAAAAAAAAAGAAAATCAGGATTAAGTCATTGTTAAACTTTGAATCTGTTTTATCTTCTAGCACAGCCTTTCTCAACATTTTTACCCCAAAGAAACCTTTGAAATAATTATTAGAACTCAAGATACCCTTGCTAAAAATAACCTATCTGGTGTCAATGCAAATGTAGTGCCCTTCTAGTTAGCTAGGGGGAGCTCTAGTTCTAATTATTCATTAGAGGCTGAGTAGCAGCCTGGGTCTGATAGCCAGGTGGGTCCAATTTAAGTCAGGAGCTGAGAGGCTCTGCAGACTGACCCTCTGAGACTTCCCCCTGCTTTGGAACTTTGGAGAAAGATCTAGAAGCAGTTGGCGGAGGTAAGGAGTGGCTAGTCTACTCTTACAGGATACTGGCCAATCCCCAACAGGAGGTTTGACAAGGGGTCAGGACAGCGTTTAAAAGTAACTGAGCCTGATCAGCAGGGGAGAGAGAGTTTGGGTCGAAAATGAGGAAGTGATGCTGGAGAGCAGGAGCCTGGGAGGGGGCCCAGATGTAGAGGGGCTCACCTACAGGTAGTGGAGCTTGGAAGGAGGAAAGCTCAGGACTTCACTGGCTGCCAGAGCAAGGACCACCTGTGCAACCGGGCAGCACAGTGGCTAAATGGTTAGCACTTCCGCCTGGCAGTACTAGGGTCGCCGGTTCGAAACCCAACCACGGCACCACCTGCCTGGAGTTTGCATGTTCTCCCTGTGCCTGCGTAGGTTTCCTCCGGGTACTCCGGTTTCCGAACTGTCCTCTGCTCTACCTCACAAGACGTGCGTGCGCACGAAACGCATCAGGTGGAGCCCAGGACGTCGTTGACATCACGGCCATCTTTGATCTTGGAGGGTCAGTCATTCACTTGTATCTGGCACTATTGTGATTTTACCTACGCTTCTTTGATTAAATAAAGTAACTTTACATACTACACTATGAGTTTCTCCCTGTGTCTCCTGTGAGGAGCTTTTCAAACTTTGCAGCCCCAGAGTGACCCTTTTACCAGCTCCAGAGAGGGGGAACTTTTTACTCCATACATCTCTACAAGGATACTTCTGGCCTGTGGGACCTCATCCTTACCACACGAGTGCGCTTCATCTCCATATTTTTCCAGTTCCTATCTACATTCTGACCAGAAAGAGAGGGGAATCTTCAGGATATTTACATACATGCGTATTATCAATACGCTTCTGGTTAGTGCGCATTTCTATCATTTGCACTGGAAAAACAGCGAGCACTATTACAGGACTGCATTTCATTTGTGATTTTTCTTTTTTATATTGTAACTGTCATTCATTTTTGCTAATATCATACAGCGCTGCATTTTATATATCTACATTTCTATGAGGATTTTATATGTGTTTTCCTTGAATGTTCAGCTGCTGACATTTTGGAGCGCTCACTGTACCAATTCTCTTTATATGTATGAATGTCAGTTTGGGACCTTAGATTGTACACCCCTTGAGTGTTAGGGACTTATGTGAATGTACAATGTATATGTAAAAGCGCTGCGTAAATTGACGGTGCTATATAAGTACCTGAAATAAATAATAAATAAAAACCGGGATGGAGCAGCCCAACTAGAAGGCCTGGTAGCAGTCACGACCCACCAGCAGCACAGGACAAAGGAGTTCGTAAGTAAACCTGCACCCCCTGGGTCAGTAAGGTGAAAGAGGCATTCTGGGGGGAAACTAGATTAGCTTTTTACCTTCACTCTGCAGTGGCAGGCACTGGATCCCATGCCCAGGGAAACATTCAGTACAGCTGGATGAGGAGAGGATTCATCTGGGGCCTAGGGTGGTACTACAGGAGATGCTGGCTAGCTCTCCAAAAGAGACTGTTTGCTGTAAAGACTTGTACATAGTTGCTAAGCAGTTTGTCCTCTGTTGCCATTACCCTTGGGCATCCCATACACCCCTTACCCCAGCCAAGTTCAATTTCCCTAATTATTTCTTTTATTTATTTCAGGTACTTATATAGCGCCTCAATTTTCACAGCACTTTATATATATATTGTACATTCACATCAGTCCCTAACCCTCAAGGAGCGTACAATCTAAGGTCCCTAACTTACATTCATACATACACATACTAGGGCCAATTTAGACAGGATCCATTTCACCTACTAGCATGTCTTTGGAGTGTGGGAGGAAACCAGAGTACCCAGAGGAAACTCATGCAGGCACAGGGAGAACATGCAAACTCCATGCAGGTGGTGCCATGGCAGGAATTTGAACCAACAACCCTAGTGCTGACAGGCAGAAGTGCTAAATAAAACTTCAAAACAAGCTTAAGGACTGGTTACTGTCTCCTGGCTGCAAATCTGAGCTAAGGAAATGCTTGTTGCCCGGCTGTGTAGGACTATAGGAGGACCCAAACTTCAACGACTCCTAAAGGAGTGCTACACAAACAAGGCCACTGAAACTGTTGGCTTGAATGCCAGTCCTATAGACAGCTAAAAAAAAAATCTTTGGTGTTCTGCTGCTGGCCTTGCCAAGTGGTGCTGCACCCAGAACTATGCAGGCACCATCAGATAAAAGATCAATCAGCTGCAGATCAAGGAACATCTAGCTATCTCGGGAGGAATCCTGGTTGAGAATGGCTGTTCTAAAAAATAATTACTGGATAGATTTATAATTGAGTACTGTCCATGATACTTTTTTTATTTGCACTAACATACAATTAGACCTGAAGAAGGGGACATTCCCCGAAAGCTTGTCCTCAAAATTGTATGTTAGTGCAAATAAAAAAAGTATCACGGACAGTACTCAATTGTTTCTGTCGCAAATGCACTAATACGGCTACAATCTTCAAGCAAAATGGATAGATTTATGTAACTATCCCTCTAGATGGCGCCAAAGTCCTAAAGATGGCACAACTTTGCTGTGGGCTACTATTCTTGGTGTCATAGAGAGTCCTGTGGGGCTCCGAAAAATAGGACTCGGCATGATGTGATTTCTGTAAAACATTGCAAGGATCTATTTTTTTTTTTGTCAAAAAGAGACATGCAACATTTCTATTGCAAAATCAAAACAAAAACTTTTAGTTTAGAAAAAACAACCCATACATTAACATCTTTTGTCTTACAAGAAAAACACAATAACAGAGCTTCCACTGACCACCAGCACGAGGGGGCAAAGTTCCACTGACCACCAACACGAGGGGGCAAAGTTTCACTGACCACCAGCACGAGGGAGCAAAGTTCCACTGACCATCAGCACGAGGGGGCAAAGTTCCACTGACCACCAGCACGAGGGGGCAAAGTTCCACTGACCACCAGCACGAGGGAGCAAAGTTTCACTGACCACCAGCACGAGGGGGCAAAGTTTCACTGACCACCAGCACGAGGGGGCAAAGTTCCACTGACCACCAGCACGAGGGAGCAAAGTTTCGCTGACCACCAGCACGAGGGAGCAAAGTTTCGCTGACCACCAGCACGAGGGAGCAAAGTTTCGCTGACCACCAGCACGAGGGGGCAAAGTTCCACTGACCACCAGCACGAGGGGGCAAAGTTCCACTGACCACCAGCACGAGGGGGCATAGTTCCACTGACCACCAGCACGAGGGGGCAAAGTTCCACTGACCACCAGCACGAGGGAGCAAATTTTCGCTGACCACCAGCACGAGGGAGCAAAGTTTCGCTGACCACCAGCACGAGGGAGCAAAGTTTCGCTGACCACCAGCACGAGGGAGCAAAGTTTCGCTGACCACCAGCACGAGGGAGCAAAGTTTCGCTGACCACCAGCACGAGGGGGCAAAGTTCCACTGACCACCAGCACGAGGGGGCAAAGTTCCACTGACCACCAGCACGAGGGGGCAAAGTTCCACTGACCACCAGCACGAGGGGGCAAAGTTCCACTGACCACCAGCACAAAGGGGCAAAGTTCCACTGAGCACCAGCACAAGCTAAAATCTTGTGTTAACAAAAACAAATGTATTAAAACTCAAAGCCAATCCAATGTATATATACAGTCAGGTCCATAAATATTGTGACATCGACACAATTCTAACATTTTTGGCTCTATACACCACCACAATGGATTTGAAATGAAACGAACAAGATGTGCTTTAACCGCAGACTGTCAGTTTTAATTTGAGGGTATTTACATCCAAATCAGGTGAACGGTGTAGGAATTACAACAGTTTGCATATGTGCCTCCCACTTGTTAAGGGACCAAAAGTAATGGGACAGAATAATAATCACAAATCAAACTTTCACTTTTTAATACTTGGTTGCAAATCCTTTGCAGTCAATTACAGCCTGAAGTGTGGAACGCATAGACATCACCAGACGCTGGGTTTCATCCCTGGTGATGCTCTGCCAGGCCTCTACTGCAACTGTCTTCAATTCCTGCTTGTTCTTGGGGCATTTTCCCTTCACAATTCATCCTTCACAATTCACACTTCACAATTCGACCTGCTGCTTTTGTCAGCAGTCACATCATCAATAAATACAGGAGAACCAGTTCCATTGGCAGCCATACATGCCCGTACCATGACACTACCACCACCATGCTTCACTGATGAGGTGGTATCCTTAGGATCATGAGCAGTTCCTTTCCTTCTCCATACTCTTCTCTTCCCATCACTCTGGTACAAGTTGATCTTGGTCTCCTCTGTCCATAGGATGTTGTTCCAGAACTGTGAAGGCTTTTTTAGATGTCGTTTGGCAAACTCTAATCTGGCCTTCCTGTTTTTGAGGCTCACCAAAGGTTTACATCTTGTGGTGAACCCTCTGTATTCAGTCTGGTGAAGTCTTCTCTTGATTGTTGACTTTGACACACATACACCTACCTCCTGGAGAGTGTTCTTGATCTGGCCAACTGTTGTGAAGGGTGTTTTCTTCACCAGGGAAAGAATTCTTCGCTCATCCACCACAGTTGTTTTCCGTGGTCTTCCGGGTCTTTTGGTGTTGTTGAGCTCACCGGTGCGTTCCTTCTTTTTAAGAATGTTCCAAACAGTTGTTTTGGCCACGCCTAATGTTTTTGCTATCTCTCTGATGGGTTTGTTTTGTTTTTTCAGCCTAATGATGGCTTGCTTCACTGATAGTGACAGCTCTTTGGATCTCATCTTGAGAGTTGACAGCAACAGATTCCAAATGCAAATAGCACACTTGAAATGAACTCTGGACCTTTTATCTGCTCATTGTAATTGGGATAATGAGGGAATAACACACACCTGGCCATGGAACAGCTGAGAAGCCAATTGTCCCATTACTTTTGGTCCCTTAACAAGTGGGAGGCTCATATGCAAACTGTTGTAATTCCTACACCGTTCACCTGATTTGGATGTAAATACCCTTAATTTAAAGCTGACAGTCTGCAGTTAAAGCACATCTTGTTCGTTTCATTTCAAATCCATTGTGGTGGTGTATAGAGCCAAAAATGTTAGAATTGTGTTGATGTCCCAATATTTATGGACCTGACTATATATATCTTTGGCAGCGCACTAACCTGCCATGTGAAAGCTCGGATAAGTCGCAGCTCGTGATGTCATAGCCTGGTGCCACTTCTCCTTTCTCAACATGCACATGGCCCCTATGTGCGCTGTTATCCGAAGCTCAGCTGCTGGGGCAACGTGGCTCGCGTGCTGACAGAGGGCTCTGCATGCCCGCTGCGGAACGTGTGCCGTAGGTTCACCACCACTCTCCCAGGTCATGGGAATGTTCAGATCCACAAACGACCACCCAATGGCAAGCTGATGAAAAAAAAGGCTGTGGTCATTCATTGGAGTTTAAAACAAAAAAATTAGAACTTTAACCTCTATTATAATAGACTTTTACCCTTAAACATTCTGACCAATACCAATGCTGAAACTATAGTCACCGGTCACACCGCTGCGATTTAAAATCCTGCGATTTGTAAGCAATTTCAGCACGATTTCAGGTGCAATTTCTGAAGACTTTACTGCTGCTTGTGAAGATTTTCAACAATTTCTTGCAATTTGCAGTACAATTTCTATTATCTGCAGAAAATGTAATGCAAGAAATATTTTAGAAATCGCGCTGCAGCAAATCACACATGTTAAGACAATCACATTCACATTCATTAGATGTGATTTCAGGTGTGATTTCAATTCGCAAATCGCACCGGTATTACCAGACACTTTCACCCCGGTCACATAAAACCCTACTTTGAAATCGTGCAACATACAGTGAAGTCGCACGATTTCAAAGTTGGGTGAGATGCCAATTTCAGGTGCGATTTGAACACATCTGATACAGATGTCTATGCAAATCGTACCAAAAGTAGTACATGTACTACTTTAAAAATCGGTGCAGATTCGACCAAGTCGGAACTGCACCAATATGACCTCTCTAATTGCGGGCAGTAGGCTGTGATTTGGCCTGCCCAGGCTTCAGGACATGAGCACAAAGTATTTGTACCATACCACCAACAACAAATGGATTTAAAGAGGTAGGTCAGATAACAGCTTGACTGAAGATCCATACTGGTACAGAACCCCAGATAGCAGAAACCTATTAAAAAAAAAAATCATAGGTTATTAAATCGGTTCTTCTGCCTCAAAATAAAAAATTAAATGTCAGTAGATATAAATACTGTAGCTGCTGACTTTTATTATTAGGACACTTGCCTGTCAAGGCATCCAGCGCCATCCTCACCTGAGCCAGCTCTTCAGCCGTCTTCAGAACCAGGCCCCGCACATGTGCAAGCTGCGTTGCACTTTTTGAATGGTCCCACAGCCTTCTGGGACCTGTGACATATCCCAGAAGGCTGTGGGGCAAGAAGGGGGAGGCGAACTTCTGCTCAGATTGCTGCAGCAGTCTGACCAATAGTGAAAGGGGGAAACCTATCAAACCCCCCCCCCCAAAAGAGTGCCAAAACCTAAAGGGGGGAGGAGGCAGACAAGCAGAACTTCCCCGTTTGGGTGAAGTTCTGCTTGAGTTTCCATCTAATAGTCAGCTTCCAATCACTCTTCACAGGTGCCCATTAGATTATAGCAAAGTTAATTTGGTGGAGAATCAACTGGTAATTGCTGTTTTTCTGACTTTTCTTCAGTGACAGGGGGAAGAGAGGTCAATACCTGAAAGATGTCACATTCACCTGTGCCTGTTCCAGCTGTCGCCGGTGCCATTGTCTGTCTGATCTTAGGTGCTTTCTTAAAGGGCCAGGCACCTCACTGCTCTGCTTTCGAGCAATGCATCAATACACTAGCTGCCCCCCACCCTGTGTCTCCAGAGGTCCTCTCTACTGCTGGAGAACCTTTCTGACTTCCTGCATTTTCACTCAGCTCACTCTCTGTGATATGAGAGCTCCAGCACCTGAAACCTTTTCAGAACTCCTGAGTACTTCAGTGTTCCAACATCTGTGTGCCTTGTGTACTCCAGGTGAGCTCGTAGGCTCTCCACATACCTGCACTGTATGCTCCCCCATGGCTGTACTGTCCCAACTATATGTATTTTTCTGTTGTTCTATTTAACTGTCTCAGTTTACTATACTGATGTATGCTGACATGTAGTGATGGGCCACTTATGTTCTTACATGATTTGGTATTTCCCTCTGTCCTTCTCTCCTTTTTAGTGCTTGTTAGTTCAGTTTTAGCTAGACCTTCCCTGTTCTTTCCTATTCCCTCAGTCCGTGTTAGCTCTTCACAGAGACAGGGCTTAGAAAAGTCATTGTCCTCCTATGCTTCAAATGTCTAGAAAAACATCCTCTGTAGTGCACTTATTTGAAGTAAAATTGCATTGGATTCAACTTCTGTGTCTTATGGAAGAGTTAAACTGCCTGTGGAAGTTGTCACATCCCTGCACTCCAATGCTCCCAAAGACCCAAGTACCTGTGATTCCAGCACCCCCATGTGCCCAAAGACTCTTGTTGCTCTGTTCATCTGTACCTGTGATCCTAGCTCCCAAGGGCTCCCAGTAACTCCTGTTCCTACTTTCCTGTGATCCCAGCAATCCAGCATTCCCACATTTTCCACCAGTGATTCTATTGTGTTTTCAGTTTTCTGCACTCCTGAGTGTCTGGCACTTTCCCCTCTAGATGCCTGCTTGGGGGAGTCAGAGGACCGCAAACTGGGAGCTGTCAGCAGCAAAACACGACATGCAAGGTGATTTGGTGAATACCAGGCAGCTCTAAGATGCTGTGCTTCGATCCATTTTAGGGCTCTCACCTGAACTTGCAGGCACTCTGAGTCTTGTTCCTCCTGAATCTTTTCAGTATCTGGTGTTGTCACTTGTCACTCTGTGTCCAATTAGTCTCTAAGTCTCTCTGTACATGCTATACATGGTTCATAGAATGGCCAATAGACATGAGACTAATTAACAGAAATTATTTTTGATACCTGTAATCTGCAGTTTCCTTCCATGAAGGTGTTTGTTCAGGTACATACTTATTTGGGTGACAATGTTCTGTCCATGTTTGGCTCTCAAAGCCATTGATTCTAATTTTAGAGACTCTTTAAACCTGGGGTCAAAGTCTTTACCAATAATTAAGTACAGTTGTGTCCAAAATTATTCAACCCCCAATGCTGTAAAGGGGTTTAGGGACTATAGTGTACATTTGGAATTGTATTCAGAATCAAATCCTACAAGGACGTTGTAACTACCCAAATGCAACTAAAATGACATCAATTGTTTATGTAATACAGTAGTAAATGGTTCTTATGTGGTTTCTTCATTGCCACAATTATTCAACCCCTTAAAGACTACCACTCTGAAGAACAGAGGTTCATACAGGTGCTTTCCATCAGGTATTGAAAACACCTGTGGATGTCACCGAGCAGCAATCAAGCATAATAAGCACCAATTAGGCAGCTTTAAAATGACTGTGATACTCAGCTCCTTCTAGACATTTACTGGTGTGGTTACAAACATGGTGAAGGCAAGAGAATGGTCCAGGAAGACAAGAGAAGAGGTGATTTCTCTTCACAGGAAGGGCAATGGCTATAAGAAGATTGCAAAGATGTTAAACATACCAAGAGACACCTTAGGAAGCATCATTCGCAAATTCAAGGCAAAGGGCACTGTTGAAACGCTACCTGGTCGTGGCAGAAAGAAGATGCTGACTTCGACTGCTGTGCGCTACCTGAAGCGTAGAGTGGAGAGAAGTCCCCGTGTGACTGCTGAGGAACTGAGAAAAGATTTGTCAGATGTGGGTACAGAAGTTTCAGCCCAGACAATAAGACGCACACTGCGTAATGAAGGCCTCCGTGCCAGAACTCCCAGGCGTACCCCCTTGCTGTCTCCAAAGAATAAGAAGAGTCGACTGCAGTATGCCAAAAGCCATGTGGACAAACCACAAAAGTTGTGGGATAGTGTTCTGTGGACTGATGAAACAAAATTAGAACTGTTTGGGCCCATGGATCAACGCTATGTTTGGAGGAGGAAGAACAAGGCCTATGATGAAAAGAACACCTTGCCTACTGTGAAGCATGGTGGAGGGTCAATCATGCTTTGGGGCTGTTTTGCTTCTGCAGGTACAGGGAAGCTTCAGCGTGTGCAAGGTACCATGAATTCTCTTCAGTACCAGGAGATATTGGATGGAAACGTGATGCAGTCCGTCACACACCTGAGGCTTGGGAGACGTTGGACCTTTCAACAGGACAATGATCCCAAGCATACCTCCAAGTCCACTAGAGCATGGTTGCAGAGGAAAGGCTGGAACATTTTGGAGTGGCCATCGCAGTCACCAGACTTAAATCCGATTGAGAACCTCTGGTGGGACTTAAAGAAAGCAGTTGCAGTGCGCAAGCCTAAGAATGTGACTGAACTGGAGGCCTTTGCCCATGAAGAATGGGCGAAGATACCCGTAGATCGCTGCAAGACACTTGTGTCAAGCTATGCTTCACGTTTAAAAGCTGTTATAACTGTAAAAGGATGCTGTACTAAGTACTAAGATTGAATGTCACTTGGGGGTTGAATAAAACTGATAATGCTGTGAGCACAGAAAAGACATTTGTGGTTATTTCATTATAACTGTTATGTTATATTTGTCTGACCTACAAGTGCCTCTTTAATGTAAATGTAAGCAAGATGACTGAATGATCAAAAGCAATGTCAAACTGGCCAAAACACTCAATTTCAGTGGGGGTTGAATAATTTTGGACACAACTGTAAGTAGACCACTTATTTTAACTTCTGCAACAAGGGTAGGCAACCTTAAAGAGGTGGAAATCTACCTGAACAATATGGGAGAAGTCAAAGGTCACCGGGCACAGATATAAACCTCTATAAACACATCAGTCAGGGGCGGACTGACAACTCATGGGGCCCCCGGGCAATAGGAGATCATGGGGCCCCTGTGTCCTTGGCCAAACTCAAAAAAGCCTATGAAAAAGGTACCAGGGGTATCTCATGGGGCCCCCTACTGACCCCGGGCCCTCGGGCGGCTCCCGAGTTTCCAAATGGTCAATCCGCCCCTGACATTAGTGTGAATGAAGCCCCATACTATTATGCCCAGTGTATTGCTTCACACTGACCTGAAGATCTCTTCTTTCCTGCTGCTGGCACCACTCTGGAAACCGCTAGCCGGGATAAGAGGTGGAGTGCAATTGGTATCACTCTGCATAGGACAGGAGCCGGAACTAAAGAAGAGGCATCGGTTTATGCAGCTCTTGCTCCCTACTACACCTCCAACTTTAGAAGTAGTCCCTCTGCAGTGCACTGGTTGATAGTCTGGGATGGCGGGTCAGCAAGCCTGGATCGTGATCTACCAGTCACCTGGTCGAGATCTACTGGTTGCTGACCCCTGTTCTACAATTAGAAAGATACTTGAGAGTTTACCAGAAACACTACATACAGAAGTTTTGCTAGCAAATAATACTTCTAGTGTGTAGCGCCCCTCTAGTTAGCTAGGGGGAGCTATATACTGTAGATCAGTGGTTCTCAACCTTTCTAACGCCGCGACCCCTTAATACAGTTCCTCATGTTGTGGTGACCCCCAACCATAAAATTATGTTCGTTGCTACTTCATAACTGTAATTTTGCAGTAGGAGGAATAGTGCCACGTCATTGGTGTCAGTGGGAGGAATAGTGCCACGTCATTGGTGTCAGTGGGAGGAATAGTGCCCCATCATTGGTGTCAGTGGGAGGAATAGTGCCCCATCATTGGTGTCAGTGGGAGGAATAGTGCCCCATCATTGGTGTCAGTGGGAGGAATAGTGCCCCATCATCGGTGGCAGTGGGAGGAATAGTGCCCCCTTCATTGGTGTCAGTGGGAGGAATAGTGCCCCCTTCATTGGTGTCAGTGGGAGGAATAGTGCCCCGTCATTGGTGTCAGTGGGAGGAATAGTGCCCCCTTCATTGGTGTCAGTGGGAGGAATAGTGCCCCGTCATTGGTATCAGTGGGAGGAATAGTGCCCCGTCATTGGTGTCAGTGGGAGGAATAGTGCCCCGTCATTGGTGTCAGTGGGAGGAATAGTGCCCCATCATTGGTGTCAGTGGGAGGAATAGTGCCACGTCATTGGTGTCAGTGGGAGGAATAGTGCCACGTCATTGGTGTCAGTGGGAGGAATAGTGCCCCATCATTGGTGTCAGTGGGAGGAATAGTGCCCCATCATTGGTGTCAGTGGGAGGAATAGTGCCCCATCATTGGTGTCAGTGGGAGGAATAGTGCCCCATCATTGGTGTCAGTGGGAGGAATAGTGCCCCATCATCGGTGGCAGTGGGAGGAATAGTGCCCCCTTCATTGGTGTCAGTGGGAGGAATAGTGCCCCCTTCATTGGTGTCAGTGGGAGGAATAGTGCCCCGTCATTGGTGTCAGTGGGAGGAATAGTGCCCCCTTCATTGGTGTCAGTGGGAGGACTAGTGCCCCGTCATTGGTATCAGTGGGAGGACTAGTGCCCCGTCATTGGTATCAGTGGGAGGAATAGTGCCCCGTCATTGGTGTCAGTGGGAGGAATAGTGCCCCGTCATTGGTGTCAGTGGGAGGAATAGTGCCCCGTCATTGGTGTCAGTGGGAGGAATAGTGCCCCGTCATTGGTGTCAGTGGGAGGAATAGTGCCCCGTCATTGGTATCAGTGGGAGGAATAGTGCCCCATCATTGGTATCAGTGGGAGGAATAGTGTCCCATCATTGGTGTCAGTGGGGGGAAGAGTGCCCCATCATTGGTATCAGTGGGGGGAGGAATAGTGCCCCATCCTTGGTGTCAGTGGGGGGAGGAATAGTGCCCCATCATAGGTGTCAGTGGGGGGAATAGTGCCCCATCATTGGTGTCAGTGGGGGGAGGAATAGTGCCCCATCATTGGTGTCAGTGGGGGGAGGAATAGTGCCCCATCATTGGTGTCAGTGGGGGGAGGAATAGTGCCCCATCCTTGGTGTCAGTGGGGGGAGGAATAGTGCCCCATCCTTGGTGTCAGTGGGGGGAGGAATTGTGCCCCATCGTTGGTGTCAGTGGGGGGAGGAATTGTGCCCCATCGTTGGTGTCAGTGGGGGGAGGAATTGTGCCCCATCGTTGGTGTCAGTGGGGGGAGGAATCGTGCCCCATCCTTGGTGTCAGTGGGGGAGGAATAGTGCCTCATTGTTGGTGTCAGTGGGGGGAGGAATAGTGCCCCATCGTTGGTGTCATTTGGGGGAGGAATCGTGCCTCATTGTTGGTGTCAGTGGGGGGAGGAATAGTGCCCCATCGTTGGTGTCAGTGGGAGGAATAGTGTCTCATCGTTGGTGTCAGTGGGAGGAATAGTGCCCCATCGTTGGTGTCAGTGGGAGGAATAGTGCCCCATCATTGGTGTCAGTGGGAGGAATAGTGCCCCATCATTGGTATTAGTGACACCAATGATTGGGCACTATTCCCACTGACACCAGTGATACTTACCTTGCAGACCCCTGCTCCAGCCTGGGCTCGCTCGCTCCCTCCCTCTCCCATGGTACCGACACTTACCTGTCAGCTGTCTTCCTTCTCCGGCCGCTCTCCTCCTCTTCACTCGCTCGATCTTCGCGGTGCCGCTCGGCCCCTCCTCTCCAAGCTCCACCTCCTTGCCGGTGATTGGCCGCCTGTGTGCCTGAGCTACAGTGCCGGCGGCCAATCACAGGCGAGGATTGATCTCGAGGTGTGTCCAGATGACAGGGGCGGCATGTCATCCCGCCCACACCTGGAGACGGCGGTGGCGGCGGCGAGGAGCGGTGTCTCGGTTCCTAAGACCATCGGAAATATGTGTTTTCCGATGGTCTTAGGCGACCCCTGTGGAAGCGTCGTTCGACCCCTAGGTTGAGAACCGCTGCTGTAGATAGTTTATTCATCTGCAAATGTCAGGAAAATGTGTGCTACTGTCCCTCTTGCCATTGCCCAGGGCAGCTGGAGAGGTCCGTCAGTGTCTACAAGCCTTTTTGCTGCTCTACAGGTGGCTACCACAAAAGACTCTGTTCAGTATGTGCTTACTTGCAACAGTAAAGCTTATGTCTGTGCTATTGCCTTGCTCATCGTTACCTGTAGCAACAACAGAGAGCTACGGTACCCTGTCGAATTACAAATTCTCTGTCGCCCACCTGCGGCTGAGGCCTAAGTTTTACTGCTTATTGTAATGCCTGCAAAAGTCAGTGATTGCCACGTGTTTGTTTGATTGACTGGAACAGCCTGTTACCCAGTGGATTACAAATTCCAGTTGCCACAAAGTGGCTGGAATTAATGACTTCCTAACAGTGTGACCTGTACCTCGGTGTTTCCCATAGCAACCGTTACAGATCATCGTTGCTACTACTACCAAGAACACCCAGTCACCCAACCATGGCTGGTGCCAAGTGTTCTGCAGTCATCAGTGAACTGCATGGGGTTGAGTCCCTCAACAGCAGATCCTTGCAGCAGAGGATGGCTGCCTGCTGTTACTTATCATACACCCAGAGATGCTGCTGATGGCCTGGTGCCCACAAGGGCTGCCTAGATGGAACCAGCAGAAGTCCCGGAGATGCCGGCCTTGCCCACCAGCCCTGACCGTTCCACCTGGAAACAGCCAGTCTGTGAGGATGGCCAGACCTCAGGTGAGCCAAGAGAGAGTGTCAGAGGTAGGTGGGGTGGACTGGGAGTCACCCAGGCTACTAGCTAAGTTTGGGCCCCTGGAGGTTGAAGAGTAGAAAGATTGGTTCTCTTATGACACTGAGGAGGACTGGGACTGAAAGGACACTGAAAGGACACCATAGAGGACATCTGGTTGTTCGGGTACATAAGAGGTGTCAAACTCATTTTGATTGTGGGCTGCATCAGCAGCATGGTTGCCCTCAAAGTACCCATTGTGCCTGGGGTGTGCTACGTACAGAGTGCAGAGTTCAGGAGTGCGTTACGTACAGAGTGCAGGGTCCAGGCGTGCCCTATGCAGAGTGGATAGCAGTACAGTTGCCTTCAAAATGGCTGGTTGTATCTGAGTTGAGCTATGTATAGAGAGCAAGGTTCAGGCATGCATTAGGTACAGAATGCAGAGTTCAGGAGTACACTATACACAGATTTCAGGGTTAGGAGGTACACTGGGATCCACCAGAGTGACCCAGATGAGCGGCCCTTCTTCACAGCATCCAGAGACTAACTCAGCAAGGGGATATACATGCTTGCTACTAGTTTTCTTCTTGTAAGTTTTTATAAAACTGTTTTATATTACTGCTACACTCACTTTTCATCTCTTTTAGACATAATTTTGCCCCTATACAAATCATTAGTAAGACCTCATATGGAATATGCAGTTCAGTTTTGAGCATCTACTCACAAAATGGATATTTGGGAACTGGAGAAAGTGCCAAGGGCAACCAACTGTCTTTGGAGGTTGAGGATTTGATCACGATGTATAAATACATAAGCAGTTCATATAGCAAATGTAGTGAATATTTATTTACATTCAGGTAATTAAAGAGGACAAGGGGACACTCTTTATGTCTGGAGGAAAGCAGATTTAACTTCCACTTGTGGAAAAGCTTCCTCAAAGTAAGAGCTGTGAAAGGTGGAATAGAGTCCCTCAAGAACTAGTTCCACCCAGCTCAGTATATTGTTTTAAAAAAGAGCTACATTTCAGAAAACATAACTGGATATTAACATTTATAGGCAATAACACCAAAGACTGAAGATCCAGAAAATATCCAATTGACTCCTGCGGGGTTCAAAAAGGAACTTTTTCACACCCAGGAGAAAATTGGATCATGTTATATTGGAGGGGGGGGGGGTTGCCTTCATCTGGATGAACTGTGGGTATAGGATTGTGTTGATAGAGGTTTATTTGTTTATTTATTTGAACTAGATGGTATCTTTTTTTCAACCTAACTATGTAATCATGTGCCCCAGTTGTGCTTTAGCATTATCACCCTCTCACAAGGGCTTCTGATAGAGACTTTAAAGGAGAAGTTTGGAGTAGATAAAAAAACAAATCTTCTTACTCACTTTCACCTCTCTGCAGCAGCCATACCACTGATCACTCAGTTCTCAGTCTGCTCAGAGCACAGAGCAGTGACTGTCAGTCACTGCTCTCAACTCTGCATCTCCAGTGCTCACTGGAGTGCCGGAAAGGAAAGGGGTTGGGCACGAGTGGCTTTGGCTCTCAGGCTCGTGCTGAAAGTCGGAGCTAGCTGCCGATTAGACAGCCATTTTTACCACACAAGACACGCAATTGTTATCCCCTTCCCTGCAGCTGGAATACCACGCTACAGCACAGTGGAGAAGAATACTCTCAATGGTGCAGTGATAGAAATTGACCACAAATCCAGCCTGTTTCAATCTCTTAAGGAAAAACAATCTCTGTTGATAGGCTGACTCTGGGTCACAGGAGAGCAAAAGTAGGGCTACTTTCACACTGATACTAGAAACAACACAGCAAAAATGCATTTTTTACAGGACATGTGACTCAAAAACGCACAAAAAATGCACCATAGGTGCATTTTAGCTGCATTTTCCATTGATTTCAATGGGGAGGTTTGTTTTTGGTTCGTTTTTTTATCGCACCAAATCTGCACCAAAGATGCAAGCAGGATTTTAAAAAAAACGCTCCTGATCCACAATGGATCAATGTGAAGAGTTCCATAGGATTACACGGTCATATGCTTTTCTTCTGCTTTTTTAAATGCAAAAGCGGAAGAAAAATGGCTCAGTGTGAAAGCGGCCTAAGTGTACTCCTGTGGCCCACAAGAGAAAAGTGGTCAAAAATGATTTGGCCATTTTCTTTTAAGTGACCATTTTAACACAAATCACACAAGAATGGTCAGCCATCATAAAGCCCATAGGAAATGGCATGCAGCTATTGATGAAAGGTATGCATGTAAGCAGGAAATTGAAATAAAAAGGGCTGCGGGAGATCTGCAGAACTGAGATGCAATAAAGGATGAAAAAAGGTTAAAATTATGTGTTATAATTATTAATAACGCACACCACCTATGGAAGCTAAATGACATGTAGTTTAGTCTCATTCAGACAAGTGAATGAGGCTGGATGGGCTGCCTGCCAAAAACCCTGACCTCAGCTCTATTGAACACCTTTTTTATTATTATTATATTATTATTATACAGTATTTATATAGCGCTAAAAGGTTTGCTCAGCGCTGTACATTATAGTGGGGGACAGAACATGAGACAATACAGTAACAAAACAAACCACGAGGGGTTCAAGGGCCCTGCTCTTTCGAGCTTACAATCTAGGAGGGAGGGGATAGTGGTACAGAAGGAAGTGGCTGTGGGGGATGGAGTGGTGGGAGGAGTGGAGGAGATTGGCTGTTAGGTGAGGGTGGGGTAGGTAGGCTTTCCTGAAGAGATGGGTTTTTAGGGTGCACCTAAAGGTGAGGAGGGTAAGTGACAGTCTGATTGATTGGGGTAGGGAGTTCCAGAGGATGGGGGAAGTCCTGGAGAAGTCCTGCAGTCGGGCGTGGGAGGTGGAGACCAGGGAGCTAGAAAGTAGGAGGTCTTGTGAGGAGCGAAGAGTATGGGTTGGGTGGTATTTGAGTATCAGGTCGGTGAGGTAGTTTGGGGCAGCGTTATGAATGGCTTTGTATGTCTGTGTTAGTAGTTTGAAATTAATGCGTTGGGCAATCGGGAGCCAGTGGAGGGAATGACAGAGGGGGGTGGCCTTTATCATAATAAACTGGAACACTAATTGAGATCCAGGTCCAACAGCAGTAGCACCTGGCTAAATGGGCACAGATTCCCAGATACACACACTAAAATGTTGTAGAAAGTGTTTCCAGAAGAATGGAGACTGTTACAGACACAAAGGGGGACCAACTATATACTAATGCCCATTGTTTTAGAAAACAATGTCCAACAATCTTGTATAAGTGTTGGTCAAGTGTCCACAAACCATTGTTTCCTATCACAATCCTGACCCTTACACTCTGTGCATTATGTACTCCCAACCCCTACACTCTGTGCTATATGCACTCCTGACCTCTGTACTCTGTGCATTTCCCACTTTCAACCCCTGTACCAGGGGCAGACTGATCATTTGGAAACTTGAGCACCGCCTGAGGGCCCAGGGTCAGTAGGGGGCCCCATGAGATGACCCTGGTACCTTTTTCATAGGCTTTTTTGAGTTTGGACAGGGACACAGGGGCCCCATGATCCCCTATTGCCCAGGGGCCCCATGAGTTGTCAGTCCACCCCTGCCCTGTACTCTGTGCTTTTTTCACTCCTGACCCCTATGCTCTGTGTGTTATGTACCCCTAACCCCTGCACTCTATGTTATACAAACTCCTGACCTCTGCACTCTGTGCATTTCCCACTTCCAGCCCCTACACTCTGTGCTTTTTGCACTCCTGACTCCTGTACTCTGTGTGTTATGTACCTCTGACCTCTGCACTCTGTTTTATATGCACTCCTGACCCCTGCACTCTGCATTATATACACCTAACCCCTACACTCTGTACTATATGGCCTCTAAACTCTATGCATTTCCTACTTCCAACCCCTGCACTCTGTGCTTTTTGTACTCCTGACCCCTGTACTCTGTGTGTTATGCACCTCTGACCTCTGTTTTATATGCACTCCTGACCCCTGCACTCTGTGCATTATATACGCCCCTGATCCTTACACTCTGTACTATATGGCCTCTGAACTCTATGCATTTCCTACTTCCAACCCTGCACTCCTGTCTCCTGTACTTTGTGCGTCACACACTACTGAACTCTGCATTATAGATACTAAGTTGTACATTTTTTACTCCTGACCACTGCACTGCATTATATACTCCTGAAGTTCTTAAAGACAAATTGTGCACAGGAAGGCATATGTAATGGAAGAGATTCATTTTTAAAAAATGATTGTGGTGAGGTACTGTATATAAGTATCTGTAAACATATGACAGTAGCATACGTGTGCCTTGTATACAGTGGTTAGACTCAAGTCTTACTTACGTATTCCTTTTTAAGCCCTTCTGTTAGAGCAGTTTTGGCATACCTGCCGTTGTATTGGGGGGGGGGGTTAAAAGAGTGATTGGCCCTGCATGCCACTGGCACTGACTGCAGACATTCACAATGTTTATATAAAGAATGGCACAAAACAATCAGCCACATACTGTTATCCATTGTTTAGTTCCTTGTTCCCTGTTTTATATGTCAGAGTGTACGGTTTTGTGTTTGTAATGCTTTTGTAACTCCTTGGCATGCAGGAATCTTTCAGTTGTTTTTTTTTAATGGGTGTGGTAAACGATCAGCTTGCATAACATCTTAGTGCTCGATTCTGTTGCAGTCAGGTTTCAACTTGTATCTCTATAGCTTTACAGAGAAAAAGTTATATAACCATTTGTTACATAAAATGTGTTTATTTATATAATTCGATTTTCTGCTTCATTTTAGAACTGGTCGTTTTGCTTTTCTCTTGAAGCAATACATTATGTAAAATGTCTCGCTTCGTATTTACCGGTAATGATTAGTTACAGAATCTATTGTCATTTATGATAGTTATAGAATCTTTTAAGGCCAGCTTCAGGAAACTCTGGGAAATTTGAAAGTTCTGCCTTGCAGTGGGGTTTGTTCGCATCGTCCATCAAACAATACCATAAAAAGTCAAAACAGGGTAAGTGAGCGCAACTTAATAAAAAACGGCTAGCATAAAAGGCAATCCTCAGCACCTCAGTAACAAGAAATAATAGAAGGGTATGCAGCACTAAAAAAAATACTGTAATATGATAAACCAAATTGCATATAATCAATCATACAATGGCCAATCTGGCATGCTCACATAGTGGTAAAAATCTATATTCCATAGAGTGACATTAGTGACGAGTCAATAAACTGAAGGAAATGGTGCTTGGTGTTCTATGTATCCAACTTGCTGTTGAAAAAACCTAGTGCAATTATGCGCTTACCAAAAATACATACAATCTGGGCATTGTATGTATGTCTGTAGCAACATCAGAGTCTGGTCAGTGGTTTAGGCAGCATCCGGCACCATGGTGGACATTCAGGAATGATGTAACTCACACTTGGGGGGCACCTCAGGTTCACCGGCAGGTCCAACAAAGTCCAGACTCCTAATGGTACTCTCCAGAAAGGCTCCACCTTGTAAGGCTCGCAATCAACGAGCCAGGGGGCAAAATGGTACTAATAGTGAAGTATGCCTTTATTGAAGGTAACATCCAATATAAACACGTGGTCAACTCACATAAAATGCATATAGCCTCCAGGCCTTCCTCCTAGGCTCACTGGAGGCTTATGGCGTCAGTTTGATGGATCCCCTATGGGATCATTTTCACTTTCGACGTGAGACTAGCAGGCGAAAAAAATGGGTGATCGTTTGTCCAATATTCTCATCGTGTGTACAGGGCTTTAAAGTGTTGCTAAACCCAGGACCCTGCATTCACTATATCTGGTCTCCCATAGTACATAGAACATGGAAATTAAATTATTTTAGTAAATATAAACTGCTAAATACCTTTTCTCATCAGCAGTATATAGCAGTCTTGTGACTTCCATCAGTGTCCAGCCAACCACATGTTAAAGCTTGTAGGAGGAGTTTTCTTTCTGCTCTAGGAGGATGCAGAACCCCTGACCTCTGTCTGGACAGTGCTGAGTGCCCCTGTGCTGATCACATGCACTCTCCCAAGAAAAAAAAACTTCTCTAGTATTACACATTAAACTGAGGATGTGCAGAGTGTCTCCAGAGATATGTCCTATAAAAAGATATGAGGGGGACACTGGAAGAAGGGGAGGATCAGAGAAGATAGGATCAAACAGCATTTTTACACAGTGCAGAGGATTAACCTCTTAAGTTCCACAGTGAGTATAACAAGCATGCTTTACTGCATATACAGACTGATTTTACTGTTGTGGGTTTAGTAACACTTTAGAATGGTTGTAAACCCAGTGAAGTGACTGGCCTCAGGTGATAAACGAAGGCGAAACAAATCCTCCTACATAGGTTGTACCTGTTTATCTACAACTGTCTTTCCCCTACATCCATTCAAAGTGCAGAAGTTACATGGGATCTCTCAGCTATTAAAAGCAGGGAATGGAGATCTCAAGCTAAATCAGTCAGGAGAGCTCTGGGAGCTGATTGGAGAGAAAGGACACCCCCCCCCCCCCTTTCACATAGCTCACAGGAACAGAGCTGTCACCATTTTTCTCTTGGTGTCAGGAAAACTCATCAGAAGTGACACATGCTAATAGCAGAGGAACAAGGCAGCAGACAGAAATGACACTGACAAATAACAGAGCCCTGAATTGAGACAGGTACACATTATAGAGGGATATGCTTTGTTCATATTTCATGTCCTAAGTTTACAATCATGTTAAAGCAGTATTAAACCCAAAACCAAACACGTAATTTATTGCAGTTTACTAATCCTTAGATGTGATGGCTACATTAGAGCTGATTCACACATGTGCATTGCGGATTGAAGCTCAGGTTTCACAGCTAATTGATACAGTAGTTGTTCACAGGTTCAGGTCAGGTTTACATCAGGTTCAGGGCAGGATTAGCTCAGGATTATCCTGTTCACACATATGTGGTTTAGAAACAGTTCCCATAGAAGTCATTAGCCTGTAATCTGCACCTGAACCTGAAGGCACTGCTCAGAAATCATACATGACTCTTTTTAAAACCGCATTGAATCCGCACTTCCAGTGCACTGGACTTATGTGAACAGACAGCATAGGAAGCAATAGTATTTCACATGTCATGCAGATTGGATGAGGTTCAAACCGCATTCAATCCGCATATATGCGAACCAGCACTCATTATTCTTTTTTTTAGGCTTCCTTCCATTTATTTTCACCTGGTGATCTGGCCAGTAACACTTCTTTTGTATTAGGCCCCATTCACACCACTGCATCATGTTTGTCATGCTTTTTTGTACATTTTTAGCGCAAGAGCATAGGGCAGACCATTTATTTGAATGGGCTGTCCTACTCGCAACAAATGCATCAAAAGAAGCTGCAGGACTTTTTCCAGCATTGAGCTTCATTACATTTTTTACCACATTATAGTGCATTTGTCATGCATTTGCTAGCCATGTTTTGTGTGCTATTAACAATAATGGCACCGCAAGTGCAAATTTAGTTTTTTACGGTTTTTTTATTCCCTGAATACGCATGAAAATGTAAGTTTCTGCATGTGTTCTCAAAATGTACAAGTGTGAATGTAGCCTTAGGGTGCCTATGCTCTGGATGAAGGAGCAGCAGAGACACCTTTAGACAGCAGTGTTGTTAGTCTAGGGGGAGGGGAGTGTTAGATGCACTAGCTGATTTAGATACACTAATAAGATGAAGTCAAACTCCAACTAACATTTTTTAAGCAATTACAGCAAACAGTTTTGTTCCTTTTGGGATAAGCCCCGGTTCACATTCTGAATCATGCAGGAACGCGGTGCCAGGGGCGGACTGACAACTCATGGGGCCCCCGGGCAATAGGGGATCATGGGGCCCCTGTGTCCTTGCCCAAACTTAAAAAAGCCTATGAAAAAGGTACCAGGGGCATCTCATGGGGCCCCCTACTGACCCCGGGCCCTCGGGCTGTGCCCGAGTTTCCAAATGGTCAGTCCGGCCCTGCACGGTGCGCATTCCTGTTCGATTCACAGGCAATTCACTGCAGTGCATTTTGAAACATACTGCAACCATATCACTGAGTACACCCGCTTAAATCTGATCTGCTAGCATCCATTTTTCTGCAAAATAGTTTTTCTTTTTACATTTTCAATAAAACAAGCTATGACCCAGGTAGCGGTCACACAAGAAAGTGGCATGCTTATGAAATCACCTTGGATGGAGATGTGGCCAAAGATGCAACCCATGAGAGACTCAATAACCTGGTCCATGCCAGGCCAGGATTATGGGACAATTCCCATCATGACTACAGTGATAGGATCACAAACAGAAGACTCTGGAAAGAAATATTTATTGAGGTCACACCTAACTGGTCATCACTCAGTGCAAGTCAACATGAAAAATGTGGTAGGTGTCTTCGGGGGGGGGGGGGGGGGAGATGCTCACTATCAGCATATTGGATGCTACAACTTGTAGTCCACTTGTAACTAACTGAAGGCATGCTGAGCTCCTCCAGCTCTCCAATCTCCTCACATAATCCATCATAACAAAGCATGTCACATCATCCCAAAATCGGGAACAAGCCATCATTCTCAAACACACAGGAAGAACACTGAGTCATTCTCTGGGACTGCAAAGCAGCGTGGGAAGTACAATGCATGCTGGGGAAGAGCAAAGAGTCTTGGGAAATTTCCATGACTCAAAAAACAGATCGAAAACAGATGTAAACGGATCATAATTAGATCAAAAACAGATGTAAACAAATCAAAAATGAATGTACATGGAAATTAAAACAAAGATAAAAAGTTACATCTTGATGTGTTTTAGTTCCGATTTTTAACCGCTTCCCGACCGCCCTATAGCAGATATACTGCTACAGGGCGGCAGGGGTGCGCAAAATCATATATATATATATATGTGACTTTGTGATTCCGGATAGGGGGCGCGGGCAAGCCGCGCGCCCTGCCTGCGCTGCCATTCACGGCTGTGACTGTCAATCACCGGCTCCTGGCCGGTGATTACCCGCCGGCACCCAGTGATTACTGAGCATCTCTGATGGGAAGGAGGACTGCTTTGTTTACTAACTGTCCTCCTCCCTGTCAGCTCGGGCACACTGCTCTGGATGGCTGTGCACAGCCATCCAGAGCAGTGTGCTTACAGTGAAACCCACACACACCGCCCCCTATGTAAAACACTTCCTGTACACAATTAACCCTTTGATCACCCTTCATGTTAACCCCTAAATGCACAGTGCCATTAGTGCAGTGTCAGTGCTTTTTTTAATATTGATCACTGTATTGGTGTCACTGGGGATGTCATTGACACCAATTCAGTTCCCCGCAGTGACAGAATGTCTGCCGCAGTCCCGCTATAAGTAGCTGATCGCCGCCATTACTAGAAAAAAAAATTCCAGTATCTATACTGCCATTTGTAAACACTATAACTTTCACGTTAACCAATATATTTACACGTATTGGGATTTTTGTTAGCAAAGACATGTAGAAGAATGCATTTTGGCATAAATTTATGATGAAATCTGATTTTTTTTAATTTTTTTACTGGACATGTTTAATAGCAAAAGGTCAAAAATATTGTTATTTTCTCAAAATTGTGGGATTTTTTTTATAGCGCAAAAAATGAAAACAGCACAGGTGAAAAAATACCACCGATAGAAAGCTCAGTTTGTGG
Organism: Staurois parvus; assembly: GCF_062004578.1. Taxonomy (NCBI): domain Eukaryota; kingdom Metazoa; phylum Chordata; class Amphibia; order Anura; family Ranidae; genus Staurois; species Staurois parvus. Next base: position 4,787,471 of record NW_028317867.1, on the reverse strand, counting down.
GGAAAAAAGGATGTAAATTTCATTTGGGTGCAGCGTTGCATGACCGCGCAATTGTCAGTTAATGTAACACAGCGCCGTAACTCAAAAAATGGCCTGATCAGGAAGGGGGCTAAATCCTCAGGAGGGCAAGTAGTTAAAGAAAAAAACAAGAGTGAGCTGAAGAAATTGGAATGCTCATGTGAAAGGACCCTAAGACCCATATTCGCTATTCCAGTTAGACCTCCCTGTGTACGACAATTAGTAAAATATGTACTGTATACAGGGGCGGACTGACCATTTGGAAACTCGGGCACTGCCCGAGGGCCTGGGGTCAGTAGGGGGCCCCATGAAATGCCCCTGGTACCTTTTTCATAGGCTTTTTTGAGTTTGGGCAAGGACAGAGGGGCCCCAAAATCCCCTATTGCCCGGGGCCCCCATGAGTTGTCAGTCCGCCCCTGACTGTATATAAGTAGATTACTATCCCATACTCCACACTTAAAGCCCTACGGTGATACAAAGCAACTCTTGCTCTTTATGAGAAAGATTCTGTGCTTTATCACTTGTATTTGAAGCTGAATCTTATCTGAAGAGGTCAATACAAGCTTCTACTTTAGAACCATTGAACATAAACTAAAAGACTTAAGTATGGGTGCAGGGAAATATTTGGAATCTGCTTGTGAAGAACATTTCCACATTACCCTCCCTTGATGTTAGAAGAGGGTTGGTCCAGGCAGCAGAAAAAGACATGGTCAGCAAACATGCAAATGGATATATGGAGCAGTTAGAAGATTTTAAGGGTGCTACACAGCATGAAAAATTATTGTAGTCATAGAACATTTCTTTAGAAATATCTTGAAATAAAAATAGCATTTATTTGGTTACAAAATATAACATCTTCCTCATTAAAAGATAAACGTGCACAAAATATAATTGACAAACAATCTGTTTCAGCAGTCCATAGATTTTCAATCGTCCCAACATGTTTCACCCATTAGGGCTTCGTCAGGGGACATGACCACTGCCTATTCCAGAGCTACATAGAAAAATATACAGAGAGGCTACAAAAACATATATAATCAGAACAATAAACAACCAATACATAGAATCTTATCTGCCACACTTGGTCTACCAAGCTTACCCAAAATGTTTCAATAGCAGGTTGTAAATATGATTGTACGATTGATAGCACAGGATTGGGTTCCAAAAAGTGATCAAAGAGGGCACAGAAGGACCAAGCTAAATAAAATTCAAACAATTACACATCCATAACTTATAATAAGAGGTCAAATACTTCTCACTTCTCATTTTCCAAACGACTTACAAGATTTCTGAAAAAACTGCAAGAGGTCACCCAAAAGAGTAAGCATGTGGTGATACTGGCTTCCATGAATTGGCCTCTCCGTGAAACAATAATTTGCACTATAATATTTATATAATAAACCAGTTGGATCATAAATCATTATTTACATGCTTGTATATAACCTCATACATCTATAAGGACAACTGTGATGGAACAGTAAATATTAAAAGTGCCTCATAAAAAAATAAATCAAAATATGACTTTGTTAAAATTCAATTCTCACAAAAATGTCCTCAATTTCAATAGGCACAAGATCAAATACTCCAACATTAGTCCAGCCAAGACATGTAATTAGTCAAATAACTATTCACATTTAAATTTGTCAACAAACTAGTATTAAGCTCTTACAACAGAAGCTGGAGACATACAATGCACTGGGCAACCCACATGGCTATAGCAAGATGTCCGCCAGAGACACCGGCATTATATACTCCCCGCCCCTCTGGCGTCTGACATCACTGGAAGAACGCAGACATAATAGGCCATTATTGCGCATGTGTCGGAAGGGACTAAAGTAAAACTGAATCCAAAGGGACCTAATGCAAGAATAATTCTCGCATTGCGGACACGGGGAACAGCGCTTCCTATTGACTGAAGGATACTGGAACAATAGATTGCACAATCTTTGGTGGAACTACTTAATCATCTAGTGTGGGAGGTGTGAACAAGGCTGTGATACACAGCAAAAGCGCAATTATTGCAATTGCGAATGCCAAGTTACTAAATGGGTAAGGAGGAGCAAAATTAAAGCCCCCCCACTGACATAGGTAGCATGGACTCAGGACACTGCCAAAAGAGACTACATGGGAGCTCTCAGGCAGACGTTTATCATGTCCATGCGATCACAAAATATACCCAATCAGGTAATTACGCATTTGTCCAAGAAATTAAGGAAAAAACAGTTTAGGGATTCTTGGAAAACTGCTGGTGCATTTCTGAGGCTGAATGGCAAGACCAAATATTCAAAATGTCCATCTCTGGTATTGAAGACAGTCTTCCACCCATTGATTCCACGATTTCTCACCAAATTGTATGTCTCCTGGAGATACCACTTAGAAAAAATGCATTCCCCTTGAATCCTACTAAATAATGTAGTGATGAGACGCAAGGGGTATTTATTAAAGTACTGTTATCTTGTTTAGGCAATGTCCCATTGTTCTTCTCAACAACAACAAAAAAATCCAGCGGAAAAGAAGGGTTATGTTAGTCCAATGTCCAAGAAAAGGTCAGCAAGACAGGATCAACAAAACAAGACATTCAGGTCACACAATCGAAATTCTATGATTCAGTTTTGTTCTGAGCTTGGATATTTAAAGGCACCAATACAATGACCTCTCTTTTGCACTTACATGCATATGTGACAGGAGACACTATTGGCAACAGGGTGAAGGGAGGAAGCTTTGTAAACCACTACAGATGAAGTTTGATAAGTTTACTCTTGAAATGTAGCTAAAATCACATAAACCTGTTTAGACAGTTATGCACTAGTTTATTGTCATTAAATTTACAACGCTGTGTGGACAAATAGAAATTCTGGTGCCTTATGCCTGCATCTATTGCCTAAGATTAAAATATAGTGAGGGTACTCCTGTGCCAACTATACCCAATAAATTGAAGTGTTTAACTAAGTGAATGTTGTTAGAATCTCTAGAAAATGAATATTCAAAATGTTGACTGTCACTTTAAGTTGGTGCTGCTACCATCAATCTGTGTTCCCACAAAATATATGAATACTAATAATATGTGATGTAGAACTGCTGACAGATAATAAAACATGTATAAATGTGTAGATTAATGAATTAAACCATAAAAAGCATCAATCTATCAAATTGTACCATGCTATAATACTGACAATCCATATATGGTGAATAAAACTCATATAAGTGCACTCTAAATAGTGATCAAATATATAAATAAATTCATAAAGTTGGTTCAATTCAAGAAAGTGCGTGAACCAACACCATAGAATATATATCCGTGCTTCACGTTTGCTTCACACACTATAGTGCCACCTTAATGCTCTCAGAACTCTCACCTCTAATTTTCTATAATGCTGTGTGTAAGTAAAATATCTCCACTTTGGTCTCTATCTCCTCTGACCACTAGGGACTCTCCACTCCTCCTTCCCTTGGTCAGTGATCAGATATGTGATATCTTTAAAACTTCCACAGTCTCAGATTGTTATTGTCACCTCGCTTATGTATGAAAATAATACGCCTCATATAGTGTAGTATGTTAAGAAAACTTTCCAACATTTATTAAAATGTATTGCACTTACATTCAGATAATAAAAGATTGCTTTTGGAACCAGAGGATCGCGGCATGTACTTCCGTGAGGCGTCATTTCCTGTTACATCTGCCTTTGCTTACTCCCAACGCGTTGCGTCACTGTCACGTGACTTCATCAGGAGAACCCCGATGACAATAACCACCTGAGGTTGTGGAAGTCTTAAAGATATCACATATCTGATCACTGACCAAAAAGAAGGAGGAGTGGAGAGTCCCTAGTGGTCGGAGGAGATACAGACACAGAGTGGAGATATTTTATTTATACACAGCATTATAGAAAACTGGAGGTGAGAGTTCTGAGAGCACTAAGGTGGCACTATAGTGTGCGAAGCAAATGTGAAACACGGATATACAGTGCGGAACAGAAATATTTGAACACCCTGCAATTTTGCAAGTTCTCCCACTTAGAAATCATGGAGGGGTCTGAAATTCACATTGTAAGTGCATTCCCACTCTGAGAGACAGAATTTAAAAAAAAATTCAGGAAGTCACATTGTATGATTTTTAAATAATTTATTTGTCTTGCACTGCTGAACATAAGTATTTGAACACCTAAAACAGCAAGAATTCTGGCTCTCAAAGACCTGTTACTGTGCCTTTAAAAAGTGCACCTCTACTACACTCATTAATATAACTTAGTAGCACCTGTCTGAGCTCTTTTAAGACACCTGTCCACCCCACAGTCAGTCAGACACCAACTACTACCATGGGCAAGACCAAAAAGCTGTCAAAAGACACCAGAGACAAAATTGTGGACCTCCACAAGGCTGGAAAGGGCTACGGGGCAATTGCCAAGCAGCCTGGTGAAAATAGATCAACTGTTGGAGCAATTGTTAGAAAATGGAAGAGGCTAAAGACGACTGTCAGTCTCCCTCGGACTGGGGCTCCATGCAAGATCTCACCTCATGGGGTATCACTGATGATAAGAAAGGTGAGGAATCAGCCCAGAACTACAAGGGAGGAGCTGGTCAATGACATGAAGAGAGCTGGGACCACAGTTTCAAAGGTCACTGTCGGTAGAACACTACGCCGTCATGGTTTCAAATCATGCATTGCATGGAAGGTTCCCCTGCTCAAGTCATCACATGTCCAGGCCCGTCTGAAGTTTGCCAATGACCATCTGGATGATCCAGAGGAGGCATGGGAGAAAGTCATGTGGTCAGATGAGACCAAAGTAGAACTTTTTGGTCTAAACTTCACTCGTCGTGTTTGGAGGAAAAAGAAGGATGAGTTGCATCCCAAGAACACCATCCCTACTGTGAAGCATGGGGGTGGTAACATCATGCTTTGGGGGTGCTTTTCTGCGAAGGGGACAGGATGAGTGCACTGTATTAAGGAGAGGATGAATGGGGCCATTTATTGTGAGATTTTGAGCAACAACCTCCTTCCCTCATTCAGAGCATTGAAGATGGGTCGTGGCTGGGTCTTCCAACATGACAACGACCCGAAGAAAACAACCAGGATAACCAAGGAGTGGCTCCATAAGAAGCATATCAAGGTTCTGGAGTGGCCTAGCCAGTCTCCAGACCTAAATTCAATAGAACATCTTTGGAGGGAGCTGAAACTCCGTGTTGCTCAGCGACAGTACCGAAACCTGACATATCTAGAGGAGATCTGTGTGGAGGAGTGGGCCAAAATCCCTGTTGCAGTGTGTGCAAACCTGGTCAAGAACTACAGGAAACGTTTGACCTCTGTAATTGCAAACAAAGGCTTCTGTAGCAAATATTAACACTGATTTTCTCAGGTGTTCAAATACTTATGTTCAGCAGTGCAAGACAAATAAATTCTTTAAAAATCATATAATGTGATTTCCTGAATTATTTTTTTAATTCTGTCTCTCAGAGTGGGAATGCACCTACAATGTGAATTTCAGACCCCTCCATGATTTCTAAGTGGGAGAACTTGCAAAATCGCAGGGTGTTCAAATACTTCTGTTCCTCACTGTATGGTGTTGGTTCATGCATTTTCTTGAATTGAATGAACTTTTTTAATGTATTTATATATTTTATCATTATTTAGAGTGCACTTACATGTGTTTTATTCACCATATATGAATTCTCAGTATTATAGCGTGGTACAACTTGATGGCTTGATGCTTTTTATGGTTTAATTCATTTATACATGTTTTCATTATCTGTTAGCAGCGCTACATCACAGATTATTAGTATTGCCTAGAAGTGCCTTACATTATGTCACTGCTGGGAGAATACCTTTGCATGCCCACTGCAACATAACAGAAAAAGAAGAAGGGCTTTGGGGAAAGGGATGGAGCATTTCAGCACTACTCGAATCAACAGATTTATGAAAGATCACCAGAATTAGCCAACATTTTAGAAATCCGCAACAGTGGAGGGTTGCTGTCCAAGAAGGGCTCAGTCATGGAATGCTGAAACTGCTCCCTGTAAAGAAAGTCTAGATTGAAAAATGCAACAAGATGGTCAGTTTCATATTGACCTGTACAGCTTCTGTGTCAAAACCTGTCCCCAAGAGGGCCCAGCAGAACTGCACTGCTCCATTTATATCTGCAAGCAGACTAAGGCTGGCCATACTTGGCTCGAATTTTGCCTGATACCTGCTGAATGTGTAACAAGGATCCAAGGCTACCAAACATATTCTCTAAGAAACCGTTGTATATGTTTCTCTCTTCTATTTATTTTTCCTCTGTGTTATGGACTGTTTAGAATTGGCAGACTGCGCAAGAATATTTTGTATTAGAACATGAACTTGAGATTTGTTATGCGAAAAGTTAAAGCTGAACTTTTTTTTGCCTAGTTACATTGGTCCAACTTGGCTGAGTGGTTTCCCTTCCGCTTTGTAACCATAAGGGTCGCTTGCCTGAGCGTCATTCAGAAAACAGTAAATAAAAGGGAGTGGTTGATGATGTCACACCGCACAGACTGTAAGAGAGTGGGCTGCCATTTTGTGTGAGACCGTTCCATTGAGTTACATTACACTGCAGTGCACCAGGAGAAGGGCATTTTTTTTGTTGAGTTTTTAACATATATTTGGTGTATTTAAAAAAAAAATAGTGGTATATACACAGAGAGCACAATGGATTTTATTCTCTTTTGAGCTTCTGTTGCATGTTGGATGAAGGCTTCATCAGGCCATATGAGGGAGCATGCATGCTCCGAACGCATGCCCCACCTCCTGTCTCCTCCACCAGCTGTCATCTGTGGATCCACGTAAGCCAGAAAGCCCTGGGAACCACCAACGGACCCTAATCCCTTAACAGCGGACCCGATGCCAGTGTACCAGTGAGAGCTTGTGAGATGCTTAATCCAAGTGTATTCTTGTGAGTTTTCTACTGTAGAAATAATTATGTTGCTTTAAATTGTTGCACTTAAATGGCACTGCTTTTTTATCTTGTTGTGTCATGTACAGTAAATCTCAAAAGGCATACAGAATTGTACAACCGAACCGGATATCGTATGTACTCTCCAGCGCCTCAGGATATGCACACCCAAAAGGGAAGCCAAGGGTACCAGGACAGCGACAACCAAAGGAAATGCTTCAGGGGTGCAGCCCTCCTCAGATGGGGAAATCAGCCACTGGATAAAGAGAAAACAGGTGGCGCATACACCTAGTGCATTATCCAAGGTTTATTGTAGGAGTGAAAGAATAATAAAAACATACTCACAGACGAAGCATGTATCTAAAAAGCATAGAAAAATGACAATGGCCACAACGGCAGGCAAGGTGTTCTCACTGTCAGTGCGGTCAAATGGCTGACGCGTTTCGGGGACGAATCCCTTTCCTCAGAGCTGATGACCAGCCGTATGCAGTATTGCAGTATTGCAGTATTATGCAGATGTGTAATGAATGGAAAGTGGGAGCCTTGCTGGTGAAGACTTCTAACACATGAGAGACAAAAGTGGATCAAAGCTGCTAATAAAAACGTGACATTTCTTAGTGAACTGCAGACATGGACACTTTCGGAGCTACCTCATGGTAAGCATGCTGACAAAAAACAGATTTATAGAACTGAGATCTGAAATGGGACTAATATAAGGAGAAGTTGTTGAGTTGGGTATGGGAATACAGTGTTCATGTATTTTGTGCAACAACTATGTAGAGATATATTCCTCAACCAGTAGATGGCAGTGTTGATAAGCTTGTAGCTGCATCTCTGCTAAACCCCATATCTTTTTCTGAATAAAGGTTCCTGTTTCCTTATTGCAGTGAAGCAGAAAAACAGACTGTGTGCTGTCTGTTCTGTAGGGCTATATACAGAAATTATAGCAGCTATGATCAGGCTTGTGCTGACACGCCCCCCCCTCCCTTCCTTTGCACAGCCATTCACTGGGAAGACCAATGCTGCTTCTCCTCCCCTAGTTCTTATGCAGCTGAGAAGAGAAGGTATATAATCACTTATTAAAAAAAGGGAAGAAAAAGGTATTTTTAATATGTATACATAAATGTTTTACCTTTCATTTGTAATTTAAACTGAATAGGTATACTTTAAGTGAGAAATCCAGGGCATCAGTTTCTTCCTAGCTGTCACTTGGTATATGCAAAAATAGCTGCTACTTAGAAAGCCTACATGAGGAAAGCACATAAAAAGAAAGCAAAGAACGTAACAGTGACCTTGGACGCACTAAGCCAATTAGCTGCCATGGTATAGACTAGAGACTTATGTGACCCTGTGCCACAAGATTTACATTTTTACGTCAGCATGTGCTTTCATACTTAGCAAATGTGATCCTTCCTTTAATCTGCACTTTCCAACATGTACATTATACACTTTTGGAGCAACCTTCCTTATATACACACATATAATGCATCAGTTCTTTTAATATATAAGCTACTATTGACATTCAGAAATTCATATTTAAAACATCCTATTTCTATGCAATAAATGAGATATTCATGAAACTTTGCTGCATTGGAAGCTCATCTCTGTTAGCTGCCAATTTAGAATAAATGTGGCTAAGAAGCAACAGTTAGCAATGTCTATAGGATTAGTGGACAGTAATTGAGCTGTGTGCATAAATATACAATTCCTGCTAAGCATTGGTTTCCAGTATGTTCAGTCCTGATACTAAGCTCCTGAAACATATTTATTTATTCATGAATGTCATGTTGAATAACATGTTTATACAAGCCAAGTTGTATAATGTGTTCTATTAACACTGTGCTGCCTAGTATTATTATAATACAGGATTTATATAGCAAGAACAGTTTGTGCAGCGCTTTACAATATAAAGGGAGACAGTACAATTAAAATACATTTCAGTACAGAAGGAATAGGAGGGCCCTGCTCATGGAGCTTGCAATCTAAAGTATAAACCACTTTGACCATCAGAAAGGTCAGAGCCATCCAGTTCTAGGACAAGTAACTTCAGATTGTTTAGGTTATGAAATACTTAGAAGATGAATGAACGTTGCCATTGCTAAACCCATTCCTATTCTAGTTCCTTGCCTGTTGTGCTGTAGCTTTGGCTTCAATCCCTTCTGAGTTGCTGTCCTGAAACATGCGCAAAGACAAAAAATTCTAGTACTTTTCTAACACATATTTAACCACTTGCCGTCCTGAGGATTTACCCCCCTTCCTGACCAGGCCATTTTTTGCGTTGCAGCGCTGCGTTACTTTAACTGACAATTTCTGACATGCTGCACCCTAATGAAATTTATGTCCTTTTTTTCCCACGAATAGAGCTTTCTTTCGGTGGTATTTGATCACCTGTGCGTTTTTTATTTTTTTGCGCTATAAAAAAAAGTCCGACAGTTTTGAGAAAAAAGAATGTTTTTGACTTTTTGCTGTCCAGTAAAAAAAAATTAAAAATCAAATTTCATCATAACTTTAAGCCAAATGTATTCGGCTACATGTCTTTGCTATGAAATATCCCCATACGTGTAAATTAATTGGTTTATGTGAAAGATATAGCATTTACAAATGGCGGTATATATACTGGGATTTTTTTGTTTCTTCATTTTTACTAGTAATGGTGGTGATCAGCAACTTATAGCGGGACTGTGGGACTGCGGCGGACATTCTGACACTGGGGGGAACTGACTTGGTGTCACTGACATCCCCAGTGACAGCAATACAGTGATCATGGATAAAAAAAGCACTGACACTGTACTAGTGGCACTGGGCAGGATGTGGTTAACATGAGGGGCGATCAAAGGGTTAACTATGTGTAGGAAGTGTTTTACTATAGGGCGGTGTCTGTGTGTTTCACTGTAAGCACACTGCTCTGGATGGCTGTGCTGTGCACAGCTATCCAGAGCAGTGTGCCCAAGCTGACAGGGAGGAGGACTGTTAGTAAACAAAACAGTCCTTCTTCCCGTCGGTGATTGTCGGAAATCACCAGACACCGGCGAGTAATTACCAGCCGGGACCCGGTAATTGACAGCCGCAGCTGCATTTATATACGTGATTTTGCACACCCGTGCTGCCCTGTAGCAGTATTTCTGCTATAGGGCGAATGGGAAGCGGTTAAAATATACTTGTTCTTGGTATGTGTCTCTTAAAGTGGTTGTGAAAGCTAAATTTTTTTTTACCTTCATGCATTCAATAATTTCCATGTTGTGTGTACTGTGGGAGACCAGATATAGTGAATGCAGGATCCTGGGTTTAGTAACACTTTAACCACTTGCCTACCGGGCACTTATACCCCCTTCCTGCCCAGGCCAATTTTCAGCTTTCAGCGCTGTTGCACTTTGAATCACAATAGCGCGGTCATGCAATATTGTACCCATATGAAATTTTTATCATTTTTTTAACACATATAGAGCTTTTTTTGGTGGTATTTACTTATCACTGGGTGTTTTATTTTTTGTGCTATAAACAAAAAAAGAGCAAAGCATTTGAAAAAAAAAAGGTTTTCTTTGTTTCTAATATAAAATTTTGCAACAGGTAATTTTTCTCCTTCACTGATGTGTGTTGATAAGGCTGCACTGGTAGGCAGCACTGATGGGCACTGATAAACAGCACTGATGAGCACTGATAGGCGGCACTGATGAGGTGGCACGGCTAGGCAGCACTGATAGGCAGCACTTATGAGCTGGCACTGATGAGGCAGCACTGATGATGCTGCACTGATATGCAACAATGGTGGGCACTGATAGGCAGCACTGATGGGTGGCACTGACTGATGGCACTGACTGGTGGCACTGCTGGGAAGCAATGATGGGTGGCACTGATGGGGGGCACTGTTGGACACTGGTGGGTGGCACTGCTGGGCACAGGTGGGTGGCACTACTAGGCACTGATGGGCACAGGTGGGTGGCACTGCTGGACACAGGTGGGCGGCACTGGTGGGTGGCACTGGTGGGTACTGATCATCAGTGCCCTGATGATCGGTGCCAATCCGTACTCTGACAATTGGTGGTTATTGGCAGTACTTTCCTCATGCTGTCACACCAATTGTCAAAGTTCTGCCGATGACCAGCAACTGCATTTACCCAGTGATCTGCTGTGTCATTGGACACAGCTGATCACGTGGTAAAAGGCCTTTTACCTCATCACATGATCAGCTGTGTCCGTAGGACCCAGCTGATCACAGAGATCACCGGGTGCGCACCCCCAGGGGAGCGCAGAAGGGTGCGTTCTGGGAGGACGTCATCTGACGCCCTCCCAGAACTGGACAACCGCACTGCAGCCGTCATTTGGCTACAGTGCGGTTGGCAAGTGGTTAAGTACTTAAAGAAGAATTCCAGGTATAGATATTTTCATATAGTTACAATAGTCCAGATTGGACGAATGTAACCATGCATATACCATACCTGTGGGATCCTTCTAGAAACTTGAAATCACTGTTGTAGACACCTCTACCCCAGTGATCTTTACTATCTTCTGGGTCCATTGCCAATCATGGGTGCCATTCAGAGATTGCTATGCATTTTTTTAATAAATGAAAAGCATTCTCTGATTGGATGATGTTGCATCCTCACCTCATCCAATCAGAGAATGCAAAAGCATTCTCTGATTGGATGAGGTGGGGATGCAACATCATGCTCTCCACCTCATCCAGAGAATGCTTTGAATTCAATGAGAATATGCAAAGCTTTCTCTGAATGGCATTTGATCTAATTAGGTTTGCAATGCAGCAGAGCAGCCACTTGGCACCAGGCCCAGCAGCTAATAGAGATCATTGACATAGTGATGTCTACTACAGAGACTTCCAGCTTCTAGAGGGATCCCACAGGAATGGCATATACATAGTTTCATTGGTCCAATTGTAACAATAAGTAAAACTTTCCATACCTGGATTTCTTCTTTGAAGTATCTCTGCAAAAGATCGCCCTGGGGCAATTATACTTACCTTGCTCATGTTCCACTGTGGCTGCTTCCTCCATCACAGCCGGTACTCAGCTCACAAGGGACGTTGTGGTGACCTCACTCCATCAGTCATAGGTTCGAACACCATTTACATATGCAAGTGCAACCTACATATGCATTCGCCTTTGCGCACGAACATGGGGGGAAGGAGCAATTATAGGTGCTTGCAGTAACTTTCATTCAACCAGGTGTGTCAAAGGGACTAAGGGTATTTTTGGAGTTGAGGCGCAGAAGAGAATCCACATTACCAAGCGGCTCCTGCAGGGGAAGCACTACACATGAATTGCCTAGCCACTCTAACATTGAACCAGTGATAGTAATAGTTGTGTTTAGCTCATTCAGCATCTACACAGAAGATTTCCTGCTTAAAGAAATCCACTAATTGAATTACAGTTGTAATCCCTTTACCCATTTTACCTACTATAACTGTTCTGTGCATGCCTGTGAAGAAGAGCAAACAAAATAATGTTCTTTTTCATGATTCATTTACATTTTCATAATATTCCAAACATGAATTAGCAAAGATATGATACCAGCCATTACAGTACTGATGAATGCAGTAATATGAAGCTGCTGCTTGTCTAGTTCTGCTTTGAACCAAGTATTTGATAATCGTTAACCATAGGTTCCATTATTGGACAATATTTTACCCTATATGATAAGTTGTATAAAGCTGAACTCTGGAATAGCAAATATTGACTAAATACAAGAGGCATGTGTGTTTTTACTTAAATCTTGATGTGCCGTGTGTATTTTTTCCATGTCTGTGCATTGACCCATCATGAAACTTGCCTCTGTACATGGGCTTTCTGCCCTGAAGACTAGTAACTGCTGCAGTTTGCACAGTCTATGCACAGTCTATGCACAGCACATTCATTTCTTTACTGCTAATTTTACAAAGTAAAACTTGCTATCTAAAGGCATTTTTGTGCTCGCAAAGTGAATGTATATCCTTTGTGGCCAGGGGCGGACTGACCATTTGGAAACCCGGGCACTGCCCGAGGGCCCGGGGTCAGTAGGGGGCCCCATGAGATGCCCCTGGTACCTTTTTCATAGGTTTTTTGAGTTTGGGCAAGGACACAGGGACCCCATGATCCCCTATTGCCTGGGTGCCCCATGAGTTGTCAGTCCGCCCCTGTTTGTGGCTATTGATATATTTAAATGAAAACTTTTTTGCCTGAAGTTCACCTTTTAAAGAAACTTCTAGATACAATAAAAATGACAAGGCTAACATCTGCAGTAGGAAGCTGACAGTGGAAGCTGTTAATTCATATTAAAGTATGTTTAAAATTGAAATAATAGGAGGAAAAGTTTAAAACTGCTGTCAGGGGTGGGTTTTTTTGCCATCTGTGACCCATCAGGGAGATTTTCTAAATCTCTCTAAAGTAAGAACAATCCTTTCTCAGTAGTCACTGTAGCTGGTGTCCCCCTTGTGGACTTACCCTATTTTCCTGTTACATCTGAAAATGTTGGACTCTGCTTCACTTTCTGTTCCAGTGACAATGGTTACTAGAACAAATAAAAAGGGTGAATCTCACCCGTGGGAAAACAGACAGCAGTATAAACTAGACAGGGCAGGCCTCATGCGCTTGTGCATATACAACGTAAGTTGTGGGTGTATTTCTGCACCCTGGGGAAACATCTGCAGTTTATAGCCACTCATAGTAATGAATGGTTGCATGCTGCCTGTATGCAGATATATGCCAAATTTAGGTAGATTTGCATACACATGTACAGTTTTTGGTAAAAAATCATCCCTGCAGAGCCATCGTGGTAACCACTGCATATTGTTATGAGTAGCTGTCTTTTTGCAATGTTAGAGTCAAAAGCACTCGTTGCTACTGAGAAAAGTGCCATCCACCCACCCCCTTCTGCGCTCTCCACCTTTCAAATTTCTTGCATTACTCTCCCACTGTTTTCAGATGCAGCTAGTTTGCCTGCCACTAGGTGGCTTTGTGTTCTATACTACTGACCCCTGCATTCTTTGTGTTGTAGTCTTACCCATATGGAAGAAAAATATATTTGAAATATATTTTAAAAATATTCTTCCCAAACACATTGACATATATTTGAAATACTACAGTTTTGTCCGTATTCAATATATTTCAAAATATATTTCAATATATATATATATATATATATATATATATATGCTGCATGTTGAAATGCGTTTTTATTACAAAATATATGAAAAATATTTTTAAACATACATTTCACATATACTGTATGTCTTTAAAAATACATGCATTTACTAATATATGTAAACAAATATGTTAAAATGACTTATATATTTAAAAAATATATATTTTCTACATATATTCTTCAGATTTTTTTTGTAACATATAAAAAAGTCATGTTAACATATATTTTTACATATATTTGTAAACGCATTCCAAAAATGTAGATTTGTATTTTTAAAGACATACAGTACATTTGAAATTATATAGTATGGAAGTTAGTGAGCGCTCCTATAAAACAGCTGCTAAAACACCAAAAGGTACCAAGATAAAACCTTCAAATAGATCAATAAAGTATGGGTGTAGCGCTGAATGTAATAAATATATGATAAACAAAATTACCAATAAAAGGATATCCTGTACAAAAGTATAAATAAGTTCCGCAAGTAAAGTTCAAATATATATAAAATCCCACCAAGGTATCTGTGGGTAGATGGGCTAGTTAGGTGAACTTCCTTCTATGGTGTAGTCATCAAGCCTTGAGAAATGATAGAAATCTGCTGGATCCAGAGGTCCCCTTAAGGATGGATTAGATGCTCAGCCTGAGTACAGGGCTCCTTTTCCTCTGGTAGTAGTAAATCTCTGGGGATAACCTGCAGGCATAATCGTTTTGGTAAAATCTTGAAACCAGAGTTTTTCATTCTCAGTACTCCACAGCTCGCACCTCGCTCCCCAACCAATGCAGGCACGCCTCCTCGAGCCCCAACCAATGCAGCGAGGAGGCGTGTCTGCATTGGTTGGGGAGCGAGGAGCAATTTATTTATTTATTTTATTTATTTATTGAAATATATTGAATATGGCCAAAATTGTAGTATTTCAAATATGTCAATATATTTGGGAAGAATATTTTTTAAATATATTATTCTTCCATGTGGGTACATACTGTGCTTTACATACCCCCAACCCCTGTACTCAGTGAATTACATACCACTGAACTTTGCACTCTATATGCCATTCAATACACTGCACACTCTGCCTATGGGTACAAGGACTGTGGCACATATCCAAGTAGTCTCAAGTTCTATTTAACCATGCTTCTTTAGGCCCATCCCACAGTAAGCACAATGTGGCCGCACCCATCATTCGCATCAGAGTACTATGGTCCATCAGTGCTTACTTCAGGGTGGCCAAAGGTGCCCCAGGACTTTCACAATCCTAGAAACATCCCTGCCCCTGTAGTAGTCATTAGATCAGCCAGCAAACTTCTTCACTCACTGTTGCCAATGTGGCTCCCACAATTCTGTGGTCACCTTCTTGACCTAGCAGCCATGGTGGCTTTGGTCTCCCTTAGGTTTTTAAAGTGTATTTACATTTATAGCCTCTAACCATGTATGGAAAAACTCTAGACTGTCAAATACATTATGCACTTAGACTGTACACTTCCTTCTGTAAAATAAAAATGGTATTTCTCTTACTTAGTCTTTACTTTTGGGGAAATGTACTTCACTTACAATAGTGGACACCCAAATACATTATGGTTCAGTTGTACAAGTTCATTTTAAAATGTAATAAGATGCTTCTGCTGCATGCAATATGTGTGTTATTTCTTACCAGTACTTTAAATATGGAATGTATTTTGTTTTTCAGTAGTTTTTCTATAGTTGTAATTGTATCAGGGAATTCCTGTAAGCCAGTTGGCTTGGAAACATGTGCATATCTTTTGCTTGTGCTTCTCCACAGAGTTTTGGCTTGGCACGCACGTAAGCACATAAGTGCACATTCCTCATAGCGTACACGCAGACATGTGTGCAAGCTCAAAGTCACCATTGGTACCAGATGGCCTATTTTAGGGATGCTCTAAGGTCCCATTTCCACCTGTTTGTTCCAGGAACAGAAAATGCACCATCACGCTTGCAGTGCCATTGTTTTATAACGCCATCCCAAGCATGGCTAGCAGGTCACGGTGCATGACAAAAGGCTTGAAAAACACGCCAAGACACGCAGTACAAGAATGTGCAAGGCTCACTGGCTAACACAATTGCAGGAACTACTTTGGCACATTTGTCACGCATAGTGAATGGACCACCTTATGCTGTTGCATGACAAATACCTGAACAAAATGAGTATAAGTGCAAAAAAAGCACAGATGTGAATGGGATCTAACTCAGTGTCAGTGCTGAGTGATGTTCAGTGTGTTCCTTGTGCTCTGTCCTGTGACTTGCATATGCTTTCTGTTACTGACCATGTTCTCTCCTGACCTGGTTTCAGATTCTTCTCTGTACTGCTACTTACTAGCTCCTGACTTCAGCTTCATTCAGGACCTTGATTTGTCTTGTAATCTACTACTGTGCTACCCACTTGTTGATCACCTCAGCTTGCTCTTTAATCTTCCATTGCCTCTAATTCCCTTCCAAGCTATCACCCAGTGCCTGTTCTGAACTACTCTAAAAAAAAGATGCAATTCTCTATGTGTATTCCTGCCCTCGACCTGCCTGCCTGCTTGGATCACTGGTGGACAACATCTTCTGGCTTTCGTTTTCCTGTCCCTTTGTACCATCTATTCCATCTCCAGGGATACTTGGGCTGAAGATACAAGAGAGGCCGCCCTTGTCATTTCAGTCTCCTATCAGACTTGTGCCAATTTGGCTTTCTAGCTTCAAACTGTGGTCCAGAACATCAGCAACACCCCACATATTACCCCATCTAAAAAGTAGACCCCTAGTCTATGGTGGGAGCCACCTGGAATTAAGCCCTGATCACAAAAAGAGAAAAAAAAACCCCTAACATCAACCTAATCTATCCCTATCCTTCTCAAACAACTAAAACTAATGCAACCTGTAAACATCAGACAGACATTTACATAAAGGAACTTTCATAGATGAACAAACATTTGTCTTGAATTCACCAATTCTGTTATCCCACTGTTTCCATTTATTACACAGTGTATGATGTACCCAGTATGCATTGCCCCTTTGCCATACCTATATAAAGGTGTATATTCCTCCTGCGCTGATATAGTAAAATCTACTACTAAGCAGCCAGCACCCAAATGCCTCAACCTAGGCACAGATAATCGGCACTGTATAAATGCCGGCTGTTTCCCTATGAATGGGTTGTATGTAAGCAATGATAGTTATGTAAGCAAACTTTCCTGAATGGATTTCCATTCATGACAGTCCCACAGCTATCACATGGTACCGGGTTACCTGTACCATGTGATCAGCTGTAGCCAGTCACAGCATCACAACAGTAATCAGGCTGTCATGAATGGAAACTTATTCATGACAGCTAAAACTATTGTTTGTGCATTTAACACCCTCCTCCCCAAGATTGACAATGTTGCAGTCCAAAGGTGTCTCTGTTGCTTCTTCATCCAGGATGGAGGCACTTTATTACAGGAGGTGTGTTACTGGCCAGATCACCAGGAGAAAACAGGAATAAAAAAAAAGAAAATGAATGCAGCCACCACATCTAAGGGTAATATGCAATATATTACATTGTTGTTTCTGGGTTTATTATAGCTTGAGGTAGGAGAATGCTAGCACCCCTGTCATTTTTGTATTGCTGTTTCAGTGTTGTAGATTTTCCCTTGATTCCTGTCTGGTAAAAAAAAGTCATCATGACTAGACAAGTGTGATTTGTTACATTTCGAATTGAAATACGGACAAAATTCTTGTTATTCAGAAATTTGGATGTATCCGAATCTCTGAATCATAATAGTATTAAATGTCAACAAATCCAAAATAAATTACATTAACAAAAATGACAAATTAATTCATATTCATTTGACATGATACGATAGTTTGGGCATTTTGTAGCATCAGAAATAATGTAACGACATAAGGAATGATCCAAATTGATTTGGATCCATGTGTTTGTATTCTAGTGAGCATAGCATGCATATTCTAATAACATTCGTTTTGCATTGGGTGAAACTTGAGAGACCATTCATTTTTTTTTATGTGAAATAAGATTAATCCTAATTATTGTGTGTGGGTTGAATATAGGTGGAGCCATCAGAATCTGCAAATCATAACATAATGAATGACTACAAAATTAATTTCATTCCATTTGTTACTCCAGTCAGTAGATTGTCCAATCAGCTCGTTCCATTTCTCTTTGTGGGTTGGACTAGCAGGGATAACTTAGAGTGCATAAGTAATTTCGGTAAATAATGATTTAAAGGTCTCCTCGATTGTAAGCTCCAAGGAGCAGGGCCCTCCTATCCCTCTTGTATTGAACTGTATTGTTGCTGTATTGTCTCCCGTTATATTGTAAAGCGCTGAGGAAACTGTTGGCTCTATATAAATCCTGTATAGTAATAAAAAAGGATGCACGGTGAAAACGTCTATCGATTGTATTCCACTTCCCTGCATGTGGTACATCAGTTCATAGCATTGTTGACCATCAATCATTTATTTCTATTGGGAAAGATTGATGAGAAAAGAATTTGATCATTTATGGAACTGTGTATGTTGTGTTAGGGACGTCCCTCCTTTCTATTTGTCCTGATTAGTTATCTCTGAGGGCCCATTCACCCTCCAGCAATTTGTAGTTTGAAGCTTGAATCTCCAAAACACGAGATTAAAAAATCAATTATTCTCAATGAAGATTGTTCATATTTCCACTCCAAGTCACCTGAAGCCACACAAACTCTGGAGCTTTTTTTGTGGCTCAAATCAGGCAGATATGCGTGTTTTTTAGTTCTTATTTCTATAGAAATGAATGGAAATGCTCGATTTGCGATGTTTTGTGCGTATGTGCATGTTTTGTCGTGCGTTTTTCTGCTCAAATAAAATTTTTTT
The DNA here is from genome assembly GCF_062004578.1 of Staurois parvus. Lineage (NCBI taxonomy): Eukaryota > Metazoa > Chordata > Amphibia > Anura > Ranidae > Staurois > Staurois parvus. The sequence goes on along the minus strand of NW_028317867.1, from coordinate 4,768,574 downwards.
TTAAAAAAGTAATAATATATGAATAAATAATTGTAAAATACACAAATAAATAAAAATAATCATAAATAAATAATAAAATAAATGAAAAATATGTAATAATAAATAAATAGCCCCTACTCTTAACCCAAAAGATAAACGAATAATAATGATAATAATAATAAAATAAACTCGAACAAAAATAACAATCTTTTTTTAAATTTTGTGTTAAGGTGTTTATTTTATTATTACTTTTTTTTAAGGGTTAGGCTGTTAAGGTTAGGGGTTCATTATTATTTATTTATTATTATATATTATTCATTTATTTTATTTATAATTATTTGTATTTATTTTACATTTATTTATTCATGTTTTAATTATTATTATTATTATTATTATTAACCCTAACAAATATAAATAATAAGAAGCCCCTAACACCTATACTAATCTTAACTCGAACCCCTTACCCTAACAAAAAAGAAAATAAATCAAGAAAAAAGAAAGAAAGAAAAGCTGATAAAAAAAAGCTAAAAAGCTTAGCAGCAAATGATGCAACAGATGCTATTTTTCTCTATTGGCTAATAAAAAACGCCAAAGCTCAAAAACACCTGAAAAACACTGTATAAAAATGCACATAAACGTGCATTTACAGACGCTACACTCAAGTGTGAATCCAGCCTGAAGGTGAAAGAAATCCCATATATAGAAGGAAAATCTTCCAATAGGGTGACACTGGTTGTGGTAACCATGGTGACAGCCAGGGATTCCCTCACTTTGGAGGGATTTACTCCCACTTCCTGTGTCGGCTGCAGGACAGGAAGTGAAGGGAAATCTCCCCTATGGGACACTGATTATAAAATAAAAGCTGACAGGGTGACACGTGTATCCAGCATGAAAAGAAAGGTTTGAGGTGTCTGTCAGGCGGTTCATTATGTTACATAAAGTGACGCGTTATCTATAAGCAGGTTGTGTGTAGTCACGACCCCGGGGTGGTGGTTGGGGTGTCCGGAGGCTGTTGTACGAATGTTCCACGTCTGTTGTACGGGTGTTCTAAGAATTACGTGACCTCCTATGTTATGAAAGCGGCTGGCAGCCGCGCTGTGTTTTATAACCGTCTGTGCGCCGCAGCCAATGAGAAGTGTCGGGGCGGGTCACATGACGCGGCGGCCGTGCTGCTCTTTATGTAAGGGGTGTCTGTGAGGCGGACTCGGTGAGGAAGGAGAGGATTCCGGGCTGGTATGAGCTGACGGTAGCGCTAATCATGTCGTCTCCGGCCGGAGTTGTGTGCGGGGTGTCCCCCATGAAGGAGGTCCGGGACACGGCGCGCCCATTACAGCTGGACGGACTGCTGGAGTGTTTGTTGCGGCAGTACCGGGCCGGTGTGGACGGGGGCGGCGGCGCCAGGTTGGTGTGTCCGGGATGTGGCGGCTTCCTGAGGGACCCGGTGACCGTACAGTGCGGACACACCTACTGCTGGCACTGCCTGAGCGGAGAGCCCCGGAGACGGTGCCGCCTGTGTCATGGGGAGATGGGCCGCCCGCCCCGCAGGAGCTGTGTGATCCTCCGACAGACGGCGGACAAGTGTCACCCGGGGGGGAGCCGAGTACACCGGGACATCGCCGGGAGGATGGAGGCCGGGGACCACCGGGGGGCGCTACACACACTGCGCCTGGCCATCCACTCAGGTATGCGGGGCTCATGTCTGTCTTCTTGCAAAGGAGGGGGGAGTCATGCCTGTCCTCTTGTAGAGGAGGGGGGAGTCATGCCTGTCCCCTTGTAGAGGAGGGGGGAGTCATGCCTGTCCCCTTGTAGAGGAGGGGGGAGTCATGCCTGTCCCCTTGTAGAGGAGGGGGGAGTCATGCCTGTCCCCTTGTAGAGGAGGGGGGAGTCATGCCTGTCCCCTTGTAGAGGAGGGGGGAGTCATGCCTGTCCCTTTGTAGAGGGGGAGGGGGTCATGCCTGTCCCTTTGTAGAGGGGGAGGGGGTCATGCCTGTCCCTTTGTAGAGAGGGGAGGGGGACATAACCCCTCTCTCATGTCTGTCCCCTCAATTGGCCTGTGCTTGGTCCATGACATTGTAGTGTATGGGAGTGTACTGGTGTCTGCTGGGTGTACAGGTGGGCTATGTATACAGTACAGGGAGTAGGTTGGTTATGTCAGCTGTGATGTCATTGGTCGTTTCTTTCAGTCTGGGGTCTGACCTTTCATAGTGTCCTCATGGTTCTGGAGTCCTGCTGACATGTTCTGTTTAGCCTGCGTTACTGAGATCCAGCATCCATGGCATCCATGACCGTTGGGTCAGCTGCTAGGTGTGTTTGACGGAGCAAATTTCAAAACTGTTCCATAGAATTATTTTTGGAGAAGATCTCCTTGTCTGTGGAACGTATCAAACTGTCTTTTTCAGCAAGGAGTGTGCTTGGGAATAGTGACATCACCTAACTTCCACTGAACTCCAGCAAAACATTTGGTTCATAGCAAACGGTAGGAATCTCTCAGGACCTTGTTGCTCTCTTGTCCCCTTTGGGGAAGTTTTTTTCCCCTCACGTTTTCTTGGTACACCTGTATCCTAAACCAGATGTTTTACAATTATGACAACGAATGTGGTTTTGGGGTTTTTGTTTTTTTTTTTTTTTTACATCTTTGTTTAACTTCAGATTTTTATGAGGGGGAAATCAAATCTTTGAATTCTCCTACTTTGATTTTGGAGCCACATTTATTTATTTTTTTCTTCTTGGACATATTTGTGTTCCAGTGAATGTATAGTGGTGATATTTTTCTTTTATTATAGTTAGAATTTTACCATTTTCCACTTGTATAAAATATTTTACACTAGTCTGTATTCTTTTATTCAGGTGGAGCTCTTGAATAATCACACTTGAAATATATCTGCTTTTGTAAATAGACTGCTAGCCTGTAAAAAGCTTGGTGGCTGAAGATTAAACCTGCACACCCAGGTGACTAAATCTGAAGCGACTTCTCATCCTTTTATGAGAGCGCTCTAGATGAGATTTTAGTCCAAGTGAATCCAATGGTGGGAACTTTAGCATAATTCTTTAGGTATATAACCCACAGTGCTCTGGGAATCCTTTGTTATATATTAATGTGACTCTTGCTAAATAAAATCATTTTTAAAAAGGATAATCCAGAACTCTTTTCGCAGAGCTAAGCTTGCTGGCGAATCTCTAGCATCAGACCCTTCTGGGAGTGTCTGGTGACTGGCCCCCGTTTACTCACTGCGGTTCCCTCTGCTGACCACTACAGGAAATGATGGTGACATCAGGGGCTGGCAGATGGGACCAAGCATCTATCACAGGGGTCCTCAAACTATGGCCCGCGGGCCACATGCGGCCCACCGAGCACATTCATCTGGCCCGCCGGCAGGGGACACTAAGTACAGGGGTGGGCAGGGGGCTGCTGTCTCTTACCTGGCTCCGGTCCCAGGACGATCCAGTCCAGGATGCGCAGCTCCTTCACTCCAGGCCGCTCCCTCACTCGATGTCCGTGCTGCCACTCAGCTCTGCCTCCTCACCGGTGATTGGGCGCCAGTACTGTAGCTCAGGAAAGGCACACAGGCGGCCAATCACTGGCGAGGAGGCGGAGCCGAGCGGCCCTGCGAAAATCAAGGGAGGAAGAGGCCGAAGTGAAGGAAGGCGGACAGCTGACCGCCCAGTAAGTGTGCCGTGCAGATGGTACTGCTGCAACCAGGTATGCTGGCTGCAGGAGCACCATGATGGAACAGGGGTCAGCTAGTTAAGTGTCATTGCTGTCAGTGGGAAGAATAGTGCCCCATTATTGGTGTCACTGATAATGATGGGGCACTATTCCTCCCACTGACACCAATGATGGGGCACTATTCCTCCCACTGACACCAATGATGGGGCACTATTCCTCCCACTGACACCAATGATGGGGCACTATTCCTCCCACTGACACCAATGATGGGGCACTATTCCTCCCACTGACACCAATGATGGGGCACTATTCCTCCCACTGACACCAATGATGGGGCACTATTCCTCCCACTGACACCAATGATGGGGCACTATTCCTCCCACTGACACCAAAGATGGACTATAGTCCAGCCCTCCAACGGTCTGAGGGACAGTGAACTGGCCCCCTGTTTAAAAAGTTTGAGGACCCCTGATCTATCACATCCGGAGGTCTGTCAGATGCAGAAGATTTATAGCCAATGTAGCTCTGCAGCAGAATGCATGATCGGTGGCAGACATGCTATAATGGTAAACACAATGTGTATACATCTAGTAAACATCAGTTTAAAAGAAATCTAAAACATCAGCCTTATAAAATATAACAATATAGTTTCCCTGTAAGAAGTAAACTTGGTTGTATGTTACAGGCATTTCTGTTTTATCCTGTGCGTGTTACCTTCCCTAATAAGGGCTTGTTCACACATATGGGTGGCTGAGCTGTGTTTTTAGCACCCCCCTGACCACCTCCCTTAAGCTGCAAAGGCTGCATCCCCTCCATCCCATATTAGATTCTGCCAACTGCAACCTGTTCAGAGCGAGTGGAGCTATTCTGCAACTGCATATTTCATGTGTTTTGCAATGTGGTGGTGCAGCATTTATAGGGTTAATACAGGCGGTGAGGAGCAGCCATATATAGCCACCTGTCAAGCACCTCTGAAAAGCGATCCATCTTTTCAGAGGTGCAGCAGTCTTGGCCACATGTCTAAATCTTTCCTTATTAAAATCCTGGTATGTTTTTTCCCTGTGACTTTTTTCTAATTTTCTTTTATAAATCTGTAGATATCCGTTTCATTTTTGTGCTGCTCAACATATTTGAAGGCTACAGTTGTAACATTCCAGTTGTTGGTCAGATTTCCATGGTGTAGAAATAGTATATAATGGTGAAATATACAGATCTAATCCATGAAATAGGCACCAATAAGTTTTTAGAGTGCAGTCATAGTTGCTTTTTAATTCACGTTTATGTGTATATTGGTTTAGCTTTGTTTTCCTGCTTTGTGAATCTGATTGCCATTTGCAGTGATAAGGAATCTGATAAACGGATTGAAAAACATTTCATTATTCATCTATTGAAAGGCTTCGCCCCTTGGTGATCACGTGACTTGTGGTTATGAAACAAGGCACTTGTGATGTCATGAGTTACACAACTAGCATTGCATACTGAACTGTTATGGAACGGGTAGAGGGGGAGGGAGCAACCAGTGCTGCTGTGTGTTTGTCAGGGGTGGTAAAACCGTTCTTGGTAGTACACGTCAGTGCCTTCTGCTGAAATGTGCAAGCTTTCTTCAGGATAATGCAGTGCTACAACTTACAATATGAGATCAGAAGAAAGTCTTAAAGCTGACACCTTACTGGTTTCATTTTCCGTATATCAGGTGAATACAGTCGGATTTTTCAAAAGTGTGTGTGTGTGTGTGTGTGTGTGTGTGTGTGTGTGTGTGCGCCATTAAAGCAAATGCTTGTTAAACTTTTTTTATACTTCTGTGAATTGCTTATTGAATTTATATACATTTCACCTTGCAGATCCTAATGATTTGATACTGCGTGTTTACAGAGCGGAGTCCTTTGCTGCACTGTTTGAATTTGGGAGAGCTCTTGAGGATCTGGACTTTGTCCTTTCAAAACGGCATAACTGGCCAGAGGTGACTACAGTAATTATTTTGATTTATTTAATCCCATTTAATAGGGAGACTGAAAGTGGAATTCGTCTCCAACTAATTAAGACCAAAATGGCTTCCACCCCCTTCTAATTCCTATACTAACTACCCTGTAGAAGGAAGATGCTTATACTTGCCTAGTCTCAGGGTTCTCTAGTCTGGTCACATGATTGGCTCCTAGTGGTGGCTCATGGGAGAGGAAAGACCCTAACATGCCCTATAGTAAGTCTATAGGTGACATCACTGCCCAGGCATTCCATCCGTTGATGCTTTCTCCTCTCCCCTGAAGCCAGCTGCAGGGGAAATCACATGACCAGACTAGAGCGCACTGCACTAATAATAGGTAAGATTAAACCTCTTCCTGGTACAGGGTAGCTAGAATTGGATTTCTGGGGGCAGTAGGGTTTAGACTTGGTTAGTTAGAGCCTGGAATTCCACTTTAAAGGAGATGTATGGGGTAATAAAAAGCAAACACACTCGCCCCCCCCCCCCCCATGCTGCAGCATTGGTGTGATGCTGCAGCTGTTCTACCCCCCCCCCCCCCCCCCCCGCCAGCTCTGAACCCAAGAATTGAGCTGATCACTTGGCTCTCGGAGCAGAAAGCAGTGACAGTCAGTGTGCAGACTGCTACACTAATAAAAAAAACAAAAAAACAAAAACAGGATGATGCAAACACCTAGTGCATTACCAGCCCCCGGCCATGTTTACAGCTTCCCACAGGCAACAGTCTTGACCCCAATGTGGGTTTATTACTGTAAGCAATATTTCTATACTTTATTTTTTAATCCATTACTTAGTTTTTTCTGTATAACCTTTTTTTATATACATTTTAGTGCCTGACATGCGGACTACACCAGACCTAATAGAGGTTTTCCATTCCCGGTGGAACCTATGGATATCCATTTCTGGCATTGGTAGTACTCTGAGCACTGCGAGTGACAGTTTTTTTTATGTTTTTGGACTGCTACACTGTCAGAACAACCCCCTGGATGCGGGGGCCAGGTTGGGGGGTGGCCAGGATATTTTGGATTTTTTAACCTTTTCATTTTCGTGAATAGGTGAACTTCCCTTCTTTTTTTTTTTTTTTTTTTTTTTTTGTTCCCCAATCTAAAAGTCACCCATTCCCAGAAGCAGTCTGAGTGACCCCCAAGGCTCTGGTATTGGATTATTTAATGGAAGTACATGACTTAGTACTATGTTGAAGCAGAATTTGAGTACCATGTAGACCGTGCACTTGGGTTTGGAGAGCTCTCGGGGTGCGCTAAGTAATTTGGGGATTTTTGCTTAGTAGTATTAAGGTAATCTGGCAGCTTCAGAATGGCTACATATTCCTTTTCAGTAAGCCTTCGCTCGACACATTCACAGTGCAAAGCATAAATTAGTTTATATTAGGTAATGTTTTAAGTGAAAACCTCTTCTGTCAAACATGCTTCAGGAGATATTTAATTTTTTTTTTTTTTTAGGTGCACTACCGAAAAGCCAAAATACTTCAGGACACTGGAAATTTGTACGAATCATTAAGATGTTACCTTCAGTGCTTGGGACTAGATGAGGAGTTTCTCTCTGCTAGAACAGAAATAGAAAAGGTACCTGACTGTTGGTTTGTTTTTTATTCTATTTACAGGGAAATGCCAGAAAGTTTTCATATGGTGGTTTCCTGAGTAGATTTAATTTAACCTATTTTAAGTTTAAACTGGGTCTTTATGCCTGGGGGGGGGGGGGGGGGCGGGCAGACTTCCCGATTGTGACCTTTTGTGATTGGATTTTACAGTGGTCACTTGATAGGGAGTGTGTTCTGCTGGCTCCCATTCATGGCTAGGGACCTAGAGCTGCCACTGACAGCTCATTCACAGTGCTGGAAGTGTGCAGTGTGAGCATGCTTGCAGCACAGAAACCCTCTCCGTCCATGTGCAGACATTAAAGCCCACCCTCTTTGTTGCCACACATGTGTTCTATGGGCAGCAGGAGGATCATGGATGCATTGTGGATCAATAATAATAAGCTGAATGGTTGGGATACACTATTACACACAACTGAGTTTGGTGCTGTATCCTAAGAAAAAATAAAAGTTAAACTTCAGCTTCCTGTTTAAAAAAAAAAAAAAAAAAAAAAAAAGTGCTTTAACCACTTGTCCTCCAGACGATTTTTTTTTTTATCCTGACGAGGCCATTTTTTGCGATACAGCACTGTTACTTTTGCTCATAATTGCGTGATCATGTAACGCTGTACATAAATTACATTTTCTCTTTCCCCCCCACAAATAGAGCTTTCTTTGGGTGGTATTTGATCACCTCTGCATTTGTTTTTTTACGCTATAAAAAAACCCACCAATTTTGAGAGACAATATTTTTGACTTTTTGCTATTAAATAAACATGTCCAGTAAACAATCAAATTTCGTCAAATTTAGGCCGAAATGTATTCTGACACATGTCTTTGCTAAAAGAAAATCCCAATATGTGTAAAATTGGTTTATGTTAAAGTTATACGACTTATAGCTGGACTGCGGCGGGTATTCTGACACTGGGGGAGAACTGACTAACTGTCACTGACATCCCCAGTGACACCAGTACAGTGATCAGTTCTAATAAAAAGCACTGACACTGTACTAATTAAATTGGGCAGGAAGGGATTAACATCTGGGGCAGTCAAAGGGTTAACTGTTTTGCTGTGTATGCTTTACATGGCTCTGCTATGCAGAGCCACACAAAGCAGTGTGCAGGAGCTTACAGGGGAGATCTGTATTTTATGTGATTTTGCGCACCCCTGCCGCCCTGTAGCAGTATTTCTGCTATAGGGCGGCAGGAAAGCGGTTAAAGAGAACTTTAAATAGAAGATGGAAAAAAATTATCTTCCAGAGCAGCTTTAACACCTTCCTGCCTGGCCTATAGCAGATTGATGGCCGGGCGGGACACTCACCGTTGTGACTGGTTGTCATATAACGTCCTGTCAAAACGAGCCGCTCACGTGGCCGCAGGGCTGTGCAGCGGCACGATCAGTCACCGGCTGTGTCCACAGGATACAGCCGATGACCTATCACTACACTGGCACGTTGCCAGTGTCATGTGACTGCTGTGACCAATCACAGCAGATCACATGTCAGTTGTATACAATGGATGGCTTACTGTCATGCCATCCATTGTATACAATTATGTTAGCGGTGACTGGTCAAGGCAGTTACATGATACAGACAGGGCCAATTACAGCCCATCTGTATCATGTGATCAGCTTTGCCCAATCACAGCTTATCACAACAATAGTCTGAATAATCCGTTTCATTCAGTAATAATTGCAAATATCAATTAATTACATTTTGTATTAGCAATCATAATGTGTTTAAAAAAAAATCATGATCACTTGCCCAGAGTAGATCAATGTTACTATGGTAACACTGTATTGCTTTGGTCATAGTGTGCTGAAAAATAAAATCGTATTCAGTGTTGCTTGACTGTGCAATTGTCATTCACAGTGTGACAGCGCTGAAAGCTGTAAATTGGCCTGGGCAGGAAGAGGGTATAAGTGCCTGGTATTAAAGTGATTAATAAAAAAAATTAAAATATGAATTGGGCTTTTATATTTATATACTGTTCTCTATGCAGATTCTGCTTGACTTCCTCTCACCTGGACAAGAGACAGTTGAAGGTATACTGAAGGATCTTGAAATGACATCTGTGCCAAATTTACCTTTGAAACCTTTTGTGTTGGGATCAGACAAGTGTGAAACTACATATCAGATGCAGCCAAGTCTGCAGCAGGTAATACGAATTGTCTTTTTCCTGTATCACAAATACTCCCAATAGCAGTAATTTTAGTTCATACTTGGCATCTCCTATAAGTAAAAGTGTGCACCTCTTATGAAAATCCCAGATTCTCCTTAATTTTGATATGACCAGTCTGCATTAGATCTTAGCACTTACCCTCCCTTCCTTCTCTGGCTTTCTGGTTGCTCTGTCCTCCTCCTTCTTCTTCTTCTTCTCTTTTTTTTTTTTTTTTTTTTTTTTTTTTTTTTTTTGGGGAGGGGGCAGTGGGGCACATTGTTTTGGCACAGAGATTATTGGATAGAGATTATTGGATAATGTTGCATGCTTGACATTACGAAGCTCATTAAAAAGAGGATTTAATATAGCTTTAAGTCAAAGGATCTATTTTTTGTTATTTTCAGGATGAGGCTACAGAAAGAACTGTGAAGCGCACCAGCACATCCAGTAGCAGTTTACACCGTGCACAGTCTGTGCATGTCCTGCACTATGATGAAACTGCCAGCGATGAGGGCTTAAAAAGGGTGTCTTCAGAGCCTCTATTGTCCAGTGGGGAGAATGGTATATTACTTAAAAGAAAGTTCTCCCTTTCTGAGCAAGACACAAATGTGTGTGAAGATGGTCCAAAGAAGTACATAAAGCAGGGAGGTAAGAACCTGGATATCTCGACCAAGACCATTTAATGTGGATCAGAAAAGTCAGTGTAAAGTCAGGACATATTTGTATGTGTTCAGGTATTGAAACAAGGATCAACATGGCAGCCAAGCAGCTAGCATTTACTAAATGACACCTGAAAGGTGGATATTATTATACAGTATTTATATAGCGCCAAAAGGTTTGCTCAGCGCTGTACATTGTAGTGGGGGACAGTACATGTTACAATACAGTAACAAAACAATACACGAGGGGTTCGAGGGCCCTGCTCTTTCGAGCTTACAATCTAGGAGGGAGGGGATAGAGGTACAGGAGAAAGTGGCTGTGGGTGATGGAGTGGTAGGAGGAGTAGAGGAGATCAGCTGTTAGGTGAGGGTGGGGTAGGCTTCCCTGAAGAGATGGGTTTTCAGGGTGCGCCTGAAGGTGAGGCGGGTAGGTGACAGTATGATGGATTGGGGTAGTGAGTTCCAGAGGATGGGGGAAGTCCTGCAGTCGGGCGTGGGAGGAGGAGACCAGGGAGCTAGAAAGTAGGAGGTAGTATTTGGGTATCAGGTTGGTGAGGTAGTTTGGGGCAGCGTTATGAATGGCTTTGTATGTCAATGTTAGTAGTTTTAATTTAATGCGTTGGGCAATCAGAAGCCAGTGGAGGGAATGGCAGAGGGGGGTGACAGAAGTGGAGCGGTTGGTGAGGTGGATGAGCCTGGCTGCTGAGTTCAGGATGGACTGAAGCGGAGATAGCCTGTGTTGGGGTAGGCCGGTGAGAAGGGAGTTGCAGTAGTCTAGGCGTGAGATAATAAGGGAGTGAACGAGTTGTTTAGTAGTGTCTGGGGTTAGGAACGTACGTATCTTGGAGATGTTGCGGAGGTGGAGCCTGCATGAAGTTGCCAGCGATTGGACATGAGGTTGGAAGGATAGGTTTGAGTCAAGGGTGACACATAGGACTTTGGCTTGCGGGGTGGGATTGATAGTAGCGTTGTTGGTCGTGATGGAGAGGAGGGGGGGGGGGCGCGGGCTGGGGTGGAAAACTAGGAGTTCGGTTTTGGAAAGGTTCAATTTGAGGAAATGGAGTGACATCCAATCTGTCGTTCAGCAGGTGGGTGATACGGGCGGAGACTGAAGTGGTGAGGTGAGGGGTGGAGAGGTAAACTTGTGTGTCGTCGGCGTAGAAGTGATAGTTGAAGCCGTGGGAATGTATTAGTTTGCCAAGGGAGGAGGTGTAGATGGAGAAAAGGGGCTCGAGGACAGAGCCTTGGGAGACCCTGACAGAGGGGGAGGTGGTAGCGTTCTAGGTAACGCTGAAGGAGAGTTGGGATAGATGGGAAGAAAGCCAGGAGAGTGCAGAGTCTCTGAGGCCAAGGGAGTGTAGTTTATTAAGGAGGAGGGGGTGGTCAACTGTGTCGAAGGCCGCAGAGAGGTCGAGTAGTAGGAGGACTGAGTAGTGGCCATTAGCTTTGGCGGTTAGCAGGTCATTAGTGATTTTGAGTAGGGCGGTTTCGGTGGAGTGTAGGGGACGGAAGCCAGACTGTAGTGGATCAAGGAGGTTGTTGTCGGTGAGGTGGTAGCTTAGGCGTTTGTAGACGAAGCGCTCAAGTAGCTTGGATGTGAATGGCAGCAGGGAGATGGGTCTAAGGTTGTTCAGGTCGGTGGGGTCCAGGGAGGGTTTTTTGAGTATGGGGGTGATGTACGCGTGCTTTAGGGGGGAGGAGAATGCGCCAGTAGAGAGGGAGAGATTGAAAATGTGGGTGAGGGAGCGTAGGATGGAGGAGGAGGGTGACCGGAGGAGTTGAGTGGGGACAGGGTCAAGGGGACAAGTTAGTGACCTCAGTGGTAGCAGGGCTGAAGGAGCAGAGTGTTGGGGAGGTTATAGTGTGCAGGATGTCAGGTGTGGTGGGGGACAGGGCAGTTGCGAGGTCATAGGAGGGGAGAGTTGATGGGGTAATGGTGGGAGGGAGGCTAGGTGGGGAGGTAAATTGGGTATTGGCAACGTCCTTACGGATTGCGTCAATCTTGTTTTGGAAGTGATTGGCAATCTCGTGAGTGGAGTACTGGGTGGGGGGGGGGGGGAAGAGAGTAGGGAGTTGAAAGTGGAGTAGAGCCGGCGAGGACAGGTGGAGAGGGTGTTAATGAGGGTTACGAAGTAGGCTTGCTTGGCAGCGAGGAGGTGTAGGTGAGGAAGGCGGATTTGTAGAGGGAGGACGCTCGAGCGGATCTGGTTTTGCACCATAATCGCTCCAGCGTGCGACTGCGTCATTTAAGATTTTTAGTGTGGTTGTTCTGCCAGGGTTGAAGTGGTCGGGGTCTAATGCTACGTGTGGATAGGGGTGCTAAGGAGTCTAGGGCAGCTGACAGCGAGTCATTGTACGCAGTAGTGGCCAGGTCAGGGCATGACAGTGGAAGGGTACTGGGTTTGATGCTGATAAATTTTATTTTTCAGTTCAGAGAATGATGGCGTTATTACATTTCCACTAAGATAAATGGGATTTCCAACTTTTGAAAAGCAAAATTTTTGCCATTTTCTTTAACAAAAGAATGTACAAGCCCAATATAATACTCCAAATTGAGAGCTCTGTCACTACCTACAAATTTGACACTTTTCTTTTTACCTTGCAACATGGCCTTTCCCCTTCTCCTATCAAATTTTTTTTTTTTTTTTTTTTATAGCATGTCTGCCGTGGCTCACCCAGAGGCCTTATATCAGACCTATACTGCTCTTTCTTAGAGACTTGCTATGCTGCCTTACCCCCATACAGAACTAAATGGGAAGTAGACTGTAATATACAATTTTCTGCTGAAGACTGGGACACCATGTTGAATAATATGCACAAAAGCACTTATCCCTAACTGCAAGGGATTACCACCTACAAAGTACTTACCTGATTGTACTATACCCCTTCCAGACTTCATGCTATCATCCCTGGAGTCTTGGATCTCTGTTTTCGGGGTTGCAATCTCATTGGTACCATCACACATGTATTTTGGGAGTGCATCCATCTTTCCAGTGTGGAGAAAAATCTCAGAGATTGACTCAGCATTGGTGGATTCACATGTTGACCTATCTAAGCAGACATGCTTGATTGGCTCCCCCATTCCGGGTGTCTCAGCTGGTAGGACAAGATTGATTCACACAATATGTGTATCTACTATTTGGGCAATAGCTCTACACTGGAGGTCTGCTGCTGTCCTCTGTATTGAGAACTGATATGGTTATGCTTATGCAATGTATACATTATACCTTGCAAGATAGGATGCATCTGTTTAACTGCAAATGAGATGACTGGAAACAGCGTCCTATATTGTTGGACTAACATATTTATTTTTACTGTAATTATTCCACCTTCTGAAACTATATCTAGCCAACTTATTGTGTGCTTCTTGTTAGTGTTATGTTTTGGGTTTTTTTTTTTCCTCTTGTATAGTGTAAAATTCTCGATTTTATTTTCTTTGTACCCTTGACTATATTCACATGATGTATAACTCGATATTTATTTTTTGTTCAAGAAAACGTTTGTAAACAAAAAAAAAAACAACATACATTCCACATAATAGTTTTTATGCTAACAAAATTAATTTGTGCTGTAAATTGCCTCCACCATTGCTCCTGTTTCTTCTTGCTGGTGGCTGCCATTTTGTTAAAGCCCAGAACCGTCCCTCTCTCAATGGAAACTCTCCCCTCCTCCATGATCTCAAAAACTGTCACTTTCTGTAATTAAAGTGATAGTAAACTGCAAAAAAGAGCATAATGTGCTAGTATGTGAGTATTAAAGACTTGCCTTTAAAACAAAACAGTCTAGCAGCAAGCTGTCACCACTGATGGTGTTTCCATCTTTCCCCGGGCTTCCATCCGTTTAGTTGGCTCTGGCCGAGCCATGATGGTGGAGTCACAGCTGCAGCACAGCTCTCCCAATGGACACCATGCCGTCAGGGTGCATGTGCTGATTAAGTCACGGGCTGCTACTAAAGTAAATATCTCCTAAACGGTGCATATTTAGGAGATATGTACTGTACTTACAGGTAAGCCTTATTGTAGGCATAAATCAATAAAAGGACTTTGCTACTGCTTTAAAATATGTACATTTCCAGCCTTGATTGTGTGTCTGGGCTCAGAGGAAGCTTGACTGAAGCTGAAGTTCACAGCCTGTCATGAGGAGCAAAGGAGAATATTAGGGAGATGAGATCAGACCCTATCCTTGTAACTTTTTTTTTTTTTTGTGTGTATCTCCCTGCCAGCAGAGTTTGCCTGTGACCTGTCCTGCCATTTTCTCCTTCCCTAATTTGTGCTCCTTCCACACAGTCTGTCATTCCTGTTGCTTTCTTCTCCCTTCAGCAGCAGTAAATCTTAAAGCTGTCAGCTGATCAGCCTCTAGTAGCTCTGGTTTTATGCACCGTGATGGGAATCGAGAGCAACGGAGTGTGTGCAGAGCTGGGTGAGACAGTGGGGGAGATTTACTAAAACTGGTGCAGGTGTGCATAGTGATCACCTTTTTTTTCTTTGACATAGTGAGCGGTAATTTTAAAAAAAATTAAATTATTGTATCATAATGCATTGTAAAGATGTGGTGTAATTTAAAAAAAAATATTTATTTATTCCTCCCTCTCTAGAAATGTCCAATTCCGATCCAGCCATTTCATTAGTAGACAACACTATCCTATATGCCTTGATTGATGGAAGTGATTTTGAATGCTCTCTTTGTATGAGGTTAGTAACATAAAGATTTGTTTATCTTTACACAAGGGATATGATGTTGGACAACCTCAATTATGTCTCTGCATCAGTTGATTATTGCATGTGAATGTATTGACATACTGTTATCTCTTACAATGTGCTTTCAGGTTGTTTTATGAACCTGTTACTACGCCTTGTGGACATTCCTTCTGTAAAAAGTGTTTGGAGCGCTGCCTGGATCACACACCTCAGTGTCCTTTATGTAAGCAGAGCTTGACAGAGGTGAGCGATTCAATGGGACATATTGTTTCCTCATGTAGTTCTGTCTTGTGGTATAAATAATGTAATCCTATTAAAAATGGTCTCCTTTTTTTTTTTTTTTTTTTTTTTTTTTTTTTTTTTTTTTTTTCTCTCGCCACAGTATCTAGCATGTAGAAGCATCAATGTAACCTATTTGCTGGAGGAATTGATCAAGCAGTATCTTCCTGAACAGTTGTCAGAGAGAAAAAGAATTCATGAAGAAGAAACACTTGAACTATCAAAGTAAATATCTTATGATATCTTTTAAACTGTGAGCATGCAAAATCATGTATAAAAACAGCAAAGTATTTCTGTGGAGACCATGGGACATTAGAGGGATGTCTGATTACCCTCATCCATTCTTAAGTGACTACTTGGTTCTGACATGACCTTGCAGTGGTGCCTGACTGGTTTAACTTTCCCTGAGAACTAGCTAGTGGAGGTTGCCATTTCCATTGGCAAGAAGTACTTCCTGAACTGGGTATTAATCTTGGGCCCCTTTCATACAGGCTGGATCTGTTTTTCTCAGCAGAGGAGGATCTGTCCGCTGATCACCTGCTGAGCTGACTGGAGCGGGCAGATGACAGGTCCATGTCTGCTCAGCTTATGCAGAGTGGACACTGACATAGCCTAATCTGCTCTTCAGGCAGTCAGATGTAAACAGACTGCCTGTCTGTTTACACCTGACTGCCCTCAAATCCGGACAGACTGAGTGGAATGGGTCCCCTTCAGTTTGTTTTTGCCATATGGGATCGTATTGGAGTTAGGTGGGTGTAAACAGACACAAGTCCATTTCCATAGAGGTGAATGGAGGGTCTGGTCTGCCTGAAACATGGACAGGTGGACCTGATTGGACTGCTTGTGTGAAAGGGACCTTAAAGGGAAACTTCATCCAAAAGAGGAAGTTCAGCTTTTTCTTAACACACACTTGGCACTTTTTTTGGGGGGGGGGGGGCAGTACTCTGTTTTGACTGAGCTGGACCTGTAGCTGCTGACTTTTAATTTTTGGGAGAGCCTGGAGCTCTGCTTTTAAGTGTTTTTTGTGTTTTAGCAAAGTTTAAAATGATCCTTTTTTTTTTTTTTTTTTTTTTTTTAATCTTTTCAGCCCATTTCCTTTAGACCTGTTCACTATTTCAGTTATCAACAGTTGGTTTATGCATTTGTGCAGTTTGTTTTGACCTGTTATTGGACAGCTTATAATGCTGCATTAAATTTCATTTTCTTTCTCCCTTTAGTTTAACTCAGAATGTGCCTATGTTTGTATGCACAATGGCATATCCTACTGTGCCTTGCCCGCTGCATGTTTTTGAACCTCGGTATCGGTTGATGATTCGAAGGTGTATGGAAACTGGTACAAGGCAATTTGGAATGTGTATCAGTGATTCAGAAAAAGGGTATGCAACTTCTGTTATCTTCATACATAAAATATGAATAACTTTAAACTTGTAAGGCAGAAAGTACATTCAGCACTTTGTGCTGAATTGTGATCTCTGTTCTGCCTACGTGATTAGATTTTAATCTGGTGTGAGTGGCAAAGCAACAGGTTAGTATTCTAGAAGGCATCATAGGCAGGCTATACTCTCAATACCCACATTCCCCTGCTGCCCTGAGACATTGGTGGAGCTCTGAGAAATAGCTGGCTCTTCTGTTTGTGAGAACACCATGATGGGCTCTCTACCACCTCTGTTGTAATTCAGTGCTACATGTCTGAACAGCCAGGCCCGAGTGCTGTTATGTATGGGCAGAGAGGCGCTAGCTATGTCTTTTTGTCTTTCAGCTTTCAAAACGTTTTGCGTTTATTGGCATGCTTTTGTTAAGAGCAGGTAGTAAAGCCTGGTTATGGAGTTTTTTTTACTCGAAAGTACAGATTATTGGTGGGCAAACTTTGAGGGGTAATTTATTATTGGTGAACAGGCGTAGGGTCTCTCTTTGGTAATTGCTCCCTCTAGTGGCCAGGAATAATCCATTGTCCGCCTTCTGCTTTTAGATTCTTGAACAAAATGAAAAGATATTAATATAATCTGTGCTACTGGGCCAGTAAAACCTACCTATCAATGTGCAGCTGCTATTAAAATATAGTAAAAAAAAATTTAAATTTTAAATATGACTGCGCTACAGTTTAAGTTTTTTCAAAATGAAAAGATAAATCCACAATCACAAAGTGCTAATTCACACAATTTGCTTCATTACAGTGCAGTGCCTGGTGTGCAGTGCAGTGCTGATCACGACACATTACACTGTTAAAATGTCAGTGTCTTTTCATTAAGTTCAGTTGGCTGCCATGTGGTGCAAAGCGGGTTGCCGCACACTGCTCTGAGCTGAAAAAAAAAAAAATACAGCCTGCTGTTCATCTTGAAACCACTGAATCCTCCTTTCCTTTCTCTGAACTTACATTGTCTTTTTCAATATTTCTAGTTTTGCAGACTATGGTTGCATGCTGCAGATCCGCAACGTCCATTTCTTGCCTGATGGACGTTCTGTGGTCGACACTATTGGTGGAAAGAGATTTCGAGTTTTAGAAAGAGCAATGCGAGATGGTTATTTCACTGCAGACATTGAATACCTAGTCGACATTCAGGTACTTTTAAACTGCTGCTTCACCATAAGCTCTGTGATAATTATTGCAGCTAGTTTTAATGTCCGGCAGCCCCAGACAAACTGCTCTTCAACAAGGCCACTGACAGGTTCTGAGGCTACCACAAGTTGGGAGAGCTGCTAAAAAGTCCTATGCAAAGACTATGCTTTTGAAGGATTTTGATTTATGTGCAGTAGACTGTGCCAGTTTTCAATTCCCTCAAAGTTGAACTCCTGGTATAATTTAAAAGCTTGGACCAATGTAAGTATGCATAGCTCATACCTGAGGGAGCACTATGGATGCTGGAAATCACTGTAGCAGCACAGTGGCTAAATGGTTAGCACATCCACCTGGCAGTACTAGGGTCGTTGGTTCGAATCCAAACCATGGCACCACCTGCCTAGAGTTTGCATGTTCTCCCTGTGTCTGCGTGGGTTTCCTCCGGGTACTCCGGTTTCTTCCCACACTCCAAAGACATGCTGGTAGGTTAATTGGATCCTGTTTAAATTGGCCCTAGTATTTGTATGTATGAATGTGAGTTAGGGACCTTAGATTGTACATCCCTTGAGGGTTAGGGACTGATGTGAATGTACAATATATATGGAAAGCGCTGTGTAAATTGATGACGCTATACAAGTACCTTAAATAAATAAAAATAGTTGGCTTTACTACAGTGATCACCACAATCTTTTATGTCCTGAGCCCAATGGCTGCCCCTCCGCAACCTGACCACAGGGGGTTGCTCACTTGGTATCGCTGTCATTCACAGAAAGCTTTGTGTGTATATATGTTGGTGTTCTATGATTGGACAAGGTGGAGAGGAGAACTGTAGTATTTGTGGGCCTTGACAGTAATGTATAACTTTTGGAATCTATTTGATGTATAATAGTAATGTATAATGCGGTCTACTGTATTGTATTAATGTGTTTGTATTTGTGTATAATTCAGGTTGGTGCAGAGGAACTCCAGCAGCTCCAGGAGCTCCATACTGCAGTCTACTCTCAGGCCTGTCACTGGTTCCAGAATTTGAGATACAGGTTCCGGAGCCAGATACTGCATCACTTTGGCTCCATGCCGGAGAGGGAGGACAATATACAGGTTTGTCTTTGACTTTAATGTCCCACAGCACAATCTAAGCAACCACCTTGAGAGCTGATAGGTCTTTGTTTTGGGCCAGGTAGATGAAGTGGCATTAAAGGGGATGTTGTGTAGCCAATCTATAGTAAAGCATTGTGACTTCAGTTTCCCAAATACTCCCCATCTGTGGACATCATGCAACCAATACCAAGGCATTGATCAGGTGGCCAGATGTTCTATAAACATTTTTATGGCAGAGTAAATTTAGCCTGTATTAACCTTTTTTCTTTGCCGTAGCACAGAGATTATAAAAGATTGTTTCCTTAGTTTTGCTTCAGTTACTAGGCTTCAGAAATACTTCTACATTCAATGGCAGTTTTTTTTTTTTTTTTTTTAACTTGCAGCTTTCTGTTTTGATCTGATACTTTAGCTCCACTATTACACCAGACAAAACCCTTTTGTCTTTTTCCTAGTTTTGGGATGGAGTTGGAAAGGGTTGGAACCCTTTCAGGGTTTACTGCTGTCCAGGGCTCCATTAGATTTCCCCTTCACTATTGTCAGCAGTACAGAATGTGTAAGAAGTGAGGGACATTCTGCAACTGAAACTACAGCACTGGGGAGAAAAAGCTGACAGGAATTTATTCCTACTCTCACCTTGTGATTAGAGATTTATCTTCACTTCCTGTTTGGTGACACCATTGTTGGTAGAACAGGCAGTGAAGGAAAATCTCTTTTAAGAGTCCCAGATAGCAATGACCCTCAACAGTGGATGCTATCCCTTCCCCACTCTCTATATAGAGAGTTTTTGTATTTGGGCTGGACATAATGTCTGCCTGGATGTACAGTACTGTGCAAAAATCTTAGGCAGGTGTGAAAAATGCTGTAAATTAAGAATACTTTCAGATAAAGATGTTTTAATAATAGTTTTTATTCTCAAAATGGAAACTAAATTAACAGAAGAGAAATCCAAATCAAGTCAATATTAGGTGTGACCACTCTTTGCCTTCAACACGTCATCAGTTCTTCTAGGTACACTTGCACACAGTTTTGAAGGAACTTGGGAGCTTGACAGGTTGGTTGTTCAAACATCTTGGAGAACTAAACAGTCTGTGGTTGTAGGCTGCCTCAGATCCTTCTGTCTCTTCGTAATCTCAGACAGATGAGATGATGAGATCAGTGGTCTGTGAGGGACAATCCGTTTCAGGACTCGTTCTTCTTTACATTGAAGATTAGTTTTTCTGTGGTTTCTTGGCTATTGTACTGCTGTAGAATAAATTTGGGGCCAATCGCAGGCCACCGTGATGGTATGCCATAATGGTGAAGTATCTGCCTGTATTTATCTGCATTGAGGATGCCATTGATCCTGACAATCTCCAACACCATTTGCAGAAAGGCAGCCAAAAACGTGCAAGAAACCTCCATCATGCTTCACTGTTGCCTACAGACACTCATATGTGCATAGAACATGGAAACAAGGCTAAAAGACTTAGCTATGCACAAAAACATAGGAACTGCGGTGCAGAAAATTGGCAGCAGGTGCTCTGGCCTGATGAGTAAAAAGTTTAATTATTTGGCTGTAGTTAAAGGTAGTTTGTTAGCGAAGGGCTGGCGAGCAGTATGAGTGTCTGCAAGCTACTGTTAAGCATGGTGGAGGTTCCTTGCAAGTTTTGGGCTGCCTTTCCGCAAATGGAGTTGGGGCTTTGGTCAGGATCAGTGGTGTCATCAATGCTGAGAGATACAGGCAGATGATTAGCCAGCATGCCATACCATCAGGGAGGTGTGTGATGGACCCCAAATTTATTCTGCAGCAGGACAATGACCCCAAACATACAGCCAATGTCCTTAGAAACTATCTTCAGTATAAAGAACAAGGAGCCCTGGGAGTGTTGGTTTGGCCCCCACTGAACCCTGATCTCAACATCGAGTCTGTCTGGGATTACATGAAGCGAATGATTTGAGGCAGCCTACATCCAGAGGATCTGTGATTAGTTCTCCAAGATGTTTGTAACAACCAACCTGTTGTTGAGTTCATTCAAAACTTGTGTGCAAGTGTACTTAAAAATAAACTCCTAAACAGCATCAATTCTTTTATCAACAAAATGGAAATTAAATGAACAGAATAGAAATCCAAATCAAAGATTTTTGCTCTGTACTGTACAACTTTAAACCATTAAAGCAGAACTTCACCCTAAAGGGGAAGTTCTGATTTATGCCCTCCTACAACACCCCCTTTGCACTTTTTTGGGGGAAATGGGAGTAAGTACCTGGTTTTAAAAGGTACCTGCTTCCACTTCAGGTCGGATCACCAGAAGTTCTTCTCCCCCGCCCCCCCCCTTCCCCACCCCACCCTGCCCACAACCTTCTGGAACATGTCATAGGTCCTGGAAGGCTGCAGGACCATTCACAAAGCGCAACACTTTGTGAATAGTCACAGCCAGCTGCCCACAGTAAACATGCCGGGGACCTGAAGACCGGCAAATAGTTTGTATGACCATGGTGCTTCAGCTCTGTGACATCTAACCTCTGGTTTCTTGTGTCATTCAGAAGCGCACTGGTTTCAGAAAATGACCGTTCATTTCTGTGCAGTAAATTGACTTCGGGGGTGGCACTCGGGGCAGAAAGCGTGCCCAAGGATGCAAGCTGCTTGCATTTACAATTGTAATCGGATAAGTGATTTATCAGACTGCAAAAGTTTTTGTGGTAGAAATACAGGATTTAGTGACATTTTGGGAAAAACTGTTTACTACAATGAAGCAGCTGTTCAAGCTGGATTCTGGGATGAGCAGTATAGTATATCTATGAATGTGAGGGACCTTTATATTGTAAGCTTGAGGGCAGTGACTGATGTGACTGTACAGTATACTGTATATGTATAAAGCACTGCATAAATTGAAAGTGCTTTATAAGTACCTTTTAATAAATACAAGAGGCATATGTATTTTTGTAGCATTGTGCAGGCAGCATGAAGAGGGCAGAGGCTGCTGATCCCCACTGTTTGCACACGCTTTGTACAGTAATGATGTCACCACTACTTTTACTAGGTAACATCTAGGTTGGCAAAGGCATTTTTGTGCACACTTCTTTTTTTTTTTTTTTTTTTTTGTGCCTGTTAAGAAGTATATTTAAATTTTATTTTTTAGAGCCCCAAGTTGAACTTTAAATTACTACAAATACTACTTTTATCAGATTTTTGTCACTAGGAAAGCTTATAATGAAATCTGTTCTATTACATTTTCAGGTAGCCCCAAATGGACCAGCCTGGTGCTGGTGGCTTCTAGCTGTATTGCCTGTGGATCCCCGGTATCAGCTCTCAGTTCTGTCCATGAGCTCACTGCAGGATCGCCTCTTGAAAATCCAGCACATATTGACTTATTTTTCCAGGGACCAATCCAAATGACTAACCGCCTGGAGCTTCCTGAAAACTTACCCAGCCCTGCCTGTGATCACAGCTGCAGTTTTTGCTGTCTTTGCACATTTGACATTTGCTTAAGCAAATTGGACAATTGTGGATCTCCACCAGAGGGAACTACATCTTGTAAATAAGAAAAGTGTGAAATAACCTAAGGCTTTTTTTTTTTGTTACAAAATTTTGTATTGCACTATGTATAAAGGATTTTTTTATTTTTAAATATGTAAATTAACTTTAGTTTATTTTGAATTGATGATACTTCCAAGTGTCTCGTGTGTTTTTTTTTTTTTTTTTTTTTTTTTTTGCTGCTTTCAGTCCATAATGTTGTGAATGGAGATTTGTCTTTACCTGGCTCTGTTTCTATCTATGCAGTATTTGTGTCTTAGCTGTTAGCATCTTGTAAAGGATATTCCACATGTTTGTGGCAATATTCAAAGAAAAAGCATTGGACATTTAAAGGGTTTGTCTTCTAAAAATGATAAATATGTGAAATATTACCTGTTTACATTTTAAACCCTATGGGAGAACTTTACTAAAACTGGAGAGTGCAAAATATGGTGCAGCTCTGCATAGAAACCAATTGGCTTCCATATTTTATTGTCAAAGCCTACATGAACAAGCTAGCGTTAGAAGCTGATTGGCTACCATGCACAGATCAACTGGATCTCCAGTCCATGTGTTGGTTTACACAAAGTTGTAATTAATCATGTGGTACAAAGATCATTTATTTACACACAAACAATGTGAATGGGTTGATTTGCACTCCTCAGATTGGACTGCACTAAGTGATTGTTTAGGAGGCCTGAGCCAGTATTTCAGGCTTTATCAATTTAATGGGCACTAGCAATATGACTGATCTAAATGCAAAGCTTTAGACACTGCATTGTGTTCAGGATAGACATGCAGAGGGCCTGTCTACACCGTAAGGTCTCTTCTGAATTGCTACATAAAGCAATCAGAATAAAGGCCCCTTCACTTGTCCCATGTTATGTGTTGCATTAGGGTAGCCCATTCATTTTGAATGTAAAGCAATGGACTTTCTGTGTTTGTGTGTTGGGGTGCCATTCTAAATGACACACGAGTGCCATGTGTTGTAATCACATGCCTATTGTGTAAAGCCAGCCTATGCGTTTTTGTACACTGGCATCTATTGTGTTGCTGCCATGTTTGTGAAGCGTCTAAAATGCTGTAAGCAAGTGATTTGATATTGGAATGAATGGAGCAGTATTATTGGTTGATTATTACTATTAGTGCAACATTTTAATGTAGCACTAAACCCAATTAGTAAAATTTTCATATAAGCTTTAATATGTTACCCACTTACCCTTCAGAGAATTTACTCCCCTTCCTGACCAGGCCAATATTTGTGATACGGCACTGCATTGCTTTAACTGACAATTGTGTGATCATGCAACGCTGTACATAAATTTGATCACCTCCTGTGGTTTTTTTTGTTTGCGCTAGTAACAAAAAAAACTGACAATTTTGGAGAAAAAAAAATATTGCTATAAAACGTCCAAACAAAAAAAAAAAATCAAATTTCTTCATAAATTTAGGCCAAAATGTATTCTGCTACATGTGTGTTTTGCTTAAAAAAAAAAAACCCAGTAATTGTATATTAATTGGTGTATGTGAAAGTTAGTGTCTATAAATGGTGGTGTGTGTGTAATAAAAATATATATATATATATATATATATATATATATATATATATATATATATATATGAATTTTTTATTTTTTTTATACTAGTAATGGCAGCGATTGGTGACTTAGCGAGGGACTGCAGTGGGCATTCTGACACTGGGTGGGAACTGACTGCCATTGACATCCCCAGTGATGCTAATACAGTGATCAGTGCTAATAAAAAGCACTGACACTGTACTAATGGTACTGGGCAGGAAGGGGTTAACATCTGGGGTGATCAAAGGGTTAACTGTGTGCTGTTTTACTTGGGAGACATGCTGCTTTGTATTTCTGCTGTGCAGAAAGATACAAAGCAGTTTTTCCATACTGACAGGAGAGAAACCTATGTTTACACACAGGTATCTCCCATCACCTTTACTGGTGCTTACCAAGTCACGGCTGGCAAGTGGTGACTGGGACGCAGTGCCTGACATCCACAGCAGCTATTGGCTGCATGTGTCCCCCTACCTAGAGATGCAAATCATTTGTGTGTATGTATATAATATATATACATGATTTGCGCAGCTGTGTTGCCCTGTAACAAGCGGTAAAGATGGGTTTAAAAGTTTTTACTACAGTAATATCTGCTGATCCTGCTATGATGAGCCTTGTTCAGACCAATCCTTTTTATGGGAGTCAAGTGTTTCCAAATTGTATTCCTGTGTTTATTACATCACACATCTTCCTGTAATTTACATAGCCATGTTGACCTATAGTATAGGCATGGTCAACCATTGTGGCTATCAGAAAATCTGTCCCGGTGCTGAAGTGACTGCAAGAGCCTACAGGAAATTGGCAGCAAGAGAAAGAAGGAAAAAAAGTCATCCTGAATATTGTGCTGTTGGGGTTTAGAGCTACATTAATAGTTTCTATTTTTATGTTGCACATCTTTAAAACAGTCATTTTTAAATGAAAAAGAGCCCAACAGCATGACTTGGTTGTAATTGCTTTTTCATTCTGATTGTAGTCTATGGAAGTCACAAAGGACCTCCTTAACAAAAGGAAATTTCAATTTGTTTTCTTCAAACGTTTGTAGATCATTTAAAAAAAAAAGAAAAAATCCATCATGAAATGAGGGAGCTGCAACACTGACCTATTTGTGAAGGTGTTTGTTTTGAGACTGCTAGCTTTAGTCTTCCTTCACTACTTGGCAAGCCAGTGACTGGTGCCTAGTGGTATCTTCTTGATATGCACATAAATCCCATATATCGCTAAATATGAAGCAAGGATGAGGATATAAAAAGGTAAATGCTCCAGAAATAGAATATAAACTGGTCAACAATAGTAGCTGCAATATTTTAAACCTGGTAAATTCCCTTTTGATGATGATCTTGCATGAACTTAATCCCATGTTAATATAGCACTTATGTGAGGATCACCCCATTTTATTTATTTTTAGCTTCTGTAGGGGTTGATGAAAAGCAATTCTGATATGAGAGGGGCCTCTTAGCCACTGTGTTGCCCAGCTTGTTGGAAAATCATTGACAAAATGGTTAGTCCCGCTACTGGTGTTAACTTGATTTATAATTTGATAGCGTAGAAAAGGTGTTGGCGAAGCAGAGGACATGGATCATTTATCTGTTGCTATGCTGTCAACCTCTTTAAAGACAGGCTTTATCCACTTAATTTCTGACCCTGTGCAATAGCAAATGAAGGGTTAAAGATAAGGCAAGCTATTGAATACATCCAGTCCCTCTAAGGCTGGCCATACACTATACAATTTTATGCCCAATTTCCTTTTAGATTTACCTTCAACTATGTAGTGCAAGGGCCTGCCTAATTGGAAACAATTAAGTGTTGTTTAGGTTTGAGCTCATATTATATGGTTTTGGGTAAATCTTAAGTAAAATTCTCAAGAAAATTGTATAATGTATAGCCAGCCTAAGGAATGTCCACTGAAGCAAGGCACAGCATGAACGGGAGGAATCTTTTGCCAAGCAGAAATGGGGTCATTGGATTGAATCCCAACCATGGCACCACCTGCCTGGAGTTTGCATGTTCTCCCTGTGCCTGTGTGGATTTCCGCCAGGCACTCCAGTTTCCTTCCACCCTCCAAAGACATGCTGGTAGGTTAATTAGCCCTAGTATATGAATGAATGAATGTGAGGTGCCTTAGATTGTAAGCTTCTTGAGGGCAGGGACTGATGTGAATGTACAAGATATAAGTGCTGAGCAATTTGATGGCGCTATATAAGTACCTGGAATAAATATAAAATCGCTGTGCTCCAGGGAGCTGCTAATTTCCCTTTCTGTGGCGGAAAGAAAGAGGTTATGTTCAACAGTTCGGTATATTGCAAGGTACGCTTGTGGTGGGTTCACAGGCAAGTAATGTGAAATCAAGATAAATGTTTTATCACCCTAAATGTTTTTTATGTTAATTTAAGGGAATAAAGTCAGGCTTATTCAAAGGGACATGTACTTGCTGGGTATAAGGTATACACCTGACTTCAAAAGGCTCATGCAGTTAGGGAAACCACTATGTGCACTTTCTTTTTCTACTGGTTCAACATGTTGTGAATGTTTATTGAATACAGGTCCTAGTTCATTTTTAAATGAAGTGTTATATTTGTAATCCTGTAATTCAGAAAGCAGCCTGCTCAGTCAAATCATGTAAAGATTCCAACTATTGTATCCACACAGTATAAGTACTGTGGAATTTTGTATTTCAAATGAAAGCCAAGCACAGTTTTGATTGTGTTCCATTAATAAAGTGTTAACAGTACCTAACTGGTTGCTTTTTTTTTTTTTCTATTTGTTTTTGATCATTTTAGTTTTGTTAGTGCCGTGAACCCTAAAATCATAATTTGTAATCTGTACAGGCCTTTGTGTGTCTAGTACTGTGCACAAAAGGAATAGTAAAGGAATCTACCTCTTTTTCAACTCTGAAGTAGAATTTTTTGACACAAACCATAATTTAAGAAAAAAAACCCAAACATGTCATACTTACCTGCTCTGTGCAGTTTTTTGCCCTGATTCTCCTCTTCTCGAGTCTGTTTCAACCCCACCCCTCTAAATGGCCCCCTTAGCAATGTGCTTGCTTGGGAGGCACCCGTGTGTGCTTGCTCCCAAGCCCTCTCAGCCCTGCTCCTCCTCACCGCCTGTGATTGGCAGGAGCCATCGGCTCCAAGTGCTGTATCTGAGCCAATGAGGAGGGAGAGACAATACTCTTGCACATTGCTGGATCGTGATCAGGCTCAGTTAAGTATTAGGGAGGCTGAGGGGGGAGCAGCTCACTGAAGGGTTTTTTGTTTTGTTTTTTTCCCTCCATGCATAGACGGCATAAAGGTTAAAAAAAAACAAAAAAAAAACAACCTTCAGCCTTTAGAACCACTTTTTAATTGTTTCCCTTTACACCACTCCAGTCTCAGTGTCTTTCTCTTGTTAGGTTTGTAATGATGCCATATTCCATTTTGTTATAAAGGATTCCATGGTACTTGGTAGTCTGTTCAAAGTTTGAACTTTTTTTTTTTATTTATTTTTTGTTATGGACTACACTCTGATTAGTAGCGTTGCAGAGTCAGGGGCCACCAGAACAGATGTACTGTGCGTTATGACAGCATGGGGAAAATTTACTAAAACTTGAGGGTGCAAAATCTGGTGCAGCTCTGCTTAGAAACTAATCAGCTTCCAGGTTTTATTGTCAAAGCCTAAATGAACAAGCAGAAGTTAGAAGCTGATTGGCTACCACACACAGCTGCTGCAGATTCGTAGTCCACCATAACACTATGTAATCCTCTATTTTTGACACCACCTGAAGTTATTTGGTCTGTCCACATCTTATTTCGGGGTTTCTTAGCAAAAGGAGTGGATACTTAAAGGCTGAAGCTGTGTGTTTTTTTTTTTAACTTTCATGCATGAAGTTAAAAAACCTTCTGTGTGCTGCTCCCCCTACAGCCCCCCTTAGCCTCTTCACATCGGCCTCACACAAATGTGCGGCCTCCCGGCGTCTGGGCCTAGACGCCGAGCAGACGCTCATTTGTGTGCAATTAAGAGAAACCTATGTGCTGAGAGCGCGCGCCCTGAATGCTCCCAGCACACATGTCCGGTACTCACAGAAATGTCCCAATCTTCTCTCTCGATTTGGGACCTTTCCCGATCATGTGACGGCAAATCACGGCGGTCACATGACCCTAAAACCCCGGCTTCTGAAACCCTTAAAGGGCTGGGAGGCGCCGGAGCCAAGGGATTAATACTCACCTGAGCCCCCTCTCAATCCAGTGATGTGCATGAGAGCCTCGGCTGGCCTGAGACTCCCTCTCCTCATTGGCTGAGAAAACAGGAGAAACTGGCTCCCACTGCTATCAATCACATCCAGTGAGCCAATGAAGAGAGAGTGGGGCCAAGCCATAGCTTTGTGTCTAATGGATGCAGAGAGCTGGGCTTCAGAAGTAAGCATGCATCAGTGCCACTATAGCAAGCAGCTTGCTACTGGGGGCACTGGTCAAGGGGGTAGATCTAGATATTCTTCATTTCATTGTTCACATTTGATAGTGTCATCCATAATGTAAATTCAAAGAAAAACTAAAGATCATAAAAAGAATGGACAGCATACTATAATAAAAAAATACTAATTCAGAGCAAAATAAAATCGCTAAATGGCTGTGCCAGGAAGACATTTGGGAATCTCTATCATTATCCATTCAAGTCTATGGGAACTATATCTTGCATAAATTGTTTAATTTCTTGTTAAGGTCTGGCATTTTTGTGCTAATAGACAAACTATTGTCAAAGAAGGGCATAGGGAGCTGTGCACTGCTATGGGGGACATCTAATACAGCAAAAAATGTTTTAAAAACACTGTACTGCAAGGAGAGTGTCCTTTTAAGGGCTACATGGAAAAATCACGAATCCTTTAAATTATATGCTTGAGAGATGTCTTTGTGTATGTGGTGCTATGGAATGATTTTTAAAGGCACTCTATTCTAGCATCACATATATTAGATGTGCAACTGATGTTTAATTTTTACATTTAGCTTTGCTTAATTACAGCAGCATCTCACTCTAATTAACTTCAACTTGCAAAAAAGGGCTTTTTTTTTTATTACATAATTTTTGCTCTGACATCTGATTTTTTTTTTTTTTTTATCAAGCAGTTAGAGGCCTGAATTGACCAGTGGAACTAGCAGCCTCAACAGATGTGAAAGCTTTAGGAAAGTTTCCTCTTAACGAAATCTAAAGCTCTCAACTTCATTCAAATTGGCAAGTGACAAAACAGTTTGAGAGTCCATTCATACAGGCAATTATACACGCTGCGATGTCCAGTGTTAAGAAACTGAATTCCTGCAACTGGCATTTAACAAATGTTTGCAAATAGCTTTGTGACTGAAGTTCACACAACCATCGATTCCTGTGGTGACTGAACACATACAGTATATTGCCAAAAGTATTGGGGCACCCCTCTAAATCATTGGATTCAGGTGTATAAAATCAAGCACCTAGGCATGCAGACTGCTATTACAAACATTTGTGAAAGAATGGGTTGCTCTCAGGAGCTCAGTGAATTCAAGCGTGGTACCGTGATAGGTTGCCATCTGTGCAATAAGTCCATCCCTGAAATTTCCTTGCTAATTAATATTCCACAGTCAACTGTTAGTGGTATTATAACAAAGCAACTGGGAACAACAGCAACTCGGTCACAAACTGGTAGGCCACATAAAATGACAGAGCGAGGTCAGCGCATGTTGAAGAGCATAGTGTGCAGAAGTCGTCAACTGCAGAGTCAATAGCTAAAGACCTCCAAACTTTGTTTGGCATTCAGATTAGCACAACAACAGTGCCTAGAGAGCTTACATCAATGCAAAGCATCAGATGCAGTGGTGTAAAGCACGCCGCCACTGGACTCTAGAGCAGTGGAGACATGTTCTCTGGTTGTAAAGGCAATTACAAAAAAAAGACAAATGTTATACTTACCTGCTGTGTGCAAAGGAATTGCACAGAGTGGCCCTGAATCTCCACTGCTTGGGACCCCTGCCTGCGCTCATGGCTCCTTCTCTCTGCCCAGTGCCCCCAGGAAGCTGCTTGCCATGGATGCACTTGTGTGTAATCACTCCTGAGCTCTGCTGCTGTGTCCATTGCCCTGCCCCCCTCTCCCTCGTCACTGGCTCTGATTGACAATAGTGGGAGACCTGGTACCGCAGCAAAGCCTGTGAGACCCGGAACTGGGGGGAGAGAAGAGCTGCAGAAATGCACAGTGCTGGATCAAATGAGGGCTCACGTATAAGGGGGGTGAGGGAGATACGAATGCCTAAACATTCACAACACAGATCTCTCCCCTGTCTGCACCGACATGCTGCTTTGTATTGCTCTGCATACCAAAGCAATACAAAGCAGCATGTTTCCCTAGTAAAACACACACGGCACATACAGTAAAACAGCACAGTTAACCCCTTCCTGCTCAGTGTCATTAGTACAGTGTCAGTGTGTTTTATTAGCACTGATCACTGTATTAGTGTCATTGGGATGTCAGTAACACCAAGTCAGTTTCCCCCCCAGTGTCAGAATGCCCGCCGCAGTCCCGCAATAAGTCGCTGATCACCACCATTACTAGTATAAAAAAAATGAAAAATTCAGTATCTATACTGCCATTTGTAGACGCTATAACTTTCACATAAACTAATTCATTTAAATGTATTGGGGTTTTTTTTTTTTAGCAAAGATAATTTGTTTACTGGACATGTTTAATAGCAAAAAGTCAAAAATATATATTTTTTAAAAAAATTGTAATTTTTTTTTGTTCACAGGTCAAAAAATAAAAAACGCACAGGCAATCAAAAACTACCGAAAGAAAGCTTTATTTGTGAGGGAAAAAAAAGACGTAAATTTCATTTGGGTGCAGCGTTGCATGACCGCACAATTATCAGTTAAAGTAACGCAGGGCTGTATTGCAAAAAATGGCCTGGTCAAGAAGGGGGGTAAATCCTCTGGAGGGCAAGTGGTTAAAGTAGGACTATACGTAAAACTCTATTTTCCCTATTTTGGATAGAGTGGGGCAGAGTTATAACCTGTCAGTTTTTTGCCATCTGTGTCCCAATGGGGAGATTTACCTTCCCCTCCTGTCCTATAGTCAAAAACAGGAAGTTAGAGGAAAGTCCTGGAAATTAAGATAATCTATTGGGCCCTCCAGGTCACCAGAACTATAGTCCCAATTGGAAGATTTCCCCTTTATTACTATTCTGGGGACAACCCAAAATGTTTTACTTCTTTAGATCAGGGGTCTCCAAACTTTATATACAAAGGGCCAGTTTACTGTCCTTCAGACTTTAGGTGTGCCAGACTGTGGACATTGGGAGTAGAAAATGTCCTGGCATCAGCGAGAGCAAACGATGTTCCATTTTTGGTAATGAGAGGAGCTGTGCCCCATGGTTGTGTCACTGAGGAATCGTGCCCCATCATTGGTGTCATTGGGAGGAATTGTGCTCCATCATTGGTGGTATTGGGCACAATTGTTGGTGTCATTCAGTGGAACTGTGTTCTATCATTGGGAGGAATTGTGCCCCATCATTGGCTTCATTGGGAGGAATTGTGCCCCTTCATTGATGTCAGTTGGGGGGGGGGGAAATTATGCCCCATTGTTGGTGTCAGTGGATGACATAGTGCTCCAAGGGCCAGATAAAAGCAAACAAAGGGCCGCATCTGGCCCCCGGGCCACAGTTTGGAGACCACCGCTTTAGATGATAATGGTAAACAGAACAGACAGAGAGGGTGAATCTCCCCAACAGGGACAGTTGGAACAATAAAAACTGTCAGGGTGTTCTAATCCATCTCCATACTATCCAAAACTGAAAAAAATGTTTTGCCTTTACCTATACTTGAATTGAAAAGTACAATAATGGGGTTAACTGATAAACTCCAGAAGAGCAAAAAAGAAGGCTTAATAGACACGAGCTAAATCAAAGCCGTGCAAATAAAAACTTAAAGGAGAAGTACAGCCAAAGTTCTTTTGCCTGTACTTCTCCTTTGGATCGCAGGACCGCAGTTCGTTCTGCACTCCTGTGACCCGTGACTGCCCAGTCACTGCTCTCTGCTCAGAGCCGCTGTGACAACTCAGAGGTCATGTGATCGCTGAGTTCTCACACTTAGAGTCGGTGGGGGGGCCGATGCTGCATCCACCTAGGTAAGTATGATTTAGAAAAAAAAAAAGCAATCCCACACATCTCTTTGAAAATCTGAACTTTTAGGTCTGATCTTGGACCAGGAATTGTCTTGCTTTTTTTATATATATGTTTTTGTACTATACAACAAAAAAAGCAAACAGTATTAAAAAAAGAAAAAAATCTGAACTTTAACCTTCCCTTCAGTCTTACACAGTTGTACTGAAAGTGCTTACTCCTGATTTCACTGCACACTGAGCTTCTTACAGTGTGCATCAGAAGTCAGAGCCCACCTTATTTCCTTGCTAGAGGACATCGAGCATCTAGTCTTTCCTCTCCAGCCTTACTGTCCCTGGCCCACTCCTTTCATTTACTGGATTTCAGGTTTTTCAATCGCGGAGGTTCAGCACCACATGTGTGCATTGCCTAGTGATCTGTATGCCAATGAAGCATGCCTACAACGTCCACTGCTTACAGACTGACATCCATCCATCAAGGCATTTTGAAGTTTGCACAACTCATCTCAAGAGTCAGTCCACTGCTTGCAGAACTGAGGACCTGTGAGAGGAGTACTGAGGCAAAGTGCTGTGATGTTTTCAGAAGGCCAGCATCCCACTAGCCCCTCTTGCCAGCCATTGCATAGGGAAACACAGAGACCCAGTGATGTCTAAACAAGGTATATCGTGATTGAGGTCAGTGTTCTGGGCAGGCCACTCAAGTTCCTCCACAACAAACTCTTTATGGATGTGGCATTGTAACTTTCAGTGGAAACAGAGCAACTCAATATGGTCTTGGAATGGATTGCCCGACAAGCTCATAGTGATGGTCAGATATCCAGACTTTTTTTTATATAGTTTATCAATTTTCAGCAGGATATTCCAGATGCTGGTTTATCCACACGGAAGCTAACTGCCAAACAATCACATGATCACCATCTTCCTTATCTTCTGTGGTCCTGGGGTGTCTGACATAGCCGGCTAGCATGTATAGACATGGGCATCAGAGGTAAATAATCTTGTGGTAATCTAGAAGCTTGGGGTTACATTTAACCACCTCCAGTCCACCATATAACATAATGACGGGCGCAAGGCGGTTCTCTCGTTCTGGGAGGACGTCATATTACGTCCTACCACTCCAACCGTGCGGCTCCAGGGGCGCAAAGCACGGCGATTGGTGGCGCGCTGTGTCCCTTGGACACAGCGGATCACTGATCAATGGAAAGAGCCGAAGACATCAGCTCGGTCATGTGACCAGCTGTGTCCAATCATAGCTGATCGCATGTAAATAAGGAAATGCTGGTTATCGGCATTTCTTTCCAGAGGAGAGGAGAGCCAGTAATCAAACCTGAAATGAAATAGAAATCTTGTGAGCCACCAATTAATTATAAGATAGGTTCGTCAGCACCAAACACTCATCCAATGTGCATAAAAATTCAACAAATATCACAATGGTGCCGCGCTCCTAATTGTTATTAATCATAAAAATTGTTTTAAATTAAATCCATATAATAGTGTAAACACAATATATATATAAAAAATTAAGTGCACCCATAAAGTGATAATACACTGAAAATAACAGTCAATATTCAATGTGCACAAAAAATATAAACATGATTGATTATAAATGAGTGATAAATAAATCTCTGGTGATACTCGTGAAAAATCCCAGGTGATGTGAACTCCAATTCCCAGTGACTTGAATAATGATCTTATTATGCGCTCACCTCATATAAAGCCTAAAAATAGGCTAAAAGCGCTTGTGTTCCCCAAATGGGACTATATCCTTGAGTTGCACCGTAGCAGTAATGGTGGTTACTCCTTAACAGCGTAGCAGTAATGGTGGTTACTGCTTCAATTGTGGCTCTCCTCTCCTGCCACTATCCCCACAAAGATCTCTCGCTCTCTTAATACACTGGAGCACTCCTCCTTGGTATATCCCTCAGTGTGAGAGTCTTCTTGTTGCTGCCAATGCATATGTTCACCTTATACACAAATATAAATATATATATGCACATACAGTGCATCCAGAAAGTATTCACAGCGCTTAACTTTTACCACATTTTGTTATGGTACAGCCTTATTCCAAAATGGATTCAATTCAGTTTTCCCTCAACATTCTACAAACAATACCCATAATGGCAACGTGAAATAAGTTCATTTTGAAATCTTTGCAATTTATTAAAAATAAAAAAAAAACCACATGTACATAAGTATTCACAGCCCTTGCTCAATACTTTGTTGAAGCACCATTAACACCAATTACAGCCTCAAGTCATTTTGAGTATGATGCTACAAGCTTGGCACACCGATTTTTGGGCAATTTCTCCCATTGTTCTTTGCAGTACCTCTCAAGCTCCATCAGGTTGGATGGAGAGTGTCGGTGCACAGCCATTTTCAGATCTCTCCAGAGATGTTCAATAGGGTTTAAGTCTGGGTTCTGGCTGGGCCAATCCAGGACATTCACAGAGTTGGCCCGTAGCCACTCCTTTGTTATGTGGGCTGTGTCCTTAGGGTCGCTGTCCTGTTGGAAGATGAACCGTCGCCCCAGTCTAAGGTCCAGAGCGCTCTGGAAAAGGTTTTCATTAAGGATGTCTCTGTACATTGCTGCATTCATCTTTCCTTTGATCCCAACTAGTCTCCCAGTTCCTGCCACTGAAAAACATCCCCACAGCACTATGCTGCCACCAACATGCTTCACTGTAGGGATAATATTGTAAAGGTGGTGAGCGGTGCCTGGTTTCCTCCAGACATGATGCTTGGCATTCAGGCCAAAGAGTTCAATCTTTGTTTCATCAGACCAGAGAGTTTTGTTTCTATGGTCTGAGAGTCCCTCAGGTGCCTTTTGGCAAACTCCAGGCGGGCTGCCATTTGCCTTTTACTGAGGAGTGGCTTCCGTCTTGCCACGCTACCATACAGGCCTGATTTGTGGAGTGCTGCAGAGATGGCTGTTCTTCTGGAAGGTTCTCCTCTCTCCACAGAGAAATGCTGGAGCTCTTTCAGAGTGACCATCGGGTGCTTGGTTACCTCCCTGGCTAAGGCCCTTCTCCCTCGATCGCTCATTTTGGTAGGGCGGCCCGTTCTAGGAAGATTCCTGGAGGTTCCAAACTTCTTCCATTTACAGATGATGGAGGCCACTGTGCTCATTGGGACCTTCAATGCTGCAGAAATTTTACTGCACCCTTCCCAAGATCTGTGCCTTGATACAATCATTTACAGACAATTCCTTGGACTTCATGGCTTATGCAGGCCATAGATGGGTCGAAAATCGGCCGATTTTATTTTCGGCCGAAAAATCGGCCGATTTTCGGATCGTTAGTGGGCTATTTGTTCGGCCGTTTTTCGGTATTTTGGCTGTTTTTTTTTATCGGTAAAGTTGGAAAAAAAATCGGCCGATTTTGCCGATCGGCCTATTTTCGCGGCAATAATGGGCAATTCGGCCGATTTTTTTACCGATAAAAAAATCTGCGCATGAGCAGTGACCTGCAAGAGGAAGGTAAAAAGAAGAAAAGAAGAAGAGAAAGAAGAGGATGAAGATGATGATGAAGAAGAAGAGGATGATGATGATGATGAAGAAGAAGAGGATGAAGAAAAAGAAGAAGAAGAAGAGGATGATGATGATGATGATGAAGAAGAGGGTGATGATGATGATGAAGAAGAGGATGATGATGATGAAGAAAAAGAAGAGGATGATGAAAAGAAGAAGAGGATGATGATGAAGAAGAAGAAGAGGATGATGAAGAAGAAGAGGATGATGATGAAGAAAAAGAAGAAGAAGAGGATGATGAAGAAGAAGAAGGGGATGATGATGATGAAGAAGAGGATGATGATGATGATGAAGAAGTAGAAGAAGAAGAAGAGGATGATGAAGAAGTAGAAGAAGAAGAGGATGATGATGAAGAAGAAGAGGATGATGATGATGAAGAAGAAGCAGAAGAGGAGGATGATGATGAAGAAGAAGAAGATGATGATGAAGAAAAAGAAGAAGAGGATGATGATGATGATGATGATGAAGAAGAGGATGATGATGATGATGATGATGAAGAAGAGGATGATGATGATGAAGAAGTAGAAGAGGATGATGATGAAGTAGAAGAAGAAGAAGAAGAGGAGGGTGATGATGAAGTAGAAGAAGAAGAGGATGATGATGAAGAAGAAGAAGAGGATGATGATGAAGAAAAAGAAGAAGAGGAGGATGATGATGAAGAAGACGAAGATGAGGATGATGATGAAGAAGAAGAGGATGATGATGATGAAGAAAAAGAAGAAGAGGAAGAGGATGATGATGAAGAAGAAGAAGAAGAGGATGATGATGAAGAAGGAGAAGAAGAAGAAGGATGAAAAATAGGAGGAATTCCAGTCTGCAAAAAGTGTCCCTGCAGAGAGCTCTGCTATTTCTTTGACAGTTCCTTGACATTTACAGCGGTTGCAACATTGTATCTATTTGTTTCCGAATAAAAACATCTGTATCCTAAATGGATACAAATAGATACATTGTTGCAACCTCTGTAAATGTCAAGGAACTGTCAAAGAACTGTCAAAGAAATAGCAGAGCTCTCTGCAGGGACACTTTTTGCCAGCTGTAGACGGGATGAAAATCGGCCGTTTTTTTTTACCATTGGTGGTAACGTCGGCCGCTTGAACGACCGATTTTTCGTTTTTTAAAAGAAAAATCGGCCGGTATTCTCCCCGTCTATGGCCTGCATTAGTTTGTGCTCTGACATGCACTGTTAACTGTGGGACCTTATATAGACAGGTTTATACCTTTCCTATTCATGTCCAATCAACTGAATTTCCCACAGGTGTACTCCAATCAAGTTGTGGAAACATCTCAAGGATGATCAGTGGGAAAAGGATGCACCAGAGCTCCATTTTGAATTTCATGGCAAAGGCTGTGAATATTTATGTACATATGTTTTTTTCATTTTATGTTCTTAATAAATTGCAAAGATTTCAAAACGAACTTCTTTCACATTGTCATTATGGGGTATTGTTTGTAGAATGTTTAGTAAAAAAATGAATTAAAACCATTTTGGAATAAGGCTGTAACATAACAAAATGTGGCAAAAGTTAAGCGCTGTGAATACTTTCTGGATGCACTGTAATTTTGCATACAATTAATATGGTTTTGTTCTTTTACTTTCTTTTTTTCTGTTTAATATCTAAAAAAAGAAAAAAGGAGCATGATTAGCCAGCTATAAGGGGAGGAAGAGGTCAGATTATTTTTCATTTTTTAAGCACCTTGCAAAGAGAAAGGAGCGTGATTGCTCAGGTATAAGGGGAGGAGCCCAGATTTTTTTAGGGGGGTTTTAAACCTCTTGCAAAGAAAAGAAAGGACCATGATTGGCTGGCTATAAGAGGAGAAGGAAGCCAGATTTTTTTTTTTTTTTAAAACAGGTCTGGTAAAAAAGGAACTGGACGTGCCCTAGCTCACGCATGTGCATAAGCACATTAGCATGGTCAGTATACTCACGCACATTAGCATGAACGAGCCTTTGTGTTTGGCGCCCACTTGCCTATTTAAAGCTGCATTAGAGACCAGAGAATTGTTGAGTGGTCATCAGCTCCTACTGCCTGTGACCTGATTCTGTGCTCACTAATGTGTTTGACCCTGCTTGTTCCTGATACTCTGTTGTTGACTCCGACTTGGGACCTGACTCTGACTATGCTCTGGTTCTCGATTCTGTACCTCTGCTGCCTGGCTACTACTGACTTCTTCCCACCTGAGGTCCTGCCTTCAGTATCTGCCAGCTCACCGGCCTGCCTGCTGTCTGGCATCTCTTCCAGCCAGGATCTCCTAGAAGGCAACTGTGCCACTCCATGCCGTTATATCCTGTCATCAACTCCAGGAGAAACAGGACAAGAGGTGTAAGGGAAAGCCCTCTTGTCAGTTCGGCCTCGACCAGCTATGTGACCATCACCTAGGAGAAGATGCTATTGAGGGACAGGACCATGAAAGGAACAGTAAGGTTACCTCCACTTTAAGTGTGAAAAAAGGAAAATGTTTGTTAAAAAAAATCAAAACAAACACTTCTTTAATTGTGATTTTTATGCAAGATTCTCAATGTGACGTAGTGAGTGTACATCTTGTATAACAGTGTAAATTTGCTGCCCCCTCAAAATAACTCAACACACAGCCATTAATATCTAAACCGCTGGCAACAAAAGTGCGTACATCCCTAAGTGGAAATGTCCAAATTGGGCCCAAAGTGTCAATATTTTGTGTGGCCACCATTATTTTCCAGCACTGCCTTAACCCTCTTGGGCATGGAGTTCACCAGAACTGCACAGGTTGCCACTGGAGTCCTCTTTCACTCCTCCATGACGACATCACGGAGCTGGTGGATGTTAGAGACCTTGCGCTCCTCCACCTTCCGTTTGAGGATGCCCCACAGATGCTCAATAGGGTTTAGGTCTGGAGACATGCTTGGCCAGTCCATCACCTTTACCCTCAGCTTCTTTACCAAGGCAATGGTCATCTTGGAGGTGTGTTTGCGGTTGTTATCATGTTGGAATACTGCCCTGCCCCTGAATGCACACTATGGCCTAGAATTCAGCTTTAAACGCTTCCCGCCCACCCGCCTGCAATGTACTGTGGCCGAGCGGCAGCTACAGGCAAAGTGACATATGGGTATGTCGCTCTGGCTGTACGAGCACAGGGGGGCTCCCCGTCCGCAACTGCTGTGTCCAGCAGACACAGCGGAATGAAGATCCCAGTGATCATGTAATCACATGATCACAATGTTAGCAAAGCTGATATGAATCAATCTGATTATTAGCAGCTCCACTTCTCTTCCTAGTGAGCTGTGATCAGCCACAGCTGTCATATGATACATGGGGCCAATCACAGCACCCTGTACCATGTGACCAGCTCCAGCCAATCACATATCACTATCTTGAGCTGTCAAAAACTAACTAATTCATAACAGTCCATGAATGAGTTAGGTTCATGACAGCAAGCTTTGCATTGCAGGAGAAATGATCTTTATTTCTCCTGCAAAGCAAAGTGTAAAAAAAAAAAAAAATCCCTGATCACTCCCCCCACAGTAGTACAATGTTACTATGGTAACATTGTACTATTCTGATAAAAGTATTTAAAACAATATTAATAAAAAAAAGTAAAACAAAAAAATAAAATAAAAAATACCATAATGAGAATTTTTTTAACAAAATAATTTTTTAAGGGTTTTCTTAAAACTACTTGATGACCACATACCCGCATTTTGCGGGCGAACAGTGGCTCTGAGCAAAGCGACGTAATCTTACGTTGCTTCCTAGTTCAGGGTGTGAACGGGCCTGTGCCCCCCTCTACCCCCTGGTTGGTCCAGGGAGAGAAGAAAGAATATCGCACTGCATTTTACACACACATTAGATTAGCACATTTAACCCTTTGATTGCCCCTATTAACCCTTTGATCGCCCCGTCACCCAGCCAGTACCATTAGTACAGTGTCAGTATATAGAATTTTTCACTGATCACTGTATTCCTGCCTCTAGCAACATCAGATAGCATCAGGGTCAGTTAGCGCCCCTCCCAGACAGGGTCAGCTAGCGTTAGATTGCCTGCACACTATCACACTCATGCTATAGGTCAATATATAAAAATGCAGCGCTTGAATAAATTACAATAGCTGATATTGATAAAAAATGATACATTAAAATAAAGGTGAATGTGACAAAAGGCGCAAGCTGATGCGCTAATATTTGACCGTGATAATGTCTTGATAAAGAAAAAAATAAATATTGTCGTGACAATACAATACATCCCCTAAATAAAAATGACATGAGTCCATAAAGTGCATCAGTGATTCAAATAGGAACTTAGCGATCAATCCTTTTCAACTTCCATCAGATAATCAGGTGCTCGTGACTTCTGTGAAAGGTAATAAGGGGTGTGCTTGCACTCACCGGACGTATATCATATATACGCATGAAGTATATAGGTACTGGTGACCATCTGGGACCCGGTGAATATGTGGTATTCAAACGACACTCATACCGTCCAG
This sequence comes from Staurois parvus, assembly GCF_062004578.1. Lineage (NCBI taxonomy): Eukaryota > Metazoa > Chordata > Amphibia > Anura > Ranidae > Staurois > Staurois parvus. Next base: position 4,728,743 of record NW_028317867.1, on the reverse strand, counting down.
GGGTATTCTCCAGACCTCTTATTGGACCCTCTCAGGCAATGGGAACCGCTCACAGGTGAGGCTAACACTCAGCATCAGATATGTGCACCATCCAAAAGGAATCCACCTTGTGAGGCTCAGAAAGAGCCACCAGAACAAAAGGCTCATATAGTGTAGTAATTTGATATATTTATTCCGTAAAGGCAAAAATATTACAAAAATATGTATATACAATGGCTGGAGGTACTACAATCAAATACTCATAGCCTCAATAGATGTAGATGCATGCAAGAAAAAATTGCCATTTAAATTTACAATTTCCAAAATAAAGATGGCTGCCGGCTCAGTATGCCTGCCTGTGGCAGCAAAATATCAAAATAACTTTTAAAAAAAGTACCTTCTCCCGTGCACATGCGCACCTGCGTGCGCAAGCTTTGACCCCGTACCAGTATAAAAACAGCGATTGCACCATGCATGTGAGGTATCGCAGCGAAAGCCAAAATGAGGGCAGCAATTCTAGCACTAGACCTCCTGTGCAAATATAAATTGGTGACCTGTAAAGGCTTTTAAAACATCGAATGTATGTACTTTGTCGCCATTGCACGGGCATGTGCAATTTTAAAGCATGTCATGTTTGGCATCTATTTACTTGGTGTAACATCATCTTTTATATCCTATCAAACAATTGGGCACTATATTGTGTTTTTGTGCATTAAAATTATAAAAAGTGTATTTTTCCCAAAAGCTTTTTGTTTGAAATTTGCTGCGCAAATACTGTGTGAAGTAAAAAATTTCAACATCTACCGTTTTATTCTTTAGGGCCTCTGCTTTAAAAAAAAATATACAATGTATGGGGGTTCAAAGTAATTTTCTAGCAAAAAAACAGCTTTTTCATGTGAACAAAAGGTTTCAGAAAAGGCTTGGTCTTCAAGAGTGGGTGATGCAGGGCATAAGCTTCTAATGGTGGCCCTAAAATGCCAGGATAGTAGAAGCAACCCCTCCAAATGACCCCTTTTTGGAAAGTAGACACTTCAAGGTATTTGCTAAGAGGCATGGTGAGTATTTTGTAGATCTCATTTGTTGCCACATGTTTTTGGAAAACGAAGAAAGCATTTTTTCTTTTCTTTTTTTCTTTTTCAAAACCCTGTGACAAAAATGATATCTGTAAAATACTCACCATGCCTCTTATCATATTCCTTGGGGTGTCTACTTTCCAAAAAGGGATAATTTGGGGGGGGGGGTGTTTGTACTCTCCTGGCATTTTAGAGCCTCCAAAACTGTGATAGGTAGTGGGGAAGTGATACGAGGAATATACCCTATGAAAGTCTGCAGGTGCTCATTGGATTTTGGAAGCATGTATGTAGCTAGGCTGCCAAAAAGTCTCTCACATGTGGCATCCCCATACTCGGGAAGTAGAAGAATGTGTTTTGGGGTGTTATTCCACATATTCCCATGGCACGCATGAGCAATATATATCATTAAAGTGACAACTATGTGTACAAAAAAAAAAACTTGTCATTTTCGAAAAATTTGTGGTAAAAAGAAAAATGTTCCATAAACTCAACATGTCTCTCTGCAAAATCCTTGGGGTGTCTACTTTCCAAAAAGGAGTCTTGGGGGGGGGGGGGTTGTACTGCCCTGGAATTTTCGCACCTCAAGAAATGTGATACACAATTAGAAAGTAAAAGCTGTGGAAATTCCAATATATATACCATAGTTTGTAGATGCTGTAACTTTCACACAAACCAATTAATATACATGTATTGGGATTTTTTTTTTACCAAAGACATGTAGCAGAATACGTTTTGGCCTAAATTTATGACTTACTTTGAGTTTATTGGATATTTTTTTAAAACAAGTGAAAAATATTGTTTTTTTTTCAAAGTTTTCAGTCCTTTTTTGTTTATAGCGCAAAAAATAAAAACTGCAGAGGTGATCAAACACCACCATAAGTAATCTCTATTTGTGTGAAAAAAGGACATACATTTCATTTGGGTACAGCATTGCATGACCGCGCAATTACCGCGCAGTGCCGAACAGCAAAAAACGGCCTGGTCAGGAAGAGGGATAAATCTTCCGAGCAAGTGGTTAAAAGAGATGTATGTTTTTGTTTTTTAAAAAAATCATACTCACAAAGAGATGCAGCCTCGATCCATTACTGCATCTGTCCCCCTTCACTTCTAAAACTGAGCGATAAAAGACCGCTGATCGCTCAGTTCTCAGCCTTTACTGAGCCGAGAGCGGTGACTGCTGAAAATGGGTCACAGGAGTACAAAACGAACTGCACTACTGTGATTCACAGCAGTACAGCCAATTGAGAATTGGCTATAGTTCTCCTTTAATGAATCCTTAAAAAGAAAAAAAACCTCAATGACAATGCAGACCAAATAGGGGAGAACCTTATTCACTTTGGTTTTCTGTCTCTTTCCATTTTCTCCTTCACTGCTTGTACCTCACGTGTGACTCATGAATCCTTGCTCTTCATGATCTGTAATGCAATCAAATCATTCATTTCTTAGATAACTCAGTAAAGCATGTCATCTGTATAACAGAAGACCCCCATTCCTGTGTGAAGGAGGGATAACAATTAAATAACTAAACTCCATTCAAAACAGCTTTTTCATTAACCTATGTTTACATTTATCAAAGTCATTGTCTGGCACCCTGGAGCCTGATCTGCAGCCTATTGGTTCATTTTCCCTGCATTGGTGGTCAAAGTTGTCCCAACCACAGCACTACCTGACTGGAGTTTGCATGTTCTCCCTGTGCCTGCATGGGTTTCCTCTGGGTACTCTGGTTTCCTCCCACACTCCAAAGACATGCTAGTAGGTGAATTGGCTCCTGTCTAAATTGGTCCTTGTATGTGTATGTATGAATGTGAGTTTGGGACCTTAGATTGTAAGCTCCTTGAGGGTTAGGGACTGATGTGAATGTGCAATATATATGTAAAGCGTTGTGTAAATGGACAGCACTATATAAGTACCTGTAATAAATAATAATACATTTGTGAAAGGTGCCCTTGTTGCTTTATCTCTCTCCAGGTCAAGACTTTACTTGTACTATGGGTGGAGATTACTCCATCCACAGTACAGTCTTCCCTTCAGTGCCAGGTGCTGGAACACAGAGTGTTCTATCGCCTGACAACCTACTGCCTAACTGGTACCCAACAGCCCATAGGTTATACGCAGAGGGCTGGCAGGCCTCGTGTTGGGAGCCAGAGTTACAGATATTATATTAGATGGAGGTATATTATAGAGTATTATATAGTATACAGAGTATGATACGGGCGGAGGTCCCATTATAGAGTATGATATAGTATACAGAGTATGATACGGACAGAGGTACATTATAGAGTATGATATAGTATACAGAGTATGATACGGACGGAGGTCCCATTATAGAGTATTATATAGTATACAGAGTATGATACGGACGGAGGGCCCATTATAGAGTATTATATAGTATACAGAGTATGATACGGACGGAGGTCCCATTATAGAGTATTATATAGTATACAGAGTATGATACGGACGGAGGGCCCATTATAGAGTATTATATAGTATACAGAGTATGATACGGACGGAGGGCCCATTATAGAGTATGAAATAGTATAGAGAGTATGAAATGGACGGAGGGCCCATTATAGAGTATGAAATAGTATAGAGAGTATGAAATGGACGGAGGGCCCATTATAGAGTATGAAATAGTATAGAGAGTATGAAATGGACGGAGGGCCCATTATAGAGTATGATATAGTATACAGAGTATGATACGGACGGAGGGCCCATTATAGAGTATGAAATAGAATACAGAGTATGATACGGACGGAGGGCCCATTATAGAGTATGATATAGAATACAGAGTATGATACGGACGGAGGGCCCATTATAGAGTATGATATAGTATACAGAGTATGATACGGACGGAGGGCCCATTATAGAGTATTATACAGTATACAGAGTATGATACGGACGGAGGGCCCATTATAGAGTATTATACAGTATACAAAGTATGATACGGACGGAGGGCCCATTATAGAGTATGATATAGTATACAGGGTATGATACGGACGGAGGGCCCATTATAGAGTATGAAATAGTATACCGAGTATGATACAACAGAGTATTATATAGTATACAGAGTATGATACGGACGGAGGGCCCATTATAGAGTATGATATAGTATACAGAGTATGATACAGACGGAGGGCCCATTATAGAGTATTATATAGTATACAGAGTATGATACAGACGGAGGGCCCATTATAGAGTATTATATAGTATACAGAGTATGATACGGACGGAGGGCCCATTATAGAGTATGATATAGTATACAGAGTATGATACAGACGGAGGGCCCATTATAGAGTATTATATAGTATACAGAGTATGATACGGATGGAGGGCCCATTATAGAGTATTGTATACAGAGTATGACATGGAGGGAGGGCCCATTATAGAGTATTATACAGTATACAGAGTATGATACGGACGGAGGGCCCATTATAGAGTATGATATAGTATACAGGGTATGATACGGACGGAGGGCCCATTATAGAGTATGATATACCGTATTTTTCGCCATATAAGACGCTCCGGAATATAAGACGCACCCAATTTTAAAGGAGGAAAATCTAGAAAAAAATCAAGTTACACTTACGGTAACGTCTTTTCCAGGAGTCTTTCAGGCCAGCACTCTGAGAGACCTCGGCTCCTCCCCATCTGAGGAAACACCTCCACCTACAATAAAAAAGCTCCACTCCCCTCTGACCTCAGTTCTCCAAGCATCCTCCGGTCACCTGGGGAGACACAATGCGAGACAACATAATCATAATAAACCATCTTCACATAACCAATATCAACACGGGTGGGAAACCGGTGCTGGCCTGAAAGACTCCTGGAAAAGACGTTACCGTAAGTGTAACTTGATTTTTCCCCTACCGTCTTTCAGGCCAGCACTCTGAGAGGATAAGCGAGTACTCACCCCTCGGGCGGGCTAACTGCTTGCAAGACCTTACGACCAAAGTCCTGCTCCTGCACCGAGACCAGGTCCAGTCTGTAATACTTGGCAAATGTGTCATAGCTGGACCATGTTGCCGCTCTGCAAATCTGCCCTGGGGAAACCCCTGCTAGCTCTGCCTGGGTAGCCGCCACCGCTCGGGTGGAATGTGCCTTGATACCCTCCGGGACCTCCAGGCCTTCCGCCTGATATGCTCCTGCAATCGCCAGCCGCAGCCAGCTGGCCAGCGTCCTTCTAGACACCTTCTTGCCTCTTCTAGCCCCCTTAAAAAAAACAAAAAGGGATTCGGTGCTTCTGAACTCCCTAGATTTCTCTAGATACTGGAGAACGCACCTTCTTACATCCAAACAATGATACCTCTCCTGATCTACCCCCACCGGGTCAGGAAAAAACGAGGGAAGGACAATGTCCTGTTCCCTCTGGAAACTCCGAGCTACCTTCGGAATGAAGGACGGGTCTGGTCTGAAAACGATTCTGTCCGAAAAAATACGGAGATAAGGTGTTCTGATCAAGAGAGCCTCCATCTCGCACACCCTCCTCGCCGTGGTAATCGCCACCAGAAAAGCCGTTTTAATGGTGACCTCACTTATCGGGCAGGACTCCAGGAGCTCGAACGGAGCACTAGTCATCCCCCCGAGCACCTTGGCCAAATCCCACACCGGAAACGGTCTGGACCTCGGAGGCCTCTGCCTCACCAGAGCTTTGAAAAACCTACTCACCAACGCCTCCCTGGCCAGGGGCGTCTCTAGGAACACACTGAGGGCCGAGACCTGGCCCTTGAGCGTGCTGACAGACTATCACTTGTCCGCTCCCACCTGCAGGAATTCCAACACGGAAACCAAACTATGGGTTGCCACTGCCGTCCGGTCACACCAGGCTGTAAAGCAACCCCAGACCCTACCATAAATGGCCTGGGTCTCCTCCTTCCTACTGGCCTGTAATGTCGCCACTACCTTAGGCGAGAACCCCTTCTCTAAGAGGAGCTGCTGCTCAGAAACCAGGCCGTTAACCGTAATCTTCCCACGCTGGGGCAAAGAACCGGCCCCTGTGTTAACAAATCCTCTCTTGGTGGCAGCTCCCAGGGTGGACGAGAGGCCAAACTTTTTAGGGTCGCAAACCACGCCCGCCGCGGCCAGAAGGGAGCTATCAGGATTAACGAGGTCCCCTCTGTCCTGAATTTCCTCAGGACCAGGGGGAGCAAGGGAACCGGGGGGAAGGCGTAACAAAGCCGGTAGTCCCACCTCTGACCTAATGCGTCCACCGCTCTGGACCCGTCCCAGCGGGATAGAGAGAAGAAATTTGGGACCTTGTTGTTCCTCCCGGAGGCAAAAAGGTCCACATCCGGGGATCCCCACCTCCGCACAATCTCCTGAAAGACATTGGGGTTCAAGGTCCATTCCGACTCCCTGAGCCGAGTCCTGCTCAGGAAGTCTGCCTTCTGGTTCAGCTCCCCTTTTAAGTGTATCGCAGACAGGGACGCCAAGTTCACCTCTGCCCAGGACAACAGTGTCGCCGCTAAGGCTCCGAGGGCCTTGCTCCTTGTCCCTCCCTGCCTGTTTATATAAGCCACTGCCGTGGCATTGTCCGTTAGGACACGCACGTGCTGGCCTGTGACCCACGCCTGGAAGGAGTGCAGAGCCTCCCACACTGCCCTCAATTCCTTCCAATTTGAGGATTTGGCCTTCTGCCCCAAGGACCATTCCCCCTGAGTCACCAAATTTCCCAGGTGGGCTCCCCAGCCCCTGGCGCTGGCATCCGTAGTGACCTCCGTGGATATCGGAAAGCACCACATCAGCCCCTGAGTTATGCTGGACGATCTCCTCCACCACCATAGAGACCTCTTCACACTGGGGGGAACCAGGACCCTGCGTTCTAGGGAGTGACTCCTCCTGTCCCAAACCCTCAGGATCCACAACTGGAGGGGACGCATATGCAGACCTGCCCACTGAACTGCCGGAATGGACGCTGTCAGTAATCCAAGTACCGACATGGCCTGCCTTATGGATATCGACCTGCTCCCCTGTAGTAATCTGACCCCGGCTTCCAACTTGGTGATTTTTTCCAAAGTCAGGCTGGTCTTCTGGTCCACCGAATCTAGAGCGTAGCCCAAATAAATCACTTTCTGAGAAGGTACCAGGCAGGACTTCTCCAGATTCAAAATCCACCCCAAGCTTTCTAGATGGCCCCTCACTATAACCAGGTCTTGCCGTAAGTGAGCCTCTGAATCTGCGAAGAGCAGCAAATCGTCCAGATAGGTCACCACTGAAATCCCCCTCAAGCGAATAGAAATCAGTGCCTCCGACAGAACCTTGGTGAATACTCTTGGCAAGGAGGAAAGGCCGAATGGAAGAGCCCTGAACTGCCAATGTCGAATTCCTTCCTCCCCCCCCACTGCCAACCTGAGGAACCTCTGAGAGGCTTCCGCCACGGGCACGTGTAAGTAGGCGTCCTTCAAGTCTATGGATGCCATGAATGCACCTGGCGGTATTAGGGACCTGATTGTAAAAATGGAGTCCATGCGGAAACCTCCGGTAACGCACTGACCTGTTTAGGGGTTTCAGGTTCAAAATCAGTCTGAACGCCCCAGACGGCTTTTGAACCACAAACACATGGGAATAAACTCCCTTCCCTTGTTCCTCTACCGGAACCCTGGAGATGACCCCCTGGGACTCTAGAATCTCTAAAGCGCCCACCAGAGCCGCGTCCTTCATCGGATCCCTTGGACGGGTCGTCACCAGAAAAGTCTCGGGTGGCGGCCTTAGAAACTCCAACCGGTAACCCCTTCGGATGACATCCAAAATGAAGGGGCTGGTGACCACGGCTTCCCACTGTGGGAGGAATGCCGCCAATCTTCCCCCCACAGGAGGAACCAAGTCACCTTGGCTTTTGGGGCTGCTCAGGAGGGCGAAAAATCGCTCCCCCTCTTCCCCTACCTCTCTGTCCAGCAAACCTACCCTGACCAGGCGGTCGCAGGCTCAGCCTTTTTGCCGGGCGGGCCTTCCGTGTCCCCCCCTCCTGCATTTTCCTCTTGAGGGGGAAGGACTTCTTCCTATCAGCTATCCGGTCCAATAACTCCTCCAACCCCGGGCCGAACAGACAGTCTCCTGTTAGGGGGATGCCGCACAACCTAATTTTCGAAGTGATGTCCCCCTGCCATGTTTTTAGCCACAGCGCCCTTCTGGCTGAGTTGGTCAGGGCAGCAGACCTGGCCCCCAACCTCACCGACTCTGCGGAAGCGTCCGCAATATACCCAACTCCTTGCAAAAGGGTCTCAAAAGAGGCCAAGATTTTTTCCTTGGGAGAGTCTGCCACAATATGGGCCTGTAATTGCGTAAGCCAATACTCTAAGTTTCTGGCTACCACTGTCGTAGCCATGGCCGGCTTCAGGTTGTACAGGGTCGAGTCCCAGGCCTTCCTAAGGAGAGACTCCGCCCTTCTGTCCAATAAGTCTGGTAAGACCCCCATGTCCTCAAACGCCAGGTCAGTTCTCCTGGTCGTTTGGGAAAAGGCTGCGTCTAGTCTAGGGCTCTTGTTCCAGACCGCCTCCGGGTCTTCCGAAAACGGAAATCTCCTTCTCAACGCCTTAGAGAAGAACGGCTTCCTTTCCGGGTCCTGCCACTCCTTCTTAATGGTGTCCACCAAAATGTCATGCACAGGAAATATTCTGTGCTGGTGCTCCTCCAACCCCTGATACATTTGGTCGTGGAGAGATAAGGCCTTAACCTCCTCCTTAATGTCCAGGGTTTCGTATATACCCCCCAGGAGCTTATCTACCTCCTCTAGAGTCAATTTGTACCGGGAGGGGCCCCTCCCTTCCTCCGAGGGACCCTCCCCCGCCGATTCCTCCTCAGACTGGGAGTCCCCCACTGGTTCCTCCCCGGTCATAAGGGGTTCCCGACGACTCACCGAAGCTACCTGGGGGGGGGGGAAGTGTAGGTAATGGGAGGGCAAACCTCTCCATGAGGGATTTGAAGGAGTCGAAGGTGGTAGCCAACTCCTTCACTGACCTGGCTAGGTCCCCCTGTTCCGGCTTCTCCTCCCTCACCAACCCCTGTATACATGGGCCACAAAGAACCTTTCGCCAAGATTCTTTCAAAACTTCCTTACAGGAAGGGCATCTCCACTTGGGCTCCTGGTTCCTAAGTTTAGCTCGGGCCTTGCCCTGAAAGACACAAAAGAAAGGGGGGAGGAGGGAAGCCTAATCAGTCCAACACTAAACACCCCCCCCCTGTTCCTTCCTGGCAGAGCAAAAAAGGGCCTGCAAATTCGCAGACCCCTTGCCCCACCTTCCCACTGCTAGGGGCCAACAGGTAGGGGAGGCCTCCACTGAGGCACCTTACCTGTGACTGGCTGGTGCTGGCATCTCCTGGTCCCGGTGCCTCCGACATCCCGTACCGGAGGGTGGTCGCCTGGCGCTGGTCTGTCCCCCAGACCGCTGTGCACCGCACCGCCTTTTTAAATTTCGCGCCGCCGTGGTGTGAGGGCCGCGACCAGAAGCGGAAATCGCAGCCCTGGGCGAAGCCCCGCCCCTTCCGCCGGAAACCGTCGTCTCCCGACGTCCGGCCCGGCAAAGTCCTCAGACCGCCAGCATGGGAAGGAGCGGAACTCCCCCCGATCCTCCCCAGATCTCACCACGGCCACCCTGACGCCCCCCCTCACCAGAGAGGGTCGGGGGGCGAAGAGCAGGCAAGTGCTTTGTCCCGTCCCCCGGGATGCACTCTCACTGCCCGCAGCCTGCCCAGGGAGGATATGCAGCCGGACACTCCGGCCTTCACTCCTGGCTGCGTCGGGCCTCTCAGCCGGCTATCTGGCCCTAGGCTCCCCTATCGTCTGCCCTGCGCCTCCTCGTGTCTCCCCACCGGAGGAAACACCTGAACTGAGGTCAGAGGGGAGTGGAGCTTTTTTATTGTAGGTGGAGGTGTTTCCTCAGATGGGGAGGAGCCGAGGTCTCTCAGAGTGCTGGCCTGAAAGACGGTAGGGGAAAAAAGATTCTGAACCCAATACATATAGTAATTCATCCCCCATATAGTAATTCATCCCCCATATAGTAATTCATCCCCCATAGTAATTCATCCCCCATATAGTAATTCATCCACCATAGTAATTCATCCCCCCTATAGTAATTCCTTCCCCATATAGTAATTAATCCCCCATATAGTAATTCATCCCCCATAGTAATTCATCCCCCATATAGTAATTCATCCCCCCTATAGTAATTCATGCCCCCTATTCATCCCCCCTATAGTAATTCATTCCCCATATTGTGTCAATTCACTTACCTTTGCTCCACGCGTTCCTGTCGCCGTGTTCCCGCGCCGTTCCGGTCTTCAGGGTTGATCCACGAGCAGAGGGGGTGATGACGTCAGCGCGCACCGCTGGGTGTACTAAGATGGCCGACCGCTCCAGAGATAGACCAAAGCCGCGGCCTTTCCTATGGCCGTGGCCACATCTGACGGATTCTCTCTCTATTCGTCGTATAAGACGCACCAACTTTTCCCCCCCAGTTTTGGGGAAGAAAAAGTGCGTCTTATACGGCGAAAAATACGGTAGTATACAGGGTATGATACGGACGGAGGGCCCATTATAGAGTATGAAATAGTATACCGAGTATGATACAACAGAGTTTTATATAGTATACAGAGTATGATACGGACGGAGGGCCCATTATAGAGTATGATATAGTATACAGAGTATGATACGGACAGAGGGCCCATTATAGAGTATTATATAGTATACAGAGTATGATACGGACGGAGGGCCCATTATAGAGTATTATATAGTATACAGAGTATGATACGGACGGAGGGCCCATTATAGAGTATGATATAGTATACAGAGTATGATACGGACAGAGGGCCCATTATAGAGTATGAAATAGTATACAGAGTATGATACGGACGGAGGGCCCATTATAGAGTATTATATAGTATACAGAGTATGATACGGACGGAGGGCCCATTATAGAGTATTATATAGTATACAGGGTATGATACGGACGGAGGGCCCATTATAGAGTATGAAATAGTATACCGAGTATGATACAACAGAGTATTATATAGTATACAGAGTATGATACGGACGGAGGGCCCATTATAGAGTATGATATAGAATACAGAGTATGATACGGACGGAGGTCCCATTATAGAGTATGATATAGAATACAGAGTATGATACGGACGGAGGGCCCATTATAGAGTATTATATAGTATACAGGGTATGATATAGTATAGAGAGTATTATATAGTATACAGAGTATGATATAGTATACAGAGTATTATATAGTATACAGAGTATGATATAGTATACAGAGTATGATATAGTATACAGAGTATTATATAGTATACAGAGTATGATATAGTATACAGAGTATTATATAGTATACAGAGTATGATACAACAGAGTATTATATAGTATACAGAGTATGATATAGTATACAGAGTATTATATAGTATACAGAGTATGATATAGTATACAGAGTATTATATAGTATACAGAGTATTATATAGTATACAGAGTATGATACAACAGAGTATTATATAGTATACAGAGTATGATATAGTATACAGAGTATTATATAGTATACAGAGTATGATATAGTATACAGAGTATTATATAGTATACAGAGTATGATACAACAGAGTATTATATAGTATACAGAGTATTATATAGTATACAGAGTATGATACAACAGAGTATTATATAGTATACAGAGTATGATACAACAGAGTATTATATAGTATACAGAGTATTATATAGTATACAGAGTATGATACAACAGAGTATTATATAGTATACAGAGTATTATATAGTATACAGAGTATGATACAACAGAGTATTATATAGTATACAGAGTATGATATGGTGAACATGGAGGTGTTGTGCAGGGTGTTCAATGTTCAGCTCCTCCCCTTCTCTCCTCCCCCTCTCACATGTCCTGCACTCCTCTCTTCTTCTTTCCAAGGTCCCGATCCCCCATCCTTCCCCCCCAGGGAGGAGCCTCCCCCTCCCCGGACATTTAAATACCCCGGCTCGGTGCCCCGCCGCTGCCCAGGAAGTGTTTGTCTGCGCAGACCCACGTGTGTGCAGCATGGAGCTGGAGGAGCTGGGGATCCGGGAGGAGTGCGGGGTGTTCGGCTGCATCGCATCCGGCACATGGCCGACCCAGCTGGATGTGCCCCATGTCATCACTCTGGGGCTGGTGGGGCTGCAGCACAGGTAACCGATCGGGCCATTGTGTGCCATGTTTGTGCTTCCCCGCCGATCTATGGGGGCGGAGCTGCAAGCATGTGGATCGGTGAGCCCATTCGATCTATAGATCTGCACCCCTCCCCCAATATCTATAGATCTGCACCCCTCCCCCAATATCTATAGATCTGGATGTGCACATCGATCTCCGAGCCGCTGCAGAACCTCATTGCTTATCTTGTGCATTGGCAGCTTGTTAGATCTGAGGGTTGGTCATCATGTGTAGATCTGGTGATGAGCCTCAGCTGCTGTAGAGCTTCACTGTGACCCTGGATGGGCTTGTACCAGGCAGGATGTTGTTCGGTGATCTTCAGATGACTGCTGGGAGTGGATTGCACCGATAACACTCTACGGGTTGTATGGGGGGGGGGGGGGTGCTGTTGACTGAGCATAGACCTTCGAGCTCCTCTGTCAGCTGTGCATGTGTTAGTTTTCATCCTGGCATGCATACAATTATTTCGTAGAATTGATCACTTTGAAGTAATTTTATCTTTCAGAAATATCAGTGTAAAGGTGATGTGAGCAATAGGTGATGATCAATAAGATGATACAGCTGATTCATGCACACATTATTTTCTTTTATAGATCATGCATTCAGTATAATGATCACTTTGATATATTTCAATCTTTCAAAAACTGATTGCATTGAAAAGGCAATGGTCAATAAGATGGTTCAGCCCATATAGCTGATCTATAATGCGATCAATCATGTATTGATTAATATTATTATACAGTATATAGCGCCAAAGGGTATGCTCGGCGCTGTACAATAGCGAGGGGGACAGAACATGAGACAATACAGTAACAATACAATACACGAGGGGTTCGAGGGCCCTGCTCCTTGGAGCTTACAATCTAGGAGCTTATTTTGTAATCTATATCATGCATACATAGGATCACTTGGTATCACTTTAATGAATTGGCTGGAGCTTTCAAACACTGATTGAATTAAAAAAAGAGGATCAATAAGATGATACAGCCCTCATAGCTGATCCATAATGTGACCAAGCATGCATTGGAGTCATTTAGTAATATATTAGGCATGCATGGGGTTATTCAGTATAATGATCACTATGATGAAGTGGTTTTGTCACCAGTCACACCGCTGCGATTTTTGTGCAGTTTTGGTTCAAAAGTTTTAGCCCTGGTTCACAATGATGCGGTGTGGATTTTGCAGCATTTTCTGTGTGAATTCCGCACTGCATCAGAATCGAACCCTTTCATGAGAACCGCTGCGGGTGTGTGTTAAGATAAACATACACCTGAAAGCAGTCCACAAAACGCAGTGCGATGTGCAGAATCAGATTGCATAAATGTGAATACCCATGCGATCCAATTCTAGAGCGGACCAAAAAAAAGTTCCTGCTCCTCTTTTGTACGGTGTGATTAGAGCCATACAAAATGTATGGCTGCAATCGCACCGCACACAAATCGCATCTGATTTGCACAGGAATGCGGTGCGGTTCCTGTGTGAATCACATGCGATATACCGCACCGCCTGTATGTGAACCCAGGCTGAATGAACAGTCATAGTTACAGCAAGGCAATGTTTTGGAGTCTCACAGGACCCCTTCGTCAGGCATATGGCATGTGACTCCAGGACGTTGCCTTGCTGTAATTTTGTGATTGTTTAAAAAAACCTTTGGACCCATATTGGTGATCCTCGGTGTGCTGGTGACATTGTCCTTTGCTGATTCTGTCCAGTTCCAGCCGACGGTCTCTTCAGCCCCCACGTATACACACAGCCATTTTTAACGCAAGGACAAGTGCATTTGGATTGTAGACTTGCATTGTGTGCTTGATCAGCTCGATTTCTGAAGACTGTATTGCTACTTTAACGATTTCTTGCAATTTGCAGTGCGATTTCCATTTTTTTCTATGTGTGAAATCGCAACAAAACTGCCGAAAAAGTCATGAAAGAAACATTTTGGAATTTACGCTTCAGCAAATTGCCCATGTTAAGACATTGACTTTCGCATTCATTAGATGCGATTTCAGGTGCGATTTCAAATTTTATCAGAAAGGTGATCTGATCATTAGCACTGAACACATGATGCGACCAATAAGGTGATCCAAGCCATCTAGCTGATCTATAATGCTGGCCATGCATGTATTGGCATATTATATTTATTCGAATGTTCTTCATCATGCTTGCTTAGGATTGTTTGATAGAATGGTCACTTTGATGAAAGTGGTTGCAACTTTCAAAAATTGCTGTACTACAAGGGCAGTATAATCGATAAAAATGTTTCTCATCAAAATGTAACAATTAGTCCTGATGGAAAGTCAAATTAAACTGAACCATTTTAATGGGTTGTTTCTGTTGCTGTCAAACAATTGAGATGTTTGTAGTCGAATCTCCGATCTCTCCTCGGTGTGTGTACATGCTGTTGGCTGTTTCCTCAGTTATTTCTCCTAAGGCAAAGTTCGTGTTTTGTTTTTGTGTTTTTGTTTTGTTTTTATCTAGTTCTACCCAATTTGATACATTGAATTGACCCCTACTGATGACCTTCACTGGCCTTTAAAATGGCTTGTGATACAGTCCTGGCCAATGGCTGAATTGTAATAAGTTATCCTGTAACCAAAACATGAGCCAAGTTGCAGCATCTGCTGAATGCTCTATTGCCTGCATCCTTCTGGAGGCTTGTATTTAACCCATGAAGTTCCATCCCTTCCCTTTCATTGATGTAGAAGTATCTCCGACTGTGGTGGGGTGTCATGTGGACTGTGGATCAGGTTACAGGCATAGGCACTCCATGACCTTGCTGACCAACTTCTGTGACAAACAAAATGGTGCTGACCATGAAAACCACATGGCTGTCCAAAGATAAACTGCTATTCTCATAGTGGTCAGCAGTCAGCACTGGCTTAGTCCTGGGAAGAGGTGCTGAAAACAGCTCACCCATCAGACAAATGGAGCTTGGCTGGTGCTGGTAAAAGCTTGCATGCTAGTATGTGGACCATGGTCTGGATCATGTGTGCTGCAGATAATAATCCAAGAGTGTGTAGTCTCCTTTTTTTTAAGCTATACGTGTAAAATACATTTGTTTGTCATTCATATAACTGAATCCCTGCTGCCGATAGAGGGACCAGTTCATCATTCAGCTACAGGTACTTGTATAGGGGTGACCATTTAAACAGTGCTTTACATATTGTACATTCAGTCAACTCTCATACTTTGACAATTACGTAGTCATGCAACGCTGTACCAAAACTAGATTTTTATAATTTTATTTGAGACAGAGCTTTCTTTTGACAGTAGTTAATCACCACTGGGGTTTTTGCTTTTTACTTAACAAAGACCAAAAATTTTGGAAAAAAGTTTAGTTTTGTAAATAAGTAATTTTGTGTTTGGGCTGATGGGCGCTGTTTGGGCTGATGGGCGCTGTTTGGGCTGATGGGCGCTGTTTGGGCTGATGGGCGCTGTTTGGGCTGATGGGCGCTGTTTGGGCTGATGGGCGCTGTTTGGGCTGATGGGCGCTGTTTGGGCTGATGGGCGCTGTTTGGGCTGATGGGCGCTGTTTGGGCTGATGGGCGCTGTTTGGGCTGATGGGCGCTGTTTGGGCTGATGGGCGCTGTTTGGGCTGATGGGCGCTGTTTGGGCTGATGGGCGCTGTTTGGGCTGATGGGCGCTGTTTGGGCTGATGGGCGCTGTTTGGGCTGATGGGCGCTGTTTGGGCTGATGGGCGCTGTTTGGGCTGATGGGCGCTGTTTGGGCTGATGGGCGCTGTTTGGGCTGATGGGCGCTGTTTGGGCTGATGGGCGCTGTTTGGGCTGATGGGCGCTGTTTGGGCTGATGGGCGCTGTTTCTCAGCGCTGATGTCAGAAGGACACAGCGGTCACAGATTGCGCACAGTTCGTGCCCCGGGGAGCATGTGGGGGGTGTGGTTCTGGGAGGAAGTCCATGGACACTATCCCAGAACTAGCCGACTGGACACTAGCTGTCTTTTGGCTATAGCGCGGTCGGGAACTGGTTAAGGAGCTTACAATCTAAGATTTATACACACACCAGCTTGGACAGGAGCCAATTGAAGCGGATCTCTACAGTGAAGGAAATAAGTATTTGATCCCCTGCTGGTTTTGAATGTTTGCCCACTCACAAAGAAATTCAGTCTAAAAATCGAATGGTAGGTGTATTGTAACACAGAGAATAGCAAGAGAAAATTCAAAAGAAATGCATGTCTAACAAAAATTATGCACTGATTTGCATGTTCATAAGATAAATAAGTTTTTGATCCCCTATCAGCAGGATTTCTGGCTACTAGGTGTCTTTCATACAGGTAACAAGCTGAGATTTGAAGTAGTCTCTTAAAGGGAATGCTGCTAATCTCACACAGGAGCAATCAAATAATCAGATTCCAAACTTTCCACCATGGCAAAGACCAAAGAGCTGCCCAAGGATGTCAGAGACAGATTGAAATCCTGCAGTGCCTGCAAGGTCCCTCTGCTTAAGAAAGTGCATGTCCAGGCCTGTCTGAAGTTTGCCACTAAACATCTGAATAATTCAGAGGACTGGTTAAAAGTGTTGTGGTCAAATGAGACCAAAATTGAGCTCTTGGCATAAACTCAACTCGCTGTGTTTGGAGGAGAAGGAATGCTGCCTATGACTCCAAGAACACCATCCTGTCAAACATGGTGGTGGAAACATTCTGCTTTTTGGGGTGTTTTTCTGCTAAGGGGACAGGATAACTGCACCGCATAAAAGGGACGATGGACGGGGCAATGTACTGTCAAATCTTGGGTGAGAACCTTCTTCCCTCAGCCAGGGCATTGAAAATGGGTCATGGATGGGTGTTCCAGCATAACAATGACCCAAAACACACGGCCAAGGCAACAAAGGAGTGGCTCAAGAAGAAGCACATTAAGGTCCTGGAGTGGCCTAGCCAGTTTCCAGACCTTAATCCAATTGAAAATCTGTGGTGGGAGCTGAAAGTTCGAGTTGCCAAATGTCAGCCACCAGACCTTAATGACTTGGAGAGGATCTGCCAAGAGGAGTGGGCCAAAATCCCTCCTGAGATGTGTGCAAACCTGGTGGCCAACTACAGGAAATGTCTGACCTCTGTGATTGCCGGCAAAGGATTTGCCACCAAGTACTAAGTCATGTTTTGTGAAGGGGATCAAATACTTATTTCCCTCATGAACATGCAAATCAGTGCATAATTTGTTAGACATGCATTTCTTTTGAATTTTTTGTTGCTCTTTTTAGACTGATCATTTCTTTGAGTGGGCAAACATTCAAAATCAGCAGGTGATCAAATATTTCCGTCACTGTAGGTATGGTTTTATTTTTTTTTTCCTCATCCAGTTTGGGCCAGTGTCATTATGATATGCCGCACCATTCAGAGAATGTCTTGCACTTTTTTCGATGAATGCAAAGTGTTCTGATTTGATGAAGTGGAGAAACAATGTGGTGATGTCACCATCCCTGGCTCATCCAATCGGAGAAAGCTTTGCAGTCATTAAGAAAAATGTAAGGTAAGCATTTCCGTACCTGAAATTTAGGTTTAACCTACCAGCATGTCTTAAGAGCATGGAAGGAAAGAACATGCGAACTGTATGCAGATAGTGCCCTGGATTGGATTTGAACAAAGGACCCCAGTGCTGTAAGAACTTTGCCTGGAAGTGGAATTTAATCAAAATGCAGGTCAATGAAATTGTAGATGCCAAAGATTATTGGGCTTTTGAAATTAGCAGGTGCCATTCAAGCTGACTTTGTACACTTTGGTACGGTATGACTCAAAAACGTAAGGTGAATTCACATTAATAATCCCATAAATTGCAGCGCAGCCGGGGCGATTCACAGATCTGGTCACGTTCCCCTTTGTGCTTGGGAGCAGTTTGCACCACGGTTCAGCGCATTGCATGGGTTTTTTTGGGGTTTTTTCGTTGCCTGAAATTGCAGTGTGAATGGGATACATAGGAAGCAATTGTTTCTTGTGTGTCCCTGCAGTGACCGTTACCATGCGGTAAAATGTCTGTCACCACATATTGTGTGAACTGACCCTTACTGCGATCTCTGGCCGCCTTCCTGATTCAGTTAGTTATGTGAATCGGATCTGATGTGAATCTGATCGGTGGGTATTAATGCTTTCCAAATCTTGTTTCAGTGGATTATTATGAATGTGATTGGGAGAAGCCATATTTCCTTTACGTACTCAGATCCATCTTCACAGTGATGGCCCTTGACTGCTCCTTTCTGCAGTGTAAGGCAGGTCAAAGATTATGCAGTTTTTCTGGGTTTGTAGGAAAGAATTGAGATTCTTTTTTTTTTTTTTCTCCCAGCCAGACTGTTACTATGTAATTTTTTGTTTTTTTTGTTTTTTCTCAACGCAGTCAGTGTTGATAGGGAAAGTCCCTCCTGCGGAGCTGATGTGTACTGGGTATGATTCAATCCATCTATGGCCGACTTAGTGATTGCAAAGCTTCAGTTTTTTTGTGTTATACTTGGCTGTTTTGTGCAATGGGCTACATTACTCCTGGCTCCTCCTTCAGTGAGTTCCCCCATAGGAAGCCACTTCCTATGGGGGCACATGAGTGGGCTTGCTCTGGAGGCCTGCTGCCTCCGTCCATAGACAGCAGTGCATAGCCCCACCCCTTCTCCCTTGTCTCAGAAATTGATTGACAGCAGCGGGAGCCAATGGCTCCTGCTGCTATGGATCTGCACTCTGAAGAGGAGCAGAGAGAGATGCTGCTCTCATGTGCAGCGCAATATGGCTCCGGTAAGTATATGATGGAAGGGGGGTATCCCAGGCACAGGTGTTTTTGTTTTTTTTAACTTTATTGCATAGACTGCATTAAGATAAAAAAACCTTAAGGCTTTAGAAGCACTTTAAGGTTATGGGTCAGCTGAATCATTCATTAAACTCCTGAGTGGTGGATTCCTCTTAAAATGTGTTTAGAAAAAAGGCAGGTTGTCTGCAAAGGTTAAGCTCCCTTATCTGTAGTCTGAGGCCCAGTGATGGTAAGGTTAGGCAACCTTCTCTAGTCACTGATCTACATAGTACATTTAAAGTGTTACTAAACCCAGGACCCTGCATTCACGAAATCTGGTCTCCCACAGTACACAGAACATGGAAATGCAATTATTTTAGTAAATATAAACTGCTAAATACCTTTTCTCATCAGCAGTTAAATCAGTCTTGTGACTTCTATCAGTGTTCAGCAGAGCACTGGTTAAAGCTTGTAGGAGTTTTTCTCTAGGAGGATGCAGGACCCCTGAACCTCTGTCTGGACAGTGTTGATTGGTCCTGTGCTGATCACATGCACTCCAAAAAAAAAAAACTATAGCAATACACTCCAAATTCTGCATGTGCAGAGTGTCTCCTCATGATATGTCTTATCAGGAGATAAGAGGGGGGTACTGGAAGGAGGATCAGAGAAGACTGGATCAAACAGCATTTTTACACAATGCAGAGGATTAACCCCTTAGGTTCCACAGTGAGTATAACAAGCATGCTTTACTGCATATACAGACTGATTTTACTGTTGTGGGTTTAGTAACACTTTAACACAACAATAAAAAATATGGAAGAGCAAGACTATTACAATGTTAAAGGAAATTGTATGTAAAACGCTTAAGCATGTAAAAATGTGTATGCCAATAAAGTTAAAGTAAACAGCAATGACAAAATACAGAATTTTTTTTAAATTTTATATTGTTTAATAGGTTATCTTTTTAAATGCATAGCTTAAAACTGAACTTTAGGAAACGAACATTCCTTCCCTGCAGTGGGGCTGCACCCCAACTGCAAACGTTACCTGCTTTTATGGCTATGGGACCATGAAAAGTGGTTTTACCCTAGGTTCACCCCTAAGCATTTTTTGCAGCGTTCCCCAAAAGAGGAAGTTCCACTTTAAAGATTGGTCTCCCGCTCCCCATTAAGGATTGGCCGCTTTCAGGAGCGGGTACCTGAAATTGACAGGTACCCACTTCTGCTGCAATCGCCTAGGTGATCGGAAGCAGAAGTTGTTGTCCTACCCTCCCTCCGCGTAGTCTTCTTTGACATGTGACAGGTCCCAGAAGATGACGGGGCCCATTCAGGGAGCACAGCACTACTCACCATGCGCAGTGGGTACCCCGCTGTGAAGCCGTAAGCTGTCACAGCTGGGTGCCCACACTGAAGATGCTGGCACTTGGAACACAGAATGGCTGGTAAAACGGGGCTGTGGGGAGGACATCACGGGATCGTGGAACAGGTGAGTGGCTATTTTTTTTTTTTTTTGTTTAAAGTCAGCAACTGCAGTTTTTGTAGCTGCTGACTTTTATTTTTCTACAGTGAGTGGATCTCCGCTTTAAGCTCTTGCAACCGATAAGTGAGTGCAGCAAAAGGCTCATCCCTGTGTTCATGATGGAAAGGAGAACTGAGGCCTCTTCCTATTTTGAGTTCATCTTTGATCCTGTATGAGGGGGACAGGATGTCAAAGTGGTTTTCTGATAATACACAGAAGTGTATATTAGTACAAATGTGTGAAGACAGGAAATGCTGAGAAATACACAAGTATTTAAATGTCTAGTTTGTTAATTCTTGTCTCAATTGTATCTTCACAGGGGACAGGAAAGTGCTGGCATTGTGACAAGTGATGGAGATGCTGTTCCAACATACAGAATGCACAAGGTAATATTGATCATGCTTTTGAAGAATCTAAAAGTCCCAGAATCCATGTTTGCCAGACCTCCCGAAGTCTAAAGGCTAACCCCAAATACCTACCCTGCTCTATTGTCTTTGGTTTGACCTGTGCAGTCCCACTTACCCTCCTGAGAAGTCATAGGTTTGCAATGACTCAGCATGGGTACCTGGGTTTCCCATTGACTGCTGAGGGACTTTCTCAAATTACCTCTTCCTTCAGCCAGCAAAGCAGTGACATACCTGATACATTCAGATATTTAGGAGAATGTGACCGCTCTCTGCCTCCCACAAGACAGTGTAGCTGGCTGATCTGCCACCTGTGGGGGTTCATCTTTGCTAAGTTTACAATCCTAAGGGTTTCAGTAGACCAGGAGTAGGTAACCTTAGAGGTGGAGGTCTACCTGGACATCATGGGAGATCACGAGAGTGTCTCCTCCTTACACCTGATTTAAACCTTTAATTCCCGTGTTGCAATCGCATGCATTGCACTGCAAACATAGGTTTAAATCAGGTGGGTGAGGAGGTAATGTATCGCATCCTCACCACCTGTCACACACTCAGATCGCTTTTCAGAGTAAGAGCAGTGCAGCAGCAGCACCCTTAAGATTGGATCACATGTAATGCTGGGGGATATTGGTAAAACCATGCTGTTGAGTCCCAGTTTTACCGCCCCAAATCCCTACTCCCTTTTACTGCTGAGGCAGCAGCCAAAGGTGTACACACGCTACAGCAGAAATTAAACCCCTTGTTTTTGATGGGTACTACTACCTGCCTATTGCGACCCATTCAAGTAAATGGTGCCACTCTGCAAGTGCCCCACAACTGCATGGGGTCTAAGGGGTTAAAGCAGGTGGTAAAGCGGCCAAATGCTGCCTGCTTTAACCCCTTTTTTGCTGTACTGCACAAGGTTGCAGGGCTCTTGCTCCCTACTACAGCTCCAACTTTACAAATGGTCCCTTTGCATTGCACTCGGTTTAAACCTCTGGGATGGCGGATCAGCAAGCCAAGACCGTGATCTACCAGTCACCTGGCCATGATCTACTGGTAGATTGCAATCTATAGGTTGCTGACCCCTGCTGTAGACCTGCAAGTGCCCCACAACTGCATGGGGTCTAAGGGGTTAAAGCAGGTGGTAAGACAAAATGCTGCCTGCTTTAACCCCTTCTTTGCTATACTGCACAAGGTTGCAGGGCACTTGCAGAGCAGCCTCATTCACTTGAATGGGTCATGCTTGGCAGGTGCTACATCCACTGACCATGACAGGGTATATAGCTGCGACATGTGGACAACCTGGCTATTGCAGCTAAAGGGGGTGTGTTTGGAGCGCGGGTGGTAAAAACATGTCTTTAACTATGGGTTTTACAACTCCCCAAACTGCAAATTAAATGAACCCCTACTGTTCTGAGCCCCCTTTTAAGGCTGTGCTGCAGTTTACCTGCACCGTGGGTGCAGTACATCTGAATTTCCTGGGTTAGTTGTGCTTTGACATAGACTTCTATTCTATCCTGCAGGTGTGGTGCACTATCTGAAAGCGCACCAAAACTCCTGCATTCTAACCCGCAGCTACAGTGCACTTCACCCATGGTGCAGGTAAACCACAGCGCATCAGTGTGAAAGCAGCCCGATCCTATTATTTCCAGTGTATTGCTTGAAACTGACCTGAAGATCTCCTCTTTCCTGCTGCTGGCACCACTCTGGAGACCTCCAGCCAGGATAAGAGGTGGAGTGCAATTGGTGTAGCTCTGCATGGGAGAAGAGCCAGCACTGCAGAGGAGGCATTGGCTTTTGAGGCTCTTGCTCCCTACTACAGCTCCAACTTTACAAATGGTCCCTTTGCATTGCACTCTGTTTAAACCTCTGGGATGGCGGATCAGCAAGCCAAGACCGTGATCTACCAGTCACCTGGCCATGATCTACTGGTAGATCGCAATCTATAGGTTGCTGACCCTTGCTGTAGACCATACTGGCACTTGAATTCTACATACCTAATAAAAAACAGAAGGGTGCAGTGCTAAAAATAAACTTATATCACTATAAAGCACATCAATGTGTTAAAATATTAAAAACTCAATGTGTCCACATAAAGTGACAGTGCATTTCAAGTGAAGATAAATCTGTAATATGGTGCCATATGCGTGACAATAGTGAGCACTTATAATGTGCTGAAATACACCACAGATTATGACATATGAAGTCCCCAATAAAGGTGAAAATCCATCCAAAATGGTCTCAAACAGGTGATCTGTATACGTCAAGTGGTCAATCAGGTGATGTGCCAGAGATAGATGTTAAGACTGCGCACTCACTAGATATATAATCATAATACGCATTTGTATATGATCAGCCGGAGGCCCCCCTTTTTTTGTTTTCTTTCCTCTTAGCCTTTTTATAATGGATCTTACTGTGTTACAAGTAGTGGACTGTAGGGAACACAAATGTGAAAGCATGGATTCATAAAGGGCTGTAATAGACATAGTCCCCAGAAGTCTTCTGTAATGTTTCTCCAGGCTACATCTGGTGAAGCATGTTCCAGTCTATAACCACTCCTAAAGCGCATCTGCACTCTTACTATCTTTTATGGTATGTCTGACAGCTTTCTGTCAACCTACATTCACTCACTACTGTGGGTTGCCCTTTGGTGATTAAGTGCACTTGAAGCCCCACATATCAAGAAACTTGACCACTGCTGCTCATTACAATGATGAACTAATCTTGGTTTGTTTTTTTCTCAACCTTACAGGGAATGGGTTTGGGACAAATATCAGTGGAGTACAAATGCAGTATTCTCTGGACTTCATATGGTGTTTCAGTGCTGTGCTAGGACTCTTCGCCCTTCATGCAGTGAATATCTTTGTGGCTGTTAGTGTAGTATAAATATCCTTTGCCAGGATTTCTCAACTAGGGTTCCTCCAGAGGTTGCTAGGGGTTCCTTGAGCAATTTCTGCCTCAGATAAGTTCACTGACACCATTGATCTTTTTAGCGATCTGTAAGGGGGTAACGCTTACCAATGTACTTGTGTAAGTAGCATTCTTCCACTGACCATCACACAAATGTATCTTGAGTTGTAGATGGAGTAATTTTTTTTTTGCTAGGGATTCCCGAGACCAGGAAGTTATTTCAAGTGTTCCTCTGCATTGAAAAAGTTGAGAGACTGCTCTATGGTTTGGATGACTATAAAGTCTTCCAGTGCTATGCTCATGCTTTTCTGTCCCCCTACAGGGAATGGGCTTGGTCAATCATGTGTTCAGCGAGGAGAATTTGAAGAAACTAAACATGAGCAATCTGGGAATTGGGCACACAAGGTATTCGACATCGGGAAATTCTGCTTTGGAGAATTGTCAGCCATTCGTCGTTGAAACGCTCCATGGAAGGATTGCTGTGGCACATAATGGAGAACTAGTAAATGCAGCTCGACTTAAGCGAAAGGTAATCTGATAAAGCTCACATTATATCTAGTGTAAGGGCATTAAAAGCGTTTCAGTCGCTGCACACTGTACAAGGCAGGTGGACCAACTGTATATTTCATATAAACCTGGAAAAGAAAAACCTTTGGGTCTCTGGTCAGGCTTTGACAGCCCTGTTTAGTAAATCTCGCTGTTAGTGCAGGCTAGCACCTCCATGATTAAGCCCTGGAGAGTTTGCTGAAGCTGCTATTGTCTTTGACATACAGCTTTGTATGATGTGTGGCAATTGAAACCCCGTTAATTCTTGCACTTGGTATGGAGTCGGGACCAAATCCCATCTAGCCTGCAGCCACATTTACTGACCGGGGCTGTCAAAGCAGAGTGAAGACCAAAAGGTTTTGGGTTTTTTTTTGCAGTTGGTCCATCTGCCTTTTGTAGATGTATGCTCAGTGCTGAGGCCTACTTCTAGAAAGCAGAAGTGGTATTCTGCAATCTGGGCACTTGCTGCCCTTCAACGCATTGGGTCATAAATGCAAGTATATACTCAGTAGAGATTTAAGTCCTGTGGTGCTGAATGCTGCTGTTCTTCCTGGGTGCACTTTAATGATTTATTTTTTTTTTTAATTGATCATCCAAATGACTGTATGGTAATGGGTAGAATATACAGTGTGTGAGTGAGTAAGGATTCTGAGAATCTCAGAGCCTTTTGACCATAAATAGGTGGAGGCCTGCAACAATCTTGTTTATGTCCAATTCTATCCAAAATGTTACAGAAAGTGATGGGGAAATCTCTCAGCAGGGACACAGATAAAAATTAAAACCTGTTTGACATGGGAGTTGGAATGTCTGACGGTGATATATTTTAGTGTATGGATCTTTGACAACTGCACTCTGTAAGGGCACCACAGTGACAAGGAATGAGGTATAATCTTCCCAGTGGGGTCAGAAAAATACACCACCAATTATAGCACACAGGAAGAACTTGAATTTGTTCTGCAAGTATTTCTGCATGAAGTGCGGTGTAATCTATGGAATTGCAGTTTTAGAATACATATATACTATGTACAATATACACTATATAGCCAAAAGTATTGGGACACTCCTCCCAAATCATTGGATTCAGGTGTTCCAATCATCTCCATGGCCACAGGTAAAATCAAGTACCTAGGCATGCAGACTGCTTCTACAAATTTTTGTGACATTATACCAAAGAGCAGCTGCTCAGCACTGGACCTGGAAGACTGCTGCTTTCAATGTAGTAGCTACAGTGATATGCGGCTTACACCAAATTAGTGAGGTATGAGATATTTATACTTACTTTGGTCAGCTTGGTCCTGACCATTGTAACTGCAATAAAAATCCTACCTAAACTTGAGCTTTAATGGAATCTGGCATCAAATATGGCTGCCAAAAAAACATGCAGGTCCAACTGTCTTGACCCCTCCTTGTAATAAATATTATAAGTTAGGTATATGTTAAAATTTTTATAAATTAACTAAAATATGATTTTCTCTGAAATAAACCAATGAAAAGCTCTGTTCAAATTGGAACATAAAGACTCTAAGTCTTTGGTCACACCGAATTAGTCTTTAAATTCATGCAAGTTTAAGTGAAGTTGCTCAATTTCAAATTCTGGTGTCATTCTGACTTCAGGATGCAACTTGGAAGACATCTGTGAGACTTCATGCACAGATATCTATGTAAGTCTCACCTGAATATGCCAAAAGTAGTGCATGAAGTACTTTCAAAATTGGTGCGACTCCAACGGAGTCAGAATTGCACCCATATGACTGCTTCCATTGCGAACAATAGGATGTGACTTTTGATAGTTTCAAATCGCATGACAAGTCACACCGGTGTAATGGTGACTAAAACACATTCATTATAACAAGCCTCAGCACCACTTTGTTGTGATAAATTACAAGTAAGCTTTAATTAAACCAATTTATAGTGATGCAGGTTTTTATTAGTGGGGTAGGTAACACAGAACTTCAGCTTTGGTGAAATTACAAATCCCACCATACTTCTGGGAGTCATGCCTGTGGCTGTCAGTCTTGCAGTGCTTCATGGAACTTGTAGTTCCACCACAGCTGGTATGGCAGTGTTGCCTACCCTGCTATTAAACGCTCGCCACTATGAATAGCTTTATTTAAAGCAGAACATTTTGTTTTAATTTTGGATAGAGCAAGAGGGTTAGATTTTCAGATATTGGGGTTGATTTACTAAAACTAGAGTGCAAAATCTGGTGCAGCTGTGCATGGTAGCCAGTTGGCTTCTAATTTCAGTTTGTTCAATTAAGCTTTGACCGGGACGCTGATTGATTTCTATGCAGAGCTGCACCACATTTTGCACTCTCCAGTTTTAGTAAATCAACCCCATTGTGTTGTCAGGGCTTGACAATTTGCTTTGAATCTAGGAGCCAGATTAAAGCTAGAAGTTTTTTTTTTTTTTTTTTTTTTTTTCAACAAAAAAAAAATTGATGGGTCGGGCTACTGTTTTGTTCGGTTGCAGTGCTGCTGGTTGGGATTGCTTTCTCGTGGAATGGTTTTGGGGGGTGCATGTCTTTGGGGACTGGCAGGGAGGGGTAAGTCATGGTGCTCATGGAGTGGCTGGTGCCAAGGGGTGTGTGGAGGAGCCTTTCCGCTCAGCGGCAGCAGGTCTGCTGGGGTAGGGGGCGGAGAGTGCGCTGGGGTACTCGAGTGTGGGGAGGAAAGGGAAAACTTTGGCTCTGCTGCGGGTAAGCAGCAAAGCTGGAGTGGTGGGTCTCCCTTGGATGTCTCCCTTGTGCGTCACTGGATGTAATGCAGTACAGATCGCACTGCATTACATTCTTTCCGGCCTCGATGGTCGGGGACACTGACAACGGGGATCTGTAAGTGATGTTATACATGTCGTTTCTGGGTCAGGAACAAGAAGGGGAGAAGATCGGATGTATATTCGCTCTTCTCCCTCCCCTGTACCCGGCGGCTATGTTGCAGATGGGCAAGCAGAGCCCGGGATACATAGTGGGTGGTAATTTAAATCGGGTGTGTTGAAGCACAGCCGCCTGAATGCTTCCACCCGACAAGTAAACCCTGCTGCTTGCCTGCAGGGCTTCCAAAACTGCATGTCCCATCCGTGAATGCATGAAGGTAAAAACCTTGAGCCTTTACAGCCACTTTAAATATGTTTTCACCTCAGATCTAAAGATACAACACCTTTCAAAGATCTCTAAAGACATGCTGGTTGAGAATACTGTACTCAGATTTTTCCTGGTCTTGTGATTTTCAGTGGTTACTGGTGGCATTTCCTTTATACTTCGGTGAATCTCCTGCATACAGTATCTCACAGGAGTACACCCACCACATTTGTGGAAATGTCCAAATTGGGCCCAAAGTGTCAATATTTTGTGTGGCCACCATTATTTTCCAGCACTGCCTTAACCCTCTTGGGCTTGGAGCTCATCAGAGCATCTGGATATGAAGCTGAGCACGTGCACTCAACTTCTTTGGTCGACCATGGCGAGGCCTGTTCTGAGTGTAACCTGTCCTGTTAAACCGCTGTATGGTCTTGGCCACCATGCTGCAGCTCAGTTTCAGGGTTTTGGCAATCTTCTTATAGCTTAGGCCATCTTTATGTAGAGCAACAATTTGTTTTTTTTTTGTTTTTTTCCAGATCCTCAGAGTTCTTTGCCATGAGGTGCCATGCTGAACTTCCAGTGACCAGCATGAGTGTGTGAGAGTGACAACATGTAATTTAACACACCTGCTCCCCATTCACACCTGAGACCTTGTAACACTGAGTCACATGACACCGGGAGGGAAAATTGCTAATTTGGCCCAGTTTGGACATTTTCACTTAGGGGCGTACTCACTTTTGTTGCCAGCGGTTTAGACATTAATGGCTGTGTATTCAGTTATATTGAGGGGACAGCAAATTTACACTGTTATACAAGCTGTACACTCACTACTGGGGGTGCACTGAAATGTTGGTGGCTGGAATAATATCAAAAACACCCCTATTGTTCATCGGCCGATATGGGGGGGAAAAAAGCACCGATATAGGTGCTGAAAAAAACGCCGCCCCCTCACCTCTGCCCAATAGTTCTCAGACTTTTCTGAGAAACCATCTAACGATCCCGGCGCTGGGCATAAAGATTAGAGAAGGAAAGATGGCCTCCACTCATCTCTATGCCCTTGGAGGACCGGAGCGATGTCACTTCCGTTTCCAACAATTTTTTTTTTTTTTAAGGCACTAGATTAATGATTTTTCTGATCTAATGCTTTACATTGTAGAGGAGAGATGTGGGGTCTTATTGACCCCATCTCTCTCCATAAAGAAGACCTGTCCCTAATTATTTCTATCACAGGGAATGCATGCATTTTTTGTGATGGGGGGAAAAAGTGATTAAACTTTTTTAATTTTTTTTTTGCAAAAATTTAAAAGTGCCCCCATGCTCACACATAGTGGTGAACGCATATGTAGGCCATGCACACATGTAAACTGTGTTCAAACACACGTGAGGTATCTCCACGAACATCAGAGGAGGAGCAATAATTCTAGCACTAGACCTCCTCTGTAACGTTACACTGCTAACCTGTAGAAATTGTCATGGAGATTTTTAAGTACTGCAGTTTGACGACATTTCTCAAGCCTGTGCAATTTTAACGCGTGACATGTTGAGTAACTATTTACTCGCCGTAACATCCCCTTTCATATGTTACAAAAAAATTGGGGTATATATAGTGTATTTAAAAAAATATATATATATATTCATTTTTAAGAACTGTGCGTTTAGGTTTTCGGACAATTTTTGGTTTCGGCACCAGACTTCATTTTGGTGCACCACTGCGCACTACTTTACATTGTAGCAAAGTGTAATTTCTTCGGTGTTGTCACATGAAAAGATAGAATCAAATATTTACAAAAATGTGAGGGGTGTACACCTGTGAGATACTGTAGATGTGTCATTTGTAGCTCAGCCTTTTAAATCCAATATATCACTTTGCAGACCTTGAAAATGAAGCATTTCCTCTCCGATTTAGCATTTTATTATCTATTTGATAAGGGCCAGTAAATTTGTGATTTGTTCCCAGGAATCAGACTGTAGTAGAACAGCAGTTAGTGAATGTGAGGTGAATGTAGAGGGGCAATGCAGAACATTGATTTGTGATAAGAGCCCATGTATTGCTAGTCAAGAACTTTGTGCTGCTGTTTGGCCTTGTCCCAAAACTTGAAGTGACCAAGTATTCCTAGAATAGAAATGTACATTTATAATCTCTATGCAGAACGTTCTACTTGCGGAATAGATTCGCCTGTTTTGGCATATCTTAATATTGAGCCATAGTATTGGGCCCACAAATACCTGGCATACACTCAAGCAGCATGTGAAATTCAAACTTGTGTGTATTGGTGTTCCAAAAAAACCCTTCGAGGCACTCCACCCCCCAAGGAAGACCTTTTTGTTTGAAAAAAGGTCACTTGGTATTGAACAGGAAGCGCAGACCAGAGATAAAATCATGTGCTAATACTTATGCCCCGTACACACTAAGAAAATCGTACAAAAATTGTCGTACGGGGACCGATCATCCAATAATTGTATCGCTGGTACACAACTTATGACAGCCGATCACGACAATTCGTGCAACAATATCCGAAGGGACAAGCGCAAAAATTTCTCGTACGATACCAGATCATACAATTTTCGTTTAATCAGTACAGTAGTTGTCCGAAAATACAATGCGATACAGGACATCACTTTCGAAATTCTTATCTTTAACCTTTTTCACTTTTGATGAGACTAGCAGGAAAAAAAAATGGGTGATCGTTCATCCGATATCGTGTGTACGGGGCTTAAGACTTGTACTTTCCTCCCCTCACCCACAACACAGGACATCTACATAAGATGGTCAGAATGCACTTTTGTAGGAAATGTCTGGCCAATGTTTACCCAGAATGTGATGCAAGATTGCAGCATTTGGCTGCATTTAAATAAAACTCATGGTTTATGTACTCTATTACATGGCTTAGTATGAAACCTGTCACATGTTAGGTAAAATTATATGCTTGCTGAAGGGGGGGGGGGGGCCTCTGGTCAACATTGGTACTGTGGTTTAAGCAAGATGTAAGATCTACTTATGTTTCAGGTCTACAGCTCTAATCTGCTTTTTGAGAGGAGGAATATTCTAAAATACTGATTTTTTTTTTTAGATGAAATACCACAATATTTGTGTACAGCGCTATGCATAAGCAACTCCACCCCCTCCCCTTCCTTACTTTTTTGACCAGTTGTATTGAAAGATATTGAAGCGTTTAATTTACAAAACTTTAACATGAAGGGCTCGTTCACAGAAGCGCTTTCCCTTGGGGCCATAAATATTAGATGACTGTATCAGGTAACAACTTCATGTTTGTGGTGCACCTACAGACTGCAGTTGCTCAGGTCATTAAAAAAAGTCATGCTTGCCTGCTCTGTACAATGGTTTTGCACAGAAGCCATGATCCTCCTGTTCTTGGGTCCCCCACCAGCACTCCTGGCCCCTTCCTTCTGCCTAGTGCCCCCAGAGCAAGTAGCTTGCTATGGGGGAACCAAAGCAGGCTTGCTCCCAAGCAGCTTCTCTGTGTCCATTCATACAGCTTTGGCTCCCGCTGCTGGCTCAGCCATTGAGAGAGTCCCCAGAGAGCCAAAGCTCTCCGGCACATCAGTGAATTGCAATGAGGCTCAGGTACAGTGGGGCAAAAAAGTATTTAGTCGGCCACCAATTGTGCAAGTTCTCCCACTTAAAAAGATGAGAGAGGCCTGTAATTGGCATCATAGGTAGACCTCAACTATGAGAGGCAAAATGAGAAAATAAAATCCAGACAATCACATTGGCTAATTTGGAAAGAATTTATTTGCAAATTATGGTGGAAAATAAGTATTTGGTCACCTACAAACAAGCAAGATTTCTGGCTCTCACAGACCTGTACCTTCTTCTTTAAGAGGCTCCTCTGTCCTGTACTCATTACCTGTATCAATGGCACCTGTTTGAACTTGTTATCAGTATAAAAGACACCTGTCCACAACCTCAAACAGTCACACTCCAAACTCCACTATGTTGAAGACCAAAGAGCTGTCGAAGGACACCAGAAACAAAATTGTAGACCTGCATCAGGCTGGGAAGACTGAATCTGCAATAGGCAAGCAGCTTTGTGTGAACAAATCAACTGTGGGAGCAATAATTAGAAAATGGAAGACATACAAGACCACTGATAATCTCCCTCGATCTGGGGCTCCACGCAAAATCTCACCCTGTGGGGTCAAAATGATCACAAGAACGGTGAGCAAAAATCACAGGACCACACGGGGGGACCTAGTGAATGACCTGCAGAGAGCTGGGACCAACGTAACAAAGGCTACCATCAGTAACACACTACTCCGCCAGGGACTCAGATCCTGCAGTGCCCGACGTGTCCCCCTGCTTAAGCCAGTACATGTCCGGGCCCGTCTGAAGTTTGCTAGAGAGCATTTGGATGATCCAGAAGAGGATTGGGAGAATGTCATATGGTCAGATGAAACCAAAATAGAACTGTTTGGTAGAAACACAACTCGTTGTGTTTGGAGGAGAGAAAATGCTGAGTTGCATCCAAAAAACACCATACCTACTGTGAAGCATGGGGGTGGCAACATCATGCTTTGGGGCTGTTTCTCCGCAAAGGGACCAGGATGACTGATCCATGTACAGGACAGAATGAATGGGGCCATGTATCATGAGATTTTGAGTGCAAACCTCCTTCCATTAGCAAGGGCATTGAAGATGAAACGTGGCTGGGTCTTCCAACATGACAATGATCCCAAACATACCGCCCGGGCAACGAAGGAGTGGCTGCGTAAGAAGCATTTCAAGGTCCTGGAGTGGCCTAGCCAGTCTCCAGATCTCAACCCCATAGAAAACCTTTGGAGGGAGTTGAAAGTCTGTGTTGCCCAGCGACAGCCCCAAAACATCACTGCTCTAGAGGAGATCTGCATGGAGGAATGGGCCAACATACCAGCAACAGTGTGTGCCAACCTTGTGAAGACTTACAGGAAACGTTTGACCTCTGTCATTGCCAACAAAGGATATATAACAAAATATTGAGATGAACTTTTGATATTGACCAAATACTTATTTTCCACCATAATTTGCAAATTCTTTTCAAATCAGCCAATGTGATTGTCTGGATTTTTTTTCTCATTTTGTCTCTCATAGTTGAGGTCTAACTATGATGCCAATTACAGGCCTCTCATCTTTTTAAGTGGGAGAACTTGCACAATTGGTGGTTGACTAAATACTTTTTTGCCCCACTGTAAGTATAGTGGAGAATACATGAAGGTAAAAAAAAAAAAAAATCTTGAGCCTTTACAACCACTTTCGGAGGAGCACTGCTTGGCTTACATGCCCTGAATTCTTTATTCTGAATTTTTATATAGTTACTAAGACGTTCATAGTATGATCAGCACTCTCCATTCCAGAATCTCTAATCTTGCATTGGTAATTGACGCCTTTGGGCAAAAATGTGACTTGCATAAGACTAAATGAGTTGGGCATGGCTGGATACATGCATGTTAAAACTCTGATCCGTATAATACATACTACTCCTGGATGTTCCTGCTCTTACACCCGTGATGAGGTAGTTTCTCTAGACTAGTAAATGTACTGTTTACTACAAAAGTACATTTCGTGGATTTTCTAAATGAAGGTTGAAACAAACTGAACAAAACAAATACAAAGCAGACGTACTTTGGCAAATTTTAATGTGGTATACATAGGACTGTACACGCCATCCGAACGTTTAAAGAAAATCTACAACACGGGAAATTGTCATGGCCTCTTTATTAGAATATAAATTAAAACTAGCCGCCTTAAGGAAGAATTTCACTTTTTACATTCAGTTCCTGATGGGACAAGTACATGACACCACAGCTAGGAAGGATACAGCAGGCTTGCTAGCAACTGCCTGTTTCTGGCTCCCAGCATTTGTACAAGGCAAGCACCAGAAAGAGGGGACGGGACGGGATCGCCTTTCTCTGCATTCGTCTTTCTGGTGCTTGCCTTTAGCAAGTGCTGGGAGCCAAAGACAGGCAGTTGCTAGCACACAAGCTGTCTCATTGCTAAGGGCCCTTGTATATGGGCAGACTCCACCAAGTGCCTCTGCCTGCTCAGCGTGAGATATGTCCACCGAACAGGTAGATGACAGGTCTGTTCTGCTGTGCTTGTGCGGAGCAGGCACGGACACAGCCCGTTCTCTATGGGCAAGCTGGATGTAAACAGACTGTCAGTTTATGTCCAGCTGTCATCCGATCTGCTAAGCGGATGGGGAATGGACCCCCATCCAATAAATTTATTTAACTGGAGATGAATGTCAAGATGCCGACTTAAAACCCACAAATTGGGTGCCATTACCCCATAAGGGTTTACTGCAACAAAGCCAATCCACCGCTCAGCTGAGGCTCTGCTTTGCAGCAGCCACATCTTCCTAGTAACCTCGGGTAGCTTATCACCTAAAGGGGAAAAAAGCCATAAGAGCCAGGTCAGTGTGTGCAGCAACTGGCAGTTTTCTGCACCTGATCAACAGCAGTCTTCACAACAATGGACAATCGCCAATACTGAAGTGATGGGAGCTACGTTAACATTTTATTTATCTTTTTTGCACATCACTGAGGTGCAGAGAAATGAAGTGTAAATTCTACTTCAAAAACATTTGGTCCTCATGCACACTGGACATTTTTACAGCTGCTGTTTTTGGCTTTTGTTGTTTTTTTTCTTTTCTACAGCCAGTAAACTCCCCAGCGTGTTATCCTATGTGTCCATGCACACATAGGCTTTAATCAGCTTTTTTTTTTTAGCTGAAAACCACACCCCCCCAGAACTAGGGTTTCGAGAGGAGTTTTTTAGCTGTAAAAACACTTTAACACTGAAAAAAGCAGTAAAATGCAGCGAATGTTTTTGGGGCATTTTTTGAGCAGAAAAAAAACCCTGTGGCTAAACGCTAATGCAAAAATTCTGAAACTCACATTTTTACTGCGACTTTACACAGCTAACGCTGCCAATGTTATGAAAACGCCCCGTGTGCATGGAGCCTTAAAAAAATCAAAACAAAAAAAAGCTATGCAATGTGCTAAACTGCTTTAGCTTTCAGGTAGCTATCAGGCCCTTCTATTTCTGACTTGGTGTTACTGAAACCACAACAGTAAAATTACTCTATATGCAGTAAAGCATGCTTGTTTTACTCACTATGGAACCTAAGGGGTTAATCCTCTGTATTTAACCGCCTTCCGCCCGCCATATAGTACAATGATGGGCACAAGGTGGTTCTCTCGTTCTGGGAGGAGGTCATATGACGTCCTCCCATTCTAACCAAGCATGCGCGGCTCTGGGAGCGCACTGCGCGGCAATCGGTGGTGCGCTGTCCCTTGGACAGCGGATCACCGATCGATGGAAAGAGCCAAGATGTCGGCTCGGTCATGTGATAAACTGTGTCCAATCACAGCTGATCGCATGTAAATAGGGAAATGCCGGTTATCGTCATTTCTCCCCTCACAAGCTGTCATGCTGACAGCTTGAGAGGAGAGCCGGTAATCGGCATCCTTCAGAGGGAACATGTACACTGATCATCAGGGAACTGATGATCAGTGTGCCCTGATGATCTGTGTAGCCCAAGCAGTGCCACCTGTCAGTGCCATCTGTCAGTGCTCATCCATGCCACTTGCCATTGCCCATCAATGCCACACATCAGTGCCCATCTGAGCTGCCTTTCAGTGCCAGTCAGTGCCACCCATCAGTGCCGCCTATCAGTGCAATGAGTGCTGCCTTTCAGTGCCCATCAGTGATGCATGCCAATCAGTGACACCTGTCAGTGTCCATCAGTGCCCATCACTGCAGCCTCATTAGTGCACATCAGTGAAGGAGAAAAATACCTTATTTACAAAATTTTATAACAAAAACTAAAATGTGTTTTTTTTTGTTTTTTGTTTTTCAAAAATTTTTAGTGGTTTTTGGTTTAAGAAAAAATAAAAAACCCAGAGGTGATTAAATACCACCAAAATAAAGCTCTATTTGTCACACAAAAAGATACATATTTCTAATGAGTACAGTGTTGCATGACCGCGCAATTGTCATTCAAAGTGTGACAGCGCTGAAAGCTGGAAATTGGCCTGGGCAGGAAGGGGTATAAGTGCCCTGTAGGCTAGTTGTTAAAAAGGCAGTTTGATCCTGTTTTCTCTGCTCCTCTTGTTGAAATGTCCACCTGATAAGACAGACTGAAACCGTAGCCACATGCACAGTTTAGTGTGTATTGTTAGTTTTTTTTTGTTCTTTTTTTTTTTCTTTTTTCTCCTTGGAGTGCATGTAATCTGCACTGTCTAGACCAGTGGTTCTTAACCTTGTTGGAGGTACTGAACTCCACCAGTTTCATATGCGCATTCACCGAACCCTTCTTAATTGGAAAAATAAAATATGATTTTTAAAATTCAAAACATAGGTATATATTTATACATAGGTGCACAAAATGAACAAAACCGTTAAGAACAAAGAACAAAACCATTAAAACATGATTTTCACACAAAAACAGAATAATGAATATTTACTGCACGAATCATATGAGTCGGGTGTGGGTCTTCACCTCCACCGAACCCGCGAGACTGACTCACCGAACCCCTGGGGTTCGATCGAACCCAGGTTAAGAACCACTGGTCTAGACAGAGGTCAGGGGTTTTGCATCCTCCTAGAACAGAAATAAAACTCCTAAAAGCTTTAACCAGAGCTCTGCTGAAGTCACAAGACTGCTCTAACTGCTGATGTGAAACTGTATTTAGCAG
The DNA here is from genome assembly GCF_062004578.1 of Staurois parvus. NCBI lineage: Eukaryota > Metazoa > Chordata > Amphibia > Anura > Ranidae > Staurois > Staurois parvus. The sequence goes on along the minus strand of NW_028317867.1, from coordinate 4,692,653 downwards.
TTTATATTTACTAAAATAATTGCACTTCCATGTTGTGTGTACTGTGGGAGACCAGATATAGTGAATGCAGGGTCCTGGGTTTAGTAACACTTTAACCTCTTAATGCTGTGGCTTCTATATCATGTGACTGCTTTGACTGCATCTCTACAGTGCTTACATAATCAGGAGCCTGTCCTTATGCCTACCAATCAGAAGCCTTGACTGAGCAGTTGGTGACACGCTAGGAGCACACGTCCTGCACACAACTTCCTGCTGCTGTGCATACATGCGCAGTGCCTGGGAGTTCAAGCCCAGCTTTCTTGCTGCTGCATATATGCAATCAGCAAGAGGTTGAATACGGGGGGGAGCGGGGATTTCTAACACTGGAGCAGAAAGAATCTGCAGTAGCTCTGCATGGCTTGTTCAGCTTAGCTTTAAAAGATGGAAGCTGGTTGCCATAACCAGCTGTTCCAGATTCTCTGGTGGTAAATTCCCATTTTTTTTTCATTTTAACTACTTGCCAACCTCAAGTAGTTAAAATGAAGCAACTGCGGCCAGCCAATTCTGGGAGGGCGTCATGACGTCCTCCCAGAACGCGCTCTCCTGCTCGCCCCTGGGGGCGCACACTCGGTTATCTCTGTGATAGCTGTGTCCTACGGACACAGCTGATCACGTGATGTGGTAAAAGGCCAATCACAGCGGCCTTTTACCACGTGATCAGCCGTGTCCAATGACACGCTGATCACCGGGAAATGCAATTGCTGGTTCTCGGCTGCACTTTCCTTGCGCTGTCAGAGTGTGAGGAAAGTACTGCCAAGAACCGGCAGTTGTCAGAGCAGGAATCGGCGCCGATCATCAAAGCACTGATCGGTGCCCAGGAGTGCCACCTACCTGTGCCCAGTGGTTGCGCCAGTCAGTGCCCAGTGGTTGCGCCAGTCAGTGCCCAGTGGTTGCGCCAGTCAGTGCCCCCCATCAGTACCCATCATCAGTGCTGCCCATCAGTGCTGCCTCATCAACGCACATCAGTGAAGGAGAAAAATTACCTGTTTGAAAAATTTTATAATAGAAACAAACTTTTTTTTTTTTGTTTTTTTTTAATTGTTTGCACATGTTTTGTTTATAGCACAAAAAAGTGAAGCGCCCAGTGGCGATTAAATACCACCAAAAGAAAGCACTGTTTGTGAGAAAAAAAATGCTAAAAATTTCATATGGGTACAATCTTGCATGACCGCACAATTCTCATTCAAAATGCAACAGCGCTGAAAGCTGAAAATTGGCCCGGTAAAGAAGGGGGTATAAGTGCCCGGTAGGCAAGTGGTTAATGAAACAAGACCAGGGTGAAATGGGTGGGTGACATTTCTAGTGTGTTGTGGGGTTTTTGTTTTTTGTTTTTTTTCCCCCTAAAGCTACCAGTCCCATCAATCCAGCATGTACTGGATATGAACGAAGGTAGACATGGTTGACGTCTGTGACAGCAATGCTTCCTTCCATAGAAGGTGCAGAAGTGAGTGTAGCCACCCAGAGACAAGCAAGTGTTTGCAGACTTACCAGGTAAAAATAAAGGAGGGGAGCTTGAAAAAGCTTGTTTTAGGCAAGTGTAAGAAGACTGTAGGTGACTATATTGGGCTGTAATTTCTGCCAAGGAAATAGCAGGGTGTCTGTTGCCAACAGTGTGGCACGCTGTATGCATACTGGGCTGCTCACCTGCATGCCTGTCAAATGGGGGCAAGTGACTTTGTGCACACAGCACATGGTGGCTCGATATACACTCACCAGCCGCTTTATTAGGTACACCTTGCTAGTGCCAAGAAAATATCCCCCACACCATTACACTACCAGCCTGAACCATTGATACAAGGCAGGATAGAGCCATGCTTTCATGTTTGTCAAATTCTGACCCTACCATCTAAATGTCGCAGCTGAAATCAAATGCCCATTCTCCTGACCTGCAATAAAAAAATATCCAGTGAGCAGCAGTTTTTTTTCTCTAGACCCTAGAGATGGTTGTGTGAAAATCCCAGCAGGTCAGCAGTTTTTGAAATACACAGACCAGCCCGTCTAGCACCAACAGCCATGCCATGTGTTCATGTCACTTAAATCCCCTTTCTTCCCCATTTGTGATGCTCGGTTTGAACTTCAGCAAGTCATCTTCACCATGTCTAGATGCCTAAATGCTATGGGTTGCTGCCATGTGATTGGCAGATTAGCAATTTGAGTTACCAAGCAATTGAACCCAATACCTTATAAGTGGCCAGTTAGTGTACATAAATGGCTCATTCATGGTGTACGGACCTCAGTAATATTTTAGCTCTGTGTGGGGAGCCCCTTTTTTTAACCTGTACCCTCCTTTTTAATAGTTGATGCGACATGGTATCGGCCTGTCTACAAGTTCTGATAGTGAGCTCATCACTCAGCTTCTGGCCTTCACACCTCCCCTGGAAGAAGATCACACGCCTGATTGGATAGCACGGTGAGTGTTCAATGACTTCCAATTCCTGAAAAACTTCAGCTTAAACGGAAGGCTCCTGTTATCTGAACTCTAGAGCTCTTCAAATGAGATGCAATAGTTCTTGCACATATGAAGTAGCCCATTAGTAAGGTGCTGGTGTAGTGTAAGGTCCCATGACCCCCAGTGTGCTGTCATAGGACTCTGTTTACATTTGTTTTGCCGTTTGACCAGCTTTTCACAGAACATTTCTTTTGCCTGCAACATGAAGGAGAGGGGTTGTGGGGCTGTAAAAATGCATCTCAACCGCATGGAAAAAGGATTGCTCAATACATATACTGTATATTGTGAATGGGAACTAAGAGGCATTGTATGTTGTCTAAAATCTGTTCCACTGCAAATATTTTTGATGTTGCAACATTGTTTGGCTTTAGTTATGTGGATATGTTATCTATCAAAGACTGCATTTATCTGCTGTCAGCTCAGGGACTGAAGGTCAGTTAACCAACATGGAAATACTGTAGCCAACTCCTTTCAGTAGATGCTCATAGAACTTCAGTGTTGGGTGATTAGGGGATCCTTACAAGTGTGCATTTCCCAGGATGGCCACCTCTTTGAGCAGAGGCAGCAAAAATGTTGGATCAATAAGCTTGGGGGGAGGGGTGCATCTAGTTTTTGATGGCGGTCTCATGTATTGGTGACGGCTACCAAATCATCCAGCTGCTTTGGCAGATTGGACAAACCTTCCCATGTCTCATTCCCCCCCCCCTTCCCTTTTTCCCCCAGTGTGCTGAGCTGACAGGTCTTTTGCACACTCCCAACACTTAGATTATACACAGTCTTTGACTGCCAGTGAGGGGAGGCCACCCTGTTAAGCGGCGTACAGAGACAGGCCTGCTGCCTGTCTCTGTATGCAAAGTTTTTTAGTTGGTCTTAATTGCCTCTAATTTTATCTACAAACTGGAGGTAATTCTTTTTGAATTTGGTGCATCCAGTGTTCTACTTTGTGAAGTATTGCTATTAAGAACTCCCTGAATCTGTTCAGCGCTTTGGTAAAGCTACTGAACTGGCAGCAGAACTTTTGTGAATGTGCTCCAGGACTTTAAGAAGAGTCATACTGCCAGGAAAGTGACACAAATACTTTATTCCTATTCCATCCCAGCACTGCATTTTTTTTTTTTTTGTAAAATGACGTGTTTGTCACTTTTTTTAAATTATTTCTTTAGTGTGTTGAGGCCCATAAGTCAATGGCAACGCATAAAAATGCTTATAACGTGCATGTCAATGTGTTGGCAACAGGTATAAAGGGGCATTTAATGGTTAACCCTATATGCTTCAAATTCTAAATTAAAAAAATGCATGTCAACACACAAGTATAGATCTATATTGACCCTAAAGCAGACATTGGGGGAAATGATCCCTATCCGATTTAAATTAAATCTGCCGCAAAAGGAGGCGTGGCTCGGCGCATGGAGCGAGAGCAGTGACACTGCACAGCTCCCGGACCTCCGCTGCAGGCTCCCTCTCTCCTTCACGGGCGCTGCCATATAATCCCCATGGGGAGGAATCAACACTGGACCCCTCGGAGAGCAACAGGAAGCCAGTCCGGCGGTGACATGAGCCAGGTCGTGACCCGATCCGTGGCCTTGGATACAGGGATCCATCGGGGCTCTCTCTCTCCTTCTGGGGACCCTGATCTGCAGGCTCAGGGCACACAGAACACGCAGCCCCTCCCCAGCATCTCTCTGCTCTGAGGATGTCTGGGATCTGCAGTCCCACATGAAATCCCTGCACTCCTATCTGAAATCCCTTCCTACAAATGCAGATTTTGAGCTTTATGTGAAACTTATTGAAAGCACATACAAGCAGGAAATTTCTGATCTTAAGACATTTGTGTTCATATGGAAGAGATTGAAAATACCGCTGACGGTCTGTGTAACTCTTTACAAACCCACGAAGAGCCCTGAACTCCTATACGGTTCTTATACAACAGCTCATGTACCAACAAGATGACATTGAGAATAGGAACCGCCGTAACAATATCCATATCGGGTATACTCGAATCCGTTGAACCTAAAGATTTGGTCGCAGCAGTTACCGCCATCTTCAATCAACTGCTCCAACAACCTAAAGACACCCATATTGAGTTAGACCGCGTACATTGCACACTGGGCCCCAGGAATCTTGACCCATCTTTTGTCAGTGATACCCTATGCAGGGTCCACTACTTTAAGGTCAAGGACGCCATTATGCGTGTGGCTAGCACGCAGGACACCATCCTCTTTAATGAAGTGCCAGTGATGCTCCTTCCTGACCTTTCCCGCCAGACTCTGGCTATGCGCAGGGCTCTGCGCCCTCACTCAGATGTTGCAGGAGAGGCATGTCCGCTATCAGTGGCGGTTCCCGTTTCAACTTCATGCCTCCCAAAACAGTAAATCTTCTCAATTCCGCACCCTTGGGGACTTACCTACATTTCTTGGTGTGTTCGAGCTACCTCAGGTGTCCCTCCCGGATTGGCCCTTTCAACTACCAACCCCTGGCCTTCCATTCCCCTCTTCCTGGCAGCGGTCTGATCGCAAGAAGAAGCGTTCCAGATCTTCCTTCCAAAAGTTCCCAGAGGGATGACGCCCTATCAGCGTGAATTGGGAGGTTTTTCCTTTTCCTCCTCTTCCTACAGGTTTTGCACATGCTGTTGGTTACTTCTGTTAGATCTGTGCCTTATATTTGTACCTGTTGGTCTTTTTTTAGGTTCTTGGGCTGTGGCCTGCGGCTGGTCCCTGGGATTCGCCACCACCATTTGCCGTGACGGACAGGGACGCCTTCGGCCCTAGTCTCAGGGGCTATAGGCCCTTCCTTTATTTGTTTCATCCTCACCCCATCATTGCCATGCTCTGCTTATGTTTGTTGGGGGTGGGGGCCTATTTTCTCATGCCTGTTTGAGAAATTATTGAATGTTTTGTAGAGGGGGTCGCCCTCACCTGAGGGTGACCTCCCTCAAGTTATCATTTGCCTGTGGGAGGCCTGGGTCGGGATCGGATACATGCCCCTTTGACATTCCCCACCTAGGCCTTCAGTGTATTACGCAGTGTCACACTGTATGTTTGTTCTCCCTCAACCAACTATGACTCCAATTAAATTTTCCTCTAATTGTAGGGGCTTTAACACTCCGGAGAGGCGGAGCCAGATGCTCTACCATTTCCATAGATGAACGCAGATTTTGTTACTCCAGGAGACTCCTTTTCGCTCCGATGGTATCCCAGCCCTCCACAACCGTTACTATACTCAGTGGTATAATAGTACTAATCCGCAGGCTAGGTCTAGGGGGGTCTCGGTGGCCTTGGACTCCCTAATCGATCCAACTGGTCACTACCTCTTTCTTAAATTGAAATACCAAAATTTTGTTTTTACAGTGGTGAATATTTATGCTCCCAATATAGATCAGGCTCGGTTTCTGGCGTCGGTCCTCTCCAGGCTGTCTGCTTTTAGGGGACCCTGTTTCATCGTCAGAGGGGACTTTAACGTAGCTCTTTCTCCAGATTTGGACACTTCAGGTAAATCTTCTCTATCCTTATCAGCCTTATCTCAACTTAAGTCGCGTTTGCATGACTTACACCTGGTGGATGTTTGCGCATCCAACATCCTTCGGAATGAGACTATAGTTATTACTCTGCGGCTCATGCATCATACAGTCATATAGACTATTTCTTTGTTTCCCAGTCTTTTCTAGATTGTCCTATTTCATCATCTCAGTCATTTCTTATGGTCAGACCACGCCCCAGTCCATCTTACGATACAGGATCAACCGTCTTTGCGTCGCTTTTCGTGGCGCTTGAACGATACCCTACTCAGATTCTCTGTATTGCGGAGGTTGTGAAGACTATCCAGGACTTTATTCTGGACCACACTTCGGACACTACCGGCCCTCTTAACCAATGGGAGACCCTCAAATGTGTTCTTAGAGGGGTTTTTATTAAGCATGGCTCTCGCTTGAAAAATGCTCGTATGACGGAGATGCGTCGTTTATTGTTGCACAAACGTACGTTGGTCCCAGTGCTTGCGGTGCACCTCTCTCTCGTAGAGATTTACTCCAACTACTAGATTCCTCCTCCCTTGCACGAGACAAAGCACGCAACACTAATTACTCCCTAGCTAACAAATGTGGTCCGCACCTGGCGCATATCCGAAGGGATTTGGCTTCATGGGGCGCTTCAGCCCTGCCCTGGTTCGGCCGCATCAACACCCTCAAGATGGGATACTTTGCCTAAGCTTCTATACATTTTTCAGACTGTACCGATCACTGTCCATAGAAGGTTTTTCCTTTCATTACGCTACCTTTTGATTAGATTAATTTGGCACCGCGGGTTTTCCAGGTTAAAACATAGGTTACTGACTTATCCGAAACTCAAGGGTGGAGTGGGTTTACCAGACTTTGAGTGTTACTACCGAGCCATGTTACTAGCCCGGATGCTTGATTGGTTTCCCAGACTCCTCTGTAAAGCCTCTTGTATGATTGAACAAGATCTTTCTCAGGTTGATCTTCGGGCATTACCATGGGGGTATGATTGGGAATATCTACGTTTTCCTGGCTTGTCCCCTTTGACTTTAGCTGTTATACAGTTGTGGTATAAACAAGGCATAATTACTCTTGTATCCTCCGATCCCTCTCTCTTATCACCGCTATTTAATAACCACGCTCTTCCTCAGGGGTTTGGCTCTTCTGTCATTGGAACCTTCACACATGCTACCTGGCCTGTGGCTCAGGACTTTATCTGCCCCCAATCGGGTCTTCCGCTCCTTCAGGGTGGGTCTAGGGATTGGTTAACCACTCTACATCTATCCTCCTTTTGCAAGCTCTTGCACTCTTCCTCCAACATTCTTCGCTCACTTTCTGAGATTGAACGACTGCATTCCCTCTCTGAACCACCGAGACACGTCCTAGCTTCTCTCTATAAAGTGCTCCACAATGCTCTTCATGCTGTACTCCCTCCCTACACTAAGGCATGGGCTCGTGACCTAGGTAAGGACATTTTGGCTGAAGATTGGTCCATGTCGTTCCACTTTACTCATAAATCGTCTGTTTCTTGCTACTCACAAGAAAAGAATTTTAAGCTTTCTTTCTCGATGGTACAGGGATCCCCTCTCCCTACACAATCTTTCCTTCTACACCTGATCTTTGTTGGTGCTGTAATAGAGATGTTGGTACACAGCTCCACATTTGGTGGGATTGTGATCAAATACAACCCTTCTGGTGACAAGTTTTTGCTGTTTATAACCTGGTCTACGGTGAGTCCTTGGCCCCTTAGCCAGAAATTGCCCTTCAATCTATACTACCGGGCTCACGGGCAGCACAGAAGAAAAGTCTGTTGCGCTTCTTTCTGTCTGCGGCCCGCCAATTGATACTCCTCTTTTGGAAAATGGCTTACCCCCCCCCCCCCCTCCTTTTCCAATGTGGTTCTCTGTGCTTAATGATACCATGTGTATTGAGGAAATGCTGGCGTTTACCAATGATACCTATGATAAACATAAGTTGCTCCTTTTCCAATGTGGTTCTCTGTGCTTAATGATACCATGTGTATTGAGGAAATGCTGGCGTTTACCAATGATACCTATGATAAACATAAGTTGCTGTGGTCGATCTGGCTCCATTTCTCCTCCTCTACGACTCTCCAAGATGTGTTCCCCTGTTGCACTCTAGTTAAGCCGTGTTCCCACAACCAATTTTCATTTTGGCTTATCCTCCGGTTTGACACTACCTTCCGTGCCGAGAGGCGGGCAGCGGGGTCGCTACAGTGAGATTCGGTTGAGGAACCACCCTACTGTGGCTTTCTAATGTCCCCGTCTCCCAACTCCCTCTATTTTCCTTTTCTTTTTTTTTTTTAGTTGTATGGAGTTCTTATAGTGTTTCAGACATTCCGCCCAGGGATACCCTGCTGATACTCATGTTATACCTCCGTAATATAAGATATTGATCCTTTCCTCTAGCAATTTTACTGCTTCATTTTCTTACATCCATATGGATCATAACCTCATCTGTGATGGGTTTTTTTTTTTGTTGTTTACTTGTACATGTTCTGTTTACATCTCATATTATGTCTGTTAAATTTATGCAAAACAATAAAGACACGTTTGCCTTTAAATCTGCCGCAAAAATAATTACTTGGAACCAGCTTTTCATAGCCAAGGAAAATAGTTCTTCATAGATGTAGACATGGGGCAAAGCTGTGTGCATGTTTGAGTTATTGCGTTACTCTCAATGTCTTTGTTTATTTTAGAATCCGGAACTTGATGAATGAGACTCCAACATCCTACTCCTTGCTCGTTATGCACAATGACGTCATCTATGCTGTACGAGACCCCTACGGCAACAGACCTCTGTGCATTGGGAGGCTCATCTCGGTGAACTATGAAGAAAAAGGTAATTTATTTGCAAGCATCTTCAACCCCACAATACCACAGCTTATATCATGCCCAGTTTAAATTGAACTTGTTAGCCTTTATAGGCCTTACTTTTGTATGTCAAGCCAAAAACATCTTAAGATGTAGATAGAATGTGGAAGGATTTTATGGCTCTCCAGAGCCCCATTAGAGTATTCCCTTCACTTTCTATTCCAGGGAGGTTGGTTTTACGAGACAAAAAAGGAAATCTGCAACACACTATCTGATGTAATAGCTCTTGGAGATTTTTCTTCATTGCTCATGTGGTTTGTCACCTGGACATGACGTCAACAGTTTTCTAGGCCACCCAAAAGATAAAGTGAAAAACATTGATTATCTCGTTACAATGGCATCTTAAAGTGGATAGGATATATTGGGCAGCAAGTGAACATGTTTTCCCTGAAGTGTTGAAAGCAGAAGAAAGGGTAAGCGTAAGGATGCTAGTGACTTTAACAAGGGCCAAATTGCAAAGGGTACAATTGGGCAACAGGGTTATAGGCGACCAAGGGTCATTGGTGCACATGGGTAACAAAGGCTGGCCTGTGTAGTCCAATACAATAGAAGATCTGCTATAGCTCAGATAGCTGGAAAAGTTAAATAAGTAGTTCACCTTTCATAACACCCATATACAGGGTGTAGCATGTTATGAAATGACCGGCCCCTGCTGTCCTGTAGTGCGCAAACAATGCTGCTTCGAAATCTCAAATAGTGTTATCAGCCCTGTTCATTTCACCCTTGTGAACTGCAGAGCACCTCCTCCATATTACATAGGTGAGGTGAAGGTGATCCCAATTCCCTTCTACAATAGGGTGACAACACTACTTCTCCATTGATGCAGCATGAAGAGTGAGCGTTGTCACCCTAGTACAGGTGGTGTATTACTGGCAGGATCACCAGATGAAAAAACAATCTTAATGCAGCCAGCACATGGCCAGGATAGCTCTAATATTCGTATTCTTGGGTTTTAGTGCACTTTTTTCAAACCATCTAGTTCTGTCTTGCTTTTGGAGCCCTTAAAATGTCACCATTTTTAACAATCGTGTTTTCATACAGTTTTAGCCAAGTTGAAAGGACACCAAGGCACAGTGTTACTTGCTGATATGTGACCTTCATGGTGTTGGGTTGTTTTATTTCACTTTAATCTTATCTCCTTTTTGCTTTAAACAAATTGTTCAGCATTTCACTAGAACAAACTTCAGTTTACCAATAGCAAGCTACTCTCTGCTCTAGGCCCTGGGACACCAATGCAGTTGTGACCATGGAATGGCTCAGCCAGCTCGGATGTGTGCTTATCCTCTTCAGCTTGTTTGTGGAATGGTTTGTCAGGACAGCTGTACTATAAATGGGAATTGGACTGGGACGGGATGGGGATCGGTAAACTGTGTTGTGCAGGGGATAGGTGGGGAGGAGGATAGGTGGATTATGGGAGAGGGGAGAGATGTGAAGGGGATAAGTGGACTGGGGGGGGGGGGGGAATCTGATAGGTGAATTTTGTCTGTTTGTGAGATAGATACGTGAAAGGGATTAGTGTACTGGAAAAGATGATTTGCCATTTTCTCTAGTTATAGGGCAGGAACATTGCCAATAATAGGGTTTTAGGAGTTTTTTTGGGGTTCATAATTCCAAAAACAAGCTTCAGAGGTAAATATTTAGTCATTCATTTTAGGTATTTAAGTTATGATGGCTTTCTTTTGTTAGGTTTCTGCACCACAATCAGATTTTCTAGACTACTGAAAAGTATATGAAGGAGTAGGAGTCTTACTTTTAAGGTCCTAAACTGGTAATAGCCAAAGGTTGGAAAAAAGGGCCACGTGCAGCTCAGCAAATGCCTAGAGATGAGCCTGCGGTGGGGCTTATTAACTTTGCTCTTTAGCCGTCTTATTAGAATGTCAAGTCAAACATGTAGGAGTTGAAGTCTGAAGCAGAGTAGTTGTGTGATGCTTGACAACTATAAAGGCTCATGTACACTGGATGTCATGTACACTGGATGTCATGTACACTGGATGTCACGTACACTGGATGTCACGTACACTGGATGTCACGTACACTGGATGTCACGTACACTGGATGTCACGTACACTGGATGTCACGTACACTGGATGTCACGTACACTGGATGTCACGTACACTGGATGTCACGTACACTGGATGTCACGTACACTGGATGTCACGTACACTGGATGTCACGTACACTGGATGTCACGTACACTGGATGTCACGTACACTGGATGTCACGTACACTGGATGTCACGTACACTGGATGTCACGTACACTGGATGTCACGTACACTGGATGTCACGTACACTGGATGTCACGTACACTGGATGTCACGTACACTGGATGTCACGTACACTGGATGTCACGTACACTGGATGTCACGTACACTGGATGTCACGTACACTGGATGTCACGTACACTGGATGTCACGTACACTGGATGTCACGTACACTGGATGTCACGTACACTGGATGTCACGTACACTGGATGTCACGTACACTGGATGTCACGTACACTGGATGTCACGAGCAAGGGTGTTCGGTGGAGCTTTGCAAATGCCCAGTGTGCATGATGCCTACAATACAGCTGGGGAAATAAATGAAAGGATAAGTTCCCCTTTTGTAAACTGTTACACCCATATTCAGGGTGTAACATATTTATGAAAAAACTGGCCCCCACTCCCCCCTTTTTTGACAGCTAGCGGGGGATCTTCCCCGCTAGCTGTCACAATTTTAAAAAAAAAACCATGTTTGACATCACTCATTTACAGTATTCTGTGAATGGGAAAATCTACAAGTTCAGACATCCTTTGTGGACGAGCGCTGTGGTAGTTAATTGATTCTTCCTGTCCATGTGTATCTGCTTGCCCGTACTAGGACACCTTTATACTGACAAGCCCGCAGGAGTCCTACATGGTACCAGTGATCTGACTGCTGGTGCAATGCGTTAATCTCCCAAAACAAATGGTAAATGCACTTTTTTTTTTTTTTTCTGGTAAAGTGCATTTATTTTGTTAAAAGGTGAACTTAGCCACTCCGATTGCTTGTACAAGAGAACCCATCAGATAACTAGTAAAAATACTGATTTTAAAATATAAAAAAATGCCAGAAATGGCTTGGTGCTGAAGTGGTTAAATGTCCATCCTACAGGCACGGGTAAATAAGACTCTTCATACATGTGACTGATTGTGATCAGTCAGTTTTGATGTACTGCATTTGCAGATTGTTTTCCTAAATTAATAACGTGGTTTTTTTTTTTGTTTTTTTTTTAGCAAAAAATCCATCTGAGACCGAGGGCTGGGTGGTCTCCTCTGAATCCTGTAGCTTTTTGTCTATTGGTGCTGAGTAAGTTTTAGTATATAATTTGTACGCAATTAAGTGCATGAGCCAAACTATAAGACTGGTGAAAAACATGTGACAAATGTCTGGGGCAGCTTCAGAAACCTTCAAAAAAAACTGTAGAATATATTTTTATAGCAATTTGGTGTCCCTGAACTGTAAATTGGTAGGATGGTTTGACACTTCTGATCAGGTCTTAATTTGCAACAAATTTCACTTTCATACATTTTGTCCAATTAAATGAGCTAGTTTTGGTAATATTTAGATATTTGTTTTATGCAAGATCCCACATGATACTAGGACTGGAGTGGTTATGGATGAAATCCAATGACTGATTTTGTAACCTCATGTTACAAAAGACACATTGGAGACCGCTTCTGCCAATTTGTACACAGGGGGAACATGTGATATCAAATTGATGTGTTCACATTGCTTCTAATGTTGCTACATTAAGACCACTGTGCAGAAAGTCATAACACTTATCCTCACGCTTACATTAAACTAACCTTGATAATTCCTCACACTTAACAACCTTAATAAAGGCTGGTGCTGAAAGGTGTGTTTTTTTTTTTTTGTTTTTTTTTCTGTTTTACCTTCATATATTCTATGCATGAAGGTTAAAAAACAAACTGTACTTGCCTGAGCTCCATCCCAGTCCAGCAACGTACACAAGAGCCTCTGCTCTCTGGGGACTCTCCCTCTACCATCCGTCGCAGCCATTGAGGAGGTGGGGACCAGACTGCGGTTCTGTGTGAATGGACACGCACAGCACCAGCTTGGGAAAGAGCCTGCTTGGTTGCTCCCATACCAAGCTGCTTGTTCTGGGGGCACTCTGCAGGAGTGAGGGGCCAGGAGCTCTGTCCAGGGACCCAAGGAGGATTGGGGTTGCTCTGTTCAAAACCACTGCACAGAGCAGGTAAGTATAACTTTTTTTGGTTTTTATATTTTTTTTTTATTTTAACCACTTCCAGTCCTGACACTTTCACCCCCTTACTGTTCAGGCCAATTTTCAGCTATTGTATCACACTTTGAATGACAATTGTGTGGTCATGCAACACTGTACCCATATGAATTAGCATTTTTTGATACAGATAAAACGTTAGGTGGTATTTATTCACCACTGGGATTTTACATTTTTTGCTATATAAATGAAAAAGTCCAAACCTTTTTGAAAATTTTTTTATAAAATTTTGCAAATCTTTCTTCATAAATCTTGGCCAAAATGTATTCCGCTATCTTTAGTAAAAAAAAATGAAATAACCCTAATTGGTTTATAACCAAAAATAATTTTTACAAAAAAGTTTTGCTTTTTGTTTTTTAGTTTGTTTTTTTCTTTCTCTTTTTTTAACATACTGTCATCCTAGCAGTAGTGTCACCATAGTGACACTGTACTACTTGTGGGGGATGATTATTTTTTGGTTTTTTACACTGATTGCTTTTACACCCATACAGGTTGTAAAAGCAATAATTTCTCCTCTCTGGCTGCATTCTTGCAGCCATTGAGAAATACTGAGAGCTGTGATTGGTCATAGCTTGTCACATGGTACAAGGCTGGTGTGAATAGCCTTGTACCATGTGACCTTTGTGATCATTCACAGATTTCACAAGTAGTAAGCAATGATGTCAGCAAGTGATCACTGGGGGGTTCCCAGGGAGCGCGCACAGGCAAAGAATGCGGGAGGACGTTTATAAACGGCCACCCGCTCCTGCATTGCTCCCTTCCGGCCATTTCTGTACATGGGCCGCATGGGAAGTGGTTAATATCACTTCAAGATTAAATCCAAATAAAAGCAAATTACCAATGAATGTATGTATGCATTCATTTAAAAAAGTGGGGTTTTTTGTTTTTGTTTTTTTTTTAAAATGCAGAAGTACATAACTTGCATTTTTATCAGCTTGTTGTGACACCCTGTACAGAAACTGTACTAGGGGTTGGTGTTCTGATATATTTAGGTGTGCTGTATCTACATGTCCTGACAAGCAATGCTAACTGGAGGGGAGAGCAATGGGAATAATGGGATCAGCAGCACATGAATGAGCCAATTTCCCTGCGGAATCCCAGGTTATACACATCTGAACTGGCACCTAAAATATCTGTACTGAATGTTCTTTCTTGCACAGCTTGCAACATGTGCCATGTCCATCTAGTTGACTAGAAATCTATCTGCACATTCCTAGATATTACAGAGAAGTATTGCCTGGAGAAATTGTGAAAATTACTCAGACTGGGATCCAAACACTGGATATTGTTCCCAGACATAAAGAGAAGGACCCTTCTGCATTCTGTATATTTGAATATGTTTACTTTGCACGACCAGACTCCATTTTTGAAGGTAGGCCATGGTTAATGGTTTCCTTTCCTGTGGTACTGGGTAAACTGTTAATATTGTATTGTAATGAATGGTGTTGAGTCATTTGTTGGGGAAAAATGTTTTTATTGTGTTGGTGTGTGCATATGGTTTATTTATTTTCAACAAACTTTTAACCACCTTAATACCGGGCATTTTCATCCCCTTCCTTTACAACATATAAAGTGTTTTGAAACTTACTGTGTGTAATAATTTGGAACAGTGCATTGTAAGTTTTTTATGTTTAAAAAAATACTGTTATTAGGTTTGTTCAATAAAATTTGAATTTTACTCTTAATAGTTGATAACATGAGAATTATGCTGGCTATTATTTACATCAATTATTTAGGTCAATGAGAAAAATCTAATTTGCATAATAATTTGGAATAGGGTGTATATATTTTTTAACAGAGGCCCTATAGAATAAAATGGTGGGTTTTGCTAATTTTTTTTGTCACATGGTATTTGCATCGGTTTTTCGAACGCACTTTTTTTTTTTTTTTATAAACTTTAAAGAATTTTAATGCACACAAGCACAATATAATACCCACATTTTGGTAAAATATATGAAATATGGTGTTGCACCAAGTAAATGGATACCAAACATGTCACGCTTTAAAATTGCGCACTCTTATGGAATGGTGCCAAACTATGGTATTTAAAAATCCCCATAGACGCTTTATAAGCCTTTTACAGGTTACCAGTTTAGCATTCGATGAGATCTGGTGCTAGAATTATTGCTCTTACTCTGACATTTGTGGCGATCTCACATGTGTGGTGCAATTGCTGTTTGCATATGAGACCAATGTGTGCGTTCGGCTTTGCACGTGAGCATGGGGGACAGGGTGCTTTACATTTTTTTTTTTTTTTGTGCACTGTACACTGTGACAGATGGTTTTTGTACACTGTGATAAATGTTAACACATGTTTGTGGGACACTGTGATATGTTGACATGTGGACAGGGACAAGTGTGGGATGGCTGCAGATCTGTGTAACTGATCAATAAAATCATCAGCTGTCAGTTTGCAGCATTCCCCCCCCGAGCTCTCAGAGGGAAAGGGTTACAGAGACGTGTCTGACATTCGGAGATGGCTGTGATTGGACAATCGGAGAGCCCATATCCCGATCTGTAATGTGCTGTGTTCTGAGGAGTGTACAGGAGTGTTCTGAGGGACGTACTGGATCATCCACTCAGAAAGGGAAAGCTTCCAGCTGGCCGTTTATGTACATTGGTCAGATGGGAGGTGGTTAAACTCTTCAAATTGGGGCATACAGTAGATATCCTTTTGAGGAGTGTGATCCATCAAGTGCAGGTGTCCAAATACGGCTGATAATTCCAGATTTAAAGTGTTACTAAACCCAGGACCCTGCATTCACTATTTCTGGTCTCCCACAGTACACAGCACTGGTTAAAGCTTGTATGAGTTTTCATTCCCCTATAGGAGGATGTAGAACCCCTGACCTTTCTGGACAATGCTAATTGGCCCTGTGCTGATCACATGCATCCTCCCCAGAAGAATAAAAAAAAAAACCTCTAGCACCAAACTGAGCATGTCCAGAGTGACTCCAAACCTCTGTTCTATTGGGAGATATTTAGGGGACCATGCAAGAGGGGTAGGATCAGAGAAGAGGATCAAACCTCCTTTTTCACAATGTGGAAACTTAGCCCCTTAGGTTCCACAGTGAGTTTAACAAGAATGCTTTCCTGCATATACAGACTGATTTTACTGTTGTGGGTTTAGTAACACTAACTTTTTGCTTGGCAGAATTGGTTACTTGAGGAACACTGTTCAATGGTGGTCTAGGTACCCACTGTTCAATACAAAGTAACAGAGGGAAAACTTGTGATTTAAGATTGGTAGCACACTTTAGGATTTGACAATAAGCATCATTTGCTTAACCTTATGATCCCAGCAGATCACAAATCCAGGTAGATGTTTAATATTTTTCCTTCAAAACAAGTGGGTTGGTAGTAAATGGATATGTATCAAACAACATAATGATTGGACAGGATACTGTACGCTGCATAAATATATTTGGCTGTTGGGACCTACAGAAAACCATTCAGATTTTGAATTTATACTGTGGCCAAAATTACGAACACTTTTTTGGGAAGTGTAGGATTTGTGAAATTTGACCTGCTGTTTACTTTTAAAAGTGCTGAAACTCATGTTTATATCTGTTTATTACAAACTAAACAATTCCTACATTTATCCAAAAGTGTCATTAAAACTAATATAAAGGTCAGAGAACTCTGAGATGTGAATAATCTAAAATAAGAAACTGAATAGACGGACAAAGACTGTGACAACAAACAGTACTGAAATGACACCCACCGATATAGAAATGCATACCTTTACCTGGGTGTTGTCCTGATGAAGTACTTTGTGGCCCTAGAAGCTTCTGCATCCCCCCATTCTGATGTTAGGAGGAATACTTTACACATAATTCAATGAGCAGATAATGTACCCACCATACATCTTCCGTCTCCACAAAATCTGACTTTCTATGTTCCTTTACAGGACAGATGGTATATTCAGTAAGAAGGCGGTGTGGTCAGCAGTTGGCTATAGAAGCTCCAGTTGAAGCAGACCTAGTCAGCACTGTACCAGAGTCCGCAACTCCTGCAGCTTTGGGCTATGCTGAGAAGGTAATCATTCATGGTCTTTACATTTTCTTACCCCTTTCTTAATCAGAATATATGTGCTAAATTTATTTTCTAATTTTCCAGTGTGGCATTCAGTATGTTGAAGTACTTTGCAAAAATCGCTATATTGGCCGTACCTTCATTCAGCCAAACATGAGATTACGACAGCTTGGGGTTGCAAAAAAGTTTGGAGTCCTGTCAGATAACTTTGTTGGGAAAAGAGTAGTGCTGATAGATGATTCCATTGTGAGAGGGAACACCATCTCTCCTATCATTAAGCTGCTGAAGGATTCTGGAGCAAGTGAGGTGAGTGTGGGAGAAAATTTGAAGGAACATTTCATGAAGAGTGAGAACGTTGCATGATTTGACAGCTTCCACTGCTGACAATAGGGTGTGATTTTGAAACTATCAAATCGCATGACAATTCACACACGTGACCGGGGACTAAAAGTACATTGCAGTTGGCTCAATTTTTTTTTACCAGAAGTTGCTGACAGTTTTTTTTTTTTTTTTTCCCCTCCCCTCTTTCCTCCTTTAACACAATTGACCCTAAATGTCTCTCTCTTTTATATTTGAATCTGTCCAGGTGCATATTCGTGTGGCTTCCCCACCAATCAGATATCCCTGCTACATGGGCATTAACATTCCTACAAAAGAAGAGCTGATTGCAAATCGCCCAGAATTCAATGACTTGGCTGGCTACCTTGGTAAGCAAACCTTGAACTTTTTGTTGGCTGGATAATCTTGTGTGTTGGTTGACCAATCTCCTCCATCATTGGTAACTCAGTTCTACAGTTTTGGAATTCATTTGCTATACAGCGCACTCTGTGTGGCTTGTTCTGTAACGAATGATCACACAGCATTTATCTACTGCATATATACTAGGCATATATTATGATCATTACAGGTATGCACATGAAATCTATATGGATTAGATGGCACAACAAGCATTTAACAATGTAGTGCTTGATTTGAGTAATGCCTCTTTCATAAAGTGGTTGAAATTTTGCAGTTTTAGAGGTTTGTCAGAGAATCTTGTGCTGACAGGGCTTGGTGCTTTTAATTTAGCAGGTTTTTATCAAAGAAACATCTTTTTAAAACCACGCCATTGTAGTGGGTTTGTAGCCAACAGCAAAGGTAAATGTGATCATTTGTTTTATTGTGGATGGGCACCGGGGGAATGGAGCCACTGCCACTTTAATATTTTTTGTTTCAAGGTTCCAGTGGTAAGTTTTCTTACTGTGGTCTGTATCCTCCATCTTACAAGGCCATGAATTGGGTATCAGTCTCTTGCAAATGGACCTAGTTATCTGCTTATTATAAATGTATAGTTTGGGTTTATATTCATGGAGATCCTAAAAGACAGACCTGCATGTGATGGTAGAATACCAGAAATTCAGATTTTACGTATTATGTTTAATTGCCCCTTTTTTAAACTTGTATGTATGTGTTGTAATTCTATAGGTACATGAAGCAGGGTATTTTGGTTCACAATTATAAAAGTATATTATTTCAGGTACTTGTATAGCGCTGTCAATTTACGCAGCGCTTTACACATATATTGTACATTCACATCAGTCCCTAACCCTCAAGGGGTGTACAATCTAAGGTCCCTAACTTACATTCATACATACACATACTAGGGCCAATTTAGACAGGCTCCAATTAACCTACCAGCATTTGGAGTGTGGGAGGAAACCGGAGTACCCAGAGGAAACCCACGCAGGCACAGGGAGAACATGCAAACTCCAGGCAGGTGGTGACGTGGCTGGGATTCGAACCAACGACCCTAGTACTGCCAGGCGGAAGTGCTAACCATTTAGCCACTGTACTGTCCCATCTCTGTAAAGGGATCTTTGCAGTTCAGCAAGGATCCTGATTGCATTGAATGTCCAGGTAGCCACTAGAGAAAGCAATTGTGAAAGTATTAACAGCAAATGTGCCGGTCATATATTTATTCTAAGATTTTACAATGAAAGCTGACTTTGTTCTCTTCCTTCCAGGTGCTAACAGTGTGGTTTACTTGTCTGTGGAAGGATTAACCTCTGCAGTACGTGAGGGCATTAAATCCTTTAAAGACCAACAAAGCGGATTGAATGGCACAACGTCTCATCCATCTTCACGTGGCCACTGTACAGCTTGTCTCACAGGAGAATATCCAGTGGAACTCGAATGGTGAATTTCATCATCTTTGCATGATGTGACCTTTGTCACCTACTGGTCACCACTGGACGTTTTATTTATTTTATCTGAAGGACAGCTGCTTAAAAAAGCACCAATGCCAACCAAAAAAGATTTTTCCTATGCTGAAAAGTGCACAGAAAACACTTGGCCTTTTTTCATTTCTGTTCTGAAGACTTGACCACTTTACCTGTACAGTACGAATTGTCTGTGTGCTCTCTAGGTTTTTTTTCTATAGTGCAGACCATTTGCTTCTCCTTCCTTTGACCTGTAACCTCTGGGAGGCTGGCAATAAAACGTTTTCTACTTTTACTGAGGTCAGATATTTTTCTCTAGATTTCCAGATTGCCTGAATATCCAACATGAAGTATAAAATGCCACAAAGTTTGTGGCACACAACCTAGCATTACAATCAAATCTTGCTTTATCCACCAGTGTTAAACTAGTAACAGTATTTCATTTGGTGGGATGTGGGGGAGCTCTTGCCAAATCCCAGCTGGAAAAGACCAGGTGCTATGGCAGCACTATCTGCTGACCCAAGTAATTTTGAATTTAGATACTGTAACAAGCTCTGCAGAAGGCTGATGTAAGTTGCCCCGATCCCCCATGCAGGTTCTTGTCTAAATTTTTTATCCTTTTTGTAACACAAGGGAGGGGATTTACTAAAATTGGAGCATCTGTGAATAGTAACTAACAAGCTTCTAACTTCAACTTGGTCCATTAAGCTTTGACAATGAAACGTAGAGCTTGATAGTGGTGGTACAGTGGGTTTTCTTTCCTGCTGTTGGTGGTAGGCCAGTGCCCCTATTTGCCACTTGCATTGGGTGTCTCCCAATTTTATAAAGGTGAGTAAGCAGCCCTGTGCTTGTGGAATTTTTAGAGGAACACAGCATCCAATTAGACTCATACATTGGCTGCTAAACAATTAAAGTACAGGTGTACCTTGGTTTACGAGCGCCTCGGTTAATGTAATTTTCACTTTACAAATGAAAATCTATTGACCAGAATGCCTCGGTTAACAAATTTTTTCGTAACCGCAAGAGTAAAATATAAGTAGGTAAATATGGAGAATACTTGCAAAGTCCTGGTTTTAGCAGAGTCCAGTTGTCCAAGCAAGAAAACGTTGCTGTGGCTCTCTTGGGTGTTCTTTGGTTGATGGTAAAACGAGAGCTTGCTTACCAGGTCCTGTCATCCCCTTTTCTGTAATATCAAAGGGGTGTCGCCAGAGACCATCTGAATAATCCGGTTTAAGGGATGAATGCTGGGAGGCCACCACATTTACGACTAATTGCAAAATACAGTTTTACACGAATATTAATAACTTCCAATACTTGCAGGTGGTATTCTAGAAACTGGCAGAATATTCAGAATTATATTTTGTATCCAGGGATACCAAACACAGCATACCTTTATCACCCAGGAGGGAGGAGACTGCGTTCTCCCCTTTCGTATAAGTCATGTATGACCTTGATTTTGTTCGGTATGATATTCCCCATTCAAATATGTACCAAATATTAATGTGTCCTGTTCCTGTTGAATTCTATGAATTGTATGTGGAATTGTTAAAGCGGTTTTCTAAAGGTTTTTGTTTGTTTGTTTTTTTTTGTTTTTTTTTGTAAAATAACATGCTATAATTGCCTATTGTGTGCAGTGGTTTTGCACAGAGCAGCTTGGATCCCCTTCTCGGGTCCCCTGCAGGCTCTCCTGTCGGGTGCCCCTACAGCAAGCAGCTTGCTATGGGGGAACACGCTGCTCCGTGTCTTTTCACGCACAGAGCTGCGGCTTGGCCCTGCCCCTTCTCCTCATTTGGCTGGCTGACTGGGATTGAGCACAGCCAATAGTTCCTGCTTACCTGGGACAGTCATTCACATTGCTGGGTCATAAGGCTCAGGTAAGTATTAGGGGAGCTGCTGTACACAGGTTTTTTTTTATGCCTTCATGCATAGAATGCATGAAGGTAAAAAAACTTCAGCTTTTATAACCATTTTAGTTGTAAAATACTTTTTTTATGGCACGCTTTGCATTCCTAGAGCTTTAATGGCCTTACACATCATGTGTGACAGACTTGAATGCGTTATTATGGTTTTATGATAGGGCAGAGGGAAGTATTTCATAGTTCATTGAAACCAGACATCCTGCTAAAACTAATTAGCTGTTCACAGCTGGCACTCAGACCTGGACTCTGGCATCGGTTTTAGTTGAGATGAGACTCTTTTGAAGTTTGTTAAAAGCTACAAATTCCATAGTTTGCAAGAGGGAAGGAGATCACTGCTCATGAAAACAAAATGGCTGAGACCTTAGAAGCTGTATGCTACAGCCATCTTATGTCCCTATTGTGCAGTCGCTACACCTCCCCCTCAGGTGGTTGCATGGGAGGAACTGCAATTTCCCTCCTGACGCAACTGACTCCTGCTGTTGGCTTGTCAGGACATAAGTCTGTTTTCCCTTTGCGTTCACCTCTGCATGGTGTGGTATAACTGCATCTCTGGAGAACAAGTTTCCTTTTGAGGAGGGTGCTATTCTCCCTTGCAACACTGTTGTGCCAACAAAATGGGTTGTGAGGGGTGAGTACCAGTCTGCTGTAACCACCTGGATATCGTTGCAGCGTCTGTGGTGCCCACCCGATCACAAGACACTTCTGTTCAGGAGTGGCATATAATAATGTACTGAGCGGTATCTTCCTGTCTAGGTAGTGAATGAGATGTCCCTCTCCAGTCTCCTTCCTCAGGCCCAGGTTGTGTTGCTGGAACTAGACAGGTGAATTCCAGGGCTTGTGTCACAGGTGTACTGACTGGTACCTTTGTCCAGGTTGAACAGTCATCCTTACATGCTGGCATCAAATACGCAGTTTTCATTTGTTTCCAGTTTGTTCGGTCAGTCACAGGTTCAGCTGAGCCATGATAGTTGCACTCAGGCGTCCTACTGTAGCCAGCTGTACCAAAGAATGACATAACCTGCTTTTTGTCCGGGGGAGTAGGCCAGGCCATTATCACCTTAGCCTCCCCAGTTCCAGACCTCTGAGGGTCGTCTCCTACCTGTGATGGTTCCTAGTGCTGAACCTGACATGCCCCTCTGACAGTGTTTTGACTGTCAGCCTAGGCATTGGCAGTTTGTTCATGACTGGTGACAGGAGTCAAAGTTCTCCCCAAACAGGGCTGAACACTGCAAGGCCCCTAAAGTAGAAAACTGCACATGGTTCCACTCCACACCATAGGTCATTCATGACCCCCCCGGAGAGGTGGCTGCTGTGTTCTCAACTCCAACTAGCCTTGCCTTAAATTCAGCCAAGCCACATGGGGTGGTGAAGGCGGACTTGTCCTGAGCCTCACGAGTTAGAAAGGTTGGCCGCTATACTCTGCTCAGGTCCATGATGGTTAGACAGCTGGTACCTCCCATTTGCTCCATTACCTCATGGTTCCTGGGCATGGGGTAGGCCACAACCGCAGGGCTGCAGTTCAGTTTTCCAAGGTCTTCACAAAGCCTGGTCATCTGCTCCCTTCTGAGGACTGGGACAACTGGAGATGCCCAGACCCTGTGGGACTTCTTAACCCTGACTGCAGCATTCCCTCTCTTTGGCCTGCTCTGTCTGCACCTCCTGTGAGACAAGACATGAGGGAAGGATATACACTACCATCTGCCTCATGAACAGAATGGTGTGCCCTCCCAGGGTTTCCCTGAGCCCAGACACCATTTACCATAAGCACTGCTAGCAGCTGCTTTACCTGGATGGAAAGGAAGGTGATTGGAGCTGAAGGCCTAAGCTCACTCCCTGAGGGCTGGCTACCAACTCCAATAAGGCCTCCCTGTGCTTACAATCCAAGTGTACTGCCACTGCCCATGACATGCATAGTGTTGGGGCATTTGGGGTTAAATCTAAGCCATAAATCTGTGTGACTTCCTCCCTGGCTTTAAGTTCTTCCCATGGTCCTTTACAGGCCTTATCAGATGACACTTTCTACCCATGTCCCCTAGGCTGACTGGACATAGTGAGCAGCTGGCAAACTTTCAGTCCCCAAGCCCCCTGCCTGTATACTATTCATTCCTAGCTTCTTACTATCCCAATCAAGCTGTTTACCTTTCTCAGCAGGGAAGCTAACAGCTAGCCTGCTGATGGCTTTAACACTTTGGTCACTCCCCAGTGCTGTCTTAGCCATGGGACTATAAGTACTGTCCAGATGTCTAGTAACATACAAGACAACTGCTGGGGGGGTTAATGAGGCAGAATCCTGTGGGCTGGAGCAAGGAAAGTGCCTATCCAGACCATCCCTTTTGTGCAGCACCCAGAGACTGTACTTCTGCCCACTTCACAGCACTGTGGGTGACTCGCAACAATGAAACAATCCATTACATTAACATCAACTACCCATGTGTTTGATACCTGCACATCCAAAGGGGTCGCCTCTCCTTGCCTAGGAGACGTGAACTCTGTACCTCAACACTCTCCTCACTCTCCTCTCTGTCCGTCCACAGGTTGCCCAGATACTGACCTAACATCTGCACACAGTACCTTGGTATGTCCAGAGTTCTGTGTGGGCATCCAGGGTGGTGTTAGCAGGGTCATAATAGAGTGCCTAAATCAGCACCCAACAGAGCAGGTGTGGGGATTTCATTCAAGACTCACCTCTCATCCCACTTCCTGCACCCAAGTCGATTAACATGTTAGAATGGGGTACATGTGAACGGGCCCCCCCCAACCCCCGTAAGGGTAAAGAGCTTTCCTGGGATGATGTCCTTTCTAACGCCTCTGGTCTTACCAATGTGATATCTGCCCCTGTGTCACAGAAACCAGTTTGTCTGGTTGTAAGTTTGTGGTGGTTACCTTAGTATTCCTGTGGATGAACAGCATAGAAGAAGTTGCTGGCCGCCTTGCCAGGTGGTTATCTTCTGCTCAGGGCACGGAGTCCTGAGATGTCTGGGTTTTCCACAGCTGTAGCATCTACAGGTGTCAGTGGAGAGTGGTGGGATACCTGGGATTGCAGGTTTTGGTTGCTGGGAAACTACTTGCTGACCTAGGAGGGATTGCCGTGGATGATTTCCAGCCATTCAGAGGAGCATTGCAATGGTCAGATAACCGTGTTTATTGGTATCTGCCAGTTCTGCTGCTGCTGCTTTGTCAGATACTGGTCTCCTCTCCAAAACAAACTGTCTGACATCTACAGGACAGGTATGTAGGAGCTGATCTAGAACCATGAGATTGTCCAGGGACCTGAAGGAGTCCGTTTTCAGACCTCTGGTCCACTGCAGAATGTGGTGCATAAGCGACTTAACTCATCCATGAGTCCCCATATTACTTTTGAAAGGACCTGAATTGGCGAATACCTCTAGACAATTGCATCATTTAAGGCTTCATAATCCTCATCCTGCTCTGCAGGCAATTTGACATAAACATCCAGGGCCTTGCCTCGCAGCCCTGGTGTGAGGTACCGAGCCCATTGTGCTTGGGGCAGATGGTACTGACGGCAAGTTTTTCTTCAAACGACAGTAGATACACATCAATGTCACTGACCTTTTTCCAGTCCTGAAAACTTGGCTTCTGGGCCTACAGGCGGAGAGGCATCCCTGTGCTCTAGGGATGTGAGGTTCTGAGCCTGTTGCTGCTGCTGGAGCCTAGCTATCTCAGGTTCATACTGATGATCAGCCTCCCTCTGGACAGTCTCAGCAGCTGCCTGATGTTCAAAGAACTGTAGGTACACCAGAGGATCAATCTCCAAAATGTTTCAGGGCTTCCTGTATTTGAGGAGAGTCTATTCTGGTTACAGGCACTCTGGTGCTGACCTGCTCTTGCTGTGGCGTGGAGGTGACTTTCAGTGGTACTCCAGTGTCAGTCGGTTTGCCCATCCTGCTAGGCCGTATCTGAACCACTGGGTTCGGCGATAGCAGGAACCCCTTCAGTTTCAGGTTCCCCTGGGTTCTGGTCTGCCTGGATATCATACTCCTATATGGAACGAATTAAACTTTCACAATTCTTGCTTCACACTCAGCACATAAATCATTTTTGCTCATGCTCTTGTATTCCGCTAAACCAGGCATAATTGCAAGAGCAAAAGAGAACAGAATGCAGAGATGGGAAGGAGCTGTTGTCTTTTTCCCCTTTCGCCTTTCAGGACAGCACCTTGAGACCTTGGCTCCTCCCCACCTGAGGAAACACCTCCACCCAAAATAAAAAGTTCTCCATTCCCCTCCGACCTCAGTTCAGGTGTTTCCTCCGGTGGGGAGACACATGAGGAAGCGCAAGGTGCTGTCAGGTAGACAGGGCTGAGTCGAGGGTCGGAGAGCCGGCTGGGAGGCTCAGGGCAGCTGGGAGTGAAGGCCGGAGTGTCCGGCTGCGATCCTCCCCGAGCCTGCTGCCATGCAGTGAGTGTGTACCCTGGGGGACGGGGCAGCATGTACCTGCTTTTCGCCCCCCCCCCCCCC
Organism: Staurois parvus; assembly: GCF_062004578.1. NCBI lineage: Eukaryota > Metazoa > Chordata > Amphibia > Anura > Ranidae > Staurois > Staurois parvus. The sequence continues at coordinate 4,666,868 of NW_028317867.1, read as the reverse complement.
CCCCCCGGGGAGTTGGGGCGGCCGCGGTGAGATCTGGTGAGGATCAGGGAGGAGTCCCGCACCTTCCCATGCTGGCGGTCAGTGGAACTTGCCGGGTCGGATGTCGGGGATGGCAATTGTGGCGGAAGGGGCAGGGCTTCTCAGGGTTGCGGCTTCCGACCCTGGCGCGTGAAAATTTAAATGGTGGAGCAGGACAGGCTACCGAACTAGGCGACCACCCTCCTGGGAAGGATGTCGGACCAGGGGATGCCAGCACCAACCAGTCTCAGGTAAGGTAACTCAGAGGAGTCCTCCCCTACCTGGTAGCCGCTAGCTCCTGGGGTATTCCCGGACCCTCTGGTGGTGAGGGTCTTCTTGGGCAGGGAGTGGGTCCTGTTGAAAGGTGTTAGGCGCTGCCGGGAAGGAAGGGGGGGGGGAGAAGAACAGTGGAGTGAATGGCAGTGGGTGATAGGCTCCCTTTTTGTCTTTCAGGGCAAGGCCCGGGAGAAGCTTAACCATCAGGAGCCCGTCCTGCAAATCAGTGTTAAAGGTATCTTGGAGGAAGGTTCTTTGCGGCCCTTGCATTGAAGGGTTAGTGAAGGAGGAGAGGCCTGAACAGGGTGACTTGGTTAGGTCAGTGAAGGAGCTGACCAATACCTTCGACTCTTTCAAGAGTCTTATGGAAAGGTTAGCTGCTCCCCAGTCAGCCCCCTGCCCCCCCCCCCCCCCCCGGTGGCCTCAGCAGGTCGGAGCAGGGATCTCCTCATAATAGGGAGGACGAGGAACCTTCGGGATTCCCATTCGGAAGAGGAGTCAGCTGGGGAGGGTCCCTCAGATGAGTTCAGAGGCCCGTCTCAGTGCAAGTTATCCCTAGAGGAGGTAGATGACCTTTTTAGGGGCCATATACGAAATCCTAGACCTAAAGGAGGAAGTAAAGACCTAGTCCTTGCATGATCAGATGTATCGGGTTAGAGGAACAAAGGCACAGGGTTTTTCTGGTGCATGAGATCTTAGTTAATACCATCAAAAAAAAGAGTGGCAGGACCCGGAAAGGAAGCCCTTCTTTTCTAGAGCTCTTAGGAGGAAGTTTCCGTTTAGTGAGGATCCTGGGGCCGTGTGGAAAAAGAACCCTAAGCTTGACGTAGCCTTTTCACAAACAGCAAGGAAAACGGACCTGGCGGTCAAGGATATGGGGGTCTTGCCGGATTTGTTAGACAGGAGAGCGGAATCCCTCCTTAAGAAGGCCTGGGATTCAACCCTGTCAAACCTGAAACCTGCCATGGCCACAACTGTCGTGGCCAGGAATCTCGAATACTGGTTAACACAGTTGCAGGCCCATATTGTGGCCGACCCCCATCCCCCCCCCGGAAAATATTTTGGCTTCATTCGAAAGGTGTGGGGTACATTGTGGATGCTTCCGCAGAGTCAGTGAGTCTGGGGGCCAGGTCAGCGGCCCTAACAAACTCAGCTAGGAGAGCTTTATGGTTGAAAACATGGCAGGGCGATATCGCATCAAAAGTTAAGTTGTGTGGCATCCCCTTTACAGGGGATTTCCTGTTCGGGCCAGGGTTGGAAGAAATTCTAGACAGGACTGCACACAGGAAAAAGTCCTTCCCCCTAAAAAGGAAGCTGCCGGAGGTGGGGACGTGGAGATCATGCCCGGCAAAAAGGCAGAGCCTCAGGCCAGAGGGACAGAGAAGGTCTTGAAGGTAGAGAGGCAGAGGCGGGCGATTTTTCGTCATCCTGAACAGCCCCAGAAGCCACCCTGACTCTGTTCCCCCTGTGGGAGGGAGATTGGCGGCTTTTCTCCCACAGTTATTTTAGACATTGTGTGAATGGGTTATCAGCTGGAGTTTTCGGAGCCGCCGCCAGAAAGATTTTTTGTGACAGCCCTGCCAAGGGGCCTGGCAAGGGCCTCAGCCCTAATGGACTCGCTGAGGGACTTGGAAGATCAGAGAGTCGTAGCTAAGGTCCCAGAAGCGGAAATGGGAAGTGGGTTCTATTCCCATGTTTTCGTGGTTCAGAAGCAGTCGGGAGCCTTCAGGCTGATTCTCAACCTGAAGCCCCTAAACAAAGCGGTGCGGTACAAAAAATTCCACATGGACTCTATTTTTACAATCGGAGCCCTACTCCCGCTGGGAGCATTCATGGCCTCTATAGATTTAAGGGATGTGTATCTTCATGTACCCATCGCAGAACCCTCACAGCACTTTCTCAGGCTGGCAGTACAAGGGGGTGCAGGAGTAAGTCATTGGCAGTTCAGGGCTCTGCCATTCGGACTATTCTCTTCCCCAAGGGTGTTTACCAAGATACTGACAGAAGCATTGGTTCCCATCCGTCTAAGAGGGATTGCAGCTATAGCCTACTTGGACGACCTGCTGCTCTTCGCAGACTCAGAGATCTGGCTACAACAGAACATTGCCGTAGTGAGGGACCATCTGGAGAATCTGGGGTGGCTCTTGAATCTGGAAAGTCCTGTCTCGTTCCCTCCCAAACAGCAATTTACCTAGGGTACGTTCTAGATTCCGTGAGGCAGAGGACCTCCTTAACTTTGGAAAAACTTGCCAAGTTGGACAGAGGGATCAGATTGTTACAGGGGAGCAGGTCAGTAACAATGAGGCAGGCCATGTCAGTGCTGGGGTTGTTAACAGCTTCCATCCCAGCGGTGCAGTGGGCAGGCTTGCATCTGCGCCCTCTCCAACTGTGGGTTTTGAGAGTCTGGGACAGACGGGTACAATCCTTAGAGGACCAGGTCCTTATTCCCCCCCAGTGTAAAAAGGTCTCTGTGGTGGTGGAGAAGGTCAGCCAACGTGACCCAGGGGCTGTTGTGGTGTTTCTCGGTAACCAGGGAGGTTACGACGGACGCCTGCGCTCGGGGGTGGGGAGCCCACCTAGAAGATGCAGTGGTTCAGGGGGAGTGGTCCTTAGGAGAAAGGAGAGAATCCTCGAATTGGAGGGAGTTGAGGGCAGTAGGGGAGGCTCTCTGCTCCTTCCAAGACAGGATCAGGGGCCAGCACGTGCGGGTCATGACGGACAATGCTACAGCAGTAGCTTATATAAACAAACAGGGAGGGACAAGAAGCAAGGCTCTCGGATCCCTAGCAGTAGTGGTGTTATCCTGGGCGGAGAAAAACTTGGCTTCCCTGTCCGCAGTACACCTGAAAGGGGAACTGAATCAGACAGCAGATTTCCTGAGCAGGACTCTGCTCAGAGAGTCGGAATGGGCCCTAAATGCGGAAGTGTTTCAGGCGATCGTAAGGAAGTGGGGGTCTTTTTGCCTCGGGGAAAAAACAGGGTTCCGAGGTTCTTCTCCCTAAGCCGCGGGGACGGATCAGAAGCGGTGGATGCGTTGGGATTACCCGCTGTGCTATGCTTCCCCCCCTGGTCCCCTTACTCCCCCTGGTGTTAAGGAAGTTCAGGTCAGAGAGAACCTCGCTTATCCTGATCGCCCCATTCTGGCCACGACGAGCATGGTTTGCGACCCTAACAAGCTTAGCCACATGGCCGCCCTGGGAGTTACCGCCAAGAAGGGATTTACTGACACAAGGATCGGTCCTATGCCCCAGGTTGGAGAGACTAAGGCTGGCGGCCTGGTTTCTGAACAATAGCTCCTTTTAGCAAAGGGGCTTTCAACCAGGTTGGTAGCTACGTTGCTGGCGAGCAGGAAGGGGGAGACCGAAGCCATTTATAGCAGGGTTTGGGGTTGCTTTACGGCCTGGTGCGAGGAGGCATTGGTAGCGACCCATAGCGTGGTATCGGCTTTGGAGTTTCTGCAAGCAGGGGCAGATAAGGGTCTTTCTATCAGCACGCTCAAGGGCCAAGTTTCGTCCCTCAGCGTGTTCTTGGAGACAGTAGTGGTGTGAACCTCCTGCGCTCCCAAGTGTTTAAACTAAATAAAAATATATATAAATCCCAGGGGAAGCTGCTAACATTAAATCATATACCAGTGATTGTGATAATAAATACAATAAAGAATGTAGCGCTACACCCAAAAAATATGCACACTTAAATAATAAAAAAATAATAAATAATAAAAGGAAAAAAATGTGAAATCACAAAATCTCATAATATATATATATAAGTGTGACAGTGATATTAATATTAATTCGTGCCCTTAAATCATGAAATCCACGCAATAAAATAAATAGCTCAAAACGTGAAAAAACATTTCCATATATATATATGTATATATAGCACGCATACATATATATATAATTATAATCACACGTGCCTCTTGTGAAATGAAATGACCATTAAAATGGTACAAACAACAGTGCTCTCAAAGTCCAATAAATGTTGCTGGTGACCGAAGAAAAAACAGTGCTTCCAATAACTACTGTTAGTGACCATAGGCAAAACTCGTGCAGATCTCTGAGTGCATATAAATCTGACAATCCGACCACCATCTGCATAAGCCTCTCACCTCATCCCTTCGACCCTTGCGGATCAAAGAGCAGTTGTGGATCCCCCTCACGGATCCTCCAAGATAACTATCACTCCAAAGGTTGCTCTCTCAGAAATAAATATTCCCACTCTGGCTCTTCTCCAGGAAAGTATTGCTGCATCAATCTCTCAAATGAGACAAAATGAATCCTCCCATAGTGCAGTATATTTTATTTGTAACATAGGGACAGATGACATTAAGCTATTTCACTTACGTAGCAGCCAGTCCAAAACCTCATGCTTTCGGATGAGGGTATGTATGGGTGTACAGCTGGATACACAGGTGTACCAAGATGGCCGCCACGCCGGAAATACGTCACCACGTCAAGCCGACGCGTTGCATCACAATGTCATGTGACTTCCTCAGGGCTGTCAATCATGGTGACGATCTCACCTTAAATACCCATCTTAATAGGAGGAAACGCCCTCCTGGGAGGTAATTTCCTCGTCATCGATCCACCTCTACTTCCCGCGGCCATAACTATGGAGACCACAGGGGACTACTATACAATTGATTTGTACTATTAACCAAAGTAGGCACAAATATATACGGATCAAAGGAACCATATATATTACTGCACCCACTCAAATCTATACAACCCTAATCTTATAAAATCTTTCTGCCCTTATATGGAACCATATATTTCTCATCTTTTAATTTATAAAAAACCAAATTTTATTAGATAATTTAAAAAACTCCATTTATCACATAATTAAATAAAATATTAATCAGAAGCTAATCTCAATCAATCTATTAATTTTTCCTATACAATATATAAAAAATATAAATAATACAATTAATACAAAAATTAATCAATACAAAAAATTAATTAATACAAAAAATCAATTTGGATATATGAAAAAACATATATACATGTGCATATATATAAATACACGCACATACATATATATTCCTCCCTTCTATTAAAAAACTTTTTAATTTAAAAAAATTATAAAAATATTTTAAATTAGATAAAAAACAAAAAATACATATAAACTATATCCAAATTGAATTATCTGTAAACTAATAAAAGCATCCAAAAATGCCCCACCTCTTCTCCAGCTATAAAGGACCTACTCCAACAAACTCATAAATACATTCTCTATCCAAAAGCATGAGTTTACACCATATATCTTATAATCAATACATATAAAATAGTATATAGCAAAAAACTAAATGATTAATATATAGCAATCATATCATAAAAACAGAACGCAAAAATAGCACCATTTCAATACCCTCAAAAATCCGAAATGAAACAATTTAAATCAAACTCAATATTCAATCCTTTAGGGAAATACGTATGCATGTTATAAATCCATTTTGATTCTAATTTGCTCAAGGAGCGCACCTTTTGGCTACCTCGCCAATGTCTCTTATATTTGGTAATACCCCAAAATTTCAAATCACTAGGGTCTTTATTGTGAAATTTGGCAAAATGCCTTGATACGCTGTGCTTCGGGAACCCTTTCTTTATATTTTGTACATGTTCCCGGAGCCTGACCCAGAGAGGTCTTTTGGTTCTTCCTATATATTGCAGTGCGTACACAACTCCCTCCGTCCTACATGAAATAAATTCTTCAATTTTAAATTCTTTATCACTCACAGATGAGGTAAAACACATCATTTTCTTATTTTTTCCTTTTGTGGATTTGCAAGCATAGCATGCCTTGCATGGAAAGAAACCATTTATATCCAAAAATGTGACTTTATTCTTTTTAATAGGGGGGTCAAGAACATTTTTGACAATTTTATCCCTTAATGATGGGGCTTTTCTATATCTAAAAATAGGGAACTCTGATATTATCTCCTTTAAGGCCAGATCAGCTTTCAATAATGGCCAATGTTTTCTAAAGATGGTCTCCACTTTCCTATAATGGACGTTAAAATCTAGACACATTGCCAATTGATCTTTTTGTTCCTCATTTTTCTCTCGATCTATAAGAAGTGAATCTCTTTTTGTATTTCCTACTTCTTGGATCACCTTACTTATTATATGTTGCGGATAACCTTTGGCTCCAAATGTTTGGCCTATATTTTTTGCTTGGTTAAAGAAATCCTCCTGTGTCGTACAATTTCTTCTAAGCCTGATCATTTGTCCTTTTGGCATATTCAGTAACCACGGCGGGAAATGGCAGCTATCTTGAGGGATGTAACCGTTCCTATCGACACTCTTAAAGAATGTCTTGGTAATAATCTTACCTTGTATAATTCTAATATCTAGATCAAGGAAGCTGATCTGCTCCCGACTGTGTTCCCAAGATAGAATGATATTATTATTATTCCTATTTAGATCTTCACAGAAGCATAATAAAATCTTCTTCTCTTCCCTTCCATAATACTATTATATCATCTATATATCTTTTAAACAGTATTAATTCATTAGGGGGTCTCAAATATACTGCCTTCTCCTCCCAGTGCGCCATGAACATATTTGCCACACTAGGAGCAAAACGGGCTCCCATGGCTACACCCTTAACTTGATTATAAAAAACATTGTCATACCAAAAATAATTATGTTTCAAACAAAATTCTAAGCAATCTAAAATATATTTTCTCTGACCTCTTCTCAAATTCCCGTATTCTTTTAAACCCCATTCGGTGGCTTCCATACCTTCTGTATGACCAATAATTGTATATAACGATGAAACGTCAGCAGTTGCCAAGATCACATCATTACCATCTAATTTGTCCAACAATTGTATTAAGTGCTTGGTATCTCTCAAAAAGGACTTAGTTTCCTTCACTAATGGTTGTAGGAACACATCCACATATTGCCCCAATCGTGCTAATAATGATCCACTGCCATTCACTATAGGACGTCCTGGAGGTTGATTTTTATTTTTATGGATTTTGGGAATGGTATAAATAATCGGAATCCTACAAATTTCAGGAACAAGATATCTGGCTTCTTTTTTATTTAAATATTCTTTCTCACATCCTCTTTTAATCAATGTTTCTAAATCCTTCTTGTATTTAACCGTCCTTTTATTATTTTTTATTATTTAAGTGTGCATATTTTTTGGGTGTAGCGCTACATTCTTTATTGTGTTCTTGGAGATGCCCTTAGCCAGGGAGGCGCTGGTAGGGAGATTTTTTAAGGCCCTGACAAGGCAAAGGCCTCCAAAATCCAGACCTTTTCCGATGTGGGACTTAGCAAAAGTGCTTGGAGTACTGATTAAGGCCCCGTTCGAGCCCTTAGATTCCTGCCCGATAAGAGACCTTACAATTAAGATGGCCTTTTTAGTGGCGATTACCACAGCAAGGAGGGTGTGCGAGCTAGAAGACCTAGGAGAGATTACATTTGTTAGAAGGTGCATGCTGCTGTACCTTGAAAAGATGAAAGGGTTCAGGAGCACGGAATCTTTTTTTGTTTCTTTCAAGGGCATTAGGAAGGGCAAGAAAGCTTCTAGGAGGACGCTGGCCAGATGGTTAAAGCTGGCGATTGCAGGGGCATACCAAGCGGAGGGCCTAGAGGTTCCGGAAGGAATCAGGGCGTAGCTTTTATTTCCATACACACAAATGCATTGGGAACACTCCACACTCTATTCCAAATCAAAACATGAAGAAAAATATATCAAATTTGTGTTGTTCCTCAGAAAAAAAAAAAAAAAAAAAATTGAAAAGTGAATATTAGACTGTTCAAAAAAATAGCAGTGTTTGTATTCTTCTTTACAAACTCAAACATTCACTATATAAACTGAAAAATGTTTGAAGATTTTGCTTTCCTTTGAATCACTTAATTAATATTTAGTTGTATAAGCACTGTTTCTGAGAACTGCTGTACATCTGTGTTGCATGGAGTCAACCAACTTCTGGCACCTGTGAAGGTATTCCAGCCTAGGATTATTGGACTACATTCCACAGTTCTTCTCTATTTCTTGGTTTTGCCTCAAAAACTGCATTTTTGATGTCACCCCACAAGTTTTCTATTGGATTAAGATCCGGGGATTGGGCTGGCCACTCCATAACGTCAATCTTGTTTGTCTGGAACCAAGATGTTGCACGTTTACTGGTGTGTTTGGAGTCGTTGTCTTGTTGGAACACCCATTTCAAGGGCATTTCCTCTTCAGCATAAGGCAGCATGACCTCTTCAAGTATTCTGATGTATTCAAACTGATCCATGATCCCTGGTATGCGATAAATAGGCCCAACACCGTAGTATGAGAAACATCCCTATATCATGATGCTTGCGCAACCATGCTTCACTGTCTTCACTGTGTACTGTGGCTTGAATTCAGTGTTTGGGGGTCGTCTGACAAACTGTCTCCGGCCACTAGACCCAAAAAGAACAATCTTACTTTCATCAGTCCACAAAATGTTGCGCCATTTCTCTTTAGGCCAGTCAATGTGCTCTTTGGCAAATTGTAACCTCTTCAGCACGTCTTTTTTTCAACAGTGGGACTTTGCGGGGGCTTCTTGCAGATAGCTTGGCTTCACATAGGCGTCTTCTAATTGTAACAGTACTCACAGGTAACTTTAGACCTTCTTTGAACTTCCTGGAGCTGATTGTTGGCTGAGTCCTTGCCATTTTGGCTATTCTTCTATCCATTCGAATGGTAGTTTTTCGCTTTCTTCCACATCTTTCAGGTTTTGGTTGCCATTTTAAAGCATTTGCGATCATTTTATCTGAGCAGCCTATCATTTTCGGCACTTCTTTGTTTTCCCCTCTCCAATCAACTTTTTAATTAAGGTACGCTGTTCTTCTGAACAATGTCTGGAACGACCCATTTTCCTCAGAATTTCAGAGAGAAATGCACTGTAACCAGCATGTACAACATTTGCTGCCTTCCTTCCTTAAATAAGGGCAATAATTGCCACCTGTTATTCATGAATGAATGACCTCACTAATAGAACTCCACACTGCTATTATTTTGAACATGCCCCTTTCAATTATTATTATTATTATTATACAGTATTTATAAAGCGCCAATAGTTCACTCAGCGCTGTACATTACAATTAGTGATTCAATTACACAGAATCAGCAGCATGCATGTCATGACTGTTGGGTTTGTTGGATTTCTATTACTCTACTACACCTGCTAGTAAATTATTTGCCATGTAGAAATATTTCTACCAAAAACAGTGACTGATCAGGTTAGTGATGTCTGACTGGTGTGCACACGAGCTTGTCTCTAAGGAATGTTTCCACAAAGGTACAAACCTTCAATGCAGAGCTAATTCCTAATACTACACTGAATGCTCTAATGCAGAACAATCCCATGTATGCTGCCAGGCAATCTGTGAGGACTGTGGTGCCTGACCTTTGCTCTTCTCACCAAGGCGTGATAAAGAACCAGCCAATCTCACACCTTGCTGTCATTTTCATAACAATGGCACTCTCAGCTGCACCCTGCACAAAGACTTTCCAGCTTGTGGGACCACAATCTGTGTCAGCAGCCTGAGAGTGATTGTCACTGGGTTAATTAGGCAATTAACCCTTTAAACTGCCACCACGGCCTTTTTACCAAAAAGTAGGAAACCCACAAATGTTAGTAATAATGCTGTGATTTTAGCATAAATGTCTGCAACACACACTTTCACCATAGACCGGTATATACAGAAGATTATTATATGCAGTAGCACTCATCAAGAGACAGGGTTTCTTTAGTTTGCATTAAAAGCCTTAGAGATAATTTTAACATTTTTCAAAATAGGGTTTATTAATGAAAAGGTCAAATGGTGTAATTAAAATATTTACAGAAAAAGATGCTACAAAGACATAAAGAGAACAATAACACAACAGAGAAATAAAAGGAGGTAAAAAATGGAGAATACTTGCAAAGTCCAGGTTTTAGCAGAGTCTAACTGTCCAAGCAAAAACTGTTGCCGTGTAACTTGGTTGATGGTAAAATGAGAACTTGCTTACCAGGTCATGTCATCCCCTTTTCTGTGAGGGGTGTTGCCAGAGACCATCTGACCAATAATCCTGTTTAAGGGATGGGTGCTGGGAGACCACCATGTTTCGACCAATTCCCAAATACAGTTTTCCACTAATATTAATAACTTCCAATAAGTGCAGGTGGTATTCTAGAAACTGACAGAATATTATTCAGAATTATATTTCGTATCCAGGGATACCAAACACAGCATATCTTTATCACCCAGGTGGGAGGAGGCTGCTTTCTCCCTTTTCGTATGTGCTAACATAGTCATGTATGACCTTGGTTTGTTCGGTATGATATTCCCCATTCACATATATACCTAATATTAATGTGTCCTGTTCCTGTTGAATTCTATTAAATGTATGTGGAATTGTTAAGTTGTGGAACAGACGTTTTATGGCATGCTCTGCATTTCTAGAGCTTTAATGCCCTTACACATCAAGTGTGAAAGGCTTGACTGAGTTATTATGGTTTTACGATAGGGCAGAGGGAAGAGTTGTTCATGGAAACAGACATCCTGCCAAGACTAATTAGCTGTTCACAGCTGACTCTCAGGCCTGGGCTCTGGCATGTGTTTTAGTGGAGATAAGAGGCTCTTTTGAAGTTTGTTAAAAGCTACAAATTCCATAGTTTGATAGAGGAGGAAGGGAAGGAGATCACTGCTCATGAAAACAAAATGGCTAAGACCTTAACAAGATGGCTGTCGCATATAGCTTCCATGTTCCTATTGCGCACAGTCGTTACAGTCAGCAGTTCTATTACAATCTGTGTTTTAAAGTTTAATTTTAAATTAAATCTTCTCCATGGCAGTATTTTCTGTTTCCCCACAGTGAGATTTAATTTTTTTTAACAATATAATTGAAAATGGGTGAAATCTATTTTCATTTATCTCAATGTAATACATATTTTTGTTCTATGGTAAAAGTTCATACGAGGTGAAAAACAAAATGTAGTTTATCTGGATTTGGATTCTACTTGAAAACTGAGAACAAAACCCCTCTTCTCAGCCCTAAATAGAATGTACCACAAAGCCAAAGAAGAATATACTTTGTTGAATCACAATCCTGATAGGCTAAAACAAATTATCAACATAGTAATCTATACTCTTGTTATCTTGTACTTGGTATTTTATATAGTTAAATGTTTGTGAACCCCTAATAGTGCAATCATTGGTTTAAAAACATCCACTTTTCCTTTTGTTTTGCTTACTAAAACGTCACCACAATTTGGTCATATTGTGAAGTCCTGGACCTAATTGTTTAGTAATGAGAGGAGCAAGCTGGTAAGAAATATTGATTGAAAAATGTGAAATGGTTCATGGCATGCATGGTTTTATTGAACTTGTCTTTTCATAGAATAGACTGTTTGTGGAGCAGGGTTAAGGATCAGGTATACATGCCTTTGTACAAATTGGTCAGTTACCGACAGCTGATACCAAGCTGCCCAAAACAAATATTTCCATTACTAAACAATATGGCTGCTCTTTGTACTGTAATGCACTCTAGTAGCATTAGCTACATCCAGTAAATGTTGCTGTGTTCTGGCAGCAGGGATGGGAGACATCCTGTATGCTACTGCAATTGGGCTTCTAAGCAATTTGGGTGAACCCTTGCATTTTTATCAATGAATACATGGCTTCCTGTTTGGCTGAGGGGAGAGGTGGGCAGATGGCATCATGATTTCCACTTTGGCCAATAAAGAGCTGTAATTTTACGGAGTTGAAGCATGTCTATGGTATGTGGGGAAAATAATTTGATCCCCTGCAGAGTTTGTAATTTGCCCACTTACAAAGAAATTAAGGGTCTATAATTTTTATCATAGATCATAGGTGTATTTTAAATGATAGAGACAGAATACCAACCAAAAGTCCTGATAAAACACGATGCAAATGTTATAAATTGTGTTGCCGTTTAGGGGGTAAAATAAGTATTTGATTCCCTACCAACCAACGATAATTCTGGCTCCCACAGACTACATGCTCATGCTCATCATACACCCTTCATTTCTTTGTAAGTGGGCAAACTTACAACATCTGCAGGGGATCAAATCATTATTTTCCCCACTGTACACTAATGGAGTGACAATTATGTCTTTTTGTCCTCCTTGCATCTTACATAAACAGGGTGACATATGGCCTCCAGATACTGTAGTAGGGTGACAATAATTGTGTGTTTTTATGACCTCCTTTATATCATTTCACATAAATAGGTTTAAAATAATTGTGCCCATGGCCGCCTTGTGTCCTAATAGTGTGGCAATCGTGTGTCTATAACCTTCTGTCCTACAATTAATTGCCTGAACCACATGCAGAACTGCTCCTTAGTTCCTTAGGGTGCGAAGATAGGGATAGGAGGATTTACACTGGGGGGGAGGTCCATTACATCAGAAGTGCCCCCTTCAAGGGGAAATGCACCAAAAATGTGTCAGGACTACAAGGGAATACTTTGGCAATACCATCTCGGTAAACAAATGGGCAAACTATAAGGGGTAAATAGATCGTAGGACTGACAGTGTTTCAGCAGGGTGCAAGTGGCAGCCCAAAATGTCAGATATCCCCGCCGCATGGTCCATACAACCACAGGATGGCTCATGGCAACCTTGCCCAAGGGAAAGAAGGCAGCCGCCGGAGGCCCAAACTCTTGTTCCACAGAGGCTGCACAGACTGGCAGCTGTTGAGCAGGTAGGATACAAACCAACCCTTAGTGCTGCTAGGCAGAGGTGCCAACCACTAGGGTGTGGATACAAAATACAATAAAAACTTGTGAGCTGCTCTACCAAATTCTCCATGCCGAAAATGTAATGTGTGTATATTAGCAGATCGCTTGCTCCATACACATGCTCATAAAAATGTGCCAATGGTAATAAAATATCATAAATGTGCCCCACTCCACTCAAAATTACAACAAACTATAAACATAAGTTTTTATATAAGTTTGATTTATTGCACTACAGTAACTGCAGAGAATCAAGGAGTTAATACAAACATTTCGATATATTTGTGTTGGATTATTTTATTATTTCCACTTATTTTTATAGTTTGTTGTAATTTTGAGTGGAGTGTGGCACCTTTATGATATTTCACTAGGGTATGGATGCTGCACTAAAAGCAACATCCGTTTCTGTTTGATGATAGCACTGCTCATACAGACACAAGGACGTAGACCACAGGCACATCTGCCCCCAGCTAAGTAGCAAGTGTGGGCATAAGCCGCCGCAGCAACAAGGCAGATGACCCAAAAAAAATTATTGGACTCAACAGCTAGACCCTGTAGGCCGCAAAGCCTACATTAGCTAGTAGTGCAACTGCTTGGATAGTACACACGTGGTAGGAAATGCCAGCTGGCAAAAGGGGGTGCCAGCCCGGCGTGACCACCTAAACACCACTTATCTCAAACTCAACTAATTCAGGCAAATGAGTGGGAGATATTGACAAAGCCCACAACAAAGATGGCAAGCATAGCAGCCCGGCTCGGTAGGCCGCAATCCACAGCCTAAATTAGCAGGCAGCCCCACTGGGTGGTGTGCACACCCATGGCTCATAGAAAACACTTGCCAGAGGGGAGGAGCCCTGCATGCCAACAGGGAAGAGGGGACCCCATGTGTGTAGAAATCTCCAGGGTCTGCATATCCCTGCATACTGAAACCAGGGGGCTTCCTGCCCAGGAACAAAAACAGGCCTACACCCCTGTAAATACTGCCTCCACACACAAATGCCCATTTCTGAGGGAAGATGACACCCTGCTGCCATGCATGGGAGCTCCCAGGCATATACCTCAGAAGTATTGCAGGCAGCTTATGGGAGGGGAGAGGGCATGAAGACAGCAAATGCAGAACTGGAACGGGAGGAGGAGACCCTGCAGGGCCGAGCACCTTCCACTGTGCCCGAGGGAAGGAGGGAGGGGGGCTTCTACTTTCTGGTCCAGCCAACATAGCCGGTAGCACTCCTGAGACAGATCCTTATCTCCACCGAAGTGGGTGGGCTGTCAGCCAGGGTAACACTTTGACACGGACTCCAGCACCTGGTCATGTGTATTCCCACATGACTTTTAACTCAGTGGCTACCCCAGTCTAGGGTGGGGCATGTTGCGGCTGACACAGCTCATAGCGGTCGCGTACGCTTGCTGACCAGACTGGGGTGACCACTGGATTTCGATCATCCAGTCCGGCTGTTATTATTATTATTATTATTATTACATCGAGTTTATATAGCGCCAAAGGGTTTGCTCAGCGCTGTACAATATAGGGGGGACAATACATGGCACAGTACAACAATAACAAACAACGTACGAGGGGTAAGAGGGCCCTACTCTTTCGAGCTTACAATCTAGGAGGGAGGGGGTAGTGGTACAGTAGGAAGTGGCTGAGGGGAATGAAGTGGTGGGAGGAATGAGGGAGAATGGCCGTTAGGTGAGGGTGGGGTAGGCTTCCCTGAAGAGATGGGTTTTGAGGGAGCGGTTTTGAGGGCGCGCCTGAATGTGAGGAGGGAAGGCGACAGTCTGATGGATTGGGGCAGTGAGTTCCAGAGGATGGGGGAGGACCTGGAGAAGTCTTGCAGTCGTGCATGGGAGGAGGAGACCAGGGAGCAGGATAGAAGGAGGTCCTGTGAGGAGCGAAGGGTACGGGTAGGGCGGTACTTGGGGATCAGGTTGGTGAGGTAGTCAGGGGCAGTGTTGTGAACGGCTTTGTAGGTCAGGGTTAGAAGTTTAAATTTGATGCGTTGGGCAATCGGAAGCCAGTGGAGGGAAAGGCAGAGGGGGGGTGGCAGAGGTGGAGCGGTTGGTGAGGTGGATGAGTCTAGCCGCTGAGTTCAGGATGGTCTGAAGCGGGGAGAGCTTGCACTGGGGACGCCGGTGAGGAGGGAGTTGCAGTAGTCAAGGCGTGAGATAATCAGGGAGTGTACGAGTAGTTTAGTGGTGTCTGGGGTAAGGAAGGTACGTATCTTGGCAATGTTGCGGAGGTGGAGCCTGCATGTGTTTGTAAGTGATTTGACATGAGGTTGGAAGGAGAGGTTCGAGTCAAGAATGACGCCAAGGACTTTGGCTTGCGGGGCGGGAATGATAGTGGTGTTGTTGGTGATGATGGATAGGATGGGGGGGGGGGGTTTGGGCAGGGGGAAAGACGAGGAGCTCGGTTTTGGAGAGGTTAAGCTTGAGGAAATGTAGCGACATCCAGTCTGAGATGTTTAGGAGGTGAGTGATGCGGGTGGAGAAAGTGAGGGTGAGGAGAGGGGTGGAGAGGCAAATTTGAGTGTCGTCAGCGTAGAGGTGATAGTTGAAGCCGTGGGAGTGTAGTTTGCCCAGGGAGGGTGTAGATGGAGAAGAGAAGGGGTCCAAGGACAGAGCCTTGGGGGACCCCAACAGAGAGGGGGAGGAGGCACCGTTGTAGGTGACGCTGAAGGAGCGTCAGGATAGGTAGGATGAGAACCAGGAGAGAGCGGTATCTCTGATGCCAAGGGAGAGTAGTTTATTGAGGAGGGGGTGGTCAACTGTGTCAAAGGCCGCGGAGAGGTCCAGGAGAAGGAGGACAGAGTAGTCGCCCTTGGCTTTGGCGTTTAGTAGGTCGTTAGTGATTTTGAGGAGGGCAGTTTCAGTGGAGTGTAGGGGACGGAAGCCGGACTGGAGTGGGTCAAGGAGGTTATTGTCAGTAAGGTGGGCGCTTAGGCGATCATAGACAATGCGCTCAAGGAGCTTGGAGGTGAGTGGCAGCAGGGAGATGGGTCTGAGGTTGTTGGGGTCCGCAGGATCCAGGGAGGGCTTTTTGAGGATGGGGGTGATATGCGTGTGCTTTAGGGGGGAGGGGAATGTGCCAGAAGAGAGGGAGAGATTGAAGATGTGGGTGAGGGAGCGGATGAGGGAAGAGGGGGGTGACCGGAGGAGTTGAGAGGGGATAGGGTCCAGGGGGCAGGTAGTGAGGCGGGCTTCTGAGAGGACCTTGGCGACTTCCTCAGTGGTGACAGGGCTGAGGGAGTGCAGTGCAGGGGGGGTTACGGTGGGTGGGGCCTTGGGAGAGGTGGGGGGCAGTGCGGTTGTGAGGGCAGAGGAGGGGGTGACGGGGGTGGGGAGGCTAGGTGGGGAGGTAGATTGCGAGTTGTGTTCTTTTTTTGCCTAGGGTCCTACTCCTGTAGGTGGAGTTATAACCCTATGGTCAAGGATAGAAGAACTGTGCCTGTCAATGAACATAAGAGAAGCACAGAAATTATTGTGAACTAATATACAGTTACTGCTGCATTCTAACACTTTTTCACTATATGGTCTTTAAATTACAGAATCATATTTAGGAACAAATCTACTGACAAATCTGAAAGGGTAATAAGATGTCAGATTATGGGAACGATCCTTGCTTTTAAACAGGGATTTTTCTTAATTTAAAGAAAAAAATTACCAGGACTTGGTAACAAAGGGGGAACACCACCAACATATAATGTTCCATTCAATAACCTATTCAAATGCTCCTCTTCTTCTGAGTATCCCTAAATGTATTGCTTCTGAGCACAACTAGACTTTTTTGGAAAGGAAGTGTAAAACACAATAATCACCGCATAACCTACAGTAACCAGATTCCACATTACTGCAGTTACATGATAACCAGCTGTAATACCGGTATAAAACTACTGCTCACCCATTATGTAGCAGTCAGGGCCAGTGGACAGTGGCTTTTCTCCCAGTACAAGTCAATGGTGATTTAAAAAAAAAAACAAAAAACAGCCTGCTGCAGACTGAGATTTGCACCATTATTTAATTGATTTAGGAGTTTCATGTACAGGAAAGAACGGTGAAGTCTTGGTCTTTGGCTGTATCCAATACCAGCATCTTTTAGGCAGGAGATCAGACTATGGAATTTATCTTGCTCAGACTAAGCTGCCTATGTGCAAAATTCCTATCAGTATGCTCAGAAACTTGCAAAAAAAAATATTTATGGAAAAATGCTGACTGACCTTAAACCTCAGAAAAGATTTGTAGAGGCTTTTTAAACAGATATTAACAATGTTGGCAGGCACAAAAGAGAATTCTATTAAAAATACATAAATATACAAAAAAGTCTGTGTAGTGTGAAGAATCTAGTTATTATTTATTTCAGGTACTTATATAGCGCTGTCAATTTACGCAGTGCTTTACATACATATATTGTACATTCACCTCAGTCCCTAACCCTCAAGGGGTGTACAATCTCTAAGGTCCCTAACTCACATTCATACATACACATACTAGAGCCAATTTAGACAGGAACCAATCAGCATATCTTTGAAGTGTGGGAGGAACCTGGAGGAGACCCACGCAAGCACAGGGAGACAATGCAAACTCCTTGCAGATGGTGCAGTGGTTTGGATTTGAACCAGCAGTCCTGGTCCTGCTAGGTGGAGGTGCTAACCATTAAGCCACTGTGCTGTCCATCTAACCCCACCATATATACTATTGTGATAGAGAAAGTCAATGTTCAGTTGTGCCACATAGGATAATGGCTCTCACATTTACTCCATATCCACATTCTGACCCAGAAGTACAGGTTTAAAACACAGCATGAGAAAATACTAAACACATTTGTAAAAACAGCACAGATATTGCATATTCTTGGCTGACACGATCTGCTGTGTGGAGGTGACACCTCAGTTTAACCAAAAGGTCCTGGACAACCACAGTCAGTCCCCTTCAGAGAGTGACTTACGCATGGAGAAATACAGTTACCAAACAATTGAGGGCAACTAACTTATTTCTTTCTATTTTGCATTATTACAAAATTGAGACATAGTTTTTAAAACCTCTTTGGGGCAATGACAGAGTCAGGGGCGGACTGACCATTCAAGCACTTGGGTACTGCCGGAGGGCCCGGGGTCAGTAGAGGGCCCCATGAGATGCCCATGGTACCTTTCATTGGCTTTTTCATAGGCTTTTTTGGATGTGGGCGAGGACACTGAGGCCCCATGATCCCCTATTGCCCGGGTGCCCCATGAGTTGTCTGTCCTCCCCTGCATAGAGTAAGAAAGTATTTTGTATCTACTGTATATCTTCAACACGGAGAATTCCCAAGGGACTCCATACTGCAATTTAATTTTCATCATTTGCCAAACTAACATCTTGCTTATTCTGCTCACTAGTTTGCTCTGCTTGTATTTTTGATATCACTGCTCATAAGGCTTTTATTTTCCAGCAATCCTGTTTTGTTTGAATTTGGTCATGAGCTTCTTTGTGGAGTCTGTCCCAAAGTGAACATCATTTAGAACAATGTTAAAATGTTACTAAACCCAGGACCCTGCATTCAGTATATCCAGTCTCCCACAGTACACAGAACACAGAAATGCAATTATTTTAGTAAATAAAAACTGCTAAATACCTTTTTCTCATCAACAGCTAGAGCAGTCTTGTGACTTCTATCAGTGTCCAGCAGAGCACTGGTTAAAGCTTGTAGGAAGAGTTTTAATTTTCCCCTGATTGTCCTATGAAGCTGCATAACCCCTGAACTTCTGTCTGGACAACGCTGATTGGCCCTGTGCTGATCACATGCACCCTCCCAAAGAAAAAAACAAAACAAAATAGAGTTAGACTTACCAGTAACTCATTTTCTAGAAGTCTTCCAGGACAGCCCTTGACACATAGAGCTCCTCCCTCCAGGACAGGAAACACATAAGTCCAGAACCTTAAAAGGTAATTCCGGCTGTCCTGGAAGACTTCTAGAAAATGAGTTGCCGGTAAGTCTAACTCTGGTTTTCTCAAAAACGTTTTCCAGGACAGCCTGATAATCAAGAACTTACCCATTAAGGTGGGGCTACCGCCTGGATGACTTTGCGTCCAAATGTCTGATCCTCACTAGAAAGCAGATCCAGGCGTTGTTTCACAAAGGTAGATGGATCAGGTGCCTGCGTTACAAATCTGCTCTGACGAGGCACAAGCTCTCTCTGCCCATGATGCTCACAAGGCTATGGTTGAGTGTGCATTGACAAACAAGCAAGATTTTTTAACAAATTATACAACTCTGATAGCCATTCTAATCCACCTCGCTATGGTGGACTTCGATGCACTGCTGCCCATGATGCTCATAAGGCTCTGGTTGAGTGCATTGAAAAACAAGCAAGATTTTTTAACAAATTATATGACTCTGATAGTCATCCTAATCCACCTCGCTATGGTGGACTTGGATGCACTGCAACCATTCCGTACACCCGAAAAAGTATGAATAATCAGATTTCCTGAATTCCTTGGACAGACTACGGTAAGCCAAAAGAGTTATTTTAACATCCAATAAACTCAATCTTTCCTCCTCCTCGTTAGCAGGAGCTGAACAGAAGGTTGGGAAAATATCTTGAGACCTATGAAAAGAGGAGGAAACTTTGGGAAGAAACCAGGATCTGTTTTGACAACAATCCTATCTTCAAAAACTGATAAAAAGGGTTCCCTAATGGAAAGCGCCTGCAACTCACTAACCCTATGGGCTAACGTGACTGCTATCAAAAACAAAGTCTTTAAAGTTAGTCTTTATTGAAGACTTCTCCAGAGGTTCAAAGGGACTAAGGACCAAAGTTATCAAGACTAAAGACAGATCCCAAGCTAGACAAGACTTGACTACTGCTGGCCTGGACTTGGAGAGGGCCCTGAAAAAATCTGCTATGAAAGGATCTTACTGGAGAGAGGCCTGAAAGAAAACACTAAGAGTTGAGGCTTGCACCTTTAAGGTGCTAACCAAGAAACCCTGGTCTGCCCCGTCCTGGAAAAAATCCAAGACTGCCAGGATATTCGGAGGATCCTGGTCCTGATCAGACAACCAGGAGTTGAATCTCTACCATACTTCAGTATACATAGCTCTGGTTACCGGCTTGCGGCAATTCACCAACGTTTTCACCACCCTCTCAGTAAACCCCTGAGCTCTTAGAAGTTGCTCCTCAGTAATCACGCTGCCAACCTCCAGGTCTTCACCTGAGGGTGCAGGACTGGTCCTTGCTAGATCAGATCCTCTCTCTCTGGAAGAAGGAATGGGGAACTAACGAAAGACCCCTCAGCAGAGAGAACCATGGCCTCTTTGTCCAAAACCTGGGGCCACCAGAATGAGGTTGGTCTTTTCTGACAAACTTCCAAAGGACTTCCGGGATCAGTCTCAATGTAGGAAGCGCATAGCAGAGATTGAACTCCCACACATTTGCGAGGGCATCTATGCCCAGGGCCCGATCTCGATGATTTAGGGAGAAATGACTGACCTTCCTGCTCTCTTGGGACACAAGGAGATCCACCTCTGGCATGCCCCATTTCAGGGTGATGGCCATAAACACTTCCTGGTTGAAAGACCATTCCTTGTGCCTCACTTGATGACGACTTAGGAAGTCTGCTAGGGAATTCTGCGTTCCCTACAAATGAATGGCAGTTATTGAAAAAATTTTTGCTTGGCCTAAGAAAGCATGCTGCCTGCAATTGATTGGAGAGGTGGACTTCTTGTATCTCCTTGTTTGTTGATGTATGCCACCGTGGTCACATTGTCTGAAAGGATCTGCAGGTGACAGTCCATCTGAAAAGCATCCAACGCTTGCTGGACTGCCAGCAGTTCCCACTGGTTTGAGGACCTCTGAGCTTCCCCCAAAGACCATGACCCCTGGGCCACCCTGCTGCCTAGATGGGCTCCCCATCCAAAGCTGCTGGCATCGGTCGTGATAATTACTGGATCTGGCGTGGTCCACTTCAGACCTCTGCAAAGATTGTGCTGAACTCGCCACCACCAAAGGGATCTCTTGATCCTGGAAGGGGGCTAGAATGGAGATCTAGCAAAGTTCTGTCTCCGTTCCAATTCCTCAGAAGAAAAAGCTGCAGCAGGCATTGGGGAATCTCGCCCAAGGAACAGCCAGGAAACATATGTCATAAGACCCAACGCCTTCATGACATCTCTTACTGAAATGACCAGATTGCTCTCCAGCTCCTGATCCATCTTGAGAATTTTTTCCTCCAGAAGGAAGATCTTCCTTTCTGCCGAGGAAATATCGTATTCCAGATAGGAAACCCTCTGGGAAGGAGTGAAGCACAACTTGTCCCTGTTGACGAGTCACCCCAAACTCAGAAGAAAGTCCTGTGCAACCTGCAGATCCTTGAACAGCTGTTGATAAGAATTGGCCAAGAGCTGATTGTCCAAATAGGGAACAATTGTAATAGATTTTCATTCTTTTTTTTTTAAAGCAGAAGTATTATTTATTAGTGTTTAAGGCATACAAAGAACAGTACATAGAACCATATACAAAACAGTAAGAAAGAACCATCCAGTAATAAAAAGAACAAATGTAAGAAAAGTATATTTCCAGTGTTACCAGTCATCCAATGAGCAAATAGAAACACACAGGGCAGCAGAAGTTCTTCTTTAGCAGTGGACCAGTATAAAAGAGAGCATACAGATCTCCCTACATGGTGATCTAAGTAAACCTGGGCAGACTGTAAAAACTGCAGCAGGCAAAATACATCATGAAAGGATAATAACAGCAACCTATGCATTATCAAATCAAGTGGAGCAAGACCCGGAGGGGCCAACAATGCTTCCCAAAGTTTCTGAAATTTACCTGGGCACCCACGATGTTGTTAAATTAAACGATCGTATCATAAAATGGTTCCCATACTGTGCCTCCAATACTCCATAGTCGGGGGCATTTCCAATTTCCAACGCACAAGAATGGCCTTGCGCACCTGAAACAGGGCCTTCAAGAGGGCTTCTAGTAGAAATGTATCTTGGGTAACATTGTCTAGAATCCTCAAAAGGCATTGTTTAGGGTCTAGAATTAGGTTAGTTTGAAACACTAAATTAAGAGTGTTGACCACTTCCTCCCAGTATCGATGAAGTTTCAGGCACCACCATAGCATGTGAATAAGATCCCAATGGTCCCGTTTACATCTACCACAAGGGGGGTCCTGACATAGCCCCATCATACATAATTTAGCTAGTGTATAATGAGCCCCAAGTACAATATATAATTGTGATATATGGTGAGAAACTGTCAGCGAGCTAAGATGGATAGCCTGCAATGCAGCTTCCCATTGGTCTTCCTCAAAGGCCCCACATCTCGTTCCTACTGCCCAATAGCCCTATTTAGGTATTTTTCTAAATAGTCTGTCAGAAGCATGCTATAACAGCAAGAAATTAGCCCCTTAGTACTTGTGACTGAGTGCAAATAGTTGAAAGGAGTGGGGGAGGAGTGCCATAAGGCTGATGGGCTTTGAGCGGTGACTGCATGTTTTAACTGTATGTAATAAAACAACATAGTGAATGGTAAATTATACCTGGACTTCAACGTATCGAAGGATATGAGTTGACCATTGTGAAATATATGCTTCAAATGAGTTATCCCACAGGATTTCCACTTAGTGACATATTGGGGTTTATTTACTAAAGCTGGAGAGTCCAAAATCAGACTCCCTTCTGCATAGAAACCAATCAGCTTCTAACCTCAGCTTGTTCAATGAAGCTTTGGCAATGAAACCTGGAAGCTGATTGGTTTCTATGCAGAAGGGAGTCTGATTTTGGACTCTCCAGCTTTAGTAAATAAACCCCATTGCATCTTGGCTAGTTCTGGTAATGCCACATTATGCCATATGGGTCTATATGCTGTGTGACCTGTAACCTGCTGCAGTTGCTTGACCTTGACCCAAATTGTATGTATTAGTCGGTTGGTAGGGAATGTCTTGTTAGGTTTATAGATTTTCGTTCTTAGAGGGGCCAAAGTCTCTGCTAGTACTTTCATGAAAATTCTTGGTGCTGAGGCTAGACCGAAAGGTACAGCTTGACACTGAAAGTGGTGAATCTCTGAGCCAACTTTAACTGCCATCCTCACGTATTTCTGAAACGTATGGTATATGGGGATGTGAAAATACGCATTCCTCAGGTCTAGAGAGGCCATGAACCAATCTGGATAAAGGATGTTCCTTACAGAGAAGATCAATTCCATCCTGGAGTGCTTGTACCTTAGAGACCAATTGAGTGGACGCAAGGTTAATATCTGGAAAAATTTGCCTGGTGGTTTTTTCACCACAAACACATGGGAATAAAATCCCATCCTCTGCTTGTTCTGGGGAACCTGAGTAAAGACTTGTTTGGTTTTTTTCATTTAAATATTTATTACTTTTTCAAGATAGTAGGAAAAATAAAATTAACAATACAAATTCTTTTTATGTTCTCATAAAAACAAACATTCACCATATTTTCCCTTATATTCTCCCATCTACCCATCTAATAAAAAACCTCCCTTTCCTGTCCCCTCCATTTTCCATCCTGCGCTTCTCATCATTCTCCTAAGAGAAGAGAAAAAAAAGACTAGAAAAGTATTCTTATTTATAAAAGTCACCTCTTCATCATTTCACCTTTGATCTAAACTCTTCCTATTTTTTCCATTTCACGTAACATGTCCCCAACCTATCCTCCTGCATATAAAATAATTTCTCTATCCTACCAATCTGATTCACTCTATCTATCCAATCTTCCTCTTTTTGGGCCTCTACTTTACGCCAAAACTTGGGAATCAGACTTTTAGCAGCATTTAAAAAGTACCATATACCTGTTTCTTTATATTTATTAACTGATAATTCTGTACTATGTAAACGGCAGATTCCAGGGTCTAGACCAGCGGTTCTCATCCTGGGGGTCGCGACCCCTTTGGGGGTCGAACGACACTTTCCCAGGGGTCGCCTAAGACCATCGGAAAACACATATTTCCGATGGCCTTAGGAACCGAGACACCGCTGCTCTATTCGTTTCCAGGTGTGGGCGGGATGACATGCCGTCCCTGTCATCTGGGCACACCCCCGGGATCAATCCTTCGCCGGTGATTGGCCACCAGAACTGTAGCTCAGGAGAGGCACACAGGCGGCCAATCACCGGCGAGGAGGTGGAGCTTGGAGAGGAGGAGCCGAGCGGCACCGCGAAGATCGAGCGAGTGAAGAGGAGGAGAGCGGCCGGAGAAGGAAGACATCTGACCGGTAAGTGTCTGTACCATGGGAGAGGGAGGGAGCGAGCGAGCGAGCCCAGGCTGGAGCAGGGGTCAGCAAGGTAAGTATCATTGGTGTCAGTGGGAGGAATAGTGCCCCATCATTGGTGTCACGAATACCAATGATGGGGCACTATTCCTCCCACTGACACCAACGATGGGGCACTATTCCTCCCACTGACACCAATGATGGGGCACTATTCCTCCCCCCACTGACACCAATGATGGGGCACTATTCCTCCCCCCACGGACACCAACAATGGGGCACTATTCCTCCCCTCACGGACACCAACGATGGGGCACTATTCCTCCCCCCACTGACACCAACGATGGGGCACTATTCCTCCCCCCACTGACACCAACGATGGGGAGCTATTGCTCCCACTGACACCTATGATGGGGCACTGTTCCTCCCACTGACACCAATGATGGGGCACTATTCCTCCCACTGATACCAATGATGGGGCACTATTCCTCCCACTGACACCAGTGTTGGGGCACTATTCCTCTCACTGATACCAGTGATGGGACACTATTCCTCCCACTGATACCAATGATGGGGCACTATTCCTCCCACTAATACCAGTGATGGGACACTATTCCTCCCACTGACACCAATGATGGGGCACTATTCCTCCCACTGATACCAGTGATGGGACACTAGTCCTCCCACTGATACCAGTGATGGGACACTATTCCTCCCACTGACACC
The DNA here is from genome assembly GCF_062004578.1 of Staurois parvus. Classification (NCBI taxonomy): domain Eukaryota; kingdom Metazoa; phylum Chordata; class Amphibia; order Anura; family Ranidae; genus Staurois; species Staurois parvus. The sequence continues at coordinate 4,641,911 of NW_028317867.1, read as the reverse complement.
AATGATGGGGCACTATTCTCCCCACTGACACCAATGATGGGGCACTATTCCTCCCACTGACACCAATGATGGGGCACTATTCCTCCCACTGACACCAATGATGGGGCACTATTCTTCCCACTGACACCAGTGTTGGGGCACTATTCCTCCCACTGACACCAGTGTTGGGGCACTATTCCTCCCACTGATACCAGTGATGGGGCACTATTCCTCCCACTGATACCAGTGATGGGACACTATTCCTCCCACTGACACCAGTGATGGGGCACTATTCCTCCCACTGACACCAATGATGGGGCACTATTCCCCCCACTGACACCAATGATGGGGCACTATTCCCCCCACTGACACCTATGATGGGGCACTATTCCCCCCACTGACATCAGTGTTGGGGCACTATTCCTCCCACTGACACCAGTGATGGGACTCTATTCCTCCCACTGACACCAGTGATGGGACACTATTCCTCCCACTGACAACAGTGATGGGGCACTATTCCTCCCACTGACACCAATGATGGGGCACTATTCCTCCCACTGACACCAATGATGGGGCACTATTCCCCCCCACTGACACCAATGATGGGGCACTATTCCCCCCACTGACACCAATGATGGGGCACTAGTCCCCCCACTGACACCTATAATGGGGCACTATTGCCCCCACTAACACCAATGATGGGGCACTATTCCCCCCACTGACACCTATGATGGGGCACTATTCCTCCCACTGACACCAATGATGGGGCACTATTCCTCCCACTGATACCAATGATGGGGCACTATTCCTCCCACTGATACCAATGATGGGGCACTATTCCTCCCACTGATACCAATGATGGGGCACTATTCCTCCCACTGATACCAATGATGGGGCACTATTCCTCCCACTGACACCAGTGTTGGGGCACTATTCCTCCCACTGATACCAGTGATGGGACACTATTCCTCCCACTGATACCAGTGATGGGACACTATTCCTCCCACTGATACCAATGATGGGGCACTATTCCTCCCACTGATACCAATGATGGGGCACTATTCCTCCCACTGATACCAATGATGGGGCACTATTCCTCCCACTGACACCAGTGTTGGGGCACTATTCCTCCCACTGATACCAGTGATGGGACACTATTCCTCCCACTGACACCAGTGTTGGGGCACTATTCCTCCCACTGATACCAGTGATGGGGCACTATTCCTCCCACTGATACCAATGATGGGGCACTATTCCTCCCACTGACACCAATGATGGGACACTATTCCTCCCACTGATACCAGTGATGGGACACTATTCCTCCCACTGACACCAGTGATGGGGCACTATTCCTCCCACTGACACCAGTGATGGGGCACTATTCCCCCCACTGACACCAATGATGGGGCACTATTCCCCCCACTGACACCAGTGATGGGGCACTATTCCTCCCACTGACACCAATGATGGGGCACTATTCCTCCCACTGACACCAATGATGGAGCACTATTCCTCCCACTGATACCAATGATGGGGCACTATTCCTCCCACTGACACCAGTGTTGGGGCACTATTCCTCCCACTGATACCAGTGATGGGACACTATTCCTCCCACTGATACCAGTGATGGGACACTATTCCTCCCACTGACACCAGTGATGGGGCACTATTCCTCCCACTGACACCAGTGATGGGGCACTATTCCCCCCACTGACACCAATGATGGGGCACTATTACTCCCACTGACACCAATGATGGGGCACTATTCCCCCCACTGACACCTATGATGGGGCACTATTCCCCCCACTGACACCAATGATGGGGCACTATTCCCCCCACTGACACCAGTGATGGGGCACTATTCCTCCCACTGACACCAATGATGGGGCACTATTCTTCCCACTGACACCAATGATGGAGCACTATTCCTCCCACTGATACCAATGATGGGGCACTATTCCTCCCACTGACACCAGTGTTGGGGCACTATTCCTCCCACTGATACCAGTGATGGGACACTATTCCTCCCACTGATACCAGTGATGGGACACTATTCCTCCCACTGACACCAGTGATGGGGCACTATTCCTCCCACTGACACCAGTGATGGGGCACTATTCCCCCCACTGACACCAATGATGGGGCACTATTCCCCCCACTGACACCTATGATGGGGCACTATTCCCCCCACTGACACCAATGATGGGGCACTATTCCCCCCACTGACACCAATGATGGGGCACTATTCCTCCCACTGACACCAATGATGGGGCACTATTCCTTCCACTGACACCAATGATGGGGCACTATTCCTCCCACTGACACCAATGATGGGGCACTATTCCCCCCACTGACACCAATGATGGGGCACTATTCCTCCCACTGACACCAATGATGGGGCACTATTCCTCCCACTGACACCAATGATGGGGCACTATTCCTCCCACTGACACCAATGATGGGACACTATTCCTTCCACTGACACCAATGATGGGGCACTATTCCTCCCACTGACACCAATGATGGGACACTATTCCTTCCACTGACACCAATGATGGGGCACTATTCCTCCCACTGACACCAGTGATGGGGCACTATTCCTCCCACTGACACCAATGATGGGGCACTATTCCTCCCACTGACACCTGTGATGGGGCACTATTCCTTCCACTGACACCAGTGATGGGGCACTATTCCTCCCACTGACACCAATGATGGGGCACTATTTCCCCCACTGACACCAATGATGGGGCACTATTCCCCCCACTGACACCTATGATGGGGCACTATTCCTCGAACTGACACCAATGATGGGGCACTATTCCTCCCACTGACACCAATGATGGGGCACTATTCCTACCACTGATACCAATGATGGGGTACTATTCCTCCCATTGACATCAGTGATGGGACACTATTCCTCCCACTGACACCAATGACGTGGCACTACTCCTCCTACTGAAAAATTACAGTTATGAAGTAGCAACGAAAATAATTTTATGGTTGGGGATCACCACAACATGAGGAACTGTATTAAGGGGTCGCGGCATTAGAAAGGTTGAGAACCATTGGTCTAGACTAACATCTATTTCCGTGATCATCCTGATCTGATGTACTACTTTATTCCAGAATACTTGTATTTTTGGACATTCCTACCATATGTGTTACATCGTGCCTATCTCTCCACACCCCCGCCAACACCAAGGTGATTTCTCCCCACTCATCTTGTGTTCTATACTCGGTGTAATATACCACCTTATCAAACATTTGTAATTCGTTTCTACCTCACGCATACTTATATTCTCGTGAATCAATCTATATATTGTTTTCTGTTTAACCTCCTCTATCTCCACCCCCAGATCTCTTTCCCATTTTTCTATATACATTAGTTTTTTTTCTGTGTCTAACTCAGTGAGAATTTTCTATATTTTAGCCATGCCATGTTTCCCATCTTCCCGTGATTCCAACAACCTCTCAAATTCCAATCTTTTTTTAGATCTCAAGGGATTAGGAAGTTTCCCAACAAAATATTTTAATTGATTATACCTCCATATATCTATCTTAGTTAAAATCTTTCCCTCTTCCTTTTCCAAATCCTTAACTGATCTCAATTCTACTCCCTTCATTATATCTCTCAAATGGGCATCCTCCTTCTTAATCCATTTTCCTGAGATTTCCTCTCTACCTGGTGGAAAAAAACTCTGAATTCCTCAATGGCATTAAAAATGAGTTAAAATCCCACTTCATCTGCTTGTGCATTTTATCCCACACTCTTAAAACATTTAAAGTATACACACTTGTGCTCTCTTTTAAACCTCTATATTGTGTTGGCACCCATATACTCTTAAACTATTACCACTAAGTGAATTTTCGATTGTAACCCAACTTTTCCCTCTTAAATTATGTGTCCAATCAAATATTCTAGCTAAAATTACTGCTTTATAGTATCTTTTAAAATCTGGCACTCCCAAACCACCTTTTTCTTTATTTCTACTTAGCACTTCATAGAATACTCTGGGTTTTTTATTTCTCTAAATATATCTTGTAATCATCTTTTTAATTATCTTAAAATATACCTCCGGAAGTTTGATAGGGACCATTTGGAATTTATATAGGATTTTGGGGACTATTACCATTTTTATTAAATTTATTCCTCCTCCTAATCTCTTTAATTCCTCTCTGATCCCATTTAACAATGATATATAATTTGATTTATACAGGTTTTTATATGAAGAAGTGAGTTTTACCCCTAAATATTTTAATTCTCTCTCTTTCCACACAAAGGGAAACTCCCTTTGTATCCCCTCTTTTTCGTTATTTGGAAGATTTATATTTAATATCTGTTTTAGTGGGGTTGATTTTTAGAGTTGACAACTCCCCATATTTCTTCAATGTCCTCAATAAATTAGGGAGCGTTATCCTAGGATTTCCAACATAAAACAATAAATCATCCGCAAATGCAGCCACCTTATGTTCTGTATTTCCTATGCATATTCCCTTTATATCTGAGTTTTTCCTTATTGTTGACAACAGTGGTTCCAAGGACAAAACATACAACAATGGGGACAATGGGCAACCCTGTCTTGTGCCATTTGTCATCCCAAAAGACTCTGACATCCCCCCATTTACCATAACCACTGCAAAGGGCCCATTGTACAACTTTCCTATCCATGCTCTCATTCTGGCTCCCACTCCCAAGACCTCCAATGTATCCATCATAAACCCCTAATTAACTCTATCGAATACCTTCTCCGCATCGACTGAAAGCACCACCACTGGAGTCTTCCCCTTTCTACTTTTCTGGATAAGCAGCAATGATCTCAACCCATTATCTCTGCCCTCTCTCCCTTGAACAAATCCCACCTGATCGCCATGTATCCACTCGGGCATTAAATCTTTCAACCTATTTGCTAAAATCTTTGCATTTAACTTCGTATCTGTGTTTATTAACGATATTGGTCTATAGCTTGAGCACTGGGAGGCATCTTTTCCTTCCTTGTGAATAAGGACCTCCTGAGCCTGAAGGGATTCCCGTCTCATTTCCATCTCTCCCCCCAAGGCATTAAAATAGGACTTCAATTTAGGTATTAACAATTCATTGTATTTTTTATAGTATCTAACAGTGTATCCATCTGGCCCTGGACTTTTACCCGTCATGGAGCTTTTTAATGCTATCTTTATTTCTTCATATGTAATTTCAGAATCTAGGGAATTCAAAAGTTCTTCATTTAATTTCGGTAAACCTGCGTTTTTTAAGTATAACCTTCTTTTTTCAATAATTGCTGTTCCATCCTTATTTATAGAATCATGTGAGGCAATATTATATAGTTTACTATAATAATCCTTAAACACCTTCGCAATATCTTTAATCGAGTGAACCAGTTCTCCCTTGGGGTTTTTTATTTTATCTATATAATTCCTATTCTTTTTCCTCAAAGCTCTCATCAAAAACTTTCCTGGTCTATCCCCCCATCTATATCTTTCACATGTCACTTTAATAAAAACTCTCCTCTTCTCCTCTTCCATCATATTCTCTAATTCTTCTCTCTTTTTTCTTACTTTCTGCATTATCTCTTTTGTTATATTATTTTTATGCAACTGTTCGAACTCAGCTAATTCCCTTAGGAGCCCACTAATTTTCTCCCTCCTTTCTTTTTTCTTTCTTGCCCCAATTGCGATAAGGATTCCTCTTCTATACACCTTATGGGCCTCCCACACTGTAGCCATCGAAACATCTCCCGTTTAATTTTCTTCAAAATATCTCCTAAACTCCTCTCCAATCTTCTACTCCGTTTTCTGATCCAGAAGATGTGCCTCATTCAACCTCCATACCAAACCTCCTAGCGGCCTCCTTCCCCATCCTATTTTCACTACAACAGGAGCGTGGTCCGAGAAGGACATTACCTCTATTGTTACTTTAACCAGAGAGTCAATTAATCGGTGATCTATCAATAGGTAATCCAACCTAGAATACGTCTCATGAGCCCTTGAGAAGAAGGAATAATCTCTATCTTTCATGTGCATGATTCTCCAACTGTCCACTAATTGATATTCTCTTATCACTTTCCTCAATAATCTCAGGGACTTACTCCCCTCCCTTTGTACAGAAGTTATATCCATTTGTGGATCCATACATACATTAAAATCTCCAGCTACTATCAAATATGCCTTTCTGAAATCCATCAATTTTTTTAAAACTCCTTTCAAGAATATCTCCGGCTTCTTATTTGGGCAGTAGATGTTAGCAACTGTGCATTCAATGTCTTGTATTTTACCTTTTTGGAATAAGAACCTCCCATCAGGATCAGTCTTTCTATCCTCCAACTCAAACCTAATATTTTTTGCAAATCCTATGGCTATCCCCTTTGCTCTCATGATTGGGGAATCAGCATGATACCATGATGGATAGTATCTGGAGTTCAACCTAACGTTTGACTCTAATTCAAAATGCATTTCCTGCTAGAAAACCACTGAAGCTGTTCTATGCTGCAATTCCTTAAATAATTTAAACCTTTTCCCTGGACAATTCAACCCGTTTACATTATAAGTTATAAACCGTATATCTTCCTTTTTCTTTTTCCTTTCTCTCTACCTTCTCCTCTCCTCTTCCCTCTCTGTCCCTATTACTTCTTTCTTCCCGCTGGATGTCAGCCTTAATACCCTCCCTTCCCCCCTCCAACCCACCCCCCCTCCCCCTCCCACTCATCACCCTTCCCTTTTTTAGGCTTGTAATTTGCCTATAAATCTTTGAGGTTCCAAACCCAACATAGATTTACCACCTTGAGGTTGAACTCTACCCATGAATGGCATCCCCTACTTCCCACCACCCCAGATCTATCTAATAAATTCAATATGGTTCCAACAAGTCTTAAGACCCAAAAGGAGCTACCTCATAAGGAAAAGAGGAGAGAAAAAAAAAACATCTCCATCCTCCCCTTCCCTCCCTCATCTCCTTCTTCTAACTAATTGCCAATCTTCCTTTCCTCTAGCTTCACAATCTCCTTCTTCATCCTCCCAACCAGGAATCTCTATAATTTGTAAATCAAGTCTGTCACAGAAGTCTCTTAAGTCCTCAGGGAATCTCAAATAAGCTGTAACTCCATTCTTCCATCCGATTAAACACTCCGGGATACCCCATCTATAATGCACATTCTGTTTTTTCATCTGCTCTAACAGGGGTTTCAAAGATCTTCTCCATAATGTCTCCGATGTTAAATCTGAAAAAATCTGTATGTCCGTTTCTCCATATTTAATAATTGATCTTCCCTTAATCTTTCTCCATATCTCTTCTTTATCTCCGAGCTTTTGGAATTGAACAATTATATCTCTCGGGTTCTCTTTTCCACTTCCTTGTTGAATCTTTCCTATTCTAAAAACACCTTCCAGGTTAACCAATTCTGTTTCTGGTCTGTCCATTATGGTATTTAAAATTTTACAGACAAGGCCTCGTGTTTCTTCTCCCTTTGCAAGCTCTGGAACTCCTCTTACCCTAAGATTTTTTTCTCCTATCCCTATTTTCTTGTACCTCCATCTTATAAAGCAATTTTTTTTGCTCTTTCCTAATACCTCTTGTCCTTTTTTCTAAACTGGAGATATATTGGGCATGATTTTTAACTCTTTCCTCCATCTCCTCCACCCTCAATAACATCTGCCCCAAGTCACTCCGTATAATTGTCAGTTCTTGCTTTATTGTTTTTTCTAAATTTTCAAACATGTCTGCCATCTCTTTCTTATTCGGTATTTGTAGTTCGCTTTCCGGTTCTCTCCTCTCCAAATTTTCTGTTACTTGTTGACTATTATATATCGTTCCCAGGGAGAGTCTAGGGCTAGCTTCCAAGCTCATTTCCAGTTCACTTTTTTCACCAATACCTTGAGACCTTTCTGGAGTCACATTTCCTTGGGACGTATATTTTTTTATCGTATCAGTTTGAGACCCTTTTATCCCACTAATTTTTCCATTTTTATTCTTCATCTCTTCTGTGCATCTTATTTTCTTAAATACAGGAACCACAGTGAATTAAAGAATGCAAGCCAGGGACCCAGATTTTCATCCACACTTATTGTCCACTTTTTCACTATATTCTCCTTCTTCTAGGGCTGCTAATTCCTCCTTATCTCATTCAGTCCCCCACAGGGAATCCCCCCTTCACATATCATCTTTTTCCCTTTAAACAGTCACTGTTTAAGCAATATTGGCCCGCCCAGGCTGCTCACACTCACCCTCTGCTTGCTTTTCTTCTGTTGAGACAGCTACAGGCCACCAGCAGAAAGCTTCAATCTTCTGTTGCTCTCTTCAGGGGGATTCCTCTGGGTCTTTTCTTTTTCAAGTCCCATTCCTCTGTGTATAAACTTCATTCACCAGGGGAGCAGGCTGTCCATGAAAAATTTCACTCGTGTGCTGAGGGGGGAGCGAACCGGCATCTTCCCTCTCACTTCCGATGCTGGCCGGCTTTTCCCCTACCCAGTACTCCTCTGCGGCTGCCCACGTGGTCATGCCGCATCTTATCATTTTCCCAGCAGCCCTGCATGTCAGGCCTCCAGCGAGCCCCGCTGTCATGGCCCGCTTTCTCCCGTCCGCTCGTGGGACTGCCGATTCCGCTGCGGACCCAATCACTCTCAGGTAGGTCCCCGGTTCACAACTCTGCAGGCATCTGGGGCGGTGTAGAGGTTTCGGAGAGCACCCGCTCCGTGCTCTCCTACGCCGCCATTGCTAGGCTCCGCCCCGCCTCCGGATATCATGGGAGCTCCCTGAGTAAAGACTTGTTGATCCACTAGGTCCCTGATTAGGCCATACAGAGCATGCACCTTCGCCCGATCCCTTTGAAGGTTGGTCAACAGATACCTGGAGGGGGGGACTGAAGACGAACCCCAACCAGTACCGCTTTTCTACTAAATCTAAAATGTACAGGTTTGAGGAAATTGAAGCTCACTGAGGGAGACAGGTCCCCAGTCTTCCTCCCAAATAATCGTTTGAGTCATTGGTACTTGGTGGAGGCCTAAGGAGGATTTAATACCCTTACCCTTGTTTGTGCCCTGTCCCATATTTCTTAGGGCAGAAAGTTTTTGCCTTGTTGACCCTGCTGCTTCTGGCCATGAAAAAACCTCCTGGGGTAAAACTTCTTTTTATTCTCAGGAAATGCTTCTTATCTACCGTATGTTCCAAGGCCTCCTGGAGGCCTGGACCAAAAAGGTTATCCCCTGAAAAAGGGTAAGGCACAGAGGCACAGCTTGGACGCTAAATCAGCCAACCAGGTTTTTAATCACAATGCCCTTTTTGCCGAGTTTAACAGTAAAGGAAAAGATTTCAGTATCTGTTGCCCTGAGCTCCCCATCAAGAGATGCGTCTGCAACTGAGTAAGTCAGCACTCAAGATTTCTGGCGACACAGGTGGCCAAAGAAGCCACCTTTAAGCTGGTAGAGGTAGAATCACAAGCTCTCCAGAGCAAAATGTGCCCCCTCTTACCCATGGGATCCTTAAGAGCCCCCATACCCTCAAAGGCTAGGGCCATATTTTTTAGAGATCTTAGATAGGGGGCGTCAAGCTTTGGGACCTTGTTCCATGGTTGGGACAGATCCTCTTCAAAAAGGAAACTTTCTCTTAAGACTACCCGAGAAAAAGGGTTTTCTTTCAGGGTTCTCCCATTTCAGCTTGATCGTATCAACCAAGGAACTATGAACTGTAAAAACCCTAGCCTTCTTAGCATGTAACCCCTGGTACATGAGGTCATGCTTAGATAAATGTACATCCTCATCCTTAATCTCTAGGGTTTCATAGATAGCTTTTAAGGAGGTCATATACAGTGCCTTTAAAACGTATTCATATCGCTTGAAATTTTCCACATTTTGTCACGTTACAACCAAAATTGTAAATGTATTTTACTGGGATTTTATGTGATAGACCAACACAAAGTGGCACATAATTGTGAAGTGGAAGGAAAATGATAAATGCTTTTCAAAATTTTTACAAATAAATATCTGAAAAGTGTGGCGGCATTTGTAGTCAGCCACCCTGAGTCAATACTTTGTAGAACCACCTCTCACTGCAATTACAGCTGCAAGTCTTTTTGGGTATGTCTCTACTTGCTTTGCACATCTAGAGAGTGAAATTTTTGCCCATTCTTCTTTGCAAAATAGCCCAAGTTCTATCAGTTTGGATGGAGAGCATCTGTGAACAGCAATTTTCAAGTCTTGCCACAGATTCTCCATTGGATTTAGGTCTTGACTTTGGACCATTCTAACACATGAATATGCTTTGATCTAAACCATTCCACGGTAGCTCTGGCTGTATGTCTAGGGTCGTTGTCCTGCTGGAAGGTGAACTTCCGCTCAAGTCTTTTGCAGACTCTTAACAGGTTTTCTTCTAAGATTGCCCTGTATTTGGCTCCATCCATCTTCCCATCAACTCTGACCTGCTTCTCTGTCCCTGCTGAAGAAAAGCATCCCCACAACATGATGCTGCCACCACCATGTTTCACGGTGGGGATGGTGTGTTCAGGGTGATGTATAGTGTTAGTTTTCCGCCACACATAGCTTTTTGCTTTAAGGCCAAAAAGTTCAATTTTGGTCATATCTGACCAGAGCACCTTCTTCCACGTTGACTGACACCCACATAGCTTCTTGCAAATTGCAAACAGGACTTCTATTGGCTCTTTCAATAATAGCTTTTTTCTTGACACTCTGCCATAAAACCAAGATTTGTGGAGTGCATGACTAATAGTTGTCCTGTGGACAAATTTTCCCACCTGAGCTGTGGATCTCTGCAGCTCCTCCACAGTTACCATGAGCCTATTGGCTGCTTCTCTGATTAATGCTCTCCTTGCTCGGCCTGTCAGTTTAGGTGGATGGTCATGTCTTGGTAGGTTTGCAGTTGTACCACTCTTTCCATTTTTGGATGATGGATTAAACAGTGCTCCGTGAGATCTTCGAAACTTGGGATTTTTTTTTTTTATAACCTAAACCCTGCTTTAAATTTCTCCACAACTTTATCCCTAACATGTCTGATGTGTTCCTTGGCCTTCATGATGCTGTTTGTTCACTAAGACTCTCTAACAAACCTCTGAGGGCTTCACAGAACAGCTGTATTTATAATGAGATTAAATTACACACAGGTGGACTCTATTTACTAATTAGGTGACTTCTCAAGGCAATTGGTTTCATTAGATTTTAGTTAGGAGTATCAGAGTAAAGGGGGCTGAATACAAATGCACGCCACACTTTTCAGCTATTTATTTGTAAAAAAAATTTGAAAATCATTTATCATTTTCCTTCCACTTCACAATTATGTGCCACTGTGTGTTGGTCTATCACATAAAATCCCAATAAAATACATTTACGTTTTTGGTTGTAACATAACAAAATGAGGACAATTTCAAGGGGTATGAATACTTTTTCAAGGTACTGTACATCATTAAGAATCAGTTTGTACCTAGAACCCCTGGAGGAGCTACCTTCTCTATCATTCTCCTCTGAGCCTGACCCTGTTTGGGAGGAAGCATGGGATCTGGGATCTTCTTCTGGATTTTCCTCCCATTGGCTAAATGACTCTGATGAAGAAGTTGCACCTGCAGACTGGGTCAGGGGCACCAGAGGCATCAGCATCTTGTCCAGCAAGGATTTAAATGACTGAAACATAGTCACCATATCATCCTTAATAGAAGTGAGGACTCTATAGGGTTGATTTACTAAAGATAAATGTACTGTGTACTGCAAGTGCACCTGCTTTATATCCTAGGGTAAACTTTGAAATGAGGCAAAGCTCTACTGATTTCTTTCATCCAATCATGTGCAAGCAAAAATGCTGTTTTGATTTTCCTTGCATGTTCCCCTCAGAACTACAGCAACTGCACTTTCAGTGCACAGCCTATTTGCCTTTAGTAAATCAACCCCTATGACAGGCAGTAAATAACTCATCCTTAATTAGGCTATCCACCCAACTGCTTCTCCCAAGTTGCGCCTAACTTGGCCGCACAAACTGCACACTTCCTCTTGGGAGTCTGATTCTGTGTCTTGTCTTGGGCTTTAACATACAAAAAGCAAAACAGAATACAGATCCAACTAAGCTCAGGCTTCTGCACTCCAGTACAACACTGTGCTGGGAGAAGACAAGAAGCGTGCCCCACCACCACCTGAGACTCACATATAGCCCACAAACTTGGAAACCACCCCCAGGATCAGCGATAGGGAAAACACATCGTACCCAAGCCTACCGGAGAGGAGCCAGTGCTCAAGGAACCAGGCTCTGCCTGATTGGGGGGTCAGCGCTTTCCATTCCGTTCCTGTGGTGTGATGCCCACAGCCTCTGCTGGGTCTTTAGCCACACAGCACCAGCCACCCAAGTAATCCTGCTGCCTGCACCGCTGTGGAGACTGGAACTGCCCACTGATGATGTCACTCCAGCCAGAATTTCCAGCAAACTAGCTTGGAGCGCAGCTGCTCCGCCCACTAAAAGTAGTGGCCAACTCCACATTTCCATCCGATGGAGGACACTGAGCCAGCCAGTATCCCTCGGCGTTGGCTGCCGAACATTATCAGCGGTCTTCTCTCCCCTGAGGATTGGTACACCCTGCTATACTACCAGGAGCCACCAGTACAGCCCTTGAGCCTAGGGCTCCAACACAGGTTCCAACACGTGCATTCTATCCTTCCAGAGGAAAACACTAATACTGAAGAGGGAGGCCTAGAGGACCACCTTTTCAGGTTTTGAGCTTACGTGTTTCCAGTCCCAGAGGGAGGAGCTCTATGTCTCAAGGGCTCAACCTTGCCCCCCAAGGCTTTGTTCTGTCAGGAGATAGACTGGGGACAGTAGAAGGGGAGGATCAGAGAAGACAGGATCAAACATCCTTTTTACACAATGTGTAGGATTAACTCCTTAGGTTCCACAGTGAGTATAACAAGCATGCTTTACTGCATATAGACTGATTTTACTATGGTGGGTTTAGTACAGCAATGGGCAAACTACGGCCCGGCGGACCTTTTAATCCAGCCCGCGGAGCGTGATACTGTCAGGATGTGTGTAGGCGGGGCAGCGTGAAGGGAGCTAGGCTCCTCTCACAGTCCGCCCTGAAGACCGGTGTAGCATGAAAATCTGTCTCCTATGAGGATCCATCCCCCTCGACGTATCTGCGCATGTGCCGGAGATCGCCGATCGGCTGCTAATGCCTGAAACTGGCACATGCGCAGATACGTGGAGGGGGACAGATCCTCATAGGAGACAGATTTTCATGCTACACCGGAACGGCACGGGAACACGGCGAGAGGAACGCGCGGCGCAAAGGTAAGTGAATTGACACAGGGGGGACTTAATATGGGGGATGAATTAATATGGGGAATGAATTACTATAGGGGGGATGATTTACTATGCTTACTATGGGGGAATATTACTATACTTACTATGGATGACACATACACATCATTCATCTACTCTTGGTCCGGCCCCCGGGTCCAATATATGAACCCATTGCGGCCCTCAAGTCAAAAAGTTTGCCCACCCCTGGTTTAGTAACATGAAGCTTATGGTTAGTGGGCTTTAGGGATAGCTGCTTTCTCTATAACCAAATTGTTGCTGTTAATACTAGGTTTTCATTTGCTCTTATATTTGTATTTCAGCTGTGAGTTTTTAATGCAACTAATAGCCACTGCTACTGTGAGGAGTCTTCTACCATGGTTTGTATTTCTTTCAATATTTGTCAATTTTTTGGGGGGGTGTCACCTATTTCTGATTACAACTTGGGCTTTACAGATGATTAGTGTATTATTTTGTTATAGATTGATAACATAGATGTGACATACTGATAAATCCTCCTATTATTTTATATGTGCTGGGATAGTAACAGTGCTGTGATGTATGGTATACTTCTATTGACAGACACACTGGCTTACATTTTCCACAGCAGCAAACTTTGAGAAAGCCCTTTAGAGCCAGATGTAGATGGGTAGTGGATACAGTTTACCAGGATCTGTTTTTTGATGAGAAAAAGCCATGCCAATTCATCCCAACAAAACTGATCTCACCAAAAATGCAGCATGCTGGACTATAGTCATGTGTATACAGTATGCATTTCTTGCTGCAACTGGGCAAATCTCACAGAATATCTACTTGAGAGCAGAGCATAAGACAATATATCAAAAGTAGAGCAGCTGTGCAGTGTAACCAAATAACGTTTATTTTCACAGCTTATCTGAACAAGCTGAGGCTAGAATCTTATTAACTACTATCAACAGTTTGCTCCAGTCTTGATAAATTTCCACCATAGTATATAAGATGTCCAAAGTCCACTGTGTTCAATATTCATTTACCTTTGCTCCAATAGTTATAGTCGGTTTGGCTGGAAAAAAAAGACTAAAGTCCATCCAGCTCAACCATAAAAAAGTTATAATCCTACATCTACAGTTGATCCAGAGGAAGGCAAAAAAAAAAAAAAAAAACCCCAGCAAAGCAAGACAGAACTTGCTCCCACAGGGTAAAAACTTGCTTCCTGATCCCGAGAGGCAATCGGATATTCCCTGGATCAACTTTACCTATAAATGTTAGTATCCAGTTATATTCTGTGCATCTAGGAAAGAATCCAGGACTTTTTTAAAGCAATCCTTTGAGCTGGCCAGAACCAACTCTTAAAGTCTATACCACATCTTCACAGCTCTTACTATGAAGAAACCTTTCCGTATTTGGAAATTAAATGTCTTTTCCTCCAGATGTAAAGAGTGCCCACTTGTCCTCTGTGATGACCTCAAGGTGAATAGCTCTACACCGAGTTCACTATATGAACCACTGCTGTATTTATACATGTTGATCATATCCCCCCTTAATCTCTTCTCAAGAGAGATTAAATTCACTTCCTCTTATCTCTCCTCATAGCTGATCTCCTCCATGCTTCTTATCAGTTTGGTTGCCCTTCCTCCAGTTCCCCAATCTCCTTTTAGTGAATTGGTGCCCAAAACTGAACTGCATATTCCAGATGGGGTCTTACTAATGATTTGTACCGGGGTAATATGATCTCTCTCTCTCTGGAGTCTATACCTCTTTTAACCACCTCTTGTCCGGCCATTGTATATAAATGGCCAGACAGTGGCAGTGCAGGGTCAGGTGGCCGTTTATAGAGGGCCTCCCCGCCCCCTGCCTGTGCGCAATCCAGGGCACTGATGATCAGTGTAGCCCCAGCAGTGCCACCTGTCAGTGTCCATCAGTGCCAGCTCTCATCCATGCCACCTGCCAGTGCCCATCAGTGCCACAAAAATGCCACATATCAGTGCCCATCTGAGCTGCCTTTCAGTGTCACCCATCAGTGCTGCCTTTCAGTGCCCATCAGTGATGCCTGTCAATGCCCATCAGTGCCACCTACCAGTGACTCCTCATCATTGACACCTATCAGTGCCCATCACTGCAGCCTCATTAGCACACATTAGTGAAGGAGAAAAATCACTTATAAAATTTTGTAAATAACAAAAAATAAAAAAACGTTTGTTTCAAAATTTTCAGTGATTTTGGTTTGTTTAAGAAAAAATAAAAACCCAGAGGTGATTAAATACCACCAAAATAAAGCTCTGTCAAAAAAAAAGATAAAAATGTCATATGGGTAGTGTTGCATGACCGCACAATTGTCAGTGTGACAGCACTGAATGCTGTAAATTGGCCTGGGCAGGAAGGGGGTATAAGTGCCCTGTAGGCTAGTGGTTAAGCTTGTGATCTACCAGAAGTCCCAGATCCTTCTCCACCATCGATTCCCCCAGTCGTACTCCCCCCTAGTATGTATGATGCATATATATTCTTAGCCCCCAAGTGCAGAACCTTACATTTATCAACATTACACCTCATTTGCCACATAGTTGCCCAATTAAACAGTGCATTGAGGTCAGCTTGTAAGTTGGAGACATCCTGTAAAGACGTTATTCCACTGCACAGCTTGGTGTCATCTGCAAAGACTGAAATGGGATATTTAAACCCAAACCCTATCATTTATAAATATATTTAAAAAAGGGTCCCAACCCTGGTCTAGGGCTGTCAGTGGTGTACCCCAAGGTTCAGAGTATGAATCATTAACCACTACTCTCTGAATATGATGTTTTAGCCAGTTTGAAAACTTCTGTTTTTCATGAATCCATGCTGTCTGTTGCTTAAAATATTTTCTATGTGGTCTCCAGTATCTTCCCAACAATAGATGTTAAACTAACAGGTCTATGATTACTTGGTAAAGATTTTGATCCCTTTTTATAGACACCACATTGGCCTTACGCCACTCCAGTGTTAATTAAATAATTAGCTCAATTCTTTAAGGACACATGGGTGTATGCCATCCGGTCCAGGTGCTTTATTCAGTCTAAGTATTTCTGGATTATATCAGTTGTGAGCCAATGTGGATCATCTGGGGCTATGTCAGTGTTTCTCAACTCCAGTCCTCATGGACCCCCAACAGGTCATGTTTTCAGGATTTCCATTATTTTGCACAGGTGATTTGATCAGTTTCACTGCCTTAGTAATTACCACAGCTGTTTCATCTGAGGGAAATCCTGAAAACATGACCTGTTGGGGGTCCATGAGGACTGGAGTTGAGAAACACTGGGCTATGTTAACACCGTGGCCATTATGGACAGCTCTTAGCCTTGGAAAGTTTGCTCTTAAAAGTTGAGCATTTTTATTTTTCCCAGAGGTGCTTTTTTTACAGCCACCAATAAATGAAATCATGTTATGGTTACTGCTACCTAGTTCTTATATATGGACATTAGTAATAAGCTCTGCATGGTTTGAGAGTACCACGTCCAGCAGAGCATCTTTCCTAGTTGGGGCCTCTATGAACTGTACCATAAAAATTGTCCTGTAGCAGGTTTATACATTTTTGCCCTTTAACTGTTCCTGCAGTACCATTACTCCAGTCAATTTCCAGGAAGTTAAAATCCCCCATAATCACTGTCCCAGCCCTTGCGATCTGTGCAAGGAGCGGAATCTCCACCTCATTAATACCAGGTAGCCTATAACAAACTCAGATTACCTTTGTAGTACACACCCCCATGTGCAATTCCACCCATAATGTCATGAGGTGTCAATGACACCTTGTGCACATGTATTTTTGTAATTTTCATACAAAAATGGTACCAATTCCAATGGTTGTTTGGAATATGGGAACCTTCTCATCACCAGCAGTAGCACTCCACACATGCCGAACCCTGGCACCAGGGAGACAGCAAACCATTCGGTTGAGGTGATCCTGACAAAATTATTCTATCAGTTCTTCTGATTCTAGAATCCCCTATTACCACCAACTGTCTAGGCCTTCCTGCACTACCCTCACCACTCCTCCCAAATGGTCTGCTCTCCCACCTGTTAGGGATAGCAGTGACATCCAGGGCTGCCACCCCCATATCTTCACCCAACTTGGCAAATCTCTTTGGGTGCTCAAACACCAGGGCTGAGCTTCCTTTTCTGTGAGCCCCTACCACTCCCTCCCGCTACAGTAAACCATCTTCCTACCTGATAATCCCGACTAGCCCCTCCACATCCATCTCATTAGCTACCCACTCAGAGCAGAAGACCCCTTTCTAGGTAGTAAGTTCTGCCCAGTGTTACAACTTGCTCCTTCAGATCTAACGCAAACTTCCACAAGGGCAACCTGCTCACAACTGTCGCAGTGGTATTGATCCTGGAGCTGTTGCTCCATTGTTGCATATATGCGGTACACTGTGCAATGCACAAAACCTTCAACCTTGCTAGCACTCATATCCCAGTTACAATATTACTAATAGAAAATATCAGTTGTCACAGGTTAGTAGACTCCCGTTATCCCATTTTCAACTCCATTTTTTTTTTAACTCCACTTAAACATCCTTTTTGCCTATATTTCTGTTGCTGGACATTTGACAATGTTTAGTGATCACAGATAATTTGTCATTGTAACCAACAAGCTGCTTTTTTTATGCATCTCAATTTCACATCCTTAATACTTGAGAAATAGTTCAATGACATACCAGTTCTAGTGTTCCAAACCCAGGAAGGAGGTGACTATATAGCACACTAAATCACTAAGATTTAAAATTAACTTGGTGAGAGGAAAAAATACCCACACTCAAAACACACCTAGAAAAACCAAGTGCTTTAATCAATCAAGACAGAACAGTGCATGAGGAATGGGGGGGGGGGGTCACATGCTGCACTCTCTCAACTTAACATCTGCTTGTTTGAGAGAAATCCAGGTGTTCAAGGTGCAGGAACGTAGCTTGGACCATATCAAGTGATTGTTCAAACCAAATATCTGAGCGGCAAACTGAGCTGCTGCCTCAGGTGACAGAACCGTAGAACATCCAAGACCTGCAGCAGGATAGACAGGTACAGCAAAATTAAACACTTTTCTGGTTTATTAAAAATAATTTTTAATCATAAGACCTGGTTGGCTGCTTCTTAGCAGTGTACATGCATTTCTCTTACCACTGGGCATCCTCAGGGAAGACCAAATATCTTGAGCTCCCCAGTCTGCCGCAAGAGGGGGGCAGTTAATTACAGGATATGCAGTGTTTCCAGAAAGAACAGGACCCAAACCGTTGCTTCTGCCAGCAACTGCAACAAACACCGTGGGAATACCATCACCTAAAGAGTGAAGTACATAATGTGTAAGGCATTGCAGCACCAAGGAGGTTTCAGATTTATGAAACTGCAGCAATAAAATCATGTAATGAAAAGGAGACGAGGACAGTGTCAAGATCTGTATTTTTGAAATGGTCGTACTCAAAGGCCTACTCTAGTGTCGTGTCCTTATACAGCTACCATAACACGCTCAATTGCTGTGATTCATGTCTGTAAATTGCAGTGACACCAGACTTCCACAATATAACCTAAAACAAGAGGTCAAGCATAAAAATAAGTCAAACTCCAGCCAACTTTTTTTTTTTTTGTGCATAGACCTAGCAAAAACATTTCAGGAAAAACAACACACACACACACACACACACACACACACACACACACACACACACACACACCCTGCCAGAGCTTCCGAACACCCCTTCCCATTTTACTCCCCCCCCCCCCCCCAACACACAAAATATCCTAAAGTCTCCATAAAGCGTGGAATACTTGCAAGTATGCCACATTTCTTTTTAGAGGTGAAGAGACCCCACTCAAGCAAAAGTGGTAATTTTCAGATGGAGGTGGGCCATCTTACCTTCATACTCAGACTTGATCCTCAAAGTCTCATCAGGACCCTTGTGGGCAGATGTCACCCTGAGCTCACATGGAATGCCGTAGTTTGCACAGGATTTCTTGATTTTCTCACAATGCACCAAGTCAGAAATGGAGCCCATCAGAACCACCACCCTTCCTTGGCTCACACTGGTCAGTATGAGCTGAAAAAAAAAAAAAAAAAAAAGTGTAGATCAGTCCTCCCAAGTCAGCAACAGCACAATTAAAAACTTCACTAACTAGGAGGTACAGCATACAGTAAATGATTACCAGCCAAAATTATCTGTAATTTTGTTTAGCGTCAAATTCATGAAAGTTATGTGCTTCTACTACACGCCAAAAGCAGTATCATCAATACACCACACTGAAATTTAGCTTATTGCCTTATTAGACAACTGCAACATTTTAGATCCCTTATGAAGCGAGTTGGCTGGAGATGGGAAGGTGACATATGAAGCTGCACTGATGAATCAAATGTGTGTAACCCGACTGCCGGTGTAGTGTGGCAGATGTGTGCAAATCACAAGACTAAACCAGAATTACAAAAAGTCAAGTATTAAGACTGAAAGCTAAGAAGTCCAGGCAAACCGCTAAATTAAGGTCATGGTAGGCAAAAAAAAAAAAAAAAAAACACCACACAAACATAGGAGGGGTGGGAATATTTATATTGTAGTAGACCTGGCAGGAGACCAGTTCTATAGCTGCACTGCAGAACTTCATCTAGAACAGAAAGTCATAAGTTACATCCTCCTCATTAACAAAATACCAAAAGTCACCCTGCAATTTCCCCAATAGCCAATTAAAACCATTGCCATTCTAACAAAATGGACAGAAAAATTCCCATATTCTAAAGCAACCATTGATAGCAACCATTTTTCTTACCTGAACCCTCTCAGCAACCCACTCGAAGTTGCGTTTCACCATCTGCATCGCTTCTGGGGTGATTTCTTTTAGATCCCGGTAAGTCTGCAGCAAACACATAGGTTACCATAAACATCTTCTAAGACTAGTTTAAGAATGATTAAAAAAAAAAAAAAATTAACTCAAAATGTATTGCACATTTTGGGAGAAATCAGCACTGTGACTTGGAAGCAATGTACTGAAGGGATTAACAGCAGAACATTTTGACCTAAATATGGTTAATTTTAAGGTGGTTTTCAGTGAGTTTCTTCAGACCACGAACACACAAAGATAGCATACAAAAAAAAAAAAAAAAAGTGTATCTTAATCCATTTGCAGTCTCTTCTCAACACCCAGTCCACTGACATGTCACTTTGGGCATCACACTTGGCCTGTAGAAAAGATGGCATAATATTTTCTCTTACAGCAAGCATGTGCAACACAGGAGATGACCAAGTCTGTCATACTCCCAATATTCCAAACCCATCTGGCAGGTCAGGATTTGCCCTGAAGAGTTATAGAATTACGGACTATGTAAAGGTTCTGCATCCTTTGGGAAATGTTTGATACTGGTTAGTAAAACATTGTCACTAAATGTAATGAATGGTAAGCTGCAATACATTCAACTTTTGTTCTTAGATTTGTTTTTGTGCACATCCTTATGGGTGCAGAAGTACATACAGCATGCAAGAGCTGATCCTGCACAACATTGAGCTGCATGCAGACAGCCTGTCAATGGAGAAGCAGCAGCTGTATGGACACACACACACACGGGTGTGAACATCCCTGTCAACTCAGAAGTGTGGGTGAATCCATTCAACAGTTGCATCTCCATTGTCCAACATAAACTGCCTGCGTTCAGCTCCACACGCATACTGTAAGGGCATTTGCATCTGTGTAGATGAGCCTCAACTCAAACAGTTATGTCTTCAGAGCTTCACATACTAGCCCTCTAACTGGAAGGGACAGCATTTCCTTTACCTGTTTATCTTTCTGTTGGCTCTTATCTCCTGAAGGCCACAGACGCCAGGAATCATTGTCAATCACATCAGCAAGAACAATCTCCTTTTTGGTCACATCAACTCCAAATTCAATCTAGTGTACATACAGAAGATAGAAAACAATATTTGATGTTCAACTATAGATTACTCATTACAATTTTTTTCTCTTTATCTTCAATACAAAACACTTATCCGAAAGATGTTGACACGACTTTCCCTTTCCCTTGCTGTTCTGTATTCTTGGATCATTATATTTTATATACACATTAGTAAACACTCCTTGCGATCTTTTGTATATTGGGGGAAACAGATTGGCAGAATGGTTTAAAGAGCAAATTCCAGCCAATAAAGCAAAAATGCAACTGTACTATAATGTGAAAGTTCACTTTGTTTACTGAAAATAAATAATCCACTGCAGCCAGATTCGAGAAAGCCTTTCAATATATAATGAGTGGGTCCGCTTCCTGAGCCTGTAACTTCCTCTTAGCATATGATATTACCAGAATCAAACTTCTACAGCATTTCAAAGTTTGATTTGGGCAGTAAGGCACCTCTTCATACCAACACTTGAACGGATATCGCCATCTGCTATTCACCACAAAATGCAGGCAGTGATGTGGAGCCTGCAGTAAAGCCATACCAAAAAAAAAATAAATGCAAAATGTCAGCAGGGTGCCTGCAGATATTTGGAAATCACTGTGCTGTGTCACA
This sequence comes from Staurois parvus, assembly GCF_062004578.1. Taxonomy (NCBI): domain Eukaryota; kingdom Metazoa; phylum Chordata; class Amphibia; order Anura; family Ranidae; genus Staurois; species Staurois parvus. The sequence goes on along the minus strand of NW_028317867.1, from coordinate 4,620,158 downwards.
AACATACAGAATCCTGGCAAAACAAAGCATGGGGCCTGGTGCGCTACAGCCACATGTGGATAAAAAAAAAAAAACTAAAGTCCTGAGCAGGTAGCTTGTGCTACCTGTATTTCAAGGCTTTGTTTTAAATTTAAGAATTTTACATTAATGACAGTTGAGAAAAGCTAAAATGATCTGTTTTCAGTCACATCAATCCTGACCTGTAGAACTAAAGCAGTTACTGTGCAGCATTGTAAGAAAATTCCAGAAGAACACTCTTCACACAGCTAATTAACCTTGCTAGCAAACAGGTATATATGGTTTCTGTTGCATAGGTCAGTAGCCAGACCTAAACCTAGCAGCTCTCCCCCACTTTGTGTCTGTTTGCCCCAGGTTGGGATGGTGTTCACAGTAGCAGCTGCATTGGCAGAGCAGACTAGCACTGACCAAAGAGGGATTACGTTGATGCAGTTGGCCAGGATAAACATGTATTGTATGTGTGAACTAAACATTCCTATATTTATTGCAAGGTTTGCTGGAAATGGTAATTAGTAGTGTGCAGAGGGTTCCTATGGGATTTCTAGTGTTACTATGACTACACCCCCTTTAGCACCTAATAGATAAATGCATGTACAAGCTATTGCGATTTGAGCACATATCTTGTTTCAGTATTGTAAAGTCTGCAGTTCTCTAAAAATAAAAAAAAGCATGTCAGAATCGCAAAATATCCCATCTTTTATACAAGAAAAAAGGCACAAACATACCTTCATATCCACCAGTGTACAGTCCTGTATAGACCATGCTTTCTCTAGAATCTCAAAGATAGCCACTGTAGAATGCTTCATGATGTCCACCTCCGCCTGACCAGTCACAAGGCCAGCACAAGTAAGCTTTGCAGCAATTAGCTGCTCTTCAGACCACTGAGGGTCATTATTGGCATCATCCTGCATTTAAAAGAAATACCATGCATATTAGTGAAATTAAGAAAACAGAACTAGTGACTGCAGCCTAAGAAAAGTGAACAGAAATTTAGCACACCTTGAAGAACATCTCTACTTTGGGAGGATAAAACTTGTATCCTTCTTTGACTCCAGGATTTCTCTTGAGGAAGGAGCCAGTGGCTATTCTCCTGCATACCCACTCGATAGGAATCATCTCACAATGGGTGGCAATGAATCCTGTCTCACTACACTTCTTGACAAATGCAGTCTTGATACCTGAGAGACAAAATACCACAGCCACAGTTAGGCAGGGGGAAGTTATTCCTAGGACTCATTTGTTTTCATGCAAATATATACGCTTGAGCTACTGCGCTTTGTATACAAGACTCTCAGCCTGGCAAACTTTTTTTTTTTTACTTATCTTAGAGTCATTCCAACCTTAAAATAAAAAGAAAGCAACCTAATATTTCCTTAAAAAAAAAAAAGCAGTTTCCAAACTAACAGAACCTACATTTTGCCTCAGCCAATGCTCAGTACATATTTGCAGGACCACAGCAAGTGGGTGCAAGTATATTGCAGCAAAAAGTTGTTCCAAGTACATAAATTATGCAATTCTCCTGACAAATAATTTTTATGATGGCATAAGTCATGGCTTGTCTTTCCAAAGACATAGGGAGTTAGACTGGCATCAGAAGCAGCACCTATTACAATACCTTTTCTATTGGTGGTGCAAATATACTTCCTATATGCACAGTGCCATCTAGTAGGAAAGGGGTGAGACCAATCAAGGAAGGGAGGCAAGGGATCCAGGGTTGTATACATTTTTGGTATGCCAGAGCATCAAGCCAGCAACGAGAGGAACACTGAAATGGGCATCCATGCCGTTTCTGACAAACAGCATAGCTCAAAGTTCAGTGTTCCTCTCATTGCTGGCTTGATGCTCTGGCATACCAAAAATGTATACAACCCTGGATCCCTTGCCTCCCTTCCCCTTTATTGATCTCACCCCTTTGCTACTAGATGGTACTGTGCATATATTAAGTATAATATTTGAGCTATGCTGTTTGTCAGAAACGACATGGATACTCAATACAGCTTCTGGGGTCCACATGGCTCCAATAGGGGACAGTTTAGATATAGTGCTGTTAATTAGTGGTGCACAGAAACAACAATTCTGTTGCTGAAACCAATATATACAGTATTTCACTGAATAGAGTACATCCCTCCCATTTTTGTAAATGTTTTTTATGTGACAACACTGAAGAAATGACACTTTGCTGCAATGTAAAGTAGTGAGTGTACAGCTTGTATAACAGTGTAAATTTGCTGTCCCCTCAAAATAACTCAACACAGCCATTATACAAGCTGTATGCTCACTACTATACATTGCAGCAAGATGTCATTTCTTCAGTGTTGTCAGTGTTGACATGAAAAGATAGAATAAAATATTTACAAAAATGTGAGGGGTGTACTCACTTCTCTGAGATACTGTATTTTTTTTATATATAATTGTATTCATATTTGACTTAATATCATTAATTTAAATGAATATGAATTGAAAAGATACAATCCAGAAATGTAAAATAACTTCTAGAAAGTAACACAAAATTGGACAGAAAAATAAAAGCCCAGCGACGCCACCACTAATGACAGGAATGCACAATCATGAAGCCCAGGCATCCCTACTGCACAATCGTGCTGCCCACCTCCCCTGAAGGAGGAGGAGGTAGCATGCCCCATGGTTCCCCAGTGAGATGGAGGCAAGGCGGACCCAAGATGTCACAGCTACACCTATTCCCTTCATGCACACCCAATGGACAGCTGGTAACAACCAAATTCCTGCTTGCCACAACAGAGAAGCCATTATCGGCACCTTTTTTCCTGTGGCAAAATGCAGATAGCACTATTTTTGGCCACTGATAAATTGGTGCATCCCTACTGTTAGACAAGTTCCATTCAAACAGCTACAATTAACCAACTCATTTGCACAGATTTTTCATCTATTGCCCCACAGTGGTCACAAGTGTGTGTATGTAATTCAATTACTGTATTGAAGAGAGCAGTTTGTCCCAAGCAAATACTCACAGCATGGATCCCAATTTAGTCATTTCCTTCTTGGAAATAAAAAGGAATATTGTGGTTGCTTGAATAGGTCAGTTGTGTAAGATGTCCTCAAGTCAACCCAAAAGATAACAGATTACTTCTTTCAAATCAAGAATTAAAGTGCTGGGAGTCCATCCAGCATATCTATCCAATAACATTGAGCACGGAGGGGTGGATGTGTGTGAACCTTACTCCATTATATCAGCGTCATAAGATCTCAATTAGAAGTTCACCAACAACCCACTTTACTAGTCAGTAATAGACATCAATGGGTCTTTTATTAACTCAGGTACCCACAGACACATGGGTTATTTGTTGAAATATTTTATTTTGTGCTCAACCAACAGTTGTAGGCTGAAGGAAGTCCTCTAATTTTAGTGGGTTAACCATAGAAAAGCTGAAAGCAAATCAGCATGTAGGCTCCTGTAGGTGAGATCTGAACTGCTAATCGGCAAGAGAAGACCAGAGTCTGATAATTGTTTTTAAAAATTGAGTAGAAAACCTAACAAACACAATAATATCAATAAATAACAATGAGGGCTATTGAAGACAGTAAACATACACTATGTGATAATTCTTACCCGCTTCTTGAAGCAGTTTGAAGACACAGCTGGTGGTCTTATTAGAGATGGAGGCTTTTCCCTCCATGTGATCCTTCCTGGCTGCATTCCCTGCTGTGATCTGATCCTTGGACTGCATGAGAACACATCCAGGGTGATCAGGCAGCTCGTACACTTCTTTAGTTTTGCCCTCATTGATCTTCCTGCCAAGTCTCAGTTCTTAAAGAAAAATAAAATGTGTAAATTGTGCAAATCAAATAAATGAGCATTAAGCAACATTTACAAACATCCATTTTTGTTTGCAAAGTAAACATGACCTACAGGCCAGCCCAGACAAGCCAAGCCTACAGGGTCATTGCCATCAGGCTTGACACATGTGCTCGGGTGTGCTCCATTTCAGAAATTGCCAAACAACTGGTCCTGGGAAGCCCAGAGAGTAAGGCTCTATCTTTCTTTAGCATTTAGGGGAGGACTGTTTGAAGACCTATTTGAGTCTTAGTAGTAGAAGTGTATTTGAATACAATTGTAATGTATTGTACCTCTCCTCCATTCACTCATAATGTGCTCAGAAGTATTTTTTTTTGTTTTGTTTTAATCCTCACACATTATAGTTAACTAGGTGGATGCAGCATCGATCTGATCCTGCATCTGCCCCCACTGGCTTTGCACAGAGAGCTGAGTGATCAAACACCACTGATTGCTCAGATCTTGGAGCAGAGAGCTGTGACTGTCTGTATCAGGGTCTCTGCTTTTCCCCTCCAGCACTCACTGGAGCGCTGGTCTGTGAATCAGGTGGGATGGGCTGGCTCAGGCTATCAGTGGATCGCTGAGAGGCTGGGTCAGGTGTTGGCCCTTCTGGGTGGATCCCGACCGCGTGCACTAGCTCTGACATCAGTGGGCTTTAGCACACTGTTTGCAGTTCTTACTGCACTCCTGTGACCTGTTTTGAGCACTCCTGTCATCCATAGGAGAAGTATAGCCAGAAGAGCTTTGGCTATACTTCTTTAAAGCCTTCACTGTGAACCTGTCCTGTTCTAAAACATTTTCTAAAAGGTAACAAGTGTGAGGAGCAGGCACCTAGTGTACTAGCAAGTAGCCTATTTTTTTTTTTTTTTTTTTAATTAGTCCCTGTAGAACACCTAGGATTGTAGATCTAAGCTGTACACAACATCTTGACTTTTGTGAAAGTTAAGATAAAGCCCCACCCCTTCTACTGAACCACATCCATTGTTCAATTTTCATATGCCAGAACCTCTACTGCCCACAGAATATCTTGCATTTAACAGATGAATGAAAAAAGGGCTCCAATATGCACTTTAGAAGTCAAAGTGGCAAGAACAGACCAGGTCTAGGATCCTAGGGGCTCCCAGACATAAGGATTTAAATCCCAAGAACACCACAGAGACACTTCAATACATCGGTTACTTTGTTTTAGATCAGGTCAGGTTCACTTTAATATAGACCGGTTTGTTGCGATGAACTGTCATCGGTTGTGTGTTACCCCAGCCCCCTTCTTCCTTCTCTGTGTGCTCCTAATGCATCACAGAAAAAAAAAAAAAGGCCGCTAACCTAGCTTTTCTTCTCCAGCACAGTTCTGCTCCCTTTGTGGTCTCTGGAAATTCACCCCAAAGATCCAGCAAGTGTGTCCCTGGAATGCATAGCCAGTGCAACACCTGGTCTGCTGGCAGAAGCTATACCACACAGGAGTTCAGATCTGGCTGGAATGGAAAGGATCTAAGAGCAATAGTATCTAGCAGCTTGGGGGCAGGAAAACAAAGTTCAATGTCTTTCTGTGGAGACACTGGTGGGCCCCTTGCCTTTTTAGACTGAAGCAATCCTGATCTGTAGCCATACTAATTTATGGCAACTAACAGATTCAGCCTGCACTGCATCAGTGCAAACCTAGGTTAAATCTCAGATGTGCAAATCCCTTCTCAGGTTAAGGCTCCATCCACATCTCAGAGTAGCAGCTTTCTGTGCGGTTTCAGCCTTTCGAGGTTTTTTGTTTTTAATTAGCCAATAAAGTAAAATATCATCTGTTACTAGGTTTTTTTGCTTCAGCTCTTCCATCAGCTTTATTATTTTGTGTTAGTGTGATAATAAAATGAATGTTAAAATATACATGTAATAAATAATTAGCCCCTAAAAAATATATTAAACAAATAAACATCTAAACAAAAAAAATATATTATGAATAAACATAAATGTAAAACAACTACACAATGAAAATCATAAATACTTGTAATAAATTAACTCATAGCCTTAACCCCCTAAAAAGTTATAAAATGATATTTGGTATTATTAATGTATTTTTGTTCGGGTGTTAAGAATAATAATCTCTTTTTTTAAGGTTCAGGGTTCATTAATATTTATGATTTTTTTTATATATGTAATTTATTTTACATATTACTACTTTTTATTACCATTACATATTACTACTTTTTCTTTTAAAAACATTTTCATTTGAGCAGAAAATCATACAAAAACCAATTGCATGTTTATATTCTTTTCTACGAGGGAAAAAAAGCCAAAAAAAAAAAACCTGCAAATCTGCCCAACTGAAGTTACAAAAGTAGCTCCAAAACTTTGAGCTTCAGGCATTCTGCTTCAGGTGACTTGGAGTGAAGACCTGAACCATCTCCATAGAGTAATATTGAGGTTTTCTTTTTTTCCCTCTAAGCGTTTTGGAGCTTCGAGCTACAAAACGCTCAGGTGTGAATGAGGCCCTATGCACATGCTGTATCCTAGTCAGCAATTCTACCATCCTCTCAACCACCTGGCCATGATCTCGGTCTCCCTCACACTAGCTGCAGATGCCCCAACCCTCATGGTGGGCCACAGTGCCCGAGAGCCCTCAGCCACCACCCAGCTGCAAAACCTACAACAGCATCTCATAGCTGGCTACAGAACCTCCAACAGTACACCCCAGCCTCCCAGAGACCCCCATCCATCTTTCATTACAGGGCCACCAAGCCTGCTTCCCAGTCCCCACAACCCCCTCCACTGTGACACCCGGACATTCAATACACATTTTGTTCTCCGGGACTTTTACCCTAGGATCACATCTGTGAGGGTTTGGAATGCTTGCATAATGGTGCACATTCCTGCCCTGCAGGCAGAACTCCCTGCTCTATAGCAGACGCATGGGAGCGCCATTCATTCCTACCAGCACTGCCAAGCATCAGAAAATATGGCACATTTTTACACTGGGTTCAGGGACTTCTTTTCCTGCAGGTACAGATGCCCATTCCAATGAATTAGGGACAGCTCTTCAGGGGGGCTGATCTTGCTACTACACCGGGACCAATGACATGCACAGGACAGGAGCTTATTGTGGGAGGAGTCACTTTATTTCGCTGGACCTGATGCCACAAGGCTGCTAATCTCGGATCTACACAAGACACAGGCAGAGAACTTCTCACCAATCACCACACAGAACACTGTCCGCTGCCCACACATGTCACAGGCTGGCAGAGCAGTGTGATAGGGGAGGGGGCACAGATCACATGACAAGTGTGTACAGAGGAGCCGACACGTGCTCACCCATCCCCGCTGTACTCACCGGAGCCCGCTTCCATCTTGATCCAAGCACACACTTCTCCCTGTAATGAGAACACACCACCGTCAGAACACTGCCACTGCTCCCTTCACATACACTGACAATGAACAGGACCCTACTCCTCCACCAATCACTTAGTACACGTGTCCCTGCCCCCAGGCCGGCTACCACACCACAATCACATGGCTGTGCTATTACCGAGCTGACGTCCGTACGGCAGGACCACCACTCACCACTGCAGGCACACAGCGCCGGGCAACGGACCAGTAAGGAAGGCCTCTGTTCCCGCCCCCTCCGCCTGCCCAATCCGGGCGTCAGTACGGGCGGACTCTCTGTCCCCGCCCCCTCTGACTGTCCAATTCCAGAATCAGTAAGGAAATCCTTTGTCACCGCCCCCTTACGTCTCCCCAATCTCAGCGCTCTGTATCGTGTTCTCCCAGCGTACTGACATAGATAATAGATGCACTGATACTGGCGGGGAATTCAGAGCTCTGAACTTTGCTCTGGTTATATGAGGGGAGCTGCGTACTCCTGTCTATAGGAGCCCCACTATACGAGCCCCTCTATACATTCCTCTGGATACATTGCAGGGGGAGGGGCATAGAAGGTGTGCGAAGTTATTATTATACAGTATTTATAAAGCGCCAATAGTTCGCTCAGTGCTGTACATTATAATGGGGGACAGTACATGAGACAATACAATACCAATACAGTGCGATACACGAGGGGTTCGAGGGTCCTGCTCCTTGGAGCTTACAATCTAGGAGAGGGGATAGTGGCACAGGAGGAGATAGCTGTGGGGGATGGAGTGGTAGGAAGAGTGGAGGAGGTCGGCAGGTTAGCAGGGGGTGGGGTAGGCTTCCCTGAAGAGATGGGTTTTCAGGGTGCGCCTAAATGAGAGGAGAGTAGGTGATAATCTGATGGATTGGGGTAGGGAGTTCCAGAGGATGGGTGATTCCCTGGAGAAATCCTGGAGGTGGGCATAGGAGGAGGAGACCAGGGAAGTAGAGAGAAGGAGGTCTTGCGAGGAGCGGAGTGTGTGTGTTGGGTGGTACTTGGATATTAGGTCAGTGATGTAGTTCGGGGCAGTATGATGGGCACCTTTGTACGTCAGTGTTAGGATTTTGAAGTTGATCCGTTGTGCAATCGGAATCCAGTGGAGGGATTGGCAGAGGGGGGTGGCGGAGATGGAGCGGTTGGAAAGGTGAATGATTTATACTTCATTTACTTCAGGGCCCAGGCAGGTCTAGGGGCCAGCCCAGTCACGCCAGGTGCCCACACATGTGCACTGTGGCCGGATGCTGCAGTGGCCATCTTGGATATGGACAAATAAGCTATTTTGCCCTCACTTGAATTCTTATTTTTTCCTTCCAGGATGGAGGAGGAGTTTCCCATTTCCTTTCCCCTTTCACTATTTAATCCCGGGAGCTTTAGTGTGGCTTCCTGCAGCTTCGGTGGAGGCGGCCTTGCGGAGATCCTAGAAGTACTGTCAGTAGTCATCTGTGGAAAGTCATTTTTTTTTTTCTCACATGCACCCTCTTTTATCATTTCCTTTTTTTCCAAAAAAAAACAAACAAAAACGCAGTAATCTAATCCTCTTCCTGTCTTATAGCTGCTCTTTTTGCCCTTTGCTTAAGATGAGCCATTCGCCGCCCGAACAAGACCCTCCTCAACTTCAAAAGTAAGAGCTTCTGGCTGGGTAAGTTTAGAAAAAAAAAAGTGTGCTGATGCTGGTACTTTTATGTATTTCAGTCCTGTACGCCAGAAGAGGTCCAAGAGGACATCCAGGTGCCATGATGAATCCAATGAAGGCAGCCCGATCTTCCAGATCCAGATACCAATCGACTGAGGCACGTTCTGCCAAAAGACGATGCTCATGCTCCCCAAGTCCTAGACCTCAAAAATGCCGGGCATGCAAAGCCACCTCTCTACCAGACAAGCTAGTCTGTGGAGACTGTTTCAGGGACTGTGCAGCGGAAAGAGGTGCAGAGAGCCAGCAGGTTGCGGACCTACTAAAAAAAAAAAGTGGTCAAAGATTCACTCGCAGAATTAGTAGCAGCTAATCCGTTGCAGCTATCATCACAGCTTCCTCAGGAAGAGGCATCAGACGTGCTACTACCAGGCCCATCCTCTAGCGCAGCGGTTCTCAACCCGGGGGTCGAACGACCATTTCACAGGGGTCGCCTAAGACCATCGGAAAACACATATTTCCGATGGTCTTAGGAACCGAGACACCGCTCTTCTGACTCAGGCGATGTGTGGGCGGGATGATACGCTGCTCCTGTCACCTGGCCACACCTGCGGGATCACTCAACAGCTCCGCCTCCTCGCCGCTGATTGGCCACCGGAACTGTAGCTCAGGAGAGGCACACAGGCGGCCAATCACCGGCGAGGAGGTGGAGCTTGGAGAGGAGGAGCCGAGCGGCAGCGCGCGTAGATCAAAGAAGATCGAGGGAGCTGCCGGAGTAAGTGAAGAGGAGAGCGGCCAGAGAAGGAAGACAGCTGACAGGTAAGTGAGAGAGCGAGCCCAGGCTGGAGCAGGGGTCAGCAAGGTAAGTATCATTGGTGTCAGTGGGAGGAATAGTGCCCCATCATTTGTGTCACTAATACCAACGATGGGGCACTATTTCTCCCACTGACACCACTGATGGGGCACTATTCCTCCCCCCACTGACACCAACGATGGGGCACTATTCCTCCCCCCACTGAAACCAACGATGGGGCACTAGTCCTCCCCCCACTGACACCAACGATGGGACACTATTCCTCCCCCCACTGACACCAACGATGGGGCACTATTCCTCCCCCCACTGACACCAACGATGGGGCACTATTCCTCCCCCCACTGACACCAACAATGGGGCACTATTCCTCCCCCCACTGACACCAACGATGGGGCACTAGTCCTCCCCCCACCGACACCAACGATGGAACACTATTCCTCCCCCCACCGACACCAACGATGGGGCACTATTCCTCCCCCCACCGACACCAACGATGGGGCACTATTCCTCCCCCCACCGACACCAACGATGGGGCACTATTCCTCCCCCCACCGACACCAACGATGGGGCACTATTCCTCCCCCCACCGACACCAAGAATGGGGCACTATTCCTCCCCCCACCGACACCAAGAATGGGGCACTATTCCTCCCCCCACCGACACCAACGATGGGACACTATTTCCCCCCCCACCGACACCAACGATGGGGCACTATTCCTCCCCCCACCGACACCAACGATGGGGCACTATTCCTCCCCCCACCGACACCAAGAATGGGGCACTATTCCTCCCCCCACCGACACCAAGAATGGGGCACTATTCCTCCCCCCACCGACACCAACGATGGGACACTATTTCCCCCCCCACCGACACCAACGATGGGGCACTATTCCCCCCCCCCACTGACACCAACGATGGGGCACTATTCCCCCCCCCACTGACACCAACGATGGGGCACTATTCCTCCCACTGACACCAACGATGGGGCACTATTCCTCCCACTGACACCAACGATGGGGCACTATTCCTCCCACTGACACCAACGATGGGGCACTATTCCTCCCACTGACACCAACGATGGGGCACTATTCCTCCCACTGACACCAACGATGGGGCACTATTCTTCCCACTGACACCAACGATGGGACACTACTCCTTCCACTGACACCAATAATGTGGCACTAGTCCTCCCACTGCAAAATTACAGTTATGAAGTAGCAACGAAAATAATTTTATGGTTGGGGGTCACCACAACATGAGGAACTGTATTAAGGGGTCGCGGCATTAGAAAGGTTGAGAACCACTGCTCTAGCGAATCCTCTCACATCGTAGCAGACCGACTGTCTAGACTATCAGGGGAAAAAAATTCCTTGGATGAATCAGATCCCTCCGTCTTTAGCTTTTCCCTGGTTCAGCCTTATGTCTAGGAAATCAAGCTTGCCATTGGTTAGGAAGAAACGGATTCCCCAGCAAAGGAATCAAAGAGTTATTTCCCATGTCTTAGAAAGCAAATCTCCTTCTTTCCTCTGATCAATGAACTCAGGGATGTTATAGAAGGAGAAAAAGACAGAAAATATTTTCTCTCAATCGCCTGGGTAAGCTATATCTACTGTCAGAAGCAGACTCCAGAAAGTTGGATGGTCCACTGGTAGTGGATGCAGAGGTGGTCCACTTAGCAAAGAACATAACATTACCTATGGATGACTCCACTTTATTTAAAGACCCCCTAGACAGACAAATAGATCTTGACCTAAAGAGGGCCTGGCAGATGGCCAGAAATGCCTGCAAGCTAGAAATTGCGCTGACATCGGTTTCAAATGCCTTGTGAGTATGGGTGGACAACATAGAGGTGGCTATCCAACAGGGAGTTCCCAAGGAAGAAATAGTCAAGGCTCTGTATGAGCTCAAGCTCTCGGCCGACTTCATTGGTGAAGCAGCTATCAATACAGTAAGATCTTGTGCAAGATCTGTGCTGCATACAGTAATGGCAAAGCGGGCCTTATGGTTGAAGCCATGGGCTTCCCCCAGCCTCTTATCTCAAAATTTCTTTTAAGATTTCTGACAGAAGTCACAACAGTGATAGCAGTCCTACCATACTGGCCAGGACGTCCATGGTTTCCTATAGTGATGTTCCTCAGTATTCGCTCACCAGTAAAAATCCCACTTGTACCTTTTCTTCTGTGTAAGGAACAGCACACACATCCGAATCATCACAAGTTTAATCTTCACATATGGTTGTTGAAAAGGAGAGGTTCCAGGCCCTAGGATGTTCTTTGGAAGTTATTTTGACTCTGCTCAAAGCCAGAAAACCCTCTACAATTAATATGTTTGACAAGGTTTGGAACAAGTTTAAAGCTTTTGCAAATAGCAGGAAATTCAATCCAGATGTGCTCTCCATTTCTCAGCTTCTGGACTTCCTTCAGGCAGGCCTTAACCTAGGTCTAGGCCTGAGCAACTTGAAGGTGCAAGTGGCAGCAATTTTTGCGGCAACAGACAAGAGGTGGGCCGAAGGTTCGCTTGTGGTCCAATTCTTCAAAGGCGTTACATAGATACGTCCACCTTAAAAAAATATTTTCCCACCTGGGATCTGTCTGTAGTCCTAGAGGCTTTATCCAACCAACTCTTTTCTCCGTCTGAATCAGCCTCTTTGTGGAATCTGACTCTAAAAGTGTCCTAATAGCAGTATCATCTGGTAAAAGAGTATCAGAACTTTAAGCCCACATTACTTTCTACCCAGATAGGGTGGAAGTTAGAATACTGAACGGATTTGTTCCAAAGGTTTCTTTCTTTTCCAATCTTTCAGAACTTTGGGCTCTGCCAACCTTTTCAGACCCGGAATCGGGTACCCTCCATGAGCTCGACATCGCCAGTGTGCTAAGGTGCTATCTTCAAGCTACAGCATCTTTTAAGGACTTTTCTAATCTATTTGTCATCCCCAGGGGCAAAAACAAGGGAAAAGAGGTTTCATCAAGAACAACTGCTTCATGGATAGTCAAGTTAATTCATAATGCGTACAGGGCAGGGGATTGGAGCTGTCCTCTTCAATCAGGGCACGTTCGACCAGGTCTGTCTCCACTTCATGGGCAGCTAGAGCAAATGTATCCAGCGAGACCATCTGCAGAGCAGCTACGTGGTCGTCCCAACACACATTTATGAGGTGCTACAGAGTGAACCCAGGAGCTCTCGTCTGTGGAGTTCAGCAGACAAGCTATCAGAGCGGCCGTTGCCTGATCCAAATGAAAATCCTATTTTTGAAAAAAATGTTTTCTAAGCATGATCCCACCCATTTGAGCTAGTTATTTATTGCAGGTATGCTGCCATGGAGGCTTCAGGAAAACAGAAAATTGTACTATACTTACTGTAATTTTCCTTTCCTGGTGTCTATCCATGGCAGCATACGATCCTGTCCTCGGTATTCTATATTACAGAGAATGCTGGAGGTAACTTAATCCTTTCTTTTATATATTCACTGGTCCCGAGGGAGGAGTCTAAGATGGAGCTTATCGCAGGTATGCTGCCATGGATAGGCACCAGGATAGGAAAATTACGGTAAGTATGGTACAATTTTCTGTTTTTTATGCAAAAAGAAAAAAAAAGCGCACTCAAATGTATGTAGTGTGAACCGGCCCTCAGGGTCTGTTCACACCACATTCAGTGCAGTGTTTTTTTTCCTGCATCAAAAACTCATGCAAACTAGGTTATATGGGTTGCAATGCTAGAGTTCACACCAATGCAGTCAGTTCCAGAAAAAAAAGTAAACCATGCTGCATTTTTCGTGCACAGAACTGTACTGGGACACAGCAAACCGCATCAAAATTGAACTGAACCCCAGTATAGTGAAAAAAACAAAACAAAAAGCATCAGGAATGCAACAAAAATGTATTAAAATGAACATACAGACGGATCTGGATGTTTTTGAGGTGAGAAACCAATTGGAAACTCAATCTGTCAAAATCAATAGGATTGCTTATCACATCCCACTGCGGACATGTAAATGGGCCTTCAGCCTGAGAAGAAAAGCCAGCCCTGCTAGCATGCTGCACAGAGGTCCGGTTCACACCAGAGAAACACAGTCCAGATACGTTTCTGTATGCATGTTTTTGACGCGTTCCAGCGTGTTTTTGATGCGTTCTGGTTCATTTTTTCTCCTCTCTTTTTCTTTAACTTAAATTAAAACATGTTCGTTTTTGATGCATTTTACTGTGTTACAGTACAGTTCAGTGCAGAAAAAATGCAGCATGCTCTTTTTTTCTGGAACTGGATCAGACCGCATTGGTGTGAACCATGTAACAAACTATCAAAGCGTTTTTGATACAGTTAAAAAAACACACTGAACTGCATCTGGTGTGGACTGGCCCAGAAGGAGCCTTGGGGCTCATTCACATGTGTCACTACCCTGTGTTTATCTGGAATTTATTCAGCATTTATAAAGCCTCATGGCCACCCCTCAATGCCTTCTATGAATAATACAATGGTATGACACAGCACTGTTCACACAGGAATGGTTGCATTGTGTTAAAAAATAGGCAGCATGTTGCTTTCATGAGGCATCTACCACCTCCATTGATTTCAATGGTAATGCTCTATAACTGCACATACAGCATTTGTAGCATGTTAGTGAAGCATTTATGAAGTGTCAGCTGGGCATTGGGGGAGAGACAGTGGAGGTTCCTGTATCCCAGAATGCAGTGGGAAATAACAGAAAAGTAGCTTCAACTAGACGGCTGCCTAGGGCGCATTGCCACCTAGGAGCGCCAGTTTTATCTCCTCCCATTGCCCGAGGAATTCCAGGCTGGGATCTGTCAGAGTGTGGATCCATCATCCTCCACTCACTGCAACTGTGACACTGCCAGCCACAGATACAGTCTGTCCATGACACCGATTTAGTCTTTAACCATTTCCATACCGGGCACTTTTACACCTTCCTGCCCAGGCCATTTTTCACGTTTCAGCGCTCTCACACTTTGAATGACAATTGTGCGGTCATACAACATTGTACCCAAACTAAAATTTTATCATTTTCTTCACACAACTAGAGCTTTCTTTTGGTGGTATTTAATCACCGCTGGGGTTTTTATTTTTTTACTAAATTAACAAAAAAAGACCAAAAATTTTGAAAAAAAAACACGTTTTTCTTTGTTTCTGTTATAAAAGTTTACAAATAAATAATTGTTCTTCATAAATTTAGGCCGAGATGTATTCTGCTACATGTCTTTGGTGAAAATAACCCAAATTAAGATGTATTATTTAGTTTGTAGGAAAGTTATAGAGTTCACAAACTATGGGATAGATCTGAAAATTGATCAATCCTGAAGTACTGACAGCCAATCTAATTTCTTGAGGTCCAAGAATGTCAGAATAGTACAGATATCCCCCAAATGACTCCTTTTTGCAGAGTAGACAGTCCGACGTACTTCATAAGAGGAATGGCGAGTTTTTTGAAGTTGTATTTTTTTTGTCATAATGAAAAAATTTAAAAAATTATTTTCACTATTTTTTTTTACATACTGTCACCAGTGCAGTACAGCGTCATCATATACCTGGCATGGCGGTGAACAGGGACACTGACTGGTGACAGTATGAAAAAAAAAATATATTTTTTTTTTATTATTTTTAATTTTTTATTAAATTTTTCTTTTCTTTTTTTACGATTTTTTTGTCATATTTTACTATGACCAAAGTAGTACAATGTTACAATGTTACATTGTACTACTTAGGGGAAGTGATCAGTATTTTTTTTTTTTTTTTACACAATTTGCTTATAGCAAAGAATTACTTTGCTATAAGCAAGCATTTACCTGAATGACATCGATTCATTCAGGGTTTTTTTTTTTTATGTAGACAGTCCTGGAACTTGCTGGACTTTATCGGGCACCCTGAAGCCTTCTTCACAAAGACTGAACCTTTCTCCTTGGAGTTCTTGATCCGATAAATGGTTGATTTAGGTGCAATCTTAGTAGCAGCAATATCCTTGCCTGTGAATCCCTTTTTTTTGTGCAAAGCAAGGATGACTGCGCATGTTTCCTTGTAGGTAAATTAATATTTGTGTAATTCTCAAAAATTTTGGCCAGGGCTGTACAGCTTTGTTTGCAAGTGTCCAATCTCCTGAATGTAGCTATATAACCCTAACGTTCTAGATAATCCAGCTGTGACCCCCTATTGACCTCCATAAAAAAAAGTTTTTTATTGCAAAGTCAAACTCATGTAACAAATTTGTTACTTTTGCTGCTGCTAATTGGAGTCTGTAAGTAACCTTCTTAGATATGCATTTTACATATCCTAGTGGAGTACATAGTGAGCTGCTCAAGACATTAGCCCTGCCCTAGGTTGTTGCTAAAAGGATAAGTTCATTTTGGCCTAGTTCACATTATTATTGAGAGCAGGCAGTTGAGGGGTGTTTTTAACGCTCCTCAAATGCCTATGCAAGCGATATTATGGGCCGCACACATAGCTGTTCACATTATCAAAACATGAAGCATTAGCGTCGCCTCAAAACTGAAGCCTTTCAATGCCTCCAATTCAAGTCTATAGTGACGCTCCTCAAAAGCACTGGCATGCGTTTGCGGGGCATTTGCGGTGCTGTTACAGTGTTAATAATATTACAGTTTATTTAGTTTGTGGTGTGGTTTTAATGCTTGTCAGACACTTATCAAACACTTCAAAACTGCACATAGGGCATTTGTAAAAAGCCAGTCTAACGCCCATTTTTGCTCATTAATGCCTATACTAAAGCCATAGGAGCGTTTGGTAAGAGTTAGAAATTTAATCAAGTGTGAACATGCCCTTATTCTTTCCTGCCTCCCCTCCATATTATGTATGCTTACCTATAAAAAGACTGCCTGGAGATTTTTACTGTGTGGCCAGCCTATTGTTGCACAGCTTGTCCCTGAAATCTTCATAAATCCACTATTTTGTACGAATATGTACTGCAGTCTTCACTTAAAGTGGAAGTTTAACCATAATAGCTTGATAAAAAAATTAATGTTCTTTAGCAAGGAACATACATTCCACATAATTAACTGCTTGATGACTGAATCACTTACGTGCACAGCAGCACAGTGGCTCTCCTGCCCTGAATCACGTATCTAATACCTGATCCAGCTCTTCTGGGTAGGGGGCACACGCGCCTGCCGCCCCCCGCTGTGCTGTGATTAGTCGCAGCACAAGCCAATCAGCGGGTCTTAGTCAATGATTGATGGCCGGCACTTCACTTTCCTCTCATGAACATACAATCCATGATCCAAGACTTGAGAGTTTTGTTCGGAATGACTGTGTTCAAATCTTGTTACCAACTCATAATGAGATGCGCCAACCCAAACAGGGTTAATCAAGGTAAGCATTAAAGTGATACCAAAGGCTATTTTAATTTTCCAATAAAAAAAAAAAAAAAAAAAAGAGGTTATACTAACCTTCTCTGTGCAACCATATTGCACAGAAAGGCTGCTGCTCTTTCCTTTGGGTGCTTCCTCTAGCAAGCTATGGTCTAAGGAAGCACCAGGTGTCCATAAACACACACAGCAATAGTAAGCCACACTGTTCTCTTCTCACAGGAGTTTGCATGACAGCAGCAGGTGCCTATGGTTCCACTCTTGTGAAAGTGAGACGAGTGGTGTTGGATCCAAAGACAGTACTGGAGCGGTAGTGGTGTGACCCTCCTGCGCTCCAAATGTGTATTTAAAAATAATAAATCAAATGAATAAGTGTATAAATCCCAAAGGAGCTGCTAGCATTAAATCATATACCAGTGATCAAGTGAATATAAAACATAAGGAATGCTGCGCTACATTCAAATCAAACAAATTGTGAATGTGGGATCCCAAAATATCAAATCAAAAAGTGTGACAATATTAACAATATTGACAATGCAAATATATACGTGCTTGCTGATAATAACAAAAATCAAATAAATCACTCAAAAGATGTAGAAACACAAAAAACTATATCTATATGTATGTGCATGAACAAAAAATATACACATACATATAATTAAATCACACGTGCCTATTGTGAAGTGAAAAAATAACCATAATAATGGTACACGCAAACTAATATCTCAAAGTCCAAAAAATATAAAATATTGTAGGTGAACAAAACAGTAAACGGTGCTTCCAAATTATACTGTTAGTGACCACAAGTGAAAAAAATCGTGCAGGTTTCTGGGTGTATATAGGTCTACGAATCCAACCACCTTCTGGATTAGCCTCTCACCTCATCCCTTCGACCCTTGCGGATAAAAGAGCAGTAGTGGATCCCTCTCACAGATCCTCCAGGCACCAAAGCACTCCAAGACAGCTTTCAAGATGTAATATTCCCACTATGGCTCTTCTCCAGGAAAAGTTGTAATATCAATCTCTCAGAATGAGACAAAGGAATCCTCCCATAGTGTAGTATATTTATTATACCATAGGAACATGTAGCATATTTTAAATAAGAACTTACGTAGCAGCCAGTCCACACTAAAGCCTCATGCTTTCAGATGAGGATATATCTGTTGGGTGTACAGCTGAATGCACAGGTGTACCAAGATGGCCGCCACGCCGGAAATACGTCACCGCGCTACGCCGACGCGTTACGTCACAATGTCATGTGACTTCTTCGTGGCGGCCATCTTGGTACACCTGTGCATTCAGCTGTACACCCAACAGATATATCCTCATCTGAAAGCATGAGGCTTTAGTGTGGACTGGCTGCTACGTAAGTTCTTATTTAAAATATGCTACATGTTCCTATGGTATAATAAATATACTACACTATGGGAGGATTCCTTTGTCTCATTCTGAGAGATTGATATTACAACTTTTCCTGGAGAAGAGCCATAGTGGGAATATTACATCTTGAAAGCTGTCTTGGAGTGCTTTGGTGCCTGGAGGATCTGTGAGAGGGATCCACTACTGCTCTTTTATCCGCAAGGGTCGAAGGGATGAGGTGAGAGGCTAATCCAGAAGGTGGTTGGATTCGTAGACCTATATACACCCAGAAACCTGCACGATTTTTTTCACTTGTGGTCACTAACAGTATAATTTGGAAGCACCGTTTACTGTTTTGTTCACCTACAATATTTTATATTTTTTGGACTTTGAGATATTAGTTTGCGTGTACCATTATTATGGTTATTTTTTCACTTCACAATAGGCACGTGTGATTTAATTATATGTATGTGTATATTTTTTGTTCATGCACATACATATAGATATAGTTTTTTGTGTTTCTACATCTTTTGAGTGATTTATTTGATTTTTGTTATTATCAGCAAGCACGTATATATTTGCATTGTCAATATTGTTAATATTGTCACACTTTTTGATTTGATATTTTGGGATCCCACATTCACAATTTGTTTGATTTGAATGTAGCGCAGCATTCCTTATGTTTTATAGTACTGGAGCGGTGACATGGGGCCAGGTAAGTGTTTAGGGACAGGGGTAGGACAGGTAGTGAGGACTTTTAACCATTAGGTACCTTTCACATGGGCAGGTTCTGTATAGATCAGTGGGGGATCTGTCCGCTAACCCCCTGCTGACCAGAGCAGCGAGGGCAGATGATAGGTTTGTGTCCGTCGGTTCATGTAGAGCAGACAGAGCCCCCTCTGCTCTGTGGGCGGTCAGGAGTAAAGACTCAGCTGTCTGTTCATACCTGGCTGCCCTCCGATCTGATCAGCCTAGACAGAAGGGAATGGACTTTTTTTTTTTGTTTCCTTTTTGTAGCAGACCAGATCGTTTTGGAGGTATACGGGTGTAAAAAAAACAGAAGTCTATTTACACCTGCCGGACCATAGGGGTAAAGGAAGGGTCTGATCAGATCTGCCTGAAAAATAGACAGGCCTAAACTGGACCCTTCATGTGAATGGGGCCTAATGCAGAGAATGTATCAACGTAAAAAATATTTAGTGCCCATTCACATATATGCGCATCCAATCCACATGACATGTGAAAAAATATTGCTTTCTATGGTGCCTGTTCACATATGTCCGGTGCACTGGCGGTGTGGATTCAGTGCGGTTTTAAAAAGAGTCATGTTCGTTTTCTGAGCAGTGCAGTCTGGTTCAGGTGCAGATTACAGGCTATTGATTTCTATGGGAACCGTTTCTAAACCGCATATGTGTGAACAAGATAAGATCCTGAGCTAATCCTGTCATGAACCTATGAACAACTACTGTGTCAAATAGCTGTGAAACCGGACCTTCAAACCGCACCGCACATGTTTGAATCAGCTCTTATAGTTTAGTACCACTTCACTTTAATTCACTATTCCCCTCCTTAATGTAGCAGGTGATAACTTCAGTTTTGTACATTTTGCTAAAAATGTAAATTTTGCTATGTGAATGAGAACATATAACAATTATCCCAATGTGGCTGCAAAAGTGGAGTTGTACTATAGGATTCCGTTAAACAGTATTTTTAGAATAAAGCATTTGAAATTCAAAAGGTAATCAAAGTCAATGGAAATAAATAGAAATTGAAGACCCATCATAACAGTGGGTGGTCGACCAACATAACTATACATAACAGTGAGAGGTCATTGGCTTCCAAGGACTTTTTGTGAAACATTTCTTACAACATATAGTGCTGGAATGGAGTTTAATCACAACCCTTTTCTGTTTATGGAATATATGAACTGAGCCTAGGCCAAAATAAATATTAATCAATATTGCTTTTGTTACCTACGTTTTTTGGAGAAAAAAAAACCAGTTTATTAGAATGCATAATTATATCTACTGCCAAAATAAAGATTTATCATACCATAAGTTGTGGAGGGGACATGTGGCAGCTACACTAGCTGCAAAGGAAAGGAAGACATTTGTCCATAGTAATTAAAACCGTTTTTGTTTTCAGACTGCAAGGGTATGCAGGCTCGTTTTTATCTACAAAAAAGGACGGCAATTTAAATTTATTGCTGTTTTTAATCCTTTTTAATAATTTAATCTTTAATTCTTCTTTTAAACAATGCTTCATATTTCATTCAGTCTTCATTCCTTTTTCAATCCTTTTTTCTAGCTGCTTTTTTTCACTGGAAGTTGCACAAACCTAAAAAAAAAAAAAATGAATGAAGACGGATTTTAAAAAAAAAGGAATGAAAATGGACACTTGTTGTAGTGTAAAGAAGGGACCAGCAGTCCTAAGTCCCCTCTTTTTCTTTTTTGCAGCCAGTCTGTTTATGTATAGAGGGCCAGAAACGTCACCCATACTGCTGTTACAACCTTGTAGTTAATTAGTCAGCTTCACCCTATCTTAGTGCTTGCCGTACCCTTTATACCTCGAGGTGAATTTTTGTTACTACCTTGACCTGTTCATGTTTTCTTTTATAAGCCGTTGTGTTTGGCATAATCTAATTCCATCACATGAGCCTTTCTCTTTGGCTATGACAACTTTTATCACCTTTTTGTGTAAAATGTAACATTTAACATCTGCACTGTTACCCTGTGTACTTATTAAGTCGGCATTCTGTTTGCCTTCTTTGTGCATGTATTTTGCACAAATAAAGGAATTACACACAAAAAAAGAAGGGACTAGCAGGACCAAAACTGCAGCATGCTGCAGTTTTAAGTTATGAAAGAAAATTCAATGTACCAAACACAATGCTAACATTGAAGTGGACAGACTGGCAAAAAAATGAGACCTGAATGAAGAAGCACTGTCCTTTCTTTTATTAGAAATAAGACTATTAAAAAGGATTAGAAACATAGTTATTAGATGGCAGAGTACACATACCCTCAAAATATTTAAAAGGGGAAACTGGAAAATCTTGTGTCAGATCCCCTGTGTCACAACTTGGAGGGCCCACAACCATTCACATTTCCCTGGTCTTATATTTCCTATTTCACCTTTGGTATGGACATAAAATACAGTTGTTCTCTAAGTGAACCCGCTGAATAATCTAAATTCAGTAAACCACGCACTGTCAACAAGGCATCCAAGTTCTCATATAAGATGATAGTTCTCCAATTTTGTGTGTTCCTGTCCTATGTACAGAGATCATAACCCACTCAAAATTGCACTGACAGGACCAAATCTGTGATTAAAACACTTGTTAGTACTTATGCCCATATTTATGAAATTGTTAAATGCAGTTCAATGTAATCCTGTTCCAAGTTTACAGTCACATGACAGTCAGACTAAAGGAGGTTTTTCTGTGAAATGCTGCATGTCTGACAGCATCAGACCATTTCATTCAGACTCCCCATGCAGAGATCACACTGCAGTCATCAGCTCAGTCAGAAATTAACAATAAAAAGAAAATCTGCAGCATCAAAGTGCTAATGTAACCCTGCTCTACGGGTACATGTGATAACATGGCACAATCTTACCTGGTCATTTACACTTGGCTGTCCTAATACTCCGTCTGTTGGCTGAGGCTTCCAAGGACTGTCATGACTCTGAGGAGAACTGATCAGTTTTACTACTGAAGGAATTTCACATGTGTTAACAGCAGAATCCTGATATGACTGTTTTGTTGGAGTGTGAATCCATGCATACTTCTTTTGATCTGGACAATGAAGTTCTATGAAAAAAAAAATGCAGGAACATTCCAATTTCACACTTGGTTCAAACACAAGATCCTCATGACTAAAAGTCAGTTATGAAAAAGGACATTATGTAAGTAGCCATTATAGGTGGATTTTGATGGGGGGGGGGGGGGAATTCGCTGACTGATTTTCTGAACCTGCTAGGGTCACCAGATTTCCTACTTCTGGATTTTCCATTCAAAATGTTAGTTCAGCATTAAGTCTTTGGCGGTTAGCACTAGATGACAGATGCAGTTTTCTTCTCTAAACATTGAAGAAAGTAGTAGTGCTGTTACCTATAGTAATTTCATTACAGTTGACATTTGATGGTGTAGTAGAGATGAGCTATAACTGACATTCTGTTATTGTTCAACTGTGGAAAACCTGAAAATTCTCCTTTGCAGTGGGGGTGCGCCTGCACTGCAAGGGTTGCCTGCTCTTTTAGTCTATGGAGTTGTAAAAGCAATTTTACTTACCCAATCCCCCGCTCTTCTGGCAGATGGCACTTCTCCATGCTCCGGTAGTGGACTGTCCCTCTGTGTCCTCATGTCCAGTACACGGATATAGATCCTGTATCGGTGTTGACACCAGGACAGCCAAAGCATAGGGGAAAAGAAGCTGCAGGGACCAGTCTAGCAGCCAGAGGAGCCTATAGGAGCAGACTGTCAGGTAAGTAAATCTACTCTTCCATGCCTGCTAGATGTAAACGAGCAGGTAATGCTTGCATTGCAGATGTAGCCCCACTGCAAGGGAGAATTTTCAATTTTCTTGGATCTCAGCTTTAGGACCAGAAGAGATATACACGTTTATGTGTTTTTTACTGAACTGTATCTTGGAGCTCTTTGCTAATTTGGCCTATCAGCATATAACTGTAACATATTAAAAGGGACAGACTGGCAAATTGTAACACTCTAATTGTAAGTGGTTGCACTTCAAATTATTAAATTTACTATAAGATTTTTTAAATATATTTTTCCCACATATCTATGCAAAGCAAGTTGATAAAACACCTTTAAAATAGGAGAAAAAAAAAACATAGTGATGATTTATCTTCTCCCTTACTTTTGTTGGTCTGCAGTTAAATGGTGAGAAAACTGGATTTTTGTATTCACCCTAAAATTCTTTTCTTGTAGTCCATTGAGGGGCACTGAAGGTCTTTAACCTTCCAGTAACAATGCTGCCTACAGAAAAATTTAACAATGGAATCAAACTGTAAGTAGCCCAGTATTAACCTCTCCTTCTACCAGCATGTCTTAATTTGTAGTAAAGCAGTACCAATAACATTGTCATTAACACACAGGTGTGAGACCTATTTTCCTCAACAGACTCTATAAGAAGATTTTTACGATGGAGCACAAAAATCCTATTTTTTTTTTTTTATATCTATTGGAGGGACACAGGTACTCTTTAATGTGTGGGACATTCATAAGCAGTCCAACTGAGGGATGGGTAACACAGCAAACTAACAGGAGAAAGAAAACAGAGAACTTCAGACTGCATGCAGCTCAAAGAGCCATCTAAAAAATCTTGCATCTAAAGCTGGAGTTGGATGAGGCTGAAACATCCATCTTGTAGAACTTAGAGAATGTGTGAACAGAAGATAAGTTGTCAGCCTTGCGAATTTGGGAAACAGTTGTTTGATACCGAAAAAGCCCAAGAAACACTCATAGATGAAAGATCATAAGCTTGGATGATGATGGAGTTGATTTACTAACACTGGAGCATGCAAAATCTGGTGCAGCTCTGCAGAGAAATCAATTCGCTTCCAAGGACTTTTTGTCATAATGGGCACTAAAAAGCAGCAGTGATGGACACTGATAGGGCTGCACCGATAATCAGTGCCCTGGTTATCAGTGTAGATGTCCCCTGTGTGCATTGCTGCTTACCCGCTTTAGTGAAGAGAGGACTGCCGATAACAGGCAAAATCCTGTTTACATTGTGATCAGCTGTGATTGGTCATAGCTGATCAGATGGTAAAGGGCCCGCTGTGATTAGCCCTTTACCTCAATCTGTGATCAGCAGTGTCAAAAAGACACAGTGATCATAGAGCATGGCTGATGCATGCCACGAGGGTTTGCAGGGGGCGGGGTTCTGGGAGGGCGTCAATAGACGCCCTCCCAGAACTAGTCAACTGCACTGTAGTCATCATGCGGCTATAGCGCGATCGGCAAGAAGTTATCAAGCTAAAGTTAGAAGCTGACTGGCTACCATGTACAGCTGCACCAACCTCAGTGTGCCTGAACCACCAAGAGATGGTGGAACAAGTAGCCAGTGTATCCTACAGGATCAACCCTGAATGACAAAAGGGAATCACTGTTTCTGAAAGAAGCTGTGGCTGAGAGATAGACTCACACAGCCAAAACCACATCAAAGACAATTGAGGGAATTTCCTTTAGTTAACTGGAGCTGAACAGAGGGATGGAAAAAGACTTGGGATAAAAGGCAGAAAACTGCCTTAGGCACGAAGGAGCTTCTGGGCCCCAATACCATTTTGCCCCTGTGCAAAGTCATACAGGGTTCTATGCAGAATAAGGCCTCCAGTTCAGACACTTGCCTCACAGAAGTGATAGCTACAAGAAACATCACCTTGTAGGCGAGAATAAATAAAGGAATGTTTCTAATAGGTTCAAACAGCAGTTTCTGAAGCACAGAAAGAACCAGGTTAAAAGTCTTACAGAGCCACCAAGGAACAGACAGGGGTAGCCACATAGGGGATCCACTGTACAAAGACCTTAATGGCAAAATCAGTGCCTGAGAGAGAAGATCCTGATGATCTGGCAGTGCCCATGGACCATCTGCCAGGAGTCTTACCAGGTCAGCGTGTCATATTCATCTGGACCAGTCAGGTGCAATAAGGATCACTGGAGAAAAAAAAGCTTCAAGGGACGGAACTTTGATGACCAAATCGCCTGCACCCCCAGGGGAGCCAGGACCCCCCCCCCCCAGTCCAAAAGGCTGGTATCTTTCATGAAGATCCTCAAAAAGACAGTAAGGATAGACTCCAGATCTGTATTCCCAAGCCACCAAGTCTGGGACATCTGGGCCCTGGCAACAAATGAACTGGTCTGTCCAGAGATTGGCATACTTTTTGGTACTAGGATTGTTGGTGGAGGGTGAGCTAGGCTTGGATGGTTTTGACAATGAGGTCAAGGAAGTGGATAAAAGAAAGATAGTTGTTAACGTGAAGAGAAGGAGAAGAATTTGCAGTCTATTATTTAGACTTTTTCCCACTTAGAAATATGGGTGCTCTGGTCACCATTAACATCTTTGATAATGTCGTCAAGACCTGGTCCGAACAGTCATTGTCCCTTGAAAGCCATGCAGATCAAATGTTTTTTTTTTTTTTTTTTTTACAAGGGTTCTGCAATCCAGAATTTAGCCAAAGTGTCCCACACATATGTACCAACATGAGTCACATGTGAGAAATGAGACAAGAGGCCTCCAGCAAACTGTCACAGCTGAAATGTAGTGCTACAGCCATCTGCACTATGCATTTTTTAAGCAAAGGATCCACTGAAGTAGTGATAAGAGCTTTTGACCAGTCAGACATGGGTTGATGAACAAAAGGTCACAAAAGTAAATGAAGGTTAGTACCTGCCAATGAGAACACAGCTTTCAAATTCTTTCTGGTTGGGTCACTATAGACAAGTGTGTCCTCTACTGCAATAACAAGTACCTTGTTAAGGTGGAACACTGCCAGATCCACAGTATGAATAGACAGTTTCTGTACAAAATACTCACAAAATGGATACAAGGCTAATAATCGGTTGACTGAAGTAAAAGAATAAAAGAGTGCTAGCAAAAATTTTTTATTCATTTTTAAAAAAAAAAGTTCATACCCTCTAGGGCACCAACAAAAAATGGAGGCATGCTGATAGTAGGAAGGGATATCCTGAACTGACTTAGTTTTTTTGTTGACTGAAGTAAAGGTTGAAGAATATAAAAGTGCTATAAAATATATATATATCGATTAGTCTTTAACACAAAAGAGCTGAAGACAAATATTGTTCATACTCCCTAGGGCACCAGCAAAAAATGGAGGAATGCTGGTAGTAGAAGGGGTTATCCTGAGCTTGGCTACTGGGATTGCCAGTGGTCAATCTTCATGTAGACAGTATAGCCAGGAAGTTAAAGACTTCCCAGGTCCCTCAATGGGCAAGAAAGAAATATAAATAAAGAAAAAATAAATCAATATACTTGAACTGCATGTATTGACTATATATAGTTCTTCATAATACAACATATTGTGCAACAGTGGTCCTTTAAGCATTAGAATAGGTGTTGATCTTCTTGATCTATATTAAACAACTGAAACTTGTCTTACCATTGGGGGAGGTTTTTCGCTTTAGTTGCGCAGATAATGCTTGATTACTGAGTTTCACTAAATTTTCTTCTTCTGTTTAAATACAAGAATAGATCTCAGAATCAGATTTACAGATCAAAATGACAAGTAAAAATCTGTACCAAATCAATGTAAGAGGAGGAGCAACATTACTTAAAGAGAAAGAATGGGATAGACAAGCCACTGCCACAATCGGGAGAAGATACTGACCTGTGCTTTTCAGTAGTGGCATAGGATCTCGGTCAAAATGCTGCATCCTCTCCATTACATAGGTGGATGGAATTGGTTCCACTCATTTTGTCTACTAATACTTTTTTCCCACAAAAGTTCAATTCACAAAAAGAAATACTGTGTAGCTGCTAAGCTGTTATTTTTAAATTAAAAGAAAGTGTATGAATTTTAGATTCATGTAGTGATCCGTGTGTGTGTGTGTGTGTGTGTACACAAACTGTATATATAATCTAATATGATATTATACACACGCACCCTGTACTAGCCTTTTAATGAAAACAATGGGTTTCTCCTAACTTGCATGATTAGTGATCAGTTGCAGACAGATATCTCAAGATCGTTGAAGACTTTCTTTTACACATGGTAACCAGCGCTGATGACACTCCAAAATACTTCTTATCCTGCTCTTGTACATCATCTGATTGGCAAAAAGGATGCCTAAATCTATTGCCTTGCTTGCAATTATAAAGCTGCATACGGTCAACCTTCTTTGATGTAATACAAAAAAATATTATATTTACCTGAGAGGTTCTGTGCTCCACTAACTGTTCTGAACTCCTCTTGGCAGATTGCTTGGTTTGGGACACTACTACATGGTTCATCTTCAACAGCCTGTGCTGGAACTTTTTGAAGATGTCGCAATATGTGATCAATCTGATTGAAGAATTTTACCGTCTGCCTCATTGTACGTTGGTTTTCATTATTTTCGTCTTTTTGAATGCAATGATATTCGTATTTTAGGTTCTTGTACTTTCTTCTGCACTGCTTCCAGTCTCTGTTGATCCCAAACTCCATCAATCTGAGTGAGATCTCCTCAAAGACTTGTTTGTTCCTGAAGGTACCATCCAGCCGACGGGATATCTTCTCATCGGACCAGATGTGCAGCAGAGACTGAACTTCATAATCGCTCCAGTTCCTGCCCCCTCCTGTGTCATTTAGAGTCACTACTCGGAAGTCATTGTCAGGGTCATCATCCACTTTTGGGGTGTCATCTGGATAAATAAATTATGGTATATGATTTACAATTCACATGGTAGGTGAATATACACTAGACATTTGGACACCAATTTCATCATGTACCACTCATTACTCAGTTTGGATGAGATTTCGGAATATGAGAGGTGTGATTAAACTACATTTTCTATCAGCTCTTTGTGTTGCCCCAAAAAAGCCAACGGTGTATTTTTCATCCTTTTTACTTGTACCATTTAAGGTTTGAACCTAATGGGGTGCTATGGAGCAATTCAGAACATTCTTTTCAGAGTTTCACTCTCATCCTGGTGGATTTATTGTACCTATGGGTGAAGTGACACTGCTTTGCCTAAAACCTAGCAAGGCCTGTCAAAACTGTAGTAGGGGAAAGTGGAAAATGCTACCACCAAGGCCCATGGAGACCTTTAATAATCTATCAGAAGACTAAGTCTAAGACAAAGTATTTCTTTTTAAAGAGCTGGCTTAGCTGAAAGCATTAGAGGGGGCATCCTGGAAAAAGGCCCCCCTTCTCTTAAAGTAGCTTCCACAGTTTCTTATCAGAGATTATTCCAATTACAGATTTAGCATTTTTCAGCAAAACCAAACAATGCACATAAAATTTCAAATATTTCTGTTGGGAGAACTGTCTTTATTGTCTAAAGCAGGCAACAAATTGGACCTTTGTCAAACCTGCACTAAAATGGACAGTTGGAAGATGATCAAAGGCTAAAGGGTAACCTAGACAGTTCTTCTTTTAAAAGACTAAAGGATTAGTTCATCTTTACCCAAAAACTGCCTATGCAGGTAAAGGACATCTGAAGATAGAAGCAAAGTGTGTGGCTTTAACTAAAGTTGAATAATGCCCTTGTTATAGGTGTAAACCATTTACATACCTCCTGAAGCCTGACTCCCAGGACATTGCCAGGATGTTGCTGAGAGGCCTAGTCACTATTGCTCGCCTCCACTACCACAGGAGTGAGCCTCAAATGCTGAGCTCAAGGGTACTGCATCAAGGGAAAGAAAGAGAATGAGAGACGGTTTGAATCAGAGAAAGAGTTCATACCTGTGATGGTGGAGGTGAGCAGTAATGCCCTGGGAGTTTTCCAGTCAGGCTGTGTTTATGCCACCCCCAACCGCTCCACCTTAAGTTGTGGAGGCAACTGACAGTAGTGCAGCCATCCGGACTTCTTTTTTCCTTCATCATCAAGTTGTTTATTCAGTTTGGTTTGTAGAAAAGTCAGGGACTGTGATGAAAATGTATAACCTTGCACCAAAGTATTCCTTCCTTTTAATAAGATATCTTGCGTGATGTGGACATCCTAGCTTTCAGGAGCGTTGAAATTACCGATTCAGAAAGGCCCCCCCTTCCTTACGAAACCTAGGCTTTAACAACTATGCTTTCAAAGCCAGCTACTGTGAAATAGAGTCACCCTTGGAACAAGAGATCTGGATGATCTGGAAGGGCCTATGGGGTAGGATCTGATGAAGTCGAAGTACCACAGTCTCCTGGACCAGTTCAATGTGATAAGAATCACCAACATTCCCTCCATCTTGATTCTGTGGAACAGATGAGGAAAGAGCTTTGAAGAAGTGCATAGATCAGCTTATATTGATCCCATGGATCAGTATATCACTCAGCATTCACCAATGGATCCCTGCACCTGGAGACAAATTAGTGCAGTTTGTTGTTGATCTTCGCAGCAAGAATGTCCACATGCGGTGGCTCCAAATTCAAATTTCGTCAAAAATTTAGACCAAAATGTATTCTGTTACATGTCTTTGCTAAAAAAAAAAAAATCCCAATACGTGTAAATTATTTGGTTTATGTGAAAGTTATAGTGTCTACAAATGGCGGTATATATACTGGATTTTTTTTTATACTAGTAATAGCGGCAATCAGGGACTTAGAGTGGGACTGTGGCAGGCATTCTGACACTGGGGGGGAACTGACTAACTGCCACTGACATCCGCAGTGACACTAATACAGTGATCAGCGCTAATAAAAAGCACTGACACTGTACTAATGACACTGGCCAGGAAGGGGTTATGCTGTGCAGAGCAGTACAAAGCAGCATGCTGGTGCTGACAGGGGAGAGATCTGTATTATTTACAAACAGACCTCTCCCTTGTCAGTGTTCCTCGATGATCGCCGGGTGCTGGCGGGGAATCCCCTGCCGGGACCCGGTGATCAACAGCTGTAGCAGTCAATGGCGGCGCAGGTAGAGCGGCACGTGCACGCACACCCCCCACCCTGAGATACAAAATCACATACAGTTGTGTTCAAAATAATAGCAGTCAAACATCACTAAACTGATAAATCACTGTTTTTGGTAGAAATGATATTTCTACATGGCAAATAATTTACTAGCAGGTGTAGTAGAGTAATAGAAATCCAACAGACCCAACAGTCATGACATGCATGCTGCTGATTCTGTGTAACTGAATCACTAATTGAAAGGGGCATGTTCAAAATAATAGCAGTGTGGAGTTCTATTAGTGAGGTCATTTATTCTTTGAAAAACATGTGGCAATTATTGCCCTTATTTAAGGAAGGAAGGCAGCAAATGTTGTACATGCTGGTTACAGTGCATTTCTCTCTGAAATTCTGAGGAAAATGGGTCGTTCCAGAAATTGTTCAGAAGAACAGCGTATCTTGATTAAAAAGTTGATTGGAGAGGGGAAAACATATAAAGAAGTGCAGAAAATGATAGGCTGCTCAGCTAAAATGATTGCAAATGCTTTAAAATGGCAACCAAAACCTGAAAGACGTGGAAGAAAGCAAAAAACTACCTTTCAAATGGACAGAAGACTAGCCAAAATGGCAAGGACTCAGCCAACAATCAGCTCCAGGAAGATCAAAGAAGGTCTAAAGTTACCTGTGAGTACTGTTACAATTAGAAGACACCTATGTGAAGCCAAGCTATCTGCAAGAAGCCCCCGCAAAGTCCCACTGTTGAAAAAAAGACATGTGCTGAAGAGGTTACAATTTGCCAAAGAGCACATTGACTGGCCTAAAGAGAAATGGCGCAACATTTTGTGGACTGATGAAAGTAAGATTGTTCTTTTTGGGTCTAGTGGCCGGAGACAGTTTGTCAGACGATCTCCAAACACTGAATTCAAGCCACAGTACACTGTGAAGACAGTGAAGCATGGTTGCGCAAGCATCATGATAAAGGGATGTTTCTCATACTACGGTGTTGGGCCTATTTATCGCATACCAGGGATCATGGATCAGTTTGAATACATCAGAATACTTGAAGAGGTCATGCTGCCTTATGCTGAAGAGGAAATGCCCTTGAAATGGGTGTTCCAACAAGACAAGGACCCCAAACACACCAGTAAACGTGCAACACCTTGGTTCCAGACCAACAAGATTGACGTTATGGAGTGGCCAGCCCAATCCCTGAATCTTAATCCGATAGAAAACTTGTGGGGTGACATCAAAAATGCAGTTTCTGAGGCAAAACCAAGAAATAGAGAAGAACTGTGGAATGTAGTCCAATCATCCTGGGCTGGAATACCTGTTCACAGGTGCCAGAAGTTGGTTGACTCCATGCAACACAGATGTACAGCAGTTCTCAGAAACAGTGCTTATACAACTAAATATTCATTAAGTGATTCAAAGGAAAGCAAAATCTTCAAACATTTTTCAGTTTATATAGTGAATGTTTGAGTTTGTAAAGAAGAATACAAACACTGCTATTTTTTTGAACAGTCTAATATTCACTTTTCTTCAATTTTTTTAGAGGAACACAAGTTTGATATAGTTTTCTTCATGTTTTGATTTGGAATAGAATGTGTAGTGTTCCCAATGCATTTGTGTGTATGGAAATAAAAGCTATTAGAAGGATTTTGAGCTTTATTCACTTTTTTCAACACACTGCTATTATTTTGAACACTGTATATATCTGTGATTTTGCACAGCCGTGCAGCAGTAGTTCTGCTATAGGGCAGTTGAAAAGCGGTTAAATGAAATTCGTACAATCTGGTATTGTACCAGAAAAAGTTTCATGCTTGTCCCTTCAAATCATTTTAGATAAAAGCTGTGTACCAACGATCAGATTATTTTATGATCGCTTCGAAAGTGGTATTTTTATTATGATTTTCTGAGAATGTGTACTAGACTTTAGAGAAGGTGGGTTAAAAGGAACACAAAATGTAGAGGCTTTTTGTTTCCTTTAGGCCTACCTCACTATAACATGTAACTTGCCATGGTGACCATCCTAGTTATGAACCTCGAAACCTATAAATGCATTGTAAGCTTGATGCCAGACCATAATAATAACCATATAACCCATTTGTATTAGTCTTTAAAACCAACTGAATATGACTCCTATACACTAAAGAAGGGTAACAATGAAATATGACCTAAGCCTCATGATTACACCACATGACTGAAGTATATTAGGCATTTGTTACTACATCACCATGAAAATTTTATAAATTCATTCATGTACAGAACCAAGGATTGGGTAACATTAAATGACATTTTACAAAGACAGAGACAGAATAGGGGCTTGTCCCCATGGCCAAGTATTTCCCCTGTCTCATTTAGATTTGGACATAGTGGGGTTAAGGTTCTGGGTCCATGCACACTGGGCTTAAAAACTGCTGCTTCTACAGTTTGTGGTATTGCCTGTAGAAGCAGCTTAATGTTATTATTTGTGTCCATGCAAATTAGGATGTTTAGAGGCATATTTTAAACTCAGTGTTTAAAGGCAGAATAAAGCCCCTTCTGGTTTTCTGCCAGAAAAAAAAAAAACGCAAACACTCCTAAGCACCTTTACAAAAATGCTCTATATTAACTTTTTTTCTTCCAAGGGAACTGGTATTTTTTTAGCCCAGTCACAAGCTCAGGCATGTACTAGAATCTTACTATACATGAGGTCCTGAAGATCCAGTTCCATAAAAATTAGATGAGACCAGGGGCGGACTGACCATTTGGAAACTCGGGCACTGCCCGAGGGCCCGGGGTCAGTAGGGGGCCCCATGAGATGCCCCTGGTACCTTTTTCATAGGCTTTTTTGAGTTTGGGCAAGGACACAGGGGCCCCATGAGTTGTCAGTCCACCCCTGGATGAGACTGTATGAATGAATCAATAGATCAGTATGTCCACATACACGTATCTTCCATATAGATAAAACGTCTGCCTGTATGGTTTGTTTCATGCTGGGTGTGGCAAGACTGTATGAAAATATACAATCAAGCCACAGAAAAAAAGACTGTAAGAATATAAAATTGTTATGCAAAAAATTATACTACAAATGGTACAAGATCTAAGTCCAGTGTAATATGCGTAATGTAATTGCGCACCTCTACAGATTTATGAAATTTTGTAAAACTGTCCAGTCAGAATCTTTATTTGTGAAGTGCAACCTTGTATATACATAGGACAATTTTGCAATAATATGATTCATTATGGCAAAGCTTTAGGGAAATATCTTAGAAACAATGATACAAAATGGGAAAGCTAAAGTCCAGAATTATGAAGTTAGATATTTATTTGAAAAATAATTTTATTTTTAAACACAACTGGTTTAAGTAGCTAAATAAGCATCTGAATCTGCCTTGTTATCAGTCTCCTGTAATAAACTGAACAGCAGGACTCTGTGCTGACAAGAAACATGCTGATAGGAGCAGATAGAGTTTACTGCTGTCCCTTCATCGACCAATCACAAGCTATGAAGTGTCCAAACTGTAATTTCCCCAAATCAATCATCAATTTGTCTGTGCTCTTTTGCAGGGCTGTGTTTACAAATCGTTTGGTAGGTAAAACAGATCTAATATAAGTATTATTTTAGCTTGTAAGATCAGCTTTAAAAAACACAAACAGAAAACCAAGGATGACAGAGAGAAAGCATAAAAAAAAGCTGCAGTGTGTAAGCAAGTTTATATAATGTAATGCCACAGTGTTCCAATTACCTAAAAGCCCACATGTGTTGGTAGGGCTCTCTGGGTGACAAGTCTGGGATATATGTATAATTAGGCCTGTGTCTATAAAAAAAAAAAATAATCCCACATAGCTAATCACTGACCTTTATACAAGGATATGACAAGTTCTCACCTAGGGATGCTGATTCTTCTTTTATGTGGGTCTTTACGGCATTTCCTCTATTAGGCAAAGCATGCTCCTCTCTTTCATGAAATTTGCCTACAAATGAACAGGTGTCATATTGTTAACATTATATTCATGCTTGGTAATAACTGTATAGTTAGTTAGAAATGACAGCAACTGTCTAGTACAGGGGTCTCCAAACTTTCTAAGCAAAGGGCCAGATTATTGGCCTTCAGGCTTTAGTGGGAGTCATTGGGAGTAGAAAATGCCCCGGCATCAGTGAGCATAAACAATGTCCCATCATTGGTTCTAATGGGAGGAATAGTGCCATCGATAGGATAAGTGGGAGGAATGGTGCCCCATCATTGGTATCAATTGAAAGAATGGTGCCCCATCACTGTTGTCAGTGGGAGGAATAGTGCAACATCACTGGTGTCAATGGAAGGAATAGTGCTCCATCATTGGTGTCAGTGGGAGGAATAGTGCCCCATCATTTGTATTAGCTGGAGGAATAGTGCTCCATCACTGGTGTCAGTGGAAGAAATGGTGCCCCATCATTGGTATCAGTGGGAGGAATAATGTCCTATCACTGGTATCAGTGGGAGGAATAGTGCCCTATTATTGGTATCAGTGGGAGCAATTGTGTGCCATCATTGGTGTCTGTGGAAGGAAAGGTGCCCCATCATTGGTATCAGTGGGAGGAATGGTTTCCTATCTTTGGTATCAGTGGGAGGAATGGTTTCCTATCATTATTGTCAGTTGGTGGAATAGTGCCCCAAGGGCCAGATAAAGGCATACAAAGGGCAACATCTGGCCCCCCGGCTGCAGTTTGGAGACCACTAGCCTAGTACAAAATGTTCATTGTTTAAGATCATATCTTTACAATTAAAGTGGTTCTAAAGTTAAATTGTTTTAACTTAATCATTTCCTGCATTAAGGTAAAAAAAAAGTCCTACCACTTGTTGTGCCCTCCACCCTTTCTAAATACTTACCTGAGTCCTCTCACAATTCAGTGCTGTCCCATTTTCCTGGTCTCACAGGAAACTATGAGAGCAGTGGGAACCAAAGGATCCTGCTGCTATCAGTTAAATCCTTGTTTTAACAAATGGCCAGTATTTACTGAGCATGTGCTGCCACCTAAGAAGGGTCGAGGCATAGAGGACATCTTTGCTATATATAGGAATCAATGGGGATGAACCACCATTTTGCTGGTTACTTTCACCATGTGGTCATAGCAGCCACATGGTAATGGACACCATTTCAGGAATTTGATGCTGATATATATATATATATATATATATATTTTTTTTTTTTTTTTACACATTAATGCACCCCTGACAAAGCTCTTTGTTTTAAGCAGCGAAACATGTTGGGTTATAGTTTGAACACTTAGCATTTTTTTTTTGTAAGTGAGCACAAGACTCCTTTGAGTGAAGATTTGGACAAGCTCATTTCCCCCTACCTGTGAGTCTCTACTTGGTCACTTAGAGAAGCAAGCACTAGTGCATACTAGGTAAGCGGCTGGGTTAGTAGAATGCTTGGTTTTACGGAGCAGTTAAGTCTTGCAAATAGTTGTTGTACCCTGCAGAGAACAGCCAAAGTCCCATATCTATATAGTATATGTGATTTCCCTATCATCCGTTTGTCATAAGCTGCTGGATGAGACACTGAGACAACAAGTGAAATATCCTGACCATTCATTAGAGCCACATGATTTTGGAAGGGTGTTATTACATTGGAATATTCCAACAACTTTACTTCATTAACAGTCTCTACTTACAAGTTCACACATCTCACATACTGTTGGGAATAGCCTCTTTTTAATGCAAACTTCAATAAATAAAGTTAGGCTTTAAACCCAGTGGCTTTATTGGTGTGTGTGGAAACGCACTTATGGTATTTTGCAAGGCTATGTGCCACATAGTGGTTGTCAATATCTTAGATGCTCAGGATTATTTGATATACAGTCATGGCCGAAATTGTTGGCACCCTTGATATTTTTCCTGAAAATCAAGTATTTCACACAAAAAAGGTATTGCATTAACACATGTTTTGCTATACACATGTTTATTCCCTTTGTATGTATTGGAACAAATATAAAACAGAGGCAGAAAAGCAAATATGACATAATGTCACACAAAACCCCAAAAATGGGCTGGACAAAAGTATTGGCACCCTTAACTTAATATTTGGTTGCACACCCTTTGGAAAACATAACTGAAATCAGTCGCTTCCTATAACCATCAATAAGCTTCTGACACCTCTCACCCGGAATTTTGGACCACTCTTCCTTTGCAAACAGCTCCAGGTCTCTCTTATTGGAAGGACACCTTTTCCCAACAGCAATTTTAAGATCTCTCCACAGGTGTTCAATGGGATTTAGATCTGGGCTCATTGCTGGCCACTTCAGAACTCTCCAGCGCTTCTTTGCCATCCATTTCTGAGTGCTTTTTGACGTATGTTTGGGGTCATTGTCCTGCTGGAAGACCCAGGATCTTGGACGCAAACCCAGCTTTCTGACACTGGGCCCTACAGTGCGACCCAAAATCCTTTGGTAATCCTCAGATTTCATGATGCCTTGCACACAGTCAAGGCACCCAGTGCCAGAGGCAGCAAAACAACCCCAAAACATCATTGAACCTCCACCATATTTTACCGTAGGTACTGTGTTTTGTTCTTTGTAGGCCTCATTCCGTTTTCGGTAAACAGTAGAATGATGTGCTTTACCGAAAAGCTCTATCTTGGTCTCATCTGTCCACAAGACGTTTTCCCAGAAGGCTTTTGGCTTACTCAAGTACATTTTGGCAAACTGTAGTCTTGCTTTTTTATGTCTCTGTGTCAGCAGTGGGGTCCTCCTGGGTCTCCTGCCATAGCGTTTCATTTCATTTAAATGTCGACGGATAGTTCGCGCTGACACTGATGCTCCCTGAGCCTGCAGGACAGCTTGAATGTCTTTGGAACATGTTTGGGGCTGCTTATCCACCATCCGGACTATTCTGCGTTGCAATCTTTCATCAATTTTCCTCATCCGTCCACGACCAGGGAGATTAGCTACAGTGCCATGGGTTGCAAACTTCTTGATAATGTTGCGCACTGTGGACAAAGGCAAATCTAGTTCTCTGGAGATGGACTTGTAACCTTGAGATTGTTGATATTTTGCCACAATTTTGGTTCTCAGGTCCTCAGACAGTTCTCGTCTCCTCTTTCTGTTGTCCATGCTTAGTGTGGCACAGACAGACACACAATGCAAAGGTTAAGTGAACGTCTCTCCTTTTTATCTGCTTTCAGGTGTGATTTCTATATTGCCCACACCTGTTACTTGCCCCAGGTGAGTTTACAGGAGCATCACATGCTTGTAACATTCTTATTTATCCGCAGTTGTGAAAGGGTGCCAATACTTTTGTCCAGCCCATTTTTGGAGGTTTGTGTGACATTATGTCGAATTTGCTTTCTTTCCTCCCTTTTTTTGTTTTGTCCCAATACACACAAAGGGAATAAACATGTGTATAGCAAAACATGTGTTAATGCAATACGTTTCGTGAGAAATACATGATTTCCTGGAGAAATATCAAGGGTGCCAACAATTTCGGCCATGACTGTAAATAGCTATATAAAGCAGATGCCTTTTGTTGTTTTTTTTCCTTATCTGCACAGACATACTGTAAGACTTCTGGCATAGAATTCTGATGACAGTTCTCAAAACACAAGGAAAGAAAAGACAGAGAACAAACGTTTATATTTGCAAAGTTGCTTGGTATGTGTGGCTACGTTAAAAGATCTACTGTCTTCTGGAAATAGAGATCTTACTTAAAGCGGAGCTCCACCCAAAAGGGGAAATTCCACATTAAGGACTGGTCCCCTGCATGGAATTGACACCTCTGGGGAGCGGGTACCCGATTTTGACAGCTTCCTGCTCCCACTCTGACAGCCTAGACATTTGGAAGTGGAAGTTATCCTCCCCCCATCCCCACAGTCTTCTGGAACACATGACAGGTCCCAGAAGGCTATGGGACCATTCACAAGGAGCAGCGCTACTCCTGCATGTGCAGTGGGCTCCCGAATGTGAAGCCACAGTCACAGCCGGGTGCGCACACTTAAGATGCTGACACAGGGGAGAGAGGATGGCCGGTGAACTCGGCTGGTGTGAACACACCACAAGATCATAGGACAGGTCAGTGGCTGTTTTTTTATTTTTTTTCAGATTTGAGTGGAGCTCCATTTTAAGGAAAGTGCTCATTTTTATATAATGTTGCATGTTACATTTATTGGGAAATGTATTTTTTACCTAAAATGTAAAAAAGATACACTTTTCTGAATCTCAGTAGTGAGTCCCAAAATTCAGAAGCAGGCTGACCGGTTTATTAACTGGACCATTTACACAGAGCAAAGAGACTTTTTAGGTGGGGTTATTTGCATATGATGATTTGTAAATGCTCCCTCTAGTTATGTGAAGCTGACAAAAAAAAAAAAAAAAAAATTATATACTGTATATATATAATTTTAGTTTTTTTTTTTTTATAGAGCAGGGGTCTCCAAACTGCGTCCCAAGGGCCAGATTCGGCCCTTTGCATGCCTTTATCTGGCCCTAGGGACACTATTCCTTCCAGTGATAGAGGCACGGATTCTTACACGGACACCAACAATGATGCATTATTTCTTCCACTGATACCAATAATGGTGTACTATTCGACCCACTAATACCAACAATGGGGCACTAATCCTCCTCCTACTGACCACCAACCCTGAGGCCATGTTTATTCTCACTGATGCTGGGCCCGGGACATTTTCTACCCCAGATGGCCACAATCCAGCCCTCGTAAAGTCTGAAGGACAGTAAACTGGCCCTTTGTTTGAAAAGTTTGGAGACCCCTGATATAGAGGCTTCCTTTACTGACAGCTTCAAAAAATTACTAGTTGCCTAGCTCTCATATGCATGTATATGCAAAGAACTGGTTGAACTCATGAGGCCAAAATGGTACTATCCAAAGGCTGTGTGTTTGCCTTAAACATCTAGTTGACAGGGCATTTACTTACCGGTCTGTAATGTAAAATATACCATTACTCAGAATTCCATAATCCTTCTGCAGGGGGTTACTTTCATATCTGTTGCCTTAAAAGCATATCTAAATCCAGAAAAAAACAAAATATTTAATATACTGCAGCATACTGTTTTTAAGATGTGACTGCTGCATTTGTTTTATTTTTTTTTCCCAGACCAAGAACATTTATAGCAAGTACATAAAATACCTGTTGTTCTTGCCAGAAATGCAGTGTCCTTGTCGCTTTCTGTGAGCTGAACTGAAAGCACAAGCAACCTTATTTTTCTTTTGTAAACTACTAATCCCATTATGTTTTCACAAAATAAGAGCTTCCTTCTCCAAGCTAGAGCTCCTGCTGTCACCTGAATGTCAGTTTCCGGGCATAGAACGGAGCCATCCACACTCTAGACACGCTGACAGGCTAACGGAATAAAGGACCGATACCCATTGTATGCACAAGTTTTATTATTCTGAACAACTGGAATGACTATCAGAAACTAAAGCTGGCCATACAGTATACAATTTTCCTATTCAATTACCTTTAGATTTACCTTCAACTATGTAGTGCAAGGGCCTGCTCGATTGCATACAAATTGAAAGTCTTTAGGTTTGACCTATATACTATATAGTTCTGGTGAATCTAAAGGAAAAAATTATACAAGAAAATTGTATAATGCTTGGCCAGCCTAAGGCCTATTGGGTGAACTGCATTACAGGAGGCAGTCTTCAGGCGGGGACTGTCATTGTGGTCCTGAACAACACTTGCATACAGTGACGTTATCAGTATGTGCTGTCCTTTATTCTCTCCACGAATCCCATAAAATTACCATGTAATGGAGATGAACAAAATGCAGACATGACTGAAGTCCAGCCTGTGTGGCAGTCCTGGCTATCTACATAGATACAGTGGAGAAATGAGAGTAGTTACAAAAGCAACAGCAAGCGTGTTATTTTCTGGATTAGCAGGTAAAAATAGAAGGAAAAAACCTGGAAAATAATTAACACAGCCATCACTTCTAAGGTCTGTTAAGCTTCAATATATCATTTTGTTTTTTTAGGTTTAGATACGCTTTAAAGTCTCTGTACTGGCACGGCATATGCTAATAAAGCAAAGTTTGAAGAAATACAACAACCAAATGCAAGCAAGGGAAAAATATGAAAGTTACAGCTAAATATTATGATAAAAATCTCAGTGTGCTCACTGAAAATACCATTATTAGTTTTCCTTTGATGTCCCCTTATGTAACAGTGAAAGATGTCCCTATCAGTTCTAATAACTGTCTCTAAAGTAAAAACGGCAGTACAATACATAAATCAGAAGTGCTTGCAAGAAATCAGCAGTTATAAGAAAGGCTTATGCAGGCCACTTAACAAAAGCAAGATTTTTTTTGAAATCTCATAATTCCAGGCATGGACAACAAATGTAATATCTTACCACTGGTATTAGGCTCCTGCTTTATGTTGGAAGTATTATGATCCATGGGGTTTCCTTCTGGAATTTCAGAGATATGACCTAAATATAAGACATACATGTAGCATTTTAACAACCTTAAACAGACTGTAATAGGCTGTATAGCACTTACTATATCACAGGCTTGCCTTTTTTCTGTAAACCATGCAAAGACTCTCTAGGTGTAGAGGACTTAGCTTGCCATTATGTGGTTGCTATATTTACAGATCACAAACTCTGGTATTATATTATTGAAGTTGTTATAAGAAAAGCAGCCCCAGCATCCCTACATATCAGTGATGAAAAGCCTATTGAAAGAGATGCCTTTTTTTTCACGAAGGGCCCTTTCACACTGATGTGAATTTGATGTGTTTTCATTGACTTACAATTGAAGGTGACTTTTTGACTTTTTGTTGAAGGTGACTTTTAAGAGCGCAGCACAACTGCAGTGTGAACAGTTACATAGAATTTAATAGGGAATAGTTTTTTATGTGCTTTTCGTACCATGGAAAAGCATGGCAAAACGGCACCAGTGTAAAAGGGTCTTAAAGCTCCATGTAGGCTTCTAGAAGGAGGAAAGCAAATTCATGGAGCGGATGGTGTGGGACACATGGAAAGCCTAGTACACAGAATGTTTTTGCAAACTAGACAAAAAATAAATTTGAACATCTAAAAATGTCTGACTGAATACTTGAATTGAATCAGAATATCATAACATTAAAGTGAATCTGTGACCAAAATAGGCACATTAAGTAAAAGTAAGTAAAAAAAAAAAGATTCACAATTTACCTCTGCAGCTTTAGGTATTGTGGAAAAAATCATCTTCAAAGTCCACAACAGAAGAACTGAAATCTGAAATCAAATTACTTTCTATTTTATCAGAATCTTGGCAGCTTTTAATGTAAAAACACAGCAGGTGTTTCTAAGCTGTTAGGCTAGGTTCACATCTGTGTGGGTTCCGCTGCGCGACCTGCACAAATATGGGCAGCTGCAGCCACAACCACCCACACAGAGAAGTACGGGACCCACGGGCGTGTACCATTAATCCTAATGGCATGCCACCCGCAATGGAAATCACAACCGTACTGGGAACCTCGGTTCCCATACAGGCTGTGATTTAAAAAATAGTGCAAGGACTTCTTTCCTGTGTGTTCTGGGGCAAATGAATGGGCTCTCATGCCCGTGCAGCCACACAGGTGTGAATTTAGCCTTACGATCCTTTCATGCAAGCAGTCCGATCAGATCCACCTGTCAGTTTTTTCAGGCGAATCTGACTGGAAGCTCACTGTTAGTCTATGGGCAGGGGGATGTAAATGGCCGTGTGTTTGCTTACATTACGGTACCATCATCTAGGTCCGATTTTTTAAAAAAAGAAAAAAACAAAAAGGAAGGATAAGGTTTGTACCCTTTTCTGTTTTTTCTGACCTAGTTAAAAGGATGTAAACATTTTGCCTGGTCATTTTGCCTTACGTCCATATATTCTCACTCTGGAGAGGGCATGGATGGAAGCGGCAGTAATTGGCAAAGGGAGGAAAGAAGGAATGTATGGAAGTAGGATCTTGCAGACAGCAAAATCCTACAAAAAAATCTTGTGTGTACAATGTACATATGTAACTCTTGGGTCTCCATAGTTTGGAAATTCCATAATGTCTTGGGCAGGATGAAATTTCCAACCCAGTGTCTGGGTTTTGTGGAGGACCAGCAGGGTGTGTACTCAGGTGCACACAGGCCTTATAATGGAGGTTTGGGAATACCTCAGGGCTCCACCCAAAAGAGACAGGAGGTCTCATACAGGAGTCCATGAGGCTGCATGTGGCAGGCAGAGCATGATTGTCTGCAAGAGACAGATCCTGGTCTGAGGACTAAGGCCAGAGGAACTGTGGCTACAGGGCGTTAGAGTGAAGCCATCTGCACTGGAGAACCTATGGTCTGGGTGACCAGTGTACAAAGCAGAGGTAATGCAATTAAAGCTGACTGAGAGTTTAAGAGCCAGACGGCTAGCATTTTTGCATTTGTACATATTGCTGGAGAAGAACCCATGTTATGGACTTTCCATTTTATATTTTATTAAAAGTGGGCTACCAGGCCCTTAAATCTAGTCCCTGGCTGGTGTGAACTCACTTGAAAATGCATCTACCACTGAGCTAT
Source organism: Staurois parvus (assembly GCF_062004578.1). Taxonomy (NCBI): domain Eukaryota; kingdom Metazoa; phylum Chordata; class Amphibia; order Anura; family Ranidae; genus Staurois; species Staurois parvus. The sequence goes on along the minus strand of NW_028317867.1, from coordinate 4,577,773 downwards.
AACATCTCCCACGTCACAGGGCGCATGGCATATCACATAACTGTATTCAGATCAGCAAAAAGAAACAAAAAAATTTTTTTACAGATATGAATGTAGCACATTTTTCATCCATGTGCATGAGCCCTAAGGGAGGGGAGAAGAAGAGAAATGGGTGGAATGTGGCTTGCTCTGTTAGTAGTAAATTATTTTGATTATTTGTATTGACAAACCTAATGGTTAAGGTTACATTATAGTTAACATTGTACTTCTCCATTTCGAAGTGATCTCATTTTCTAAAACTGCAATAAAATATAAATGTTTCTTCCTTGTTTTAACCTTGGTAGCACTGTCTATATTGCTTGCATTTAAAGGAAAATGAAAGTTTAATTTCAAGTGGGCAGATCTTCACGTAACAATAAATTAAAGTGATTCTAAAGGAATTTTTTAAATATTAAACTTGACATACTCGCTCTGTGCCCCGCAGCAAGCCATCATTGAGACACAGCCTCAGCCCCCATCCCCGCTCTCTCCTTACTGGCTTTGATTGACAACAATAGAAGCCAATGGCTCCCGCTGCTGCCTAGATCTTCATTAAGGAGAGAGAGAGAGCTGTTGCACAGCGCTGGATCAAGATTGGACTCAGGTAAGTATAAGGGCGGACTGCACACAGAATTTGGGTATAAATATAGAAAACATTATACAGGCATACCTCGGTATACGAATTTAATTCGTTCTACGGGACTTTTCGTATAGCGAAAATTTGTAAACCGAAATGCCGTTTCCCATAGGAATGCATTGAAAACCAATTACTCCGTTCCTGAGGTCAGAAAAAAGTAAACACTACTAAAATACCGCATGAGTTATTTTATCAAGTCATGCAGTATTTTAGTAGTGATAACCATGTGTTAATGTTTCAGCTGTCAGTGGGGTTCCCCACTAACAGCTGAATGTAAAAGAATTGCCGGCAATTAAAAAAAAGAAATAAACAGCGTGGGGTCCCCCCTCCCATCCATACCAAGCCCTTCAGGTGTGGTATGGATTTTGAAGAGAACTCCCATGCCAAAATAAAAATAAAATGGCGTGGGAGTCCCCCCCAAAATCCAGACCCTTATCCGAGCATACAGCCCAGCAGGTCAGGAAAGGAGGGGGGGGGGCAAGCGAGCACCCCTCCCCCCTCCTGAACCATACCAGGCCACATGACCTCAACATGGGGGGGTGCTTTTGGGCAGGGGGCTCCCCCCCCCAAAGCACCTTGTCCCCATGTTGATGGGGACAAGGGCCTCTTCCCCAGAACCCTGGCCGTTGGTTGAGGGGGTCTGCGGGTACGGGGCTTATCGGAATCTGCCCCCAGATCCCGCTCCCCCCCCCCATTTGAATGAGTATGGGGTACATGGTCCCGATACTCATTCACAAAAAACAAAAAGTGTAGTGTGAAAAATGACAGGACATGGTTGTCAGGGATCGCGGCTCCATGGTCCGCGATCGCGGCTCTGTCCCTCGCGCATGCGCATTGGCGGCAGATCGCGCCGGGACACAGGCACTGTTTCAAGTCCATCCCCACCATCAGGGGCTCTGGTGAAAGCACAGCCCGGGCTTAGACCCCACGCTCTGAGTAGGTCTGTCAGTTGGCAGCCTGAGGCACCACCTGGCGGATCATAACAGTACCTTGCGGCCATGACAGAGCCAGGAAGTGGACCGGCGTCCCTAGAGGATATTTGTCAGCACCTGGCCACCTTGACCCAGGCTTTTCAGAACTTCCACAGTCGCTGCGCCCGACTGGAGGACCGCATGGAGTCATTAGCCCCCCTGACTCCCCCTGCTCAGAGTCCTCCACCTGCAGGACCTCCCGCTAACCCGGTATCCGGAGCGGTGGCCACATCCCTAGCTCCTGAACCCCGCGTTCCTCTGCCGGAACGATTCCGTGGTGACCGGAGCCGCTTCCGAGCCTTCCGGAACGCCTGCACCCTATACTTTGACTTACAACCCCGCACGTTCACCTCTGAGACCGTCAAGGTGGGGTTTATAGTCTCCCTCCTTCAGGATGAGCCCCAGGATTGGGCTCACCGTCTGATGGAGAAGCACGACCCCCATCTTGACTCCGTGACCGAGTTCTTTCGGGCCATGGCCGTCTTGTATGACGACCCTCAGCGAGCTGCTTCCGCAGAAGCGACTCTATACTCCCTGCGGCAGGGCCGCCGGACAGCCGAAGAATACGCGTCCGATTTTAGGCGTTGCATGGGAGACACCAGATGGAACGATGCGGCCTTATGTCACCAGTTCCGCATCGGGCTGTCTGAGTCTCTCAAGGACGAACTAGCGCGAGTAGGCCTACCTGACTCCCTGGAAAAACTGATTGAGTTGGCCATTCAAATTGACCGTAGACTAAGGGAACGTCGGCTGGAAAGGAGCAGTCAGGGTCAAAGGGTGGCATGGATTCCTTCCAGAGATACAGCTCCAACCCCAGGGAACCATCCGCGAAGCACGGAAACAGGGGACAACCCGGAACCCATGCAGCTGGGATTGGCCCGTTCCCACTTATCGGTCGAGGAACGTCAAAGGAGACTATCACAGAACCTATGTCTGTACTGCGGGGAAGCTGGTCATCAGGTGCGCTCCTGTCCTGCTAAAATGAGTAAGTCCACGCCCGTTCCTTTTACTCTACCCGCAGGAAGGGATGATCAGTCGAGTTACCTGGCCATTCCTGTGTCTTTACAGCTCCCCGGAGGAACATTGTCGGTGACCGCAATCGTTGACTCAGGAGCCTGTAGTTGCTTCATCGATCTGACTTTTGCCCACCGGCAAAAAATCCCTCTCCAGACCAAAGAAAGGGGGTTCAACATCTTCTTGGCAGATGGGTCCCGTATAAAATCAGGGGTGGTGGACCAGGAGACACCACCCATTTTCACCACAATGGCAGACCATCACCAGGAGTTCCTCCGTTTGGATGCCATCGCATCCCCCCTTTTTCCAGTCATTCTGGGCCTCCCTTGGCTGAGGGCCCATAACCCCCAGATTGACTGGGAAAAGGGAACAGTTCAATTTTGCTCACCCTATTGTTTGAGTCACTGCCACGTCACAGGATCCGTGGTTCCCCGGTTCCTCCTGTGCTTGGATGGTGACACCGATCTATCCCAGGTTATTCCCCCGGCCTACCATGACTTCTTAGACATCTTTAGTAAGCGAGGAGCTGACGTTCTCCCTCCGCACCGTTACTACGACTGCCCCATAGACCTCCTACCCGGATCTGAAATCTCATTCGGCCGTATCTTTCCCTTGTCCGAAGCAGAATCAGGAGTACTGAGGGAATACATTGATGAGAACCTTCGGAAGGGATTTATTCGTCCATCCACATCCCCAGCCGGGGCCGGGTTATTCTTCGTAGAGAAGAAGGACAAATCGTTACGGCCCTGCATAGACTACCGTGACCTGAACAAAATAACGGTAAAGAATCGTTATCCTTTACCCCTAGTCCCCGAGCTCCTCCAGAGATTGAGATCGGCAACGATATTCACTAAATTAGACCTGCGGGGGGCCTATAACCTTGTCCGTATCAGGGAGGGGGATGAGTGGAAGACGGCGTTCCGTACGAGATTCGGTCACTACGAGTACTTGGTGATGCCGTTCGGGCTCTGTAATGCACCGGCGACCTTTCAGCACTTTATCAACGATGTTTTTCGTGACCTTCTTGATATTTTTGTGGTGGTTTATTTGGATGACATCTTAATTTTTTCCCCCTCACTGGAGGTTCATCGGGGTCACGTGATACGGGTATTAGAACGGTTGCGTCAACACGGGCTATACGCAAAGGCAGAAAAGTGCTGTTTCGAACAGCACGAAACCACATTCTTGGGACTGGTTCTCTCTTCCGCGGGGGTCGCGATGGATCCCCAGAAAGTCACGGCGATCTTAGATTGGCCAATACCCGCCGACAAAAAGGGGGTACAGCGTTTCATCGGTTTTTCCAACTTTTACAGGAAGTTTATTAGGAACTTCTCCGGTCTGGTCTCCCCGATCACGCAACTGACGAAACAAGGGGTCCGCTTTAAGTGGACTCCCGAAGCGCAGACAGCCTTCGAAAAGCTCAAAGAATTGTTCACCTCTGCTCCCATTCTCTGCCATCCAGATGCTTCTCTCCCATATGTGTTGGAAGTGGACGCCTCCGAAAATGCGGTAGGGGCGGTTTTGTCCCAAAGGAATGGTACCAAGGAACTTCTGCACCCTGTGGCGTTCTTCTCCAGGAAGTTGACTCCAGCGGAACGTAACTACGACATTGGAGATCGGGAGCTCCTGGCCATTAAAACTGCTCTTGAAGAATGGAGGTATTTACTGGAAGGAGCCACACACCCAATCCTAATATTCACAGATCACAAAAACCTTGAATATTTGAGAACGGCAAAACGACTGAGACCTCGCCAAGCGAGATGGGCACTTTTCTTCTCTCGATTCTCATTCCATATAACGTACCGACCCGGTACTAAGAACACTAAACCAGACGCTCTGTCCCGCATGTTTGAGGACCCCGACGACGCTGTGGTACCTGACACCATCTTACCTTCTGGGAGTTTCCTCGCTCTACAGACGGAACTTCGCTCCCGGCTTCTCGATGCTTCTGTAGGACTACCAGTTCCGTCTGAATCACCCCTCCAGAGCCACGGTGGGCTATTTTGGAAGGAAGACCGGATCATGGTCCCAGAAGAAGTGCGAACCTTGGTCTTAGGGCACTGCCACGACCATCCTATGGCGGGCCACTTCGGGGTAACGAAGACTCTGGATCTGCTACGGCGCTCGTTCTGGTGGCCAGACATGATCAAGGATTGTGAGCAGTACGTCCGAACGTGTTCCACCTGTCAAAGGAACAAGCCCTCCAGGAGCAGGGCATGGGGATTGTTACGTCCATTACCCATACCCAAGCGGGCCTGGCAAATGATAGCCATGGATTTCATGGTCGAACTTCCACCATCCCAGGGCTACACTGCAATAATGGTGATCGTCGACCGCTTCTCAAAGATGGCACATTTCGTGCCCCTGGAGAAGACCCCATCAGCACCGGAAACGGCACGGATCTTCATCAAGGAAGTGGTTAGGCTTCATGGTGTTCCCGAAGATATAGTATCAGATAGGGGGGTCCAATTCACCTCCAGGTTCTGGAACGCCTTATGTAAATCGCTGGGAATCAAGCTGTCGCTTTCATCCGCCTACCATCCACAGACCAACGGCCAAACTGAGAGGACAAACCAGACGCTGGAACAGTACTTACGGTGCTACACATCCTACCTTCAGGACGACTGGCTGTCGTTGCTGCCTTCCGCGGAATTCGCGTACAACAACTCGAGTCACTCAGCCACGGGTCAATCCCCGTTCTTTTCCAATTATGGGTATCATCCCACATTCCTCCCTGATCTGATGCCTGAGAATCCGGTACCAGCATCTCAAGACATCTTGAACTTCTTTTCTGTCAATAACATGACGATTCAGGAAGCCATCGCTAAAGCCCAAGAGGACGGTAAAAGGGCATTCGACCGAAAGAGAAGAGGAGAATTACTGCTTCATCCAGGGGATCAGGTTTGGCTAGCAACAACCAACTTGAAGATGCTATGTCCTTCAAGGAAGCTGGGACCCAAGTACATCGGCCCCTTTCCGGTAAAGCGAGTAGTTAACGAGGTGGCCTACGAACTCGAGCTTCCGCAGACCTTCAAGATACATCCTGTCTTCCATGTATCTCTCCTGAAGCCATCCAGACCGGATCCCTTCCCGGACCGTGAATCCAAACCTCCCGAGGCAGTCACTATAGGTGACCAGGAGCAATATGAAGTGGAGACTATCCTCAGTTGCCGAAGGAGGGGGGGCCAGACACAGTTCCTGATAAAATGGAAGGGATATGGCCCTGAGGAGAACTCATGGGAACCCGCCCAGAACGTCCACGCGCCCAGGCTCATCCGGGAGTTTTTTTCGTGCTCACCCGCGGTGGAGAGATCAGTGGGGCTCCCAGAGGGTGCCCATTGGGGGGGGGCAATGTCAGGGATCGCGGCTCCATGGTCCGCGATCGCGGCTCTGTCCCTCGCGCACGCGCATTGGCGGCAGATCGCGCCGGGACACAGGCACTAGTAGGAGCCGCGGGCGCGCCTCAGGCGTCCAATGACAGCCGGAGGCGCGTCCTAGCCGGCCAATGACAGTGCAGGGCGCACTATTTAAAGATGCCCTGTCACAGATTGCCGCAAGGTCTTCCTGTGATCCTGAGTTCCTGCACCTATCTTGTGACCCTGATTGACCCTGACTATTCTGCCTGCTCCTGCGTTTGACCAGGATTGTCCTGACTACTCTGCCTGCTCCTGCGTTTGACCCGGATTGTCCTGACTATTCTGCCTGCTCCTGCGTTTGACCCGGATTGCCCTGACCATTCTACGGATTGACTTCCCTGCTGACCCTGCGTGTGACCCGACTACTCTCGCCTACCGATTCTGTACCCCGCTTACCCTCACGGGCCCACGATCCGTTACTACCCTGCTGGGGCCGCCATCCTCTTCATATCTGGCTCTCCCGGTACCTGTCCCCAAAGGTCTCCTCAGCCACTGCCGGGCCTGCTCGGAGGTCGTGACCTGGCCCGGGACTGTTTCAAGTCCATCCCCACCATCAGGGGCTCTGGTGAAAGCACAGCCCGGGCTTAGACCCTACGCTCTGAGTAGGTCTGTCAGTTGGCAGCCTGAGGCACCACCTGGCGGATCATAACAATGGTATTTGACAAGTTCTTTATTAAAAGAAAAAAAAACTAAAAGAATGTCCCACGCAGTAGATCCAATGTCAATCACGATGCTCGCCGCTGCCGACCCGAAAGAAAAAAAAAAGGTTCCACTTCCGGCAGTGGCTTCCAGCCGTCTGCTTGCTTCGGTGGTTTCGCAGTTCTTAAATAGGTAAGGGGCAGGGCTACCCGGGGACATCACCCGAGTGACACCGCCCCATGTGACATCATTGATGTTCCCGGGTGGCCCCACCCCTTACCTATTTAAGAACTGTCAAACCACCGGAGCAGGCAAGGGGCCCTTGCCCTCATCAACATGGGGACAAAGCACCCCCCCATGTTGAGGGAATGTGGCCTGTTATGGTCCTCGCCTTTCCTGACCTGCTGGTCTGCATGCTCGGATAAGGGTCTGGTATGCATTTTGGGGGGGCCCCCACACCATTTTTAAAAACAAATTTTGCCGTGGGAGTTCCCTCAAAATCCATACCAGACCCGAAGAGCTTGGTATGGATGGAAGGGGAGACCCCACGCCGTTTTTTTATTTATTATGGTGCCGGTTATAAAATGTAATTACTGCTTCTTTTTTTTTTTACTTCACTGTAGCTCAGAGATTCAGCTGTCACTTTTCCCCAGCTAAAAGAGAAAGTTTATTTCTGCAAGTTAAAAGAAACAATGTTTCCTTTTAGTTTCTTAAAAGAAACAAAGCTTCCTTTAACTCTGGGGAAAGTGACAGCTCTGTAAGCTATAGTGAAGATCACATTCCCTCTGTTCTCAAATGCATAAGAGCTAGAAGAGCAGAATTAGCAACTAAACTTCCCACTGTGCGCGGATAGGTTGCCAGCAAAAGTCTATTCATTGGAGGAGAACAGGCTGAGTTCCCAGCACAGCTAGAGAACTCGTCAGGCTGTGCTCTCTTACCTAGTTTGCTGAAGTATTTCACACATGTGCCCTATATTCATCTCAGTGTTTAATTTTCAATTTTAACTCTACACTAAAATCTTTTCGACATACTGTATGCTTCCAACAAGAAGCCTACATCATACTTCCATCCTACAGAGCATGGAAGTATGCACAATAGGATGTCTTATTTCTTTGAGACGTGTAAAACATCAGTTCCGGGTCCAGCTGTCACCGACCCCTGATGTCATCAAAGTGAGTCTGTCCCAAAAAAACAAAACAGATGAGACAGTAAATACATAGGCCTATAATGGTACCACACCATTGTATATAGTAAAAAGTATATTTTTATTTTTAAACAATCACGTATAAAATAATTTACATTTATAAAAACCCCAGGATAAGACCAGAGGACTTAAGAACGTTTTGGCATACTACAAATTACACACATTAGTAGTACAGCACTAGATAGAATATATAATAGGTGATGTCACCCCAATTATGGCATATTCATGGGGACTGCAACAAATAGTATCTTCTACGCGTTTTGCGGGACAACACCCACTTCTTCAGGAAGAAGCTGATATTGTGTGTCTGAAAATACGAAGAAAACTATCAAAACACATGCAAACCATTTTCATTAAGGATTATACATATTTATATATCCTTTTACACAATAACCACAATTGCTAACTATTGTGTATGCTGACAAAATATATAGTCATATGAAAGCACAGATTGTTTCCACGGATGCCATTTGTGAGTAAAAGAACCCCCTTATCCTGGGGTTGTTCTAAATGTAAAATATCTTTACGTGATTGTTTACAAATAAAAATATACTTTTTACTCTATATAATGGTATGGTACAGTTAAAATCCTATGTATTTCTTGTCTCATAGGGGTTTTGTTTTTGTTTTTTTATGACAGCAGTGATGTGCAATTCCTATCACCCGACGCCCGGGACATGTAGTTCCGGGCGCCGGGCAGGTAGTTTTTTTGGCCTTTAGCCCTGCTGTGGGCAAGCAGCAGGGCTCACCGGTCAGGTGAAGCAATCGGCGGCAGCGCTGCCGCCGATTGCTTTCACACAGTGCCAGCCTCTCCGCGCCTCCGGTGTGAGGTTTCACGGGCTCCGCTTCCCATCTGCGGCCAGGCTCACCGTCGGCTAGAGGGGAGGGGGAAGCCCACAGTGTCAGCCTCTTTCCTGCTATATGTCCCAGGCTTCGCTTGCCCATCTGCGGGCCCAAGGCTGGTTTGATGGGTGCCGGGGGATGCGAATGCAAATTTAAGGTTTGACATGTTGGATATCCATTTACTTGCTGCAACCTCATCTTTTATATTTTACAAACAAATTGGATAATTTATTGCTTTTTGTGCCCTAAAATTAACTTAAGTGTGATAGTATCATGTGACATAAAAAATTGGAACTACAACTATTTTATTCTCTAGGTTCTCTGATTTCAGAAAATATATCATGTTTTGGGGATTTTGTGTCTAAAATTATTTTTTTAAATGTGTGCAAATAACGCAAAGACAGCTCTGGCAGTGAAATGGATAAAGGATAAGTCGGACACTCCCCTTTCCTAACGAGCAGCCAATAGGTGCTCATTACACTGCAAGGTCTCTCCTCTTCCTGCTAGTCCCCAGGGGTGGGGCTGGAGACAGGCAGAGAGGGGAGGAGGAGATAAGCAGAGCAATGTTAAAAATATTAAACGTTTAATTCGCCATAAAGCTTCTTTTCTTTTTAAAAGCCCCAGACATTACTTAAAGCAGATTTAAATACAGTTTTGGTTAAATTTATTTTTTTTTTTATCAGGACAAGTAGATTGTCATAACGGACAAGTAGATTGGGACACCAATTTAGTCCCCGAACAAGTAAATTTCCACACCCCTGGACAGGCTCACTTTGATCTGTAATAATTGTTATCCCCTGTGTGATAAAGTACCAGTTACACTTACCGGTAATGGTGTTTCTGGGAAATCTCCCAGGAAGGCACACCTGAGAGATGACTAGCTCCACCTGATAGGCAACACAATAAAAAATTGACAGTTTAAATTCCCCGCCTTTTCCTCCCCTCCTCAGTTTATGCAAGAGTATTCCTGCACTCTGGTGCATGAAAGGTATTCTACCTCAATTTAATCAACTGCAGATACGGGTGGGAAGTAGGCCTGCCGTCCTGGAAGATTTCCCAGAAATACCGTAAGTAACTGGTACTTTTCTCCAGTAACCTTCCAGGACAGCAAACCAAAGATGATAAGCAAGGAACCCAGGCCTACCTTGGGAGGGGGGGGCTACTGCCTGTAATACCTTCCTGCTGAATGCCAGGTCCTGTGGTGACAACCGCTCTACTCTGAAGTGTCTCACGAAGGTGTCCTGGCTTTTCCATGTGGCTGCTCAGCAGATCTGTTAAAACGATGCTCCGGCCCTCTCCGCCCAAGAGGTCACCAGTGATCTAGTAGAGTGAGCCCTCAGGTGTAAAGGAACTGAAACCCCTGAATGCTCGTAAGCTAAGCAGATGGCTTGTCTGATCCATCTAGCTATTGTTGGTTAAGATGCTTGCTGACTCTTCCTCGGGCCGCTAAGCAAATCAAAAAGGTGACTCGACTTCCTGAAGTCACTTACTCTATCTGAATGTGTCAGCATACACCTTCTGACATCTAAACAATGAAAACGCTTTTACCTTACATTCTTAGGGTTTTGACAAAGACGGTAGGACAATCTCTTCTCTTGTGTCCTGTAGAATCGAAATGCTACCTTGGGCAAATAAAGGAGATCCTGTCAAAGCACTACCCTGTCCGCCATTACTACTAGGAAGGGTTTCTTGATTGACAGACTCTGGAAGTCACCTATCCTTGCCATTGTCACGGCTAACAGGAAGGCTTAAACTTTAAAGAGATCAAAACCGAAATCTGTGCCACTGGCCATTTAAAGGATTCCCCCCCCCGGGCACTGTAGGGGAGTGGGTAAGGACCTACCTCACCTCCTCTCCCCCACCAACCGAGTCAGACTCACCACCCGTGGTCTTCTCACTGGCTGCAGCCACTGCCTTCTCTTCCATCCCTAGCAAGCTATTTGGGACTGCATTGCCTTTGCTGGGCCCTGGGTCCATTTACAGGGGTAAATCCTGGAGGCTACTAACCGGCCTCCTAAGGAAGAGAGAACACCGAACAATGCTGTCAACTTTAGGGCAGAAGTACCACCATCACTGGAAGTGTGCTGGCAGCGAGGTTTGGAATGCAGCCCCGCTCCTACTTCTGGTCCTGCGCATGGCCCTGCTCTCCCTGCCTTCTGCCCACTGGGCTTCAGGCAGACTAGCCGTGGACTAGCCGCCCCACCACCCAACAGGGGTGCACCGCTCCAGAAATGCCAGCCAGAAATTCGCATACCCGCGAGAGCTACCTCGCGGCCCAGTCCTGTCCTGGACAGACTTCTCCGTTGCCCCAGAACAGGGAGGTAGGATGATCATCCCGGGAACGCCAGGCACTCCTCCCTGGTGCCTGGGGAGTTCCTCTGTATTGAGAACCCCTGGAGTGGGTAAGTGACCCCAGCTATAGCCTGCCCTCTCCGGCTCAGGGTGGACCTTCCAGCCCCAGGCCTTCGGTCAGAGGAAAATAAACGATTCGCTGCAGTAAAACAAAATCAAAAACTGAGGAGGGGAAGAAAAGGCAGGGAATTTAAACTCTGTCAATGTTTGATTGTTTGCTGTCAGGTGGAGCTAGTCACCTCTCAGGTGTGCTGTCCTGGAAGATGACTGAAGATATAAAGATTTGTGGGGAAAAAAAAAAAATGTAGAAGTTCCAAACAGGCAAAAAAAAAAAAAAAAAAATATTCAGGCTCTCCCACTCATATATAAACATAAATACACCCGCTAAGTATATATATTGTGCTACATGCTACATACAGTATCGCCTTGCACACAGGATTGAGAGTAACAATTCTAGGCCCACTATTCAGGGTTAACTCTAAACTGATGACCTGTATAGGCTTTTCAAGTATTGCCTATGGAAAATTTTGAGTACTGAAGTTCATTGTCATTTCACAGGTGCACACAACTTAAAGTGATATTAAAGGTTACATTTTAAAAATAACAAACATCATAATTACTCGCTCTGTGCAATGGATCTTCCTTATTTTGGGACCCCAGTCGCTTCCTATGGGGGTATTCATGTGGGCTCGCTCACTAGGTGGGCTGTTTGTGCCTCTTCACACACACAGCCTGGCTCGGCCCTGCCCCCCTGCTCACATGTTTTGACTTACAGGAGCAGGAGCCAATGGGTCCCGCTGCTATCAGCCAAGCCTGTGAAAGCTGGGAGAGGGAGAAGAGCTGCTGCAGACGTGCACAGCACTGGACCGAGATTGGGCTCAGGTGAATATTTAGGGTGGGGCTGTGGGGGGGAATCTACGATCCAAAGGTTTTTTACCCTAATGCATTAAAGGATAAGTTCACCTTTTGTAACATGTTACACCCTGAATATGGGTGTAACATGTTCAAAATGCACCGATCTCCCCCCCCCCCTCCAGATCCCCCGTTTTGACATCTAGCAGGGGATCTTCTCCCGCTGGCTGTCATAATCATTCTGTGAATGGGAAAACTACAAGTTCTGACAGCTTTTTGCGGCTGTCGGTTTGTAGTTCTAAATGAACTGCCAGAGTTCTGTTGAGCTCTTTAGGTAGTTTATTGAGCTTCCTGGCATTGTGTAGCTGCCTGCTGGAGGTATGGCAGACAGGCACACAGTCTGCAGGACCATGGCATTACACCGATGATCTGCTAATCATGGGTGCAATGCTCTGCAGGCTCCTAACAAAAAATAAATAAATGTATAGAGAGAGGTGGTGGATTCTTTTGTGTGATCATCAGCACATTTGCACTCTGCACCTTCATTATACTGCCCCTTATGGTTTCACAGACAATTGTTTCCATTTATGGATATTTGACTATATAAATAGCACGTTTAACCACAGACATTGATGAAGAGTTCTATCCTATTTATATATCTCAGATTTTATATGTTTATTGTAACATCATTTACTACTGCACTTCATGGATCACCACTGACATTATTGTATTTAGATTCTGCCCGTGATACACTTTATTGTTTGGCGTTTGCTTTTTGAGCTGTTTAGCTGATTTGGTCATGCTCCTACTTTTATGCACTTTACTGAAAAATATATCATGTTTTGGGGGTTTTAACTAATCTTCAGACCTAAAACGATATTTAAAACAGGGGTGCATAAAATGCAAAAATGGCTCTGACAATAAAAAGGTTTAAAGCCCAATTCCAGGCACCATGCTTTTTCTACAGTTTTACTGCCTATATGCCCTTTTCCTCTAAAGTGGCTTTATTATTATTATACAGGATTTATATAGCACCAACAGTTTGCGCAGCGCTTTACAAAATGACTTCCCTTCCTGACCAGGCCATTTTTTGCTATTCGGCACTGCTCTACTTCAACTGGCAATTGCGTGATCATGCAATACTGTACTCAAATGAAAAATGTCATTTTTTCACACCAATAGATCTGTCTTTTGGTGGGATTTTTATTTTTTGTGATATAAATTTAAAAAGACCAACAATTTAGAAAAAAAAACATTTTCTACTTTATGATATAAAACATATTCAATAAACTCAAATTTAGTCATAAATTTAGGCAAAAATGTATTCTGCTACATATCTTTGGTAAAAAAAAAAATCCCAAAACATTTATATTTTATTGGTTTGTATGAAAGTTATAATGTCTACAAACGATGGTATATATGATGGAATTTATGCAGCTTTTTACTTTCTGACTGTCTATTAGATATCTTGAGGTTATAAGATGCCAGGGTGGTACAAAATCCCCCAAAATGACTCCTTTTTGGAGAGTAGACACCCCAAGGAATTTGCTGAGAGTCCATGGAAGATTTTATGTTTTGCCCCAAATTTTGGGAAAATTACAAAACTATTTTTTTTTCTTTTTTACACAACGTTGTCACTTAAAATTATATATTGCTCACACATGCCATGGGTATATGTGGAATAACACCCCAAAACACATTCTGATACTTCTCCTAAGTATGGGGATACTACATGTGAGAGACTTTTTGGCAGCCTAGCCACATACAGGCCCCCAAAATCCAAAGACCACCTTCAGGCTTTCAAAGGGCATATTTCCTCATGTCACTTCTTCACTACCTATCACAGTTTAAGAGGCCCTAAAATGCAAGGATAATACAAACACATGACAAAGTAGACAATCCAAGGAATTTGATACGAAGCATGGTGAGTATTTTTCAGATACCATTTTTTTGTCACAGGATTGTAAAAAAGAAAAAATAAATTTTTGTTTTCTTTCTTCATCTTCCAAAAACTTGTGGCAACAAATGAGATCACCATGCCCCTTAGCAAATACTTTGGAGTGTTTACTCTCCAAAAAGGGGCCATTTGGGGGGTGCTTCTACTATCCTGGCATTTCAGGGCCAACATTAGAAGCTTTTGCCACACAGCACCCACTTTTCTAACCACTTGAAGACCAAGCCTTTTCTGACTTTTGCTTTAAATTAACAAAAGTTTTTTTACTAGAAAACTACTTTGAATCCCCAAACATTATATATATTTTTTGTAAAGCAGAGGCTCTACAGAGTAATATGGTGGGCGTTGCAATTATTTATGTCACAAAGTAGCTGTGCAGAGATTTTTCAAACAACTATTTTTTTTTTAAAATACACTTTTTTGAATTGTAAGGCACAAAAACACAATATATTGCCCAATTGTTTGATAAAATATAAACAGGATGTTATGCTGAGTAAATAGATACCATGCATGACATGCTTTAAAATTGAGCACGTAAGTCCAACGGCAACAAGCTATGTACAGTTGCAAGAAAAAGTATGTGAACCCCTTGGGATTACGTGGAGTTTTGCTTGAATTGGGCATAAAATGTGCTCTGAACGTCATCTAAGTCACAACAATAGAAGAACACAGTCTGCTGAACATAATACTACACAAACATTAGATGTTGCCATGGTTTAATTGCACATAACATGTAAACATTCACAGTGCAGGGAGGAAAAAGTATGTGAACCCTTGGACTTAACTGATTGACCCTCCTTTGGCAGCAATAACCTCAACCAAACGTTTCCTGTAGTTGCAGATCAGACCTGCACAACGATCTGGAGTAATTTTGGACCACTCCTCTTCACAAAACTGTTTCAGTGTAGCAATATTCTTGGGATGTCTGGTGTGAATCGCTCTCTTAAGGTCATGCCACAGCATTTCAATCGGGTTGAGGTCAGGACTCTGACTGGGCCACTCCAGAAGGCGTATTCTGTGCTGTTGCAGCCATTGTTTTGTTGAATTACTTGTATGCTTTGGGTCATTGTCCTGTTGCATCACTCATCCCCTGCGGAGCTTCAGTTGGCGGACAGATGGTCGTACGTTTTCCTGCAAAATGTCTTGATAAACTCTGGAATTCATTTTCCCATCAATGACAACAATCCGTCCAGGCCCTGAGGCAGCAAAGCAGCCCCAAACCATGATGCTCCCTCCGCCATGTTTTACAGTGGGGATGAGGTTTTGATGTTGGTGTGCTGTGCCTTTTTTTCTCCACATATAGTGTTGTGTGTTCTTCCCAAACAACTCAATCTTAGTTTCATCTGTCCACAGTATATTTTGCCAGTAGTGCTGTGGAACATCCAGGTGCTCTTTTGCAAACTTCAAACATGCTGCAATATTCTTTTTGGACAGCAATGGCTTCCTCAGTGGTGTCCTCCCATGTACTCCCTTCTTGTTTAATGTTTTCCTTATTGTAGATGTGTCAACAAAAATGTTAGCATGTGCCAGAGATTTCTGTAGGTCTTTAGCTGACACTCTGGGATTCTTCTTTACCTCATGCAGCATTCTGCGCTGTGCTCGTGCAGTCATTTTTACAGGACGACCATGCCTAGGGAGAGTAGCAACAGTGCTAAACTTTCTCCATTTGTAGACAGTCTGTCTTACCGTGGACACATGAACATCAAGGCTTTTGGAGATACTTTTGTAACCCTTTCCAGCTTCATGCAAGTCAACAATTCCTGATCGTAGGTCTTCTGAGAGCTCTTTTCTGTGAGGCATGGTTCACATCAGACAGTTCTTCTTGAAACCAGTAAACCCAAAACAGGTGTGTGTTTTTTAAGGGTAGGACAGCTGTCAGCAACACATCCAATATCATCACACTGATTGGAGTCAAGGTTGGCTCACTCCTGGCTCCAATTAGCTCTGGGAGAAGTCATTAAGCTAGGGCCTCACATACTTTTTCCTCCCTGCACTGTGAATGTTTACATGTTATGTGCAATTAAACCATGGCAACATCTAATGTTTGTGTAGTATTATGTTCAGCAGACTGTGTTCTTCTATTGTTGTGACTTAGATGATGTTCAGAGCACATTTTATGCCCAATTCATGCAAAACTCCACGTAATCCAAAGGGGTTCACATACTTTTTCTTGCAACTGTAAATCTTTAAATATCCATAGGCGATGCTTTAAAAACCTTTACAGGTTACCACTTTAGATTTACACAGAAGGTCTAGTGCTATAATTACTAGCCTCGAATTAATAAACTACATGACAGCTGGGCTTGTAGTTAGAGTTAGCAAAAGAACACAAATGTGGTTAATCACTGCACTTTTACCCCTGGTTCACAAATATGCGGCCGTGCGGGATGCGTTTTGCATGGGCACGAGAGTCCATTCATTTGAATGAACTCCCGTGCCCCGTGACACGCAGGGAAGAAGCCCCTGCACTTCTTCTGAAAACGCAGCCCGCATGGGAACCTCGGTTCCCAGTACGGTTGCGTTTTCCAGTGCGGGAAGCGTGCCATTAAAACTAATAGCACCCGCCCGCGGATCTGCATTCCTCTGTGCGGGTGGTGCGGCTGCACGGATTTTCATGCGGATCCGCAGCCGCACCATCCACATATATGTGAACCTAGCCTTAGGCTCCAGGCACCCAAAAAACGCTGGAAAAAAATACATGCTAAAAAATTGCTGGTAATAGCGTTTATGTTTTATTAGCATGTTTAGAGTACATGTAGAGGAAAAAAAAAAAGCTAGAAAAAAAAGCTGTGAGGAGTGTTTTCGTAGCATTTTTTTCTGCTGGAAAAACGTTCCCAAAAACTCTACAAAAAATGTTTTTCTGCTCTTAGATGCAGAAGCTCTAGTGTGCACAGAGACATACAATAACACTATTCAGCTTCTAGGAGCAGAGAAAATTGCTAATAACAGCTTCTAGGAGCTAAAAAAAAAAAATGACTAGTGTGCATGGAGCCTTAGTCCATTGATAAGCTCTCTAACTGAAAGCCCATACAGAGGTACGGGCAGAGAGCTGGAGGAAGAGTTTGCAGGAGCCTGACATTACACCCCCAATCCATTGATAGTGTGTGCAATGCTTTGCAGCTCCTGTGGAATAAAAATAATAAATTCCCAATTTTTTCTCTACAAAATGCTTACTGTTTAGTTGTCACTTCTTTGTATTTTGTACAGCAAATAGATTCTCAGGAAATATAAAATTTGGCAGACTGGATAAAACATTGACAGATTAAGTATGATGGAGGCCATCATTTCCATTATAAAATGACATCTCCAACTCACCTGCAAGACAGTCAGCAGCAACAGTAGAAGGAACAGGTCTGGGGCATGGCAGTGATGATGGTCTGTCATTAATCTTCCTGCACCCAGATGGTTTGCCTGATAGAATAGCATCCAGTTCTTTGAAATATTTCATTGTCTTCCATCGGTTCCCAGAGTCATGAGCCTTCTTCACCACAGCATACTCATGTTTCAAATTTTTATATTTAGTCCGGCACTGCCTCCAATCTCTGTCTATCCCTGCTTGCTGGAGAAGACTTGCAATGTGCTCAAAAATCTTCTGGTTCCTGACAGTTCCTTTCAGCTGCCCCTTTATACTCTTGTCAGACCAAATGTTGATGAGTGCTAGTGTCTCCCTAGCAGACCAATGCTTTCCTCCCTCATTATGAACGGCTGGTACAAGCAGCAGATCATTGGTACCTCCTTCGGGACTCTGCAGATCTGGCATAAGGAGGAAAAAAATAATAATTTATATTGAAGGCTGTAGCAAAATACATCAATATATTTTGGGTTCTATGTATAAAACGTTTGTGTATGGATGTGAAAAACAACATTCACATGATCAGGGTGCAAAACCGCCATATTTCCACTATCGCCAGTACAAATAACACCATACCCTCTAGCACATACAGCTCACCATCATGCCAGTCTTCTCCTGCATACAGTGCCCGCTGTCATTTTTCTCCTGCACAATCTGCCTCTTGTCATTGCCCCTGGGACTTCTTTCTTTCTTTCATATAGTGTCTACTATCATACCCTCTGGCACGCATCCTGCCTGCTGACATTCCCTCCAGTGCTCTTCTACTGCTCATTCTGTCCGCTGTTATATCCTCTGTCACTCATCTCCTCCACATACTGCCTGTTGTCATACCTTTGAGCACTCCTCTCCTGCATATACTGCCCAATGTCTTACTCTCTGGCAATTCTCTCTCATACATACTGCCCACTGTCATACCATGCAACAATCCTCTCCTGCACATACCTCACACTTTCATGTCCTCTGGTACTCCTCTCCTGCATATACTGCCCACTGTCATACCTCTGCACAGTTCTCCTGCACATACTGTATCACCCTCTGTACTTCTCTTCTGTGCACACTGCCCATTGTTATGCCCTACATCACTTCTCTCTTGCACATAGTGCCCACTGTCATATCTGTGCACAGCTCTCCTGCTGTTATACCCTCTGTACTTCTCTTCTGCGCACTCTGCCAATTGTCATGCTTTCCAGCACTTCTCCATTGCAGATACTGCCCTTTGTTATACCCTCCAACACATTTCTCTCCTGCACATACTGCCTACTGTCATACCCTCCACACTGCTTTCCTGCATATTCTGCCCATGGTCATGGTCACCTTCTGCAATTCTCTCTTGTGGATACTGTCTGTTGTCACACCCTCTATCATCTCTCTTCTGCTCATAGAAAATATTAATTTATCCATTCATCACAACATTGTACACATTGCTTCTATTTCTTATTGATACTTCGGTATATCAATCACAAATGTGTTTTTTTATATCCCCAACCTTACCTACAGTGGATATAAAAAGTCTACACACCCCTGTTAAAATGTCAGGTTTCTGTGATGTAAAAAAAGAGACAAAGATAAATAATTTCAGAACTTTTTCCACCTTTAATGTAACCTATAAACTGTACAACTCAGTTGAACAACAAACTGAAATCTTTTAGATGGAGGGAAGTAAAATAAAAAAAACTAAAATAATATGGTTGCATAAGTGTGCACACCCTTAAACTAATACTTTGTTGAAGCACCTTTTGATTTTATTCCAGCACTGTCTTTTTGTGTATGAGTCTATCAGCATGGCACATCTTGACTTGGTAATATTTGCCCGCTCTTCCTTGCAAAAACACTCCAAATCTGTCAGATTGCGAGGGCATCTCTTGTGCACAGTCCTCTTCAGAGCACCCCACAGATTTTTGATCGGATTCAGGTCTGGGCTCTGGCTGGGCCATTCCAAAACATTAATCTTCTGGTGAAGCCATTCCTTTGTTGATTTGTATCGTTGTCATGCTGACAGATGAAGTTCCTCTTCATGTTCAGCTTTCTAGCAGAAGCCTGAAGGTTTTGTGCTAATATTGACTGGTATTTGGAACTGTTCATAATTCCCTCTACTTTGACTAAGGACCCAGTTCCAGCTGAAGAAGAACAGCTCCAAAGCATGATGCTGCCACCACCATGCTTCACTGTGGGTATGGTGTTCTTTTGGTGATGTGCAGTGTTGTTTTTGCGCCAAATATATCTTTTGGAATTATGGCCAGAAAGTTCAACCTTGGTTTCATCAGACCAGAACACATTTTCCCACATGCTTTTAAGAGACTTCAGATGTGTTTTTGCAAAATTTAGCCGGGCTTGGATGTTTTTCTTCATAAGAAAAGGTTTCCGTCTTGCCACTCTACCCCATAGCCCAGACATATGAAGAATACGGGAGATTGTTGTCACATGTACCACACAGCCAGTACATACAAGATATTCCTGCATCTCTTAATGCTGCTGTAGGCCTCTTGGCAGCCTCCCAGACACATTTTCTTCTCGTCTTTTCATCAATTTTGGAGGGACAACCAGTTCTTGGTCACTGTTGCGCCATATTTTCTCCACTTGATGACTGTCTTCACTGTGTTCCATGGTATAGCTAATGCCTTGGAAATTCTTTTGTACCCTTCTCCTGACTGATACCTTTTAACAATAAATCCCTCTGATGCTTCAGAAGCTCTCTGTAGACCATGGCTTTTGCTGTAGGATGTGACTAAGAAAATGTCAGGAAAGACCTACTAGAACAGCTGAACATTATTTGGGGTTAATCAGAGGCACTTTAAATGATGGCAGGTGTGTACTGACTCCTATTTAATATGATTGCTATATCCTATATTATAAAGATTTCAGTTTGTTTTTCAATTGAGTTTTACAGTTTATAGGTCACATTAAAGATAGAAAAAGTTCTGAAATTATTTGTCTTTGTCATTTTGTTACATCACATAAAAAGTCTACACACCACTGTTAAAATGTCAGGTTTCTATCTACTGTATTCTGCACACTTTTCCTAGTTCATAGAAAATTGCACTATTATGTTACTACTAAATTATTTTTATTTCATACTACAGAGGAAGTAGTAAATTAATACTTTTGAAAACCATTCCTATACTTGTATTCATTTACTAGCCCTTCTTTCTATCATAAAGGGTTTTCATAGGAGATGAGAAAAAAAAGAGAGAATGCCCTGAAACTAACCAAAAAAACCCAGATGAGGATGAAAGGCATTATCCACCAAACTGAAAGAAGACGTATGCCCACATTGCCTATGGAAATGTGTAAAAATAAAAATTATTATTATAAAAATTATTATTATATTTCAAAAAATCTGACTGATTTCAATTTTTCTTGTACAAATCAGTATGTTATTAAACAAATGTTTGTCAAAAAAGTATGTTAGGGACAGCTGGGTAAAATCACAGTATGTATCTGGGTGTAACAAAGCAAAACAATGAGCAAAACAAAGACGCACAGCACTTACTAACCTGGCTTACAGTACAAAAAGAACAATGGTTTTAAAAGCAAAATACCTGTATAAGAAGCCTCCAGTGGAAGCGGTCTACTAGCTTCTGGGCATTGAAGTTAAATCTGAAGTCTAGTCTGAGTATATATTTGCCTTCCCTGGTTCTTCCTTTCTTATCAAAATGCTAACACCAATTGTTAATAAAATCTTTTTTTATTATAGACCTTATTTTAGAACCAGTGATGTAATTACTGCATCTCTGTGCTTCTCCATGCAATGCAAGCATACCATGTCTGGTGGGAGGGGCCAGTAGTTTTACACTGCAGCTGCTGGGAGTTAAAAGGTAGTCATAACTGCTCGCTTCTACACACCCTGGTAACAGCTGTCTCCCTCCTTCACGAGTGCCCCAGTATACTTCCCAGGCTCTGTGACCCAATCAATGGACCCGGGATGAGCATGGTGGGTGCTGCCAGGTAGAGGGGAGGGAGGTGTTTGTTGGCCTTCCCTTCCTGTTACTGATGAAGAAGCACATGTAAAACATCACTCCAGGGTTCCCGTGTCACTTTACCCAGCCAGGATGGCTAGGGAAGAAGCTGATGGAATGCGATCTGCATTCCATCAGCTTAATATAAGGACAGGTGAGACATCAGCGGTTGAAGTTTGTCACTCTTTCATGGGTGCGCACAATTTTAGGGTCTTACATCTTAGGGAGATTTAAACTGATGCAGCTGTGCATAGTAATCAATCAGCTTCTAACTTCAGCTTGTTCAAATAAGATTTGACAATGGGCTGCATTCACAATTGAGCAATATGTAGCTTGAAACTCAAAGCTCCAAAAACGATCAACTTAAAAAAAAACAATTGTCCTCTAAGGTGTCTGTTCGCATGATCAGGTGTGAACAGGCACCATAGAGAACAATTGCTTGCTTTTTTTTTTAAGTTTTGAGCGTTTTTGGAGCTTTGAGCTTCAAGCTACAAATCACTCAAGTGTGAATACAGCCTAAAACCTAGAAGCTGGTTGGTTACCATGCACAGCTGCACCAGATTCTGTGTGCTTCAGTTTTAGTAAATCTCCCCCCTTGGGTACCTATTGACTTGGTGCAACCTCATCTTTTATATTTTACCAAAATATTGGATAAACTATTGCGTTTGTGCGCCTCAAAATTAACTGTAGTGTATTTTGTACTGAAATTTTGTATTTCCTAAAACGTTGCACTAATATTTTGCGACATACAAAAATTGGACCAGCTATTTTTTTTTTCCCATTCTCTAGGGTGTCTACTTTCAGAAAATATATGATGATGTTTTTGGGGGTTCTATGTAATCTCCAGGACTAAAATGGATCTTTAAAACATGTACCGTATTTTTCGCTCCATAAGACGCACCTAGGTTTTAGAGGCGAAAAACAAGAAAAAAAATATTCTGAACCAATGGACTTCGGACACAGTACAGGGGATGACCAGAGACTGCGGACACAGTACAGGGGATGACCAGAGACTGCGGACACAGTACAGGGGATGACCAGAGACTGCGGGCACAGTACAGGGGATGACCAGAAACTGCGGACACAGTACAGGGGATGACCAAGAGACTGCGGACACACTACAGGGGATGACCAAGAGACTGCGGACACACTACAGGGGATGACCAAGAGACTGCGGACACACTACAGGGGATGACCAAGAGACTGCGGACACACTACAGGGGATGACCAAGAGACTGCGGACACACTACAGGGGATGACCAAGAGACTGCGGACACACTACAGGGGATGACCAAGAGACTGCGGACACACTACAGGGGATGACCAAGAGACTGCGGACACACTACAGGGGATGACCAAGAGACTGCAGACACTACAGGGGATGACCAGGGACTGCGGACCTTTGGGGAGGGAGGGAGAGTGGGTACCTGAATTTGACAGGTACCCGCTCCCACTTCCGCGGAGTTGTCCTCCCTTTAGTGTGGGCACCCGGCTGACATAGGGTGCCCACTATGCAAGCACGAGAAGCGCTGCGCTTTGTGAATGGCCCGGCGTCTTCTGGGACCTGTCATGTGTCATCTGTTACAGCCGGGTGCTCACACTAAAGATGCCAGCACGGGAAGCCTGTACAGCGCTGAACCGAGGAACAGGTAAGGTCCTGCTGCAGAGAAGAGCTGAGTGGCCAGCCCGGTATTCTGACACGGTGGCAGCGGTGGAAATACTGGACCGGTCGCTCCATATGACGCACTGACATTTTCCCCCCCATTTTGAGGGGGGAACAAAGTGCCTCCTATGGAGCGAAAAATACGGTAAACAAAAAAAAATAAAATAAAAGCAAACATTAGCAAAGTACTAACCTACAATTAAATATTGGTGTGGTGTTGGATGGTGCCATCATCCCCCAAAAAATACAGAATATAGGAAACAACCCTCTTTGAGTGGGACTTTAGAGGCACATATAAACACAGGTTGTAAAAATAATAGGTTTCATATGAATAAAAACGTATTTTATTAGTTTTACAACCTGTGTTTATATATGCCTCTAAAGTCCCACTCAGAGGGTTGTTTCCTATATTAAGCGCTAACCTAAAGGTCTGTAAAACTTGATTCACACTAGCACAGCTGCAGTATTATGCGTTTTTCAGTGCAACTTTGCACATATTTGATGGGTTTTTCATGCTTCATGCATCCTTTCCTAGGAGACTGGATTTTATGTACAAAAAAAACTCTACCAAAAAAATGTACATACACGTGTTTTACATGCGCTTTTGATGTCTTTCCATTGAAGTCTAGGGGGCAAAATCTTCATGAACTGCACCAAACCTTTTCAGAAAACATGTGAACAGGCCCCACAGAGAGTAATGTGATTTCCATTGTTGTGCAGCACAGCAACTGTATGAGAAAATGCACTAGCATGAATGGGGGCTTCCTCTGTACACACTTGAGGCTGCAGGAATAGTCAACTAGGTAGATAGAATATAAGGTGTGTCCAGAATATAATGAGAATGAAGTTCCTACACTCAAGAAGGGCTCTGTGAAGGGAGAAGCTAGCCATGGACACTTGGGGTGGGGTATACATTAGAATATTGATCAGTTGCATTCCAACCCTCTCAGAATCGAGACAGCCTTTTTTTGTGACGCCCTGTTCAAGTGCCTCGTATTAAAGCAAGTTTGGGACAGCGGTATGCAATAAAATTTTGTGTGAAATTTGGTAAAAGTGCATCAGGACTTTGGAATGGCAAGGAAAGCTTATGGAGAAGCTGCGCTATCATCTGCACAAGTGTACCAATGGCACAAGGCCCTCAAGGAAAGACGAGTGGGTGTTGAAGACAAACAACGATCAGGACGCCCCTCTTCAAAAATGGAACAGAATGTGGATGCAGTAAGGTCAGTTCTCAACTGTGACCGACGGCTCACTATCAGAAAGATTGCAAAGGAAAAGGGAATTAGTTAATTGTTCATGAACTATGACTCAGGATTTGAATATGTAAAATCTGCGTACAAAACGTGTTCCAAAGAACTTTTCACCAGATCAAAAGGAACACGGTCAACTCATTTGCCAAGACCTGTTGGCCCATTTGGAAAGAGAACCTGATTTTTTGAGTTGAGTGATCACGGGAGATGAGATGAATCCTGGGTGTTCAGAATGGCACACAACCACGTCATCTCGCCCGAAGAAAGCTTGAATGTGCAAATCAAAAGTCAAATCAAGGGTCATTGTTTTTTTTATTCACATGGAATTGTCCATAAGGAATTTGTACCTACTGGTCAAACTGTGAATCAAAGATTTTACTGGGAAGTTCTTGGTTGCTTGAGAGTTTTTCAAATGCATCCTGAGATTGACTCAACTTGGATCCTTCATCACACAACACACAGAGTCACAGTAATTAGGCTGTCAGAGAGTTGTTGGCTGAAAAACACATTAAGGTGCTGTCCCAGCCACCCTACAGACCCTACTTGGCTCCTTGCGACTTTTTCATATTCCCAAAGGTGAAGAAGGGTTAGAAACAGACACCATTTTGGTAGTGTGGATAGCGTCCAAAGAGCCACTACACAGGCTCTGAATGCCATCCCACCTGAAGACTTCTAGGGATGCTATGAAGAACGGAAAAGTTGCTGGGAGAATCATGTACACTCACAAGGTGCACACTTTGAAGAGACAGTGTTCAACTGTAAAACGTTTCACTAAAAGAGTTTTAAAACATCATTCTCATTACGTTCTGGACACACCAGGTAAGTCAAATGTAATGCATTCTTTAGCGCAAAAAATAATAAATGTACGTTTTTTTTCCTTTCTGCAATATGTGTGCATTTATGATTTTTTTTTTTTTACAAAAAGTTGAAAGATGCCTTTGAAAGTCCTGATGAGAAGAGAGAAATGAATGAAAGGAATGGCCCTGGTACTGATGAATGGGGAGAGAGGGGCACCTGCACTTCCAGCCAGCGGCCAGTAGATGTCGCCGTAGTAAGATGCAGGCCGTGCTGTGTATGGAGACCCAGCTGGTTTAATGAAGGAATCGCTTGTGCCGCTACCTGTGTGTGCAGCCGGCTCCGGCCCGAGCTCCTCCTCCTCCTCCATCACGCCCTCAGGGCCCCCCTGGGGGGCACTCTCCGTGCCCAGAATGGCGTGCAGCTCGTCGTAGAAGGGGATCTTATGCACGGGCTCCCGGGTACTGCTCCGCAGGGCTCGGTACTCGTACTTCAGGTTCTTGTACTTAGAGCGGCACTGCTTCCAGTCCCGGTAGATGCCCAGCTGCCTCATGCGGAGGGCGATGTACATGAAGAGCCCCTTATTCCTCAGGGTGCCCTGCAGCTGCCGCCTGATACTCTCCTCTGACCAGATCCCGATCAGAGCCCGCACCTCCGGCTCCGTCCATGGCGCCGCTCTCTCCATGGCCTGCCACTCCGAGCCTTCCCCAGGCAGCTGTGTTACCAAGGAAACCAGGCGACTACTGCTAATGAATGGGAGCCCGGCCTCCATGCACTGCAACCACACTGCTCCCTGACTAACCCGGCCCAGAATAAAGCGGCTCACAGCTGTCACATGACCACCCATACAGGAGGGGGAAGAGGACCTGTCTGTACACAGGAGGGGGAAGAGGACCTGTCTGTACACAGGAGGGGGAAGAGGACCTGTCTGTACACAGGGGGAAGAGGACCTGTCTGTACACAGGAGGGGGAAGAGGACCTGTCTGTACACAGGAGGGGGAAGAGGACCTGTCTGTACACAGGAGGGGGAAGAGGACCTGTCTGTACACAGGAGGAAGGGAGAAGAGGACCTGTCTGTACACAGGAGGGGGAAGAGGACCTGTCTGTACACAGGAGGGAGGGAGAAGAGGACCTGTCTGTACACAGGAGGAAGGGAGAAGAGGACCTGTCTGTACACAGGAGGAAGGGAGAAGAGGACCTGTCTGTACACAGGAGGGGGAAGAGGACCTGTCTGTACACAGGGGGAAGAGGACCTGTCTGTACACAGGAGGGGGAAGAGGACCTGTCTGTACACAGGAGGGGGAAGAGGACCTGTCTGTACACAGGGGGAAGAGGACCTGTCTGTACACAGGAGGAAGGGAGAAGAGGACCTGTCTGTACACAGGAGGGGGAAGAGGACCTGTCTGTACACAGGAGGGGGAAGGGGACCTGTCTGTACACAGGAGGGGGAAGAGGAACTGTCTGTACACAGGGGGAAGAGGACCTGTCTGTACACAGGAGGAAGGGAGAAGAGGACCTGTCTGTACACAGGAGGGGGAAGAGGACCTGTCTGTACACAGGAGGGAGGGAGAAGAGGACCTGTCTGTACACAGGAGGGAGAAGAGGACCTGTCTGTACACAGGAGGGAGGGAGAAGAGGACCTGTCTGTACACAGGAGGAAGGGAGAAGAGGACCTGTCTGTACACAGGAGGAAGGGGGAAGAGGACCTGTCTGTACACAGGAGGAAGGGGGAAGAGGACCTGTCTGTACACAGGAGGGGGAAGAGGACCTGTCTGTACACAGGAGAGGGAGAAGAGGACCTGTCTGTACACAGGAGGAAGGGAGAAGAGGACCTGTCTGTACACAGGAGGAAGGGAGAAGAGGACCTGTCTGTACACAGGAGGAAGGGAGAAGAGGACCTGTCTGTACACAGGAGGAAGGGGGAAGAGGACCTGTCTGTACACAGGAGGAAGGGAGAAGAGGACCTGTCTGTACACAGGAGGAAGGGGGAAGAGGACCTGTCTGTACACAGGAGGAAGGGGGAAGAGGACCTGTCTGTACACAGGAGGAAGGGGGAAGAGGACCTGTCTGTACACAGGAGGAAGGGGGAAGAGGACCTGTCTGTACACAGGAGGAAGGGGGAAGAAGACCAGTCTGTACACAGGAGGGGGTAGAGGACCTGTCTGTACACAGGAGGGGGTAGAGGACCTGTCTGTACACAGGAGGGGGTAGAGGACCTGTCTGTACACAGGAGGGGGTAGAGGACCTGTCTGTACACAGGAGGGGGAGAAGAGGACCTCTCTGTACACAGGAGGGGGAGAAGAGGACCTGTCTGTACACAGGAGGAAGGGAGAAGAGGACCTGTCTGTACACAGGAGGGAGGGGGAAGAGGACCTGTCTGTACACAGGAGGGAGGGGGAAGAGGACCTGTCTGTACACAGGAGGGAGGGTGAAGAGGACCTGTCTGTACACAGGAGGGAGGGGGAAGAGGACCTGTCTGTACACAGGAGGGAGGGAGAAGACGACCTGTCTGTACACAGGAGGGAGGGAGAAGAGGACCTGTCTGTACACAGGAGGGAGGGAGAAGACGACCTGTCTGTACACAGGAGGAAGGAGAGGACCTGTCTGTACACAGGAGGGAGGAGAGGACCTGTCTGTACACAAGAGGGAGGGAAAAGAGGACCTGTCTGTACACAGGAGGGAGGGAAAAGAGGACCTGTCTGTACACAGGAGGGAGGGAAAAGAGGACCTGTCTGTACACAGGAGGGAGGGAAAAGAGGACCTGTCTGTACACAGGAGGGAGAAGAGGACCTGTCTGTACACAGGAGGGAGAAGAGGACCTGTCTGTACACAGGAGGGGGAAGATGGCCTGTCTGTACACAGGAGGGAGAAGATGGCCTATCTGTACACAGGAGGGAGAACATGACCTGTCTGTACATGGGAGGGAGGGAGAAGAGGACCTGTCTGTACACGGGAGGGAGGGAGAAGAGGACCTGTCTGTACACAGGAGGGAGAAGATGACCTGTCTGTACACCGGAGAGGGAGAAGAGGACCTATCTGTACACAAGAGGGAGAGAGAAGTTAACCTGTCTGTACACATGAGGGAGGGAGAAGAGGACCTGTCTGTACACAGGAGGGAGAAGAGGACCTGTCTGTACACAGGAGGGAGAAGAGGACCTGTCTGTACACGGGAGGGAGGGAGAAGAGGACCTGTCTGTACACAGGAGGGGGAAGAGGACCTGTCTGTACACAGGAGGGAAGGAGAAGAGGACCTGTCTGTACACAGGAGGAAGGGAGAAGAGGACCTGTCTGTACACAGGAGGGAAGGAGAAGAGGACCTGTCTGTACACAGGAGGAAGGGAGAAGAGGACCTGTCTGTACACAGGAGGAAGGGAGAAGAGGACCTGTCTGTACACAGGAGGAAGGGAGAAGAGGACCTGTCTGTACACAGGAGGAAGGGAGAAGAGGACCTGTCTGTACACAGGAGGAAGGGGGAAGAGGACCTGTCTGTACACAGGAGGGGGAAGAGGACCTGTCTGTACACAGGGGGAAGAGGACCTGTCTGTACACAGGAGGAAGGGAGAAGAGGACCTGTCTGTACACAGGAGGGAGGGAGAAGAGGACCTGTCTGTACACAGGAGGGGGAAGAGGACCTGTCTGTACACAGGAGGGAGGGAGAAGAGGACCTGTCTGTACACAGGAGGGAGGGAGAAGAGGACCTGTCTGTACACAGGAGGGGGAAGAGGACCTGTCTGTACACAGGAGGGAGGGGGAAGAGGACCTGTCTGTACACAGGAGGGAGGGGGAAGAGGACCTGTCTGTACACAGGAGGGGGAAGAGGACCTGTCTGTACACAGGGGGAAGAGGACCTGTCTGTACACAGGAGGAAGGGAGAAGAGGACCTGTCTGTACACAGGAGGGGGAAGAGGACCTGTCTGTACACAGGAGGGAGGGAGAAGAGGACCTGTCTGTACACAGGAGGGGGAAGAGGACCTGTCTGTACACAGGAGGGAGAAGAGGACCTGTCTGTACACGGGAGGGAGGGAGAAGAGGACCTGTCTGTACACAGGAGGGAGAAGATGACCTGTCTGTACACAGGAGAGAGAAGAGGGCCTGTCTGTACACAGGAGGGAGAGAGAAGTTAACCTGTCTGTACACATGAGGGAGGGAAAAGAGGACCTGTCTGTACACAGGAGGGAGAAGAGGACCTGTCTGTACACAGGAGGGAGGAGAGGACCTGTCTGTACACAGGAGGGAGGAGAGGACCTGTCTGTACACAAGAGGGAGGGAAAAGAGGACCTGTCTGTACACAGGAGGGAGGGAAAATAGGACCTGTCTGTACACAGGAGGGAGGGAAAAGAGGACCTGTCTGTACACAGGAGGGAGAAGAGGACCTGTCTGTACACAGGAGGGAGAAGAGGACCTGTCTGTACACAGGAGGGGGAAGATGACCTGTCTGTACACAGGAGGGGGAAGATGACCTGTCTGTACACAGGAGGGGGAAGATGACCTGTCTGTACACAGGAGGGAGAAGATAACCTGTCTGTACACAGGAGGGAGAAGAGGGCCTGTCTGTACACAGGAGGGAGAGAGAAGTTAACCTGTCTGTACACATGAGGGAGGGAAAAGAGGACCTGTCTGTACACAGGAGGGAGAAGAGGACCTGTCTGTACACAGGAGGGAGGAGAGGACCTGTCTGTACACAGGAGGGAGGAGAGGACCTGTCTGTACACAAGAGGGAGGGAAAAGAGGACCTGTCTGTACACAGGAGGGAGGGAAAAGAGGACCTGTCTGTACACAGGAGGGAGGGAAAAGAGGACCTGTCTGTACACAGGAGGGAGAAGAGGACCTGTCTGTACACAGGAGGGAGAAGAGGACCTGTCTGTACACAGGAGGGGGAAGATGACCTGTCTGTACACAGGAGGGAGAAGAGGACCTGTCTGTACACAGGAGAAGGAGAAGAGGACCTATCTGTACACAGGAGGGAGAAGATGACCTGTCTGTACACGGGAGGGAGAAGAGGACCTGTCTGTACACGGGAGGGAGGGAGAAGAGGACCTGTCTGTACACAGGAGGGAGAAGATGACCTGTCTGTACACCGGAGAGGGAGAAGAGGACCTATCAGTACACAAGAGGGAGAGAGAAGAGGAACTGTCTGTACACAGGAGGGAGAAGAGGACCTGTCTGTACACAGGAGGGAGAAGAGGACCTGTCTGTACACGGGAGGGAGGGAGAAGAGAACCTGTCTGTACACAGGAGGGAGAAGAGGACCTGTCTGTACACGGGAGGGAGGGAGAAGAGGACCTGTCTGTACACAGGAGGGAGAAGATGACCTGTCTGTACACAGGAGAGAGAAGATGACCTGTCTTTACACAGGAGGGAGAGAGAGAAGAGGACTTGTCTGTGCAGAGGAAAGAGAAGAGAACCTTTCTGTAGATAGAAGAGAGATCAGGTGAGCTTCATGCCCACTAGAGAGGACACAGATGGAACTATCCATGCCAATGGTCAGGTCCACTCACCCTTATTGAAGGCAGATGAAGCCATTTTTCTGTCTTTGGACGCTGAAAAGGTCTGCAATACTCATCACCCTCCGCCCAAGTAAGCAGTAATGCATCCCTCCCCTCATGCCAGGGTACTGGGTATAATCCTAGACTCCCAACTGTCCTTTTAGCCCCAAACCCAATCACTGTGCAAATCTAGTAGACTTCACCTCCGCAACATCTCCAAGATACGACCGTTTTAACCTCGGAAACTAGTAAGCAACTTATTCACTCCCTGGTTATATCTCACCTTAACTATTGCAACTCCCTCCTCATTGGCCTACCTAATCGCAGGCTATCCCCTCTTCTGTCTATCATGAATGCTGCTGCCAGACTCATCCACCTTACTAACCGTTCTATATCTGCCACCCCTCTCTGCCAATCCCTCCACTGGCTTTCCATTGCCCAACAAATAAAATTCAAAACATTAACAATAACATATAAAGCCATTTATAACTCTGCCGAAAAATTACATAACCAATCTTGTCTCCAAATATCACCCAAACCGTCCTCTCTGCTCCTCCCACGACTTCTTGCTCTCTAGCTCCCTTTTCTCCTCCTCCCATGCTCATCTCCAGAACTTCTCCAGAGCCTCCACATCCTCTGGAACTCTCTACCCCAATCTATCAGACTATCGCCTACTCTGTCCACTTTTAGGCGATCTCTGAAAACCTATCTCTTCAAGGAAGCCTATTATGCCTTCCGCTAATAATGGAATTTTCTATTCCTCCTGTCAGTTCACCCCCCACAGTTTTTACCTTTTGAATCACCAGCCTCTCTCTCTTAGATCGTAAGCTCCAATGAGCAGGGCCCTCCTAATCCTCTTGTATTGAACTGTATTGTCTCCCTTTATATTGTAAAGTGCTGATGTGTTATAACAAATGGAACACAACAGGGTTGTCCCCTGTCCCTGCTCATTTTTATAGTCATCCTTGAGCCCTTCTGCACGCTGCCTGAGCAAACCCTAAAATAACTGGTATACATTGTGGCAGTGTATCCACAGATATCTGCATACTCAGACAAGTTGCTGTTCTTTCTTAGTAATCCCATTACCAAACCTTCTGGCTAAATTTACCCATTATGTGGAATTTCAAACTTTCATAATAGTTACCAAACGTCTGCAGCTTCTAACCATACCATTCCAAACCGTACTTTGCTTACACTACAAGAGAGCTTCCAATTTGAATGGTACCCATCCCATATTAAATATTTTGTAATCCTGTTACCTAGAGACATTTCCAAACGAAATCTGTACACAATAAAGATCTCTTCCCTGCTCACCAAATTTCGGCCTGATTTAGCAGTCTGTGCCTGGTACTGCTTCTTATGGACAGGTAGAAATAATGTTAAAACAAAATAGTCTCCCTCAGATTTTTTTACCTCTTGCAAATAATCTCTACACATATCCCCTTGGCCTTCTTCAAAACACTATCTTAATGACTTGGTAGGATAGCGCTGCCAGGTAATTAACTTTGTCATGTGGTCCCCCATCTCACAAGTGCTCTGGACTGATGCCGACTTTCTAAACGAAATAGTAAGTCTTCACGGAGCAGTCCCTCCCCAGCACTTTGCTCTCATGACTTTTATGGTGCCCATCTATAGCGCAAATGGAAGTACAATCCCATCTAACTATTATTTCCACACACAGTGTAGGAACACTGTTATCAAGTATAGGATCACCCTCCATCTCCTTTAATACCAATTTTGGAGCATCCCGATTTTACTCCAGGTCACCAAGACAATGCAAATTTACATACTGACCTCACAGCATACACATTTTGCACTCCCATTTCCTTCATACTTCCAACTAGATTTCAACCAATCAAATGTTAACAGACCCATCCTTTCCCTCTTTTGCTTTGCTGGGACCACTACAGATCCTACAACTTTCAAATTTTTTTACACCTGTTTGAGTGCTCTCTCACAGCAGTTGTATGGGAATGTCGGGCCTTTGAGCCACTTCCTCATTCCCTCTCATTTTTGTAAAAATTATCTCAGAAATATCACACAACACACTTAGATTCTTGGATCAGTGGAAATCTGACCTTTGTACTGAACTTGCGCCTCAAGCCAGGTCCAAAGTTCTTTCTTTGTTCTTTCCAATCAGTAATAAATACCAGGAAGCTGGATACAATCTGGTCTCCAGATGGTAGTGCACCCCGCATTTTCTACACTCCATTTACCTGAATGCTCCAGACTTTTGGTGGTGGTGCAATGCATCCCAAGCGGAGCTGTTTCACGTATTCTGGTCATGCCTCATCTACCTAGTTTTTGGACCCAGGTACATACTCTAACCCAGAGATTTACTGACTGCAATATTCCTAGAAATCCAGGGGTTTTTTTTGCTTCAATAAGGCAATTTTTCTTTCAAAGCGTATAAGAACTCATTCATTTGGTCAATGCAGCCAGTTTGTGTATCTTGCCTTGTGGAAGCACACTTCACCGCCTAATGATTCCACCGTATTGAAACTATCAAACACATGGAATATTTAACCCCAACTAGTCTTACAGTAAATTCAGGCAAGTCACACGGGGTGGTGAAGGCTGACTCATCCTGAGTGTTAGAGGGATTGGCCCATACCCTCTGCTCAGGTCTATGACGGTTAGGCAGCAAGCACCTGCCAGCTGCTCTAATACCTCATGGTTCCTGGGCATGGGGTAGGCCACAACCACAGGGCTGGTGTTCAGTTTTCCAAGGTCTCCACAAAGCCTGGTCATCTAATCCCTTTTGGGGGCTGGGACTACTGGTGACCCCCAGACCCTGCAGAACTTCTGAACCTCTGACTGCAGCATTCCCTCGGTCATTCTAGCCCAATTTATCTGCGCCTCCTGCGAGACAAGATGGGCCGAATGTGTGAGGAAATGATACACCCTGCTGTCCGTCTCATGAATGGCATGGCGTACCCTCTCAGGGTTTCCCTGAACCCAGACACCATATACCATAACCATTGCTAGCAGCTGATGTACCTGGATTGAAAAGAAGGGTAATTTGAGCTGAAGGCTTAAGTCCACCCGCTGAGGGTTAGCTACCAACTCTAACAGCGCCCCTAGCTCTCCAATTCAGGAGTACTGCCATTGCCCGTGACATGTGCTGTGCTGGGATGTTGTGGGTGGTTAAAGCTAAGCCAGAAACAATTTTGTTTGACTTCTTCCCTGGCTCTAGTTTTTCCAATGGACCTTCACAGGCCATGTCGGGTGACACCTTCAATACATGTCCCCTAGGTTGACTGGACACAATGAGCAGCTGATTAACTCTTTCTGTCCCGAAGCTCCTTGCCTCTAGACCAGGGGTGGGCAAACTTTTTGACTTGAGGGCCGCAATGGGTTCATATATTGGACCCGGGGGCCGGACCAAGAGTAGATGAATGATGTGTATGTGTCATCCATAGTAAGTATAGCAATATTCCCCCATAGTAAGCATAGTAATTCATCCCCCATACAGTAATTCATCCCCCATAGTAATTCATCCCCCCTATAGTAATTCATCCCCCATATAGTAATTCATCCCCCATAGTAATTTATCCCCCCTATAGTAATTCATCCCCCATAGTAATTCATCCCCCATATAGTAATTCATCCCCCATATAGTAATTCATCCCCCATATAGTAATTCATCCCCCATATAGTAATTCATCCCTCATAGTAATTAATCCCCCCTATAGTAATTCATCCCCCATAGTAATTCATCCCCCCTATAGTAATTCATTCCCCATATTAATTCATCCCCCATATTAAGTCCCCCCTGTGTCAATTCACTTACCTTTGCTCCGCGCGTTCCTCTCGCCGTGTTCCCGCACCGTTCCGGTGTAGCATGAAAATCTGTCTCCTATGAGGATCTGTCCCCCTCGACGTATCTGCGCATGTGCCAGTTTCAGGCATTAGCAGCCGATCGGCGATCTCCGGCACATGCGCAGATACGTCGAGGGGACCAGATCCTCATAGGAGACAGATTTTCATGCTACACCGGTCTTCAGGGCGGACTGTGAGAGGAGCCTAGCTCCTCTCACGTTCGTCACGCTGCCCCGCCTACACACATCCTGACAGCCATCCTGACAGTATCACGCTCCGCGGGCCAGATTAAAAGGTCTGCCGGGCCGTAGTTTGCCCATTGCTGCTCTAGACCTTTTAAGCCTAGCTTCTTATGGTCCCAGTCAACCTTTTGTTATTCTCAGCAGAAGGGCAAACAGCTAGACTTCTGAACTGCTCTAGGGTTTGATCTGTCTGCAGTGCTTTCTCAAAGATGGAACCAGCAAGCTGTCCTGTGGCAAAGACAGCTTTGTTCCAGACTAAATCTAGCTAGGCTCAATGGAGGTGAAGTCAGAACAAGGAGAGGGGCCAGAAACCTCCTCCTGCTCTTCTGAAACCAAAGCCTGCACCTCAGCTGCCCTTACAGCACTGCAAGCGACCAGCAATATTGGCAATGCATCATCACATTTAACATTTACATTTGTACCATCAATTAAACATGAGTCCGTTACATTCACATGCACGAGGATCTCTTCTCATTCCTTAGGAGAGGGAAAACCCTGTACTTCCATTCCACCCTCCCTCTCCCTCTGTCCAGCCACAGGTTGCCTAAATATTAACCCGACATCTGCACACAGTACCTTGGTATGTTCAGAGAGTTCCGTGGGGGCAGGTGATCTTAGTAGGTCCATAGTAGGAAATAAGTACCCAACAGAATGGCTGTGGGGATTTCATCCAAGATTCTCACCTCTCATCCCAGTTCCTGTACCCCAATCAATGAATACATTAGCACAGGGTATGCGTGAACCGGTCCCCCCCAACTGCAGTGAGGGTAAGAAACTTTCCTGGGATAATGTCCTTTCTATCACCTCTGGTGATACCAATGTGACTTCTGCTCCTGTGTCACAGAAAACAGTTACGGTCTGGTTGCCCACACTGGTTGGCGGTGGTTACCTGAGCTTTCCTGTGGATGAACAGCATGGAAGAAGAGTTGCAGCTGGCAACTCTTCTTCCATGCTGTTCATCCAGATGTTAGTACCCTCTCCAACACAAACTGTCTGACATCTACAGGACAGGTGTGTAGGAGCCGATCTCAGACCATGAAATCATCCAGGGACTCAAAGGAATCGGCTTTCAAGCCTCTGGTCCACTGCCAGAACATGGTGCATAAGCGACTTACCACATCCATGTACGAGTCCCCAGGCCCTTTTATGCGAAGACCTAAATTGCTTCCGGTACAATACTGGGGTTAGCTGATACTTTCAGAGAGTTGAGTCCTTTAGGGCCTCATTATTGTTGTCCTACTCCACTGGCAATGCAACATAAGTACCCAGGGCCTTACCTAGCAGCCCTGGTATCAGGTACCGAGCCCATTGTGCTTAGAGCAGATGGTGCTAATGATAGATACACGTCAATTTCACTGTCCTTTTCCATTACTGGAAATTTAGCTGCTAAGCCCAAAGGCAGAGAGGCTTCCCTGTGCTCTAGGGACCGAGGTTCTGAGCCTGGCGCTGCTGCTGGAGCCTAGCCATCTCCAGTTCGTGACGGCAATCAGCCTCCCTCTGCGCAGCTTCTCTCATCCACTGCCTAGCGTTTCCTGCATTTGAGAAGAGTCTATGCTGGTTACAGGCGCTCTGGTGCTGACCTGCTCATGCTGCGGGTTGGAGGTGACATTCACCGGTACTCCAGTGTCAGTCTCTGTTTGCCCATCCTGCAAGGCTGTATTTATACTACTGGGCTCAGGGATAGCGGGAACCTCTTCGGTTCCAGGTTCCCCCGGGGTTCTGGTCTGCTTGGATATCACTCCTGCAGGGCATGAATCAAACATTCACAATTCTTGTCACCAATGTCAATTCCTCTTGTTGCACACTCATAAATCATTTTTGCTCATCCTCTTGTATTCTGCTGAGCCAGGCATATTTGCAAGAAAAAAAGAACGAAAGCAGTGATAGGAAGGAGCTGTTACTGTATGTCTCTTAAAAAAACAAAAATATTCACTAGCTTGTCTCTAAAGGACTGTTTCCACAAAGTTTACAATCCTTCAGTGCAGAGCTAATTCCTAATGCTGCACTGAATGCTTTAATGCAAAACTATCCCAGTTACGCTACCAGCCAATATGTGAAGAACGTGGTGCCCGACCCCTACCCTTCTCACAACTCATGACCAAGGACCAGCCAATTTCACAACAAGCTGTCACTTGCGCAACAATGCCACTCTTAGCTGCACCCGGCACAAAGGTTTTCCAGCTGACAGGGCTACAATCTAGGTGCCAACAACCTGAGAACCATTGTACCATAAAGCAACAAAGAATTAAAAAGTGAATACATGCAAAGTCCTTGGTTTTAGCAAAGTCCAATTGTCCAAACAAAAATGTTGCAGTGGCTCTCTCATGTCCGCTAGGTGTTCCTTGGTTTATGTTAAAATGAGAGCTGTCAGAGGGTCCTGACATTTCCTTTTTTCTGTCGTATCAAAGGGGAGTTGCCAGAGACCATCTGACCAAAGTGTGGTGGCTGGGAGGTCACCATGTTTTATGACTGTATTGGGCCCTCCCTTACACTCAGTTTTATAGTACTATTAATATCTTCCACTATGTACAGGTTGCATTCTGGAAACTGGTAGATTATTGTTCATCATTATGTTTTGTGTCCAGGGATACTAAACACAGAGTATTTCGTTTATTTTTATCGGTCATGCTGAAAAATCCACGAAAAACTTCCGTTTTTCGTAGACGTTGGTGGCAGCATCGGCAATGGCAACGACCGATTTTTCGTTTATCGGCCAACAATTCGGCCGATAAATGGCCCGTCTATGGCCAGCCTAAGGGAAAGTCAGTCCAGTGATAGTGGGGGGTGCATTATCTGGGAGGTGAAGGCATACATGGGGCAAGAAGGGTTGAGTTGGAGGGGCCTGGTTGAGACTAAATTAGGAGATAAAGGGAATGGGTAGGAGAAAAAGCAGTTCAGGCAATAAAGGGGGATAAAAGGCAGGGGGTATCTAAACTACCTATTTTCCCTATTTGTACTTTTTCCCCCTTAACTGAATCTGCCAAAAAAGTGCTCCATAGGTCCAGACACAGACACTACATGAAAGCCAATAAACCTGATACTTTCCTAGCCCTGATTCTCCGCAACCTACATTAACCACGCAAACCTATTCGGTTGAAAATGGCTAGAGATTCATATACAAGTAACCCTCTGAACATCCTATGAGTGTTTCACAAACACCTTGCAAACCTCTATTCAGCAAAAACCTTGTTTGAGGAATCCAAAGCTGAAGCTCTTTTTTAAAACCTTTTGACTTCCAACTTTAACACTGTCACAACACACGTCTCTAGAGCAGCCGAACTCTGACTTAGAGGTAATAAATACAATTAAATCTCTTAAAACCAATAAATGCCCAGGATCAGATGGCTTTACAGCCTCTTATTACAAACGTTTTGCTGGCCTTCTAGCCCTGCTTTTAGTCAGGGCCTTTAACTCTTTACTAAAAGACCAGGCTTTCGGACCGGACTCCCTCACAGCCATCATTACTATGCTACCCAAGCCTAACTCTTGGTCCAACTATAGACACATCTCCCTGCTTAATATTGACATCAAGATACAGGTGTACCTCGGTTTACGAATTTAATGCATTCTCTGGGATGTTTCGGTTAAGCAAACAAATATATCAGAAATACTTCCCTTAACCGAATTGCTATACTATTCATCACATAACACTAACCACACCTTGACATGTTGCTTTCTAAAATACCAACCAATGTATAAACTTGTCTACATTATACTCTTTTAATGAATATTGATATTATTATTGTTCATAATTTTAGGTGTTGCATCCCTAACATATACAAACGCCTTCTAGGCATTCTTTGAGCTACTACTGTTACTGTGGTTATCTCCCGTTGAGTTTATATACTTGCAATCTCTAGATCTGTAATCACTAATTTTGCTATGTTTAATAAAATATTTGAATAAGGAAAAAAAAACATGACTATACTTATCTAGAGTGCGCATAGTTTACATTCCTCATCCGACGGTGCCTATCCATGTACCAGCCCCATGGAAGTGTATGGGACTTAACTGAGTGCACACACAGACATTTGATCAGAAAGCCAGCTGAGGAATGTAAACAATGCTGCAGGCCTTGGAGCAAGTTCTAGGTAAGTATATTGATTTTCAGGGGGTATATGGGGTACACCTACTATGAGGGTGGGGAAGGGTAAGGAACGCATATGGGAAAGTTTTCTTGCCCTTTAAGCTTAAACCCCTGATATTAAATATGAACAAAGCATATCCCTCTATAGTGTGTGCTTGTCTCAATCCAGCATAAGCATAAATCACTTCTGACACATTTTCCTGACACCAAGAGAAAAAGGGTGACGGGAGGGCAAGGCCTGTGCTTGACAGCCTCAGCTCTGTCTAGGATTGCCACCTCAACCCTTTAAAATTGAACAGATATTAATTACAAAGGTTTTGACGCTGATTAAGGTGGTAATTAAACTCACTTAGTGCCTTATCTGCATTTACCTATCCTCAGAACCTGTGTAATTAATATGTGTTCAGTTTTAAAGGGATGAGGTGACAACCCTAGCTCTGTCCCTGTGTGCTGTGTGAAGGTGGGGGTGTGGGGGGTGTCCCTTCCCTCCAGTCAGCTCTCAGAGCTCTCCTCCCTGATGAAGCTTCAACTCTCCGCCCCCTGCTTTTTGGAGCTGAGAGATCCTGTGTAAATTCTGCACTTTGGATGGATGTAGGGAAAGGCCGGCTTTAGATAAACAGGTATAACTTATGTAGAAGGATTTGTTTCACCTCTGTGTATCACCTGAGACCATTCACTTCACTGGGTATATGTAAAGGTTTACAACCACTTTAACTGCTTCCCGACCACCCTATAACAGAAATACTGCTGCAGGGCGGCACGGTGCGCAAAATCAAATATATATATATTTGATTTTGCATTTTTGGGTAGGGTGTGGGTGCGAGCCACGCGTACCGCAATTCGCAGGCGCAGCTGTCAATCATCAGGTCCCGCCCTGTGATTACTTGGCGCCCGGTGATTTCCGACGATCTCCAACGGGGAGGAGAACTATTTTGTTTACTAACAGTTCTCCCTGTCATCTCGGGCACACTGCTTTGGATGGCTGTGCACAGTACAGCCATCCAAAGCAGAGTGCTTACAGTGAAGCACACTGACATGGCCCCCTATGTAAAACACTCCCAGCACACAGTTAACCCTTTGATTGCCCCTCATGTTAACCCCTCCCTGCCCAGTGCCATTAGTACAGTGTCAGTGCTTTTTATTAGCACTGATCACTGTATTGGTGTCACTTGGGATGTCAGTGACACCAACTCAGTTCCCCCCAGTGTCAGAATGCCCACCGCAGTCCCGCTATAAGTTGCTGACGCTGCCATTATTAGTAAAAAAAAAAAAAAAAGTATCTATACCACGATTTGTAAATGCTAAAACTTTTGTGTAAACCAACTAATTTACACGTATTGGGATTTTTTTTTAGCAAAGACATGTAACAGAATACATTTTGGCCTAAATTTATGACGAAATTTGATTTTTTAAACTTTTTTACTGGACATGTTTAATAGCAAAAAGTCAATAATGTTGTTTTTTTTCTCAAAATTGTCAGTCTTTTTTTTTTTTGTATAGCTCAAAAAATAACACACAGGCGATCAAATACCACAGAAAGAAAGCTCAATTCGTGGGGAAAAAAGGATGTAAATGTCATTTGGGTGCAGTGTTGCATGACTGCACAATTGTCAAAGTAACGCAGCGCTGTAACACACAAAATGGCCTGGTTGGGAGGGGGGGGGTAAATCCTCAGGAGTGCAGGTGGTTAAGGTGATTGCAGCCATAGTAATACACATGTAACAACACAGGGTTTGGAGTCTACCTGCTTCCTCAGTCCAAGCATTACGAATACACAGAACGTGTCCAAGATGGCATTCACTGCAGTTTTGCTAAACTTCTGCATATTACTGTAAGATTGTATCTGTCAGTACAAAGACGTATCACAAACAGGACTCAGCTGGTTATTCTTTAATTAGGACCTATGTGTTCTGCATTAGACTCTCTGGTACTGTACTGGTCCAGGTCGCACGGGATTGGATCTCAGAACGAGGCTTGGCCCAGTAGGGCAATGAGGGCAAGGAATGTGAAGCCAGTGATCTTGTGACCTGAAGCTGGATTTCAGAACGAGGCTTGGCTCCTATAGAGAAACAGGGAAGTGGGTAGGTTGTGTGGAGGTTGTATATCAATATTACAATTTGCTGTGATTATTGTGTGCGGGTCGTGCTTTGGAAATACGTTTTACACATTGCACAGCGTCATATTAGGCAGCAGGGACGGTGAGTGCAGCATATGAGTGCTGCTATCGTTCTTGCCCCGGCATCATCACTAAGCGCGCAAGGCGGCTGGTAGCAGCACTCGGTTACCATAGAAGCAAAGTAGCGTTCTGCACAGTGGGATTGTTTCCGGTTCCTGTGCGTGTCAAAGGCAGAATGCACATGCGTACAATGTATTATTCCTGTGTGTGATTCTATGTGCTGTTACCGAAAGGCGTGGGGATTGTTGTGACTGCTGGACAAAGCGAGGTGTACCTGTCAGGCCTGAATAGTGTACAACAATATTGGAATGGTGTTGGGAAATATTACAGTTGGGATGCCTGTAGCGGGGGAGGTAATATTACAGTTGGGATGCCTGTAGCGGGGGAGGTAATATTACAGTTGGGATGTCTGTAGCAGGGGAGGTAATATTACAGTTGGGATGTCTGTAGCAGGGGAGGTAATATTACAGTTGGGATGTCTGTAGCAGGGGAGGTAATATTACAGTTGGGATGTCTGTAGCAGGGGAGGTAATATTACAGTTGGGATGTCTGTAGCAGGGGAGGTGATATTACAGTTGGGATGTCTGTAGCAGGGGAGGTAATATTACAGTTGGGATGTCTGTAGCAGGGAAGGAAGTATTACAGTTGGGATGTCTGTAGCAGGGGAGGTAATATTACAGTTGGGATGTCTGTAGCAGGGAAGGAAGTATTACAGTTGGGATGTCTGTAGCAGGGGAGGTAATATTACAGTTGGGATGTCTGTAGCGGGGAAGGTAATATTACAGTTGGGATGCCTGTAGCAGGGAAGGAAGTATTACAGTTGGGATGTCTGTAGCAGGGGAGGTAATATTACAGTTGGGATGTCTGTAGCGGGGGAGGTGATATTACAGTTGGGATGCCTGTATCAGGGAAGGTAATATTACAGTTGGGATGTCTGTAGCAGGGAAGTAAGTATTACAGTTGGGATGCCTGTATCAGGAGAGGTGATATTACAGTTGGGATGTCTGTAGCGGGGAAGGTAATATTACAGTTGGGAAGTCTGTATCAGGGGAGGTAATATTACAGTTGGGATGTCTGTATCAGGGGAGGTAATATTACAGTTGGGATGTCTGTAGCGGGGAAGGTAATATTACAGTTGGGATGCCTGTATCAGGGGAGGTAATATTACAGTTGGGATGTCTGTATCAGGGGAGGTAATATTACAGTTGGGATGTCTGTATCAGGGAAGGTAATATTACAGTTGGGATGTCTGTATCAGGGAAGGTAATATTACAGTTGGGATGTCTGTAGCAGGGAAGGAAGTATTACAGTTGGGATGTCTGTAGCAGGGAAGGAAGTATTACAGTTGGGATGTCTGTAGCGGGGAAGGAAGTATTACAGTTGGGATGTCTGTATCAGGGGAGGTAATATTACAGTTGGGATGTCTGTATCAGGGAAGGTAATATTACAGTTGGGATGTCTGTAGCAGGGGAGGTAATATTACAGTTGGGATGTCTGTAGCGGGGGAGGTGATATTACAGTTGGGATGCCTGTATCAGGGAAGGTAATATTACAGTTGGGATGTCTGTAGCAGGGAAGTAAGTATTACAGTTGGGATGCCTGTAGCAGGGAAGGAAGTATTACAGTTGGGATGTCTGTAGCAGGGGAGGTAATATTACAGTTGGGATGTCTGTAGCGGGGGAGGTGATATTACAGTTGGGATGCCTGTATCAGGGAAGGTAATATTACAGTTGGGATGTCTGTAGCAGGGAAGTAAGTATTACAGTTGGGATGCCTGTATCAGGAGAGGTGATATTACAGTTGGGATGTCTGTAGCGGGGAAGGTAATATTACAGTTGGGAAGTCTGTATCAGGGGAGGTAATATTACAGTTGGGATGTCTGTATCAGGGGAGGTAATATTACAGTTGGGATGTCTGTAGCGGGGAAGGTAATATTACAGTTGGGATGCCTGTATCAGGGGAGGTAATATTACAGTTGGGATGTCTGTA
Organism: Staurois parvus; assembly: GCF_062004578.1. Lineage (NCBI taxonomy): Eukaryota > Metazoa > Chordata > Amphibia > Anura > Ranidae > Staurois > Staurois parvus. Next base: position 4,535,055 of record NW_028317867.1, on the reverse strand, counting down.
TCAGGGGAGGTAATATTACAGTTGGGATGTCTGTATCAGGGAAGGTAATATTACAGTTGGGATGTCTGTATCAGGGAAGGTAATATTACAGTTGGGATGTCTGTAGCAGGGAAGGAAGTATTACAGTTGGGATGTCTGTAGCAGGGAAGGAAGTATTACAGTTGGGATGTCTGTAGCGGGGAAGGAAGTATTACAGTTGGGATGTCTGTATCAGGGGAGGTAATATTACAGTTGGGATGTCTGTATCAGGGAAGGTAATATTACAGTTGGGATGTCTGTAGCAGGGAAGGAAGTATTACAGTTGGGATGTCTGTATCAGGGGAGGTGATATTACAGTTGGGATGCCTGTAGCGGGGAAGGAAGTATTACAGTTGGGATGCCTGTAGCGGGGAAGGAAGTATTACAGTTGAGATGCCTATAGCGGGGAAGGAAGTATTACAGTTGGGATGCCTGTAGCGGGGAGGTAATATTACAGTTGGGATGCCTGTAGCGGGGAGGTAATATTACAGTTGGGATGCCTGTAGCGGGGAAGGAAGTATTACAGTTGGGATGCCTGTAGCAGGGATGGTAATATTACAGTTGGGATGCCTATAGCAGGGAAGGAAGTATTACAGTTTGGATGCCTGTAGCGGGGGAGGTAATATTACAGTTGGGATGTCTGTAGCGGGGAAGGTACTATTACAGTTGGGATGCCTGTAGCGGGGAAGGAAGTATTACAGTTGGGATGTCTGTAGCAAGGGAGGTAATATTACAGTTGGGATGCCTGTAGCGGGGAAGGAAGTATTACAGTTGGGATGTCTGTAGCAGGGGAGGTAATATTACAGTTGGGATGCCTGTAGCGGGGAAGGAAGTATTACAGTTGGGATGCCTGTAGCGGGGAAGGAAGTATTACAGTTGAGATGCCTATAGCGGGGAAGGAAGTATTACAGTTGGGATGCCTGTAGCAGGGGAGGTAATATTACAGTTGGGATGCCTGTAGCGGGGAAGGAAGTATTACAGTTGGGATGCCTGTAGCAGGGATGGTAATATTACAGTTGGGATGCCTATAGCAGGGAAGGAAGTATTACAGTTGGGATGCCTGTAGCGGGGAAGGTAATGTATAAGGATCATACAGCTAGATGTTTTAAGTTTGCTTGAAGTTTGTAAACTCTTTGAAACATTGATCAGCTGAGTTATTATATGCAGTCTATTCTGTATTTAAAGGATAGCTTCACCTTTTTGCAGAAAATAATAAATGCACATATTTTTGCAATAATAAATGTTCATTTAGTATTTCTTGCACAGAAGTGTGCAGAACATTGCACCCGCGATCAGTGGATGGTGCATGCATTGTCCATCTCCTGCAGACATGTCCTCTGCCTTTCTGCCCTTACCTCCTGTACAGACTTTCTGTTAGAAAGCTGGAGGAACTGTCAGTGGGCTAAGAGGGCGCTCATCACCTGCATCCCATTGAAACTACAAGTGTGTCTGCTGCTGTGGCAGACAGGACTTGTATTGTTCTCATTCACAGTTTCCCATGAATGAATGATGCAGCTGTGCAGGTGGGGCCCCACACAGCTATTCTGTTTTCAACTGTGACATTGTGTAAGGGGAGAAGAACCCCCACTCACTGTTACAGGGAGGGGGGATCGGGGGTGCAGGGCGAGGTGCTGGAGCACAGTTGGGAGACAGTTCTCACTCCATGAATGGATGTGTCTAAATTGCGACCTTCATGGCAACAATTGGAATTTCATACAAATGTTACAGATTCTATGTGTCTTTAGTGATTGGGTTTAACAATCCGTCTCTTATTTAAATCTCCTTTCTGTTATTGAGCTGTAGACACATTTGGGAATATTTGCTCTGTTCATGAAATTTCTACCTCCCTGGTCACCAGCTTTTTGTTACTACTCTGTGTAGTAAGGCTTCATTCACATATATATAAAAAATGCAGCGCTTGGTGGACCTAGGACGCCGTTGACACTAAGCCGCCGGTGCCACGAGGAGGCCCGGCGGCCATCTTTAATTCCAAGGGGGTCAGTGTGTTCATCCATACCTGTCTATACCCGTTTTACTGTGCACCTATGTTTTTACAATAAAGCCTTATCTACTACACTATGAGCACTTCCCTGTGTCCCCTGTGAGGAGCTTCCTCAACTTTTACAGCCCCAAGGGATCTCCTTGTCATCTCCAGTGAAGGGGGAAGGCTTACTCTGATTGGCATCGCTCTGACTTGCTGGACCACTCTTTCACCACAAGAAGGCGTAGGATGTCTATCCTTTCCGGCTATCTATTTGACCAGATCTGAGTGCAGAAGGGGACTCTACAGGATACATATACACATGCGTATAATTTTACGCTATCTGGTTAGTGTAAATCTTTACCACCTGCACTAGGAAATACGGAGCACATTTTTTTCACTGGACTGTGTCTTATCATCACCTTTCTTTTCAAGCGCTGCATTTTTTATATATATGAATTGTGGGACTTTATATGCGTTTTCCTTTATGTTCAGCTGCTGCCACTATTGATGAGCGCTTACTGTATATTTTACCTTATAAAGGCTTCATTCACACTTGTGTGTCTTGTCGTGCTACTTTGAGGTCCAAAGTCGCATGACAAGTCGCTGCCCCATGTTTCCCAATGGGTGCTATTCATATCAGTGCGATTTCAAGACGCAGAGACTTGCACTAATTTGTTCTAGTTCCTGCACTAATTTGATCTGACTTTACCGCGACTTGAGGGCCATAGGCTTCAATGTACACCCTCCAAAGTACATTGAAAGTAGCACCGGAATGTTGTACATGCGACTTGTGTGGGACTTTGTACAGCAGAAACAATTATCCTTGGTCAAAGCCAAAGTCGCACTCATCCAAAGTCGCATCAGAGTTGTGCCAAAGTCGCATCAACTCGCACTGTAAAGTTGCAATGAAAATCGCACGATTTTGAAGTCACATAAGTGTGAATGAAGCCCAAGTGAAGCATATTTTAAAAGACAGCTAAAATCCATCTGGCTGATCACCATTTCACTTGCTATCTTTCTCAAGGCAACACACAAAGCACTCTTTGAAAAATTCTTTATTGGTGGAACAGTTTGATAACACCATAGGGATATTAAGCACAATCCTTGTTTTATCTATGTACGCAGGGGTGCTCAACCTGCACATGTGGCCCAAGTCCTTAAACCAGGGAAGTACTTGCCTGTGGTCAGAAACCTGTTGATCTCGATCTGGGCTTGCCAATCCGCCATCCCAGAGCATCGAGCCAGCAGCAAAGTAAGCAGGCGGCCGCAGAGAAAGCAGAAACCATGTAAGCTTCCTCTGTAGTGCCAATTCCTGTCCCAGGCAGAGTGATACCAAGTGCACTTCATCTGGGACCTTTCTAGCAGCCTAGAGAGTGATGCCAGCAAAAGCTGGAAGAAGAAAAGCAGGTCAGTGTAGTAGCCTCCCTAGCGGTCTGATTATGTCCATATTTCTGTGCTCAAAGCGGTACATTTTTTTTGCATGGAAATATGTATTTTTTTTTTTATTGTAGGCCTGTAATTTTTAGGAATAACTCACTGAAATCTGTCCGAACAAGAGTCTAGTAAACATCCCGGGTATGTTAAAATTTGAAACACGAAATCATAAATTATAATTTAATAAATAATCATAAAAATAATATAATAATTTAATTAAATAATATAATCAGACCAAAAACACTGAAATTTTAAATATAGCGCCAAGTTCGCACATCACCGAGCAAAGTCACAAAATCATTTTCAGTGTCTGATGTCGAATTTCCCCACGAATCATTATCACTCAATTCTGCAAGTGGTTCTAATTTACTATCGCTTTTCTTTAGCTAGTCTAAAACCGCTTTTGACCTAAAGGGATGCTGTTTGGACGCCATGGATGTTTCTCAGTTTCCAGGCAGAAAGAACAGTAAAAATGCAGGCAGGGCACAGGACAAAGCACTAGGGACAAAATGTATGTGAAATGGTTTGATACAGTAATGTTTTACTATGTTAGTGAATTTAGTGAATGCCACTTTTACAACTTTCAAATTTCCCGCCAGTTCCGTCCCCCGTACGTCTCAACGTCGCAGGGATCAGAACCCAGAAGACAGATGCCGGCATCCGTCGGTGGACATTGCCAGGGATACTGCAGGAGGGACATCGCGGGAGCGCAGGACAAGGTAAGCGAAGAAGAGATCCCGGAGCAGCGCTGCAAGGTATTCCCGAGTGCAGCTCGGGGTTACCGCTTGTGGTGCTAAAATTTTACCCCGAGCTACACTCGGGAATACCGTCAGGGAGGTTAAACAACACATACACTATAGTTTTACAATAGGCATACTAGCACCTATAAAATGGTTAACAAATATTAGGCTGCTTTCACAGTGATCCGTGGGTGCAGCGCAGGGTGCACCTGTAGCTTTCCTGTGGGTTGGCTGCACTGAGCCATAGACTTCAATTATATCCTGCAGGTTTGATGAGCTTTCTGAAAGTACACATCACCCACAAGATATAATAGAAGTCTTTGGCAAAGTGCAGCTAACCCACAGGAACGCTGTAGGTGCTCTGTGCTGCACCCATGGTGCAAGTAAACCACAGCGAATCAGTGTGAAAGCAGCGTTATATGGGGCTCAGAACAGTAAGGGTTTGTTTTGGTGCAGTAAAACCACATAGTGGAGATTTGTTTCTACCACACCCCCCACCCACTGGTGTGGTGCCAGGGGTTGTAATGTCAACCCTGCCCCATGCTCCAGGGGACCCTTGTGGCCTTCCTGTCATATTCTGTTTTACACTTGGACAGGAGGGATATAGAGGCACCACTCCTCTCCATTTTCTTCCTGCAGCCTCTCCTCCTCTCCTCGCTGGCATTAAGCGGCTACAGGAAGAAAATGTTCTATATGCTATTCAAAAAATCCAAATTCTGAACCATTTCATTTCATTGTGCTTCTTGCTCTTCAGAAGGTTAAGAACCCCTGATGTAAAAGGTTGTGATTATAGGAATGTTTGTAGCACAGCACTCCTTTACATATTTTCTTCTACCCTTATATGTAACACATCTATGACTGTCAGATCATTCCTTGATTTTTTTTTTATTAATTCTTTAGAGTGTAAGCTGTTTTGTGAAGTATCCACACTCCTGGCCTTAGTGTAGTCTGTAACATCATAGTTTTGGCCCTTGTATTGACTTCTGTTTGCAGAAGGATGCCGTAGACACTGGCACTGTACAGACCAAATACATTGACACCCTGTAGATCAGTACATAAATATTGTGTGTGTTGAGAATGTTATTAATATTCTTGTATACTCTGTCATCCAATAAAACATTGAACAAGAAAAAGTAAAACTTATTGAAAAAATGTATTCATGTCTACTCCACATGTGCACAGATAAAAACACTCCACACAAGTGTCATCACGGATTGTGGACACTGTTGTTAATGACAGTCTAATACTGCATCCTCACTTCTCCAAACATGTTGTACTCTGTATATTTAACTCTGCGTTGTGTCTATTGACTTATGATTTTTGTCCTCAATCTGAACATACTGTGTAAGCGTCAGTTTTCAGTAACAATAACAAATCCTGTATCTCTTCCTTTTTCGTTAGATTCTTCATCTCTGACATTCAAATGGAAGACAAGCTGCATGAGATGGTGATAAAGGCGGCTGCTGTTTATAAGAACAGGAAAGCCATATGTTTCCAATCGTACCAAGGGCCTTCCCTATTCTACACTTATGGGGAGATGATGCAGCTAGCTGAAGAGCTTACTTGCTTCCTTAAATCCCTGCTCAATGGTTTACAGAAATGTGTGATTGGGCTCTTCTGTCAACCAGGTAGACAGTTGCCATCATGGATTTTAGGGTGAGTTTGCATCCGGCACTTATGAGCTACAGTCTTTATTGGAGAGGAGTTTAATGCCATTATAAGAAAAATAATAGATTGGAACTCTTTGACCAGGGTTTAAGCCCAACTCTGGGCTGGAAACAAAATACCCTTGCAGTGGGGCCCCTGCACTGCAGGGTAAAATACTCGTTAATTCTGAGCTGTAGATATAGAGGCTGTATTTTCTACCTTACCTCCTCACTTTGAGGTGGTCTTGCATGCTCCTCTTCTCTCTGACACTCTGGCCTGTGGGCAGATCCTCTGGGAGAGATTTACTAAAACCATTGTACACAGAATCTGGTACAGCTCTGTATAGTAACCAATCAGCTTCCAGGTTTTATTGTTAAAGCTTAATTGAACAAGCAAAAGTTAGAAGCTGATTACAGGTTACCATGGCCCTGTCTTAGTAAATGTCCCCCTCTGTGTCTACACGTACGATATTGGACTATTAGTCCTGCATGTATGTGCAGGAGTCTAGCGTACCACTGCTGCAGGGAGCGTAATAGAGAAGATTCTGCAGGGGAACCAGTCACACAGATTGAGGGAGTAAATGTGTGTGGGCTCCACTGCAAGGGTATTTTGTTTCTTGTGCCTGGAGTTGGGCTTTAAAATTGACAATTAAACCAAACCTGTCATAATAATTAAAAACCCATACCTACCACCTGTCTTGTGCAAGATACCCTCCAGTGTCTAACGTACATTAAAGTGAAACTAAAGGTTTTTGTTTTTTTGCTTTAAAATTAAAAATATGTTCTGTTTACCTGCTCTGCAATGGTATTTTATAGAGCCGTTCCCTACCTCCTCTTCTGGAGTCTGACGCTGTCTGTCCCTCCATTGCGAGTGCTCCCTCAGCAAGCTGTGTGCAAAGGAGACACCCATGCCAGCAAGTTCCCAACCCAGGCTGTGTACATCTATAGATACACACAGTGCCTGTAGGCCACAACCCCCCCCCCCCCCCTCCTCACAGGAATTTGACAGCAGCCGGAGCCAATGGCTCCCGCTGCTGACTGTATATTCTGTGAAACCAGAAAGTGTAGGAGTGTAGCTGCACATGTAACAGCTCTGGATTGGTTAGAGGATCCAGGTAAGTGTTTAGTGCCAGGGGAGGTTAGGACAGTTAGTGGGGTGTTTTTTGTCTTAATACCTACAATGCATTAAGGTAAAAAAAAAAACAAATTTGACTTTAGAACTACTATAATTACCCACCACTTCAATAGCCACTGCCATATCCATATGCAAAATTACCTAGGCAGTTACTCACAATGTTAAGTATTGGTAACAGTTGTGCACACAGTAGTATGCCACCTATCCCTTGTGTTTCGATGCAGGGATCTAGGAATTGTCCACTCATCAGGCCCCGAGCACTGCTTTGTAGGCGGCATGGTACAAGCCCCTAATGCCCTGGGATACTTAGATTTTGAATAAACCTCAACAGGGATAAATGGGCTGAGGGGTGAGACTAAAGATTAGAAGTTTATGCACTGGAGACTGCCTAACATAGAGTGGTTGTGTGTTTTTAAGTATTTATATTTCATGACAGATTTGCATTTACTGAAAGCTCCCATTTAAGAATATAATGGAAAGCAGTGGGGTTCTTGTGCAGTTAAAGTGGGGGAAACCCATAAAATATATTGCCAGTGAGAAGTGTAAAAAATATAAAAGGGCATCTTGGAAGTGCCATTGTTTTCTGAAAATTAAAGTGTATCTAAACCAAAAAAATCAAAATCCAAAATATTGCAGCCTACCAGTCCTTAGATGTGGCAGCTGCATTAGTTTTTTGCTTTTCAGGATAAGAATATTTTCAACATGTGCAAAAAATATTTGTTGTTCTAGCAGTGTCCTTGTTGCTTCCTGTGATCTTAAAAGAAGGCACAAACATCCTTATCTCTAGTGCATAAACTACCAGTCCCATTAATCTATCATGAATGAAGGTAGACATGTTTGAAGTCCAGCCTGTTTGACAATCATGGCTGCCTTAATAGATGCAGAGGAGAAAAGGCATCTATATGAAGCTTTGATCAGGAAGTGTTAATCGCAGGATTACCAGTTGAAAATAAAGGAAAGAAGCCTGGAAAAAAGAAAATAAATGCAGTCACCCTACCTAAGGACTGGTAATCTTCATAATATTAAATGTCTGTTTTTGGATTTAGATATGCTTTAAACTTTTTATATTTCATACATATATCTCTGGCAATAAATACATTGCTTTAAAGTGAATCTTTTTCCTGAGACTAAGTTTACACATGCACCAAGAATAGGCATTTCATCTGCGATTTTAAAGCCTGTCTGTCAACACTCTGTGCCGATTATGTCCATTGCAGCTGATAATGCAGTTCGCATGGTCATGTTTGTGGTGCTTTGCGTCATGACAAAAATTATCCAGCATGTATTGTTCAGCTTGGTTTACAGCTTTCTGAACACCTTCATTCATGTGAATGTGAACATGACACAGATTCCTCACAAACATCCTTATGGTGTTTACAGTGCAGTTAGATGTGTTTAGAAACTGTTACTAGCCGGTTGTGATTGTACAAGAATTGCTATAAAAGAAAAGCAATACAGAAAAGGCATCAGTGGACATCTGCAATTTCAAAGCACATCTAAACAAGCCCTTCGAGTGTAAATGTAATACCTCTGCCTCAAATGCACTCTCATGCTAATTTTAATCTTTTGCTAAAAGGCTACAACTTTGCACTCATCTCTGTCTCTAACTGGACCTACTGGCCTCTTATGGTTTCCTACTGCCCTGCAGTAAGCAGTGACTTCTACAATAAGGTGTCTTTGACATGTAGGATGTGAATGACATCCTGGCTTCCTCTTCACTATGCTGGGTTACAGGCGAGATGGCAGCATCCATCAATTGAAATAAATAAGTCTTAGAGGACATAGCACTGCAGTAATTTTGTCACTGACTGCATCAGTCAGTTGTTTCTAGACTAATTAATTAACCTCGGACATTCATCTTTGTGGTTTCTATAGACAATGGTAAAGGAATGAGGTGCTTTAAGTCTATGAGAGCCGCACTGCTTTTTAACAGATACATATGATGAGTGGTATGGATTCAGTGGTTACACACTCTGCACCTAACTATGGTTGGTGAAATTGTTAATCGTCTGAAAGATGTCATAAGGGAGTGTGCTCTTCACATCCATCAGCCCGCAAGTGCAAGGTGCCATTCCTTTATATCTGAATTTGGACATTTTCCATCTACATGCAGCTAGAGAGGTGAGCAATGGGTTGTTTTTAAAGCTTTTTTTTTACTGCTTGTTTAGAATATGTAAAGACTTTAAAGCGGCGTTCCACCCAAAGGTGGAAGCTCTTCTTTTCTGCCTCCTCCCCCCCTTTCCGCTGCCACATTTGGCACCTTTTGGGGGGGGAGCTGGTACCTGGTTTTGACAGGTACCCGCTCCGACTTTTAGCTCCGTTTGCCGCAGCAAACTGAAGTGGAAGTTCTCCCCCACATGCAGCCCTCTGGGACACTTCACAGGTCACAGAGGACTATGACCCATCCACAAAGTGAAGTGCGCTTTGCGCATGTGTAGTAGAAAACCGGCTGTGGGGTAGGGGGGGGGGGGTCGGGGGCCGGAACTCTACTTTAATATTCAAAGTCTAGACATAAATGAGCTATAATGATCCATTTTTTATAGTTTGTAATTTTCAGTTGATTTGTTTTCACTTTTGTTTTTTGTAGGATTCTCCAGGTTCCAGCTGCCTATTGTCCTGTAGATCCCAGTGCCCCATCCAATTTCACATCTTCACTCACAGATCGATGCAAAATTCGCTACATGTTGGTGGAAAACAACAAAGCTGATGTGAGCATAAAATTATAAAATGATAGAACTTAAATTACACTTTAACAACTTTGTGTGATGTGCTTTTCTCCTGTAGAAATCACAAAATTGCATATGCATTGATGGTTTTAAAGGATAAGTTCAGCTTTCATAGCATGTTACATGTTACACCCATATATTAGGGTGTAACATGTTATGAAAGGACCGGCCCCTGCTCCCCCCACTTTCACAGCTAGCAGAGATCTTCTCCCACTAGCTGTCAAAATGTAAAAAGAGCGTGGCCGTGGAGGACTCTGCCTGCCTATCCACATCACTCTTTTCTATTCTATGAATGAGAAAACTACAAGTCTCGACAGCCTTAGTGGCTGTCAGATTGTAGTTCATTGACTCTTCCTGTCAGAGTGTATTGGCTTGCTCCTATGGGATGAAATACTGACAGGTCTGCCAGAGACCTGCATGGCACCAGCGATCTGCTGACCGCTAGTGCAATGCTTTACAAGCTCCTGCAACAAAAAATAATAAATGCACATTTTTGTTTACCTGCAAAAAATTTACATTTTATTATTTTTTGTCAAAAGGTGAACTTATCCTTTTAAGCAGAAGTCCTCAAACTTTTTAAAAAAAAGTCCAGTTTATGATCCTTCAGACTTTAGGAGGGTCAGATTGTTGACAGTGGCAGTAGAAAATTCTGCGTTAATTGGAATAAACATTGACCTTGCATCTGTGATCAGTGGAAGGAATAATACCCACTCTTGTGTTATTGGAAGAAACAATGCCCCACCAATGGCTGCAGAGGAAGAAAATGTTTCCCATTGTTTCTCAGAGGGAGGAATAGTGCCCCATTGTATGTATCACTGGGAGAAAAAGTCTAATCAAAGGTGTCAGTGGAAAGAATAGTTCCCCAGCATTGGTGTCAGTAGAAGAAATTGTGCCCTGTCATTGGTTTCAATTAAATGATTGGTGTCATTTGATGGAACTGTGTGCCCATGATTGCTGTCAGTGGAAGGAATTGTACCCACCATTGATGTAAGTGGAAGGAATTGTTTTGTCATTGATGACAGTAAAAGGAATTGTGCTTTGTTATTGGTGTCATCAGGAGAAGTTGTGCGCTGTCATTTGAGAGGAATTGTGTCCCATCTATGGTGTCAGTGAGAGAAATTGTGTCTCGTCTATGGTGTCAGTGGGAGGAATTGTGCCCTGATGTTGGTGTCATGTGGAAGGAATAACCTGCAGCGTTTCCCTCTCATTTTTTAGAAAATGGATTCTCATTGCTTCTAAGGCCCTTCATGTAAACTGGAAACAAAATGGATATGTATTTCCCGAGTCATCTTCTAGGACAGCTCACTTGAGAGATAGGCTCCTCCCAGGAAACACCCGCTCCACCTTTTTCCTCTATAAGTAGCCTCTCTCCCAGGGGACCCTCAGTATTAGTGTTTCCTCAGGCCAGGAGTGAGCTACGCCCGTTTTGTTGTTTTTCTAGGGCCACCTGGCGAGGTACAGAGGCCCCCTGGCTGAGGCCCCCCTTTCCTCCTTTTCTAAGCAAGGCAGGGGCCTTGTGAGGGGGCTTCAGTCAGGTCCCCTTCGTGTAAACCCCTCTGGGGTGGGGGTGACAGACCCCAAATGGTCCTAGCGGGGCTCTCCAGGGGGGCAGAGCCCGCTACGCCGACCTGGGCAGGATTGCCTTTCCCTTGGGCTGAGGTGAGCTTACCTTTTCCGGGATCTCTGCAGCATGGACGGTGGTCGGGCAGGACGCCGATATCGCGTCATTTCCGGGCGCCGGGAAGTGACGTCACTTCCGGCGCAGGAACAGGAAGCGGCGCTGCCGCCATGTGGGCTATGGGCGGCGGGCCGTAGAACTCGCCCACACCACGGCCGCTTCTTCCACCGGCGGCCGTGAGAGGGAGGCCGGCGCATGAGGACCCCAGGGAGAGGGCGGAGCCCGCTAAGCCCTGCAAAACAGCCGCACCAAGGGGGAGTTCGCAGCAAGGATGGAGGCAGATCTGTCAAGGCTGGGGGAGGCCTGCAGCAGGTAAGGGCCTTTTTGGCTGCCACAACCACCCCGCCCGCCCTCTCATTCCCCCCTGCCCTTCTTCCCTACACTACCTAGGGGCTTTCTGGGTGCTGGGGGGCCACGTAGGGGCCCCAAGGGGGCTGCACGGCGGATGGGCGCCCTATGTTCCTCATCCCCAGGTGGGCCCACAGGGGGGTGGCACAGAGGCTTGGTGGTTAGCATGTCTGCCTTGCAGTGAATGGGTTGTGGGTTTGATTCCCGACTATGACACCTCCTGCATGGTTTGCATGCTCTCCCTGTACATGCATTGATTTCTAAGAGTCCGGGTCCCGCCCAGGACAAAGCCCCAACCAGGCACCTCAGGGAGATGACCTGGAGGAGGAACAACCGGATCTCCCTCTCCATGACCAGCTGTATGCAGGTCTAAAAAAAAAAAAAAAAAAGAGAAGAGCGGCCACGCAGTCCATGCGTATTCTACTTTATGGTCCACCATCAGAAGGGAATGGGAAGAGCCGGAAAAGGAGGCTCTTTCCCAAATACCTCGAGTGGAGATTCCCATTCAAGGAAGAAGATGCTGCACCGTAGGGACAGCATTCCGTGTGGCTCAGAGAGAAGCAACTTAGTCTATCACTGCAAAAAGGCCCAGGTTCAAACCCAGGCTCAGGCGGCAGGAGAGATCCGGAAGTCGCTGCCGGTCTTAGGGGAAACTGTGGCTTTCACTGCAGACGCATCGATGGAAGCTATTTGATTTACAAGCAAAGTCTACTGCGCTTGTAAATTCTGCCAGAAGAGCTATCTGGTTAGAATCTTGGCAGGGGGATCTTGCCTCTAAATACGAATTCTGCTGTCGGCCCTTCGAGGGAAAACGCCTCTTCGGGCCAGTACTAAATTCGGTCCTGGAAAGGTCAGCCAACAGAAGGAAAGGCTTTCCAGCCCCAAGCGGGCCTACAGGGCGGAGGGGGTTTCGGCCCAACAGGCAGTATACGACAAAAGGAGACTAGGCACAGGCTGGGGATCAAGGATTAGTCAAGGGGAATGGAAGACTTCCTCTTCAACCCCAACCAGAATAGATCCAGGAACCGGTCCAAGTGACCGGAGGAGCCAAGTGGGAGGAAGGCTGGGACACTTCCACATACAGTGGCTAAAAATCACTCGGAACACTTTATCTTAGATGCATTCCGAATGGCTACAGAATAGAGTTCTCAAGACCCCCCCCCCCCTCAAAGGTTCTTCGCAACACCCCTGCCAAGGGAGAGGGGAAAAGCGGACATGTTAGTAGACCTCCTGGATGGGATGCTCGGGCAGAATGTAATTTGCCAGCTGGAGGAGGAAGAGAGGGGGAGTGGTTTTCTACTCCCATTTCTTCCTTAGAAGGAAGGCGTTGGGAACCTGCGGAATGATACTCAACCTGAAAAAGGGGAACGAGTTCGTGGGACCAAAAACCAAAAACCAAAAAAAAAAAAAAAAGTTTTGCAAGGAGACCATACACACAGTGAACAGAACTACTGCCACCAGGGCGTATTTATGGCTTAGATGGAATTGAAGGACACATATCTGCATGTCCCGATAAGGGAGGAATCAGAGAAGTTTCTCAGGGTTGCGCTGGAAGGCGCAGGGGCAACAATTCTATTTCAGTTCAACGGAGGCAGCATGCAGGGGCGTGCATCTGTAATCCCAGCTCCTTTGGTGGCAGAGACTCTCAGACTGTTTGAGTCCAGGAGTTCTGGTCTCTCCTGAGCCATAGTGGTTGGCGCGTCTGCCTTGCGGTGTATGGGTTGTGGGTTCGGTCCCCGACCGTGGCGCCCCCTGCATGGAGTTTGAGTGTTCTCCCGCGCTTGCAGGGGTTTCCTCTGGGTACTCCCATTTTCATGCACTCCCCTCCGGTCTGTCATCGGCTCCAAGGATATTCACCAATGTCCGAGCAGAACCGCTACTTTTATTTGCAAATACAGAGAGGGGTGTGGAATCCCACGTACGGTGCACAAATTCCTTCCCAGAGTACTTGGGATGGCTAATCAATAGGGGGGGAATATCCCAGCTAATACCTCCCAGAAGGATCACGTATCTGAGGTATGCCCTGGATTCCAAGAATACCTGCTTATACCTAACGGGGGGGGGGGGAAAAAAAAAAAAAAAAAGCTCTCTGACTGCAGCAAGATACGAAGATCTTCCGGGGGATGGCGACCTGCACGGATGGGCAGCACAGTGGCTAAATGGTTAGCACTTCCGCCTGACAGTACTCGGGTCGTTGGTTCAAATCCCAGCCACAGCACCACCTGCCTGGAGTTTGCATGTTCTCCCTGTGACTGCGTGGGTTTCCTCCCACATTCCGAAGACATGCTGGTAGGTTAATTGGCCCTAGTATGCCAGTGCTGCAATGAGGTTAGTGGGGCGCATGACAGCTGCCATACCCGGAGTGCAATGGGCACAGTTTCACTCCAGAATACTGCAGGACCATGTCCTCTCCCACTGGGATGGCAGCCAAGCAGCCTTAGATTCCAGGATCCGCCTCACACGCAGGAGGAATTCGCTAAAGGGGGGGGGGGGGGGGGGGGGAGAACATCCACACCTTAGAGGCTGGGAGAAAATGGCTGCAGGTCAGCCCGGTAAGAATCACCACAGATGTGAGTATGTCTGAGTGGGGTGCTCACATGGAAGACCGCCTGGCCCAGGGCAGGTGGGACGCGGAAATCTCGGGCAGATCATCAAACTACAAGGAATTGTTGGCTTTCCAGGGTACGAGAGGGGAAGGAAGTTCAGATCTTATCCGACAACACAACGGTTGTCACGTACTTAAACAGATAGGGGGGGCACGAGGGCCCCGAGACTGATGGATCTGGCAGAAACCCTCCTGAGCTGGGCAGAGACAAACCTAGAGTCCATCACAGCAGCGCATCTGAAAGGATATCTCAAACAGTTGGCGGACCAAATGAGCCGGAGAGAGGTCACTCAGACAGAGTGGTGCCTCAGCCGTACAGCATTCAATCAAACCTGCGCCAGATGAGGCACTCCCTCCGCGGATCTCTTCACCAACAGCCAAAATACAAAACTGGGGAGGTACTGCAGCCTGCAGAAGGACCCCAGGAGTGCAGGGAGAGATGCATTAGCCCCGCATTGGGAGGGAGACCTTCTCTATGGGTTTCCTCCGTTCAGACTGGTGCCGGAAGTGATGCAGAAGATTCAGTCATCCCAAGCCAAAGTCATCCTGAGTGTACCGTTTTGGCCCAAAGGGCCATGGTTTGCCCAGCTGAAGGAATTAAGCTCAACGGACCCATGGATGATACCGCCCTCACACGATTTACGGGGGGCAAGGGGAGGTGCTACACCCTCACCCAGGAGAACTCTCCCTAGCAGCGTGGCTTCTGAGTGGGACAGGCTAGCCAGGAAAGGCCTGTCAGAGAAAGTGGTGGCCACCATCTTAGACAGAAGGAAGAAATCGACAAACACCGTATATGATTAACTTGGAAGAAGTTCTCCGCCTGGAAAGATAGGAATGGGTCGCCGGGGGCTCCCATCTTACTTACAGCATGGGAATTCCTCCAAGCCGGGGTAGATAAGAACCTGGCTGAAAATTCCCTTAAGGTGCAGGTAGCAGCACTATCAAACTTTCTGGAATTAGGATTGGCGGCAGACCCATTAGTAATCAGGTCCCTGAGAGCTATCTCTAGGCGCCGAGTCCTGCCCACGCCGAAGCACCCTACATGGGACCTGGGCACAGTTCTGAAGAGTTTTTTCAGCAAGAACCTTTTTGAGCCTTTGGAGGTGTGCTCCTTTAGACTTTTTGACTCCTAAAACCATCCTGCTTGTAGCAATTACGTCTGCTCGCAGAGTCAGCGAACTGCAAGATCTGTTGGTAATAGAACCATACTGCACTAGCCTGCGGGACAGAACCATCCTCCGCACGGATCCGGCGTTTCTACCTAAGGTTGCGTCACATTCTCATAAGTCACAGGAAATAATAATACCATCCCTGGAGGGAGACTACAGCAGAATTGATGATCCAAGGAAGGGGGACAGTGCCTCCAAAGGCACCATCACAAGATGGGTAAGAGAGGCCATTTCTGAAGGTTATAGAGCTGCGTCTGTCACCACCGGCCAGCCTAAAGGCGCATTCGACCAGGGCCACCGCAGCCACCTGGGCGGAAAAGGCGGGGGCCTCCCCTGGACAGATCTGCAATGCCGCAACATGGTCCAGTTTCGCCACCTTCGCTAGACACTCCAGATTTGACCTAATCGGCAGCAAGGACCAGGTGTTCGGCAGGAAGGTCCTACGAACAAAGGGCCCACCCTAGAGCATGTATTTCTATTCTACTCCTCTCAAGTGAGCTGTCCTAGAAGATGACTCGGGAAAACGCAGTTATTTACCTGTTAACTGTATTTCCAGGAATCTTCTAGGACAGCGTAACTCCCTCCCGATTGCTGTGTGATTATGTACTAGGGTTTCGTCATGCTTGAAATCGTCATTGTGTCTCTACTACCATTTTTATGCTTTCTCCTAGGCCTTCGGTCATATTCTTATACTGAGGGTCCCCTGGGAGAGAGGCTACTTATAGAGGAAAAAGGTGGAGCGGGTGTTTCCTGGGAGGAGCCTATCTCTCAAGTGAGCTGTCCTAGAAGATTCCTGGAAATACAGTTAACAGGTAAATAACTGCGTTTTCTTTTAGGAAATTGCTGCAATGGGCCTTTCACTTCCTTTTTTGTTTCAGATGTGATTTAGGCTTACTTGTCACATGCATGTGGAAATCACAATTGTGGAAGTGGAGCAGGGCTAAAACTGAATTCTGAGCATAAAGACTTGCATTTAAACGTATTCCGCAATGCCTTTGAAAAACTTAAATATTGCATTATAAATAGGAGGTGACATCATTATTATGCTGAGAGCAGGGCTGAGAGAGAGTCCCAGCAGGTCCTCTTTGGACAGGCTGCCTGCAGAAAACTAGAGCTGAAGTGCCGGAGCTGTTTTGTGCTGAATTACATATTTCTAGTAGAAATACACAAGATATCATGATTTATGGTTGAATGCACGTTCTTATATTTTAAAAAATGTTTAGTTCAGCTTTTAGATTGCCTGCTCTATGATGCTTTTCCTTGTTTTGATACGTGTTATTGTAGGTGTTCAGACAGCTTTTCCCAAGCTGGATTGAAAGAGATTCCTCCAAAGTTCAGCATCTGGACATCACAATTTTTGAGGCTTTGCAAAGTGAGAAAGTAAATGATAAAGATACTAAAATGATAAAAGACCATGATCGGATTCCCAGTGCCCTGCACCCTCCTGCGAGACAGCTGTGTGATGAGTACTTAGACAGAGACCAATATTGCCTGGCATATGTTTTACACACCTCTGGGACCACAGGCAAACCCAAAATAGTCAATGTACCTCACTGCTGCATTGTACCAAACATTCATCATCTTGGGTAAGTTATATTCAGTCTGTTACCTTCATCTGTTATTTTTTTTACCACTGTAAATCATGTAGACACCAGTATGTTAGCAACTAGTAAAGTGGGCTTAAATGTGTTTTTGATTGGATTTTCAGGCAGGCGTCGTTTCAACTCGTGACAGGGGGTCTTAAAAAAAAAGTGAAACTTAACCAAGGACAGATAGTACACATGTTGTGGGCCTGGCAAAAAATATACCCCAAATCACATTACCGCCGCAATTCATTCAAGTAAATGGGGCTGGCTACAACCACCCAGCAATCATGGTTTTTGGAGTTAAAATCTGAAATTGTATTTAAGGCTTTTCCATATCTCTTTGTGTTACTTGGACATGACTGTCTCTCTTATCCCTTTGGACTGGAAATCATCCCGCTTTTTTACAGTATAGGCACATGCCAGTTTTTGGAGAACTGCAGATATGCCTAACTTCTCTTACACCCCATCCATAAGGTTAACCCCAGTTTCTACTTAAAGTGGTTGTAAAGGCTCAAGGCTTTTTACCTTTGTGCATTCTCAGCATGAAGGTAAAAAACCTGTGCACAGCAGCCATCCCCAATACTTACCTGAGCCCCATCTTGATGCAGCGATGTACACAAGAGCAGCGGCTCTCCAGGGTCTCTCCTTCCTTATTGGCTGGGACAGCAGTGGGAGCCATTGGCTCCCACTACCGATAATCACAGTCCGTGAGCCAATGATGAGAGAGCGGGGGGCGGAGCTGAGCCGCTCTCTGTGTGTGAATGGACAGAAAGAGCAGCGGAATAAGCCTTTAATATCACTTTAAGAGTCTTCCAAGCCATTCATTCTGAGGAAGCCAGGGAAGCCCTCTCAGACCTAACACTCATGCTTGCATGTATAGAGATCCTGTCATTATGAAGAGCACACTGTCTGCATGGATTTTGCAGGTTCTCCCTGTGCTTGCATGGGCTTTCTCCCAAACTCCAAAGACATGCCGGTAGACTAATTGGCTCCTGGCCCTAGTATGTGTGTGTATGTATGTATGTATGCATGTATGTGAGATCTTAGATTATAAACTTCTTGAGGGCAAGGATTGGTGGGAATTGAAAGCACTGCATAAAATTGTCAACATCATATACAGTGGGATCTCTAGGGTTGGTGTCACCTGGTGTGACATTCGGTGAAGTCCCCCCCCCCCTTCCCCAGTTACATTTGGTGTGCGTCTCCCCTCCCTCTCCTCACCTACGTGGTTTGGCTCTTGATGTCCTCCTGGGTTTTCTCCATCTCAACTCTGCCGCTCTTCTCACACACGGAACCAGAAGATGGACTCTGCCCACCACTTCTACTTCACTCTGCACACCCTGTCAGTATCACCATAGAAACCGCCGGGAGGGTAAATGATGTGGTCCATGTCACTCCTCTGACGGGTGTCACCCCAGTGCAGTCCGCACCTCCCTAACCCCCATAGCAACGCCACTAATTAAATAACGACCTGTAATCAATGAAAGCAGCCTCAAAAAAAAGCAAGCTAATATTAAGTGGAACTAAACCCCCCTATTGTTTTCAGCCAAGGAAGCTGCCTTCTTATCTTCTGTTTGATCTTCAACTGCCATGGTGCTGTGATAGGTATGACGTGATAGGTATGACGCCAAGCATTTGATGCTTTGACAGTTTGGTTGAGAGCACATGCAAATGTGACAGTTACACAGTTACATTCCTGGCACATGCCTGGAATGTAACTGTTTATTGAACCTGTTATATCGATGGGTTTAATTCTGCTTTAATATATTGGTGAGGTGTGATATGCAGAGAAGTGTCCTCAAACATAGGAGCCAATAGTCACATTTTTTGGCAGTTAGTCATTGGGACACCAAAAATAACTTCACAGAAGGGGCTGCGGTATTTTTTTTTTCTTTTTTGTAGTTATTTTAAATGACTGTTTTGCATACAAATGCTGCTTTTTTGAGGGTTTTCATTCAGTTTATATGAACTGTGTCGACAGATCTTTATAATGATGTTTTAGTAATGCTGTTGTATTTAATATTAAAGAACTTTAGAGTCGTGATCATGTTTCTGAGTGATTTTTTAGCACATCTGAAATCTGAGTATGTGGGCTGGTTTCATAGCAACCAAAGGAAATTTTTTATTTCCTTGCCATGTTTTCTGTGGTGCTGTCAATACAGAAGCAGTGAAATGCCTCACATTGCCTCTATTATCAATCCTATTACATAACTTTGAAAGACGTAGAGCAGGGTTCCTGGCACATACTGTAAGTATACAGATGAAATCCATTTATGCAGTTTATTCTAACTGCAGAATGTTTGTATTATTTTCTTGTCATTTACACCTTCCTGACATACTGCTTAGCTAGACAAGTTACACTAAAACCCTAGGTATTATATTTGTCAAAGCTGCAGATTTAAAAATAGTGAAAATTACGTTTGAAATTACCTTAACATGTTGAAACTTGTTTTTAGTGTACCTATACTTTAAAAATACATTTAGCGTGACTCTGACACTACCAAATTTACAAAGCTCCAATGGAACTTTTCAGGCAATTAATATTGAGAACATATTAATAAAAATGTAATCTCTTTATTTGTACACCATGAATTATACAGTATACACACTTAAAATCATATAATGGCTGACAAAGTATTACATCCTGGTGATGTACAAACGTACATCACAGCACTACCCAATGTAAACCCAGTAAAGGGCCACATGACCATTTTTGTGTCGTATTGTATATTACCAGATAGCACTATCTCCCTGACTATGGGACCATGTGTATAGTCAAGCCTCTTACCTCAAACATACTAGTAATGGTTTTGGGTCGTCTTATATTGATACTTTCCTCAATTTTGTTAGTGATTCACACTGTTGCAGTTGCTTTGGGCTCTGCACATGCAGCGATTCCTGGTAGATGGGGAATAAGGTACCTGGATCTTTAGCTGATTTATATGTCATTGCATCAGACATATAAGTGGATACTGGTACTATGCTGACCTTGACGTGGTTGCACATTGCAAATATATTATCATATCTTATAGTTTTGTTGCAGGGTTGCATACACTTACCTCTGAGGAAGATAACATTCAAAACACATGGGATTATCCCGGCTGTGGTGACAAATATTGGAACACAATTGTAATTTGGTACCTTACAGGGTTTTTTTTGGGGTATTGCTGTGATGTAAGATGGTAATACTTTTTCAGCCTTGATATGATTTTAAGTGTGTGTATATTTTATGCTGTACTAATAAAGAGATTATGTTATTTATAAAGCATAGGCAGTTGTAGTTTCTTGAAAAGTCCCATTGGAGCTTGGTATATTTGGTAGATAGTGTATGTTCGCTACAAATGGCCTTTGCTGCCATCTCTTGTTTCCAGTGATTTGATACTAATATTAAATCATGAAAGTCCACCTTGTAAAGAAAATGGTAAATACTTGCCCATCCTGTTGTCATCAAACACCTCTGTAATGAAGACGGCTTGCCACCCAAAGATCCTTTTGGAAACTGACACTTCTGGGAGTATCAATCTTCCGGTACCCTGTTGCTCTCAATCCCTTCTTCTGGCCCACTCTACATCACTGCTGTGTCTTGTGGGTGTAGAACCTGGAGATTTGACACTTCCAGACCTGTCTGTTTCTGGAGATTCTTCAGGTGACAAGCTTTCTTAATTAGATCTGTGTTCAGAGGCATGGGAAGCAGCAAGTAGAGATTTTTTAATAGTTTTTTTTTTTTAATTCAATTTCAGAAATCATTTACATAAAGGTGATTTTATATTTGTTTGGGACTCCACTCTAATAATCTTGATTTGAGTTTTTTTTTTTTTTTTTATTTTAGATCCATCTTTGGTATGTCACCAGATGACCTTGTGTTCCTTGCCTCTCCTCTGACCTTTGACCCTTCTGTTATCGAAATGTTTCTAGCTTTGTCCTCTGGAGCCTGCCTACTAATTGTGCCAGAGCATCTTAAAATGATGCCCAGAAAATTGTTCCATGTATTGTTCCAGCAGCATAGAGTTACAGTGCTCCAGGTAAGGTACACAGCCTCCTAAAGGTAGATGACAAGAAAAAAGGCCATTTAACCTTGCGACAGAGCCCTTATCTATTCTAAATTCATTTTTGATTTACTGAAAGCAATTTTAGATAATTCAACCAAATTGTGTAAAAGAAGTGTACAATAAATTCACCATTGCAGCTTTGTGGCTCCTGCATCTGTATATACGTTTGCGCTGGCATACCTGTTAAAGCTTTAAGGCAACTACCTTGGTTTGAATCCTAGAGAATAAACCCAGTGAACTATTACACTGTGGAGTGCCCACTGAAATGACGGTGTGTAATGATGGACTTTAATTTGAATAAAGAAATTGTAATTCTGTAATAAGCGATAGGTGCTTATTACAGAACCCCCCCCCCCTTCCTCAGCAGCTGTCACCTTTGAATTTTGAGATCTGCAAATTATTGAACTACAAATCCAGTCTGTCTCTACAGCAGACAGACTTGTGATTATCACTGAAACCCGAGTGGAAGAGCAAGAATCTGTAGAAGTCCATCATTGCATTCATGATCCAATGCTTTGAAACCTTCATTTGCAAAAAAAAAATAAAAAATTGCACTTTTTTTTTCTGCAAATGTGCATTTTTTTGCAGAATGGGAACTTAGCCTTTAACTTCCTGATCTTTATATAATAGTCCTGCATAGAACTTATTCATTGTTAAATGTATATCTAGGAAAATGATACATGCTTATAAGATATTTTGTAGAGAGGTGGTCGTTGCACACAGTAACAAGGATGAAGCCAGATGTAATGGACCCTGCTCCCCTCCCCACCCATGTAGTGTGCCTTCCTGTCCCCATGTATTGTGCTCTACTAACCCCAGGATGCCACCCTGACGCCCCCTGTACCCTGTTTATCTCAAGTTTGACCCAGAACTGAGTATCTGTGCAGAAAAAGCAAGTGCAAATTTCATATTAGCTAGGTACATTTTAATAATAATGAGATTATTTAATACTATTACTTGAAATAATGTTATATCAACAGCTCGCTGATCACACCAATGTTCTATGAGCTGTAGATGTAAAGATTATTTAAGGGGTTTCCCTGAGATCACAAATGTTTTTTGCCAAGGGTTCCTCAAAGGTAAAAATGTTGAGAAACCCTGATAGAAAGTATACAAAAAATAATCTGTAATTAGGTGCATGGAATTTATCAAAAGAGATAACATTCAATAGGGTAGTTTATTCAGTGTGAAGTTTCAGCAGACCCCAGCCTGCCCTTCTCATAACAAACTCCCTAATGACAAGACAAGCTTAAACCTCCAAAAAGTTCCTTCCATCATCACCCCCAGTTATGGCATCATACAGTATGTGCCATAATATACGTACAAGTGCAAAGAAAACAAAATACAGCAAAACTCAGATGAAAGCAAAAGTACGTACATACCAAAGGTAAATTCTGCATGCACATTGGGCCAGGCTGTAGACATTCCTATCTTATTCTTGAAAAAGCACTAAGCAAGCTTTAAAATATGCCCTCGCTGACCTGTGTAGCTGCAGGCACTCAGATTTTATAGTAGAAGCACTTAAAGTGGTTCTAAAGCTAAAACAATTTTCAGCCTAATGCATTCCCTGTATTAAGGTAAAATGTTAGGCCACTTGCTGTGTCCCATCCCCCCTCCTAAACACTTACCTGATCCCTGTATCGATCCAGCGCTATGCCCATCTATAGGTTTTACTCTGTCTTTCTGTTCTTATGGTTTGTGCAGCAGTGGGAGCCATTGGTTCCTGCTGCTGTCAGTCAAATCCTTTGTGCAGAAAGTGGGGAGCGGGACTGAACCACCAGGCTGTGTGTGTCTATAGACACACACAACTCAGCTTGGGAGCGTGCCCGCATGTCTGCCCCCATAGCAAGCGGCTTGCTGTGGGGGCAGACAGAAGAGGATGAGCAGAGAGCCCTGGGGGGGGGGGACCTCAGAAGAGAAGGAATATGGCCACTCTGTGCAATACTATCACACAGAACAGGTAAGTATAACATGTTTATTATTTTAATATTAAAAAATTACATTTAGAAACACTTTAAGTAATTTAATTAGGCTTTCCCCGCAGTACAGCTTCCTCTCTTCCCTCTCCTAGAGATCTGGCTTTGTTTCCATTAGGATGCTAAATCACTGCTTGGAAAGGGGTACAAAAGCCCTAAGAGAATGATCTGAATTACTTCAGTGCTTCTGCTGGTATTTTTATAGGTTAATTGCTTCAGAGTGTCTGTAGCTAGAGAGATGAGTGAGAACATAAAAGTTCATTACTGCTTGGTAAAACATACTGTATATATTTGAATGTCCATAGCCTAGCCACTTCAAAGGCTTTTGTGAGTGAATAAATGCAGTGCGCTGTCAGGCACATTCAGTCTACATCAAAATCATTTTAAACCGGTTTTGCATTTGTTCCCACTAGCACAAAAAGACTCACATCTGCAAATGTGACTCAGGTTGCAATGACTTTCAGATTTCCAAAGATATTTAATCTATGTTTTAATTGAATTTATTTATATTTAGGCTATATATGCTAGAGAACAATAGTAACAAATAGGCTTTGCTCATTGAATGCTGCAAATAGACTTCCATATTTATATAACAATATCACTAAATGAACAGAGTAAAGAAGGTGGGTTCACAAGAAAACTAAACCTGACAGAAAAAAATATGACATGACTCCTAAGAAAAAAAATAGTAAAAGCTAATTTCTTTTTACCCACAAAGCAAGTGTGCATTTATTATTATTATTTTTTTTAAGGTGAACTTATCCTTTAATGGAGTGTAAATATACTAGTAAACGGAAATTCTTTTTGATCTTCACATTTTAAACCTTTCTGAAACTGGTTTTATTTAAGGAGTAATTTTGGCTAGGCTTTGGACATTCAAATATTTTCTTATTCTCACCAAGCAGTAAATGATCTTTCAGACAAGCTCTCACTGCGGTACTGTGAAACCATTCATCCTCAAACTTTGAAGCAGAAGCGGGGAGGTCCGTCTTCAAGTCAGCTCAGCTTCCCCTGCTCCCCCTGCCAGCAGTGATTAGATTGAACAATATCAGTACTTCTTTTGTGAACTTTGAGGATAAATTACCTTCAGTACTTGCAGCAACAACGTGGAATTATTTAAAACCTAATTTTCTACTTGTTAAAATGTACGTCACGCCAAAAATGTTTTTTCCATTTTTTTGGATAGTGTTGGGAAGCATTGGCATTATTTTTTTTTTTACTGCTATCTAGGGCTCTGTTGGAGAAATCTACCCTTACTTCCTGTCTGCTGACAACAGGTGGTTTTAGGAATATGGAAATACTTGATTGTCCAAAGCCTAGCATAACCTAAATAAACAGGTTGCTTGTTGGGATACATTCATAAAGCATAATATAAGGGCTAAACTACTTATATTCCTGTAGAAAATGTTTCCAGCCTTCTTCCTGTACTTGTTTCATGACAAACAGGCATTTGGTTTCATGAAATCACATGATAGTTCTTCCTGTACTTGTTTCAAACAAACAGGCATTCGGTTTCATGAAATCACATGATAGTCTGAATTCTGAGCATCCTTTTCAACAAATATCATGTAATCTGAATTTGCAGTCATGTGATCATCCAATGAGGGGGCCTGGAGTGGTTTTTCACTGTAAATTGACATGGCCCAGGAAGATTAATATACCCTTAATATTTAAGGAATGGATCACAATAGGATTATAGTTAACTGCTTATGTTCCTTTTCAGGTGACACCAACCTTATTGAGAAGATTTAGCTGTGACTCCATTCAGCCCTCAGTGCTGTCCAAAGAAACATCTCTCAGAGTGTTAGCTCTTGGAGGGGAGCAGTTCCCACCTGTCAGTGTCCTGAGACGTTGGATGGAACCTGGCAATAGGACACGTCTCTTCAACCTTTATGGCATAACAGAAGTGTCTAGCTGGGCCACATGCTATGAAGTTCCAAAATCCCTTCTTAATTCTCATGCACAGTATGTGAAATGTGTTTTTTTTTTTTTTGAAGTAATATACAATGTACTTTTTGAAACAGTAATTGGGCTGTAATGATTGTAAGGGTCATTCGACCCTAAACAGAAGCAGAACTAAAATCACAGAAATACCTCCTTGTTCCAGCGTGAAGCTTTTAAATATCTCACTGCTGTCACCTTCTCCGTGGCTACTGCAGGTTTTTGGCCTCTTGATTGGCTGGTCGGGGAATGATGTCATTCCACACATGTGCATGGGAGTCGTTATGATGTCATCCCATGTATGTGCATGGGAAACACATCATGTCTCTTCTGTAATAAAGAGCTGACTGCTCACAGCTTTTTTATTAGTTAAGTTTAGTTACACTTTATGTGGCTTATGCACACGGACACCTTTGGGAAAACAAATTGAAGGTGTATATCTGACCCTGGGATATACAGCTGGGCACAGCCACCCATAGTAAAAAATGGCTGTATGCAGCTGTAGGTAGGTTTACACCACTATTATTTATTTCAGGTACTTATATAGCGCTGTCAATTTTACACAGCAATTTACATATATATATATTGAACATTCACATCAGTCCCTAACCCTCAAGGGGTGTACAATCTAAGGTCCCTAACTCACATTCATACATACACATAATAGGGCCAATTTAGGCAGGATCCAATTAACCTACCAGCATGTCTTTGGAGTGTGGTAGGAAACTGGAGTACCTGGAGGAAACCCACGCAGGCACAGGGAGAACATGCAAATTCCAGGCAGGTGGTGCCGTGGTTGGGATTTGAACCAACGACCCTAGTACTGCCAGGCGGAAGTGCTAACCATTTAGCCACTGTGCTGCACAACTTTCGTAAACCCACGCATACATAGGGGTTTACAGCCTTGAACGGTCTGCATCAAGGGAAGTACAGCTTCATGCAAGTAGTGATAAACCCCTCTTCAGTTAAGTACAGCCATTCATTCTAAAAATGTTAAGATATCTTGCGAGCCAAAGTCAGAAAACCACCCTAACACACAAGACTGGACAAAATATGTCCTTAATATAATAGGATCGCAAACACCTAACACATACTACCACTGTGTATAATTAATATAATCCTATTGTGTTGCGCTCCTTAAAAATACATATGATCACTTATCCATGCCCAAAACATATGACCATATAAAAACAAAAAATGTATGTTTTTTCACTTGTTTTTATATGGTCATATGTTTTGGGCATGGATAAGTGATCATATGTATTTTTAAGGAGCGCAACACAATAGGATTATACAGCCATTCATTACTATGGAAGGCTGTACACAGCAGCTGTGCATCCTTGGCATTGAAATACGCATGCAGTTTATCTTGTGCAGCCAAAAGCATCCCGTGTCATAAAGTGTCATACTCATTCAGTCACTATAGGGTTCGTTTTCTGTATTCTGCAAAAAAACTGGTTGATCCTTCTGTTCACTGTTCCTCCCTCCTTGTCTGTGTCACCACAGCAATTCTGAAATTGTGTAGATTGCCACATTTGTTGAGCATGCCCCGGTTTCAGTTACCTTCTAAGCTGTTAATTTCCACCTTTTTCTTATCTGAGCATCCCATGTGACTATAGAGGGACACATACAGTAGTAAATGACAGTCCACACTCCCTCCTCATCCTCCATGCCCACTAAACATCTAAACACATTAGGGGTGGGATATTACATGTTGATCGATGGAGGCATCACATCCCTGTAATTCTAAGCACATCCAAACAAGAGACACAGGTTGGAGGGCATGGAGCAAGCTGCGATTGGCAGAACCTCCCACACCATGTTTTTGCACAAAAATAATAAAGATTTGAGTTCAAGTGCATATATGATTTTAAAACATTTATTTAATTTTGGGTGTATATGATGTATGTATAGCAGACAGGCTGGGATAGAGCTGAGTCATATGACATTTGTATAGTGATTCTGAAAAAAAGTACTTAATTTTTTATTTTTTTTTTAATAAATACAGTGCCATCATCTGTATACATAAATAGAAGGGATAATGTAAATTAAACAGTGCGTCTAGTATCACTTTAAAAGAGAAGTTTGAGAATAAAAATAAACATACATACTCTTAGATTGTAAGCTCCAAGGAGCTATCCCTCTTGTATTGAACTGTATTGTTGCTGTATTGTCTCCCGTTATATTGTAAAGCGCTGAGCAAACTGTTGGCGCTATATAAATCCTGTATAGTAATAATAATAATACTCATCAGTCTAATGCTGCATCTGTCCCCAGTTGACTCTAAGACTGAGAATCAAGTGAACAAAGATTGCTGAGTGCTCAAATCATGGTCTTCAGTAAACAGAGAGCGAGTGACTTTCAGTCACCGGCTTTTTGCTCTGCCCCTCCAGCGCTTGCTGGACCACTGGGAATGTGGGTGCATCCCCACTTTAAAGTCAGGATCTCTCCAGTGATGGCAGCTGACAGTGGGCTTCAGCCTGCTGTCGGCTGCAAACAGGTCACTGAAGTGCAGAGCAAAGTGCACTCCTGTGATCTATAGTAGAAGTAGGGCCAAAAGAGCTTCGACTCTACTTCTCCTTTAAGGGAATCTGTCACATCTTAATCTATCATTTCAAAGCCTCAAATGGAAGCAGCTATTCTCTGCATATTGGTTTCAGTAACTTCATTGTTCCAAAACTAGTATGCAGCCCAAAAAACAAAGCATGGCAGTTTCCAAGCAAGTCAAATACAATGCAATTCAGATGTTCAGTTCTATTTTATAGTCTGACCAGGTTCAGTTGGGGAATAGCAGTCCCAATATAGAGACTAATGAATATTAATATCTGACATTTCTGTTATTTTTATACATGAATTTGTAGATAACTATTTAAAAATTGGATGCCCAGTGAGTATTTATTTTTCTCTGTTAACATGATATAAAGCAGAACTTTAGCTTAAAAATAATTAAAAGAAAAAAAGGTTAAAAGGTTTGTAAATATGCAAGCAGGGTTTTTTTTTCTGGAAATAGGATTAAAGTGTAATTAAACCTTTTTTTTTTTCTAAATTTTGGATGGAGTGGAGAGGGAGTAGACCACCTATCAAGTTATAGTGCTGTCATTGCCTCTGTTAGGGATTCACCCTCTGTTCTGTTTACTGTTTTATCTTTGAAAGTGAAATTATAAGAAAATCACAAAGTTTGAGTTGAAATCAGAAAAATAATAGAGAGGAAATCTTCCAATAGGGTCGCTAGTTTCGGTGACAAACTGGCATCTTGCTCCCTCTTTCTGTCAAAGTGATTGTGGTATTGCTATACCACAGGAGATGTTTATTAAGGCTGGATTCATACCTCTATGTGTTATCCATGCATTTTTGGTGAAGCATGTTTTTGATGTTTTTTCATCCTTCCTGCTTTTTTTTTTTTTTTTCCTTGGTTGTTAAAAACAAAAAAATATACCAAAAACATTTGTCCTGTAAATCAATTGTCATGCATTTGTGTCATGCATTCCTGTGCTTTGGCAAACCTAAAGAAAAATGAGAAACCTAAAAAGCAACATTTAGATCAGTTAGGTAGGCTAAAAAGCAGCTTTAATTTGCTTGTCACAGACTTTAATATCCTGCTGCATGGAGATTGCCTATATGTAGACTTCAAAATGACCATGAAATACCAACTGCTAATTTAAAGTGGTTGTAAAAACTGGAAGTTTTTTTTACCTTCATGCATCCTATGAACGTAAAAAAACCTGTGTACAGCTCCCCCCCAATACTTATCAAAGTCTCATACTTATGCAGCGATGTGCAAGGGAGCCTTTGCTTTCAGGGTCCTCTCCCCCCTCATAGGCTGAGACTGCAGCAGCTCCTGCTGCTGTCAATCACAGCCAGTGAGTCATTGAGGAGGGGGGGGGGCTTAGCTGCTGCTCTGTGTGTGAATGGACACACAGAGCAGTGGCTCGGGAGCGAGCCTGCTTGGGTGCCTCCAAAGCAAGCAACTTGCTCTGGTGGTACTCGGCAGGAAGCAGGGGCCCAGAGCGCCAACGGGGGACCTGTGAAGAGGAGGAATGGGGCTGCTGCTCTGTGTATGAATGGACACACGAAGCAGTAGCTCGGGTGCGGGCCTGCTTGGGTGCCCCCAAAGCAAGGAGCTTGCTCTGTGCGTACTTGGCAGGAAGCAGGGTCCCAGAGTGCCAACAGGGGACCTGAGAAGAGGAGGATCGGGGCTGCTGCTCTGTGTGTGAATGGACACATAGAGCAGTGGCTTGGGAGCGAGCCTGCTTGGGTGCCCCCAAAGCAAGCAGCTTGCTCTGGGGGCACTCGGCAGGAAGCAGGGGTCTAGAGCACCAACGGGGGACCTGAGAAGAGGAGGATCGGGGCGGCTCTGTGCAAAACCATTGCACAGAGCAGGTAAGTATAACATGTTTGTTATTTTTTTGTAAAAAAAATTGTCTTTAATATCACTTTAAGTTTCTGTCTACCCATCCTTTTTTTCTTATGCTCTTTCTTTTTTTTCTAGAAGTGATCCGCCAATACCTTTGGGCAGGCAACTGTGTGGAACAATAGTAGAAGTCCGAAATGAGGATAATGGCAAGATTGAAGAAGGGGAAGGGCAAGTTTTCCTAGGTACACAGAAAATGTTGTTTGGTCTGAGAATTGTTTTTAAGTAGTGTTCTCTATAGACAGAGAATATTTTGGTGCAAAGTATAGCTGCTTGTCAATATGCTAGATTTACTATTCTCCGTAAGGCTATATTCTCAGCAGATGCATTATTTTAATATGTTTTGAATTAGGTTTTTCATGCCCTGTGACTGCCCTGTGACTGTTATTTAGTCTCAACACCACATTGTGATTGGGACCTACTAGGGCAGCCCATACAGTATGCATTTTTGTTTGCTTCTTCAACCAGCTGGTCGAATGAAAGAAAATTCCTCAATTCCACCATTTTAAAATTCCTCAGTTCACACATTTTAATGTGGATGGGGAATCCATCCCATTGTGCTAATGTGTTCTGATTCTCCCCGCCATTAGAATACAATGATCAGTGTTGCCAGCTATAGCTGGCGGCACTGATCTTTCAGGAAAAAATGTACAAGCTGGTTGTACATAAGTCGATCTAATCGGCTGTGGATAGCGTCTTAATTGTTAATTACAAGTGCTAGGTTCAGTCCTATGGATAAGCATGTCTTCTGTTTGTGAACATGAATGGAAATGTTGACTTTCCTTTGCTGTTTCTACTACATTTGCATTTTTCCCTACTTAATGACTTGCTGATATGATGCACCATGTAATGATTTGTCTTTAGTAAGGCTGATGTTTATATTTTATTGTTGTTCCTTGGTCCTGCAGGAGGGAGTCGGAGGGTTTGCTTTTTAGATGATGAATATGTTCTGCCCTGTGGGATGATGAGAAGTACTGGTGACTGGGTGAAGTTACAAGATGGAAACATGTACTACATGGGACGCAGGGACAACCAGTTCAAGCGTCATGGCAAGAGGCTTAATACGGAGTATATACAGCAGGTATGGGAGGTGCCCAATGATAATGTTAAACTTATCGCTTTGTTATTACCCCATTAACAAATCCAGGCCATCTCATGTTTCCCTGTGCTGTGTTCAGGTTAGGCTCTTGACCTGTATGAAGTGAATGTACAGTAATTTTATTTGCTTCCAAGAAAAGTTCCATTTCACATCCTATTTGAACTTTCTCAAAGAAGATATTCAAAAAGTGTATTCAGTAACTTTTGGCTGAACGTGGATTTTTTTTCTTCTTTATTAGACCTAATAAAGTATGGTAACTAGTGGTGATTGTTGGAGTTTCATCTTCCCCTACATATATATTTAATGTTTATTTAATTGAAGTCAAAGCATTTGGAGAGTGCAGAGATCTCTGAATACATAGAGGCCCAATGCAGTACCATATAAATACTACTGTACTGTGCTACTGGTTCTGTTTCAGTTAACTTTCACATGTGCATCTAAATGTGCCTACAGAGTTTAGAGACCCTTTTTGCTTTTTCTAGCATTTTCTGGTCAGTTTAGAGTCAGTTCTTATATCTGTAGGCCTTCCTTTAATGCCTGAGTCAGCTTGGGAAGAATTGATTTTTGCTTTTTCTGAGTTAGAAAACTATACTTATTTTCAATATGCTATGAATCTATCGGAAACAAATTGCAATAGATTTTCACAATTTCATTTTCAGGTAGTAGAAGAACTTGAACCAGTGGAGGCATGTGCAGTCATGTGGTCTAAAGCTGAACAGCTTATCCTCTTTATTGTACCAAGAGGGTCTGTAGACAAGAAAGCCCTATGGAGAGCAGTGGAGTCAAATCTTATTAGTTATGCAATACCTGATGACCTCATTCTGATAGACACACTACCTCTTACAAAACATGGTAAAATACTTACCGTATAATTTACATTGTTGTCAGCTGGTCTTTTTGTTAGCAAGCATATAAGAAGTTAATCTAAAACCGCGCTGTTTGTTCTCCAAGAGAGAATAGGGAGTTTATGTGGAGGACCTTGCTCTATGAATGGACT
This sequence comes from Staurois parvus, assembly GCF_062004578.1. Taxonomy (NCBI): domain Eukaryota; kingdom Metazoa; phylum Chordata; class Amphibia; order Anura; family Ranidae; genus Staurois; species Staurois parvus. The sequence goes on along the minus strand of NW_028317867.1, from coordinate 4,503,513 downwards.
TAGCTGTGTGGTATCCAGAGTTTCAAAATTTCCTATGTGTGAGCCATATTCAGACATTAGGCAGCTCTACGTAATAGAAAGTAATAGTTATTTTAAGCCTCAGTCCAAAGCCAAGACTCCTTCTTCGCCCCTGCCCCATAATTTAAGTTCGGACTCATCATCATGTACAGTACAGGACCAACAGTGGCCACTGGTCCTGCATTGTACATGATATTGGTGAGAGAGGTAGTGACACAATGGTAGAAGAAGATCGGCTTCAGGGGACCAGTCATCACTACTAGAACTGATGGGGAGGAGACCTGCAGGATCATGAATTAAGATAAGTACTTCTCTCTAGTAATAAGGATAAGTTCACTTTTCATAACATGTTATATGTTACACCCATATTCAGGGTGGAACATGTAACTTGTTATGAAAGGACTGGTGCCCGCTTCTCCCTGCTAGCTGTCAAAGTGTAAAGAAAATGCAGCCGCCCAGCCGTTTCACTCATTCACAGTATTCTGTGAATGAGAAAGCTACAAGTCCCGACAGCCTTGGCGGTTGTCAACTTGTAATTTTAAATAAACTACCATAGTGCTGTGGTACTTCATTGATTCTTCCTGTCAGAGTGTATGGGCAAGCAGATACACTGACAGGTCTGCAGGAGACCTGCATTGCACTAGGGATCTGATGATTGCCGGTGCAATGTTGTTTTCCAGGCTCCTGCAACAAAAAAAAATAAATTAACATTTTTTTTTTACCTGCAAAAAAATGTGCATTTATTATTTTTTGTCGAAAGTTGAACTTATCCTTTAAATAAATTAATAGCATGTCCTGCATATGCAGGGGGCAGTATTAATCTGCCTTGCCATCTATTTAAAGAAGAACTCTGGGATGATTATTAAAACTGTCATAATTTTACACTGCATTTTCCTCAATCCCCTGGGTGTGGGAGGAGGTGTCTCCAAAGCGGTGGCATCACTTCCTGTTAGGTTTTGTTGCTGTTTACTGAAACTAAACATCCCATCACGCCCTGCGATTTAGAGTCTGAGTGGTCCAGACTGTGCATGAGTGTGCGGTGGATCAGAAGTGAACAGGATATGAGAGGGACAAAGGACTTTACAGTGAACAAAAATTGCTGGATTTGTAGCAGGCTGGAAGACTGTTCTCTGTAAGACCAACACATTTATTTAAAGGTACAGAAGCACCTGTATACATATATCATAACATTTCTGCCCAGTTCAGCTTTAATACTGTAAGATACCTTTGTGTTATTAAAAATAATAACACATTAAGTAAAATTCATCAATATGTGTATTTTGTTTACATTTCTTTGTGCATTTGTCAGCCTATAATAAAAATGGAGTAGGCCATTTTAAAATTATATAATTTGTAACCAAATAAAAGCCTTATATCCTTATATAACCTTAAAGCAATATACAAAAAAAATGTTTTAGTTATGCAAATTCGTCATAGTGTCATTGCTAGGTTAACCAACACATACGGATTCTACCACATTGGACTGAACATCTAGACATAAATTACCTCTGGTCACGCAAGGGTGAAAAAGCAGGTTTAGACTGTATATGTGAGCTGCTAATATCAACTTATTAGTACCTTTGGCCACCTTTTGCAGTAAAAAAACACTTACTTTGTTTACATTTCCCTAAGGTAAATTAGACTCTTCATGTTTAAGTCTATTGTATGATGATCACGTGAGGGAAAATAGGAGTAAACCCAAATCCCAAACAGGACATGATTTCTGGAAGAGCTTGCAGACTCTGTGGAAGGTAAGATTTAGTTTATATGGTTTCTAATTTCCAGTCAGGTGTTTTGGTTCTTTGGTAAATGATAGCCTCTCTCGGTCTTTGTAGGCCAGTCTGGGTTTTCCTGAAGATGTTCCAGATGTTGCTGAAGACTCCATGTTTCTGTTCAGTGGTGGAGACTCTTTGAAGGCAATTAAATTTCATGAAGATGTGGAGCATTTGATTGGTAAACCTGTGCCAGGACTTCTAGAAGCGATACTCAATGACACTATTGTGGCTGTTTGTAGACATGTCATTAGATCTATATGCCCAGAAACGGAGGAAGATAAAACCAAGGTGCATGCAACAGCGATAGAGAGCAATCATATTATTGTGGATATAAGCACCAAGCATCGCAGAAAAAGAAAAGCAGATTTTCTCAGTACTTCAACAGCAGGCTTCACTTTTCTCCTATCTCTGAGCAAAGGTAGCCAGTGCTTTAAACACATATATTCATACATTGAATCAACTGGACAGCAGTGTCGGGTAATACCTGGATCCATTCAGGACTTAGATTTGTCAGAGTTCTTCAGTCCAGGGCACAAACAGTCAAAGGCCTTCCCATTCAGTACATGGACATTGTCTTTGAGGCAAAGATGGACATCTGATACAAGTAAATGTGTTGATGCATCTCCTCTCCTTGTCTTGTCATCCAGTGAAAACTCCACAGGGACTCTATACATTGGGTCCCATTCACACAGAATGCAAGCTCTAGATCTGCACACTGGAACAGTCAAATGGGAAAGAATACTGGGAGATCGTATTGAATCCTCTGCTGCGCTGTCTGCATGTGGAAGCTATATTATTGTTGGTAATAACAGCATTCTCTTATTTTAACAGAATTCTGAGATTTAAATAGAACCTGTAATGGTTTTGCATCTGTTTTTACATTACATTTTATCATTTAAAACATGGCAAAATATTTCCAAAGCATTATTGGGTAAAGGCCAAGTTCATCCTTTGCATAAACTGGCCCATGCAGACAAGAGGCCCCAGTATTTTAAAATGCACTGTTCCTGTGTAAAAAAAAAAAAAAAATGCAAATACCTTATCTGTAGACCTTTTTTGTCATTTGTGATCCTGGCCGAAATACTTCCAATGTTTACATTCTTCGTCCTGACTTATTTCCAGGACACATCAGATGTTGGTCACTTACCCCAGCATTACAGTGCTTCCTGATTTGAAAGCCACTCACACTCCGTGCATGCTTTCATTCACCCTATCCTAGTAATGGCTAAGCTCAGCATTCCTGGGATAGGTAGGGAGGGAGTGCACTGCGCAGGAGTTGCTTTTCAACCTGAAAGCATGTTTGCACCTGTGATGCTGGGGCAAGTGCCCAATGGCTGGCGTGTCCTGGAAATAAGTCACAAAATCGGAATGCATTCAGTGGGAGTATTTCAGACAGACTTCAGCGGTGACAGAAAAGGTCTTACAGGTATGACATTTTCATTAAACATTATTTTTACAAACTGCACAATGCATTTTAAAATACTGAGGCCCTTGTCTGCATGGGTCAGTTCATGCAAAAGGTGAACCATTCAATGGCACAGCAGAGAAGCCTGCGTAACAGCTTTCTTTGGTTACAATTTGGTACTGAGTACTCTGATAAGGGACGTATCATTGCAGTGCTGACTAATTGGAGCTGGTAAAATAACAGGCACCGTTCAATACAACTTAAAGCTGAAATAGCCCAATATGTGAAAAGGGACTAAAGCCCCTGAGCTGGATGGACAGAAGACTCCAAAATATTAGTATATAATTTTGGACAGTTCAGAAGAGATGGGCTGAGATTCGATCCATCTATGGGCAGGCAGGTTGCATTGAAGGCAACCCATCGATCAACTTCAGAACAACCAGTCTATTGGATTTTTTTAATGTGATTTACTGTTGACAGCTATAGCCACCAGACATGATCTTTGTGTTCTGCCAATAGGGAAGGCTCCCCACTGGCAATACACAATAGCACTGCCCCATTAACACTGAATCAAGCAATTTTTTCTTTTCTGTGACCCAAGGTTGCAGGAAAGAAAATCACATCATCTACGGCATGTTTAAGAACATGCTCTTTAAGCTTTGTCTGTAGTAAGTTGGACATTGAAGTGGAATTAACCAATCCACTCCAGTCTTTACAGCTGTCTTAGTCACTGTATATCTGCAGTTGCCATTGTGCTGCACAAATGTATCAGTTAAGGGCGCCAGCCATATGAAGGATTGAAAGTTTGACTGAGAATTGTTCTTCTATAATACACTTCCCTATATCAAAGCCAGAGAAGGAAACTGCGTGCACACAACCTGAGTGACTTTTACTTTTGTGGTACTTGGTGTAAACTGGAAGAATGGAGTATCATTTCCACATAACGCACATATCACCACTATCCATTGATTATTGTAGGTGCTCTAATTGCCACTGACATTAATGACAACTGGGGTTTACACTGATGACAAGATTAAAAGCCAATCAGCCCATTCCATGACCATAGTGCATTGCCTGTTATAAGCTAATAAATCCATTAAGATCTTATGTACATGGGTGCTCTGCCTTCTCATATGCTACATTTTTTTTTAACTTTGTTAACTGCACACGGAGCAGAGCTCAGCCAGAAGAGCCTTCACACTACAGATAATTGATTATCCTAACCCAAGACGTACAATAATGCTAATTGCAAATTTCTTTTATTTATGCAGGTTGCTATGATGGCGGTGTTTATGTGCTGAGGAGAAGCGATGGGGCAACATACTGGGTTTTCAGTACTGGGGATGCTGTGAAGAGTTCTCCTGCCGTTGATCCCGTGTGTGGTCTTATATATATTGGATCACATGACCAGCATTTATATGCTTTAGACATTGAAGTATGTATTCTTATCTATTGAATGCTTATTGTGAATCATACCGTTTTACTGCACATGCATATCATTGTTCTAAAAGCCTCTGATTTTCTTAGAAGGAAAAATGGAAGCTGAAGGATATTACATAGGGAGTAGATATACAAATACAGTGAGCGCTCTCAATAGTTAGCAGCTGAGCATTCAAGGAAAAACATATAAAAAGTCCCAAAGAATATATATATAAAAATGCTGCGCTATTTGATGTTGTTATGCTATATGCAATTAGATGCAAATGGATATATGAAATAAAATAAATTATATCAAATCACAGTCCACAAGAAAAAGTGCTAGTTGATTCCCAGTGCAGATGGTAGGAATGCACACTAACCAGAAGCGTATTGGTAATACGCATATGTGTAAAATATCCTGAAGATTCCCCTCTTTTTTTTGGCCTGGTCATGGGTAGAAGCTGGAAAATATGAAGATGAAGCGCCCTCGTGTGGAGAAGATGAGGTCCGACAGGTCAGAGGAATCTTTACCAAGATGTATTCCCCCTTCTCCCAGGAGCTGGTACAGAGATCACTCTGGGGCCTTTAAATATAAAATCCACGTGGCACCGGCGGCGTAGTGTCAAGGTGTCCTGGGCTCCAACTGACGCGTTTCGTGCGCACGCACTTCTTCAGAGGTAGAGCTGAGGACCCAGAGTGATCTCTGTACCAGCTCCTGGGAGAAGGGGGACTACATCTTGGTAAAGATTCCTCTGACCTGTCGGACCTCATCTTCTCCACATGAGGGCGCTTCATCTTCATATTTTTCAGCTTCTGCCCATGACCAGACCAAAAAAGAGAGGGGAATCTTCATGATATTTTACACATGTGCGTATTACCAATACGCTTCTGGTTAGTGTGCATTCCTACCATCTGCACTGGGAATCAACGAGCACTTTTTCTTGTGGACTGTGATTTGATATAATTTATTTTATTTCATATATCCATTTGCATATAGCATAACAACATCAAATAGCGCTGCATTTTTATATATATAAGGATATTACATAACCTGGTTTCCTATGCTAGATACTTTGTGAATTCCTGATTCCTTGCATTCTGATAAGTAGTTAGCCTTTCATTAGAAAACGTTAAACTGAATTCTGGGCAGAAAAGCTTCCACTTAAATATATTCCTCTATAGCCACAAAGGATATAAATTCACATCGTATCCACCAAATGCTTTCGCAAATCCTGATATTGCCTTGTAAATTTGACAATGAAATTATCATTGTGCTCCATTATCCTGTGCAGAGATGGAGGAAGGACACAGCAGGTCTACCCACTACAGGTCTGCCTACAGAAAACTATGGGGGCTGGGGGCCTGATACAAGACTATTCACTCTACTAAAGGAGAGAAAGATACACCAGCTAGTGTTTATTAAAGGGAACCCTTGTACAGGAGTTTTTTATGCTGGCTTATTGCACAGCTCTATGGAAGAACTACAAAGGGTGCTAAAATTCCAATTAGGAATGTGCTTGACTTTATGAACTACAGTTTTAACCACTTGCCGTCCGGCCGCTGTATATAAACGGTCGGACGGTGGCAATCTTTGGGCGGGTTGCCGTTCATAAACGGCGAACGCCATTTTGGACTGTGCGCGCTCCCTGGGAGCACGCAGCACTGCGATCCGGTGCCCGCTGTGTCCTCTGGACACAGTGGAACACAGATCGTCATACAGGACCTCTGTGCGAGGTCCCGATCATGTGATCACTGATTGGCCAATCGATCACATGCAGATTAGTAAGCAAGATGTCACTTTTGACATCATTGCTTACTACGTGTGAAATCTGTGAATGATCACAGAGGTCACATGGTACAAGGCTATTCACAACAGCCTTGTACCATGTGACAAGCTGTGACCAATCACAGCTCACACAGTAGTTCTCAGTGGCTGCAAGAATGCAGCCAGAGAGGAGAAATGATTGCTTTTACAGCCTTTATGGATGTAAAAGCAATCAGTGTAAAAAATAAAAAAATATCTTCATCACCCCCCACAAGTAGTACAGTGTCACCATGGTGACACTGTACTGCTAGGGTCACAGTATGTAGAAAAAAAAAACCCATAAATAATAATATAAAATAAAAATTTAAAAAATATTTTTAAAAAATTATAATTTTTGGTTATAAACTAATTTGGGTTATTTTTTTTTTACTTAAAAGATAACTGAATACATTTTGGCCAAGATTTATGTTGAAATATTATTTATTTGCAAAATCTTATAAGAAAAACACTTTTTTTCAAAATTTGTGGACTTTTTCATTTATATAGCAAAAAAAATAAATTTCCCAGTGGTGAATAAATGCCACCAAAATAAAGCTTTATCTGTCTAAAAAAAAACACAAAAAAATTCATATGGGTACAGTGTTGCATGACTGTGCAGTTGTCATTGAAAGTGTGATAGTGGTGAAAGCTGAAAATTGGCCTGGACAGGAAGGGGGTAAAAGTGTCCGGACTTGAAGTGGTTAAAGAGTCACTATCACCTTGCCTATGCAAGCCTTCCCAAACACCCCTACAATCCATCACCTTATGATTCATCACTGCTCCCTGCTCCTGCACAGCTAGTACTGAAATAATTGGTGTTGACCAGCTGGGGGGCAGTACTGTCACTCCCCTCATCATGTGACAGTACTTGGGGACTAGCTATTGGCTGCAAGATCTGAGTGTTATCACAGGGAAGGAGGTACATGCTCCTCTGTACTGAGGATTACAGGTAATGTGGATGGCTGAAAAGGAGGAAGGAGTGGTGGGGCATGCTGGTAAGGTAAATACAGCGGGTAAAATAAGTATTGAACACGGCACTATTTTTCTCAGTAAATATATTTATAAATGTGCTATTGACATGAAATTTTCACCACATGTCAGTAACAACCCATGTAATCCATACATACAAATAAACCAAAACAAATATGTTCAGAAATTAAGTTATATGTAACAAAATGGAATGACACAGGGAAAATTATTGAACAATCTAACTGAAATGTATTAATACTTCGTACAAAATCCTTTTTGGTAAATGACAGCTTCAAGACGCCTCCTGTATGGAGAAACTAGCCGCATTCATTTCTCAGGTGGGGTTTTGGCCGATTCTTCCACACAAACAGTCTTCAAATCTTGAAGGTTCTGTGGGCCTCTTATATGAACTCTGATCTTTAGTTCTTTCCATAGATTTTCTATTGGATTCAAGTCAGGTGATTGGCTGGGCCATTCTAGCAGCTTTATTTTCTCTTTCTTTGAAACCCATTGAGAGTTTCCTTGGCTTTGTGTTTGGGATCATTGCCTTGCTGAAATGTTCACCCTTGTTTCTTCTTCATCATCCTGGTAGATGGCAGCAGAATGTTATCAAGAATGTCTTGGTACATTTTTCCATTCATCCTTCCTTCAGTGATATGAAGTTTGCCAGTACCGTATGCTGAAAAACAGCCCCACACCATGATGTTCCTGCCTCCAAACTTCACTGTTTGTATGGTGTTTTTGGGGTGATGTGCAGTGCCATTTGACCTCCAAACATTTTGCGTATTATGGCATCCAAAGAGTTCAATTTTGGTCTTATCTGACCAGTCTATATTCTCCCAATATTTCACAGGCTTCTCTAAATGTTGTGCAGCAAACTTTAACCACTTGCTCTCATGAGGATTTACCCCCCTTCCTGACCAGGCCTTTTTTTGCTATTCAATGCTGCACTATTTCAACTGGTAATTGCGCAGTCATGGAATGTTGTACCCAAACGAAATATACATCCTTTTTTTCACACAAATAGAGCTTTCTTTCAGTGGTATTTGATCACCTGTGCGTTTTTTATTTTTGTGCTATACACAAAAAATTCCCAAAATTTAAAAAAAAAACAATATTTTTTACTTTCAGCTATAAACAATATATAGTAAACTCAAAGTTAGTCATATGTAATATGCTTTGGCCCACAATCAAATTGCACAAATCCTTTGTGAAAAACAGCTCCATAAAATCAAGGGGAGTAGTTAAATTTGCTATTTCCACCCCAATTCCAGGTTGGGCAGTGAATGGGGGAAGTACGGATGCTGTAGAATCTGTGGGCTGCCAATCGGGATTTGCAAGACACTAGGGGCTCTACGGGCCTGTGTGTGAATTCTTGGTGGCTGTAGGACACTACTTGTACTAGCCACCGCACCAGCTTGTACTGCTGGACTCGCCATGTCACCAAGTGATACTCGCCAGTACTGGTGCTCACCAGTTCACAAAAAGGTAGTGCGGCACTAGTACTGGCACTCTGCTGCATATGACAGAAGTTATGCAATCTTAGCACTTCAGCTTCATGGGGTCTGGTATGCCTGATCTTAACAGGTACATCATCCAGGCTACCTCTCAGGGTTCCGCTGCTATCTACAGGTTCGTATTCTGAAGCAGATACTATCAGAGAGGCTTCCCCTTCGCTCTTATCTGACATGCTCAGAATCCTGTAGGCCTCTTCACTTGTGTACCTTTCGTTGGACATTTTGGACTCTAAATTTACAGGTACCTAGTGCGACTAACAGGAAAAAGAGCGCCTGGCTGTCAGGGACTGCTTGAACTGTTACCAATAAAATTCACCTGCTAGTGCTGGCAGAGATCAGGCCCGATTCTGCGAACACTGCGATTTTGTGTGCAATGACAGATCAGAAATTATACTGACACTGCACTTCTTGTTAGGGGTGGGGGGAGCATTGGGGCTAAACGCTAGTGCAGGCAATGAACGGGGATGATCCTGCTAACACTGCGTTTTTGGGGACACTAATACTAAGAGGCACTGGTATAGTTTTGTTCGTGATCAATATATTGATCCGTACAAACACTATACTAGTAAGGATGGTGATCAGCAACCTATAGCGTGAGTGCGATAGTGTTCGGGCAATCTAACGCTAGCTGACCCTAGCTGGGGGGGACGCTAATTGACCCTGGCGCTATCTCATGTCGCTAGTGGCACTAATACAGTGATCAGTGAAAAATACTGTACACTGACACTGTACTAATGGCACTGGCAGGGGTCAATCAAAGGGTTAAATGTGGCAATCAAGGGCTTAAAATGTCTCTATCAAACGTGTGGGGGAGCAGTGTGCTGCTTTTACTCGCATGAGATGTCTCTTTCTTCTCTTCCTGGAACAAAATGGTTCCAGGGAGAGAAGAACCAGCTAGATCCTGTGCCTGTATTTACAAATACAGGCACAGTTCTGAATCTCCATTCGCTGTAGAAGATCAGCAGAGTCCCGGACAAAATCACTGGCCGTGACCTGCTGACATATACCTCCTACAAAGAATGACAGTGGGAGTGCGCGCGAATGTGCGCTCTAAACCCAGAAGAGCAAAGCGACGTACGGGTACGTCACTTTGCCTGCAGCTATCGCTATCTGCAGTACGGTTAGACAAGCCTCAACCTGCTTTTTCTCCAGCAATGTAGTCTTGCATGGTGAGCGTGCATACAGGCCATGGCAATTGAATCCATTACTTATTGTTTTCTTTGAATCAATTGTACCTGCTAATTCCAGGTCTTTCTGGAGCTCTCCACAAGTGGTGCTTAGCTCTTGGACAACTCTTCTGATAATTATTTTCACTCCTCTGTCAGAAACCTTGCAAGGCCAGTCGTGGCTGGTTTATGGTGAAATAATGTTCTTTCCACTTCCAGATTATGACCCTAACAGTGCTCACTGGAACATTCAGAAGTTACGAAACCTTCTGTAACCAATGCCATCAGTATCTTTTGAAACAATAAGGTTGCAAAGGTCTTGAGAAAGCTCTTTGCTTTTTTTTTTGTTATTATATTTTTATTAATTTAATTTACAAAAAAAAAACTATAATATATAATTTCATAAAACTCATTCTGATCCCCGCACCCACATTACCACCAACCTTTCCCTCTCTTTTCTCTTTTCCTTTCTCTTCTTGCTCCTCAATTACTACTTCTACTTTCCTTCTCCCCACTCCTCTCACTGTTCCTTTTCTTTTTCCTTCCTATTTAAACCATCATTCCCTCATCTCACCATTTATCTTTCTCTCTACTTTAAACTCTTATCAATTCTGCATATCTCTTTGAGGTTTTAAAATCACACCATCTTTCCCATGTTTTCATACATTTTCCCAATTTGTCTTCACTATGATGTAATTCCTCCATCCTATAAATATGTTCTACCCTATGTATCCAATCTTTTGCCTTAGGGATCTCCTGAACCTGCCAGAACTTTGGGATTAGTCTTTTTGCCGCATTTATTAGATGGAATATTATCATATTATATTGTTTCACTGTAAACTCCATATTATAGAATAAACAAACCCACGGGTCTTTTAAATGCTAACTCCCGAGATCTCCTGTATTTGTACTATTTCCTTTATCTTAGGGCATTCCCACCATATATGTGCCATAGTTCCCTTTATCCCACTCCTCTTCCAACATAAAAGTGAATTCTCTGGTTGTTGCTTATGTAACACACTAGGTGTAATATACCATCTTGCCAGACATTTATAATTCATTTCCACTACATTCATATTAGCCCCATGTGCTAATTTAAAAATTTTCCTTGTTTGCTGTTCATTCAATTGTATTCCAAGCTCCTTCTCCCATTTCTCTAAAAACGGTGGAGAAATAGGTCCAGATATTTTAGTAAGTACCTTTTTATATGTACAAGAAGTACAGTATTTCTGTATAACAACTGAACTCAACATCTATTCAAATGGATACAGATACTGCTCTTACTGGTTGTCTAAGTGCTACCACAAAGCATCTTAATTGGTGATATCGCCACTCGTCTAATGTATAAAATAATCCATTTTTATATTTCCATTCTTGAAAAGAACATATTTCCCCATTTTCCATAATATCCTTTAACTATGCATTTCTATTTTTTATCCATTTTCCTGATATGTCATCTTTCCTTGGTGGGAAAAAAATTGTTCCCACCAGTGGTATTAGCCGTGAATTATATGCCCATCCCATTTGCTTATGAATTGCATCCCATACCTTGAATACATTCCGTGTTAAAGCGCTTGTGTTTTCGGAAAACATCCAAAACTGTTGTGGAATCCAATTAATTTTATTTAACTGTGTCTCACTTAGTGTACTTAAAATTTGTACCCAACTTTTTGTTTGTGCATTATATACTCAATCTAATACTCATGATAATAATACAGGATAACAATATCTCATTATAATCTGGCACATTTAAACCCCCATCTACTTCATCTTTACAAAGGACTTCGTATTTTACTCTCGGTTTTTTATTTAACCATATATACCTAAGTATTATTTTTTATTTAAATCCCAAAGTATATCATCGGTATGTACATTGGGAGCATATGAGATTTATACAGAATTTTTGGTACTATCACCGTCTTCACCATGTTTATTCGTCCAACCCAGGAAAGTGATCCTATTGAGCTTTTCCTCAGCTCATCCTTTATCTCCTTTATTAATGGAATATAGTTTGCTTGATATTTGTTCTTAAGGGACGAGGTTAAATTTATTTCCAAATATTTTCATTCTTTTTCCCTCCATGTGAAAGGAAATACTTTCTGTAAGGCCTTTTTCTCTGTCCTTGGTACGCTAATATTTAATATCATCTGCGTACACCGTGACTTTATGTTCCACGTCTCCTATCTGAATTCCTTTTAACATCTGCAATATTTGAACCGTAGCTAATAATGGCTCTAAATATATTACAAATAGGGGAGAAAGTGGACATCCCTGCCTTGTTCCATTATACATTTTAAATGATGATGAAATGAACGAATGATATTTACAGCTGCTGAAGGATTACTATACATCTTTTTATCCACTGCACCATTGTAGGTCCTATTACCTCCAATGTATCCATCATAAATCCCCAGTCTACCCTGTTGAAAGCCTTCTCGGCATCTATAGACAGGACCAGTACTGGGGATTTTTCTCTTACTCTTTTTTGCAGGAGGAGCAAAGCTCTTAAACCATTATCCCTTCCTTCTCTTCCTGGGATAAACCCCACCTGATCTAAGTGTATCCACTCCGACAGTAGATCTTTCATCCTGGTCGCTAAAACTTTTGCATATAATTTTGTGTCAATATTTAATAATGAAATTGGAAATTGAGACATGTCTTTTCCCTCTTTAGGTATAATTGTAATATATGCCAGTAACAACTCTTCTCTCATTTCCACCGCTTCTCCTAGTGCATTCATATATGAACACATTTTAGAGACTAGTTGTTTTTTAAATTTCCTATAGTATCTCACTGTATAACCATCCGGTTCTGGATTCTTCCCTGCATCTGTACTCTTCAATGCTACTTGATTTTCTTCTTGCGATATCGTTTTTTCTAAAGCTACTAATCTTTCTTCTTCTAATCTAGGTAATCCAGCTTCTTTTAGATATAACTGCCTTTTCCTTGTTCTTTCTACTTCCACTTCTTTTTGATTCTTAGGTTTTACTTTATATAACCTGCTGTAATATTTTTGAAGTACACTAGCAATTGCAGTGGTTGAATATACCACTTCTCCTGTCTCATCTCTAATTCTCTCTATATAATTTACTCATTTCTTTTTCCTTAGTCTTCTCATTAAATATCTTTCTGGTCTATTCCCCCACTGATATCTTTCTTTTGCCACCATGTGATATGTGCATCTCTTGTAAAAATATTACTTCAATAGAGCTAGGATAAATTTCCCTAAGAATCTTATGTCTTTTACCCGGATAATTAAATTTTTTTACATTGTAGGTCATATATTATCCAAATACATCCATCCATATCCCTTCTTCCTCAAAATTCACATTTAGGAGAGTGCTTGTATAACTAGTTTTGAGCCAGAAGATATCTTCAAGAGAATCCTTTCTTCCCCTCTCTCCCAACCCCATCTCCCTTCCAACCCCCACCTCCCATCACCCACTATTCTTAAAACCCTCAGGTCCATTGCTAGCCCTTGAATCGGTAGTGGTTCTGGTCCCATGGTGATCGATTCCACTTTCAGGGTGTGACTGTGAGCACACGCCTCCCATAACCCCCACCCCACTCATTGGGTTATAAATTCAGGAGCATGATGGGCATCCAGGGCACCCTGACTTTGCTCTATATTTCTCTTCCCACCCTCTTCAAAGGCTCTTTTTCCACCTTTCCTCCCCCCTCCCCATTCCCTATACCTGTTTATGCCTTTCAGATATCACCTGCTTCCTCTCTCCAATTCCCCCCTCCTCCACAGTATCCAACAGGGAAGAGGGGGAAGAGAGAAGAGAAGAAAAAAAAAGTCCCATCTTTAAAGTCTCTCAACTACATCATCTTCTGCTCTCCCTTTCTTGTTTTCTTTTCCTCTTATCTCTGTTGCAGTCTTTTCTTGAGGACTAATTTCCAGTTCTCTTTTTCTAAGTCCAAGTTCTCCTTAGCCCCTTCTGATCATCCTGGGATATCCGGTATCTGTAATTCTAGTCTCTCACAAATGTCCCATAATTCCTCTGGAAATCTCAGTCTAACGGAACGTCCATTCTTCCATTCAACTAGCCAAGCTGGAAATCCCCAATTATATCAGACATTTTTTTTCTCATCTGCTCCAGTAATTGCCTCAGAGCTCTCCTTCTTGCCAAAATTTCAGGTGTTATATCTGAGCAAATTTTCAGGCTCGTTTCTCAATACTTTATTGCTGGGATCCCTCTCATCTTTCAGATATATTCTTTATCTTCATAATAATGAAATCATAAAATCTCATCCCTGGGGGTTTCCATTGTCATTCCTTGTGGTCACCTAATCCTATGTACTCTGTCAATTTTCAATTGATCTGTTACTGATCTAACCATTATGGGATTAAACACCTTCTTAATTATATCAATCAAATCTTCTCCTTGAGGTACTTCCGGCAGTCCGTGAATGCTCAGGTTATTCCTTTTGTCTCTATTCTCTTAATCCTCCATCTTATATAATAATTTCGTTTGCTCCTGTTGCATTTCATTCATTTGCCCTTCCAATTTAGTTATTACTTGAGCATGTTTGTCCAAATTTTCTTCAGTTTCTTCAACTCGTAATAGCACCTGACCCAAATCATCATGTAGGACTGCCATATCATTCTTTATAGACTGCTTTTGTTTCGCAAACATTTCTGCTATTTCCATTTTTGTGGGCATTTGTGAGCGTATTCCATTTTCTTCTGTATTTTCTATTTCCACTTCACTTTCCATATTTAAAATTTCTTTAGCCTGGTTCGGGTTTGATATTGCCAGTGACAGTCTAGTTTGATTTTCAGTATTTCTTCCCATCTCTTGTTTTCCACTTGCTCCCTGTTGTCTCTATGGGGTTTGACTCTCTGGGCTTCTGTCTTGCGGGGGCATATTTTTTTTTTTATTGCACTTGTACTTGTTTGGGGTGTTTTTGTCCCTCCTCCTTTTACAGATCTACTCTTCCTGATGTTGGTACTTCTAAATTTGTAGTTCAAGATGGGATATTATCTCCAAAAGCTTCAATAAATAAAACATATATTCCAGTACAAGTGCTCTTATGTTCTTATCTGCGGTATACTAACGTTCCTGGTCTTCCACTTATATGCCGCCTCCTATTTTAATATTCCAGGTCCCTTCGGCAACATTTTTCTCTTTGTTTTTCTTTCCCTCTCCTTCTCCTTTAAACCCACAGGGTGACCCCCCCCCCCCCATTACTTTCTTTTTTTTTTTTCCTTTTATTCTCCATTTCTTCTTTCCTTTCCTCCTCCTTTATTCACCACCAGCCAACGAGAGCGTCTCTTCCACCTCCACACCCACTGATTATATATACTTATGGGCTTTGAGACTCACTGCTTGCAGCATTCTACCTGTTAGGCTCCACCACCTCAGCGCCTCCACTGTCTTCGCCGTGAGGCACTGCCAATTACTCCCTTCTTTCCTCCTTTCTCTTTGGGATTGCTAAAGGTGCTTGAAGGTGGTCAAGAAGGGAGGGTCAACCTCCGTGGTTTCTGTTGGCTCCTGTCCTCCTTTCCTCTGGCCACGTCTCCCAGGGATGCACACTGCCGCCACGTGATCACTCCTGGCATCTACCGCTTCACTCCTCCGGGATACATCTCTTCTACCTTTTTAGGGAGCTGCACTCTCCTGTCCCTCAAGAGCCAGCCAGGGGATGCCGCGCATGTAGGAGTTAGCAGGTATAGGGAAGGGTGGGGTAGTATACTCATATTACATCAGGGTCTCCTACACATTGCTTGGTGGGTGCTGGGAGCTCCTACTTTATGCTCCTTGTCGGCGCCATGTTCAGGCCCCTCCCCCCCCTCGCTCAAGAAAGCTCTTTGCTTTTACCCAAAATTAGATGTTTCTTGTGTGACCACTTGGCAATGAGGCACCTTTTTATAGGCCATCAGGTGAGACTGAACCAGCTGATATTAATTTGCACTAACAAGGGGCAGGATTACTTTTTAATTACTAATAGATTTCAGCTGGTGTCTTGGCTTTCCATGCCTTTTTGCACCTCCCTTTCTTCATGTGCTCAATACTTTTTTCTCATTTGTTCATTCCAATTTATTACACATAACTTAATTTCTGAACTTATTTGTTTTGTTTTTTTGTATGTATGGATTGCATGGGTATATGCAGTGAAAATGTCCTGTCAATAGCACCTTTAGAAATATATTTACTTAGAAAATTGGTGACATGTTCAATACTTATTTTGCCCGCTGTATAAAGGGATTTTTTGGGGGGACTGTGTGGGCAAAGGAAACCTGCACTTATTGTAATCTGGGTGCTGCCAATGGCGCCTTACTTTTGAAAACGCAAGTTGCCTGGATTTATGACTTCAGTACTCCAAGACATTGATCTGGATCAAACATGCAAATCAGGAAAGTTTAAATGAACTCAGAGCTCCTAATCTGCATATTAGTTCTAAATCAGCATGAAAGCCAGAAAACCAGCAATTTTCCAAATGAGAGGCCAACCTGACAGCCCCCCCCACCACCATCACTAAACCACAGGGCCCCATACAGCCAAGCTAACAGGGCCCCCCATCCCCACAAAAAAACACAGTTTACTATGCTTCAGTTATGAATTAACACGGTGAGTGATCAGTACCGATCACTCATTGTGTTCATTCAGGCATGGAAAGGGCTGTCAAAGTACTGGAACCTATCCCCTGTATGTTTCTCTAGCTAGCCCGGGGGAAGGGGGGGGGGGGGGGAGAGGAGAAGAGAAGAACCCAGCTTTCAGCTGCTGCACAGACAGCCATACAGGGGATTGGTTTCAGAAATTTCCCCACTCACCCTACCTAACCACATGTGATTCACCCAGCTGCCTGGGCCCCCCTGCAGGCCTGGGCCCTGTACAGGAGGACTGGTAGTACCCCCTTATCCACGGCCCTGGCCTCCATACTTTTTTTGGGTTTCCTTAAATCCATACAGCTAATCAGAATCCACCTTTCAATTGTTTGACTTCAATAAGCTGAAACTGTTTAGTTTTCACCTGTTATATATCATCCTTGCTACTGACTTGCTGAATAAGCTGAACTGCAGTATGTCACCTTCTTGCAGGGAAAACAGTGTGTCTGGAAGTCTCATTGTCTGGCATCTGCTGTGTTTTCTTCTCCTTGTATAAACCTGGAGCCAAATCATTTGTATGTTGCCACCTTGGGAGGTCTGGTGCTGGCCATCAATCCGGTAAGTACAATTGTTTGAATGTGGATATCTGTCAGAGCCGAAAGTAATGGTTACTCTAATAGTTTATTTAAAATAATAGGCCTCTACTAATGTAGTCTTACTTTCACTGTGATTTGTAAAGCAGTACTGTGTTGAACCAGGTTTTTTTGTTTTGCTCCATGCAGTATATAAATTATGTTTCTTATCACTCTAGCGCACAGGAAAGCATCTGTGGAAGAATGACATCGGCAAACCTGTGTTTTCTTCACTGCAGTGCAGCGACAAGCATGTGTTCTTTGGATGTGTGGATGCAATGTTTTATTGTCTCAGTCACTGGGGAGAAAAGGTGAGAAATGCTCTAGTGAGTTCTGTTATAATGCTTCAAGTTTGGCTTTAACCCTTTCTGAGTCACTAGCCCAGCACAAGTATAGAGATAGTTCTCACACTTTCCTGATGCTTATTTATAGCATGTTTGCTCTGAGTCTGTGTATCAAAAAGTGTTCAAGACAGACATAGCCAGAGATCTAGAATGTTTAGGAGGCCAGCCAATGCCAGCCTGTGCCTTTGTCATGACTGATGTAATTTAAGCACCTCCATGGCCTGCTGTGGCACACCACTAGTATATCTGTACCGGTCCAAAAAACATTGGGGAACATCAGACTAAAGCCTTCCAAAATACACGAATTACCTTGACCATTAGAAAAACGAACTACAGAATATAACCCCTTTCTTTTCCTGCTAATGCTACCCAGCAGTCACTACAGTCAGAAGTCAGAATTCCCTCACTGTTTACCTTTTAAAGGCATAGTCCAGCTTTGGAACCATGTTTCATGGTACACTCATGTTTAGGGTGTAACCTGAAACATGATCAGTTTCCTCATACCTGTAACTTACATGGATTGCTAGAAGAGCATCTTGTTGTTGCTTGAATTAAACACAACTGAGCCTGGCTTAGTCTGCAAAGCCACGTGTTTTGCAAGGGCACAACAAAATCAATTGCTGTCTATGTGCCCTGTTCATTCCACTACACTAATATCACGTGCAGATTTTTTTCTGTGCAGGAATCTGCAACGTGTATAAAACTCATTGCAGTGTGTATGAAAAGTGATGTAAACGTATGTATCTGCAAGTGAAATCTGTGCGTTGGTTTCTGTCAGTTTTTCTGCACATATGGTGTGATCCAGGCCTTATAGATGGAACTTTTGTAAGAGACACAGCTGCAGTGGCTGTATTTTAAAATGTGCTCCCGCATTACAAATAGGTAAATAAAATGGGTCCCCAATCTTCAGATTATAAAGAAGGAAAAGGGCACTACTGCAAGAACTGGATAAAAAGCTGAAGTCCTGAGCAGATGGACTGCATTTCCTGTGTGCTCCCAAGACTATTGCTGGGGAGTAACATTAATTGGATGCCTCAAGATGTCAGTCTTTTATATTTGCATATATAAACACAATGATGCAGACCAACCAGATTCTTTGCATTTAGTGTCTAGCAAAGATGGCCATTCATTGCTTCAGCCAAAGGAGCTTTAGAGCTGAATACCTTCATGATAGCACTTGCTTTGTTTTGTTATGTTTAGCATTGTTCACAATTGCTGGTGAGATATTTGCTTTGCTTTCCTAATGTTCATTATATAAATGTTGGATTTCATTGTTGCAGCTTTTATGAATCTGTCCCAATATTGACTGCACGGATGAAATGGTTCTTTACCTAGTATCAAATTAATGCTTTTTTTTTTCTTTTTCAGTTATGGCAGTTTTCCACGGAGGGGCCCATTTTTTCTTCACCGTGTGTCTCTACTGTATCGAAGCATGTCATGTTTGGCTCACATGATGGCTTCATTTATTGCTGCAGCACTGATGGGGAATTACTCTGGAAATATAAAGCCAATTCACGAGTATACGCTACACCATTTGTGTTTCCCAACCCACACACTGAGAACACAGAGCTACTGACAGCTGCCTCTACAGATGGAAGCTTGTGGATACTGGATGCACACTCTGGACTTCTGATCAGTCAGTGTACACTAGAGGGGGAGATATTCTCTTCTCCGGTGGTGTGCCTGAACCAGCTGGTCGTAGGCTGCAGAGACAACTATGTGTATTGCTTTGATCTGAGCTGTACTTTGAAACAAAATGGAGATCTAGAATCATTAGCCACAACTGCTAGCAGTGTTACTTAAGGTGTCATATTAGATGATTTACATTGTTTAAGAAACCTAAATAAGGTGAACATAACCACAGAGAGTCCTCCATATAGACTGGGCTTGATGGAACACTTGTTAATATAATAACTCCATCGGATGGTAAAAGATTCCCACCCAGCCCCTTCTGTGTCCTAATCTGGTTGTCTGGCACTGAAGGATCTGATGACCATGCCTTTTAAAGATCCAGGTTTATGGGTGTGAAGGAACAGCTTTTTTATATGTTAACGCTATCTCATGTTAAAAGGTTATTATCCAACCACTTCTGTGTCCTCCACAAGATCAATTGACCATGGTGTCCGTTTATGAACCAGCGGTAAATGATCGCTGCTCAGTTCTCCGGAATTCTCGGAGAACACAGTTCTCCTGTGAATGCCTTTTATGAAGCGGTGTAGATCAGTTCTCCGAACTAAGGGAGAACGGTCTACAAACGCTGGAAAAACGGCTTATTTTACTATAATCTTGCGAGATTACAGTAAAAGATCAGTTTACTAAACAGAGGTAAATTATCGCTGCTTAGTTTGCCGTCCCTCTGATTCTCCAGCTCTGGGCTGGAGAATCTGGAGGGAGAACACAGATCTCCAGTGAAGGGCTGAACATGTTCTCTGCTGATCTCCTGAGTGTCATAAACTGTGAATGACCAGAGAATAGCTGTGATCCTCTGAATCGCAGCTATTCTCTGTGTCATAAACGGACACCTATGTCAGTTAAAGATCTTGGCATATGTTTCAAATTGTCAACTCTTAATCTGCAACATTTTTCAGACACTTCTCCCTGTTCCTGATCTTTTAATTAAACAAGGATATGAGTTAATTTTTTTAAAGGTGTCCAATAATAAAATACAGCTGCTGTTTAAGCAAATATTATCTACAGTTTGAACTGGAAATATTGTTCATCATAAGCACCTAGCTGCAGGTACAACACCTGTTTCTTTGTTTCAGTTGAAAGCCAAATTGAATTCTTATCATTTTTTTCTTTTTATAGTCCTGTAGCACTGCGGTTTGTGCTTTGATTTCTAAAAACCTGCCGCACACCACAGCACTCCATGCTGAAATAAATGAGATCTGGCTCCTCCCCTCAGGATAAGTGTCTTCAAACAGAAAACAGACTTGAATTGCAGATGAGGAGTTGAGTCTTGTCTGAACAGTTATTTGCGAAGTGCTGATTACTGAATGCACTAGCTCTAACTCTAATTGCTATATTTAGACCTCATGCACATCGGACACCTGTGTGTAGCAATAGGCGATCTGGGAGTAAAAACAAACTTTATATTGTCCAGATTAATTTCTCTTGCATTTAGATGTGCTTGCATTTACATGCATTTTAGTGGAAAAAAAAATGCATGCAACACGCAGCTGGAAGCTGCTTAATATATAGGTGTGAATTCAGTCATTGCTAAGCAAATGCAGTTAGAAATTGGTTTTAAACCCCTATGAACAGAAGTGTGTTGACATCCGTGTGCATGGGGCCTTAGACACTCAGCACAATTGCTGTAATAGGAAAGTGGACTATATAACTATGAGAATGGAGGTTGTTAATGCAAAGTCTGTCTGACTAAATATCTTTTTGTGACATTGGCTTTTAGTTAAGTGTAAGTAAATCTGATGCTGGTTATAACTGAACCTGCCCTGCAGCTGCTTGGCTCTCCCTGGAAGCTGCTTTACATATGGCCACTGTCCACCAAGTTAAAGGGGTTTTTAACTTTCCTTAGAACTTTCCTTAGGTTAGAGGACCCTCTGATGCAGTACATGTAGAGAACAATCTATGGAGATCCATCCTTCTACAGAGATGTGGCTGGATAGGAAAAAGCGAAGCCTAAGTAGCCCCTTGGTACTGTAAATCAACCCCCCCGCCTCACCCTGACTACCTAAAACAGCAACTGTTGCCACCCTAATCTGAAAGTGGTGACCCCTGCAGTAAAATAAGTTTTTAACCTGCAGTGTGAGGAAAGCACGCTGATTCACATGTAGCTTTTGCTGATGCCTCTGCAGTTGAATGCAGCCCTGGCCCCGCCAAGTCTCTATTTCAACACAGAACTTGCAGTTGCAGAAGTTATTATTTTTTAGCGTCAGATCTGTTCTACACTCAGTGCATGTGCAAGGATTATATAGGGACCTGTGAGCCTGAGACAAGGTTCCTATGTTAATTTAAACGTGCACTTACGCTTAATAATCCTCCAGTAAAATACATAGTTAGTCTGGCTGAAAAAAGACAAACGTCCATCCAGTTCAACCATGAAGAAAAAAAAAAGTTCTAATCCTATACCCACAGTTGATCCAGAGGAAGGCAAAAAACCCAGCAAAGCACGATCCAATTTGCTCCTGCAGAGAAAAAAAATTCCTTCCTGATCCTCCGAGAGGCAATCAGATATTCCCTGGATCAACATTACCTATAAATGTTAGTATCCAGTTATATTCTGTGTATCTAAGAAAGAATTCAGGCCTTTTTTTGAAGCAATCCACTGAGCTGGCCAGAACCAACTCTTGAGGGAGTCTATTCCACATTTTCACAGATCTCACTGTGAAGAAACCTTTCCGTGTTTTGGAGGTTAAATGTCTTTTCCTCCAGACGTAAAGAGTGCCCCCTTGTCCTCTGTGATGACCTCAGGATGAATAACTCTACACCGAGTTCACTATATGAACCACTGATGTATTTATACATGTTGATCATATCCCCCAAATACTCCAATCCTGAAACTTGCCCTAATAAAGGAAGTATTTTTCTATTTTTTTAAATATTGTTATTCATTTGTTTTGTTCATATTCACTGTCTAAATGGTAATTTTTTAATATTAACCACCAAAAATGTGAAAAGTACATTTTATTTCAATTATTTTTTTATTTTTGCATTGGACCGTCACATAACAGTCTGACAAAACTGAAATAGAAATTACACAAGAGGTTTGTGTTTTTAAAACATTTTTCTTAACACCTCTGTCACAAAAATAATAAATCGATGTAGAGTAAACCTAAGCTCCAGAGATGGCTGGTGACACTAAATACATGTTTACTTGCTAATAAATAAAACAAGTATGTTAGATTTAAGATATCATTGTACCTGAAAAATAAAAAAGTACAGTAAACAAAAACTCCACAACTTTACATGGTAATAGATTTATACACAACCTTATTAATAAGAGAATGGAATGTCCCTACAAAAACAGAATTGTCCACTGCAAAATGTGATTTATTAAACAGTCTTCTACTCCAGATCTCCCCAACGTTCTGTCCTAAAGCATGTGCAGGTACTACATAGATTTTACAGGACAGATTGGAAGTGTGTGGCTGTTGTTGCATGCCCTGAACACAATTGTTCTGGCGTATTCATAATACTGGAAGTACCAGTAAAGCAAAGAAACAGAGGAAACTGGCCTTGTGAAGTATGGTAATCCATTTATTACCAAACAAATACTATATACTCACTGTTAGTATGTACTATTTTTCTTTCTAATAAATGGAATAACATACTTGACAAGGCCAGGTTGATCTTTTGTTTGTACATCCAGATCCCCCGTCTGTACATGAGCTGCTATAGTTTCACCAGATTGTCAGAAATGCTGTGGTTTTAAATAGTGGATCCTTTTGTGTCTGCCTCTTCTTATGCTGGATACACACTTCTTTTCTTTTTTTTTTTGTTCAACCCGCTGGGATGAACGAAAAAAAACTGACAGAGTTTGGGAGGAGCTCGCTGTACTAACTATGCAATTTTAGTACAGCGATCTCCTTGCTGAGCTATTGTGTTCTGACAGGGGGATTGTTCCCTCCGCCAAAACACACTGGTCAGCGCTCGCAGCAGTTGGCTGCCAGCACTGATCAGATTGCGATGGGATGCTGGTTTTCCAGTATGCCCATTTAACATAAGCCAATCATTCAGCCGGGCAGCACAGTGGCTAAATGGTTAGCACTTACGCCTGGCAGTACTAGGGTCGTTGGTTAGAATCCCAACCACGGCACCACCTGCCTGGAGTTTGCATGTTCTCCCTGTGCCTGCGTGGGTTTCCTCTGGGTACTCCGGTTTCCTCCCACACTCCAAAGACATGCTTGGATCCTGTCTAAATTGGCCCTAGTATGTGTATGTATGAATGCAAGTTAGGGACCTTAGATTGTACGCCCCTTGAGGGTTAGAGTTTGATGTGAATGTACAATATATATGTAAAGCGCTGCGTAAATTGGCGGCGCTATATAAGTACCTGAAATAAATAAAAAAAATTAAAATAAATTCAGCCGGCTTCTGTCAGACAGGCTGGTGTACACAAGGGCTGGATGTTGGCCGGTTTCTGTTGAACCGGACAATATGTGTACTGGGCTTTACTCTAGGTCAGGCCTCTATTGCTTCTAGGTGATGCTTTTAACAGAACATGCTAAACTTAGAGCCTGATATGTAGTGTACTCAAGATAAACTCTCTAGCAGCACTATGGAGATTGTTCTAAAATTTAGAGAGGAAGAAAAACACAAAGGATGTAGGGGGCAAGCGCAGAGACCACTTTATAATGTAGTAGTTGGTGTGGACAATATTACCAATGATTATTGAGGTTGTCTTTGCACCGTAGGGGCTGGCAACCTGGGCCTTCTGCATGTGGAACATATAGCTCTCTCTACTCTGACCTCATGGTGTTGGATGGCTCTCAAGGTTCTAAGGGTTTCCTTTTTTGGTATCCCAATTACATAGTATATAAGGGTGAAAAAAATACAAACAAAAAAAACAGGTCCATCCAGATTATACAATCAGGATCTTAAATATAGATATATATTTGGCATAAAATACATTTCTTAACCTTTTAGGAGGGCCTCAGCACCAATACCTTCATGTAAGATTTTTACATTTTTTTTATACAAAATATACAACCGTAAATCTAGTTGTCCCAAAACCAAACAGATTTTAGCTGTTTTTTTTTTTAAGTCCAGGTGTGATTTTCTGGTTTTGCTTTGGACACCAGTTACCTTTTTCATACTTTTTATACATCAGGCTACTAGTCCCCATTCTTTTATCAAGGCAGATAAATAATGCAACCATTTCATTTTCAGTGTACAAAAAATTGCATATACTGTACCATATTTGCCACATTTATGAAATAATTTTGTAATTAAAAACAGGTGCAAATGTACAAAGCATTCAGAACTAGAACAATGATACTGATCTTGGTGGGGGTTATGAAAGAAGCTGATCTCACAATTATCACTTTCTATGGGATGCTGTTCTACGTCGGCTATTAGATTGACATTCTCACTAAAGTCATCTGATTTACAAGTATCTGGGGATGGCAGAGCCTAGCAGACCCCAAGGCAGGATGGTAGTCTGGGTTCATCCAATAAAATCAAAAAGTACAATTCCTGTTGTTTATGGAATGATGTGTGCTTATGATTTTCCTGCAGTACCTTTTAAGCCAAGCACTGTATTACAGCTGCTGCAGCTTGAATATAAACATGCACCAATTAAACACATGATCCAGAATCCTGTGTTCAAGAGACCCAGATAACACATGATCCAGAATCCTGTGTTCAACAGACCCAGATAACACATGATCCAGAATCCTGTTTTCAACAGACCCAGATAACACATGATCCAGAATCCTGTGTTCAAGAGACCCAGATAACACATGATCCAGAATCCTGTGTTCAACAGACCCAGACAACACATGATCCAGAATCCTGTTTTCAAGAGAACCAGATAACACATGATCCAGAATCCTGTTTTCAAGAGACCAAGATAACACATGATCCAGAATCCTGTGTTCAACAGACCCAGATAACACATGATCCAGAATCCTGTTTTCAAGAGACCAAGATAACACATGATCCAGAATCCTGTGTTCAAGAGAGCCAGATAACACATGATCCAGAATGCTGTGTTCAAGAGAGCCAGATAACACATGATCCAGAATCCTGTGTTCAACAGACCCAGATTTCCTCCATTATATACCTCTAGAAGCAATGCATTAAATACAACTTTAGTTGTATTGTGGCAAATTAAAATCTAAGGCCCTTTTCACATGGGTGCCTCTCTTCCATCTCCGCAGAGGGATCCTACACTCCTGCTGAATAGGATCAGAACAGAAATGAATGTCACATGTTGCATACAACAGGATGCCTGTGTGAAAGGGGCATTTACAAACAAGGACAACTGTGAAGCTTCTGTTTGTGATTAACTGCCACTTCTTAAGGGCACAGTAATAATACAGAAAATACCTGTTTTTAATTGAAGGGTGTTGAACCAAGTTTTAGTAATTGGTACCTCTAATTGACTGTGGAGATTACAACTATAATGTTTTGAGATATTTAGGTCTATTTAGAAATTCAAGCATTTTTTTTTGTGTATAGAGATATCTGTACTGCAAAAAATATAGGAAGTGCCAATGCTGACCTCCTAGTGAGAATCCTATGTTTCTTGCTTCAGTACTTTGCATCACTGATGTGGTGCAAGCATGCAGGTAATGACCTGTGTCAATGGGTTTGGAATTGTGTTAATGATATCAAATGGAAACATTACCATAGACTTGTATGGAAATGCAAAGCACATTTTAGGTCAAAAAAGTCCATCAAGACAGGTCCTAAGAAACTTGGATAAAATCAGTGATTTGGACAATATTAAAGCCTTTAGGTCAGCATGATAGTCAGGCAACTGACATTTTCCAAAGAAGGTCATCAGTGGCCTTTACCATATTCACTCAGTATATGTTTCCCTTAAAAACCGTCTGTGGTCTGGTCCATGTAACTCCAACAGCCAAAAGGCAAAGTTCCATGCAGAATAAATGAACAATTTAATTATAGTAGTGCAGGTAGCCAAAAGAAACAAGAAAGGCTAAACTAGCCATACGCTATGCACATTGTAGCCAGTTCCTCCCGCCCAACCCCCTCAGATTGAAAAAGGAGCCAGGGGAAAAATTGTTGGTCAAGTTGCATCTAATCAGATATCACATTGGGAGGTTCATCCATCTGCACTGTTTACAGTAGCATGAATAAAGGATTTTTTTTTTCATTCAGCCTGCAGGCGTAACAAAATGGCAAGTTTTACAATTTAATCCAGAAAGTTTGAATTGCAAATCCCATAAAAGTGATACCGCTCTGTATGTAAATGACTGCCAAGTATGTGGACTTTTAGTTTTGTCTACTGAAGAACTGCCTTTTTTCTTTTTTTTTTTTTTGCAGCATACAAGCAAATGATACAGGTTACATTTGGGTGAGCCTGGATACACCGTGATTATACTTTTCTGCCCCTTGGTTCTAAGAATTATAATGTTACAGAAGGACTGCCATTTATTTATGTATCTTAAATTACAATAAGTATCAGCCCCTGTTCACACTGATGCGACTTGTAATGCAATTTGACAGTTCAAATCGCATGACAAGTTGCACCCTATTGTTCACAATGGATCTGGTCTAATCTGTGCAACTTTGCCTTTGTTAGAGTCGCACTGATTTTGAAAGTAGTTCCTGCACTACTTTTGGCGATTATCGGGTGTGACTTGTATAGACATCTGAGCATGAAGTCACACAGATGTCTTACAAGTCGCACTGACTTGCAACTTTAAAATCATGCGACTTCAAATGAAGTCGCACAGTTTGAAAGTCGTATTCAGTGTGAAGACGGGCTTAAAGAGACCTGTCACCAAGTTTAAAAAATGCAGTTGAAAGCACAAAAACAAATATTTGAACTGCTCTTTTGCAGCTTTTTTCATT
Source organism: Staurois parvus (assembly GCF_062004578.1). Classification (NCBI taxonomy): domain Eukaryota; kingdom Metazoa; phylum Chordata; class Amphibia; order Anura; family Ranidae; genus Staurois; species Staurois parvus. Next base: position 4,476,410 of record NW_028317867.1, on the reverse strand, counting down.
AACATTTTTATATTTATGTGCAATGTGCCTTGGGTGGCAAATTTGAATATTTCAGGAAGAGTCAATTATCTACCATAGCCCTCTCCTCTTCTGGGAGTGTCTAATTACTCCCTGTGCTGCTCCAACTCCTCTGCCCATCATTTCATCTCTCTACATAACCTTTTATAAAGCTGTTGGAGAAATATGGGAATACTTGAGTGACAGCTCTGAGCCTGCTGGGGCTGCTGACATCACATACAAGATGGGGGCACCCAACAGCAGTCTCAGGACTTTTGGATGTCTAAACAAAGGAGGCTTTTGCATCCATATAATGCAAATACAATGCTCAAAAAAAAAATCACAGGAACACTTTGTAATCAGAGTATAGCATCAAGTCAGTTAAACTCCTGGGATATTGATCTGGTCAGTTAAGTAGCAGAGGGGGTTGTTGATCAGTTTCAGCTGCTTTGGTGTTAATGAAATTAAAAACAGGTGCACTAGATGGGCAACGAGACGATTCCCAAAGCAGGAATGGTTTTACAGGTGGAGGCCACTGACATTTTTCCTTACTCATCTTTTCTGACTGTTTTTCACTAGTTTTGCATTTGGCTAGGGTCAGTGTCACTACTGGTAGAATGAGGCGATACCTGGACCCTACAGAGGTTGTACAAGCAGCCCAACTCCTCCAGGATGACACATCAATACATGCCATTGCCAGAAGGTTTACTGTGTTTTCCAGCACAGTCTCAAGAGCATGGAGGAGATTCCAGCAGACAGGCATTTACTCTAGGAGAGCTAGACCTCTGCTTCTTTGTGCAAGGAGGAACAGGATGAGCACTGCCAGAGCCCTACAAAATTACCTCCAGCAGGCCACTGGTGTGAATGTCTCTGACCAATCAAAAACAAACTTCATGAGGGTGGCCTAAGGGCCGATGTCCTCTAGTGGGACCTGTCCCCACTGCCCGGCACCATAGAGCTTGATTGGCATTTGCCATTGAACACCAGAATTGGCAGGTCCCCCAATGGTGCCCTGTGCTTTTCAGATGAGAGCAGGTTCACCCTGAGCACATGTGACAGATGTAAAAGGGTCTGGAGAAGCCGTGGAGAACATTACGCTGCCTTTAACATCGCTAAGCACGACTGTTTTGGTGGTGGGTCAGTGATGGTCTGGGGAGGCATATCCATGGAAGGACGCACAGAACTCTACAGGCTAGACAATGGCACCCTGACTGCCATTAGGTATCGGGATGAAATCCTTGGACCCATTGTCAGACCCTGCGCTGGTGCAGTGGGTCCTGGGTTCCTCCTGGTGCATGACAATGCCCAGCCTTGTGGCGAGAGTATGCAGGCAGTTCCTGGAGGATGAAGGAACTGATACCATTAAATGGCACCCACTCTCGCCTGACCTAAATCCAATAGAACACCTCTGGGATATCATGTTTCAGTCTATCCGGCCCTGCCAGGTTGCACCTCAGAGTGTCCAGGAGCTCAGTGATGCCCGGTCCAGATCTGGGAGGAAATACCCCAGGACACCATTAGGAGCATGCCCCAACATTGGCAGGCATGCATACAAGCACATGGGGGCCATAGAAATGACTGAGTACCATTTTGAGTTGCTGTAATGAAATTTCAGCAAAATGGACTAGCCTGCTGCATCATTTTTTCACTTTGATTTGCAGGATGTCTTTGAATTCAGTCCTCTGTAGGTTGATAATTTTCATTTCCGTCAAACGATGGGGCATCCTTATGTTCCTAACACATTACCCAGTCCATATCAGTATACATATCCAGAATGATGTTTTTCGCCATTAAGATCTGATGTGTTTTCAAAGTGCCCCTTTAATTTTTTTGAGCAGTGTACATTAAGTGCATATATAGTCTAAACTAAAGGAAAGAGTGTTGTTGAAATGAATGGTCTGGTGACAGGGTTTATTTAAGGTCCACATACCATAAAGCATAGAACATCAATTGGGAAACTTTGCTGACTACATAAAAGACAGATGATTCTCTCATGTTCCACAATTCATCACTAGGTCTAATGGGGATGCTGGCTGGATTTAATCTCCTATTGTTAATATTAGTATTTGATGTGCTGCATGCTCAGCTCAGTGTAAGAATGCCAGGATGACTGCAGAAGTGACGTCATCTCATTCTGGCCAATGGAAATGGCCAGAGACTGGAAGCCATTATCACAGCACTCGATAAGAGATGAGCATAGCTCCACGTTATTTTATCCTCTGACACTACTAGGTGTTATGTAATGCATCCTGCTCATCTGAAGGATTGGTATTGCGTTTTGAAAGAGATCGCACCTAAATACTTTTGAGTATATGGCCATTTAAAATATGTATGTTCTGGCTATGAAATGTGCTTATTAGCTATTGGAATCAAGTTACTGATGACATGAATCCAGCTGAGGGTGGGGAGGTTTAAAAGGGATTATAGTCTTAGAGTATCACCCTGTCCATATGTATTCACAGCTGTCTCGTTGTATAAACAGTGAATCTGCCTCCATAAAAAAGGAATTGTATTCAATGCAGTGCAACTAGAGACATTGTATAACGGATCACTGAGTTACATAAGTGAAAGATAATACATATTTGCAGTGTTTTTTAAAGCTAAACTCCAGGCAAAAAGCTAAGTACACCAATGAAATGCATATAAGGGAGCTGTTTTACCTGCCAAATGATTTTTATTTCTGTTCCTCCAGTCCTGAGATTTACACAGCCCTGCCTAATGCAAAACTAGCCAGGAATTCTGTGCTTTCCATACTTAAGTCTTGGCCCTGCACCCAGTCTGTAAATGAACAGCAAATGAGAAGCAGCAGACTGATGACCACATCTATCTGTCACTCTGTCCTCTCCTTCTGGCAGCATGTGCCTTGGTAGCAGATGAGCATTGCAGCACAACTAACTGGCTCCTTGAGTTGCTCTCCCACTCCCAGTCTGAGCTCTGTAATAGGCCGATTTTAAGTTAAATTCGGGTACTTACACCATTTCTTTTAAGAATGACCTTGATGATTATAAATACCTACCTGCATGAAGTAATATTTTTATTTGCCTAGAGATCAGCTTTAATGCAGCCTTATGTTTTGCACCTCTGCCGATTGGACAAAGCAAATGCCTCCTATTTGGGTTTTGTAAACCTGAAACCAATGATTGTAATCGATGGGTATTGTTTAGTAGTTGTTTATATGATTTTAGACTTTTTGGTGATAATTTACTCATATATATATATCAGTGCTGTTTGATTTTTTTAGGATTTTTTTACCACGTAAACAAAGGTGATGTTGCTATTCGCAATATCTGTGTGTACAGCACTACCACAGGCTGTATGAGGTATTGCACGCCAGAGGAGACAGTATAAAATGGCTTTGTGTATCAATAAGATTTTAATTACAGGAGACTTTATACAGATTTCATCAAAGTTATACATATTTTCTTCAAATATTGAGCATTAACTAATGTGTGTAAATATATCTTTTTACAAGAATATATGGCAGTGCCAGCCTAGTTTTTGCATAATAAGAGCTGCATTATCAGGCTCCAATGATGCTTCAAGACACAAAATTACTTAAAAATAGCATTCCATTTAGTATCGAGTTTATAACTTGGAAGCTACAAAACCAATCAAGATTCTTCCATGGTTTTATGCTGTACATATTTTGATGAAATTGCCCTAAAGAAAGTTCTTACATGCCAGATTTCAGTAGTGCAAGTAAACAAATTAAATTAAATGGTGATCTCAGGAGTGATGTCAAATTAGGTAGAAACAAAAGATGTTTCATGTACATATATAGAGAGAGTGGAAATGTGAATTGCTTCAGCTGAGCTTACAATCTAATAGCGCTAAAACAAGCACACAAACACTTTAGGCAATCTACCAGCATTTTATAGTGTTGGAAGAAAGCTAAGCACCAAAAGTAAACTCACACAAACAACAGAGACAACATACATACTCCATGCAGCTTTTTAATAATCATGACACAGTGAATTTGATACTGGGGACAATGTTTAGATGGGTAACTACTCAGGTTGAATACACTAATCTTTATTACTTACAAAACTCAACAAACATTTGTCCATAACAGTTTTCTATATTACAAATAAAACACTGGTAAACAAAGAAAGTGTAATTTTTATATCATTTTATAGGCTTTGATCAATAAATAAAACCAACCAGTGTCATTCTGCAGTAGAAACCACAAGTGAAACATTATTCTCCATCACATGTAGATTTGTTCAATGCAATTACACCATTATTTGAATGGATTGTGGGCAGCCTTGGCTTGTTCTCTAGGGAGACTAATAGATGTTGATGAGCAACATTTGCTGGACCAGAGAACCACAACAGTCGGCCTATTTTATCAATGTGTCAGATCTGTGTTGCCTCTAGGAACCAATCAGGTTCCTACTGCCGTGTGTGGCTCAGTTGTGAAATAAGCAAAGGAGAATCTGATTGCCCTGGGATCCACAGTTCTTAAAAAAAATATATTGTAAAAGGTCACAGAAATATAAAATCACAAATAGATATTAAAAAAAAAAGAACAAAAAAACTTGCACATACTTTATGTGGAAGCATTTTGTGATCCCGGGGTCCCAATATATAAAAACATTCTCATTTTATGCTTTCTATTATTTTTGGGTCAATCTATCTCTAAAACTGTCATGTATTTACACCAACTAATATTTACAATACAGTGTTAAATATTTTAGTTACATACAGAAAGCTTAACAAATATAACCTCTACGTTTACTATTACTTTTAGGGAAACACATTTTGTTAACAATTATCATTGTATCTGGTTTTTGTGTATCATACTTCCGTAGACAAGAAATGGTGACTCCACTGCCTTCTACTAGGACCTGGAAAACTCAACTTTGATTAACAAGGTGTGCAAAGAGTAATGATGGTGTGCTCAATACAGCAACCATAACAGTCAATTAAATGCCACCATCCATCAAATGATGAATACCGATTGGTCAGAAGAATGAAATATGGTTTGTAATTGGTTGTTAACAGTTACTCCCCTTTGTACACTATTTGCCATACTGAATGATTATTATACATGGCTTAAAACATACTATTGGAATACATGTTAAAGGTTCAAAAACCACAAGAAAGCGCTATTAAAGCAGTTACAAACCTAAAGCTAAACACCTCTGGAGTTTATCAGAACCGGGATAAGAATTTGCCTCTGCAGGCCGAGATGTTCCTCTACACAGCTGCCTTCTTGCACTATACCACACTGCAGAATACAGCGGACAGCCTAGTTTTAGCCTGAAATGTCTCCTAGCACAGAGCTGTAAGTTATCTAAATAGCAAATGTTTGGACCATGGCAGATGTCTCAGGTTCTCCATCAGTATTGCAAATTTTACTCATATTTTCTTCATTTTACAAGATTTTTTTTTTTTATGTAAATTAACTTGTTATTTACAGTTACTGAATGCTTGAATAGAAGACATTTGCAGAACCTACTCTTACATTTCATATCACTCATATGGACATTTGTTAATTTTTAAAGAAGTAGTCTTTTTGAAAATCCTGAAAAGTAAAAAAAAAAAACCTGGAAACCAAAAAGTCATTAAGCTGTTTTCTAGACATAGGCTACTATAATCCCTATCACTGGAAAAATATTTACTTATTACCAAACCTGAGATTTGGAGGCTATAGTGCTTCTTCAGTAAGGCTGGGGATTCATGCTTTGCATTGTTACAGTATTTTCAGTTTTGCTTTTATTAACATTTTTATGCACAGGTTTTCTTGTGCATACAGATCCATATTATGTGTCTTTTGCTGCTGCATTTTCTGTGCTCTCTCTCTCTAAAAAAGAAATATGAAGGCCTGAAGGCCAGTTCACTTCAATGGTGTCAGTGTGTTTGCTGTATTGCTGCACTCTCCCTCATAGGTACAGTATATTACATGACTAAAAGTTTGTGGACACCTGACCATCACTCATATTTGAGCATGTTGGACATCCCATTCCATATCCAGGTGCATTAAAAAAAGAACATTGCCATTACATGGTTTTCTTCACACAACCTACTTTGAAGAATAACTTCATTAACATTGGAACAAGCAACTTGTATAATATAGAGAGTGCAGTGGTCAGGAGTATGAAATACACAGCATAGTGTATATGGATAGAGTGCAGTGATCAGGAGTGTGTGACGCATAGAGCGCAGGGGCAGAAGTGCATAATGCACAGAACACAGGGGTCCAGAGTGTATAACACAGATCATAGGGGTTGGTAGTGCATAAAACACAGAGCGCATGGGCTAGGAGTACATAACACACAGAGACCGGGGTTAGAAATGCGTAATGCGCAGAGGTCAGGAGAGTGTAATGTACCAAGCTCAAGGCTCAAGGATCAGCAGTACTTAAAACCATAGTAAACTCAGCTGCACAAAACCTCAGAAATCATAAGGCCACTATGATAAACATTTCCCCCCCGTGAATACTATCTATCCCCATAGCATGTTTCTTACTTTTTTTTGCTTTATTTCTTCAGCGCATGATCCGGCCGAAGCTGGTGCCATGTTTGCGTTTGTCTGTGGATTCCATACAGCAGTATACCTCCGCCCTTTCTTCTGTGTGAGAAGTAATCTCGCACATGTGCAGTAACCAATTACTTCTGCAGATCTCCTCACTCCCTGTGCTAATGCTGAGTTTCAATGTGATGTAGGTTGTCACATGGGGTGTTGCAAGAACTTCTCAACAGGCCAGTGCTCTTGCGGGATGTAATGCCTTGGAGTGCTGATGACGCAGGCACGGCACCTCTACAAAGAAACTAGCGGCATACTGAGCGTGCCATCAATGGGGGGCAAAAAGCGCATGCGCCAGTGACATCATTTCAACAAAAATTGGCAGAAATCTTTTACGTAGCATGGGCAGTGATACTAAGAAAGACATCTACTTGTAAGTAATTTCATAATGCTTTACATGGTACAGAGTAAGGCAGAATAGTTTATTACCACTTTAACACACACAAGGGTCAGGATTCTGCATAATGCACTAGTACAGATTCTCGCTCAGTGCAGCTCCCCCACTCCATGAATCCTACTCAGCAGATCAGGCAGTTCAGACTTAAAGGAAGTCCTCCTTTGGTGGGGGCATGTGACCAGAGCCAAGGAGGAAATAAGGACACCCACCCATAAGCTGGCCTTAGATGCATCAAAATCTGGCCAGTTCAGCAGAGACCAGATGATTTTTGCTCTATATGTGGCTGCTCCTGCTCAATAGAAAACGAAGTAATGGTCAACCTCTTGAAACTGGTTCACTGGAAATTTTTTCTTAACCAGCAACTAATGCCAGTGTATTCTGACAGAGAGACAGAGAGTCCCCACTGTCAGAATACAATGTCTCAGCAGGGACGATTCCTCTACAGCAAGGGGTTCCAAACTTTCTAAACAAAGGGCCAGTTTACTGGCCGGACTGTGGCCAGTGGGAGTAGAAAAAGTCCCAATGCCAATGGGAAAAAAGAATGCACGCACCATCTTTGGTGTCAGTGGGAGGTATTGTGTCCCATCATTGGTGTCAGTGGGAGTAATAGTGCCCCATCATTGGTGTCAGTGGAATTATTCCCCATCATTGGTGTCATTGTGCCCCATTGTTGGTGTCATTGGAAGAAATTGTGACCCATTGTTTGCGTCATTGGAAGAAATTATGACCCATTGTTGGAGTCAGTGTGAGGAATTGTGCCCAGTTGTTATTATCAGTGGATGAAATAGTGTCCCAAGGGCCAGATAAAAGCAGGCAAAAGGCCACAGTTTGGAGATCACTGCTCTACAGTATACACCTGGATTGTGTGGATGGAGGAATTTGTTAATTTTTTTAATTCAACTATCTATAGCTGGATTTAATCTGAACTGACAGGTGGTAGGAGAGGCAACAAGCCTATAAACATGAGATGGTCATGTATCTACAAAATGTATATACAGTACCTGCATTCTAATGTAGTTAGATGCTTAGATAAAAACAAAGCCCATGGCAATACAAAGTGCACCATCCAATAAACATGCATGTTCTGTGTTAACTGCAGCGAAATACTCCAAATAGTTCCAAATTTATTATAAAAATAGCAGCTTCAAAGTTCTAAGTAAACAAGCTGGGTGCCTCAGATCAAGCATTAGTGATGTAGGGAGTAGCCCCACTGTTCCTACCTGCCTCTGATGAAGCTGAAAGCAAAAGGATTGTGCCTTCTGCTGTCTGCTCTTTTGTTGCATACTGTCCATTGTGCTTTTAGCATACACTGATAGCATAAGGCTTAGTTGGGGGAGAAACAGTTCTTTCTGGTACTCTAATACATCCAATAAGCAAAACATTGGATTTCTGAGTGGAAGATCCAGATTCATTCAGTAACTGTATCAAGAACAACAGAAATCTGTTCCTAAAATGTCTACACCTATACTTGCTGTCATTATAAATTACTACTTAGTGTAATTCATTTGATTAACATTTTTTGAAGTAATAAAATGATCTTCACAAGAATACCTGCAGAAGTGCACTTTCTGAATTTAAAAAATCACTTTGAAGTTGAAGGAGTATCCTAAAAACTGGAATATTTAGTTTAATTGTATATAATATGATACAGCCATATTTTATTACTATGCATATCCTTTATTTCTAAGGCCATTAAGCATTGTGTTACATATTTCAGCCAGACCTATTTACAGTGAAGCTGAAAAATGATTGGACAATAGGTTTATCCAATCAACTATTATTACACTAAAACAAAAAGCAGTATCTCTTTCTTGTGTTCTGTGCTGGGACTGTACAGTCACTTCTATTATCCTGAGAAATTAAAGATAGCCCTGCTATATGACTGCCCTGAACAGCCAGACCGAAGGCACACCTGTAAAACCAACAGCTGTTTTACATACACGCTTGTACACAAAATACTCTCTAAATATAATAGCATATGACTACCACTGTTGTTTTTCAAGAACAGCAGTTAACACTTTAAATCAGTCTCATGTCAGTGCATTCCACAAGGAAATGGAAAAAGGAAAGTATCTATTCATGCCATTGGTTTGTTCATGCAGACTGTTCACACCTCGAATGTATACAATACCCAATATGGCTGCATCTCTAGGGTGTGTATTAATATAAAAGTTAAGTTTGGCTGCCATTCTGACCTGCTTTGAAAAAGCGAAGGCTATGAGGCTGTCACCCTATTCCAGGCATCAAGGACTAGTGAGTGACTTACCTGAAACAAGCAAAGGCCCAACAAGTTCCAGGGTCAGGGCTAACTACGTAGTGAAGCCAGAGTTTAAAAGACAGCAATGGTGGATCCCATACTTTACTTTAAGGATTTTGTTTGCCAAAGAAATGGGATTGTTCCTTCCATTTCACAATTGATAAAGTGCAAATTTGTTAGCATCTTTATCTACTGAGCTGTAAACTTGAAGTATAGCCAGCATAGACCTGGGGATCCTCTAACTTTCTACAGATGGTACAAGGATATATGATGACTGGAAAGTGTGCCCAACAGAAGATCAAAATATATGTGTGTGTTTTGCAAAATAAAATAATATCACAAATGCATAATGGTGTATTATTTACAAATGCATTCATTAGTATTACTGGACATCAGAAGGCTTTTAAATCTGGTTTTCTGTTTTAATGGTGTTGGACATGCTGAAGGGTACCATTAAACCTACCACATATTTTGGTAGGTTTAATGGTCAGTCCAACAGTGACTGGAAACAATATTATAAACCCACCATATAGTCAACAGCAATATAGGAGAGGCACATAAAACCATTCTGTGCAAAATATAAATGCAGTATAAAGAAAAAGTGCAAAACTGTATTGGCCATATTGGTCCATAGAAGACATCAGTTTGTGCAGTTGTTTACACCTTTTTTTTCAGCAATCATAAAAACAAATCTGTGTTATTTTCCTATACTCAGCAATATACACAAGCCCAAAGGGTACCAGAAGGCTGTATATTTCTGTCTGGAGTCAGAGGCATAGTGAGATCTGTTCATTTATTCTAAAGAACAAGTATGGTTATTTGCTCAATAGATTATTTCATAGCCCTATAGAAGATAATTTTCTCCACCTACCAATATCATAAACGCAGTCCTGGGTTATTTACTTGTTCACATTTAACCAAAATAATAAATACTATATTAATAGTTCTTGAGTAAAACTTCAAAGAACTTCCATCACTGTGCATGTCTATCAACCATATAGTGGAACACAGAAAATATAAGGACATCTAAGAGTCTATGCATTTAGTACAGGTGATCTACTTGATAATTTGTGGACAGTCGCTCCATGCTTTTGATTTCCTCTTGGCTAGTGCCAACCATGCTGGCTCAGAGGACACTGGAGAGGCATCAGGAGTGGAGAATCTCTTCGGGAGGTCTTTTGCAAGAGTTACTGGGACGGTCTCTGTAATCTCCACTGTTTTAGAGAATAATAAAATGAGTTAACGTTTATTAGATTTGTAAATAGATAAATAAGCAAGTGTCACCTACTTTATCTTACAATTTTAAGGACCGGGTGAACTTCCATGCCCCTGTTGTCCAAAGACCTGCCCTCCCCCTCCTGAGAAATCTTAGCAAAAGAGTTACATTGAACAGCCAATACATGGGTTCCCATGTTGCATTGTACCACCGGCTTCTCGAATAAGTCTATAATATAACATCAGACCTGTACAGTGCAGAAGCTTCAGAAGCAAAGAGCAACTAACATGGCAGTAGGTGGCACTATTGTAACCTGGGGATTGACTGATAAAATGTAAGTATTCTACTGCACAGGGCTGTTCAGGAGGTCAAGAGAGGACTTTTGGAGACATCTGCACAATGTACCAGAAGATAGATATTTAAAGCTTTCTCCAAATTTTCCCTGTATATCACATGGCAGCAAATAAGGTGAGATCACATAATCTTTGTACTTCTACGCTAGTGACTTACAGACTCAATAAATATAAGGCCCTTAGATAAACCTGAAAACCAGCTTTTCCAAAAAGTGGTCAGCAATGGCAACCTAAATATTTAAAAACACTTAATAAATGTTTATACAGGGTTTCTGGGAAAGAGACCCCCTGTTGATTTTGGATTCTACGTAACAAGGTTTCCTGTTGTCAGAAGTTCTCACAGGACAAAGGGGATGATTTACCAAAATTGGAAAGTGCAAAATCTAGTGCAGCTGTGCATGGTAGCCAATCAGCTTCTAACTTCAGCTTGTACAATTAAGCTTTGACTAAAAAAAACTGGAAGCTGATTGGTTCCTGTGCAGAGCTGACCCAGATTTTGCACTCTCCAGTTTTAGTAAATCAACCCAAAAGATAGAAAATGTCAGCTTTCTCCTGCTGCTTCATCTACTGCTGTATTACCAGTGCTGTACTCAATTGGAATTGCTTGTTGGAACTATCGTACTTTCATGTGGTTGGACTTGTCTGCCATTCACTACAACCTACAGGGGTCCAAGTTTCCAGTGTTGTAAAGGAGGCAATAGAAGGTAGAGTTCATTCAATTTGCTACACCTAAGTTTTTAAAAACTCCACTAGAGTTTTACATATTAAGAACACTGAAAACTAATTGCTAATAAGTTTCTGTAACAAGGCAGTACTTGAGTTGTCACCCTTTTTTCTAAAATGCCTAACTCTCTCCAAGCCTTCTGTAAAAATCAAATCTACTTTCATTCTAGGTTGTAACAATACAAAACATAGAAATGCCTAACTCTGTATACATTGCATATTTTTCCTCAGCAGAAATAACTCTTCGGGTAATGCTGGAGTTGCCTCTCCATTCCTTATGTCTGTTTTCCCCGAGTAGTACCTGTGACGGATGTTGGAAGAGTGTTGGATTTCTGCAGCTGTTCTCTGCGCTGTAGTCTGGTCACCACTGTGTCACCTTTCTTCTCTTCCTGTGGTAATGGTTTCTGGAGTGAGCCACTTCTGCCCCGATATTCTCCAGTGTGAGCAGTGGATGGCTGCCATTCAATGATGAATAAGAACAATGAATTAAAGGTATACATGTCATCAGCGTACTGGAAGAAGCTATTTTGTACCCGAACGTAATATTTGTGTGAAAGTTGACAGTGATGTCATTCAATTCACAAAAAATGGCTTACATTACTAAGACATATGATACTACAGTGGATTCCAGTTCATGACAATATTATGAGACTTGTGCTATATTTTAGGAAGGTTGCTTCAGCCCTACTTCTCAAAATACAGGCTCCTCTTATACCTGTACATGTGTAGTTTGCTTTAGGAACTGATGTCAGATACATCTCACCTAAAGCCCAACACTAGATTCTGAGCCCACCATCCCTCCCTAAAACTCCCTGAACTTATTTTTAGAAAAACCCTTGATACATAATTTAAAGTGGAACTTTACTAATAACAACTTGATCAAAAATAATGTTCTGTAGGAAGGAACATACATTCCACATTAATAATTATGCTACCAAATGTCTATGATGAGTTGGGCTCACAGGAAGTGGGTTGAATGCCATCATTTAACCCAGAAGAGGAACATTACTAGTGGGGATCATGGGAGGTGAATATTGCAGCAAAAGCTGTTTTTGCATATTTAACTATGCTGGCCATCATTGTTTTTTAATAAAAAAACCCTGGAATTAGGCTTTAAAGCAGAACTATTGTTGAACAATTTGATTGATTAAACTAATCCAAGATATCTCAAATGCGGTATCTGAATTTTGTATGAGATCTTAGAAAAGCAGAGTTCACCTAGATTCCTAGTAACATTTGCCATGCATCGCACCTCCTTGCTTTTATTCCTCCAAGTCAGTGGGACTGCATCTCAAACAGATGTAAAGCTAACCGTGAACAGATCTCAAATGAAAGCCTTTTTTTCTGCCTTGCTGACTTGCTTCTGTGGATAACCCATACTCATTTCATCCATTTTTTGTGATTCACATAACCAAAGCACTATACAGCCAATGTGGGGGAGGGGGTGTAGGCAACATAGAAGGTTGAGGAAATGGTAGGAGAGTCTCATTATTGTGGTAATACTCATTCACAGCGATGCAGGTAACATAGGATGCTACAGAACTGCAAACTGTGTATAGAAACATCACCTTCCTGACATTGGTACTAACCATTACCTGGTATACAGAAAACTATTTTTGGCTGTAGTTTGGAATACTGTATATTTTCAACCCAATGCATTTATTTACATTTTCTTTTGCCAATCTGTCTGCTTGTTTGGCCTCTCTGGCTTGCCGCCTCTCTTCTCTGGACGCTTGCTGGTCCCGAAATCCTTTCTGTTTCTGTAGAGCGAGTGTAATCCATTGAGGTTGAGAAGGCTCAACCTTCTCCATCAACCTGGAGCCATCTAAAGAATGTCGACTCTGGAGAACAGGCCTGTCTGTTAGAGGAAATATGGAACATATTTAATTGGGTTATTGTCATTTTCTATGTTACAATAGACCTGTTTTAAAATTGAAAGTACTCTGTTGACATAAAGAGTTAGACAGAAACCAGGTATCTAATATCCTAAGCTCCTGAAACTGGGGTGGTCCATATACATATATTAAATTCCAGCTCCAAAAAGAGTTCCGCTATGCCTTTCCTGCAGCATGTGCCTCACAGAACAACCTCAGAGCTAGAAGCTGGAAGCAACATATTGGCCACCTCAGTTGCACAGGGTGCTCCGGGGTATATAGATATGCAGAGGAACTTTGACTTCTTTAGACATATGACGTGTTTACTTTTTATTTGAACTTCATTGTACCTTTTCAGTAAGGTATGCTATCTATTTCATTTAACCACTTGAGCCCCAGAGGATTTACCCCCCTTAATGACCAGGCCTTTTTTTGCTGTTTGGCGCTGCACTAATTCAAATGATAATTGCGCGGTCATGCAATGCTGCACCCAAACGAAAATTACGTCCTTTTTTTCACACAAATAGAGCTTTCTTTTGGTGGTATTTGATAACCTGTGCGCTTTTTATTTTTTGCGCTATAAACAAAAAAACCACAAAAATTTTGAAAAAAAACAATATTTTCTACTCTCAGCTATAAAAAATATATCGTAAACTCAAAGTTAGTCATAAATTTAAGCCAAAATGTATTCTGCTACATGTTTTTGGTAAAAAAAATCCCAATAAGTGTATATTGATTGCTTTGTGTGAAAGTTATAGCGTCTACAAACTATGGTATAGATACTGTAATTTATGCCTTTTTTTGCTATACAGCGCTGCACTAACTCAAATGATAATTGCGCGGTCATGCAATGCTGCACCCAAACGAAAATTACGTCCTTTTTTTCACACAAATAGAGCTTTCTTTTGGTGGTATTTGATCACCTGTGCGCTTTTTATTTTTTGCTCTATAAACAAAAAAAACACAAAAATTTTGAAAAAAAACAATATTTTCTACTTTCAGCTATAAAAAATATATCGTAAACTCAAAGTTAGTCATAAATTTAAGCCAAAATGTATTCTGCTACATGTTTTTGGTAAAAAAAATCCTGTGCATTAGCGGGCAAACTGGCGCTATCTAGGAGGGGCGCTAACACTATTGGAAGTCGCCAGCGACACTGATACAGTGATCAGTAAAAATTGGTTCACTGATCAGTGACACTGGTGACAGGGCAGTGCAGGGGTTAACTGGGGGGGGGGGGGCGATCAAGGGGTTAAACGGGATTACTGGTGTACTGGCGGGCAAACTGGCGCTATCTGGGAGGGGCGCTAACTCTATCGGAAGTCGCCAGCGACACTGATACAGTGATCAGTAAAAATTGGTTCACTGATCAGTGACACTGGGTGACAGGGCAGTGAAGGGTTTAACTGGGGGGGGGGGGCAATCAAGGGGTTAAACGGGATTACTGGTTTACTGGCGGGCAATCTGGCGCTATCTGGGAGGGGTGCTAACTCTATCGGAAGTCGCCAGCGACACTGATACAGTGATCAGTAAAAATTGGTTCACTGATCAGTGACACTGGTGACAGGGCAGTGAAGGGTTTAACTGGAGGGGGGGGGGGGCGATCAAGGGGTTAAACGGGATTACTGGTGTACTGGCAGGCAATCTGGCGCTATCTGGGAGGGGCGCTAACTCTATCGGAAGTCGCCAGCGACACTGATACAGTGATCTGTAAAAATTGGTTCACTGATCAGTGACACTGGGTGACAGGCAGTGAAGGGGTTAACTGGAGGGGGGGGGCGATCAAGGGGTTAAACGGGATTACTGGTGTACTGGCGGGCAAACTGGCGCTATCTGGGAGGGGCGCTAACTCTATCGGAAGTCGCCAGCGACACTGATACAGTGATCAGTAAAAATTGGTTCACTGATCAGTGACACTGGGTGACAGGGCAGTGAAGGGGTTAACTGGAGGGGGGGGCGATCAGGGGGTTAAACGGGATTACTGGTGTACTGGCGGGCAATCTGGCGCTATCTGGGAGGGGCGCTAACTCTATCGGAAGTCGCCAGCGACACTGATCAGTAAAAATCGCTTCACTGATCAGTAACACTAGTGACAGGGCAGTGAAGGGTTAACTGGAGGGGGGGGGGGCGATCAGGGGGTTAAATGTGTCCTAGAGTGTTCTAACTGTAGTGTAGTGCTTGTGTACTCACTTTTTGGATGTCTTCTTCTCTGTCTGGAACGGAATGTGTCCAGGCAGAGAAGAATGACATCATATCCTGCCCTGTGTATGTCAACACAGGACAGGATAGGACAGGGACCGATCATGTGATTTCAGCCAGAAATCACTGGCTGAAATCTAATGATTGATCCCTCCTGGATCAAATAGTGTCATCCGCGGGTCGGCGGGAGCGCGCGCGCGCGCCCCCTGCCGGCGAAAGTGTCGGGAGCGCGGAACCCGTTTTTAAACTTGGTTTTGCGCTCCACTGCCGCCCTGCACACGTATATATACACAGTGGCAGGGCGGCAAGCGGTTAAAGAAACACATTACCCTCAAGCCATTTTGTCTGGGGTAAAAGAAAACTAGAGAAACCTAGCAGTATATTCATCCACATACTGTATATCCACTGATGCACAGTTCAATATTTTTCTTTTCCAGCACTTGCTGTTTAGCTTGTCTGGATTTTGTGCAAGTTCCTTGTTGCTATCAGTGGGGCAGACATGCTACTCTCAGTTAACCACTTGCCCTCCAGAGAATTTACCCCCCTTTCTAGCCAGGCCATTTTTTGCGATACAGCACTGCGTTACTTTAACTGACAAATACGCAGTTATGCAACGCTGTACATAAATTAAATTTATGTCCTTTTTTCCCACAAATAGAGCTTTCTTTTGTTGGTATTTGATTGCCTGTGCGTTTTTATTTTTTTGCATTATATAAAAAAAAGACCCGACAATTTTGAGAAAAAAACTATATTTTTGAATTTTTGCTATCAAACATGTCCAGTAAAAAAAATAAAAAAAATGTCATCATAAATTTAGGCCAAAATGTATTCTGCTACATGTCTTTACTAAAACAAAATCCAAATACGTGTAAAATAATTGGTTCATGTGAAAGTTAAAGCGTCTACAAATGGCGGTATAGATACTGAAATTTCTTTTTTTATACTAGTAATGGCGGTGATCAGCGACTTATAGCGGGACTGCGGCGGGCATTCTGACACTGGGGGGAACTGACTAACTGACACTGAGATCCCAGTATCACCAATACAGTGATCAGTGTTAATAAAAGCACTGAAACTGTACTAATAGCACTGGGCAGGAAGGTGTTAACATCTGGGTCGATCAAAGGGTTAACTGTGTGCTGTGTTGTGTTGTGTTTTCCAGTGTACTGTGTAAGCACATTGCTTTGTATTGCTCTACTATGCAGAGCAAAATAAAGCAATGTGCAGGAGCTGACAGAGGAGAGATCTGTATTGTTTACATACAGGTCTCTCCCCCATTGGTGATACAGGGCGATCGCCGGCTGCCGGCGGGGGAACACGGGCCAGGACCCGGTGATCAACAGGTGAGGCCGCCAATGGCGGCAGGTAGAGCACCAATGGCGGCTCTCGTGTGCCCCCTACCCGGAGATGCAAAATCACATATATATACATGATTTTGCCCTGTAGCAGTATAAACATGGCCAAACTTAAAGTGGTTGTAAGCCTCAGACATGAAATATGAACAAAGCATATCTCTCTATAATGTGTACCTGTCTCAGTCTAGAGCACTAAGTGCAATTCCTGTCTGCTGCTTCATTCCTCTGCTATCAGCATGAATCACTTCTGACAAGTTTTCCTGATACCAAGAGAAAAATGGTGACAGGGACGGGAGCTCCAAAAAATTTACAGCCTTAGCTCTGTTCCTGTGAGCTGTGTGTCACTTTCCTCCAATCAGCTCTCAGAGCTCTCCTCACTGAGTGTAACTTCAGCTCCCCACCCCCTGCTTTTAAGAGCTGAGAGATCCTGTGTAAATTCTGCACTTTGAATGGGTGTAGGGGGCAGACAGTTGTAGATAGACAGGTACAACATATGTAGGATGATTTGTTTTATCTATGTGTATCATCTGAGGCCAGTCACTTCACTGGGTAAATGTACGGGTTTATGTCCACTTTAATCAATGTAAATGCTGAGCAATCTCCTTGGATGCGTTTAGCTTCTATTAACCTCAGGTAGTGTTTGTTGCACATCTGACCACTATACACATCTACTAGCTCTAAAATAATATTGAAATACAGCAGAAAAGTGCTAAATGTGATTTTTGTAGTCACTTTAAAATCCCTTCCACGGAGTCTATTGAGGGGCAAAGAATTCTGAAAACATCTGAGTAAGGGCTCGTTCACACTTGACTGTTTTACCAACGCTTGCCAAACCCCCCTATAGCGTTTGGCAAGCGTTGGTCCGGCATTTGCGGAGCATTTTTTAACGCTCCGCAAAAAGCGCCGGTTGCTAGGCGTTTGACGAGCGTTAACAAACGCTCCGCAAATGCCTATAATGAAGTTTAAATGGTGTTACCGTTCCGCAAACGCCCCGCAACCGCGTCGCAACCGCACCGCAAACGCTGGCCGGGCGTTTGCGGAGCGGCACCATAGACTAGAATAGGAGGCTTCAACGCCTCCTGACTCGACCAGAGGCGTCTATTTTGCCGCGGCGCTAATGCTCCCGTTAGAACAGCACCATGTGCTGCAATGTGCAGAATTGTCAGAGGCGTTTGGGAAGCGATAAAAACGCTTTCCAAACGCCTCTCTGCCGCCTGCACACAATGCTAGTGTGAACGTAGCCTTACACTGCTGCATAAGGTAGAATTGGACTCTAGAATGTAAAAAACTGTAGACTAGACATTAGACATATACAATTTATTTTGTTACAAATCAAAATTTGGACAACATTTTTGCTATTCAGAGATTTGGATGTGCCTGTATAGAAATCTTCGAATCAAAATAGTAATCGATTTCAATGAATCAAAAATAAATTATAACGAAACAACAAATTCAGTCATATTCATTAGTTTCAGATGACATAGTGCAATAGTTATGGCCTTTTGTTAATGTTTGAAGCATCCGAAATAAAGTAGCAACATAATGAATGGATTGGTTCTGATCTATTTTGTTTTTATTTTGCATTAACTTTTTTCATTATTATAAAAAATGCACTACATATGAAATGGAAACATATTGCAATAAACACAGTAAGGTATAAAAGTGAAATAAGATGATGATTCCTATTTATTGTGTTTAGGTTGAATAGAGGTATATCTATCAGAATCTCCAAATCATAACATAACATATCTGAACTATCCTTTCAGGCCCACATCCAATCCCTGTCCAAAAACAGCTCCAGAATACGCCCCTTTTTAACCAATGATACCACAAAGCTCCTAATTCACTCCCTGCTTATCTTGCGCCTAGACTACTGCAACTCCCTCCTCACTGGCTTACCTTTGCATAGGCTATCCCCCCTCCAGTCCATCATGAATGCTGCTGCTAGGCTCATCCACCTTACCAACCATTCAGTGTTTGCTACCCCTCTCTGCCAATCTCTCCACTGGCTTCCATGGCAATGAATAAAATTCAAAATACTAACAACAACTTGCAAAGCCATCCACAACTCTGCCCCCAGCTACATCACCAACCTGGTCTCAAAATATCAAGCAAACTGCTCTCTTCGATCCTCCCAATACCTTCTGCTCTCTAGTTCCCGTGTCACCTCCTCCCATGCTCGCCTCCATGACTTCTCCTGAGCTTCCATCCTTTGGAACTCCCTACCCAAATCTGTCTGGCTGTCTCCTAATCTATCCACCTTTAGATGACCCCTGAAAACCTTTCTCTTTAAAGAAGTCTATCCTGCTTCTACCTAGTAAACCGCCATTTATTTCCTCCATCAGCTCATCCTCCCACAGCTATTACCTTTTGTATCACTCAACCCCTCCTCCTAGATTGTAAACTCTAACGAGCAGGGCCCTCTGTTTCCTCCTGTACCAAATTGTATTGTAACTGTAATGTCTACCTTCATTTTGTAAAGTGCTGCGCAAACTGTTGGCGCTATATAAATCCTGTATAATAATAAAATCCGAAATGAGTTTTGTTCAATTTGTTCTTTTGGATATCGTCCAATCAGCTCATTCTATTTCTCTTTGTGGACTGGACTAGCAGTGAGTGCCTAAATTATCTCCTGAAATAACAAATTATTATGGGCAGCACAGTGGCAAAATGGTTAGCACTTCCGCCTGGCAGTACTAGGGTCATTGGTTCGGATCTCAGCCTCGGCACCACCTGCCTGGAGTTTGCATGTTCTCCCTGTGCCTGCGTAGGTTTCCTCCCACACTCCAAAGACATGCTGGTAGGTTAATTGGATCCTGTCTAAATTGGCCCTAGTATGTATATGTATGAATGTAAGTTAGGGACCTTAGATTGTACACCCCTTGAGGGTTAGGGACTGATGTGAATGTAAAGTGCTGTGTAAATTAACAGCACTATATAAGTACCTGAAATAAATAAATAAATAATGTAGCCAATCTTCCAAAATAACTTTCAAAAATATGAATTGATTAGGAACAATGAATGTACAAATGAATCTGAATATACGAAACAGATCCTGGAAAATAATCATTCTAACATAAAAAATATTAGGAAAAAATTATTAACTTTACGAATAAATCCAACACCAAACAATTTTTTCCTTTGTGCACATCTCTACCAGACATGGTTCAGCAGGGTTGTTGCAGTGGGATCCATGAGCACTCTGCCTGGGATAAAACTGCGTTCGATGGCTACATTGGCAAAACTCCCAGATTAGCAAAACCTAATCTGACTCATCCAGCAGTGGTAGATTAAAGAAGACTAACTAAAGAAATGAGTTTAATAGAGTTGAGAGATATAACCATTCTTCTAAAAGACTGGTATATTGTTGTAGTCTAGTGTCCAATAACCCAGTTATCTTCAGAATCCGTTTCCCTCAGTGGATGATAGAAAAACTAAATTCTGTGTGGAACTCAAACATTAAACAAATTTTATTTCTTATATTTCAATGTACTGCTATGTTTTACGGCTTTCAGTTTCATTTTAGATAATAATGAAAGCAGCAACCAAAAAAAACTCATTAGCTTTAATATGGGGTCAGTTATGATAAATGGATCCCATTTTCATTCCTCTTGTGCTGTATTAAACATAACAGAAATCATGAAACTGCGCTATAGCTTTTATTTAATTAGGCAACTGTATTATCACTAAACCTAAGTGCATTAATATATGCACATATATTAATAATATGCAAGGTCATTTTGCACTTATGCAAGCTTTCTATGAATTATTTTTCATTCTCATTAATTCTATTTGAAAAAATATATGCAAATATCAAAAAGCATGATGATTTTTCTGTAATGATTTTTTTATGTGTTAGAGACATTTAAGCAAGCACAAACATTACAACAGAGAGACACATTGGAAGCCAGAATGGGGGCAGATAGCCAGAAATGATACAGTAACATACAGATACAGTACAGGTAGGGACAGAATGTCTCTCAGGCAGGGAGAGTAGCAGCCGAGATTAAAACAGAACAGAACTGAGATTAGAACAGAAATAGATATAGGTACACATCGAACAGGATATGTTTAGGATGAATGGGCACATAAACGGAGCAGGACAGCAACAAGGACAGACAAACATACATTAAACTAATTGTAAAGTTATAATTTTCGAAATGAAAATAACAAACATGTGGTCCCGAACCTCCTTTTCTGGGGTCCCTCGATTCCCTTGATCCTCCCTTCTGAATGCCCCCTTGCTAAAAATTTTATGTGAATATAGGCCAACTTCGTGAGATCGGGATGGTCTGAAGAGCTTTTGATGATACATGTGGTCTGGCTTGAAATACATGAGTCTGGATTGGAAGTGTTGTAATAGGGCGTATGATGACCCCTATAGTCAAGCGGTCAAAGGATCTGGTAAGCCTCCAATCTGTCATCACGGTGGTGCAGTGTTCACGATGGTGGTCATATGAGTTGGAACGAAAAGTCAGCACTATTCATCAATCAAAAGGAGACTGTTATATATACCCCCATAGGGACTGTCACATATGTGCTAATTATTTTGCACTTTCATTTTTGGTACTGGTTTACCATTGAGAACTTTATTCACTGTTCACATTTGCATATTTATGTATCGTTTGTGCATAATCTGTATATTACTTTGATTGCACCAATCAACACCAGATATTTATTTAGATTTGGTATTTGGAGAGGATATCCTCTTAGTGTGTTTGCTGTTTTGTTCACTATCCAATTTAAGCACTTGCGCAGTAGCTTGAACGTCACAAATAAAGAAAAGACGTCATGCAAAACTTTTTGAAAGAACAAAACTAAAACACATAATTACTCTTCCTTGCAGGCATTTCTTTCTATGATTTTTTTCTTTTCTTCTTTCTACACCCTGTTCCAAATTATTATGCAAATTCTATTTAAGTGTCACAAAGATTAAATATTTTGTTTTTCAGTTTAACTCATGGATGGCATTGTGTGTCAGGGCTCTTTTGATCACTGAAAACAATCTCGGACACCTGTGATAATTAGATTGGCAGATGAGCCCAATTTAAGGAAAAACTACTAAAGGAGGGTGTTCCACATTATTAAGCAGAGCACCATTTTCAAGCAATATGGGGAAGAAAAAGGATCTCTCTGCTGCCAAAAAGAGTGAAATAGTTCAATGCCTTGGACGAGGTATGAAAACATTAGATATTTCATGAAAACTTAAGCGTGATCATCGCACTATTAAGAGATTTGTGGCTGATTCAGAGCACAGACGGGTTCGTGCAGATAAAGGCACATTGAGGAAGATTTCTGCCAGATCCATGCATCGGATCAAGAGAACAGCTGCTAAAATACCATTAAATAGCAGCAAACAGATATTTGAAGCTGCTGGTGCCTCTGGAGTCCCACGGACATCAAGGTGTAGAGGCCTCCAGAGTCTTGCAACTGTGCATAAACCTTCTATTCGGCCACCACTAACCAATGCTCACAAGCAGAAATGGCTGCATTGGGCAGAAAAATACATGAAGACTAATTTTCAAACAGTCCTGTTCACTGATGAGTGCCGTGCAACCCTGGATGGTCTAGATGGATGGAGTAGTGGATGGTTGGTGGACGGCCACCCTGTTCCAACAAGGCTGCAACGTCAGCAAGGCGGTGGTGGAGTCATGTTTTTGGCCAGAATCATGGGAACAGAGCTGGTCAGCCCCTTTAGGGTCCCCGAAGGTGTAAAGACGACCTCTGCAAATTATGTGGAGTTTATGACTGACCACTTTCTTCCCTGGTACAGAAGGAAGAACTATGCTTTCCATAATAAAATCATCTTCATGTATGACAATGCACCATCTCATGCTGCAAAGAATACCTCTGCATCAATGGCTGCTATGGGGATAAAAGGAGAGAAAGTCATGGTGTGGCCTCCATCCTTCCCTGACCTTTGGAGAACCTTTGGAGCATCCTCAAGCAAAAGATCTATGAGGGTGGGAGGCAGTTTACATCCAAACAGTAGCTCTGGGAGGCTATTCTGACATCTTGCAAACACATTCAAGCAGAAACTGTCCAAAAACTCACAAGTTCAATGGATGCAAGACTTGTGAAGCTGCTATCAAATAAGGGGTCCTATGTTAAAATGTAACGTGACCTGTTAAAATGTTTAAAAAGTTAAAATGTTGTTAAAAATTTGATTGAAATAGCTTTTGATTTCAGTAAATATTCTGCAAACACAACAAATGACAATTTTCAGTTCTTTACAACCTATAAAGTGTTTTGAAACTTACTGTGCGTAATAATTTGGAACGGTGCATTGTAAGTTTTTTATGTTTAAAAAAATTACTGTTATCATTAGGAGGTTTTTTTAATAAAATTTCAATTGTACTCTTAATTGTTGATAACATGAGAATTATGCTGACTGTTATTTACATCAATTATTTAGGTAAATGAGAAAAATATCATTTGTATAATGTTTTGGAACAGGGTGTAGAGCTCTTTTCCCAGAGGCCATTTTTTAAAAAAAGGGTAGATGATCCTTCCCCCCCACCCCCTCAGGGAAGGACACAGATAAGTACAGATACACACAAAGGCAGGTAGAATTATATAGAGTCAAATGTAGATACAGATAGTTAGGAAATATCGGGACACAATCAGGGGCACACATTTGGAAATCAAGTACTGTATTTAGGAACAGAGATGCCTGTAGGTATATTTATAAAGACAAACACAGAGACACAGAAAGGAATAGTTGGACACAGTTAAAGGTAGTAGAAATAAAAGCAAGGAAACAAAAGACATATGTATGGTTGATAGGGGAAGAAGAACAGAGACCATCAGGAATAGATAAGTAGGAACAAGGCTAGGATTAAATGGATACGTGCTGGTAGGGCCATACAGATTTAATTAAGGTGGGAAAGGACAGTACAATAATCAGACAAACATATATAGGGAAATACAGACAGATACAATCAGGAAAACAGGAATTTGGAGAAACCAAATACTGTATATGCAGACAAAATAACTGCACATATAGTGCCAAACAGTGTAGGAGAGTGCAAGGACAGATGCAGGGCCAGCCACTTGGTAAGTGAGTAAAGACAGACACAAACTTACAGAGATAAACAAAACAAGACACAAGTATGGCCATCAGGGACCGGCAGTTTGGGTACAAAATTAGGTTTGGAGGAGGCCCAGGTGTACAGATACAGATAAAGCTTTCATCGGTCCTTTTTTGAGACCACCCTGGTTCACCCCCAGTGCACCGGAGATGTACACAGGTATACTCTGACCCTTCCTTCCTCTCCCCACTTTAAGCCAGTCTTTATGTGAGTACATGGTTTAATTTGAGTATGGTGGACCTGGACCAGCTTTCTACATTAATACACTTTCGTTTGGCATTCTTGCATTATTTGATGTTGTTAAAGCTTATAACATATTTGTATCCACACTAAGATAAGAATCCGGCAAATTCTGTCCATTAATATAACTAATTACATAATATAATGGTGACATGAGATTGTTTATATCTATGACCTCTAATATCTCTAACTAGTTAATAGTAATAAAGATAAACCTAACTGCCAAAGATCCACAAGTTCAGTGTACAAAAACATTAATTGTCTAGGTAATAATTAAACTAAGAGGAAATGTTCTTGAAGAATAATCTTTGTAGTCCAGAGAAGAGATGTCATCAATGAAAATAACAGCTAGCCTCAATTTGTAATGTACGGAAGCAGAAGGGAGCTTAAAAGTAAAGAATACAGTATGTGACAATTTAAAATACTCAAGAATTTCCATTATATTTATTATATTCTACACTTTCTTCAACGTGAAGTAAAAATTGATGCTAATGCTGCATAGGCAATCAGTTTAGACTTCCGATGAAACTCTGAATAAGATAATACATAAAACATATGTAATTTAGATGTTTCTTTGAATACGAAATACATTACATGAATATAAATTAATATATTCACTTACTTGTTTACATGATCAGAAAAATATATCTAATGGAGATGTTCACGACAAAAATATTTGTTTTGTTTCGGTTCGGATTCATTTAATAAAGTCAAGGATGGATTCCGCCGCGCTCCTATATAATAATATATTAAACTTATACTTCTAAGGTAAATATCGATTTCAATATCAATTACTGTGACTTGTGGCTATAACAATAAACATATATAGAAGTGTACATATAAGTGGCATACATGATAAATAATCCTGAAGTGATAGTGCCTTAAGGGGTACCATGGTATAAAACCATATTGCACCTCTATGTTGCTGTGATAACTCTATTCACATTGTGCAAAAACATATACAAATTGTGCACGTGCATATAAAAAAGTAAATAAAATTATATATAAAAGTCTTTCAAATTAAATGTGCAGGTGAATTTTCTGTTCCTTCTTGCCGAGTGCTAAATGGTCTCCCTATGTGCTCACCTCTATATTTGCCTGAATGAATCCAGGCAAATACGCTTTTTATCCTTCCAGGATAGGTGAAATGGGATGATGCTCTTGCTCTAGCCGTCCCAGAAGGTGGACATGCATTAAGATGGGTCCTCCTGTTATCTCCTTTCTCTCCCTGTGTATCAATAAATACACTGACCAGCTCACTTAGGATCTCCCAATTCCCCTGCTGGGGTTGTTTCCTTCTTCACGCCTCCTTATGCCAGCTCATGGGGTGTTGGTCTAATAATCCCTTGAAGTTCTCCACATGGCATTAGCGTGTTTACTCCCAACTTGTATCCTAGGTTGAATCCTGTCTGCAGTGAATTTTCCTTTCCAGCATCAATCCCGTCTAGATACCCTTCCTGTCCTTACGCGCTGTCAGCATGACATGCTGACAGCGCGTAAGGACAGGAAGGGTCATGTCATGTGGAGAGCTTCGAGGGATAATTAGACCAACACCCCATGAGCTGGCATAAGGAGGAGTGAAGAAGGAAACAACCCCAGGAGGGGAATTGGGAGATCCTAAGAGAGCTGGTCAGTGTATTTATTGATACACAGGGAGAGAAAGGAGATAACAGGAGGACCCATCTTAATGCATGTCCACCTTCTGGGACGGCTAGAGCAAGAGCATCATCCCGTTTCACCTATCCTGGAAGGATAAAAAGCGTATTTGCCTGGATTCATTCAGGCAAATATAGAGGTGAGCACATAGGGAGACCATTTAGCACTCGGCAAGAAGGAACAGAAAATTCACTTGCACATTTAATTTGAAAGACTTTTATATATAATTTTATTTACTTTTCTATATGCACATGCACAATTTGTATATGTTTTTGCACAATGTGAATAGAGTTATCACAGCAACATAGAGGTGCAATATGGTTTTATACCATGGTACCCCTTAAGGCACTATCACTTCAGGATTATTTATCATGTATGCCACTTATATGTACACTTCTATATATGTTTATTGTTATAGCCACAAGTCACAGTAATTGATATTGAAATTGAAATCGATATTTACCTTAGAAGTATAAGTTTAATATATTATTATATAGGAGCGCGGCGCAATCCATCCTTTACCATTATATACACACTAGCAAGTGAGTCAGTGTAAGTGCCAGCGCACCTTATACATTAAATAAGATTTCACTTAATGTTACTTATTGAACACCTCAATTCATAATAGCTCACAAGAATTCACTATCTATATCCATTTAATAAAGTCATTTTGTTTCATCGTATTCTTTGTGTTAGAATTATTCTTTTTTGGAATTTGTTTCGTATATTCTAGAAGATTGGCTACATTTGTTTTAATGTATTAATTCATGAGATATTACTTATGTACTCTGAGTCATCCCTGTTAGTCCAACCCATGAAGAGAAATGGAATGAGCTGATTTTTTTTTTTTTATGATAATGAAAAATATTAATGCAAAATAAAAAAGAAATGTATCCAAAAGAATGAATGGAACAAAATTAATTTGGGATTAATTTGTTATGTTATGATACGTATATTCTGATGGATCCACCTGCATACAACCCAAACAAACTAAGTAGGAATCATCAATTAAATTAAATTTTATACCTTACTGTATTTATTGCAATATGTTTCCTTTTTATATGTAATACATTTTTTTTTATAATAATGATAAATGTTAATGCAAACGAAAAACAAAATAGATCAGAAAAAATGAATGAACAATGGTAATTCTAATGTAACATAAAAACCAATTGGATCTGTATTAATTTGAATCATTTGCTATGTCATTACGTTATTTTGGATGCTTCAAAAATCTTAATTTTTTTTGCTATAATTTATGTGGGATTCCTTGAGATTCATTACTATTTTGATTCAAAGATTCAGATACCTCTCCGAATAACAAAAATTGCATCTGAAATGAATCACACATGTCTAATATAAAATATATTGGGCCTTATTTATCAATATGTCTCAGAAGAAAGTTGTTCTGATAGCAGTCTGTGAGATTAAAACACTGCACTGACTGGTTACCGTTGACAGTTATTTTCACCTTAAAACCTAAGACCATAATTTGTCTTATGTTTTAAGGTGGCTTTAAGTCTGGCTTCCACAATACAGAGCGCCACTCCTATAACTCCACTCATTCTCCCTGGTCCAGGTCAAAATAGGTGCCAGTTGTATCAATCAGCCTCCACTCTTACACATTGCAATTGTCTTTCAAGAAAGGCCACAGAGTGATGATATTAATCCTCTAAAACATATTTATTCTAGACGTGTTCACTGAATGTCTTTGCCCATGGTTATACCCACAGGTGGGGATGTTCAAGGAACATGTCTGAAATAAAAATGTTTTAGTAGATTGTTGCCATTACTGTGTGGCCTTGATTGAAATACTATTGTAAGGCTCATTGTGTTATCAAAATAGTTAGGAAGAACTGAAACTGATTTCCTTTTATAATAACAAATGAAACTCTAGTATTAGACTCCTTTTCTAGCAAGAGGTAAGGATTGACCAGCTGGTCAGTAAGAAAACCTAGAGAGAAGGGGATACGGGCACTAGGTTTTACAATTAAATAAAATGCAGGAAATTATATGGGGATACCAAAATGTGTGGAGGGAATCAGAGTTTGTATGCTGTGTGATCAACAAAAGGGCATTAAAATGTGGAAGGATGTGGGAATGAACAAGCCACTGATTACCCAACTGAAAGAAAATGAATAAAAGCAACTTTGCCTTCTGGCCAAACTTTTATTTATTTTGGCTGGGTGCACATAAAAGCCAGCATGTCTTGGGGTATTGTCCTTTTCTTGGGTTATAAGTAAAACATCATAAAGGATATACATATCTCTTGGTTTTGAGCTAGAAGCCAAATGCATAAAGTTGAGTTGCTGAAGTGGCATCACTTGTCTGGTTACACACAGTGCCAGTTTGAGCTTGCATTTAGCTGCCAGCACCAAACACCTTTATGGTAGCATATTTGAAACCAAAGTATTTACCTTTTTTATGATAACATGATATATGTTATTGTCATTATACATAAAAATGAAATTTATCAAGGTACTCTTTACACTTTACAACAGCAAAATTAAAAAACAATTCTCAACACAACCACACGTACATGCTTCTTAACACATGCCCATTATATGATCAAAGTTTGTGGACACTTGACCATCACACCTACCATATACAAGTATGGTAAATATGCCATTCCAAAAGCATGAGCATTGATACACAACTGAACAACACTTTGGGCCAAAACAGGTTCCACTGGAAAGCGTGTCTGTGGGAATTTGTCCCATTTAGTTAAAAGAGCATTTGTGCGGTCTAGTACTGATGTTGAACGAGAAGGTCTGGCATGCAATAGGCATTTGGGTTTATTCCAAAGATTTTCAATAGGGATGAGGTCAAGGCTCTGTCTCTACACCAAGCTCATCAAACCATATCATTTTGGACTGGACTTTTGGGCACAGTCATGTCCTAAAACTGTCATCACAAAGTTGGAAGCACAGTTGTTTAATATTTCTTTGTATGTTGTAACATTAACAAGAACCTTCATTGGAAACACCTGCTCTCAATAATTATTGTAGGAGGGGGTGTCACATAATTTTTGCCATATAGTATTTGAGATTATCTGGTGTCCACAAACATTTGATCATAAAGTGTATCTGTTCTTAAATGTAGCAAAAATATTTTTAAAAAACTACAAATTTCACATAAAATTCCTAAAACTCTGCACCTGGTGGGTTTCTAGACAATATATATATATATATATATATATATATATATATATATATATATATATATATATAGCCCCAGGGAAAAAAACTAATTCAAACGATTAGTGTGCATTTTAAGTGACCTATATCTTTTTCTGGATGGCAACAGGGCAAGCACACTATAACCCGGATGGGTTGGATCACTACTAATAGCTTTTGCCCTCTTTTAGAATCTGCTGGCATTTGCTGTATCCAAATTCGGTTGGGCTGTACCTATGAACTGTTATGCTGTTTTCACCACATGAGACAAGCATTTCTTATCCACCATCCTATCGAGCTGGTATACCACACTACAGCAAAGAGGGGAAGAATACTCTCAATGGTGAAAATGGGATTTGGCGGGCAGGGGTATGCACGCCCTATACCCAGAAGAGACCAGCAACGTATAGGTACATTGCTGTGCATGTACGGGCCACCTGTCCATAGTACATTGCGGGTAGGTGGTCCTCAAGTGGTTAAAATTACTTATAGCGATAGTTACATAGTTAGTCTAGCTGAAAAAAGAAAAAAGTCCATCCAGTTCAACCATTAAAAAAAAAGTTATAATCCTACATCCACAGTTGATCCAGAGGAAGGCAAAAAAAACCCCAGCAAAGCATGATCCAATTTGCTCCTGCAGGGGAAAAATATCCTTCCTGATCCCCCAATAATAATAATAATAGGCATTATCAGAGAACTAAGAGTTTCTGTTGTCCTAAATTATTAAAACACATCTTATAGACAACCCACCTTGACTAAAATCTTTATTTAAAACCCTAAGCAGCATTTCAGGCACAGTCTACATTAACAGCAAAAGAGGTAGAAATAGTTTGCTTCCAGCCTCAAGTTTCCATCAGGGGCGGACTGACCATGTAGAAACTCGGGCACTCGGTCAGTAGGGGGCCCCACGAGATGCCCCTGATAACTTTTTCATAGGCTTTTTTGAGTTTGGGTTAGGACACAGGGGTCCCATGATCCCCTATTGCCCGGGGGCCCCATGTGTTGTCAGTCCGCCCCTGGCGTCCATACTGATGAATCACTGTGGTTTGTGACCAAAGCTTTGGAAAGTAGTGTTTGAAGTAGGTAATGTAAGCATAGAATGCATGTCTTGCATGATGCAAAGTATAGTGGAAAACAGAAATAAATAATGTATGGGTTTAAAATATATATATTAAAACTAACCTTTTCCTAATCTCTCAGGCCTTTTGTCTGTCTTCTCTCTCCAAGAAATAGATGGTAGACCAGCTTTATCTTTTGAATCTTGCTGTACAACTTCATCATGGCTTGGAGAAGATAAAGAAAGATTCATTTCTCCAGTTGTTTCTTTATCCTTCTCATTTTTTTCCAACCGTTGTCCATATAGGTCAGTCACATTTGTTCTGCCCAGATGGGAAATTGGAGAAGATGGTGGTGTTGGGCTGGCAGGTTTTGGAGCAAGAGATGGTTTCTGTATAGTTGGTGATTTGGGGATTACTTTGTCTTTATTAGGAAATGACATATGGGGACTTGATCCTGACACTATAGAAGGGACCATAAATTGGGCATTATCATTTACATTGCTTGAGGCATCCACTAGATCTTTAGTAAGGTTATCTTTCTTCATCTTCACTGGTGACCCTAAAAGTTCTTTCCTGGCTATAGTCCTAATTTCTGTTTCATCTGTTGGCGTTAATGGGGCAGGAACCCCTTCAAAGCTGTCTCCTGCACTATATCGTTTTTTCCTTTTTTGTTCATTCTGTGGATCAGCATGAAACCTTAATGAATAGTTTGTCCTTCTTAATTTGACTCCAAATGGAGAGGTTTTGTCCTCTGTATTTTGCAATAATTTATCTGTTTTCAAAGTGCCATTACTAAATTGTGTTTCAAGTGACATTTGCCCTTCCAAATGCCCCCGACGAGGAGATTGTGGTGGGTTAGGAACTAAAAAGGATGGAAGATCTTTGGAAAATATCCATCCCTCTGCATTCCCATCAATGGTAACTTGCTTTTTAATTCTAGTCACCATTTCTGGAGCCATGACTGTCCTCTCTCCAGTCTTGCCCTGAGGTGTGCTGTCAGGTAATACTGCTATGTTTTCCTTACTTGGAGGTTTTATAGAGGTCTCAATACTAATTTCTGTTAATTTTCCAGTTTCTGGAAATTTCTGCCATGCGGGTGTTATTGAAAATTTAGGGATAGCTGACATTGTCTTCCGTAAGCTGCTATGGGAATCAACCCTGCTCTTGGCCAATCTGTCATCGCCAGAGTCGGGAGGACTTCTTTGGTTCTTTTCATCAGTTGCAATTTCAGCTTTGCTTAGTATTTTAGACCTTATGGAAGCCCATTCTGCTAGGAATGACTGATTGTCTAATGCTTCTGATGTATACTTTGTCTTACTACTGACATGTTTAGTACTGTCCTTTTCTTTCTGCATTTTGTTTTCTGTTATATCTAATTTTCTTTCATCACTGAGGCCCAGTAAAGACTTACAAGCAGGATCCTTAATCTGATGTAGGTTTACAGCTGTACCACAAAGCTGTGCTCCTGTTACCAAAATGGCAGTGTGGGGTATGCACTGAGCAGATGGAAGAGAGTGTGAACTAATAGTGCCCTTATTTTCTTTTGCATCTTGTGTACCTGGGAATATTATTGGCTCTTTTGGTACAGTAACTGGAGTTAAATTAACTTTCTCAAATATAATTTGCTTTTCACCTGATGTGACTTTAAATGTAAATGGCCTCTGCTTTTGGTCAAGTTCCTGCCATCTTAGTTCTTCATTAATTCTTTCCTGCTCCTGAGATTCTACTTCTTTTTGTTTTTTCTGCTTTAGTTCTTCCTCATCTCCTTTAACTTCCACCTCCATTTTTTGTTCTTCAAGTAGATCTTCCTCTGCTGAGACAGCTTCTGTATACAGAGGGGAAAGATGTTCTGGGATAAGCTCCTTGATGTCCTCGGGTATTTGTTGCTCTTTCTTCTGTAAATTTTTTTTTTCTTGAAAGTCTGGCTTTTTCTGACAATCAGTTCTATGTAGATCGTCAGCTCTCATTTGCTCTTTTATACACTGCTGGACTACGATTTCCTCTGATACTTGGTGACTTTGGCTTTTTGGTGTCTGTAATTGCTGCTCCTCAGTTGTCTGGGGAGCTTTCTGCTCCAACAACCCCTGACCTTTTTGTTCTTCTATCTGAACAGTTTTTTGTTGGTCCAAATTATTTTTCTGATGTTCTTCTGCTTTCTGCAGTTCTAGTTCCTGCTTTTTCTGCTCCTCCATGATCTGGAGAGTTCTTTTTAGCTCTAACTGATGTTGTCTCTGTTCTTCTGCTATCTGAAGGTCTTTCTGCTGCTGAAGTTCACGTTTTTTTAGCTCTTCTGCAACCTGGGGAACCCTTTGCATATCTAGTTCATGTTGTTTCTGCTCTTCTGTTTTCTGAAGTACTCCTTGCTCCTCCAAGTCACAATTTTTCTGTTCCTCTGCAATCTGGAAAGCTTTCTGCTGCTCTGCTTGTCTTGTTTTCTGCTCTTCTTCTATATGATGGGACTCCTGTTTCTCCTGTTCATATTTTCTCTGCTCTTGCATTATCTTAATGGCTCTCTGCTCTAGTTCATGTTTTTTCTGCTCTTCTGCTAACTGAATAGTTCTTTGCCTCTCCATTTCCTCTTTTCTTTGCTCTTCTGCTATCTGAAGTGCTCTCTGTATTTCCAGCTCCCGTTTCTTCTGTTCCTCTGCCAGTTGAAATGTTTTCTTCTGCTCCAGCTCATGTTGCTTCTGCTCCTCTTGTCTTCTATGCTCTTCTAACTCTTTTAGAATTTGTTCAGCTCTCTGTTTTCTCTCCTCCTCACGCCGACGCTGTTCTTTCAGTTCATTTTCATTTTGTTCTCTTATTTTTTGTTGAAGCCTTTCCAAGTCTATGTTTCTAATGATCTCCTGTCTCTTTCTTTCTTCTTCTTCTTTCCGTTTATCTGCTTCTGACTTTTTCTCTTCATCAGGCTGCCTAATTTCTTGTACTACTTGTCTGCTGGTACTGGGATCTGTCTGTTTGCCTTCTTGATCTTTATTGATCTTGTTTTCCCCCTTAGGCACCAAAGTTCGAAATTGCTCAGATACTTGGGATTCATGAATTTTTCGTTCAAAATGATCAGACATTAGTATATTATGGGAGGGTATATCCATGGAGTGGAACATGGCTTTCTCAAGGGATCTTTGCATATTCAAAGTGATTTCATTTTCATTGTCTTCTATAGTGTTGAAGTCCTGTGGACAAATTAGATGTGATAGCTAAAGCAAATATAATATTGCACTGTAAACTTTTCCTTGAAATTATTTTTGCAGTTTACACTGGTATCTTTAAAGCATTCTAAATGGTAACAAATGAGCAAAAATTATAATGACAGTTGTAGACTTTTTTTCTGTGTAGAAACATAAAGGTCATGTAGATTGTACAGTTCTCAAGTTTTATTGAGAACAGAAGCGGTAAACCGAGATATTATCTGCAGCATCATGTAATGATGAAATATGGCATTGCAGAATATTAATAAAATACAATGGTTCTGTAACAGAACCCTTGTTTTTAACTAATCAGATGTCAGTGCCTGTAAAAGGCAATTGTTATTTTTAAAGAATAATGTTGGAAGGCTTCACCCTTATTTTCAAAGTTATCTACTTAATGAAAAAACTTATTATAATATTTCAGGCATTATACATATCTGAAGCAAGCACATAATCTATTAAACTAAAATATACTACCTGGGACATGCCTCTGTGTTTCTTTGACACTCTCTGGTTTTTTGGCTTGACAGAAAGTTTGTGTTTAGCAGCACTGTTATCTAGTCGTGCAACAGATCGAGGAACGGCATCCAGATTTATGGACTCAATTGTGCCCGATGGCCGTTTTGGCCGTGATGTTTTCACTGGTGTTGCCTGCACATCAAAAAGATAATATATCAAATGTAATTGCAGTTATAGAAATAGAATACAGCTTGCCAGGTTCTCTCCCCTACCCTCTTCCCCTTTCCTCTCTTCTCTAGTACAGGCTGTTCCCTTTCTTTCCTGACTCCTTTTCCTTTTTTTTTTTTTCTTTAATTCTCTCTACCTTCTCTTCGCACAGTCCTTTTCCAGCTGACTGTTTGGGTCAAACCTATCCACATATGTGATGTGGTATAGCATTAAGATCCTTTGTCATGGTCTCTATCAAACTGGTCCAGGGTACGCTCTAGAAACAACATTGCATCTTTACTTTTTGTTCTATTGTTTTTATTGGATGTACTGTATATTTGATATAATGGTTATCACTGAATTCCTCTTGTTCTTTTCCAGTACACACAACACAGATTGTTTGGTCTGTAAAACTTCCTTAAATCAATACATACACTGAAATAGATATAGGATACAGTTTAAATAGAATGGGTTTTCCATTTCCAATAAAATCTGGAAACCTTTAGGAATCAGTGGGCTATTTCCAAAGGAGAGAGTCCTTTTTTCCTTTATCTTCCTCTGATCACCTTACTGGAATATTCTCTGTGACTTCTGAAGGATTTTAAAGGATAAGTTCAGCTAAAAAAAAATAATAAATGCACATCTTTTTTCATTTAGGAAAATGTGCATTTACTATTTTTGTTTATTAGAAGCCTGTAAAGCATTGCACTGGCGATTAGCAGATCACAGGTGCAAGGCAAGGCTCCTGCAGACTGTCAGTTTAAGCTGCCTGCTCATACCTCATATGGGCAGGCAGTCACAGAAAAATAATAGCCATCAATGACCTACCTAGGGTGCTCACCAGCTGTCTGGTAGTTCATTGAAAACTACAAGCTGTAAGCCGCAAAGGTTGACAGTAGTTGTAGTTTTCCCATTCACAGAACTCTGTGAATGACATGGCCTGGACAGGTGGAGCCCCACACAGCTGCTATTTATCAAAAATTGTGACAGTGGATTCGGGAAAAAGATCCCCAGCTTTCTGTCACTAGAGGTGGCAGATTGGGGAGAGGCTGAAGCAGTGGGAACATGTTACATGTTCCACCCTATAAACTGGTAGAACATGTGCCATGTTCCCAAAGGTGAACAAATCCTTACACTGGCCATCTTTGTTAGCAATTCCTTACAAGAACCATTTTTTAGTGTAAGGAATGGATTCTCAACTACTGCCCCTGGCGCGACCCTTTATGCCACATAGAACTGGCATCATGTCTAACATCACTAAAGCCAACATTTAAAGAGTTAAAGCTGATACTTGCTGAAGACCTATTAGGAGAAAACTCAAGAGCTATTAATGGAGCAGAATGCCAGTGATTACATCCTATGTTGCTGGAGGGCTTCCTACACACATTTTCCTGAGTCAGGATGATGGGAAGAAGGAGAAGAAATGTACTTCCAAAGTGTTTAGGTAAGCATTTCTCAAACTCAGCCTTCTGTACTTGGTGCTACATCACCTATGTATTTGGAATACTGGAAGTACAATGGATTTACATTTGATTTGTGTTATGTTTATAGAGTCTGGGCATCCTAGCACAACCTAGGATGACCTTGATAACTTTTGTCCTTTTCTAAGTACGAACACATAAATAAATATGACCTATAAGCATGAAACTGCTCAAATCTGTAGATGTACTATATCACATATTGCTAACACACTTCAGATTTCTGATGCAATAGATGCATATCAATATATTAATTCAGCCTGCATTTATCATTATGGTAATGAATGAATGGTGCCTGTCATCACATCTCAGTAGTAGTCACATGTAGTGGCAATGCACAGCACATCTCCCTGCTGGAAACTGCATGGCCTTTGCTACTGATGAAACTTGATGATACACTATGTGTTCACTCCTGCTGAGATCATTCAAGCTGTATGCACCATCTGATGCACATACAGGGGTTGAGCAAAAAAATGGAAACACTACATGATTTGAAAGTGATGACATGTTTCGTGTTAAAAGCTGAAGTGATAAGAGACCTAGCTAACAGATGGGAATCGCAGGATTGTGACCCAGAATAAGAAAACAACTGCTGCAAAAGTGACTGCAGAGCTTAATCTCAGTCTTTATGGGACTGAGATTGAGCTCTGCAGTCACTTTTGCAGCAGTTGTTTTATTACTCCGGATCACAATCCCACGCAATGTACTTTTGTCTCTTTGTGTCAGCTGACCATGTCAACCGCACTTATGCTTATCAAATGACGTTTTCCCAGAAACTGTATATGCCGTCATAACCTTTGATACCGTACCTCGCGACACGGTAAATAAATTGGCAACATCAGTCACAGAGGCACCAGCTAAGCGGGCACCAACAATTTGCCCTCTTTGAAGCTCAGTAAGCTCTGACGTGACTATGTATTACTAGCAGTGCAAGCAGTGATTGACAAAAGTGAACCTTCCCACCTGTTAGCTAGGTGTCTCATCACACAGCAGACGCAAAAAAATGTTACATAGCTTCAGTCAAAGCAAAATATGTCACTTTCACACCTGCAAATCATGTAGTGTTTCCATTTCTTTGTCTAACCCCTGTATAAGGCATACTAGCTGTATAAAAAAAATTCTTATTACCTTGTACAAAGGTACAGGTTGATAGATTTTTAGGGATCCTATTATCTCTTTCTTTTTAATAACAAGTGCAATATTTACCAGCCAAGCTGCTAAAATACCAGCTAGGTGGCAACACTAGCAAACTGTTTACAATTTGGCATTTAAACCATGGCTAACTTCACCTTTAATGAGAAAAAAATGAATGCACATACAGTTGTGTTCAAAATAATAGCAGTGTGTTGAAAAAAGCGAATAAAGCTCAAAATCCTTCTAATAGCTTTTATTTCCATACACACAAATGCATTGGGAACACTACACATTCTATTCCAAATCAAAATATGAAGAAAAATATATCAAATTTGTGTTGTTCCTCTAAACAAATTGAAGAAAAGTGAATATTAGACTTTTCAAAAAAATAGCAGTGTTTGTATTCTTCTTTACAAACTCAAACATTCACTATATAAACTGAAAAATGTTTGACGATTTTGCTTTCCTTTGAATCACTTAATGAATATTTAGTTGTATAAGCACTGTTTCTGAGAACTGCTGTACATCTGTGTTGCATGGAGTCAACCAACTTCTGGCACCTGTGAACAGGTATTCCAGCCCAGGATGATTGGACTACATTCCACAGTTCTTCTCTATTTCTTGGTTTTGCCTCAGAAACTGCATTTTTGATGTCACCCCACAAGTTTTCTATTGGATTAGGTTCCAGGGATTGGGCTGGCCCCTCCATAACGTCAATCTTGTTGGTCTGGAACCAAGATGTTGCACGTTTACTGGTGTGTTTGGGGTCGTTGTCTTGTTGGAACACCCATTGCAAGGGCATTTCCTCTTCACCATAAGGCAGCATGACCTCTTCAAGTATTCTGATGTATTCAAACTGATCCATGATCCCTGGTATGCGATAAATAGGCCCAACACCGTAGTATGAGAAACATCCCCATATCATGATGCTTGCGCAACTATGCTTCACTGTCTTCACAGTGTACTGTGGCTTGAATTCAGTGTTTGGGGGTCGTCTGACAAACTGTCTCCGGCCACTAGACCCGAAAAGAACAATCTTACTTTCATCAGTCGACAAAATGTTGCGCCATTTCTCTTTAGGCCAGTCAATGTGCTCTTTGGCAAATTGTAACTTCTTCAGCACGTCTTTTTTTCAACAGTGGGACTTTGCGGGGGCTTCTTGCAGATAGCTTGGCTTCACATAGGCGTCTTCTAATTGTAACATTACTCACAGGTAACTTTACACCTTCTTTGATCTTTCTGGAGCTGATTGTTCGCTGAGTCCTTGCCATTTTGACTATTCTTCTATCCATTTGAATGGTAGTTTTTCACTTTCTTCCACATCTTTCAGGTTTTGGTTGCCATTTTAAAGCATTTGCGATCATTTTAGCTGAGCAGCCTATCATTTTCTGCACTTCTTTATATGTTTTCCCCTCTCCAATCAACTTTTTAATCAAGGTACGCTGTTCTTCTGAACAATGTCTGGAACGACCCATTTTCCTCAGAATTTCAGAGAGAAATGCACTGTAACCAGCATGTACAACATTTGCTGCCTTCCTTCCTTAAATAAGGGCAATAATTGCCACCTGTTTTTCAAAGAATGAATGACCTCACTAATAGAACTCCACACTGCTATTATTTTGAACATGCCCCTTTCAATGAGTGATTCAATTACACAGAATCAGCAGCATGCATGTCATGACTGTTGGGTCTGTTGGATTTCTATTACTCTACTACACCTGCTACTAAATTATTTGCCATTTAGAAATATCATTTCTACCAAAAACAGTGATTGATCAGTTAGTGATGTCTGACTGCTATTATTTTGAACACAATTGTATATTTCCCACAGCAAAGCATTGTACCCACGATCAGTGGAATGTGGGTGCAATGCACAGATGTCCTCCATCTCTCTGCCTGTACCTGTGTGCAGGATTTCAGTTAGAAAGCTAAAGTAAATGTCAATGGACTATGGATGGCTGTTCCATGGTGGCAGATGGAACTAGTGTGGAAGAGGGGAGGAATCAGAGGGTGAGGGTGTTGAACTATATTACATATTACACCCTAAATACAGGTGTAAAGGTGTAACATGCAACATGTTCCCAAAGGTGAACTTATCTTTTAAGATTTACAGAATAATGAACACACATGCATACATGAACTTCAGCTTATCCACTGAATTTTACCTACTCTGATTCATAGAGGATGCCACTTTCTTTATTTGTTTAATAAAGTTCTGCTATTGTTATGTTCATTTTTACTAAAGCGCACATTAAAAAATATCTTCCTGATGTGATTTTATATCTGTAAATGGTTTACTTATTCTCTATCAAGAGCACTGAATACTTGCCTTGGCGGACACGGCTAATGGTACACTGTCTTACCATAAAATGGTTATAGAAATTCAACATACTTGTAACCACACAAAAGAAGATCTTTGAAGGGAACATACACTGTTTTGCACATATTTTCTTTCTTTACTTAATAAAGTCAGGACTAAAACATAAAAATAATGATAACCATAATAAACTGCATTGAGCCAGCAGGTGAATCCTACAGTTTGTGTCCATTTTAGATAACATGGAGAAGGATTAGAAACTCAGGAATTTACTGCTGTGTTGGAGTAGATTATTTCCCTCACTTACTGTCACGCTCACAACAATTTTAATCTAGTGGAACTGAATTTAGAAAAGAGAAAGGCTAGAAAACAATGTCCACATTTTTTGCCGTGTCCCTGTTGTAGATTTTCCCTCACTTTCTGTCTGGTGAAATTGTTATCAACCTTGACATAAAGTAAAGGCAAGTGTCCCTAACCAGCCCAAGATAGCAGTCAAAGCAAGACAGGGTTTCTAATCCTTCCCCACTTTATCCAAATTAATTCAATGAAAAAAATTTTGACCATACACATTTTTAAAGCTCCTTTGAACATCTTTATCTTTAGTTTATACACCCTTTGAATCATCTGTTATCAAAAGAGATGAGTACTGCTGCACTGTCCCTTTTACTAACCCACAGTGCTCTGGGAATCCTTTGTCACATACTAAATGTTTATTTGTTAAAAAATAAAATACGGTTATAATTCAAACTTAAATTTGAACTCCATGTAAAATAAAAATGTACCCTTGCAGTGCCCACCCCCACACACACTGCAAGGGATAAAAGCTCATTTTTGTCTAGGGGGACATCAACGAAGTTATACTTACCTTAATCCTTGCTCCCCCGACAGTCAGCGCTTTTCTTCACTCTCCAATGCTCTGGGTTTCAGATGGGTCCTTGGCGTTATTACTCACAATTCTGAACTGCTGGTTCTGCTTGTGTACTATGACATCAGAATGCCTGCAACTGATGGAGTGACAAAAGTGAATCGGCTTTGAGAGATCAGTTGTGCAGGTGGGAGCCTGTGGAAGTGAGGAATAAGGTAACTATAGCTGCTTTCTATGTTCCCTCTAGACAAAAACGAGCATTTAATCTTTGCACTGCAGGGGTAGCTCCACTACAGGGGTCAATGTATTGACCCCACAGAGTTCAGCTTAACAAAAACATATACAATAAAATAAACTGAAAATCATTATTTCCATATTGAACTCCCTTTCCCCTGCTCAGCTGAATAGCTTTGGGCATCCTTTCAAACATCAGTAAAGATGAATATTTGTGTTTGGGATATTATGGTCAACTGATATACACAAGTCAGGACATTTACCTTTTCCTCTGTTTTATGTTCTGTTTCAGGAGCATTGCGTGGGCTGTGGGAGCTCAGTGATCTTGCCTAGAAAAAAAAATATAAGCTCCATCACTATAATATAATAAGAAAACCCAAAAACAAAAATTTACAGCTTTCTAATTATTTTCTTTTTCCTTTTATTTTCACCTGTTTGGTGAGCCAGTGCCAGTGGCTACTTTCCACATGGGCTTCAAAAATGATTTATTTTGTTTTACAAATACCAATAGTTTAATCGTAGATCCAAAAAAAACAGGCACATAAGAATGATATTATAGCAAGCACAACTATATTATTACAGCTCCTTAAGTGGAAAAAAAATCCTATTACCAGCAGGCAATGTGTATTAATAAAATCCAGAGTACGTGCTGACATATGCCCAAGGATTCTTTAATTATTACTTCCAATAGTAATCCAGATGGTCTGTTCTTTTAGCTTGGAATTGGTTGTCACAATACGTGACACACTTTTCAGGATGATATAGTGATAGAATCCATCTACTTTAAAATATTCAAATATAAAATAAATTGGTTCAATCTGAATTATTCTTCAAAATGAGCTCCAAAATTCAGTTATCTATTATCCACAATGTATATCTTATAAACCACTGTCAATGGACCACCACACAATGCCATAATTAACTTTATATAATGGTTGCTAACTGGGTAACATAGAGAAGATCTCATGGTGTTTAGAGGCTACCAGACTAGTGATATACTTACAGTGCAGGTTAAAAGATTCTTATGACTTTGGTAAAAAAGAAAGTGACAGAAAATTTTGCTTTAATAGAATGCAATGATTTCTATCAATACACTTCAACATTTTAAAAGATGTATAACAGAGAGAATATGCCATCTTCTTAAACACGCCTGTCACCAAACTATAATGTGGCATCTAAAATATAAATTGCTAAGTAGGTGCTATATGACCAATAGTACAATATGGGGCAGTAATAGCCTATTGAGAGGTGCCCATATTGCACTTTAAGACTGGCTTTCTTCAATGTTCCTCGACACTGGCTACCTCAAACCAGCAAGTGGCATACTGCAGGAGATCTCCCTCCTTTTTTGGAGATCCATTGGGCACCTTTCAACAACAGATTGAGAGGTTATTGGCAGGCATAAAAACTAGGTAGTGCCTAATCTACCATATGAGTAAGCTCTGATTGGAGTGAAACTCCTTAAAAACTGTACATACCAGGTGGCACAGTCTGTACAAAGAAGAGTTAAATTAACTGATATCAATACTTTTAAATAGGGAGTGTCTTCCCTTTCTCTTTGAGAGTTTGTGTGAAGCGAATTACAAATGCTGGGAGCCAGCCCCCCGAAAGGTTAGTGAAGATAAGTTGCTGCAACGGATGATTACTTCTGGTGTCCAGTTGTTTGGGGAGGAAGGGGATGTCAAGTGTGTTTATACCAAGTAACTTTACAAATATAACCTATACCCCTTTTTAATCCCTGTGATGGTTGCCATTATAAGGCTGTAAAAGTGTAAACACTGTAAATTACAAACTGCCAGAAGCAGGCCACCCATTCCTAAGCTTCGGTAAACCATCTCCATCCCATCCATGACTTGAGCCAGATAATTGTGGAGAACACAACGTATATATAAAAGGATCCATGATGCTTTCTTTGTTCTCGGTCCTGCTCTCTGCACTGTACCTAAGCTCACACAGAGGTTGCCATCCTCCAGCAATTAGTGACCTGTTTCTCCAGTAATTACATGAATGCTCTCTAACATAGAAATCTTAATTTATGCATCCTGGCACTGAAGACACTGAATTAAGCAGGTATGTATATCAAATTCCTTTCTGTTTCTAGGACTCTGTGATAACAATTCTCAAAGCACAGGGAAAGAAAAGACTAAAGTAAATGTCATGTACAACCTTCTCAAAATGGTAAGAAAACATCCTGTACTCGATGTCTGAATAAATGCACTCTACTCACAACCACTCAGCACAACGCATAAAACCTTTTTAATAATGGAATCATAATGGCTTGAATTAAATCATTTCAAAATCAAGTGCAGGACATTTTCTCTACATCATGTTAAGGCAGTACATCACAGATTTCATTGTTACTGTATGTGCAGACTTGGTTGCCATATAAAGTGTAACTATTAAAGGAAATGTGTACATGCTCTAATTAGATATACAACATGTATATAATTTCATTCCAAGGAGAGCGGTAAT
This sequence comes from Staurois parvus, assembly GCF_062004578.1. Lineage (NCBI taxonomy): Eukaryota > Metazoa > Chordata > Amphibia > Anura > Ranidae > Staurois > Staurois parvus. Next base: position 4,433,936 of record NW_028317867.1, on the reverse strand, counting down.
AGATTATATTTACAAAGTTGCATTGTACTCCTGGATATAGAGCAGTGGTCTCCAAACTGTGGTCCACAGGCCAGGTGTGGCCCTTTGCTTGCCTTTACCCATCCCTTGGGACTCTGTTCCACTGTTCCAATGATACAAATCTCTATTCCTCTCACTGACACCAACAATGAGGTACCATTCCTCCCACCAAAACCAGTGATGGAGCACTATTCCTCCCACTGATACCAATGATGGGCACTATTCCTCCCACTGAAATCAATGATGGGGCACAACTCCTTCCAGTGATAAAAACAATGGGGCATTATTCCTCCCAACAATACCAATGATGGGACAGTATTCCTCCCAGTAATACCAGTGATCGGGCACTAAACCCCCTTCCAATGACCTTCTTTTACTTTTGCTGACCACCAAGCCTTTGATTACTGTTTATTGCCACTGACTCTGGGGCATTTTCACTCCCACTGGCCACAATCTGGCCCCCTAAAGTCTGAAGGACAATAAACTGGCCCTTTATTTTGAAAGTTTGGAGACCTCAATATAGAGTATTAAAAAATCTGTTTTTTAAAAATGACAATTTCCTGCGCTCAGAATGGGCCCTCTCTCTATAGCTGCTGACACTTGCCCTCCTACCAATGTGAGTTAAATCAATACATACATAAATAGTGCAGCGCTATATAATAAACAAACATATATATAAATAAAATAAAAAATATTCAAATCAATAAATGTCTGTGCAACAGTGCAAAAAATATAATTCGTGTGTTCCACCAGGAACCATCAAAAGTGACCATGTGACAAATAAATAAATTAATATACTAATCAATATATATCATACACATGTGCAAAATTGCAAATAAAGTGTAACACGTGTATTACACCAAAATATAAAGTGATAACGTGACAAAATATTGCTTAATAAAGTGCAATCAATGTGTTCCCTATACGGGAATATCTTATAATCTCTCTTTGTTACTGTAGACTGAAACGACATTTTTTTCCCATTATTTCCTTTTGTTTCTCTACATTTAATAAAATACCTGTTTTTAGAGGGGGTTGGACTTACAGTAACTATTTACATTGAGAAGGTAGGGAGGCCCATATAAACGGACTGGTGTTCGGTTGTGGGTCTTTTGTTTTGTCATTCTATCGTGGTTATCACCGCAGTACTGGTATGTGTATAGATATCTGCATTAGGAGAGCGGACCTCGGGAAAATGACCGCCCGAGCCCGCCCCTCGTGTATGATTGGAGCCAGGGTGCTATATAATATTTCCAGTCCTCTGGGGGCGTTTACCCTGAGGAAGTCACGTGATTTAGCGTGACGCAACGCGTCGGTGCGCGAGGAGGAGTCTGGGAAGCGTGGTGACGTCATTTGCGGCGTGGCGGCCATATTTGAAATCCCTATATCAAACCCATGCAAGGCAGGCATAGCATGAGGTGAAGGAGCCATATATATGTTGTAAGAAAGAGGAAATAAAATGTGAGTAATTTTCTTTCTGCATAAACCAATTATTAAATGCGGTTTTACACTATGGGAGTCTTCTGTTTATGTATGTACCGGAGAGGAGTTTAGAGTGTACAGCGGTTGGAGAGATCTGGAAATACAACATAGTGGTGGTTGATCCTTGAGGCAAAGTACCCTTTAAGTTCTATATAAAGAGGAACCGGAGGAGCAGCTGGGTATACAGCATTCATCGCTGAGGAGGATCCTGTAATAAACCGGAGTGGGGTTTGTGTCCCAAAGCGAGCTGGCCCTGTGGGGTCAATGTAAGGAGGTGAGGGGCCATTGCAGCTAGTATTGGATATACACAGTGTGGACACTGAATGGCACCTGCATGAAGATTGTGTATGGAATACACTATATATATATATATATATGTATGGACATGTTTACACAGAGTGTTGGTTTTTAGATCATTTGTGGTATATAGGTTATTAGGTCACTTGGTCACTTTGAATATTCCCGTATAGGGAACACATTGATTGCACTTTATTAAGCAATATTTTGTCACGTTATCACTTTATATTTTGGTGTAATACACGTGTTACACTTTATTTGCAATTTTGCACATGTGTATGATATATATTGATTAGTATATTAATTTATTTATTTGTCACATGGTCACTTTTGATGGTTCCTGGTGGAACACACGAATTATATTTTTTGCACTGTTGCACAGACATTTATTGATTTGAATATTTTTTATTTTATTTATATATATGTTTGTTTATTCTATAGCGCTGCACTATTTATGTATGTATAAAAAAATCTGTTTTGTTTTTTTAGTCTAGTGAATCTTTCAATTGTAGTATACAGCCTGACTCAGTCTTTTTTATTGTTGTTAAAGTCATGTTAGTAATGCTGGTCATTATAAAAGATAACTTTTCATAACCAATAGGGACTTGTGGTCCAGACTGTCACTATTGTAATCCACGAATGCTTTTGTCTACTGATCTGGAGGTACTTGTCTGTTACGCTTCATACTAATTTTAATTACCTCCAATTTATTATTTAATTTATTTGATATAACAGAAGTCCCCATTTTCATTCTTTTCAGGGGCTTCCTGCCTATTTACCTTTTCCATCATGCCATTTCAACTTTCATTCTTTTTCCTTTAAAAGGTATTGTTAATGGCGTTTTGCATATTATGAACAAGAATACAAGCTTTCATTCTTAAACTTCCATGGACTACCTCCCAATATGGATATTTTTTGGTTAGGCCTGCTGAAAAAGTAATGTCTGTGGTATAACCCCAGACATTCCCACATAACTGTCTCCAGGGAAGAACTGACTTCTGTTCAGTCATTACAGAATTCCTATTGAGGACTGAAGATATGACAGCAGATGTTGTGGTCAGGCTGTACTTACAGTATATGTCCAACCATTCTTTGCTGTCTATGATCACATGTATAGTCTGTTTGTCCTTTGCATTTGTCAAAAGCTTCTCCTTTTATCTCTCACAGTATTACATCTTTTCCTCCCATCTCCTCAGATTCATGTGTCAGTCTTACCCTATGTCCATCAGTTATAAGGCCAGTGTCACGTTCTCTTGAAACCTCCATGGGGCTGAGGTATGTTTCCTCCATTTTCTCTGCGCCTGCTCCCAAGTCTTGCATTTTCTTGACCGGAGTACCAGTTGGTGGCGGTTGTCCAAACCGGATGTTTTTCCCCAGTTGTTGCTACCATATATAAACAAAGGTATACATTTATTGTAGGGAATGGATGAAAGAGAACATTTTTCCTGATGTTAATACTTTGCCTCAAATGGGTACAGAACAAAACAGTTCTTGTTAAACTTTTTCCTCAGATAGTGATTTTCAAATCACATGTGACTCAGACTACTTTGACATTCCTCACGTCAACCACCAGCCTCCCACATATTGTATTTTTAAACCATATTTAATGTCAGTCACCACCACTTGTTACGTTTGACTCAATAGCCGTAAAACAATGCCATCAATCAATGTTCCCAACCACTGGCCTGGAAATCTCATGAGACACTGTACTTCCTCTAGGGCTGTATGTAGGATCATACTAGCATGGCCCCATTGTCTGTCTGAATACCTTACACAATCAGATGTTCATGAAGCCAAAAAGAAACCTATAATATCATTAATTAAAAAATCCAACATATACATATAAGTTGTCATTGCTTTTTCCATATCTAGAAAGGCTCAAGGCCCTTTGCTTTAGTTGACTATGGTTTGTGGGGTAAGAATATTTGTGGCCTCAAACTACAAAATTCAGAACTTTGGCATTCGGCATCATTCTTTGGCATTTAAGAATTCAATAAAGTAACTAAAGCCAACACTTTTCTATTTTGGATATCTGGGAATGGTTAAAACTTCTGTCAGTTTTTTTTTGCTCTACATGTCCTATTGGGTAGATCTCCCTTCACTTCCTGTCACGGAGACTCAATAGAAAGTGAGAGGAAATCACTCAAACAGAAGGAGAAATCCCGAATTAGACAGTTTTCACTGGAGCAGGTGTCCCTATTGGAAGATGTCCTCCCTGTTTTTCTGTTCTAGTGACATTTTTTATATTGGTATATACTGGCCCATTTATGGTCACTGGTGTGAATACCCAGCAGGGTCCCAGACATCAATAAAAACTGGACAGTGGTTTTTAACACTTCTACATGTTACCCAACATCTTTGGATACAGTTTAAGACTAGATATCTGCCTTTACCTGAAGGGATTTAACTTTTCCTACAACACAGTCTTGTGATGAGGCCTGAGCTTCCTGGTCATCTTCAGCTTGTTCATCAGGTATGAAGATACTGTCATGGGAAAATGCCCTTGTTCCCATGCTACTAACAAGGAACCTGGAATGAGAAAAAAATAAAGCTAATAAAGCTATAAAGAACAAATAAACCTAAACTGCCTTATATACTGTATAATAACACTTAATTATTTGAATCTGAAATCCAGGTAGATATTCAAAATACACCAATGAATGTAATCATGTATTTATTAAAAAATCACGAAATGCATTTTAATTGGAACAAACATGGTACCCTATGGTTTCATGGAATTCGGGTTGAGAAACCCTTATGTGGGAGGTAAAGAAAAAAGCCACATTATACCAGCATCTCTGGGGCATTTGGTCTTTGGCTGTTGGATTTTTCCATCCAGATTGGTTTCTAAACAGATACAAGTGTGCTAGAGAACCAGGCTATCCCACAAACTTTTGTCAGTTATAAGTGTAGTATGCAAAAAAGATGTTTTAGGATTGTCTACATCCCATTTTGGGGGTATCATCATCCCTATTATAGAGACACAAGTAAATCTAGAAACATGGGACTTTACCAGGTGCATACAGTATATACCAATACAAATACAGCTACAGTGTCATAAAGTTAATATGTTTATTTAAGAACATAAAAGTATTTCAATAAAATGTATAAAGCTGGCATATACACAATATCCTTGGGCTATCATAACCCCTCTAAAGGTTGCCCCATTATATACACGGCTCCAAAAAATTAAAGAAACACTTTTTAATCAGAGTAAAGCATCAAGTCAATTAAACTCCTGGGAAATTGATCTGGTCAGTTCAGTAGCAGAGGGGATTGCTAATCAGTTTCAGCTGCTTTGGTGGTAATGAAATTAACAACAGGTGCACTAGATGGGCAACAATGAGACAACCCCCAAAACAGGAATGGTTTCACAGGTGGAAGCCACTGACAATTTTTCCCTACTCATCTTTTCTGACTGTTTTTCAATAGTGTTGCATTTAGCTAGGGTCAGTGTCACTACTGGTAGCATGAGGTGATACCTGGACCCTACAGAGGATGCACAAGCAGTCCAACTGCTCCAGGATGGCACATCAATACGTGCCATTGCCTCAAGGTTTGCTGTGTCTCCCAGCACAATCTCAAGAGCATGGAGGAGATTCCAGGAGACAGGAACTCTCTAGGTGAGCTGGACAGGGCCATAGAAGGTCCTTAACTCATCAGCAGGACCGGCATCTGCTCCTTTGTACAAGGAGGAACAGGATGAGCACTGCCAGAGCCCCACAAAATGACCTCCAGCAGACCACTGGTGTGAATATCTCAGACCAAACAATCAGAAACAGTCTTCATGAGGGTGGCCTGAGGGCCCGACGTCCTCTAGTGGGCCCTGTGCTCACTGCCCAGCACCATAGAGCTTGATTGGCATTTATTATTGAATGCCAGAATTGGCAGGTCCGCTACTGGTGCCCTGTGCTTTTCACAGATGAGAGCAGGTTCACCCTGAGCACATGTGACAGATGTGAAAGGGTCTGGCGATGCCGTTTTGGTGATGGGTCAGTGATGGTCTGGGGAGGCATATCCATGGAGGAATGCACAGACCTCTACAGGCTAGACATTGGGACTCATTGTCAGACCCAATGCTGGTGCAGTGGGTACTGGGTTCCTCCTGTTGCATAACAATTCCCAGCCTTAATATGGCAAGAGAATGCAGACATTTCCTGAAGGATGAAGGAATTGATACCATCGAATGGCCCCCATGCTTGCCTGACCTAAATCCAATAGAATACCTCTGGGATATCATGTTTCGGTCCATCTGACGCTGCCAGGTTGCACCTCAGACTGTCCAGGAGCTCAGTGATGCCATGGTCCAGATCTGGGAGGAAATACCCCAGGACACCATCCAAATGTCCCATTAGGAGCATGCCCCGACATTGTCAGGCATGCATACAAGCACATGGGGGCCACAGAAACGAGTACCATTTTGAGTTGCTGCAATGAAATTTCAGCAAAATAGACTAGCCTGCTGCATAATTTTTTCACTTTGTGTTTCGAGGTGTCTTTGAATTCAGTTCTCTGTAGGTTGATAATTTTCATTTCCATAAAACAATGGGGCATCTTTATGTTCCTAACACATTACCCAGTATAGAGATCCAGCATGATATTTTTCCCCATTGAGATCTGATGTGTTTTCAAAGTGTTCCTTTAATTTTTTTCAGCAGTGTATATATTTTATATACAGAATAGTTTTTTCATTGTTTACTTTGCTGTTTTCCCAAAGTTCATATTTAAACAGTATTGCTCCAAAATGCCATTACAATATAAATAACACTGCAAATTACATTGTGTACTACATCAACATAGCGGAGCACAACTCGCTTTATGTGGAGAAGTATCTGCCAAATAAGATTCTGGCACTGAATCTTAAGGTAGGCATCACTTTCTGCTCCAGAAGCTCTGCACCAAAAACTGCCAGCATCAATTTTTTTTTCATATTCCAATAACAGGAATAATATGTAGATGGTCAGACTCCTTGCCCCCAGCACAAGAGGCCATAGACCATATTCAGTTGGTTGACCCAAAAGTGTGCATCCTTGCACTCAAGTAATAACAGTTTAATAAAATACTTTTCATTTTCTTTATGTACCTTATTTTAGACCCAGTGACATCATGCTTCTCTCAGCAAGGCATGCAGATCATGGCTAGTGGGAGGGGCTAGCTAGATGCTGTGTATAACTTCCTGAAATCGTTACAGCACTCTGCCACTATACTCTTCTCAAAGCTTCAGCCCTGATGCAAGTAGTGGGCTGGCGTTTGAGAGGAGTTATGCAAATTTCAGAGCGCCTTGATGGTTGGATGTCAGTCTGAAGGAAACAGCCCTAGGTGATGCCCACATGTGCTGCTGTATCTCCTTGATTGAACAAACTGAAATTGCAATGATAGGTGGAAAGCGAAAACAAACACCATTATTTGGGTTGTCACCACAACAGGAATATAGGAGAAATATTCCAATGCGGACATTAGTTCTGGTAACCCTAGTGGCAACCAGGGATTCCCTCACATTGGAGGGATTCACTTTCTGTTTTGACTATGGGACAGAAAGTGAAGGGGACTCCCATCAGTGGGACACAGAAAATAAATTAACAGGGTTTATAACAATTATTACTCTATCCAAAATAGAAAAAAAAAAAGTTTTTCCTTAAGTTCTACTTTAAGTAGGACTGCTAATGATCATTTATGCAGAAAGGAAACTGCAGTTGCTTATTTAGAAGGCTTTCTATGGTAGCTCTGCTCTGTAAATACAAGTACAATTTCAGAAGCCACAGTCAAATCTCCACAGATAATTCATCATTTAGAGGCTATAAGTGAAAATTGGAATCTATATAAATTAGATAGTAAAGATTAGAAACGTTTGAAGCTGAGTAAAATACACAAGGGCATGACAACTAAACTAATACTGTATTAACATGTAACTGGGAAGTACAGCATATGAGCATATGAACAAAATATCACAATTATTCACGCTTTACTAAAGACCTACTTTACATTTAACATGGCAGATTTGTAGTGACCCACATCTAATACCGCTAGAGGATAGATTTCCGATCGCTCATGTGAAAAAGCTAGATTTAAGGGGAACTTGCTCCAAGTTTCAGCATTACGTCATACTACGATTATATGATATTAAATGCATTGAAATATAGAGAGAAAATTTGAGGCTACAGAAGAGGAAGGAGGACATACAGTGGGGATCGAAAGTTTGGGCACCCCAGCTAAAAATTTGTATTAATGTGCATAAAGAAGCCAAGGAAAGATGGAAAAATCTCCAAAAGGCATCAAATTACAGATTAGACATTCTTATAATATGTCAACAAAAGTTAGATTTTATTTCCATCATTTACACTTTCAAAATAACAGAAAACAAAAAAATGGCTTCTTCAAAAGTTTGGGCACCCTGCAGAGTTAATATCTTGTACTGCCCGCTTTGGCAAGTATCACAGCTTGTAAACGCTTTTTGTAGCCAGCCAAGAGTCTTTCAATTCTTGTTTGAGGTATCTTTGCCCATTCTTCCTTACAAAAGTCTTCCAGTTCTTTGAGATTTCTGGGCTGTCTGTCACGCACTGCTCTTTTAAGGTCTATCCATAGATTTTCAATTAAGTTGAGGTCAGGAGATTGTGAAGGCCATGGCAAAACCTTCAGTTTACGCCTCTTGATATAATCCCCCGTGGATTTCGAGGTGTGTTTAGGATCATTATCCATTTGTAGAAGCCATCCTCTCTTTAACTTCAGCTTTTTCACAGATGGCATCAAGTTACCATCCAAAATTTGCTGAAATTTTATTGAATCCATTTTTCCTTCTACTTGTGAGATGTTCCCTGTGCCACTGGCTGCAACACAACCCCAAAGCATGATTGATCCAACCCCATGCTTAACAGTTGGACAGAGGTTCTTTTCGTTAAATTCTGTGCCCCTTCTTCTCCAAACGTACCTTTGCTCATTCCGGCCAAAAAGTTAAATTTTAACCTCATCGGTCCACAGAACTTGTTTCCAAAATGCATCAGGCTTGTCTATATGTTCATTTGCAAAGTTCAAACGATGATTTTTGTGGTGAGGACGTAGAAGAGGTTTTCTTCTGATGACTCTTCGATGAAGACCATATTTGTACAAGTATCTCTTTATAGTGGAATAGTGTACAGTGTCTGCCAGATCTTTCTGGAGGGATCGTGCAGTCAAACGTGGGTTTTGAATTGTTTTTCTCACTATCCTGCGAGCTGTTCTGTCTGATATTTTTTTTCGTCTTCCAGATCTTGCTTTAACTTCCACTGTTCCTGATGACTGCCATTTCTTAATTACATTCCGAACAGAGGATATTGACATCTGAAAACGCTTTGCTATCTTCTTATAGCCTTCTCCAGCTTTGTGAGCGTCAACTATTTTCAGTTTCAGTTTTCTAGACAACTGCTTAGAAGAACCCATGTTGCTGATTGTTGGGGCAAGGTCAGATGAGTCTGGGCATTTAAAACCTTTGAGCTTGACATCACCTGGTCTTCCCAGACGATGATTGAGAACAATCCATGACACTGGCAGGTCTCGGCTTGGCAAAGGGGGCAGTGCATGCTATAAATTCTGCAGGGTGCCCAAACTTTTGCATACGCCATTTTTTTGTTTTCCGTTATTTTGAAAGTGTAAATGATGGAAATAAAATCTAACTTTTGTTGACATATTATAAGAATATCTAATCTGTAATTTGATGCCTTTTGGAGATTTTTTCATCTTTCCTTGGCTTCTTTATGCACATTAATACAAATTTTTAGCTGGGGTGCCTAAACTTTCGATCCCCACTGTATATTCCACAGTGAGGTAGGAGTACCAAGAATCTAACTACAAACCTTTATGGGGCTGACCTCTTGACATGGAAAAGGTCAACAGAGCGGGTATGGATTATAGAAACGTGAAGGATTATAGAGAAAGACTTTCAATTCATTGTCCTTGTGTCACTCAACCACAGATTACATGTAGGCCCGCCACTACTGTGGCTCCATCCAACCCAAGCATGCTGCCATCACATACATGGTGTTGACATGCTGATGATGTCATCACACTTGTGCTTTGACGCCAATGGGGCAGCCTTTAGCCAAGTCTAGGAAACCAAGGGCAGGCACAACCACCCACATTATGCCCCAGTGGCATGGGAACTGTGCCAGTCACATCCCCATAGTTGGATATCTAAGGGAGAGGTCTGTGGTGTGCCCAGAGGCCCCATCTACACCACTTACTGATCAACTGGGTGCACAACAGGCAGATATATAACATACAAAAGGCAGATATGCAAATCACACATATCATATGCGTGTTCTAAGCATGTCAAAATCATCATTATTATTTAAATGCCTTTATTGCAAAACACTCAGTCTTATACCCAACCAAAATCATTGTGACGAAGCATATTAAAGAAAGGAATTATAACCGGTGAAATCATTTCCATTTCCAGTTGAAATAATCTTTTGTCCCAATCCCCTTTCAAGGGTCAGGATGACCTCTATATAAAACAACAAATCTAATACCAGAGGGGTTATATGCTGCAGCACCATGTAGCATCCTATCAGTGAGTTGAGATTTCTAATTTGGTTGGCACAGGTACATCAACTAGGCATCATCAGAAAAGATGTGTCTCTCCCACCTACCAGGTACAGGTTGGCATATGACAGGTCACATCATGTGCCCATCACCATTCCTTGCACCTGGTGGTGGTGGAGCCGTTAAAAACTAAACACATTATGATACAAAATAAACATCAGTGTTTCCAAAATGAATACATTATAGCCATTTTGTACTTGACTACTCTGTTGTGAAACATTATTCATTAATTCTATGCTTTTGTGATACAGTATGCTGCTATAGAGTGCCTCCATTTCCACAGTGACCATCCAGGCTCAATTAGGTATATGCAGACCATCTATGATCTGTAAAAAATGAATGGTATCTTTAATGTAAGTCTGTAGACTCAGCATGTGAGGTCTAAAATGCATATCCCCTGTTTGCTCTCATTTTTCATGTACTGTATCTTCCTTTGCCTGACACTATATGGACCTCTGAGGTTTTTTTTTAGTCTTGGATAGTACGTTGAAGGTTTTCCATTATATTAGTTGCAGGTCTTAATGGGGATTGTATAGCATAATATCCACAGCTGTAAAACACATGGACAATTAACAGAAAGTTTGATTCTATTGCCATGTCTAAACAGATTTTCTGAAAAACCGCCACTCTGTTGTCCCTTGAGGCTCCATGGTCAGCCCTGAATGGTTGGATTCACACAGATTGTGTTACCCCTACTGTGGGTTTCAAAAAATTATAAATGACATGTAGTACTTGTGACATTGAGGGGTAAGATGTATGTATGTAACCACTTGTGTTCATTTATAGATTTATGTTCTCTCAGGCTCCTGATGAAGTGGCTACAAATGCCCATGAAACACATGGCGATTTTACCTTGTCTCCATTTATGTTTATCTTGAAGAGATCTAGACAAAGATGAACTGTCAGGTTTATGTAATAATACACTGCTCAAAAAAATTAAAGGAACACTTTGAAAACACATCAGATTTCAATGGGGAAAAATATCATGTTGGTTATCTATACTGAGATGGACTGGGTAATGTGTTAAGAACGTAAGGATGCCCCATCGTTTGATGGAAATGAAAATTATCAACCTACAGAGGACTGAATTCAAAGACACCTCGAAAATCAAAGTGAAAAAATGATACAACAGGCTAGTCTATTTTGCTGAAATTTCATTGCAGAAACTCAAAATGGCACTCAGTCATTTCTATGGCCCCCACGTGCTTGTATGCATGCCTGACAATGTCAGGGCATGCTTCTAATGAGACAACGGATGATGTCCTGGGGTATTTCCTCCCAGATCTGGACCAGGGCATCACTGAGATCCTGTACAGTCTGAGGTGCAACCTGGCGGTCATCAGATGGATCGAAACATGATATCCCAGAGGTGTTCTATTGGATTTAGGTCAGGCAAGCGTGGGGGCCATTCAATGGTATCAATTCCTTCATCCTCCAGGAACTGCCTGCATACTCTCGCCACATGAGGTGCATTGTCGTGCACCAGAAGGAACCCAGGACCCACTGCACCAGCGTTGGGTCTGATAATGGATCCAAGGATTTCATCCCAATACATAATGGCAGTCAGGGTGCCATTTTCTAGCCTGTAGAGGTCTGTGCATCCCTCCATACATATGCTTCCCTACACCATCACTAACCCACCACCAAAACAGTCATGCTGAACGATGGCAGCATAACGTTCTCCATAGCTTCTCCAGACCCTTTCATGTCTGTCACATGTGCTCAGGGTGAACCTGCTCTCATCTGTGAAAAGCACGGGGCGCCAGTGGCAGACCTGCCAATTCTGATGTGCAATGTCAAATGCCAATCGAGCTCTATGTTGCCGGGCAGTGACCACAGGGCCCACCAGACGATGTCAGGTTCTCAGGCCACACTCATGTTTCTGGTTGTTTGGCCAGAAACATTCACACCAGTGGCCTGCTGGAGGTCATTTTGTAGGGCTCTGGCAGTGCTCATCCTCTTCCTCCTTGCACAAAGAAGCAGATACCGGTCCTGGTGATGGGTTAAGGACCTTCTATGGCCCTGTCCAGCTCTCCTAGAGTCTGACTCCTGGAATCTCCTCCATGCTCTTAAGACTGTGCTGGGAGACACAGCAAACCTTCTGGCAATGGCACGTATTGATGTGCCATCCTGGAGGAGTTGGACTACCTGAGCAACCTCTGTAGAGTCCAGGTATCGCCTCATGCTACCAGTAGTGATACTGACCCTAGCCAAATGTAAAACTAGTGAAAAACAGTCAGAAAAGATGAGTAGGGAAAAAAATGTCAGTGACCTCCACCTGTAAAATCATTCCTGTTTTTGGGGTAGTCTCATTGTTGCCTTTCTAGTGCACCTGTTGTTAATTTCATTATCACCAAAGCAGCTGAAACTGATTAACAACCCCCTCTGCTACTTAACTGTCCAGATCAATATCCCAGGAGTTTAATTGGCTTGATGCTATACTCTGATTAAAAAGTGTTCCTTTAATTTTTTTGATCAGTGTATATAATGGGGCAACCTTTAGAGGGGTTATGGTAGCCCAAGGATATTGTGTATATGCCAGCCTTATACATTTTATTGAAATACTTTTATGTTCTTAAATAAACATATTAACTTTATGACACTGTTTGCTGCAGAACTAGTAAACAATACAACAGTCCAGCGGGGAAAATCACTCCACCCAGACCTTACAACATTTGGAGTGCAGAGTCAGTGATGAGGCCTGAGCTGAAGACAGCTCCTTTCAAGGAGGGTGGAATGTGGCTTGCATCTTGGGCCTCAGTCTGTTTACTGCCACCACAACACACTGTAACTACCCAACAAGCACTTTATATCCACCATTCTGTATATGTCCTACAGTTATTCCGGATGTCAAGTGCCCCATGTAACACTGATTACAACTCCAACTATTGCCTGATAAATGCAGCCATACTACACAGCCTGACAGAAGGTAAAGAAAAGAGGCCTGGTATACCTCTGATTCATCTGCTAAGGAAACAGGGTTTAAATGGATTCTGCTGCAGCCTGGCCACTTCACACATTCATTACATCATTACTTTTCTCAATAAGAAACTATTTTTTACTGATAAGGCAGACATTGTTGGATCCATAGCCCTAGGGAACCATTCCTTTTCACTGCCTATAAAGTCAATACAGCACAATGTCATTCTTGTAACTGTGTCACAATAATTGTCTGTCACTCCATTGATTTCCTACTCTCTCTGCTTATCTCTACCTCTATAGCAGACAAAAGTTAGGTCGGGATTACATTTTTTTGAACTCCTTGCAAGATTTGCCTTTCCTGTCTTTTGTTTTTGCTAATATTTGCAACACTAATTTTCACACATATTTAAAATAGTAAACTAGAGACGTTATGTTCACTTGAGAAACAATTTCTAAAAACGCAATTGCAAAAAAAATGGACGTATTTCAATAATCAAAGTTTACAACATTGTGTTGCTTTCAAAAAGTACAGCATGCTACAGACATTGCTTTGTGCACTGGTGTGCAGTCATGTTGGAACAGGAAAGGGCCATCCCCAAACTGTTCCCACAAAGTTGAGAGCATGAAATTGTCCAAAATGTCTTGGTATGCTCAAACCTTAAGAGTTCCCTTCACTGGAATTAAAGGGCCAAGCCCAACGCTTGAAAAACAACCCCACACCATAATCCCCCCTCCACCTAACTTTACCCTTGGCACAATGCAGTCAGGCAAGTACCATTCTCCTGGCAACCGCCAAACCTAGACACATCCATCAGTTTGCCAGGCAGAGAAGCGTGATTTGTCCCGCCACAGAACACGTCTCCAGTGCTCTAGAGTCCAGTGGGGGTGTGCTTTACACCACTGCATCACATGCTTTGCATTGCACTTGGTGATGTAAGGCTAGAACGCAGCTGCTCGGCCATGGAAACCCATTCCATGAAGCTCTCTATGTACTAATCTGAAGGCCACATGAAGTTTGGAGGTCTTTAGCTATTGACTCTGCAGACATTTGGCGACTTATGCGCACTGTGTGTTTCAGCTTATGCTGACCCCACTTTGTAATTTTACATGGCCTACCACTTTGTGGATAAGTTTCTGTTGTTCCCAGTTGCTTCCACTTTGTTATAATACCACTAACAGTTGCCTGGGGAATATTTAGTAGCAAGGAAATTTCAGGGATGGACTTATTGCATAGGTGGCAACCTATCACGGTACCATGCTGGAATTCACTGAGCTCCTGAGAGGGACCTATTCTTCCACAAATGTTTGTAGAAGCAGTCTGCATGCCTAGGTGCTTGATTTTATATACCTGTGGCCATGGAGTTGATTGGAACACCTGAATCCAATGATTTGGAGGGGTGTCTCAATACGTTTGGCAATATAGTGTATGTTAGCTCGCATTTGGAACTGCACACTAAGGCTAGGTTCACACTCATGCGGTGCGGTACATCGCACGTGATTCGCACAGGAACCGCACCACATTCCTGTGCAAATCACAAGCGAATTGTGTGCGGTGTGATTTGAGCCATAAATTTTGTATGGCTCAAATCGCACCGCACCCGCACCAAAAAAGGTGGAGGACCCTTTTCTGGATCCACACTAGAATCGGATCGCATGTGTATTCACACCTATGATATCCGTTTCTGCACATCGCACCACGTTTTGCGAACCGATTTCGGGGTGTTGTTAACTTAACATACACCCCCGCAGCGGTTTGCATGAACGGGGTGCAATTCTGATGCGGTGCATTATTCGCACAGAAGACGCTGCGAATTTCGCAACACATCAGTGTGAACCCAGGCTTAAGGAAGGAATTGTGCTGTAACACAACCATCATAAAATAAATATCTGCAAGCAAGTACAGAATAGTGGCAATTAATTACTGCTGACATGCTCGAAGCTGCTAATACCTGTCTAGTGCCTCAGAAGGAATGTTAGTAAATAATGTTAGAAAATTTTAAAAATTGATGGTTATTTTAGACTGTTCTCATTATTTTATTAGAACTCAAAAGCTACTCAATCAACAACAGATACTTTTAAGCAGAACTATATTTGCTTTTATAAGTTTTATTTTAATTCAAGCTTCAAAGTTTTTAAGCTTTATCACAACTGTTAATTATTTGTAAAAATGTACATTCGATAAAGAAACATTTATGTCAGGATGTACATGACACTCTGTTTGCAAAGCACAATTCTCTTTTTAAATAGAAAGACCATCCTCAGACTTATCTGGGTTTCTGTACAGTATCACTACTATCTCAGACATGCTTAGAACTCTACCTGGTGGCTGCAAAGCATCAATATAAACTATTAATTTGCAATACTATAGAAACCGTAAGGCAACAAACTGAATTCCTGCAATGTAGGCCAAATTTACATTTATGTACAAAAAGCATGTGACTACAGTCAGCAGAGGCAAAGAGGCAGTTTTTTATGATGCTCTACCCCTGGCTGCACTTTGGACACAGACTGTTCATGGGTAAGCTGAGTACACACGGATCAAAAATTAGCCAGTTCCGGGATGCTGCTCTGGACACGAAAATTCCGGGACAGCTGGCGAGTATGATGTAATGCAAAATTATCATTGGGCCCCCATGCACCTGGGGACCCTGGGCATTGCCCAGGAGTACCCATGCGTTAAGACAGACCTGGACTTAACCTCAGTTCACACTAGATCTATTTTGCGGGCTGCAGCACGGCATGGTACGACACGGCAGCCCATTAATTTGAATGGACTACAGTGCGTTTCCCAGTGTGGATGCAATTTCCAGTGCAAGGCGGCGTACTATTAAGACTAATGGCACCTGCTCGCAGGTCCCGCATTTTGTGTGCGGGTGGTTGCAGCTGAGGGACGAAGTGCGGGTCACGCCGCGGCTTCCATCTACACTAGTGTGAACTGAGGCTAAAAGTATAACTATAGGCAGAATTGTTTTTTTAGTTTTGGATAGAGTGGAGAGGGATTAGAAACCCTGTTAGTTTTTATTGGTGTCTGTGTCCCCATTAAGCACATTCACCCTCTGTACTTGACCTGTTTACCATTATCATTGAAAGTGAAAGCAAAAGAAAATCCCAAATTTAGGGTTGTCCCCAGAAAACTAATAGAGGGGAAATCTGCCAAAGGGGCACTAGTTCTGGTGACCTGGGGGGTCCCCACGTTGCAGGGATTTCCTCTCACTTACTGTTTAGCTATGGGACAGGAAGTAAAGGAAAATCTCTGCAATGGGACAGATGGCAAAAAAAAATCTTACATAGGTTAGACACCTTCCATATGTCATACTCCATGCAAAAAATAAGTTTTGCCTATAATTTATTTTAACTCTGCAGAGTTAAGATTTATAGGTTGTTGTCGCCTCTTTGACCTAGAGAACTCATGAATCATGCCACTTTTGACTTTATGGTTAGTGACCAGACACACGTGTCCAATATTGGCAAGAATAAAGGTTATTCACGTACTGTATAATCAAGAGAATGGTTATGTGTTACATTCAGCAGGATAAATCCAACCTATCAGACTGGATTTTCCTTGAAAATAATTTTCATAGGGTTGGGAAGAGGCATGCTGAGGTTATATAGTACATCTAGGAAACTAAATTGTCACCTAATCATGCCAAAACCAGCATGACTGGATGAAGATCATCTATACTGCATTTGAAGGTATTATAAGAACCAAGAACAGAATGTACAAATTACATTGGAAGTACAAGGGAATTGTGACTTTAACTGCAAAGAACCTTTTTATAGTAAAATAATGAATAGCTGGCAGGTATTGATTTGGCACTGTAACCAGTTCTATACAACTTGTCTTTGCTAAAATTAGAATGATATTTAGTGGTGTTTTGTTCAAATGCCTGTGATGCATCACCATCACGAAAAGCTAAGAATAAATCAAGTGATATAACAATAACTTATTTCTCAAATGAAGACAGAAACTTCTATGGTATTAAAATGTAATTGACATAAAAGCCAGAAAGAATATTTTCCTCAGCATTATAACGAAACGGAACTGTCAAATCAAAACTTAACAGAAATGTATTTAATGCATTACATTCACATTTTGCATTAAAAACTACTGTATATGTGTACCAAGGTCTGCATTTTTCAGATATGTCCAGGTCAAATGAGCCTAGCACGCCATTCACATTTGTGATTTGTCATGCGACTTTGGACATCAGTGTTGCATGGCAAGTTATACCCCATGTTTTCCAATAAAAACCATTCATCTATGTGCAACTTAAAGTTGCAGCAACTTCAAAGTAGTTCATGCACTACTTTGGTCTGACTTTCCTGCAGGGCCATAGACGTCAATGTTAATCCTCAAAAGTTGCATGAAAGTCGAACCTGAATGTTTTACATGCAACAGTGGTGCAACAGTGAGTCCGACTTTGCAGAGAAAAAAGTCACATTCGAGTCGCACCCATCCAAAGCTGCACAAAAGTTCTCTGCTGCAAAGTTGTACAAATGTGAATGGCGCCTAAATCATCCATCTTCAAATGATATCCAAAGCCCTTTTGGCTTCCTGAGCCTCAATCAAAGGGTGATGGTATCCCCATTCCATTCCTTTCTTCTCCTACCACAATCTTTCACTCGTCCAGCTTATGCAGCTGGATGGGAGAGGGGGGTTGGGGCAGCATTTAGAAGAGGGGGACTGGTTTAAAATAAGCAAGACAACCAAATCGAGCTCTCCCAGTGTGTTGGCTTTAAAAACAAACTTTAAACTACTTTCTCATTGGTAGCCAAGTGTACCACCACCCTTGTCATGGTGTTTTTGGGGCTGCACTGAATTGGGCACTTTTTTCTATATTTGGTGGTCATGCCCTGTAGTGTGTAATTTCTGGAGGAATGTATATGAAAAGCTGTAAAAGCTTTCTGAAGACCCAGTGGAATTGCTGCTTCACAAGTGGCCAGAGGACTTTACAGATACACAACTGGTGCTTATAACATTTATTTTTATGGCTGAGAAACAAACTATTCCGAAAGCATGGAAGAGTCTTAGATCTGTTAAAAGTTAAGTCCCAAGCATCCTGGATCATGCCTAATGACAAAATGATGGCTATCTGGAATGGTAAACTAGCTCTCTTTGGATCCAATCCTATCTCCCTCCCAAACGTTCATCGACTCCTACATCTTTGGTTCTCCCATATGTTGAGGGAAAGAGACTGTCAGGCAAGATTGGATTTTACCTCTTGCTGCAGATTCTCTCCCCCTCTCCCTTTCCCACCTTCCCTTTCTCTTCGCCTTTCACTGATCTCCTTCCTTGTATTTTGCAGTGGTTTACTCCATTACTTTAGACATCACTGCCTGGTAACTCAAAGGTATTAAGTGCTGTCTTTGTGTTCGGTTTATATTCTAATTGAACATTGTATTTATACCATGACACCCCACCTTGATAGGACATAATCCCTTGCTACTCTGATTGTCTACTATCACTAAACTTTCAATAAAAGCTATTGAACAAGAAAAACTACATGTGTAAAGATATTTTATGTCTATACATTCAAGTGGTCCTTACAGCACCAATGCTGATGGTTATTATTGCGCTCACTGACACCAATGCTGACGGTTATTACTGCGCCCACTGACACTAATGCTGGAAGTTATTATTGCACTCACTGACACCAATACTAGGGGCTATTATTACTATCACTGACACCAATGGTGGGGGTTATTATTACTGCCACTAACACCAATGCTGGGGGTTTTTGTACTCCACCTTTTTCAGTATGCATTGTGATACATTGCATAAAAATGCATCTGGACTGAAAATGTTTGGCACTGAGGTGTGTTATAGCCCATTCATTTTGAATTGGCTGCCTAACTTGATGCAAAGCCCATAAATGCACTGCTATTGTGCGGTCCTCTGGAAGTGTTGGGGGCCGCACTTGAGGCCCTTTGTAATTTTCAAGTTGACCACCACTGAACTAATCCGTACCTCCCCAGACCTACTGTCCCTGGTCAGACTCTTTTACCCTTTGGATTTAAGTTCTTTAAATCAAGGAGACTGAGCATCATTCTGTATGTGGGTGTTACCTTGGACAGTCTGCAGGCATATAACTAGTCCCAAAAGCCAACCCATTGCTTCCAATAGGTATGGGGGCTCTTGAGAGCAGTGCAGAAGCAGGGTGTTGTAATGTTTTCAAGAAGCTATATACAGCACTCTTCCAGCCCTTTCCACCAACTATGATCTGCCTGCATTGCAGACCCAGTCATGGTCTTCCTGGTTCTAAAATAAAGTAATGAATACAGAACGGTTTCAGATACTATCGGTCTGAATAGTGGATATGGAATCCACTTACTGCTGTCTGCTCTCAAATCAGAAGCAAGGCGCACCTGGTAGGGAACTAGTTTTTCACAATTCGCCACCAGGCCCTGCCTACCTAAAAACACAACTCCTTGGCCATGTACCTGTCTGTATAATGGGCGCAATGGGTGGGCAGAGGAAGGAGAGCCTGGTATGGTCACTCCAACATCATTGTTGGCCTCCATGCAACAGATTCATGTACATGTAGCATCCTACCCTTTTCAGGCTAAGATTAGTTTTGGCTTCTCTGTACTCAGTGGAATGGTGATCTGTTTTTTGGTCTGGTAAGGTTAGTGCATGATTGTTACTGTCTGCCTCTGGAAGAAGCTTTCAGAACATAGAATGGAGGGCCAATCACTGATTTATGAATATTTATCAGACCCCAGCCAATTCCTGGGAAGGGTTGCCCAGAATATGACTAGAGAGGTGATAAATGTTTCGGAGACCAGCTCATAGTGTTTTTGTCCTGGGATTTAGCCTGTGTACTGGAGTTGGTGGCCGGGTCTCAGTAGGTGTTGGGCTGAGGGCTAAAAAGATTTTTGCTGGAGGTCATCATCTTAGAGTCTGGTCAAGGGAAGACTCTTTGTCGCCCACACTGAAGAGTGTCATGTGGAAGCTGGGGGGCAGACAGCTGTCTTAGGACATTGTGAGTAATACCTGTCTTTGAGACTTTCGGGTGTGTCTGCTAGAGGGAATTGAGTGCCAGAGGTTTATGGATGGAGTGGGTCTGCTCTTACAGAGACCTAGAATTACTAACCATTCCCTAATACCTCCAGTCAAGGTTGTTGTAGGAGGATTTTGTAAAAAGTTTGTCCCCCCGGTAATTTCTGATGGTTTGGAATATCCTGAACCCTTAAAAGCCGCTCCTCTTTAAGTTTGTGCAAAAAAAAAAATCCACAAAAAAGACATTCCCTAGACTGAGCCTATGTTGTCGGTGTGCTTGGAACTGTGTTTGTGGCAGGCAGTCTCTGTATAGCAGGGGAGACTTGGACATGCAGTATTCTTAGCGGCCCCTCTGGGGGAGAGCACTATGTACTTGTTTCTGACACCAATGACAATGGTGGTGTGGAAGCATGACAGAATTCTAAATACCATCTACAACACTCTCTCTGAATTGTAGATATTATATGCTCAATTCTCTGTACTTCCCTACATAATTTTGATCATGTAGCCATCTCAACAGATTTCATACTGTAGTTACAAATATACCTTATGTTAAATCACATTAAAATGATTGCAATTTATCTGATTAGGATTTATACTGATAGGTAGAGAAGGATTACAGTTGTCTCAAGTTTCCCCCAAAAAAATGTCACCACTCAAGCAGACATTTTAACAGACTCAACACATTTGTTCTTCAAGATCTCTTATTTGTATTTTTAACACCTAAAAATGTGAGCAACACGCATTTTTCAGGTGATTACAGACCTAACAACTGTCTCCCGCTTCTAGTAACCAGCTTTCTATAGGCTAAAACAAAAACACACAAGCCTGAAAAAGCTTGAAAAAACATACAAATAAATATGAATATAAAAAAATATATAAACCTCTGAAAAATAACCTGAGTGGGCTTTTTTATTGGAACATGCAATCTGTAGAACAACGTTCCCAGGCAGAGTTCACCCCCCCTAACAAGACTGACAATGCTGCTGTCCAAGGTGCCAGATCACCACGTAAAGCTGAAGGATAAAAGAATCTGTTGCCTTCTACTTTCTGTATCTGGAAATAGCTTTCGTTTATTTATTGCCACAGAATTAGCTGGTTACAGATACTTTAGGCACTTCCTGTCTATATTAACTGTGCCAGAAACTCTAATTGGAGGACTGTGATTTATATAATGGGGCAGCACAGTGGCTAAATGGTTAGCACTTCCACCTGGCAGTACTAGGGTTATTTGTTCAAATCCCAGCCACGACACCACCTGCCTGGAGTTTGCATGTTCTCCCTGTGCCTGCGTGGGTTTCCTCCGGGTACTCCGGTTTCCTCCCACACTCCAAAGACATGCTGGTAGGTGTATTGGATACTGTCTAAACTGGCCCTAGTATATGTGTGAATGTGAGTTAGGGACCTTAGATTGTACTCCCCTTGCGGGTTAGGGACTAATGTGAATGTACAATATATATGTAAAGCGCTGCGTAAAATTGACAGCACTATATAAGTACCTGAAATAAATAAATAAAAAATATAATAGGGGCTTTTCAGGAAGTAGACATAAAACTGAGCCATATAGCCTTAAACACAGGAGCTGCTGTATTTCACCCAGGCCAGAAGCAGAGACTATAAAGCAAGTTATCCTAAATTCTGATAGTTTAACTGCAGCTGCCCATAGCTTCTTCAGTGTGTATCTTAATCCTTGTGACAGACATATCTCTGTCCTATTGTTATTATCTCACATACACAGTGCCAGTTAGCTAGGTCTGTGTTACCGTATATGGCAGTGGTCACCTTCCAGTATATTAGTAGGTAAACCTTTTTATTGCAATAGAGTTTATAAGCAGCTCCTATTATTTAAGTTAACCCTTTCCCTTCTGGTGTTCTATAGCTAGTTTTAGCTCAGGGCTCGATAACCAGCATAGAATAGAGTCAGATTATAAATATACAGGTTATGTATGTATACCCATGTATCTGTGCGTTATTCCACCAGGACTCTTGTTGGGCCCTTTGCTGATAACCACTCTATGTACATTGAACGTACGCACTAATATTATTTATTTATTACAGGTAGCACTTTACATACAGTATATATTACACAATCACATCAGTCCCTGCTGTCAAGGAGCTCACAATCTATGTCCTTAATTCACATTCATACATACATATGCTAGGGCCAATTTAGACAGAAGCCAATTAACCTACCAGTATGTCTTTGAGGTGGAATAAATGGATATATACAGTACTTTGCCATGTGACCATGAAACAACATTCAAAGACAGGATGTAAGGACATTATGAAACACACACAGCTGCTCTAACCATAGCACTGATATGACATGCTTCCAGCCTCACCTATGTTATGGAACATTAATACAGATGTATCCAGTTACATGAATCAGCATTTGAGTCAATACCTTGCAGGCACACCCAAGTCTAGTGCTATGTAATAACACGTACAGTAAATCACAACTCAACTGAGCTGCCTATATGATACCCAAAGCTGGACAGGGACTCCTACCTGGCTAAACCACTGAGGATTATACAGGAATGCTGCGGTAAATTCAAAGTTGCATAGTTAGTCTGGCTGAAAAAAGACAAAAGTCCATCCAGTTCAACCATTAAAAAAAAGTTATAATCCTATATCCACAGTTGATCCAGAGGAAGACAAAAAAAACCCAGCAAAGCATGATCCAATTTACTCCTGCAGGGGAAAAAATTCCTTCCTGATCCCCCGAGAGGCAATCTGATATTCCCTGGATCAACTTTACCTATAAATGTTACTAACCAGTTTTATTCTGTGTATCCAAGAAAGAATATAGAGTGTATTGGTTCAACTTAGCATGAATTTATTCAATGGCAATCCCTTCAACATCTATTGGTCACTGTCCTTGAATTGTATTTATAGTTCAGACAGAGGTATTGTTTCTTGTCAATTGTATCTATTAAAGCCATACAAAAAATGTGGAGTAAAAAAGCACCATAACCAAAGGACTATATGAAAGAGGCACTAGGACATCAAAGTATATTTGCTTCAGACCCCAGAAAGACCATAATCATTTGCTAATTTGCCGTGGTAAGGATGCTCACGTGGAACAAGGACACGGAAAGTGACTCAACTAATGTACAAACACCAGTTGTGGAGGAATCAAAAAAAAATAATGTAACAATAAAACAATGTCATTATAAATCAGTACAATATATTTTTTTTTTATAGTAGAAACAGGACAACACCACTAGACAATGCTATAACAAGCACTGAATGGGAAGCACTGAAGCACTGGAAAAATTACTGTACTTGGAAAATAGTGCAAAACTAATGTAAAGGTCAACTTTGTAACTTTATTGTGCAAGTACACTTTAGAAACAAGAAAACCCTGCTATATAGTGCATTACCCAAGAGTCATCAGCAGTATAAAAAAGGGTCAATATCAAACCTAGTTTTATATTTGATACTGCCAAAGACTAGATTATGCACTTTATAGCAGGGTTTTCTTGTTTGTATTACATATCTTATGTTTTATAGTTGAAATCATGTTTTTCTTTTACACCACTTTAACCACTTCAAGTCCAGACACTTTCACCCCCTTCCTGTCCAGGCCAATTTTCAGCTTTTAGTGCTATCACACTTTGAATGACAATTACGTGGTCATGCACCACTGTACCCATGTGAATTTTTTAGCATTTTTTTTGAGACAGATAAAACTTTATTTTGGTGGCATTTATTCACCACTGAGATTTTTATTTTTTTTCTATATAATTGAAAAAAAGTCCAGAAATTCTGAAAAAAAAGTGTTTTTTCTTATAAAAGTTTGCATATAAATATTCTTTCTTTATATATCTTGGCCAAAATGTATTCATCTATCTTTTTAGTAAAAAATAACCCAAATTAGTTTATAACTAAAAATTTAAATTTTTCAGAATTTAATTTTACATTTTTATTTTATTTTTTCATAATATTATTTATGGGTTTTTTTTTTTACATACTGTCACCCTAGCAGTACAGTGTCACCATAGTGACACTGTACTACTTGTGGGGGGTGATGAATATTTTTTTTTCTTTCTTTACACTGATTGCTTTTACATTCATAAAGGCTGTAAAAGCAATACTTTCTCCTTCTCCCTGGCTGCATTCTTGTATCCACTGAGAACTACTCTGCGAGCTGTGATTGGTCATAGCTTGTCACATGGTAAAAGGCTGTTGTGACTAGCCTTGCACTATGTGACCTCTGTGATCATTCACAGATTTCACACGTAGTAAGCAATGATGCCAGGAAGTGACATCTTAACTACTATTCATGTAATCACTGATTGGCCAATCAGTGATCACATGAACTGGGACCTCACACAGAGGTCCCGTACAGCAATCTGTGTTCTGGTGCCGCATGATTCCAGGGAGCACACACAGGCAATGGATGTGGGGGGATGTTTAGAAACGTCCACCCGCATGGCAGCACTCCCGTCTGGCCGTTTATCGACATAGGCCGGATGGGAAGTGGCTAAAGCGCTGTTAAACCGAAAATCAACAATGTATTATACTTTACCTTACCAATCCTTACACGTGCCGGCTGCATTAGTTTCTTTAGGATTTTTTTTTCCTCTTTATTTTCACCTGGTGATCTGGTCAGTGAGTCTGTTATTTTTCAACATTTCCAGACAACATTTTACAGACCAAACTGTGCAGCAAAATAGAAGTTAGAGGGTTGAGGCGAATCATTTAACTCTGACAGTGGTGTTTACAATGGTCAGCCTATATTCATTTACGTAAAACCTTTAGGCTAGATTCACACTTGTTTGGTTCAGGAATATTTGCAAACTCGAGTGTGTTCCTGACCCACAGGAAAAGTGCGCTGTTCTTTAGCAGATGCACAAGGGTGCCAGTAATTCTTAATGTGATTCCTATTTTTTTAAAAATCTCTATACAAATTGCACTATTCAACCCAAAAGTAGCCAGTTTCCTAGTCAGTAGCGTATGTTATGACATCAGTGCATCTAGCTCCATGGCACCAGGAGGGCTGATGCCACACAAGCTATATAAGCTGCAGACCAGGACTTGGACCACTTGGATTGAATAGTGCTATCTACATTATATCTATGTGAGTGATTTTAACCATCTTTAATAAAGTGGTGCTAAGCGATTTTCACTATTGGAGTATTTCTTATATCTCTTTGTACATATAACCCACTTGTATGAGTTGGACATAGTGTGCTAACGGTGGGATCTTTGCTGGATGCTGACACCTTTGCATGATAATGCTTCATGCTGTTACTGACCACTCAGTCACTGAGGATCATGGTTCTCCAGTAAGCATTTATGTGGCGGTGTGAAATCACTTGGAAGATCAGATTCAAGGACTGTCTTCACTGGCAACTTAAGGGATTTTTGAATTGTAGCTCACATTTTTGGTTTTTTTTTGTTGATTATATTGTTTATGTATTTTTGGATTTTATCATGAGATATGCTGATCTGGTAATGCATGGTATGCACAGACTACTGTAGCACATTTTAAAAAATTATTTTCACATTGTATTATATATCGTAATAAAATGCAATCTTCTTTTTCTGATTTATTTTACAAATTGGGGTGTTTTGGTTACAAATTAAACCTTAATTTGAGAAAGAAACCTATTGTTCCAATCTGATATCATTAAGTGTGGAGCAGACATGACAACTATACTGGAAATAGGGTGGCAACTGTATCTTGGCTGCATTAATGATATGAGTACCATCACATATGCCATACCTTTAAAATAGAAACTATGCATTCATATTCATGTGCAATCTAGCCCCTAATCCCTAATTGTTTAATTAGGACACATAGGGAGGGGGTCTTGTTTGTAGGACTTCTTTACCTGTGTTTGTGCAGGATGGAAAGCCCGTTGAAATGAAAGGACTGCCCTCACCACAGAATACGGGTCACTCAAATGTGAACCTAGCCTTATGCCAAAAGGTAAAAAAACTGCTACTGTAACTGCCTAAAATGGGTTAGTTTTAAGGTATTAATCAAATTAATCTAAATCTGCTAGTGCATCCAAGGCTGGCCATAGAAGGAGCAAATTTCTTTCCTGCAACCACGGGTCAGTGTTGACCCTTCTGTGAAGCCCAGGGTCGTATCTTCCGCGAGGCAAACAAGGCATTTGCCTAGGGTGGCATCTTTCGGGGGGGAGGGGGGGCGGAGCAGCCCCCTCTCCGAAGAAGGGACACACAGGTGTGAGTGGTCTTCAGAGCAGGGCAGCTCATCGGCTCCTGAGTTATTTTCCTGCAGCTCCACTGGCTCCCCTAGGCTGGACAACTGTCACAGCCAAGCTCCATCTCCCCTGAGGATGGTCGGTTCCGCTGCGGTCCCGGCACAGTGATCTGCTTGGTGTGGCAGCTCCGATTCCCACAGCATCCCCCCTCCTCATGGTAAGTAAGGGAATGAATGGAAGTGTGAGCAGTAGGGGGTGTACAAGGTGTGTGTGACTGTCGGCACTGGGGGGCTTTAGAAGTTATATGTGAGTGTGAGTCATACTGACATATAACTTGTAAAGCCCCCCAGTGCTCACACTCCCATTCATTCCCTTGTGTGTGAGCAGTGGAGGGTGTAAAAGGTGTACGTGACTGAAGGCACTGGGGGGCTTTACAAGGTATATGTGAGTATGAGCAGTGGGGGGGGGGAGTACAAAGTGTATGTGCCTGTCCACACTGGGGGGCTTTGCAAGTTATATGTGAGTATGAGCAGTGGGGGGTATACAAGGTGTATGCGACTGTCCACAATGGGGGGGCTTTACAAGTTATATGTGAGTATGAGCAGTGGGGGGGGGGCTGTACAAAGTGTATGTGATGGTCCACACTAGGGGGGCTTTACAAGTTATATGTGAGTATGAGCAGTGGGGGGGTATACAAGGTGTATGCGACTGTCCACAATAGGGGGGCTTTACAAGTTATATGTGAGTATGAGCAGTGGGGGGGTATACAAGGTGTATGCGACTGTCCACAATAGGGGGGCTTTACAAGTTATATGTGAGTATGAGCAGTGGGGGTGGGGGTACGAAGTGTATGTGACTGTCCACACTGGAGGGCTTTACAAGTTATATGTGAGTATGAGCAGTGGGGGTGGGGGTACAAAGTGTATGTGACTGTCCACAATGGGGGACTTTACAAGTTATATGTGAGTATGAGCAGTGTGGGGGGGGGGGGTACAAAGTGTATGCGACTGTCCACAATGGGGGACTTTACAAGTTATATGTGAGTATGAGCAGTGTGGGGGGGAGGGTATAAAGTGTATGCGACTGTCCACAATGGGGGACTTTACAAGTTATATGTGACTATGAGCAGTGGGGGTGGGGGTACAAAGTGTATGCGACTGTCCACAATGGGGGACTTTACAAGTTATATGTGAGTATGAGCAGTGGGGGGGGGGGGGGTGTACAAAGTGTATGTGACTGTCCACACTGGGGGATTTTACAAGTTATATGTGAGTATGAGCAGTGGGGGGGGAGGGTATAAAGTGTATGTGACTGTCCACAGTGGGGGACTTTACAAGTTATATGTGCGTATGAGCAGTGGGGGGGGGGGGAGTACAAAGTGTATCTGACTGTCCACAATGGGGGACTTTACAAGTTATATGTGAGTATGAGCAGTGTGGGGGGGGGTGTACAAAGTGTATGTGGCTGTCCACTCTGGGGGGGCTTTACAAGTTATATGAGAGTGCGAGCAGTGTGGGGGGGGGGGGTACAAAGTGTATGTGACTGTCCACACTGGGAGGCTTTACAAGTTATATATGAGTATGAGCAGTGAGGGGGGGGGGTGGTGTACCAAGTGTATGTGGCTGTTCACATTGAGGGGGGTTTACAAGCTATATGAGAGTGCAAGCAGTGTGGGGGGGGTACAAAGTGTATATGACTGTCCCCATTGGGGGGCTTTACAAGTTATATGTGAGTATGAGCAGTGGGGGGGTATACAAGGTGTATGCGACTGTCCACAATAGGGGGGCTTTACAAGTTATATGTGAGTATGAGCAGTGGGGGTGGGGGTACAAAGTGTATGTGACTGTCCACACTGGAGGGCTTTACAAGTTATATGTGAGTATGAGCAGTGGGGGTGGGGGTACAAAGTGTATGTGACTGTCCACAATGGGGGACTTTACAAGTTATATGTGACTATGAGCAGTGGGGGTGGGGGTACAAAGTGTATGCGACTGTCCACAATGGGGGACTTTACAAGTTATATGTGAGTATGAGCAGTGGGGGGGGGGGGGGGGTGTACAAAGTGTATGTGACTGTCCACACTGGGGGATTTTACAAGTTATATGTGAGTATGAGCAGTGGGGGGGGAGGGTATAAAGTGTATGTGACTGTCCACAGTGGGGGACTTTACAAGTTATATGTGCGTATGAGCAGTGGGGGGGGGGGGGAGTACAAAGTGTATCTGACTGTCCACAATGGGGGACTTTACAAGTTATATGTGAGTATGAGCAGTGTGGGGGGGGGTGTACAAAGTGTATGTGGCTGTCCACTCTGGGGGGGCTTTACAAGTTATATGAGAGTGCGAGCAGTGTGGGGGGGGGTACAAAGTGTATGTGACTGTCCACACTGGGAGGCTTTACAAGTTATATATGAGTATGAGCAGTGAGGGGGGGGGTGGTGTACCAAGTGTATGTGGCTGTTCACACTGAGGGGGGTTTACAAGCTATATGAGAGTGCAAGCAGTGTGGGGGGGGGGTACAAAGTGTATATGACTGTCCCCATTGGGGGGCTTTACAAGTTATATGTGAGTATGAGCAGTGGGGGGGGGGGTACAAAGTGTATGTGACTGTCCACACTGGGGGACTTTACAAGTTATATGTGAGTATGAGCAGTGGGGGGGGGGGGGGAATAAAAGTGTATATGACTGTCCACACTGGGGGACTTTACAAGTTATATGTGAGTATGAGCAGTGTGGGGGGGGGGGTGTACAAAGTGTATGTGACTGTCCACACTGGGGGACTTTACAAGTTATATGTGAGTATGAGCAGTGTGGGGGGGGGGGGGGGAATAAAAGTGTATATGACTGTCCACACTGGGGGACTTTACAAGTTATATATGAGTATGAGCAGTGGGGGGGGGGGGGTGTACAAAGTGTATGTGACTGTCCACACTGGGGGACTTTACAAGTTATATGTGAGTATGAGCAGTGGGGGGGGGGGGGGGGAATAAAAGTGTATATGACTGTCCACACTGGGGGACTTTACAAGTTATATATGAGTATGAGCAGTGGGGGGGGGGGGGGGTGTACAAAGTGTATGTGACTGTCCACACTGGGGGACTTTACAAGTTATATGTGAGTATGAGCAGTGGGGGGGGGGAATAAAAGTGTATATGACTGTCCACACTGGGGGACTTTACAAGTTATATATGAGTATGAGCAGTGGGGGGGGGGGTGTACAAAGTGTATGTGACTGTCCACACTGGGGGATTTTACAAGTTATATGTGAGTATGAGCAGTGTGGGGGGGGGGGGGGGGTGTACAAAGTGTATGTGACTGTCCACACTGGGGGACTTTACAAGTTATATGTGAGTATGAGCAGTGGGGGGGGGGGGGAATAAAAGTGTATATGACTGTCCACACTGGGGGACTTTACAAGTTATATATGAGTATGAGCAGTGGGGGGGGGGTGTACAAAGTGTATGTGACTGTCCACACTGGGGGATTTTACAAGTTATATGTGAGTATGAGCAGTGTGGGGGGGGGGTGTACAAAGTGTATGTGACTGTCCACACTGGGGGACTTTACAAGTTACAGTTGCAAGAAAAAGTATGTGAACCCCTTGGGATTACGTGGAATTTTGCAAGAATTGGGCATAAAATGTGCTCTGAACGTCATCTAAGTCACAACAATAGAAGAACACAGTCTGCTGAACATAATACTACACAAACATTAGATGTTGCCATGGTTTAATTGCACATAACATGTAAACATTCACAGTGCAGGGAGGAAAAAGTATGTGAGGCCCTAGTTTAATGACGTCTCCCAGAGCTAATTGGAGCCAGGAGTGAGCCAACCTTGACTCCAATCAGTGTGATGATATTGAATGTGTTGCTGACAGCTGTCCTGCCCTTAAAAAACACACACCTGTTTTGGGTTTACTGGTTCAAGAAGCACTATCTGATGTGAACCATGCCTCGCAGAAAAGAGCTCTCAGAAGACCTACGATCAAGAATTGTTGACCTGCATGAAGCTGGAAAGGGTTACAAAAGTATCTCCAAAAGCCTTGATGTTCATGTGTCCACGGTAAGACAGACTGTCTACAAATGAAGAAAGTTTAACACTGTTGCTACTCTCCGTGGTCGTCCTGTAAAAATGACTGCAAGAGCACAGCGCAGAATGCTGCATGAGATAAAGAAGAATCCCAGAGTGTCAGCTAAAGACCTACAGAATTCTCTGGCACATGCTAACATTTTTGTTGACACATCTACAATAAGGAAAACAGTAAACAAGAATGGAGTACATGAGAGGACACCACGGAGGAAGCCATTGCTGTCCAAAAAGAATATTGCAGCACATTTGAAGTTTGCAAAAAAGCACCTGGATGTTCCACAACACTACTGGCAAAATATACTGTGGACAGATGAAACCAAGATTGAGTTGTTTGGGAAGAACACACAACACTATGTGTGGAGAAAAAAGGCACAGCACACCAACATCAAAACCTCAACCCTACTGTAAAACATGGTGGAGGGAGCATCATGGTTTGGGGCTGCTTTGCTGCCTCAGGGCCTGGACGGGTTGTTGTCATTGATGGGAAAATTAATTCCAGAGTTTATCAAGACATTTTGCAGGAAAACATACGACCATCTGTCCCCAACTGAAGCTCCGCAGAGGATGGGTGATGCAACAGGACAATGACCGAAAGCATACAAGTAATTCAACAAAACAATGGCTGCAATAGCACAGAATACGCCTTCTGGAGTGGCCCAGTCAGAGTCCTGACCTCAACCCGATTGAAATGCTGTGGCATGACCTTAAGAGAGTGATTCACACCAGACATCCCAAGAATATTGCTACACTGAAACAGTTTTGTGAAGAGGAGTGATCCAAAATTACTCCAGATCATTGTGCAGGTCTGATCTGCAACTACAGGAAACGTTTGGTTGAGGTTATTGCTGCCAAAGGAGGGTCAACCAGTTATTAAGTCCAAAGGTTCACATACTTTTTCCTCCCTGCACTGTGAATGTTTACATGTTATGTGCAATTAAACCATGGAAACATCTAATGTTTGTGTAGTATTATGTTCAGCAGACTGTGTTCTTCTATTGTTGTGACTTAGATGACGTTCAGAGTACATTTTATGCCCAATCCATGCAAAACTCCACGTAATCCCAAGGGGTTCACATACTTT
The DNA here is from genome assembly GCF_062004578.1 of Staurois parvus. Lineage (NCBI taxonomy): Eukaryota > Metazoa > Chordata > Amphibia > Anura > Ranidae > Staurois > Staurois parvus. The sequence goes on along the minus strand of NW_028317867.1, from coordinate 4,402,296 downwards.
TTCTTGCAACTGTATATGTGAGTATGAGCAGTGTGGGGGGGGGGGAATAAAAGTGTATATGACTGTCCACACTGGGGGACTTTACAAGTTATATATGAGTATGAGCAGTGGGGGGGGGGGTGTACAAAGTGTATGTGACTGTCCACACTGGGGGACTTTACAATTTATATGTGAGTATGAGCAGTGTGGGGGGGGGGGGGGTGTACAAAGTGTATGTGACTGTCCACACTGGGGGACTTTACAATTTATATGGGGGGAGTACAAAGTGTATCTGACTGTCCACAATGGGGGACTTTACAAGTTATATGTGAGTATGAGCAGTGTGTGGGGGGGGGGGGGGGGGTGTACAAAGTGTATGTGACTGTCCACACTGGGGGACTTTACAATTTATATGTGCGTATGAGCAGTGGGGGGGGGGGGGAGTACAAAGTGTATCTGACTGTCCACAATGGGGGACTTTACAAGTTATATGTGAGTATGAGCAGTGTGGGGGGGGGGGTGTACAAAGTGTATGTGACTGTCCACACTGGGGGACTTTACAATTTATATGTGCGTATGAGCAGTGGGGGGGGGGGGAGTACAAAGTGTATCTGACTGTCCACAATGGGGGACTTTACAAGTTATATGTGAGTATGAGCAGTGTGGGGGGGGGGTGTACAAAGTGTATGTGGCTGTCCACTCTGGGGGGGCTTTACAAGTTATATGAGAGTGCGAGCAGTGTGGGGGGGGGGTACAAAGTGTATGTGACTGTCCACACTGGGAGGCTTTACAAGTTATATATGAGTATGAGCAGTGAGGGGGGGGGGGTGGTGTACCAAGTGTATGTGGCTGTTCACACTGAGGGGGGTTTACAAGTTATATGAGAGTGCAAGCAGTGTGGGGGGGGGGGGGGTAGAAAGTGTATATGACTGTCCACATTGGGGGGCTTTACAAGTTATATGTGAGTATGAGCAGTGGGGGGGGGGGGGGGGGAATAAAAGTGTATATGACTGTCCACACTGGGGGACTTTACAAGTTATATATGAGTATGAGCAGTGGGGGGGGGGGGGTGTACAAAGTGTATGTGACTGTCCACACTGGGGGATTTTACAAGTTATATGTGAGTATGAGCAGTGTGGGGGGGGGGGTGTACAAAGTGTATGTGACTGTCCACACTGGGGGACTTTACAAGTTATATGTGCGTATGAGCAGTGGGGGGGGGAGTACAAAGTGTATGTGACTGTCCACAATGGGGGACTTTACAAGTTATATGTGAGTATGAGCAGTGTGTGGGGGGGGGGGGGTGTACAAAGTGTATGTGGCTGTCCACTCTGGGGGGGCTTTACAAGTTATATGAGAGTGCGAGCAGTGTGGGGGGGGTACAAATTGTATGTGACTGTCCACACTGGGAGGCTTTACAAGTTATATATGAGTATGAGCAGTGAAGGGGGGGGGGGGTGTACCAAGTGTATGTGGCTGTTCACACTGAGGGGGGTTTACAAGTTATATCAGAGTGCAAGCAGTGTGGGGGGGGGGTACAAAGTGTATATGACTGTCCACATTGGGGGGCTTTACAAGTTATATGTGAGTATGAGCAGTGGGTTGGGGTGTACAAAGTGCATGGGGGTGTCCACACTGGGGGGCTTTACAAGTTACACCTCGGTCAGACCAAACCCGACTTTGAAATCATACAGCTTACAGTAAAGTCGGGGGACATGCCGATTTCAGGTGCAATTTGCAAGACGTCTGACACAGAAATTGGTGCGGCTCCAACCAAGTCAGAACCGCAACGATATGACCTCTGTAATTGCGGATAATAGGGTGCGACTTCACATGCAAGTTTCAAAACGCACGGCAAGCAAATCGATTGCCAATGCACATCCAGTGTGACTGGGGTCTTATATGTGAGTATGAGCAGTGGGGGGGGGATGTACAAGGTGCATGGGAGTGCAGGCAGTGAAGAGGGGTTTTAAAAGAAGTATGTTAGTATAGGCACTGAGAAGGGGGGGATGTACAGGGTGTATAAAAGTGTAAGCAGTGGGGGGTGCATGATGTCTGTGAATTGGCCCTGGGGGATATACAAAGTGAATGTAGGCACTAGGCACTGGGGGGGGGGGGGCGTACAAGGTTCATGTGAATGTGGGCACTTTAGGGTGGGGGTGCAAAATATACTAGGTGTATGTGAATGTGGGCATAGTTGTAAAAGTTGAATGTGAGTATGGGCGCTAGGGGCAGGGGGGCAACTCCTGCAACAAATTTAGATGGGGGGGCGATATTAGTCTTGCCTAGGGCAGCACAAAACCAGAGTACACCACTGCTGAAGTCACTGTGTTCTCTCAATAGGGGAGCAAGGGGAGCCATCCCTGCCAGGAGAACACAGTGATTATTGCAAGCAGCTATAACAATATGTTATATTGTTATAGCTGTTATAAATCCGGTGGGCTGGTTGTACCCAGGTTGATCAATCAATTTGAGTACATTCAGCCTGCCTGTACATGGTTTGAATCTCGGGCATTTTCTGTTGCCATCTATGGCCAATTTAACACTGCCCTCTCCCAAGACTGATAATGCTGCTGCCCACAGGTGTCTCCTCTACTTCTCTATCAGAGTAAAGACACCCTAAGGCTGGCCATACATTATACAATTATCTGCAGATTTTCTGCCCAATTTCCTTTAGATTTACCTTCAACTATGTAGTGCAAGGGCCTGCCTAATTGGATACAACTGAAAGTGTTGTTTAGGTTTGTCCTCCTATTATATGGTTTTTGGTAAATCTAAACCAAAAATCTGCAGATAATTGTATAATGTATGGCCAGCCTAAGGCTATGTTCACACTAGGCTTGTTTTCAAGTGGCAGAAAAGCATTTGGGAAGTGTTTTTACTGCTTCCCAAACATCTCGGACAATTCTGCCCATTGCAGCACATGGTGCTGTTCTAACGGGAGCAGTAGCGTCGTGGTGCGTCGTGGAGTGGCAAAACGGATGCCTCTGGTCGAGTCAGGAGGTGTTGAAGCCTCCTATTCTAGCCTATGGTGCAGCTCTGCAAACGCCCGGCCAGCATTTGCAGAGCGGTAATACCATTCAAACTTCATTATAGGCGTTTGTGGGGAGTTTTTAACGCTCAGCAAACGCCTAGCAAACGCCGCTGAACCGCGCATGCGGCGTTTGCGGAGCGTTAAAAAACGCTCCGCAAACGCCGGACCAACGCTTGACAAACGCTATAGGGGCATTTGGCAAGAGTTGGTAAAGCAGTCAAGTGTGAACGAGCCCTTAGACAAGAAGCGTCATAAAGGCTGGATCACCAGGTGAAAGTAAAGGAAAAAATGCCTCAATAAAATAGAAACATTGCAGCCACCTCATCTAAGGATTGGTAAGCTGAATTATAATACATTATTTATTTAAATATTTTATTTTTAATAATGCTTTAATAGTTTCTGAACTATATTAAAACTGTAGGATAACCTGGTATACATAGGCATAGCAAAGCTAGCAAACACAAGAACTTCATTATTATCACATCAAATAATGGGGCACAGTTCAGACTATATCCATTTTTAAGATTTCTAAAAAGAATACCATATGGTTTAAATAATTATTCAAGAAGGGGTCCACATGGCAGTTACAGATGCCAAGAAATGTCTTCATTTGTAAAAAAAACAAAAAACTAAAACTGGGGGATAATCAAGCAGGAAAATGCATTGCCCAGGAATAGAATGGCACTGATTAATTATCTACTGTCTTTCTTGGTTGCTTGCCATGCAATCTCTCTTAGCACATCTCAGCTAATACATGGTGATTACTCAAGTAATGATAAAAAATTGATTTGCCCTGAATAGGAGGAATATGTAATTATGCTAATACAGCAGTGTCTGTTTCTATGACAATGTAAGTAATTACCTTAATTACCAACATGCACCAGTGGTGGTCTCCAATATAAATTGGTTGGTCTCTAACTGAAAAAAATTGCTTTGATTTGTAGTGGCTCAATTCCATTGATCCAGTAAAGTATTTCAGCTCCCCAACACAAAATGCAGTATCCTTTTGCAGAATACTAAATGATCCGGGCCATATGGCATCTTGTGTAAGTAGAACAGTCACAGATGCAGCTAAGTACACTAACTAGCCAGAAATTCAAGATATTTATTTCATCAGTTTTGCTAGGGCCACATAAGGATTCATTGATGATATAAACATGTGACACAAACAGGTTCATGTAATAAGGTGAAGATTTATGTATAGAGTGTAGGTAGCAGTGATGACTACGGATGAGATTAAGGTGATCAAGGGTTTGCAGCAAATCCTGGTATTTGGCTGTGTATGTGAGTTTTTGTTGTGCCTCAAATAAACAATGGGTTTGGTATTTGTTTATACCATTATACATAGTTGTATTTTAAGGAATATAATAGAATTGTATAAATCTTTGAAAAGTAACCTGAGTGGACTTTCCTCTTTGAATCTGCAATCTGTAGAACAATGTTCCCAGGCACAGTTCACCATGCCTTTAATCTATGTTGTAGGTGTGAACCTTTACAAATATCTAATATTTCTAGGCTCAAAAGTCCATGTTCTTGTGAAAACTTAGATACGCAAAATTATAAATAAGCAAAGCATTAACCACTTGTCAAACCATCTTTTTATAGTACTAATGCGGCAAACAGCAACTTATAGTGGGCTGCGATAGTGTGGTGGGCAATCTAACACTAACTGATGCTGGAGGGAAGTGACTAACTGCCACTGACATCTCCAGTGACACTACTACAGTGATCAATGATAAAAATATACACTGTCACTGTACTAATGACACTGGTTGGGAAGGGATTAACATCTAGGGTGATCTAGGGGTTAAATGTGTGCCTAACAATGTTTAATGGGTGTACTGTATGCTGTTTTACTATGTATTGTGGCGGTTTTAAAAAAAAAAACAGCACATGCTGTCTGAAGAGAGCTCTGTGTTGTTTTCCAACACAGAGCTCTCTCTTGTCATTCCTTGAACTGATCACCGAGTCCTGGCCATAACTCATTGTCTGGGACCCACTGATCAGCTTATGCTGCATCAAATGACAGCACAATCTTCCAGTTTTGCTCACACATACGCGAGTGGACCTGAAAGAAAGCCACGACATACAGGTACATTATTGTGCCTTTACCAACCGATCTGCGGCAATAAATGTACCGCGGCAGGTCTGCAAGCAGTTAAAAGCAGCTTTGGCTCATAAATTAAGTGTTAACCTAAAATAACAGCCTTACAACTTATTTCCACTTTTGCAGTCACATTTGATAAAGCCCCCCTATATGTTTGTAGGCACGTGCACCCCCGCACCTTTAACAATTTAGGTGGCCATATATGGATCAATTCATGTATGAGCAGGCTGGTTGTACAGAAGTAGTTCTACCAATCAACTTCTGTACAACCAGCCTTGCGAGTTTTTCCTGATGGATCAGTGCCGCTAGCAGCACTGATGAGAGTATTCTGACAGTGGGGAAGGCTCTCCGCTGTCAGAATACAATGACACGTCAGGAAGGATTCCCCCATCCACATCTAGTGTGTGGATGGGTGAATAAGGTCAGTTAAAAAAATAAAAATTAATAATATATGGCGAGCCTTAAGTTGGCCATAGACGGGTAAAATCTTGGCCAGTTCAGCAGGCACTGGCCAAGATTCGAACCTTGTATCGGAAGGCTGAATGTACCCAAGTTGATCGATCTACTTGGGTACAACCAGCTTGTCTGACTTTACATGCGATTATTGCTAGTGCCCCCCCCTTCTTCCTCAGCAGTCTACAGCTACCCTATGGAGATCAGAGTGATAGTAAAATACTAGGATGAATATATTGATTTATTCTATGTCACTAGAGGTGTTTTCTTTTTATGGTCCTTGAAACCATTTTTGCTAAAGTTCTGAAACAACATTGAAACGGTACAATAGAAATGGTACAGATAATACTACAAAAATACACAGACTACAAAGATTGTTATACAGATAGACAGCTACCTAAAGATTAGTATGACAATAACTCTAAACAACTGATAATAGAGATCATAGGCTTTAAACGGAACAAAACCTTTACAGCAAAGAAAGCTGCCATCTTAGCCTCTGTTTGATCTTCAACTGCCATGGTGCTGCACTTGAAGGCTTGACAGTCTGACTGGAGGGCACGGGCTCTTCTGACAGTTATTATCCAATGCATGTCTTGAATGTAACTGTTATGGGAAACAGTTAAAGAGGAACTAAACCCTCATTTTTGTCCTTCAGCCAAGGAAACTGTCATCTTAGCTTTTGTTTGATCTGCAGCTTCCATGGTGATGCCCATATGATCAGTTTTGACACCAGATATTTGATGGTTTGACAGTTTGGTTGAGAACACAAGCAAATGTGACAGTTAGCATTCTTGGCATTCCAGGAATGTAACGTTTTTTTGAATCCGTTAACTCATTGGGTTTAGTTCCACTTTAAACAGGAACTAAACCTTCCTATCTTTTTTTAGCCAGGGTAACTGCCATCTCAACCTGTGTTTGAGCTTCAACTGCCATGGTGCTGCACATGTGATAAGTTAAAAAACAAACACTTGAAAGCTTGACAGTCTGACTGGAGGGCACAGACTCTTCTGACAGTTATCATTCAATGCATGTCTTGAATGTAACTGTTATGGGAAACAGTTAAAGAGGAACTAAGCCCTCCTTTTTTCCTTCAGCCAAGGAACCTGTCATCTTAGCTTTTGTTTGATCTGCAGCTGCCATGGTGATGACCATAGGATCAGTTATGACACCAGACATTTGATGGTTTGACAGTTTGGTTGAAAGTACAAACAAATGTGACAGTTAGCATTCTTGGCATGCTGGTATTGTAACTATTTTTTGATTCCGTTAAATCATTGTGTTTAGTTCCACTTTAACAGGAACTAAACCTTCCTATCTTTTTGTTAGCCAGGGAAGCTGCCACCTCAGCCTTTGTTTGATCTTCAACTGTCATAGTGCTGCACGTGATCAGTCATGGCACCAGACATTTGATGGTTTTACAGTTTGGTTGATGAGCACAAGCAAATGTGACGCTTAGCATTCCAGGCATGCCGGGAATGTAACTCAAAAAAAAAAAAAAAATGTTTAAATCAATGGGTTAAGTTCACAAAGAAAATCCAAATATTCAGGACCGTGGATAGTTTCAGTAACATGCATTTTGGCTAGCTACAATTACTTTGCCAATACTAGATAACAATATTGTGATCATAAACACACCTACATAATGGTCAGACTCTAAGAACTAACCTAACTCTTTCCATAAATGGACAGTTACATGGCCGAAAGGTGTGTCCCATACGCCAAAGTGTACAAATACAAAATTGGCATGCCTATATATAGAGAGACTGCTCAGCACTTACCCATGTATTTACAAAGTAGCAATGTTATCACTGCTTGTAACACTACTTGTGCCAAATGAGTCATTTTGATAGTGTTTTCAATGGCTGGACTAAAGGTCAATGTAAAAACTTTGCTCCTTACTTAAAAAAAGGCATTCCATAGAGCTGTGATAGTGCACAGAGTAAAATATTCCAACTAAATATCCTTCATTACATGAGAATGAACAATGAGCAATGAGCCATACATTCGGTTAAATATATGTACTGTTCACCTGCACACACCAAGCTGCCTAAAGCTGATTTTTCATTGTTTGCCATGACTTGCTATAGGCTGTGCTCTTGCACTACATTATTAAAAATGTATTATGGGCAACAAATAAAAGCAATTAATGAGCTACTAATGCTATCTAGTAAAAACAGCAACTCTGCTAAAGTCAGAAATTTTGCTTATTTTCCTAAAGGTGAACTCCATTTTGCCTTCAGTCTTGAACAAAAATACAGGATTATTTAATACTTTTAGAACTGTGTGCCAACAGTACATAAAAAAACAGAAGTGGGGACATTTGAGGCACATAGAAGTGTGAATAATTCTCTTAGAAATGAAAATGACTGTTTACAAAATTATAAAAAATTGCCAAAAAAAATATGGCTGACATATAATACTAAAACCATAATTTTCAAGATGTATTAGTAGAGCACTCTATAATCCACTTGGCACCAAAGTACAAACATACCATGCCGTGGAGTAGATATGTCTGTACAGATAAACCCAACATGTTTTGAATAGAAATATTCATCAGGGGATACAGTGATAATTATAAATTGATGCCGATTGTGGGGGGCAACTTCAGCATTCCTTGTGTCATCTCCGCTCCTCATGGGCCTAGGTAGTATCCGTTTGGAATTCTCATTAGGCATGAACCTTTGCTTTTAATATGTTTGGTTGATTCCACACAACTGTGTACCCTCTTTATAATTATTTCTATAATTAGTGAGGTGGACTGAGGCAGATCAATAATGCCCGGATGAAATGCTGAACTACTCAGTAGAGTGGGGTAAGGTTCTTTTAAGCATCTATAGGTTTATGCTTAAATTTTGACCTGCGTGATACTTTAAATAAACCTACAAGTGTCATAAACAGTTCTTGGAAACTGGACAAACCCACTTGTATATAAGGGGTAAAACTATACTATTATTATTATTATTATATTATTATACAGTATTTATATAGCGCCAACAGTTTGCTCAGCGCTGTACATTACAATGGGAGACAGTACATGAGACAGTACAGTAACAATACAATTCGATACACGAGGGGGTCGAGGGCCCTGCTCCTTGGAGCTTACTATAATAGTAGTCTGCCTGCTAATGGGGGGAAAAGCATCTCAACATATTACAAAGTACACTAAAGAGTGACAACCAGTCAGCTTTTTGAGGTGGTGAAGGTAACTGGGTCTTATAGCTGGAGGAAAGAAAACATATGTTCAGTGTTCCTTTTTTATTTACAGAATAAAAGAATGTCATTCCTACTAGAGTTTTGGAACCTATGGATAAAAATGGCAATGGCTATGGGGGCATCCAGTGCTCTGTGTGTCCATTCACACAGGAAGCAGTGGCTTGGCTCTGCCCCCTCTCTTCTCATTGGCTCACTGGCTTTGACTGACAGCAGCGGAAGCCAATGGCTCATGCTGCTGTCTAAGTCAATGAGAAGAGGGAGTCCTGGGATAGCCGAGACTCCTGTGCACATCGCTGGTTGGACAGGGGGCTTATGTGAGTATTAGGGAGGGCTACTTCATAGAATGCATGAAGGTAAAAAACCTTGAAGTTATACAGTCATGGCCGAAATTGTTGGCACCCTTGATATTTTTCCTGAAAATCAAGTATTTCACACAAAAAAGGTATTGCATTAACACATGTTTTGCTATACACATGTTTATTCCCTTTGTATGTATTGGAACAAATATAAAACAGAGGCAGAAAAGCAAATATGACATAATGTCACACAAAACCCCAAAAATGGGCTGGACAAAAGTATTGGCACCCTTAACTTAATATTTGGTTGCACACCCTTTGGAAAACATAACTGAAATCAGTCGCTTCCTATAACCATCAATAAGCTTCTGACACCTCTCACCCGGAATTTTGGACCACTCTTCCTTTGCAAACAGCTCCAGGTCTCTCTTATTGGAAGGACACCTTTTCCCAACAGCAATTTTAAGATCTCTCCACAGGTGTTCAATGGGATTTAGATCTGGGCTCATTGCTGGCCACTTCAGAACTCTCCAGCGCTTCTTTGCCATCCATTTCTGAGTGCTTTTTGACGTATGTTTGGGGTCATTGTCCTGCTGGAAGACCCAGGATCTTGGACGCAAACCCAGCTTTCTGACACTGGGCCCTACAGTGCGACCCAAAATCCTTTGGTAATCCTCAGATTTCATGATGCCTTGCACACAGTCAAGGCACCCAGTGCCAGAGGCAGCAAAACAACCCCAAAACATCATTGAACCTCCACCATATTTTACCGTAGGTACTGTGTTTTGTTCTTTGTAGGCCTCATTCCGTTTTCGGTAAACAGTAGAATGATGTGCTTTACCGAAAAGCTCTATCTTGGTCTCATCTGTCCACAAGACGTTTTCCCAGAAGGCTTTTGGCTTACTCAAGTACATTTTGGCAAACTGTAGTCTTGCTTTTTTATGTCTCTGTGTCAGCAGTGGGGTCCTCCTGGGTCTCCTGCCATAGCGTTTCATTTCATTTAAATGTCGACGGATAGTTCGCGCTGACACTGATGCTCCCTGAGCCTGCAGGACAGCTTGAATGTCTTTGGAACATGTTTGGGGCTGCTTATCCACCATCCGGACTATTCTGCGTTGCAATCTTTCATCAATTTTCCTCATCCGTCCACGACCAGGGAGATTAGCTACAGTGCCATGGGTTGCAAACTTCTTGATAATGTTGCGCACTGTGGACAAAGGCAAATCTAGTTCTCTGGAGATGGACTTGTAACCTTGAGATTGTTGATATTTTGCCACAATTTTGGTTCTCAGGTCCTCAGACAGTTCTCGTCTCCTCTTTCTGTTGTCCATGCTTAGTGTGGCACAGACAGACACACAATGCAAAGGTTAAGTGAACGTCTCTCCTTTTTATCTGCTTTCAGGTGTGATTTCTATATTGCCCACACCTGTTACTTGCCCCAGGTGAGTTTACAGGAGCATCACATGCTTGTAACATTCTTATTTATCCGCAGTTGTGAAAGGGTGCCAATACTTTTGTCCAGCCCATTTTTGGAGGTTTGTGTGACATTATGTCGAATTTGCTTTCTTTCCTCCCTTTTTTTGTTTTGTCCCAATACACACAAAGGGAATAAACATGTGTATAGCAAAACATGTGTTAATGCAATACGTTTCGTGAGAAATACATGATTTCCTGGAGAAATATCAAGGGTGCCAACAATTTCGGCCATGACTGTAAGTCACCTGCTGTATGCTGGTGGGGGCAAATCTCCCAGGAGGCTATTGTGTCCGCTTAGAATTTTATCAGTGACTCATGCAGATAGTAAAGGAGGAGAGTCAGGGAGATACAAGTATACACTATAGTGGGATTTGCTTTGTTTTTAATGTCTGAGGTTTAAACCATTTTAAATTATATCGAGGCAAAACGTTTTTTTCATTTTGGATGGAGTAAGGAATGATTAAACCTCCTTGTCAATGTTTGGTTGGTTTAAATTTGACAATTGTTCCATTGGGGAGATTTTATTTCACTCGCTGTCCGGAGAGGGACATGCTGTCTTACGCTGGCCAAAGTTGGATTGCAGCAGGGACCAGCCAAATTTTGATCCATTCATGGCTGTTCCCATTCATGAGATGTCAATCTCATGATGGACTTCTCATGAACAGGGATGTTGGAAAATGTTTGAATTTGTGTTTGATCAGTGCTGCAGCACTGAACAGTGTAGTCTGACAGCAGAGGAGTCCTTGCTGTCAGCATATGATAGTGCAGCGGGGACAATTCTCTCATCCACCTTGAATGTGTGGATGAGGGAACCTGTTTGTTTAAAAAAAACAATCCCTCTATGCCTGGTGACAGTGGTCACACGTGCAAACAAAGAGGGTGAATCTTTCTAGTGGGGACACAGACTGCAATAAAGATTTGTCAGAGGTTAGAACACCTCAACACAACTAGAAGAAAAGTTTTGATTTCAGATACACTTACTTTTTTTAAACCATGAACAATAAATATTATTATCACAAATCATTGGGGTATTGGACACCTGATTCAGATCTATACCTTTTCATGGGTATCTTTTATTGTACAGTATCTTCTCTAACACAGCCCATATATACAGCAATTTTCTAGCAACGTCAGCTACTTTCAATTAACACAAAACACTGAATGTATCAAGCAATTATTATGCAAACAGTTTCGCAGGTTTAGATAGAAACTGCTGGTGGTAGATCACCTTTACATGTTCAGTAATTTTTTATGATTTAGAGCTGTCTGAAACTTGCTGCTTGTATATTAAGCAGAGGCCAGAGGCCTCCACATACTGGCCGTTGACCTTCATATCCCCAAGGAAGAAATGTCCATACATAAAAAAGCTTGCTGCACTTTACTGGTGGTACTTGGAAAACGGCACAACAGTCACAACACATTGACTCACTATCCAGGGTTACTTGACAGTCAACAATATTTAGTAGACGGTTGGCAGTAGTCACATGTGAAAGCATATGCTGCACTTTAAAGCAGCCATCTTGCCTTAAACAGACTCTCCTTTCACCCAGGGTCATTAGTACTCACTGGAATGGAATCTCTGTAGACACGTCCTCCATAGGTACAACTCTCCTGGAACCAGCCAGGGGAATAACCTCACTCAGGGATCTCTTGACTTGGCCTTAAAGGCCTTTTGAAACCCGCCAAAGCTCTCACTTCTATAAGGGTCAGGAAGTCTACAGCCAGCTCTCCAGGGTGCAGGTCTACTTCTCTCCTGCCTACAGCTGTGTCCAGGGCCTCCACATACTGGCTACATCTGTACTGGAGTGGGGTAATTGTCTCCCATGCCCCAAATGCCAGGGGCTCCTCCCATCCTTGCTTAAATCTGGGTCCTGACTCACTCATGACATCACTACAGGAGGGCTCCAACTAAAAAGAGCCTAGCGCCTGATGACACTACCTTCTGTAACCAGACATTATTCTGAAACAAAGCCACATAGTGGCAGATTAGCTAACTACACCTGCCTACAAGCATATGACCATGTTTTTTTCTGGTCGTTTAGTCCCTAATACCTTGTATAAAATAGGAAGTAACTAAAATGAAAATGCCTTTATTTGTATGCTTATGTATGCATGCATAACAGCAGATCAGTGTAGTTTGTAATAAAAACAGCAAGCTCCCTAACACCCATCCAAAAATGTAAAATTTCTGTCCTAAATTGTTTTCTTTCCACAAATTGAAACCAATCTACTCCACTCCTGATATAGTCAGCATGTTTTGTCATCATTTTGTTATCAGCCTTCCTAATAACTTTATACACAATAAAATAATAGAAGCACAATGTAAAATCAAATTGTGAGAAGTACTGACCTTAGATCATCGTACGCTTCTTCATCGGAGGAGAGCACAGACGCCGGGTTACTGCAGACGCTGCCAATGGAATGACTGGGCTTCAGTTTACCTTCCTTAAGGTGAAGAGAAGAACTTTTCTTTTTCTTCTTACCAAAGAGTTTTCTTAGAGGTTGAAACTTCCCAGTCCTTTTCTTCTCTATATTGCGGAAGAGAAAAATACACACTGTTATCAAAATTACCTGCAATAAGGTTGGCTGCACAATCTCCCAGACTAAGATAGGACAAAGTCAAAGTGCAATTAGAGGTATAAGGAAGCAAGTGTACACACATGGAAGTTCTTGCTTTACTATTAAAGCAGAAAGAAGACTGATAAACACAGATTTCCAAATCAAGCCATGCTTAGCACTGTAGTGTCAGGGATTCAGAAAAGCTCTGGTGTATAAAGTAACATTTGTGCACTTGTCTAAACAAAGATAATGTTAATGTATTGAATAATTATTGACTGGAGAGTAGGTGCAGTGACTTTTTTCTCAGCAATATGCTAATATGAGCATAGAAACATGGAAGAGTAACAACTGAAAAGACCAAGTGATCCAGCAAGTCTGTCCAATTTTGTGTTTATTTATATGTGTTTCTGTTGGTTTATTTCTTAATAGTTTTGTCTAGTATATCTCAATGTTTGTCCGAAGCATGTTTAAATCCACTTACTGTTGGCTGACTCTGTTGGAAGTCTATTCCAAGCATCAACTGTTCTTGAGGTAAAAAATACTTTCTAAAGTTAGTTTGAAGCTAGCTTGCTAGAGTTGGCAGATTACCAGTATAAGCCTAAGGCTTACTAACTGTCTGCATATTGCACAATTCCCTCTGTATACATAGTACATTGTATGCATAGGTGTAGGGAATATTGCTGGAAAACAGGCTATTTAAAGGGGAAGTGCAAAATTTAAAAAAATGAACATTCATACTCACTTATGTAGATGCAAAATGGATCCAATGCTGCATCTGTTCCCCGCTACCTCTACACCAAGAACTGTGCGATCAAAGACCACTGATCACTTTTCTCTGGTCTGTTCTAGCTCAGAGCGGTGACTGTCAGTGGAGCGCCAGGCTGTGGCAGGGGCAAGAGCAGCTGACTCAGGCTCTCAGCGGTGCACTGAGAGGCTTAGCCAGATGCTGGTCATGCATCTGGAAGGATCCCAACATCATTGTTGGGATCCTTGGAGGGCCTGGACTGGCTCTGTGATGTCAGCGGACAACAGTCCTTAGCCCATTGTCGACTGAATCTGGGTCACAGGCGTGCAGAACAAAGCGCACTTATGTGACCTACAGGAGAAGTATGGCCAAAAGACCTTTGGCCATACTTCTCCTCTAAATGTTTATTTTTTTTTATAAAAAAGTTTTGTAAATGTTTTTGCATAAATCTGCTCTTATTTGTCCCATGCGATGTACAGTATATATAGCCTGAGTATATGGACATCCCTCCAAAATTCAGGTATTTCCAGTAAAGTAATGCTACAGCATACAAACACATTTTAGACAATTGTACTTTTTCAAAATGTTAGTAAAGGTAAGTTACTCTTCTAACATGACTGTGCCTCGATACATAAAGCATCAAACCATGACATTAAGACATGGTTTGAGGACATTGGAGAGGTGAAAGTTGAATGGCCTGCACAGTACCCTGACCTCAACTATACTAAAGACCTTTGGCATAACTTGGAATACCTACTGTGAGCTAGGTATTACCGTCCAATATCAGTGCCTGATCTCACAAATGTTTTTTTGGCTAAATAGACACAGATTCACTCTTGTTAAAAGTATTCTCAGAAGAATGGAGGCTATTATTAGCAAAGATAGGATCAACTCCATAACTACGGCTGTGGTTTTGAAATGGGATGGTTAGGTCTCCACTGGTAATGTTATAAAAAGTAATTATACATTTTATACAACACTCATGAAGAATTTTCCTTTCTGTACCAGCTTTCTTGTGAAGGGATAAATATTACTATCCTCCTGCTGGAAAGTCAACTGTTGCCTGAACACAGACCACTAGATGCTTCTAAAGCCGACCATACATAGATCGAAATTTGGCCGGTTCATCACAGACCGGCTGAGATTCAATCCATGTATAGGCAGGTTGATTGCGCCCAAATCAATCCATTGATTGACTTGGGTACAACCAGCCTGTCAAATTTTTTACATTCGATTACTACATGCAGCTACAGCCACTAGCAGTAATCATTGTGCTCCCCATGCCCCCTTCACCTCTCCGCCAGCAGAACACAATAGCATTGCAGGAAACAATCAAGCCGTTCTCTTTCCTTCCACCCGTGGTGAGGCCTGAACATGATTTATGAACGTGCAAATTGAAGTGAGGCCCAGGTTCACTTCAAGCTACCTCACTTCAAATCTTTAGTAGATTGAGCCCCTAGTTTACAGCTAGTGAACAGACAATTGCTTGGGCCTATAGTGATTTCTCATTTTACAGTCAGAATAACAATATTATAATTCTATTTATCACATTGGACTTCCAGTTAATGATAGTTTTTGGACTGAAGTTAGTGATGCTCAGAAAGGTAATTCAGTGGACTGAGATAAAAGATACAAGAAAGTTACTGTTATCTGCTACACAAAGCCTGATAGGAGACTTCTTTTACAAATCATTCATAAGGACAAATCACCTATTTTAGTAAAACTAAAGGCAAACTTTTTTTTTTACTTTTTTTGGTAGGTATAACCCCTGTCTATTTTTTTAACATATGTGTCCCATTGTGGAGACATCCCTTCACTTCCTGTCCAACAACAAACACAGGACATGAGCAGAAGTCCCTCTAAAGGGAGGGAATCCCTGGTATTCACCAGAACTAGTGTCCCCATTGGAGGATATGCCCAAACTTCTGTTCTGGTGACAACACAAAATTTGGGATTTTCTTTTACTTACTTTCATTTTTGGTGATAATATAAACAGGACAAAAAATAAGAGGGTGAATCTCCCTTATGGAGGCACAGACAGCAATTAAAAAAAAATTACAGGAGTTCTAATCCCTCTCCACGTTATCCAAAAAAGCTTTGCATTTAATTATTCTTTAACCTTGATCAGGGGCGTACTGACAACTCATGGGGCCCCTGGGCAATAGGGGATCATGGGGCCCCTGTGTCCTTGCCCAAACTCAAACAGCCTATGAAAAAGGTACCAGGGGCATCTCATGGGGATGACTGACCCCGGGCCCTCGGGCAGTGCCCAAGTTTCCAAATGGTCAGTCCACCCCTGAGCTTGATAATGAGCCAATTAGATTGTTTATGATACCAAAATAGACACAGATTTGCACCTATGTTTTTCAGTATTACTTCAATATTATTGGCAGGATGATACAATTTTCACTCTGTTAACTCTTTATGACTTTATAATTTTAGGTTTAAGAGTTGTATTAGATTAGCGATTGAGTTTAGAAGTTAGGTTGCAGTTTAGAGATTAAATCAGTCTTCAGATTGAAATTAGGCCCATGGCTGTGTCCCAACCTGCAATAAAAATATCCTGTTTTTCTCCTTTTTTAGGGTGACTATTTCTCACAGACCCCACTGTAAGAATGACACAGTTTACATAATGAATAAGGTTGAAAAAAGACATAGGTTCATCCAACTCAACGTATGTGTGTGTATGCATGCTTTCTGTTTTTTTTTTTTAATTCTCTAACATTTACCATGTTTCCTGTATATTCTGCTTTCTAAGGAAGACATCTAAAATTTCAGACAATTCAGTAGGAATCAGCAAAATTCGAGTGAAATGTGTCAGTGGTGACAGAGTCAGTGGTCCTGGGCTCTTAGGAGGCACTCCAACTTTTCTGTTATAGGGGACAACAAGCCCCCTATCCCCTTACTCGAGCTATGCATTCCACTATTAGAGCAATGTTCAGACTCAGAGTCCTTCCAGTAGCTCATACTAATCAATGGGGTCCACATACTCCTCCCTGGAACAATCTGAATCTCTAGCATCTCTTCCAAATTCTGGAGCCGGCCATATGGGCAACAAATGGGATTAAGGTTCTAGGGGACTTGTTTCTGGATGGTAAACTTCCACCCAATGATGTCTTGAAAATGAGGTATTCCCTGTCGAATATTTACTTATTCTGATATATTCAATTATGTCATGCGTACTTGGCTCAGTTTCCTGAAGCCTTTTTCAGCTTGGTGACAATGAATATGGAGTCTCTCTTGAGAAATGAGTCCCTGCCGGAGGCTCATTCGACTCTATAAAGCAATACAGCAATCATCATCACAGGGCCTAAATAAATGTAGGGGAAAATGGGCTCTGGACCTCCCCACCCTGGATAATGGTGATTGGGAGGGTACATGGGAGGATCATTTGATCATGGCCAGAGATAGAGTTGTGCAATTTAAAATTGTTCTTCGCTATTATCTCACATCTGCCAGGGTGGGAACAAGGCTGAATCTAGGGGGTGCTGGGGTGGGCTGCACCACCCCAGATTTCAGTGGAGCCCCCCCCCAGGCTGCTTTGGATGTGGGGCTGGTCTAAATGCTCCTATTCATCTCTATCCTGCTGACCACCTAACTTTATAGCTCCACTGGGTAGGGGCATTGATAGCGCCGGCATCCAGGATACCTATCTTACATTTCTCGACTGGTTCCCCTTCCTGGCAATACTTTCCTGCATGCTACTGCTGTGTGCTGTGTACTGTCCCCATGCTGGGCCCTGCCTAATAGAAAGTTGTCGGCTGCTAACGAAGTGAGAAATGTTTTGGAGTGTGCAGCACTGAAAGCTGAGAGGTGTAGAAAGGGGGGGGGGGGGGGGGTAATGCTAGTCACAGAAGGAGTGGTATGGGGATGGGGGGGGGGTGCTGGGCACAGAGAGAGAAGTGGGGATATGGGGGGGGGGGTGCTGGTCACAGAGGGAGAGGTGTGGATATGGGGGGGGGGGGGTGCTGGTCAGAGAGGGAGAGATGTGGATATGGGGGAGTGCGGGGCACAGAGGTAGAGGTGTGGATGTGGGACGTAGGAGAGGTGTGGATAAGGGGGGGTACTGGTCACAGATGGAGAGGTATGGATGGGGGGGGGGGTGCTGGTCACAGAGGGAGAGGTGTAGATGGGGGGTGGAGGTTGGGGCTGGGCACAGAGGTAGAGGAGTGGATGGGAGGGTGCTAGTCAGAGAGGGGGAGGTATGAATAAGGGGTGCTGGGCACAGAAGGGAGAGCTGTGGATAAGAGGTACTGGGCACAGGAGGGAGAGATATGGATAAGGGGTGCTGGACACAGGAGAAAGAGCTGTGGATAAGGTGTGCTAGGCACAGGAGGAAGAGCTGTGGATAGGCGGGTGCTGGGCCCAGGATGGAGAGGTATGAATAAGGGGTGCTGGGTGCAGGAGGAAGAGCTGTGGATAAGGGGGTGCTAGGCACAGGGGAGAGAGCTCTGTGGATAAGAGGGTCCTGGGCACAGGAGGGAGAGCTGTGGATAAGGGAGTACTGGGCATGGATATGAGATGAGGTGTGGACAGGAGGCGTAGAGGTGAGCTGTGGAAGAGGTGTGCAGAGGGGAGCAGTGGGTGGTTAATGTGAAGCTATACGTTACATAATCCTCACCACACTGTAAGCTCGACATGCAGCAATGTGTTCGCAAACAAAGTTCCACAGTCAGCAGTATGTAATGTATGACACAGCTTACAGAGTGCAATGGTCAGGAGTCTGCAACACACAGTCTAGTGTAAAGAGAGCAGGGGTAAGAATTATATAATGTATAGTGCAGCACACAGGGTAGTGGATAGGAAAATGCAATGTACAACACAGCCTGCAGATTGCAGCAGGATTATATAATGTACAGCACACATTACATGCTCCTGACCATACTCTGTATGCTGTACTGTGTGGTACATCCATTTTATTGTTGTATCTTGTATACTCACTGCAAATGCTCTCTATACTCTTGAGGCTGGAGAGCCAGAAAATTAGGGGCAACCTCCATAGACCGACCTGCTTTATCTGTGGTGTGGTGTGTAGAGCAGCAAAGTCTGTGCTGAGCAATGTGCCCATGTGTTTTATTTGGCTAGCATTACCCAGTACATTGTCATATTATATTAGCAGTTCATTATGTATCTTTTTTTAGTTTGGAAAGCAGGCCCCTTTACTTTTTTCACTGCACCCCCAGATCAGTCAGGCTAGATCCGGCCCTGGGTGGAATGGTTCTCAGCTACCGAGAGTAGGGAATAGTGGATATGCTCCAGCTTTGATGCTGATTTTCTTCATATTATCTGGACGTGTCCAGAATTCCATGCCAACAGGGTGCAGGTTTTATAATACGTCCATGCAATTATGGCTGTTTGGGTGTCTCAGGAGGTTGGCCCCTGTCTATTGGCCTTAGTAGACTCCTTGGCTGTTGGAAAAGCAATCAAAACAATGCTTTGTACATTACCCTGTTATGCTAGGAAAGCTATTGTCCTCCATTCGAAGTCCTGCACACCACCAACCCTTCATAAGTGGAGGTCAATTGTAAATGTTATTCTTCTCCTATAACAATACCTATACCACCTATATGCCACCTATAATAGCACCTATAATAGCAGAGGATATGACCCTAAATTTGAGAAGGTGTGGTCCCCATTGCTAGAAAATTCTGATACTGTGGTTCTGACATGACTTTTGTTTATATAGTACTTTAGTCCCGTTTACACTATTTTGCCCTCATATTTTGTATTGAGTGCAGAGAAAGTGCAGAGAAGGGCAACCAAACTGATAAGAGGCATGGAGGAGCTCAGCTATGAGGAAAGATCAGAGAAACTGCATTTATTCTCTCTTGAGAAGAGGAGATTAAGGGGGGATATGATCAACATGTATGAATACATCACTGGTTCATATAGTGAACTCGGTGTAGAGATATTCAATTTGAGGTCATCACAGAGGACAAGGGGGCACTTTATATCTGGAGAAAAAGAGATCTAGTGTCTAAATACGAAAAGGTTTCTTCACAGTAAGAGCTGTGAAAATGTGGAATAGACTCCTTCAAGAGCTATCCAACTTAGTAGGTTGTTTTAAGAAAGGCCTGGATTCTTTCCTATATGCACATAATATAACTGGATAATAACATTTATAGGTAAAGTGGATCCAGGGAATATCCGATTGCCTCTGGGGGGATCAAGAAGGAATTTTTCCCCTGCTGCAGCAAATTGGGTCATGCTTTGCGGGGGTTTTTTGCCTTCCTCTGGATCAACTATATATAGGATTGTATATATAGCATTGTGTACGTTGTTTAATTTTTTTCCTTTTTTATTGGTTGAACTAGATGGACTACTTTACTAAAAGATACCTATAAGTTGATATTACTGTCATGCTTTCTGCCTTATGTGACGACAGGAAATTCGATGTAACATCTTTAAAGCAGTATTAAACCCAAAACTAACAAATGTAATATATTGCAACTTACCAATCCTTAAATGTGATGGCTGCATGCGTTTTTCTTTTTTAAGGCTTTTTTCCCTCTGTATGCCCCTGGTGATCTGGCTAGTAACACACCTCCTGTATTAGAGACCCCCCCACACACACTCTGGAAGGAGGCACCTTTTGACAGCAGCATTGTCAGCCTGGAGGGAGGGGAGTGTTACATGTACTAGTAAATTTACATGCACTAACAAACTGAAACCTCTAGCTCACACTTTATAAGCAGTTACAGAAAACTATAGAAAGGTTTTACGTAAATACATAAAAGCTCATTGTAAAGACCCCTGCTAGTTTTATGTTTATAATCTTGAATGTTTATAGTTTAATGGTTTGTCTCATCTCTGTACTTGATACATTCTGCTGAAAAACAACAGACTTACTGGCTGGATCATCAGAAGAATATACAGGAAAGAAGGACTATAAAAGAAAATGAAAGAAGCCATCACATCTAAGAAATAGTAAGCTGCAATATAATAAATGTTTCATTTTTTGTTTAATACCATCTTACCCCTGTCGTTGATTCTGATGGCTTTGCGAGAAGGGATGGAGTGCAGTTAATTTGTTAATCTGTCTATTGTTAATGGGTTTGTTTTGTGAGCTGTATTGATTCTTTGTGTCTTCCATTTTGTAAACTCAATAAAATAGAACTTAAAAAAAATTAAAGATGTCTATGACCTCCTTACTCCTCCTCCAAAGCAGCACGGTATTATAGTTACATGGTTTACAGGTAGTATATTACATTCTTTGAAACACTGACAAAATCAGAGAACGTTAGAAAGTAGCAAAAAACTCCAACAGCGTTTTAATAAAATTCACTTAATTTTTGCATATCTTCAAACCTAAAAGACTGTTGATGGTGATAGGCAACACACTTTAGAAGAGGGGAAATGCTGTCATAATTTCTGTCATCGGTGATCAATACAAATTATGACATATAAATATCAATAGAATAATATCTTGTTATAATTTAACTTACCTTAACTTGTAAAATCCAACCTACATCAGCTCCAACATTCCCCAACCTGATTGAACTGTCTGTGAGGAGCCAGCTGTTTATAAAACATTTTGTATTTGTTGTCTCTTCCTGATTATTCTTTAACCTAAACCGTTTTCCACACTTGAGCAGTCATTTTATATTCATTTGAATGGCAGCCATCCAAATTCTTTGTATTTACTGTACACATAACTCTTATTTTTTCCTTTTCCGAAGAAGAAAATATGAGAACATAATGCAACATCTAACACAATCTAGGAAATAATAAAACAGCAAAAAGATGTACCAAATGTGCACAAAATGCAGTTATGGCTGCCTCTGTACAGAAAATGCTTTATTGGATTTTAACTGGAATATAATACAAGCTAAACCAGCACAACACATGCAAATGGAATCTAAATTAATCTTAGCATAGCACAGGCTCTTCTCAAATACCTCTTATTGATAACATAGCGCAGTATTTTCTCCCTATTTACTGGACTGTGCACACACATTTCCAGCCACTAATTCAGGTTACATCACAATATGTACTTGTCCTTACTAAACCTCTGCGCTAGGGATGAAATCTGGGTTTGGATTTGATGCAAATTCAAGTACTCACAGAACTAATGCAGCCATCCACCCACCTGAATTATTGAATGCATTTACACATTTACAGAACTGCTCATTGTGACTGATGCAGTAATAACATTTTCTGTGTTTTTATTGTGGTGTAATTGAATGTCTTTTTCTATAATGTGTGTTTATTTATATTTAACTCTTTGGGAATGGATAAGAGATACTAATGTACCCCTGTACTTACACACCTGGGAGAGGGTGGATTTTTGGGACAATTTATCATAAAGGTCATAAAGGGGGCTTCCAGATTCCTCTATATGTCCCCCATATTACCCCTACTTTTTGGGGCATCGGCTGTAAGACAGAGGCCCTTATCACTCAACATTTGGTCAAAATGCCCTGCGAGGGGTAGAGGTTTTGCCACCCCCCCATGCAGTGTAGGTAACCACCCCCAATGTTGAAAGGTATGAGGTCTGGTCTGGTATAAGAAGAAGGTATGTTCACTGTCCTCCCTTTTCATGCCAACCCAGGCTGTATGAATAAAGGTCTAGGTGAAATGTTCAGGGAAACCCAGACCCTTTTTTACAATGTGTATTGTCTCTTTTCAAAAACTACATTGCACTTTTCTGTGCAGCTTTGAGGCATCCCCCATGCATGTTATTTACAGGATTTGTATACTTTCAATCTTACTCTTTAAGCTGCACGAAAAGACCTTCTCTACATTGAATGGTATTTTTATTTTTTTTTCTCCATCAGTTGCATTAATACCCCCATGCCCCTCATGGCAGTGCCCTTCTTCCCATACTGTTTTATCCAACACCAGCTTGTCTATTAGACATTAAAATGGCCAAGAAAAGAGAACAAGATTCAGCTCCCTAGACTTCAGTAGAGTTTGGCGCTAAGTTTGGGGGGATCACAGATCTCATGCTGACTTTACCAAACCTGATCAGGTTTGCTCATCCTTACTCTGGGCAGTACGTGGTGCTTTCCATGAGAAGGTTAATAAAGGAAGGTACACATTTAAATGTTTATGCAAAATAAAAAAAAATTGCACTTACAGGTATGGGCCGCTCCTGATGACTTCACGATGATGAAACGCGTTGAGCGGAGCTAATTAGTTCACATGAGTTTGTATGTGGAGAGCAACGGCGTTCTGGAATGGATTGTTTTTATCATGCCAATTACATGGCATACCTGTAAGCGCCATTTGATGTGGTTTTTATCCAAATAAACAGTACAACGCTATGGTAATTTCCCTTTGATCATTCCTCTTGCATATCTCTGTGGTGGTGGAGGACAAGTGGAAATCTGGTGCATTGGAAGGATCCCTTCTTTTGGGAGAATCATAATACAGTGGATACCTATCTCAGTGGATCACGGGAGGATAATCCATTGCAGTGGCTTGCGGAAGGAATGAACCCAATTAAGCCCTTTTGACCTATGAACGGGGGTCAATACATTGCTGTGAGTGCAGTTTTGGAGGGGGAGCACGACTGACATAACGGATCACTAATCATATGTTATAGGCACCAGTTCTCAACGCCAAGTCACCATTGTTTTACAGGATGTGGAAGGTGTCTTGTAGCACGGGGATATTGTTCACTTCTAAAGTTTGAACTGATACACAATATTGTTTTTTGAATATCTGTTTTTCTAAGGACATTTTGTTCACATTGTACAAGGGGAGGTGCATTGTAGCACCAGATGCATTGTAATATTTGGTATAGATAATGTATATGGTTCTATGTTTTTTCCAAATATTATGTTTTTACACATTATTATGGATCACTATACACATATAATTATTGGGGAGGGAGGTGTATTGTAGCATGTCATATTCTATTTGCATCAAGCACTGTTTTTAATTTATTCACTTAAACTGGCAAATAATTTTCCATTTCCTTAGTAATAGGAAGGAGTTCACAACATTTTTCACTGTGTTTCTTATTTTATAAGGTGTTAGTTCACTTTTATGAGCTGAGTTGGTATGTGCTTGAAAGAAAAATAGAAGAGACACATTTGTGTGAATTGCACTGCTGCAGCGCATGGTAAAAGAAAAAAATGTACCATGACACAGATGTTAAAAACGTTGTAGTGACACGCAATGTAAAATCACATACCAGCGAATGTGCGCTATGTACATGTTAACATATGGGGCGGGAGTGACATCGGTTACAAAATGTCCATATCATTACTAGGACAAACCTGAACAAGTGTGTTACTTTTATTCCTCCCAATGTGAATTAACCTCTAATGAAAGAGGCACATGGGCTACCACTGGTGGCTTCCATCTGAAAATGCTGTTTGGCAGGCTGTCCCTGGCTTCAGTACTTTGGGTCATTGACCCAGAACAAGCATAAAGCAAATGAAGTCAGAACTCCATCCAGCAATGTGGTTCCTCCCATCACTCCTATTTCTTGAAGCAGTGTAGAAGCCCAGGGGGAAAAAAATCACAGCACATGGCAAGGGAGAAGGTGATATAGATGGGAGACCTGTGTTTCCTTTTGGGAAGACCAATAGCATATTCTGCAACTACAGTCAGGTCCGTAAATATTGGGACATCGACACAATTCTAACATTTTTGGCTCTATACACCACCACAATGGATTTGAAACGAAACGAACAAGATGTGCTTTAAATGCAGACTGTCAGCTTAATTTGAGGGTATTTACATCCAAATCAGGTGAACAGTGTAGGAATTACAACAGTTTGCATATGTGCCTCCCACTTGTTAAGGGACCAAAAGTAATGGGACAGAATAATAATCATAAATCAAACTTTCACTTTTTAATACTTGGTTGCAAATCCTTTGCAGTCAATTACAGCCTGAAGTCTGGAACGCATAGACATCACCAGACACTGAGTTTCATCCCTGGTGATGCTCTGCCAGGCCTCTACTGCAACTGTCTTCAGTTCCTGCTTGTTCTTGGGGCATTTTCCCTTCAGTTTTGTCTTCAGCAAGTGAAATGCATGCTCAATCGGATTCAGGTCAGGTGATTGACTTGCCCATTGCATAACATTCCACTTCTTTCCCTTAAAAAACTCTTTGGTTGCTTTTGCAGTATGCTTTGGGTCATTGTCCATCTGCACTGTGAAGTGGCGTCCAATGAGTTCTGAAGCATTTGGCTGAATATGAGCAGATAATATTGCCCGAAACACTTCAGAATTCATCCTGCTGCTTTTGTCAGCAGTCACATCATCAATAAATACAAGAGAACCAGTTCCATTGGCAGCCATACATGCCCACGCCATGACACTACCACCACCATGCTTCACTGATGAGGTGGTATGCTTAGGATCATGAGCAGTTCCTTTCCTTCTCCATACTCTTCTCTTCCCATCACTCTGGTACAAGTTGATCTTGGTCTCATCTGTCCATAGGATGTTGTTCCAGAACTGTGAAGGCTTTTTTAGATGTCGTTTGGCAAACTCTAATCTGGCCTTCCTGTTTTTGAGGCTCACCAATGGTTTACATCTTGTGGTGAACCCTCTGTATTCACTCTGGTGAAGTCTTCTCTTGATTGTTGACTTTGACACACATACACCTACCTCCTGGAGAGTGTTCTTGATCTGGCCAACTGTTGTGAAGGGTGTTTTCTTCACCAGGGAAAGAATTCTTCAGTCATCCACCACAGTTGTTTTCTGTGGTCTTCCGGGTCTTTTGGTGTTGCTGAGCTCCCCGGTGCGTTCCTTCCTTTTAAGAATGTTCCAAACAGTTGTTTTGGCCACGCCTAATATTTTTTCTGATCTCTCTGATGGGTTTGTTTTGTTTTTTCAGCCTAATGATGGCTTGCTTCACTGATAGTGACAGCTCTTTGGATCTCATCTTGAGAGTTGACAGTAACAGATTCCAAATGCAAATAGCACACTTGAAATTAACTCTGGACCTTTTATCTGTTCATTGTAATTGGGATAATGAGGGAATAACACACACCTGGCCATGGAACAGCTGAGAATCCAATTGTCCCATTACTTTTGGTCCCTTAACAAGTGGGAGGCACATATGCAAACTGTTGTAATTCCTACAGCGTTCACCTAATTTGGATGTAAATACCCTCAAATTAAAGCTGACAGTGTGCAGTTAAAGCACATCTTGTTCATTTCATTTCAAATCCATTGTGGTGATGTATAGAGCCAAAAATGTTAGAATTGTGTCGATGTCCCAACATTTATGGACCTGACTGTATATACTGAACGTTTAGGAGGTCTTGAGGAATCCTGTAGTGATTCATAAACTGACCATGAACTGTTCGTATTCACTATGAATCTGGATTTTGCCAAACTCACTATTTATGGCTTTAAACAATCCCAATGTAAATCCAATTCCATTTGATTTCAGTATGTGGTCCAACACTGGAATTTTAACTAATTTAAAATATGAATACACCGATACCATGTTTATTACAGCGAGTACGAGTAAAGATACTTTTTTTTTTGTACTCCCCGATACCAATTACCGATACGTGGCAGCAACTGTTTTGTTTACACTTCAGCTGTCAGCAGGGGAACCCCGCTGACAACTGAATGAGTGATTGGATGTTAAGGAAGCAGCAGCCCAGCTCCTTAACACCTTTGGCTCTCATATTTGTTCACCCCTTATGGACCAGAGCAATTTTTATTTTTCTGCTGTGGACCTGTTTATTTGGCAATAACTTTGTCATTACTTAAAGTGTTACTAAACCCACAACTGTAAAATCGGTCCGTATATGAAGTAAAGCATGCTTGTTGTACTCACTGTGGAACTTAAGGGGTTAATCCTGTGCATTTTGTAAAAAAGCTGTTTGATCCTGACTTCTCTGATCCTCCCCTTCTTCCAGTGTTCCCCTCTTATCTCCTGATAAGAAATATCATGTGGAGTCACTTTGCACATGCTCAGCTTGGTGAGCATTGCTAGAGATTTTTCTTCTTGGGACAAAGCATGTGATTAGCACAGTGCCAGACAGAGGTCAGGGGTTGTGTATTGTCCCAGAGTTAAATGAAAACTTCTCCTACATGCTTTAGCGTGCTCAGATGGACACTGATAGAAATCACAAGACCACTCTTACTGCTCATGGGAAAAGCTATTTAACAGTTTATATTTACTAAACTAATTACATTTCCATGTCGTGTGTACTGTGGGAGACCAGATATAGTGATTGCAGGGTCCTGGGTTTAGTACAACTTTAAGATAACGTAATACCGTATTTTCCGGCGTATAAGACGACCCCCTACTTTTCCTGTTAAAATGTAGTGTTTGGGCTATACTTGCCGTATAAGACTACCCCTCTTCCAATGCACACCAGTGGGAAGAATCATGACCCATCATTGGTGTCAGTGGGAGGAATAGTGCCCCATCATTGGTATTAGTGGGAGGAATAGTGCCCCATCATTGGTGTCAGTGGGAGGAATAGTGCCCCATCATTGGTGTCAGTGGGAGGAATAGTGCCCCATCATTGGTATCAGTGGGAGGAATAGTGCCCCATCATTGGTGTCAGAGCGACGAATCGTGCCCCATCATTGGTGTCAGTGGGAGGAATAGCACCCCATCATTGGTGTCAGTGGGAGGAATAGCGCCCCATCATTGATGTCAGTGGGAGGAATCGTGCCCCATCATTGGTGTCAGTGGGAGGAATCGTGCCCCATCATTGGTATCAGTGGCAGGAATAGTGCCCCATCATTAGTGTCAGTGGGAGGAATAGTGTCCCAACATTGGTGTCAGTGGGAGGAATAGCGTCCCAACATTGGTGTCAGTGGGAGGAATAGCGTCCCAACATTGGTGTCAGTGGGAGGAATAGCGCCCCATCATTGGTGTCAGTGGGAGGAATAGTGTCCCAACATTGGTGTCAGTTGGAGGAATAGTGTCCCATCATTGGTGTCAGTGGGAGGAATAATGCCCCATCATTGGTATCAGTGACACCAATGATGGGGCACTATTCCTCCTACTGACACCAATTACACCTGTTCTAGTATGGTGCTGCTGCAGCCAGCATATGTGGTTGCAGCAGCACCTCTGCACTGCACACTTACCGGCCTCTCTTTCACTCGATTTTCGCAGGGCCGCTTGGCTCCGCCTCCTCACCAGTGATTGGCCGCCTGTGTGCCTTTCCTGAGCTACAGTTCTGGCGGCCAATCACTGGTGAGGAGGCGGAGCCGAGCAGCCGCGCGAACATCCAGTGGCCGAACTGAATGAAGGAGCAGTCGCGCTTCCTGGACCGGATCGTCGCGGGACCGGAGCCAGGTAAGAGACAGCAGCCCCTGCCCACCCCTGTACTTAGTGTCCCTACCGTTGGAAGGGGGGGGCGGCGGCAGCACCAAGCAGCCCCCCTAAAAAGTGTCAGCATGCCGTATACCGGCGTATAAGACGACCCCCGACTTTTGAGAACATTTTCAAGGGGTAAAAAGTCGTCTTATACGCCGGAAAATACGGTACATATATTGTTTTATAAGGACAAACAAGGCTCTCTTTCCATAAATATTGCCTTGCAACAAGGATATTTTTTTTCACAATCCTTAGACAATTAAATGTAACAAAACTAAAAAAATCTTTTTTTTTAGCAGTGCTGGTTTACAAAATGACTCTAAAATTGTGATTCTGGTACAAAGCATTGAAAAGTTATTTTTAAAAAAATGCTTTTTTTTTCAATTTTGTGCTTCTTTCGATGTGAAACATGTAAATATATGTTAAAGGTATAAAAATATTAATGAACAAAGCAAACAAAAACAAAACGTTTGTTTATAAAATAGAGATGAACAAAATCAGCAGGAAAATAATAATTAAATGGAGGAGGAGAAAGAGGAGGTAATTATTGCTCATTAGAGTAAATTAAGGGTTAATAAGGGGTTTAAAAGAGGAACATTTAATTAAAAAAAAAAACTTTTTTTTACTTGACAGGTTGCTTTTAACTGACTTCAAATACAGATCTAAGTTCATCCCTTTGATATGTAGATAAATAAACAGAAAGATATAAAATGAAACAATGTTTCTTTTTATTTTTCAGGGGCTGAGCAATGTTGTTGATAAACATTGTCTGGCTACTTTTTTTTGACAGGACTTGTTTAGACTTCAGCTGTCAGCAGGGTTCCCTCTGAGTGAGTCATCGGTTGTTAAGAACATGGTGGCCCCACTCCTAAACAACCGGTAATTGCCAGCTTTTGTTTTGCCATCTTTTTTTAATTTATATTTCAGCTGTCAGCGGGGGGAATCCCACTGACAGCCGAAAGAACCGAGACTGAAGGTATCCGTTTCAGGTATTGGAGCATTTGTACTGATAGTGATACTTGTGCAAATGCTTATTATCGACACTGATACTGATACCGGTATAGTATCAGTGCAACCCTAATTTAAAGTATACCTGTGCTTTTATTGAACAAATGGCCATATGCTGCAATCCATGCAAGACAAGACAGAAATCTTCTAAAAGCCAGCAGATTGTGTACTACTGCATTAAAGAGTTACTAACCCACAATAGTAACATCAGTCTGTATATGCAGTAAAGCATGCTTGTTATACTCACTGTGGAACCTAAGGGGTTAATCCTCTGCATTGTGTAAAAATGCTGTTTTATCCTGACTTCTCTGATCCTACCCTTCTTCCAGTGTCCCCCTCTTATCTCCTGATAAGACATTGTGTAGAGAAACTCTGCACATGCTCAGTTTGGTATGTATTGCTAGACATTTTTTTTTTCTGGGAGAGTGCACAGGGCCAATTAGCACTGAGAAAAGTTATTTAGCAGTCTATATTTACTAAGATAATTGCATTTCCATGTTCTGTGTACTGTGGGAGACCAGGTATAGTAAATGCACGGTCCTGGGTTTAATAACACTTTAACATTGAGGTCTCTCATCAAGAATACAATGCAGGGAGACTAGCAGGCTGTTATTTGTTGCAGTCAATGCAGTCAGATACATGTGTTACAGAGATGTGTGGGTCTTAGAAGGAGAAAGTGCTATTGAAGGCCAGGCAGGCTGAAGTATTCAATAGCCTCTATCAGATCACCCCCATGACAAAGTCCCCCATAACATCAGAGTGCCTCCAAATCACAAAGTCTCCCATCACAAAGCCCCCATCACAGACCCTCCTAATCACACAGTGTCCTCTTCACATCGAAGCCCTATTTGTGGCTCCAGCAGCGCAGGAGGAGGTGGAGAAGGTCTGGAGCAGACAGACTTCAGTCCTCTCCTGAATGATGGGGGCAGCCCTGTATGCCTTACCCTGGATCAGCACCATGCATTGCCATGATATGGGTGTACCTGCTGGCAACACCATAGCAACAAATGACGTGGTGCATCTTATCCTAGAGCATCATCGGTTGCTATGGTGCTGGCCATCAGCCACTCTACACCCTACCCTACAAGCCATGGCACTGTTCCAGGACAAACTGGGTCCTGTGCTTACAGCACCCCGGTTGGCAAACACTGATCCAGCACAACATGATACTGTGCAATGTTTCTATTGAGCTGAGGTTACACTGGCGGCAGGGAAACATATGCTGTCTAACTTTGGATGCCACTCCACTCCCCTGTCAAGTAGCCATGGATAAACTCAGGTGACACACCTTACTGCCAAAGCCAGAATGCTCCATCATATCTACTGTGATTGTTTCAATCCAATCCAAGGTGCAAGAGCATGGAAGCATGCCAAGGTCACCACTGCAGGGTTCTAGCATTCAATCTTGTCAGAGGGCATAACCAGAAACAGACCTGCAATTCACATTCTGCTCCTGTTTGTTCAGTGGTAGCAGTTTTGGGAGCACAGTGATTTTGTAGCAGTAGCCATCCACTTTCCACTACTGCTTGTACAATTATTGCCACCCTATGCTGAAGTCTATGTAACCTGTCCATTAAATAAAGCCTGGTCACTACATTGTTAAAGGTTCACAAGAAGTTGGGTATTTCTCTCTCCTGAAGATTTTGCTTCTTGTTAAAGTAGACTCATGGCAATGGGGTTGATTTACTAAAGGCAAATAGACTGTGCACTTTGCAAAGTGCAGTTGCACTCTGAAAGAGCAGTTGCTCTAGAGCTTAGTAAATGAGCAGAGGCACTGCTGACTTCCATCATCCAATTATGTGCAATCAAATATGCTGTTTTTTTTTATATTCCTTGCACGTGATTGGGTATTCTGTGCCTCATTTTCTAAGCTCTGGAGCAACTGCACTTGCAAAGTGCACAGTCTTTTTTCCTTTAGTAACTCAACCTCAATGTATTGGTGACATGCAATAACATTATTCACAGTAATACATGTGCATGCAAGTTACTGCCTATGTACTATTTTAAAGGGTACACTTTACTCAAAACGTGTGCTGATGAAATATAAGCAAATAATTCCAATACTCAGTGTTAATGGAAGATGAGAACATTTAATGTTGCATGCAGAACACTGAAGCAAAAAAGTGGTGCTGGTGCGTTTGTGAATATGTATGGTGTTAAGGGCAGTGTGGCTTGTGACACAGGTGTAGAGATCATCTACTGCTTCATGGAAAATGTGAACAGCTTAGGTTTTGCAACTAGTGTTGATAGCTGGCCATTTTTGCTAACCAAATAAAACCATGAGACGTAATATCACATAAAAGTCACATAAGAGAGCCCAAACATTGCTGAATGACCAGGTTGGAGAGGAGCCTCCTTGTGGATTGTACATTATATAAAAGCTTATAGCAGCAGAACAGCAGTCATGCACCTCCGAGATAGCTGGGAACAATACTAACTGATAAAAGTCCACAGAGTCAGAGAGCTCAGAAAGGTATCAGCTCACAGGATTTCAGGCATTATCAACAGTTTTTTTTTACTTATTGAACAGATAAAACAGTACACATTGTACAACTGTATATTTATCAGACCAAAAGAGAGTAACTCAGAGAATTTCTTTTCTATCCCTTTATATATGCTTTAACCATAGAGAACCGTCATGTTAAAACAGCCAACTCCAGTCCCTTTGTTGGGGCTATTTTTATGTAAAAAAAAACGGATTATATGTTTTTCTCTAAAAGGAATACATTTTTATTCAGCAAGCTAGTGCAAGATCAAATTTTAAATATGCAATTGACAGCTGTGGGCAAAACAATTTTTGAATCTGCCTGACCACAAAATCTTCTATCAACAACCGATGACTGATGCGCTCAATTATATTTTTAATATGTGTTGTCAAAAACAATCAAAGGGAGGAAAATGTTAAATTATCTTAGAAAAAATTGTCTGTTTAGATTACAAGTATTGTTCGTGCCTGAAATCTGACAGCTGACATGATATAACAGCGGTAGATATTATTCTTTTGCATGCATGTGATAATATCATAAGCCCTGATGTTTACAAGAACGTAGGTACGTGTCTTATCACAACCTACACCTTAAAGTGCGGCTCCCCAAGAATATGCGCACTAACAATTTTACATATTGTAAACACATATCAAGTTTGCAGTTAAAATCAACTGAAACCTGACATTAGAGTCTTTGTTGTGATCTTTGAGGATTTCTAACCTCTTGCCAACAACATGATGTATATGTGTGGCAGCATGCTACTAGCATAGTGACCGAGCTGTCACAGGCAGCTCCCAAGTCTCTGTTTATGATCATGATCGAAAGTTTGTCCTCCTAGTGTTAAGATTCACTCAAAGGGCTGCAAGGAGGATGGGAAGGAGTTAAGTCTGAATTACTCTACAAGCAGCTAGAGAGGTTGGAATGGCTTGTTTTAAAGCTATTTTACTGCTTAATAAGAATACATATTAATTGATTGTCAATTGTCTAAGCGCAGGTGCACTTTAAAGGCTGACAGCTGAATCTGGACTAGTTGCCATGGTCAGAGCTTTCCATTTTCTCCAATCTTAGACATTACTTAGAGAAAGGAATACTTTCCTAATGAAAAGGCAACATTTTAGGTGGAAAGTTAAAGTTGAATTTAACCAGAATTACATGTCCCTAGTCCTACAGCTTCCTGGGATACTTACATCATATCTCCTAGTAGACTGCAGGACCAGGGACACACAGCAGCCAGGGGACTGCACCAGGGGTTGTCATTGAGGGCTGGGTGCCTGAGGAGGACCATCATGGAGGGGCAGAACCTGTGGTATGTCTCTTCCTTTTCTGTCCTGCACCAAATCATTCATTTCAGACACATAGGCTGTCAGATTTGGCCCTTACTCCTTCCCACCTCTCTTTTGGTTCTTTAATATCATAGGCCGTCTTTTTGAACAGAAAAATCCTATTTTTTGTTGCACTGTCTATAATCAACAACCAATATCAATTTCCAAACCGGTTAACAAAAATGAGACAAATATATTAACCAAAAATGGCTATGCAAAGTCCATTTAAAGTGTTACTAAACCCAGGACCCTGCAATCCTTATATCTGGTCTCCAACATTACAAGGAAGATGGAAATGCAATTATTTTAGTAATTACCTTTTCTTATTGGCAGTTAGAGCAGTCTTGTGACTTCTGTCAGTGTCAAGCAGAGCACTGGTTAAAGCTTGTAGGAGGAGTTTTCATTCTTCCCTGGTTGTCCTATGAGGCTGCAGGACCCCTGACCCTCTGTCTGGGCAGTGCTGATTGGCCCTTTGCTGATCACATGCACTCTCCCAAGAAAAAAAAACTCTCTAGCAATGCACACCAAACTGAACACGTGTAGCTTGCCCCCAAGGCTCTGTTTTATCAGCAGATGTATTGGGGACTGTGCAAGAAGGGGAGGATCACAGAAGACAGCATCAAACAGCCTTTTTACACAATGCAGAGGATTAACCCCTTAGGTTCTACAGGGAGTATAACAAACATGCCTAACTGCATATACAGACTGATTTTACTGTTGTGGGTTTAGAAACACTTCAGCTTCAGTGTTCCACCACTAGATGAAATCAGTTTACCAGAAATTAAAACCTCTAAATGGGAGGTCAAGCCATGCTCAAACAATTGCCACATCTGTTGGTGGATATCTGAGGAGCCCTCCACTAATCTCACATTGGCCTCAGCAAGGCCAACCAAATACAATAGTAGGCATACAGGGAAAGAACAAAGGAGCCACCATAGTGTAGTATGTAAAACCAATGTTCTTTAATTATATTGTCTGGTACTCACAAGATACTGCGGCAACAATAGGCAAATATACATGGGTGCTGCTCAATCGAGCATGCGTGACGACATCAGCACCCTACGTGTTTTGTCATAAAAGACGTCCTCTTAGGACCAGCGAACATTTTAGTGACTCGGAAAGAGGGAGATGGTGGAGCCAAAATCTATAGTTATATAATAACTTGAGATCTGCACATAACTTTAACTTCCTATATCTCTGGATCTGCTGATCAGTTTTTGTTAAATTTTTTATCATATGCCCCAAATGAATTACATGTTTGACAAGTTTATTTTACGTTAGAACCAAAACAAAAATTGAACCATATATACAGCAAATTACTTACCAAATCAATTTGCATGTCTACGTACATTGCCAATATATGGTCTAATAAAAGATTATGACTAGAATGCTAATGTAATCTGTATGGTAAATATTTGGTCTCCCGCAATCAAAAAAAAATTATGGCCTCCTACTAAATGAGAAATATCAACCATGTAGATCTCATGGACGGAGAGAGGATAAAGAAAGAATGTGACCTTGAGAGGTTATCTCCTAACCCAGCAGAGAGGTGTTCACGTGCTCAGAACCACCACGGTTTTATAATAACTATTTGATATCATACCTTGAGGTTGCAATTGAATGCGCACAAGATAGTCAAAAATAATTAAATAAATTAATAAAGAAAAAAACAAACTTTTTTTGTGGAAACAGAAATGATGCAAGCATTGTAAAAAATCCAGAATCACTGCACTGTATGTGAATGGCTGTAACTGAAGATAGATCTTTGACCTCCAGAGTGAACAGGAAGACAACACATGACTTCAGTCCATCTATCTGCTTTATTGTATATTTATGTATTTATTTATTTATTTATTTATTTATTTCAGGTACTTATATAGCGCCATCAATTTACACAGTGCATTACATATATATTGTACATTCACATCAGTCCCTAACCCTCAAGGGGTGTACAATCTAAGGTCCCTAACTCACATTCATACATACACATACTAGGGACAATTTAGACAGGAGCCAATTAACCTACCAACATGTCTTTGGAGTGTGGGAGGAAATCGGAGTACCCGGAGGAAACCCATGCAGGCACAGGGAGAACATGCAAACTCCAGGCAGGTGCTGCTGTGGTTGGGAATTGAACCAAAGACTCTAGTACTGCCAGGCAAAAGTGCTAACCAATTAGCCACTGTGCTGCTCATTTATTGTATTATTTATGTATAAACTGAAAATTGGGAAAATGGAAGTACAGCATGAACTGTAAAGGAATACAATATTCTTTGGAATATCTGTGAACAGTATAATAGGTAACCTGACTCGCCTAAAATATTTCACCTAGATTAATTTAATGTGCCCATTTTCCATTTACCAAGAACAGTAGTAACCCAAAGAATTAAAGTGACCCTGGTTTAGCATTAAATATTATTATATATGAAGGCCCAACTCCATGAAAATAAAAACAAATCCACCCTTGCACTGGGTTTATTGCAATTTATTTCTAGGGGCAGAGGGGAAAGGAGAAAATACCTTATTCCTCGCTCCAGTAGGCTCCCTTTAGTGTTACAACTCCCACAGTTCCCCTGTAGCCTCCGATCATCTCTGGTCCCTCTCTATCCTCCTAAACATTTAAACCCTTAGATATACCAGTCATGTAACCCATGTAGTACATGACTCCACTGCAAAGGTACAGTACTTTTGTTTTTCACTTTCATTGAGTCATGGCGTTCAGCTTTAAGGTATGTCCAATACCAAAACTATTATTGGGAATAGAGTAACAAATAGTTAAATCCCAGACAAGTTTTTTTTTCTTGTTACCTGTGTCTTATTGGGGAGAATTCCTTTTGGGAGAATTACTTCTGGTCTTGTATACATAACAGGAAGAAATCTCTTCAAATGAAAGGATATCTCCCTAGACAACTGTCTCAAGGACACATGTCCTCATTGGAAGATTTACCCTCGCTTCCTATTCTGGGGATAACTCAATTTCTTTGATTTTTCCATCTCTTTTAGTCCCGGTGACAAATAAGGAGGACAGCGGGAACAAAGACAGCAATAAAAACCTGACGGGGTCTGATTTTTCTCTACAATAGCCAAAGAAGTAATGGCTTTAGATACACTTTATGTATGTATGTCTTTTACTCTGTGTATTTACTGTATGTCAGGGCAAAAAACATATGCAGTACATCTCTGCTATACATGCTCATTTCCTCTGTTTTATCCCTTTAAAGACCCTGTAAGTACAGAAGAATATCTGTGTATCTGCAAGAAATGCACTCAGCTTCTAATTTTCTCTTGTGGAATGATAGGCTGGCCATACATTTTACAATTTTCTTGAGATTTTTGGTTTAGACTTACCAAAAACCATATAATATGAGGTCAAACCTGAACAACACTTTCAATTGTATCCAGTTAGGCAGGCCCTTGTACTACATAGTTGAAGGTAAATCTAAAGTAAATTGGGTAGAAATTGGACAGAAAATTGTATAATGTATGGCCAGCCATACCATATGCCTTGTAGTAGACTGAAATGGCAAGATTTGGAGGCTGATTTACTAAAGGGGTTCACTCAAATACTAGTGAATATTCACTTCAATCATGGGAAGATTAAGTAAACAGGATTTTACTTTTCACAGGATTGGGTAATTGAACTGAACTGAATAATCATTGTTTTTCGGAGAGAAGATTCTCAGCTCCTTTGGAAGTTCAACCTCATTACTTTAGCCCTGTCCAGTTGCCTGTTGTTAAATTGCTGAATCTGACCCATTCTCCTATCTTCACAGCATAGTGACTAATTGATTTTGGTGCAGGTAAAGAATTGGAAGCACTCAGATATCACAGAAAGTGTGCACAAGACAACTCGAAATTTCTGACACAACAAATATAAATCTAAATGCTTTCAGTTGTAGTCCTCATGCACACGGGACATTTTGATAATGCTGGTAAAGTTAGCTGTGTAAAGTCACGGTAAACACGTGAGTTTTTCAGCTTCTTTTAGCGTTTTTGCATTAGTGTTTAGCCGCGTTTTGCTGTGTTAGCCTTTTTTTAACCGGAAAAATATTTTTTGGTCAAAAAAAGTCCAAAAACACCGCTTTGAAGTGGTTTACTGTGTTTTGCTGCGTTTTTCAGCATTAGAGCGTATTTACAGCTAAAAAAACTCCTCTAGAAACCCACTAGTCCTGGGTTTTTTTTCCAGCCAAAAAAACATTGATTACAGGCTATGTGTGCATGGGCACATAGGAAAACATGCTGAGGAGATTACTAGCTGTGGAAAAAATGTCAAAAGCCAAAAACAGCAGCTGTAAAAATGTCAAGTGCGCATGAGGATGTAAATTTAACAGACAAAAGAGAGCAAATAAAAGACATTTATTGTTGGTGTTTACGTGCACTTTAACTATCTCAATACCATCATGTTACGCTCCCTTCCTATCCAGGCCATTTTTCAATGATGAGATAGTTTGACTGACAATTACTCAGTCATGCAATAATGCACCCACATTAGTATTATATCATTTTTTAGGGAAATAGAGCTTTTTGGTGGTATTTAATACCTGCTTTTATATATCTTCTACTATTTAAAGTAAAAAATACCAAACCTTTGGATTGTTTACATTTACCTTTCATTTTTAATACATTTTCATCTTTAATATATTTCCATTTCTAATAGAGAAATATAATTACTATGATTAGCAATAACATTTCCCCCAACCTCATTGATGGTCATTGACAGTTGCCTTGCTCCCCCCCTTAACTGCATTCCTGACACATACCAAATTTATGTTATTTAGTGACAACAAAAAAGTACCGGTACTGATCTATAAAGCAATCTCTGTGTTCTTGAGGCAGATCCTACAATCAGGTTATACACCGATCAGGCATAACATTATGCCGACTGACAGGCAGGGCCGGTGCTTCCAATAGGCAAACTAGGGGCCGCCTAGGGCGCACTGCCACCTAGGGGTGCCTGGGCGAAGTACAGGCCGGAACGTTCTCTGTGTGGGACGCCGTCACATCATGAATGATCCTCAAGCTGAGGGGAGCAGCGGCAGAGGGGAAGAAGAAAGGACAGAGGAAGATGCAGAATATCTGGGCTAGTTTAGCAGCTGAGCTGACGCTCCTACCAGTGTTCCTCTAAGACTCAGATCCTTACTGAAAGCTGGCTGGCGGCTGCTGATCACTGTGGAGTTCCAGCCCTTCTCTTCCCATTCATCAGCGGAGGCGGAGCTGTGCCTCCTCAGGCACAGCTCCGCCTCCGCTGATGAATGGAAGGTAATGTCTGACTCTGATGTCTCGTGTCCCGGCCGGCCATCCATCACATGTGCAATGTGTTAGTGAGTGATGACATCATCATGATCCCACAGCCTGTTCTTCTAGTGCAGTGTTGGTGGTGGTGTGTTGTGTCAGATCTGTCACTGTGTGGGATCACTCAGTTCGGCTGCCTGCTGTCACAGCATTTTACCTCCCCCCATTGCCCAGGGAATTCCAGCCTGGGATCTGTCAGAATGTGGATCCATCATCCTCCACTCACTGCAACTGTCACCCTGCCACTGACAGCCACAGATAGAGTCCATCCATGACACTGATTTTGTCTTTAATATTGGTGTTGGTGGCATCTTATGGTACTTATTTTTGCAAATTAAAAGAAATTTAGTAGTTTCATGTTTTGTTGATTTAAGATTTTCTACTGTTTTGTAAAAAAAATTTTTTTGGGGGGGGGACGAAAGTAGCTGGTCTTGCTTAGGGTGCAAAATAGTCTAGCACCGGCCCTGCTGGCAGGTAAAGTGAATACTATTATCTCATTACAATGGCATCTGAAAGTGGATGGGATATATTAGGCAGCAAGGGAACATGTTGTCCCTGAAGTTGATGTGTTGAGTAGCAGACTAATGGGCAAATATAAAGACCTGTGTGACTCTGACAAGGGCCAAATTGTAATGGCTAGACAAATTGATCAGAGCAACTTCAAAATTGCAGATCTTGTGGGATGTTCCCAGTTTGCAGTGGTCAGGACTTATCAAAAGTGGCCCAACGAAGGAAAACTGCTGAACCTGCAACAGGGTCATGGGCAGCCAAGCCTCATTGATGCATGTGGGGAGCGAAGGTTGGCCTGTGCAATCTGAACCAATAAAAGAGCTACTGTAGCTCAAATTGGGGAAAATGGGTAAAGCTGGTTCTAATAGAAAATTGTCAGAACACACAGTGGAGCACAGTTTGTTGTTTGGTTGTGTAGCCACAGACTGGTAGAGTGCCCATGCTGATCTGTGTCCATAGTCAAAATCACCTACAATGGACATGTGAACATCAGAACTGGACCATGGAGCAATGGAAGAAGGTAGCCTCTTTTAATAAATTGAAGAATGGCTTGAGGAACTCAACAACTAGTTTGTGGTATTGAATTCAAAATTCTCCAGATCTCAATCCAAATAAGCTTTTGTGGGATGTATTGAAAAAACAAGTCTGATCCATGGAGGCCCCAACTCACAACGTACAGGACTTAAAGGATCTGCTACTGACAGCTTGGTGCCAGATACCACTGCCTAATCCTAATCCTAGTCCATGCCCTAATGGGTTATGGTGGATAATCAAGTTAATCGAAGCTGCATCCACCTAGGTGCAGGGCTGTTGCTTCCACTAGACAAACTAAGCAGCCGCCTAGGGTGCACTGCCACCTAGGGGTGCCTGGGCACAGCACAGGCTGACACTCTCTCTGTGTGGAACGCCGCCACGTTATAAATAGTCCTTCAGCTAAGGGAAGGGGCAGCAGAGGGGGAGGAAGAAAGGACAGAGGAAGATATCTGGGGTCAGGGTAGCAGATGAGCTGCCGCTTCTTCCAGTCTTCCTCTCAGACTCAGTCCCTTACTGCAAGCCAGTTGGCAGCTGCTGGTCACTGTGGACTTCCAGCCCTTCTGTGGACTTCCAGCCATTCATCAGCAGAGGCAGAGCTGCACCTGCGGAGGAAAGCAATGTCTGACTCTGATGTTTTGTGTCAGTGTGAATGTGAGTGTGACCATCACATATGCAATGTGTCAGTGAGTGATGACATCACAATCCCACAGCCTGCTCTGCTAGTGCCTGCTGGGCCTGCTGATTTGTGTCAGTGTTGGTGGTGAAGTGTTGTGTTGTATCTGTCACTGTGTGGGATTGCTCAGTTTAGGTGTTCTCTGTGTGTGTGTGGGCTGGACGACCTGCTGTCACAGTGTTTTATCTCTCTTCATTGCCCTGGGATTCCAGCCTGGGATCTAACAGAGCTATCTTATGACACTTATTTTTGCAAATTAAAAGAAATTTAGCAGTTTCGTGTTTTTTTTTGGTTTAATATTTTTTTACTGCTTTAAAAACATTTTTTTTTTTTTGGGGGGGAGCGCAAGTAGCTGGTCTTGCCTAGGGCACAAAATAGTCTAGCACCGGCCCTGCCTAGGAGAGTATACTGTTTTTAAGCCCATACTTCTATTTTAACCTCCCTGGCGGTATTCCCGAGTGTAGCTCAGGGTAAAGTTTCTGTACCAAAAGCGGTAACCCCGAGCTACACTCGGGCTTACCATGCGGCGCTGCATAGGGAGTCCCTGCAGAGCTTACCTTGATCTTCGCTCCCGCGATGCGTCCCCTGCAGCGTCCCCGGCCATCTCCTCCGGCTGATGCCGGCATCCAGCTTCTGTGTTACGGTCCCTGTGACGCCGGGATGTACGGGCGCCGCCGCTGGCGGCGGGAAATTTGAAAATTTTAAAATAAATTTCATTTTTTTCAAAACGAATTTTACATAGTAAGACATTGCTATTTCAAACCATTTCACATACATTTTGTCCCTAGTGCTTTGTCCTGTCCCCTGCTTGCATTGTGACTGTTCTTTCTGCCTGGAAACTTAGAAAAGTCCATGGCGTCCAAAAAGCGTCCCTTTAGGTCAAAAGCAGGTTTAGATCAGCTAGAAAACAGTGATAGTAAATCAGAACCACTTGCAGAATTGAGTGATAATGATTCGTGGAGAAATTCGTCATCAGACACTGAAAACAATTTTGCGACTTTGCTCAGTGATGTGCGAACTTGGTGCTATATTTCAAATTTCAGTGTTTTTGGTTTGACTATATTATTGAATTAAATGTATTATTATTATATTATTATTTTTTATGATTATTTATTCAATTATAATTTATGATTTTGTGTTTCAAATTTTATCATACTCGGGATGTTTAATAGACTCTTGTTCGGACAGATTTCAGTGAGTTATTCCTAAATATTACAGCCTACAATAAAAAAACTACATATTTCCATGCAAAATAATGGTACCGCTTTCAGCACCAAAAATCTGAAAAAATCATACCGCCAGAGAGGTTAAACTAGATCTGCGTCCCCTCTCTCAACCTTTCTGTGGTTGCTTTCTGCCTATGTTAGAAATAAAGCAAGCACAGTGAGGGAATCTATGTGAGAGAAGTCCACAAACCCTACAGTACCACACTTCTGAATAAATCATAATCATACTACAATATTAAGCCTTAAAAAACCATTAAGACAGTTTCCATTTTTAATGTATAAACCCTTTATTAAGTGTTACTGGTGAACAGATTATTAGTGGTGCTTTTTAAAAGGGAAAAAGAATATAGAGTACATCCAATCTACTTCCCACACTCATTTTCATGCACACTGCTTTTTAAAATGAAAACATTGCCATGTTAGTTTAACAAGACGGGGCAACGATCAGTGCTGAGGCCACAATACCCACAGCAGCCAACCATATGTGACCAATAAAATGGTGAGTGTTGATTGGCTGCTGTGGCCTATTGCAATTTACACATTGTTCTATGCTTTAATAGATAAGACATTTGGTTCTATGTCCCCTTTTTTTGTAGTTTAGTGCAAAAAAAAATTAACGTACATTTTTCTTGTAATATAAGCTAATGTAGTAATAAAAACTGGGCTACTTTTTCTTGATTCACATGGTCTGTATTCAAGTGTGGTAAAATACTCCTTAGTATATGAAAAAAGACTTGAAGCAAATGGTCAAAAGTCATAAATCACTTAAGAAGTGTATTAAAATTATTCAGCTGCATCAGTTACGCCACATATATTTTCACTGGGAAGAGAGAACAGCTCAATCAGTGTTATTACCATAGCCTGGGCTGGGTTGCCTACAAGCCAGGGATGTGACACAATATATAAATTATGGTGGAAGTACTGCATACAATGTCCGTTATGTCCTGCTAGGCTGATAATAATGATTTACTGGTAAATGACAGTCTCTTGCGTACAATACATGCCTTTGAGCTGGTCAGCACTCTTAAACCACAATACACTTGGCAACATAGTGGTACATTCTCAAGTGCTTAAGGAACGTTTCATCAAATTTTCAGTCTCTGGACTAACATGAACTCTATAAAATTTAAGCTCCATGATATTTGTATTTGGTATTTCAGTAAAAAGATATCTTGTGTTTCTGTATGTGAAAGGAACTGATCCTTGATTAGAAGAAATTTTTTTTCCAGCATGCTAAAAGCTTAGTGAACACCTAACACATATATTGTTTGCTTCTTTATAAAAGATCACTTATGCTCTACGCATATGATGGTTACTTAAACAGGTTAGAAGGAACAGGTCTAGCTTATAAGTCACTTCTGGCTGGCTGGAATGCATGTTTGTACTCCAAAACCTGGATGTATGAAGTGGACATTGTAAAGCAAACCACCTAACCAACTGTCCCCTGGATCCTGTTCCCTCGCAACTACTAGGGTCATCGTCTTCTTCCATCCTATGCTCTCTCACTCACATCTCTCCCTATCTACTAGCACCTTCCTCCCCCCTCTAGCATGCACAGATCACTCTCATACTGAAAAAGCCCTCACTGGACCTCACCAACCTGAACGGCTTAAGACTCATCTCGCTGCTCCCATTCATCTCTACACTTTTAGAACACTTAGTCTACAACCGTCTTAGCTCTTACCTCACCAAAAACAACCTTCTTGAACCCTCACAGTCTAACTTTCACTTGTAGCACTCCACAGAAACTGCCCTATGAAGACACATTAATGATTTACTAACTGCTAAAACCAATGGTCAATTGGTCAATACTCCATACTTACTACTAGACCGTTCTGCAGCATTTGATACTGTTGACCACCCACTTCTTTTCAATAAACTCCACTGCT
This sequence comes from Staurois parvus, assembly GCF_062004578.1. Lineage (NCBI taxonomy): Eukaryota > Metazoa > Chordata > Amphibia > Anura > Ranidae > Staurois > Staurois parvus. The sequence continues at coordinate 4,359,232 of NW_028317867.1, read as the reverse complement.
TTGGTCTCTGAGAGTCAGCTCTTTCCTGGTTCTCCTCCTACCTATCATCAGTACTATCTATAACTCTGTCTCGTCTTCTCCACTTCCTCTTCTCTATCTACACCTCGTCACCTGGTCATCTGATAACCTCCCACGGCTTCAAATACCATCTCTATGCCGATGACACCCAAATCTATCTCTCTACTCCTCACCTCACTCCTTCAGTCTCCTCTCACATTACTAACTAACTGACATATCAGCATTGATGTAGCACCACTTTCTTAAACTAAATCTCTCTAAAACTGAGCTGATAATATTCCTCCCTGCTCCTGTCCTCCTGCATGATTTTTCCATCAAGATCAATAATGCAACTATCAGTTCATCCCCTCAAGCCAGGGTACTAGGTGTAATCCTGGACTCTGATCTATCCTTTCGCCCCAAATCCAATTGCTGTCAAAAGTTTGTAGACTTCACCTCTTTAACATCTGTAAAATTTGCACCTTTTTATCTAATGAAAGCATCAAACTACTCAATCACTCCCTTGTTATCTCTCGCCTTGACAATTGCAACTCCCTTCTCAAAGGCCTACCTCTCCATAGGCTATCCCCTCTTCAGTCTATCATGAATGCTGCTGCCAAAATCATCTACCTTACCATCTGCTCAGTGTCTGCCACCCTTCCTCTGCCTATCCCTCCACCGACTTCTGATTGCCGAGCGAATTAAGTTCAAAATACTAACAACATCATACAAAGCTATTCACAACTCTGCCCCAAGCTACATCACCAATCTTGTTTCCATGTCCTCTCCTCTTATGGCCTCCTGCTCATCTTGAATTCACCAGAGTCTCTCCCATCCCCTGGAACTATCGACCTCAATCTGTCCGGCTATCCCCCACTCTGGCAGCCTTTAGGAGATACCTGAAAACATATCCCTTCACATGCCTCCAACCGGACATTTATCACTTCCATAAGATCATCCCTCACAGTCATACACCTTTGTACCACTTGCCCCACCCTATTAGACTGTAAGCTTTTATGAGCGGGGCCCTCTTAATCTTCTGGTTTTTTTATTGTATTGTAACTGTATTGTCTCCCTTTATATTGTAAAGTGCTGCGCAAACTGTTGGCGCTATATAAATCCTGTATAATAATAATAATAATAATAATAATAATAAAAGCTGCTCATCTAAAATGAATATGTGAGTGCATATGCTCTGTTTCATTTCTAAGAAAAAAAAATGGGATTAAAATATTTTGGTCTCTTTCCCTGTCTAGAGATTGGTGATTGGTGGTAAAGATGATAAATAGTGTTAAAGGAAACCTTGGATTCATAAAAAGCACTTGTAGACCCACTTAATAAATTAAGGGGTCTATGAACATCAGCGATTGTTTGACAGAGGGGAATGTGTGGGGAGCACTGACAAAGAGGTGAAGATGTTTATGTTCACAAAAAAGCAACTGTTTCAATGGACTGTTTCCATAATAAGGGGCAGATGCACTGTAGTGCTGATTTCATAACAAAGTGTAATTTTTTTGGCTGAGCTTCGTTGATTTGTAATATTTATTATATGCTTCATACATTATACATTTTTACTAGAATCTATTTCTTTATAAGAAAGAGGAAGGTGCACTGTAGTGCCAGTTTTACCAAATAAGGATCACTGTGGTTGGAAATTATTTGAGCACTATGGAATGATTATGTTCTATGGCTAGGGCTATATTTTATTAGGGTTCACACTTGAGCGCTGCACTTTCTTGTTTTTTTTTCTTGCACTTCTATTATCCAGGGGGATATTTTAGTGTCCAGCAGCTTGAGTAGGATTTACATACACTATATTGCCAAAAGTATTGGTCGGCCTGCCTTTACACGTTTATGAACTTTAATGGCATCCCTGTCTTAATCTGTAGAGTTCATTATTGAGTTGGCCCACCCTTTGCAGCTATAACAACTTCAACTCTTCTGGGAAGGTTGTCCACAAGGTTTAGGAGTGTGTCTATGGGAAGGTTTGACCATTCTTCCAGAAGCGCATTTGTGAGGTCAGGTACTGATGTCGCACGAGAAGGCCTGGCTCGACGTCTCCACTCTAATTCATCCCAAAGGTGTTCTATAAGGTTGAGGGCAGGACTCTGTGCAAGCCAGTCAAGTTCCTCCACCCCAAACTTGCTCATCCATGTCTTTATGGACCTTGCTTTGTGCACTGGTGTGCAGTCATGTTGTAACAGCAAGGGGCCATCCCCAAACTGTTCCCACAAAGTTGGGAGCATGAAATTGCCCAAAATGTCTTGGTATGCTGACGCCTTAAGAGTTCCTTTCACTGGATCTAAGGGGCCAAGCCCAACCTCTGAAAAGCAACCCCACACCATAATCTCCCCTCCACCAAATTATACACTTGGCACAATGCAGTCAGGCAAGTACCGTTCTCCTGGCAACCACCAAACCCAGACATGCCCATCGGTTTACCAGACAGAGAAGCGGGATTCGTCACTCCAGAGAACATGTCTCCACTGCTCTAGAGTCCAGTGGTGGTGTGCTTTACACCACGGCATCCGATGCTTTGCATTGCACTTGGTATGTAAGGCTTGAATGCAGCTGCTAAGCCATGGAAACTCAATCCATGAAGCTCTCTACATATTGTTGTTGTGCTAATCTGAAGGCCACACAAAGTTTGGAGGTTTTTGACTCCGCATACAGATGGCAACGTCCGCGCACTGTGCTCATTTTACATGGCCTACTACTTCGTGGCTGAGTTGCTGCTGTTACCAGTTGCTTCCACATTGTTATAATACCACTAACAGTTGACATGGAATCTTTAGTAGCAAGAAAATTTCACTGGTGGACTTATTGCACAGGTGGCAATCTATCACAGTACCACACTTGAATTCACTGAGCTCGTGATAGCGACCCATTCTTTCACAAATGTTTTTAGAAGCAGTCTGCATGCCTAGGTGCTTGACTTGGCCATAGAGGGGATTGGAACATCTGAATCCAATGATTTGGAGGGCTGTCCTAATACTTTTGGCAATATAATGTATATCAACCTAAGTGAAGGGAAACTATTATTATTATTTCTACAGAAAGTCTACTGCCATGAGTAAAAGGAGATTGAGAAAATGTGTATTTGAGTAAATTAATAAGCATATGTATACTTATATGGCCAAATAAATAATTGGTGCATGTGCCAATAAATAAGTGAATAGTATTCGCTCCACTGCGCCCATCTGTGTCTGAGTATATTGTGCTTAGCACAGCCAATAACAGCAGTGACAAGAGGCAGTGCAAGAGTAAAATGGGGGAAATAATAATAACAGACTGAACAACAGAAGCAGCAGAGAAAAGAGAAAATAGCGTGCAGGTGATTTATTGTGAGCCAGGGAAAAAATTGACATGCCTGGATGAAGGAATTTTTATTTCCCACTGCATATAATTCTTTGCCTTCCTCTGGAACTTGACCTCAGTGACTAGCAGGCCAGACCTCGAGGAATGCCAAACATCTGGATAATTTGACAATCATAATACCTTGTGACCTTGAGTGTCATTGAGAATCATTGAATAAATACAATCTGCCCCTAGCAAATACCTATAATAGATAACCTCTATATTATATGATTTCAGTAACTGAAATGTGATTGGCTGCTATGATTGAATGCTGAGAAAACATGGCTCAGAATGCTGCTTGAGAGACAAACTGCAAGTGGAGGAAGAGACTACATTACCAGTTAGAGGCAGCTTTGTTCTAGCTGTTGGGTTATGCTCTTGCTCTGTTCACTCTGTCATCTCCTATCCACATATGCTGAATTTGTGTTTTGGTCTCCATTCTTCCTTATTTTATGGCCTCCACCACTGACATACCATGACACGTGTTGCAGCAAACACTAGGCTACTGCCTGTACAGCGTATTGGTAGTAGCAGCATTCTAAGAATCACTTCTGGTGGACCAGAAGTGAAGTCATCACACATGGACCTGAAGTGGTCACCATTATTGTTATTATTATACAGGATTTATACAGCACCAATAGTTTGTGCAACGCTTTACAATATAAGGGAGACAATACAATTACAATACATTTCAGTACAGAAGGAATATGAAGGCCCTGCTCGTGGAGCTTACAATCTAAAGGCATCATGCACAAAAAAAATAGAAAATCTGGCTTCTCACATTGTTCTTAAAGAGGAATACCATTTTTAGGATTCTGTACATAATATTTAGTAAATAAAAGTGCTTGTTTTAAAGTATTTCACACTATAAAGATGCTTTTGTTTTGTTTTGAGTAAAATTTTGTTGTAAATCCAGAAAAAGAGGACCTATTTGAGAACTTTATTCCAGTGGAAGCTGGCCTAAAATACAAATGGAGAAGAGTGGTGGAGTGAACACGTTCTTTTGACCTACCTTTGGATAGAAGGGGTCAATAACATTTGGTGAGCATCTCTATGCATTGGTGATTGGTTTAGAAACACAGCATTTATTAAAGGGGAGTTTTAACAAGTGAACAGTAAGAATACATGTGCAGTAGGAAACCGTCTGTGAAGCCGCAAGGCTTTCCCTTAGTCCAGATGGCAGCCCCAGCACTCGACAGCTAAATGAAGAATCTGCTCAAGGTGAGGACACCGCTGGATCCCTGGACAGGTAAGTGCTCTATTAACAAAAGTGTGTGTAGCTGCTGACTTTTACGTTTTGAGAGGGGAGGCTGGAACTCCTCTTTAATGTGTTTATGACTCACTTTTTAATAGAAGGGGTTAGTTGTTTCGGGTGAGCCTTTTATATATACTATTGGTGTTGGATTTAAAGACACAGTACTTTAAATCCACCAAAGACACAGTATCCAAATGAAATGTGGGCTCACTTACTTGCTAAGCAGATCATGCACATTCAGGTGAGTTGTAGTAATATCACAGGGCTCTTTATTAATGTTTACAATTATGCAAATTAATCGTACATGATATCTGATTATCTAACTTACTACACCATAAGAGCTCTGTTTGTCTTTCGGTGTGAGTATATATGAGGGTCTATCTGTTCTGAAGCAAGCCAAAGAGGTCCTTGTATGGTTGTGGAAGTATTGGAGGAATGATATTCACACTGAATGTCGGTTTGATTCAGAGGCATTAAGGAGTCTATACTATCCAGTAAGCCCCCTATTTGACTGTTTTATAGGAAATTTTGAAATCATTTTATTTTGTTTAAAAAAGAGCGTAATACCAATTTAGTTTGAGGACTATCTCTGTAAGAGATACTACACTATGTATAGCTATCCTTTTCTTTTTAACATGTGCTTTGGGCCAAAGAACTAAGGCAGAGAGCAAGTGGAGTGGAAATTCTACATAGGGTCCATCTGAGCGAAAGAAAAAGATGGACATAAGATCTGGCATACCCATCTTTTGAGAACAAGCGTGTCTTGACCTACTTGTAAATAAAGGGTCAATCAGCTTCCAAATTTTGAGCATGGTAGTGGAAGAATTGGGGAGCTTCAGCTTTCACTTCTGTTAATTACATCATGGACTTTTAATTCATTTTTTTTTTTATGTGGGAGATCAATTCACCACTGCACACTTATCAAGGAACCCATAGCAACTTCAAGAGGAACCTTAGAGTTTCATGGAATACTGGCTAAGAAAGACTAATCTAACCCTTCCCCACTCAACCCAAAACTAAAAAAAAAATGTTGCTTTTATGGACACTTAAAAACGAATTGCTCAAAGAAAGCACTAACTGTAGACTTTGGTAACTAACAGTTGCGCTGACTACAGGAACCAGTCAGATTCTGTGTTTTATGTAGTTAGGACAATACATGAGAATAGACTGTATCGGAATTGATTGGTTACAGAAACTGTTCTTTCTCCAAACACTTTTATGCAAATGACTTTCCATATTTTAAAACTGTTTGCAGGGCAAAGCAATGTATGAATAGCATTTTTCACCTAAAGCAAATGATGTATTAAATACATATTATGTGCCACTTTTTCTCCACATGCAGAACAGATAGTTTCATTAACCTGGGGCACTTTATGTATTAAGCATTCAGAAAACCCCAGCCCCCAAGCTTGAAATTTCTTTATGAACTGAGAAATTCAGTGCAGGATTACAGAGGAGGAGCAGCAGCACTCTCAGTAGGAATAAGGTCACAGCACACCTCAAATACCATGAAATTATTCAGCTCATGTGAATAATTCATGTTTATCCATTGCTGCACAAATCACAGCACATATATCTCAGGCAGGCCAAGGAAAAAGACAGAATCCATCCCTACCAATTAATAATTATAATGGAAATATGTGTGTGGGTTTATACTCAAATAGCATGTATGATTACAGACAATTTCTCTTTTACTGTTTGCAAAAAAGGTATATAGCTAAACAAACTGAGAACACTAAAAAGTACTTAAAGCTTAACACCAGGCACAAAAACTTTGATCTAAATATATTTTTCAATAGTCGCAAAGGATATAAATCCACTCCGTGTGCACCTAATACTTTGAAAAACCCAGATATTACCTTGTAAATGTAGCAGTGACATCATCCCTGTGCTGTACATAGCTTGTGTAGAGAGCATAACTTTGGGAGAGGGCCAGCTGGCTTCACCCACTACAGGCTGCCTGCAGAAAAGTGGGGTGGAGACATGACCAGTCACTCCGCACAAGGAAAGAGAGCAGCAGTGACAGGTCTTTATTACAGGGAGCTCCTGCACAGAGGAAAAGCTTGCACTTGATTACTGCACAGAACTGGAAGAAATACACAAAGCACTCCAAGATTCAAGGACAAATACATATGATAAATGTATTTATACAGTATCTGCTGATCTCAGAGTTTTGCTTTAAAGGGATCCTGTGTTTTGACCATGCAGGCAAAGCCACTGGTTTGCTTTAATGCCCCCTGTACATCAGCATTTTTCCTTGCTCCCTTGTCACTCTCTTTAGCTGTAGGTCTTCAGTCATTGGTTTTATTAATGCCATACAACTAGACATCGAATTGTGCTGGTGCCCAGAGTTTCTGTTAGAAACCACGGAGCCCCAATAAAGCTAACCTAACAGGGTCCCCCCTCAAGAAAAACACAGTTTGCTAGGCTTCAGTTATGAATGAACACAGTGAGTGATCGTTACTAATCACTCATTGTGTTCATTCACAGTGAGTGATCGTTACTAATCACTCATTGTGTTCATTCAGGAAAGGAAGGGGCTGGTAAAAGTGATATATTTACCAGACCCTTTCCTACTCTCCATCCTAAAGTGTACTTGCAGCGGCTGGTAGGAAGGGGAAGAGGGAAGCCTGCAGTACTGTGGGGGCACACATGGGGGCCTGGGCAGCAGGGAGAAATCTATGGTGCATAGGGAGGGTGCTGGGTGCACTGGAGGGGGGGGGGCAATTACTGGAACCAATCCCCTGTGTGGCCCTCTCTGAGCAGCTAAAACTCGGCGGGAGGGAGAAGAGAACAAGCTTTCAGCTGCTGCAGATAGAGCCATACAGAGAATCGGTTCCAGTAATTGACCCCCACTGTGCCATTCACCTCACTGTCCAAATCTGATTCACCCAGCTGCCTGGGTCCCTTTGCTGGACTGGGCCCCATACAGGAGGACTGGTGGTACCCCCTTATCTATGGCCCTGCTGGCGCCTAAGCATTAACATTTATATTTAGTCCAGTAGGTCCTCATACTGCATAGATGTTGGTAGATATAATTCTTTCTTCACACCTTTTTATTTTTTGGGGGGTTTCATGGGTTACTAGGCATTGTATAGCATGGTAATGGAGCAAAAACGTGCACCTTCTTGTTAACCTGGTACACCAGAATGCCTGGAATGTGCATTTCAGTGAGTTGCAATGTGGGTTCATAGGCAGCTACTGTACTGTTTGTTTTGGACTGTGTCCTAAAAGAATGTCACTGCAACTAAGTGCACTGACTGCCATGATGTACCTACACTGCATTAATGGGATAGGGATTAGAAGCAGGTGTCCTTTTATATTTTTTAAGGAAAGATCTTAAAGGTGCTTTGTATATTTCTGGCAGATCTGTGAAGTAATCAAACATAAAATGACTTCTACACTTCTGTGCAGGAGCTTCCTGTAATAAAGACTGGTCATTGCTACTTCCTCTACTTGTGCAGGGTGACTGGTCTTGTATCAGCCTCCTGTATTTTCTAGCATGTAATAAGAGGACCTGCTAAGTTCAACCTACAACTCTGTCCTCTGGACTGGTCATATCATAGTGATGATGTCACTGATGTTTTTACAGGGAATATCTGGGTTTACAAAGGCATTTGATTCACACAAAGTGGATTTATATCCTTGGTGGCTTTTGATGAATATATTTAAATTAAAATGTTTGTGCAATTTAGCTTTAATATCTCCTCATTGGCACTGGTATGTGTTTGACTTATTTAAGCGCTCATTCACACTATGAATTTTTGAGCTGCATATGTCAAAGCAGACTCAAAGCATGAATGTGCCTGTCAGCCCTGTGTATGTCTTCCAGACAGTGGTAATAAAGTCTTTTTTTCATGTTTTACCTACAGGTAAGCCGTTCATTTAGAGAGCCGTGCCGTGGCCAAGACTCCAGCGTGCATGTGCGAGAGTGATGTCACCGTGGCTCAGCCAGTCAAATGGCTGCAGCCCGGGAACCTGGAAGGAAGACCGGGTGAAGATGGAAGCCCCAGGGAGCTGTAACAGCGCTCTTCTGGCGGGCTTCATTTTCAGGTAAGTCTTTCATTATGTGCTAGTATACAATTCATACTAACACATCATGCTCTCAACTTGCAAGGAGATATTTTTTAGACTTATTTTTTGCAATTTACTACCACTTTAAGCTGACCCCTTCCCCCTGGCTGACATGTCTCCTCCCCAACATTAGTGACAGCACTGGTCTCTTAGCTGCACCTGCTACTGGAGACAAGTGCTGTCAATCACAGCTAATTAACTATTCATATCCTGAGCAGTGTGGTCAAACAGGAGGGGGCTGTGCTGTCAACCATGCTAGATCAGCATACACAGCAACTATCAAAATGCATGTAGCAATTTGTCCCCTTGGGGGCATAAAGAACACAATGTTTCTGTTGAGACTACTTCACAAGTACACGTCTCTCTCTTGATATGAACCTCCTAAACCAGTTAGGATGTTTTTCACTGCACAATGCTTTCAATATCATTTAATACGCATGCTTATTGGAGGGGAAAGCAAATGGATGACCTCATCGGTGTGTTGTCACGCCTCGCTGTCCAATCATCACTGCTTAACAGCACTGGAGAGAAGTGAGGTCACCAACCAAGCTATGTTGTCTGGCTAACTCAAAAGAATTGCAGAATTAGAAATAGCTTGACAGTTATGAGTGTTCTAATTAAGTATTTTGTATTTCATGACATGCCTGGAGTTTAGCTTTAACATCCACCCTACCCCTGGTCCCCGCTGTACTTACCTCCATGGGTGATGAGCTGTCAGTGACCATTCATGCCAGTGTGGTGGTCTGGGGATTTGGAATCCCCGCTCTTTTCCCTCTTCTTTCTGCAGGGCTTCCAGGATGGATCAAAGCGATGCTCTGTACCACCACTAACCAATCAGTATTGCCTGATCCATCTTGGAAGTCTTGCAGTAAGAAGAGGGAGAACAGCACAGATTTCAAGTCCCTGCACTGCTACATCGGCTGCTTGGGGATTGGCAGCTCATCACCTATGGCGGTAAGTCCAGCAAAGACCAGAGGGCTGGGGAGGTTGGATGTTGTTAGTTCACCTTTTCACTTTTTTTCTGAAAAAGTGAACTAACATTTTAAGGTATCAAAATAGACATGCAAGGAACACTTTTTCTAGACTTTCTTTTTTCTTTTGATCTATCAGCTACTGATGATTTTTTTCAAACCATTAGATTTCTGCCTCAGTGTCAAAGATTCAGTATGGAACACACCAGACACCCAACTGCCAGATGTGGCCATCTCTCCAGTTAGCCAAATCTGTTGCACACAGGGGTGCCTGTACTACAGAATAGGGGGTGTCAGTTAGTCAGTGTGCCTATGTCTGGACAGTTTAATATAATTTTTCTATTTTATTCCTAAAGTTGCTGTATTCTAAATTATGGCAAGATGTCATATAGTAGAAGGTGTAACTGAGTTCTTAATGATTTAAATATTTCTGGATAATAAATGATAATGCATGTATATATGCAGCCTGCTGTATATTTTATGCCTTTATGACCTTGGGCAAGGTACACAACATGCACAATAAAACCCAACTGCACACAAGCTAATTAGCATGGATTCTGTCTTTAATTTGCAATCCAAAGGCCTGTTCTTGTTTACCTGAAACCTTAGTACTCAGCAATTCCTGAGCATCTTGCTTTGCTTCTCTTTCATCTGCCATGTTCCTCCTATGGATTACTGAAACAAAAATTTTAAATTGCACAGACATATGTTATGAATAATATAAGATAGAGCTTGGCTCTAATAAAATCGCGTCCAAAAAAGACAGTTAACCAATGCATTGATATTTTGAACCTTACAATCCTGAAAACTTTACATTTGCATGCGCTAGTCACAGAGAAAAAAGCTTTATGATTATACAGTTCTTACATTGAGCCTATTTTTCCTGATTGCGGTACTTCAGGAAAATACTGCATTAAGGCCACTAGATGGAGCTAACGATGATAGAAAATGCTCATATTAGACATTTTGTGGGGATTATTGGCAAATGCTGAGGCATTTGCACAACAAAGTTTTTTTTTTTTTTTTAAATAGACCCCATAGTATTGCAAATGTGCATACATGACCTATTAGCAACTTGCAATTTCAGTGTGTTTGCATTCCAAAAACAAAAAAACTTTAGTTCTGCTTTAAAGAGAACATGTTGTTGTTTTTGAGCACACAGAAACTGTAGATTCAGACAAACAAAATTAAGTGAATGAAAATAATTTTCCTAAATGGAGAATAAAAAAAACAAATATGTAAAAATGATTGGTTGAATCCACAAGTGCTTTTTTTCACCACCCTTTTCATTTATATTGACTTTTCAACATAAACCTCCATGACTAATACCTGTAGGGGAAAGGGGGGGGGGATGCGTTGGGGGCCAGTCAGCTGCAGACACTGATTGACAAAAGATTTTCAACTTTCTCATTTGACAGAAATTAATCTAATGATCAACTTCTATTGAACAGGGATAGCCATACGTGGATTGAAACTCAGGCAGTCCATGCTGGACTAACCAAATTTCCATTCTTCTGTGGCCAGCCAGGGAACCTCGGTTCTCAGTACGGTTGCGTTTTCTAGTGCAGGTGTCGTGCCATTAGAACTGTGCGGGTGGTACGGCTTCACAGATCCACAGCAGCACCACCCACACATATGTGGACCAGGGCTACAAGTCTTCTTTCACTGGCTGTTGTGTCTATTAGTGTTACTAATGCAGGCCATAGACGGTTCGTTTATCGGCCAATTTTTCATCCGAAAGAATAATCGGACGATTTTCTCACTATTAGTGGGGCAATGGCATCAGCTGATTTTCGTGGTTCCTCATTTCGTTTATCGGTTATGCTGGAAAATTTGTGAAAAACGGACGATTTTCGAAATCATTGGTGGACACATCGGTTTACAGAATGAACGATGTTTCGTTTTTCGGACGAAAAATCAGCCGATAAACGAACCGTCTATGGCCTGCATTAATCCAGGACCCTGCATTCACTATATCTGGTCTCCCACTGTACACAGAATAGGCAAATGCAATTATTTTAGTAAATATAAACTGCTAAATACCTTTTCTCATCTGCAGTATATAGCAGTCTTGTGACTTGTGACGTCCAGCCGAGCACTGGTTAATCCTTTAGGAGGAGTTTTCATTCTCCTCTGACTGTTCTATGAGGCTGCATGACCCTTGATCCTCTGTCCAGACTGTGCTGATTGGCCCCGTGCTGATCACATGCACCCTCCCCACCAAAAAAAAACCCTCTCTAGAAATACACTGCAAACAGAGCATGTGCAGACTTGCCACTGCTGCTCTGTACTATGGCAGATGCAGTGGGGACAGTAAAAGAAGGGGAGGATCAGAGAAGACAGGATCAAACAGCCTTTTTATACAATGCACAAATTAACCCCTTAGACTCCACAGTGAGTATAACAAGCATGCCTTACTGCATATACAGACTGATTTTATTGATATGGGTTTAGTACACTTTAAGAGTGAAGAAAAATATCCCCAATGGAACACAAACAGCAAAAAAATTTTCTTACAGAGTTTACTTCCTAGGTTTAAACCTAAGTTTATATTTGCTTTATGAAGGATATTTTCTAGTTGCTTAAAGCAGAACTTCACCCAATAAGGGAAGTTCCGCTCTTCCTCCTCCTCCTCCCCTCTTCCTCTGCTATATTTGGAACATTATTTTTTTTAGGGGGGAGGGGATAAGGGGGAGATGGGTGTTCTATATATATATTCCCTATGCTCTGTGAGGAGGCACTGCTGTGTCAATAATTTCACAGAGTCTGCCTTCTGGGTGCCAGAGGTGCTGAGAGGAGGAGTTTCAGGAGGTGGAGTTGGTACAGGAAAAACTGCTTGCAGGTAGCAAGGTACCATGGGATATGTAGTCCTTAGATATGGAAAGTAAACAGCAGAGGAGAAGCTGCATGGCATTCAGGCAATCCAGGAGATGGTCAACAGACAGGCAGAATTCACAACATAAAAATAGATTTTTCAAGTAAGCTTATATTGGATTGTCAAATATAACTGTTGTCTGTAATGTTATTACAATGCTCATGTTCTAAAATGAAAGTGTGTGCCGCAATCAATTTTTCTGTCACAACAACATTTTATTTGCATTGCCTGTTACTATCATATACAGAACACTGTATTATTAACACATCTGTTAGTAAACTATTTTGGTGTGTATTTGATCATTCTCTGAGCTGGCAATTAATCAGACTGCTAGCTAATGACTGACTGCACAGAGAAGGGGAGCCAGCAGCCTTCCACATAGCAATACTCAGATTACCTACATTCAGCTCTGCCTTTTAAGACATCTTACTGGAGCAGCAAATGGAAAGCGAACAACAAAAGTTTCCTAAGGAGGCACGTCTCCAGTTATACAGACAGTTTATTATAATCAGAAGCATCTTCTCAGGTTACTGGAGTGGTTTACCAATTCATCCGATAACAGTGACACTCCAGATACCTTTTATAATCAGTGATGGAATGTATTTTCCAAAAGTTAGATTTACTCTGTTGTCAATCTCTATGGAATAACATACTCCATTCCTTCACTGGGCTATCCTGTAGTTTCTTTACTTTAGGAAGGAAGGAAGGCCCAGGAATACAGGTGTTTGTGTACAGTCATAAAACAAAAAGAAGGGCGGGGCCAGAGGAAGTGACGCCATCACGCAAGCCGAAACCGTGAAGTGGGTTCTTGCCAACTGTGGATGGAGGATCTGATGCACTGACATTTCTATACTCAATACTGCCTGTGATGCTCTTGCGGAATGAGAGTGTTTTTAACATTTGTTAAATTGGAAGTTGGTTTTGCTACACCATGAGAGTTTCTTTTTTCAATCTATAATTCTACAGACATTATTTGGAGCGGATTGAGGGAGTTGTCTGAGATCCAGTGACATCCCTGTGTTGAGCTTTAAAAGCGCATATGACCATTCCTCTACAGGTGGTCAGAATATTTGATAATGTGCATCTACATACACTTTGGAGTCTGGTGGAAGCTCTCTTCGTTGGTTGGTGGAAGATCTACTGTGGAGGCTCCTATTTCCTCAGTCTATGACCACTATAAATTTTTGTCTCACAATTTTTTACTTTTATCCACTGTGATTTTCATTTCTGTTGGACACTTTTTTTTCATGTGTATTTTTTTAAATTTATGAGGACATTATTATGTTGTTCACTACATTTTGAATGAGGTGTTTGTGCACTCCTTTCTTTATAAATGTGATTGAGTTATACCGTCATATTCTTTTGAAGGTACTATATACACATTGTTTCACTTAGCACTGCACTTCTGTTACAATAAAGTTTGTGTACAAATCAATGATAAGCTGTGGCAGTAATGCCCTGATCCAGATCTGGGAAGAAATACCGCAGGACACCATCTGTCATCTCATTAGGAGCATGCTCCGACGTTGTCAGGCATGCATATAAGCACGTGGAGGCCATACAAATGACTAAGTACCATTTTGAGTTGCTGCAATGAAATTTCAGCAAACTGGACTAGCCTGCTGCATAATTTTTTCACTTTGATTTTTGGGGTGTCTTTGAATTCAGTCCTCTGTAGGTTGATAATTTTAATTTCCATCAAACGGTTGGGCATCCTTACGTTCCTAACACATTACCCAGTCCATATCAGTATAGATATGCAGCTCGATATTTTTCCCCATTGAGACCTGATGTGTTTTCAAAGTGTTCCTTTAATTTTTTTGAGCAGTGTATTTGGTCAGTGATGTCAACAAGAATCCAAGGTACTCAGCACCCCATTGAATAAAAAGCCTCCTCTCTCTGTTCTCCATCTTAAGGCAGAAAAGAGTAATAACATGCAAGGAAGAACACTCTGTTGGGTGACTTAAAGGGGCAGCTGGCAGGTGCTACTACTAGATACGGGGATTGATGAGCATATATGGACAGACATCAAAGATATAATGAACATTATGTTTCCAGCTGGGTCTTATTGGGTCCAGAGGTCTGGGGGGCTTTGTTGACTTTAGGGGCCTGAGGCACTCATTGTACTTGAATTACCTTTACAGTGGGTCCACATAATATATTTCACACATAGTTTCAAGTATTTTGTTTGGAAAAGCACTGTAAATCATAAACAGTTGTCATGGCTTTTTTTCTATAAATACAGTCTTTATCTTATTTTAAATTTTTTGTATCTCAGTGCTGTGGGTCTTCTCCAGCCATATTGTAACCCTTGCTATCTCCACGCACTTGTTCCAGAATTAGCTGCATTACATTTCTCTGGTCCAGCTTCCAGCTAATGGTGGAATATGCATGCACAAAGCATGCTGGCACAATGACCTATAGTCTCCAAAACGGAAGCGTATGACATGGCGAGAATGTAGAAGCACAGCTGGGAGACAGGTATTCTAATTCTATGCATGAATGTAAAAAAACCTGTGTTTGGCCCCCTTAATACTTACCTGAGCCCCTGCTTGATCCAAGGATATGCACGGGAGCCTTGGCTGTCCTGGATCTCTGGCCGAAACACAGCAAAGGGACTAGTAGCTCCCACTGTAGTTAATCACAGCCAGCAATGGGGAGAGAGCAGGTGGTGGGAAAGAGCCATGACTCTACGTATCATATGGACGCATAGAGCGGGGCTTGGGAACCAGCATGCACCAGTACCCCATAGCAAGCGGCTTGCTATTGTGAGCACTGGTCAAGAGGGAGGAGCCAGGAGTGTTGGAGGCTTCTCTGTGCAAAACCATTGCACAGAGAAGGTAAGTATGACATGTTTATTTATTTATTTTTTTAAATAAACAAACTTTTAATATCACTTTAATGCATTCCATGTATTAAAGCAGAACTAAAGTCTTCATACTCACCTATCGAATGGCTCTGTGTTGGCAACTTCTTGAGTGCCGGTTTCCGGGCCTCTTCATTGGCTGGCAAAAGATGACATCACTCCTGAGCATGCACAGGAGGCTGTCATCCCAGCACTCAGAGACCAGCCCAGCACTGTAAACTGAGCTGCACATGCACAGCTCAGTTTACAGTGTCGGAGGAGATGGCGAGCAAGCATGTACGGGGATTTTACTGCAGAAGAGACAGTGCATATCTCTCCGGCAATAAAAATCCTGACTGCTTTCAGTTTTTTACATCGGGACTTCCGTTCCGTTTTAGGTTAAAAAAAATGTCCCAGGAGTTGTCTTGCCCCCTCATCTCCCTAAATACTTACCTGAATTCTATACTGATCCAGTGCTGTGCCAGTCTGCAACAGTGCTGGTTCTCTCTCCAAGCCGTCACAGAACACAGAGCTGCTGTCAATGAAATCCTGTTAAAAGGGGGCAGGGCTGAGCCACACTGTGTGCATCTATAGACACACACAGCCCGGCTTCGGAGTAAGCATACAGAAAAGAGGAGGAGCCGAGAGCGCCGGCTGGGGACCCCGGAAGAGGAGGTTTGGGGCTGCCCTGTGCAATACCATTGCACAGAGCAGGTAAATATAACGTAAATAATAAGGTAAATATAATAATGTTTATTATTTTAATTTTTAAAAAAAAGTTTTACGACCACTTGAACAGTTCTTCAGCTGTCCTGTACCATTGTGGGAAAAGAAACAGTGCTGGAATGTGGAATTTGTCTACCCCATGTTCACTGTGGCTAAAACAATTGTGGGAATTGCTTATCTACAGAATGGGGGCAGTCAGAATCTCAGTTTCGCCCTGAGTGCCACAAAAGAACAAAACACTGCCTAAATCTATCACTCCAATTATAAGTGCTTTACACAGTGATAAGATAACAGCATAGAAAAAATAGAACTACATACATGACTAAAAACAAAGCAATATTGTTCTGCCACCAACACAGGCATGTGACAAGAGAAGATTTCATTTATACTGAATAAGAGCATTTTCCCTGCAAATAATACTAGTCTGTCTTCCACTGAAATGTTTAATGCATGTGTAGAGCACTATCATTGAGTTGCTGTCATTTTGATCATCAGCAAAGTTGTATAAAAATGTTTTTTTTTTATACAGAACTAATATTTTTTTTACAGAACTAATTTTTTTTTTTACAGAACTAATATTTTTCTTAAAAGCATGTGCAAAATAAGGATTTAAGTGG
Source organism: Staurois parvus (assembly GCF_062004578.1). NCBI lineage: Eukaryota > Metazoa > Chordata > Amphibia > Anura > Ranidae > Staurois > Staurois parvus. The sequence goes on along the minus strand of NW_028317867.1, from coordinate 4,342,515 downwards.
AGTCAAATGGGTTGATTTATCTGCAGACTATATCTTTTAGGATCTTATATACTTTTTAGTGTCATTCTTTTTACAAACCTAGAAGAATGACACTCTGTCTTTAATAGATGATTGTTGATTTTAAGGCACATTTCACATTTTGCAAAAATGTTAACAACATACCCACAATAATAAAAAAAATGTACATTAACTGTTTACAATTTTAGCCTGCAGAGAATTGCAACCATAATCAGTTCACCAACAGTACAATAAACATCCGAGACATCCCATAGTCAGCCCAATCACAGATCTCTTTGAATGGAGAACGTGGCTGTGTGCGCAAAACAGGATGCTGCAGAGAGAGGAATGCAAGGATTCAGGTAAATGGGGTGGTGGTTTGAGGGTAGGTATTGGGGAATGGTACCTTTTTCATGTTATATCCTAAACATGGTAAGAAAGATGGAGTATGTTTTTAAGGGTTTGTTTTGACGTGTGGCAGGCCCTGTCACTCCTCTGAAAATGTTGTCTCCTCACCGCCTATTTTAACCCAAAAAGGCTGTTCACTGCGCTGCATCTGCATGCATTCCACGCAGATGCAGGGTGGCTGCAGAGTGGACCCATACACTTAAATAGCTCACATTCAGTGGCCGTGCTGCCCACCAAATGCAACATGCAGTTTAATTTATATATATATATATATATACACACACACTATATTGCCAAAAGTATTGGACACCACTCCAAATCATTGGATTCACGTAAGGAAAATTCCACGGTCAACTGTTAGTTGTATTATAACAAAGTCGAAGCAACTGGAAACAACAGCAACTCAGCCACAAAGTGGTAGGCCACGTAAAATGACAGAACGGGGTCAGTCCATGCTGAAATGAACAGTGCGTAGAAGTTGCCAACTGTCTGCAGAGCCAATAGCTAAAGACCTCCAAACCTCGTGTGGCATAAAGATCAGCACAACAACAGTGCGTAGGGAGCTTCATGGAATGGGTTTCCATGCCTGAGCAGCTGCATCCAAGCCTTACATCACCAAGTGCAATGCAAAGCGTCAGACAAAGTGGTATAAAGCATGCCACCACTGGACTTTAGAGCATTGGAGATGTGTTCTCTGGAGTGACAAATCACGCTTCTCTGTCTGGCAAACTGATGGATGTGTCTGGGTTTGATGGCTGCCAGAAGAATGGTACATGCCTGACTGCATAGTGCCAAGGATAAAGCGTGGTGAAGGGGGGATTATGGTGTGGGGTTGTTTTTCAAGGGTTGGGCTTGGCCCCTTAGTTCCAAGGGACTTAAGGCGTCAGTATACCAAGACATTTTGAACAATTTCTTTGTGGGAACAGTTTGGGGATGACCCCTTTTTGTTCCAACATGACTGCGCACCAGTGCACAAAGGTACATAAAAACATGGATGAGTGAGTTTGGGGTTGAGGAACTTGAATGGCTTGCACAGAGTACTGACAACAACCCAATAGAACACCCTTGGGATGAATTAGATTGGAGACTGCGAGCCAGGCCTTCTCGTCCAACATCAGTGCCTGACCTCACAAATGCACTTCTGGAAGAATGGTCAAACATTCCCATAGACACACTCCTAAACCTTGTGGACAGCCTTCCCAGAAGAGGTGAAGCTGTTATAGCTGCAAAGGGTGGGCCAACTTAACATTGAACCGTACGGACTAAGACTGGGATGTCATTAAAGTTCATGTGTGTATAAGGGCATGTGTATATATACACTATATTGCCAAAAGTATTGGGACGCCTGCCTTTAGACGCACATAAACTTTAATGGCATCCCAGTCTTAGTCCGTAGGGTTCAATCTTGAAATTTTTATTTATTTTTTTATATTTCTAATGGAGGTGATCAGTGACTTAAAATGGGACTGCGATAGTGTGGCGGGCTATTACTAACTGACCCTAAGGGGAAATGACTAACTGCCACTGACATCAGTAGTGACATTTATACAGTGATCAGTGATAATACACTGTCACTGTACTAATGACACTGACTGGGAAGGGGTTAACTTCTAGGGTGATCAAAGGGTTAAACATGTGCCTAACAATATGTGCTGCTTTTACTAAGACATCTCTTTGTTTCTCATCCATGTGAAACAGAAAGATTCTTCCCTCTGTACAGAGCCCTGTGTTGATTGTCAACACAGGGCTTTGGGTTGTGATAGGACACAGTGGATCAGCAGGACCTGGCCATGAATCACTGGCCATGACCTGCTGACAGACTTCCACTATAAAAAATGACAGCGGGTGTCAGCAGGATGGGGGGGGCACAACAAGGAAGTGGGCAGCAATATACATTGCTGCGCCTGCGCGAGCCACCCGTCCACATTGGTTAAAACCTCTCTCAGGTTTTTATTGCTCTCTGCTTCTCTGCTGTGGAGATTCACTCACATAAATGGTCAAGTTGCTTAACCCAACCCTACTCCATCAAAAACTAAAAAAAAATATACAGTTGTGTTCAAAATAATAGCAGTGTGTTGAAAAAAAGTGAATAAAGCTCAAAATCCTTCTAATAGATTTTATTTCCATACACACAAATGCATTGGGAACACTACACATTCTATTCCAAATCAAACCATGAAGAAAAATATATCAAATTTGTGTTGTTCCTCTAAACAAATTGAAGAAAAGTGAATATTAGACTGTTCAAAAAAATAGCAGTGTTTGTATTCTTCTTTACAAACTCAAACATTCACTATATAAACTGAAAAATGTTTGAAGATTTTGCTTTCCTTTGAATCACTTAATAATATTTAGTTGTATAAGCACTTTTCTGAGAACTGCTGTACATCTGTGTTGCATAGAGTCAACCAACTTCTGGCACCTGTGAACAGGTATTCCAGCCCAGGATGGTTGGACTACATTCCACAGTTCTTCTCTATTTCTTGGTTTTGCCTCAGAAACTGCATTTTTGATGTCACCCCACAAGTTTTCTATTGGATTAAGATCCGGGGATTGGGCTGGCCACTCCATAACGTCAATCTTGTTGGTCTGGAACCAAGATGTTACATGTTTACTGGTGTGTTTGGGGTCGTTGTCTTGTTGGAACACCCATTTCAAGGGCATTTCCTCGTCAGCATAAGGCAGCATGACCTCTTCAAGTATTCTGATGTATTCAAACTGATCCATGATCCCTGGTATGCGATAAATAGGCCCAACACCATAGTATGAGAAACATCCCCATATCATGATGCTTGCGCAACCATGCTTCACTGTCTTCACAGTGTACTGTGGCTTGAATTCAGTGTTTGGGGGTCGTCTGACAAACTGTCTCCGGCCACTAGACCCAAAAAGAACAATCTTACTTTCATCAGTCCACAAAATGTTGCGCCATTTCTCTTTAGGCCAGTCAATGTGCTCTTTAGCAAATTGTAACCTCTTCAGCACATGTTTTTTTTTCAACAGTGGGACTTTGCGGGGGCTTCTTGCAGATAGCTTGGCTTCACATAGGCGTCTTCTAATTGTAACAGTACTCACAGGTAACTTTAAACCTTCTTTGATCTTCCTGGAGCTGATTGTTGGCTTAGTCCTTGCCATTTTGGCTATTCTTCTATCAATTTGAATGGTAGTTTTTCGCTTTCTTCCACGTCTTTCAGGTTTTGGTTGCCATTTTAATGCATTTGCGATCATTTTAGCTGAACAGCCTATCATTTTCTGCACTTCTTTATATGTTTTCCCCTCTCCAATCAACCTTTTAATCAAGGTACGCTGTTCTTCTGAACAATGTCTGGAACGACCCATTTTCCTCAGAATTTCAGAGAGAAATGCACTGTAACCAGCATGTACAACATTTGCTGCCTTCCTTCCTTCCTTAAATAAGGGCAATAATTGCCACCTGTTTTTCAAAGAATGAATGACCTCACTAATAGAACTCCACACTGCTATTATTTTGAACATGCCCCTTTCAATTAGTGATTCAATTACACAGAATCAGCAGCATGCATGTCATGACTGTTGGGTCTGTTGGATTTCTATTACTCTACTACACCTGCTAGTAAATTATTTGCCATGTAGAAATATCATTTCTACCAAAAACAGTGATTGATCAGTTAGTGATGTCTGACTGCTATTATTTTGAACACAACTGTATAGATATTATTTTAAGTGCAACTAATATAAGTCCATTGAAGCCCAGTAGATCTTTTCAATTAAATCAGCTAAATATACAATATTCCGGTATACAAGGTATACAAAGTATTACAGTTTCTTTTTTAAGAAATGGCCCCTGCCACTATACAAAGCAACCAAGTTGTCTGGGTGGAAGCAGTGGTCTCTATGCAGAGGAATCAGAGCTAGAGTTCTATGAGCAGTAATGCTGATGTTCCATAGTGATTGGAGAGCTCTAGCTATGACTCAGCATGGGATTGTTGGACTTCTGCAAAGAAACTACTGTTCCCAAACAGAAAGCAGGTATCTCTCATTACAACAGGCCTGTAGGAGCGAGGCTTTTTAAATAAAACATACTGTAAGACTTTGGACACCTTTTATTTTGATGCACCTAGAATGTATTTCGTTAATTTATTCACTTAGCCATTAATCGGTCCTAATATAATACTTTTGTAATCTTTCATGCAGCAGAACCCAGCAATCTGAGTCAGTAAGGTTCTGACACATGCATATGTACCAAAAAATGCCGAGTACATTATTATCCTCTTTCAGGAGAAATGCTCAACTGATTTATAAGATATAACCAAGCAGTATAACTTTACTTATTCAATTTGTGGTGCCAAAGAATCAGATCAAATTCCACAGCTAAAGATTTCATAGCCTTGTTTAGCATCACCCACATTACACAATTTTCAGTGAGAAATAACGTTTTCTAAGGGTCAACTCATGGGCTGCAAATATGAGAACAGGTATATACAGTCAGGTCCATAAATATTGGGACATCGACACAATTCTAACATTTTTGGCTCTATACACCACCAGAATGGATTTGAAATGAAACAAACAAGATGTGCTTTAACTGCAGACTGTCAGCTTTAATTTGAGGGTATTTACATCCAAATCAGGTGAACGGTGTAGGAATGACAACACTTTGCATATGTGCCTCCCACTTGACAAGGGACCAAAAGTAATGGGACAGAATAATAATCATAAATCAAACTTTCACTTTTTAATACTTGGTTGCAAATCCTTTGCAGTCAATTACAGCCTGAAGTCTGGAACGCATAGACATCACCAGACGCTGGGTTTCATCCCTGGTGATGCTCTGCCAGGCCTCTACTGCAACTGTCTTCAGTTCTTGCTTGTTCTTGGGGCATTTTCCCTTCAGTTTTGTCTTCAGCAAGTGAAATGCATGCTCAATCGGATTCAGGTCAGGTGACTGACTTGGCCATTGCATAACATTCCACTTCTTTCCCTTAAAAAACTCTTTGGTTGCTTTTGCAGTCTGCTTTGGGTCATTGTCCATCTGCACTGTGAAGCGGCGTCCAATGAGTTGTGAAGCATTTGGCTGAATATGAGTAGATAATATTGCCCGAAACACTTCAGAATTCATCCTGCTGCTTTTGTCAGCAGTCACATCATCAATAAATACAAGAGAACCAGTCCCATTGGCAGGCATACATGCCCACGCCATGACACTACCACCACCATGCTTCACTGATGAGGTGGTATGCTTAGGATCATGAGCAGTTTCTTTCCTTCTCCATACTCTTCTCTTTCCATCACTCTGGTACAAGTTGATCTTGGTCTCATCTGTCCATAGGATGTTGTTCCAGAACTGTGAAGGCTTTTTTACATGTCGTTTGGCAAACTCTAATCTGGCCTTCCTGTTTTTGAGGCTCACCAATGGTTTCCATCTTGTGGTGAACCCTCTGTATTCACTCTGGTGAAGTCTTCTCTTGATTGTTGACTTTGACACATATACACCTACCTCCTTGAGAGTGTTCTTGATCTGGCCAACTGTTGTGAAGGGTGTTTTCTTCACCAGGGAAAGAATTCTTTGGTCATCCACCACAGTTGTTTTCCGTGGTCTTCCAGGTTTTTTGGTGTTGCTGAGCTCACCGGTGCGTTCCTTCTTTTTAAGAATGTTCCAAAGAGTTGTTTTGGCCACGCCTAATGTTTTTGCTATCTCTCTGATGGGTTTGTTTTGTTTTTTCAGCCTAATGATGGCTTGCTTCACTGATAGTGACAGCTCTTTGGATCTCATCTTGAGAGTTGACAGCAACAGATTCCAAATGCAAATAGCACACTTGAAATGAACTCCGGACCTTTTATCTGCTCATTGTAATTGGGATAATGAGGGAATAACACACACCTGGCCATGGAACAGCTGATAAGCCAATTGTCCCATTACTTTTGGTCCCTTAAAAAGTGAGAGGCACATATGCAAACTGTTGTAATTCCTACACCGTTCACCTAATTTGGATGTAAATACCCTCAAATTAAAGCTGACAGTCTGCAGTTAAAGCACATCTTGTTTGTTTCATTTCAAATCCATTGTGGTGGTGTATAAAGCCAAAAATGTTAGAATTGTGTTGTTGTCCCAATATTTATGGACCTGACTGTATTTCTTCCAGGTGTGAGTATGCTCATCAGAATAGTTTGCATGTATTATAATGCAGGCCATAGACTGTTCATTTATCGGCCGATTTTTTGTCTGAAAGCATAATTGGACGATTTTCGCACTGTTAGTGTTCCAATGGCATCGGACGATTTTCGTGGTTCCTCCTCATTTCTTTTATTGGTCATGCTGGAAAATTTGCAAAAAACGGCCGATTTTCGCAATCATTGGTGGCGCCAGAACGACCAATGTTTCATTTTTCAGACGAAAAATCGGCTGATAAACGAACCGTCTATGGCCTGCATAACTGATGGCACTAACTACACTGGTATTCTGATTCTGACTGATTCAACCTCAAGTTAAATTTACCTTTCCTTGTTCCTCCCTACCCCCCTCCCCCACATCAGAACTATAAAAATTAACACAGCTTAGACTGTTGGTTATACTGTGGGCAAAATAAGTATTTAATAGTTTTTCCCTGTGTCATTCCATTTTATTACACATAACCTAATTTATGAACTTATTTGTTTTGGTTTTTTCATATGTATGGATTGTGTGGGTTGTTACCGACATGTGGTGACAATTTCATGTCAATAGCACCTTTAAAAATATATTTACTAAGAAAAATGGTGACGTGTTCAATACTTATTATACCCATTGTGTGTGTGTGTATGTATATATATATATATATATATATATATATATATATATATACACACACATACATACACAGTATAGTTACATAGTTAGTCTGGCTGAAAAAAGAAAAAAGTTCATCCAGTTCAACCATTACATAAAAAAAAAATTATAATTCTTCACCCACAGTCGATCCAGAGGAAGGCAAAAAAAAACAGCAAAGCATGATCCAATTTGCTCCTGCAGGGAAAAAAATTCATTCCTGATCCCCCGAGAGGCAATCAGATATTCCCTGGATCAATGTTACCTATAAATGTTAGTATCCAGTTATATTCTGTGTATCCAAGAAAGAATCCAGACCTTTTTTGAAGCAATCCACTGAGCTGGCAAGAACCAACTCTTAAGGGAGTTTATTCCACATTTTCACAGCTCTCACTGTGAAGAAACCTTTCCATGTTTGGAATATCTTGTGAGGCATTGGCTTGCAGGGTTGTGAATGGTGTATACGAGTCACATAGGATCCTTATTACACATAGTGAGGGATTCCTGGGTTTGTAACTATTTTGGAGAAAACAAACGTTTTACTTTTTCAAAACTTAATAAGTTCTGGTCTGGGCCCTGAAGCCCAGAGGCCTTTTAGAGGCTGACAGAGACTCAATGGAGTTGATTTACTAAAGGCAAATAATCAGTTCACTTTGCAAAGGAAGTTGCACTTTGCAGGGGAATTTTCTCCAGAACTTAGTGAACTTTGCCAAGAATATTCAATCACATGCAAGGAAAAAAAAATGCAGTTTTGCTTGCATATGATTGGTTGATGGTAGTCAGCAGAAGTTCATCTTATTCATTAAGCTCTGTTATAAATTTCCCTGCAAAGTGCAACTTCCCTTGCATAGTGAACAATCAATATATCTTTAGTAAATCAACCGCAACGATACTCTCTCACTCTGTAAGGAGATGAAAGGCTGACTACTGACAGAATACTAAAAAGTTAAATAAACCATTTTCTTTTTTGGGGAAACCATAAGGGGACATTGTTTTAAAGTGACGTAGACATAAACTGGTTGAATAGTGTGAATAAGGCTGCTTTTCTTGTTAACAGCTTCATCAGCATTGACTAGCAAAGCATAAGGAAAATGTTTAAATCAAAAGGGCACCTGGCTGCTTGACAACAGACCTAACACATTAAGCAATACACATTCACAATAAAACCACATTACCTTGGGAACCTCATTTCAATATAGGCAACTCAACAAAGAAAAAAAAGCTTGAAAAGAAATGGATTACAGAAAACCTGTCTCTTTATCAACCCAGTAAAGTTTCAAGTCACATTTGAACTGGCAATCTTCCCCATGCACTTACTCACCCTAGGTTGAAGACCTTGTCAGTGTTTTGGTAATCTGCGGCTTGCTGCGTCTGGGAACTCTCACCACTTGCCAAATTGCTGTTATATTGCAGGACGCATATTAGCAGAGAGAGTTGCATGGCAAGATCGACATCACATCTCTTGGTAATGGTTCTGGAAAATGATAAAGGAGGATTAATCATAGATCCTCCTTCTGTATGATCCTTCAATACAGTACAGCTATACACAGCATCTCAGTATTAGTCATTTCTTCACTTTATAGGAATTCAACTTACATAACACTGCCAAATGCACACGAATGGGGGTCATTTTTGGACATGGAGCAGGTTTCTTTTTTGTGCATGAGAAACCTTTCATGTATGTATTTGATTTCTATTATGTGTTGTAGAATAAATGTTATGTTTAATAGGATGAATATTACAGCAAAAGAGGGAACAGGAAATCTCTGACATATATGACATAGAACATTACTATTAAAACAGTATTAAACCCATAAACAAAAATGTATCCCATTGAAGCTCACCAATTCTTAGATGTGGTGGCTGCATTAGCTTTCTTTTTTTAGGCGTTTTCCCTTTATTTTCACCTGGTGATCCAGGCAGTAAGTCTGTTATTTTTCAGCTTCCTTTAACAGACCAAGCTGTCCAAACAAAGCAACAGTTAGACGGTTGAGACTAACCATTTAACATTTATTCATTCATTTATGTAAAACCTTTATCCCAAAAAGGAAAAAAATGCTGCTTCAGCCTCTTATAAACTGTAAGCTACAGTTTAGCTTCAATTTGTTAGCCAAGTCCATTTAAATCTGCTAGTCTAACACTATCCTCGCCCTGCTCGTCAATGCTGTCTGCTTTACTACGTCATCCAGAACGCAGACACTGTAAAGCAGGCCATACATTAAGCAATTTTTGGCTTTGAAAAAATTACTCGATTCCCGCATCAACACATTCAGTGTTGATGGGGGAATTCCTCCCATGTTTTTGTATTCTGACAGCGGTAGGTTTCCCATCCATCAAAATACAATAACAAAAGGCATCTGAAAGGTGCTGGGACTTTGATATTAATTTATACAAAATGGTGAGAGGGGGGAAAACATTTGAAGAGCTCACTGGATCAAATTAGGTTGCTCACACCAGACAAGGCTACCTTCCAGAGCGTACCCTAGCAGTATCCCAGCAGTTCAAATTCATTTATTGGTATTGTGCTAAAAGACAGCCAACATGTCTTGGGGGGTCAAAGGAACTCTCCCTTCACCAGGGCTTCAGTTAAAATTGAGACCCTTTAAAGGTCCTGTGTGAATCTGTGTAGGGAAGCTAATTGCTGGGTTAGAAGAATTTCTGGCCAGCAGTATCTGCATGAGCAATGTATGCATGGTTTTTTTCTCGTCAGAATACAATGATCACTGCCAGCCGTTATAGCCGCCAGCAATGATTGAACGAAAAAACCCGACATGCTGGTTGTACTGAAGTTGATCAATGCTTATACAAGGATCGAAATTTACCCGGTTCCTGCTGGTGTTACTGACCAGATCACCAGGTGAAATAAAGGAAGAAAATACTTAAAAATGAAAACTATTGCAGCCACATCTAAGGATTGGTGAGCTGTAATATAATACATTTTTGGTTTTGGGTTTAATACTTCTTCAAGTCCACTGCAAAGGAAACAACACTACTGAAGAAATTATGAGATATGTATCCAGTGAAGACCTCAATAAGTGCTGTACATCCTTAAAATCCAACTTCGAGCTCAGGATCTACTTTTAGACGAGTAATAGATGTTCTTCATGCCACCCTAAATAATTAAAATAGATTCCCACATACTCCTCTGTTTTAGAAAAGGAACAATGCTACATATACAGTATGGTGGACATGGCAGAGAGTGCAAATACCTTTGGACCAGACTGTACAAGCTCCTTAAGAGAAGTATGGTAATATAAAAAAAAACATTTACACTCACCCAAATTTACCTCCTGATAGGGAAAATAACAGACCTTTGAACCAGCCACTTTCTTGCTTCACTAGACAGACCTGTCCGCTACCAAATACAAATGTTCCCTCACTTTACAATTACTGAACACAGCAAAAACACTCATTCCCAGAACAAAGTGCACTCCTGTGATATGTAGGAGAATTTGCACCAAAAGATCTTTGGCCCTACTTCTTTAATTCTATCCTCTGTTGTAACCTTCATTAAAGTGAAACTAAACTTAAAATCGTTTTTTTAACATTCTTTATTTAAACAGCTTTTTTAGAGTACAAACGTATACAAAAATAAGACACATGAGTGGATGCCAGAAGATAAGACAATGAGCCAGGTGCGGACCAATTACATAGAGATTCAAATTATCAGTTTCAAAAACAGCAAAGTATAGCACACTGGTCAAGTTGGTACAAACAGATCAATCTATTGTCATAAACAAATAGCAGTAGCATCCAAGAAAGGGAAAAAGAAAAGGTAAGGAGAGGGAGAAAAAAAATGGGGGGGGGATGAAGAGAAGGAAGAAGAGAGGTGTAAAAGGAGAATGACATAGGGATTAAAATAGTTTTTTACCCTAATGCATTGCTTGCATTAAGGTAACAAACGGTTTTAAGTGCTCCCCCTTCCCTGTGTGAAGAGAAGAGATCTGCGCATGGCTGCATCTCATCACCCCTCTCTTCCTCTTCACACTGGGACTTGAAAAGCAGCAGAAGCCATTGGCTCTTGCTGCTGTCAATCAAGTGCGGTGAAGAGGAAGTGGGGGAGAGGTGCCAAGTCCTGCTGTGTGTGTCTATGAAGCGTGGCTCCGTAGACTCACAGGTTGAAAGCAAGCACGCAGCATTTGTCCCCATAGCAAACAGCTTGTTGTGGGGACACACAAAGAAGAGGAGGAGCCAGGATCACCAGAGGGGACCCAAGAAGAGGAGAATCAGGGTCACTCTATGCAATACCACTGCACAAGAGTAGGTGAGTATAACATGTTTGTTTTTTTAATCAGAAAATTTTTTTTGCCTTTAGTAATACTAGTCTTTGAACAGACTAGTCTATAATTTACCAAAAAAAGAATGTAAAAATCTCTATTGTGTTTTATTTTAACAAAACATTTGCTAAATAGTGGAAATTTTTAAATGGACAGAAAAGTTATTCCACTTTCCTTTTTGTCCCATTTCCATTCTCTCGTTTTTTTTCTGATCTTCATTTTCTCTTACTTTTCTTATTGTCTTCTAAACCCTGCTGTCGTTTTTACCTGTTCACAGCTCCCTCTCTACTTTTCTCCACTAAGCTGTAGCAGCAGTAGCTACTTGGAGCTTCATAATTTGTCAGTGTCGTTATGCAGAGTTTAACTGCTATAAATTGCAAATGCTAAAGGTTAATTTGAACTTAATAAACTCTTTAATTCCAAAATAAAGTCTTTGTACAAAAATGCTTTCATCTTACAAGATGTGACAGAAGATTAAAAATGAATAATTTATTGCTCATGGAACCAATGAGAACCAATTTTGCACGTATAGTTTAGCGAAAGAAAAGTAATCTGTTTTGTTACTATTAACACACATTTCCTTCTTCCAGTTACTCAAACCCAACATCTACTGAATGAAAACAGGGTATACCGGTCACTGCTTTGTTTAGTATTAGCCTAAAACAGTGGTCTCCAAACTGTGGCCCGTGGGCTGGATGCGGCCCTTTGCTTGCCATTATCCAGTCCTTGGGGCACTATTCCTCCCACTTATACATGGAACTATTACTTTCACTAATACCAACAGTGAAACACCATTGCTCCCACTGACACCGACTAGGAGTCCCTATTCCTCCAACTGAAACAAACAGTGAGGCACTATTCCTCCCACTGACACCAATAATGGGTCACTATTCCGCCTCCTAATGACCACAGGTGACATGTATTTTTTTTTTCCCATCAATCACCAAGTCTGAGGCATTGTTTGCTCCCACTGACACCAGGACAGTTTCTACTCCTGCTAACTGCAGCTCGAACCCCCCGAAGTCTGATGGACAGTAAACTGCCTCTTTTGTAAGAAAGCAAGGAACATCCATCCTATTAAACATGACAAATGTCTTCCCTGGTGAAATTCATATTCACTGTATTGTTCATAAAATGTATTTTGTGACATTTACAAAAATCACATAAGAGGTCTCTGATCATGTCCAGTTGGTAAACTCAGGAATGAATAAACATAAAAGCAATTGTATATGGAGATACATAATGTGCCTTTCCCTTTCTCTGTGAGTAGGAGCTGAAATTATAGAGCTATTATTATCAATATTGTAGGAGTTATGCATTTCTGCATCCTGAAATAGATGTGTCTTTTATTTCCTGCAAGTAAATATCCATCAGGGTAGAGAATTGCTGGACTATGTATAGTTCTATCTAACAAGGGAAATAATTGACTGGAGCTACATGCTGTTGTTCTCAAGAAGTATTCAATAGCCAATCTGCAAGAAAACTTTGTACCCCGCTGCAGTTCTTTGTAGCATAAAGCACCTGAACACCAGTGTTGCCTTAATGATTCAGTGTCCTAAATTAATACATTTCATTTTTAGCCTGTATATAACAGGCACTGACAGCAATATAGGATCCCGTGTACAATAAACTTATAAACCATTGCTGCAATTTTCTGCTCCTTTTTAATTTGTATTGGGAATATGACAAGGATTCAGAGAAATAGAAAACAGACGTAATGGCCTGACTTTCTGGCATCGAAACATATGGTAAGTAAATTAGTAAAAACACAATGACAAGAGTTCCATCCAAACATAAAATCATGTTACTCCACCAGTGGGAGAGTGTACTGATAGGCTACTCACTCAGTTGAACAACATACAAGCGGGTGAAGCATGGATAATACCTGCCCTTAGAAGCCATACCATATGGCCAGGGTAATGGCTGGGCATATGTTACGGATAAATCTAGGCTTATATGCCAAAGGAACAAAGCAGGGCGGCAGATTAGTGAACAGTAAAATCACAAAAAACTTTCTTCCAATCTCCCGTACTTGTAAAGGAACCTGTGTACTGCTCCAATGGTCAGATTGGAAATGCAGATATAGCTTTCAGCGATCTGTGATTCCAGCAGCTACCACTGGTTTGTTCAGATCACTGGAAGCTGTATTTGCAATTCCACTCCGACCATTGGAGCAGTACACAGTTTGTGACGTTAGTGATTTTACTGTACACTAATCTGGTGCCCTGCTTGTTCCTTTTGCATGCCTACGAAGGGAATCCCCAGATCCATGAGCCAGGAGCTGTTGTCCATGTGTGCTTTTCTAATTCATCCTAACTGCCTATCCATTTCATTCACTTTATGGACTTATATTTCCTATTGTACTTTTGAGTGCTGATGTGCTTGTGTTCAACACAAATCTGTTTGTAAATTTAGGCCTATAACCTACAAACAATAACTTACAGCTTAGATAATAAAGATAGAAATTGAGCAATATAACTGTAATACTAAACAAAGAACATGGTGTACCAGGTGTGTTCACCAAGGGGGGAAGGCAGCCTGGTAGGGACTTCTGTAGATAGGAGCTTTAGTTTTCCCAAGGTATTCAATAGGTTGGCCTTTGCATACCATTCTGTAAACTGGAATTAGACCATGCGTTGGGCTATCTGAGAGTCAGAGAATGAATGCTCAATAAAGGCTTTACAGTACACAAAAATCACTTTGTGGGGGTTAGTTCTGGATCATGGTATCCAGTTCTTCCAGAGGGAGCAGTGCTTTAAGTTTCTGTTCCACATTTCTGTTCATGTAATTTTATAAAGGGTTTTGAAGTATCCACTGGGCTCAACTGGAAATGATTAAAATGGGTTTGCTCAACAGTAGAAAAAAACTGTGTCTTAGACATGTAGTATGCAGGGGTGGACTGACCATTTGGAAACTCGGGCACTGCCCGAGGGCCCAGGGTCAGTAGGGGGCCCCATGAGATGCCCCTGGTACCTTTTTCATTGGCTTTTTTGAGTTTGGGCAAGGACACAGGGGCCCCATGATCCCCTATTGTCCGGGGGCCCCATGAGTTGTCAATCCAACCCTGGTAGTATGCCCTATAATTCCATAGACACAGCTATGTTTGCATTTCCTGTATAGCAGCAAATATGTTAAACCTGTCTTACAAGTATGAAATTATAGAGGAACAAAATTAGCAAGAAGTACTTCAGAATTTAGAAATTAATTTGACTTATGGTATGCACACATGACAGTGCTAGCATTTGATTCATTTATCACAGCGGCTGTTTGGTGACCTCTCAGCCACCTTAACCACTTGCCCTCCAGAGGATTCACCCCCCTTCCTGTCCAAGCCATTTTTTGTGATACGGCGCTGCATTACTCTGACAATTGCGCAGTCATGCAATCTGCACCCATATGAAATGTATGTCCTTTTTTCCCCATGAATTGAGCTTTCTTTTGGTGGTATTTGATTGTGTGTGTGTTTTTTTATTTTTTGCACTATAAAAAAAAAAAAAAAAATGAAAATTTTGAGAAAAAAAAAACAATATTTTTGACTTTTTGCTAGTAAACATGTCCAGTAAAAAAATATAAAAAATCAAATGTCTTCAATAAATTTAGGTCAAAATGTATTTGCTAAAAAAAATTCCAATACGTGTAAATTAATTGGTTTACATGAAAGTTATAGTGTTTACAAATGGCGGTATAAATACTTTGATTTTTTAAATTTTTACTAGTAATGGCGGTGATCAGCGACTTATAGCAGGACTGCAGTGGGCATTCTGACACTGGGGGGAACTGACTTGGTGTCACTGACATCCCCAGTGAGACCAATACAGTGATCAGTGCTAAAAAAACCACTGATACTGTACTAGTGGCACTGGGCAGAAAGGGGTTAACATGATGGATGATCAAAGAGTTAACTGTGTGCAGTTTCACTATGTGCTGTGTCCGAATGCTTCACTGTAAGCACACTGCTTTGCGTGGCTGTGCTGTGCACAGCCATCCAAATTAGTGTGCACGAGCTGACAGGGAGGAGAACCGTTTTGTTTACAAACAGTTCTCCTCCCCGTTGGAGATGCTCGCCAATCACCAGGCGCCGGTGCGTAATCACAGGCCGGGACCCGGTGATTGACAGCTGCAGCCTTGAATGGCAGCATGGGTAGGGCGCACGTACCCTCTACCCGGAAATGAACAATTACATATATATATATACGTGATTTTGCGCACCCGTGTTGCCCTGTAGCAGTATTTGTGCTATAGGGCTGTCAGGAAGCGGTTAACTGGCTGATTTGTCATCCTTCACCTTCTGGGCTGCATACATACCTGAGCAGAATGATTTTCAGGCATTTTTGCAAGTGTATACAAAAGTTTTGCAAGTGTATTATGAGCATTTTGCATGTGTATTCAAGCTTCAGGCATTTTTGTTTTAGACAATAGAAAGCACTAGGGGGAGGAGATCTGCTGTTTGACCCAAACACATGCAACAGAACACTTGTAAAAGCGCTTTCATCCATTCCCATTAAAGGCTATGGGGCCCAAAACACTCTAATCTTTCTAAAATGAAGCTCATGTGCTTTTTGAGCAACAGGCATTTTGCTACAGGTGACAAAATGCTAAGATGTGAATAGGGGCCATTGAAATGAATAGGATATTGCTTGTTTAGCATCTTGGAGCTTCGAGCTACAAAACTCTCAGGTGTGAATGGGGCCCAAATTTCGGTGAAGACTATATATACGGTAGTAATATGCTAGAAGGGCTGCCGGAAGAATACACCTTTGTTAGAGCAAATTTAGGTTCTAAAGCTTTAGAATGGGGTGGGACTGGGCCTGGTTGTGTCTCCAGTCAGATGGAGACATCCTAGAGACAGAATAATGGAATGTGGATGAAGACGACCATTAAGCAGTTGAGTTTACACAACTGTGCTCATCTACCTGAGCACTCTTGAAGAAGCTAAAAGTTTAACCTCTCAACTTTAACTAATGGAGTCTGAGTCCTGTTAAAACAAGGTAATCTCAACAGTTGTATTGAGAGACTGAATCAAGAATTTTTATTCTTCTCAGGCACATGGAGATATATGCTGCACGCTTTGGATCATCAAGCCAGCAGTATTGTGACCAGCTGCTGCATATTTACTTGACACACACAGCTGTTGCCCATTTAAATTAATCAATACAGTATATTTAATTAAGAGTATAAATCTGTACTGCAGGATGCGTTCTAAAAAATGATAATAATACCAGGGTAATACATGGGTCAAACATAACAGCTCACTGCCAATACAAATCCTATGCAAAATGACTGTCTAGACTACTGTGGTGCCTGTTATCAGACTACAGCCCCAGAACTAGGAGCCATACCACCTAAAAATTAAAAGTTCAGCATCACAGTTTAGAATATATTTGAAGACGATGATCAATAACTAGCCAGCTGGTGTGGTAGGGGGCTGGCAACACGCAGAACTAAAATAGTTGTCATAGCTTTACATCACCAGCAAGCTGCTGCTTGAAAACCTGTATACGAACAGCCCTATCAGTCTAACTTGAAGGGGGCACCAGGTACATGGCATTCTGTTTTTTTGACTTGCATAGCACATACACACTCCATTCACTCCTGATCTACACTTATTTGGAAATTCTGAGCATGGCTTTAGTCAGGTTACAGGCCTGGTGGTTATAACCTTACCCCACTTAGCTCCTACAACTCACAATACATTAGCATGATGGTCAATGGGAAGAAAGTTCTTTACATTTGTGATCATTGGACAGAATCCATGCTTACAGATAGCTAAAAGATCATTTGTGTCAATGGTTACTCATATGAGTGGAATAGGTTGTTCATTGCTCAAGGAACCCCTGGCAACCTCTGGAGAAACTCTAGGGTTCAATGGAACCCAGGTTGAAAAAGGCAGTTGTGGAGCTGGCCTCAGGGGAGAGGAGAGATCCTGGGCAGGGACGTCACCCATTGGCTTACTATGGGGCATCCATTGTTGGCTGTCAATCCTCTCCCCTGAAGCTGCCACTGGGAGCCGATCAGAGCACCCTAAGAATAGGCAAGTATAAGCATCTTCCTTCTAAAGGGTAGTTACAATAGGAGTTAGGAGGGGTGGGAACCGTTTTAAGCTTAGTTAGTTACAGCCCGGAATTCCATTGTAATGATCCATCAGATTTGCCATTAAAAATTGCATTTCTAGTGATAAGTAGAGTTTTTTTAGAATACATTAGCCTACAAACATTGTAAAATTTCAAATAAATTATTTATTTACAGGTTAGTAAAGATATTAAAGCTAGACACACTAGCGATTTCCTACAGAATAATTACAAAAGTATTTATCTGTTCTCTTATATATTGCAGGTTGCCTGTTTTGGTATGTATCTACCAAGTTTTACTGAACTCCACTTGCTATAAATAGCTTTTAGTAGTGTACATGAATAATATGTTAGTAACAAGATCACTTGCTTCATTATCAGCCTCCTAAAGGACTCTGTGTTTTTATTGTGAGCGCTGAGGAATGATATTGTCCAAGAGGTAATGTGATCACCTGCAAACAACCAAACATTGATACCTAGAACTGTACTCCATCAATGGAGTACACAACAAAATCCTCATTATGACAATGCACTATGATAATAGAGAGAACAAAAGAGTTCTGGTACTGGGCAATAGTATATGATATTGGTCTGGATGAATGCAGTATATTTTCCAAGAAATGTACTAAACTTTAAAATTCACAAATTTCATATACTTGCCTATAGCCATGCTGAACCTTACAAATTGCATTAAAAGAGAAGCAGGGTTTTTTTCCCCCTTGTTTATACTTACCTAGGTGCTGCATCTGTCCTCCACCATCTCTAAGGGTGAGAACGCCATGATCACATGATCGCTGAGTTCTCCTCTCCGCTCTGAGCAGAGAGCGATGACTGTCAGTCACTGCTCTCTGCTCATCCCCCCCCAGCACTGTGGAGGGGGAGGGATCGGCTGGCTTAGGCTCTCAATGCTTCACTGAGAGGCTGAGCCAGGTGCTGCTCCAGACTCTGGGGTGGGTCCCAACTTTGAAGTCGGGATCTTTCCCCAGCCTGGCTGAGTGACGTTAGCTGATAGCAGACTTCAGTTCAGACTTCGGGTCACAGGTCACAGTGCAGAATGAATTGCACTCCTGTGATACACAGGAGGGGTACAGCCAAAAACCCCAAAGTTTAAATATAAAAAACAGACAAGACAAATAATCAACTTACTGAAATGTTTTTTTTTTGCTGAAAAACAATGATTTATTCCATAAGAAAAGCCAAATAATTTATATCGCAAGAAAAGGCAATATTATATAAACACCTAATCCTTTAAAATATCTTGCCAAATCATTTACCATGACAATAACCTGATCATTAGACAAAAAATAAAAGAATACCAGATATTAGATGTATTATTCAATTATTGCCTAAAACACACAATAAATAAAAACTAACTAAATACGATAATAAGATGATACACGAGTTACTTCATCGTCTTAGTAAATGGAGTTGTACAATTAGGTTATTGAAACAAAAATTATGTTCAGTCAAAATTGCTTTAGAAAAGATAAATTTTGAACCTACAGCAAAGCAATTCCATCATGACAGTCCTAGGGTTATTAGAGAATCTAGTGGGTGCTCAATCTTTCTGGCACCTACAAATAAAAATTAAAATTTTTCATACTCATGTCAAGATGCTTGCTTTTTTACAACTGTGACATATGTAAGGATTTGCAGTTTACAAGCTCAGGTGGGGTCTGCTTGGGTGTCTCTATAGCAATAGGACAGATTTTTTTCATTC
Source organism: Staurois parvus (assembly GCF_062004578.1). NCBI lineage: Eukaryota > Metazoa > Chordata > Amphibia > Anura > Ranidae > Staurois > Staurois parvus. Next base: position 4,323,261 of record NW_028317867.1, on the reverse strand, counting down.
TGTTTGCTATCCTGCTCTAGAAAGAAAAAAACAGCTTTAATCTGATTGTTATTGTCAGTGCAGACATTTTTTCCCTTGGGTTTAAGAAATTAAGTCCTTTGTTCCCAAGCAGTATGTAAGCTAGACATGTTACTGCTCTGGACCTCTGGAGGCCAAGACAACCACATTCTACACATCATACTCAGACTCCGGTTATGTTTTGAACAGTACCTGAATGTGGGTAAAATACATAAATGAACTGAAATATTAACCAGTAAGCAGGACAAAAAACACAAAAAAATCATCAGTTAAAATGCAATCCCACCATAGCTTATACATGCATAAATAACAGATCTGGAAGACAGCCGGATGACATCAGCTACCAAACCTGTCAGCCTGTCAACAACTGCCTCCATTGTACATATACACATAATCTGCTACAGAAAAAGTGAACCGAACAGCAATCAGTGCTTCTATACACTTGGGATAACAAAAATAGATTGCAAAATAAACACCAGCTAAATTATTCACAAGAGTTCCTACCAATCTACAAAAGCTGCCTTGTTAATGCCAACCTTAGATTTAAACTAGAATTAAAGGCAACACTTTTTTTGACTTCGGATGATGTAATGGATATGAATATGAGTAATGAATTATACACATCTGTTTTTTTTTTATTTTTTACCAAATCTGCCTCATTGGGGACATTTCCCTTCACTTTCTGCCCCATAACTGCAACAGGAATTCAGGAAATCCCTGGCTGTCACCAGGGTCACCAAACCTTTTTTTCACCTGCAATTTTGGTGATAATGGTAAACAGAACAAATAGAAAGGTTGAATTTTCCTAACAAGGTCATAGACAGCATTAAAAACCTGACAGGTGTTCTAATCCCTCTCTACTGTCCAAACCAGAAAAAATAAAGTTTTGCTTTTAGTAATACTATATAGCAAACCTATGACGTTAAATATTTTACAGTTGCAAGAAAAAGTATGTGAACCCCTTGGGATTACGTGGAGTTTTGCATGAATTGGGCATAAAATGTGCTCTGAACGTCATTTAAGTCACAACAATAGAAGAACACAGTCTACTGAACATAATACTACACAAACATTAGATGTTGCCATGGTTTAATTGCACATAACATTTAAACATTCACAGTGCAGGGAGGAAAAAGTACACCACGGAGGAAGCCATTGCTGTCCAAAAAGAATATTGCAGCACGTTTGAAGTTTGCAAAAGAGCACCTGAATGTTCCACAGCACTACTGGCAAAATATACTGTGGACAGATGAAACCAAGATTGAGTTGTTTGGGAAGAACACACAACACTATGTGTGGAGAAAAAAAGGCACAGCACACCAACATCAAAACCTCATCCCCACTGTAAAACATGGTGGAGGGAGCATCATGGTTTGGGGCTGCTTTGCTGCCTCAGGGCCTGGACGGATTGTTGTCATTGATGGGAAAATGAATTCCAGAGTTTATCAAGACATTTTGCAGGAAAACGTACGACCATCTGTCCGCCAACTGAAGCTCCACAGAGAATGGGTGATGCAACAGGACAATGACCCAAAGCATACAAGTAATTCAACAAAATAATGGCTGCAAGAGCACAGAATATGCCTTCTGGAGTGGCCTAGTCAGAGTCCTGACCTCAACCCGATTGAAATGCTGTGGCATGACCTTAAGAGAGTGATTCACACCAGACATCCCAAGAATATTGCTACACTGAAACAGTTTTGTGAAGAGGAGTGGTCCAAAATTACTCCAGATCGTTGTGCAGGTCTGATCTGCAACTACAGGAAACGTTTGGTTGAGGTTATTACTGCCAAAGGAGGGTCAATCAGTTATTAAGTCCAAAGGTTCACATACTTTTTTCTCCCTGCCCTGTGAATGTTTACATGTTATGTGCAATTAAACCATGGCAACATCTAATGTTTGTGTAGTATTATGTTCAGCAGACTGTGTTCTTCTATTGTGACTTAGATGACGTTCAGAGCACATTTTATGCCCAATTCATGCAAAACTCCACTTAATCCTAAGGGGTTCACATACTTTTTCTTGCAACTGTAGCATGAACTTGGGTACTCAGGGTATTTTTCTTTCAAGGGGAGACTGTATATTAGAACTCCCAATGTGTTCAAAATGTTTCAATTTAAACAATCAGTCCACTCATAATGTACATGACAGTTTTGGGTGATCACTGGTAAATAAACACCTACTGGCTGCTAATATCTCTGGAGGACTTCAACAGTCAAAGCTCCACACTGGAGTTTCTGGTGGACTTTCCTTCTGCCCTGGTGACTCACAAATTCTGCAGTAATACAAGCTTAAAGTTCAAAGAAGTAAAAAAAATGCAGCTAAGAGAATGAGATTTATTGTGCTACCTGCAGTAAATGAGTGGGGCAATCCAAAGGTATGGAATAATATTCAAACAACGAATAACAAAAGGTAAAACATCATTTTGGGGTAGACGTCCCCTTTTAGAACTTTGGAAGATGTGATCAAGTTAGGTTCTATTATGAACTGTAAGTATATGGTGCCTGGGTGTAGACAACAGGATGGAGGATGGTGAAACAAGGGGGTCCAAACTATGGGCTACAAAGTAGTTGTGGCAGATCCGCTAACAGCTCTAACTGTGTGGTCATGCACTATAGATGGTAAAAAAGCCGGGCCAGCTACTGGAAGGAAACAGTGCTGCGGAGAATGAGCAGGACAGAGGCTGAAGAGGTAAGCTGTGAAAGAACAGAAAGCCCTGGATAAGGTGCTAGAAGTGCAGAGATGAGCTGTGAAAGAGGGAAAGGATGTGGATGTGGGGGCAGACGTGAGTTGGAATGGGGGCAGTCAGAAGTGCTGAGCTGTGGACGGGTGCAAAAGTGAGCTACGGAGTTGTATATGGGTTTGCAGATGTGAGCTGTGGATAGAGTGGTGCAGAAGTAAGCTGTGGATAGGGGGGTGCAGAAGTAAGCTGTGGATAGGGGTGCAAATTTGAGCTGTGGACTGGGGTGCAGAGGTGAACTGCGGACTGAGGGTCTGTCGGTGAGTTGTGGGTAGGGGGTGAGGAAGTAAGGGTGGATAGGGGGTGCAGAGGTGAGCTTTGGAAGGGGGGGTGCAGAAGAGATCTGTGGACATGGTGGTGCAGAGTTGAGCTGTTGATGGGAGGGTACAGAGGTGAGCTGTGGATGGGGTGCAGAAGTGAATTGTGGACAGAGGTGCAGGGGTAAAATAACAACAGGAGGTTCAGAGGTGAGCTGTTATCGGAGGGTGCAGAATTGATCTGTAGATGGGTTTGCAGAGGTGAGTTATGGTAGGAGGGTGCAGGGATGACCTGTGGACAGGGGTCCAAAGAGAGCTGTGGATAGGAGTCCAGAGGTGAGCTGTCGACTGGGGGTGTAGAGGTAGACCTGTGGAATAGGGGTAAAGAAGTGAGATGTTAACAGGGTGTGCAGAGGTCAGCTGTGGATGGGGAGTGCAAAGGTGACATGCAAGATAAGTATCTAGGTCAGCAGACTTAATTGATATGAAACGGTTAGGGTTTAATACAATTTTAACATTTCTGCCATGCAGAGGCGTAGCTTGAAGCTTGTGGGCCCCGACGCAAATGTTGACCTGGGATCCCTAACTACCTTCCACCGTGCGCCAAGATGCTCTCACTGCGCGCCAAAATATGATAGCTGTATGGTGGCTGTCTCTCTCTTCTCTCTCTCCTGATGCCGTCTGCAATTGCACACAAGATGGAAGCAGGCAGCCCCCCCCCCCGAGTTGTCCAGTGAAAGCAGTAGGTTTATATGTAAAAGAGCAAACTCAGCAGGCCCTCTGACTTCCAGATCCACATACAAGCCCACCGATTTCACCCAGCAGCTCAGGTCTGCCTGTCTCCACCTTGTGTGCACGTGCAGGGCTGAACAGGGGCAGAAGGGGGGTACTGTACTGGGCTGGGTGGAGGGCTGATTAGAGAGTGTACCACTGCAGCTATCACACCTTTTCTTTTTTTTTTAAACACCTTGCTTTTATATGTTATTAAACAGCACCCAGTTACCTCTCTCATGGCCAGGCTGCAGTTATATGGAGGTGCAGGATATTAGGGAAAAGTACCACCCCCCTTCCTTGTAATGTCACATGCCTTCTGCCTCTTCTTGGTATTGACAGATGTCTCCTCCTTCAAGAGCCCCCCACTTCAGCTAATCATAGATGACTTCCCCTCCTGGTAATGACACATGTACTCCCACCAGGTAATAACAGATAACCCGCTGCCCCCACCAGGTAATGACAAATGACCCTTCCCCCCTTCAGGGAATGACACATGGCCTCCTTCCCCCTACCAGGTATTAAATTACCCCCACACACCAGGTAATGACAGGTGACCCCCCTCCCCCACCAGGTAATGACAGATGACCTTCTACCCCCCCTTGTAATGACAGATGACCCCCCTCTCCCCCACCAGGTAATGACAGATGACCCCTTCTCCCCACCAGGTAATGACAGATGACCCCTCCCCCACCAGGTAATGACAGATTACACCTCCCCCTCTGCTCATTGTGCTCAAACTGTCACAGTAAAATCTGCAGCTTCTGGAGCCTGCAGTCCCTGGGGGGGCCCTCAGGAGGAGCTGTGGGGAGAGGTGCCTGTTCTCTGCACGGATCCGACCGGAATCTTTTTACCTCCTCAATGACAGCAGTATGAGCTCCTGGATGGTGCTCTCCTCCTCCTCCTTCGCTCAGCCCAGTGACAGTTTGGTGTCCATCGCCACCTGGTTTTTAGCACTGACACTTTCAAGTCCAGCAGGGCTGGCCTCACCCCATCCTTCCTCCACTACTCTCCAGCTCAGGACTTGAAAATGGAGCCCAAAGCTCAGAGCTTTGCTACAGATTCCGCTTTGCCTGTGATAGTGACAGGGAGACAGCACGGGCCCCCAGGAGCATGAACAGGGTCACAATTGTGACCCCTGATGCTACGCCCATGCTGTCATGTTCTTATCACTGAATGTTACCACACTGGGGAGATTCTTCCTGTATGCTTGGGGTACGGCAGTCACGAGATCTTTGCTTGAGATCTAAATTCTGTGTCATAGTTTATAAGCATATATGCTAAGAGGAACACAGTACCATAACAGTGGTCACCAGAATCATAAGACGTATGCTGTAGCTTCACTAGTATACAAGCAGCAGGCTGTGGGCTAGGCATTTGGCAGATCAGTAGTTCCCAATTTTGAATACTGCTGGATTTTTGGCATTGTGGCAAATTACTTAGTTTTGGGTGGAAATGATTTAGCACATTGATGGTTAATGGGTTGTTGGTATGAAAAAACTATCTTGTTAAACCACACTGTTTCACATGTTTCATCTTTCGCAGTAAGAATAATTAATCATATTCACAGTTATAAAACATGGTTTGAATCATAGGCATGAGTAATAGAGTGAGTTTTTACTATTGACCCATGTAAACCAAGTAGTTATATAAACCACTCCATCAAATTAAATTCAATTTTTCTCCAAAAAGGTGCAGGCTAAGTAGATTAAAATGTGACTGATAAACAAACTTAGACTTTTTGTTAAAAGTCAGTAACTAAGCTCTCATCTGTATATCTAACCACTCCTCCTGTCTAATGAAAGTTATACATGGCTGTCATAAGATGGGCAGATAGACATGCAAGCTGTGACTGACAGCCTGGCTTTACCTTCACCTTACTGTGCAAAAACAAAGATGGGGCATCCAATAGGGGATAACTTGGCAATGGGGGGTAAGACTGACATTTTTTTTCACTGACTATGCACCAATGAGTTGTATATATGCAAAATAGTTTATACATACAAACAGTTTCTGTATACATTGGCAAATGGAAGCGGTGCTTCCAAAAACAGATAAAAATTTTGATTTGCAAAGATAGGCCCTCCAACATGCCCCACTTTAATAATGGGCCTTCAGGTTTCTTCAGGGGTTCCTCAGCAAAATGTCTAAAAATTTCCCGAAAAGTGTATTGAAACCAGAAGGTGGATCAAGCCTGCTTTTAGTTACACAAAGCTACAGGTTTTCGTTGAGTACCATTACAACTTTCTAGCCACCCCACAACATAAAAAAACAATGATGTCATCAGTTGATAAAAAGCACATTGGGCACCGACACAGCATCCTTGTTCGCCCCAACCCTGCCTCTTTCCATTAGCACTGGGGTCATGTTAGCTGAATGAGAGAGAGAAACTGAGGGAGAAGAGAAACATTGGAAATACTAGTCAGTACCAGTGTTCAAAGGTGTATTTGCTTTTGAAGAATATACCACCTCTACCATTGGGGGTCCCACATGTGCAGATGTTGCTGTATTCTGTAAAACTATAAGTTTAGTTTTTTTACATTTTGTAACAGGAGCCTCAAGATTGTGCATAATTTTAAAGGATGCCCCAAGATTGTGCAGAAATTTAAAGGGTGCCTTGACTGAAAATATGTTGAGAAATACTGCCATAAGGTACAGAATTCTCCCCTCCTGATCATCTTTTTGCCTTTTTAATTTATATCACCTGACATGTAAATATGTGCAAGAGTTCATGGAATGCGTTTAAGTCATCTCTCAGTTAAATAGGCTAATTACAACTGCGCACTGGAGGGATGTGAAAGTATGCTGGTATTGCATTGACCATGTCTACAATAGCTCTTTGAACAACCCTTGATCATTATTTCAAAAATGGCAAAAAAGTATAATCCATCACAATGTGATAATGAAATCTTTGAAGTTGGTGAGGGTCTATGCCACAAGACTAACTCTTCTTGTAACCCTAAAACTTATCCTAGCTGTTTAACTAACAATAACTCGCTGTAACCCTAACACTAACCTTGGCTGTAAACCCAACACTACACCTCCCTAGAACCAATGGCATTTCTACCATGAGGCAAATTAAACTGGCTGCCTCCATCACTATAACCCCAACATTAACCTTTCCAGTAACCCCAACATTATTCCTTCATGTAACTCTAACACCCCCTTTAGCCAGGAAAATGCCTACCATAAGTTGAGCTGGCTGCCTCAGGCAGCACTCATGGAAGGGGTGGCACTAAGGCCTGAGTGTCCACATGGACATTCCAGTCTCAGCACTGTACAGTAAGGCTGAGCCTGGTAAAACCACAGGCTTAGCGTTACTCAGAGTCACTCAAGCAGATGCAAGGACCAAGGTTTCTCAATGCAGACTACGTGTGATCCATTGTAACATTACCATTGCTTGAGGCGTACATTTTTCCCAGTGGTGGGAAGGGGTTGGGGTGGTTAAGAGGCTAGGGCAGCAAAATCAACTGCTTCAGTCAGCATTTGCCACCGACATGCTCCTGCTATAATCCTAACATTAATTATTCCTGTAACACTAATCCTTACTGTAACCCCAACACTAACCCTCCCTGTATCTCTAACTCTAACCTACTAACTTAAACAGAACCGTTTAGTTGGCTTACTCGTCTCTCTTGCATTGGGACCTCCAACTTTTGGAGTAACCTTCTAGTGCTGAGAGATACCAACATTGAAGTTCTGGTGCTGGAATCGACTGCTTCCTTCCATAGACCCCTATTTGTTACCTAACACTAGGAAACTTTCTATTAAAAATGCAGTTTAGCTTACATGCTAAACCAGCAAACCAGAAAAATGTGTTTTCTGTGCCCATCTTTATTTACTGTATGTCTGCTGTGAGTCAGTATCTGTGACTCTTAATTTTTCAATTCCTCTATATATCTAAGACTGTTAAGTAGCCCACAGATTAGTCAGTTTTTTGCCTTCAACCAGCATTCAATGAATAAAACAGTGCTGATCGAATGGAAAATCTCCAACAGGGCAGTTATCGGTGATCAACTTCTGTACAACCATTCTGCCCATACATGGATCGAAATTCAGCCGGCCCCTGCTGAACCAGTCAAATTACGGTCCATGTATGGCTGGCTTTGGAGGCACAGGGAGAAAGGGAGCATTTTATTTTTGTTGTTTTTCTGCAATTGCATAATAGCCATTCTATATGTCAATGAAGATGCACATAGTGCTTAGCAAAGTTTTTCTCTAATGCACATCAACACTTAATGGATCCTTGTGAGTGTATTTATATGCCTATGTTAGATGCATTAGACCGTAACCTCGGGTGGGTGGAAGGAAATAAGTTCATGTAACCAGTCCATTTATACACAGCAAAGGAATGACTTCATCATCTCATATCACATGTACTGTATTTAATACATTGTATAGTATTGTATTGTAATTGTATTTAATACATTGGAAGCAAAGTATGTGGAGGAAAGGTATGAAATAATTCAAATCCTACCAATGAAGAAAACTGAATTGATCCATAAACTGATGGATTTGTAAACACAAAGAAATATAGAAACCACTTATAGCCTTCTTAATATTAGCATGTCACTTCATATTAGAGTTCAATTTCTCATATATAATAGAAGGTCAGATATTGGGCGGTTTATATTTACACTCAGCAGATATTTCAATGACCTTAGGACTTGAATGTATACAAGATGAATAGAGTAGTAGGAGTACATTAGAGTGGAACATTTATTATCCTCATTGTATAACTGAAAGGAAATTTATAACGGTTTCCATAAAATTTGATTCAAGTTGTTTATGAGCTAATATTTATTTTTTTCATTACTTGCATAATATCCCTTCTCTGGTTCAGTCATATCAAACTACACAAGTTATCCAGACTGTATACAGCATAACTGTAAATGATTCAGCAAACGTGGTGGACAGTAGACCTGAGTGCACCAAGTCTATAACTAAAACGCAATGTGTTAAGTTATTTTCTAATTCTTTACAAGAAAAAAACATTCCTTTTACAGCAATATCCAGTTTCACAGCAAGGATATCTCCCACATTACCTTTTTACTGACCCTAGATGTCCTCAGTCTGATGGTCAGCATCCTTCAACCCCCTTCCTCTGAGCCCAAATCACCCTTGACCTGCCCCAGCCTACGTGCACATTAAAGTGGTTGTAAAGGATTTTTTAAAATATTAAATAACAAGCATATCTATACTTACAATAGAAATGCACAGAGCGGCCCTGATCCTCCTCTTCTCTGGTCCCTGCTGGAACTCCTGGCTCCTCCCCTCTTGCTGGTGCCTCCATTAGCATGGGGGCACTCGTGCGGGCTCCCTCCCCAGTTCCGCTGCTGTGTCCATTGACCGAAGATGATTGACAGGCGCAGTAAAGAAAAATAAAGCCAGGAGAGCTGCAGCTCTCATGCACAGTGCTGGATCGCCATGGGGCTCCGGTAGATATAGGAGGGATGAGGGGGCAAGTCTGTGACACAGAAGGTTTTTTACCTTAATGCATAGAATGCATTAAGGTAAACAACCTTGAGGCCTTAGAACCACTTTAAGCTTCTTGTCAGCACACGAACTGATTGGCTTCTTGAGCTCCTTATTTCTCTCACACTCAGTTCTTCTGTACAGGGACAGCAAAACGTTGATACCAGATCAAATTCACATACATAGAACTTAAAGGCCAACTCAAACCACATAAACACAGTCCAGATGCCTTCTGGATGCGTTTCTGCATTAGCTTTTACAAGTGTATTTTTTCCCCTCTTGTATTTTTTATTTTACCAAAGTTTCCTGGGCTTTGGTTGTTACGGCCCGCACCAGCCGGTGTCCTAAAAATTAGTGACTCATCCTTGTTGTCAGGAGAAGAGATGAGTCATTGGTTTATGGGCAGCGGGTAGTGATGTAGGTAGACATACCTATCATTAAACACCATCTTGTGGGGTCACATAAGAGGACTACCCCCGTGGTTGGTTCTTGTGGGCTACACTATGCATCTTGGAAGGGGTTACTCACATTGTACATGGGGTACTTTTACTGTGCTGTGGTCATTGATATCCCGAGACAAGTCGGAGGTCGCTTTCAGGCATAACTCAACCTTAAGGCAGTCCTCCAATTTAAAGATGGCTGTACACCGTGTACTCTAAACAAATAAACTAAGCTCCAGTTAACTCTCGCTGTCCCCACATCAATGCACATCTTCAGTGTAACTTGTTGCAGATAAAAAGGAACATGCTGACCCTCTGTCCACTCCACTTGTCCAGCGTAACTCTCTTACCTCATTCCCAGTACCAGAAAGGGATCCTGCTGTGCAACTAGCCCAAACCTCCGGCGTGCACTCTTTCTTCTGTATCTAGTGACTAGGCCGAGTGCCTCTGTGGTGCTGATCTGCTCCCATTGCTATGGAAGATGGACTGCTCAAGGAGGTAGTGCCAACAGCTCCAAGACTCCTAGAGGACATCCCACTTGCCCTAGGTACACACTTCATGGCAAGCTTCTTGTTGTAACTTTCGTTACCCCTGGTAACCACTTGCTGTACTCTTCAGCATGCTAACTCTTACAGAGCTGCCACCTGTAGGTAAACAAATGAGCTTCTATTTAAAAAAAACAAGGCCCTGGTATGGATTGGTCCCCCCCCCCAATCCATACCAGGGCCCGTTGGGTTTGGTATAGATTTTGAAGGGGACCCCATGCCAAAAAAACAAAAAAAAAAGTGTGGGGTCCCCCCCAAACTCCATACCAGGCCCATACCAGGCCCTTCAAATTGGTATGGATTTTAAGGGGAACTCCATGCCAAAAAACCCCAAAAAACATCCATATCAGACCCTTGACTGAGCATGCAGCCTGACAGGCCAGGAAAGGAGCGAGGCATCACTGGGGCCCGGTGATTGTGGGGGTGCAGGGGTAGCTTATCAGAATCTGGAAGCCGCCTTATACAAGGGGGTCCCCAGATCCCGCTCCACCCATGTGAATGAGTATGGGGTAAATAGTACATTCACCAAAAAAATGTCAAAAGTGAATAATAATGTGAACACAGTTTTTGACAAGTCCTTGTCAACATTGTTGTAAACATGTGCCATGTTGAGGCCATGTGGCCTAGTATGCTCACCCACCTTCCCTCCCCTTTCCTGGCCTGCTGGACTGCATGCTTGGATAAGGGTATGGTATGGATTTTGGGAGGACCCCAGGTCATTTTTCTTTTTTGGGGGGCAAGGGGTTCCCCTTAAATTCATGCCAGACCAAAGGTATGTTTTGTTTTTTCTAACATGGGATCCCTTTTAAAATCCATACCCCAAAGGGCCTGGTACGGACTAGGGGGACCCTCATGCTGTTTTTCTTTTAATGCATTCTATTTTGTTTGCACTTTGCTGTCAGCGGGGATGAGTACTCGTTGTTAGGGCGCCAGCTCCTTAACAACTGATAACTCATCTCTGCTGCTGACAGCAGGGTTGAGTCATTGGTTGCTAGGATGGCAGCAAGTGCTGGCTTCTAACAACCAAATTAAATAGCAGGCAAAAACATATTCCAATATGTTTTTGATGCATTTTGAAATGTTCCAGTGCAGTTCCATGCAGAAAAAATATTCTACTTTTGTTGACTGCACCAGAATGCACTGCACTGGCGTGAATTAGTTCCATTGGAATACATGGAAAACACTGTTAATGTGTTTTTTGATGCAGATTAAAAATGCACTGGAGAGCATGTGAGGTGAACCGTGAGGTGAACCGGCCCTAACATTAACCTTTTTTGCTGCTGCAAATGTGAAGATCAAGTTGCAGGCAGCACTGGCATGTAAACATACTCTGGATAATAAAGCAGCTGTGAATTTGTTTACCTTTTTCCCAGCTTTCTTGTAAAAGTCTTTTGGTCAGCTTCAAAGCGCACTTTTACACTGCTGCGAATGATTTTGAGGCTTAACCTGTTTAGTATCTTGGTATCAGGGGAGGAGCTGTTGGACAGAAAAAATTCTTGGCACACCTAAATGTGTGTAAAGTGTCTAAGCGCTAGGCGTGTTTAGCTTTTAAATGTTCATTCAATCCAATGGCCAGAATAAATTTACATTCCAGTCAATGGAATCTACAAATGCTCAATTGCTTGACGCTTCTAAAGGCGTGGGCAATACATGGCTTTAGGAGATCGTTTTAAGCTGCTTTTTCTTTCCAGGAGTAAAAAGTATTCCAACGAGAAATTCAAACGCCCTGTGTGCATGAGGCCTTAAACAGAGAGGGATAAAGCAGAATATCCTACCAAAATATTGTTTATTGATTTTGTGGCTGATGTCCCAATTACTAAAATCAATGCACTAGTTATAGGCCAATCACTATTCACACTATTCATATATTATCCACTCGCCCTCCTGAGGATTTACCCCCCTTCCTGACCAGGGCATTTTTTGCGTTACGGCGCTGCGTTACTTTATATGACAATTGCGAGGTCATGCAACGCTACACCCAAATAAAAGTTAAGTCCTTTTGTTCCCCACGAATAGAGCTTTCTTTTGGTGGTATTTGATCACCTGTGTGTTTTTTTTTTTTGCACTATAAAAAAAAAGTCAGACAATTTTGAGAAAAAAAAACAATATTTTTGACTTTTTGCTATTAAACATGTTCAGTAAAAAAATTTAAAAAATTCAAATTTCGTCATAAATTTAGGCCAAAATCTATTCTGCTACATGTCTTTGCTGAAAAAAATCCCAATACATGTAAATTAATTGGTTTATGTGAAAGTTATAGCGTTTACAAATGGCCGTATATATACTGGGACTTTTTTTTTTTTTTTACTAGAAATGGTGGCAATCAGTGACTTATAGCGTGGACTGCGGCAGGCATTCTGACACTAGAGGGAACTAACTTGGTGTCACTGACATCCCCAGTGACACCAATACAGGGATCAGTGCTAATAAAAAACACTGACACTGCACTAATGGCACTGGGCAGGAAGGGGTTAACATGAAGGGCGATCAAAGGGTTAACCGTGTGCTGATTTACTGTAAGCTGTGTGTGTGTTTTCAACTCGAAGCACACTGCTTTGTATGGCTCTGCTATGCAGGGGAGGGAACTGTATTGTTTACGTCGGAGATGCTCGGCGATCACCAGGTGCCGGCAAGTAATCACCAGCCGGGACCTGGTGATTGACAGCCGAGGCCACGAATAACGGCACGGGTAGGCCTCACGTGCACCCCCTACCCAAATATGCAAAATCACGTATATATACATGTGATTTTGCGCACCCCTGCCACCCTGTAACAGTATATCTGCTATAGGGCAGCAGGAAAGCGGTTATTTCTTCCATACAATGATCTCATGTCCTAATACACTATAAAAGCTAAGCCATAAAAACGGCTGCTGTATTCTTTGCCAAAATCTGCAAATTGTGAAAATTGATTTTATTTTCGTGTTGATGCTTGTTATTAATGCATATCATACATGCCTTTAGAGGGATACATTCATTTCTAATTGTGCAGTAAACACCACACCTGACCCTTCAAAGCACTACTTTTGATGTACATAGATGTGTTGTGTTGCTCTGAGTTGGCCAAAAATAGGTTAGGTATCTTTTTTTTTGGTGTGCTAAACCTTAAGGGCTCATAGAAAAATGGAAAAATAAAGACACAACACAACATGCATTCCATATGTGCACCCTTAGCTATGCATGGGCCCTTATTTATGAAGGACTATGACATACATAAAGCTATACAACATTTCTAAACAGAAATGTTATAGAGAAGACAATGGGATGCCATCCGTGGGGCAAAAATTTGTCATATATCTGATTAAAAATATAACATTGGTTATGTCTGCTGATTACATAACCCATATTCATACACGAATACCATACATGAGTAAATTAATAACAAACAGCATATATTATAGTCAGGCCAAACTGCAGAAAAACATATCTGGTAGAACTGAACAGCCACAATTTTTCTATCCATCATGTCGGTTTTCCCCAGTGCAGTGTTCCCCTCCTCCATCCTATTGCTTGTTGTATTTCTCATCCACCTGGTCTCGGAATAAATGCACATGCTTTAAGTCAGTTATCAGTAGATCGGTTTGTACAATAGTTCTGCCTGTCTCATATAGTTCTGTGTCAGCGTCTTCCTTTTCCCCCTACAGAACAAAGCATTGACCTTCACCGAAGCAAAGTCATTATGGCCTGTTACCTGTTTCAACCCAAGCTGAAAAGACTGCATTGCACCCTGTACAGACCACACATTTACATCTACGCATACCTGAAACAAAGCCAGCGAGCCACGATTCCAAAACAGAATACAAATAACTGTATTACATCAGCGTTAGGGGTAAAGCCATCCACGTGCAGAGAACTGGGCCAAAGGGCCGGGGAGAGGGGCATTTACCCCATCTTGAACAGGACATATAGTACTTCAGCATTTAGAATTCCTTTTTTGGCATGGCATGTTTATACGTCTAGGTATGTCCAGGGCTTTTTTGCTCAAAGATTAGGTGCAGCTACTCCCCACCATCCCTTGTCTCCAACCCCTACCCACCTCAGAGCAACGTCCCTTGATTCCACCCCCTACCCACCTCCCAGTACTGCCCCTTTTGGAGAATAGAGAACAAGTATAATTTTGTGATAAGTACTTTTTATGAAATTTGTTAATAAAAAGAAATGCAGTACAATAAATCCCCTGCAGCCAGCAACAATAGAACCGCTTCACAATAAAATGATGCCCCTGAAACAATAGATCCACCCCAGCAACAATAGACCACCGCTAGCAACAATAGATCTCCCAGCAGCCAGCAACAATAGACTCCTTCAAAAGTAGACCCCTTCCAGCAACAATTGACCCCCAGCAACAATTGAGCCCCCCCTGCAAAAATAGATTCCCTTCCAGCAATAATAGACCCCTGCAACAATAGATCCCCCAGTAGCCAGCAGCAATAGATTTCCAGGACACCCCAGCACCCCTTGCCATTACATACATTCAGTGCTGGAGGTACCAGAACTGCATTCCCCCATGTTCCTGCAGAAAAACAGCCCTGGGTATGTCATAATGAACACCCACTTTATGTCATGCCCAGTAGTCACTGTGGTAGCATGCCCCACATAATAACATGGTTCACAATAGCCTGCAGAAAAATGTTCGTACCTTAAAAGGGCCTGCTGATTGTGTCTGCTCCCCAGGCTAATAAAAGTTCCCAGCTCTTCCCTGCCCTCATGCATCAGAGGTCCCAAGCTAGAGTTTGACTACAAAGGATGCAGAAAGGGGTCTTCTGGAGGCAAAAGGTCAAGGAACCCCAACATAAATGTCTTTATTACGTGTTCCAAAAAACAGCATATCTCTTTAGTTTTCATACTTTTTAGCATTCTGTTATCTGATCTTTAAGCCTCTTAGAAAAGCAAATAAGCCATGTAGCCAGGCGGCGATTATATCATTATGCCATTGAGGGACATTCACAGATGATTACTCCCTTTCCCCCCAGTGCCCAATACTGGGACCCTTACTTCACTTCCTGTTAGCAGAGTGGATTCAGTTTTTCTGACAGCAGAGGATCTTGGGACCTGTAGTCCTATAGCCAATACATCCTGTATTCCTGAGTGCTGATTGAACTACAACTACCAGAGAGCTGGCGAAGGAGAAAGATGCTGGGAGAGTTGATATATTTTACAGAAAGGGACTAGCTCTCTCTCTTGGGGCAGGATTCAGAGCTGAACCCAGGGGGACTGCTGTTCTCAAGAGACAGATTGCTGACCCACTGCTGCCGGACTCTGCACATCAGTTAAACACAGCAGTGACATCGACTGCCACAGCAGGATTGCATGAGCTTCTCTGTATCATGACTGTCACTGCCCATTCTTCACACAGACATCTCTGCTTGCCGCTCTGACATACTGTCAGGTGCTAACTCTGCTCATCCCTTCAAATAGCCAAGAGCCTAGGCAAGAACTCTTGTTCCGGTGCTATCCATGGGATTGGTGAGCAGGCGGATGCCCAACCTCTTTCTGTCATCACTCTAGAAACACTGCATGCAGGTACCTTTACACCTCAGTTACCAGGAGACCTTTGCTTTGAGCAGTGCCACAGCTTATCTGCTTAACTTCATTGAATTACCAGTATTCACTAATGCTTATGAGCCCCACCATTGCTAGCAGAAAACAGCAGATACCACAGAACTTTGAACATCACAAGACTCAAGTTACAATCTCCAGCTAAAGGGACCTTTTCTCTTCTAAGGCCATTGTTTTTCAACTTAGGGTACTTTTCATCTATTTATGTCAGAATATACACTTACATAATTCTCTGCATACCCCATTGCAGCACCGATGGCATAGAGGGATCTGATAGGTCAGCAAGCCTTTTCTTCCCCCTCTTGCTGCTGGTGCTGCAATTAAATAGCTGAAGTGTTACTAGTCATAGAGATGTTACTAAATAATTGTGTCTCTTGCATTATTGTTTTATACTGTTGAAATATGTCTGAACCCAGAGTGTCAGAGGTGTCGGGAGGCTTGCAAGGCAACCATTGTGGACAAGCATAATCAAGCGGCCCTTGCGCGGGTAGTGCTACACCTATGTAATGAAAACACGACAAGCTGAACAGGACCAGCAAAGGATGATTAGAGGAGCTCCATTCTTCTTTTCCATGAGGACCCTGTAGCTTTTAGTACCTCTGTACCTCTGTTTCAACCCTTTTCTGGGAATTTACCAAGCAAAACATAAGTTGTGGAAGGCCATGTTCATGGCTTACTTAACACAGCAGTGGAAAAGCTAACCTGAAATGCAAAGTACAGTAACCCATAGAAGCCATACAGGTTTCAATTTACTAAAGCCAAATAGATGTAGAGGCTAGACATATGGACAAAAGAGTAACAAGAAATCACAGGTCCCCATAGCAAACATTTTAATGAGCTCCCTAAAAAGAAAAAAAGACACATTGTACAACACCCTAATTACCATGGAAGGTTAAAAAGAACTGAAGAGGACACAGTGGTGATATAGAGGCAAATTCAGATCTGTGGAGGGGAGGGTGGGGTGGGCACAGCACAGTGTTCAGACTGAACTAACATATAAAAAAGTACAGCACAGCACACAGAATCAGTGTGGAATAGAAAACGCTACAGCACGGCATACAGAATGGGATGAGATGGTATATAAAATTACAGGGTGGCATATAAGACATACAGAACAAGATACACAATAGGTCAGTGTGGAACATAAAATGAACCGCACAGAACGATGTGGTGTGAAATATAAAATGTGCAACAGTGTTTAAAGAATGAGCCACTGCAGAATGGGGAACATACAGCATGTAGACAGGTGCCATCTGTATTCTCCACTGGAGGTGACATTTGACCGCAGTGGCAATGCAGATGCGGAAGTTGAGAGGAACTTGGTTCCTCTATGCTTTCCCCAGTCACACAGGCAGTCATCTGTTTGGATACTGGTGCTATTTAAGACTCCAACTCTTGGCATGCTTTTGGCGAGTGTCTAGCATAGGGATAGATTCCTTGTGTATCAATGCTTAGAGGCAAGGAAAGGTTGCAGAGGAGTAGGGACAGTGCAGGTACTACATCTACCTCTTCAGGGTGTAAACCGGCCAGGCCGCTCCTCATGGCGGTCACTGACGGCATCTTCTCTCCTTCACACCACTGTTTTATTGTTGTCACAGTTATAAGTGGCACCAGATGGGTGTGCTCCCCCACAGGGCCTGTTTGTCTTGTTGCAACTATTCCTAACTTGGACTCTGAGTGTTCACTGCCCACCGGACAACACTGTACCCAGCTCACACTTGGCAGCAGTCGGCAAGACATGCCCCTCTTTGTAGCTACCTTCCTGGACCAGGTTCCCATCCAGCTGATTGCAAAGTTGGCCTTTAACTATTTGACAGATGATGCCTGTCGAGCAGCGATTGTGCTTCTGGAGGATGCCTGGGCTAGCCTAGAACAAATCGTGGCATAGCTGGAAGGCCAGTTTGGGAAAGGCAGAGTTTGTGAAATGTGTAACACAGTGGTGCCTACTCACAGGGGAAAATTGAATATGTGTCACAGAATTCAAGGAATTAAATGTGTGGGGATTCTTCAACAAATAGGTTTTCAATCTTCAAGGTTTATATGTAAACCCTCACCTTGTAAAACAACCCAATCAGTTTAAAATGTAAATGAAAGGCAAAACATTTGTGTACGGATATAAAAAAAAATAATTTATACCTTTCTTTTCCCTGTTTTATAAGTGATCACATACCCTCTAAGCTTTTTATGCAGCTGAGAACAGAGAGGTGGGAGAAGAGAAACAGCAGCACACTGGACTTCCTAGTGAATGGCTATGCAGGAGGGGGTGTGTCATCAGAAGTCTGATCATTGGAGGAGAACACACTGAGTTCCCAGCACAGTTAGAAAACTGACCACACTTTGCTCTCATACCTAGTATAGTCAGTTTTTAATAGGAAAGCAGAGGGACTGGCAGGAACACCCATGATTTCACACACAGGAAGCAATACAAGAGAAAAGGATACTTTTCATACAAGTACATGAAACAGCAGGCACATATCAGGAAGATGAAATGCTGGATTTATATATTCTTTAATAGGAGTAAGATAGAAATAATAGAAATACAATGTGGAAAAGAATATATGATTTTACATTTTGATCATAAATGCATTTTATAGATTTTCTTTAGCTAGACATAGGCACCATTCACACCTAGTGTATTTAAGCGTTTTTTTCATGCATTTTTTTTGCACATTTTTGTGATTTCAATGAGCTGCCCTATGAGCAGTAAAGTAGTTCATGGAGGTTTTTGCTGCTTTCCAGTAAGCAAAGTTTTTTTTACCATGCAGTTTGCTGGGTCTATTGCGCATCTTTGTGCGTTTGCTTGTCATGTTTTGGGTGCCGTTACATTTAATGGCAACACACGTGCGGCACGCATTTTTTGCAATTTCTGGAGCTCTAACCCTCAGTGTCATGTTTCACATGACTGTCATATTGACTGTCATATGCCTTTAAGTGTTTTCTGTATTTTGTCTCTGCTCCTCCCATTCCTTTGGCTTAGTTAATGCTGTATAGATAGCCCACCCCATTCCCAGTAATGCATTTCAGCAAACCTCATGTCTCATGAAGCAGAGCACATTATGATCTTTTGACCTATTGAATGTTCATTGTTGTAAGATTCTCTAAGTTTATGGAATAAACTTCACAAGATCTACAAGATATCATCTCGATTGAGTCACTGACTGTGGTATCCAACTGAGGTTGAAGTTATCGCTATCACATCACAACTGTAAGTTACAGAGATCACACTTTCAATGCTTAGATTGGAAAGAAAGAACAGTCAAAAGATCTGTGAAATGCTTCATAGGATCCTTGCCAGTCAAAAGATCTGTGAAATGCTTCATAGGATCCTTGCTAGTCAAAAGATCAGTGAAATGTCTTCATAGGATCAGCCAAAAAATCAGCTAAAAGATCAGTCAAATGATCAGTGAAATGTCTTCATATGATCCTTGCTAGCTGCACACAGTGAGATATTATATGGACAACTACAGAGAGTGCAACCATCTCTACGCAAGCCTGTACATGTCTGCAAGTATATCCCAGCATAACACTCATCAGTGTTAGGACAAATTATTGATGTGAATGTCTTACAATTGCAAGTTTGTACACTGCATCTCTATGCATGGCTTGTCTGTGAAATTATAAGAAAGTAAAAGAAAACCTTTCTGCAACCATTGCCTAGGATACCTGAGCTCACCCACAGGAAAATTGATACATTTCTCTGTAAACTTTCTATCAACCCCTCTCCTTGCTAACATGTTTCAGGAAAGTAATATACAGTCTGGGGAAACTAATACACAACCACAATCAGAGCTTCATCCAGAGCAGGACTTAGACAAAGAACTGCTGCCTAATATCAATGACTATGGTCTAATACTGTTAAATGCATGTCTGCTCTCTCCCAACAATCTAATGAGCCAATACAACTAGAGGGGGCTATCCAGCAATTGAATGTTGCTCATGAGAATTATCAAAGACTGTGTGTTATATATATTGCTCACTTAAAGCGGTACAACACTCAAAGGTTATTGGAAGAATTAATGAGTTTTGAGGAGCTCAGTCTTGAAAGAAACAATTTAGTGGTGCGAACAAAGACAAAGGCAGAAGTGAGAATAACACAGCTCAATGAATCCAGATCTTATCGCTCTGCGTCTATTAGACGCTCCTCAAAATCTTCCAAATCCATACAATCAAGGTCTTCTACACTCAGTCAACAACTAATAAAAGCCCGTGCTGATGCTGAAGCTTCTAAAATTCAAGCAGCTTTCGCCCAAAAGAAAGCAGAAATGGAGGCTCAGGCCGCACATAAGAAAGCAGAAATGGAGGCTCAGGCCGCATATAAGAAAGCAGAAATGGAGGCTCAGGCCGCATATAAGAAAGCAGAAATGGAGGCTCAGGCCACGTATAAGAAAGCAGAAATGGAGGCTCAGGCCGCAGAAATGGAGACTCAGGCCGCATATAAGAAAGCAGAAATGGAGGCTCAGGCCACGTATAAGAAAGCAGAGAAAGAAGCTGAAGCCACACGTCAAAAGGCAGATATTGAAGTTTTGGAAAAACAATGTGAGCATGCCACAGCCATGGCAAGGTTACGGATCTTAGAACAAGCCGCTAGTGAAAGCGAAAGAGACAACAGTTCCTGACACTCAGTTGTATCTTATGCCTCAGATTCTTCACACAACTCTCTAGAACGCCAACTCCCTGTCACAGCTGCCAAAGTACCCAATCAAAGTCTCTTCTCTGCACATTCTGTACCTCAAGATGATTTGCCCTTATATCCTCCAATACATCAGACTGTAGCATCTCTGCTAGCCACAGACACTGGTGTGTATTTAATAGACCATCCATCATACTTTGGCACCAACAGAGTACCTCATAGCAAACGCACTACTCTACAAACTAACATGCCAATGGACTTTAAGCCAGCTCCGGCATTGAATGCCTTAGTAGCAGTCATGCACCCAAAATCTGAAAACACGGACATGTCACAGTTTGCTAAATACATGCTCCGCAGAGAGCTTGTTAAGACAGGCCTCACCAAGTTTGATGACAAGCCTGAAAATTACAGAGGCAGGAAATCCACTTGCAAGGCCACAATGAGTGTCCTAGACATCAATGCCACAGAGGAATTAGATCTGCTCATCAGATGGCTAGGTCCCCAGTCTACTGAACGCATCAAGAGGCTCAAAGCAATTCATATTGACAACCCTGCTGCAAGCCTTAATGCTGCTTGGGGCAGACTTGAACATACCTTTGGCAGCCCAGAGGCCATTGAAGATGCTTTATTCAAAAGGTTGCAAAGCTTCCCAAGGATTTCTGCTAGCAACAATCTAAAATTTCAAGAACTCAGCGATGTTCTATTAGAGCTTCAGCTTGCTAAGGCTGACATCAACTTTCCTGGTCTCAGTTACCTTGACACCTCTCAGGGCATCAAATTTATTGTTCTCAAGCTACCATATGGAATTCAAGAAAGATGGGCAGAGCTTGGATCAAAGAGTTGCCTTTCCTCCTTTTTCCTACTTCTTCGAGTTCATCAAAAGAATTGCAGACACTAAGAATGACTCAAGTTTCTCATATGGGGACTGTAACTCTCTCAGTACACTCTCTCCAAGACCAACGAACACACGTATCTCACACAGAGACTGTAGAGGTCCAGCGTTAGTTGAAAGGACTAATGTTCTACCTGCGCCTGCTACAGTTCTTGAAAAGACTGATCAAAACAAGAAAATTGAGGACCCAAATCGACAATGTCCAATACATAACAAACCACTTCCACTTAAGAAATGAATTGGCTTCAGAAAGAAAACCCTCCAAGAACGTAAGGAACTTTTGAAGAAATTTGGGGTTAGCTACAAATGCTGTGCCTCCACAGAAAACTTTGCAAAGAACTGTAAAGCGATTATCAAATGTATAGAGTGTGATAGTGATGACCAAGTGCAAGCTCTTCATCAATATTCGCACAACTCTACAATGCTCACAAACAATCTTCCTGAGGCAAAGCAAGACAGGGAGCGCCCCGATCAAGCAGCACCTAATACCCCAGTGTTCTCTACATGTACAGAGGTCTGTGGAGAAGGATTCTGCG
This sequence comes from Staurois parvus, assembly GCF_062004578.1. Lineage (NCBI taxonomy): Eukaryota > Metazoa > Chordata > Amphibia > Anura > Ranidae > Staurois > Staurois parvus. The sequence continues at coordinate 4,301,399 of NW_028317867.1, read as the reverse complement.
ATAAATCCTGTGCAAAGATATGCTTGGTATGTGTATACCCCAAAGGTCAACCTGAAAAGGCCATAGGACTGTATACTATTCTGGATGATCAGAGTAACAGATCTCTTGCAAGAACTCAGTTTCTTGAACTGTTGAACATAACTGGAGATGCTCTGCCTTATACTCTAAGCACTTGTTCTGGCACTACAGAAGTCTTAGGTAGGAGAGCCAGTGGTCTTGTAGTTACACCTCTGAATGACAATGTGGAAATATCTTTGCCCACTATCACTGAGTGCAACCAGATTCAAAACACCAAAGAGGAGATCCCTACTCCTGAAGCTGCTTTTCACCATTCTCACTTAAATCACATAGCCAACCAAATACCAGCCTATATCCTGCTGTTACTCGGTCGAGACATCCAAAGGGTGCACAAGTTCATCATCAAATCAATGGTCCATACAATGCACCATATGCTCAGCGTCTGGACCTAGGATGGGTCATCATAGGCAATGTCTGCCTAGACAAGGACAGGAGGTCCTACTCAGTCTCTTCCTTTAAAACACATGTCCTGTCAAATGGAAGAACAACTTGTTCTGCACAACGACCACATAAATATATCATGAAAGAAAGACTGTTTGAAAAAGGTGCACAACAGCACATCATACAAGACAATAAGAAAGCTCTTAATCTCTGGGATGACAACATCAGCAACATAGTGTTTGAGGTAACCACTAAAGACAATAAGTTGGCTGCTACCATAGAAGAAAAAGAATTCTTGAAAACCATGAGTAAAGAATTCTACCAAGATGATTCCAACAGTTGGGTAGAACCTCTACCATTTCGTACCCCAAGAAAGAGACTACAAAACAATAGGGTACACGCAGAATCATGTTTGTTTCTTTAAATCGCAGTTTGAAGCAGAAGCCTGAGATGAAAAAGCACTTTGTGGACTTTTATGCAGAAGGTGTTTGAGAGAGATCCTGCTGAGCCTGCACCTCCTCTTACGGAAGGAGAAGACTGTTGATACCTACCATGCTTTGGTGTCTACCATCCTCGCAAGCCTGATCAGATTAGGGTGGTCTTTGACTCAAGTGCTCGTCATGAAGGTGTCTCCCTCAATGACAATCTTCTCACTGGGCCTAATCTGAACAACAATCTCATAGGAGTTTTACTTTGCTTCAGACAAGAGCCAATTGGTGTTTTGGCTGACATTCAACAGATGTTCCACTGTTTCATCGTCCATGAAGACTACAGAAACTTCCTCAGGTTCCGATGGTACCGCAATAATGATGTCAACGATGAAGTCATAGACTACCGAATGAAGGTGCGTGTTTTCGGTAACAGTCCTTCTCCTGCAGTAGCAATTTATAATCTAAGGAAAACAGCTCAAGAGGGTGAGAAAGAATTTGGATCTAATGCAAGACAGTTCGTCCAAAGGAATTTCTATGTAGACGATGGACTCAAATCTCTTCCCAATGAAGAAGAAGCTCTTGACCTTCTTACTAGAACCCAGAACATGTTGCCATTGCAAACCTCAGACTTCACAAAATCATCTCTAACAGCGACAAGGTCATAATAGCCTTTCCTTCAGATGACCATGTGGTCAGTGTGAAGAAATTCCAACTAGGATCTGATCTTTCTGTTACACAACGCAGTCTTGGATTGCTTTGGAATGTTAAACAAGACACATTCACATTTCAGTCATCAGCCTGTGATAAGCCCTTCACAAAGCGAGAAGGTTTATCTACAGTGAACAGCATTTATGATCCCTTAGGTTTCATTACACCTCTCACCATTCAGGGTAAGATACTGCTGAGACAACTTACTTCTGAAAGCTCAGACTGGGATACCCCCTTACCCAAGGAGAAACAACAAAGTTGGGAATCCTGGAAACAGTCTCTAAAAGCATTAGAACAACTCCAGATACCACATTCTTACACCCAAGCATCCTTAAAGAATGCCACCAGAAGACAGATTCATGTCTTCTCCGATGCATCCAATGAAGCCATTGCTGTGGTGGCTTATCTTCGAGCTACGGATCCCAGCGGTGAAGTGGGTGTAGGATTTATCATGGGCAAGACCAAGCTCACACCAAAACCTGCACATACTATTCTAAGGCTTGAACTTTGTGCAGCTGTGTCAGCTATGGAAATTGCTGAGCTTATAGAACTTGAAAGAGATGTTGAAATAGACTCCTTTGACTTTTATACAGACAGCAAAATAGTATTAGGATATATACACAATCAAACAAGACAGTTCTACGTGTATGTTGGCAGCAGAGTGAAACGCAGAAGGAAGTTCTCTATGCCTGAACAATGGCACTATGTTCCCACAAGCCTCAACCCTGCTGACTGAGGCAGTTGCGCAGTACCTACTACTGCATTTCGGGACACATCTTGGCTATATCCACCATGAAAGAAAGTCCTGCACAACTTTACTTCAGGCCTATAAAGGAACTATTACTTCTTTTGCCCAAAGAGGAAGACAAGTCAATAACCTGATTTAAAGGGAGGTAAGAAGGAATTGTGCATGTTGCTGCCTTCCCCTCTGAATATGGATTTCCATGTCTCAGCCTGGACTTTCGAGACCAACATCTGCAAGTATTATGCTAAATATTTGCATTGTATTCCTTTGTTCTTCCCTCCCTTCATGTTCCTGGAAAGAATCTTCATTATCTTCATTGGACTTGAACTAAAGTTTGTTATAATAGAAATTATAGATTTTGACGGGGAGTGTCATGTTTCACATGATTATCATATTGACTGTCATATGCGTTAAGTGTTTCCTGTATTTTGTCTCTGCTCCTCCCTTTCCTTTGGCTTAGTTGATGCTGTATAGATAGCCCACCTCCTTCCCAGTAATGCATTTCAGCAAGCGTCATGTCTCATGAAGCAGAGCACATTATGATCTTTTCACCTATCAAATGTTCATTGTTGTAAGATTCTCTCAGTTTATGGAATAAACTTCACAAGATCTACAAGATATCATCTCGATTAAGTCACCAACTGAGGTTGAAGTTATCGCTATCTCATCACAACTGTAAGTTACAGAGATCACATTTTCAATGCTTAGATTGGAGAGACAGAACACTCAGACATTGTTAAAAAAAAGGAATATAAACTAAATTAATAAAATTCAGTAGTGGCAGAAGAGGAGCTTGTAGGCAAAATTTGAGACACTGAAATTCAAGCAACAAATTTTGATCTCAATGTAATTATACTTGTGAAAATACTTACTAATCTCTATGCCTTACTTTTGAAAATCTTGACTACTCCACCAAAATCAAGAAAGATCGGTCTTGAAGTCTTGAAGCACACAAATGTCCAGATGTATATGAAGGGCTTAATAGCAAGATCAATATAGGGCCCCCTCCGCATAGTGAGTTTTAATAGTAATACCACGACTAAAAACCTCTACTATACAATAACATTGCAGCATACTAATTGTTGTTTTATTGATCTGATATTTAGTCTGAAGACCTTAATCTTTCCAAAACGATTTGCAAACTTCTATTGCTGCCTTCATAAATATTGTAAACCGCTTTGTTTTATGAAGATGAACCACAACAAACAAGGCAGGATGTGGGGATTGTTGACAGTTTTTTGGCCAGGCTTCCAGGGAGGCCAGAAAGATCTACAGGTAGAACAAAAACATTAACATTTTACAAAGCTGCATGTTTTTTTTATATCTACTGGGCCCCTTGATTGCATAGGCTATTTTCTGGAAAAGGTGACCTCAGCCTGTAAAGGAGAAGTAGGTCCAAAGCTGTTTTGGCCCTACTTCACCTGTAGATCAGAGGAGTACACTTTCATTCTGCATTTCTGTGACTCATTTTTAGCCAACAGAGAGATTCCAAATTTAAAGTAGGGATCCACTCAGATGGCTGACCAGCAGCCACTCGCACCCCCTCAACAGCGTGGCGCTCTATTGAGTGCTGGAGGGGTAGAGCAGAGAGCCAGTGACTGCACTCTGCTCAGTAAAGTCTGAGAACCTAGCGATCATTGGTATTTGATAGCTCAGTTCTCTGTCTCAGAAGCGAAGAGGGACAGATGCAGCATTGAACTGATGATGCATCCACCTAGGTGAGTATAAATTAAATGTTTTGTTTTTTTCTCTTCCTTTTCTCATGCTTCTCTTTTAACTGTAGGTCATTTAATTTACTAAAGCACTGTGTATAATGTACATCTGGCATTTCTGTTTTCATCTTTTTTTATACCTCTGTGCTGCTGGTCAGCTCCAGGCTTATCCTGCAAACATAGTTACTGACAACAACTTGGTAAATCTTATTAGATCTAAACTGCTCAAAGTATACCCATGACCAGTCTTGACTCTGCCCAAACTCTTCTGCTCTCAGGTCCAGTGACATCTTGGCCAGATGTGTTTTTACATTTAAACACATCAGCTTTTTAAACCTTTTGGCTAAGATCAAGTGTAGTATCTGTTCTTATCAGTGTCCAGTGGGGGCGCTCCCGACCATTCTAGCTTTGCGGGGATGGTTGTTGTATAGTACCCTCACTGGTATGATGGGGGTCCGGAAGGCTAGTACCGGAGGGACAGAAACCGGGGAGCGCCACGAGTTAAGCTGGGGCCCCGGGAGTAATTCCTCTGGGAAGACTGGAAAGACCCAGTACCTCCTGATTTGGACGGATCTACCTTGGTCTGGCCAGGGGCTGGGAAGGCAGAGAGTCCGCAAACTAGGTGCCCCCTGAGTAGTCGCCTCAGGGGTGCTCTGAGTAGCACTTGGGTGTGGGACCCCACGTTGTGAATGAGCACATGGTCACCAAGTTTAAATACTTTTTGCACTGCGCCTCTAGGACCGGGCCTTTTGGTCAAGTTCTGGGCAATTTTTTTGCTACAGGCCTTAGGGTCTGGTCAGTGCACAATTTGGGCACGACACTTTTTATTATTTTTATAGATTTATTTAATTATTTATTTATTTCTTTTTCCTTCACCCCACGTTTGTCACTTTATACTTTTGTGTGTGTTTTTTCACAGGATGGAGGGTGTGGGTTCTCGGGCCTGCCCTGAACTCTAGGGGGAGGATGTGTGGCCATACGGTTCCTTCCTCCCCTGTCCCTAGGGGGTTTTCTCTTCGGGAGAACCCCCTGGCCTAGTACTGGATGTCCGGCTTCGGCTGGACATAAGGAACGGTGGTCCACCAGGCCTTTTGGCCAGGAGGACCAAATGGGAACCTTGTCCCTGTCAGGAGCTTTGTGCCCCGGGGGATCAGGGTAGTGGTCCAACCCCTTCGGGGGTAGGACAAAGCACACCCCTAAGTGCACTTTTTGTGTGGTGTTTTTGCACTTGCACTTTTTTGTGAAACACTTACGGGTTTTTTCGTTATAGTTGCACGTTTGCGGACTTAAAATCAGCTTTTTAAAAAGACTTCTTGTATTTATATTTTATTGTAAGAGTACTGTGGTTTGTCTAGCTCCTATAAGTCAGTCTATTAAATGAATTTAACACCATAGGAGTGCCAATAAAATGACTTCTAAAGGCCATGTGGAGAGTTCATCTCAGCATCGGATGCTTCTAGTTAAATGGGAATCGAAAAGTTAATACTTTATTTAGCAGTCAACACAGGAAGGAAAGGTCTTTAGCACAACAGCTAACCAGGGACTCATCCTCCAAGCTCAGTGACATTTCACGTAGTGTGCTATAACCCAGAATATGCAATATACATGTATATGAGACATTTTATGTTACCATTTCAATAAATGTACAAATCGACCATCATTCAAATATAATAAAATGGAATACACTGGATGTATTTCACTCTTGTTGATCTATTGCTTGGCGGATCTGTAAAGTCTGAGCACATAAATTATGGGATTAAAGTTATAATAATCATCACTTTGATGATTTCTTCAGATCTAATTTTTGATGCTGTAAACCTATGCTCTAAAAAAACATAGGCCAGCCCAGGATAACCCTCTTCCACTACCAACATGCCTCAGTTTTTGAGCAACCTGAGAGGATGATCATAAATACAGAGGGGTGGGAACTGTGTCCCTCAACGGAACCCAACAAAAAGGAATTTACAGTTAGTATGGTGAGTCTCAAAATCCTGTTTTTTTTTTTTTTCATTCATTGAGGGACCCAGGAAGTCATTCATGTCTGGGATGTTCAAAAGCAGTAAAGGTAAGGGCAGGCAACACAGCAAAAAAAAAAACACTAAGGCACAGTTCACACTGCTGCGACTTGGTATCCAACTAGTGAGACCCCAAGTCGCATAACATGTGAAATCCCATGTTAGTCAATGAGAGTAGTCTTAAATAGCACTACTGAAGTCGCTTCAACTTTAGAAAAGGTTCCTGTACTACTTCAAGGAGAATTCTATCTGACTTGTGCCCATAGACTTAAATGGAAGTCGACTCCAAGTTGGATCCTCATCTATATTGATGTTGTTTGGATCTGACATTACAGCAAGATTACCCAGGCATTCTCTGAAAGTTGCTTCAGAGTTGCTTCAGGGTCCCTTCAAAGTACTACTCAAGTCGCCTGGCAAAGTCGTGAGACTTTCATGTTGCAGTAGTGTGAACCGAGACTTAGAGTTGGTCCAACAAAAAACAACAGAATTGTAGATTCAGTGGCTCAATGAACCATTTAGGATCAGATCAGCTGAGCCCTGAATATCCACCTGGTAGAACTTAGCAAAAACAGCAGCCTGATGTTGAAAAGTCCAAGAAGCACTCACAGATCTAGTAGGGTATGAACCCTTTCTAGTCCTTGACAAGAAAGAGTCAAGCCTGATAAAGCAGTATTAAGTCCAAAAACAAAGATGTAATATTTTTAAAACCTTAAAGTGATATTAAGGTCTTTTCAAAATAATAATAACAAACATGTTATATTTACCTGCTCTGTGCAGTGGTTTTGCACAGAGTAGCTGGATCCTTCTCTTCTCAGGTACCCCTCTGACGCTCCTGGCCCATCCCTCCTGCTAAGTGCCCCCAAAGAAAGCAGCTTGCTCTGGGAGCACCCAAGCAGACAAGCTTCCGAGCTACGTCTCTGTGTGTCCATTCACACACAGAGCTGTGGCTTGGCCCTGCCCCCTCCCCTTCCTGATTTGCTCACATACTGTGATTGACAGCAGTGGGAGCCAAAGGATCCTGCTGCTGCCTCAGACAATCAGGAGTAAGAGTCCATGGAGAGCCGAGGCTCTTGTGGACATCGCTGGATCGAGAGGGGGCTCAGGTAAGTATTAGGGGAGATGGGGGGGCAGCTGCTGCACACAGGTTTTGTACCTTCATGCATATAATGTATGAAGGTAAAAACACTTGAGCCTTTAGAACCACTTTAATGCGATAATGCTAAATTTGTTTTTTTTTTTAGGCTTTTTTTCCCTTTATTTGCACCTGATGATCCAGCCAGCACCACACTTCCTGTCTTAGAATGTCTCCACCCCATTGAAGCTGCAACAAAGACGCCTCTGGATAGCAGCAATGAGGGTAGTGTTAGATACACAAGCAGATTTAGATCTGACTAACAAATTAAAATTGAACTCCAGCTAACATTTAAAATTAAGTTGTTACAGAAGCAGTTGTTTTCTCTTTTGGGATATATGAATAAAATCTGACCATTGTGAGAACCACTGTCAGTGTTAAATTGTTTGTCTCTAACTGCCACTTTAGCTGTACAGCTTGATCTGTTACAGGAAGTTGAAAAGTAAGAGACCTATTGGTTCTATCACCAGGTGAAAATAAAAACAATTCCAAAAAAGACAACAAATGCAGGCACCACATCTAAGAAGAGGTAAGCTGCAATATATTAAATTTATATTTTGGGGTTTAAGACCACAAGCATGAGTCACCTGGAGATGATGAAATGAAAAGTTGATGTCTAAGGGGACCATCTGAAATAATAAAAGCAGTCTTTTTGAACAAAGCAGTGGCTACGTGACTCTCACAGCTTGAACCAAGTGCATGACGGGAGGTGGAAAAATGATGTCCTAGTTTAGGTGACAAGCAGCAACTACCTCGGATAAGAGGTAAGTCCTGGGCCTCAACAGCAGATTACACAATAGGTCTATTGCTCTGAGGAAGTGAGTTTGACTCCTGAAACGCACTTTACCCAAGGACTTATGCTGTCCATGACTGGTATCCTTTGACTTCTTGTCTGTTTTTAAGACCTTTTTGGCTTGTGAGTATGTTTTTGTATTTTTATAATACATTTCATATTATCACGGTAATGCATGACAAGAGTACGCCCTGTTTTGTTCTTTTCTACATTTTTTGAGAGGTGCAAACAGTTGGTCAGGATGTTTGCAATCATTGCAGAGGAAGAGCTGGAAAAGCGTGTGTAATGGAAAAGTGGCCTTCAAAATTCTTATTGGATCCAAGATCGGAGAAAGCACTAGTAGAAACAACACGTGATCCTCTAGTTTCAGAGCTATTTGCAACCCATCATTAAGAGATGAAATGCATCAATAAGAGTCTCTTTTAACTTGAAAGTAATAGCACTAGACTGAGACTCCTTTGGGCAGAGTTTCTGCGACTGATGGATCACAAGCTGGTAAGGTTTCGGTAAATAAGTTATAAAATTGAAAGGAAAAAGCTTGGGAACATGCTTGTGGTCTTGTCAGGAGTGTGTAGCTCTTCTGCTCCATCACAGCTTGTGGTCTCATTCCAACATCCTGGTTTTGGTTGTGATACATTCCCATCAGTCTGTCCACCTACAATGTGATTGATGTGGCCAGTCTCTAGGTGGAGACCAAACCTGATTTAAGCCAGCCAAGACTGCAGTCTCATGCTTGTGATATTGCATTTGTAAGGGCTCGTTCACACTTGACTTTATTTCTAACTCTTGCCAAACGCCCCTATAGCGTTTCACAGGCGTTAGACAGGCGTTTGGGAAGCGTTTTTAATGCTCCTCAAAACGCTCCCCAAACTCCCTATGCGTGTTTTGAGGCGTTTGATAGATGTTTGGAAAGCGTTAAAACCGCAACACAAACGTCTATAATGAAGTTAAATTATATTAACGCCCCGCAACCACATTGCAACCGCAAACGCCTGCCAGGCGTTTGCGGAGCGGCACCATAGTCTTGAATGGGAGGCTTTAACTCCTCCTGACTCAACACAAGGTGTCAGTTTTGCCACAGCGCAAGGCAACATGACGCTAACACTTCAGTGTGAACAGCACTGTGTGCTGCCATGTGCAGAATTTTCACAGGCGTTTGAGAAGCATTAAAAATGCTTCCCAAATGCCTGTCTGATGCCTGCTGACAAAGCTAGTGTGAAATGAGCCTAACACATGCTTCAAGCTCCCTGTTTGTCTGCCCTGCTTTGCTAGTTTGGATTCCCTCGTTGACAACCTCGGATTAGATATCGACTACTCTCTGAACTCTGCCTGCCTTTTAAATACGAATTTGACCCTGACTATTCTGAACCTTGCCTGCCTTGTACCTGGAAAGTCGTTGAACCACTCTGCCTGTCTGCCAACTGCAAGTACTGTACCTGTTTGTTGTGCTCAGTTCCCGTCTGCCTCAACGTGGTAGCCAGGCACTGTAGCATTGTGTATAAGTCCTGGGGGCAACCAAGTACCTGTAGGCCTGCTTGCCTTATGGGAAAGGGGCTGCTATAGGTGAAGAACACAGAAGCCAGCTATATTGTCTGACCACTTGCGTTAGGGTAAACGTGACAGGCCTCTGCAGTTAGAGTCAGCAAATAATTGGGTGATGTGGGCCAAGAAGTCACACGTGCCTGTAGTATTATTATACAGTATTTATATAGCGCCAAAAGGTGTGCTCAGCGCTGTACATTATAGTGGGGGACAGAACATGAGACAATACAGTAACAAAACAATACACGAGGGGTTCAAGGGCCCTGCTCTTTCGAGCTTACAATCTAGGATCTGTAGTAAAGACCTGTGGAAAAAGCAAAGGAACCAGCCACACAGAGAGATATTTTATCCGTCTGTAAGATTGGCCATGTTTCCCACTGACCCTTAATATAACTTGGCATTCTTCCCAATGTATCATGGCAGCAATATTCTTACAAATTACCAATATAACTAGGTATTCTTTCAACTGCCCACCCCCTCATTGTTTCATTTTAAACTCACGATAATCATTGAAAACAATTTTGTAATATAAATACATAATCTACCTGGGTATAAAATACATCATTATTATATCTACAACTTACATGATTATGTTCCATGAATTGTTGATAAAACAATTTTCAGTCGGGGTTCTCCGAGACCAAAAAATAATTTCAAGAGTTCCTCAACTGCAAAAATATTGTGAAAGGCTGGTATAAAGAAAGCCAGCCTAGCTGTGAGTGTGCGATAGCAGTATAGATTTTGATGATTGCCTATGCCCTGCCAAGCAAATATTCTCCATATGGAGCTGATGGTACAGTCAGGAAGCCCAACCAAGCATGACAAAGCTCTGCGAAACCTGCTTACCTAGACAAGAGTTGCAGATAAAGGGGTGTCAAATGGATAAAGTTATCTACTAAGGACTTCTATAAGAAAATACTACACTCTGTGGAATGCTGACGTATTCTGAGACAGTAAAGCAGTTTATTTTTCTAGTTTAAAACATCCTAGGATACTTAACTGCCAAACTATGAACTTTGCCCAGCTAATTATTACTTAGCAGCTTCAGCAGTTGTTGGATTTCCATGTAACTGCTGCATGCTGTGACATCAAACAGTGAAAGATTTACGTAGGTGATTGGTTTAACTAATGGGAGTGCAATCAAAATCAGCTAAACATTCTAGTGATTTTGTGTTGTCAAAGCAATTATCAATTTCTGAGACTTCACTATTTCAAAGGGCAAATGAATGTACTATTCTGACTGACCTTTGTTCTTTTGACACCTGAACTAATGTGACATCAATGGAACATCAGCACTGAATAATAAACAAGATGTCACATCTGCAGAATTAATCTTCTAGCATCACAGGTGTTTATGAACTACATGTGTAAACTGATTGTGCTTCATAAGCAGTGTCACCAAGTGAGAAAAAAGGTCATATAGCACTGGACTGAAATATGGCAGCAGCCTTGTTTAAAAAGTTGCAGACTTGGTGGCTTTTATTCCTTTTCTGACTTAGATCTCAAGTGTGCCACTGACCTGGAACCAGCATGCACACAGTGAAGTCTTAAAATGATAAACTCCTGTTCTATACTTGTCCAAGGTGAACTAGGCAATGAAGTCGGGATCAGGATGATAGCTGTGGAGTTTTCAGGTTTGTAACCAAGTTAGCAACAGCAGTTCCCACATTATCCTTACCATTTCTCTTTAGGAAAGAAACACAGAGTTTGTCCAAAAAAATAAAATCACATGATAGCACCCCAATTATACAGTATGTATTTATTTAAAGGACTACCCACTCAAAAATGATATTTAAGTTATACAGAGAGTGTGGTGCCTTCTGATATGTCCTGCATCCAGCAGTGAGATCTGCCATAATTCCCAACTGTCCACCTGAGCGTTTCTGCTTCTGCCCACCACTGTACTTTTCATCATCATCTGTTGTATTATCCATTACAAAAAATTTATAAAAAGAAGAGGTGGACAAGAAGAGTGGAAACCCCTCATAATGGCAACAGCAGGTGTGCAAACCCAAGAGATTGACAGGTATAAGATATTGCCAGGTGGTCTCCAGTATCTATCTAAAATACCTAAAAAGTATATACTGTAATACTGAATTAAAGTAATACTGAAGCTTTGTTTTCTATTTCATGAAAATAACAAACATAATGTACTTACCTGCTCTGTACAATGGTTTTGCACACAGTAGCCCCAATCCTCCTCTTCTTGGGTCCCTTGCCGACGCTCCTGGATCCTCCCCAAGCCGAGTGCCCACCATAGGAAGTGCGGGCTCACTCCTGAGCTGGGCTGTTTGCGTCTATTCAGATACACAGCCTGGTTCGGCCCAGTCCCCTGCTCTCTGCTCACGGGTTTTGACTGACAGCAGCAGGAGCCAATGGCTCCTGTTGCTCCCAGCCAAGCCTGTAAGAGCTGGAAGAGGGAAGAAGAGCTGCTGCAGACGTGCACAGCACTGGAACAATATTGGGCTCAGGTGAGTATTTACGGGGGCTTCAGGGGGAGCTGCATGTAAAAGTTTTTAACCTTAATGCAGAGAATGTTCACCAGTTTACCAAAACTCTGAACAAACAAAGTAAGGTCTGAAAATGGGTTTAGACCAAGCCAACAGCTCATTCCTAACAGCAGACAAACATTTTCTCTGATCTGGCTTCAGTAAATGGAAACCTAATTAGTTGATACGGTTACCTGCTTAACTTCACCCAGCAGCCATGCAAAGTATTCTAAAAGGCACCCTTAAAGTGGAATGAACCCCCTATCCGTTACAAACAAGGAAGCTGCCATTTTAGCCTCTGTTTGATCTACAGTTGCCATGCAGCTACACATGTGATCAGCTATGACACCAGCCATCTGGGGGGCTGGAAGGTTCAGTTGATAGCAGACATAAGCACACCTTCACCGTTATCACCAGAGACATGCTTAGGATGTAACTGTTTTGGGAACAGTTAAATTGGTGGGTTTAGTTCCACCTTAAGTAGACTCTTCGGCCACTTTATTAGGTACACCTGTTCAATTGCTTGGTAACACAAATTGCTAATCAGCCACTCACATGGCAGCAACTCAATGCATGGTGAAAACACTTGCTAAAGTTCAAACTGAGCATCAGAATGGGGAACAAAGGGGATTTTAATGACTCTGAACATGGCATGGTTGTTGGTGCCAGATGGGCTGGTCTGAGTATTTCAAAATCTGCTGATCTACTGGGATTTTCACACACAACCATCTCTAGGGATTACAGAGAATGGTCCGAAAAAGAGAAAATATCCAGTGAGCAGCAGTTGTTTGAATGAAAATGCCTTGTTGATGTCAGAGGTCAGAGGAGAATGGGCAGACTAGCTGCGGCGACATTCAGATGGTACGGTCAGAATTTGGTGTAAACAACATGAAAACATGGCTCCATCCTGCCTTGTATCAACGGTTCAGGCTGCTGGTGGTGTAATGGTGTGGGGGATATTTTCTTGGCACTAGCAAGGTGTACCTAATAAAGTAGCCGGTGAGTGTATAATAAGATCAGTGCCTGATTTCAGCCAGATAAATGAATTCTAGTTATGTCCATAAGCACTTTGTGACTTTGTTAGTCAATCACTGTCAGAAGAATGGTCATGTGACTGGGTTGGATTGCTCTTATAGATCATTTTGTTGTGCTGAGATTAGGTTGGAGCTGAGATACAGTATCTTGCACAAACTTTGCTCAGTACATTAACAGGCTGCCATACAACAGAGCACTGAATGTTGAAATAAAATTTCTAGTGACCTAAATGAGTTTGCTCTTCTAATCCCCAAATTATACTCACAGTATCAGGTCCTGTGTACTTGTGTGATATCAACCGTTCAGTATACAGAGGTGGGACACTCACATGTTTTCTCCGTACTTATCTTACTGTATATCCCAAGAGCAAAAGCTTGCTCTCTACACGTCTATATTATTTGACATTACTGAGAACTTGAACTGAAATTACCTTGAAAAGGTACTGCAACACACCTCTATAAGAGATAGATAATTGAAATAACAGAAAATGTACTATAAGCAACCCTAATGATGGACTTCACATGTTTATTGCACGGCAAACCAAAAAGAGACAATAAGGCTCCATGCACATGGGGTGTTTTGATAATGCTGGTATTATTAGCTGTGTAAAGTCACATTAAAAAATTGACTTTTTCAGCTTTTTTAATCATTTTTGCATTAGTGTTTAGTGGCATTTTGCCGTGTTTAGTGGTGTTTTGCTGCGTTTGCGTTTAGCATTCTTTTTACAAAAAATTTTGGGGGGTCAAAAAAGTCCAAAAACACCGGTTTGCGGCGTTTTACTGCGTTTTTCAGTGTTAGAGCATTTTTACAGCTAAAAACTCCTCTAGAAGCCCACTAGTCCTGGGGTTTTTTACCTTACAAAAAAACTTCCCTGCCAAAAAACATTGATTACAATCTCTGTGTGCATATACACATAGGATAACATGCTGGGGAGTTTACTGGCTGTAGAAAACAAAAACAAAAACAGCCGCTGTAAAAACATCCAGTGTGTATGAGGACTTTAGAGTTAAAGCTAAATTCTAGGAAAGTAGCTAAATATACAGCAGAAATAGATATATATGAGCAGCTTTACCTGCCAGAGGACTTGTTATTCTGTTCAGACAATTTTTTAAACCAAAAGCCCTTGCAAAACACAATATCTGGGTCCTGGACCTCACTTCAGACTACAATGCAGTGAAAGAAGAACTTTGTATATAGAAGAAAAAAAAAAGACATCCTATGTCTCTTCTGAAATAAAAGACACTTACGTTCCTGTCCGTTATCTTCTTCAGAGGTGATATTAAGCCGGGCAGCACAGTGGCTAAATGGTTAGCACTTCCGCCTGGCAGTACTAAGGTCATTGGTTCGAATCCCAACCATGGCATCACCTGCCTGGAGTTTGCATGTTCTCCCTGTGCCTGCATGGGTTGCCTCCAGTTTCCTCCCACACTCCAAAGACATGCTGGTAGGTTAATTGGCTCCTGTCTACATTGGCCCTAGTATGTGTATGTATGAATGTAAGTTAGGGACCTTAGATTGTACACCCCTTAAGGGTTAGGGACTGATGTGAATGTACAATATATGTGTAAATTGATGGCACTATAAATAAATTAAGCTGCCCATGAGCAGATCACTGTACATTCACAGCATGCCCTAGTACCAGGATGAAGTAATCACCATGGCCATGTGTAGGAGTTGACTGCCAGCCTGGAAAACCAAGAGAACCAAAGATGCTGAATGCAGAAGACAACCAGGCTAAGGTGTCAGCACAAGCAAGGAGATTTCAGATGTCACATCGCTGGAGCAGAGGTAAATAGAGCATAGTTTGGTCTCCGCAGCTGGGACCATGCTGGCTATTTATCATCAACCCATTACCAGGCTACAGAGCTACAGCTTATGGACAGCCTCAAAATTTGGAGCTGTTCCAGTTCCTTGATGACCTGATGACCTGACAGTGGTGTATTACCAACTACCATTACATGCTGCTACGCACCCATGGGTGTATTTGCCACAAGGCACTTGCCTAGGGTGGCACTTTACAGTGAGGTGGCGCTGCACCTCGGAAGAAGGGACGTCTTTGATGTCACTACAGCAGGAATCCAATGAGGAGTGGGAGTATCATGCCTCCCCTGGACACTCCTGTCATCCGGGATCATCTCTCAGCCCTGGCTCCCCACCACCATCCACTGCAAGGCGCTCTGACCATCAGAGCAGCCTATAGCCTGGCTGGGTGCACTGCATGTTGGGAGCTGTAGTCCTTCCCCCACCTCCCTGAACTACAATCCCGGCAGGCTGTGCAGGGGAATGACTACAACTCCCAGCATCCAGTGCGCCCAGCCAGGCTATAGGCTGCTCTGATGGTCGGAGCTCTCCTCAGTGGATGGCGGTGGGGAGCCAGGTCTGAGAGATGATCCCGGAGGACGGCAGTCTCCAGGGGAGACAGGGATCTCTGTCACAGAGGTGGAAGAGGGAAGGGAAATGTAGCTGTGAGGGCAATACATGCCCCCCCCCCCTCGGTCTCCGCCCCTCAGTCTCTGCCCCGCCCTGCCTGCTGAGTGATCTTCATGCTTACTGGGGGAGGGGGGAGAGAGCTGGCTGACTGACCATAGACTGCCAGGTGGCTGACTCATACCACTAACGGATACCTTCTCGCCGCTCATACCACTAACTAACACCTTCTCGCCGCTCATACCACTAACTAACACCTTCTCGCCGCTCATGCCACTAACTAACACCTTCTCGCTGATCATACCACTAACGGTCACCTTCTCGCCGCTCATGCCACTAACTGACACCTTCACAGAAAGATGTGGAAGACCACTAAATTATATGGGATAACATTATACTTCTCAACGATACACCATCTGATTTATACAACTCTGCTTTCAGGATCCCACAGTACATATGATTTGAAACTACATGAGACAGTATGAAACTATTTCAACACTGTATAATTCCATGATTACATCCCATTGTATCCCACTACTGGACACTGAATCAACCTTTATTCATATTGAATTACAATCCATTGTTCCCACGTATCGGAGACTATGGTGTCCGTTTATGAACCAGCAGTCCGTTTATGAACCAGCGATAAATGATCGCTGCTCAGTTCTCCGGCATTCTCAGAGAACACAGTTCTCCTGTGAATGACTTTTATGAAGCAGTTCTCCGAACGAAGGGAGAACGGTCTACAAACGCTGGAGAACGGTCTCCAAACGCTGGAAAACGGCTGATTTTACTATAATCTCACGAGATTACAGTAAAAGTTCAGTTTACTAAACAGAGGTAAATTATCCCTGCTTAGTTTGCGGTCCCTCCGATTCTCCAGCTCTGGGCTGGAGAATCTGGAGGGAGAACACAGATCTCCAGTGAAGAGCTAAACATGTTCTCCACTGATCTCCTGAGTGTCATAAACTGTGAATGACCAGAGAATAGCTGCGATCCTCTGAATCGCAGCTATTCTCTGTGTCATAAACGGACACCTATATATCATGACATATGTCAAGCTTTACAAATTGCATTCCCTCTCTACAGTAAATATGCATGGCAATTTTGTTATTTGACTTAAGTCATGATTTATTTGCTTTATTTTAGTCTCTCATGAAACGTATCAACGCTGTATAAAATCTTATACCAGTCTAATGTGATTACCACTGTAATTTACATATTGCAATCCGGATTGCTTATCTTGCACTGTTTTTAATTATGTGTTCAGTGGTTTTAAGTGTCACCATCTACGGATATCACTTTTTTCTCCCAAAATGGGATTAATAAAAATATGTGGTTTTACATATGAGCTAAATTGCTTGGGTGATCATTACCTACTTGCAACTACAACTCCTTTAGTTGCTAGTTGGAGGGGGGGGCTATTCTACTGAACTTTGCTGGAGCTGACTGAAGGATTTCCTTTTGGGGATCAGGTCTGAAGAATTCATGGTAGAAATGTGTAGCTGATATTGGAAGCATTTGTGAGTACAGACCAGAGTGTGGGCGTTTGGAAAACTCTTCTGAAAGATGGAAACTGACTGCTGGAAAACGTAGGTTAAAAAACTTCAGTTTAGCCGCATTTGCATTCCGCGTTTATGCGTGTTTGCGTTTAGAAGTGTTTTTAAAAAAAGATAACCTCAGGAGACCCTCCCAAATGCCCAGAATGCACTGAAAAATAGTAAATAATTAACTATTTCAGACATTTTGTGAGAAATAGAGAGAGCAGAAGCAGAGAGAGCAGTATGTGTTGAGATGACCTGTCTTTTCTGGTTGTATTCACTATGGATCCCATCATGAGCATAATGCAGCACATTCTACCATTTTTTCCTTCACACAAAACCTGCAACTGACTGCGCTGGTGTACTAGGTCCATTTGAATACATGGAAAACACTTTGCATGCATTTCTGATGATGAAAAAAGGCTCTGGACAGCATCTGGATATGGAACAGTTAAAAAACGCTTCTAAACACAAACACTTATAAACGCGGTTAACAGCATTTACAAGCATTTGAAACGCTGGTAAAATCTACCCCTGAACGCAAATTTGGTGCGTTCAAAAAAACGACTGTAAACTCAACTGCCTGTAAATGACTATGTGTACATGGACACATAGGAAAACGTTAGGGAGAGTTCAGGGACTGCTGAAAAAAACGCTCAACAGCTCCTGAAAGACAGTTTAGCAGCTGCAGTGTACATGAGCCCTTCGGAGGACAATAGGTGTCCTCAAGTTACTATTTACCATTACTAGAGTATCCCATGGTTACCGTGCACCCATCCAACATCAAGTTTTCCATAAAGCACCAAAAAAGAATACCCCTAGACTAATCATTGAGCCAGAAGAGTGACTGAGACTGTGTGCCTGGCTGCTGATGTGCTTACTGGGGACAGAACCTTGGGACCAAATCAATGGGCCCTGTAGGAGGTGAGCCCTACATTAGCATTTTCTGAAAATCAGTAATGAGAACCTTTTTTTTTACCGTAAAAAAACAGTTTAGTGCAATTGTTCATTAAAAGAAATTTGTTTTAACTTTGACTGGAAGTCAACTTTAAAGAAAAATCCAGGCAAGATTACGTGTTCAGTAAAGTTACATTATATTATTTATTTATTTATTTCAGGTACTTATATAGCGCGTTATATTAGATTATGTTTTAGTAAAGTTTAGTAATGTTTTTTGCTATATAGCACCAGACCAAGGACACAAATTACCTCTAAAGAGCTCAATCAGCCCCCAGGATGAATAAAAAAAAATCTGTCAGTGTATGGCCAGCTAAAGTTCAGAAGATTTATGTGTGACTATGGTTTCTTGTGCAGAGAAAGTGTTTACATTGAACATCATTAGTATAGGGCTGCTAGTTCTATGTGAATAAGACATTCACTTAAAGTGTATCTTTGTTTTTGAAAAACCCTGCTTTTTTCTTGTAGTCTGTGTTCCATTGGGAAGATTTTACTGAACTTCCTGTTTGAAGATGCAGCTGGAAGTGAAAGAAGATTTCCTATTTTAGACAATTATCACTGAAATTAGTGTCCTCATTGGAAGATTACACTCTATTCTTGTTACATTGACAACTCAAAATGTTAGATTTTCCCGCCACCAGAACATTTAGAGAGGGTGAATCCTCCCAACTAGGGCACATACAGCAATATAATATGAAAAGGTTCAAACCCCTCAACACAATATCCCCCCCAAAAAATGATTTTAGGTATAAATTTTAAATGGTCACTTCACCTTTACCACAAAACTGCCCATGCAGGTAAAGGGCACTTGAAGACAAAAACAAACTGTGCAGCTCTGACTAAAGTTGTATAATGCTCTTACTATAGGTGTAGGCCATTAGCAGACTGCATGAAGCCTGGTTGAAAAAACTCACAGAGATGGCATCATGTCCTGCTTTGTTGCTAGGATGTTGCTAAAACACTCCCAGCCATTACTGCTCACCCCCACCATCACAGGAGCGAGCTCTCAATCCCCCACACATGGCCCAGAATCTCCTCCGTTGCAGCATTGCTAAGCTCAGACCTACTGTGACAGGGGAGTGAGAGAGTGAATGCAAAAGAATTTTAGTTGGCTGCGAGTCTCTTAGTAATGTCCTAGCACAAAGGCAGGGTGGGATGATGCAATCTGGCTCTGAGGAAGAGGCAAGTCCTCGAAACGCGTCAGCCTTTTGGATGTCTATACTCCCTATTACGGACTGTTACTCAGCGCGGTGTTGACCCAGCTGTTCTTTGTGAGTACAACACATACTTTATTCTTTATTAAACATTTTTTATGGTAATGCACTAGGCCTGTGCGCCCTCTGTTTTGTCTTTCCTCTTTGGGATAATGCAATATCTAGGACAGGGTTTCTCAACTAGGGTTCCTCTGGAGGTTTCTAGGGGTTACTTGAGCAATGGGCAATTTCTGCCTCTCAGACACCATCCCTCTGACACCATCGATCTTTTTAGCTATCTGTAAAGGGGTAAATCTTCTCAATGACCACAAGTGTGAGGAGCATTCTTCCCACTGACCATCACACTAATGTATCATAAGTTCTAGAGAGAGTCATTTTTAGCAGGGGTTCCATGACACCGGAATGTTATGGCAAGGATTCCTCTGTGTTGAAAAGGTTGAGAAAGGCTGCTCTAGGAGTTTTTTTGTCAGCCTTTGGGACCTACGTATATGGCACGGGTGTCAAACTAGCGGCCCTCTAGCTGCTGTGAAACTACAGGTCGCATCATGCTTCTGCCTTTGGGAGTCATGCTTGTAACTGTCAATCTTGCAATGCCTCATGGGACTTGTAGTTTGGCAACAGCTGGAGGGCCGCCAGTTTGACACCCGTGGTATATGGCCTACATCTATAACAAGGGCATTATTCAACTCTGGTAAAAGCTGTACAGTTTGTTTTCATCTACAGATACCCCTTACCTGCATAGGCAGCTTTTGGTAAAGCTGAATTAGCCCTTTAAGTGCCTGTTCTGTAAAAATATAATTTACCCCGGAATTGTTTCTCCTTCTACAGAAGTTTAATAATGAAAGATAAACTGCGTATTACTGCTGAAATAGACCCACAAAGCCTCAGTATTCTCCTTGATGTGCTCACTTGCACCTGTCTTGAAAGGAATCACTAGAATATAATCATTAGGTTCATGTAAGGTTGTGCAATGAAAATAATTTTTTACATGAAGCGCTGGGATTATTGCTCAAGGGAGCTTTTTTCACTTTTGTATCTCTGAAATCAGCCTCTCAGGAATAAACTCAAAGCATCAAACAGAAGCATGAGAGACCTTTGTGACTAATAGGCCTTTTTGTAAGGCATCCAGGGTTTTCCACACCTTGCACTGTGGAGGAACATACACCTTTGGGATGCATCCTTACTGCAACTACTGCTGATGGCGGCAGGATTTAGGTGTTTATCTCTTCCGATATATAGTGGAAAGATTAAATTTCCTAATCCATGGGCAGAGTTGGGGAAGGCTCTACTAGTGCAACCCAGGAACAATAGTGAGTCCTGAAACTTTTGGGATAAGCTGGCATTCATCTACACTAATGAAAGAGAAAAGTGGAATTAAACACTGTATCTGTAATTATCCAAGATGTTGAGTAATGACAATAATCTCCCAACAATCTAGTGTGTATGGGTTTAGGTGCTGTAACCACCAAAGGATTTGTAGTGTGGTCAGAAACTCATGGGATGCTGGAAAAGCCAGATTAAAAGAACAAGGAATCCTAAGTGATACATTCCCATCTAAATGTTTCAAATGCTGTATCATTGCTATAAGGTGAGACCAAATCCAATGTGGATATGACCATTTTGAGGATAGACAGATAGAAAGAAAATGACATTTGCATGCAAACCTCCCTTGGTGTAGTGCTACACCATAAGAAGCCACAGAGTATTCATGGGCCCATCGAGCCTGTCTAGGGGTAACAGTTCTACAGATGACCAACAGCACTTACTGACCATTTAGCAGTGGGGGGGGGGGGGGCGGTTGGGGGGGTGTCAAGGGTTAGGGTTACAAGATACACAGTAGGTTCAAGAAGAATTCTTTTCATGACTAGCTCAAGTTAGGAAACAACTCCAACCCTCTTGCAGACAACTTCATCTTCCCTCACGGGCTGGTTTGGTGTGCCTTAAGGTGCCTTGAGTCATACAATACTTGATACATTGGGGTTGATTTACTAAAGTCAAATAGACTGTGCACTTTGCAAAGTGCAGTTGCACACTGCAAGAACAGTTGCTCCAGAGCTTAGTAAATGAGGTAAAGATTCACTTTGCAAAGAATACCCAATTACGTGCAAGGAAAATATAAAGAAAAGCACTTTTGCTTGCACATGATTAGATGATGGAAGCCAGCAAAGCGTCTGCTCATTTACTAAGCTCTGGAGCAATTGCTTTTGCAGAGTGCAATTGCACTTTGCAAAGTGCACAGTTTATTTGCCTTAGTAAATCAACCCCATATTGATCAGTTCAGGCTTCCTGTAGGGTCTGCAGGAAGCAATATGTGCCCAGCACCCAGGGATTTTCACAACAGCAAAGTTCCCTTTGCAACGTGCTCCTTACTTTCAAGTATCCTTCTACTCCTCTTCTCCTGGAGTCACTTTCCAGAGCCTGGGAGGTAAGACACAGAGAGCACACATCCTGACAGGGCAGAACTCGGGAGGTAAAAGAGCTTCCTAAATATTTCAGATACACAGATTTTTATACTCTCTCCCAACATGCACCACTGGTAAGCAGAACTCCTAGTGGTTGGCCAAGGGGAATAGAAATTTTCATTACTCAGGATATTGTCACCTCCCTACACTATTGCCAGGGACACTCACAAGCAGCATGAGAAAGCAAATGATTACTTGAGGGGATCTTGCAGAAAGCAGATTGTGTAAATCAGTCCAAGATGCAGACAGCCGATACTAAATTTAAAGCAGAAATACATTGCATATGAGCACTGCAATCCAAAAGACTATTTTATTCATTTTTAATATTCAAAGCAAACTTGCCAGCCATCCATTCCTATCTTCATACTTTATTTTGCTGAGAAATCATTGGAAAAACTCCCCTAGCATTTCTGCCCGTGCCCATCTTGAATAAGGGCAGATCACTCATATAGAATTTTGTTCTTGGAATCCATCTGCCCATAGCTCAGGCAATCAAATAGAAGGGTGTGCTTAGCTGAGAAAACTCCTCCTCCCCTCTTGAATCCTGGGATGTATGACATCATTTGTAACTGAAGAGCCTGCAAATCTTTCTACATAACCCTATAACCCAAGATAGTACTTATTCTTTTTCTTCTAGAACTGCTGCTCAACACCATGCTGACATTCTCTATGAACTCTCTCCCATCTGGAATACCACAGATGTACCACCTCTGCCACTAACCAGTTAGCAGAGCAGGCATGGCCACTGCAAGCATAGTTTTGGGAGGAGCTGCTGTTGAAATGTTTTTTACCTTAATGCATTCTCTTTTGCCTTTAGAATCATATTAAACATTTAAATTGAAACTAACTGAAATTAGACTAATTACAGAAAAAATGAACACATATGGGCTCAATGACCTTTAGGCCTCTTGTACACGGGCATAAAATAAGCATGTTTTTACAGGCATGCAGCATATCTTTTATGTCTCTAAAAGCAGTTCTATGTTAACCTATGTAACCATGCAGATGTTTAGAGAAGTATTTTAGAAGCAGTGTTTAGAGGCATAAAAAAAACACATCAAAGAGGGGCTTTTGAGCATAATTTATGTGCTTATGCGTATAAATGTGTGCATTTGTGAATAAATGTTCTATTCTATGCATGAAGGTAAAAAACCTTCAGTGTGCATCCCCCTCCCCCCCCATACTTACTACAACCCAATCCAGCGATGTGCAAGAGAGCAGAAGCTATCCTGGGTCTCTGCCTCCTCATTGGCTGAGACACAGCAGCGCTTGCTGCTGTCAATAACAGTCACTGAGGAGACAGCGGCTTGGGAGCAAGCACGCACGAGTGCGCCCAGAGCAAGCAGCTTGCCCAGGGGGCAATCATCTAGGAGGAGAGGCCTGGAGCACTGCCGGGGGACCCGAGAAGAGGAGGATCAGGGCAGGTCTGTGCAAACCATTGCACAAGGCAGGTAAGTATGACATGTTGGTTATTAAAAAAAAATGGAACCTTTTCAATCACTTTAATTATTTGACCAATACAATTAATTTACGTTCAATGCCATAGGTGCATAAACAAGTGAACATACACAACATTTTAGCAATTTTTTCTGCCAAGTTCTGATAGAAAAACAATCCAGCATATTTGGAGCATAAATTCATATGCCTGTGTTCATAAGGCCTTAAAAAAATAAACACACCATCAAAATGAGACCAAAAACATGTCCATAGAGCCATAATCAGTATCACAGTGAGATAATCAGAAACTTGTCCACAGATCTACAATTAGTATCATAATGAGACAACCAGAAACTTGTCCACAGATCTACAATCAGTAAATAGTGAGATAGGAACATGTCCATAGAGCCACAATCAGTATCACAGTGAGACAACCAGAAGCATGTCCGCAGATCCACAATCAGTAACACACTAAGGCAACCAGAAACATCTCTGGAGAGCCACAATCAGTATCATAGTGAGATAAATAGAAGCATGTCCGCAGATCCACCATAAGTATCACAGTGAGACAGCCAGAAACATTTCTGCAGAGCCACAATCAGTATCACAGTGAGACAGCCAGAAACATTTCTGCAGAGCCACAATCAGTATCACAGTGAGACAGCCAGAAACATTTCTGCAGAGCCACAATCAGTATCACAGTGAAATAATTAGAAACATCTCCGCAGAGTCACAATCAGTATCACAGTGAGACAACCATAAGCATGTTTACACAGCCACACTCAGGATCACAGAGATAACTTAAAACATGTCCACTGAGCCACAATCAGTATCACAGTGAGACAAACTAAAACATGTCCACTGAGCCACAATCAGTATCACAGTGAGATAACCAAAGACTTGTCTGCAGATCCACAATCAGTAGTATAGCGAGACCATCAGAAACATGTCCGAACAGCCACAATCAGTATCATAGTGAAAAAATTAGAAACATGTCAGCAGATCAATAATCAGTATCACAATGAGACAACCAGAAGCATGTCTGCAGCTCTACAATCAGAAGCATGTCTGCAGATCTACAATCAGAAGTATTTCTGCAGATCTACAATCAGTAACACAGTAAGGCAACCAGAAACATCTCTGCAGAGTCACAATCAGTATCACAGTGAGATAACCATAAGCATGTTTACACAGACACACTCAGGATCACAGAGATAACTTAAAACATGTCCACTGAGCCACAATCCATATCACAGTGAGACAAATTAAAACAAGTCCACTGAGCCACAATCAGTATCACAGTGAGGCAAATTAAAACATGTCCACTGAGCCACAGTCAATATCACAGTGAGATAAAATAAAACATGTCCACTGAGCCACAATCAATATCACAGTGAGACAACCAGAAACATCTCTGCAAAGCCACAATCAGTACCATAATGAGACAAACAGAACACATGCATCCCTGAACGCATACGACACTATACACAAGTACCACTCGGTACAGTATCTGTGTCTGTGGATTTCGGCCTGTCATATATTTTAAGTGAGTGTAACTGGATGCTGCACCCGTGCCACCCGGGCATCTGAAAAGGACTGGATTTGATGCTAAGTGAGCCAAACCACCCATGTGAATGAATCATTACATTAACATTCCTACAGGAGGATAAAGCACACAGCCAGCCTCATCCATTTGAGGCTCTATTTCACTGTGCAGTCAGAATGCTGGGGTGGCTATCTGAGCAGTTTGTATTATTATTTGCAGTGTAGTCTGGCAGGGGTGCCTAGATTGCAAAACTGACTGAACAGAATTACAAGTCATTTAGAAAGCAAAATAGGTCATATAGTATTAGCAGTGTACTGTTTTTAGCTGACTTCTTGGAGTCTGATTTTAGTATTAAAATAGATGTATACATGTATATATAGCTTGAATCTGAGGCACCAAATAAAAATGTTCAAGCAACATGACTGTTACAATGTGCCTAATTTGCTTAACCGAGTTAATGATAATTGAGTTATTCATATGACCTCTTCTTTTTTTAAACAATGAGTCTTTTGTAATTGGGAGCCCCCAAGAGAATGAGATAGTGATAGTTTTAAAACTTCATTTCCATGCTCCCTTGCTATGATATAGTGGTAAAATCAGATTTAATGCCTTTTCTATGCCCTTTGATTAAAAGAACCCCATGTTTGATTGAGGAAATGCAGTACTGTGTTGACCAGCAACATGTGACACAACAATTGGCTTCTCTCTGTACAGTAATCTCACACGGCTTTTATTCAGCTATCAGATGTTGGATGTTGATCATACTGTTTAGTGATTTAAAGGTCATACACAGATTAAACACCAGCATGACTCCACTTTACACAGTAGTATATCTAAACACAGAAAAGAACACTTTGAAACCCAACTCTGGAAAATCTGAAAATTCTCCCTCGCAGTGGGGCTGCGCCCGCACTGCAATGATTTGCTGCCCATTTAGTAAATGTACTTTTACTTTCCCTATCCTCTTCTCCCCCTGCAGATGACCCTCTGCTCCAGTGGTGGACTATCCTTTGCCATCTTGTCTTGCGGCTTCACAGCCGGTTTTCTACTGCGCATGCACGAATCGCAGTCGCAATTGTGAATGGCCCACAGCCCTCTGGGACCTGTGAAATGTCCCAGAGGGCTGTAGGGGGAAGGAGGGGGTGAACTGAGCCAGAAGTGGGCTCAAAACCAGGTACCCGCTCAACCAGGTGGGTTCAAAACCAGGTACCCACCCCCCTCCAAAAGGTGCCAAATGTGGCACTTTTGGGTGGTACCCCGCTTTAAGTTTTATCTATTGTTAGTGGACACTGCAGCCTGCTGTACACTTTACATCATTGTGTATCTTGACTATTACTTTGTAAACTCTGAAAACTTAATAAAAACTATAGAACAAGAAAATATTTTGTTTAGCTGAAAATTCATTTACAAAAAACTTTGAGGAAAAAAGGTGACAGGGGAGGTACCTCTAGCAAATAGCCTGTGATTGACAGCTGTAACTCTGTTCCTGTGTGTTGTATGAGGAGGGGGGGGGGTCCCTTCTTTCCAATCAGCTCTCAGAGCTATTGTACAGTGTGTATCTGCAGCTCCCTGCTCCCCTGCTTTGTGAGTCTGTGAAAACTCCTTTTCCTTTTACAAGGATGTACAGGACAAATCGCTGTACAACTTACGTTGTTGGATTTGTTTCACCTCTGTGTGTCACCTGAGGCCTGTCACTTCACTGGGTATATGAAGGGTTTACAAACATTTGCTTTCATATTCATTTGCAGAGCATACTGGGCTTTGCAGAATCTAGCACTGCCTGATTCGTTTTTGCCTGCCTCTAACTAAAAATAAGTATAATTTAAAGAGATCTGGATAGACATGCAGACAATGTTCCACAGGTTATTTACATTATATCAGTATATAAGTACCTGTAATAGAAAAAAATAATAATAAATGACCTAAACGAGGTGGATACCAGCCTCAAGCATGCCACCTATTGGCTTTATGTAGTAAATATTTAATAAAAATATTTAGTATTTACTGGATTAAGTACATGTACAAATCGGTTCTAAAATATTAGCAGCACAGTGGCTAAGTGGTTAACACTTCCGCCTAGCAGCACTATGGTTGTTGGTTCGTATCCCAACCACAGCACTACCTGCCTGGAGTTTGCATGTTCTCCCTGTGCCTGCCTGGGTTTCCTCCCATACTCCAAAGACATGCTAGTAGGGTTATTGGTTAATTGTCTAAATTGGCCCTAGTATGTGTATGTATTAATGGGAGTTGGGGACCTTAGATTGTGTGCTCCTTAACCACTTCAAGTCCAGACAATTTTACCACCTTCCTGTCCAGGCCAATTTTCAGCGCTTTCGCACTTTGCATGACAATTGTGCAGTCATGCAACACTGTACCCATATGAATTTTTTAGCATTTCATTTTTTTGAGACAGATAAAACTTTATTTTGGTGGTATTTATTCACCACTGGGATTTTTATTTTTTTTCCTATATGAATGAAAAAGTACAAAAATTTTGAAAAAAAGTGTTTTTCTTATAACATTTTGCAAATAAATAATCTTTCTTCACAAATCTTGTCCAAAATTGATTCAGTTATCTTTTTAGTAAAAAATAATAACCCAAATTAGTTTATAACCAAAAATAATAATTTTTCAAACAAATTTTTTTTACATTTTAATTATTTTATATTATTATTTATGTTTTTTTTTTTATTAACATACTGTCACCCTAGCAGTACAGTGTCACCATAGTGACACTGTACTACTTGTGGGGGTGATGAAGACTTTTTTTTTTTTTTGTTACACTGATGGCTTTTACACTCATAAAAGCTGTAAAAGCAATAATTTCTCTTTCTCCCTTGATGCATTCTTGCAGCCACTGAGAAATACTGTGAGAGCTGTGATTGGTCATAGCTTGTCACATGGTACAATAGCCTTGTACCATGTGATCTCTGTGATCATTCACAGATTTCTCAAGTAGTAAGCAATGATGTCAGAAGTGACATCTTGCTTACTACTATTCATGTGATCACTGATTGGTACAGAGGTCCTGTACAACGATCTGTGTTCCGCTGCGCACAGGCTAAAATGGTGGGCGCGGTTTATGAACGGCAACCTGCCCCTGCATTGCTCCCGTACGGCTGTTTACATACATGGGCCGGACGGGAAGTGGTTAAAGGTTAGGGACTGATGTGAATGTACAATATATGTAAATCGCTGCGTAAATGGACGGCGCTATATAAGTACCTACAAAAATAAAAATTATCATAAACGTATGGCACAACAAGTAAAAACGTGACAGGCTCAATATAATTACATTCTGTATTCTGCCTTCTATATCACTACTGTTAGGCAAATTTACAACCCCTTGGACAAGTCAAGTAGATGAGCAATAAAATGACCTTTTATTGGAGGTCACCACATATCATCCGGAAAAAGACAACACTGATTCAGTACTACCAGAGGCTATTGTTAATTTGGATTGTGTACTGTGTCTGCTGGAGTTGAAGCTTTTATTTTATGATCTCACACAATGAAAGACTGAGAAGACTTGTTTATTGTATGGATCAGTTAGAAGACAAGTAGCTTAAAGCTGATGTGATGCAGCAAAGTCATTTTACACACCTAATGGTACAATAAACAGTATGAGAAATGTTCTGGTGACCGTCCTACTGGATGATTATCCTTGGAAGGGAACACTGAAATCCCCCCTGACTACATTCCAGGAAATGTTGCTGTGATTAAACTTCATGGCAACATTTCCTGGAATTTATAAAGAGGGTGAGACACTTTTTAGAAATTCAGCACTCCACCACATGACAAATGTCAGTATAGGCCACAGATTGATGTACCTGTTAGGAATCCGTTGTATGTAGAGGGGCAGCAATGAGTTCACAGTGTCCATACTGTAGACACACCATTCTCAGGGCATGTTCAGACCCTTGTTAGCTGGGAGACTGCCAGCTGTGCAGCCGACAGCATCCTAGCAACCAGTGGAGCTCCTTGCCCCATTCAGCTGCAGGCTGGTACCCCCCCCCCCCCCCCGGGCGACAGCTCAAAATAAACAAACAGGTGGGGATGTGGGTTGACACAGAGGCGTAGCTAGGATATTTTGCACCCGGAGATGAACTATAAAATTGCCGCCACAGCCCCCCTCCCCGTTTAATCACATCAGTGACACCAATGATGGGGCACTATTCCTCCCACTGACACCAATGACACTTACCTTGCTGACCCCTGCTCCAGCCTAGGCTCCTTCCCTCTCCCATCCACAGCCAGCATACCTGGTTGCAGCAGCACCATCTGCATGGCACACTTACCGTGCTACAGTTCTGGCGCCCAATCACCGGTGAGGAGGCGGAGCTTGCAGAGGGAGGTACAAGCTGCCATAGGCTGTCCAGTGATCCCAAGGGTGTGGCAAGATGACAGGGGCGGCATGTCATCCCGCCCACACATCACGTCCAGGGAAAAGAAGACACCAAACCTGCGGACCACTCTACCCCTCCTTCAGCAGCGCCTCCTGGACTGGATTGTCATGGGACTGGGACATGGAGCCAGGTAAGACACAGCAGCCCACTGGCCGCCCCTGTACTAAGTGTCCCTTCCGTTGGCGCGGTGCCACCCTAGGCAAACGCCTTGTTTGCCTCGCGGCAAACACGCCCCTGGTTGTAAGCCTCATTTGGGCGCCCCTGTACCTGGGCGCCCAGGTACATATGTATCCCCCTGCCCCCCCTAGCTACGTCTCTGGGTTGACAGCATTGTCCAAATAAGGCCACCGCCAAATTTGAGTAATGTCAGCCAACATTCCCGCCCCTTGATTACATTCACCTGTCGGTTAAGGAATACCCTGGCTAGCAGCTGAACAGGGCTGGGGATAAGTCACTGGCACTGGCAACCTGGGATATACTAATGCAGGCCATACATACAGGTCAAATTCCGAATGATTTTTCGTCCGAAAATCAAAAACGTTGTTTGCTCGGTAATCCAATGGTGCCATCAATGATTTCGAAAATCGGCCGACCAAGTCACAAAGTTCACCCCATATAACAGGTGAAACTTCTGTTCTTTCCAGCTCATGCGCATATTTTTTTCAGGAAAACGATTGCACAATTTGACCTTCATTGAGTCGAAAATTGGAATTTTCCAACCTGCCCAATCACCGAAAAGGGGAGGAACCATGAAAAATCGGCCATCAACCCACTAACAGAGTGAAAATTGGCCGATTATTCTTAGGTTCGATTTTCGGATGACAAATCGGTCAAATTTCAACCCATGTATGGCCGGCATAAGGGAGGGTTATATTCTGTCAGGTTTTTTTTCCATCTGTCTCCGATTGGGGAGATTTTCCTTCACTTCCTGTTCTATAACCAAAACAGGAAGTGAGAGGAAATCCCTCCAAAGTAAGGGTATTCCTGGTTGTCATCAGGGTCACCAGAACTAGTGCCCGCTTTGAAAGATTTTCACTCTATTCCTACCCTGGTGACAACTCAAAATTTTCTTACTTTTTTTCCACTTTCAGCTTCTGTGATAATGATAATCAGGACAAATAGTGATGGTGAATCTCTTTAATGGGGGCACATACAGCAAGAAAAACTTGAAAGACATTTTAATCCATCTCTACTCTATCCAAAATAAAAAAGAAGGTTTTTTAATTAACACCAATTTGCTTATCTTCAAACTGGCCATAATTTTTCTTCTGAATTAGGCGCAGGCAGGGGCGGACTGACCATTCGGAAACTCGGGCACTGCCCGAGGGCCCGGGGTCATGAGATGCCCCTGGTACCTTTTTCATAGGCTTTTTTGAGTTTGGGCAAGGACACGGGCCCCATGATCCCCTATTGCCTGGGGGCCCCAAGAGTTGTCAGTCCACCCCTGGGTGCAGGCCATTTAAAAAGGGCCATACCACCAGAAAAGTGTCAACTGATATACTGAATTCACCTCACTGTGTTTGGGTGTCAAACAAGGAAGGCAACAACACTTAGAAATGTCCCTTCGAATTCCACAATTTATTTCATGTCACCCCTGTGTTGGATACAATGCCTGTACAATATATTTCTCTTTTCTAATTGTTTTCAATGTCCTTGTTTAGAAAACAATAAAAACAAATTATACAAAAAATAAATAGCAAGTGCTCCCGGATGATCATCTAGGCATCGCAAAGGCAAGCAACGACCATAGCTGGACTTGGATCATAATATTATTAAGTCCTCATGCACATTGGACGTTTTTACAGCGGCTGTTTTTGGCATTTGACTTTTGTTTTTTTCTACAGCTCGTAAACTCCCCAGCAGGGGCGGACTGACTATTTGGAAACTTGGGCACTGCCCGAGGGCCTGGGGTCAGTGGGGGCCCCATGAGATGCCCCTGGTACCTTTTTCATAGGCTTTTTTGAGTTTGGGCAAGGACACAGGGGTCCCATGATCCCCTATTGCCCGGGGGCCCCATGCTCCCCAGCATGTTATCCTAGGTGTCCATGCACACATAGACTGTAATCCACGTTTTTTGGCGGGGATATTTTTTGGCTGGAAAAAAACCCAGTACTGGTGGGTTTCTAGAGGAGTTTTTTAGCTGTTAGGCTCCATGCTCACGGGGCATTTTAAAAATGCTGGTAACGTTAGCTGTGTAAAGTCACGCTAAAAATGTGAGTTTTTCAGTGTTTTTTAGTGTTTTTGTATTAGCGTTTTGCTGAGTTTGCGTTTTTAAGCATTTTGTAGAGTATTTTTTGTTTTTGACCAAAAAAATAACATTTTTTTTAGTAAAAAAGTCCAAAAACAGCGATTTATTACGTTTTGCCATGTTTTTCAGCATTAGAGTGTTATACAGCTAAAAAACTCCTCTAGAAACCCATTAGTACTGTGTTTTTTTTTCCAGCCGAAAAACGTAACTGCCAAAAAACGTTTATTACAGTCTATATGTGCATGGACACATAGGATAACATGCTGAGGAGTTTACTGGCTATAGAAAAAAATGCCAGAAGCCAAAAACAACAGCTGTAAAAACTTCCAGTGTGCATGAGGACTAAAAATGCTCTAACACTGAAAAATACAGCAAAACACGGTAAAATGTGGTAAATTGTGGCAAACCAGCATTTTTGGATGTTTTTTTGATGAAAAAATTTTTTTTCGTTTGTTAAAAAAACCTCTAAAAATGCTAAAAAAAAACGCTATTACAAAAACGCTAAAAAACTCACATTTTTTATGTAACTTTACACAGCTAACGTTACCAGCGTTATGAAAACACCCTGTGTGCATGGAGCCTACAGAGAAACGGAAGGTCCACTGTGAGAAACAGCGGGCAGGCTTTTATTGCAGAAGAAAGGTGTAATGGTCCTTCTGCAATAAAATGTCCGTACCTGCCTGCTCGCTGTCTTCCCCGGAGCTGTAAACTGAGTTGCACATACACAGATTAGTCTTTAGATCCAGGCTGATCTCTGATTCCCAGAATCATGTCCTCCTGCACATGTGCAGGAGTGACGTCATCCCCCGATGGCCAATGAAGAGGCCTAATTATAAAGATTTTGAAAAATGTCTCTGAGAACTGGAGGACCAGGACACAGATTTGGGGTCTCTGTGCCCAAACCAGCATTGACTGCTTCAACTCCCCTCCTAGACTCAGAGCCTCTAAGCAGCTCAAAACAACCTGATGATGAGGTCTCTTGCTGTGATGTGTTTATTAACCACCTCCCATCCGGCCGCTGTATATAAACGGCCGGACGGTGGTAGTGCAGGGGCTGTATATAAATGGCCCCCCCGCCCCCTGCTTGTGCGCGCTCCCTGGGAGCGCACAGCACCACGATCCGATGCCCGCTGTGTCCTCCGGACACAATGGAGCACCAATCGTCATATGGGACCTCTCTGCGAGGTCCCGATCATGTGATCACTGTAGCAATTGTGCACACAGAGATAGACGCGGTCATCCATCTTGCTAAGGATCCTCCATCTTGTATCTCTCTCCCTCCAATCCCCCCCTCCTTCTCTGTTGAGTGGCACGTGGTCCCTGTGTGCTGGGTTCAGAAGTGCACAGGCAATCAGGCACAGCGGGACAGCTTCATGGTTATAAATCCCAAATTAGCTGGTGCCCGGGTGTCTGTTAGCTTCTCAATCTGAGATATTCGTAAAGCCATAAACCAGTCCTTCACGGAACTTTAAAGACAATCCAGCTAGCTGTAAAACAGACAACACATTTAAAACCCACTTTCCCATATAATTTTATACTGTATCTGGAGATAGGAAATAATTAAACAAAAATAAAGCATATATTCGGATAGCTCAGTTTAATACGAGTCGTCTAATATCTTACACCCCTGGTTGGGGTCTGCAGGAGAGCAGAAAGCCATATAGTTCTAGCTGGAATGAACTATGCCATGTTTGATATCTAGACGTTCAGCAGATGATTCTGCATATTAATCTATCTGTGGATAGAATGTTACATGTACCTAGGGAAGGTTATTGACCCTGGTATAACTTGCGAGGGATTTTGGTTCTAGCTTGGGTCTCAGCCTAGACACCCCCTCCCCAAATAAGGCGATTGGCCCTTGGCATCAGAGACACCCCCTGCTGGAGGCCTACAAAATAGGTTGTCAGGCCTGAGGGAAAAAAGGTGGAAGTTGAAGAATTCTCCCTTTTAACATCGGAACCAACTTGGGAGACGGTACCCTTTTGCTCTGAAACCTGATCTGCTTACCCCAGGACTTTTGGCAAGTACTCTACCTCTAAATACAGAGAGTTATTGCTCTCTGTATTTATATATATATATATATATATATATATTGGCTACATCGTTTTCTGTAAATATTTTTATTGCACCCTTTTGACCTTTTTAGTAATAAATCCTATTATCTGAAAAGTGTTGAACTGTTTCTAAAAGCTCTATAATGCAAACTAAGAATCCCTGTCTCTGAAGAGCGCTACTGTGTGTTTTAAACCTCTATATATCTCTGCCTGCGGTGAAAGTGGTATACAGATGATTATTCAAACATCATAGTGTTATTGCTGATTGTCAGGGACCAGGTGTTCGATGCGCAGAACACTGACACGCTCTAGCCAGCGGGCAGCGGGACCTGGGCCGCGCATGTGCACTCGCGATCGCGGACACGCGCCTGGCACCAATGACAGCGCAGGGCGCGCTATTTAAATGGGATAAGAGGTATGTCAATTGCCGTTTGGTCTTATTGTCCTGTTCATGTAATCTGATCCTGTGAAGCTTCCTGTTGCCGAACTCTGCATTGATCCTGACCCTGCTGATTGTCTCCTGCTTGACCCCTGGCTTGACCTGACCATTCTTCTGCCTGATCCTCTGTAACGCACTGCCCGTTACTTGCTGAACCCGGCTCGTGACCCTGACCATTCTCTGCCTGCTCCTCTGGTACCTCGCTGCCCGCACGTTACTGACCTGGCCTGCCTGACTACGCCTTACGTTACCCTGACGATCCATCCATACATACCGCACGGATCTGTCCCTGTTACCAGGCCTGCCAGCCTCTTCAGGTCAGGCTCCAATTCCCGCACCCCTCTGACGGTGCTCTCTACCACTGCTGGATGTACTCGGGTCGCGACCTGGTCTCAGTCTGCTCCAAGTCCATCCCCACCATCAGGGGTCCTGGTGAATAAGCAGATTGGGACTTAGACCCCGCGCCCTGAGGAATTCCGTGCTGTGGGTTGCTAGAGACTCCGTCAGGTGGTGCTCATGCACTGATATTGCCGAGTTTCCTCCTTTTCTCTACAAAAAGGCGGTGGTGGCAGTGTGAAGGGTTAATTGCGTAATTAACCTGACCCAGTAACAATCGCTCTCAGGCCGCTGGCACATAGATTGTGGTCCATTAGCTGGAAAATCTTTGTGCAGGATGTAGCTGAGTGCGGCATTGTTACACACGTGACAGCGCGGTTTTAGATTGGCTAGTCCTTCGGTCACGAGTTGGTGAGAAGGGCTGGGGTCTGACGCTGCGATCGTCACAATCACTGATTGGCCAATCAGTGATCACATGCAGAGTAGCAAGCAAGATGTCACTTCCTGACATCATTGCTTACTACGTGTGAAATCTGTGAATGATCACAGAGGTCACATGGTACAAGGCTATTCACAACAGCCTTGTACCATGTGACAAGCTGTGACCAATCACAGCTCACAAAGTAATTCTCAATGGCTGCAAGAATGCAGCCAGAGAGAAGGAGAAATGATTGCTTTTACAGCCTTTATGGGTGTAAAAGCAATCAGTGTAAAAAAAAAAAAAATCTTCATCACCCCCCACAAGTAGTACAGTGCGCCATGGTGACACTGTACTGCTAGGGTGACAGTATGTAAAAAAAACCCAAAAAAACATAAATAATAATATAAAAAAAAAAAATAAAAATGTAAAACAAAATGTTTAAAAATGATAATTTTTGGTTATAAACTAATTTGGGTTATTTTTTTTTACTAAAAAGATAATGGAATAAATTTTGGCCAAGATTTATGATGAAATATAATTTATTTGTAAAATTTTATAGAAAAACACTTTTCAAAATTTTTTGACTTTTTCATTTACATAGCAAAAAAAATAAAAATCCCAGTGGTGAATAAATACCACCAAAATAAAGCTTTATCTGTCTCAAAAAAATGCTAAAAAATTCAAATGGGTACAGTGTTGCATGACCGCGCAATTGTCATTCAAAATGTGATAGCACTAAAAGCTGAAAATTGGCCTGGACAGGAAGGGGGTAAAAGTGTCCGGACTTGAAGTGGTTAAGGTGTGATCAGTTTACTGTTGTGTATTTGTGTCATTGTAAGTTGAGTTAATCGAGTTACCTATTGTTTCTGTCTGTTGGCTAGTCCTGCTGAAGGTTCCTACATGATGGGATTAGTCTGGTGTCAACTGGACCCCATTACCTAATCAGTGTGGGATGTTTATCCCAATGTGTAATGTTTGTTTTATTGTTCATGTGGGGACTGCCCCTATTTCTGAAGTGTATAAAAGTGAAGTGTTGTCTTGTCCTTGGGTGCAATGCCCAGCTATAATACCTTGGGCCTGTGTCCCAGCGGTGAGGAAGCAGTTCTCTGATGGAAACACCCAGGCGGGGTGCCAGGAGGTCCCTCACAGTGGGACATTTTTGCAAATACTTATAGTTCGGGTTTTCTTCCCCTTTAACAGCCTGCACTGTATACAACATGAATTAGTAAAATCACTGAACGGGCAGCTGTATTCACAAATCAGGGTACCCATCCAGGCTCAAATAATTCAAGTGAATGCTGAAATCTCCATCTGCATGAAGGGAATTTGTCCTGATGTAACCCAAAGCAAAGCATCTTCTATGTATTTAAACTGAAGTGACAGTATATGTTCACTGGGTGCTCATTTTTAACTAACTGAAAGTTTACCTAAAAGTCATTCTGAAACAATATTTACAAGTTTACTGTGCCATATTTATACATGAAGATTTTAGGTACTCCCTCCAGTTGTCTCTGTATTAAAAGAAAACATTCTTTGTTGATGGACCATTGTGATAGATTCCACCACAGGCCAATTCAAAAAAGTGCATTCAATAAGATTTAGAGGAGCAGTGAAGTGCAATCACTGTGATGCACAAGTAGGAAGTACAGAATGTACATGTAAGATCCACATATGGCTGTACTCCATATACAGAATTAGGAACTAAGAATTAGAAATATGGTTTTTAAAGTATATTTAAACCCAAGAACTAAAATTGTAACCCCCTTCCCGCTAAGAATATGCATATATATGCAGCCTCACAGATGTGGGTCTTTATTCGCGGGGCTACAAAAAGGCCAGGAGGTAAGAGGCTTTCCTTAAAGGCTCACTCTATTAATCAACTTTTACTATTGTTAATCCTTATGCTGCTAGTATTAGTAAATGAATAGGAAAGTAGAGGATTTTGCTTGCGTTAGAAACTGCAGCTTGGCATTGCATGCCATTATTAAGCTTGTGATCTACCACAACCCCCAGATCCTTCTCCACCATTGATTCCCCCAGTTGTACCCCCCTAGTATGTATGATGCATGCATATTCTTAACCCCCAAGTACATAACCTTACATTTATAAACATTAAACCTCATTTGCCACATATTTGCCCAATTAAACAGTGCATTGAGGTCGGCTTGTAAGTTGGAGACATCCTGTAAGGACGTTATTCCACTGCACAGCTTGGTGTCATCTGCAAAGAAATGGTATTTATAATATCAGACCCTGTATCGTGTATAAATATATTAAAAAGTAAGGGTCCCAACACTGAGCCTTGGGGTACACCACTGACAACCCTAGACCATTCAGAGTATGAATCATTAACCACTACTCTCTGAATACAATCTTTTAACCAGTTTTCTATCCATTTACATACAGATTTTTCCAAGCCTGTAGACTTTACCTTACACATTAGCCGTGTATGGGGAACTGTGTTAAACACTTTTGCAAAATCCAAGTATACCACGTCCACCGCCACCCCTCTGTCCAAGGTTTTGCTCACCTCCTTATAAAAAGAAATCAGATTTGTTTGACAACTTCTGTCTTTCATGAATCCATGCTGTTACTTAGCGCAGAAGAGGCCCATGGATGCACAACAAGAAGAGTTGCAGAACTGAGTGGGAGCTGTGGCTTCAGTGCTGCTTGTACCTCCCCTAAACACTCATAATTTGGGCTTCTGTCTGGGGTGGAGCTACAGACAGTGCTGACTGTGATAAACACTGCATTTTATTACCTAAGCACAGCGCAGGTTATTCCAGGGACAAGTGCTGTGTGCACAAGGTTCCCTGGGGCATTTAACAAGCTTTAACTTAAGGTGAAGGTTCTTGTTTAATTGTTTAACAATTTACTGCCACATGCATTTAATATTCTTGCCGGTAGAATGCATGTACACTCAAAAGCTACAATCGCATAAATGCACATACGTATTGAAATATTAGAGGTGCTTTTTTTCTGCCAAATTCTGGCAGAAAAAAAGCTGCTTATTTTCATAAGCCATGTGCATGAGGTCTATAACTGTATTTTACCTGCATGACTTCCCTTTCTAAACCCATATTACTTTATGTTACAATGTATTTATAGTTTTCTAGCTTGAAATAGGACAGAGTATGTTTCAAAGTGCATCCTGATCAATCATTGAATTATTTTATGTCATTCCTAACCTCTTACTGACTAATGTTACCCATTAGGACCAACAAATAGATACAAATTATAATGATTGGTGCAAATATAAAGCATAATGTCTAATTGAACATCTCAGAAAAAACTGTCTACCTTGTACAATCCTATTTCACTGGTCAGTTTCTCATTTTAACCTCTTAGTTATAAATATGAAAACAGGCTTGCACAAAAGAATTAAAATGGAACAGAAAATAATAGATTTTGCTAGTTACAGGGAAGCTTTAGGCCCATTACACACGGGCGTTCCATATGTCTGTTTTTTATCTGTCCATTTACGGATGAAAAATGGACACCCAAATACTTCTTTGGACAAGCGGATGTAAACGGATGATCATCTCTTTGTTTACATCCGTTAAATTTCGCATCCATTGACATCCATTTTATTTTGTGACTGAAGAAAACCCTATATTTCTTCCATAAAAAAACGGAAAGGACAAAAAACAGGTGTAAATGGACAAAGACGGATAAAAAACGGATGTAAACGGGAGAAAAACCGGACGTAAACTGATGTAAACAGATGTAAACTGATGTAAACGGATGAAAATTGGATGTAAACTGATGAAAAGCGGATGAAAAAACAAATGAAAAATGGATGTAAACTGATGAAAAACGGATGTGAACTGATGAAAAGCGTTTGAAAAAACGGATGCAAAACTGACATAAACTGATGAAAAACTGATGTGAACCAATGAAAAACTGATGTAAATTGATGAAAAACTGATGTGAATTGATCAGTTTTTTCGTAGAAAAAACGTGACTGCAGCCTACAAAGTTCTCCTGCGGTGGTACTGGGTCCCGGCTTGGACTGCTCACTTTAATCCAACTGGCGGAGATAGGTGTTTCCGGAACTGTGGTCTACATGGGGACGTCTTGCACATTTGGTGGTCGTGCTCGCGATTGATAGACTTCTGGTCTAGGGTTTTTGGTTTGCTGCAAACGTTATTTCATATTACGGTCCGTAGGGGTGCAAGGGTGGCCCTCCTGCATTGCCCAATTTTGGGTCTGTCTAGGTCTCAGCAGAAATTGGCATCCTACCTATTTATTTTGGCCAAACGTGCTATAGCTCAGGCTTGGAGAACCCCTTCGGTTATTTTCCAGGGGGTGAAGACCCGGATGAATGCTATGCTGATCATTGAACAGATGTCTAGCATTCTTCAAGATTCTCATCCGAGATTCCTTAAGGTTTAAGAACCTTGGATACATTATTCCCTGCCATCCCTACCTCCTACTAGTTATGGCCACTTATAGTCGTTGCCTGTGCTAGCCCTGGATCCGTGATTCTTCTAGTCTTCCTTTCTTCCATGTTTTCTTTCTGAATCTTTCTTTTTTTCTTATTTTTTTCTATGTTTTTATATTTTCTTTTTCCTTCTTTCTAACAGTTTTTTTTATTTTATTTCTTTTTCCGGTAATATGATGGATTGCTGCTGCTATTTGGGTCGTTTGCCGCCCCTCCTTGATGTCATTG
Organism: Staurois parvus; assembly: GCF_062004578.1. NCBI lineage: Eukaryota > Metazoa > Chordata > Amphibia > Anura > Ranidae > Staurois > Staurois parvus. The sequence continues at coordinate 4,262,178 of NW_028317867.1, read as the reverse complement.
GACATTCCGTTATTTGTCTAGTACAAGTCAGCAGGATGTATCTGTTTATGTGTGTTATTGTTCTCCTCTGCCCCTGCGTGGACATATCTTGAGCTTGTTTGTATTTAATAAAAATATTGAAATAGAAAAAAAGTGACTGAACTGATGAAAAAAACGGAACAGCATGTGAAAGGGGCCTTAAAGTGTTTCTTTTTCCACAATGGTTAAGGGGTCTCCAAACATTGCACTGCTTATAAATAGACCTCATAGTCTGTTTAGTGGGATTTGTAATGTAAAGCTGGTAATGCACCATCCCAAATTTTAGCTGTGGGAAGGAGTTGGGTGGAAAAATGTCAGTCAAACAGTGGCTGCAACCAATCAGATACAGTCACTGTTTGGAATTTTGACAACCATGAGTGACAACTGTCAAAATACAAAAACAAGAGGGGAGATTTCTTAGCATGGATGTGGGAATAGATAGATTTTAATCAGTCTGCAGGAGTGAATGAGAGAAATTTTAGGCTAGGTTGAGATGCACAGCTAAGTTGCCATGCCTTTGAAAAGCGATCTATATTCAGATCACTTTTAAGAAGCATTGGACAGGTGGTAAAAAGGCAATATGGTGCCTTCTTACTGCCCCTTTTACTCCATAAATGCTGCACCAACAACACGTCCCTATTGGATTGAATGGGTCGCTTTCATCGGCGGTACTGCCTTCCAGATCTGACAGAGGGGATCATTTTTGCTGCAGGTGCAAAGAAAAGCATTGTGACCACAGCATGAAAACATACCCATCTACTGCCTTGCAGCTTAGGAGGGGCAATAAAAACATGGCTCAATCATGTGTTTGTAACCCCCAACACTCTAAAAATGATCCTTTAGATCAGGGGTGTCCAACCTGAAGCCCAAGATAGCTATGAATGAGGCCCAACACAAAATTGTAAACTTATCTAAAAATGTTAATTTAGGGGGAATTTTTTGTAAAAATGCATTTACAGTTAGTGAACACATGCAGCCGAAGAAAACATTGACAGTATCTCTTTACTGGACTTTTATAAGCTTTATCTTCCCAAAGAAAAAAAACCCACCTCTTCACAATCACACCTTATTCATGTCATCAATTTTCAGCAGCACCTGCACTATATTGCCAAAATTATTGTGACGCCTGCCTTTACACACATGAACTTTAATGGCATCCCAGTCTTAGTCCGTAGAGTTCAATATTGAGTTGGCCCACCCTTTGCAGCTATAACAGCTTCAACTCTTCTGGGAAGGCTGTCCACAAGGTTTAGGAGTGTGTCTATGGGAATGTTTGACTGTTCTTTCAGAAGCGCATTTGTGAGGTCAGGCACTGATGTCGGATGAGAAGGCCTGGCCCGCAGTCTCCACTCTATTGCATCCCAAGGGTGTTCTATTGGGTTGAGGTCAGGACTCTGTGCAGGCCAGTCAAGTTCCTCCACCCCAAACTTGCTCATCCATGTACAGGTGAAACTCCAAAAATTAGAATATCGTGCAAAAGTTCATTTATTTCAGTAATGCAACTTAAAAGGTGAAACTAATATATGAGATAGACTCACTACATGCAAAGCAAGATAGTTCAAGCCGTGATTTGTATAATTGTGAGGATTATGGCTTACAGCTCATGAAAACCCCAAATCCACAATCTCAGAAAATTAGAATATTGTGAACAGGTGCAATATTCTAGGCTCAAAGTGTCCCACTCTAATCAGCTAATTAAGCCATAACACCTGCAAAGGGTTCCTGAGCCTTTAAATTGTCTCTCAGTCTGGTTCAGTAGGAATCACAATCATGGGAAAGACTGCTGATTTGACAGTTGTGCAGAAAACCATCATTGACACCATCCATAAGGAGGGAAAGCCTCAAAAGGTAATTGCAAAAGAAGTTGGATGTTCCCAAAGTGCTGTATCAAAGCACATTAATAGAAAGTTATGTGGAAGGGAAAAGTGTGGAAGAAAAAGGTGCACAAGCAGTAGGGATGACCGCAGCCTGGAGAGGATTATCAGGAAAAGGCCATTCAAAAGTGTTGGGGACTTTCACAAGGAGTGGACTGAGGCTGGAGTCAGTGCATCAAGAGCCACCACACACAGACTGATCCTGGACATGGGCTTCAAATGTCGTATTCCTCTTGTCAAGCCACTCCTGAACAACAAACAACGTCAGAAGCGTCTTACCTGGGCTAAAGGAAAACAGACCTGGTCTGTTGCTCAGTGGTCCAAAGCCCTCTTTTCTGATGAGAGCAACTTTTGCATCTCATTTGGAAACCAAGGACCCAGAGTATGGAGGAAGAATGGAGAGGCACACACTGCAAGATGCTTGAAGTTCAGTGTGAAGTTTCCACAGTCTGTGTTGATTTGGGGAGCCATGTCATCTGCTGGTGTTGGCTCACTGTGCTTCATTAAGTCCAAGGTCAACGCAGCCGTCTACCAGGAGATTTTGGAGCACTTCATGCTTCCTTCCGCAGATGAGCTTTATGGGGATGCTGACTTCATTTTCCAGCAGGACTTGGCACCTGCCCACACTGCCAAAAGCACCAAAACCTGGTTCAATGACCATGGGATTACTGTGCTTCATTGGCCAGCAAACTCGCCTGACCTGAACTCCATAGAGAATCTATGGGGCATTGCCAAGAGAAAGATGAGAGACATGAGACCGAACAATGCAGAAGAGCTGAAGGCCGCTATTGAAGCATCCTGGTCTTCCATAACACCTCAGCAGTGCCACAGGCTGATAGCTTCCATGCCACGCCGCATTGAGGCAGTAATTGCTGCAAAAGAGGCCCAAACCAAGTACTGAGTACATATGCATGCTTATACTTTTCAGAGGTCCGATATTGTTCTATGTACAATCCTTGTTTTATTGATTGCATGTAATATTCTAATTTTCTGAGATTGTGGATTTGGGGTTTTCATGAGCTGTAAGCCATAATCATCACAATTATAACAAATCACGGATTGAACTATCTTACTTTGCATGTAATGAGTCTATCTCACATATTAGTTTCACCTTTTAAGTTGCATTACTGAAATAAATGAACTTTTGCACGATATTCTAATTTTTTGAGTTTCACCTGTATTTATGGACCTTGCTTTGTGCACTGGTGTGCAGGCATGTTGGAACAGGAAAGGGCCATCCCCAAACTGTTCCCACAAAGTTGGGAGCATGAAATTATCCAAAAGGTCTTGGTATGCTGATGCCATAAGAGTTCCCTTCACTGGAACTAAGGGGCCAAGCGCAACCCCTGAAGAACAACCCCACACCATAATCCCCCTCCACCAAACTTTACACTTGGCACAATGCAGTCAGGCAAGTACCGTTTTCCTGGCAACTGCCAAACCCAGACACATCCATCAGATTGCCAGACAGAGAAGCCTGATTCATCACTCCAGAGAACATGTCTCCACTGCTCTAGAGTCCAGTGGCAGCGTGCTTTACACCACTGTATCTGGCGCTTTGCATTGCAATTTGTGATGTAAGGCTTGGATATAGCTGCTCGGCCATGGAAACCCATTCCATGAAGCTCTCGACACACTGATGTTGTGCTAATCTGAAGGCCATATGATGTTTGGTGGTCTTTAGCTATTGACTCTGCAGACAGTTGGTGACTTCTGCGCACTAAACGCTGACCCCGCTCTGTCATTTTACGTGGCCTACCACTTGGTGGCTGAGTTGCTGTTGTTCCGAATTGCTTCCAATTTGTTATAATACCACTAACAGATGACTGTGGAATATTTAGTAGCAATAATACTTCACGGATGGACTTACTGCACAGGTGGCATCCTATCATGGTACCACGCTTGAATTCATTGAGCTCCTGAAAGCAACCTATTCTTTCACAAATGTATGTAGAAGCAGTCAGCATGCCTAGGTGCTTGAATGTATACACCTGCGGCCATGGAGGTGATTGGAACACCTGAATCCAATGATTTGGAGGGGTGTCCCAATACTTTTAGCAATATAGTGTATATTGGTGAGCAACTATTTTCAAAGATGGAGCACATGAAGGGCAAAATTAGAACCAAAATGTCTGATGAGCACCTTGAGAATTCATTTCTACTACATGCATCGAATCAGATATTGCTGTGTTAGTTTATCAAATATCACACTAGTTTTATGTTGCCCTCTTTTATAATAAAAAATATTACACAAAAAATGAAGTTTTATTACTCAGATAGGTATATTATCTATATCAGAGATCACTAATTTGTGATCTGCCTGACTTTTTCTGCTTATCATCTATCCTTATTGTTATTGTATTTTATGTGTGGCCCAGGAAAGTCAAAAGGTTGGGCATCCATGCTTTAGATCAGTAGTCTCCAAACTGCGGCCCTGGGGCCGGATGCGGCCGATTGCTTGCCTTTATCTGGCCGTTGAGAAATTATTCCTGCCACTGACACTAACAATAGGGCATAATTCATACCACTGACACCAACAATGAGGCATAATTCCTTCCACTGACAACAAAAATTGGGCTCTATTCCTCCCATTCACACCAACTATTTCTCCCCCTAATACCAAAGATCGGGCATGGTTTACTCCCACTGGGCACAATCCGGCAGTAAACTGGCCCTTTCTTTAAAAAGTTTGAGATTGTATGGCCAGGTTACTGCAGCATTTGCTTCTCTGTGCTTCTAAAATGTACAGGAAATTTATATTGATTTTAGGTTTCCTATAATTAGCAGAAGAGCTATGTTCGGCATAAACATACAAAATACAATGACAGCAATGGGCTGCATATCTAACTACAGTGACAGTCAGGTGCAGAGAGGTAGCATTTCATAGACACTAGCAGTGTTCATCCTGAATAATACCAATTTGCATTTGGGGGAATACATTCCTTCTGGATTCCAAGAATGCCTATTGAAAATCTGAAGATGACTATTATTATTTATTCTTATTTTTTTACAAATGTCCTTGCTTTGTTTATTTGTTTCCTCTGGTTGTACTATTTGTGATATTAGAGAAATTATGTTTTCTATCAGTGGCCCCATGCACAGAATGATCCACAATGACAGTAAAAACAGCAACCCTACTTATTGAGCTTTATGGGGAACACACAGATCTGGCTGACAGGTTAATGAATTGAAAATTAGCTGGGGAATATTTACCAGCAGCCTCATAGCCATAAACAGCACTTACCCTTTCTATCTGTCCACCCCCCTTCAGCACTCCCACTAGCAGATCAGTTTCCTAACCATTATTGAGCAGGCATTAAATTTTCACAAAGCATGGAGGCAGATACTAGGTTTCTATTAACTCTTTACACATTGGCAGCCTCAATAACCCACATCAAAGGTACATGAAGGATCAGTAAGGTGTGATCAAAGCAAGACTTCCTAATCTAGGGGGGTAGGCCCTATGAATGATATGCTGGGCCAGCCCTGGATTTAGGTTAGGTTCACACCTATGCAGTTTGCGTTTGATCCATTTCTGCAGTGCATTTTTTATGCGTTTTTAATGCATTTTGCGTGTTTTTTTTATTGCTAGGCAGATTAAAACGCAGCAAAAATACACTACATGCTTTTCTGCAGCGTCTCCATTGAAGTCTATAGAACAAAAAACTTAACTTTTTGCGTTTAAAAAAGTCCCTGACCCTTTCCAAAAAAGCACCGGGTGAAAACGCAGAGATGTGAACGTGTGGTCCCATAGGAAATTATTAGTATTATGTTATTATTATGTTAAATGGACTTAAGTGCGTTTCTGCAAAATGCTGTGGAAAACGCTTAGATGTGAACCTAGACTAACTCACTGCATGCTAGACTACTTACCAATCCAACTGCTCTATTGGAAGTCTATGTTTAGAATAATGCCACCAAGACCACAGTCAGGGAAATTCATTACAGTATTGCAGATCTGACAAAAAAGACCAGCTTTTCCAATTACTACATTTTACAATGATGCACTTCTTTCTGAATTGACCTTGAAAATATCACAAATATAAGAAGATATATGCTGGCTAATAGACTGCCATATTGATGAATATAGGCGTTGTTATTGCATAGTAAAACTCACTAATTGCAGATGGCACAAGCAGCTGACAGTTTGCTTTGTAGGTGGAAATATGCCCTGGCATTGCTTTGGTGGAGTTCAAGGTCTTGGTCAGCATGGGATGACTATGGGTACCCTTAGGCCTCATTCACCTGGCTCTACGGGGGCTGTAAAGCATGCAGAGCCTGGTAATGATATTCTCAGGACCTTCTATAGCCACGTACAGCCACCTATTGAGAAGGGTTACAGGAGGAACTGTATGAGATTGTGCGCTGGGGTTGTGTAAAGCACCCACATAAGCACTGAAGTATGCTCCAAATGCAGAAAGCGTGCATGTCATTGCGCATTCAGGCGCTTTACATGAACCTCCAGCGCACAACTTTATACAGCCACCTCTTCTAATGCATAGCAATGGTGGCTGCACGTGACACAGTAGGTCCCGGGAATGTCATTACACAGACTCTTCATGCTGTACTGCCTGTTTGCATGAAGCATTAAGCCCCAGCTCACACTAGAATGCGGAGTAGGAAACCTGTATGCGTTTATTGCACCACATTCAAAGTGCACTGCCCTTGTGATCTGCAGTGGACAACAGTGTAATGTGAACAACACCCCAAATGCAGTACGTTTGCCTGCACTAGATCGCATGGTACAAAATGATCAGAATTGGTGCATGCACTACTTTGGTGCGATGAGCTTCCTGTGCGACTCGGAGTGAGAGCCTAGGCTAAGAGGACCTGAACCCCCTGGATACACAAGACAGCATTGCTCTCTTTCCTCCTTAATCTAAAACAGCATGATTTTTTTCTTTGTTATTCTTTTTGTTTTCCATTTTTATGGTCCTTTCTGCCCCTCCTGGTTGCCATTTTCACCTAAGTCAGTATGATGTCTCCTCTGCGGTGAAGGCCCCTGGAATATGTACATCACATATCCCAGGGTGCTTCACATTCCATTGGCAGCAGCCATTCCAAGGACAGGCCTGGCACACATCTTCAGGGGACCAGGCTGCCTGAACCAGGAACACCTGATGACAGCAGGAACAAAGATGGCAGCACAGGACACGGCCTGCAGCAGCATAGTGGCAGATTATAGCAGGTTAACACTGGATCCATTGGGCAGGTGAACATGTGAACTTCGGACAACTATGGGTTGCAAAAGAGAAATGACTTGATCTTTATTAACACTAAAGAGCATGCAGTAATCTGCAATGCCGGCTATTGTATTCCAACAGCCAGCAACCGAGCAGTGACTGCATCTAAATGGATGTTGACTCTGTTGGACTGAGTATTTGCCTGGCTCCTTCAACAAAAGTTGATGAAAAATTCTAATTTTAAGGAATCTTGAGACATTGCCCGTTGACTGCTCATGATGCCATCTCCCACCAAGGGAAAACTACTTCTCTTCCACATCTTTAGGAGTGGGCCCAAATACTCAACGACATCATGGTGATGGAGACCCTGATAACAGAGGACAGCACTGACCATATGGACCTGTCGGCAGGCATATACTGACTTGGACAATATCCGAGCCTTGGTTGCACAGTGAACTAGACAAATCCCCTTAGACCATTTCATTCTTTGAGTGTTTCCAAAACTTGCAGGACCCCCAGACCATTATTTTGTCCTAGAAAGAGGATAGATCCTCCATCCCTGCTTCTGATGACCCGACTTCCCTGGTTCTCCACCCAGTTCTCCTCCCTATCCCTCCCCTCCTCCCTTTATCCTGGGAGGTTTTTTCGCTTTTTGCTTAGGTCCTTATTTATTCTTTCTTTCAGGGTCTTCGGTTTTGCATGTAAGGCCCTCAACCTAGATGTTTAAACATGGCACAGAACCTCATATTATATCTGCTGACTTATATACCTTGAAATCCTGAACATGAAAAGTTATTTGACCAAAAAAAAAATCAACTTTTCTTTTGCTGGGTGGTGCTGACAGAGCCACCCATGGCTCAAATTGTGGCTGATTCACTGAAATTGGGTGAAAGTTGAGCTGTGTATGGCCAGTTTTTACAATTAATCTAAGCACAAAATGCTATAACAAATATATCCCTCTGCAGTAAAATGGACAGTTGTATATTTTACTGAAGCAACTGTGACCGATATGCATTACACAGAAGATCTGGCCTACTGACAACAAGTAGCAGCTCCGATAGCATCCTGCAGTGATGACATTTGGGAAAATGGTATATAACAATTTATGATGCAGAAAAAGGCATTTCCATTTGCATGGTTTCATATATAAATGCCTCTAGAAAACCCTAGGAACAAAGGTCCACTTAAAGGACATGCACCTTCTGTGTGTACGCTCCATCAATAAACAATTACATCTCTAATGACAAAGGCTCAGGGCTCTGGATGAGACAATGTTTTCTATAAGAACTCTATTCCCACATGCTGACGCCGTCACAATGGATGGAGTGTGTCGGTTTGCAGGGTTCTCCAGGCACTGAGCACAGGACTGCTGTATGAGATGTATGGAGCTGCCTCCAACAGACCACTAGTGTCATCTGCAGCCTGTTCCTGCCCCAGGAAATCACTCATATATCCCAGCTGGATGTACTACACTCTGCGCCCCAGGGAGGGGGTCCCTATCAATGGAGGAACACCACTACAGAGCAGTATACCCACTAATGATCCGTCCAATGCTGCTCACCACTATAGAGCAGTGTACACACTATTAACCCCTGCAATGCTACACAGCGACAGAATAGCAGGGGACATACGATTAACCTGTGCAATGCTGCACAGCACCAGTATAGCAGTGTACAGTACACACTATTAACCCCTTCAATGCTGCCCAGCACCAACATAGCAGTGTACACACTATTAACCCCTCCAATGCTGCACAGCACCAGTACAGCAGTGTACACACTATTAACCCCTCCAATGCTGCACAGCACCAGTATAGCAGTGTACACACTATTAACCCCTCCAATGCTGCACAGCACCAGTATAGCAGTGTGCACACTATTAACCCCTCCAATGCTGCACAGCACCAGTATAGCAGTGTGCACACTATTAACCCCTCCAATGCTGCACAGCACCAGTATAGCAGTGTGCACACTATTAACCCCTCCAATGCTGCACAGCACCAGTATAGCAGTGTGCACACTATTAACCCCTCCAATGCTGCACAGCACCAGTATAGCAGTGTACACACTATTAACCCCTGCAATGCTACACAGTGACAGAATAGCAGGGGGCATATGATTAACCTGTGCAATGCTGCACAGCACCAGTATAGCAGTGTACAGTACACACTATTAACCCCTCCAATGCTGCACAGCACCAGTACAGCAGTGTACACACTATTAACCCCTCCAATGCTGCACAGCACCAGTATAGCAGTGTACACACTATTAACCCCTCCAATGCTGCACAGCACCAGTATAGCAGTGTACGCACTATTAACCCATCCAATGCTGTACAGCACCAGTATAGCAGTGTACACACTATTAACCCCTCCAATGCAGCACAGCATCAGTATAACAGTGTACACACTATTAACCCCTCCAATGCAGCACAGCATCAGTATAACAGTGTACACACTGTTAAGCCCTCCAGTGCTGCACTGCACTAATATAGCAATGTACACACTGTTAACCCCTCCAATGCTACACAGCATCGGTATAGTCGTGTACACACTATTAACCCCTCCAATGCTACACAGCATCGGTATAACCATGTACACACTACTAACCCCTGCAAGGTTACACAGCATCAGTGTTGTAGTGTATTCCCTATTAACCCCTCCAATGCTGGAAAGATCAGTATAGCTGTGTACACACTATTAACCCATCCAATGCTGGGCAGCCTTAGTATAGCAATGTACACACTGTTAACCCCTCCAATGCTGGAAAGATCAGTATAGCAGAATACGCACTATTAACCCCTCCAGTGCTGCACAGCATCAGGATACCAGCGTTCACATTATTTACCCCTCCAATGCCACACAGCATCAATATAGCAGTGTACACACTATTAACCCCTCCAATGCTGCAAGGATCAATACAGCAGTAAACAGACTATTGACCCCTGCAATGCTGCACAGCACCAGTATACCCACTATTAACCCCTGCATCAGTGCAGCATAGAGCCATGCAGGCAGTATATTGTGCTCCAGCTGTCATCAGCAGTGCTGAAAATCCGAAATAGATGGGAAATCAGGAGAATATCGATAAGGGCATTAGTGATGAGAAAGCAGTGAATGAAGTCCACAATGGATCGCTGCACTCTTGCCTGGAGTGAGTCATGGGAAAGGCTGAGCCCGGATTGTGTCTGCGATGATAGTCTATAATGTATCTAATAGACGATCAGGGAACAAAGCAGTCGGGGGACAGACAGGAGGAGCCGCTCCAGACATGGACAATAGACAGAGAGCCTACCTTACACAGCTGTACATGGAGGTGGCTGAGCCTGCTGCTGCTGCTGCTGATGATGCTGCTGCTGATGGTGGTGATGATGGTGGTGATCCCCCCTCCAGTGCTGGGACTGTCTGCTCCCCAGGCTGGCTGTCAGGCTGCCTCCATTGCTCTCCTTGCAGCTGCTGCTTGCTGCCACACCATGGCAATGGAAGAGCAGTCACATGCTCCTAGCACATCTCCCCAGCAGCACACACACACACACCCTGCATACCTAGGGAGCAGCTCACACCTCTTACCTCCTCTACACATGGGGATGGAGCAGTCATGTCATGTGCAGCCTTCTCATCCTCCTCATCCTCCTCACCCTCCTCCTCACACAGTGTCTACAGGACAGCAGCTCAGACAAAGGAAAGACACCCTGGAGGCAGCTGGGGCTCAGGACCTGTACATGGGTGGAGGGGTCAAAGGGGGAGGCAGCAAAGGATTTCTCATACTTTTTATGTATTCAGTTCTTTACAATTCCAGCAAGACCAATATAGGGGGAAGATTGCTGAGAAGAGTCAACAGATTCTCTGTAGCTCAGGCAAAGTTAATGTACTTGGGATGGGGCACCAACAGGGGCGGACTGACAACTCATGGGGCCCCCAGGCAATAGGGGTTCATGGGGCTCCTGTGTCCTCGCCCACATTCAAACCACACCCAAAAAGCATATAAAAGGTACCAGGGGCAGCTCATGGGGCCCCCTACTGACCCTGCGCCCTCAGGCAGTGCCCGAGTGCCCAAATGGTCAGTCCAGCCCTGAGCACCAATGTCCAAATTAACACATTATATGGCACACAGGACACCTATATAATAACCGAAAAGAAACAGAATGCAAGGTCTTATTCACACATGGGGCTACACTGAGCTCTCTCTGAAAAGCAATAAACAGAATCATTTTTCAGAGGACATTTAGCCCTCAAAATGTACAGTGGCTAAATTATTAGCACTTCTGCCTGGCAGTACTAGGGTCATTGGTTTGAATCCGAACCTCAGCACCACCTGCCTGGAGTTTGCATGTTCTCCCTGTGCCTGCGTGTGTTTCCTCCAGGTACTCTGGTTTCCTCTGACATCCAAAGGCATACTGGTAGGTTAATTGGATCCTGTCTAAATTGGCCCTAGTATACAATATATTGCCAAAAGTATTGGGACACCCCTCCAAATCATTGGATTCAGGTTCAAATCACCTCAATGGCCAAAAGTGTATAAAATCAAGCACCTAGGCATGCAGACTGCTTCTACAAACATTTGTGAGTCACTCTCAGGTGCTCAGTGAATTTCAGCATGGTACTGTGATAGGTTGTCACGTGTGCAATAAGTCCATCTGTGAAATTTCCTTGCTACTAAATATTTCATGGTCAACTGTTAGTGGTATTATAACAAAGTGGAAGCAACTGGGAACAACAGCAACTCAGTCACAAAGTGGTAGTAAAAATGACAGAGCAAGGTCAGCGCATGCTGAAGCACACAGTTCATAGAAGTTGCCAACTGTCTGCAGAGTTATTAGCTAAAGACCTCCAAACTTCATATGGCCTTCAGATTAGTACAACAACAGTGTGTAGAGAGCTTCATGGAATGGATTTCCATAGCTGAGCAGCTGCATCCAAGCCTTACATCACCAAGTGCAATGCAAAGCATTGGATGCAGTGGTGTAAAGCACGCCACCACTGGACTCTAGAGCAGTGGAGACATGTTCTCTAGAGTGACGAATCACGCTTTCCTGGCAATCCGATGGATGTGTCTGGGTTTGGCAGTTGCCAGGAGAACGGTACTTGCCCGACTGCATTGTGTCAATTGTAAAGTTTGGTGGAGGGGGGATTATGGTGTGGGGTTGTTTTTCAGGGGTTGGGCTTGGCCCCTTAGTTCCAGTGAAGGGAACTCTTAAGGCGTCGGCATACCAAGACATTTTGGACAATTTCATGCTCCCAACTTTGTGGGAACAGTTTGGGGATGGCTTTTCTGTTCCAACATGACTGCGTACCAGTGCACAAAACAAGGTCCATAAAGACATGGATGAGCGAGTTTGGGGTGGAGGAACTTGATTGGCCTGCACAGAGTCCTGAATTCAACCCGATAGAAAACCTTTGGGATGAATCAGAGTGGAGACTGCAAGCCAGGCCTTCTCGTCCGACATCAGTGCCTGACCTCACAAATTAGCTTCCGGAAGAATGGTGAAACATTCCCATAGACACACTCCTAAACCTTGTGGACAGCCTTCCCAGAAGAGTTGAAGCTGTTATAGCTGCAAAGGGTGGGCCAACTCAATATTGAACCCTACGGACTAAGACTGGGATGCCATTAAAGGTCATATGTGTGTAAAGGCAATCGTCCCAATACTTTTGGCAATATATAGTATATGTATGAATGTGAGTTAGGGACCTTAGATTGTAAGCTCCTTGAGGGTTAGGGACTGATGTGAATGTACAATACATTGACGGCGCTATAGAAGTACCTGTAATAAATAAAATAAAAGCGCAGATGCACCACATGCGATTGCAGTGTGGCCCTATTCATTTGAATTGGTCACTCTCAGAGGCAGTATCAACTGTCAAATGCAATATGCTCTTTATTTATTTTTTATATGACTTCAAAGCAAAGCATCTGTACAGCCCAAGCAGCTGCTTGTTTTTGCATTCTATAGTTATTGAACATTTACACATTTTTACAAAACAAATATACAGAATATAATCACAAAGGTGAGAAAAAAATAACAAAAGAGAAATAACATATTGCAATCAAGGCTGCTCTGTGGGCTAGATGATATCATACAAGGCTCTTTAAGAGGGTAAATGCACATAACTTTGTACAATATGTGTTCAGAATACATTCAAGCAACTGCATTCAGTGTTCAGGTAGGTGCTTAGGGGGTGGTAACTGCTTGCTTTTACCAGCCCCTGGCTGCCCATGTAAAGAAGCCCTTAGTGCCTGGTCATACCGGTGCGATTTCAGGTTCGATTGGGAAATTGAAATGGCACCTGAAATCGCATCTAATTAATGTCAGTGTCTTAACATGTGCGATTTGCTGCAGCACAATTTCTAAAGTAGTTCTAGCATTACTTTTTGTGCAGTTTTGTTGTGATTTCACATACATAGAATATAATGGAAATCGCACTGTAAATTGAAAGAAATCATTGAAAATCTTCACAAGTAGCAATAAAGTCTTCAGAAATCACACCTTAAGGGCCAGTTCACACTACATGCCTTTCAGTGTGCTTTTTTTCTGCATCCAAAACGCACAGAAAGTAGGTTGTCAATGTCATAGTTCACATCAGGTTGTCAATGTCATAGCTCACATCAGTGCTTGCAGTTTCAGTGTGTTCCAGTTGCAGAAAATAAAGTAGAACATGCCAAAAAGGCACTTGCAGAAATGCATCTGGAACGCATCTGGACTCCGTTTCTATGGTTTGAAATGGCCCAAAATCACACTGAAATTGCACACAAATCATGTGATTTTAAATTGCAGTGGTGAGATGGGTGACTTAGGGTCAGTTCACACTACATGCGTTTCAGTTGTTTTTTTTTCTGCATCCAAACACACAGAAAATAGGTTATATGGTTGTCAATGTCATAGTTCACATCAGTGCTTGCCGTTCCAGTGCGTTCTGATTGCAGAAAAAAAGTAGAAAATACTGCACAGAACTGTACTGGAACGTGTTAAAATGTATCAAACAAAGCACTGGAATGCAAAAAAATGCACTGGAACGCACGTTACTATTTAAATTGAAGAAAAAGAGAGGGGGAAAAAAATAACCGGAAAGCATCAAAAACACACTGGAACACGCCAAAAATGTGTCCAAAACGTGCATGCGGAAACGCATCTGGATCACATCTGGACTGCATTTGTATGGTGTGAACTGGCCCTTAGGGCTAGTTTACACTAGATGCAGTCCAGTGCATTTTTTTCTGCATAAAAAATGCATGCACTGTGTTTTCCATATATTCCAATGGCCCTAGTTCACACTAGTACAGTAGGTTCCAGTGCAGTTCTGGTGCAGAAAACAAAATAGGGCACAAAATAGGGCATTTTCTGCACAAAACTGTATTGGAAAACAGCACAACATATCAAAAACGCACCGGAACAGAGTGTGGTGTGAACTGTAAGCAAAAACACGCCTGAGTGTGTTTTTGTGGTGTGAACTGGCCTTAGAACCCGTCTTGTCTGTGATTCTCCATTATTACAATCCATTGTTAGAACCAAGAAAAATACCCAGAAATTCAGACCAGGCTTTGGTGCCCCAATAGTCATTTGCTAGGCACAATTACTATCACATGGGTAGGAGGATTGGAACTCATGACCTTGCACTTACAGAGCCAATATTTTACCATTTGAGCCATCATCAGCAATACATATGCTTTGGGCCAAAATGCAGGGGCCTTATCGTACTTTTGAGGGCCTGGTTGCCATTGTGCTACATGCTGGGGTCCAGTGCACTCCTTTGCCTTTAAGAGGGGTGGCTCCCTCAGGTCCACCTGCCCTTGATCTATCCATTAAATGCATGTGCCTCTACTATGGGGACTCATAAATTTTAGAGTTAGGACCACAGATGATCAGGGTGTCGTGTCGTGGCTCTGTGGCTTACGTATGTATTTGCAAATGTGTGCTAACTAAACCCCTGTTATAAACGCATACTGTTAGACAGGTTAATTCGGTTGTTAGCAAGCTGGCTGGCAAGTTGTCCAAGAACATTGTTCTCTCCCCCCTTTTTTTCACTATGTGATGCCTGTTTATGTGTCCTTGCTTCATAAGCCAGTTATAGACTTGGGCGGGTGGCCACTTTTATGCATATCTAACTTTAACCACCTGCTACCTTGGCCATGACAAAATCAGAATTTTATTCCCAAAACATTTTGTAGAACCCTCAAACATCATATTTTTTTAAATCAGAATCCCTGGAGAATAAAATGGTGGTTTTTGCAATTTTTTATGTGATACGACATTTGCACAGCCAATTTTAAATCGCAAATGTTTAGGAATAAAAGACATTTTAATGCAAGGTCTTAAATATAATCAATAGGTGACACTTTACAGGCTGCCAGTTCAAAGTTACACAGGAGGCCTGCTGCTAGAATTATTGCTGAATTATTGCTCCCACTCTGACGTTTGTGACGATGCCTCACATGTGTGCTGCGGTCACCACGTAGATGTGCCTTTGGGACCTATGTATGCATTCGCATTTAGGCCTGAGCATGGGGGGAAAGGGGGCACTTTAAAAAAAATGTTATTTTATTTTAAGGTTTTTGCTATCACAAGGGATGAACAACATCACTTGTGAAAACATGAGGCATGACATGTCCTCTTTATTGAAAGATCTGTGGTGTAATAAATTCTATTGAATCTCAATGAATTCCCACCACATAGCTACCACCTGCTGGTACAGGGAGTTGAACTCATGTCCATGAGCTTCACACCTGAACCACCATCAAAGATGCTTGGTATGTGGTCTAACATGCAGTGATCTTATCATGTACTTGTTGTTATTGTGGATTATCTGGTCACTGTGTTGGATAAACCCTTGTTTTATTAGAGCCATTGCAAGCACTTCCTCTTTTGGGGCAGTGGATACCTGAGGGCCTGGGTTCACATCCCTGCTATGATAGAAGGAATTTCAGCATGGCTGGATTGATTTCAGTAAAATCGTTTTTTGAGGGATAGGTGACGTTGCAGAGCATTGGTGAGGGCTGATGCTAGAGGGGAGATGTGCAAGCTAGGTGACACCCGTTGGGAGTTGAGGGAGATGCAGTACTGGGGCTCCAGAGTAGAATTGGGATGCTGAAGTGTGATTGGGGACAGTGAGCAAAGACAGCAGTGGAGCTGATCAAACAGGCTGGCTAAGAGGAACTGGCACATGGGTCGGACCAAGGAAGCTCCTTGGTGAGCAGGAAAAGCTGGGTCAGGTGAGATGGAGTAAATAGAGGGAGTGACTGGTAAAAATGGGGCAACTGGGGGAAGGGAGTGACTGGTGAAAAGATGGGGAAGCTGAGTCAGGTTGAGTGAGCAGGATCAGTAAAGAGGACACAGGGTGGGGAGCTGAGTCAGGAGTCGCAGGGTCTGGAAGCGGTCTGGTTGGGGGGGGGGGCTGTGTTTGGAAAAAAAGTGGGGTGAATAGGGAGAAGTAGAGTCAGTATAGGAGGGAGCAGGGTGGGGGTCACTGGAAGGGGCATGGGGGGGTAACAGGTAAAAATGGGGCAAGCTGGGCTGCACTGATGGGCACAGGTGGGTGGCACTGGTAGGCACAGGTGGGCGGCACTGGTGGGCACATGTGGGTGGGCACAGGTGGGTGGCACTGCTGGGCACAGGTAGGTGGCACTTCTGAGCACAGGTGTGTGGCACTGCTGGGTGGCACAGGAGGGTGCACTGCTGGGCACAGGTGGGCGCACTACTGGGCACAGATGGGCGGAACTGGTGGGTGGCACTGCTGGTCACCGATCATCAGGGCACTGATCATCAGTGCCCTGATGATTGGTGCCGATCCCTGCTCTGACAACTGCCGGTTCTCAGCAGTACTTTCCTCGCGCTCTGACAGTGTGAGGAAAGTGCAGCCGAGAACCAGCAATTGCATTTCCCGGTGATCAGCGTGTCATTGGACACGGCTGATCATGTGGTAAAAGGCTGCTGTGATTGGCCTTTTACCACATCATGTGATCAGCTGTGTCCGTAGGTCTGTTGGCCCTACAGTCAGGTCCATTGTTACAGTCTTTTATTGCATATCTTTGTGACTGTTTAATGCTAAGCCCTAAAATTTGGGGAGTACGCACAGGTTACTTTTGTCACCTGTTTATTATCTATAGACTTTATTATCGCTAGTAAAATATTATCCTGGAAAGCTATTGCTTTTGGTGTCTCTAGCACTTGTGTTCGCAGTGATCTTAACCACTTGTTGACCGTGCTATAAGTGAATGACAGCCACAGTGTGGTCCTCCAGTTCTGGGAGGGCTTCATATGACATCCTCCCAGAACCACGCCCCCCGCACTCCCCCAGTGCCTCACACACCTAGTGCTCCCTGTGTCCTTTGGACACAGCTGATCACATGACATGATAAAGGGCCAATCAAAGCGGCATTTTACCATATGATCAGCTGTGTTCAATCACAGCTAATCACCATGTAAAGATGTCACAACATGAGGAAATTACTGCCAATAACTGGCAAGTGTGAAAGGAGACGTCTACACTGATAATCAGGGCATTGATTATCAGTGCCCTGATTATCAATGCAGCCCCAAAAGTGCCCATCATTGCCCAGCTGTGCTGCCAATCTGTGCCCAGCAGTACTGCCAATCTGTGCCTGTCACTGCTGCCAATCTGTGCCCATCAGTGCCACCTATCAGTGCCGCCAGTCAGTGCTGCCTATTAGTGCCCATCAGTGCTGCCTATCAGTGCTCATCATTGCCATCTACCAGTGCATTGGCTTGATGTAGTTGTTGTTACTCTCAATAAATGCCTCCAAGTCTACCATGAAAAGTGCATTCTTTTGGACATCGGGCACTCCTTTCTTTTCTACTATTCCAAGTATACGTGTGGAAAAGACTTCAAGGCCGTACCAGGAAGGCAGCAGCCCAAACCCTAAGGAGGTTTACCACCAATATCCACCATTGGGCACAACTCACTGGGGGCTCTTCTCCCCACCCAGGCATGCAACCACCCACCTATGACCAGTGACTGATTCAGTCAGTCCAGGGCAGTCTTCAGCATACAAATGAGCCTAGCAGTGCCCATCAGTGCTGCATATCAGTGCAGCCTCATCAGTGCCTCCTCTTCAATGCCCACCAGTGCCATCTCATCAGTGCAGCCTGTCGGTGCCGTCTCATCAGTGTTCATCAGTGCTGCCTATCAGTACCCATCAGTGATGCTTATCAGTGCCCATCAGTGCAGCCTCATCAACGCACATCAGTGAAGGAGAAAAATTATCTGTTTGCAAAATTTTATAATAGCAACTAAGAAAATATTCATTTTTCATTTGTGTAGCAATAAATAAAACACCCAGTGATGATGAAATACCACCAAAAGAAAGCTCTATTTGTGTGAACAAAAATGCAGAATTTCATATGGGTACAGTGTTGCATGACCGCGCAAGAGCCATTCAAAGTGCGACAGCACTTAAAAATGAAAATTGGCCTGAGCAGGAAGGGGATAAAAGTGCCCAGTAGCCAAGTGGTTAATTAACCAGGTGTGTCAGAGGGACTAAGGTTGTTCTTGAAGTTGGGGCGACAGAACAGGGAACCCAAAATTATCAAGCAGCTCCTACGGAGGTAGTGCTACATAACATTTAGAGTTGAGATCAAACAGTTCAATCTTGGTTTCATCAGACCGGAGAATTTTGTTATTCACAGAGAGTCCTTCAGGTGCTTTTATGCAAACTCCAAGCAGGCTTTCATGTGTTTCGCACTGATGAGAGGCTTCTGTTCAGCCACTCTGCTAAAAAGCCCAGATCTGTGGAGGGCTGCAGTGATAGTTGGTTCAGGTTCTTCGTCACCTCTTTTACTAAAGCCCTTCTTGGAAGAGTCCTATTTGTGCAAAACTTCTTCCATTTGAGAATTATGAAGGCCACTGTGGACTTGGGAACCTTCAGTGCAGCAGAAATGTTTTTGTAGTCTTCCCCAGATCTGCACCTTGCAATAATCCTGTCTCTGAGCTCTGCTGCAGTTAGACCTTTTATAGAGAGGTGTGTGCTTGTCCAAGCAAATTAATATAATGCGAACCTGTTACTTTGTGTAAGAGGTTTGACTATCCCTCCCAAAACACCTCTTATCCATTGCCTTATATGATGGGTCCTTGCACAGTACACCAGTTCTTCTGGAAAAAATACTGGTTATACACTATGGTCCTGTACTAATGGTATCATCAAAAATGGGTTCCCAGGGCAGGATGATGTCTAAATACAACTACATTAGATATGGTGCTTCCCAGTGGCATCCCTAGGGAGGTGCGGGGGGATGCGCGCTGCACCGGGTGACACCTATCGCACGGGGTGACACCGGACCCGCTCCACGAAAAGCTAAGTTTTAAAGAAAGTCGACGATCCCCGCAGGATGGATCAAATCTGCGGATTGAGCATAATGGATCGGAGTCCGATCCATTATGCTCCCCAATCCACAGATCCGATCCATCTTGCGGGGATAGTTGGCTTGCTTTAAAACATACCTTTTTGTTGAGAGATCAGTTAACCCATATAGGTTGCAAGCCGACGAACCCCACAGGATGGATCAGATCTGCGGATTGGTGAGCATAATGGATCGGAGGGGTGACACCAAGTGTTATCGCACCGGGTGACACCAACCCTAGGGACGCCCCTGGTGCTTCCACTGGGTGAGGTGCTTCCTTAACCATTTGAAGGCTGTACTGTTTCACCCCCTCCTGCCCAGGCCCTTTTTCAGTTTTCAGCGTTGTCATACGTTGAATGACAATTACTCATGCAATAAATTAATTTTTCCATCATCTTTTGTAAGACAGATAGAGCTTTCTTTTGATATTTATTTAGCGCTGTGTTATGTTATTTTTTACTACATAAAGAAAAAAAAGACTGAAAATGTTGAAAAAAAATCCTAGTTTCTGTTATAATTGTGAATACGTTTCTTCATAAATGTGGGCCAAAATTAATTCTGCTACCTTTCTTTGGTGAAAAAAACTGTTATTTAGTCTGTGTGAAAGTTATAGAATCTACTATGGTATAAACTACTATATACTAATATAGCTATGGTATATACAATATATTTGAAAATTGATCAATCCTGATGTACTGACTGCCTCATCTAATGTTTTAAGGCCGTAGAATGCCAGGACAGTACAAATACCCCCAATATGACCACCTTTTGGAAAGTAGACAGTCCAAGATATTTGGTAAGGCATAGTGAGTGTTTTTAAGTTGTATTTTTTGTCAAAAAAATTTTTAATGAAGAAATTAAATACAATTTTTTCACAAAGTTGTACTTTTAATATGGTATTTCTCACACACAGCATACACATACTTAAAATTACACCGCAAACACATTCTGCTACTCCTCCCGAGTATGGGGATACTACATTTGTGAGACTTTTTAACAGCCTACACGCAGCAAGGGGCCCAAAATCCAAGGAGCACCTTTTGGCTTTCAAGGAGCATAATTTACACATCTAAACTGACCACATTTTATAAAGCAAACACCCCAAGGTATTTTCTGAAAGGCATGGGGAGTCTTTTGAAAATGTCATTTTTTCCACAAGTTTTTGGAACATGCAAGAAAGAAAATGAAAATGTGTTTTTTTACACAAAGATGTAAAGTAATAAGAAATATTAACACACAGCATAGGCACACTTAGAAATACACCTCATACACCTCACACATTCTACTACTCTTCCCGTGTATTGGGGAAACCACATATGTGAGATTTTTCACAGCCTATCTACAGAGAGGGTCCCAAACTCCCAGGGGCACCTTCTGGAAACCCTTCAGGGGCTTAAATGATGCATCTCATTTCCTGACTATCTAATACAATTTTGGAGGCCCTGGAGTGCCAGGACAGTAGAAACACCCACAAAATGACCATGTTTTGAAGAGTAAACACCCCAAGGTATTTTTAAGAAGAATAGTGAGTCTTTTGAGGACTTAATTTTTTTTGCCACAATTTTTTTTAAAATGTGGAAAGAAAATAATAAATTTTTTTTTTTTACGCAAAGTTGTCTTAACTTCTCTAGCGGTATTCCCGAGTGTAGCTCTGGTTTAAGTTCCAGTACCAAAAGCAGTAACCCCGAGCTACACTTGGGATTACCCTGCAGCGTTGCTCAGGGATTCCCTCCAGCACTTACCTTGTCCTGCGCTCCCGCGATGTCCCCCCTGCAGTGTCCCTGGCCATCTCCTCTGGCCGATGCCGGCATCCATCTTCCGGGTTCCGTTCCCTGCGAGTGTCGGGACGTACAGGGGACTGAAACGGCGGGAAATTCAAAAATTTTAAAAGTGACATTCACTCAATACACTAAAATCTCATAGTATAACATTACTGTATCAAAGCATTTCACATACATTTTGTCCCTAGTGCTTTGTCCTGTGTCCTGCCTACATTTTTACTGTTCTTCCTGCCTGGAAACTGAGAAACATCCATGGCGTCCAAAAAGCGTCCCTTTAGGTCAAAAGCGATTCTAGACAAGCTAGAGAACAGCGATAGTAAATTAGAACCACTTGCAGAATTGAGTGATAATGAATTGTGGGGAAATTCGTCATCAGACACTGAAAACAATTTTGTGACTTTGCTCAGTGATGTGCGAACTTGGCGCTCTATTTCAAATTTCACTGTTTTTGGTATGATTACATTATTGAATTAAATTTATTCTTATACTATTCTTTTTTATGATTATTATAATTTATGATTTTGTGTTTCAAATTTTATCATACCCGGGATGTTTACTAGACTCTTCTTCGGACAGATTTCAGTGAGTTATTCCTAAGAATTACAGGCCTACAATAAAAAAACAACATATTTCCATGCATAAAAATGTACCGCTTTGAGCACAGAAGTACTGACATAATCAGACCGCTAGGGAAGTTAATAAGATATTTTTCTCACACAGCACAGGCATACTTAGAATTTCACCCAAAAACACATTCTGCTACTCCTCCTGAGTATGGGGATATCTCACGTGTGAGACTTTTTCTATGTTTGGATTGATAATGTACTGGACATTGTATCTTGTGTATCACAAAAATCAACCAATTGTATCAAAACCAATGTATTGTAAAGGTCGCCTCTGTACGAGTTGTAAGGGAATACAGCTTAGTGTAGCGCCACCTATAGTCCCTGTTCCTATAAGCCTAGCCTACTGGTAAGCGGCTGCCCCAGGGATGCCATGTTCACTGGCCAGGAAGTACAAGAGACTGAAGAAGGGAAGAACAGAAGAGTTCCTGTGGTTCCAGGAGTGCAGTTGTCAGGATGGCTGATACATACTGGTGTCTCACTGCAACGTAGTGAGTGGAACATGCAGATGGATCAGTTTAGGTGGCAGGCAGAGACATGGTCTGCAAACACGCAAAAGAATTGTTCCAGAGAGTAGGCAGAAACATGGCCAATAAACAGGCCAGGATCAGTACAACTGGCAGGCAGAGGCATAATTTCCCTGATGTGGCGTTGATTGGGAATACTGTAGCTGACTGCATTGGCTCTAGTGAAACTGTACTGATATGGTGGCAACTGAGAACACTGTTTATGGCTGCATTGGCTCTAGTGACACGGGAACTCGTGTGGCTAATGATCAGAAATATTGTTGCAGGCTGCATTGGTCTGATGACATTGACACTGGTGTGGCAGTATTCAGGAACATTGTATATAGCTTAGACTGGTCTGGTGACACTGGGGACTAGTTTTGCAGCAATCAGGAACACAGTTGCCAGCTTACACTGGTCTGGAGACAGTGCGACTGATGTTGCAGAGATCAAGAAAACTGTTGCTGGCTGCGCTGGTCTGCTGTGGTGGAAAACAGGAACACTGTTTCTAGCAATACTGTTACTGGTGTGGTGGTGCTCAGAGACACTGTGACAGGTGTACCATTAGGGCTCATCCACACATGAGGAGGAGTGGTAACACCTTGTGGTTTAGCTGTGGTTTTACCTCCCCAAACCGCTAAACCCCCCCTTTAGATGCAGAGGCAGCAGCTGGGGATGTGCACAAGCCACAGCTGAAATGCTTTTCTTTGCAGCCATGGTAGGAATTCTACCCAGGGCCTTGGATAAGGGGGTACCACTAGTCCTCCTGTACGGGGGCACAGGCAGCTGGGTAAATCAGATGTGCATAGGGAGGGTGGGAGTGCAATTACTGGAACCGATCCCCTGTATGGTTCTCTCTGCACCAGCTGAAGACTGGCTTCTTCTCCTCTCCCCTCTGCTGGTGTTCAGCTGCTGCAGAGAGAACCATACAGGGGATCGATTCCAGTAATTGGCCCTCCGCCGCACTCATCATCCTGCCTGCACACCATATGTTTTCCCATGTTTCGCAAGCCCCTCTGTGTGTCTCCACCCCCCTCAGTGTTCCTGGGTTCCCTCTTCTCCCTCCCACTGGTAACAGCAAGCACACAATAGGATCCTTCAGGATGATGAACACAATAGGTGATCAGTACTGATTACTCACTTTGTTGAAGCATAGTAAACTGTATTTTCTTTTTGGGGGGGCAGTCAGGTTTGCTGTATGGGGCCCCATGGTTTCTAACAGCAGCCCTGATTATACCACATCACTTTTGGAAGGCCCGCCAATCACAATCCATTCAAGTGCATAGGGGAGCTTGTGTAGGGTCCAAGGAGTTAAAGCAGGCAGTCAGGAGGTAACACAATACCTACTCATTTGTATTTCTTTTACAATGAAAGAGGAAAGACTAGTCACAAAAGATTTCCAGTTATGCTGGAAAATCTGAACGATACCACATTCACTATCAGCAAGTCAATCCCAGCAGCTTCCAACTGTCCCTGGTACTGCTACAATGAGTCATATCTACAGAGAACACTGGATAAAATAGCGCGGTTTTAAGTTGGCTATGAGCACAGTCAGAGGCGGACTGACCATTTGGAAACTCGGGCACTGCCCGAGGGCCCGGGGTCAGTAGGGGGCCCCATGAGATGCCCCTGGTACCTTTTTCATAGGCTTTTTTGAGTTTGGAAAAGGACACAGGGGCCCCATGATCCCCTATTGCCCGTTGGCCCCATGAGTTGTCAGTATGCCCCTGAGCACAGTAATACCTTGAAGACCAAAAAGATTGGATAGCATAATATTACAGGCGACCAGTAGTGTTCTCTTTACTACTAAAAACTATGCCAGCAATTTCAGTTGTCAGGATAAGCTTTCACAGCCTAAAAGTGCAAACCAAAGAGCCAAATAATGGTCCTTATAGATCTAGTATCAGCAAAGGTGTGTTGGGCACAGACACAAGACTGCAGTGTGCTCAGTTGGTCCAATTTAGGTATGTCTTAAAGCAAGGGTGTCAAACTGGCAGCCCTCCAGCTGTTGCCAAACTACAAGTCCCATGAGACATTGCAAGACTGACAGATAGAAGCATGACTCCCAAAGGCAGAGGCATGATGGGACTTGTAATTTCGCAACAGCTGGAGAGCCGCCAGTTTGACACTCTTTTCTTAAAGGAAAACTTAACCTATAATATATCAATTTGCTAGCTGGTAGAGTTATTTTGTAGAAGACTCTAAAAGTCTCTTCTGCCAAAAAAAAAATGCTAGCATTTTTTTTATTTGTGCACTTATTCCAGTGCATGCGCAGTACAAGGTACAGTCTCGACCCGTTCATGTGCAGGAGTTACATCATTAGGGCCCACCCAGTGTGTAAAGTAAACAGACACTGATCCAGAAGAAGAGAAAAGAACATGGCAGCAGAAGAGATGAAGTGGAAGCAGGGAGCTTGGTCCTCGTATTACTGAACTTGAGCACACCTAGAGGTAAGTGTGTCATAATGTGGATGTATGTCAAACAATGTATTTTTTATAGGTCGCAATGACCTTCAACACACAAACTGTGCTATAGTAAAGTGAAAGCGAATAAAACAAATAATTTGCTGCCATATTAAATAAAATAAACCATATAAATTATATTCTGTAATTACAAAATATTAGTTTGGCTCTCTGTCAATCATGATATAATAAACAACTAAAAAGTCCATAAATTCCAGTCCTTTTATAATCACCACGTGAAATTAGTTCATATCTCTAAAATCACCACGTGAATATTTAAGATAATTCTTCAATTGTGCCATGCTCCCCTATTAGGTGTGCACTCACCAAAAATAATTGCCTTCCATTCTCATGGTTGGCATTTGCGCGTTTGTATATATAATTCTCCAAAGGACAAATATTCTCTCAGGACACAACACAAATTCTTCCAAGAATGGCCCAAATTTTCCAGTGTAATAATACCTCTGACGGATACTTTCCACAAACATCACATAAAAAATAAAAAGTAGAGATCCGACATGGTGCAGTACCACTTAAAACCATTTATTCTCTGCCCGAGAATATTACTTACAAGATGTGAATAAATCAAGCCCAAAGATGTGATTATATCAGTAATATCAGAGAGGGAAGACCGCACAATGCTCTCACCACTGCCGGTCCTCGCTCTTGGACAATCCTGCGTCACTTCCAGTTCCAAAGTTCGTCACTTCCGGTTGCCGATTAACCAATCCCTCATGCTATGAATACTCACACATTATGGCAAAAGCTGGATGCCCACAACC
Source organism: Staurois parvus (assembly GCF_062004578.1). Lineage (NCBI taxonomy): Eukaryota > Metazoa > Chordata > Amphibia > Anura > Ranidae > Staurois > Staurois parvus. Next base: position 4,236,598 of record NW_028317867.1, on the reverse strand, counting down.
CTTAGTTTAATTCTGCAATATCTTGCAAGTAAGGGATCAGAAACAATGGTGGGTATAGCACCACTCCTTGCTCCCCCAATCATTTCTTTTCACCTTGAAATAGAGTCGTCCTTTTTATAATACACTAAAATGGGGAAATATATTGCCAAAAAACATTTTTTAAGAATTCCTTGGTATTTAATGTAATTTCTTCAGCTTTCCTTCATTACTTGTCCAGGACATCCTCAGCAACTATGTAGCTAATCTGCGAGGAAGAGATAAAAGGAACCCAATACACAATCTCTGGTTGTTTTCCTGCTTACTCAGCTGAGGCAGCATAAACACTGAAATAGAATCTGCTGTACATCACGATTCAGGTGAATATGAGAAGAAATTCTTTCTGGACCTTCAAAGAGCATCATCAGCTCAAGGACACCTAGCAAGGCTGTACACCTTATATGCACAATAGGCTGGACATGCAAAGTGTGACTTTTGCAAAGATGAATTTAATATATATAAAGATTGTCTGTAAAGGATGATTTCACACAAGAGAAATCTTCATTGATTTTTCTCACAAATGGTCTGTGCCAGTGGTCCATTTGTCCTAAACTTGCTAGATGTTTTCAATTCTATTTGAAAAGAACTAATCTGGTAAGTAATCACAGGGCAGTGTAAAACATATGCTTTTCTGCTGATTAGATTTTATTTTGTTTAAGAATTGTTGACAAAGCAAAATCACCTGTGTAATTAGGCTTTGATGGAAGGAGTCATTCCCTGAGAAACTATGCTGTTTCATAATTGCACCCATTGTAGCATGCAGTATTTTGAAAGTCAACATGCATCGTGTTAAGGAGGGAAATTCATTTAAAATGGGCTACCAACACATGGCAACTGAAGGAAAAATGGATCTGCACCTTTTATTAACCACTTCCTGCCTGGCCTATTGTAATATGACGGCCAGGTGGAACTTCCCTTGTTCCAGGTGGATGTCATATGACGTCCTCCTGGAACACGCTTTGCGTGCACATGCTGCGGGCAGGAATTGACATACATAATTAAACATTACAGTATGATACTAACAGCTGACAGTAGAAAGCAGCGGGTCCCTAAACCAGAATTACTGTGTAATTTGAAAAAAATCATCAGTTTGCATTAATTGAATATTTTTACAGGTTTTATAGTAAATGATTTGAGAAAACTAATAACATTATGTTAGAATTATAGGTCAGATAACCCAAAGCGGCCATTAGCCCTAACAACTTAATAGACTTTAGGCACATCACATGCTTTCCTTAGCATCTCCATAAACCCACACATTCCAATTCCAATTTTCTTTTTTGTCTCTAAATAAAAGATCGACAAGGAGGTTGGGATTTCTCAGTATAATGTTTAGGTGTGAGTGCAGCAGTAATTATGATGTTCAAGGGAATGAGCAGCCAATCTGAATTCTGAACTTGCACCTTACGGTAGGAATACATGATTAGAAAATCGACCGATCGGTCATCTGAAGACCAAGAGGCGTTCGTTCGTTGTTCGAAATCGTGGCCCACATTAACCAATCTAAAAAAATTGTTCATCGGGCAATACGTAGTGTTGACGTCTTCCGTACAAGTGGAGGTGATACAGTGTGCGTGTGACCTTGTAGCCACACCCTTCCGGCCATAACGAGCGATATACACAACAATTAACAGCAATGTGTATATTATAGTTTATTACATTATCTATATACATCAATAGTGATACATAAAATATAATATGCAGAATTCTGGTTTCATTATCTCATTAGGCCAATCTACTTTTAACATTTGGATTTTTCGATTGTGTTTACAAAGATCCCTTGCACATAAATATCCAAGTCATCTTCTGTTTCCGCTCATGCGTGATAGCGCTTGATATATTTTTTTCATACAACTGTCATACCACCGCATAGAAAATCGGTCGTTCATATGTTAAACAACAACATTTTCACTGTTGTTCAACCAAATTTTTTTGTTTACAATATCGTTATCGGTTAAAACATCCTGCTCATCAACGAAGAGAAAATCGTTCGATCAGTGGTACCACAAAATTTTTCGTACGATTTTCTTAACTGAAGAAATGCTCACTGTGCTGAGACTTTTCTGTGCCTATACTACCACTACTGGAACATCCTCTAGCTGGATGAGGGACTTTTTGAGTGCCAAAAAACACATGCCACACAAACTGTAAAATACATTGTAAATGTTATTACATTACATATACACAATTGTTTTTAATTGAAGACCTAGTCCTTAAATCCCCTAGAACATCATCCATAGAAAAACAGGCCAATGCTAATTGCCTCATTGCCACCTACCACAGTTGTATGGTACAAACAGAAACATACTTTCACTCAGTTCTGATGAATTTCATGTAGCAAACTTTATTGTGTCCAATTACCTCTAAATTTTTGTATTTATAATCTTTTGTATATGCGATGTAACAATTTTGTGGAATGTGTTTCCCACCTAAAAAGTCCCTCACCAAGCTGGCATGCATTTTATATAGGGATGTGTTGCCCAATTGCCACTGCCTGCACAGAAACATTTTCACTTTCAATAAATTTTTATTGAAATATTTCAGAATACAGGCCACAACGTGTCATTGCGGTTGTAGCTACCAATAACATAAATCTTTTCAAAAGCATAAAAAAAGTCCATAACTGTTCAGAAAAGCATGTCTGAAGTATAAAGGTGATCCATAGTTCACTGGATTGGTTTTGGCAGCTAGGAAATCACTGACCAGGTTATGTTATCAAATCTAGGTAGATATGAGATTATGTTTCAGGATTGGGCGACAGGGGAAGTAAAGCGATCCCCACAGCAGGGAGAAATAAGACGATAGAGGAGAATGGAAAAGGAAAGGAATAGGAGAAGGAAAGGAAGGGGGAAGTGGACATCGAAAACACCGAAGCCAGGGCTTTGAAGCTTAGCATCTATAGAAAGACGTAGCTCTCTCTGGACATGGAAGGATGGGTATGGTCTATACCGTAAGGAATTTCTTGTGTGTGTTCAAATGAGCACTAGTTAGCTTTTCATCAATGAAATAACATCAAATCGTCATTGGACTTTCACATACTATACAAACTGCTTCTTTCAAGCTTTCACAATATTCTGCTTCGCCTCTGCCAAAAAATATAGGTTGGGCCCAGGGGTGGACTGACCATTTGGAAACTCGGGCACTGCCCGAGGGCCCGAGGTCAGTAAGGGACCCTATGAGATACCCCTGGTACCTTTTTCATAGGCTTTTTTGAGTTTGGGCAAGGACACAGGGGCCCCATGATCCCCTATTGCCCGGTTGCCCCATGAGTTGTCAGTCTGCCCCGGGTTGGGCCTTGAGGTTTAAGATGCAGTAGAACATACCATGGATCCCTGGGGAAAGGGCTATGCATGATGGAACCATGTACCATCTTGCAATGGTCTTCAGTGCAGATTGAGTCATGTATATATTAATAGAGCAAGAGTTTATTGTATGCAAAATTTGTAGTCAGCCTGTTCTGTCCTTAGTGTACTGAAGGTCTTTTTCGCACTTGTAAATGTAAGTGATTTATTTGGTTGTAGAGTTGAGTTGTGAGAAAAGAATGGATACATGTTTGGGAGAGAGAGACGTAAGATACTAGTTATGTTCAAAAAGTTGAAACTGTTTAAAATATTAGCCATATTTTAAAAGATGTGCGTAGAATGCCATCAAATATTCACACAAATCTATAGATAAAGTTTGTGCACAACGACATTATGCGGCTTTTAACACTAGAGACCCTTGTTGGTGTCTGAAGTATTTTATGAATGACAGTGTATGTTAATGAGCATCCTACATTTCTCAAATACAACAACAAAGTGTCAGTATTCTTCTAAATTCAGTGTGGGCACTTATTCAACTGATTATCAGAATGGTTTACTAGTCATGTATTTTTGGAACAATACAAAGTTGTATGGTCTTTAAACATTCCAGCCCCCTCTGATGCATGCTTACATAGTGTGGGCTAAAAGCGAACCTGTCCTGACAAAAACATGGAAGCTGACTTTGCGGGCCGCTCCTGAAATTGGTAGCTGCCTGGCTTATCATTTTCATCCTCGTGTTTCAGTATTTTGAGCCAGTGACCTTGAACAGTTATGCAGATAATAATTGCTGCCTTTTCTCTGACGTTACTGTTTTGCTCACTTGCTCTTGGTCAGTGACTCAGAACATACTAATGTCAGCCTACCAGAATAACAGACAGTCAAACATAATTCCTTTGTTAGGGGTTTTCTGCATTATACCTGCAACTATGCTGCGTGTGATCAAATCAAAGTAATGTTTATGGCATGGCACATGTGGGAAATATAATTTATTTCCAAAGCCTTGACCTCAAATGTACACAAGCACAATTCTGTGCATTTTTGATCTGACATTTATGGATGGAACATGTATGAATGTATTTAAAAAAATAAATGCATGGAAATACTCATCAAATACCATCCAACAGAAAATGCATACAACTTTAGTAAAGAAATAGGGGTGATGCACCTGCCATATTACCTATCAGAGATCACTGTTTGCTCCATATCCTTGCAGGTAGTGGCTTTTTCTGTAGCTTTGGACAATCTTGTGCCACATGAGAAAAAGAGGGCGACAGGGATGGTGTTAACGGTAATGCTAGCTCTCAGCATGAAGATAGCAATTAATATGGCATTTAATTCCACATTTCTTGCTTAGACAGGTAAATATACTGATCTTGTCAATATAGAATGGTACAGGAAATTTAAGGCATGAGAGCCCTGACTGTTGAAGTTTACAACATTGAAATGAACTCAGTAGTTCAGTATTGACTTGCCATAGACCTGGGGGTAGATTTAAATGCAGTTGAGGTACACAGGAGGAACAGGTGTCATTAAACGAAACTGGGAAAGATAGAACTGAGTGCTGATGGTATGCATAAAATGACCACAGTAATATACACTCACTGGTCACATTATTAGGTACACCTATTCAATTGCTTGGTAACACAAATTGCTAATCAGCCAATCAATGCAGCAGCTCAATGCATTTAGGTCTGTAGATCTAGTGAAAATGACTTGCTGAAGTTTAAACTGAGCATCCGAATAAGGAAGAAAGGGGATTTAAGTGTCTTTGAATGTGGCATGGTTGTTGGTGCCAGACAGGCTGGTCTATTTCAAAAACTGCTGATCTACTGGGATTTTCACACACAACCCTCTCTAGGGTTTACAGAGAATGGTCCAAAAAAGAGAAAATATCCAGTGAGTGGGAGTTTTGTAGACCTGCCTAATTAAAGTTAAAAAATGCCTAGTTCATTTCAGAGTCAGAGGAGAATGGGCAGATTGGTTGCTGCTACATTCAGATGGTAGGGTCAGAATTTGGCATAAAACAACATGAATCCATCCTGCCTTGTATCAATGGTTCAGGCTGGTGGTGTAATGGTGTGGGGGATACTTTCTTGGCACTAGCAAGGTGTACCTAATAAAGTGGCCAGAGAGTGTATGACTAGGCAGTATGATAGAAGGCATGTTTTTCAGGCGATATTCAAACACTCATGATTACTGTGAAAGAGTAAAGAAGTGTGTTCAAGAGTACAGGTGCAACACCAGAGGAGCCCGTCATGTAATGGTGGAATTGGTAACAACTATGTAAAAAAGTTCTGTAATGTATCACTTTATTTTAATTTTGTTAACAATATGTATCAATTGCAATATTGTGTTTGTATTGTTTGATGATAAGGATAAATCTGGACAAAACCATTTACAAATGAAAATTACAATAAAAAAAAATACAGTGTTAGCAGCTGTAAGCTGTACAGAACTAATTACTTACCCATGTAACTGTAATTATTACTTTACTTAATTGAAGAACTATTAACATGTAATTGAGCTTTTGGAAAATAATTTTAATGCCAAATTAATGTCAAATTAATTATCAGGAGGAACAGTCAAATTAAAAAAAAAAAACAAGAAGAAAGACGATTAATAGTGTCTAACATACTCAAGTAGCGTTTTTTTTCTGATAATAGCATTACTTTCAGCTGCTGGAAAAGGCTTGGGCTATCTAAGCAAAGCCATAGACTATTCAACTTTCTTTTCCCCCTGCCATGGGTATAAGGAAAGAAAATCGCTCGATTTCCCTATCAACACAGTTAGTGTTGATGGGGAAATTCCTCCCACAGCGTTATTGAGTTCTGCCAGCAGGGAGCCTTCCCAGCCATCAGGACACAATGATTACTGCTAGCGACTACAGCTGCCAGCAATAATCACATGTAAATAATCCGACAGGCTGGTTGTACCCAAGTCGATTGATGAATCGACTTGGGTACAACCAGCCTGCTCATACTGTAAATGAATGGAATTTTGCCAGGTCTTGCAAGGCTTACATTGGGGTAAGGAGTTCATCTGATTACTGGATTTCATTGCACACAGGTTTTCCAGTTTGTTTTAGGATGGGCAACTGGTTGCACCAGAGGTCATTCTTGATAACATACTATATCTATATGGTTTATGGAAGAAATAAGACACAAATTGTTGGTCATTCTTAATTACTAAGGTAGGCCATAAATTATGCAAATCTCTTTTCCTTTTTCTGTGTGAAAGCTATATGGGCTACACACACACTTTTTTCCCCCTTTTTTTTATCTGATATTCTGACTGACTGTCTCAAGTATTGAGGCCCTAAAATGCCAGCACAGCATAAACAGTCCTAAATTACCCCATTTGGAAAGTAGACACCCCAGAATATTTAGTGAGTGATTTTTTAAAAACCAAAGTTAATGAAATTTGTTTTTTTTTGGTTTATACAAACTTGTAATTTGAATGAAGATATTTCAGCAGCATGAGCATAATTACAGTATGAGCATACTTAAAATTACACCTCAAACCACATTCTGCTACTTTTGTAAAGAGTGTAAAACGTGTCTGCAGTCCAGCTGCGTAAAGGGGCCCATAATCCAATGATCACCTTTAAGCCAGCCATACATGGATGAAAATTCTTATGGTTCAGCAGGGACCCTCCAAGATTCGATTCATCGACCTACTTGGCTACAACGAGGCTGTCTGATTTATTACATTCAGTTACTGCCATCAGCTATAGCTACTAACAGTAATCATTGTGTTCTGCTGGCTGGGAAAACTCCCTGCTGGCAAGACATAACTGATTGTTTTGATGGAAGAAATCAAGCAATTTTCTTTCCTTCCACTCGTGGTGGAGGGAAAGAAAATCGAATAATCTATGGGCTGCTTTAGGCTTTTAAGAGGTGTAAATTATTCCTCTGATTTCTTAACTACCCTGCACATTTTTGGAGTCCCTGAAAAGCCAGGACAGTAGAAATACCTTCAAAATGACCACCCCATGGAATATGCAGAGGCTTAGTGAACCTTTTTGGAAAAATGTTTTGAAAAATTTTAGTTATTCTTCTCCTCCTGAATATGGGGATATCATGTGTGAAACGTTATTAATGTTTGCCCTGATTATATAAACCTCATTGTATCACAAAAATCAAACTTTGAATCAAAAACTGTGTGCTGTAATGCTTGCCTCTGTATGTAAAGCCGGGGAATGTGGCTGGCTTAGTATAGTTTCACCTATAGTAGTCCTGATTTGTTTAGAGCAAGCAGGCCACTGGTACTAGCTCCCCTCCGGACAAGGCTATATTTTCTAGCCAGGAAGTACAAAAGGCTTACCTGTATAGTGGATGATTAACATACAATATAGTTACATAGTTAGTCTGGCTGAAAAAAAGACAAAAGTCCATCCAGTTCAACCCAGCGGCGGACTGACAACTCATGGGGCCCCCAGGCAATAGGGGATCATGGGGCACCTCTGTGTCCTTGCCCAAACTCAAAAAAGCCTATGAAAAAGGTACCAGGGGCATCTCATGGGGCCCCCTACTGACCCCGGGCAGTGCCGAGTTTTCAAATGGTCAGTCCGCCCCTGGTTCAACCATTAAAAAAAAAATTATAGTCCTACACCCACAGTTGATCCAGAGAAAAGCAAAAAAAAAAAAACCAGCAAAGCATGATCCAATTTGCTCCTGCAGGGGAAAACATTCCTTCCTGATCCCCCAAGAGGCAATCGGATATTACCTTTATCAACCTTACCTATAAATGTTATTATCCAGTTAAATTCTGTGTATCTAAGAAACAATCCAGGCCTTTTTTTAAAGCAATGCACTGAGCTGGCCAGAACCAACTCTTGAGGGAGTCTATTCCACATTTTCACAGCTCTTACTGTGAAGAAACCTTTCCGTGTTTGGAGATTACATTTCTTTTCCTCCAGAAGTAAAGAGTGCTCCCTTGTCCTCTGTGATGACCTCAGGGTGAATAACTCTACACCGAGTTCACTATATGAACCACTGATGTATTTATACATGTTGATCATATCCCCCCTTAATCTCCTCTTCTCAAGAGAGAATAAATTCAGTTCCTCTAATTTTTTTTGCTCATAGCGGAGCTCCTCCATGCCTCTTATCAGTTTAGTTGCCCTTCTCTGTACTTTCTCTGAACTGCATATTCCATATGAGGTCTTACTAATGATTTGTACCGGGGTAAAATTATATCTCTCGCTGGAGTCTATACCTCTTTTAATACAAGAGATGATTTTGCTCGCTTTAGAAACCACAGCTTGGCATTGCATGCCATTATTAAGCTTGTGATCTACCAGAACTCCCAGATCCTTCTCCACCATTGATTCTCCCAGTTGTACTCCCCCTAGTATGTATGATGCATGTATATTCTTAGCCCCCAAGTGCAGAACTTACATTTATCAAAATTAAACCTCATTTGCCACATAGTTGCCCAATTAAACAGTGTATTGAGGTCAGCTTGTAAATTGAAGACATCCTGTAAGGACATTATTCCACTGCACAGCTTGGTGTTATCTGCAAAGAAATGGTATTTTTAATCCCAGACCCTATATTGTTTATAAATATATTAAAAAGTAAGGGTCCCAACACTGAATGTTGGGGTACACCACTGACAACCCTAGACCAGGGGTCTGCAACCTTTAAGACATAAAGAGCCACTTGGACCCGTTTCCGAGAGGGAAAAAAAGACTGGGAGCCGCAAAACCATTGCAACATTTAAAACAAATCCGACACTGCATATATTGCAAAAAGCGCTCTGGTCATGAAGGGGGTTTAAGGGCCCAGTAAGCAAAGGGTTAATCAGGGCCACAGTGTATCATCATAATCACAATCATAGCCTTAGGTCAGTGGTGGGCAATCTTTTTTTTCAACTGAGCCAAATCTCGCCAAAACCACGATTAAAATTTATTTTGAGAGCCACATTTTTAAAACTGAAAATACATCCCCCATAGTAATTCATCCCCCCTATAGTAATTCATCCCCCCATAGTAATTCATCCCCCATAGTAATTCATCCCCCCCATAGTAATTCATCCCCCCTATAGTAATTCATCCCCCCTATAGTAATTCATCCCCCATATAGTAATTCATCCCCCATAGTAATTCATCCCCCCTATAGTAATTCATCCCCCCTATAGTAATTCATTCCCATATTGTGTCAATTCACTTACCTGTACTCCGCGCGTTCCTCTCGCCGTGTTCCCGCGCAGTTCTGGTCTTCAGGGCGGACTGTGAGAGGAGAGGAGTTCGTCACGCTGCCCCGCCTACATCCTGACAGCCAATGTTTGCCACGCTCCGCGGGCCGGATTATAAGGTCCGCCGGGCCGTAGTTTGCCCATTGCTAGGCTAGCTGCAGAGTCCTGACTTTTGGGGCGGCCGCCCGAGAGGAGGGAGGGGAGCGGGCGCCCGGCACACAGAAGAGCTGCATTAACCTACCTGGCGGTATGATTCCTTCCGATTTTTTGTGCTGAAAGCGGTACCATTTTTTCGCATGGAAATAGTTTTTTATTGTAGGCTGTAATTTTTAGGAAAATTTCCCCACAAATCATTATCACTCAATTCTGCAAGTGGTTCTGATTTACTATCGCTGTTCTCTAGCCGGTCTAAAACCGCTTTTGACCTAAAGGGACGCTTTTTGGACGCCATGGACTTTTCTAAGTTTCCAGGCAGAAAGAACAGACAAAATGCAGGCAGGGCACAGGACAAAGCACTAGGGACAATATGTATGTGAAATGGGATGAAACAGCAATGTTTTACTATTGAAAATTGAAAAAAAAAAAAAAGACATTTTTTAAATTTTTTAAATTTCCCGCCGCCGGCGGCGCCCGTACATCCCGACGTCACGGGGACCGGAACACAGAAGCCGGATGCCGGCATCGGCCGGAGGAGATGGCCGGGGACGCTGCAGGGGACACATCGCGGGAACGAAGGACAAGGTAAGTGCTGCAGGGACCCCCAGAGCAGCGCCGCATGGTAAGCCTGAGTGTAGCTCGTGGTATAGAAATTCTACCACGAGCTACACTCGGGAAAACCGCCAGGGAGGTTAAAAGAGCCGCGGCTTGCCGACCACTGAGCTACGGCAACCCTATTGCCTATCACCTGGTGGGCAGTGTGCTCCGGAGCCGCAGCAAAGGTGAAAAAGAGCCGCGGGTTGCCGACACCCGCCCTAGACCATTCAGAGTATGAATCATTAACCACTACTCTCTGAATACGATCTTTTAGCCAGTTTTCCATCCATTTACATACAGATTTTTCCAAGCCTGTAGACTTTACCTTACACATTAGCCGTGTGTGGGGAACTGTGTCAAACACTTTTGTAAAATCCAAGTATACAACGTCCACCGCCACCCCCTCTGTCCAAGGTTTTGCTCACCTCCTCATAAAAAGAAATCAGATTTGTTTGACAACTTCTGTCTTTTATGAATCCATGCTGTCTGTTGCTTAAAATGTTTTTTTTCCCTAGCAAGAACTCATCTATGTGGTCTTTTATTAAAGAAAAAGTAAAGATTTTGACCCTTTTTTAAATATTGACACCACATTGGCCTTACGCCAATCCAATGGTACTATGCCAGTCATTAAAGAGTCCCTAAAAATTAGAAACAATGGCTTTAAAATGACAGCGCTCAATTCTTTAAGGACCTGTGGGTGTATGCCATCCAGTCCAGGTGCTTTATTCACCTTTATTCGGTCTAAATATTTCTGGATCATATCATTTGTGAGCCAATGTTCATCATCTGGAGCTGTGTCAATACCATGCCCATTATGGACAAGAGCTCCCCCATACTCCTTTGTATACACAGAGCTGAAGAAGGTATTTAATAAATTTGCCTTCTCTTGTCCCCAGTCAGCCACTCTAGATTATTTTGTAAAGGGCCTATATGCTCGGACTGGACCCTTTAACTATTAATATATTTGAAGAATTTTTTTGGGTTGGTCCTGCTATTTTTTGCAATCTGTCGTTTGTTTTCAATTGTTGTGGCCTTTATTTCTTTTTTGCATATTCTGTTATATTCTTTGTAATGTTTATACAATGATAGCGTTCCTTCCTTTTTATATTTAATAAAAGCTTTTTATTAACTATAGCTTTTTTTTAACTTTGGCCTCCTCATTAACACTGGGAGGACTATAACAAACTCCACCCTTTGTAGTACTCACCCCCATGTGCAGTTCCACCCATAATGCTTCAGCCTCATCACACTCTCCATCAACTAGATCCTCTTTCAAACTTGCTCTGAGGTCACTTCTCACATAGAGACAGACACCACCACCTTTCCTATTTACCTTGTCTCTCTGAAAGAGAACATAGCCAGGAATATTAATGGCCCAGTCATGTGAAAAATGAAGCCAAGATTCAGCAATACCAATTAAATCATTGTTCTGTTCATGCAGCAAAGCTTCCAACTCCCCTATTTTGCTTGGCAGACTTCTGGCATTGGTGAACAAACACTTTAATTCATCAACACCTTTTGCACACGTATTTTGAATATTTTTTATTTTCATACAAATGGTACCAATTCCACTGGATGTTTGTAACATGGGAACCTTATCTGCCGTAGCCCTTCCACCATCTTTCCCCATGCCACCCACCAATAAGTACTGACCCCTGTCTGATCGGTCTACCCTGTTATAATCTAATTCTCCCTCGATTCTAGATTAAATACTCCTCCAGCCTTCCCATAAACTTCTCCTCCAGCACAGCAGACCCCTTTCCACTTAGGTGCAAACCATCTCTAGCATATAGGTTACACTCCAATGAAAAGTCAGCCCAGTGCTCTAGAAACCCAAATCCTTCCCTCTTACACCAGGTCTTTAGCTATGCATTGAGTTCTCTAATCTCCCACTGGCTTTCCTGAGTTGCGCATGGCACAGCTAATATTTCAGAGAATGTCACCTTGGAGGTCCTTCCCTTCAACTTGCAGCCTAGTTCTTTAAAATTGATTCTTAAGGAGCCTCCACCTTCCATGTATTCTGTCATTTGTTGCAACATGGACCAAGACAGCTGGGTCATGCCCAGACTCTCCCAGTAACTTATCAACCTGGTTCACCACATGCCGAACCCTAGCATCAGGGAGACAGCAAACCATCTGGTTGAGGCGATCCTGATGACAAATTATTCTATCAGTCCTTCTGATTATAGAATCCCCTACTACCACCAGCTGGCTAGGCCTTCCTGCACTACCCTCACCACCCCTCCCAGATGATCGGCCCTTCCGACTGTTAGGGAGAGCAGTGACATCCAGAACTGCCACCCCTGAGCTTGCCACCCCCACATCTTCATCCAACTTGGCAAATCTGTTTGGGTGCACAAACCCAGGGCCAGCCTCCCTTTTCTATAAGCCCCTACCATTCCCTCTCGTGACAGTAACCCGTCTTCCTTCCTGATTAGTCCCTCCACGCTCTACATCAATCCCATTAGCTACCTGCTCAGAGAGCAGAAGACCCCTTTCAAGGATGTCGGTTCTGCCCAGTGTTGCAACGTGCTCCTCCAGATCTCTACCGCGACTTTCCAGAAGGGCAACCCGCTCACATCTGTAGCAGTGTTATCCATCTTGGAGCTGTTGCTCCATTGATGTATACATGTGGCACACTGTGCACTGCAGAAAACCTTCCACCCTGCTAGCACACATTATCCCAGATACAATATTAACAGGAAATATCAGTTGTCACTTACAGGTTAGTAGACTCCTGTTATAATTTCCTGTTTACAACTCCGGTTTTTTAACTCTCCTTATCAAATGTCCACTTGGTCAAAGGTCCAGCAAGCAAAATACAGGCAAGCTCAAGAATGAGCTCTACCACAAGTTATATAGTACCTGTCTCACTTGTGACCAATTTAATTAGCAGACTGAAGGAAGGCAAGGAAAGGAAGAAAACAAAATTCTATTTAAAAAGTGACAGAAAAAGTGATTTAAAAAAATAAAAGCTTTTAGCAAGACCCAAAGAAGAAAATAAAACAACTACAAGCACCAGCAATCACAAGTAAAACTTTCACTCTCCACTCAAATTTCCCACTCTTTTTAGATATCAGTCAGCAAAAGATGCCAGAATATCGATGTTTTTCTGGAGTGTATACACCTATGAAAATTTGGGGGGAAAAAAAAATGAGGAACGGCTAACGTTTTGTGGAGAATATCATAATCAGGGTCACTTGACAAGGTCTTTAAAATTGTGAATCTCATTGTTATTCTATCATGTGCAGAGCACATTATCAAAGATTAGGAAATGTGGTGCATCGACCGCGTGGACCAATAGGATTTTTAGTTAGGTGTTTTTTTTTTTTTTTTTTTTAAATTGCCGATTTCCATGTTTAGAGTCGGACCAAGAAAGGATTTAAATTCTGAAACTAATGAGCTTCCACTCAAATGGTCTGGCATAAAAAGAATTTGGAGTAAAGATTGGTTTCTTACACAGTTAAATTTAATAGTTCTGCCATGAGACACAAATGAAAAAAATGTAATTGGTGTAAAATTTCTGTTACCACCTGCATATCTGGTTGGGCTGTAAATAAGAGGGTGACAGGCGCTATTGAATTGGACGGTTGCCACAAAGGATTTAAAAGTGCTTCTAGGACACTAGTATGGGCTCTCTGGCCATGTGTTGCCCTATTTCATTATGGATGCTGTTGCAGCACCCCACTACTAGAGCTTACCACTTCTCCAGCACGTGACTCTTTTGGCAGGGAACTCTTCATCCACTAAATCAGAAGTGGCTGTTATTGAACTTCTGCTATGCATGGATTTTGAGGGAGTATCAGAAACCTGGTTTGACAGCTCACATGACTGGCTCCCAACTGTCCCAGGGTACTCTCTGTATCAGAGCGACAGGGTAAGCAGAAGAGGGAAAAGCGTGTGCTTGTGTGGCAATAATAATTTGCCAGTAAATATGAGAGATAATGCTAATGGAGCAAGGGAAGAGGTGAAACCCTCATGTATGGAGCTCCAAAGGGAGGAAACAAACAAGAAATTAATAGTGTTCTACAGGCCCTCTAACCTGAAGGATAAAAAGGAGACTGATCTCTTCTCACAGTTGGAAAGGACGGCAAGGCAGGGTAATGTTAGTCATGGGGAACTTCAATTATCTAGATATTGATTGGGCAGATGGATCTGCTCAGTCATCTAAGGCTCAGCATTTTTGGAATGTCTTACAGGGCAATTTCATGTGTCAATTGATGGAAGTCCCAACTAGAAATAATGCTCTGCTAGACCTACTAATTACTACCAACACAGATTTGATCACAGATGTGGAAGTAGAAAACAGTGATCACAAAATATTTATGTTCCACATACAGGAAAAAGGAGACAAGAGGGATAAACTTGGAAACTACACACCAGTCAGCCTAACATCAATAGTATGCAAACTATTTGAAGGGATGATAAGGGACCATATCCAAGAATCTGTTAATGAAAATAGTATCAGTAGCAGTAACCAGCATGGATTCATAAGATTGTTCATGCCAGACAAACCTGTTAACATTCTATTAGTAAGTAGGCTGTAATCTGGAGTAAGGCCTATCAGTGTGTTGCAACTCGGATTTTGCTAAAGCATATGATACAGTTGACCATAAAAGTGTAATTTACAAATTGAGGACTGTTGGCATAGACGATGATGTATTTCCATGGATTAAAAAATGGTTATCAGAGCATGTCCAGAGGGTGGGGAAAAATATTGTATCTTCTGAATGGTCTGGAGTTGTAAGTGGGGTACCCCACGGTTCTGTCCTGGGGCCAATTCTGTTTCATTTGCTCATAAATTATATTGAGGTTGGTATAAATACTTCAATCATGGTGTTTTCTAAGAATACATAGCTAAGCAGAGCAATAACTTCACAGTAGGATATAGAATTACAAATAATAGAAATATACATAGCACTTACGGTTTACTATTGAAAAAAGGTAATGCATTTGGGAGCTAAATATTTGAATGCAAGTTACTCAATAGGGGGAGAACCTCCTGGGGGAATTGAGGATTGAAAAGGAGTCCTAGTAGATCACAGGCTCAGCAATAGCATGCAATGCCAAGCTGCAGCAAGCAAGGCTAGCATACGTCTAGCAAACATCAATAAAGATATCTATTCAACAGACAAGACTAATTCTACTACTTTACAAAACTCTGGTTCGGTCACATCTTGACTATGCTGTCCAACTCTGGTTACCAGTCCTCAGGAAGGATGTGCTTGAACTGGGGAAAATCCAGACAAGGGCAACAAAGCGAAGGGGACTGGAGGACCTCAGTTTTGAGCAGCAACTACAATAATGAAAACAGAACTACACTGTATCAAAGCACCACAAACCAAAAGTGCTGTTCAATTTATTTTTACTATTAAAAGCAAACGCATTCATCCATCCATGTCTCAATGCTTTATTTTGCTGAGAAACCACTTTGAAAAACACCCCCTAGCTTTTTTGGTGGTGGCCAGCTTGAGTAAGAGCAGATAACTCATGTAGCATTTATTTCTTGGAATCCATATGCCCTTAGATCAGGCATGCAGGCAGGAGGATCTGCTTAGCTGAGAAAAACCCTCCTCCCCACCTGAAGACTTCTGTGATGTATTACATCATTTGCCAAGCCGTGGAAGCTAGAAACTAAAGAAATGTATTAAAAAAAACCCAGTTTAAAACAAGTAAATATAATATACTTTCCTATCTACTTACTTATGGTAGCAGCATACGGATTCAAATAGTCAATGATGATTGAGAGAGTAAAGTTGTGCTTTAAACTTATTCTCCTTGGAGAAGAGACACTTCATAATATTTGTATATTAAAATCATATCTCCACTTATGATACAGTATATAGCGCTAAAAGGTTTGCTCAGCGCTGTACATAGTACATATAGTGGGGGACAGAACATGAGACAATACAGTAACAAAACAAACCACGAGGGGGTCAAGGGCCCTGCTCTTTCGAGCTTACAATCTACTGTAAATAGCGGTTCTAGCATAGGGAGAAAACTATTCCGTCTCAGGTCATTTCTGAAAACACGCAGCCACTCGATGAATTGGATGAGCAGCGGTTTAATCTTAAAATACATAAGCAGTTGTCTATTATTAGAGCAGTAAGGCTGTTGAACTCCCATCCATAGCTGGCAGTTTCAGCGAGGAATGTCCATTTTCAAAAAAACTTTTAGATGGGCATCTTGGCAAACGCAATATACGTGGATATGGAAATGGTAATGACACACAAAACACACACACTGGTTGAACTGGTTTCTTTATTCAACCTTACCAACTATGCCATCTACTGGTTAATACTGTACTGGCTGCCGATCAGACCACACTGGTATTAGTAAACTGGTAAATGAACAATGTACTGATGCTGACTGCTAATGAGGGCACGATTGCTTATATTGGTACTAGATCACACTGTATTGGTGCTTGCTGGTGATCAAGGCACTTTTACTGGCTTTCGATAGTATAGTATTGGTAAAACCAAAAATCCCATTTTCTTTATTGTATTTCATGGGACATAGAGCATTTTCACATCTATTACGATAGGGATGTCCCAAAGCACTGAAAATGATGGGGAGGGCAACACGGCAACTGGCTGCAAACTAAACCAGAACATGCTAGAACTTCATGTAGCAGCCTGCAAAACCACCAACCAAAGGTAGCGTTCCGAGCAGCTCTAACACCCACTTGGGAAAAACCAAAGACCAGGTATTAAATTTACAAACTTGAGCTACCAACACCTTATGATAAATAGCGCAGGAATCACCCACACTTCTGGTGGAATGAGCGGTCACCTGAAAGGGTGGAACTTTTTTCTTTTAGGTCATAAGCCCGTGAAATATATAGATCCATCGATAAATGGTAAGCTTGGAAGCTGCATGACCCTTCCTTGGGCTTTCAGTACACTAAATCTGCCAGAGCCCCCTGCCCCCACAAGGAAAGGTGGATTGGCCCCTCAATACTTGCTGCGACCTGTAGACCCACCACAAGGGGAGCTCTGCTGCAAGCAGTAATTCCACCAGGATAGCACTGCTGCAGCCTGTAGTTCCACAAGACATGCTCTGTGCTGCGACTGGTCTTCCCACCCCTTTTTATGTATTGTGTGGGGGCAGCCTGGGATACTAACAGTGCACATAATGTCTGCCCGCTATCAGAATACAATAGTGCATCCACCTCAAATGTGTGAATAGGGGGGGATCTGTTCAGTTTTTTGTTTTGTTCACCCCACTGGCTGAACAAGAAAAAAAAAAAAAAATGACCCATATATGGCAAACTTTAGATTCACTAGTAGATTTAGGTGGATTTCACTACAATGTAAAGCCAAACTCTTGCTAACACTTTTTAAGCAGTAACATATCTTTCTCCCCTTCTGGAATACATGTTTTACATAAATTAAAAATTTAGGTGAAAATTGCTGGACAACTTGGTCTGCTAAAGGAGGTTGAAAAGTAACAATTTACTGGCTGGATTAACAGGTGAAAATAATGGGGAAAAAACGACTACAAAAGAAAACTAATGTAACAAACACATAGAAGAATCTGTAAGCTGCAATAATGCAATTTTGTTTTTAGGTTTAATACCGCTTTAACCTGGAATCCAACAATGATTACACCAAAACACACAAAAATAACCGTTAAAATATTTACATTTATTATTATAAATAGTAATGAAGTATAAAAATAAATATATATGGTAACAATTTAAAATGAGTTATCTTACAATGCAGTAATAATGTACATGCATCCAATATTGAATAAAAACACATTGTACAACAGTATTTTACATGGAGGCAAACACTGGGGGAAAAGGGTCTTAACATTTAATAACTGCTGTGAATTTTTTTGTTAGCAATGTTAAGAAAATAACATGTACGTAGGATAACATTAGCTGGTATAGGGAAGCTGTAGCCAAAAATGAGTCCCAAATGTGTAGGCTACAGGAGTACCTGCTACGTTCTTCCGTATACTCAAACTCGTACCAGAATTCTTTTGTTTTGTGTAACACTGAAATACATCATTCCATTGTATTCTTCTATTACATTCATATACTGGCATCAGCTTAGAACCACAAAAGGCTAAAACGCTGACTTTAGTTTTAACAGTAGCAGCCCAAGAATGAGATGTTCCATTTTAGACATCACATGTTTATTTCAGCTATTCAAGTAAGCATTCTTCCAAAAATAACTATTTATATATTTAAGTCTTTGTAATGCAAAAACATTAATAGGTGGTATGTTTACACAAATTACAAGCATGGTATCTCTGATAGCTGTACATATACTTTCATTACTCCCTTCAGGGCAACTATCAGAGCATTAAAACAATCAAGCCTATGAATATTATCTACTCCGGGTATGGCCAAGAGGCACCCACCATACAATGTAGGAAATACTTTCCTATTGCCAAGAGGGAACTGTAGAGCATTTTGTGTATCTACAGCTCCCACGTGTCAAAACTACATCTGGCAAAGAGTATAGTGGAAACTTTAAGAGAATATGATGTGATAAACGAACAAGGTGGTAAAGAAATACTATTTAAAGCCCAGCTCAAGGAAAAAAAAAAAAATTTAAATAGTGCATTGTGCATCAATTTCCTTACTCCTCAGTGTTGATTTCAAACACCTCTTCCTAAGTCATCCAGCAGTGTAATAGATTAAAGTCATAGTTTCCTCTATGATCAAAGCTAAATCCTGTCCTGGGGACCAGGCATCTTTTTCCTGCTCATTATCATCCCCTCAATTCCCCCATGAGTTCTGTGGAGCATATAGTAGAGGATCTGGCCATTGTGTGAACTGCGCTAACAGGAGGTGTCCACATCAAGCAGACAGCGATGGAGACACCCAAAGACCACAGGAATCAAACAGAAGAGAAAAACGATCATCCTGTGGCTTCAGTTTTTAAAATGGGCATTTGGCTAGGTTTTATTTTTTCCATATCAGTAGTTAGTTACACAGGGGGTAGGACGTCTGTGAATATTCTGGAATTAAGCTTTAATTGATGTAGTCACTGCTGCTCCTCATAATATGAAAATTTCAGGAGAACTGGCCACTCGGCCTCAGGCTAGAAGCATTCTGTTACACAGTGCAGTAAAGACACACCTTCTTCCACCTCACATAAGTTAAAAGAAAAATCAATTATAAGACATTACAGAAACTCATACATGTATAGTGCAGATTGAAAATCCAAAAACTTCTGTTAAACACTGAAATAACTTTCTGTTGTAGGACTTCTGTTTATTACAGTCACTGTAAACATGATAGTCACTCTGACTCTGTGGACGGAATAGAATGTTGGCTGTATTCAAGGTTTTGACTGACTATTTGTAGCACCACATATAAATCCCATTAAACTTTTTATTTACCAATACTCCAGTAAGCTCTTCATAATATTCTGCTACAATGCAGACATGATATTTAAGTACGTGGAGATGAGGTACGTATTCAGAATTTTTGGAATGCACTGAAACATGGCAATGCAATCTAATTACAGAAATAATTGCTTTCAGGCAATACTGATTACACAAGGTAAACTGTAAAACGGATGTAAACAATGATGTTTGCTGGTCCTTCTGTGTTTTTTTTTTTCACAGCCGTCATTCCTTAAAGCTCACACTTCTAAAAAGAAAAGAAACAAGTTAATTCCTTTCGGCTTTTGCAAACTTTGGGATTCGTCTTTACAACTCAAGTGGCCATGCACTCAATTATATATTTTTTTTTATAAGGATTAGAATGTTTATACATGACATGTACATTTAGTATCCCTCTACATGTATGGTCCGCTTTAACCACTTGCCTTCCAGAGGATTTACCCCACTTCCTGACCAGGCCATTTTTTGTGATACAGCGCTGCATTACTTTAACGGACAACTGCGTGGTCATGCAACACTGTACATAAAATATATATTTTTTTCTCCACAAATATACATTATATATACACACACACACACACGTGATTTTGCGCAGTCCTGCCACTATGTAGCAGTTCTACTATAGGACGGCGGGAAAGCGGTTAAAGTTGCCTTTTTATCAACATGTATCCAATTAGGTAGGTCCTTGCATACCAGTTGATGGTAAAACTAAAAAGTGGCTGTAATGTGTAGCTTTAACCAGTACACGCCCGGCCAATAGCCAAAAGGCGGCCGGCAAAATGTACTGCATTTCCGGGTTGGACGCCAAATGGCGTCCTCCCGCACATGCACAGTCTGTGCTCCTGCAGTGCCGCGCAGCGGCACGATCTGTCACCGGCCGTGTACCTCGGACACGGCCGATGACAGATCTGAGTATCGGCCAATCACAGCAGGTCACATGACAGTTGTATACAATGGATGGCTTCATTCATGCCATCCATTGTATACTACTGTCTAGCTGTGAATGGTCACAGCTAATCACATGCACATGTCATGTGATTAGCTGTGGCCAAATCACAGCGAAGCACAAAAAAAAAAAAAAAAACCCTGAATGAATCGGTCATTCAGGTAAATGCTTGTGTAAAAAAAAAAAAAAAAAAAAATACTGATCACTTCTCCAAAGTAGTACAATGGTACTACTTTGGACATAGTGAAATATGAAAAAAAAAAATCTTAAAAAAAAAAGAAAAAAAATGTAATAAAAATTAAAAAAAAAAATAAAAATATATATATAATTTTTTCATACTGTCACCAGTCAGTGTCCCTGATCACTGCCATGCCAGTTATATGAAGACGCTGTACTGCACTGGTGACAGTATGTAAAAAAAAAAAAAAAAAAAGTGAAAATAATTTTTTGCATTTTTTCGTTTTCCAAAAAAATGACAAAAAAAAATACAACTTCAAAAAACTCGCCATGCCTCTTATGAAGTATGTCGGACTGTCTACTCTGCAAAAAGGGGTCATTTGGGGGATATCTGTACTATTCTGACATTCTTGGACCTCAAGAAATTAGATTGGCTGTCAGTACTTCAGGATTGATCAATTTTCAGATCTATACCATAGTTTGTGAACTCTATAACCTTCCTACAAACTAAAAAATACATCCTAATTTGGGTTATTTTTACCAAAGATATGTAGCAGAATACATCTCGGCCTAAATTTATGAAGAACAATTATTTACTTGCAAACTTTTGTAACAGTAACAAAGAAAAACGTGTTTTTTTTCCAAATTTTCGGTCTTTTTTTGATAATTTAGCAGAAAATAAACACCCCAGTGGTGATTAAATACCACCAAAAGAAAGCTCTAGTTGTGTGAAGAAAATGATAACATTTTAGTTTGGGTACAATGTTGTATGACCGCGCAATTGTCATTCAAAGTGTGGGAGCGCTGAAACCTGAAAAATGGCCTGGGCAGGAAGGTGTAAAATTGCCCGGCATTCAAATGGTTAAACTAATTAAGTAAAGTAACAATTCTCGCCATAGATCCAGTGGAATTATGGAAAAGGCATTTAGCTTACCTTTTTTAAATAGGAAATCATTGAAACCCTTTGTGAAATTCGACAGAAAACATTAAGGCGTTAGCCAAAAGGGACTATCCACCAGACAGTCCTGCTGCTGCAGTAGTTCCAGATCCAGGGGCTGAGCTGCTGATGCTTAGTGGTTGCATGATATCCCAGGATATGCAACCACTGAGAAGTGGCAGTTCAGTTCCTGGACCCGAAATTACAGCAGAAGCAGGACTGTCTGGTGACCATAACTAGTACCATTACATTCGATCCTTAAAATACCAAAGTGAGTTGCCAATTTACCTGGTCCTATTCCACTGTCCTCTCTGCTGCACTTAGCAACCTCTTGCTGTCTTCTCTTTTATTACAGGTGTCTCTCCTGCAAATATCTATGCTCTGTCCTGATGGCTTATTGATGCCCTATCTGGATGAGACCACCAACTGACGATAAGCAATTTTATATTCATGTCTTTGGTTTAACAAATTGCATGATACCCACTACACTTAGTCTGCGCACTCTGCTTTGTTTACGTGCTGTTCTAGAGAATTCTTCAGTCTTTCAGAGGTGCTGCAAGAAGTGTGCAGAATTCTCCATATTGTATGTACCATACAGTCTAAAGACTCTGCACAGAGAACTTCTTCATAATTGCCTTTGTGCCCCATATGATCGAGTCCTCTTCCCATATTGCACCTCCTGCGTCATCTTACACACACCTTTATGAGATATAAACATTTTGTCCCACATGCATTTGGCTGCAAGTATAAATAGCTAATTGATGTGATGGCGCTGCAAAAATTAGTTCACTGGGCCCAGAGCTTCTCTGGATCAAAGCCTTTCAACACCTACAAGGCTAGGGTGGGTATAAGGCATTCTGCAAATGTTGGTTTTAGTTAGTTCAAGTAAAGTAAAATTCTATTTATTTTACAGGAGTCACTCTAGGTCTCTTAAGGACTCTGTGTAAGCTACATTCTAGAAAGCACCTACCATCATTAGAAGGCATGTGTTGTGTTACTTTCTCTCTTGCCTTCCTTTATTATTGATCACATTCAAATTTCCAAGCATGGTTTAAAACTGATTGGTGGCTGAGTGAAATGTCCTAATATTGACACTTTGATTCAGGAGAGCTAAAG
Organism: Staurois parvus; assembly: GCF_062004578.1. Lineage (NCBI taxonomy): Eukaryota > Metazoa > Chordata > Amphibia > Anura > Ranidae > Staurois > Staurois parvus. The sequence continues at coordinate 4,213,770 of NW_028317867.1, read as the reverse complement.
CTACTTGTACGAAATAAATATTGTGACAGAGAGGTAGGTGGAAAGGGATTCTCAAATGACCAAGATGGATGAAAAACTGCCTCCACACCTATGAAAGCCTAATTTTCAGTCAGGATTGTACCTTTAGTCAGGGAGGGGGAAAGAAAAAAATTACAGTAACCTAACTGCAAAGTCAGACTTACTTTTCTGCTGTTTTATCAGAGGCTCGATCTACAGATCTTAATATGGAGCGTTCTGGAGATAGAGAAAGGGATTTCATTGTGGATGTTAGTGGTGATGAACGCAATGATGACGTGGAAAGCCCATGTCTGCGTAATTCCTGAACTGCTCGCTCCCTGTGGTAGAAAGAAACCAAATTTTACCACCTTTTTCTTTTTTTTTTTGTTTGTTTAGCAGAACATAAGACTACTTTGACTCCCTTCATATGCTAGGATATATCCTCTGACCATGATTACAGGATTACCTTTCAAACTTTTCTGTAGTGAGTTGTCGTCTTGCAACATCATAGTCAGACTGCAACTGTGTAAGTTTATTTCGGAGCATAGCCACTTCTCGAGACTGGGAGTTGCTATAAACCAGAAAAAGACCATTCAGAAAAAGTTCAGCTTAAATCAGAACTCAAAAGTCAGAAAATGTAGGTGCTGTTCACACCTGATAGCAATTTGCATTCAGCTTTTTACACACTCACAAGAGGTTCTTGAATTCCAATTATTCATTTGCGTATATACTAGTTTGTCAGGCAATACAAAAATCCCAAATGATTAATTAGATTCAATAGATGCATGCATTAACACAGAGCTATTTAAATACATATAAATCTAGCAATCTTCAGACTGGAATCCAAGCTTTTCTATCCTTAGAGTATGAGTCACCCATTACTAGTTTCTTGCTGGTGTGCATGAAAAATTATGCAAGTTGTTTCTGTTGATTTGAAATAATCCAAACGTTGAGAAATAGGCACAGAATTAACTCACCAACCAGCATGCAGGAGTTCAGTGACTGACAGCATAAAAAAAGACTGTAAATTATCCTTTAATTATCAAGATCTTTAAAAGAGATCTCCATTCACTGGCTGTGATTTAACTTCCATACTTAAGTTCCCAGACAAATTTAGGCCACATAGAATCCAAGAGTAAATTTATTCATTTGAGAATTCAAACAACCCAAGTAGGAGTAAGATCTGCATGTGTTGTGTTGGTATAGATATAATGTGTGGAGTGAAGACAGTTCTTAAAGGTTTCAATTCTAAAGTATACTGTACTTTCGGTAAACATATTCTGATTTAATACAGTGTTTACCAAAAATTAGAAATTTTTTTCCCATGTGTCCTGTTCCCAACACAATGTTGGTGTGAAGTGGAAAATTGCAGACATGCTGCACTTTTCTGCAACACAATCAGGTAAATCAACACACTGTACAAACCTGCAAAAGAGACACCAGCACACATACTAAAACTCGAAAGTGCAAAATCTGGGGCAGCTCTGCATAGAAACCAGTCATCTTCCAGGTTTTATTGCCAAAGCTTAACTGAACAAGTTGAAATTAGAAGACGACTGGCTACCATGCACATCTGCACCAGATTCTGAGCTCACTAGTTTTAGTTAATCTACCCCATTGTTTACAATGAAGTGGCTGACACAGACTTGTATTACAGAAAGGAAGCAAACCCATTCTATAATACTGCAAATTGAAAGAGAGGCTGAACACATAGGCAGCAAATATCACTTTTACATGTACATATCAAACTACAGTTTATAGAAAGAAAGTTTGTTTAAATTATTAACACATATTGCTATTTTTCAGAAAGTTATTAGTTTATATTTTATTCTTAAAAATGTCAAAAAGGTTCTTCATTCCCTTTAAAGTGCAGGAAATATACTTACAGTTTACTCTCAGAAAGGGTAAGTTTGTCTTTCAGCAGCTGAATCTCAGAGTCCTTCTCATGGGTAGTAAGATGACTCTGAAACTCCCTCTCTCTATTGGTGGCAAGCAAAGTTTCCAAGTTCTTAATAGTAAGCCTCTCACTAGCCAATTGCTTCTTAAGAAGTTCAGTTTCTGATTTTGTATCATCCAATTCACCCATGAGCTGTAGGGACACAAAACACACATATAAAAAACAAACTGAAGACTTTGGCATTATGAAGGCGCCCACATTGAGCATCATCAAAAAGAGTTGCATCTGTACTCTTCTGCTGAGACTGTATCCATTTGGTGGTTAAATAACCAGTGTACATTAGTAGATCACATAGGTAAGAAGGATGCTGATCAAGTGTTGTAACCACTTGCCCTCCAGAGGATTTACCCCCTTCCTGACCAGGCCACTTTTTGCATTACGGCACTGCGTTACTTTAATTGACATTTGCGCGGTCATGCAATGCTGTACCCAAAGTAAATTTACGTCCTTTTTTTCCCAACAAATAGAGCTTTGCTTCGGTGGTATTTGATCGTCTTAGCAGTTTTTACTTTTTGCCCCATAAAAAAAAAAAAAAAAAAAAAAAAAAAAAGAAGAATGACCTACAATTTGAGAAAAATATTTTTGACTTTTTGCTTTTAAACATGTCCAGCAAAATTGTTTTAAAAAATTAAAAAAAAAAAATCTAAATTTCGTCATAAAATTTAGGCCAAAAATGTATTCTTCTACATGTCTCCGCTAAAAAATATCCCATTACGTGTACATTATTTGGTTTACGTGAAAGTTATTGCGTTTACAAATGGCGGTATATATACTGGGATTTTTTCTAAAATTTTTACTAGTAATGGCGGCGATCAGCGACTTATAGCAGGACTGCGGCGGGCATTCTGACACAAGGGGGAACTGACTTTGTGTCACTGACATCCCTAGTGACACCAATACAGTGATCAGTGCTAATAAAAAAGCACTGACACTGTATTAATGGCACTGGGCAGGAAGAGGTTAACATATGGAGCGATCAAAGGGTTAACTGTGTGCAGTTTCACATACTGGGCTGTGTTTGTGCTTCACTGTAAGCACACTGCTTTGCATGGCTATGCAGAGCAATGCAAATCAGTGTGCAGGAGCTGACAGGGGAGAGAACTCGTTTACAAACAGTTCTCCCCCCTCCGTCGGAGAAGCTCAGCAATCACCGGCCAGGACCCTGTGTTTGACAGCTGAGGCGCCGAATGGCGGCCCTGGTAGGGCGCGCGCGTCCCCTACGCGGAAATGCAAAATCACGTATATAGCTAGGCTACTCAAATTGCTTGACAAAAAGTGCAAAAATACTTTTTCCTGGCACTGAAAATGTTCTAGTATCAAAACTGGTATCTTCCAGCATATTACAGGAAAGTTGCAAACATTCAGCAGGCTGATAATTCTGAGTAGGAACACTTACTCTTTCATATTCCATGTTTCGAGCAGTTAGCTGCCGGGAGAACTGCTCTTTGCTAGAGTCCAGTTTTACGCACAGCTCTCTGACTGATGCCAAGTCAGACAGGATCAAAGCCTTTTCATCCAGTTCATGTCGGAGTTGCTCCTCTAATTTGGACACTGCTTTAGTCATGGATGATATCTGAGCTTCATAAGCCTGGTGAGCATTCATGTGCTGCAAGAGGGAACAAAAACATTGGTTCTCTTTCTTTCAGACCTACAAATTAGAAAACCAGGAGAAAAGGAATTTCTGGTAATAGATAGAATTTTCCAGAATTTTCTATCCTTCTTACCTCTCGGACTTCGCTCTCCAGGTCTTCCACTCTTTCTCGCAAATGTCTTCTATCTGTATCAACAGATAGTAACTCCATTTTTACAGAGCTACTCTCACCTACAGCGTTTTGTGCCTTAACTTCCCATTCTTCAGCCTGGCTGTGCATCATTCTGAACTGATCTAGAAGCTCTCGATTCTCTTGCTCCTGAAAAATAAAAAGACAATACTGATTAACTGATTAAATAGAAAAGTAAAATAAGGTCCTCTCTCTTATGCAGTCATCTACGGTCCAATACCTTTTACAGGAATATGAATATAAACTTAAAGGGGTATTAAACCCAAAACACAAATGTAATATATTGTAGCTTACCAGTCTTTAGATGCGGTGACAGCATTAGTTTTCCTTTTTTATTAGGATTTCCCCCCCCTGTATTTCACCTGATGACCCAGCCAGTAACACCTCCTGTCTTAGGGTGTCTGCATTCTGGATGAAGTAGTAAAGCAGACACCTTTGGATAGCAGCATTGTCAGTCTGGGGAGAGGGTAGTGTCAGAGTTGGACTAGCAGATTTAGATGTACGTGACTAAGAAACTGAGAAGAAGAACTCAAGCAAACATTTTTTAAGCAGTGACAGCAAATATTTTTTCCCATTTTTGGGATAAAGGTTTTACATAAATTAATAAAAGCGAACCATTGTAAGAACCCTGGCAGTAGTAAATGGTTTGTTTCATTCCTCTGTTGCTTTGTCTGCTAAAGGAGGTTGAAAAATATCAAACTGGCTCAGACACATTAAGGAAAACTAAATTACAGCACTAAAAGTTTTATTATGCAGACCATCTAAATTCTGTTCTGAACACAGACTGGGTTGCTTACAATGGTCAGCTTTATTCATTTATATTAAACTTTTATCTCAAAATAAAAAAAAACCAAAAACGTAATGCTTACAAAGTGTTAGCAGAAATTTAGCTTTAATTTGTTGTAAATATAAACTACTAAATACATTTCTCCTCAGCAGTTAGAGCAGTCTTGTGGCTTCTATCAGTGTCCAGCCCAGCACTAGCTAAAGCTTGTAGGAGGAGTTTTCTTTCTGTTCTAGGAGGATGCAAAACACCTGACCTCTATCTGACCAGTGCTGATTGGCCCTGTGCTGATCGGCCTTGTGCTGATCACATGAACTCTCCCAAGAAAAAAAAAACCTCTCTAGCAAAACACACCAAACTGAGCATGTGCAAAATGCCTACGGTTCAGTCTGTCTTATCAGGAGATAAAAGGTGGTCGCTTGAAAAAGGGGAGGAACAGAGAAGAAAGGATCAAAGGGCCTTTTTTACACAATGCAGAGGATTAACACCTTAGATTCTACAATGAGTATAACAAGCATGCTTTACTGCATATACAGACTGATTTTACTGTTGTGGGTTTAGTAACACTTTATGTATCTAAATCTGCTAGTACATCTAACACTACCCTCTTCCCCAATTACAATGCTAATGTCCAAGGGTGGCTGTGTTGCGCCAACATCCAGCCTAACACAGGAGACACCCTAAGACAGGAAGTGCATTACTGGCATGATCACCAGAAAAAACAAAGGAAAAAGAAAACAAATGCATTCAGCACATTTGATTGCGAAGCTGAAATAATGCACATTTTTGTTTTTGGGTTGAATACTGGTTTAAAGTGTTACTAAACCCACAAGAGTAAAATCAGTCTGTATATGCAGTAAAGCATGTTTATTATACTCACTGTGCAACTTAGGTGGTTAATCCTCTGCATGGTGTAAAAAGGATGTTTGATCCTGTGTTCTCTGATCCTCTCCTTCCACGTTCCCCATTTCATCTCCTGATAGAACAGAGCTTTGGGGGCAAGCTGCACATGCTCAGTTTGGTGTGTATTGCTAGAGTATTTTTGTTTGCTTGGAAGGGTTCATGTGATTAGCACAGGGCCAATCAGCGCTGTCCAGGCGGTAGGCCAGGGGTCCTGCAGTCTCAGACAGAGGAGAACGAAAACTCCTCCTACAACCTTTAACCGGTGCTCTGCTGGACACTGACAGAAGTTACAAGACTGCTCTAATTGCTGATGAGAAAAGGTATTTAGAAGTTTATATTTACTAAAATAATTGCATTTCCATGTTGTGTGTACTGTGGAAGATCAGATATAGTAAATGCAGGGTCCTGGGTTTATTAACACTAAGCTGGAGGTCAGCAACCTGTAGATCATGATCTACCAGTAGATCTTGGCCAGGTGACTGGTAGATCGCAGTCTGGGCTTGTTGACCCGCCATCCTAGAGCATCATGTGCAATGCAGAGAACTACTTGTAAAGTTGGAGCTGTAGTAGGGAGCAAGAGCCATATAAGCCAATGCCTCCTCTGCAGTGCTGGCTCCTGTCTCACGAGGAGGGATACCAACTGCTCTTCACCTCTTATCCTGGCTGGTGGTCTCCAGAGTGGTGCCAGCAGCAGGAAAGAAAATATCTTCAGGCAGTGTGAAGCAATACACTGGGCATAATAGTATAGCACTGCTCTCACACTGATGCACTGTGATATACCCACACAGTGGGTGCAGTGCAGAGTACCTGCAGTTTTCCTGCAGGTTTGCTGCGCTTAGCCATAGACTTCTATTATATCCTGTGGGTTTGGCGCACCTTCTGAAAGGGTGCCACTGCCGAATGCAACTAAGGACTAATTTACACGTGCAGCAGGCACTGCTGCTCCTCTGAAAAGCGCTCCAAGTGTGTTTGACAGGTGGTGCCTCCTCACCATCTAAATTAAACCCATGATTTCTGTGCAATGCAAGGGACACGTTCGTATGGAAATAAGAGGTTTAAATCAGGCATGAGGAGGCGACACTCTGCCCGGTGATCTTTGACTTCTCCTATGTTGTTAAGGTATATCTCCACTCCTTTAAGGTTGCCTACCCCTGCTTTAAGCAGTGGGACAACCTGGCACACTACAATCACTGCATAACCAGAGCAGAAACAAAAGACCTGGCTAGGATGTGTTCTCCCTATCAATCACCAAGAGATAATAGATAGATACTACAGACTCTTACACAGTTTTTCTGGTTCAATATCATTTGAGTTGGACAGAAAATGCCAATTTGAGGATATTCGCAGAGCATCTATGTGGCTTACAAACCACCATATCCACTGCTCCCCACATAATACGGTAGACTATTGTCCCTGGATGGTTATTTCAGTCACAAGTGTAGAGGACCGTATTTATTAAGATGAGGCTGTCAAGATATGCCACTACTGTACATCTAGAATGTAGGTTATCAGAAGTGAAGACCAATATACTGACCTTGGCTGCCATTAATGTTTCAATTCTGGCAACCTCTGAGATATAGCCATGAACTCTTAGCTTTAATTCTTCTTTTTCATGCATTGCATTTTCGAACTCCAAAGCAACTGTCTAGAGAAATAAGAAAATGAATCACTAAACAACAGTCACTTTTCTAGGATGGTACAATAGCACAGCAAAGGTTTACTGTGCAACAACAAGTTTTGCAGTTACAGTAATAAAAAAAAAAAACAAGAAAAAAAAAAAAAAAAAAACAAAAACATAAGGAATGTGAAAGTTGGTAACTGGAGAGCAGTGGTTGTGATTGTGCTAAGGGCGTGTAGGACTGGAGACAGACACAAAAAACTGAGGTCTTTATATTTAGCCTGTTGCTGGGAAAGAGAATTTGCGGTGCCAGTGAAGCCCAAAAAAGAGAAAAGGGGGAAAAAAAAACAAAAACAAAAACAAAAAATCAACACACTAAAAGATGTATCTTTTTTGTGTGTGCTCAATTTTTGTAATGTAAGCTAGAACTCGTCTACATCAACATAGACTATCTACAGCTGTGTGTGGCATTATGTTGTAAACTAGGATATTAATAAGTACATATTATAAGTTAAAAGGCTTTTTCCCTTTATAAAGTGAAGTAGGGTAGGTGGTACTGCTGACATAACGGAGGAAAATCTAAGTTCGGGTACCTGATTCTCTCTGGTCATAGTGGCAAGGTCATCCTGCAATCTTCTATTCTCCTTCAGGGAAATTTCTCTCAGTCTTACATTTTCTGCAAGCTCTGCACTAATAGAATCAAGCTGGCGGCGGAGGCTTAATAATTCCCGATCTTTGCTACCAATAGAATCTTTCAATTGGCTACCAATCAAAGGATAAGTTGCATTTAAACATACAGTTTGAAACAAGTTCACAAAACACATTTTAAAGAAACATTTGAAGCACCAAAATTCTGAACATTATATTTTTCGAGTAAAATTTAATCAAGCGTGTCTTAGATTTTACAGCAAAAGACATACATGCAGACGTGTCAGAAAGTAAACTAGTACATGCTGGTTAATTTATGATCATGAAGAATAGAAGTTTGAGGTCTCATGATTCATATGAATAAAGCCACAAAATTAATTTCCATTTTTCTGTTGGTAATACATAATTCTTACAAACAGAAAACTGCATTGCCTACCAGCCAGGCTAGTAATCTGGTACAGTTCTCAGTTTGGACATTTTCACTTAGGGGTGTACTCACTTTTGTTGCCAGCAGTTTAGACATTAATGGCTGTGTGTTGAGTTATTTTGAGGGGACAGCAAATTTACACTGTTATACAAGCTGTACACACTACTTTACATTGTAGCAAAATGTCATTTCTTCAGTATTGTCACATGAAAAGATATAATAAAATATTTACAAAAAATGTGAGGGGTGTACTCACTTCTGGGAGATACTGTATATAAATATAAAATACCACACACACACACACACTTGTGCTCAAAAGTTTGCATACCCTGGCCGAAATGGTGACATTTTGGTATTTATATTGAAAATATAACTGAACCACTTGACCTCCGGAAGATTTACCCCGCTTCATGACCAGGCCATTTTTTGCTATACGGCACTGCGTTATTTTAACGGACAATTGAGCAGTCGTGCAAAGCTGTACATAAATTAAAGTCATTGTTTCCCCACATATTGAGCTTTCTTTTGGTGGTATTTTATCCTGGCCATTTTGCACTTCAAATTCATTTGGATTGGTTAGTTTTAATTTATTCTGGTGGCATACAGAGCCAAAAGTATAAAAATTGTGCCCATGTCCAAATACATATTGACCTAACTGTAAAAAAATAAAAAATAAAAAAAATAAATAAATAAATATATATATTATATATATATATATATATATATATATATATATATATACATATATACACACACACACACATACACACACCCACAGTGTGTTTATGACAATTTGCATATACTCCAGAATGTTATGAAGAGTGATCAGATGAATTGTAACTAATTGCAAAGTTCCTCTTTGTCATGAAAATGAACTTAATCTCCCCCCTCCCCCCCCCCCCAAAGAAAATACATTTGCTACTGCATTTCAGCCCTGGCACAAAAGGACCAGCTGACATCATGTCAGTGATTCTCTCGTTAATATGGTGCCAGTGTTGATAAGGACAAGTCTGATGAACACTCGGTCATGCTGATTGAGTTAGAACAACAGACTGGAAGCTTTAACAAGGAAGGTGGTGCTTGAAATGATTGTTCTTCCTCTGTTAACCATTGTTACCAGCAAAGAAACATGCGCAGTCATCATTACAGGCAAGGATATTGCTGCTAAGATTGCACCTAAATCAACCATTTATTGGATCATCAAAAACTTCAAGTAGAGAGGTTCAATTGTTGTGAAGGTGACTTCAGTGAGTCCAAGAAAGTCCAGCAAGCGGCAGGACCGTCTCCTAAACTTTATTCAGTTGCGGGATCAGGGCACCACCAGTGCAGAGCTTGCTCAGCAATGGCAGCAGGCAGGTGTGTGTACATCTGCATTCACAGTGAGGTGAAGACTTTTGAAGGATGGCCTGGTGTCAAGAAGGGCAGCAAAGAAGCCATTTCTCTCCAGGAAAAACATCAGGGACAGACTGATATTCTGCAAAAGGTACAGGGATTGGACTGCTTAGGACTGGGGTAAAGTCATTTTCTCTGATGAATGCTCTTTCCGATTGTTTGAGGCATCCAGAAAAAACCTTGTCTGGAGAAGAAAAGGTGAGCTCTACACTCAGTCCTGTGTCATGTCAACAATAAAGCATCCTGAAACCATTCATGTGTGGGGTTGCTTCTCAGCCAGGGGAGTGGGCTCATTCACAATTTAGCCTAAGAACACAGCCATGAATGAAGAATGGTACAAAAACAAACAAACATTCTCAGAGAACAACTTCTCCCATCCAACCAAGAAGAGCTGGTGATGAACAATGCCTTTTCCAGAATGATGGAGCACCTTGCCATAAGGCAAAAGTGATAATCAAGTGGCTTGGGGAAAAAAAAAAACAAACATCGAAACTTTGGGTCCATGGCCAGGAATTTCCCCAGACCTTAATCCCATTGAGAACTTGTGGTCAATCCTCAGGTGGGTGAACAAAAGAGACCCCACAAATTCTGACAAACTCCACGCATTGATTATGCAAGAATGGGCTGCCATCAGTCAGGATGTGACCCAGAAGTTGATTGACAGCATGCCAGGGCGAACTGCAGAGGTCTTGAAAAAGAAGGGTCAACACTACAAATATTGACTCTTTGCAAAAACGTAATGTAATTGTCAATAAAAAGCCTTTGACACTTATGAAATGCTTGTACTTCAGCATATCATAGTAACATCTGGCAAAAAGATCTAAAAACACTGAAGCAGCAGACTGTGAAAATTAATATTTGTGTCATTCTCAAAACGTTTGGCCAGGGCTGTATACTTTAAGCTCCTTGGGGACTTAAGCTAGCCATGAGTCTGAGAACAGTTTGCACCTTGCTTTATATTCCTTACAATGTTTCAATATTTAACACTAGATCTATATAAACCCAACTATCCATATGAGCAGAACTTTATAGCAGTGACATGGTGCCAGCAGAAGGCGTAAATTACAGGTTTTGTTTTATTTGTATGGTTTTCAAAAACTTCAAAACTGACCAAGGTGGCATGACAAAACACTCAGGGCACAATGGTTATATTCCAACCTGCTTCAAAAAATGATATAATATACATTACTATTAAACTCTATAGCATTTATAGGAAATAGAATGTCTTACTCAACAGTGGCCTCCAGTTCCGAAAGAGTAAGCCTTAAGTTGCTAATTGTTTTTTCCTGCAAGAGATAGCACAGGGTAAAAACTTAGAAAATCAACAGTTTTGGGGAGAAAACGGGACTAAAGCATCATGAAGATTTACAGAGTTTTCAGCATTATGTGGACACCAATGAACTAAATCTGTTTCTTCAGAGCCCCTGGCTACTCTGATGTAACAGCAGAGATGTGCACATTTCACATTAATAAAATTGGCCGGTGCATGGGTTTTATTCCCAGAAATGTTGACATGCAAATTTTTTTGTAATACCAAATTTTACCATATACATTATATATCCTTCTTTTAAAACCCACCAAAAAGTATAATTTATCACCCCTGATAACATAAATCACTTACTGATCCTTAATCTCAATGTAACCCATATACCTAACCGTTACAGATAGGGAGATGACATTCAATTTACTGAAGGAGTAGAGGAGGTTTAAATGGAGCAGAGGCTGCCTACGTTCATATAACAGCAGATATTCGAGCACTGTAAATATGGTTAATTTGTGCTCACTTCAGTCATTCAATAATGTGCAGGAAAATACTCTATTTTTTTCTTATTTCCATTTTACATGATCGGGTACTCACAGCTTCACTGTTCTACTAAGCTTAGTAAACATTCATTTTGCAAAGTGAAGTCTCTACTTCTTTAGTAAATCCCATTTTGTCTATGTGGCTCATGAGCGTAGAATTGTAAACAACATGTATTCCAGCTATATAGACATTCCTAGTTGAATTAATTAATTTAGCTTATAACAGACGTCTGTGTTCTATAATAATTCTGACTCTCCACAATCTGTATATTGAGACTCAGCATAAGTCAGCTTAAAATTAACCATGTGAATGTGCTCCGTAAGCAGGTGTTTAAGTGCACCATATTTCATAGCCAAGAGGTCAGTGGGTCAATGGCTTCCCCGACTAAAATATACCACTTGGAAATGCAGTAAAAAATTAAATAAGAGATAAGAAATATTGTTTATAAAGAGAATCATTTCTAATCTATAATTATAGTCAATTATTTAATATAGTTAGTTATTTAGTTTGTTAGGAATAGTGTGTGTTATAGTTGAGGTCTATGCATTTATGTGTTTATAGTCCTTAACTGAAGGTTGAGCCTGTTTTAAGAAGAATGTAGTTATGTGATCCTTTAGTATGGAACGATCATATAGCAGTCTAACTTAACAGTATTATATGTTCCTGGCAAATGTTTCTATCAAAGTATTTTGTAGATATTGTCAGCTAAGAACCATACATATGTTTAGAACACTTACCAATATTACACATTTAGCTCAGACTGAATTAGGAAATTGCTGTATAGTGGGATGATTTGATTCTTTGAAAAGTATATAAGAACAGACTCACGTAACACAGTGAGGCAGACAGACATCCATACCCACTGAAACTGACACACAGACATTTTGTTTACTTAAGGCCTGCAAGCCTTGCTACTCTACTACCTGTTTTCTTCCCTAAAGGCATAAAGACTCTTCACTTACTACTTTGCAACAGAGCAGCCAAGAAGCTCAATATTTTTCTAAAGCTTACTACACTTCTATAGCTACTGCTTTTATTTCTTGTATTTTTGTTTTATTAAACTAAACTGGATTTTATTTTGTGTATCCATTTTATGTTGTTGCCAAGTGTGGTCTAAATAAAAGTCACTGTTTTAAATCAACCTGGTACTTGAACAATTTACATAGCCACCTAAGAAGGACACTAAAAGATTAAAAGTGTTGCGATATTTAACACTAGTATACCTTATTTTCCAGGTTATCCTCCAGGCAATCAACACGCTCAGTCTTCTCATCCACAGTTTCCTGTAGTTTATCTTTCTCTTTGTCCAACACGGAAACCGTATTTCGAAGCGTGGCCATTTCTGTGGCTTGTGCAGATACCTTTTGATTTAATTCCCCTTTGGGTTAAAACAAAATTAATTCAGGTCAAGCATACGCTGATCTATACTGCTTAAAGGGTTTAGAAATATCTATATTTTGTAGCTGAACATACTGCTCCAGCTTCCAACAAACACTGAATTTGTACACAAATACTACTGCAAGTGCAAAAGCTTCCAAACCTCAATTAAAGTAGATGAAAAACCCAGGTGGATGTCATTAAAGGTTTACTTAGTGCTAGCAGTATAGCTTTCGCTAAAGTTCAGCTTTCTGAGGGCCAGTTCAGACCACAAAAATATACTCCAGATGCATTTTTGCTTAAAATTCACACCAGAAAAATGAATGTGCTTTTAATACGTTCCAGTGTGTTTTTTTCCCCCTCAGTTTTTTTTTTCAGGATTTCCTGTTTTTTTTTTTTCTCATGTGATGTGTTCTGGTGCAGTTTTTGCATTTGCATGCACTCTGCTGCTTTTTAAATGCATTTTGCAGTGTTCCAGTAAATTTCTGTGCAGAAAAAATGCTGCATGTTCTACTTTTTTCTGCACTAGAACTGACTGCACTGGTGTGAACTACGGCATTGGAACATATATAATCTACTGTCCAGGCGTTTTTGATGCAGAAAAAACAAAAAACACACTGGACAGCATCTGGTGTGAACTGGCCCTGAGAGAAGAGATACTAGGCTTCCACAAAATAGCTACTCTACTTGCCCTCTCTCTCTCTCCCTTGCCCATTCAGAAATTTCAGAATTTTGTGAATAGATATAAAAGAATGCTTTGATTGGGCAAGAGGACAAGAGAGGAGGGCATCAGATTTAAAATTTTAAATGTTTTTTTCTTGGAGGTCTTATTTAAGACTTGGTGCATACTGCTGCACTACAGTACACGTAAACCTGATGCACTGAAGTTTCATTCATTCTTAAAGTGGGACTAAAGACAGGAATACTTACCTCTGACTCCTATAGTCAGATGCCTGCGAGGCACTGGTATCTCCTGGGTGCCGGTCTTTAGCCATCCTGACTGGCCGGCACGTTCGGAGATAAATGCTCGAAAAACACAGGTATCTTGCATTCTGGGCACTTGTCCTTGAACGCATAGGGCCCTAAACTTGAGAACCACTCAGTACAGCATTCAGCCTCGTCCAGCCACAGCCTGCCATAGACTTTGGTAGGCTGCAGGGTAGCAGAGCTAAACACTGCACCTGCAGCACAGAAGTCTTTTTTTTCCCCTTGATGCACAGAACACATTAAGGTGAAAAACATTAAGGCTTTAGAACCACTTTAAGCCCAGAATTGGTTTTTGAGTAATAATTAATAGACGTAATTTTGATCAGGGTATAACTTATTTTTACGTTTACCTTTTTATCTACATTATGGATTGACTGCAGCAATTTATTTTATGTGGTTTTTATATAGAATTTAGGTTTTCATAATTACATTTTAAAAGGGCTGTCTTCTGGGGACATGATGAATTTCAGTAAAGTAAAATGCGAGAAGTGAATTCTGTCATCTGTATAATCTATTAGTACTGTGGATGTATTCAGAAGCATGACATCTGGTGGATGAATTAGGGTAGTGCACCGTTTTACTCTCTGCAGGGTACTTTGTTTCAATGAGGGGTGGAATTTGTGTGGGGCTGTTTAAGTTTGGACAATGGCATCTGCTTGAACGTCACTCCTAACAAAGATATTTGTGATGAAACATGTTGCGTGGGCATAGCCATGCTGACGAAACCTGTAAATACTGTGGACGAGGAAATTGAGCAGTGAATGGGTTTCTGAAAGTGCAGTAATCTGGGAGCACTTATATTTTGAGTTTTATCATTTTGTTTTTATCAATAAAAACATTTATGGTTTTACACTATAGAAATTATGTTTTCTCTGCACTGTTGTCATGCATAGGGCAGCCCATTGATTTCAATGGGCTGCCCTACCTGCAACAAAAAGTGGCTCATGGGAAATTCTGGTGTGGTAGTTTGCACCATTTTTTACTGCAGGTTTAGCCGAGTTTAATACATATTTTCAAAATGGCAAAATGTGTGTGCGCTTCTGTATTTGGGGTGCTGTTAATTAATGGCCCCAAAAGCACTACTAGTTCATTTTAGGTGTAGAAATGTGGCCATACACTATACAATCTGATTGTACAATCTCCTTTAGATTTACTAAAACTATATAATAGGACACACCTATCTATCTAATCAAGCAAGCCCTTGCACTACATAGTTGATGGTGGATCTAAAAGATTGTACAGTCATATTGCATAGTGTATGGTCAGCTTTACAAACTTCCTTACAGACACACTTCTCTTGTTGTCAATACTACAGCTCTGCTCAACAAAGGGGGTTATAGGATTTATCAAGAAATATAATTGATCCTATGGAATAGAAGGGTCACCCACTCTAAAAAAAATTTCCATAGTGTAAAAACACTAGACCTCACACACATTTTATAGTTCTATTTATACACTGATTAAAAAGGGTTCCTTTAATATTTTGAGAAGAGTCTAGCATTAAGTCAATTAAACTCCTGGGATATTGATCTGGTCAGTTAAGTAGCAGAGGGGGTTGTTATTCAGTTTCAGCTGCTTGTTAGTGAAATTAACAACGGGTGCACTAGATGGGCAACAATGAGACGACCCCCAAAACAGGAATGGTTTTACAAGTGGAGGCCACTGACATTTTTCCCTACTCATCTTTCCTGACTGTTTTTCACCAGTTTTGGATTTGGCTAGGGTCAGTGTCACTACTGGTAGAATGAGGCGATACCTGGACCCTATAGAGGTTGCACAAGCAGCCCAACTCCTCCAGGATGGCACATCAATACGTGCCATTGCCAGGTTTGCGGTGTCTCCCTGCACAGTCTCAAGTGCATGGAGGAGATTCCAGGAGACAGGCAGTTACTCTAGCAAAGCTGGACCGGGCCGTAGAAGGTCCTTAAACCATCAGCAGGACCGGTATCTGCTCCTTTGTGCGAGGAGGAACAGGATGAGCACTGCCAGAGCCCTACAAAATGACCTCCAGCAGGCCACTGGTGTGAATGTCTCTGACCACACAAACAGAAACAGACTTCATGAGGGTGGGTGGCCTGAGAGCCCAATGTCCTCTAGTGGGCCCTGTGCTCACTGCCCAGCACCATAGAATATGATTGGCATTTGCCATTGAACACCAGAATTGGCAGGTCTGCCACTGGCACCCTGTGCTTTTCACAGGTGTGAGCAGGTTCACCCTGAGCACATGTGACAAATGTGAAAGGGTCTGGAGAAGCCGTGGAGAACGTTATGCTGCCTGTAACATCATTCAACATGACCATTTTGGTGGTGGATCAGTGATGGTTTGGGGAGGCATATTCATGAAGGGACGCACAGAACTCTACAGGCTAGACAATGGCACCCTGCCTGCAATTAGGTATTGTCACAATCGTAACGTCAGACCCCAGCCCTTCTCACCAAACTCGTGACCGAAGAACTAGCCGATCTAAAACCGCGATGTCACGTGTGTAACAATGCCACACTCAGCTGCACCCTGCACAACGATTTTCCAGTTAATTGGACCACAATCGATGTACCGGCAGCCTGAGCGATTGTTACTGGGTCAGGTTAATTACGCAATTAACCCTTCACACTGCCACCACCTCCTTTTTGTACAGAGAAAGAGGAAACTCGGCGATATCCGCTAAAACACTAGAATGGTTGAGATAATCATCTGCATAATACGGTCACCGCAGGCCGATTATGCAGCGGGTTAAACACACACAGTAGCGTTCTCTTTAGAGGCAGGAATTCGTAAATTGCAATAAAGCACTATAGAAACAGTTCAACACTTTCAGAAGGAAAGATTGATTACTAAAAAGGTCAAACGGGTGCAATAAAAATATTTACAGAAAAGATGTAACTAAGATTATTTTTATATATATATATATATATATATATATATATATATAAACATACAGAAACCAACAGCACAGCAAAGAGATAGAGAGAGGTGAAAGGGTTAAGGTACTTGCCAAAGTCCTGGGTTAGTAGATCCATGTTTCAGAGCAAAAGGGCAGGGGTCTCCCCAGGTGGTATTGATGTTAAAATGGGAGACGTCTTGAACTCACACTATTAGGCCTGACAGCCTATTTTTAGTCCCCAGCAGGGGGTGTCTCTGAAGTCAAGGACCAATACCCCGTTTTGGGCGTGTAGGTATGGGCGGATACCTCAACTAGAGCCAAAATCTCCCTTAACTCATATTTTGGCCCATAAAAAACTTTTCCTATGCACAAGTAACATTCCACCCGCGGGTAGATTATTAGGCAGACACGTCTGAGGATTGATTAGATATGAATTATGACATTACACACTGAACGGTTCACGAGATCTATTTTTCGGCTTTCCTATGTATTCGAGGCCATGCGTGTGACCTACCAAACTGTTCGCCTTCTCGTGGCCAATCTGACGATATGTCTGGTTTTTATGCAAGTCTCTCATATTCCAAGATATGAGACATAGGGGAAAAATGGATTTTGAAAAGTGGTTATCGGATTCTGTCACATACGCTGAGTTAGGTTTATTAGGTTGGAATCTCTTTCAGCTCCTGGGAAAGCTTGCCTTATCTTATCCAAGGTGTTACAATTTGCAGGTTCTTTGGAGAGGGAGGCCCTGGCTCCCTTGGGGGGCTTTATAGCTCCTATGACATTCCTAACTCACACACATACTGGCCAAATGTCGCTGGGCCTCTCTGAGAGGGAGGGGGGAAGAACGAGGGAGAAATATGTTTGTCAGGATGGTTAATCCCTTTGCCAAGATGGAGGTTGAAGCCAAAATGGTTGAACCGCGTCCATCTCTGGGTATACGCTGTTACAGGTATCAGGATGAAATCCTTGGACCCATTGTCAGACCCTACGCTGGTGCAGTGGCTCCTGGGTTCCTCCTGGGACACAACAATGCCCGACCCTCATATAGCAAGAGTATGCAGGCAGTTCCTGGAGGATGAAGGAATTCATACCATTGAATGGCTCCCAAGTTTGCCTGACCGAAAGCCAATAGAACACCTCTGAGATATCATGTTTCGGTCCATCTGACGCCGCTAGGTTGCACCACAGACTGTCCAGGAGCTCAGTGATGCCCTGGTCCAGATATGGGAGGAAATACCACAGGACACCATCTGTCATCTCATTAGGTGCATGCCCTGACGTTGTCAGGCATGCATACAAGCACGTGGGGACCATGCAAACTACTGAGGACCATTCTGAGTTGCTGCAATGAAATTTCAGCAAAATGGAGTAGCCTGCTGCATAATTTTTTCACTTTGATTTTCAGGGTGTCTTTGAATTCAGTTCTCTTGGTTGATAATTTTCATTTCCTTACGTTCCTAACACATTACCCAGTACATATCAGCATAGATATTCAGCATAATATTTTTCCCCATCGAGATCTGATGTGTTTTCAAAGTGTTCCTTAAATTTGTTTGAGCAGTGTATGTTAACCTGCTCTGGCACGGTGAGTGAAAAAGCTGAGGAAGTCATTCTCTGAAGGTTCCAGCTGATTTTCTCCTCTCTCCCTGCGATCACACGTTGTGCTAGAGCTAAAGGAAGGAGATAACTTACAACAGCAGCCAGTTGGTCGCACTTTATTAAACTGCCCGTTCAATTGAATAGGTGCTTCTCACTTTGTTGTGATGAGAAGCAGAGAATGTCATCCCTGCTCCTCATTGGAGCTACATAGACGGCTGCACAGAGAAGATAAATCTTGATAATGATGTAGGAATCCATTTTGCTTATCATTCACCCCAATCATTATAAAAATGGCAGTTTAAAGGTTTTGAAGAGCAATCAGAGCAGAGTCTGTCTTGGGACCGGTAAGGTAAAGGATAGTAAATATAGTGTACATTGCTACACTTATATGTGCAATTTACCTATTCTTTCCTCTAATGTTACAATTTCCTCCTGTGATAATTGCAGTTCGTTGAATTTCACAGTGAGACGATGCTGGAGGTCTTCCAAAGATTTCTGAAGCTGTTCATTAAGTAACCTGTATTGCAGAGCAGGAGGAGGAACCAATGTTAGTATACATGTACAGGTGTAATGCGGTCATTAACATTCCAATCCAATAATGAAATGATGCCACTAACCTTAGGGAGCTTAGTTCTACTTTATACTGTGAAGAGTCATCCAGGGTTTGAGCCAAATTAACGGACTGTGACCGATTTGCATTTTCTAAAGACGATATAGTTTCCTTCATTTCCGATATAGTTACTTTTAATTCAGATCGCTCAGTTTCCAGCTACGAAGTCAAATCAAAGTACAGAAAATTTTCTTGTGTGTCTTAGTGTGGAAAATAAGGTTGAACTAACTGATCAGATTCACAATCAATACCCATATGTAGATAGTTTAACACAAGTCCATATCAAACTCCACTGAACATCTCCACGTTGGAGGTTCTGTCAAAGCTACCTTCAACATTACTAAGCGGTTTGACTGAAGGCAGGATAACAGATACTCACCATGCACTAAATATTTGTGCTTGGGTGCAAATGATTACATGAGGCATCAACCTACTTCTCTCACGGAGCTGTCATTACTGACTTGCCCCTGAAAAAGCTGGGTGCCAGTTTTGTTCTGATTCACTGTCTTTAAGCCTTCATGCACATTTGCATATTTTAGAAGCTCAAAAAACGCTAGAAAGAAAAAGCTGGATGACAAAAACCGAAAATAGCGTTTTTTGTGCTGGCTTGTACTAGCATTTTAGTAGTATTAGTGTTTTTACAGTACAGGAAAAAAAAAAAAAAAAAAAACACCACTTAAAAGCTTCTAGCATAAAAATAGTGTGCATAGACATGTAGAATAACACGATTAGCTTTTAGGAGCAGAAAAAAATGCTCATAGTAGCTTCTGGAAGCTTAAAAATACGCTAATGTGCATGGAGCCTAATACAAGGCTTAAAATTTCAAGTCCTGAGCTACTAGCCAGGCCTTAGAGTTACTCACCACCAACAAACACACACACACAAACAGAGACACCTGTACATGCCCACAGAAACATGTACACACACACACACACACACACACACACACACACACACAGAAACATGTACACACACGCACAGAGACACATGTACACAAACACACATACAGACACACGTACATACACACAGGCACGTACAGACACGCATACACAAAGATACATGTACACACACACACACACATGTACATACATACATACAGACATGTACACACAGACACATGTACGTACACACACGTACATACACACACACACAGACACATTTACAGATACATATACAATTGTACATGCATACACAGACAACCCCCCATAAAAAGTTGCAGTACTTCGTTGTTAACTCACAGATCTGGGTACTGCACTCTAGGGGGAGGCAGAGAGCACAGCACACATTCCTTGCTTTGCTTTCACTGCACTCAGCTATTGAGCAGTCTGACGATTCCCAGTGCCAATGGCAGATCCGGCCTGAGCTCCGAGCCTGCTCAGCAAGACGGCCGTGGGGGGCACACTCGCCCCCACCATAATTTCCACTCGCCATTGGCGAGCAGGCGAGTGGAAATTTCAAGCTCTGGCCTAATACTTCTAAACTGACCTGATACAACTGTGTACATCAGTAAAGTCCTTGACTGAATACATGTTTGGGGCTAGAGACAGAGTATTGAGGAGAGAGCAGCGTAACAACTAAAACTGGCCAAATACTGTATAAATTTACCTCAGTGGGTGTCTCTGCCAGCCCTGTTCACAAAGTCAAACGTTCCAACCTGCTGGAAAATGTTTAACCAAACAGCAGGTGCATCCAATTAAATGCACTTGCTGTTTGGGTATTTTGACAGCCAGTGGGGCCAGCTGTCAAAATACAATAGCCACAGCAGGAAATTTTTTCATCCTGAATTTGACTTGGCATCAGCCTTTTGCAATCCCCTATAACACAGCATGCAGACTGGGAGTCAAGCAGGTATGTTGCATGCAAATGTGATGACAAGGAACGTGCTGATAGAAAGGGGGGAACAAAGATGGCAAAAACAGATGAGCTCATCAGCTACTGCTGATTTTCTTGTTACTGTCCAGTTAAAGGCTGTGGAAGGGACAAGACCTGTATAGTCTCCTACCCTACTCAATGGGGCTGTGCTGTGTGGCAGAGCTACACAAGTCTCAGAACTAGAATGACTAATTCTTTGGCAGGTAAAACAGCTCTGGTATTATGCATTGCATCTATGTATTTAACACTTACTAAAGTTCCTCATCAAAGCACAGGCCAAATGACCAAACACCATAGGTGGAAGGGAATCAGAATATAAAGACAAGTACACTAAATTGCCAAAAGTATTGAGACACCCCTCAAAATCATTGGATTTAGGTGTTCCAATCACCTCCATGGCCACAGGTGTATAAAATCAAGCACCTAGGCATGCAGACTGCTTCTACAAATATTTGTGAAAGACTGGGTCGCTCTCAGGAGCTCAGTGATTGCTCAAGCATTGTACCGTGATAGGTTGCCACCTGTGCAATTTCCTTAATACTAGATATTCCAGTGTCAACTGTTAGTGGTATAACAAAGTGGAAGCAACTGAGAACAGCAGCAAATCAGCCATCAAGTGGTAGGCCACAAAAAAATGACAGAGTGGGGTCAGCACATGCTGAATACGCACAGAAATTGCCAACTGTCTGCAGAGTCAATAGCTAAAGACCTCCAAACTTTGTGTGGTCTTCAGATTAGAAAAACAATGCATAGAGAGCGTCATGGAATGGGTTTCCATGGCCGAGCAGCTGCATCCAAGTCTTACATCACCAAGTGCAACGCAAAGCGTTGGATGCAGTTCTGTAAAGCACACTGCCACTGGACTCTAGAGCAGTGGAGACATGTTCTCTGGAGTGACAAATAACGCTTCTCTGTCTGGCAATCCGATGGACATGTCTGGG
Organism: Staurois parvus; assembly: GCF_062004578.1. NCBI lineage: Eukaryota > Metazoa > Chordata > Amphibia > Anura > Ranidae > Staurois > Staurois parvus. Next base: position 4,192,188 of record NW_028317867.1, on the reverse strand, counting down.
TTTGGCAGTTGCCAGGAGAACGGTACTTGCCTGACTGCATTGTGCCAAGTATAAAGTTTGGCGGAGGGGGATTATGGTGCAGGGCTGTTTTTCAGGGGTTGGGTTTGGCCCCTTCGTTCCAGTGAAGGAAAGTCCTAAGGCGTCAGCATACCAAGACATTTTGGACAATTTCATGCTTCTAACTTTGTGGGAACACTTTGGGGATGACCGCCTTCCTGTTCCAACATGACTGCGCACCAGTGCACAAAGCAAGGTCCACAGACCTAGATGAATGAGTTTTGGGTTAAGGAGCTTGACTGGCCTGCACAAAGTCCTGACCTCAACCTGATAGAACACCTTTGGGATGAATTACAGCAGAGACTGCGAGCCAGGCCTTCTCGCCCGACATTAGTACCTGACCTCACAAATGCGTTTCTGGAAGAATGGTCAAACATTCTCATAGATACACTCCTAAACCTTGTGGACGGCCTTCCCAGAAGAGTTGAAGTTGTTATAGTTGCAAAGGGTGGGCCAACTCAATATTGAACCCTATGGACTAAGACTGGGATGCCATTAAGGTTTATGTGCGTGTAAAGGCAGGCGTCTCAATACTTTTGGCAACATATTGTATGTCTGATCTTCGTTTTTTATAAAATCATAATTCAGAAGGATGTTTGAATAACAGAAATAATTGGACAGTATAGGGCTCCTTTATAGTTTGAAATATGCATAGGCCACAGGTTTATAAGAAAAAAAAACAAAGTGCTTTCTTATCAGAAGACTGTGCACTATGCATAAAGAGAATACATATATATCACATAGTCATTCGCTCAGTGAAAATGCATGTACATTTGTTTTGTGTGAATGGGGCCACAAAACATGATTGTTATTAGGTTATTCCCTGTGCTGGTTTTGTTTTTCATGGATATAAAATGAAAAATACAGCTCTTGGCCACTAAACAAGCACCAAGTAGGATAGTAAATTCCTGTGAAACTTCATGCCATCCAGTGACCAAATGTGGCATTTTCTGTTTTATATCAAATGCTTCTCTTTTGTTTTTAATGTTAAAGTGAAACTTGCATTTAACCACTTGTTGACTGCAATATGTATATATGTAAAGCGACGGTTTGAGTGGCTATAACGGGATGTCGCCTGCAGCTACAGGCATCATCCAGGTATTTTTTTTGCCGACTATTCTCTTATGTAAAAGCCATCCTAGCGGAGCCTCTTCGGTCTCTACCATCCCACCAGCAAACCTGGACTGAAGCCCACGGTTTCACCGGCTTGCCATAGAGCCGAATGGGGACAGGACAGTAATGAGTATTTTAACACTTCCTGTTTCTGACATTTGTTTACTTGCCATTACTGGCAAGGAAAAGCTTTGATTTTCAAAGGGCAGACAAGGGATCTGGGGCCTAATAGAACCCAGATCTCTCAGTTAAGAGGACCAGTCACTGCCTATTGCTATCACAAGGAATGTTTACAAAGAGGTTTTGCAAAGGTGAAAGCATACATAGGTCACGCATGTGTAAACTGTGTGGCATAAAAACCTGCAACACCCACCATTTTATTCTCTAGGGCCTCTGTTTAACACCTTCCCGCCCGGCCTATAGCAGATTGATGGCCGGGGCGGGACACTGCTCATTGTGAGTGGGCATCATAGGACGTCCTATCAAAACGAACCACGTGATCTGTCACCGGCCGTGTCCACGGGACACAGCCAATGACATATCACTACACCAGCCCGTTGCCAGTGTCATGTGACCTCTGTGGCCAATCACAGCAGATCACATATCAATTGTGTACAATGGATGGCTTCCTGTCATGCCATCCATTGTATACAATTATGTTGTTAGCTGTGACTGGTTCAAAGCAGTCACATTATACAGACAGGGCCAATCACTGCCCATCTGTATCATGTGATGAGCTTTGCCCAATCACAGCTAATCACAACAAAAGACTGAATGAATCAAATACACACACATACACACGTTTGGAGATTCCAAGTAATTTTCTAGCAACAAATTCTGATTTTAAATGCAAGAATGGCAGAATTGGCCTGGTCTTAAAGTGGTAGTCTTACTGTAAAAAACCAAGTGCAGCCAGTGTATGTCTGGTATTAACCACTTGCTCGCCAGAGGATTTACCCCCTTCCTGACCAGGCCATTTTTTGTGATGCGCTGTGTTATTTTAACTGACAATTGCAAATAGTACTTTGTTTCAGTGGTATTTGAACGCCTGTGTGGTTTTTATTTTGTAGCTATAAACAAAAAAACATTTTTGACTATTTACTATTAAACAGGCCCAGCAAATGTTAATTAAAAAAATCTAATATAGTCATAAATTTAGGCCAAAATTTATTCTGCAACATGTCTGCTTAAAAAAAAAAAAAAAACAATCCCAATACGTGTAAATTAATTAGTTTATGTGAAAGTTATAGCATTTACAAATGGCGGTATATATACACTGGAATAATTTTTTTATTAGATTTTTTTTCTGTATGGATCTTTATTTTTGTATGTATAAAAGAGCAGATACCTTCAATATCTTTCCCTTTCCTGGTATTAAAGGTACACTTTAACTAATACAGGGAAACACAGCCACGACATACCATGTTTATTGAGCTTTCCAAGTCATCAATCTTATGAGCAAGTCTGAATCTTTCCGTTGTTGATGCTTCATTATGCACCTGAGAAAAAAACCCCCAAAAAGGTCAGTTAAGCAGTTTAATTATAGATGCAGGCTAATGAGCACTTGGAAAAAAAAAATGCATTGGCAAACTAAAGATCGAACTGATTCAACATACTTTATAAACTGCTGCATTTCTTCAAATCTTACAAAATACATTTTCAGATGTTTATCATAGTATTTGTAAACTTGCCTTTCAATAACATTCTCACTTTTTATTTGGAGAAAAATGCCAAGCATTAGAGATTTCACATTTAGACACCCACTAGCCAGCTGGCTAGAATAAATACAAAGCTAGTATCAGAAAGATGATGATGATAATAAAAAGGATGATTTACTAAAGGAATAAACAATGTTTAATTTGCAAAATGAATGTGCTGTTCACTTCATGAATAAGGGAGAGCTATATTCTCTTCAATTATTCAATTATGTGCAAGTAAAAATCCTGTTTTTTTTTTGTTTTTTTTTTAAACTTGCCCTAACACATGATTCGGTATTCATCGTGAACACAACGTCACCTTGTTTATTATGCTAAATGAACAGTAATTTTGAAAAATTCATACACCTTTTCCAGAGTGAACACTTTTCTTAGTGAAGCAACCCCACTGGATCTCTGACATTATGTCCCATTCCACTAAAATAAGCAAAAATTCCTTAATTCAATCCTATGCAACAAGCTCAAACATCTTTGCAAAGCACATCTTTCCTAAAGGATATATTCACCTTTTGAAAAAAAAAAAAAAAAAAAATGAATTCACATCTTTTATTGCAGGTAAAAAAATATGCATTTATTTTTTTTCTAAGGAGCCTGCAGACCATTGGACTCGTAATCTTATAGGCAGGCAGTTACTTGAGAGCAGGAAGATCAATGGACTATAAGAGTACTTATCAGCGTCCTAATAGTTCTTTGAGAACTACAAGCCGTCAGCTGCAATGGCTGATGGTACTTGTAGACATTCATTCACAGGAAACTGAATGAGACACGGCCATGTGGGTGGAGCCCTATACGGCCATAAGGTTCTCAAATATTGAGAACGGGGGGCAGGAGAGGATCCCCTACCCACTGTCATAGGGAGGGGTGAGAGGCTTATATGTGACTAAAATCACAAGAAATCATGAGACAATAATTCCCAATAAACCCAAGGGTGATGATGGGAATGACCTCCCCACTTCTGTGCTAAATTGCACACACAAGGGAAAAAGTGACAAATAATATGTGCCAAATTGATACATTTTTCACTTTTTCCCTTGTGTGTGTGCAATTTAGCATAGAAGTGGGGAGGTCATTCCCATCATCACCCTTGGGTTTATTGGGAATTATTGTCTCATGATTTCTTGTGATTTTAGTCACATATAAGCACACTTAGATATTGGTTTTGTATATATGTAGATTTTATTACATGCTATTATTCTTTCTGGTATGTTGTATATAAAAGCGCAGCACCACATCATTTTATTATTATCCATTGTGCTATGTGGTAGGGTGTTAGCAGCTTCATTCAGAGGTTACATCTGAGAGCAGGAGGACCATACAGTAAACTATATACTTACCATTCCCCAGCTTCCCCTTGCGGTGCCTAGGTGAGGGAGAGGTCACCATCCTTTCTTGCAAGTATTAAAAATCTCATAAGAAAAAAACACTAATGAACCATGCTGTACTCTCTTCTAGCAAGATTTTGGGTGCTCAGCAAATGCCTAGGATTCTGCCAGAAAGGATAGTGACATAAAACTCACTGCAGTATGGAAGCTAGAGAAAGGTTCACTTACAAACCACTCCACGGTGTTTACTGTGCAGGCCAGAGCAGTGTGTGCGTCAGCATGCAGCGTTTCAGCACATCACTCAGCTTGTTTTTTTTAAATTTTATTGAAGTGTCATGTATGACACTTCATTCATGTCACTGCACAGCAGTACTGTGGACTGATGGTGGTGCCATCCAGAGCACATCAAACCAGTTTTGTGGTGTAAACAAGACACATAGAAAACAATGGGGCCTAGCTACAATCTGCATTTAACAAAAACTGCAGGTCATAGCACACAATATGAACAAGCCCCAAGTCTGAGGTAACAGATATTTGACATTCCAGGCATTCTGAAAACATAAAACTGACTGGACTTTCAAATTAATAAATGAGCTTCTCTATATTATCTTAATCTTTGTAGGTAATGAAATACAAACAACATAATATACCTTTATTCTGTCCCTGAGACTTTCATTTTCCTCTTGAACTCTGCGCAAGTCAGACTTGACTAGATCTCTTTCTTCCTCTAGATGGAGCAATTCTTTAACTGAAGAGCTGCTTTTACGCAGAGGAGAGAGATCTCGCTTTACGATGACGAGTTCATTCTGGGCCTGTAAATGAATGCTAGATCTGAAATACATACAAGACCTTCACACAAATACTCAGCCACATAGGTAGAAAGTGGTTATTCCAGACACTGATACATGCACAAATCAAGAGCCAACAACTTTGGATTGATACAGCTAATAAAAACCATGGAGTTGAACTTGCATGCAAGTTACTATTGGTCTATTATTATGATGGCATGGCAATGTAAACAATATACGTGCATTGAAGCTGCAGATGAAAAAGGACTACAGATAAACAGTTTGCCTTATTCTGTGTGTTGCAGTCACTAATAAAATGTATGCAAATCAAAGGACCATAAAATTCCCAATAGTCAGCTTAACATAATATTTACCTGCTCATAAAGCCCCCGACACTTGTCCCTTTCCATTGTGAGCACTTTTACATTGGACTGAATCTCGATCATGTGTTTTTCAAACCTATCCAACATTTCCTGCAGCTCATCTCTTTCCCTGGTGATTCGCCAAAGATCAGAAGTGTATCCTGTGCTCTGGAGAAAAGAGAATGAAATTGACTTCTACACCCAGAAATATATACTATGTTTGACTACTACTATTCTTTAATGGGAAAAAAAAAGATCTTGCCAAGAACCAGTGTCCTTGTAACTTCTTGTTTAAAGTGGTTCTAAAGGCAGAAGCTTTTTTTTTTTTTTTTTTTAACATTCATGCATTCTATGAATGAAGGTAAAAAACGTTCTGGGTGCAGCTGCCCCGCAGCCCCCCTTACACTTACCTGAACCCCATCTCGATCCAGCAATGTGCATGGGAGCCTTGGCTGTCCTGGGACTCTCTCTCCTCTCCTCATTGGCTCAGGCAACATTGGGAGCCACTGGCTCCTGCTGCTGTCAATCACATTCAAAGAGTCAATGAGGAGATAGAACAAAGGTGGGGACAAGCTCTGTGCGTTAATGAACAAATGTCCATTCATAGGAGCGTGGCTCAGGAGCATGTCTACACAAGCGCCCCCACAGCAAGAGGCTTGCTATAGGGGGCACTTGGCAAGGACTGTCGGTGGAGGACCCGAAAAGAAGAGGATCGGAGCTGCTCTGTGCAAAACTATTGCACGGAGCATGTGAAGTATAACTTTTTTTTAAAATTCTTTTTAACCTTTAGAATCACTGTAATGAACGGAAATCGAAACTAATTTTGTCAGATGTCCTAATTATTATCTGTGAGCCACAGAGACTCCAATCCCATGAAATGAAGAGAAGGTATATCAAATTTTGTTTTTGGGTTTAAATACACTATAATGCATCAGTAGGAGGTCTCACAATGCTTACCTGTGCAGCTTTACAGCATTGTCTTTGAATTCACACAAGGACTGTGTGGCAGCTGCTTTCAATACATGGAGATGATGAGTGAAGTAAGTCTATGCCACATAATTGTACACGAACAGATGCAGTTTTCAACCTAGTCCACAGTTATCTGCTAAACGCAAAGATTTAAGCAAAAACCCTAACCTAAAAAGCTAATGGGGCTTTAAAAAGGTATCATATCGTACCAGTACAAATAAAGTGAAAACATGAAAATAGTAAATAAAAATGAAACCCTTTTGTTAGGTTAAAAAAACCACCCATCGGTGGGAAAAGTTTAGTCAGACATAAATACAAAAAGGCATATAATTAAAGTCAGCAAAGGGGGGCTATAGTAGGTCGATGCCCAAGACGTAGAAGGCTTCACGGGCAACGGCAATGGCGAACTACAGCCACTAACTTAGAGCAAGGCCGACTCAACTGTACAGGTAGTATATGGAATGGTAAATCAGAGGAAATATATACATATAGATAAAAACCGCCCAACCATAGGACATAATAGATGTTGATGAAACTGGCAATACAGTATCCACTTGGAACCATGAAAAATGCTTTAGATGAAACGCATTGGAATCTATAAACGCAAAGCAATTTTTATAAAAACCGGAGTTAGACTTATAGATAACGATTTCCAGCAGTCTTCCAGAACAGCCCATGAGACGTACAGCTCCTCCCACAGGACAGGAAACACGTTACCCCACAGAAAATAAAAGGTGGTCCTCCAAGCTCCAGCCTCTAAACCACAAGTACCGAAGGACAGACCTTTAAAACACAACATAGCATAACATAATGCATCAGGCGGGAATCCGGCTGTCCTGAAAGACTCCTGGAAATAGAGTTACCAGTAAGTCTAACTCTGGTTTTCCCAAGTCATCTTCCAGGATAGCCCATGAGACGATAAGCAAAAACTTACCAACCTAGGGTGGGACCACTACCTGGAGGACCTTACGCCCAAATGTTTGCACCTGACTGTTCAGGAGATCCACCCGGTAGTGCTTTAAATGTCGAGAAGCTAGACCAGGTTGCCGCCTTACATATTTAATCCAGGGAAGCACCAGCTCTCTCTGCCAGGACGAGAAAACTAAGGCCCTAGTACAATGTGCATTAATGAAAGGCACAGAAAGCCCCTTGGTTTGGTAGCAACAAGAAATGACTTGCTTGATCCATCCGGCAATAGTTTGCATAGAAGCCTGAAATCCTCGACGTTTGCTGGCAAAGAGGATAAATAGAGCACCAGACCTTTTGCATTATTTAGGAGTATCCAAACAATTCAAGAGACATTTCCTTACAACCATGCAAAAGATAATAGGCGAGCGCTATCCGGAGATCTCAAAGCGGCTAGAACACCAAAAGGTAACCAAGAGAGAACCTTCCAATAAAGTACATAAACATATATATATATAAAACCATATATAAGGTGCAGCGCTATAATAGTAAATGGTATATATAACATATAAAATATATATATAAATATATATATATATATATATACACACTAAAGTGCAAATCACACTGCGGTGAGGTTAAGTGAGATGAAAAAAAGTCCCAAAATAAGTCAAACGTGGGGATCCAATAGATCCTAGTAGGTGCGTGGGATAAGATTCTGTGTAGCACACGGTGAATCTGAGGTAAAAATTGCGCACTCACCAGATGTGCGTCAAAAAAACGCATGTAAGGTTTATCCTGTCATATCAGATAGCGATCATCAGTTGCCAAGATAGGGATAGAATCCTACACCTTCCAATCGCACCTTGGGTATATACTTCAAATTTCATATGCGTGTCTCTGGCGTGTCGCCATCTGGGGTCCCCTTTTAAGGTAGATTCTGCAAGTGGGGACTCTCATAGAAGAGAGCCCAATAAGGGACACCACATAGTGTGATACCCTATAAACTGAGTTTATTTAAAGGTGCAACATGAATAGTGAAGATAAAATACAAAAAAATGTAAATGAAACACTGACCAGATAATAGTTAGGATGACCACCTGCGGTGGTCAGACGTCCAGATACTGCAGCCCCGCTGACGCGTTTCGTGCGGTGCACATTATCAAAGGGTCCTGGGCTTACATACAGGGACACCAAAGAACTGTTTAAATATCAAATTCATTGTGGAAAAGGCACCAGCGATTATCGCGGCGGCCATTTTCCCGGCGATCGGCGCATGCGCAGTGCGTCGGCGCCATTTTGTCGTGGATATCCGGTTTACATTGATATCCACCATAGGATGACGCCATTTTGTTGGCAGTCTTCAAATGCACATCATCAATGCAAGTCAGTGTATATCATACCCTGACCTACAGAAAGTGTCTCCTATAGGATGGCTCCATTTTATTGGTAGTGTTCAGGCGCAAGTAAACAATATAAATCAATAGGGCCAGATAATCTAGAAAGGATAAATCCTATCTTATAAAAATAGAGGATCAGATTATTTTAAAAGGTTTTACAGCAAATTAGATGTACCCCAATAGAGTAATAATGATATATAAAATTGGGGCAATCCATAAAGTATCATAATAGGACTATCCTAAACAATACATGGTCAGATACAATAAAAACAGATTAATTACAGAATTCAATTAATACAGAGGTTTCTCATACAGGATATCAATAAGCAGGCTATATATATATATATATATATATATATATATATATATATATATATATATATATATAAAAGATTAAAATACAGTTGCAAGAAAAAGTATGTGAACCCCTTGGGATTACGTGGAGTTTTGTATGAATTGGGCATAAAATGTGCTCTGAACATCATCTAAGCCACAACAATAGAAGAACACAGTCTGCTGAACATAATACTACACAAACATTAGCTGTTGCCATGGTTTATTTGCACATAACATGTAAACATTCACAGTGCACGGAGGAAAAAGTATGTGAGACCCTAGCTTAATGACTTCTCCCAGAGCTAATTGGAGCCAGGAGTGAGTCAACCTTGACTCCAATCAGTGTGATGATATTGGATGTGTTGCTGACAGCTGTCCTGCCCTTAAAAAACACACACCTGTTTTGGGTTTACTGGTTTCAAGAAGCACTGTCTGATGTGAACCATGCCTCGCAGAAAAGAGCTCTCAGAAGACCTACGATCAAGAATTGTTGACTTGCATGAAGCTGGAAAGGGTTACAAAAGTATCTCCAAAAGCCTCGATGTTCATGTGTCCACGGTAAGACAGACTGTCTACAAATGGAGAAAGTTTAGCACTGTTGCTACTCTCCCTAGGCGTGGTCGTCCTGTAAAAATGACTGCAAAAGCACAGCGCAGAATGCTGCATGAGGTAAAGAAGAATCCCAGAGTGTCAGCTAAAGACCTACAGAAATCTCTGGCACATGCTAACATTTTTGTTGACACATCTACAATAAGGAAAACATTAAACAAGAATGGAGTACATGGGAGGACACCACGGAGGAAGCCATTGCTGTCCAAAAAGAATATTGCAGCACGTTTGAAGTTTGCAAAAGAGCACCTGGATGTTCCGTAGCACTACTGGCAAAATATACTGTGGACAGATGAAACTAAGATTGAGTTGTTTGGGAAGAACACACAACACTATGTGTGGAGAAAAAAAGGCACAGCACACCAACATCAAAACCTCATCTCCACTGTAAAACATGGCGGAGGGAGCATCATGGTTTGGGGCTGCTTTGCTGCCTCAGGGTCTGGACGGATTGTTGTCATTGATGGGAAAATGGATTCCAGAGTTTATCAAGACATTTTGCAGGAAAATGTACGACCATCTGTCTGCCAACTGGATCTCCGCAGAGGATGGGTGATGCAACAGGACAATGACCCAAAGCATACAAGTAATTCAACAAAACAATGGCTGCAACAGCACAGAATACGCCTTCTGGAGTGGCCCAGTCAGAGTCCTGACCTCAACCCGATTGAAATGCTGTGGCATGACCTTAAGAGAGCGATTCACACCAGACATCTCAAGAATATTGCTACACTGAAACAGTTTTGTGAAGAGGAGTGGTCCAAAATTACTCCAGATCGTTGTGCAGGTCTGATCTGCAACTACAGGAAATGTTTGGTTGAGGTTATTGCTGCCAAAGGAGGGTCAACCAGTTATTAAGTCCAAAGGTTCACATACTTTTTCCTCCCTGCACTGTGAATGTTTACATGTTATGTGCAATTAAACCATGGCAACATCTAATGTTTGTGTAGTATTATGTTCAGCAGACTGTGTTCTTCTATTGTTGTGACTTAGATGACGTTCAGAGCACATTTTATGCCCAATTCATGCAAAACTCCACGTAATCCCAAGGGGTTCACATACTTTTTCTTGCAACTGTAAATATAAAACGAACATGGGGTAAATAATGACTATTAAAAAGAATATCATAAAAGTCAACCAACCTAAAACAGTATAACAAAGGGGGATTGTGATATATTAAAATGAATACAAAAAATAGAAAATATAAGACTAGCAGCAAATATGAAGGGAGAAGAAACGGATATGTATGAAATAGATAGTATATTGCTCAATGAGTCAGTAAAGCTGGGTAAAGACAACATTTAATAATTAATCAGCTATTCTCTATAAAAAACTGTTTAAATCAAAGTCGACATTAAGCCCATTAGGGTGCAAAGAGCCGAGCTCGTATATCCACTTTGACTCCAATTGCGACACTATTCTCTTATTATTTGATCCTCTCCAGTGGGCATTAGCGACTCCATTACCCATAAAGCTCAATAAAGATGGATCATTATTGTGTCGTTTTTTGAAGTGATGTGATAGGGAATGTTCTTTAAATCCCTTTTCTATGTTAGATACATGCTCCCTGAGTCTATCCTTTAAACATCTAATGGTACGTCCCACGTACTGTTATTTTTTCATGGGCATTGAAGGAGGTAGACCACATTTTTACTGGTGCATGTGATAAAATCGTCTATATGATATTTTGTCCCTTTTACAGTGGAACTAAACGATTGACTTCTTTTAGTAAACATACTACATCTGCAAATAATACATTTTTTTGCAGGGAAAAAAACCTTTAAGGCCAGAAAACATTGTAATATTTTTAGGAGGATCTACAATGTTAGAGGATATGATGTTTCTAAGTGAAGTGGCCTTTCTAAAAGGTAATTTCTGGTTTCTCAGGTAGAAGGCGATTTAAACACAGGGTCCAGTTTTAAAATTTTCCAATTCTTTTTAATAATTCGAGTTATAGCTTTATGCTGTGTCGAATATCCTGTAATAAACGGACAAACTCGACTCATTCTTTGTGTAGTGTTACACTGTTCAACAAATTTTTATTTTTTGCCAGTTTTGGAAACAAAAGGATCCATTTCTTAATGAATTTCACATTCTGAGTTCAAATATAACAATGAAATTTGTCAATTGGCTCTAGTTTTTCTGTAAACGGAAAGTTTTCTACTATAGGCGTAATGACTACATAATGCACAATAATTATATAGATAGATGTCTTTCCACAAATATAAAGCAAGTGATATTGACTACATAACAAAGCCTAAATGGCATAATATATTGCATAGGATTACCAAGAAAAATTATAGCCATAAGCTAAGTTGAATCATTTTAATACTTAGGATTCTCATTAGTTTTGTCTTCAGTTTGTGTCGGTTTTGCTTCTCTTGGCTTTTCTCTTGTATTCGAGGAAAGGGCTATCTCTTACAACTGCACGTGAATACACGCTTCAGGTTCTTCCTCACTTGACTCAACCACGAAGGATTCTGGTGCTTTAGGAATTGGTAGCCCCTCTCCATGAGGAACTGGACGTATTACCGATGGAATATTTGGATAGTGCACAGATAACTTTTTCTTCTTATTTAGCCCTTTTACAATTGGAGGCACCATACAAAAGTAACAATTACTAACATGATCTGTTGGCTCTCTCCAAATCATTGGCACAGCGAAAGGCATAGATGCCTTTTTTCCATTCAACCATTGCTCCAGTACCGTCCCACAAGAATTGCAGCATATATGTGGTGCCCAGCTCTTGTCCTGGTCTCCTATCTTGCAGCCAAAATACAAGTTGTAGGCTTTCTTAATCATTCCTGTTATCCTCCTTTTTTGTGAGATAAAAGTTATTTCACCACAGATATAGCAGAAATTATCTGCTTTATTCATACAAGTTCGAGGCATTACTGAGTAGCCTATATAAGCATAAAACGAAATGTAAAGATGCTGTCGAACTACAATCAGCTACAAATACTGCAGCTTTTATGCAGTGAAGTGATGCAATTAAAGGCTAATATTGCATCATCTCAGTATACATGCAATTTTCTATTGGTCACCAGTATCAATTGCGCAATATGCAGCTGAAGTTGCATCATAATTTTGAATGGCTTACGTCATTAGATGAGTGAATATATCATGGAAACTAGAGCCAATCAACATTTTTTAGGGTCATTTTCGTTTTCAGCACCCCAAAATTATGTAAGATTAGCTAATTTTATGCCCAAAACTTTTTACCTGTTGAACAGTGTTATTAGCGAGCATGGTGTCTCTATTAGATCTACCTATATCGCCAATGACTTGGTCCAATATTGTATCTTCATATCCCTTTTCTAAAAATTTTCCTTTAATCGTTGACGCTTGCTCATGGAAAGCAGTCATAGTAGTGCAATTGCGTCTAATTCTAGAGAATTGGCCTTTAGGAATATTCCGCAACCAGACAGGATGGTGGCAGCTGTCTGGCAGAATGTAGCTATTCCTATCTGTAGGTTTGAAATAAGTTTCTGTTACAATCCTACCCTCAATGTTGATAAGGGTCAAATCTAAGAAGTTAATACTTGCTTTACTGTAATTAAAAGTTAATTTGATATTCTGCGTATTAAAATTTAACGTAGTAAAAAAATTTAGGAGGGATTGTTCTTCTCCATTCCATATGAGGAGGATGTCATCTATATAGCGCCTATAAAAGGCAAGCTCAGGCCAGTCTCTAGCATAGATGACATCCTCCTCCCATCTGGCCATAAAAAGATTTGCCAGACTGGGGGCAAACTTTGCCCCCATTGCAACGCCTGTTTTCTGAAGAAAAAACTGATGGTTAAACCAAAAGTAGTTTTTAGTCATTGCAAAATCAAGTAGGGTTAAAATAAATGCTTTGTAAAACAGTCATATCAAAAAAGTCACTTAAAAAGAATTTAACCGCCTCTAACCCATCAGAATGTTTAATACTGGTGTATAGAGGTGACATCGGCTGTCACAAGGAAAGTAGATGCACCCGTAGTCATAATATTAATATCCTGGAGCACCTATTTGGTGTCCTTCAGGTAGGCCGGGGTCTTGGCGACTAGTGGCTGTAGAAAATGATCTATATACTCGCCAATTCTCGAGCAGAGAGATCCTATGCCACTAATGATGGGCCTACCTGGTGGATGAAGTGGGTTCTTATGTAATTTCAGAAGAATGTACATAATTGGAAGTTTAGGTGCCGTCGGGCAAAGAAAAAGCTTTTATTTCTTCGTGATAATATGGTCATCATACCCTTTTTGAATAACGGCCTTGAGCAATTTTTTATATTGACCCAAAGGGTTTTTTGATAATAATAAGTACGTTTCTTTATCCTCCAAAATGTTATACACTTCTTTGACATAGTCCGATTTATTTAATAATACCACTCCTCCCCCTTTGTCTGCCGGGCGTATAACTAAATCCTTCCTTTTTAATAGAGATTCAATGGCCTTTTTAGAAGGATCATGCTTATTAACTGGTTTAGCTCTAATAGCATCTAAATCCTTGAATACCATGTCTCTAAAGGTATTAATATAAGAGTTGGTCTGAGGCGGAGGATTAAAAGTAGAGGTATTCCTCAGATTAGAATTAATCCCTGAAGTATTAGTTGTATTAGGTATCGATGGTTTAGCATGAAAATACTTCTTAAGTGATAGTTGTCTCACATATTTTCTAATGTCTATATAAGTCTGAAACTTATTTAGAGTCGCTTTAGGAGCATATTTGAGACCTTTATTTAACGGTAAGGGTAGTACCACTCAAATTAAAAATACCTCCTTCACTTAAAGTTTCTTTGGGTTTGTGGACCCTTTTGCCTCCCCTTTTCCCTCTTCGGTGGCACTTCTTTTTTGTGCCTGGTTCCCTCCTAAAAAACCAACCGGTGTATACTTTCTGTTGGGTGGATTATTATAACCATTATGCGTATTAGGTGTCCTATTATCATTCCGATAGTAGGGCGGAGGAGGTCTATAATCCGAATTTCTCCAATAAGGGTTTCCACCTTCATTGTGCCTAGGTGAGGCATATTGGGGTCTATAGTATTGTTGTTTCTGATATGGTTTATGGCCAGAATAATTTCTGGATTGGGTATTAGGATGAGGTGGACCAGGGTGCCAATTAAGATTCCGTACACCAGCATCATCTTGTCTATAAAGTGGGTCAAACGAATTATAGGTGGGTACATTATATACATAATCTGTATCAGACCTTTGTTGGCTATAAGTCCTAGGTCCTTGTTTAGAATGTCCTTTGGACTTCCGGGATGGTCTCTGCGGTTTAGGGGTCTGATAAGTATTGTTAGTTATAGTGGCTGCTGATGTTAGTGGAGTATCATCATGTGCCGTTTGCCATTTAAAAACAAGTTGATCATTATCTTTTAGATCTCTGCAGTATTTTTTACGTTTTTTAATCCTTTGTTCCTTTTCAAGGTTTTCCATATAAGATTTTAGTTTATTAGACTCAGCCTTATAATTCTCCCCATCCATATAGGGGGTGAGTTTATCTCGAATTTTATTAATCTTTGTGTCGAGATATTGAAGTTTCTTTTTCTTTCTTAGAATCAGAAACTTCAAAAGATCCACCCCTGCTTTATTAAAATACTGATACCATTCAACACTACCATTGATATCTTCGTATTCAGGGGGAATATCCCACCTCAAGGACCTCGGAACCATATCTTCCTTAATATATTTATCTAAAAAGGAGATGTCCCATAATGTCCTAATCTCGGCTGAGGCTAAGTTGTGCAAGTGACCAAAAATACTTGTAAAGTCATCTGTATCATGCTCAACAGTAAATACATCTTCAGAGATACGTACTCGTGAAGATCTAATTTCAAAAATATCAGCCATACTCAAATTGGCTACTGGATAGCAGCTACTAGCAGAAAACTGGTATAGGTACAGAAATGCAAAAGATAATATGCAAGCGCTATCTGGAGATCTCAAAGCGGCTGGAACACCAAAAGGTAACCAAGAGAGAACCTTCCAATAAAGTACATAAACATATATATACAAAACCATATATAAGGTGCAGCGCTATAATAGTAAATGGCATAACATATAAAATATATAATCTGTTCGGACAGATTTCAGTGATTAATTCCTAAAGATTCCTAAAAATTACAGGCCTACAATAAAAAAAATACATATTTCCATGCAAAAAAATTTACCGCTTTGAGTACAGAAATACTGACATAATCAGACTGCTAGGGAGGTTAATGGAAGCTTCTGTCAAAGGTTCAAATGGACTGGATGTCAACACCTGTAAAACTAATGAAAAGATACCAAGAAGGGCAGGACTTCGAAGGCACCGTTCCCATTCTAGCCACTGATTTAAAGCTGTGGGAAAAACTGTAGGATCTCCCAGGAGGGAAACTTTCAGAAATGCTCCCAAGGCTGCTGCCTGTACCTTTATGGTGCTGAGAGAGAGAGAGAGAGAGAGAGAGAGAGAGAGAGAGAGAGAGAGAGAGAGAGAGTCCCTTGCCTACTCCTTCCTGAAAGAAATTGTCTGAATGGAAGTCACTGTATGCCCCTTCTCCGTCATCCACAAATTAAATTTTTTCCAAATCTTAAAACAGATGGCTCTAGTAACCGGCTTACGATAGTTGATGAACATCTGAACTACCCTATCCAAAAAACCTTCCTGTTTTAACAACTGCTTCTGAGGTACCACACTGAGAGGTTTAACGTGTCCAAGCCTGGACAATGAACCGGCCCCTGTGACAAAAGATCCTCCCTTTTTGGGAGCAACACTGTAGGGCAAACTGCTAGGGATTTCAGGAGGGTGAACCAAGGGCGTTTTGGCCAGTGTGGCACTATCAGGATGAGATCCAGCTGGAATTTTTGCATTACTGCTGGGACTAATCTGTAGGGGGGAAAAGCATAAGCTAGACTGTAGGGCCATAGATTTGCCAGAGCATCTAAGGCCACTGCTGCATGCCCTGGATTCATGAAGAAAAATCTCAACCTTTGCATTTGCTTGAGAGGGAAACAGGTCTATCTCTAGTTGACTCCACATATCCGTGAGCCAAGAGAAAACCTCTTCGGCCAGCAACCATTCCTCTTGATGTACCACCCGACTACTGAGAAAATCGGCCAATACATTCTGGGAACCCTTCAGGTGTAAGGCCGAGATTGATGCTAGATTAACCTCCGTGAGCATCAAGATCCTCTTCGCAATTGCAGTCACGGACTACTGGTTCCTCCCTGTTTGTTGATATAAGCCACAGTCGTACTGTTGTCTGAGAAGATTTACAAATGATGACCCTTCAATTGCACCTGAAAACTTATCATTGCCTTTTCTACAGCCAAGAGTTGCCTTTGGTTTGAGGAATATCTGGCCTCGTCCCTTGACCACTGGCCCTGGGTCAACCTTTCTTGTATGTGTGCCCCCCAACCCCATGAGGAGGCATCTGTCGTTATCCTTTGGGAAACCGGCCAGATCCACTCCTTTGGAGAGATGTGCCTCCGTTTTCCACCACCATAGAGATTGCTCAGAAGGTCTAGGGTAACCCTTGACCCAGCCCAGGCTCTGAGCAAAAGTGCAGTAGAGGCCCTCAGTGAAAACGGGCCCAAAGACCTACTGGAAAACAGACTGTCTTGAGACCTAATACTGCCGAAATCTCCCTTACGGGAACCGGAAGATTTGATTACAGCTGCGCTATCCGGTACGTCACTTGGTCTAGTTTGCAGGGAGAAATTTTTTGAACTGTCGAGTATATGATGTACCCCAAGAATCTTATAGACTGACATGGCTCCAGATTCGATTTTTCCCAATTGATCACCCATCCTAGTGCCTGAAGGTGCTTCTGGATAAACTTTAGATCTATCCACAACTGCTCTTCGGAGGAAGCCACTAATAGGAGATCTAAATAAGGAACTACTGTATCAAAATGCCCCTTATCTCAGTGGAGCCAGCGTTTCTCCCAGGACTTTTGGAAAAAATCTGTGGGGCTGAAGACTGAAAGGGAGTGCTCTGCACTGTCAGTGCAGAACTTTCTCTTTCAACCTGATGGCCATTCTCAGGTACCTCTGAGAAGAGGGATGAATGGGTACATGAAGGTATGCATCCTTCAGATCTAAAGTCACCATAAAACACCCTGCCACAGAATGTTCCTGAGAGAGTATATTGACTCCATACGAAAATGTTTGTACTTTGACTTGCTGAGCGGTCGCAAATTCAGGATTAGGCAAAATTTGCTTGAGGATTTTTTTCCACCACAAAAACGTGAGAATAAAATCCCTGACCCCTCTTCTTTCGGAACTGGGACTAAGACCCTCTGATCTACCATCTTGCAAGCACAATGCACTTGCCTTCTCCCAATCCCAAGAAACATTCGTGATCAAGTATCTTGGGGGGGGACAAGGTATCGAACTCCAGCTTGTAACCCTGACTTATCAGAAGGATAAAAACGGACTGGAGGTGATAGACTCCCAAGCTGTGACGAAGGTCTCCAATCTTCCTCCCACTGGGAGAAAGGAGTAATTGGGTCTTAGAGGGGGGTTGAGGAGAACTAAACAAAATTCCTCTTTTACCCTTACCTTTGTTGCCTCCCCAACACTTCCTTGGCCTGGCCTCTTTACCTTGTTTGGCTTGCTGCCTTTGGCCACAAAAAAGTCGCCTAAAACCTGGCGCTCTTTTTTTTTTCTGGGAAGGCCTTCTTATCAGCCGTGCGCTCTAGCACCTCCTGCAGGTTCTCTCTTGTAAAGGGCAGCGCAAACAAATCGAGCCTTGGAGGAGAAATCACAGAACCTAGTTTTAAGACAAAGTGATCTCCTAGTGGATTTTACCAGAGCTGTTGATCTAGCTGCAATTCTTACTGCTTCCGCAGAAGAGTCCGCTATAAAAACCAAAAGCTTTAACCATTTCAATACCGGGCACCTTCCTGCCCAGGCCATTTTTCACGTTTCAGCGCTCTCACACTTTGAATGACAATTGCGCGGTCATACAACATTGTACCCAAACTAAAATTTTATCATTTTCTTCACACAACTAGAGCTTTCTTTTGGTGGTATTTAATCTCCGCTGGGGTTTTAATTTTTTGCTAAATTAACAAAAAAAGACCTTGTGGGGTAACGCGTTTCCTGTCCCGTGAAAGGAGCTCTATGTCTCATGGGGTGTCCTGGAAGATGACTTGGGGAATAAAATTTGCTCTTGTTTGTATCAGTTTGCACAGTTAAGGGGGGAAATATCAAATACCTTGTCAGGGGAGCTGTGCCTTCTGCTTGACTCCAGCCTGGAAAGGTTTTGCGAGCTTGCTCTCAGATTAAGTGTTCTCTCCAGTTTCTCCAACTCGGCTTTATAATGATTCCGCTCTTCTTCTAAAGTCTTAACGAAAGAGTCCATCCTAGAAGGCGAGCGATCAGTACGCAAAATACCATACTGTGTCCTCATCCTCTCTGCTTCTAGCACAAGCTCTCGTTCTGAAAACAGCAAAACATAGTTCTTGTTTTTACAGAACTTTAACATGAATTAATATATAAAATAAAGCCTTATTGGGCTTACCTGTTACCATCTGTTTTTCAAGTTTGCTAGAAAGCCGCTGCTTCTCATTTTCCAAGTGGTTCAAGAGGGATTCTAATTTGCGACTTTCTTCTTTTCTAATTTCTAGCTCATCGGCAAGTTTGTTTTTCTCAAATTCACAAGTGTTAAGGTCCTATCAGAAATCAAACTTCATTAAAATTGATTAAATTTTCATAAACCATGTTTAAAAAAAAAAAAAAAACGGAAAATATAAATATTTAAAATTTTTCAGAAACAAATGGATTTAATGTTTCATGACTTGGTATTTTACTTCACAAAACCTTCTGAGCGTTTTCATGAAACGGTTTGCAAAGCATGAAGTGCTTTTTTTTTTTTAGGCCCAGGACTGCTATTTCACTTGTTGATCCTCCCAGTCTAAAAATCTACATGGATCAGTATCTGCTAGTGAGAGTAAGGAGGGTTTGCCCTTCCTATCACTCACATCTGTGAATGGGCTGGACCCCAATTACGTGCAAGAACGCCAAAGCGGGTTCCTAGCAATTAGCTGTGGGGGGGAGCCTGTGTCCAGAGCCCATCACTCGCAGGTTACCTCTGCATGAAAGGTTACATGCGAGTGATCGCGATTAGCTGCGGGAACCGGCAGGCTCTGACTGCCTTCAACAGAGCTGCTCACGCAGCTAAATGCCGGGGACCCCCGTTGGTGTCACAGATATGAATGCAGCTTTGTTAAGCTGTTCGGAAATTGATTATTTAGACCTCTTTACAACATAGGCTATTACTGCATGGTGGCAGGTTGTGCGAGAGAAAACTTGAAGCTGCAGCTTTAAACTTGCCGGCCAGTCACATACCTGGTATGTCACTGATCTTCAAGTGATTGTACCGGTGATCGGCTCCCTTGTAATAGCGATTGGAATGGCAGACTAGCCTCTTGATTGCTATTACAAGCAGCAGGAGGGGGATGTCCACCCCGCCACCTTCCACCACTTGCTCGGGCTCTGTTCCACTGGACGTGCTGGCTGGCCGGACAAAGCCAGATTTGATTGGCTCTCTGCTATAATAACCTGGGAGCGATAACCTGGCATCACTTCGGGGTTACCTGAATGTAAACAGTGCCATTTTTTAAAAACTCAAAAGCATTCAAAAAAATGCTTTAAAGTGCAAAGGCCCCTCCATAAATAGTACCGGTCACATGTCAGGATGTTTACATTCCTTGTGACAGCAATAACAGTGATAAAAAAAAAAAAAAAAAGACAAAAACAAAACCACCTCATTCACATGGGGAAGGGGTGCCGGGATCTAGGGGCCCCCTTGTTAAAGGAGGTTTCTAGATTCTGATAAGCCCCCCGCCCACAGACCTCCATAACCAGCGGCCGTGGTTGTGGGGCAGAAGCCCTTGTCCCCATGGGGACAAGGTGCTTTGGGGGAGGTAGGCAGAGCCCCCCCTGCCCCAAAGCATCCCCCTCCCATATTGGGGGCATGTGGTCTACATTGGGGGGGGGGGTGCATGTTACGCTCCCCCCCCCTTTCCAGACCTGCATGATCAGATTAGGGTCAGAACTGGGGCTTTTTATATCTCAGCACTGCACTCTCAGGTACAGTAGATGTCTTAAGCCTAAGAGACTTGTTTAGGAAGATTTGTCCTTCAAATTAAAAAGTTTTGGACCAATATAAGAAAAATGTAAAAGACTGCTTAAATAATAATTTACAAAGATATGTACTACCCCAGCAGCACAGAACATGTAATCCATGTTCATATATTTTAAGATGGATTTACTTACAGATTTGTACTGTGCCAAAGTGCTTTCAAGTTTATGGACATCCATCTGTAGTCTCTTTATTTCATTCTAAAATATAAAAATGCATTTAATTATATTAAATTAAAAGCACTTGCTCAGATACCACTATTTTCATACTTCCAGACCCAACACCCCATGAAGGGCCCTGGCCACCTGATAATAAGTACAACATATATTCAGGTTTCTATAGATCAATGATCTTCAGCTCCATACACACACTTTAGTGAACACAAACTCTTTCCTTGGGTGGGGAAAGGTAGGATTGTCTTAATCTTCAAGATTATGACAGATATATATATATATAAAATCTTTACTCTTTATACACTTGTGACTGCACTCCCTGCTTTACTTCTCTACAAATAGTATCATAAAGTTTGCAGAATATCAAAGGAGGGGTTAAAGAGCACTACAGGAAGAAGGTCAGTAGGATGTGGTGGTGGATGTGGTGTGTGGAAAACAATCTGTCGATAAACACAGGAAAAACTAAAGGAACTGATTAACAAGAAAAAGATTGACCTGGCACCACTTTTCATTAAATGTGAACTGGTGGAGCGAGTTCCTGCTTTTAAGTTCCTAGGAATTTAGATTTACAAAAACTTAACATGGTCAATGAATATTAATGCTGTTAACAACAAATCTCAGCAACGTTTATACTTCCTGAGACTTCTCAGAAAAAATGGTTTAAGTAAAAACAATTTACACCAACAGAAAAGGCTGCTCTTCAGAAAAAAAAAAAAAAAAAAAAAGAAGAAGTACTGCACAGTACGTTGCGGGCTGTAAACTTGTCTTTTTTGACAAAATGTATCAGTCCTGTTGTGTCTGCAGAGCAAAAAGAAAAAGTGAGTGATCTGTCCCATCCTGGACATAATCTTTTTGAATTATTGCCATCGGGTAGATGGTTCAAAAACATACAGGCTAGAAAAAATAGATTTAGGGAGAGTTTCTAAGAACGAATAAGGCTATGAATGGAGAAATGAATTCGTTGTGGGGACTTGTTTAACTTACAGCAGTTTCTCACCCCTTTTTTAGTCTGTATGGTTTTTGATGAACATGGACTAATTTTTATTCATGTACAGTGCATGTATTTTATTGGGAATTTTTGTGATAGACCAACATAAAAGTGGCACATAATTGTGAAGTGGAAGTAAAGTTATAAACAGTTTTCAAAATGTATTTACAAATACATATCTGAAAAGTGTGGTGTGCATTTGTATTCAGTCCCCTTTACTCTAATACCCCTAATTAAAATCTAATGGATTACCTTCATATATCACCCATTTAGTAAACAGAGTCTACTTGTGTGTAATTTAATCTCAGGATAAATACAGCTGTTCTGTGAAACCCTCAGAGGTTTGCTAGAGAACATTAGTGAACAAAACAACATCATGAAGGCCAAGGAACACACCAGACAGGTCAGGGATAAAAGTTGTGGAGACATTTAAAAGCAGGGTTAGGTTATAGAAAAATATCCCAAGCTTTGAACATCTCAGAGAACATTGTTCAATCCAAAAATGGCACAACTGCAAACCTACCAAGACATGGCCGTCCACCTAAACTGACAGGCCTAGCAAGAACAGCAATAATCAGAGAAGCAGCCAAGAGGCCCATGGTAACTCTGGAGGATCTGCAGAGATTCACAGCTCAGGTAGTACCATTTGCAATTTGCGAGAAGCCATGTGGGGGACACAGCAAACATGTGGAAGAAGGTGCTCTGGTTGGATTAGACCAAAATTGATCTTTTTGGCCTAAAAGTAAAACACTATGTGTGGCGGAAATCTAAAATACTGCACATCACCCCGAAAACACTATCCCCACAGTGGAACACAGTGGTGGCAGCATCATGTTGTGGGAATGGTAATCTTCAGCAGGGACAGGGAAGCTGGTCAGAGTTGATGGAAAGATGGATGGAGCCAAATACAGGGAAATCTTAAAAGAACACCTGTTCGAGTCTGCAACAGACTGGGGTGGAGGTTCACCTTCTGGCAGGACAACGACCCTAAACATACAGCCAGAGCTACAATGGAATGTTTTAGATCAAAGCATATTCATGTGTTAGAATGGCCCAGTCAAGTCCAGACCTAAATCCAAGATTCTGCGGTAGATGCTCTCCATCCAATCTCACAGAGCTTTAGCCATTTTGCAAAGAAGAATGGGAAAAAAGGTCACTCTCTAGATGTGCAAAGCTGGTAGAGACATCCCCAAAAAGACTTGCAGCTGTAATTGCAGTGAAAGGTGGTTCTACAAAGTATTGACTTAAGGGGCTGAATACAAATGCATGCCACACTTTTCAGATATTTATTTGTAAACAAATTTTGAAAAACTATCATTTTCCTTCCACTTCACAATTATGTGCCACTTTATGTTGGTCTATCACATAAAATCCCAATAAAATCCATTTACGTTTTTGGTTGCAACATGACAAAATGTGGAAAATTTCAAGGGGTATCAATACTTTTTCAAGGCACTGTAAAGGAGTGTATGATTATAGGAGAGCATGTTTGTTGTTTTTATATTTAACAAAACGTAGGCAGTTTTAAGAAGAAATGTCACTGTAGTTTGTTTTGTATGACAATAAAATATTTATCCAATTTATCTATTATCTCACATTAGCTGGCAGATTCATGTTCTGAGGGTTACCCCTGTAGTCAATACTATATATACATAACTGTTCATACAAGGAGGAAGATTATCCAATGGATGTGCAGTTTTCAGACTGTTCTGCAACTGTTTTGTCTGCTAATGGTTCTCCTTTTTTTTTTTTTTACACTATGAATGTTTGCTTGCCATACTGATTTCCACCAACTGACAAACTGCTTTTTTCAAAAGTTGCTGTGTCTGTCCATTTCTTCCTGGGACACTGGGGGGCAGTGATGTTATCACATTCTTAATGTATAGTATAACGGATAGTATAACCATAGTATAACGGATGAGGCATTACAAACATGTGTAAATGCAAACTTTTCCACAAAATAAGCTACAGATTTGAATGCATAAAATTATTTAAATTCCAGGCATATACATTAAAAACACAATTATTACATTGTATAGAAAATGTTTCACTAACTTATCCCAGAGGATTGCTTTGGGAGATGTGCTCAAGTGTTTAATTTACATGCAGTGTTAAGAACCCTAAAGACAGAGAATATTTTGCCCAATGTAACTGTAACCTCTAAACTCCTGAAATAATCAGTGAGCATAGCACTGTCCTTCCATCATGACTTTAGTGGGCAGATGCATGTTTGTGGAACACTCTCTAATTTTAAGCAATCAATTATGATTAGTAAACTCCCATAGTGATATTCAAATTCTCCTACTTCAGATATAGATCAGTGTCACCAACCTTTGCTTCTTCAATCTCAGCATCAGCAGTCTCTAGTGCCATTTCTTTGTCTCTCTCTAGTTGCTGTGCCATCTGGTCGATCTCTGACAGCTCTTTACAGAGTTCCTCATTCTTGCTGCTTAGGTTCAACACCTCACTGGTCACATTCTGTCGTGTTTCCAGCAGCTCTTGTACACGTTTTTCAAGGTCTCGGTTAGCTTGCTGGAGGTACTCAATCTGCAAAACATTCATTATTATGCAATGATAAATCTCATTTTCTAAGGCAAGTCTGAAAATGCTAGCAAAGGCCAGGGACTTTTGTTTACTAAAAACTATTTAAACAGCATATCAGTGGCTCATGCCTATCACTCTATATAAAAATCAGCACAGCAAAACGATTTGAGGTAATAATTCTAAAAGACACAGATGATCTAATCATTATACAATGAATTCTTTGATAACAAACTGGCATCTTATGTATAAAGATAGTAGGCCCTGCACCTGGCCATGTATATTATGCGCACAAGTGAGTGCACACTGCTCAAATAGGCAATGATCCTGCATATTGCACAGTGACAGCATAAACCTGAAGTGCATAACACTGTGCAGGGAGTGCTACAGTGAGCGATAGCAGCAGCTCACTATACTGCACCTTCTCTTCTCTCAGGAAAGTGATCACCAGGGGGAGACCAAAGCGCACACACCAGAGCAGCCTGTCCCCCTTTGGCGAGTGTCCATCTGCATACCCATCAAATGAAACTTGCTGCCTGCCTCCTCTTATCTACTTTGATAGGCACAACGAGGAGGGAGAAGACAGCCTCTGGTGGCTCAGGCTCCCTTTCGTAAGCTTCTGTAAAAAGGTGCTTAACAGAGGCAGTCAGTCCAATGTGCACATCTGCACCTAGTCAGACCAGACACATCTGCAGCCAATATCTGCACTACATTAGTGGACAGGTAGATTATTTTTCCTTCACAAAAAACACCCAAGGCATTAAAATACCCTAATAGGAAACTGGCTGCAAGGCAACCCAGAAGTTTGACTGCATGCTGGACAAACACGGGCCACTGCTCTAACTTTGACACCAAGTAGTCAAGTGAGTTATCTATTGTTAAGGTTTCCGTATCTGCCCTCAACCCCCTGTAACTCAGTGACCATATGAGTTATGCACTGCCTGAGATTTCTGCCAGCAGATAGGCCTGGGCAATGCATCATGAAGACCTGAAAGCTTTGTTTAGGCAGCCACTGCTGATCAATTTAATTGCCATGAGTATTCAAGGCATGCTGACCATGAAAGTTGATCTTGCCACTCTCTACGAAAGCAATCAAGAGGTTCATCTGCAGCACCTCCTGCAGATGCTGCATTATGCTCCCTCTGTGAGGGCAGGATGAGCTCTGGCATTTTCCCTTATAACATGAATCCAAAAAAGATGGACAAGCAGTAATGGTCCAACTCCTGGGGTCCTTGCATAAGCATTGTAGCAAGAATAAGCCCATCCACCACCACCCATTTAACCTTAATTCCGGAGGATCCACCAAATGTGTGCGTTTAAGGAGACTCTATGAATCACTGAGCATGGATGCATGGCTTCAGCCAACAGCTCAATTGCCATTGCAAATAGGTGAGGCAACAAAGGGTACCCCTGCCTTTTGCCTCTAAAAAAATTCAAATGGTTCAGAGATGGTATAATTTATTACAAAATGGGCTAAGGGCTTAGAACATAAAAGTTCGACCCATGCAACAAAATGAGGACTGAAACCAAATTTTAACAGCATTACAAAACAGGTTTTGTGAGCCTCCGAAGCATCATCAGAGATGGGAACATAGCGCCAAATTATCTTCAGCCAACAGAGGTGGCATTTTTGGGTCCAGAAGATTTTTATGTTGCTCAATATTTGCACAGAAGATTCACTATCACTATTGGTCCTAGGGACCACTGCATAGAAGTGATAGAAAAATTTTTAAATTTGAGTTGCCACTGAAAGAGCAATAGAAAGGAAATTTCTCAATAGGGACACCAGTTCCAGTATCAAAAGTGTAAGAATAACTACTTTAAAAATTTAAAAAAGTGGCTGTAAAAATTCTTCAAAATAGGGCTGAACACTTATTAAATACTGACAGAACCATTAGTAGTATGTGAGTTGGAGACAACTGGACCCAACCTCCCACTGTCTAGAATCAAACTTGTTGCAAATGCAGTAAGGTAACTTATAGGGTCAGGGTAAAAGGCAATGCCTCAGGTACTCAGAAAACCTGGACAGCTGGTGGTAGCAGAAAAAGGTCAGATGGCTGGAGTTCCCCAAAATCACTGTAGGTAGTTACATCAAAGTTCCACGTGTCTCTTTGCAAGCAGGAGTCGTAGAGATGCTTCTTCAATGCTGTATGATGGGAAAGATAGCGTGGGGTGCACTCCACTCCACCCAGTAAATAGGTCAGTGCTCAACTGTACAGTGTTAGCCCCTTCTGCAACAAAACTTGGGAATAATGGTTCCCAGAACCTTACATTAACCACTTGCCTACCAGGCACTTATACCCCCTTCCTTACCAGGCCAATTTTCAGCTTTCAGCGCTGCCGCACTTTGATTGACAATTGCGCGGTCATGCAACATTGTACCCATATGAAATTTTGATCATTTTTTTCTCACAAATAGAGCTTTCTTTTGGTGGTATTTAATCGCCACTGGGCGCTTTACTTTTTGCGCTATAAATAAAAAAAGTGCAAAAAATGTGAAAAAAAAAAAAAGTTTGTTTCTTTTATAAAATTTTTCAAACAGGTATTTTTTCTCCTTCACGGATGTGCGTTGATGAGGCAGCACTGATGGGCACTGATAAGCGGCACTGATAGGCAGCACTAAAGGGCACCGATAGGCAGTACTAACGAGGTGGCACGGATAGGCGGCACTGATAGCACTAATTAGGGGTCACGGATAGGCGGCACTGATATGCAGCACTGATAGGTGACACTGATTATGGGTACTGATAGACGGCACTGACTGGCATCACTGCTGGGCACTGACTGGCGGCACGGACTGGCACAACCCCTGGGCACTGACTGGTTTCACTGGTGGGTGGCACTGGTGGGGGGCACAGGTGGGTGGCACTGCTGGGCACATGTAGGTGGCACTTCTGGGCACAGGTGGGGGCACTGCTGGGCACGGGTGGGCGGAGCTAGTGGGCGCACTGCTGGGCGGAACTTGCGGGTGTCACTGCTGGGCACCGATCATCAGGGCACTGATCATCAGTGCCCTGATGATCGGTGCCGATCCCTGCTCTGACAACTGCCGGTTCTCGGCAGTACTTTCCTCACGATCTGACAGCGTGAGGAAAGTGCAGCCGAGAACCGGCACTTGCATTTCCCTGTGATCAGCGTGTCATTGGACACCCCTGATCACGTGGTAAAAGGCCCCTGTGATTGGCCTTTTACCACATCACGTGATCAGCTGTGTCCGTAGGACACAGTGATCACGGAGATCGCCGGGTGCGCGCCCCCTGGGGCGCGCAGGAGAGCGCGTTCTGGGAGAACGTCATATGAGGTCCACCCAGAACTGGCCGGCCGCGGTGAAGCCGTCATTTGGCTATGCGCGGTCGGCAAGAGGTTAATGAAGAAGCTTCTGAAACTTAGCCTGACCAGTCTATTCACCAAGTGAGTTTTCATAGACAGGGCAAGACAATGTCAGCTGCTGTAGACCCTGCAGCTAACACAAAGTGCCCTTACATACCCAGGGCCAGAAGACCTCTCTCCTGGCTGGCACTGACCAGTAGAGCCCTAGCCCTTTAGACTTCCATGGGGCTCTACTTGCAGTGCTGGATGTAAACAATGCTCAAAGGTCATGGGTGTCAGATCTAGATAAGTATGCATCTGTGGAGAGGGAGATCTGTAAGGTTGGAGGGGGGGGGGGGGAAATGCACTTATTCTTTCATGGCATACCTCAATGAATTTGACTAATAAAAAAAAACAAAAAAAAATAAAACAAAAACAAAAAAACAAAAACAAAAAAAAACAAAAACACACCTCTTGGGACAAAGTAATACCTGAAGGTTTAGATGGGCCACATGTTTCTCATTACTTCTGTATCTAGATTCCAGAGAAATTACATCATGCGATCGTCCTCCATCCAGTGCTAATGCCAACCGCTCTACTTCTTTGTCTCTTAATTCAACCTATGATGAAATATAAAGACCTTAACCATTAGAGTACATTACCAGATTATAGAGAGCTGGCTAAGAGAATGTCCATTAAAAATATCTGCTAAACACAATTCCTTACTTCAGCCCATTCATAAAAATCTCTCTACTAATCAGCTTAATTGATCATGTGGGTGATCGATTTTAACCTATACACTCTACAGAAATGGCTAAGGGTAAGTCACTAGACATATGAGCTCCATCACAAACAATTTTCTAGCAGTCAGTAGTAGGTAACATTCAAAAAACGATACTGCATGTAAAATGGTCAGGAAGGATACAACTTTAGGAAAAGATAAACCACATCACTAGTGGTTGATCAGGTAGTAAAGCAGTAAATAAAAAGAAAGAAATCAAAAACATAAAAGGTAACACAAAAACATGAAATTTCTAAAGTCCTTTCAAAAGGAATGAGAATTGTTTCAATGTTCCAATTGTTGTAGCTTTTTTTTTTTAACTTTGTGAAATGTGTTTTTTTTTTTTTCACCAGCCTTCTGCTGAATATAGACATTTATGGCATCGTTGTGCATACAGTTTTATAGTTTGCTAAGATGTTGTCCAACCACTGAAAAATCCTTGTTATCCAGAGGTTCACTAATATTACATAAGCTTGGGGTCAGTCTGTTATTGAAGCTCAACATTTTCCCCAACACTTTCATGTGATATAACTTCCACTTTAGTTTCCTAAAGTTGCTGTACAGGTGAAAGTCGAAAAATTAGAATATCGTGCAAAAGTTCATTTATTTCAGTAATGCAACTTAAAAAGTGAAACTAATATATGAGATAGACTCATTACATGCAAAGCAAGATAGTTCAAGCCGTGATTTGTTATAATTGTGATGATTATGGCTTACAGCTCATGAAAACCCCAAATCCACAATCTCAGAAAATTAGAATATTACATGCAATCAATAAAACAAGACTTGTACATAGAACAATATCGGACCTCTGAAAAGTATAAGCATGCATATGTACTCAGTACTTGGTTTGGGCCTCTTTTGCAGCAATTACTGCCTCAATGCGGCGTGGCATGGAAGCTATCAGCCTGTGGCACCGCTGAGGTGTTATGGAAGACCAGGATGCTTCAATAGCGGCCTACAGCTCTTCTGCATTGTTCGGTCTCATGTCTCTCATCTTTCTCTTGGCAATGCCCCATAGATTCTCTATGGGGTTCAGGTCAGGCAAGTTTGCTGGCCAATTAAGCACAGTAATCCCACGGTCACTGAACCAGGTTTTGGTGCTTTTGGCAGCGTGGGCAGGTGCCAAGTCCTGCTGGAAAATGAAGTCAGCATCCCCATAAAGCTCGTCTGCGGAAGGAAGCATGAAGTGCTCCAAAATCTCCTGGTAGACGGCTGCGTTGACCCTGGACTTAATGAAGCACAGTGGACCAACACCAGCAGATGACATGGCTCCCCAAATCAACACAGACTGTGGAAACTTCACACTGGACTTCAAGTATCGTGCCTCTCCATTCTTCCTCCATACTCTGGGTCCTTGGTCTCCAAATGAGATGCAAAAGTTGCTCTCATCAGAAAAGAGGACTTTGGACCACTGAGCAACAGACCAGGTCTGTTTTCCTTTAGCCCAGGTAAGACGCTTCTGACGTTGTTTGTTGTTCAGGAGCGGCTTGACAAGAGAAATACGACATTTGAAGCCCATGTCCAGGATCAGTCTGTGTGTGGTGGCTCTTGATGCACTGACTCCAGCCTCAGTCCACTCCTTGTGAAAGTCCCCAACACTTTTGAATGGCCTTTACCTGGCAATCCTCTCCAGGCTGCGGTCATCCCTGCTGCTTGTGCACCTTTTTCTTCCACACTTTTCCCTTCCACATAACTTTCTATTAATGTGCTTTGATACAGCACTTTGGGAACATCCAACCTCTTTTGCAATTACCTTTTGAGGCTTTGCCTCCTTATGGAGGGTGTCAATGATGGTTTTCTGCACAACTCTCAGGTCAGCAGTCTTTCCCATGATTGTGATTCCTACTGAACCAGACTGAGAGACCATTTAAAGGCTCAGGAACCCTTTGTAGGTGTTATGGCTTAATTAGCTGATTAGAGTGGGACACTTTGAGCCTAGAATATTGCACCTATTCACAATATTCAAATTTTCTGAGATTGTGCATTTGGGGTTTTCATGAGCTGTAAGCCATAATCATCGCAATTATGACAAATCACGGCTCGAACTATCTTACTTTGCATGTAATGAGTCTATCTCATATATTAGTTTCACCTTTTAGGTTGCATTACTGAAATAAATGAACTTTTGCATGATATTCTAATTTTTCAAGTTTCACCTGTATGTTAATTGCAGTTTTTATGATCTACCAAATACTGTATGCCATATCTGACAAAAAATGTTTTGTTTATGGCCAATATCCATTATGTACATGTATGAAATATATATACATTTCAGAGTGATGCAAACCTTCTGCGTGAGTTGGTTAACTGCTTTTTCAGAGGTGTCCAGCTTTTCTTGTAAAGAGGCCGTGTCCTGCTGAAGTTCCCGAATTCTGAAAATGTACAAAAGTGTATTTTAATTATATGCCAGTTTGAAAGGATCGCTTTATATTGAATTATACTTTTGAGCAGATTGCATATTGCAGTAAGATCATTTAAATTTTCATTCCACTGAAAAGTCTGCTATTTGGAGTAGAACAAAAAAGGACAGACCTATCATCGGCAACTTGCAGCAGATCAGCAACATATGGATCTTCTGGCTGAGGTACAGGGTGGCTGTTCATTCCAGATGGTGGGACGGGTTGGTCAATCTGCATGCGCTGACGCCTAAATGGAATGTTTCTCTTTTTTCCACCTATAAACATTAAAAAATAATTGTAGCATGTAATTTGGTATGCCTAGCTTTGGCAAACACAGTAAAGCGTCATTTAGGTGTGCAGTTGGGGGTAGCAAAAATGTGCGGTTGGGCCGCGTTTCTGCCGTCCACCAACTGCCCCCCTCTTAAGCTGCAATAGGCAGCAGGCCTCGTAACATGTAGGTTTATCCAACATGTAGTGGTCTTTGGGCAGCAAGCCTGAATGTTACACACTCAAGCAAGTGGGGAAGCGCCGCAAACTCCCCATAACCGCATGCAAGACAGAAAGCAAAATTCTTCCTCCTTGCTGGCATCTTTTACATCTAGGAATAACTGCTACGCACATATGGGCTTCTGTTTGTTGTCAGATGTTCTCCGACTTCTTTCCTCCCCACCGAGTACATTCTTTGAAAGGTGCACATTGCACTAAATTTCCATAGGAGGAACACATGTGGCACCGATTTAGGCCTCCCTATTGGAGGAGACCAGAAATCACCCATTATTATTCCACTAGTACAGCGTCTACAAACTGTGAAACTGTAGTATCATTGCAGATTTGTGCACTCTCTCATGGCAGCCAAAATAAACAAAAAAAAAAACAAGCTTGCTTTAATCCCTTGATGTTTATGAGCATACCTTGAATATACATTCATAATAAGAGAGGATAACTGCATAATAAAGCCAACCTTGCTTGTAATAAAATCTCAGGTTAAGCCTAGCCCCTATTCCTGAGGACCTGGGCCTTACAGCCATGGCAATAAAGCCAACAATGTGAACTAGGGTGGAAAACAGGTCCTTGAGACAAATGATCCACTCAACCTAGAAGAGCTCATGGACAGTCTTGCCAGGACGTCTGAAAATCACATATGCATGGGACAGTTCGATGTGATGAGTGGCACCAGGATACCCTCTGTATAATTTCCGAGAAGTAGATGAGGAAGGGGCTTCAGAGGAGAAAAGGAGTAGATCAGGCTAAAATGATTCCACACCAGATTTCACCAGAACATCCACAGCTATCTTAGCAGGTCACTGGACGTGGAGACAGGCTTGGTCAGTTTTCTGTTTAGTCTGGAAGCCGGAAGGTCCTAGTCTATGTTCCCCTCGTGCAGCAAAGGTCTTAACAACATCAGGACTTGGGGGAGTGGTGTTTTGACTGAAGGAATCAGCTTGACAGATTTTAATGTCTGGAATGTGCACGGCATGGTGGACAATGGTGGAATAAATTGTTCTTCTTAAGGTAAAATCTTGTCAGTTTCTCTTGAGCTGCAAGACTTATGGTTCTCTCCCTGATGGTTGATGTATGTCACAAAAGTGGCATTGTCCAACTGAATCTGGGAGATAATCATTTTACAAAAAAAACAGTGAACTTTCGTTGTAGCTATGTGAATAGTTACATTCACACACTACACATGGTCACAGTACAGGCAGGCCCCACATCCTCTTAATGTAATCTGGCCACCAAAAGGGATCATACCACAAATAAAACCAAAAGGGAACTATTTTGGCTCTGCAGTTAACAGATAAAAAAAAAAATAAAAATAAAAATACATTCTTGATAAATAGGAAAGATGGTTGACATTTCTCAGACAAGAAAAGATGATCAGTTTCTTGCTAGTTTTCTAGGAGAATCAAGTAGGATGGGAATGGTTATGTTATGGGTTTTTTTTTTTGCCAAAGTCCAATTCTCCTGAAGGTAGCAGTATAAACCCATATATCTCAGAACGCCATCTATGGCGTCACTTTAAAAAGTGAAGTCCAGTTGGTTCCCTCCCTACCTAATTTTAATTGGTACCTGCCCCTACTTCCACAATACTCACCTAGAATAGCATGATGCTCTATGCCCTGCTCCCTCCTGGGACACTTCACATGTCCCAGGAAGCTGCACGCCATGCACAAAGCGCTGCATGAGTTTTCACATATGCAAAGGGTGGCAGGCTGTGGTTCACCAAGAAAGCCACACCTGGCTCTCAAATCCAAGGTGGCGGTGCCAGCAATCCACAGCTGTAAGAAGAATCGGCTGCTGGAAGACAGCAGCTACAATAACTTTTCCTCTTTAATGAATAATTAGCAAAAAAGGTTTACAGACACAAAAAAAAACAGACACACAATCATAAGATATGTTTCCAACTGGCAAACTCTTACCTGGTGTTTGTACTACAGCTTGAAGGTTCTTTTCTTGCAGCTGCTGAATCCGTTCTGTTTTAGCTTTACTCTCCTTTTCCATTGACCGGATCTTATGGACATACTGGTTATTTAAAAATTTCAGGTCAGCTGTCTGGTGTTCAAGTTTTCTTAGAGAAGCTTTCAAGTCTTCAAGAAAATAAAACAAACAATCAAGGAAATAAAGGAACAATATATAAAACAAGCATTCTATAAACATCACTGCTGACTTCCTTCTAATGATAGCTGTGTCATCTCTGGACATGCCTTCCTGATTAAGTTAATTGGAATAAGCATGCAGCCAGTGAAGTTAGGACGTTGAAATCTACATGCACACACTGGTTCAATGACTCATGCACAGAAAGAAACCAGGAGACCAGCCAAAAACACATACACACGTGAAAATTGGAGAGGTTACCCAAAACAGTCAGATGTCAGTTGTGCTTTTTTTTTCTGGTGTAGTTTACAAAAACAGGATTTTTGTGCTTGCTGTAAAATCTATTTGTTGTAGTTCATTGGAGGGGCACAGAAATTTAGATACCATCAGGATATACTGTACAGGAAGATTGGACAATTAAATAAGTTGTAGTCCAGCCCCAAAATAATCCCTCCTCTGTCTATGACTCCTCAGTTTGTAGAAAGCAGGACCAAGTGCATGAACAGAAACACAGAGGTGGAGACTGCCCTAAGAAAGAAAAGGGTTTTACAATACAAAAATCCTATTTTATTTCCCATCCACTAATGGGCACAGGAATGCAGATACGGTTGAAGCAAAAAAAAGAAAGAACGAAAAAAAGAAAAAAAGAAAAAAAAAAAAGTCAGTCCAGTTGAGGGGTGAGTAACGCAGCAATAATTATCCACAGGCTCATTTGAAAAACTGACCTACCTACAACCCAAAAGCTGCCCTAAGGATAAAGAACAGAATCTGATTGTATGAGGCCAAACCCCAAACCGGGTCCTATCCACACGACCAGAAGAAGGACATGATTAATAAAAATTTGTTCCTCAAGACCAATGACTGTACCAAAAATAAAACAAATTCTGGCAAGGGGAAGAAGACCTACTACATGATGTGGTCAACAGAAAAAAAAATATTAACGCTTAGAAAAACTCCAAGAAGGGACCAATGACAACAGCTTCAGGTGATTAGACCAGCCAGTCTACAAGGAACGTCTCAAAGCCATTTTAACCCGTGACACCTTATGATCAAAAGGCGCAAACAATTTGTGCCAAAGAAGGTTGCCTAACCAGACAACTATGCTTGCAAGGTGAAACTCAACAGGTTAAACATGCAACAGCAAAACGCACAATAAATTACCATGGGTCTGAAGTACCTCTCTAGATACACAAAAACTCATGGGTTCGATCACACAAAGTCACTGAGACTGAAGGAAGAATGTGTATAGGAGGTAAACCTGCAAAGGGTGGAGAGAGATGAATGCAAGGCCTTGCTCTTTGTTCTGACTTTTTGGTGCTTGTCATTTAACCAAAAGGACAAGACTATACATCCTCCCTGGCACTCACAGCTGTTCTAGAAGCTTCCTAGAAGAGTTCTACTAAACTCCAGATACAGGTCTACAAAGGTTTCAGGACCCCACAAACTACTGCAGGGTCAGTTGCAGAGTTCTTTTCAGATGCGCTAAGAGAGCTCACCCATTATAGGACATAATAGGAGAAAGCATCTGAAGCATGTTCCCTAAAAGGTTAAGGAACTAACAAGAAAAGAGGACTTGGCCCTAAGTGGACAAGTCCCTCGAAGTCCACAAGACCAGTTTGGTTTCCAGCAGAGGATTTCTGGAGCAGAAGACTGGTGCATTTTGCCTGCCATGCAGTATTTGAGGCACATCTAGGTGTATGAACCTCTCTGCTCAGCCCAAAGGCTACTGGCTTCCTATGGCAAAGTCTTTAAAAGAGACAACATGATTATTGTGAAGACTCGGCATTCTTTAGAGCAGGGACCAGGTTACCTTTTCTGCCACATGCAGAACTCCCATTCTTTCAGTGGGGGCACAACAGCAACTAAGTGATGTTCAGTGAAGACTGAACCAGGAAACCAGCCCAAACATGTAAGGGACTACCATTTCTGAAGAAATAGACAGTCTGGTTGATGGTGGCTCTCCATTCAGAAGGGGGCTGAAGAGGACTGGGAGAAAAGAAGAGAAGGGAGACAGACAACCCTAGGAGAAGGGTCCTCCAACAGGATGATAGACCTGAGGATACAAAGGCTGTGGACCTACTGTACTTAAGAAACTAAGCTGGCAAACAGGTGACTGGCAGTCATCAACGCCTGAGTCAGGTGAAACATGATCCTATCAGATTTTGCAGGTGTTTGGCCTTTGGGAAAGATGTTACCAAGGATCCATGAAGCTCTCTTTGCAGAAAGTTTTCTGAGCGCTCCATAAACGGGGATGCCAAGGTAAAGTATTAGGGTGAACAGAGGAACTAAGATTGAAAAATAGCAGGTAACCCCAGGGTGACAGGTAGGGAACAGTTGGAGCTGGTCACGCGTTGACCTAATAGGTTGGAGGAGGGGATCTGAGAGGTACCATACACCATGAATGGTTTATCATATCCCAAAGGCAAGGGATTTCCTTGAGGGAAAGAAGGGTGGTCCAAATAGGGGACAATTTAAGGCACCAAGTTAACACACGGGCTGGAGCACAAAAGGGATAAGGAGGAGTAGCTGAAAGGGGCATCAGAGGCAAAGGATGTGAGTGAAAGGGAAAGCCTTTTGCACCTAAATGCCAGAGAAGAAAAACTACCCAAGTGGAGGTATGCCTTGATAGAGAATGCTGACCAAAGGGCTTCGCCTCTCTCGGACTTCAAGCTGCATAAACTGTCAGAGTCAGGGTCTGAGGGCCCTGGGGGAACCTACCACTGGAGTAGATGACGGAGAAGGATGGAGTTCAGCCGACCTCTCCTTACACCTATGTTGATGCAGGAGTATGCTCAAGCACTCCATGGCATTGGCATTCTTGATTAGTGTAAAATTTAGGACTAAAAGAATAGAAGTCCCTTTAAGGCCAATTTGGTTAGATGGTTTTCATAAGTGGCATGAGTGTTTCAGCATCTTAACCAGAATGCTCTGCGCATCTGTATGGACATAAAACCTATGCAAGACACAAGTTTAGATGCTTTTAAAAAAGCCATCATAAAAACAGGACAAGGCTCCAGACATCTGCTCACATGCTCAAATAAGGAGAAGCGTATCCCAGCACTGGAAAGATCCTTTTGGAGGGAACTTTCCCATTCTGCCACTGTTATGCAGATTAAGGTAACTGCCAACAAAGGGAAGTGAGTAGAACCTGACTTATTTGTTTACAGTGTGAGTCGAAATCTGCTTTAAAAAAAAAAAAAAAAAAAGTTAAAAATTTTTTAACCCAGTTTTAAAAAAACTGGAAGCTAATTGGTTTCTCTGCAGAGTTGCACCAGATTTTTCACTCTCCGGTTTTAGTAAAATCAACCCCACAGCAACTAGCCCAGACTTTAGGAGTCAAGTAATGGCCAATTCTAGCGTGGGAAGAGAGCCTCATTTGTGACAACTATTCTGACAGGCACCTTTTAAATATACATCAACCTACACTAAAGTAATCACAATTTTAAAGACTGTTGAGGACATCCTGGGACACAACAAACCTGTTAAAATGACATGTATTACCTGGCAACACAGACAAACACTCAAGCAGACATGTCAGACTCTCAGGCCCAGTGTCTGACCTTTAATGTGTCGGTCTGATTCCTCTTTGATCCTCAGGAGGTCCAAGTGCAGCTCATTGTTTTCCCTGACAAGTCTTGCATTCTCTGCCTTATATGGTTCTACCACAGAGTCAAAATTCTTATTCTCCTTCTCATTTTTGCTAACACTTAACTTAGCATTCCGAAGGCTTTCGGTAGTATGAACAAGGTCACTGTGAAATGCAAACAAACCAAAATGTCAGACAAGGGCTTATATGGCTCAACATAAGGCAAGGTCATACAATAGCTTTTCGGATATGGAAAAATTGAAAATCTCTGCGCATACCGACTTTCATTTTATACAATCAATTACTTTCACAATACTGAGGTGGATTCTTGCAGATTTACAGTAACTTTTATAGTCAAGTGCATTACTCATTTAGCATTATCTATATGGATGTACCATCATTCTGGGATACTCTATGAAACAAGTTAGCAGAGGAATTAACTTGGTTAAATATTAATAAAGTAATGGGCCCTGATGGTATTCATCTCAGCGTTCTAAGAGAAGTTCGAGGTATAGTTGTTGAACAATTAATGGATCTTTTTAATTAATCTCATCTAACAGGAGAACTTTCCCATGACTGGTGGACAGCGGATACTGTACCTATACACAAAAAGGGCAGCATGGTAGAAGCTGGCAATTACTGGCCAGTGAGTTTACCATCAGTTGTAGTCAATTTAAGGGAATCACTCCTGAAAAGGATTGTTGAACACTTAAAAACACATAGCTTGCTTTACCCAAAAGCTTTACTGATGGCTGACCATGTCAGTCTAATCTGAATGAATTTTCTGACCATATCACCAATGTTTGTACCAGGGAGGTGCGGTGGACACAGCCTCAATTTTACAATCTCGATCTCAGCAAGACATTTAAAACAGTTCTACACAATGACCTAATACTAAGGTTGTACAAGCCAGGACTTCACTCTTGGGTTATTCAGTGGACATACAGCTGGCTAAAGGATAGCCACGGAAATGGGAGTGGGTACCATTCAAACCAGGTACCTGCTCCCACCACAAAAAAAAAAACAAAAAAACAAAAAAAAACAAAACCCACACACACACACCACAACAAAGGCCAAAACTTAAAGGGGAAGGAAGACAAGCAGAACTTTCCCTTTCTGGGTGAAGTTCTGCTTTAAGGGCTTCAAAATGGCCATCAACAGAATCCCTAAGAGAGAGAACATCCACAATAAAAAACTGTGAGGTGTTTATTGAGAACTAAAATGGTAGGCTCCACTACTCAAACAGACGGTTTCTTTTTAAAATCCTTTTCTATTGGATAAATATCAACAAAAGGTTTCGGAGGAGTGAAAACTTCACGGCATATTCAACCTCAGTGCACAACCTGTGGGTGTATGGGGAAGAAAGTTTTTAGACTTAGCCAGTCTTTTAGTACCCCTAGGGATCTGATTTGGCTGTGGAGAATCAGGTGCTGTTAGGCAAAGGCTAGTGTGCACTTAATTTGACCAAAGTAAAAAAAAAAACATTTGTCGCAAGGCCATAGCTTGTATCTCTTGAAGTGGTTCTAAAAGGTAGAACGTTTTTTATCTTAATGCACTGTCTGCCTTAAGGTAAAAAAACAAAAAAAAAAAAACCTTCCATGTATAGGATCTCACCCAGCTCCCCTACATACAAACCTGAGCCCGATCTTGATCCAGTGCTGTGCCCAGCGCCTTCCTCGGTGCTCTCTTTCCTCATTGGTCATGGAGGCAGCAGCAGGAGCCATTGGCGGTGTATGGTGCCCTAAGCTAACTACATGCATATGTTGTGGTCATGTCCTTCCACACAGTCCTACTGGGGGGGAGGTGCTTGCTTTAACTTTTACACTGCCTACTATCTGTGTTCCTCCCCTAGTAGAAACCTGTACATTGGGACTGGTTGAGGACTTGGCACATACAATAGCTGTGCGCACTTTGCATGGTTCATTACTATTCTATGCCAGGATAGTGCTACATTGGAAAACCTCAACTGGTCCCACCACTGCAGTATGGATGTTGCTTGTCAGTGGTTCCCTTATAGAAAAGCTACTTATTATTCAAGGTGTTCAAAGAAATTTAATAAAGTTTCGGATGTCTGGTTGAATCGAATTTGACAGCTGCTTAATGTAGTATACCCCCTACTAGACCCACCTCTTGCTTTGCTTCTACCTTTAAGATCTCAGCCTCATAGTAAAGTGCTAACTCCTTCTGAGGTGTCTCACACCTCCCAGCCCCCCTCTGACTACTTTCTCATGCATCCCCATGATATGGAGCATGACTATTCTAGGATGTCAATCTCCTTTTGTCTTTTATTTGGCAATCTGTTCAGGTCACCACCGAATGGTACTGATGGTTAGTGCAGTGTGTTACTGTTAGTTGGTTGGTAATTTCAACTGTTTTTTGGAGCCAGAGTATGCCCTACAGGCTCATTTTGTACCTTACCAAAAGCTAATTAAAAAAAAAAAAAAAAAAAAAAAAAGCTAGGAATAAGAGTCCACATGTACAAGGAAACTGTCTTACTTTATCCACAACGCTGGGCCTATTAAGTGCCAGGTTTTGTTCATCAGTGGGCATAACCCTGAAGGGATCTGGGAACCATAGAAATAGACCATAGCCCTGGAAATGTATGGCACCCTGCAGCTAAATTCACATGATGCAATTCGTGCCAAGTTAAGAGCTTAAAGTATAACTAAAAGGCAAAACCTTTTTTTTTTTAATTTTTGGACACAATTTAGATGGATTAGAACACCTGACAGATTTTTAATGTTACCTCCACCGCCTCTCTATTTATTCTGTTTACCGTTATCATCAAAAGTGAAAAGTAAAGAAAATCCAAAATTTTGGGTTGTCCCCAGAACAGTAATAATGGGGAAACCTTCCAATGGGGACACTAGTTCTGGTGACCTGGAAGCCCCAAGATTATCTTCAAGCGTAATTTTACTTTTCTGAACATGTTACACCCCTATTTAGGGTGTAACATGTTCAGCATCGCCCCCTGATCTCCCCCACAAATAGTTCATTGATGCACAGGGATCTCTCAATGACGCGGTTGTGTGGGTCAAGTACGGCTCACTGCCACAATTCAAAGAGAGCGTGGCCGTGCGGGGCTCCGCCCACACTGCCGCATCACTGATTCAAAGATCCCAGTGAATCAATGAACTACAAGTACCAACAGCCTTTGCTACTGTTGGCTTGTAGTTCTCAATGAACTATCATGGCGTTGTGGTAGTTCATGGATACTCCCTGTCAGTGATTGCACCAACAGTCTCGTAAGAGTCCAGCATGGCATCAGCGATCGGCTGATCGCTGGTGCAATGCTTTCCAGGTTACCCCCCCAAAAAAGGGTAAATAAAACAAAGTAAATAAACATTTTAATCACCTGCAAAAAAAATGTGCAATTATTTTTTGTTAAAAGGTGAACTTATCCTTTCCTCTCACTTCCTGTTTTGGCAATGGGACAGAAAGTATAACTCCCCACCCCACCCACTACTTTATCCAAAAACACACACACTCTATAGTTCTACTTTAAAGTGGTTGTAAACTCTGTTTTTTAATTTTACCTACAGGTAAGCTTATAAAAAAAGCTTACCAGTAGGTAAAATGAATATCTCCTAAACATGTACCGTTTTATGAGATATTCTCTCTTCATTTATTCTGGCACATGCACTCTGAAGAAACTGCATACCCGTACCATTCCTTCAGAGCTGTATACCATGACATGGGACTCCCGCGCGCATGAGCGGGAGCAACGTCATCGCAGCCCGGCCTATCAGAACGCAGCTTGCAAACCTAGAAGCAAGATGGATGAAGATGGAAGCCTCTACAGCGGTGACAGCTCACGGTTAGAGGGCTTCGTTTTAAGGTAAGTTTTACATAATGCGCTAGTATGCACATTTTATGTCTGCGTTTTACTACCGCTATAATGCAAGCTCCAGTGCCAAAAGTGCTCCTCACACATACGGTGAGAATAACTGATCCTGCAAGGTAGTGCAAGACAATAAGCAGTCAGATGTTGATAGAGCCGGATTATACAACTTTATTGGTTTGAAAAAGGAAAACAAAAAAAATAAAATATGGAGCCTTACATAGTAGGCAGGGTTATACTGTATGCTCTAGAGGTGGTCCTAGCAAAGGTTTTTGCCAATGTCTAATCACCTGAAAATAGCAATATATAATCCATGGTCTTTGCATACCAGTGATGTGCTCAGACATGCTTCAGACTAAGACCTGAATCCATATGTGCAAGCCCACCAGACAGCCGTCACGTGTAGGATGTCCCTTGTATACCTGCAACTGCAGGAGAAGGAATGTCCTGGACGTAGATAATTAGCCTCTGCAGCTAACAGCTTCCTGATGGGTTCACACAAGTGGGTTCGGATCCTAGTCTAAACATGCCCTAGCTCATCATTAATCAATACCAGTCCTTTGTGCTGCATGATTGATAAAAGGGGTTTATTTCCGTTTTTAAAGGGCCGCTTCACACCAAAACGCAGTTAAGGAAAGATGCATTCCATGTATGTTTCCTGCACTGCATTCAAAACACACTGCCATTGAATTCTACTGCAGGTGCCAATATGTTAACAGCACCCCAGATGCAGATGATAACAGTGCATTTATGGGCACCAGATTGCATGGTACCGCAGTACCATGCAATTTTGTGCAGCACGTTTTTTTTCAAAGGTAGTACATGCACTTTTTGTGTGGCCGGTGCGATTTGCAGCCTATTGAAATTAATTGGCTGCAAGTCAATCTGCAGTGGAACACACAGGTGTGAACCAGCCCTAAAGAGATAAAACATAGTAAAATGTGCATGTATTGCAAAACTGTACTGCATGTTTTGTTTTTACATTTTGCCGAGGCATACAC
The DNA here is from genome assembly GCF_062004578.1 of Staurois parvus. Taxonomy (NCBI): domain Eukaryota; kingdom Metazoa; phylum Chordata; class Amphibia; order Anura; family Ranidae; genus Staurois; species Staurois parvus. The sequence continues at coordinate 4,150,282 of NW_028317867.1, read as the reverse complement.
TAACAATAGATATCAACTGAAGTGGTAGAGCACAAAGTGAGATTATTAGAACAATGAGCATCTGTGAAATCATTACAGCATACATAGGACTTAGCATTATGAGCAGGTCACCCAAGACAACTAACAAAAACAGAAAACTGTGTTGATGGGAAGATACAGAGAAATTATAAAAAAAGATCAAAATGTAAATTTAATATAAATCCTAAAGCAAATATATTTGGATAACATTTTTGTAAACACTGAAGTTGGGCTCTGAAATGTAGTACTTTAAATAGAAATAAAAAAGGAAAAGCACACAGAGATCTATTAAAATGAAAATACCTGAAGAGTTTTTCAACTAGAGGTAAGGATTCAATGCCAAGTGGTTGCTTGTAGCCCAGCTGGTCCAGGCGCTTGCGCAGATTAATAAATTTTCTTTCTGCGGCAGTGCTCATTGTGGAAATTCTTACCAAGACAGACTCAAGGACCCAGCTTCAGTGGATGCAAACAAAAAAAGACATTAATTTAAACCTTTAAAAAGCCTGCTTAATCTGACAAAGATCCAAATGTGTGCCTACCTATTGCCTAAGCTAAAACAATATAAAATAATGACTAAAGCAAACCACATAAATAAAACATGATCCAAGTAATTTTCACTCACTTTTGTATAGTGACAAGCCGACGTTCAAGCCTTTACACAGGAAGTGCCCCTTCATTCATCTGACTTCCACATGCATCAGCTGAACATCTTACATCTTCTACAGTAAAACCAGTGTGTTAAACAAGTCTGACGATGCAGTAGATTCTGAAAAGAAAAAGGAAAACATTATCTTTCACAGATCCCCTTTAAGTTTTTCTTATATGCACTACTGTGCAAACGTTTTAAGCAGTTGTAAAAAAGCTGTAAATTAGGAATGCTTTCAGAAATAAAAAAGTGTTACTAAACCCCGGACCCTGCATTCACTATATCTGGTCTCCCATAGTACACAGAACAAGGAAATGCAATTATTTTAGTAAATGTAAACTGCTAAATACCTTTTCTCATCAGCAGTATAGAAGTCTTGTGACTTCTATCAGTTTCCAGCAGGGCACTGGTTAATCTTGTAGGAGTTTTTTGACTGTCCTATGAGGCTGCATATCCTCTGACCCTCTGTCTGGACAGTGCTGATTGGCCCTGTTCTGATCACATGCACCCTTCACCCCCAAAAAAACTACCAATACACACTAAACTGAGCATGAGTAAACTGAATCACTGAGCGACTCCTAGAACTCTGCACTATCAGCAGATTGGAGACAGTAGAAGGGGAGGATCAGAGAAGGCAGGATCAATCTTCCACAGTGAGTATAATAAGCATGCTATACTGCATGCACACTGATTTTACTGTGTGGTTTTAGTAACACTAAGTTTATTTTTCTTTCAAATAATTTTTATTAAAGAAATCTGGACAAAGTATTAAAGTACAGATACATACAATTAAATGTAAAGCGATGGTGTCATATTAAACAAAACAAAAATCATGTACATCATTTAAACAGTATAAGTTTGGTGGTCCTCAACCAGCTGCCCCAGACCATGTAAACACCTATTTTCATAGTAGGTCTTGGTAGAGATCTCCACCTGGTCCCAACTCAACATCTGTAAATAGTGAGTGATCTGGCAGAGGCGGAAGGTCTCCAAGGGGGGTGTTTGTAAGGTCTGCAAAGAGAGCGAGGACTGGAATTCCTTTGTGGTCTATAAAATGGGCTATCCCGTAAAGGCCAATGTTAACCCACCATGTAAACCGTTGATAGTTTTGTCCAGGGGGAAAACATGGGTTTCCAAAGAGGGGGGCCACAGAAGTGTGTGGGGACTTCAGGGCAATAGTTTATTTCTATCAATTAACAAAATGGAAGTAAATGAACAGAAGAGAAATCAAAATTTGGTGTGACCACCCTTAGCCTTCAAAACAGCATGAATTCTAGGTACACTTGCACACAGTTTTTGAAAGGACTTGGCATGTAAGTTGTTCCAGACATCTTGGAGAACTAACCAGATATCTTCTGTGGATGTAGGCTGCCTAAAATCCTTCTGTCTCTTCACAATATCTCAGACAGACTCAATGATATTGAGGTTGGGGGTCTGTGGGGGTCAAACCATCACTGCCAGGACTCCTTGTTCTTCCTTGCAGTGAATATACTGTAGTTCTTTTAATGACATTGGCTGTAAGTTTGGGGTCGCTGCTCTGCTGCAGAACAAATCGCACACCTCCCTGATAGTATGACATGATGGCTAAGTATCTGCCTGCACTTCTCAGCATTGAGGACGTCATTGATCCTGACCAAATCTCCAACTCCATTTACAGAAATGCAGCCCCAAGCTTGCAAAGAACCTCCACTGTGCTTCGCTGTTGCCTGTGTACTCTCATTGTACCATTCTCCAGTTACAGCCAAAAATGTAAAATTCTGATTCATCAGTCCAGAGCACCTGCTGCCAATTTTCTGCATCCCAGTTCCTATGTTTTCATGCATAGTTGAGTTGCTTAGCCTTGTTTCCATGTCGGAAGGTATGGCTTTTTGGCTGCAATTCTCCCATGAAGACCACTTCTGGCCAGGCTTGTTTGGATAGTAGATAGGTGTAACCTGGGTCCCATTGGTTTCTGCCTGTTCTGTGCTGATGGCACTGCTGGACATCTTCCGACGTCAAAGGGAAATTAGTATGATGTGTCTTTCTTCTGCGCATTAAAGTGGTTGTAAACCTCAGACATGAAATATGAACACAAAGTGTCATTTTTCTCTGCTGTCTCATTCCTCTGCTATCTGCATGAGTGATTTCTGACAAGATTTCCTTGCTAAAAAAAAAAAAAAAAAAAAAAAAAAAAAAAAAGGGTGACAGGGAAGGATCTCCTGCAGATTGACATCCTCAGCTCTGTTCCTGCGTGATTTGTGAAGGGGTGTATCCTTTCCCTCAAATGAGCTCTCCTCACCGAGCTCTGCAGCGTGCAATTTCAGCTCTCCATCTGTTTTTTTTTTTCCCCGACAACTCAGGCAAGCTTTATAAATGCTGGATTTTGAATGAATGTACTAAAGAAAAAACTTCAGCTAAACAGGTACAACTTATGTGGGAGGATTTGTTTAATGTCTGTATCACCAGAAGCCAGATACTTCACAGGGTATGTGTAAGGGTTTACAACCACTTTAAGTTTCCTTGGCTGACCACTGCATCTGCAGTCCTAACATTGCCCATTTCTTTGGGCTTTTTCAAATGAGCTTGGAACCCCAGTCTGCTATGAAATCTTTGCCTGCCTTCTACGTATGCAGTATAATTACCTTGTGTCTTGCCATGGTGTATGACCTGTGATGTGAAACTCAATCAATAAGCTCCTATATTATAACCCTTCACACAAAATCACAACTTTCTCCCTAGAAAGTATACAATCTAATAAATCCTTTTGTGATACACATAAATCCCTAAAAAAAACTCCAACTATTAATATACTCAATGTAACTTCAACTAAATTGTGTTTACATAAATCCACACTCAATTCTGTCTTTAAAAAGCAAAAAAAAAAAAAAAAACCCAAAAAATATCAAAATTATATATATATATATATATATATATATATATATATATATATATATATATATATATATATATATATATATATATATATATATATATATATATATAAAATTGTGTTCAATAAACCCAAAGTGTCCAAGTTCCAAAAATTTTTTTTCTTTCAATCCAGTAAAGCAGAAATTGGTTCTAAGACTCCATGATCACCTCAAAGAAAGAAAAATAGAAAAAAAGAAAATTCATAGTGTAGTGACGTCATCACGCACGCACGCTAACCGGAAGTGTCGCTGCGGCCATTTTGTTGGTTGGAAACATGTGATTTTCAACCTGAAACTTGAAAGAGGAATATGTGAAGCTGGATATCCCTGTTTCATATGTGAGTTACTATTAAAATTTGTCCATTTTCATGGATTCTGCCTAAGAGCCTTTTTATGCTTTTATGAGTTGGGAGGAATACCTCTGAAAACGAAGGATTGAGAGATACGGATTTCCTATGTCAGCTCATGCTTGAAAATACTGGAAGAGGGTAATAGTACCTAGCATCACTTTTGGCTGCAGTTTAGAGGGTACTAGTACCTAGTATCACTATTCACTTGTGATTGGAGTGATCACGTTTTTCACGATTTGGGTTTTATTTATTTTTTTTACCTATTTATTTATTTGGATTGTGATATATATTTGATTTATTTTGCACAAAATAATTTTTGGTGTGTTTTTGTGTTGTGCACAGAGTGAAGTGTATATATATATATTTTTAAAGGGTAATACACTATGAATTTTCTTTTTTTTCTATTTTTCTTTCTTTGAGGTAATCATGGAGTCTTAGAACCAATTTCTGCTTTACTGGATTGAAAGAAAAAATTTTTTTGGAACTTGGACACTTTGGGTTTATTGAACACAATTTTTTTTTTTTTATATATATATAATTTTTATATATATATTTTATTATAATTTTGATATTTTTTGGGTTTTTGTTTTTTTTTTTTGCTTTTTAAAGACAGAATTGAGTGTGGATTTATGTAAACACAATTTAGTTGAAGTTACATTGAGTATATTAATAGTTGGAGTTTTTTTGGGGATTTATGTGCATCACAAAAGGATTTATTAGAATGTGATGTGAAACTGTCTTGCACAACCTCATCATGTCCAACATTTCACATGATCTCACGCTTAATCTCGTGGTTATGATTAAGCGCGAGATCGTGTGAAACGCGTTAACAGGTCCTGTATTCGAGGGGTGGAGCCTGAACATGGCGGCGCCGGAGAGCATGCGATAGGAGCTCTCCGACGGGACTCCTCCGTCCAGACCCTCCCCAGCTACCCCGCACGGACAGAGGCATGAGCGGCCGAAGATTTACCTGGAGAGCGGGGTAATTGACGGCAGAGTGGACCCCTGGTGCGGAGGCAGAGAGGAGCTGTGGTTGCGGGCTAGGTCTACCCGGCAGCCCGGTCAGCGGCAAGTGAGAGAGCCGGGAAGCCGGGTTGCCGAGGTGACAGGAGGACGGTGGGACCATGTGACCAGCCGCAAAGGAGTGTTGGGAAAGGAGAAAGCCGGCTGGCGTCTCACAAGAGGCAGGGAGAGACAAGGCGGCTTCTCCGAGTACCCCCCTTGCTGAGCCTGCACCGAAGGGGAGAAAGGGAAAAACAACTGCTGCTCCAGGTACCAAAAATACCCCAAGAGGAGAAGAAATAAGAGTGGGAAAAGTAAAAGGAAAGGACCCTGTGGAATCCCCAAGCAACCTAACTGGAACTACAGACAGCAAGCTGGAGCCAGCCCGAGGAGAAGGAGGGGTGAGCTGGGTGAGTGGAAGCTGCTGAAAACTGAAAAATTGTCTCCCTCGTATTTACTTGTTGCATGTGACACAACATAATAGAAAACAAAAGAGAAGAGAAAGGAGGGGATTCCCAGGGGATCTGGAAAGAGAGACTAACTTAGTACTTAAAGCAGGAAAACTAGAGGACAAACTAACAGGCAAAAAGGGGACCATATTATAGAAGTATACTATTTAATAGCATATGGAATAAAAGAATTCTATAGAAGACATGAAGAATAAGAGCATTAAAGGAAGTGGTCTTAAAGGATCCCAATCAGGAACAATTAAAAAATATACATTGCAGGGAAATATAACCCCAGAAAGATCACAAAGTATAAATGGGAAAAGAGAAGGGGATACCAGTCTGGAAAAAAGCCCTAGATTATCATTGGGCTTGGATGTCACTAACCAGCAGATATCAGAAATAGTGGATGGGAGAGAAATGGAAAGTGACCTACAAGCACCAAATAAAAAAGAGATGGCAGAAATGTTTGAGGCCTTAGAAAAGATAATAAAGAATGAAATGGCAACTATACGGAAGGATCTGGGACAGGTGCTGACAAGAGTGGAGGAAATGGAAGGAAAAGTAAAACATCAGGCCCAGAATATATCTCAATTGGAGGAAAAAGTAAAAAATATGGAGAAAACGCAAATAAAGCTGCGGTATAAATTGGAGGTACAAGAAAATAGGGACAGGAAGAACAACCTAAGGCTGAGAGGAATCCCAGAGACCATAGAAGGGGAAATATTACAAAAAGAAATATGTAAAATTTTAAATTCCATATTGAATAGAGCTACGTCAGAAGTGATTAAAACAGATGGTGTTTGGAGAAAAGGAAAGTTTCAAAATGACGGGAAGGAAAATCCAAGAGATGTTATAGTCCAATTACATAGGTATGGAGACAGAGAAGAGATCTGGAGGAAGATTAAAGGGAAAAAAACGATTAAATATGGAGAAATGGTTATTCAGATCTTTGCAGACCTTGGACCAGAAACTTTGTGGAGAAAAAGAACTTTGAAACCACTGACAGAGCAGATGAGAAAAAAGAAGGTCCTCTATAGATGGGGAACCCCGATTTGTCTGATTGGGTGGAAAAATGGGATAACAGCCTACCTGAGATTCCCAGAAGATATGAGAGTTTTTTGTGAAAAACTTGAGTTGCAGAGGATGGAGATCCTTGGATGGGAAGAAGAAAATAAAGGAGGAGAAGCAAGACAAAAGGAATGGCAGACTGTTAGAGGGAGAAAGCAGAATTAATTATTGTCCAAATAGAGATTTTCCTGAGATTTTCCCTAGGGGTGAAACCGCGGATTGTTAAAAGCAAAGGAAGAAATGAGATTACGGACGGGAACAGCTGGGGAGGAGGGGGAAGGAGGAGGAGCTGTCCATGGACAGAGTTCAAACCCCAAAAATAATCAACAGTGGTTCTTAGAAACACAAATGATTAGTAGGTGCATTAGTTGCCTAGTGGGGGGGAGGGAGGGGTGGAGGGAAAGGGGGGAGGGAGGGGACGAGAGTTGGGCGGGAGGGAGGGAGGGGAGGAGGTATTGGGTCAATATTCTACATGACAGAAGAGATAAAGAGGAAGAGGCAATTTGGAAGAGAGATGGAGTTAATTGGGAATGATGGAAGAAATACAGTTTATAACCTATAATGTGAACGGGTTGAGCTGTCCAGGGAAGAGATTTAGGTTGTTTAACGAGTTACATCATAGGGCTACATCAGTGGTATTTTTACAGGAGACGCATTTTGAGATAGAGGTAAACGTGAAATTGAAATCTAAACACTACCCAACATGGTACTATGCAGACTCTCCAATTAAAAGAGCGAAAGGGGTTGCAATAGGTTTTGCAAAGAATATGAGATTTGAGCTGGAGGATAGAAGAACCGACCCTGAGGGGAGGTTTTTATTTTTAAAAGGTAGACTCCAGGGGATTGAGTGTACTTTAGCCAATATATACTGCCCTAATAAAAACCCGGAGATGTATATGAAGGGTCTGCTGAAAAAATTAATGGAATTTAAAACAGGGCGCCTGATAGTAGCTGGAGACCTAAATTTCTGTATGGACCCACAAAAGGATAATACCTCTTCTGTGCAAAGAGAGGGGAGTAGGTCTCTGAGAGCTCTGAAAAAAGTGATGCATGAATATCAACTAGTGGATACTTGGAGAATAAAGCATATGAAAGACAGAGACTATACCTTCTTCTCTAATGCACATGAGATATACTCGAGATTAGATTACATCTTAATAGACCATCAACTTATAGATCATCTGGTTAAAATTGACATAGAGACAAGGACGTTCTCGGACCATGCCCCGGTTGTAATGAAAATGGGATGGGGAAGAAGGTGGACGGGAGGAATGGGGTGGAGGTTAAATGAGGGTCTTCTTCTGGATAAGGATGTAGTTCAGAAAATCGAGAAAGAGATTAAGGTATACTTTAAGGAGAACGAAACAGAGGATGTATCGATAGCTACAGTCTGGGAAAGCCATAAGGTATTCATAAGAGGAATCTTGATTGCGGCAGGAGCAAGGAAGAAAAAGGAAAGAAGAGAGAGGGTCAGTGGGCTCTTAAAAGAAATATTAGACTTGGAGCAGATCCATAAGAAGAAAATAACAAAAGACACGAGACAGAGGTTATCGGACAAAAAAGATGAGCTAGAGAGGTTGATGGATGAGGAGAAGAGAAGAGTATACAACAGGGTTTTGAACGAAAGATATAGATGGGGAGACAGACCAGGAAGATACTTAATGAAAGCTTTGAATAAAAAGAAAACTAGGAATTATATAGAAAAGATAAAAAGTTTAAAGGGGGAGTTGGTCCACTCAAATAAAGAGATTATTAAAGAGTTTACGGAGTATTACAAAAAGTTATATAATATTAGCCCCCAAGGCCCCCTAAAAGAAGCCCAAGAGGGAATTAACGAAAAAAAGACGACATACTTAAAAAATGCGGGATTACCAAAACTAAGTGAAGCACAGTTGAACTCCCTGGATGCAGAAATCTCCCAGGAAGAAATTAAAATAGCATTAAGAAGCACAGGGGGAGGAAAAAGCCCAGGCCCGGATGGATACACAGTTAAGTATTATAAGAAATTTAGTGAAGTACTTCTACCCAAGTTGGAGGAATATATGAATGCTCTGGGAGGGGGGATGGAAGTGAGGAGAGAGTCCCTACAGGCCCATGTAGTGCTTATTCACAAGGAGGGAAAAGATCCATCTCAGTGCTCCAGTTATAGGCCTATCTCATTATTGAACGTAGACACTAAACTGTATGCAAAGGTGTTGGCAAACAGGTTGAGGAATCTGATGCCTGAATGGATCCATGGAGATCAGGTGGGCTTTGTACCGGGGAGAGAAGGCAGAGATAACGGCTTGAGAACCCTGATGCTTATTCAGAAAAGTAGAAAAGGGAAAGCCCCGGTGGTGCTCTTGTCAATTGATGCTGAAAAGGCATTTGATAGAGTGGACTGGGGCTTTATGATGGACAACTTAAAAGTGTTGGGGATAGGTGATAGAATGCGAGAGTGGATAGGTAAATTATATAGGGAGCCTACTGCAATTATCACGGTAAATGGGGAGAGATCAGAACCCATCGGAATGTCTAATGGTACAAGACAGGGCTGCCCACTGTCCCCTCTGCTATATGTATTGTCACTCGAACCTCTGTTGTCAATAATAAGAAATAGTGGATCGGTAAAGGGAATTCAGATAGAATCCACAGAACATAGAGTAGCGGCCTTTGCGGACGACTTATTGTTCTATGTGGGGAATCCCCGAATAACTCTCCCAAATATAATGAAGATTCTGAAAGAGTATGGTGAACTATCAAATTTAAAAATTAATCCAGCGAAAACAGAGATCCTGAATATTAATATATCAAAGAATGAAAAAGAAAAACTACAAAAAGAATTCCCTTTTATATGGAGAGAAAAAGAGATAAAATACCTAGGAATAAAACTCACTGCCTCACCTAAGCATTTGTATAGATTAAACTATATCTCTTTGATAAACGAAATCAGGGAAGATTTAAAAAGACTAGAAGGAGGAAACCCATCCTGGATAGGACGTATAAACCTAGTCAAAATGGTAGTTATGCCTAAAATACTGTATAGATTTCAAATGGTACCAATTAAAATCCCAGAAGCCTTCTTTAAGATAATGAAAAAAATGTTAACAAGATACATATGGAAGAATAAAAAACCCAGAATAGCATATGAAACATTGAGTAGGACTAAAGAGAAAGGGGGATTGGGTCTACCAGATGTCAAGAGATACTATAAAGCAGTGGTTTTAGCAAGAATATACGATTGGACATTTAACCACAAGGGGAAAAGCTGGGTAACAATTGAAAATGATCTTAGTGGCATTAGATTGAGTCAGATGATATGGGTCCCACCACAGTTTAGGGGAATTAAAGAAAGCACAAGTATTTACACTTTAAATGTCTTTAGGGTATGGGACAATTTACACAAAAACATGAAATGGGAATTTAATTCTACACTAATGCCTCTTATAAATACTGAGTACTTTCCCCCTGGAAAGAATAAGATATCAGGGAGATGGTTTAGAAAGGAGGATACCCAATTGAGAGATGTCCTGGTGGAGGGAGAATTGAGATCACTTAAAGAGTTAATAGAGAAGGGAGATATTTTTATTAGAATAGATGAGTGGAAATATCAGCAACTGAAAAGTTTTATTGGAAATCTACCGAAACCCCTGAGACTAAAACAGGAGTGGAATATGTTTGAAAGGTTGTTAGAGACACGAAGGGATGGGAAGCACGGTATCTCAAAAGTGTATAGAATACTCACAGAATTAGACACAAACACAAAGTTAATTTTTATGACAAAATGGGAAAGGGATATGGGAGTTGGGTTTGATGAAGATAGACAGAGAAAGATGTTTAGACTGATACACGATAATGTTAGTATAAGAGAGGTTGAGGTTAATTATAAGTGTGTGACACGATGGCACATTACACCGAGTGTAGAGCACAAGATGAATGGGGAAAACTCAAATATGTGTTGGAGAGAATGTGGAGAGATAGGCACGGTGTTTCACATATGGTGGGAATGTCCGAAAATCCAGGCTTTTTGGAAGATAATAGTTAAATTAATTGAAGAAATAACTGAAATTGACATAGGATTAGACCCAACGACGTGCCTCCTACACAATGTGGAGACATCTTTAAATAAATATAAAGATTCCGGGATTTGGTACTTCTTGAATGCGGCGAAAGGGTTGATACCCAAGTTTTGGGGGAAAGTTGAGGTACCGAAGGAGGTAGACTGGATTAATAGAGTAAACCAGATAGGTAGAATGGAAAGATCATACCATATGCAAGAAGATAGGATGGGAGTTTATTCCAGGAGATGGGAAAAGTGGGAAAGAGCAGGACTGAAAGAGAAATATAGGAAGATATGAACTAGGATGTTAGCAAAAAATAAATAAAAAATTAATAGGCCTCAAGAGATTAGAGAGGGTTAGAATCTGCAGAGGGGGAGCAGGGGGGAAGAGGGGCGGGAGGGGGGGATAGTGGGAAGGGAAGGAAAAGAGTCTTCAGTAAGGGAAAGGTAGAAATGTTATATAATTGTATACCTGTATGAGAATTATTTCCCTTTTTGGGTTTTTGTATTAATATGAAAAATTTAATAAATATTTAAATTAAAAAAAAAAAAAAAAAAACAGGTCCTGTATTCATGTCCTGGTGTTTTGTGTGTCCTATGGATCAATAAATACACACTATATTCATCTATCCTTCGGTGTGCAGCTGACCCTTCTTCCTATTGCACTGGGCGGGAACTGACTTGGTATCACTGACATCCCCAGTGACACCAATACAGTGATCAGTACTAATAAAAAGCACTGACACTGTACTAATGGCACTGGGCAGGAAAGGGTTAACATCTTAGGGCGATCAAAGAGTTAACTGAGTGCTGTTTTACTGTGTGCGCTGTGTGTCTGTTTCACTGTAAGCACACTGCTTTGAATGGCTCTGCTATGCAGAGCCATACAAAGCAGTGTGCAGGAGGTGACAGGGAAGAAATCTGTATTGTTTACATACAGGTCTATCCCCCCTCGGAAATCCTCAGATTGCCGGGTGCAGGCGGGGAATCACCGGCCGGGTCCCATTGATTGACAGCCGAGGCCGCGAATGGTGGTGCAGGGTAGGGTGCTCGCACGAGCCCCCTACCCAGAACTGCAAAATCACATATACATATATATATATATATATATGTGATTTTACACACCTGTGCCGCCCTGTAGCAGTATTTCAGCTATAGAGCGGCGCGGAAGCGGTTAAAGGTTCATTTCCCACATATGTGGCTTTTTAAATTGCAATTAGTATCAGTGTATAACCAGTCAAGGAGTTTATTAGCTCTCACGTGGATGCACTGAGGAGGCTAAATACTGAGCCATGGGGAGCAGAAAAGAACTGTCAAAAGACCTGCATAACAAGGTAACGGAACATTATAAGGAAGGAAAAGGATATATATAAAAAAAAAAAAAAAAAGAAGGATATCCAAGGCCTTGAATATATCAGTCACTACTGTTAAATCACTTATTAAGAAGTGGAAAATTCAAAGATCTCTTGCTATCAAAGCACAGGTAGAGCAAGAAAGATTGCAACCATAACTGCCAGAAGAATTGTTTGGGATACAAAGAAAAACCCACAGGTAACCCCAGGAGAAATACATGCTGCTCTGGGGAAAAAAAAACAAAAACACAAAAAACAGTGTGATTGTTTTGAAGGAGCACAATACGACGACACTTGAACAAAAATGAGCTGCATGGCTGAGTTGCCAGGAAAAAGCCTTTACTGTGCCAATGTCACAGGGCTTTTTGTAGCATTGGTGCAGTAAAAGCTACTTTTTGGCAACTCAACCATAGCAATTCACGGCTGGGACTCGCTGATCGACACACACACACACACACACACACACACACATATATATATATATATATATATATACACACACATATACACACACACACACATATAATTGTTGACAGCCGGTCGACACTGTAGCAGTAGAGCTACAGTGTGCAGTTGGCAAGCGATTAAGTAAAACACTGTTTTGTCATGATCAGTCATATTTTCAATAACAAATCGAAAATTTCACGATTTCTGCCAGGGTAAGTACATTTTTGAGCACAACTGTGTACACACACACACAGGCTAATAAACATCACCCTTTAACCCATGCATGCATCCCATTTCAAAAAATTTTATTTTACTTGTCCCAAAATCTAGGGGGCATGGAAAGAAAGCCATACACCCAGACTGACAATCAACTACAAAGGCTGCTTTTACCCAGGGCTCCTGCTGCCATCTGTCTTTCTCAGGACTCCAGATTTCCCCAACCCAGAATATTGTGCACCACCACTTAGACAGGAAGGATTTTGTACACATTCCAGGTAAAGAAACAGACAACTAAATTAACTAGAAAAACGGTTTTAAAATCTAAATCCCAGAGTCTGAAAGGTCTCGTTCAGACACTCTGCATAACACATGTGGGACAGAAAAGGGATACCCAGAGCACCTCCCCCCCCCCCCCCCAACTTATAGATTTGTATGTTGAAGGGGAACATACAAATACCCCCCCATGTCAGACCCTCCGCACGCCTCTCCTGTACATTCCCTCCCCATGTCAGACCCTCCGCACTCCTCTCCTACACATACCCCCCCCCCCCGTCAGACCCTCCGCACTCCTCTCCTACACATACCGCCCCATGTCAGACCCTCCGTACTCCTCTCCTACACATACCGCCCCCCATGTCAGACCCTCCGCACTCCTCTCCTGCACACACCCCCCCCCCCCATGTCAGACCCTCCGCACTCCTCTCCTACACATATCGCCCCATGTCAGACCCTCCGCACTCCTCTCCTACACATACCGCCCTGCATCGGAGCCTCCACACTCCTCTCCTACACATACCTCCCCCCCCATGTCAGACCCTCCGCACTCCTCTCCTACACATACCGCCCCATGTCAAACCCTCCGCACTCCTCTCCTACACATACCGCCCCATGTCAAACCCTCCGCACTCCTCTCCTACACATACCGCCCCATGTCAAACCCTCCGCACTCCTCTCCTACACATACCCCCCCCCCCATGTCAGACCCTCCGCACTCCTCTCCTACACATTCCCCCCGTGTCAGACCCTCCGCACTCCTCTCCTACACATTCCCCCCATGTCAGACCCTCCGCACTCCTCTCCTACACATACCCCCCGTGTCAGACCCTCCGCACTCCTCTCCTACACATACCCCCCCCGTGTCAGACCCTCCGCACTCCTCTCCTACACATACCCCCCCCGTGTCAGACCCTCCGCACTCCTCTCCTACACATACCCCCCCCCGTGTCAGACCCTCCGCACTCCTCTCCTACACATACCCCCCCCGTGTCAGACCCTCCGCACTCCTCTCCTACACATACCCCCCCCGTGTCAGACCCTCCGCACTCCTCTCCTACACATACCCCCCGTGTCAGACCCTCCGCACTCCTCTCCTACACATATCCCCCCATGTCAGACCCTCCGCACTCCTCTCCTACACATATTCCCCCCATGTCAGACCCTCCGCACTCCTCTCCTACACATATTCCCCATGTCAGACCCTCCGCACTCCTCTCCTACACATACCCCCCAATGTCAGACCCTCCGCACTCCTCTACTACATATGCCCCCCTATGTCAGACCCTTCGCACTCCTCTCCTACACATGCCCCCCCCATGTCAGACCCTCCGCACTCCTCTCCTGTACATACCCCCCAATGACAGACCCTCCGCACTCCTCTCCTGTACATACCCCCTAATGTCAGACCCTCCGCACTCCTCTCCTACACATATTCCCCCCATGTCAGACCCTCCGCACTCCTCTCCTACACATATTCCCCCCATGTCAGACCCTCCGCACTCCTCTCCTACACATATTCCCCCCATGTCAGACCCTCCGCACTCCTCTCCTACACATATTCCCCCCATGTCAGACCCTCCGCACTCCTCTCCTACACATATTCCCCATGTCAGACCCTCCGCACTCCTCTCCTACACATATTCCCCCCATGTCAGACCCTCCGCACTCCTCTCCTACACATATTCCCCCCATGTCAGACCCTCCGCACTCCTCTCCTACACATATTCCCCATGTCAGACCCTCCGCACTCCTCTCCTACACATATTCCCCCCATGTCAGACCCTCCGCACTCCTCTCCTACACATATTCCCCATGTCAGACCCTCCGCACTCCTCTCCTACACATACCCCCCAATGTCAGACCCTCCGCACTCCTCTACTACATATGCCCCCCTATGTCAGACCCTTCGCACTCCTCTCCTACACATGCCCCCCCCATGTCAGACCCTCCGCACTCCTCTCCTGTACATACCCGCCAATGACAGACCCTCCGCACTCCTCTCCTGTACATACCCCCTAATGTCAGACCCTCCGCACTCCTCTCCTACACATATTCCCCCCATGTCAGACCCTCCGCACTCCTCTCCTACACATATTCCCCCCATGTCAGACCCTCCGCACTCCTCTCCTACACATATTCCCCCCATGTCAGACCCTCCGCACTCCTCTCCTACACATATTCCCCCCATGTCAGACCCTCCGCACTCCTCTCCTACACATATTCCCCATGTCAGACCCTCCGCACTCCTCTCCTACACATATTCCCCCCATGTCAGACCCTCCGCACTCCTCTCCTACACATATTCCCCATGTCAGACCCTCCGCACTCCTCTCCTACACATACCCCCCAATGTCAGACCCTCCGCACTCCTCTACTACATATGCCCCCCTATGTCAGACCCTTCGCACTCCTCTCCTACACATGCCCCCCCATGTCAGACCCTCCGCACTCCTCTCCTGTACATACCCCCCAATGACAGACCCTCCGCACTCCTCTCCTACACATATTCCCCCCATGTCAGACCCTCCGCACTCCTCTCCTACACATATTCCCCCCATGTCAGACCCTCCGCACTCCTCTCCTACACATATTCCCCCCATGTCAGACCCTCCGCACTCCTCTCCTACACATATTCCCCCCATGTCAGACCCTCCGCACTCCTCTCCTACACATATTCCCCCCATGTCAGACCCTCCGCACTCCTCTCCTACACATATTCCCCCCATGTCAGACCCTCCGCACTCCTCTCCTACACATATTCCCCATGTCAGACCCTCCGCACTCCTCTCCTACACATACTTCCCATGTCAGACCCTCCGCACTCCTCTCCTACACACACTCCCTTCCCCCCTGTCAGACCCTCCGCACTCCTCTCCTACACACACCCCCCTCCCCCCTGTCAGACCCTCCGCACTCCTCTCCTACACACCCCCCCTCCCCCGTCAGACCCTCCGCACTCCTCTCTTACACACCCCCCCTCCCCCCTGTCAGACCCTCCGCACTCCTCTCCTACACACCCCCCCTCCCCCCTGTCAGACCCTCCGCACTCCTCTCCTACACACCCCCCCTCCCCCCTGTCAGACCCTCCGCACTCCTCTCCTGCACATACCCCCTGTCAGACCCTCCGCACTCCTCTCCTACACACCCCCCCTCCCCCCTGTCAGACCCTCCGCACTCCTCTCCTACACACCCCCCCTCCCCCGTCAGACCCTCCGCACTCCTCTCTTACACACCCCCCCTCCCCCCTGTCAGACCCTCCGCACTCCTCTCCTACACACCCCCCCTCCCCCCTGTCAGACCCTCCGCACTCCTCTCCTACACACCCCCCCTCCCCCCAGTCAGACCCTCCGCACTCCTCTCCTACACACCCCCCCTCCCCCCTGTCAGACCCTCCGCACTCCTCTCCTACACACCCCCCCTCCCCCCTGTCAGACCCTCCGCACTCCTCTCCTGCACATACCCCCTGTCAGACCCTCCGCACTCCTCTCCTACACACCCCCCCTCCCCCCTGTCAGACCCTCCGCACTCCTCTCCTACACACCCCCCCTCCCCCGTCAGACCCTCCGCACTCCTCTCTTACACACCCCCCCTCCCCCCTGTCAGACCCTCCGCACTCCTCTCCTACACACCCCCCCTCCCCCCTGTCAGACCCTCCGCACTCCTCTCCTACACACCCCCCCTCCCCCCAGTCAGACCCTCCGCACTCCTCTCCTACACACCCCCCCTCCCCCCTGTCAGACCCTCCGCACTCCTCTCTTACACACCCCCCCTCCCCCCTGTCAGACCCTCCGCACTCCTCTCCTGCACATACCCCGTGTCAGACCCTCCGCACTCCTCTCCTACACACACCCCCCCTCCCCCCTGTCAGACCCTCCGCACTCCTCTCCTACACACCCCCCCTCCCCCCTGTCAGACCCTCCGCACTCCTCTCTTACACACCCCCCCCTCCCCCCTGTCAGACCCTCCGCACTCCTCTCCTACACATACCGCCCCCTAAATCTCTTCTCTCTCACAAGACCCCCAGGTTGCCCATGTGGAAGGCGCACACTTCCTATGGACAGGAGACAGCAGGAGTCGCAGCTGAGGGTTCCCCGGCCACTTACACAGCACAGTGCAGAGTCCAGCTCCTCACGTCTTCCTGTCAGTGTCCGGCCAGGGGTTGCTAGGACACATGCTGAGGAAGCTGACACTGGTCAGGATACAGAGCGGCGGGCTGAGGAGCGGTTCGAAAATGGCGCGCAGGAAGCCCGGTCTGGGCTGAGGAAGCGCACAGCCGGCCACCCATAGCAACGCTCCTCCGCCCGCCCCTTTCAGCGAATACACCCCAGACGTCCCCAATCACCAGAACCAACTGTGACAGTGTCTGGTCAGGTGGGGCGGGGGAAGGCTGCCGCTCCGCCCACGATAGACACGCCTCCTGTGAAGTCTAGGACTTGAGCTAGGAGTGAGCTGTCATTGGTCAGAGCGGTACCTGATCGTTGTAATGTGGGACATGAGCCGAGCGGGACCTGTTAGTACTAATCTATTGCCGAGGAAGTGACGGAGAAGCGGAGCTGTCAGCGCTGAACTGCTACACAGGAAGGTGACAGGATGCAGATCATATAGGTGTACACTCAGCCGGCCAATCACAGATCCACCCGGAGGACAGGAGTCACATGGTGCCTGGACAACCCCAGCCGATCAGAAGACTTGGTGGGAGTAAAGAGGATTGGTAGAGCCATGATCGTCCTGTCACCATACTGGAGAGCTCCAAACTCACCCAATGTCATTGTCCCTGGGAGCAGGAAGTGCCAGAGTGACATCACTTCCTTCTCCATTAAGTAGGATAGGCCTGGGACTTTGTGCTTGGCATGTTAAAAGGTTTTTTTTTTCTTTTTTATTGGCTTTACTGATCAGGAAGAATCTTTCTGCAAAATCTGTTCAGAAATTGTGTCAGTGGGGGGTTGGTGTTCTGTGTCCCCCACAGGGCTGAATGGTTCCTTCCACCCACCCCTACATATTGGACTGATGTGGAGGACACTGGTAAATGACACTTCTGGAAGTGTCAGACAGAGAGCCAGTGGCTCCCGCTGCTGTGTCTAAGCCAATGAGGAGAGAGCGGCCCAGGAGAGCTTGTGCTCTGGGGCACATCACTGGATCAGGTGAGTATATGGGAGGGAGCTGCACACTGAAGGTTTTTTACCTTCAGCCGGTAGAACCACTTTATCCACTCTAGATAAGCTATCAGCCACACAAGGGTGCATTGTTGGTTGACTCACAGATTACATTGCTAGAAGAAACAGCAAGGCCTCATTCACGTGTATTTAGAGGCCGAGTATGAATTCCAAAGGGAGACTCAGTGTGGTTTCTGCAATCAGCTGCCATCCGTATTTAATAGGACATGTAGCATTTAGCTGTGGTTGATCAGCCCTGATCATCCACAGGTAATTACTAATGCTCCATTTTCCCACCCGTCTGAAAGACCCCTTATGGGTAAAATGCCTCTTAATCGTACAGCACAGGACACAGACTGAGTATTCCTAGACCCTGGAAGTCTCCAAGCCATGAATGAGAAGGGCGGGCAACAAATAGGCCAACAGACCCAAGAACAACAAAAGGTTCAAAAGACCCAAGTTAAGTGTGTCACTGCAAGAACCAGGTGGCTCAAGGCTGCATCTGCAGAAGACTGGATGTTCACCTGGTAAAACTTTGAAAAGATGTGAACTGAAGACCAGGTGGTACCCTTACAAAGCTGGGCTACAGAGGCTTGCTGCCAGAATGCCCAAAAAACACACACTGATCTTGAGTGGGAATGTAAAAGCAAAGAGGAGGAGCTCTAGTGATCAGATGCTTGATCCAGCAAGCAATTGTTGACTTGAAAGAAGGGTGTCCCTTGCAAGATCCTGAGGGCATGGCGAACAGGAAGTCCATTGTCCCAATAGAAGCTTTTGCACTGAAGTAGTCCGATTACTTCCAGACAATAAAGAGCAATTTCTTTGGGGTTTGCTGGAGCAGGGCACAAAGATGGAAAGAACTATATGTTCATTGAAGTGGTCTGATACTACCTTGGGAAGGAAGGATGGTCTTGTGTGCAGGACTACTTTGTCATTGTGAAGGATGAGGAATGGCACATTATGAGAGAGACACCAACTCTGAGACATGTCTGACAGTTGATGACCAGAAAGGCTACCTTGCAAAAGGTCTTATATAAGGAAATATTCCTCACGGGTTCCAAAGTTAGCTTCTGCAGAGAAGACCAAGATGAGGTCCCAAGAAAGCACAGGGTTTAAGAAGGGGGGAGGGGCTTGTGACAGAACACCTGTCCCCTGATTGGGTGACTCTGTCAGAGAACTGCTTCCTCGCTGCTGATTCACAGGGCCAAGGTATTAGAGCAGAGCATTGCACCCAAGAGTAGACAACACTAGATTAGATGCCAAACTGGATCTGTTTATTGAACAGAAATACAGATTGTTATACACTTCAGTAATGGGGGCAGTTCCCACATGAACAATAAAACCAAATATCACACATTAGGATAAACATCCCACAATGGTTTGGTAAGAAGGTAAAATTGATATACTACTACTCACATCTCCAAGAGGACTAGCAGACAGAAACAATAAGTGACCCAATTAACTATGGGAATGCATACCTAGGAGGCACACAATGGTAAAAAGACAGTAATCACATAACACCTTAATAAACAAATTACAGCAAGAGTCCTCAGCATCATGTTGTTTTGAGCTGATTATATCAACATCTTCTTTAAGTCTCTGAGTCTATGAAGGGGGGGGGGGGGGTTGAAGCAGTCAATGCTGGTTTGGCCACAGAGACCTCATATCTGTATCCTGGTCCTCCAGTTCTTAGAGTCTGTGTTTTGGGAAAACATGGACTTTAATCCTAAGTAAACTACTCCAAAGGTACACACCTCCCAAAGAGTAGAGCCCCCCTCAGATGCTAGCCTGCAGTCTCCTCCAAAAGCCCGTGTCCCAGCTGGGTCTGTTACAGGGCTACTCTGAGAAAAACCTTGTATAAAAGGTTTTGACAAAGGAGAGTGACGTCCATGGTTTTTTAAAGAGAATGAACAAGGCTGAAATCTGTTCTTTCAGGGTGCTGAAAGTTCTATTCAAGTACAGATTGGAGGAAGGCCAGAATGAGAGGCACCAATAAATCTCTGGGATGGGAGCGTCTGTGTTCATACCAGGCAAAGTGGGATTTACAATACTGTAGAAGATCTATTGGCAGTCTCAAAGACCCCTCTGTTATTAAAAAAAGAAGACAAAATAGAGATTACAATCACTTTAAGAGACAAACAGGTTTATACTTGCCTGCCCTGTGCAATGGAATTGTGCAAAGCAGCCCCAAACCTCTTCTTCTCAGGTCCCCCATCGGAGCTTCTGGCTCTGCCTCCACCACTTCCTATCGTGGCCCATCTCAAACAGTGCTGCCTACATCCATAGACACAGGCAACATGGCTTTTCCCTGCCCCCTACTCTCTTATCACAGTCAATCTTCTGCTGTGGAAAAAAAAGCCTTCCCTCCTGCAACATCTGTAATGAATTTGTCAAGTGCCTTACCAAAAAGACTTCCACCTTCAAAGACCATGCATGTTAAGTGTCTTTTACAGGAAACTTCTGCTGTCCAGGTTTTTAGCCATATAATTCTGAGCACAGGATTGTAGATTAGGGCCAATTCTTGAAATTTGTTTAATCAAATGTTCCAAGGCATCCATGCAAAAAGGCAAGACAGAAGGTAATTTCTCCGTTAAGAAATGAAATGACCCTGGAATACAGGGTCATGCTTGTTGTTCATTGCCCTAGTCCAGTTAACTGAAGTTTGACATATAGAAATAACAGCAATAGCTGGCTGCAGAGCAGAGTCAGCAACAGTAAAGAGAGCCTTTAAGTGCACCTTAAACTTTCTCCTAGCAAAATCGTTGAATGAAGGAAAATGCTTAATTGGTATAGTGGGCCATTTGTTTTAAAGGCTAACTCCGCATCTATATTTAGGGTGTAACATGTTGCAAAACTCCACTCACCATCAGGACCCCCCCCCCCCCCGTGATAGCATGCAGCGATTTTTCTCCCCACAGCCGCTGTCACTTTTAAAATAAACACAGCTGTACAGGGCTTCACCCAGCCGCATCATTCATTCACAGATCTGTGAATTATTAAGCGACAAGTCCTGTCTGTCACCACAGCAGACTTGTACTGTAGTTATCAATGACATGAGCAGTAATCACTGCACTCATAGTTCACTGACATTTCCTCCAGCTCAGTAAATGAAAGCCCATGCAGAGAGAGCTGGAGGAAGAAATTACAGGAGCCTGGCATTGCACTCACGATCCAATGTTCATGAGTGCAATGCTTTGCAGGCTTCTGTGAAAATAAATGAATGCACATTGTTTTCCTGCAAACATATATGCATTTATGATTTTTTTTCTTAAAGGTAAACTTAGCCTTTAAGACTGAAAGAGCCTTATCAATTACGGACAACCCTTTTACCAATGGATAGAGCTCAGCAATAACTAGGAAGAGTGAAAATCTTCAACGGAATTACACAACCATCATAAATTGCCCATTCTATTTGTTCCTGAACAGGGGATGTCTTTTTAGAATGTTTTCCTTCGTAAGAAAAGGCTTCCGCCTTGCCACACTACCCCATAGCCCAGACATATGAAGAATATGGGAGATTGTGGTCACATGCACCACACAGTTAGTACTTGCCAGATATTCCTGCAGTGCCTTTAATGTTGCTGTAGGCCTCTTGGCAGCCTCCCAGACCAGTTTTCTGCTCGTCTTTGCATCAATTTTGGAGGGATGTCCAGTTCTTGATAATGTCACTGTTGCGCCATATTTTCTCCACTTGATGATGACTGTCTTCACTGTGTTCCTTGGTATATCTAATGCCTTGGAAATTCTTTTGTACCCTTCTCCTGACTGATACCTTGTAACAGTGAGATCCCTCATGCTTTGGAAGCTCTCTGTAGACCATGGCTTTTGCTGTAGGATGCGACTAAGAAAATGTCAGGAAAGACCTACTAGAACAGCTGAACTTTATTTGGGATTAATCAGAGGCACTTTAAATGATGGCAGGTGTGTACTGACTCCTATTTAACATGATTTTGAATGTGAGTGCTTAATTCTGAACACAGCTACATCCCCAGTTATAAGAGGGTATGCACACTTATGCAACCACATTATCTCCTAGATTGTAAGCTCCAAGGAGCAGGGCCCTCATTTCCCTCTTGTATTGAACTGTATTGTCTCCCGTTATATTGTAAAGCGCTGTTGACGCGATATAAATCCTGTTTAATAATAATTAGTTTTTTTATGTTTACCGCACTTCAACTGTGTTGTACAGTGTATAGGTCACATTAAAAGGTGAAAAAAGTTCTGAAATGATTTATCTTTGTCTAATTTTTTTACATAACAAAACTTGACATTTTAACAGGGGTGTGTTGACTTTTTATATCCACTGTATGTGCTGTCAACCTAAAGAGTGACAGGTGGACCTAGGTGTTGCTATTTACTAGTAGGGCTGTCAATTTTGCCAGTAACTAAGCAGCAGCAAGGGTGACAGTGCTGCAGTGATGTCACTTATCCAAAGAAGCCCCTATGCAAGGGTTCTACTGGCAGGATCAACAGGTCTTTACAAAATCTTTACAATCTCTTTAAGGTTTCATGCACACTAGGGTTTTTTTTAAAGCTCAAAAAGTAGTGGAAAACAAATGCTGGTAATAGTGGTTTTTAATAGCAGTTTAGGAGCGTTATCCCTTTATTAGCTTTTATATAGCACATGTAAGAAAAAAAGCTGTTAGGCGCGTTTTAGTAGCGGTTTTTTTTTTCTGCTGGAAAAACACTCCAAAAAACTGTACAAAAAAATTTTTTTTCTGCTCCTAGATGCTCAAAAAACACCAGTAGCCTCAAGTAGTGTGCAGTAACAAATAGGATAACACTATTTAGCTAATGCTAATAACCAGAGCCCCATGATAATTTTGCATTACATCATACTTGCTAACTGACCTGGATTTGCCGGGACAGTCACATTTTTTACTAAGCTGTCCCGGGATGGCAGCATCTCAGAACCTGTACTCTGCTCTCCTAAACCCAGTATTGTGCCCACCCCCCTACATACTATGCAGTTTGTGTTGATTAGTCTTTGGTTTACAGCATGTTTTCTTATTGTTTAAAATCAATTTAATTGAAATTACTAATAAATATGTTAAATTCTATTAAATATTTATGTTTTAATTCTTGAATGTAGATACATGAATTGGAGTAGACTGGTAGGGGCCCTAGTGCATTACTTTTCCCAGGGGCCCATGATGCTATTAAGACAGCCCTGCTAATAGCTTCTAGGACAGGGGTCCTCAAACTGCGGCCCGCCGAGGCCATTTATCCGGCATGCCGGCAGGGGCGTATTTTCCGCGAGGAAGGGACACTTAGCACAGGGGTGGGCAGGGGGCTGCTGTACCTTACCTGGCTCTGGTCCCAGTCCCACGACGATCCAGTCCAGGAATTGCTGCTCCTTCATTCACGCTGGCCACTCCCTCCTGCCGCTCGGCTCTGCTTCCTCACCGGTAATTGGGCGCCAGAACTGTAGCTCAGGAAAGGCACACAGGCGGCCAATCTCCTGCGAGGAGGCGGAGCCGAGCGGCCCCGCGAACATCGAGTAAGGGAGAGGCCGGAGTGAAGGACAGCTGACAGGTAAGTGTGCCGTGCAGATGGTGCTGCTGCAGCAGCACCATGTTGGAACAGGGGTCAGCAAGTTAAGTGTCATTGGTGTCAGTGGGAGGAATAGTGCCCCATCATTGGTGTCACTGATACTAATGATGGGGCATTATTCCTCCCACTGACACCAATGATGGGGCACTATTCCTCCCCCCACTGACACCAACAATGGGGCACTATCCCTCCTCCTCACTGACATCAGCGATGGAACACTATTCCTTCCCCCACTGACACCAATGATGGGGCACTATTCCTCCCACTGTCACCAATGACGGGGCACTATTTCCCCCCGACACCAATGACGTACTATTCCTCCCACTGACACCAATGATGGGACACTATTCCTCCCACTGACACCAATGATGGGACACTATTCCTCCCACTGACACCAATGTACTATCCCCTTCCCCCAGTGACGGGGCACTATTCCCCCCCCCCCACACTGACACCAACGATGGGGCATTATTCCTCCCCCCACTGACACTAATGATGGGGCACTATTCCTCCCACTGACACCAATGATGGGCCACAATTCCTCCCACTGACACCAATGATAGGGCACGATTCTTCCCACTGACACCAATAATGGGGCACTATTCCTCCCACTGACACCAATGATGAGGCACGTTTCTTCCCACTGACACCAATGATGGGGCACTATTCCCCCCCCCCCACACTGACACCAATGGGGCACTTTCCTGCCCCCACTGACACCAACATAGGGGCACTATTCCTTCCCCCTACTGACACTAATGATGGGGCACTATTCCTCCCACTGACACCAATGTTGGGACACTATCCCCTTCCCCTACTGACACCTATGACGGGGCACTACCCCCCCCCCACACACTGACACCAACGATGGGGCACTATTCCTCCCCCCACTGACACTAATGATGGGGCACTATTCCTCCCCCCACTGACACCAATGATGGGGCACTATTCCTCCCACTGACACCAATGATGGGGCACTATTCCTCCCACTGACACCAATGATGGGGCACTATTCCTCCCACTGACACCAATGATGGGGCACTATTTTGCTCCATAAGACACACTTGGGGGGAAATGTCTGTGCGTCTTATGGAGCGGCTGGCCCAGTATTCCCGCTGCCGTTGTATGGCCGCAGTCTCTGGTCATGTCCTGTACTGTGTCTGCATTTGTTCGTTGTTTTTTGTTTTTAAACTATAGCCCGGCCTTCCAACGGTCTCAGGGACAGTGAACTGGCCCCGTTTAAAAAGTTTGAGGACCCCTGTTCTAGGAGCTCAAAAAAACTGTGTGCATTGCCCATCTGGCACTATAAAGTATTGCACCTAAATTACCATAGCATTTATCTCTGAAATTAAACGTGACCATTGTGATTTGTAGTCATCCTTTTTAATATGTACAATATTCCACAAGATACAAATTCCACTGAAAACAAATTTAAATGGTAATAGGATTTTGAAAGTAAATAAGGAACAAATGAGTATACATTTAGACACAGTTTTTCAGCTTTTCCCTCGTTTTTCCACTCTAGATTTGCACACAATCTGGTCAGTTTGATTGATGAACCACACTGCTAGAGAGTACTTCTATGGTCAGCTTTAGATTAACTAACCAATCCAAGCCAACCTGCTGGCAGTGTTAAACATGAACACTAAAGCCGGCTATACATGGATCAAAATTCGGCCTGTTCATCAAGGATTGGCCGAGATTCGATCCATGTATGGGCAGGCTGATTGTACCCCAGTTGATCCATCGATCGACTTGGGTGCAACCCAGTGGTGTATTTAGGTTTTGTGCTGCCATAAGCAACACAAAAATTGGCGCGCACCCCCCCCCCCACAGATAGAGCCTGACATTGACCAAGAACACACCTGCCCTCCACCCGAGCCTTCCACTACCACTGCCCCCATGGTGAGAGAGAAAGACATTCACCTTCACAGCTCCGGACATCCACAGGAACAAGTCAGGCTGTGCATACACCGTCCTGAAACCCACAGCATCTCTCGGAACCCACCAGGTCCCCATGCCGTGTGTCCCTTCTTCCAAGGGGCAGTGCTGCCCCCCCCAAAAAATGCCGTCCTAGGCAACTGCCTTGTGGTAAATACACCCCTGGTGCAAGCAGCCTTCCAGATTTTTTAGATTTGAATACTGCCGGCAGCTATCACTGCTAGCAGTAATCACTGTGTTCTGCTGGCTGGGAAGGCTTCCTGCGCCCCCTCTGCTAGCAGAACGCAATTGCGCTGTGAGAGGCATTCCTCTATCAACACTGACTGTCTATGGGGGAATCTAGTGATTTTCTTTACTTTTAGTCATCTATGGGCTGCTTTACAATCACAAGGATTTGGCACATAACTGGCACTAGCTTAATTAGGAATACCCAACTTTTATCATCTTGTGTGCCATGTCTAGAGATAAAAAGTAACAATAATTAAAGGTTTTCACAGGCCAAATTTTGTACTCTGCATATACAATGCCTGTAATAGTAATGGTGGGCATATCAAGTAAACTAAATAATAAGGTCTCCTCTGTTTGGACAATATAGTTTAGGAATAATCTGGGCACTGAAATTCAAAGCCCACAAACTATTGGATTGGGACTCCTGTATAAATACTATTATGAAAACCTACAAAGTTAGGAACAAATGGAAACTGACAGACATTCAAGTGTTTCTTTAAAGACAGGGCATTGTAAGGTTTTTGTGAGAAACAAGTTCTGTTTTACAGATGAGACATTAGTAGATTAACAGGATATAACTTTCACTGCATTCAGAATCCATAAACTCAAGACAGCACACTGTTGCCAACTTTAAAAAAACGAAACAGTCCAGTGTAGAAATTTGTTGCAGATCATTGCTAAAATGGCATTACAGTAATTTATTAGCGGCAAAAATAAATCATAGACAGTCCATGTCATTGAGTAAAGTGCTTAAAGAGGAGCTCCAGGCTCCCCCCAAAAAATTAAAAGTCAGCAGCTACAAAAACTGTAGCTACTGACTTTTAATATAAGGAAACTTACCTGTCCAGGGATCCAGCGATGTCCTCAAAGCTGGAATCCTAAAGTAGAAATAAACTCATTTTTGCATATTTTACCTACAGGTAAGCCTTTAATAAGGCTTACCTGTGGGTACTGTAAATATCTCCTAAACGTGCATAGTTTAGGAGATATTTACTCTAGAAGTGTCGGTGATATCATCTGCGCATGCGCACTGTGCTGTCAATGTAAAGCGTGCCGTCCATTGAGAGAGTCGTGCCACAGACGAAACTCCCTTCACACATGCACGGGAGTGATTCACGGTCCAGCCAATCAGATGGCTGCAACTCGCGAACCTGGAAGGAAGACCAGGTGAAGATGGAAGCCTCGGGGAGCCATGACAACACTCCACTGGAGGGGTGCGTTTTCAGGTAAGTCATTCATAATGTGCTAGTGTGCAATGCATACTAGCACATTATGCTCTTAGCTTGCAGGGAGAATATTTTTTAGAATTTTTTTTTGCGGTTTACTACCACTTTAACTAAGGGAAACCAGCAGTGAAGCCTTGCAGCTTCACAGCTGGTTCCCTACTGCACATGCGCGAGCTGTGAATGGTCCCGCAGCCTTCTGGGACATGTGCCCCATAAGGCTGCAGGGGAAGCAGGAGAGGCCAAACTTCCAGCTCAGATCGCCGCAATGCATCTGACCAGAAGTGGGAGCGGGTACCTGTGAAAACCAGGTACCCCCCCCCCCTCGCCAAAGAAAAGCCCAAAATGTGGTAGTGGGGGGGGGGGGGATGTAAACAAGCGAAACTTCCCCTTTTGGGTAAAGTTCTGCTTTTAGAGAAACCAAAGTAAAGCCTAAGGCAAACCTTTCCACTTTTGCAGTCAAATTTGAGAAAACCCCGTTAAAAGTTTGTTATGTGTTCCCATTCACACAGCATGTCTACATTGCTACTAAAAACATTTCTTACCTTTTAAATGTTTTTTGGAGGAGGTGTCGTGGCTGACTGCATGATTTTTTGAACAACATCAGATTGAGTCTATCCTAAAGTCGGCCATAGACAAGGAAATCGCTTCAGTCCCCCATCAACACAGTCAGTGATGGGGAATCCCTCCTGCTGAGCCATTGTGTTCTCCATGTGGGCGGGGGGGTGGAATATTCACGTTAAACATCCAACAGGCTTGTTGTACCCACCAAGCAGTACGACTATCGAATTGAGTACAATCAGCCTGCCCATAGATGGTTTAAATTAAACCATCTATGGCTGGCTTAAGTCTGTCCTCATTGATATACAATGCCAGAATTTTTCCCTCTGAATATTTGAACTTTTGCTATATTAAAGTGTTGAGATCTAGTTACAATTGATAAATGAATATCCTTCTGCAAAGTACAGACACGAAAACGCAGGTGCCACGCCTCCTCAAACAAAGACAAACTAGTAGGGTTTTCCTTGCTGAAGGGTCCAGAATAGAGCATCTAAAAAGGTAAGCTGCAATTTTTATTTTATTTTTTTAATGTTATCTTATGCAAATGGAGACATAATAAATATAAAGTAGTTACTATGCAATTTTGCTACAAAAGTGGAAATACACCAAGTCTCTTAAAAAAAAAAAAAAAAAATCAATGAATGTATCTTAAAATATTAAAAGTAACTACCTGAAAATGATATATGTATTATTCTCCCACAATCCCCTGTAGAGATCATTAAAAAAAGGCTATGCAGACTATTTCATTGCATAAATCCATCTAGCATGTTGTTGCAGGAGTTGGAATTTGGGCAGCTTACAGGAGGGAAGGGAGCACAGAAGAGCATTGTTACTGTGCTCTTTGTTGGTTGAACACGCAGCCAGGTGACACAAGACGCTGCAATGGTGAATAGTGGTGAATGTGGGTAGGATGTGTATGTCCATGTATTCAGATATTTAGCAGATATTCACCTTAATTCAATATTCTTATCATAAAATCAACCACTTTACTGCTTCATCCACCATATGTCAGTGGTTTGAACATCCCACTAATAAACAGCCTTCAGAGTAGCAGGTCATGGTATAAGTGTTTGATGCATACTGAGAAGCAGACTATTTGTTTGTTAAGAATGTTGAACATGCAATTGAGCAGAATGTATCCAACATATACTGTCATTTTGTGCAATCTGCTATATGGTGCAAATCTGTTAGACAAAAGTACTGCCAAAAATCCATTTTATTCCTGGTCTGTGCATAGCCTCCCACTACCTATGTACACATTTAAATAAATGGTTATCTTCTCTGTGGTTCAGCTATTCCAAAGACCTTGTCAAAACATTGATGATACAAAATGTGTGCAAAATACTTGTAAGGTTAACAAATGTGTGGATCACTGATATTGACACTTTTACTTTAGATGTGAATATAGTCATCATTGCAGTAATTTTGTTTCGATTCTTGCTTAACTTGAAAGCTGACATGTTTGTTTAGCTTATATATTTATTCATGAAAGACTTATGGTAACTGAACAGTGTTGCTATTTGTCTAGTAAGCCCAGTGTCAATTTGCTTATTTGTCCATGACAATTACAATATTACAGTTCTCTAAACAATTAAGTGGACCACGCCTACATTACAGTGTTTAGCATTAAATAATGGCGGTAGGCTTAAACGTACTTGCTTCATATTATGTTTGTACTACACTTATGATGGTCAAAATGCTTCCTTATCCAGTCAAAAGACAGTTCCACCACTCTTATCCTTGTATATAAATGACACCTAAAGTGCTAGTTCCCTGATCTTTATTACACATTGACTTGTTAATGAGATTGTGCAATACTGGAGAAGTATTCCAAGATGTCCTGGATGGTGAATTCCATGGTAATTCCAGCTCCAGTGTAACATTTCTCAATCAGACCTTCGAAGTGCTTGTACTGACGGAAAAACTCATCCTGCATAGTGTGCCAGACCACCTAGGGAGGAACAGAAAACATAACAAATGTCTAAAGTTAGGAATGCACTAACTTGATGAGGCAAAACGACAAAAAAAAGAAACTGTATAAGGGCAGATGTAAGGTCACCCCACACAAGACATTAATCTGGCCTGCACAGATGGACCATTTCTCAGCTCCAATGTCACTCTGAATTGTTACTGCAATTAGACTATGACCTTGGACGCCATCACTGTTCACACACTGTTCAAACTGCAATAATCTTTAAACACATGGGCAACTGAAACAAGTCCAACTGAAGTGTCTAATTTGCAAAAAAAAAACAAAACAAAACAATCTTGAGATGGACAAGTGACTGCTGACCTCCTGAAATTCAAATGCCCTGCTGTTATGCTTAGCCTCTGGTTTCAACATCAATGTCAGTTAACAGATCAGTAGTCATTGAGAACTCAAATGTCATTATCATTATACTTGTTCAAGTCAGAGACCTAAAGTAGAGGGAAAGGCCACAAAACATATCAAATATTGTGACTGCAAAACTCAGACCCTATCTGCTTTCTGTCCTGTTGTTGTGAATGGTGGGCATGAACTCTCACCCAGCTGACAATGCCATGTGCAATGAATGCCGGCAAATTACGTCATTGCATTATTGGATACAGCAGTGTCGTTGTCCCTCAATGGCATGCACAGACTACTTGGAGCTTTGTGGTCACCACATAAAAGAAAAAAAACTTTGATATGAGGAATTTAGATGGTGACAATAGAAAAGGTCTGCAGAGGGTATCAAAGCAATGGGAAAGCAACGTTTAACAGGTGGGTTATTGTGTAGCCTTTTTTTCCACTTTAAAGTACAGAGGCAAGTGAATCAATATGACAAATCGGCAACTAGCATTTTTTAGAAATTCCTTTAACTGGAGAATCACCTAAAACAGTTTTAAAATATACCCAGAAGCACAAAGAAGCAGTCTGTACTTAACTGGACTTCAGGAATGACAAAAATAGCCAGTTAAAAGGAACACTTAGTCTAAAGATAGATAAACAGAATGTACCACATCCAAGCAGCAGAAGGAAAAATCTAACAGATGTCTCCCCACTTTGACAAGTTGGGGTATCCAAGTCCCAGGTTTGTACTTGAAATTCTATGCTAGGGAAAATCAAAAGGAACTCTTCTTAGGCTCAGATGTAAAGGGTTTACCAGCCTGAGGCTTAGCTTTCTTTTGTTCTTCCTGCTGGTGACATCAGTGATAAAGTCATCAAAAGGTGCACCAAAGTGGCATTCACCATCAAAATGCATAAGCAATATGCTTTTTTTGCACTGATTTTCCGCAGACAACATCCAAGCAAAAGGGTCTTTTGCTATGTTTGGAGATAGGAGACCTATTCTGGATCTGAGGCTTATAATATCCACAAAGTCATCAATATAGTAGTGAAAGGCATGAGTTCTAATTGTTGGAGAATGTAAGGATCAGTTAGGAAAGATCCAGGAGTTCTAGCCATACCCTTGTACCATTTACCAATGGTTTGGCAGATG
This sequence comes from Staurois parvus, assembly GCF_062004578.1. Lineage (NCBI taxonomy): Eukaryota > Metazoa > Chordata > Amphibia > Anura > Ranidae > Staurois > Staurois parvus. The sequence continues at coordinate 4,119,387 of NW_028317867.1, read as the reverse complement.
GACATGGTAGCAATGATAGGGCCAGCTGAGGAAAAGAAGTCCTTAGAGAGGGCTTCCAGCCTTTTATCCATAAGGACTTTAAATACTGGGATATAGTCCACAGGAACAGTAATAATTTTGGTCAAGCAGGAAATGGCCAGGTCAACTGAATTAGACCAGTCACTGAAGAAAATGGGTTGTAGTAAGTGCAAGGGAAAGATTTTACTAGCCTGGAGACTTTTAACAGAACTCAGACTGGTAGCTTTTGGGATTGCACATGCAGGTTGCTCCAGCTGAAGACATGTATGCACATGTGAGCCATCCAACAGAGATTATGCACACTTCTCATTAACCTCAGTTGAATGCAGAAGCAGTAGTTGTATTGAAGTCAGACAGACTCTGGAAGGAGAGGGCATAGAAGGGCACTTGTGATCCCTGTATTCTAAGTCAGCTATAACACCCAAAATTAGACAGGACTGCACTAGCCAAGGTATGACTGCTCTAGACCTGCAGGTCACATTACATGCTGGCTCATTCCTCACAGTGAAGTCTAGGTATGGACTACATGTCTGTGTTAAGGATCAGATGATCCAGAAAGCTGAAAAATTTGCTCTTTTTGCTCTGCAGCATCTGAACACCCTTGACAGAATGAAAAATGTCTTGATAAAAAGAAGAGAAAAGTCAAAGAATTGGGCTCATTTATCTCAGGAGTAGAGAGGACATCCATTCTCTTAGGACACTAGCAAAAACTGGTGCAAGATGGCAGTGGGAGGGCTTATACTTTTGGCTAGTTTCCAATTTCCTGCAAGCAACAGCATAACCCAGAAGTGCAAGATTTACATCAGCAGCATTTGTCTAAATGAATAAGACATTTTTGTATTTGAGTTTATATTCACTTCAAGAGAAGACCGAGTCTCTTCTACAAACCAGAATTAGTTCAACAATGCCATTTTCATAGACCAGGTGAATGCTAAACCTCTGAATTACATTACACACATTTGTACAAGAAAGCCAAGAGTCATCCAGAGCATCTGACATGTTCACCGGAACCTAACATTGCGTTATTAGAGGATGTGTATATTTTTTTTTATTATTTTTTTTTTTATTATTTCCTTCTCTTTTTAAACATCTTTTTTATGGGGAAAGCTGGATCAAGAAAACATTCTTTCAAAAACAGTATGTTTTGAGAAGAGAAAAAAAAAGTAAAAAAGGTTACCTGTAACAAGTTCTCCTCCTCACACAAATGCTTGTCCACCTTCTTGTAGAGATTATCCAATCCTTTTTTTACCTCCTTACCAGGATAATCCTTTATGACTTTACGCAGTTCTTGCTTGCTGAAAGCCAGCTGGTAGCTTACTTCTTCATAGCCAATTCCTTGTGCAACGCGAGCTTTTACCCCTTCAAAGAATGTCTGACATGATATAAAGAAATATTGTAAAAGAATTAACATTATCAAACATAAGAAAGAAGCAAACAAACAAAAGCTATTTTAGGCCTCTTGCACACGGACGTCATAATTTACTGATGTTTACTCAGGAACTTATGAAGCCCATGTGCAAGGGGCCAAAAACTGTGTGTAAAGACCTGAGTAATGTTGAGTATAGGCAAGCAAGGTGCGTGAACATGCAGTCGAGTAAAATTGTACACAGCTGAGTAAACTTCAGTAATACAGCACTATGTGCAATGTCCCATAGACAACAATGCATTTCATTTCAGATCAGTAAAGAAAAGCTCAGCTTTTTTTACTCCCATGTGCAAGAGGCCTTTGGCTGCAGCCCAACACTCGCTCTGCTGCAGCATTTTGCATATGGCTGAAAGTTGCAGCTAAAAGTAGAAGGAAAGCAAAAGAAAAAAAAAAAATCAATTGTTTATACATCATGAAAATATACCGTATGTTCATAGATCATCTGTATGAAGCTTGTCCCAGCCGTTTAGGCAACAAGTACATGCTTCCCTCCAAAATGATCAATTTAGGTTCATGCAGGTTTCAGCTTGTATAGCATCACTGTGCACAAATGCAAAAGGTTTCAGCAGAACTCAAGCTTTTGTGCAACAGTCAGCATTCCCAGTAAGATTTGTTTAACATTCCCCTATTAGGAATGGAGTGTTTTTTTTAAAAGGCTTGAAAAAAAAGCAGACCAAAAATTTCCGTCAGGTTTACAGATAGTTTGCACTGTAAAAAATGACACACTAGAACATTAGAAATTAAAGATTGCATTACATTTAGTTTTTCCAGTGGATGTCCCAAAGAATATATGACATATGACTGCAGATGATCATTGTATTTCTGCTTGGCTTCCCTCTTCTCTGTTTCCAGGCAAGAAATCTTTAAGCGGGAGAGAGTAGCAAAGATGTGATGAAAGTTTTCCATCATGACTACATCCCGGGGTGTCTTCTGGCTTTCATTTGCAACTTTTTCAACTGAAAGAAAAGAAGAAACACTTCTTAATGATCTCTCATTAAAGAACAGATTGCATGGACCATTTATATGACCTGACAGAGTTAACAACCTAGCATCCCTAACATACAGTTGTGCTTAAACATTTGCATACTCTTGCAGAAATCATGACATTTTGTCATTTATATTGAAAATATGACTGGTCATGCCAAAAAACTGTCTTTTATTAAACGATATAGATCGTATGAAGCCATTAATTATCACATAGTTGTTTGGCTCCTTTTTAAATCATGATGACAACATAAATCCCCCAAATGGCCCTGATCAAACGTTTACATACCTTGGAATGTTGGCCTTGGTACAGACACCCAAGGTGATTGCAATTCGTGCCTGTGTATAAATAGTCAATCAGTTTGTTAACACTCATGTGGATGCACTGAGCAGTCTAGATACTGAACTATGGGAAGCAGAAAAGAACTGTGAAAAGACCTGCATAACAAGATAAATGAACTTCCTAAAGATGGAAAAGGATATAAGAAAGATATCCAAAGCCTTGAATATGCCAGTCAGTACCATTCACTCATTACGAAGTTAAAAATTTGGGGATCAAGGTCAGGTACATCAAGAACTGCCAGAAACAGGTAACCTGAGAAATACAGGCTGCTCTGGAAAAAGATGGTGTGTTTTTTTCAAGCACACTTAATATGATGATAGTTGAACACAAATGAGCTACTAGAAATAAGCCTTTACTGCATTAATGCCACAAAAAAGCCTGGTTACAATATGTCCGAAAACACCTTGAGACCCCTCACAGCTTTTGGCTCACTAATCTGGAGCGACGAGACCAAAATAGAGCTTCATGGTCACAAATATAAGCGCTATGTTTGCAGAAGTATCACCAAGGCCTATAGTGACAAGAATACCATCCCCACTGTGAAGCATGGCAGTGGCTCACTAAAGTTTTGGGGGGGTGTGAGCTCTAAACGCAGCATGTTATCATAAAATACTGGCAATTTCCATTCTTCTGGATGAAAGCTGCGCATTGGACACTCTTGGACTTTCCAGCATAACAATGACCCTAAGCACAAGGCCAATTTGACCCTCCAGTGGTTACAGCAGAAAAAGGTGAAGGCTTCACAGTCTCATGACCTTAATATCATCGAGCTAGTGGGGATATTTCAAAAACGTGGTTCATGCAAGACAACCAAAGACTTTGCATGACCTGGAGAATTTTGCCAAAATGAATGGGCAGCTATACCACCTGCAAGAATTTGGGGCCTCATAGACAACTATTACAAAAGACTACAGGCTGTCATTGATGCTAAAAGGGGTCAATACACAGTTTTAAGAACTAAGGGTATGCAGACTTTTGAACAGAGGTCATTTAAATTGTTCACTTGTTGCCATGTTTTGTTTTATGATTGTTCCATTCTATTATGACCTACAGAAGAATATGAATCCCATAAGAAATAAAAGAAATGTGTTTTGTTGCTCATTCATTTTTTCTTTAAAAACAGTACATATATATTACTAATTCTCAGAAGGTATTCAAACTTTGGAGCACAGTTATACAGAGGAAGACATGCTATGGCCAGACAGCTCCAAAGCACCATGGCAGTTCATTGAAAACTACAAGCCCACAGCTGCTAAGGCTGCAAGGAATTGAAGTTCATTCATTCACGGAAGTCAGGGAATAAATGACATGGCGTGGAACTGGAAACAAACCTGACAAGTTTATAGTTAAATCTGGAAGCCAGGAGCATCCCCCACCTGCAACAGAGGCCTTGAAGCACCTTGGGGTGAGAAGATTATGTCTTCCAATTTTCACACCTGGGATGTCAATGGTGAACAGGCCTAGAACGTGATGTTTTGCCCAAGCCAGAATCAGATCTACATTTCTTTGAGTCTTTGATGTTCATAGAGGCCAGAAGGTCTCCCAGATGCAAGGCAGCAATGACCCAGTAAATTTCTGCAACCAGGGAATAGTTTTGAGAACCTTTAGATTCAGGATGGGGAGGGTGGCCCTCTTTTCCCTGGGGACAATAATCAGGTTTAAGTAGAAACCCTCTTTCTTTGGGACAAAGGCTATGACCGCTTAAGAGGAGCTGCACCATAGCAGTGTTAAGGGCCACCAAGCTTTGCATTTGACAGCAGAAAGCATGGTGGAGGCAGAGGCCGAAATTTTATAACTGCATAGATTGTGACCCTACAGGCTTCACCACTAGGACAATGTAGTGATTACTTTGTGAGGGCAGGTAATAAAAGTTTAAGTGCCATGGATTCAGGTCTGTCACATTACACAGAGGCTTTGTTGGCATTCATGGGTGATGTGGAAAAAAAAGAAAACTGGAAACAATAGAAACCTACCGTTACCTACCATTTATAAAAACTGCTTTAATCAGCTTTGTATAAGCTTTGTCTAAATCTCCACGTCTCTCGGACCCTCGAAAGATTGACTCTGCCAATTCAGCAAACTCTTCAAACCCAGACACAAATGGAAGAATGCCAACTTTACTCTTCTTTGAGATTTTTACATCCTCCATCTGCTTGATTTGATTACTCTGAAAAATACAAACAGAATAGATATAAATGTCACGCACAACATCGACACATGAACAGTATTAATTGTAAAAATGGGAAAGAGATATCAAACAATGGGGGAAGTACACAATAATTCCTTCCAAAAAATATTGACCGTTCCATAGGAATGAATGAAGATTGAAGCATGCATAAGCTGAAGAAGCAGAGCTGGGATGGCAGACTATTGAAGCAGTCACTGAACAGTTGCCAACAGGCCACACAGTGAAGATCTTGACAATATGGGGACAGATGAGTGTTAGACTTGAGGAGGGGAGTATATTTAAAGGGTAACTATACTAAGATTACAGTTATCCTGTAAGTCATTAACTTAGTGATCTCAATATTCAGATATGCCTGTACCAGATCTCCTTGTCACAATTACTTAAGCAATAGAAACGTGTACTACATCTGTTGATCTTACAACGTGTACTAGGTGTGCTTAGAATGAAGCTAACAATATTTAGGAGAGACAGATTAAAGGGGAGTTCCACCCGAAAGGGGACGTTCACTTTAAAGATTGGTCCCCCACTCCCCATTAAGGATTGGCACCTTTGGGGAGCGGGGGGGGGGGGGTGTTGGGTACCCGAATTTGACAGGTACCCAGTCCCACTACCGCTGCAATCATCTAGGCGATCGGAAACGGAAGGTGTCCTCCCTCCCCGAAGTCTTGTGGGACACATGACAGGTCCCAGAAGACGACGGGGTCATTCAAGAAGCGCAGCACTACTCGCGCATGCACAGTGGGCACCCGGCTGTGAAGTCACAAACTGTCACAGCCTGGTGCCCACACTGAAGATGCCAGCACCTGGAATACAGGACAGCCGGTGAAACGGGCTGCGGCGTGGGCAACACAGGATCGTGGTACAGGTGAGTGGCTGTTATTTTAAAAGTCAGCAGCTACAGTTTTTGTAGCTGCTGACTTTTATTTTTTTATAGAGTGAGTGGAACTCCACTTTAAGATAGTCTTGTTCTATGGTAATAACCATAGATGCAACATACAATGACATGTGTGAGCTATTTGCAGGATTACCATGTGAAGATAGAGGAAATAAAAATCCTGCAAAATTAATGCAGAAACTACATACAAGGACTGGTAATAAACTGCACTATATTATATAATAACTTTTTTTTTGGCAGAGGGAGTTTGATACACGTAAACAGATAGCATGATAACATGGAAACTACAGCTAAGCTAAGTCAGCACCTACAATGCATTTATCAAAATTTCTTTTCACAGTAACCAGGACATTGCCAAGTGTGGTGCTGAGGAAGGAGGCGGAATCGACATTCTCTGCTGTCCAGACATGATGACTCATCTTCACAAGCATATACAAAGAGTTAAAGCTGTCAATCTTGTCTCCCAGAGCAATGAGGTTGTTCAGTTCTGGTTCAATACAGCGGAATATATGAGTCATCATCTGTCGGATCATTTCCTTCCTACAACAAAAAAATGAAAATTATTTTGCATCTATGATTTTGGTACTATAAGTCCAAGTAAGTATTTAGCATTATGCAAAGTAGGAGTAGGAACTGGCCAGAGAGGAATCACTTTGACACAGCTGGCCATCTTGCATGTGCTTTGGAAAACATGTGAATCTAGTTATATTGTATACCATTGCACAATGAGTTAACCAGTTGCCGACCGCAGATATCCGAATGACGGCTACACTGCGGCCGGCCAGTTCTGGGAGGGCGTCATATGACATCCTCCCAGAACGTGCTCTCCTGCGCTCCCCCGGGGGCGCGGACCCGGCGATCTCCGTGATCGTTGTGTCCTACGGACACAGCTGATCACGTGATGTGATAAAAGGCCAATCACAGTGGCCTTTTACCACGTGATCAGCGGTGTCCAATGACATGCTGATCACAGGGATATGCAATTGCCGGTTCTCGGCTGCACTTTCCTCACGCTGTCAGATCGTGAGGAAAGTACTGCCGAGAACCGGCAGTTAGAGCAGGGATTGGCACCGATCATCAGGGCACTGATGATCAGTGCCCTGATGATCGGCGCCCAGCAGTGCCACCCACCAGTTCCGCCCACGTGTGCCCAGCAGTACAACCACCTGTGCCCAGCAATGCCACCCAGCAGTGCCACACACCTGTGCCCAGCAGTGCCATCCAGAAGTGCCACCTACCTGTGCCCAGCAGTGCCACCCACCTGTGCCCATCAGTGCAGCCCAGCAGTGCTGCCAGTCAGTGCCACCAGTCAGTTCCCAGCGGTTGTGCCAGTCATTGCCCAGCAGCTGTGCCAGTCAGTGCCTAACAGTGCCGCCAGTCAATACCTAGCAGTGCCGCCAGTCAAGAAGTTCTAAAGTCTAAAGGTTTTTTATTGTAATGCATTCTCTGCATTAACCACGCCAAATTGCTATAGGCCAGACGAGACTTTCGGCAGAAGTCATATGACGTCCTCCTAGAACGAGCCTTGAGGGTGCTTTCTGTCACCGGCTTTGTCCATTGAACAGAACCGATAACTGATCAGTGTAGCGGCCGCTACCGGTACTGTGTGATTGCTGTGACCAATCACAACAGATCACATGACAATTGTAAACAATGAACAGCTTCAATTCATACCATTCATTGTTAGAATTGTGTTAGCTGTGACTGGTCACAGTGATCACATGGTACAGACAGGGCCAATCACAACCCAATCTGTACTATGTGATTAGCTGTGGCCAATCACAGCTAATCACAGCAAAACAAACAATCAATTTCATTCAGTAAAATACTTGCTTAAAGCAGTGAATATCAATGTATACAATGTGTAAAAAAAAAAATAAATAATAAAACCAGATCATTTCCCCAGAGTAATTCAATGTTACTATGGTAATGTTATATTGCTCTGGGCACAGTGAGGTAAAAAACAAAAATGTAATAATAAGGAACAAAAAAAACTGGTAACAGCATGTAAAAAAAAAAAAGTTTTTTTTTTTACATTTCTTAATTTTTCCCAAAAATTATGACAAACAATGACAACTTTAAAAAACTCACCATGCCTCTTACTAAATACCTTGCACTGTCTACTTTCAAAAAAAGGGATCATTTGGGGGATATCTGTACTGTCCTTACATTTGGGGTTCCTTAGTACAGCAGGACTGATCAGTTTTCAGATTTATACTATAGTTTGTAAACTCAAACTTTCCTACAGACTAAATAATAAACACTGATTGCGTTATTTTCACCAAAAGAAACATAGCAGAATACATTTTGACCTAAATTCATGAAAAACATTAATTTGCAAACGTTTACAACAGAACCAAAGAAATTTTTTTTTTTTTTTCATTTTTAATGTTGGTCTTTTTTAGCAAAAAAAAAAAACCCAGTGGTGATTAAATGCCACCAAAAGAAAGCTCTATTTGTGTAAAAAAATTACAAAGTTTAGTTTGGGTACAGCGCTGCATGACCGTGTAATTGTCATTCAAATGCGACAGTACTGAAAGCTGAAAATTGGCCTGGGCAGCAAGGTTAAAAGTGCCTGGTATTGAAGTAGTTAAAGTACAAAAACTTCCACTATTTGTTGCCCTCCTACCAGGGGCGGACTGACCATTTGGAAACTTGGGCACTGTCCGAGGGCCCGGAGTCAGTATGGGACCCCATGAGATGTCCCTGGTACCTTTTTCATAGGCTTTTTTGAGTTTGGGCAAGGACACAGGGGCCCCATGATCCCCTATTGCCCGGGGGCCCCATGAGTTGTCAGTCCGCCCCTGCCTCCTACCCCTCCCTAATACTTACCTGAGACCTGTATTGATCATGCACTGTGCCCAGTTGCAGGTCTTCTGTCCCACTCTTTCTGGTCTCACAGTCTTTGCTGAGAGCAGCAGGAGTTATTGGCTCCTAATGCTGTCAGTCAAATCCTGTGAGCAGAGAGCAAAGGAAGGAGCCAAGCTGCACTGTGTGTGTCTATTGACACAAACAGCCTGGGTTTGGAAGCAAGCCTGCATGCTTACCCCCATAGCAAGCAACTTGAAATGGGGGAAGACAAAGAAGAGGAGAATCCCAGAACGCCAGTGGGGGACCCCAGAAGAGGAGGTTCAGGGCAGTTAAGTATAAACCTGCTTATTATTTAATATTAAAAGAGATAACCACTTTAAATGCTTGTTTTGAGTTAGGATTTTCTTTCATTTACTAACTTACTCTGAAGACAGTACAGCAGTAGTTTGATGTCGAGATGTAACACCACCATCACAATCATCAACTTCACCCTGTAAAAAAAAGAAAAAGGATAAGAAAACAATAAATAAAAACTGAAATATATGGATTCAGGTTACAACAGTGTGCACATCCATCTTCTGTTCAGTTTACATCAGTTGGCACTTCAGTTCAGTTTACATGAGGTTTACATCTGGGTTTTTTTAGTTGTTGCAGAAACCAATCATAGCTGACAAAATTATAAACAAAAAACGTTTCTTGCCTGAAAATGGACAAAAATGGAATGGATAGCATCAGTTTATATCCATCTAAACAGGAAAAGCCTTGTTCCATTTAAACAAATGGACCTGAACAGACACAGATGTAGGCGGATACAATCTGTTTATATCCACTTGGCCATAGATGCACATTGTGCTTCAGTCTGGATCCATCTGAAAAACTGACAGATGGTTCCAGACTGAACACCTATGTGAAAGGGCTCTAAAGATTTCTACTTTCAAAATCTAGTTTTTTTGCCAAACATTTTACAATCACTGTGCAAAATCAACTGGAAAGTGGTTCATTAGTAACAAAGATTTGCAAGTTAAAGTGTTACTAAACCCAAGACCCTGCATTCACTATATCTGGTCTCCCACAGTACACAGAAATTCAATTATTTTAGTAAATATAAACTGATAAATACCTTTTCCCATCAGCAGTTAGAGCAGCCTTGTGACTTCCATCATTGTCCAGCAGAGCACTGGCTAAAACTTGTAGGAAGAGTTTTCATTCTCTCCTATGAAGCTGCATAATCCCAGACCCTCTGTCTGGGCAGTGCTGATTGGCCCTGTGCTAATCACATGCGCTCTCACAAGAAAAAAAAAACTCTCTAGCAATACACTCCAAACTGAGCATGTGCAGCTTGCCCCCAAGGCTCTGTTCTATCAGCATATGGATTGCTGACAGTAGAAGAATTGGAGGTTTAGAGAAGACAGGATCAAACATCCTTTTTACACAGTGCAGAGGATTAACCCCTTAGGTTCCACAGTGAGCAACAAGCATGCTTTACTGCATATACAGACTGATTTTACTGTTATGTGCTTAATATCACTTTAATATTTACTGATCTCCTTTTATTCATTTATTTGTATGCTTAACCTCCAACACTACCTGTGCTGCACAAAATCCCATTCAGCATTGTCAGCCCTGTCCACGTTCTCCTCTGATGGGCTGCAGAATTCCATCTATCTTCACCCCTGGACTGTTCCTCTCAACGTTACTTTCCTTTCCAGCAAAGCACATAGAGGTTGATTTACTAAAACTGGAGAGTGCAAAATCTGTTGCAACTCAGCATGGCAATCAGCTTTGAACTTCAGGTGTTCAATTAAAGTATAAATAAAGGCAAAACCTTTTTTTCAATTTAGTTAGAGTGCAGAGGGATTAGAACATCTGTCAGATTTTATTTCTGTCTGTGCCCCCATTAAGGAGATTCACCTTCTCTATTTGTCCTGGTTACCATTATCATTGAAAGTGAAAGAATTTTGGGATGTCCCCAGAAAAGTAATAAAGGCGAAATCTTCCAATGGGGACACTAGCTCTGGTGACCTGGGGGTCCCCAGGGAATTCTCTTAATTTCAAAGTTTTTCTCACTTCCTATTTTGGCTATGGACAGGAAGTGAAAGTTAATCTCCCAAATGAGACACAGATGGCGAAAAAAAAAAAATCTGACAGGGGTTATAGCCCTCCCTTGCTTTATCCAAATAAAAAAAAAGTTTTGCCTATCTACTTTAAAGTGTTACTAAACCCAAGACTCTGCAGTCACTATATCTGGTCTCCCACAGTACACAGAACATGGAAGTTCAATTATTTTAGTAAATATAAACTGCTAAATACCTTTTCTCATCAGCAGTTAGAGAAGTCTTGTGACTTCTATCGGTGTTCAGCAGAGCACTGGTTAAAGCTTGAAGAAGGAGTTTTCATTCTGCTCTAGGAAGATGCAGGACCCCCGAACTCTGTCTGGACAGTGCTGATTGGCCCTGTGCTGATCACATGCACTCTCCCAAGAAAAACACCAAACTGAGCATGTGCAGAGTGACTCCACACAATATGTCCTATCAGGAGATTAGAGCGGGGCACTGAAAGAAGGGGAGGATCAGAGAAGTCAGGATCAAACAGAGTTTTTACACAATGGAGAGGATTGGGCAGCGCAGTGGCTAAATGGTTAGCACTTCCACCTGGCAGTACTAGGGTTGTTGGTTCAAATCAAGACCACAGCACCACCTGCCTGGAGTTTGCTGTTCTCCCTGTGCCTGCGTGGGTTTCCTTTGGATACTCTGGTAAAGTGCTATGTAAATTGACGGCGCTATATAAGTACCTGTAATAAATAATAGAAAAACCTGTGTGAGCAACCTAGTGATAGTGGAATGTGTAATCTTTCTGAAAGAAGCAGTAGAGAATACACAGACTCTCACAGCCTGCACCACATCCAGCCAACGAACAGAAATTTCCTTCTGGGGAGCTGAAGCCAGACAAAGGGACAGAAAAACAGTATCCTGGCTGAAGTGAAAGGTAGAAACTACCATAGGCTAGAAAAAATACATGGGCCTCAATGGCACTGTGTTCTAATGCAAAATCATAAAATCTTGCTTGCAGGAAAAGGCCGCCAATTCAGATACACCCCTCACGGTAGTGATGGCTATAAGGAATACTACCTTGTGAGTGAGAGTAGAGAACGGATATCTCTAATGGGTTAAATCAGCTATTTCTGGAGTGCAGCATGGACCAGATTCTGATCTCACAGAGTCAAAAGGGAACGAACAGAGGGCGCTAGATGGTAGACACCTTGTACAAATGTCTAAATCAGGGACCAATGGTCTCTGAAACAAGACAGAAAGGACAAAAACCTGACCTTTAATAGTGCTAAGAGCCAAATGCTTGCCCAGACCCAGCTGCAGGAAGGAGATTTGTCCCACAGATAAAATTCTAGGGAAGAAAGCCCCAAGACACACACTAAGCGAGTGTGCTTTCCATGTTTGAAAATAGAGGACTCACAGATTCATAGATGCCCTGTCTCTCAAAACCTAGACTTCTCAACAGTCATGCTGTCAGAGTCAGTGACTGAAAAGCAGAAAGGCAAACTGGTCCTTGAGACAGAAAAGTCTGTCAATATTGCAGAGCACACAGAACGTCTGCATATGAAATCTGCCTAGACCAGTTTGGAGCAATAAGGATCAATGTAATTTCCTTCCATCTCGATCCTGTACAGCAGATGAGGAAGAAGCTTTAGAGAAGAAAAGAGATAAATTAGCGTACACTGATCCCACAGAGCAACCACTGCTTCCTCTGGAGGATCCCTGTACCTAGGGATAAACTTTTCCAAGATTGTTAAACTAGAAGGCCAGGAAGTCCACACCTGGCAGGTCCTGGAACATCTCTGGGTGTAGGGACCACTGCGCTGGGTCCAGGAGCTTGCATATTGTCTAGCCTTGGATGTAATCAGCCTACAAAGTGGGAGCATGAAGTTCTGCTCAGGACAGGATGCAGTCTACTCTCTGGCACCACCACAATGTCTGTTTCCTTCCTCATGGTTGATGTAAACTACTGCCTTGGAATTGTCTCCTTGAATTCAGCTCAGATGAACCTCCAGCAGGATGGTTCAACACTGCAGACAGTCAAATCGCCCAAAGCTCCAGGATGTTGATTGGGAGACATGACTCTGACAATCACCAAGTCTCTTTCACCAACAAGTTTCATAGGACTCCTACCTAGCCCATCATTAAGATCTTCCAAAAGACGTGAAGGAAGGACTTTTCCAATTCCAGAGCCACCAAGCCAGGGTCCTCCTTGCAAAACAAATCAGTATGTCCAAGGAATAGACTGACTTGTCCCATGTTGACGTAATGTTGCATTGTGGAGGTGTGGAGTGAAACTGGGCAAATTGGACTGTCTCCAAGAAAGCTACAATCTGGCCCAAGATTCTCAGGTAAAAACAGAGTTGGATGACTCCTTGACTGTAGAGCTTGAATCTAAGATCAAAGAGACTGAAATTTTTCTTGTGGAAGAAAGACCCTAGTTGTAGCTGTTGCAAGTAATGAGTCAGTTCCAGTGCTGGTTACTTCAGATTCAGGATTTATTTAGGTTTGGTGGGATTTTACTCTCAAACTACTTAGTTTTACTATTCTTAGTCATCTTTACACTTGCTCTACAAACACATTGCATTAATAACACCACTCTGATACCATAAGCTATTATTTAAATAATAAATTGCTTCCTTTCTGATCAGACTGATAAGATGATGGTGCACAAGCTTCCACATTCACCCATTAGCTTTTATGAATTACAATATAAAATGTGAGCCAGACTTTTACAAAACCACAACAGATGAGTGAAATTAATAATTCAGAACGTCATAATTTGGATTTACTAATTAGTCCTCTGTGTTCCCTTAGAAATATTGGGTAGCAATTTTGTGGTTCACTCAACTGTTCATCTCCACATAAAAGCTTTCTGCTATTTTCCTAGATACTTTTTAATAGATAGACAATAAGTAACCGTATTTTGGTTTAGACCATAAGTCATTTGCTGCTGTTTTTAGTGGTGTGTTATTACAGGAGAACCTGGTCTGAGAACAAATTATCATATCTAGATATATAGATAAAAGCATGTTCGTTTTGATGGCACAATAGTTCTAGGAAATACATTTTCAGCAATAAACATAGCCAAAGCAAAAAAGAGCAAACCTATTATTTGGGCTTCCAACCTCAAAGTGGTTGTAAAGGAAGAACGTTTTCACCCTACTGCATTCTTTGGGGGAAAACCATTGCACAGAGCAGGTAAGTAGAACATGTTTGCTATTAAAAAAAACAAAAACAAAACAAAAAACCCCAAAAAACAGAACCTTTAACCACTTGCCATCCGGCCGCTGTATATAAATGGCCGGACGGTGGCAGTCCAGGGGCGGGTTGCCATTCATTAACGGCACCCGCCATTATGGACTGTTTGCGCTCCCTGGGAGTGCTCAGCACCACGATCCGTTGCCCGCTGTGTCCTCCGGACACAGTGAAACACTGATCGTCGTACGGGACCTCTGTGCGAGGTCCCGATCATGTGATCACTGGTTGGCCAATCAGTGATCACATACATAGCAGTAAGCAAGATGTCACTTCTGACATCATTGCTTACAACGTGTGAAATCTGTGAATGAGGTCACATGGTACAAGGCTATTCACAACAGCCTTGTGCCATGTGACAAGCTGTGACCAATCACAGCTCACACAGTAGTTCCTAATGGCTGCAAGAATGCAGCCAGAGAGAAGGAGAAATGATTGCTTTTATAGCCTTTATGGGTGTAAAAACAATCAGTGTAAAAAAAAATAAAATAAATAAAAAAATCTTCATCGCCCCCACAAGTAGCACAGTGTCACCATGGTGACACTCTACTGCTAGGTTGACAGTATGTAGAAAAAAAAACCATAAATAATAATATAAAAAAAAATATAAATGTAAAAAAAAGTTTTAAAAATCATAATTTTTGGTTATAAAATAATTTGGGTTTTTTTTTTTTTTTTTACTAAAAAGATAACCGAATAAATTTTGGCCAAGATTTATGATGAAATATTATTTATTTGCAAACTTTTACAAGAAAAACACTTTTTTTTCAAAATTTTTGGACATTTTCATTCATATAGCAAAAAAAAAAAAAATCCCAGTGGTGAATAAATACCACCAAAATAAAGCTTTATCGGTCTCAAAAAAATGCTAAAAAAGTCATATGGGTACAGTGTTGCGCAATTGTCATTCAAACTATTCATACCCCTATCTGAACCCCAATATTTAAAGGGTCAAATGATATTTCAGTTATAGTTGAAGTCCAGTGGACTTAGCCATTAGCTTTTATGTTTTAGGTCTCCAGTAATCCAACCCTTCTGCTGCATTCTTCAGAGGGAAAGATAGGGGGGCCTCATGGCCACAGCAAATGTGTAGATCTGGAGCATCACCAGGGTTCCTGATGGATATGAGAAACTGTTGACCACAATAGTAAACTGTTGGTTTAACTCCACAGTAGCCACTAGCCACCAAAATAATTCGATTTTTTTGTATTCATTGCAAAATCCTTTTCTTGAAGTCCATTGAAGGACACAGGAAATGCCAGAGGAAAGCACTATAGAATAGCCCAAACCAGAAGCTGGACAACCTGACCCTGAAAAAAGCGGAACCATAACAAATTACCATTTAGGGAGGGATAAAAACAACCAATCCGACATAGTTAACAAGGAAAGGGCTTAAGTCCCTAGTAGTAAAAGGTTTAAAACAATGGAAGGATAAAGCCAGCCAGTCTAAGTAGTTGGGTCCTAAGCCTCTGCTTACCTAACCACATAAGAGTTCTGAAAAGAGAACTTCATACCTCGAGAGATTGGGAAAACAGAACAGTCAAAAGTGCGCGGATTCAAACATGCTTGGGAAATTCATAGCTCTATACTCAAGACAAAAAGTAAAATGCATTCACCAGCCATTTTATTAGGTACACCTTGCTAGTACCAGGTCGGACCCCCTTTTGCCTTCAGAACTTCCTTAATTCTTTGAGGTATAGATTCAACAAGGCGTTGGAAACATTCCTCAGAGATTTTGGTCCTTACTGACATGAATTACTGTTGCCCATCATCTTGAACCAATCTGCCCATCCTCCTCTGACATTTATCAACAAGGCATTTTCATCCACACAACTGCCACTCCCTGAATATTTTAGCTTTTACGGACCATTCTCTGCACACCCTAGCGATGGTTGTGCATGAAAATCCCAGTAGATCGGCAGTTTTTGAAATACTCAGACCAGCAAACCATAGCACCAGCAACCATGCCAAGTTCAAAGTTACTTAATTCCCCTTTCTTCCCCATTCTGATGCTTGTTTTCAACTTCAGCAAGTCGTCTTCACCACGTCTAGATGCCTAAATGCATTGAGTTGCTACCATGTGATTGGCTGATTAGCAATTTGTGTCACCAAGCAATTGAACAGGTGTACCTAATAAAGTGGCCAGTAAGCTTGCATACACACAGTACTGTGCAAAAGTCTTAGGCAGGTGTAAGAAATGCTGTAAATTAAGAATGCTTTCAGAAATAGAAACATAAATATCTATTTTTATCAATTAACAAAATGAAAAGTAAATGAACAGAAGAGAAATCCAAACCAAATCAAAATTTGGTGTGACCACACTTTACCTTCAACACAACATTGATTCTTCGGTTCCTCTAGGTACACTTGCATAGGAGTTTTTGAAGGAACTCGGCGGGTAGGTTGTTCCAAATATCTTGAAGAACTAACTGCAGATCTCCTGTGGATATAGGCTGCCTCAAATCCTTCTGTCGCTTCATGTAATCTCAGACAGACTGGATGATGTTGAGATCAGGGCTTTGTGGGAGCCCAACCACCACTTCCAGGACTCCTTATTCTTCTTTACGCTGAAGATAGTTCTTAATGACATTGGCTGCATGTTTGGGGTTATTGTCCTGCTGTAGAATAAATGTGGGGTCAATCACATGCCTCCCTGATGGTATGGCATGATGGATAAGTTATCTGCCTGTATCTCTCAGCGTTGAGAACACCATTGATCCTGACCAAATCTCCAAATCCATGTAAGGAAATGCAGCCCAAAACTTGTAAGGAACCTCCACCATGCATCACTGTTGCCTGCAGACACTCATTATTGTACCGCTCTCCAGCCCTTCATGAACAAACTGTTTTTGCTACAGCCAAATATTTAAAATTTTGATTCATCAGCCCAGAGCACCTGCTGCTAATTTTCTGCACCTCAGGTCCTATGTTTTTGTGCATAGGACATGGAAAATAGGCCAAGCGATTAAAATATGCACGGAAACATAGGAACTGGGTTGCAGAAAAATGGCAGCAGGTGCTCTGGACTCAGTACTTTGTTGAAGCGCCTTTGGCAGCAATTACAGCCTCAA
Source organism: Staurois parvus (assembly GCF_062004578.1). Classification (NCBI taxonomy): domain Eukaryota; kingdom Metazoa; phylum Chordata; class Amphibia; order Anura; family Ranidae; genus Staurois; species Staurois parvus. The sequence goes on along the minus strand of NW_028317867.1, from coordinate 4,102,345 downwards.
GTCTTTTTAGGTATGATGTGACAAGCTTTGTCCACCTGAATTGGGGACTTTTCTGCCATTCTTCTTTGCAAATCCTCTGACGCTCAGTCAAGTTAGATGGGGACCGTTGGTGGACAGCCACTTTCAGGTCTCTCCAGAGATGTTCTAGGACATTCACAGTTGTCCCTAAGACACTTCTGTGTTGTTTTGGCTGTGTGCTTAAGATTGCTGTCATGTTGGAAGGTGAACCTTCGGCCCAGTCTGAGGTCCTGAGCCCTGCGGAAAAGGTTTTCATTGATTATATCTCTGCAATTTGCTCCAATGAGCTTTCCCTCAGCCCTCACCAGTCTCCCAGTCCTTGCTGCTGAAAAACTACCCCAGAGCATAATACTGCTACCACTATGCTTCACTGTTGGGATGGTATTGGGCAGGTGATCAGCAGTGCCTGGTTTGCTCCAGACGAAACATTTAGAACTGAGGCAAAACAGTTCAACCTTGGTTTCATCAGACCAGAGAATCTTGTTCCTCACAGTCTGAGAGCCCTTCAAGTGTTTTTTTTTTGCAAACTCCAAAATGGGCTTTCATGTGTTTTGCACTGAGGAGAAGTTTCCGTCTAGCCACTCTGCCACAAAGCCCACATCGGTGGACAGCTGCAGTGATGGCTGTCCTTCTGGAACTTTGTCCCATCTCCACACTGGATCTCTGGAGCTCAGTCAGAGTGACCATCCGGTTCTTGGCCATCTCTCTTACTAAGGCCCTTCTCCCCGACTGCTCAGTTTGTCTGGTTGACCAGCTCTTCGTAGAGACCTGGTTGTGCCAAACTTCTTTAATTTGAGAATTATGGAGGCCACTGTGCTCTTGGGAACCTTCAGTGCAGCACAATTTTTTTTAGCCTTCCCCAGATCTGTTCTTTGCAATAATCCGGTCTCTGAGCTCTGCAGGCAGTTTCCTTGACCTAATGGCTTTTGCTCTGATACAGTATGCATCGTCAGCTGTGAGGCCTTTTATAGTGAGGTGTGTGCTTTTCCAAATCATGTCCAATCAATTTGGCTTACCAAAGGTGGAATCCAATCAAGGTGTGGAAACATCTCAGCAAAGATCAAGAGAAATGGGAAACACCTGAGCTAAATTTCAAGTGCCTTTTGCATACATATGCAAACATTTCTAAAATTATGCTTTCACTTAGTCATTATGGGGTACTAAGTGTAGATTAATTAAAAAAATGAATTCATCCGGAACTACTGCTACAGGGCTGCACAAAATCACGTATATTATTATACAGTATTTAATATACAGTATTTATACACGTATATATACGTGATTTTGCACTTCCGGGTAGGGGGTAAGCGCACTGCCCTACCTGTGCCATCATTGGTGGCTACAGCTGTCAATCACCAGGTCCCAGCTGGAGAATCCCCGCTGGCACCTGCTGAAAGCCGAGGAACAACACAGATCTCTTCCCAGTCAGCACCGACATAGCAGAGCAATACAAAGCAGCATGGTTCCCTAGTAAAACACACACAGCACACATGGTAAAACAGCACACAGATAACCCTTTGATCACCCCAGATGTTAACCCTTTCCTGCCCAGTGTCACTAGTACAGTGTCAGTGCTTTTTATTAGCATCACTGCATTAGTGTCATTGGGATGTCAGTGGCAGTTAGTCAGTCTCCCCCCCAAAGTGTCAGAATGCCCACCGCAGTCCTGCTATAAGTCACTAATCGCCGCTATTACTAGTATAAAAAAAAAATTCCAGTATATATACCGCCATTTGTAGATACTATAAATTTAAACCAATTAATTTACATGTATTGGGATTTTTTTTTTAAGAAAGACATGTAGCAGAATACATTCTGGCCTAAATTTATGATGAAATTTGATTTTTTAAAAATTTTTTAGTGGCTATGTTTTATAGCAAAAAGTCAAAAATATTGGGCGTTTTTTCAAAATTGTTGGTCTTTTTTTGTTTATAGCGCACAAATGAAAAAGAAAAAATCGCAGGGGCAATCAAATACCAATGAAAGAAAGCTCTATTTGTGGGGGAAAAAAGGACATACATTTCATTTGTGTGCAGCGTTGCATTACTGCGCAATTGTCAGTTAAATTAATGGAGTCCCGTATAGCAAAAAATGGCCTGGTAAGGAAGGGGGGGGGGGGGGGGGTAAATCCTCTGGAGGACAAGTGGTTAAACAACTCTAGCATCAGGCTGCAACATAACAAAACTGAAAAAGTGAAGTAGGTCTGAATACTCTATGAATGCACTATATAATATACGGGCAGCACAGTGACTAAATGGTTAGCACTTCCGCCTGGCAGTACAAGGGTTGTTGGTTCAAATCCCGACCACGGCACCACGTGCCTGGAGTTTGCATCCGGTCTAAATTGGCCTTAGTATGTGTATATATGGATGTGAGTTAAAAACCCTAGATTGTACACTCCTTGAGGGTTAGGGAATGATGTGAATGAACAAATATATATATATATGTGAATATATTAAAAGTGCTGATATAGATATATGTGTATATATATATATATATATATATATATATATATATAAACATATACATACATACACACACAGCAGGTACAATAATTATTCTCCATTTTTCTAGGTAAATATATTTTGAAAGGTGCTATTGAGATGAAATTTCCACCACGTCGGTAACAAACCATGCAATTCATACATACAAAGAAACCAAATCAAATAAGTTCAGAAATAAAATTATGTGTTAAAAAATGGAATGACACAGGGAAAAAGTAATGAACACATGATTTAAAGGGAGGTGCAAAAAGGCATGGAAAGCCAGGACACCAGCTGAAATCTAATAGTAATTAGAAAGCAGTCCTGCCCCTTGTCAGTGCAAAATTAATATCAACTGACGGCCTATAAAAAGATGTCTCATTACAAAGGTGTCACATAAGAAACATCTCATGACAAGTAAAAGCAAAAAGGTCTCTCAAGACCTTAGCAAACTTATTGTTGAAAAATATATTCTGATGGCATTGGTTACAGAAGGATTTCTAAACTTCTGAATGTCCCAGGGAGCACTGTTGGGGCCATAATCCGGAAGTGAAAAGAACATCATTTCACCATAAACCAGCCATGACCAGGTGCTCTTTGCAAGATTTCTGACAAAGGAGTGAAAATAATTATCAGAAGAGTTGTCCAAGAGCCAAGGACCACTTCTGGACAGCTTCAGAAAGACCTGGAATTAGGAGGCACAATTGTTCAAAGAAAACAATAAGTAATGCACTCAGCCTCCGTGACCTGTATGCACACTCACCACGCAGGACTCTATTGCTGAAGAAAAAGCATGTTAAAGCTCATTTAAAAGTTTGCGGCACAACATTTAGACAAGCCTGTGAAATACTGGGAGAATATAGTCTGGTCAAACTTTAACTCTTTAGATGTCATAATACACACCATTCGGGAGGTCAAATGGCACTGTGCATCGCCCCAAAAACACAATACCAACAGTGAAACTCCATTTCATTAAAGGAAGGATGAATGAAAAAATATATAAAGACATTCTTGATAAAAAATCTGCTGCCATTTACCAGGATGATGAAGATGAAACAAGAGTGGACATTTCAGCAAGATAATGATCCCAAACACAAAGCCAAGCAAACTCTCAATTGGCCCAGCCAATCACCTGACTTGAATCCAATAGAAAATCTAAAGAAAAAACTAAAGATCAGAATTTATAGAAGAGGCCCACAGAGCCTTTAGGATTTGAAGACTGTTTGGGTGGAAGAATGGGCCAAAAATCACACCTGAGCAATGCATGAGACTAGTTTCTCCATACAGGAGGCATCTTGAAACTGTCATTACCAACAAAGGATTTTTACGACCTATTAAATAAATTTTAGTTAGCAAGTTCAATACTTTTTCCCTGTGTCATTCCATTTTATTACACAACTTAATTTCTGAACTTATTTGTTTTGGTTTCTTTGTATGTATGGATTGCATGGGTTGTTACCGACATGTGGTGTAAATTTCATGTCAATAGCATTTACCTAGAAAGATGGTGACTTGTTCAGTACCTATTTTACAAGATTTTATATATATACATATATGTTTTTTTTTTTTAAATAAAGAAAAACGGGGCAGACTCAATGGACCACTTGCTCTTTTTCCTGCCATCACTCTTGCTTCTGTCTTTCTAATCACCTCAAGGTGAGACTCATCAGGGAGAACAGTAAAATTCACTAGAAACTACAACTTCAGAAGGGTGTGAAAATGACTCCCATGTCCAGCAGAGAACTCAGAAGTTGATCCCACAAAGTCAGCATGACTGAAGGGGTAAGATGCATTGGAAACACAAGTAGGTTAGAACATAAAATGGGTGAGACAGGTTACACCCTAATGGAGCTGAGGATGAGACTAGATACAACATTGCCTATTCATGACTTCAAGAGTCACAGGACCAAGAATACTCCATGCTCCTCAGATCCAATGAAGCAGCATCATCTGTGGAACAAGGGGTAGGAATCTTGTCAGGACAACAAAAAACATTCACCTGTGTTTAGACTAGGAAACAATGCCAGGAAGGCTCTTTTCACAAATCTGCAGAGTAGCCAAGGAAGAGGGAACTAACCAGAGGTGGACACGTCCCATGATGTCCTTATGGTATTCCCTGTATTCAACTAAGGATACCTGCAACAGAAAACTAGTTTGTTCTGTCTGGAGATAGCCCAGGGAGATATGGGGACCACCCCTGACTGACCGACCAAGCTGACAGGGACTCAGATAAGGTAGACCCTAAAACCACAGGGTAACCAGACTGTAGATGTCAGTACCCTCAAAGGGTACAGAATAAACAACCATGGAAGCAGAAGCAGCAGTGGGACATTTTTCCTCGCAGATGGATGGCAAATGGCATTTCAATAGAATATATAAAATTATACAGTATGTATCAAATTAGAATGGTTTTAGGTATCCATTTTCCATTAAGTGGTATATCTTCCAAACTTAAAATTTAAAGCACCCAACCCCACAAATAAAGCCCATTTAGTTTTTTGAAATATGTATTGTTCCAAGCAGGGGGACATATTGCATAACCTGTAACAAACATAAACTGTGTGTCAAAGAATAAGTAGGGCAGGAAGATTTCAGCTTTTACAGGAGATACGATTTCCAGCCTGCCATGTTATCTATCCAAGATAGGACTGTCTTGAAAACGGATTGGCTCTTGGAAAGTAAGCAACGATATTCTTAAATATTCAGTGTGTTCATATCAACGCATTACCACAAAGAATATATGTAGTTTCAATGAGTGGTCTCGTCAGTAACAGGTTTACATAAAGGCCAGAGCATTCTTTAGGGTCAATTCCATAGAGACCTTGTCCCTAACTTAAATAAAAACTACAGGTAAAAAGACAGAAAATCAAGTTTTATAAATGCTCATTTGTAGTGTTTTTCCCCAAATAAGAATTTTTTTTCATTCACTTGCATGTGCCTAGAATACCTAGTTACTGTCGGTGCTGGCCCAGCATCCCTGTCTCTCCCCTAACAACCATACACAACCTTTTATGTAGCTGCCTGGGAAGGAGTGAATTCTATAGAGTGCCACTTAAGTGGTAGCACTAAATGTGCTGGGGCTATTGACATCACATTCAAGATGGCGGTGCCCAGTTTCAGTCTCAAGGCTTCTGGATGTTTAAACCAAGGACACTTTTACAGGTAACATGCATAAAATACACTAACACCTTCCTGGCCAGCCTACAGCAGATTGATGGCCGGGCAGGACACTCCTCGTTGTGACTGGGCGCCATATAACATCCTGTCAAAACGAGTCGCTCATGCGGCCGCGGAGCGGCGCGATCTGCCACCGACTGTGTCCACGGGACACAGCTGATGACATATGACTACACCGGCATTACCAGTGTCATGTGACCGCTGTGACCAATCACAGCAGATAACAAGTGAATTGTATACAATGGATGGCTTCCTGTCATCCCATCCATTGTATATAATTATGTTGTTAGCTGTGACTGGTCAAGACAGTCACATGATACAGACAGGGCAAATCAGAGCCCATCTGTATCATGTGATCAGCGTTGCCCAATCACAGCTAATCACAACAAAAGACTGAATGAATCAATTTCATTCAGTAACAATGATTGCAAATATCAATGAAATACATTGGTATAAGCAATCATAATGTGTTAAAAAACCCTGATTACTTGCCCAAAGTAGTCCAATGTTACTATGGTAACATTGTATTGCTTTGGTCACAGTGTGCTGAAAAATAAAATAGTAAAAAAAATAAAAAATTAAAAAAAAAAATAGAAAGATTTGAAAAAAAAAAAAAAATTCAATTATTATTATTATTTTCACCAAAGAAATGTAGCAGAATACATTTTGACCTAAATTTATGAAGAAATGTTATTTATTTGCAAAATTTCATAACAGAAGCGAAGAAAAGTGTGTTTTTTTCCAAAAGTTTCAGGTGTTTTTTGTTTTATCAAAAAATAAAAAAAACTCTCTGGTGATTAAATACCACCAAAAAAAAGCTCTATTTGTGTGAAGAAAAATGCTAAAATTTTCATATGGGTACAATGTTGCATGACCGTGTAATTGTTATTCAAAGTGCAGCAGCGCTGAAAGCTGAAAATTGGCCTGGGCAGGAAGGGGGTAAAAGTGCTTGGTAATGAAGTGGTTAAATGGCCATATAATCTTCCCATTGAGACTTATTTAACCTCTGGCTTCAATAAGGCATATAATTTTGCTTCCTCCTCTATTTTTTTTCTTTTTGCACTCTGTAGCTTTTTATTGCCTGGCTTGAAAACAATAAACTAGACAGAAATGGTAATAAAACTAACACAACTACCATTAATAAATAAACAGTGCACCTTACCATAGATGTCCGAGACATGCTCTGATGCTGAGATAGATTGAAGAATTTACTGATGAAGTCTTGTTCTGCCAGACAAAGCGGCTCCAGTTCACTTAAGACCTGTTCAAATATCTGAGAAAATACAGGATAGATTGACTGTGTAGACCTCATTAGGCATATTTAAGCATTTTAAACTATGACAGACAATAACATAAAACACAAAAGGTAATAATTAAAACACAAAGGCAGAAAATACCCACACACACTTTAATGGTGGCTATACACATATATACGTACAGTCAATTAAAGGCTGCTACTGCAAAAGCAGAGATAATTCTTCCATGATAGGAATATGACCTGTCTTCCCTGGAACTAGAACTTAGAGAGAGACAATAGCGGCTGCTTTTTTTCTGGACAGCCGTTTATAAACTGCACCGCAGAAAACAGACATGTGACCAGTGTGCCCAATTAATGCCTGTGATCAACAGTCATTAACTACATTAGATCCCAGGCAAAATGCACAAAGTTAATCAGAGTGGCTCTATGCCTTGTGATGATTGCCAATCACAGTGATCACAGATGTAAACAATGCTTGTGTTTACAAGAGCCCCCCCCCCCACTAATTCTCTGGGATCTCCTGCCTTCCTACTTTTCTAATGTAAACAATACTACATCCACTGACCACAAACTAAAGAGAAGCACACAGAATAGAAAAGTAGGGTACACCAAGCAGCAAGGAAGAGGGGGTACACACAGGCCATATTGACCACCAACAGTTATGGGGCACTCATTACAGATTAACAATACTTGGCAGGGAACCAATACCGAATGATGGGGATATCACTCCAGATTCTAATCGGTCCTAATCTGGCAGGCTGCACACCATTATCTACCAACTTTAAAGGAGCATTCACCACTGACCAGCAATATGGGGGCACTAACTCCTGACCACTGATATCTGCAACTCCTGTCTTGACTCCTGCACAGTATATGCTATGCCCTAAACAAATTAACTGACAGCATTTTAGGGTCTTAAGAAATAAAATAGGCAGGTTTTGTTTTCAAAATTATTATCCTTTTCTCCTTTATACAGTAATAAAATGAAAATAAAAATCAGTTATTAAATACACCAAATAAAAGCTCTATTGGTCTCAAAAACCTTTAAATCAAATTATAATTTTCAGTCAAGCTGTCAGAGTACTGAAAACTGAAAAATGGCCTGGTAAGGAAAGAGTATGCATGATAATGTAGACCTAACTCAGGAGAAAGCAATGGCCGACATTAACTCCGTTGTCAGGCATAGCATATTTCTGAATCTGGGGATAAATACAGTTTCCTTCCTTGCCTTTTGAGATAAACCAGAACATATGCTTGTACCCCTTTGGGGTCTTAACACCACAGATGTTCTTCTGATTAAATATTGTGCCTACATTGTGTACAATTACTCATGCTATGGTACTAGATTGGATGTTGATCTGTATTTTAAATGTCTGTGGACCACCTTGTAAGCACTTGCCATTTTCATTCAATAAAAATGTATTATGGAGAAAAAAAACAGAACACAACCTTCACCATTCCTAGAATCTATTATGCTAATTACATCCTCCAAACTACTAAAGAAAGGATCATGAAAGCTTTTTTGCATTTCTACACCAGACTTTACAAACTCATTTTGTTACGTTGATCTGATTCTTTTGACCTTAGCTTCCTCCCTCTGCAACAATAAGAATTTTTGGATTTCCCCAAGTACTGAGTAAGGAATTGGGCAGGTCCTATCTACATTTTCTAAACACTAGACTGTTGGTGGGAATCCACAGGGCCATACAGGCCGTAGTTGATTATATGACCTGTCTTGATAAAAATCCTTTTTTTTTTGGAAGATCACAACAGTAGAGTATTTGATGTCCCCAAGTCTCATAGGGGGACCTAGTTTTGTCATTTTCTTAAATAACAGATTTGTATCTCAGACTGCTTGTTGTTTCTTGCAACCTACTTGTAACCTATTCTGACTGGCCACAGTTAAGCAAGAAGTGGATGCCATATTTGTTTGTACCTTTTCTGTAAAATCTTTTTTAAATAAAACTATTAAAAATTATTGGAACAAGGACTAGTAAGCTGCGATATAGCACACTTTTACATGTTTCTGGGTTTAAATACACTTTATGACATAATTAGAACAAACACGTTTGTTTTAGTCACTCTTGTATAAAACCAAATAACACAAAATAGCACTGCAAACAGCCTAAAAGGATAACCTGAAAATACCTTATCAAACTTGGTGCGGTCAGCGACATCCAAATCAGAGGCAGACATGTTGCCCATATCCAGTAATGAAGATGACTGAGACCTGCGACTTCCTGAACTCTGGACTGACAACTTATTCAGACTGGATGTGGATCCCGTCAATTTTCCAGAGCTCCCATGAAGACCTAGATTCCATCACAAAAATACAAGTTGTATAATTCAGATCTACATATCATGATCATCTGTACTGCTGGCTATACTGACCAACTAACCTCCCCTGTCCTGACTTTCCTAAATGTAATTAAAGCTCTGGTGGCACAGTAAGTAATTTTATTTTTATTTGTAAGCCTGCCCTGGAAAGACATAGCTATTATTCTACTATTATTGTTTTTATTATTAGAGAACTCAGGGAGAACCTGTCAAATCTTAACTGACCTGTAGAGAATACAGCTCCTAGGGTGCTGCATACTCCAACACACAACTATGCTTTGTTGTGCCTCTTTTCCCTCTGGAATAATTGGTCTTCATAATGGCGACCTCACAAATCTCAGCATCACAAAGCCAGCATAGAGAAGAATGCAGGAAATCTTGGCTGATCTCTGAGATCAAACCTTTAGCGAACTGAAAAGATCTTTTTTCAGTTAAGAAAAATTAATAAGTACACATAAGAAAATACCACATACATTAAGCATTGGTGAATTGACCCTTATAAAAGTTCTTTGTTTTCATATCTTAAACATCAATTAGTGGGGTGTCCCTAAAGAGGACTGCAATTTGCAAGCTATTTTGTAGTTGGAGTTTGCAAGCTAAGGGCCTGAAACTGCTCAGTAATATCTAAGAAGGTATATACAGCTTGGGTCTTAGGAAAATGTGTGTTGCTATCCCCACACTCTCCAAGAAAACAATAATATGGGCCTGTGGGTGTAGTTATTTATTTACCATCACAAACAGCTGATTGTTTTTCACTCTTTTTAAAGCCCAAATCAAGGCAAAAAAGTACCCTAGCAGTGGGACACCTGCACTGCAAGGGTTAAATCTTGTTATGTCTAGAGGTGCATGAATAAGGTATAATACTTGCCTAAGGCTGGCCATACATTATACAATTATCTGGAGATTTTTGGTTTAGATTTACCAAAAATCATATAATAGGAGGACAAACCTAAACAACACTTTCAGTTGTATCCAAATAGGCAGGCCCTTGCACTACACAGTTGAAGGTAAATCCAAAGGAAATTGGGCAGAAAATTGGAAGATAATTGTATAATGTATGGCCAGCCTTATTCCTTGTTCCAGTAGGTTCCCTCCACTAGTGTGACTAGTCCCACAAAGCCACCCCTCAAAGGTACTCTCTGTCGTGGTTGCACATCTACCTCTTCTATTTAAATTTCAAGGTTAATAGTCCTACACTGTATGTGATGAGGCTGAAGAAACAGCACACAAACCAGAACACCAGGGAGAGGAGTACAGCACCAAAGTCTGCTGGAGCAGGGAGACATGGTAAGTAATACAGCCTGTTTCTCTACCCCCAGACATAATGGGGGTTAAGTTACCGGAGAGTGCAAAACCTGGTGCAGCTGTGCATGGAAAGCAATCAGCTTCCAGGTTTTATTGTCAAAGCGTACTTGAAAAAGCTGAAGTTGGAAGCTGATTGGCTACCATGCACAGCTGCACCAGATTCTGAGTGCAACAATTTTAGTAAAAATGAATATTTAACCATTACAGTGCAAGGGGGGCCCACTGCAAGAGTAGATTTTGTCAACAACACTTTGGAGTTTGGCTTCTATCACTTCATAAAACCTGACAACTATCACCAGTTAAAAAATAGCCTTTTAGGAAAAAACTGGGAAATATTATTTGAAAATTGGAAGAAGAAAATTTTATATATATATATATATATATATATATATATATATATATATATATATATATATATATATATAGGTATCTCTCTGCACTATAAAAAAAACAAAAACACAAACACTAGGGATCATCTATTCTATATCATGACAATAAACCCACTGACGTGATCTCTAAAAGTATTACGGAAATGTGAGAGCTGGATGGCAAATCCTCATTTCATTTTTGACCAGTTACATTCAAATTCTTTATCTTCTGTACAAAAAGATTTTGCAAAAAAAGAAAACTGCAATTTTGTTAACATATACTTTCTTGGACATTTTTTTTGTTATTCACCCAGGAGGTCAAATCCCTCAACCTTCTTTCTCCTAAAAGAGTTAGGCCAAGCTGCACTTGTCCATATTACTTGGCTAAACACTGGGTGCATTCATATATGTAGAGTATGTAGTGCTAGGTTTTCGTGCTAGCAAGCCTAGAGTGCTTTTCAAGCCATGTGTCATGCATTCACTCTGTATAAATGTTCATTTGTAAAATGAATATTTGATACAAATATAAAAAAAGCATCAGGAAAAACTGACCAAGAAACAAATCGGGTTAATTTACTAAAGGCAAATATACTTTGCACTGAAAGTGCAGTTTCTCCAGGGCAGTGGTCTCCAAACTGTGGCCCTGGGACGGGATGCGGCCCTTTGCTTGCCTTTATTCAGCCTTTGGGGCAATATCCCTCCCACTGGCACCTACAGTGGGGAATAATTTTTGCCACTAACACCAACAAAGGGGCACTATTCCTTCCACTGACACCAAGGATGCAGAACTATTCCCCTTACTAACACCAAATACTCCTCCACCTGATACTACAGATGGTTCACGGTTTACTCTCATGGATGCCAGGATATTTTCTACTCCAAGTGACCATGATCTGGCCCCCCAAAAGCTTTATGGACAGTAAACTGGCCCTTTGTTTAAAAAGTTTGGAGACACCTGCTCCAGGGTGTAGTAAATGAGGTAAAGGTTTACTTTGCAAAGAATACCCAATTACATGCAAGGAAAATAAAAAAAAAACAGCACTTTTGCTTGCACAAGATTGAATGATAGAAAACAATGGACATTTATATGCATAAATACTGTACCATCTCTACCCTCCCCCTGTTTTTAGGGGACTTTGTGAACACACTCTATGATACTGTTTTCTAGGCTTACAAACTTTATATTGGGAGTCCACTCCTGAAGCACTGGAGTTATTGTCATGAAATGTGTTGGGCCAAAGGACGTACCCATTATTGTTTTGTCAAATACTTGAATTTATACATGTATTATTATGTGAATATCATACAGATTGTATACCATATACGGTAGTGTTTTCAAATCAGATTACCATTTTATAAATTGATTAATTTATGTAAAAAATATTTTCATCTATTGTACAATAAATCTTTTTATGCAAATGTTGTACCTCATTTAAAGTCAATCAAATAAGTTCCTGTTCTTTGTCAATGCAAAATGGGGGATGAAGGCACCACATTAAAAGGCACCAGCTCACAATTTTATTATTTATATGATGATAGAAATCAGCAGAGCTTCCCCTCAGATTTAGAGCAACTGCACTTGCAGTCCACAGATTATTTGCCTTTAATAAATCAACTCCAATATATTTTTCTTCTAATTTTGTTCCCTACAAAAGAATTTTAAATTAGATTTACCGGTAATTCCAGTTCCTGAAAACCTTTATGATGTCATCCTTAACCCGAGAGATGATCCTTCTTACCTGACTATCCATACACCTACTGCAGTCTTGCAAAAAGCCAACTAAGCAAAACCATAACTGTAGATGTAGCCCTGGTTCACACCAATGCAATTTCAGATGGGAATCAAGATTCTATGGTCCAGAGACTTCAATGGAAACACTTTCAAAATGCTTTCAAATTGCAGCAGGTTTTCTTCCCCAGCACAGAAATCACAGCTGGATCCAAATCATGTCAATATTTTATCAGAATCGTATCAAGGTGCACTGCAACTGCACTTGAAAATCGCAATGAAAAATCGGATCAAAATCAAACTACATCACCGTGAACCTAGCCTGATGGGTATAGTCAAAGGCATAAATAGAACCTTCAGGGCCCCAGTGCAAAAATCCATGAAGGGCCCCCCGGCTGGGACACATCCCTCCAAGCCCAGTGTCAGAACGCCAGGGTCCAGTTGCAAGTGCTACCTTGGTAGTTCTGCCACTGGTATTAGTAGTTTTTTATTTTTACCATTTAATTTACAGTATTATTTTTTATGAGACCCGTTGGAGGAGACAGGATCAATGGCAGTGCTGGGAGGTTGTTGGAATCAGTGGCAGTGCTGGGGAGGGGGGAAATCGGATCAGTGACAGTGCTGGTGAGGGTGTGATCAGTGGCAGTGGTGGTGGGAATGGGATTAGTGGCAGTGCTTGGGGGTTGATGGGATCAATAGCAGTGGGGGAAGGGGGATGTGATCAGTGGCAGTGATGGGGGGGGTTTCATGGGATGAGTGGCAGTGATGGGGGGGGGAACGACAGAATAAGTGGCAGTGCTGTTGAGGGGATGGGATAAGTGGCAGTGCTATGGGAATGGAATAAGTGGCAGTACTGGTGGGGAGGAATGGGATGAGTGGCATTTCTGATAGGGAGGAATGGGATGAGTGGCAGTGTCCTGGGGGATGGGTGGGGGAGTGGAAAGAGTGGCAGTGCTGGTGAGGGGAGGGGATGCGATCAGTGGCAGTGGTGTGGGGATGGGATCAGTGGCAGTGCTGGTGGGGAGGAATGGGATAAGTTGCAGTGCTGGTGAGGAGGAGTGGGCTAAGTGGCCCTCCCTCCTAGATTGTAAACTTGAAAGAGTAGGGCCCTCTTACCCCTTGTACGCTGTCTGTTTTTGTTGTACTGTGCCATGTATTGTCCCCCCTATTGTACAGCGCTGAGCAAATCCTTTGGCGCTATATAAACTCGATGTAATAAATAATAAGTGGCAGTGCCGGTAGGGAGGAATGGGATGAGTGGTAATACTGGTGGGGAGGAATGGGATGGGTGGCAGTGCTGGTGGGGAGGAATGGGATGAGTGGCAGTGCTGGTGGGGAGGAATGGGATGAGTGGCAGTGCTGGTGGGGAGGAATGGGATGAGTGGCAGTGTTCTGGGAGAAGGGGGAGAATCAGATCAGTGGCAGTGCTGGGGGGGTTGATGAGATGAGTGACCGTGTTGGTGGGCGGATAGGGTCAGTGGCAGTCCTTGAGGCTGGGGGATGGAATCAGTTGCAGTGGTGGCAGGGGGATTGGGTTCTGTGGCAGTGCTCGGTGGAGATGGGATCAGTCATCAGTGGCACTAACTGGTTGAATTGGTTCCCTCTCCTAGTCTCTCTGGCTCCCTGCACATGCCTCCTGTGACACCTATCCTGATATCACAAGATAGGGTCTCCTCAAGCTTCCGCCCCATGCCCAACCTGCCTGCAGCTGTGAATCAATGGGCAGCCGCAGAGAGTGGCTGGGTGAGTGGCACTGTGCGATTACTATGGCAGTGACTTTGAGTTTACAGTGTACATGAGCATAATTAGAGGTGAGCCTTCAGACAGAGGGCCCCTCCAACAGTGGTGGAACACCAGGGCCTGGGGTCACAAGTGCAGCCTTTGCAACCCTGGTAGTTCCGCCACTGGGTTTAGTTAGACCCTAGACCTAAATTAGATCTTTTTTATCACGGCATTCAGAAATAGACCAGACTCCCCTCCAGCCATGCTCCCAGCAGCAGAGACAACAACATACTGGAAGTGAAGTGCTTTAAAGTAGTTTTAACTAGTCAATGGACAGCTTGTTACCAAGCGGAGGCGAGTCAAAAAATGGTTCAAAAGATGTGTTATGTGCATTTTCAGGCGTTTTAGGTGCTTCTATTTAAGTATACAGGAGCCAAAAATGTGCTGCTCGCCTTAAAGAAGCTCATGTACTTTTTTTGAGCTTCAAGCAATAAGCTTCAACCTATGAACAGAATGGAAATATTGATGTTGAGCTTTAAAGCATTTTGGCAAATGACCTTCAAATCATTCAGGTGCAAATGAGATCTAAGATGCAATAGAGCTGTGAGGAGAAACACCTTCCTTTGAGGGATACTGTCCAACTAGAATCTTCAACCCTTAATATTTATCTGACAATAATGCACCTTGGCCAGTACTGTTCAAGCAAGTTTATTAAAAGTAGCACTACCACCATAGAAATCCACCTTGCCCTTATTGCTTGAAAATCTGCAATGTGACAATTCCCAGAATGCCTGCGGCGTAACACTATGGTGGTGAGTTACACAGCCATTTGCATAAGAACGTGTTCCAACATGTCCTAAATAGTACTCGCCTGGGTCACAGATCAGTTGGCTTGTGTGCGTTGCGCTATTGGTGGAAAATGAGCGACAGGAATCTGGAGCAAGGGATCAACATCAAATTTTGAGTAAAAATTGGCAAAAGTGTGGAACTTTATCTCTGTTACAGCAGGCTTATGATGAACTTTCCATGAAGAATCGAGTGTTTTTGAATGGCAAACTGGTTTATTGAGGGGAGGGAAGATTTCCAAGATGATGGAAGAAGAAGTGACCAGTCAAAAATGCAAAGGATGGATGCAAATGTGGACAGAGTGTGAACCCTCCTACGATCAGATCAACGATTGAGTGTGCGAATGATGCTAGATAAATTGAGCATGAAGAGTGAAACAGTGAGATCGATACTAATGTAATATTTGGCAATGAGAGGAATTCCCACAAAGATGGCACCTCTATTCATGACAGAAGATCAGAAAGAACGTCGGCTTCAAATTTCATCTTATCTTTTGAAGAATGCAGACGTTTGATAGGGTTATTACCAGTCCATTCCGGGAATTAAACGGTCACACCTCACACAAGAAAGGTAAGCCTACAATAATCCTTCTAAACTGATGCTTCTGTGTGTGATGAAACAGAAAATGACCCTCCAGTACAATCCCACAGTACAGGAAACACAGAGGACCTGAGGTAGGGTTTGACTTGTTCTCTACCCTCTGTCCCATTAGGTAGGCAGGTTCATCTCTCAAATTAAAATAGAAACATTTTTTTTTTTACTTTGAAGATCCCTTCTAGCACTTTTTAGTGTTCATGCATAGGATTTAACGAGAATTCATAAGTCAACACCATGCAATTAAAGCATACTTATAACTTCAAAATACTAAAAAACAGTGCTGGCTTTAGTTGGACAGATACTGCACCCATGATGACAGGCTCCAATATTTATCAGTTTTCCAAATGCATTCTTATACAGACAATGCAGTTTGCCCAGCTCAGTTTACTGTCTCTATTCTATGAGAACATATTTTTTTAGCTACTAAATGTCTGTCTAGATAAACCTCTCCAAAAACAGAAAATACTTCTGAGTGCACAATAATTTAAAAGGCACACTGGGGTGAGCAAACTGACTCTCAAATCACCAGAATCAGGATATGCATGATTCTCTGCACACCAGACTGATCTGCATTCAGGCAAACCAAACATCAAGAGAATCTGTGGTTCGCAAAGTTATTTTCTAAAAGGAAGCCTGTAGTTAAATATGCTACCCATTAGGTCTTAGAAGCATTGCACAATTTTTGCTAAACCAGCACACCAACCTGACGACAGTATAGTTTAGGGGTACTGGAGAACCCCAAACTAAATTTTCTTTGTTCTTCTACTTTCTGCTTGTTCTTCCTGTAGTATGGACGAGTTATGTCTACCTACCACAACCTCATTATTATTGGCAGCAGGACTTCTTGGCAACTGTTTGTACTGTTTTAAGGTAAAATACATTATGTCCTATAGAGAATCACCCCATTTTATGGCTATGCCACAAAACCAAATTTTAGTAGTCTGCTTATTATAGTTCCTAGTTATGATAAACCCCAGGAACTGTTTGACGAGGGGAACCTCTCAGTATTACCATTTCCAGAGGTCACTTGAAATTTTGCTTTTACTTTTGCCTTAAATGGTTCATAACTCACTAACAAAAAGACTGCCAATGCTTAATCTCATTTTAGACTGCCAATGCTTAATCTCATTTTAGACTGCCAATGCTTAATCTTATTTTAGCAGAAAAATCTGTTCACCTATGGCCAACAGGGCTGTAACAGTCTGTCCAAGCAGAGCCCACAAAGATCATTATATATTATCCTCAGATCAAAAATGCATCAAGTAGGGATTGCTGGTTGAAGGTGACCAGCTCATACTCACTTTCTGTCTCCTGTTTCACGGCACTCTCTTTTCGAGGCAGCGTAGCTGGGATGAATTAAGTTGCAAGCATCAAAGACAAAGATGCATTAGAAAACAGGCATTTAGCAAAGACCGTGCACAAGAAGCAAGTTAGGCACTAGTAAGAAAGACATGCAGAAGGCTATATTATGCAGTTACGGTTATCTTAAGCTGTAAACAGTTACATGGACAATCTGACATATTACAATCATGTAAAAACACACACACAGTCATAAGCTGTATTAGAACTTCAGTCTTATGTATGATGTAAGGGATGATGGAGTTATGTATATTTCAGGCATGAAAAAGGCACTAGCAAAGACAGGGAAATGAACTACGCCTAAATGCCTGTTTAAAGGACCAATGCAAATTCATTCATGGGTAACTTGCTTTTTGTTATACTGTGTAAACATGGTCAATGTTCATTTAATGGACTTTTATACTTGGACTACTGGTAAAAATAACAAATATGACCCTCAATAATAACCTATATAAAAATGGGAAAGTGTGTTATGCACAACAACTCAATTCTTCTTTTTTTTTTTTAAAATCTATAGCTGAATAAAAGTTATAAAATGTATTTGATTGCCAGTGCCAGCACACTGTCTTCTTCTAAAGAAGAAGCCCCATTGACTGTTTTTTTGGAGATTCTTGTGGGTAAATATGAAGTTAAGTAAGAAACAAGACAAGATTATTTCACAAGAAGACAAGGATTTTCTGACTTAGGAGGTGAACATCAGGGGGTATTTCATACACTTAGTAAACAATAATGTTTTTGCCTTCTCCTTTACCGTTTTTATTGATTATTCTTGTTGAACCAACATTATCTGCATTAAAAGGAGAAAAACGTGTAGTGTGAAGACAGCTGATACCATGTAACATATAACAAGGCCACCACAAAACCAGGCATGCCAAGCTACACACCTCCAACCATCAGCAAGCATGACTCTTCACACAAGCAATGAAGTGCAAGCATCATAGAGCACTCTATGACAAACTGATAGAGCAGAATTCAAATATATCCCACATGTAAGCTGTGCAAGGGCTACATAATAGCTGGAAAGCACCAAATTTTAGAGGGAATTGTATTCAGAGATGGTCTATCTGAATACATCTTGTTCATATTTAGCAGAGGCCACAGCATTGCTGCATGTAGTAATTAGATAGCCCAAGAGATCTACATTGATAGTTTCCCTCCATCTAACATATCTATCTTTCTACATGAAACAAGCTATGCAACGGTTTCATAGGTGGAAACTAATGATGCAGGTATTCCACAGGTATAGATAGGAGTACAGGTGTATACATATTAGTTTATTAGACACCTGTAATTTAACAGAAAACTTTAAAGAGTAACTACACTTTTGTTGAGAAAAAAAAACATTACCTTCTGGGTAATCTATGTACATTGCAAGGATTTGAACAAACTTTGTTGCAAATTCCTACCTTTTGTTATTCTGAAGAAATAGCTGTTTGTTTCTGTCCATGTACAAAGTGAATGCGAATGAGAGTGACTGTATAATTATCAATCAGCTGCTGCACTTGCAGGGTTCTACTGAGGTAAGTGGAAGGGTCTGAATCCCTTTAGATATAATTTCTTTTTGAGATGGCCAAAATCTGTATCTTAGTGCAGACTTCTGGGAACATCAGTAAGCCAATCACACAAGAAAGAAATTACATTTCTGGTGGGCGTCCTGTACACCATCTGTGTACAGAATGCCTCCAGGTTGCCATATTGCATTGAATTTTTATAGAAAATTGCAACACTGCAGATTGAAAGAGAAATGTAATTATTAACAAGATTAATTTACAACATGACTTGTGTAGCAATTGTAGATGGTATATTATTTTTTTTTTATTTGCTAGCTGCATTGAGAATCTCCTCTTTCAGGTTTGTATTCCTGTCTGTGATCTAAATTGGGAGACTTCGCTGTACTTTCTGTCCAAGTGACACTAGAAGAAATTAGGAGAACAGGTGTCTCTGGGACATAAAGCCATCAAAAGCCTGATAGTGGACGTAACAATTTCCAGCTCTTCTAATACAAAGAACCCTTTGTTGTTACTGTCACTCACATTTCATAGATTTTAGCTAATAATTCCTATCCCTGTCACATTGTTTCACAACGGGCAGGAAGTGAGGGACTTTTTCCCCAGATAGGGACACAGGCAGCTGATAGACGCTTTAACATTTTCACACTTTAACCCAGAAAAAAATTTTGGCTTGAGTTTGGATTTTTATTGCTGAACCTATGCAAAAAGTCTAAATGTACAATTATAATATATACATATACATTGTTGAACCTACAATGGGTTTTTATTTCTGTCCATCCAACCTAAAGCAATCCTGCCAGAAAGCACAATGACCAGGTGACCTCACTTTTTTGCTTCATAGTTTAGCAAAATCGCTTGGTCACCAAACTGATCATGGCCTGTAACTGGACAGAAAGAGAAGCAGTGCACCAATATGGGCAATCCTTCTTCCTTCCTTATATAATTGTATTCTATTGACTAAAAGCAGAGGATCACAGATTGGCTCACAGTGCTGTTCTTCTCTCCTCCATTCTAAAGCTGGCCACACACAGAGCAAATTTTGTCTGGTTCCTGTTGGACTGATCGAAATTCGTTAACGGATGACCTTGTTGACCCCTACCCAGCTGACATCCCTTGACTGAAAAACTGAATGTATCAGGTGGAAACGTGTTGGTCAAACTGCTGTATCCAGCCACTGATACAGCCCCTGTTAAGATATTTTGACAGCTGCTAGGGCTGGATGTCAATATACAAGAGCCACAAGATTGATCCATTCACACAGTTTGACATGGATAATGGAATTTGTTTTCTCTTTGTAAGAAAATGGCCAGCTTTAGTGTTTATGTGCCGGGTATTACAGGAGGTCCAGTGCTGTGAAGAAAGAATGCATCACACTTCCAGAGATAAAAGATTTAGGTTATTTGAAAAGTCCCATATGTAGAGCAAAGGTCTTATTTTCCAGCACACTATATGTTTTATTCAAACAATAGGCTTCTGAAAAAACAGGGATTATAAAATCATACAACAAAAAACAGATTTTTAGGTCTGTCACATAAGGCAATTTACTCCACAGCTACAGAGATCGTCTCTTCAAAAGAAATTCCAGAAGACAGAAAACATGTATTACATATATTATTATGTAACAAACACTTCCATAAAGCGTATTTACTCATTTAGCTTACCAAACTTCTTTCCTTCTTTGGTGGCACCAGTCATCTTGTTTTTAGCCACCTCGAAGAAATCCCTGATCTCTCGGTCATATAACCGCACAATATAATCAATGTAGTTCTACAAACAAAAGAACACACACATTCATTAAGTCTTCATCATAATTTCCTTTCAGTTTTGACAAACTTCTTTATTTTGACCGTAAAGCCAATTTGCTTCAGACTTCTTACTTGCTGTGGAAGCCACTCCCACAAAGGACAAAAACATTGCCTAAACTGAGAGGGTTTGTAAACCTAAAAATTGGCTAAACAGACACGTTTTCAACATGGATACGTTGAAGGCGTAAATTTAAGTATTCAAAAATGTTTTTAGCATCACTGAGGTTTACAACTACTTGAAGCATGCACTTACAGGCTGGGGCAATCAACACTGTTCTGCTTTGTTTTGATAAGCAGGAAGCAAACATATCTCCTGATTGGAAATATAAGTGAAATCAAGGCCCAGCTTGAACAATTGAGGAGTAATATAAGCTAGCCTTTCTCATCTGGGGTGCCACAGCTCCCTGGAGTGCCTGCTGGTTTTAACGGAAGTGCCCTCAAACAACGGCATCCCACAGAGATCATGTTGTCACTGGTAGCTTCTGGTCTAGAGTGACAATCAAATCTGGTAAGACCAACACCTAATCACATGATCACGTTATAGGCATCCATTGTGACACTAGTGTTAGAACCCGCTTTTGTATGATAAACTGTAAGTTCTTCTCCTCACTAGAGAAAAAGTCTGGGCCAGTGCCAACGAGTTTTATATTTGGGGTTAGTGTGTTTATGTGGGTTAAAAAAAAAAAACCTCAGCAACATTCGCACTATTGTTTCTTGGCTCTAATATGGGTACAAACAACAAATAATGCAGTCATAATGTATGTGATATACTCATGCAGGTCTGTCATTTATTTCAGGCTTTTTTGATGGTGGGTTAAACAGTAAAATATACAGCAAACGTTTAAAACACTGATATTTTGCTATTTGGGACAATTTTCTTTTGATGATAAAAAAAAACAGAAAAAAAATATCAGGGCTACCTAATATTCTCCACCAAATGAAGGTCCCCCCAAAAAAACAAGGTACTTGCTGTGACTGAAAAAAAGGTCGAGAACCCTGCTCCAAGCTACGAAAGTGCATTTTAAACACCACATTAGCAGAAGCCTAATAGGGGATTGTTCTATTAAATAGCAGTTTTCCTAAACAAACTGGACTTAAAAACAAAATAAATGTTTCCCATGTAAAGAGATACAATTCAAGAAATCCTAGGAACCCTAGACCCAAGATGATCCACACCCTGATTTCAGCCAAACTATCATGACCAGGCACTCCCTGCCGATTATTCCTATGTGAATAGCCAGTCAGTGTGGTTGGAACTTTGGAATTGATTGCTGTTGACTCTACTGTGTGTATGTGCTCTCGTCTGTTACATTACCATGGAAACCAACAGAATTTGGAAACCTGAATAAAACGAAATGCTAATGGATCTGTATACAATTATATTTTAATGAGAGCTCGGAATTCAGAGAATTATTGCTCATCTTCTTTAAATACGATATAAAAATAGGCATGGTCATATGTCAACAAGCGCCCTTTAAGAAAGGCCATTCATTAATTAGGTTTAATGATACATTTTGCTTCCAGCAATAAACTGTGTTTAATCAATAATGGCTTGTATTGAGTAAGATTCCCTGGTAAAAGCAGAGGGGAAGTAGATTATTGATTAAATAATATGAAATCTGGCATGGATACATGCTTCACCACATCTCGATTATCACACTTCCTGATTTTAAATGTGCTGTAAAAGTTACAGAATGCCTTATCAAGTTACCCACGAGTCTGCTTAGGTCAATAAATGAAAGTCTTTATTCTAGTGTTTGAATGGAGTTTTAACTATCATCCCCATCTCTTCTGCATACCGCTAAAGAGAACTATTCACCAACGGGTATTTGTAATAACCTGAACTTCCAGTCTTGAACTTAAAGGAGAAGTTTACTTTTGGAACAATACATGTTGTCTCTGAATTTAATGTAGAAAATGTAACATTTTCCAGCTCCTGTATGCTCTCCCCGACCCCCTGTCCCTGTGACAGCGGGCGGAGGATCTTCTCCCCACACAAGGTGTCACAATTTAAAACCATTGTGGCTGTGTGGGGCTCCTCTTACACAGTTGCATCATTCATTCACAGTTCTATGAATAAATGAACTACAACTATGGTCAGCTGCCACCTTGTAGTTTATTTATTCTTCCCACAATTCAGTAATTGTCTGCCCGTACAAGGTATGGGTAGACAGCTCTATTGAGTTTCTGCATGATTCTGGCATTGCACCCACAATCTGCTGATCACCGATGCAATGCTTTACAGGCTGCAGATTAAAAAAAATAATAAACACGCATTTTTTTACCTGCAAAAAGATATTCATTAATTATTATTTTTTTTTATAAAAGGTGAATTTATCATTTAAGGTGGTCATACATTAGTAGGATTTTATTTGAAAACATTCATTAGATTTCCAGATGGTTAGTGGGGTCAAGCTGACAATTGTTTTCAACTACAGTGACAAGAAATTTTGAATGACCAGGATTGAAGTTGTTTCTCAAACAAGGGAATATAAAAAGGAACAAAAACCTGTTTAATACACCCTTGGATTCCATTCAAGTAGCAGGTCTGGGCAAAACTTTAAGAGCTGTCAATTGAAATTAATTAATTAAAGATCGAAAAGCTCTGAGGAATTGATTTTTCAGAATTTTCCATAATTCTACTGGAGGTTACTTGATATTTGATTACCTACTGGTGGTATCGCCTTGTTAGAGCAAAAGTACCCAAGAATGCTCATTGAAGCAACTTCACATCACCTAAAGCCAAACTTCCTATTGTGGAAACACATTGATAAAGCATATCTAATTGCTTCGCATGGAACATTCTGTAATTCTGTCAGTGTTTTTTTTTTTTTAAATGCACCACGTTTAATCAGTAGCCACTTGATTTTTTTTTAAAACTGCCCAAAATTCAAAACACTGCTTCCTTGTGACCATACCAACACTTGTATTTTCTATATAAATTGGCTCCTGAAAACACAATTTTCTGCTCATGTAACTCACTGCTGATTTTTATTACACAGACTGACCATGTGGTTGTAGCCACTAGATATTCCCACTTAGCTTTTAGGAGGTAGAAAGTGTTTGAAATCCAATTGTAAATTTTAACAAAACAGCAGCAGGCAAAATCTACAATGACGTTTGCTAAAATTCTCAATATTTGTATATAATTGACCTAGAGGGTCTCAACATGCGAAGGATTACATAAAAAAGTAAAATACGAACCTTCATAAGTCCTTCATATCTAGCATATTCAGTGTTTTTCAGCCACTCCATCAGTTTGGCATATCGTAGAAGATCTCGGTGGAAAGGATGGTGGTTTGGTAGGGTCATTTCAACTGAAAGCGTGGAAGTTTGATCGTGGCCCTATGTACAGATCACAAAGAAAAACGCATTTTTATAGCAAAACCTGTACCACACATGCATCTTCTTTAAAGCTGAACTCCAGGCAAACTGCTTAATATAAATGTTAAGGTGTTACTAAACCCAGGACCATGCCTTCACTATATCTGGTCTCCCATAGTACACAGAACATGGAAATTAAATTATTTTAGTAAATATAAACTGCAAAATACCTATTATCATCAGCAGTTAGAGCAGTCTTGTGACTTCTATCAGTGTCCAGCAGAGCACTAACTAAAGCTTGTAGGAGGAGTTTTCTTTCTGCTCTAGGAGGATGCAATTCCCCTGACTTCTGTCTGAACAGTGCTGATTGGCCCTGTGCTGACCACATGCACTCTCCCAAGAAAAAAAAAAACCTCTCTAGCAATGCACACCAAACTGAGCATGTGCTGCCTACGGTTCAGTCTGGAGATAAGAGGTGGTCACTTGCAGAGAAGAAAGGATCAAACAGCCTTTTTACACAATGCAGAGGATTAACCCCTTAGGTTCCACAGTGCCTATAACAAACATGCTTTACTGTATATACAGATTGATTTTACTGTTGTGGGTTTAGCAAGCACAATTGGTTGGCTCCTTTTGTAGCTTCTCCTTCCCCCAGTTATAGCTCTTCCATATAGGGACTGCAAGAGGCTGAAATTTGGATATTTACACTACTTACATTTATAAAAACACAATAAAATGATGTATTGCACGAATATAAAGTTGCAATGATTTCTTTAATATCTGTCTAGAATGCAACTTAAATCAGCCACTCTGCATTCCTATATAAAATGAGAATTTGGGAATTAAAAAAAAATCTGTGTGTGAAAAAAAATGTGCAAATGCCTCTTTTCGAAACAGCACTCTCACTGGCCCATTTTTATCACAGCCTTTCAGTTTACTTTTTAGTTCCACAAAAGCACTTAAACATTATGTCAAGGAAGTTTTTAAGTATCAACTAAATATTACACATAGGGAAGCTGTTACTTTGGAACCCGGAAAAAAACAGTTATATAACAGCAGAAGTCCTTTTAGTCCCCGGTTACACCGATCCAACTTTGAAATCACGCAACTTCACTGGAAGTCGTACGATTTCAAAGTCGGATGTCATTCTAACTTCAGGTTCAACTTGTAAGACGTCTGCTGCTTGCAAGACATGGATGTCTATGCAAATTGAACCTGAAGTAGTACATGCACTACTTTAGAAATCGGTGCGGCTCCGGCCAAGTCGGAATCGCATCGATATGACCACAATATTTGCAGACAATATGGTGCGACTTGAAAAGCGATTTGAAAATCGCATGACATGACAGATCGCATGGCAAGTCCCACTCGGTATGACCGGGCAAGAAGAACAGTGCTAGTGGCAAAATCTATAAATGTATGGCTACCTAAGGGAGCGTACAACATATTGATGACAGAAGTGATTTACTGAGGGGAATCTGGAATATTGAGATTTGTACGAAATACTGTGAGTATAAAAAGTGCCATTAGGAAGTAGAACAAAATTACTTTCCTCTTAAGGAGCCGTTTTACTTACTCCACATGCCTCCAAGTTTAAGGCATTTTTTTGCTTGAAACCTGAGCATCTAATACAATTCTCCCTAATCTGGATTGGAAAAAAGAAAGTTTCTCGAGTAATAAAAAAAGGTCAGCACTGCATATACAAATCTTCCATATGTCGAAAGACTACTGATGCTGAAAAGATTAAGGATGCCAATATTTTTGTGTTAAGCATAAGCCATCAAGACACTTGTTCTCAGTGTTGGGAGTCCGCCATTGGTAGCTTTTGGCTTTCCTGGTGCTGAGATTCTAATGTTTATACTGAAGCAGACCCCTACTCTACTAAGCACTAAAGTACCTCTAACACAGCCCCTTCCTAAACAAATACTGTATATGTGGCAGTTTTGGGCACTCTCACAGTGGGAATCAAGGTTATACCCCAGGATTCTCAACTAAACAGGTTGAGGGACTCCAGAGGGTTTACTCAATGCAGAGGAAACTGGCTTTTCATTTTCCTCATCTGTTCGTAAAGTCCGTTTTGGGATCTGGAGCCTGGAAATTTCAAAGTGATTTGGGAGGGATAAAATCTCCAATCCTGGGTCCATGTTTTCTTAACGCCCAGCACACTAATTATACAGGTGTGTGCAGGGCATTAAGTAATAACCTGACTAGGGTTCTGGGATCCACCCCGGCCAACAGGAGGTCATTGCCCAGGAGTTAGGAGAGCACCACCTAGGAGAGGTGGAAGCCAGAGCAGCAAAGGGGCTGCTAGCTGTGTGCACAACAGCCATTTAGGAAGGAGTCTGCAGGAGACAGCTGTGAGCCTGAAGTTGAAGGCCAGAGCGGCAGAATTGTGTGTACAAGCCGGGAAGCTAAATATCTGTGTTTTTGAAGAGTGAAATGCCGACAAAGCCCTGCGTGGGAAACCCCTTAAAAAGAAGAAAAAGAGTGGCTGTGTGCTTCAAAAGCTCTACCCTTGATGCTATTTCTCACAATATCAAACACCACAAAGCAAGCCATTAACACTAATTATTAAACCCTACACTTGTCACTTGAACAGTCCTCCAACACCAACAATTAACATTCCTCCTAAAAAAATGTACCCTAAATACTCGCCCCACCCCCAACACCAAACCCCCCAATACCCAACCTCTAAACCTAACACTAACCAAACTCCTTAACTAAACCTTCTTTTGTATTCTCACCTTAACCAGCTCTGAGAGCCTCCATGTCAATGACAGAGGTTTTGCACCAAAAGTATGCAGTATTGGGAACCAAACATCAGTATAAACAGATACCATCACCTGGTCTCTGACCGTTTTGGAGAAATCCTTCATCTTACTGCCATGGACAAAAAAAAAATCTGTATGACCAACATTGGCCAATTTATGAAGAAAATTTTAACAAACCCCTGTCAACCGCAGTTGCTGATACATTTGCCGTACTGAAGCATGCACACCCTGCATGTTTTTCACACAGTAAAACTGCTTAGTACACACGGGAAAGCTTCTCATAAATTAGTAAGGTGTTTGCTACAGTAAAAGGCTTACTCCTGAATCTCTAATTGGGTTTAACTATGAAATACTTGTCATAGGCATTATGCTTGCTCCATTAATTATGTATTTTTTCTAGAATGGCTCACTTGATGGTATTAATCAGATATATGTGTGTCTAAGGTGCTGTAAACAAGTCATCTTACATAAAATGATCCCATGAATTTTTGTAAACAAGTCATCTTATGTAAAATGGTCCCATGAATTATGAGATTCTGGACTGCAACAGGAAAGAGATAAAGTTCGCAAAAAGGAAAAGGCTACAGACTAGCAGAAGTAGCATTTTATATATATTGAACATTTGATTTTGTTTTACCTACAACATTGTACTTGTTTAATGGTCCAGTTCATCCACAACAGTAGTTTCAGTGTAGGGTAGGAATCTAAAGACTGAATTGATACAATAGATTATACAGGTCTTATTGATCGTAGGGCCTTTCTATGGTGGTCCTCTAAAAGTTATGATTAAGTTCATCACTTCCTAACCTCCTCTATAATAGTTAACTTGGTCTTACACACAAGAACATAAGGAATCTCCACCAGCAGAAAATTATAGGTTTTGAAAATACAACACTGGCTCTCCTCCCTAATAAAAATTAGGGGCCCATTTAAATCCCTATAGCGTTTTGAACATATTTTTCTGTATGACCCTAATGTTGAGCTCAATCCTATATTCACAGTTTAATTACCACAACCCACAAATACAGAAGAAAATGGGGAGTAGGGACTGCAAAAGACAAAATTAGAGGAGAACTGATCAATGATTTGGAACAACGGTGCTAAATGCTTAGAAATATTACTGAAGGGGAGTATAAAATTATGACGAGATAGTATATAGTTCCTTTCAGAATTTTGTCTCTTTATCCTAGTTATTCAGATAAATGTTTCTGCGGCTGCTAGGGATATGTTCCATATCAGGTGGAAGTGCCCAGGAAAGCTATTTCCCCTCTTCAAATCATTATTTAATTAGGATAACCCTAAAAGTCCTTGCAGGCCCTTTTACAAAGTAAAGTTGACATACCAACTTAACCCCCTAAATAGTTAATGCAGCTCAGCTGACATTTGTTAGAAGTTAAACACAACAGTTTATTCCATTACCAAAAGTTAAACATAGAGTAAATAATTTCATGGGAGGATAATCTCAGTGCCTGAGAGTCTTGGATATTGTTTTATCATACAAAAATGGATACCAATAGCCCTCAAGATCTTTGATCTGATGGAAGGGGGGGGGGGGTCCGCCTGTGCCTGGGGGCCGGCTGCCTGTGCCAACCCAGCAACCCATCACTCTTGCACACATGTTGCTGTTCAGCGTCAAATAATTATTTTTTTCCTGTTTTTCTTTGATTTCTCTTTATTCCCGTTTTCTCTTGTACAATATTCTTTATGTTATTAAGCTTCTTTCATATTTCTTTTTAGACTGTGACCTCAAAGTTATTGAGCAATCATAAGCAAAAATTACTTATTGCTTTCCTTTGTAATCTTGCCATAAGAAAACATGAGCCATGACACAAGAAGGTATGGGTGTGTAATTTTATTTTAACACTGTTCAAATTAACTGCATGTTTTTCCTGGTGGTTTCAGTTCAATTGATTGTAGATCTGTTGATAATTCAGATCTATAATAATCTCACAATATGGTTGTACTGTACTCTTGTGGGACATTTAAAAAAAACAAAACATTTTACCCTGCTCTGTTTACAAGCTCAGACTTTGGAGCAAAGATATAAGACTGGTCAAATAGATACAAAGTATTTATCATATAAAAGACTCTAAAGCCGGCCATAGATGGATCAAAATTTCGATCCATCTATGGATAGGCTGATTGTACTGAAGTCAATCTCTCAATCAACTTCAATGCAACCAGCAGGTCATCCTTTTTTTTTTTTTTTTTTTTAATGCGATCACTACCAGCAACCATAGCCACCAGCAATGATCATTGTATTCTGACAATGGGAAAACCTCCCACTGTCAGAATGCAATAACGCAGCGGGAGGAATTCCCCCATTAACACAGACCCGTGGTTGAAAGAAAGAAAATTGCATAATCTTTTACCAGACTAATTAGGCAAACCACAGAAGAGTACCATTAGAAACTCATATTACAATTTCACTGTTTATATGAATAATTATTTCAGGAGTGATTTAATAAATATTAGTTATTTGCGGTAAAGCAGAGATTACTGCATAACAGCCACTCCAAAAGATAAACCTTCGTAATGAAAACAGACTTCATGAAATGTGTTTTTTTTCTGAGATAAACTACACTTCAAATAAATAGTATAACACCAAGTTCCCAATAGGTTGTGGCATTAAAATGAAACTTGGTCCACTGGACCTCCTAAATGCTGGTGATTTGAAATGTAGACAGACAGTAAGAACTGATTCAAACTCATTTAATGTAGAACTCAAATAAACTCATTTAAAACCAACAAAAATGTTTAACAAGAAGCAACTTCTTCTGCAATACTCGCCTTCAATCGAGTACTGCCCAGCCCCCCCCCCACCTTTCCTCACAGTACTTTATTTCCACCACCAGATGTTCTTGAGACTTCTTGGTTGAATGACAGCCATCATCATTTCAACCCACGTCCTATGAGTGTGCAGCATCATCACACACCCTGGGCTTAAAGTACTAATGCACTCCACAGTCATTAGTCAAGCAATGCTTTAGTACAGTAAGTACCCTACCCCCTGCAGCCAGGAAAGAAGAGGAAGGGCTTGTGATATCTGACTGGCCCCATGACCAATGAAAATGGTAAATAAGTAGTTTTTTTTTTTTATACTAAGTGCTGTGGGTTAAGACATTGTAACCGTGCATGGTGTTCCCATGCCCCTATAGGCAGTTTTTGAGAAAGGTAAACAAATGCGTATATTTTTGGCCACCCATCCTTCTCCACATTACAGCTGAGAGGGTTTAAATTAAAAAAAATGATTGGTCAAGCTTGGAAATGGCCGACAATTTCCAAAGGGTTGTGACACACTGAAAGAAAATTTTACCCATTACGATCCAAAATTCTGATCAAATCAAAAAAAAGAAATAAGTTAATATGAGCTTGATGTTGTTGTGGCCAGCCTTTTAAGGATAACGCCTCTTAACAGAAGAAATATTGTTGGTCTGAGTCACTTACTGTGTCATAAAAAAGGTTTATTTGTTAAAGACTTTCAATACACAAACACTGCTTGCCGAAAATAATAAAAGACAACATAACCTTCTACGTTGTCCTATAGAGACATTTCCAAGAAAAAGGAAATCAGCAGTCTCTACAGTTATTCTGTATTCATCACTGCAAAAACATTTTCAGCTTACATAGAAACAAGCATTTGTAGCTCCTGGCTTTAATTTTCATTCCATAGGTTAGTTCAGCAACCATATTATGAAAAGACTTTAGTAGCAGGCACATCAAACCGATAATAAGCACTTTCATTTGACTTTTGATTCATTTATAAAAAGTGGAACAAAACAAATGCAACTACAATTATTAAAGTGACTTTCTAACCTAATACAGATAATATAACTTCAATGATAAAATGGGGAAACGTTTATTGAAAACTTACAATAAAAATCACTTGTTAAAAAAAACCTGAAATGTCTTTTCAATTTACGATTAATGTATTTCTAGGTAATATTGTCTACGTGCAACTAAAGCCAGCCAAAGATGGTGTGATTTTTCTGCAGGAA
Source organism: Staurois parvus (assembly GCF_062004578.1). Taxonomy (NCBI): domain Eukaryota; kingdom Metazoa; phylum Chordata; class Amphibia; order Anura; family Ranidae; genus Staurois; species Staurois parvus. The sequence goes on along the minus strand of NW_028317867.1, from coordinate 4,071,737 downwards.
AGAAAATCATTCAATTGTGTTGATGGGGGAATCCCTCCCGTGGAGCCATTGTGTTTTTCTAGCAGGGGGAGCTGTCCCCGGCAGAAGAACACAGTGATACTAGCAATAATCTCATATAAAAACGCGACAAGCTGGTTGTACTGAAGTTGTTCGATCGAACAACTTGAATACCTTTAGCCTGCCCATACATGGTTCGAATCTCAGCCAGTGCCTGCTGAACCGCCCAAGATTCAACCACTCTATGACCGGCTTTACTCATCTCTCATCAGGCGTGGGAGAGGATTTAACAGTTTTACAGCGTAGGCAGTGCTGTTGGCAGCAGAAATACCGGGCTACATTATTAAAGGGCCATTTATATTACTCCAGGTTTAGTTTAAATGCAAAAAAGATCATCATTTATGAATAAAGTGTACGTTTAAAGCAGACCTTCCATGACAAAAGGAAAGTCTGCTTCCCTGCCAGCACCCCACCTCCCAAAGCAAAATTAGCATTCAAAAAACAAAAATAACAAAAAAAGTTTAAAAAATACCTCAATCTTCGCGTCTGTGAGGCATGGGTTACACGCTGTGCCTTACTGCTGCCTCCTGTGATAATTGGGCACTCAAAAACCTATGAGAATGCACTCTACTCCATTGAAGGAGTGCATTCTTGCAGGATTACGAGTGACCAGGAGGCAGCAGTGAAGGGCGACGACGTATCTGCAGCTCCCAGAAGTCTAGACAGAGGTAAGTAGCTTATCGTATGTTTACTGTTAAAGTTTTATTCACAGCTTTTTGTTTGGGTGAAGGGGGGTTGGCAGGTAGGCAAGCCTTCCATTTGCATTTATCTGCTCTTATATTTAATTAGCTTTCAGGGCTTTTATAAAAGGAGGCCCAATAAAAATTTGAAGATCCAATAAGATGGGGAACCCAAGGGTGTGAAAACCCTACAATTTCTTAAAGTAGAACTAAAGGCAAAACTTTTTTTTTTTAAATTTGGACAACTACAGGAGGATTAATATTGGTCAGTTTTTTTCCCCCCATCTATGCCCCATTTCATGAAAAGTGCTGTAATCCCTCTCTACTCTATCCAGATCTAAAAAAAAAATGTTTGCCTTTAAATTATACTCTAAATCACGCTAAAAGCACAATTAAAAATGTATATTTCTATATAGGCATTCTTGAGTTTTATAGAAATCTGTTATAATGGACAGCCAGGCAGGTGACACACTCATTTCTGGTTCAACAATACAGCTTCCTAAGTCACATCTCTACCCCAGGCCTGGACAATATATCAGCACGCCATCATCATGTCCATGTGTACGCAGAGGGCTACAGATGTGTTACAAGACTGGCTGTACAAAATTTCAAATCTGGTAAAAACATATATTTCAAAAGTGTTCCACTTTAATATAAAGACAAAAATCTAGACATTTCCATCTGAGTACACAATAACTGCAGGCTACTCCACACATATTTTTGTTAGTACTGAAAATTTGCAATAGGAGGCCAGAACAGAAGATCAACCATACAAACAGCACACAAACATTGCCTTCATCACCACACAGAGTACTCACTGCCATAGAGAGATAGTAGGACCTGCTATATAAGTGAGGGAACATCTGAGTAAACTAGTGGAAGATAAAATATAAAAATATAAAATTTTTACATAGAAAGAAAAAGGGGAAAATGCAAACAAGTAGGCAGGAAGATTAAATATTGATGATGTTATAACCTAATAAACCTAAAGAGTATGTAAACCCAACATTTCATATTGCTGATATGTGCCTACTGTACCATATCCTGTTCTCTTTGTATTGCTTCCTTTGTGTGAAGTGCCTGGCGTTTCTGCCAGTCCCTCTGCCTTCCTATTAAAAACTGACCAAATTTCATTTAGTCTGACAAAGCTAGTTGGATATCCCCAGACTTGCCCCATCGGAGTTAGCGATGAATAGATTGCCGTCGCTGTAAGAGACACTAACAATGCCATTGTTTGGTTTTTTGCCTTAGTAGATAGAAACTGTTTTACAGTTTCTGTACTTGTTATTTAAAAGCTTTGTGCCTTAAATAACATCGAGAAGAACAGTTTTAGATAGTGCTTTTGTCTTCTGCAGAATATCTGCAAAACTTTGCACTATTGTTCTTTCTTGTGCTGCTATCTTTATTAGGCTGGCTTGACCTATGATGAAGATGATTATACTATGCAATACTGTATAATTGTACATTAGGTAACCTGTTACCTTTCTTATCTCGCCAATTGCTACTGATAAAAGAGTTTGGATTTAAAAAAAAACAAAACTGAACACACCAAGCAGGAGAACACACCGTGGTCAGTTCTCTAGCTGTGCTGGGAACTCAGCTTGCTCTCCTCCAATGATCAGACTTGCTTCTCCTTCCCAGGCTCTTATGCAGCTGAGAAGAGAGGGAATGTGATCACTTATATACCAAAGGGGAAATGTTTTATTTTTTTTTGTTTTTTTTATCTATAATCAAATGTTTTGCCTTTCATTTCTATTTTAAAATGAATGGGTTGTTTTACAACGTGAGGGTTTACATATACTTTAAAGTGAACCTGTAGCATCCTTGAATCCGGATTCCTCGGTAATGCAAATGATAATGAATCCTGCTCTACCTCCTCAAGCCCCCAAGCCACAGCAGGTAATTGACCTCAACTGCACGCAATGTCTCCTCGTCCAAGTGGCATACAAGCCCAAGGGAGGACATTTTGAAAGTGTAAGGAGGAGCAGGTATTCACACCCTTGGAATATACAGGCCACCAGAAAGGTAAGTATAGTGTCTTCCTTTATAAGGATGCCATTTTTTTTTTTTTTTTATTAAACCTATAGTGACAGTGTCAAAAATATTGAAGCCAGGGACTAAAATAATAAATCCAGAGCTAAAGAACTTACATGCCCAAAAGCACACAATTAATATATAGTGGAAATGCTACAAAATAAATTATCCTCCTCTTATTATGAGTAAGCATTGGTTTAACTCCTTAGAAAGAACCAATTTTCAATTCCTGAATATAAAATGACAGCACTTTTTTTTTTTTTATTACCCACTTTGAAGTACAGTGGAGAAAGCATGTAAAGTACTTTAAATAAATATTTATATATGTCATTCTGACACAGTAAAGTAGTATCAAAGTTTGAGAACGTATGACTAGGAAATCAAAAAGCACAGCAGTAGTCCTTTAGGAAACTATATAAAAATAAACGCAGACACTCAACGCATAGGAAACAATTTGCAGATATTCTAGAATAAAGAATTCAAACTGCAAAACCATTAAGCTGTACAGAGATGTGCTCTGCTAAGATGTGTCACCAAATGAGGATCATTATCATTAAAGCTTCTTTTTTAAAGAGGAAATGAATGCATTTTACGACAGACTGCTAGCAGGCAGGCTATTATTGCAGAAGAAACATGTAGTCTCTCTTCTGCAATAAAATACGCCTTCCTGCCTGTTTGCAGTCTTCTGCAGCATGTAAACAGATTTGCACTTGTGCAGTTCAGCTTACATCGTCACTACGGTCCCTGTGTGCTAGGATAACTAACTCCTGCACATGCACAGAAGTTACGTCATCTCGCTCTGACTAATGGGAGATGCCCAAAGACCGGCAACCGGGGAGATGCTGGTGCTGGCGAGGGACCTGGTCTGTTGGAGAGAAGGAAAGTACAGTGCCTTTAGTTCCGGTTTAACTCAGCTTCTGAGGATTATGTCCCCCTTTCTAGAAGCAGAAACTATATCTAGTGGGGTTGACATGTCACATTTAAGGAAATCTGTCATGAAGGAAACTTGTAGGATGCCATTGGTAAACCCTACTTCTGAAAACGCTATCTACCTGTGTCATAGGTAGAAATTGTCATAGATTAGAAATTTACACTTACTCACACTCACCCGCCACTTTTTTAAGTACATCTGTGCAATTGCTTGGTAACATAAATTTCTAATCAGCCAATCACATGGCAGCAACTCAGTGCATTTAGACATGTAGATGTGGTGAAGACAACTTGCTGAAGTTGAAACTGAGCATCACAATGGTCAAAGAAAGTGGACTCAAGTGACTTTGAATGTGGCATGGTTGTTCATGCCAGACAGGCTGTTCTGAGAATTTAAAAAACTGCTGATCTACTGGGATTTTCACACACAGCCACCACTAGGATTTACAGAGAATGGTCCAATAAAGAAAAAATATTCAGTGAGCAGTTGTGTGGATAAAAATGCCTTGTTGATGTCAGAGGTCGAAGGAGACAATGCTGCGATATTCAGATGGTAGGGTCAGAATTTGGCGTAAACAACATGAAAGAATGGATCCATCCTGCCTCGTATCAATGGTTCAAGCTGGTGGCGGTGGTGTAATGATGTGGGGGATATTTTCTTGGCACTAGCAAGGTGCATCTAACAAAGAGGCCGGTGACTGTATTTGATACTTTAATAGACTTACCTGAAACAAGTATGCAGGGAAGGACTTCTGTAATTCTCTGGCTTATCTGATTCTTGTTTTGGGTGTGTCACTTAATGCATTAGAGACACTGGGAGGATATCAGCTAGGGATCTAACATCTTTAGAAAGATATGAATATTGGCAGCCCCAAGTCTCTATTGACAGGTTTCTTTAGTCAGCACCAACTTGCAGGACATCTTGTGACAACCATCTAAAGTGCCTTAATTGCAGTGTCTTGGAAAGGGCCAGGAGCTAATTTTCTCTGATATTTACCTGTTATCCCTGGTTTGTTATGGTGAGTGAACTTTGTGTTTGCAAAATCCATAAAATAAAAACAGAGGTATTTCCGTTTCTTTTAGTGCTTTACTTAAACTTCCTAAAGGGTTTCTATCAGCTGCTTGGGTCTTCAGTTCCATGTATTTGTTTCACATATTTATATTATACTTTGCTACAAAGGTTATGTGTTCCGGCTTCATAATAAACATAATAAAGTGTAGAAATGAAGTGGTAGAAGTACCTGTTGGACAAATACATTGTTTAGGTGGCTGGCTAGTCGGCGAGCAAACTGCTCTCTGAGGTCAGTGAAGAGCTGCTGTTGCTGTTTTACAGCTTGAAGCATTGAGTGTCCTAAAAAGGAACAAGAAGTCAGTAGGATATAAAAGAGGTCAACAAAAGCAAAAAACTGACTACTACAGACCAGATTAAAGTCAACATCAACAGATTACTATTTGCCCCCAAATTCTTGTGCCCAGTGCATACAGGCGAAATTCTGAGGGGTTTCTGCTCAGGAAGGTGCTTAGAAAAAAGCAGCGAGATAATGAAAACGAAACTTCTTTTACAGAGCATGTTCAAAAAGACAAATATTGAATCCAGCTGGTCAGCATCATGGCTAAGCAACTAGTAATATCAAGAGGAGACCTGCAACTGCAGTAACCATGTATATTTTAGGAAATGTTACTTCAGCCGGGTCCTCTTCACCCTGCATATGCACAGTCCATGCATTCCTATGGGAAGTGTTCTTCACAGAATGCTGGAGGCCAACATGAGTATGGCTCCCTATAGGAATGAACAGATGCACAATGTGGAGGACCTGACGGGGACACTTCCAGAAGAAAAGGCAATGCAGCACAAGGCACAGCCGCACAGTGAAGATGGGTACAGTCATCCCTTAATAGTCAAATTGTCCAAAGGCAATGGAGAGGTCAGGTGAAGTGACCCTGACTGCTCTCAGCTTCCCTGCAGCAACTGGCATGGCTATTATTCTCTCTCACTACTAAAGAAATTCACTGCATATGTACCGCTTTCTAAGCCAGGTAAAATGCTGACAAAAGCTAAAAGTCTGCAGGCTTTGACCAATTATACTAGGTGCTGTGTCATAGGTGTTTATCACCTAGCAGACAAGGGAGTGATTTACTACAAAGCAAATAGGCTATTCACTTTTCAAAGGAATTTTTTTTGCCAGAACTTAGTGAATGTTCTAAAAAAAATTTTTGCAACTACCCAACCATGTGCAAGGAAAAAAAAATACACAACAGCATTTTTCCTTGCACATGATTGGATTATGGAAGTCAGCAGAGCTTCACCTCATTCACTAAGCTAAGGGTAAATTCCCTTGCAAAGTGAAAATTCTCTAGCTTTGTCAATAGAATATTAACCTTTAGAAAATCAACCCCAATGCATCAACATCAAGTGGTGTGATTCAGAGAAACGTATGCAAACCTAGTAACACACAAACCACAGCCTTTTCCTCTCAAAGTTCCACCAAGGTCAGTTCCGTTCATTTTCAGGATCTATCACTACATTAATGGTGCCATGACCTTTGTATGCACTGTACATTTAGGAAACCATAAGCAGATACTGTAAAATGCATTATTTTTCTAAAACTGTTTACTTTGCGGTTGTGGCTTGTGGTCAAGGCATGATAATATCAAAGAGCTGATCCCAAAGACAATGAAATACCACACACTCTCATATTAGAAATGTTGTATAAAGTGGATACCTGGTTGAAGAGATACATTCATACACTGTAGAAGAGCCTCCGCTGCATTAGTACAAGCCTCAATACCACGAGAGGAAGAAAGGTCAGCTTCTTGAAGGGCTTTAATGTGACCCTTTGATAGGTCCATGTGGTTCTAGAACAATCCAATACAGCTGGTTAGCAATATAGACTACAATGATATTTATTGGTATTATGTAGCCTCAACAACATGACATCAAGATCACTGCCTCAGAGAATCACAGGAAGCTTTGTAATCATTCATAGACTATAAAGCTCCCTGTGAATGGATGAGCACCACTCAGTCCAACTTGATTTTGTTCCAGAGTAAGACAAAGTTCCAGCCCCTCTTCCGGAACACAGAGCTGTATACTCTATGTAGCTGAGGTTACAAACAATGTATACAGAGCTGACAGCTGCTGCGGAGGTTTCTGCTAGCACGACTCAAACTATTTAAAACCTCATGAAAACCTGGAGTTAGGCTTAATCAACCAGTGAAAGGCTTTCAGATAAAAGCTCTAGAGCTGCCTGATCCCTTTTATGGGGCTCTGAAAGTGTGCATGTTCGCCCCTTTGTGGGGACAATAAAGTTAAAGAAAAACAATGTATAAAAAAAATATATAAAAAAAACAAATAAACAAAAGCAACTAAAAACTAAATATGTAAAGCACCTCATCACCTCTGAACACACCCCAATTAAAACATGCAGCATAGTGCAAACACATATATGTAAACATAACTTGTACAATCCATATGCGATATCGTTGTGAATGTCAGAATAAGAGCAACAAATCTAGAATCATAAACAATTACCATGGTGTAAAGGCTTTTAAAGTGGTGGCTATGGAGATAAAAAAAATTGCAAATGCCACCATTTTGTTTTCCAGGATTCCTGCTTTCAGAAAATATGTACTTTTTGGGTAGAGAACTGTGGGGTAAATGAACTTCTAGCAAAAAATGCAGATTTTTATACGCGTGTGAAATATTTAAAATAGTTCTAAAGCCAGGATATGTTTTAACTTCATGCATTCTCTGCATTAAGGTAAAAAAAGTCCTATATATACTTACGTGAGTCCCATCTTGATTCAGCGCTGTGCCCTTCTGCAGTCATTCTGGTCTGTGTTCCTCTTCTCACAGGACACAGAGGCAGCAGTGGGAGCCTTTGGCTCCTGCTCCTGTCAATCAAATCCTGTGAGGATGACGTGGCTGGTTGCCGAGCCATTCTGTGTGTGTCTATATATCACGAAAGAGTCCACAGGTGTGCCCCAAAGATAGCAGCTTGCTATGGGGGCACACACAAAAGAGAAGAGCTGAAGGTGCTGGAGGGGAACCCCAGAAGAGGAGGTTAGGGACTGCTCTGTGCAATACCATTGCACAGAGCAGGTTAAGTACAACATGTTCATTATTTTAATGTAAAAAATATATACTTTACAACCACTTTATAAAATACTTTATAGGTAGAAAAATAATTAATACCCATCAGTTCATGTGAGATAGGCAAACAGGTTAGCCATATATTAATAAACCACAGGTCTCACTGGAACAGTCAAGTTAAACAAGGAGTTGAGATCCGGGACCGTTGATGATCAAAAAATACACTGCTCAAAAAAATTAAAGGAACACTTTGAAAACACATCAGATCTAAATGGGAAATAATATCATACTGGATATCTATACTAATATGGACTTAGGTAATGTGTTAGGAATGTAAAGATGCCCCATTGTTTGATGGAAATGAAAATTATCATCTTACAGAGGACTGAATTTAAAGACACCCCGAAAATCAAAGTGAAAAAATGATTCAGCAGGCTAGTCCATTTTGCATGCCAGACAACATCGGGCCATGCTCCTAACGAGACGATGGATGGTGTCCGGGGGAATTTCCTCTCAGATGCGGACCAGGGCATCACTGAGCTCCTAGGCAGTTCTAGGCAGTCTGGGGTGAAACCTGGCAGCGTCAGATGGACCGAAACATGATATCCCAGAGGTGTTTTATTGGATTTAGGTCAGGCGAGCGTGGGGGCCATTCGATGGTATCAACTCCTTCATCCTCCAGGAACTGCCTACATACTCTCACCACATGAGGTCATTACCAGGAGGAAACCAGGACCCACTCCACCAGCGTAGAGTCTGACAATAGGTCCAAGGATTTCATCCCGATACCTAATGGCAGTCAAGGTACCATTATCTAGCCTGTAGAGGTCTGTGCGTCCCTCCATGGATATGCCTCCCAGACCATCACTGACCCACCACCAAAATGATCATGCTGGATGATGTTACAAGCAGCATAACGTTCTCCACGGCTTCTCCAGACTCTTTCACATTTGTCACATGTGCTCAGGGTGAGCCTGTTCTCATCTGTGAAAAGCATGGGGTGCCAGTGAAGGACCTGCCAATTCTGGTGTTCAATGTCAAAATGTCATTCGAGCTCTATGGTGCCAGGCAGTGACCACAGGACCCACTAAAGGACATCGAACCCTCAGGCCACCCTCATGAAGTCTGTTTCTGATTGTTTGGCCAGAGACAGTCACACCAGTGGCCTTCTGAAGGTCATTTTGTAGGGCTCTGGCATTGCTCATCCTGTTCCTCATTGCACAAAGGATCAGATACCAGTCCTGCTGATGAGTTAAAGACCTTCTATGGCCCTGTCCAGCTCTCCTAGAATAACTGCCTGTTTCCTAGAATCTCCTCCAAGCTCTTGAAACTGTGCTGGTAGACACAACAAACTTTCTGGCAATGGCATGTATTGATGTGCCATCCTGGAGGAGTTGGACTGGCTGCTCAACCTCTGTAGGGTCCAGGTATCACCTCATGCTACCAGTAGTGACACTGACCCTAACCAAATGCAACACTAGTGAAAAACAGTCAGAAGAGATGAATAAGGAAACAAATGTCAGTGACCTCCACCTGTAAAACTATTCCTGTTTTGGGGGAGTCTCACTATTGCCCATCTAGTGCACCTGTTGTCAATTTCATTAACACCAAAGCAAAATTCAATCGTATAGTTTTTTGCTACACTTCTGGAGCTCCAACAGCAGAAATATGGCTCTCCTGCACATAAATCATCATATCCACTCATCTTCTCCTGTATTTATTCACAGAATCCTTTGTATTTTGTAAATACATTCACAGAATACAAAGCATTCTGTGATTGGAAGAATGGAGAGATGACAGGATGACTGCTGTGTAGGAAAAGCCACTCCTGTCATAATGCTGAAACAACTGTATATTCTCTTTTAAAAAGTAATGTAAATGCTAGTAATTGCTTGCTGCACAAAATGCTCCTCAAATCAGTGATTACAAACTGCTATCTGAAGGAAACGGATTTTACGTGGCACAAATAATTGTACAGTATAGGCCCAATGCAATCTGTGCAGCTGAAAGAACCTCCAAAAACATTGTACTTACAACAAGAAACTCAATCTCGCCCAGCAGTCTCTCACTGTTGGTTTTGCTGAGCTCAATGAGATGGTTACTTTCAGAAATCTGATCCATCTGCTCTTTCACACTTTGCAACATCTCTTCATAGCTGCTCAGCTTCCCTTCTATCTGGTCCACCTCTTTTAGGGCCTCGTCCAGCAACTGCATAAGGATGTTAACCTGTTTCTCTGAAGCCATGATGGACTGGATATTTGCCTGGAAGTGACGAGAAACATCCTTAGCAGACTAACACAAGATTGGAAGAGATAACAGTGTAATTACATGTGACATAATGGGGTAATTTACTAAAAGCAAATAGGCTGTTCACTTTGCAACGGAATTTTCCCCAGAGCTTAGAGAATGTTGTTAAATCTCACTTTGCAAAGGATACCCAATCACATGAAAGAAAAATAATAAAAAAAAAACATATTGATTTCACATGATTGGCTGACAGAAGACAATAGAGCTTCACTAAGCTCTAGAGGAAATTGCCTCACAAAGTGCAACTTCCTTTACAAAGTGAACAGTCTATTTGTCTTTAGTAAATCACTCCCAATATGTTTATAATAGCCAACTTGCATCCCTTGTTTGGTGGCTGTGGCCTTCAGTGAAGCCAGATCACAAGCTGTGTGTAACTTTTTGCTGTTCCTAAAATATCTGTTCATATATCATCAGCAGCACTGTTCCATATTTGCAAAAAGTGAAATGTTGGCACAGCAAAAGCCATTCCCATCACATCCCACGCAATGCAGGTGCAACTCAACTGACCACTAAAACACCCACATTGCATCGGGAAACCCAAACACTACTTAAAAGCATTAGAATGCTCCTGGGCCATAGTGGAGGCAAAATGAAGACGGTAACTGAAGTTTACAGGAACTGGGTGATTGCGGATAACAAAAAGGTGAGCCCTTGTGGGAAACCCATGCAAACACAAGCACAAAGTTCATATAGATTGTTTTCTGGTGGAAATCGAAACTTCTGCTAATCCATGCCAATAAGGGAAAGTAGCACTGAAGATTTTAAAGTGATATTTAAAACAAACATGTCATACTTACCTACTCTGTGGAATGGTTTTGCACAGAACAACCCCAATCCTCTTCTCCTCAGGTCCCCCTGCCAGTGCTCCTGGCTCCTCCTCCTTGACCACTGCCCCACTAGTAAGCAGCTTGCTATGGGGGCACTGGTACATGCTTGCTCTCGAGTCCCACTCTATGTGCCCCACCCCCTCTCTCTCCTCATTGGCTCACTGGATGTGATTGACAGCAGTGGGAGCCAATAGCTCCTGCTACTGTCTCAGCCAATGAGACAGAGACCCAGGACAATCGAGGCTCCTGTGCACATCACTGGATCAGGGGCTCAGGTGAGTATTGGGGGGTTACCTTCATACATAAAAAAAGTCAGCCTTCAAAAACACTTTAAATGTTTCCTCAATAACCATGTTACAATATAGAGGCCATACCCCATCCAGGACCTGTAGCTCCCTTGAAAGTTTCTCAGCAAAGGCCTCAGCATTGGAAATGGCATATTCACAGCCCTCCATCATGAACTCGATATCCTGCTTCTCCCTAGCATTCAGCTCTTGGTATTCGGCAGCTGCTTCTTCCTCTCCCCCAGCCACACTCTGGTTCTCTCCACTAGGAACAGACTCTTCAAGATGATGCAGGTGAAGGCAAAAATAATTAAGGAAAGAATACACTGTTAGAATCCATGGCACAAGAAATCAGCAGTTACTGGGCAGAGGCTCTGCAGCATGGGAACACACAAGGTCAGGTTTACAGATTTAGAGAGCAAGAATGGAAAATGAAAGATTAGAGAAACAAAAAAATAATGGTTCAAAAATTAACAATACTTAAACAAGGGATGGAATAAAATAATAAGATGGGCATGAATAATATGTTTATACTAGCAATTATAGCATCCACTGCCTCGTCTCCCAATCTGCCCCCTCCTGGTGACAGCGGGACCATCTCCGCCCCCCTTCTGTCCCCTTCACCCACATGGCCACGTCATCCATTCATAGTGTTCTGTGAATGAATGTCTACAAGTACAATCAGCCATTGCAGCCGATGACTTGCAGTCCTCAATGAACTGCAAGGTCAGTTCATTGATTCTTCCTGCCATTCAGTAACTGCCTGTCTGTATTGGAGAAAAAAAAAAAAAAAACGCAAATTTCTTTACCTGCAAAAAAAAAAAAAGAAAAAAAAAAGTGCATTCATTATTTTTTTTTAAAGGTGAGCTTATCCTTTAAAAATAGACACTAGCGTCACTCTTCGATAATGGACAAAGCTGAATATTTTTCAAGACATAATTTTATTGCTTTTTTTCCACAACTGGAAGCAATCTGAAACAATTGAAGAAGCAAAGAATGCAACTGTAAAATATTTTCCATAGCGCTAAAATGAATAGTTTACATTATCTAATGCACTCTGAGTCAGCATCCATTCTGCATAGAGAATAATTAGCACAGCTGGTAGCCGGGACTCTTCTGCTGTGTACAGTATGCACATAAAGCAGTATTTCCATCCTGAAGACATACAGTGACACCATGCTTTATGAACAATGCTTTTCGACAGTAGATACAAAATTGCAACAAAGATGAACAGTCGCTGAATAAGGGAAAGAGAAGTAAACGAGGACACCCACCTTCTGAAACTTTAGGAAGCTCTGAAGTGTAATAGGTTTGGGGAAAAAGAGCAGAGGACAGTAAGCAAAAGAGTATTAAAGCCAGACAGACAAAGGCTGAATGCATACAGGTGCGGCATATACCAACAAACATTAGCAGTACAGAACCCAACAGACATATTTTGTTGTGCGACAAATACCAACTAAACAGACTTGAGAAAAAAAACTTGACTGTCAAAAACAAGACATGCAAAGAGTTAACTATAGTACTCCAAAGGACAGGCTTCTCTAGGATGTTCGCATGTTATCCTTGAACCAGTAGCTGTATCACTTGATATTATGTGCAAAATAGATCTGTTAAAGGACAGCTGTAGCTCCATAAACAGTTTCTCTAAAATACCCCCTCTAAAGTCAAATTGCGCAAACTTCAGCCCCCCGCCCCCATTCCTTCCTTTATTCCTCAATTGCTTACTTATCTTAGTTTCAGAGCTGCATCCTCCTCTGGTCTTTACAACCTGTTCAATGCTGGCCAAGCATGCGCATTGAGCTCCCACTGACTTCTAGGCCAAGTACACCTTTTGCATAAACTGTAATATGTAGACAATGGGCCCCAGTAGTTTTAAATGCAGTATACTGCTTGTTTAAATATAGTTCAAAGCAGATGCCATATCTGTAGGCCATTTCTGTCCGCCATGCAGCCTGGCTGAAAAACTCCATTTCATACATCCTTTCATTCTAGGTTAACTGCAGGACACAGCAGCCAATGGCGCTTGCCCCCAGCATTGCAGAAACAAAATGAGCTTCCCATTTCAAAAGCTGTGAATGCATAGTACATGTTCCCTTGTCACCTAATCCCAGGAACGCTGAGCTCAGTCATTGCTTGGATAAGTGAGGGGAGAGAGAGAGAGCACTACATGGCTTTAGAAACGGGAAGCGCACTGCCGCCTGTCAAGCTAAGAGTGAGTGACAACACCTGCTATGTCCCCCACTTAGTACAGGATGTAAGCAAAGGAATTTTTTTTTTTTTGTAATAACAATTTTTATTGATTTTCAAAAATATACAAACAGTATGTTTAAAAAAAAAAGGATAAGAAAAGAAAACAAGCAAAACAGAAAGGTACATCGATGGCAAAACTGCGTAAGGACAGGACCAACAGAAACATAAAATAACAGTGTGAAGGTTATCAGGACCTTACATTTTGGGCCGGCATAGAGGAAATGAAGGTATCCCATGGGAGCCAAATCATCTCAAACACAGTAAACAAACAATTATGTAGTGCAGTCAAGTATTCCATCTGTCTAACATCAGCAATAAGTTTGTACAGAATCGACATTGAAGGAGGGGTAGAAGACAACCAACACATAGGAATGCTTCTCCTAGCCGTGGTCAGAACATGTACAGCAAGTTTTCCGGATGGTTTAGGTAGACCAGGAAATGGTAGACCTAGCAAAAAATGTAGTGGATCAAGTGGGAGAGAGGTACGCATTAGTGATTGTAACAGGGAGAGAACATCTTTCCAGAAAGGAGTAATGGAGCTGCATGTCCAAAAGATATGATAGAGACAACCCTGGTCTCCACCACAGCGCCAGCAGGCAGGAGAAGCATTCGGATTATAAGCATGAAGAACTTCAGGTGTTTTGTACCATAACATCATGAGCTTGTATATATTTTCCTTAAAAACCACACAAACAGAAGATCTAGATGCATTTTCCCAAATTTTCTTCCACGTTAATAGAGCAAAGGAATTTTGTGGCCAGGATGCACGATGGACAGAAATGACCTAAAAGGTATACGTCTAACTATATATTTTAACAAACCCCACAGAGTGCATTTAAAACTGCTGGAACCCCTTGTCTGCATAGGACAGTTTATGTAAAAGGTGAACTTAGCCTCTAACCCTTTCGCTGCCAGGCCCTGCGCTCTACTTTAAACCCAGCTGGCCAGACCATTTTTGCAATTTTTCCATTGCTTTTTATTTTTACCTTACAGCTTTCAGAGTTTGTAAAAGACCCCCCCAAACCATATATTTTCTGAAAGCACAGGACCAGTAGCATAAAAAAGAAGGTGCTACTGATTTCTAAGACTCCGTGATGTTTGTCAAAGTAATAAATTATTATTAGCAGATAAAATTATTATTAGCAGATAAAAACACAGCAAATTTTACTAAATTGCTGCTAAATATAAAAGTTTAACCTGCACGGAGTTAATAAATAACAAATATTTGTCCATTTTAAATTGCGCCTTTTTGCAAAAATGGTGAAAATTGAATGTACGCAAAAATGTAAATAACCACATCTCTCAAAAAATCTGAAGGTTTTAATTTTTCACTTACAGCTTTCAGAATTTGTAAAAGACCCCCAAAACCATATATTTTCTGAAAGCACATCAGCAGTAGAATACAATTAAAAAAAAAAAGAAAAGTGCTACTGATTTTTAAGGCCCACAGCTCAATTGCATGTGCAGTAACCACAGGGAAGCCGCATGGTCAAAAAGACGCGGATGAGTTTTGGAAAAGGTGCATTCACCTTTTTTTTTTCATGAAACAGGTAAAAAAAAAACCAAAAAAAACCCCCTGTACGATCTGTCAGTGATTAAGGAATACAGAAGTGATCTGTAGTGACCCCTGTCTCTGTATTCATTGAGGAAAGGAAAGGGGCTGGTAAAAACATGTTGTGGTTTGCGAAGGGGGGGGTGGAGTAAGCAGGGCAGGCAGGGAGAACCACTGTATAGAGAGGGTGGGGGACACTGTCACATTTTAGGTTAATAGCTCTGATCAGCAGCTTGTTAGCCGCTAAGTCAGAGCTATCCTTTTGTTCAGCGGAGTCTGGAGCATGAGCTTATAGCAGAGGAGGATGGCAGGTCCATACAGATTTGGCCAGCTAAAAGCAGTGCTATAGGTCCAAACGCTGTATGGACCTGGCAGTGAAAGGGTTAAGTCAGTGGGGGCCTTAACTTTATTCATATAATATACACAGTATTTCAGCAATGCTGACTATGCAATATGGATCCAGTTCCTGAACTGTAACAAGCTACTACCCGACTGAAGGGAAAAAGAAGGCATCAGTGTAATTTTTAACTGACATTTCCCACAGCTCATCATTTTCAAAATAAGATTTCCTTTTATTTAGGTGTGGGATGATTAACTCCATTGATGACGAAATATAGTCTCCTAAGGACCTACCTTCCAAAAGCTGCGGACTGACATTGGCAAGGTCAATTTTTTTTCTCAGGTATCTTTGGTTTAGTTTCAAGATACAGGAAATGAAAGCATTCTTTTCAGCTGGACTGCTGGCGACCCACTTGTAGACTTTATCAAAATGCAGATCAAAGTCAGGGTTTTCCTAGAAAGAAAATAGATTCATATTGGCACAGTTGTAATACCCACCTATCGGTCATCAATATACAAGAACTAGGGGGTGTATTAGTAAACGGTCGCCCAGGATTCATTCAAAGACTCGCAAGCTTTTCTATTTGAATTCAATTTGAAAATTGTGTGACTCCTGGATGAAATCTGTGTGTATCTTTTGTAAAAACCACATATAAAAACAGACCTAAACAGTGTCTGGATTTGCCACAAAGTCAAATAAAATTTTCACATCAATACAGAGAATTATTTTATTAGCATACTAACTAAAAAACAATGAGGCCTGTAGCATGAATCCTTTAAAGTGCTTAACTGCAAAGTACTAAAGCTGAGGTTTAGTTAATGCTTTCTCTGGGATATAGGTTCAGTAATATTACATACCACTAATGAAGTATATCCCATGTCCTGCTCATTACTCCTAAGTGTAGAAATGTTCCTGCGGTGAAAACAGGTCCTCTACACATTGCTGAACTTCCAGGGCTGAGAGAACTAACTTCCTTGTCTCTAACATTGTAGTAAATTAGGATGGTTGCCTTACATTTTCTCTCCTCCATTCAGAAGAGCACTTGCATAGTTTTCACTATAGGTGAAGGGCAGATCAATGGCAGGAGCCTCATCCTCACTCAGATGGATCTCAATGTAGAAGAGAAAGGGGTGGGCAACCGTTGGTACTACATTGTTAGCATACATTTACAGCACTGATCTGTGCCATGATTAAGTGACTCCTGTGCGCATGAAGAGTTATTGCAGCCTAGTCAGCCAAGCGGCCGAAGGGTCGGAATCCAAAAGGAAGGCTGGGAAAAGATGACAGTGCCTGTAACTGATGGGAACACTGAAGCGCAGCGGTAGAGATCACTTGCCAGGTAAGTCTGCCATAACGAGCTTATTTGCTGTGCATAATAGCTTATAATGACTAAAAAAAGAAAAAAAAAAAAAGTTTGATGGAGGTTTCATTCCACTTTACCCAAACACTGCCAGGATGTTCAGCAATGTGAATAGGACCAGTCATCACTGCAGGCAATAATTTCATACTAAAAAAGCAACTAGCAGGATATTCTTCATTAGGTGTAAAAAACCAAAATGTTCCTGGACCTACAGTGTATCCCATAAAATAAAAAATTAACTAAACTTCACCATTAGAGCCCAGCCTTCCTCTCACCCTCCTCTAAATAACTGCTGCCATTAAAAAAAAAAAAAAAAAAAACAACACACACACACAAAACTATCCGCAATTTACTTACCTGAAGCTGTGGTCAAGTGATGCTGCTGACCCGATCCTTTTCATATCTTCTGTTTACTTCTGGGGTCCATCTTCGGGTGTCCACATCATCGCCTGCTTGATCTGGACACCGCTAATTGGTGGAGGCAACACGTCCAGCAGCCAGGTCCTCTCTCATAGGCTCCAGAGGTAGAAGAACTCATGGAGATGGTGAAGGGACTGGTGCCCAGGAAGATTACAATCAGGGAGAAAGTTGCAATCTCCAGGGCAAGAAGTTAGCTTGGCTCATAAAGGAAACTGTGACTTTGATGGATTACACTGTGGGGTGGCATAGGAGGAGGTATTTGGAATCAAGACTGAAGAGTAAAGTAACTGATGAACAATGCACTATTTAAATGTAATTTTTGCCTGGAGCTGGAAATTAAATAGTTTCCTGTAGAGAGTAATTACTTCTCCCACTGCCCATGTTGCCTAAGGTCTAATAAAGAGACATTGTCCTTGAAGTCTCTTCAGACATCAACACTTCCAGGAGTGCTCAATGGTTTCTTCTACCACTTACCCCTATGTCCCTACAGGACACAGTAGTGATGTACGAGTGGGAAGGAAAAACCACTGAGCAGAGCAGAAAACCAAAGACTGACTTTCCCAGAAGTGTTGGTGTCTGAAGAGACTTCACAGGGCGATTTCTTTTTATGACAATTGTGTTCAACGGTTCAGACAGTGGTACAGGTAAATATCTACTATTTTCTTTAAGGGGAATTGTTTTATTTACCCTTTGAGTTAAACAACAGAGTAGATTTAAAGCCCGGCAGATGAGCAGCAATATTTACTGGGTAAAAGTCCGCGTGAGTGAAAACACAGCTTACCTTGAGGTCATCTTTGGCATCCACCATTGTCAGGTCTTGCAGCAGCCATGTGGTCTGGGTCTTATAGAAATCCCCTTTGTCAGATTTCTTTACTTTCACCACTCGAACATGAACTGGACGCTCCGTTGTTACTTTAGAAAAAATTGGAGAGTTTTGTATTTAATGTGAAAATCACAATGGATTAAAAAAAAAAAAAAAAAGAACTCTGCTATCAAAACCAGCAAAAGCAGATGCATGTTTGAACATGTTATGCAATGTGTCAATGTATGTTGCAACATGGCAGACAATTCAAAATGAATGGGCTGCCAACACACCAAAAATGATGCATGCACCATTTCTGGCAGTGCATAGTAGTGTGCTGCAATGCACATACGTCAGCAGGGTGCCATTCAGAATAAATGACATTGCATTGCACCAACAAATGCAACCTGCATTGCTGCAAATTACTGAAACACAATAGCATGAATGAGCTCTCAAAGTCACACTTACTCCAAACTCTTCAGCATGTATAAAGGACCCATTCACACTGTTCTGTCTTTGCTGCATTGCATTAGCATGCAATACAATATGGCAGCCCCTTTCATTTAAACACACTGACAACATCCCAAAAATTGGACATACATCATTTTTTCAGGTATACTTCATCACAATGCACAATAGTACATTACTGTGTGCTGTGGTGTGCTGCAAAGCACGTGCATAGGGGTGCCACTGAAAATTAATCACATTGTACTGGAGAGGTGTGAATGGGCCCTAAAGAGAAAGCAGTACTAATGAGAGAGTACACGTTTTAAGGGCTTTGTGGCTAACGAAAAACAATAATGTGAACTTCCAAACTGTAGGCATAAGTAATACCAAGGTACACTGGCTACCTGGACCCTGAAATTGACCAGCAACATCTGCTGTGTGCATGACAGAGAAAAGCAAAACATAATATAGAACAGCTTGGATGACCTGAAACCTAAAGCGTTAAATACACAATGCATAGGATACAGCTAACCTTACATTACTAAGTGCTTTAATTGCTCAGAAAAAAAAAACATAAAAAGGTAATTGGAGGTTAAGTAAGCAGTTCCTGCATTAGCAGCCATTAGTTACTGTGTAAGCTAACTCTCCATCTAGATTGCCTGCACCTGTTGTCCAAGTCCCTCGCGTACCTGTGATATCTAGTGAAGCAAGAAAACGAAAAATGATGGATAATCACATATGATGAATAATAAAACCCTATTATGTGTTGTTAGTGTATATTCCTGAGTCAGGTTTGTATCTCTGCCCAAATTGCTACAAGTTGAGAAAGTCCAATGGCCTTCGTTCATATCACTATTGCCAATATAAAAATGTGAACCGATAGCCCCTTTAAAATAACATGTTTAATACCTACCTGTCCAGCAGCACGTAAGGGTGCTATTGCTACTGCTAGATGATACTTTCTTTTGTGTCAGATAGCATATTACCTGCTGCAAACTGCATGCCTCTCAGTGGCCGCTACCATCAGAGCACGCTAATGATGCATCAGTCAGCAAGCTCCAGGAGAAATGCTATCCGATTTAAAATGAAAGAAAATTATTACATTTTCCCATCCATGCTAAACAGGTGGATAGGGGCATTTCTTCTGTCAGCTATTGTATTCAGCAGCCAATAGTTTACCACCTTGCTCAACAAAAAAGTGATTTTAAAAATCAACTGAGCCTGGTAGAAAATGATGTTTGCAAAGCCACCCACGGATCGAATTTCAGCCGATTTAGTCGGAGTCGCCCATGATTTAGGCTATCAATGGCCAGCCTTAGTTTCTACTGTGCCCTGTAGTGACATAGCAGACTGCGGGTCAAACCACAGCATGCAGTGTGGTTCGTAGGCATTAAGCACCACCAGACATGATGAAAATACTTTGTTAGGCATAGTTCTTCAAGAGAGAAGATCAGAACCCAAGTCTGCATATCTGCTATCAGTTTCATTTTTAAATGTATTCTGTATTATGGAAAATGTGGAGGGTACAAACACCCACAACTGAGAGCAGAGGTATCTACTGGAAACCTCGAAACATAAGAAGCTAAGAACTTCACCAGGAACCACCTATAACTAGAATATCCCTTTTAGATTGCCTGACCCTCTAATACATTGGGATACTCATATGCCTGCATAATGTACAGTGCTGTGAAAAAGTACCGGTTACATTTACCGGTCGCAGTTTTTATGGGAAATCTTCCAGCATGAAAGATGAGAGATGACTAGCTCCACCTGACATGAAACACAATAAAAAATTGACAGAGTTTAAATCCCCCGCCCTTTCCTCCCTTTCTCAGTTAATGCAAGAGTATTCCCGCACCCCGATGCACGAAAAGTATTCTGCCAATTTAATCAACACCAGATAAGGGTGGGAAGTAGGCCTGCAGTCCTGGAAGATTTCCCAGAAACACCATTACCGGTAAGTGTAACTGGTGCTTTTCTCTCGTCATCTTCCAGGACAGCAAACCAGAGACAAGCAAGGAACTAAAGAACTCAGGCCTACCTTAGGGTGGGACTACTGCCTAGAAATACGTTCCTACCGAACGCCAGGTCCTATGGTAACAACATCTCTACCCTGTAGTGTCTCATGAAGGTGTCCTGGCTTGTCCATGTGGCTGCTCAGCAGATCTGTTCAACTGATGCTCTTGCCCTTTCCACCCAAAAGGTCGCCAGCGATCTAGCAGAGTGAGCCCTCAGGTATGAAGGAACTGTAACCCCTGACTGCTCATAAGCTAAGGAGATGGCTTGTCTGATCCGTCTAGATATTGTTGGTTTAGATGCTTGCTGTCCCTTCCTTGGGACACTAAGCAAAAAGGTGACTAGACTTCCTGAAGTCACTTACTCCAAATATGTCAGCAAACACCTTCTGACATCTAAGAAATGAAAACTTTTTTCCCTTTCATTCTTAGGGTTTTGACAAAAGGACGGTAAGACAGTCTCTTGTGGGCACTGTTCTTTTCCGCTTTGTGTTTCACTTGACATACTGTCCAGGATCAAAGAACGGTAAGCTCAATGCACTCTCACGTATGTTTCATGACCCAATTGTACCATCCGAACCTGACACGATTCTGCCAGCTAAGAACTTTTTACTCCTACAAACTTTTACTCCTTGTGGCACAAATAAGAGAAGTGGTTGATGATCATCCACCCCCCTTGCAGATGCATCTTCAGCTAAGAGACGGTCTGTACCTTCACAAGGAACAAATTTACATACCAGAACAACTCAGAACTCTCATCCTTAAAAGATGTCATGATCATCCTTTAGCGGGTCACTTCGGGATCCAAAAGACCTCAAATTTGGTCTCCCGTTGCTTCTGGTGGCCAAACTTAATGAAGGATTGTAAGAACTATGTTAGATCTTGCTCAGTATGTCTCCGAAACAAGTCTGATAAAGTCAAAACCTGGGGCCTGTTGGAATCTCTGCCAGTACCTGAAAAGCCATGGAGTATGATTTCTCTGGATTTTATTGTAGAGCTTCCCCCATCTCAAGGGTTCACCACTATTTTTGTCATGATTGATCGTCTGTCAAAGATGGCTCACTTCATTCCCTTGAAAGGGACTCCTTCTGCCGCTGAGACTGCTTCTATCAGAGAAATAGTAAGATTACATGGTGTTCCTAACAATATTGTGTCCGATCGGGGAGTACAGTTCACTTCTAAGTTCTGGAAAGCTCTGTGTGAGGCACTAGAGATCGAACTTCGCTTCTCTTCTGCGTATCATCCGCAAACAAATGGACAAACAAGACTCTGGAACAATACCTACGATGTTTCTCATCTTATTCACAGGATGACTGGGTGTCTCTCCTTCCGTTAGCTGAATTTGCATACAACTCCATCCACTCTGCTACCAAACAGTCCCCTTTTTACTCCAACTATGGATATCACCCTTCCTTCCTTCCTGAAATACAGGTGGAACCCGCTGTCCCAGCAGTACAAGAAAGGATGGATTTCCTCAGTAGGAACGGCCAAATACTACAAAAACTATTTTAGAGGCTCAAGCAAGTAACAAAAAATTTTTGACAGAAAAAGAAGGGGCAACCTAAATCTGAAACCAGGAGATAAAGTCTGGTTATCTACCACAAACCTAAAATTGAACGGTCCTTCAAAAGAAGCTTGGTCCAAGGTACCTGGGACCATTTACAATTAAGAGAAAAATTAACCCTGTGGCTTTCAAATTAATACTACCAAAGAATATGAAGATTCATACGGTATTCCATATCTCCCTGTGAAAACCAACTATACCAAGTGTATTTCCAAATCGAGATCCGGAGACCCCTTCTCCACTGGTGGAAGGTAATGAAGAATAGGAGGTGGAGGCCATCCTGGATTGTAGAAAGAGGGGTGGTCAGACCCAGTTCCTCATCAAATGGAAAGGCTACGGTCCAGAGGATAATTCCTGGGAACCATCTGCTAATGTCCATGCTCCACGGTTAGTGAAGGCTTACCTTCATCTTCATCCTGAAAAACAAGCTTTAGTAAGCAACCGGAGGCTGCCCCTAAGGGGGGGCACTGTAAGGGAATTCCCGTGAGACGGCTGGCGAATAGACGTGCGCATGCGCACAGAAATGCGCGATCGCGCACACGTACACACACGGCGAAGATTGGCGTCAGACGTACTATTTATATTTCAATATTTTTTATTGAGAAACAGACTTATAATAGCATAAAACAGGATGGCAAAAAAAAAAAAAAGGGGTCCACCTACATGGTGGGACGTTATATAGAATCACAATCACAACACTGATAGGCACGCAAAAAACTTGACTAACAATGGCAAAAAGGATACACACAGAGTGACATTACCATCAAGACGTACAGGTTTCATCAATCAATAAACAAACAGAGACTGAACTGTAGGAATAAACCAAATGTAACAAAAACAATGCAGCGGATAAAGTAGAAAAAGAGAGAAGAAAGAGAGAAAAGAAAGAGGAAACAGCTCCTAAGAAAAAGGAAAAAAATAAGGGGGGGGGGTCAGCTGTAAGACTCTCACGATACAGAAATGTAACTAATTCAAGGCTCCCAAGTCCCCTCAAATCTGGACACATTGTCATTGACAAAACTTATAAGTTTATCGTTTACCATTATCCAATTAAGTTTATGTTTCACCCTGTCTAACGGGATCACAGATTGTTTCCAACTTCTAGCTATGGTAATGCGAGCCGCCATTAAGAGGTATAAA
Source organism: Staurois parvus (assembly GCF_062004578.1). NCBI lineage: Eukaryota > Metazoa > Chordata > Amphibia > Anura > Ranidae > Staurois > Staurois parvus. The sequence goes on along the minus strand of NW_028317867.1, from coordinate 4,048,635 downwards.
ATTAGTTTAGTAAATTTTTTGGGAACGTCAGCAGGAAGTATATGAAACAATGCCACTTCCGGTGATCTACGGATATTAACTCCTGTTACCGAATATATAAATTAAATATGTGGATCCAGAACCTACTCAAAACTGGACATTTCCACCAAACGTGGAACATAGTACCTTCTTGACCACAGCGTCGGAACCAGCTAGATGATACTGAGGGGTACATTTTGGCCAAGCGAGTAGGAACCAAATACCAGCGAAGTAGCGTTTTATAATTGGATTCAACAAGATCAGTATTAATCGAGATCTTCAATAAAGTACGAGCCGCATTCCGCCATGTATCTAAATCTAATGAACTATTTAAATCCCACTCCCATTGGGTCATGTAGGACAATTTAGCGAGGGGATAAACAACGGAAGCATAAATAAAGGATAAACGACCTCGCATCATCCCACCCGCTCCACAGGAGACCTCGAGGGAAGTAAGCGCACAGGGTTCTCTGAATAATCTAAGTTTGCTAATGATAAAAGAGAGAAGTTGGTGATAATTAAATATTTCTCCGGGAGGCATCTGATATGTCGTCAAAAAATGCTGAAGTGACCGAGGACTAAACCCATCTAAATAGTCTCCGATAAGTAACAGACCCTTATTAATCCACCACTGGAACACTGATGGAGATAGACCCGGTGCAAACTCAGGATTACCAAACACTGGGGCTAATGGGGTATGTGGAGAGGAGAAAGGTTTGCGAGCTCGCCATCTATCCCACACCGATAATGAATAGGATAGAGTAGGACACAAAATAGGAGGACGCAATCCACCGGGAAGCCACATGAGAGTACCCACAGCGCATGGATGGCACGAAGGAGCCTCAATCCCGACCCACTGGGGGACATATCCCCTGGCCGTAGTACACGATAACTCTGATATTTGGGCTGCCTGAAAATATGCCAGGAGATTAGGGAGTCCCAAACCGCCATGCCTCTTCAGGGAGAATAAGGTAGACTTGTTAATCCTAGGGCGTTTTCCCCTCCATATAAATCTAGGGACCGCTGCTTGTAGTAATAACAGTTCCCGTTTGGGGACCATGATTGGCAGCGTCCTGAAATAGTACAATGATCTCAGTAAAAAGGTAATTTTAATACAGACGTACTATTTAAAAGGTGCCTCTGCTTGTGCCGAGTGCTGACTGGTCTTCAGCTGTTCCCCGTTTCCTGCTTGTTTCCTGTATGATTTCCTTGTTGCTGACCTGGCTTGATCCTGACCTGACTCTGATTACTCTCCTGCTTGATACTGGTTCCTGACTTCGACTCTGCTCCTGACTTTGGCTTGCTTCTGATTTGGTACCTCGCTGTCCGCCCGTTGATGACCCTGGCTACTCCTCTGACACTGATCATGTCTCCCATCCCAGCTTCCTGCCTTGCTCTGGTGCACACCTGGCGATCTACCATACCAGCTCTGCATATTACTACTGTGCCTGAATTGCAGGTTCATCAGTCTTCCAAGGTCACCAACCGCAAGAGCTGCAAACAACATATACTGGCGCTCTTGTCCCCCTGGTCCCTAGACACCCTCTGTTCCACCTCCAGTGGGGTCAGGGCTAGTTACACAAATGAGGCCGACCTCATCATTTCAGTCTCCTATCAGGTATGTGACAGTTGGCTTCCCAGGATCTATGCAACAGCATCTCAGACCTACGGTCCATCGGATTCTTGATGTTACCAAAGTCCTCAAAAAGGACAGGTTAGACTTTTTAGACACTTGCGATAGCGCAACATCTAAAAGAATTTCTCTTCCTCCTCTTCCTCAAAGAGGTACTGTCTTTTACAGGTCTTTAATTTTAGGACTCACCTCACAGGATGTTTCCATTCTCTCAAGACAATATCTTTGAGACTTTGGTGTACAGGTAGTACTCGAATTTGCGGTTTCACCAACCTCCTATACATCTTATCTTGGGCTTAGGCCTGCATTGGTGGTTTTGGGATGTCCTCTGAGGCGTAAATAGCCCTTAGGAGCCCCTCCATTTCATCCACCGCAAAAAGGTGTCTACCTTGTCTAGATTCCTCGCTAGCCTGGCTATCAACTTCCAATTCTTCCTCTTCTTCCAGGGAGCTTTGGTGAGAAACCTCGGCCTTCTCTAGGTCTTCCTCCTCTGTGACCTGCGAGGATGAGGGACACAAACCTCCTCCACTGCTTCCCCACCCAAGTCCCCGCCAGGGAGGAAGTCCCCTCCCTAGGTGACAGAGTGTCCACCTCTCTAGATGTCTGGGCCGTCTTGAAGGATTGTAAGGTGGCTAACATCTCTGTTTGCACCGATAAAAAAGGGTTTCTTTTCCTGAATTCTTGTGGATACATTTGTAACACAAGGATCTGCCATGGTCTTGCGGAACTTTATCATTGCAATAACCACACCATTTGGAGCGTGGGGGGGGAGGTTGGCTTTATCCTTAAGTGTCTTGTGGGTGCTCTCTTGGGTAGTTCCACAAGGCTCTAGGAAGAGATAAACAAGGAGCCCATTTAAAATGGTGTATCCCCCCCATCCCCAAGGCACAACTGTGAGGGAATGGGTAAGGACTCTACCTCCCCTCCTCTCCCCCACCAGTCGAGTCAGACTCACCGCCCATGGCCTTCTCACTGGCTGCAGCCACTGCCTTTTCTTCCATCCTTAGCAGGGCCCTTTGGGACTGCGTTGCTTTCACTAGGCTCCTGGGTCCACGCTCCCAGGGGTAATTCCTGGAGGCTGCTCACTGGCCTCATGAGGAAAGAATCACTGAGCAGTGCTGCCATCTTTAGGGCAGAAGTCTCACCCTCACCTGAAGTGTACTGAGAGCGAGTCCACAGCCTTGCTCTCACTTCCAGTCCTGCACTCACGGACCCTGGGCTCTCTATCTGCCTTCTGGCAGGACTAGCAGCAGATCCACAGCGGTCGCCACACTCACCCTACAGGGGCGTGCCACGCGATTCAAATGCCAGCCAGCAGTCCCATACCCGTGTGAAGCCACCTCGCGGCCCGGTCCTCACCTGGACAAGCCTCCCCGCTGCCTCGGAAGAGGGAGGAAGGACGCTCGTCCCTGGAACACCAGGCACACCTCCCTAGTGCCTGGGAAACTCCAATGCATTGGGAACCCTGGAGTGGGTAAGTGACCCCAGTTACAGCCTGCCCTCTCCAGGTCAGCTGTTTAACCCCAGGGGGAATCTTCCAGCCCTAGGCCTTAGGTCTGTAAAAATAACAAATGTTTTGCGGCAGGGAAACACAATCAAAAACTGGTGGGGATGAAAGGGCGGGAAATTTTTGATTGTGTTTCCTGACAGGTGGAGCTAATCATATTTCAGGTGTGCTGTCCTGGAAGAGGACTAGAGAAAAGTATATGACCCTTTCCTGATTATTTTTTTTTGCATATTTGTCAAACTTAAATGATTCAGATCATCAAATAAGTTTTAATATTATACAAAGATAACCGGAGTAAATACAAAATGCAGATTTTGAATGATGATTTAATTTATTAAGGGAAAAAAGCTGTCCAAACCTGGCTGGCCCTATGTGAAAAAGTAGTTGCCCTCTAAACCTAATAACTGGTTGTGCCAACCTTGGTGGCAACAACTGCAATCAAGCGTTCGATAACTTGCAATAAGTCTTTCACATCGCTGTAGAGGAAATTTGGCCCTCTCTTCTTTGCAGAATTGTTTTAATTCATCCACATTGAAGGGTTTTCGGGTATGAACAGCCTGTTTAAGGTCATCCCACAGTATCTCAATCGGATTTAAGTCTGGACTTTGACTAAGCCACTCCAAGACCTTAATTTTGTTAGTTGAGCCATTTAGAGGTGGACTTGCTGGTATATTTCAGATCACTGTGCTTCTGCATAACCAAAGTGTGCTTGAACTTGAGGTCACGGACATTCTTCTTCAGGACATTCTGGTAGAGCGCAGAATTCATGGTTCCATCAATTATGGTAAGTCGTCCTGGTCCTGAAGCTGCAAAGCAGCCCCAGACCATCGCACTACCACCACCATGTGTGACTGTTGGTATGATGTTCTTTTTATGAAATGCTGTGTTAGTATTACGCCAGATGTAATGGAATGCACACCTTCCAAAAAGTTCAACTTTTGTCTCATCAGTCCACAGAATATTTGCTCAAAAGTCTTTGAGATAATCAAGATGTGTTTTGGCAAATGTGAGATGAGTCTTTGTGTTCTTTTTAGTTAGCAGTGGCTTTCACCTTGGAACTCTCCCATGGATGCCATTTTTATATACGGTACATACATACATACATACATACACACATACACTACTCAAAAAAATTAAAGGAACACTTTTTAATCACATTATAGCATCAAGTTAATTAAACTCCTGGGATATGAATCTGGTCAGTTAAGTAGCAGAGGGGGTTAATAATCAGTATCAGCTGCTTTGGTGTTAATGAAATTAACAACAGGTGTACTAGATGGGCAACAATGAGACGTCTCGCAAAACAGGAATGGTTTTGCAGGTGGAGGCCACTGACATTTTTTTCCCTACTCATCTTTTTTGACTGTTTTCCACTAGTTTTGCTAGGGTCAGTGTCACTACTGGTAGTATGAGGCAATACCTGGACTCTACAGAGGTTGCACAGGTAGTCCAACTCCTCCAAGATGGCACATTAATACGTGCCATTGCCAGTAGGTTTGCTGTGTCTCCCAGCACAGTCTCAAGAGCATGGAGGAGATTCCAGGAGACAGTTACTCTAGGAGAGTTGGACAGGGCCATAGAAGGTCCTTAACCCATCAGCAGGACCGGTATCTGCTCCTTTGTGCAAGGAGGAACAGGATGAGCATTGCCAGAGCCCTACAAAATAACCACCAGCAGGCCACTGGTGTAAATGTCTCTGACCAAACAATCAGAAACAGACTTCATGACGGTGGCCTGAGAGCCCAACGTCCTTTATTGGGCCATGTGCTCACTGTCCAGCACCATAGAGCTTGACTGGCATTTGCCATTGAACACCAGAATTGGCAGGTCCACTACTGGTGCCCTGTGCTTTTTCATAGGTGAGAGCAGGTTCACTCTGAGCACGTGACAGATATGAAAGGGTCTGGAGAAGCAGTGGAGAACATTATGCTGCCTGTAACATCATTCAGCATGACCGTTTTGGTGGTGGATCAGTGATGGTCTGGGAGGCATATCCATAGGAGGGACGCACAGACCTCTACAGGCTAGACAATGGCACCCTGACTGCCATTAGATATCGGGATGAAATCCTTGGACCCAATGTCAGACCCTGCGCTGGTGGAGTGGGTCCTGGGTTACTTCTGGTGCACGACAATGCCCGGCCTCATGTGGCTAGAGTACGCAGGCAGTTCCTGGAAGATGAAGGAATTGATACCATTGAATGGCCCCCACGCTTGCCTAACCTAATCCAATAGAACACCTCTGGGATATCATGTTTAGATCCATCCAATGCCACCAGGTCGCATCTCAGATTGTCAAGGAGCTCAGTGATGCCCTGGTCCAGATCTGGGAGGAAATACCCCAGGATACTATTCGTCGTCTCATTAGGAGCATGCCCCAACATTGTCAGACATACATACAAGCACGTGGGGGCCATACAAACCATTTTGAGTTGCTGCGATGAAATTTCAGCAAAATGGACAAGCCTGCTGCATAATTTTTTGACTTTGATTTTCAGTGTGTCTTTGAATTCAGTCCTCTGTAGGTTGATAATTTTCATTTCCATCAAATGATGAGGCATCCTTATATTTCTAACACATATCAGTATAGCTATCCAGCATTTTTCCCCATTGAGATCAGATGTGTTTTCAAAGTGTTCCTTTAATTTTTTTGAGTAGAGTATACGTACGTACAGGTGAAACTCGAAAAATTAGAATATCGTGCAAAAGTTAATTTATTTCAGTAATGCAACCTAAAAGGTGAAACTAATATATGAGATAGACTCATTACATGCAAAGCAAGATAGTTCAAACCGTGATTTGTCATAATTATGATGATTATGGCTTACAGCTCATGAAAACCCCAAATCCACAATCTCAGAAAATTAGAATATTGTGAAAAAGTGCAATATTCTAGGCTCAAAGTGTCCCACTCTAATCAGCTAATTAAGCCATAACACGTACAAACAGTTCCTGAGCCTTTAAATGGTCTCTCAGTTTGGTTCAGTAGGAATCACAATCATGAGAAAGACTGCTGACCTGACAATTGTGCAGAAAACCATCATTGACACCCTCCATAAGGAGGGAAAGCCTCAAAAGGTAATTGCAAAAGAAGTTGGATGTTCCCAAAGTGCTGTATCAAAGCACATTAATAGAAAGTTATGTGGAAGGGAAAAGTGTAGAAGAAAAAGGTGCACAAGCAGCAGGGATGACCGCAGCCTGGAGAGGATTGTCAGGAAAAGGCCGTTCAAAAGCGTTGGGGACTTTCACAAGGAGTGGACTGAGGCTGGGGTCAGTGCATCAAGAGCCACCACACACAGATGGATCCTGGACATGGGCTTCAAATGTCGTATTTCTCTTGTCAAGCCGCTCCTGCACAACAAACAACGTCAGAAGCGTCTTACCTGGGCTAAAGAAAAACAGATCTGGTCTGTTGCTCAGTGGTCCAAAGTCCTCTTTTCTGATGAGAGCAATTTTTGCATCTCATTTGGAAACCAAGGACCCAGAGTATGGAGGAAGAATGGAGAGGCACACACTGCAAGATGCTTGAAGTCCAGTGTGAAGTTTCCACAGTCTGTGTTGATTTGAGGAGCCATGTCATCTGCTGGTGTTGGTCCACTGTGTTTCATTAAGTCCAGGGTCAACGCAGCCGTCTACCAGGAGATTTTGGAGCACTTCATGCTTCCTTCCGTAGACAAGCTTTATGGGGATGCTGACTTCATTTTCCAGCAGGACTTGGCACCTGCCCACACTGCCAAAAGCACCAAAACCTGGTTCAATGACCGTGGGATTACTGTGCTTGATTGGCCAGCAAACTCACCAGACCTAAACCCCATAGAGAATCTATGGGGCATTGCCAAGAGAAAGATGAGAGACATGAGACCGAACAATGCAGAAGAGCTGAAGGCCACTATTGAAGCATCCTGGTCTTCCATAACACCTCAGCGGTGCCACAGGCTGATAGCTTCCATGCCACACCGCATTGAGGCAGTAATTGCTGCAAAAGTACTGAGTACATATGCATGCTTATACTTTTCAGAGGTCCGATATTGTTCTATGTACAATCCTTGTTTTATTGATTGCATGTAATATTCTAATTTTCTGAGATTGTGGATTTGGGGTTTTCATGAGCTGTAAGCCATAATCATCAAAATTATGACAAATCACGGCTTGAACTATCTTGCTTTGCATGTAATGAGTCTATCTCATATATTAGTTTCACCTTTTAATTTGCAGTACTGAAATAAATTAACTTTTGCACGATATTCTAATTTTTCGAGTTTCACCTGTATGTATATACCAACGTAATTTGGTTGAGAGATAAAACTAATTCTTTTTCCATTTTTTGTTTCATACAGGTCCAAATCCTACTTGCATTCCTTGGCGGTTTTATACAGGAAAAGCAAGTGGCATTTATAGGGTTTACTGGACAATGGTGTAACTCACTTTGTTGTGAAAACATCCATCAACATTGCCAATGAAGTGCCATAAAAGGTTTCCTAAGTGGATATTCATCATGCCAATATTACTCTGTAAAAGCACAGGTCATGGTTAGCATGCAATCTCCTAGCAGGAAAGGATAACCACCAGATGAACACACAAGGGAAATAAAACAGCTGAGCTCTGTGTTGCAGTATATATTAGATTGAAACTACAACCCCACCTTCTATCTACCGCAGTTCATTAAAGGAAACCTGATCGGCTATATAGACTGCCATTGCCAACTCCTTCCAAAGACACTAGTAGAATGACGGTCAGACTGAACCAATAACTTCAATACTTTCTGATACACTACATACAGATTAGGATCATTCTAACTCTAAATGTTCCATACATATTCCAGGCTTCATTTAAGGCAAATTGAGGCCACTAAACATGTCGTAAGAAAAAAAATGGTGGCTGTGATTGCTTAAAGTGGTTCTAAAGGCTTTACATTTTTTATCTCAATGCATTCCATGCATCAAGGTAAAAAATGTCCCACTAGCTGCATTGCCCCCTTCAACCTTCCACCCCCCCCCCCCTCCACTTATACTTACCCATGTCCTATCTCAATTCAGCACTGTGCCTGTCTGTGCTGGTTCTTGTGCCTGTCTGTAGTGGTTCTTGTCTGTGTTTCTCTCCTCACAGGCTGAAGTGATAACAGTGGAGGGAGAGGGGTGGGGCCAAGCCGTGCTGTGTGTGTCTATGGACGCACGCAGCCTGGCACAGGAGCAAGCCTATAGGTGTGCCACCATAGGAAGCAGCTTCCTATGGAGGCATACAGAGAAGAGGTGGAGCAAAAAGCAGTGGTGTGGGACCTAAAAAGAGGTATATATATATATATATATATATATATATATATATATATCCCCCTTACAACCACATTAAATACTGTACTTACTTAGTCAGTGACCAGAAACAGGTATGCATATCAGAAAAATTAGGAGAAATGTCTAAAGTCCCGGTCTGCATATTTATTCCAAGTCTGCCACTCAAAGTACTAAAGCCAGAGGGTCAGCAATAAAAGCATTACAAACAAGTACTTTAAAAGCAGTATTAAACCAAAACCAAGTGTAATATATTGCAGCTTATCAGTTCTGTAATGGCTGCATTAGTTTCCTTTTGTAGACTTTTTTCCTCTGTTTTCACCTAGTGATCTGGCCAGTAACACACCTCCTGTATTAGAGCTTCCTCTACTCTGGATGAATGAGCACAGAGGCACATTTGGATAGCAGCATTGTTAAGCTGGGAGGAGGGGAGTGTTAGATGCACTAGCAAATTTAGATTCTCTAACAAATTGTTAGTTTGTTAGTTAACTCCAGCTAACCTTTTATAAGCAGTTACAGCAAACAGTTTTTTTTCTTGCGTGATAAAAGATTTACATAAATAAATAAATAAATAAAAGGTGATAATTGTAAGCATCCCTGTCAGTGCCAAAAGGTTTTCCTCAACCCTGTAACAGCTACATCTGCAACAGCTTGTTCTGTTGAAAAGCAAAAGGATTACTGTCCAGACCACCAGCTAAAAATAAAGGAAAGCAAGCCTTTAAAAAAGAAAACACAACCATCCCATCTAAGAATTGGTAAGCTGCAATATAATAAAATGTTGGGTTTGCGTTTAAAAGAGAAGTATGTTTTTTCTTTGTTTTAGAAATCATACTTACCTAGGTGGATGCAGCATCAGTCCGATGCTGAATCTGTCCCCCACCTGCTCTAAGACCAAGAACTGAGCGATCAAAGACCATCAATTGCTCAGTTCTCAACGAGCAGAGAGCTGGTGACTGTCAGTCACCGCTATCTGCTTTCCCCCACCCCTGCGCTCACTAGAGCACTACTGAGCTGCGGAGGAAGCGGGAGTGGCTGGCTCAGGCTCTCAGCAGATCGCTAAGTGGTGAAGCCAGGCACCAATGCTAGGTGACATAGTGTCAGGATCTTTCCCCAGCTTAGACCTGCTCTGAGACATCATTCGACAGCAGACTTTAGCCTGCTGTAGGCTGATAATGGGTCACAGGCGTGCAGAACAAACTGCACTCCTGTGATCCACAGGAGAAGTACAGCCACACGAGCTTCGGCTGTACTTCTCCTTTAATACCACTTTAATGCTTATTTTAACATCTACACATTTACAGTATATCAAAAGCCTAACAATAAGCTTCTGTTAACAGTTAAATATACAACTGAAAGCTTTTTGTTACATCTGTTTAAGAAGCTCAGAAAAGTACATTTTAATCTTGCCATAAACCTAATTAACTTATAACTTGCTGTGCTGGCTGTTCAGTTACATTGTTCTTAGTTTACTCTGAGAGCTCCAGAAGCACCCTCCTCTACATTATGGAGAATAGGAGTGGGGGGGTGGGGGGTGGGTCTGTGGTCCAGCTTGTCTCTGTTATTATACAGTACAGTAAATACTGTCGTCCTAGGACAAAAGTGTGTTACTGGCAGGATCACGAGGGGAAATAAAATAAAAAAAGAATACCTGGAAAGAAATTTCAGTCACCACATCTAAGGATTGATAAACTGTAACATAATACATTTTTTTGTTTTTGGGTTTTGATACACTTTGATGCAGTGAAGTGAAGAAATGATACTTGGCAAGAGAGACAATGTTACTTTAGAATGATTTATAAGCTTATTTTAGGATTGGGCTGTATGTTGCAGCACAACATGTCAGTCCCTCCATTTGGCAGACCACCAAGAAAATAGTGTGTGTGAGTGTGTATTCTCCATGGTCCCACTGTATGTATGAATATTGCCACCCTGGATGGACTAGGGACTATGAACTAAGGGAAATCTCCCCAATGGGAAACAGATGACAAAAAAAAAGCATGAAAACATGTAAGGGGTTTTAACTGGGGATGCACCGAAATTTCGGTAACCGAAACGTTTCGGCTACCAAAAACACCCCTTTTGGCCATCGACCGAAATGAAAAAAAAACACCGATACAGGTGCAGAAAAAACCCCACCCCTCGTCACCCGCTTGCCTGCCACTGCCGCCACTCAGTAGTTCTCAGTCTTACCTGAAAAACCATCGATCCCAGTGCTGGGCATAGAGAGGAGTGTAGGAAAGATGGCCACCACTCATCTCTATGCCCTTGGAGTACCGGAGCAATGTCACTTCCTGTTCTGGCCTTTTTTTTTTTTTTTTTTGTAGGACTAAATCAATGTTTATTTTTTTATCTAATGCTTTATATTGCAGAGGAGAGATGAGGGTCCTATTGACCCCATATCTCTCCATAAAGAGGACCTGCCACTTATTATTTCTATCACAAGGGATGCATGCATTTCTTGTGATAAGAATAAAAGTGATTAACTTTTTTTTTTAAAAAGGACAGTGCAAAAAAAACCAAAAAACAATAAAACCCATTAAATAAAAAGTTTAAAAGTGCCCCAATCCCACCGTGCTCGAACGGAGTGTTGAACGCATACTTAGGCCATGCTCACATATGTAAATATTGTTCAAACCACACACGTGAGGTATCGCCACGAATGTCAGAGCAAGAGCAATAATTCTCGCACTAGACCTCCTGTGTAACTTTACACTGCTAACCTGTATAAATTTTTAAAGCATTACCCATGGAAATTTAATAAGTACCGCAGTTTCACGCCATTCTACGAGCATGCGCAATTTTAAAGCATGACATGTTGGGCATCTATTTAATCGCCATAACATCCTCTTTCATATACAAAATAATTGGAGTATATATTTTTTTTTTTTAAATCAAAGTGTATTTTTTTCCAAAAATATATATTCGTTTTTAAAAACTGCACATTTCTGTTTTCGGCCAAGTGCATTTTGAATTTTCATTTTCGGAACTAGAATCTTCATTTCGGTACACCACTAGTTTTAACCCTCCCTTACGCTATCTAAAAAGAAAAAAAAAAAGTTTTGCCTTTACTTCCACTGAGTGAGTTATAATACAACACTATACCATACAGTTTCTACATCCACATTCCTCGGTTTTTGCATGAAGTGCAGATTTAGGCCCACTTTAACCATGTGTGGTGCATTATCATTTGTTATGTTAAGGCAGATCACGAATTTTGAATGGTTTGCCAATACACCCAAAACTGGCCAAGCACCATTTCTTTTTAACACACTGCACCACAATACACATATGAATACAATCTGTGTGTTATAGAGTGCTGAAACACATACAAGTTGAGGTGTGCTTACAAGCTGTGATCATTTTGAATGGAAGTGTAATGCCCTAAGGCTGGTGCATTACTAGTGCTGTTGTGTTTTAAAGTGCTTTACCAACATGCAAACATGTAAACGGTGTGCTCTAGATGTGTTTAAGGCTCATTTTGCACTGAGTCCTAGTCCGGATCATTTTCTAGGAAATTAATTCAACAATTAGACTTTAACCACTTGCCTACTGGGCACTTTTACCCCCTTCGTGCCCAGGCCAATTCTCAGCTTTCAGCACTGTAGCACTTTGAATGACAATTGCGTGGTCATGCAACATTGTACCCATAGGAAATTTTTATCATTTTTTTTCACACAAATAGGAGCTTTCTCTTGTTAGTATTAAATCGCCACTGGGTGTTTTTTTTTGCACTATATACAAAAACAGAGCAAAAAATTGGAAAAAAAAAAGAAAGTTTTTCTTTGTTTCTATCATAAAATTTTGCAAACAAATAATTTTTCTCCTTCACTGATGTGCGTTGATGATGCTGCACTAAAAGGCAGCACTGATGGGCAATGATAGGCAGCACAGATGAAGTGGCATGGATAGGCAGCACCAGGGGCGGACTGACAACTCATGGGGCCCCCGGGCAATAGGGGATCATGGGGCCCGTGTCCTTGCCCAAACTCAAAAAAGCCTATGAAAAAGGTACCAGGGGCATCTCATGGGGCCCCCTATTGACCCCGGGCCCTCGGGCAGTGCCCGAGTTTCTAAATGGTCAGTCCGCCCCTGGGCAGCACTGATAGGCTGCACTGATGAGGCAGCACTGGTGGGCATTGACGAGGAGGCACTGATATGCAGCACTGATCATCAGTGCCCTGATGATCGGTGCAGATGTTGTCAATGTCATGTGCCAGTTATCGGCAGTACTTTCCGCACACTGTGATAGCATGAGGAAAGTGCAGCCCATAACCAGCAACTGCATTTAAATTGTGATCTGCTCTGCAATTGGACACAGCTGATCACGTGGTAAAAGACCGCCGTGATTGGCCTTTTACCTCATCATGTGATCAGCTGTGTCTGTAGGATATAGCGATCATGGAGAGCGCCGGGTGTGCACCACTGGGAGCGCGCAGGAGGACGAGTTCTGGGAGGACGTCATATGACGCCCTCCCAGAACTGGACAACCACGCTGTAACCGTCATTCAGCTACAGCGCGGTTGGCAAGAGGTTAAGAACTTGCTCCCCCTTAGAGCTCCACACTAAAATGAATAAGCAGCTCAAGCACAGACAGCCAATCACTGCTTCTGCTACACACTGCAATAGTAAACTTGTAAACAATAATACAGTAACTCACAGGGGTACTGAGAATAAAAGGAAAACTTTTATTTCGGATAGAGTAAGGAAGAATTATAACACTGTCAAGCTTGTTTTTGCTATCTGTGCCCCATTGGAGAGAATTCCCATCAATCCCTTTCCCATAGCCAAAACAGGAAGTGAGAGGAAATACCTACAAATTAAGGGAATCCCCCCATCCTCTAGGTCACCAGAACTAGTGTCCCCATTGGAAGATGTCCCCTCTATTACTTTTCTGGGGACAACCCAAAATTTGCTATTTTTTTCTTACATTCACTTTTAATGATAATGTTACCATGACAAACAGAGAGGGTAACGGGGGCACAGACAGCAATAAAAACCAACAGGTGTTTTAATCCATCTCCACTCTGTCCAAAACTAATAACAAAGTTTTGCCTTTAGTTATACACTTCCACCTTCTGTCTTCCGATGTGTTTCTGTTTGCCCGGTTGAGCTTGTTTGCACATCAGCACCCATCTGTGCTTTGAACTGCAGGGGAGGAAGCTTTACAGCGCTTTGAACGGCACTCACGTTTTTATATATGAAGAAGCTGACAGTTACACTGTTGTACTGACTTACCTGTGGCACATAAAAAGCAGTTTTTCTTCTTTTTTCCAGCTTTGCATACGTTCACAATACTGAGGAGGCGCTCATCATTTGGAGTGAATATGTCCCTCTGCAGGGCATGCTTGATAGCAGTCATCTTCACAGAATTTCTCTCACATCTATTTCAAGCTGTAGAAAAAGACAGAGATGTCAATCAGGTAATTTGTTCAGCCTTTGAATGAAAAGCTTAAAATATTCAGGAAGCACTGACACATCAAAACATCAATGATAGAAACTTCCAGGATCAAAAACTACATTTTTGTATGCACACTGCACATGCAATGTAAAGATCAAATGTTCCCCCGGCAGCTCCCCCTTCTCTCAGTAAGTGGCAATCTGTCTTATGTTTATTTATTTTTTTACTCACCTGATCCAAGGAATGAAGGAATCCTCTTTTTTGTCCTGTGATATTATCAGTAACATCCAAGAGGGTGTTCTGCATCACTTTCTCCAGTTTAATTATTCAATCAGCTCAGCAGTGACAGGGAGAGCTAAAGTGGTTGTAAAGGCTCAAGGTTTTTTAACTTCATGCATCTATGCATGAAGGTAAAAAACCTTCTGTGTTCAGTAGTGCCCCTTAGCTGAGCTCCATCGATCCTGTGATGTGCACATTAGCCTTAGCTGTCTCAGGTCTCTGCCTCCTCATTGGCCGAGACAGCAAGTAGGAGCCAATGACTCCTGCTGCTGTCAATCACAGCCAGGCAGCCAATCAGGAGAGAGAGAGAGGGAGCGGGGCCAAGCTGCAGCTCCCTGTGTGAATGGACACACAGAGCAGTGGCTTGGGAACATGCCTGCTCAGGTGTCCCATAGCAAGCTTTTTGCTATGGGGGGACCTGACAGAAAGAAGGAGCCAGCAGGGGACCCGAGAAGAGGAGGATCCAGGCTGATCTTTACAAAACCACTGCACACAGTAGATAAGTATAACATGTTATTTTCAAAAAATAAAAAAAAATAACCTTTAGTATTGCTTTAAAGTAGAACTATAGGCAAAACTTTAATTTTGGATAGAGTAATGGAGGGTCACAACGCCTGTCAGTTTTATTTTTGTTTTGCCATCTGTGTCCCATTGGGGAGATTTACCTTCATTTCCAAAACAGGAAGTGAGAGGAAATCCCTGCAAGTTAAGGGAATCCTTGGGGCCCCCCAGGTCACCAGAACTAGAGTGCCCACTGGAAAATTTAGGAAAACCCACAATTTACTATTTTTTTTTTAAATTTCACTTTCAATGATAATGGTAAACATGGCAAATAGAGAGGGTAATGGGGGGCACAGACAGCAATAAAAAAAAACAGGTGTTTTAATTTCCACTCTGTTCAAAACTAAAAAAAAAGTTTTGCCTTTAGTTATATTTTAACATTGTGACACTGCTGCCAAGGGTGACAACACTGCAGAAAATTAATTGCAGTCCCTGCAGCATTGTCACCCTTGGTAGGCTTTTACTTATGGTATTCAAATTAAAAATGTAATTCAAATAGTACACAATGATTTTAAAGCAAAGGGAGCTTATCATAATGTGTTTGAAATGAAGGTATAGGTTATTATAAAGGGATTTTTGCACAGATTCTTTTAAATTAAGGTAAAGTTCAACTTTATAGTGAATCTGAATGAGAAGCTTCTTCTGATAGCTGCTGTTCTATGACATTAGCTTCACTGCAAGGAATGTCACTGCTAACGAAAAAGTGTGTAACCTGATAGAAACTCACCAACTTCTATCAGAGAATTCTAAAGCCTGCCATACACTGGAAGATTTTTCACAAGACTGACCAAACCCAAACAATAAATGTAACAATCGAGGTACAACCCATAAAGACTAATATCAATGGAAGATATTGGTGAAAATGATTTTGCTACTGAAAAAAAAGTATTCTTTGCACAATTTTGTTATCAAACAATTCATTGCTTAGGCTCCAGTCACACTTGTACGACTCCAAAGTCCAGTCAGATGAGAAGGCCTGGCTCGCATTCTCCGCTCTAATTCATCCCAAAGGTTTTCTATCGGGCAGTCCAGTGCCAGTCAAGTTCCTCCACCCCAAACTCACTCATACAGGTCTTTATGTACCTTGCTTTGTGCACTGGTGCGCAGTCATGTTGGAACAGGAAGGGGCCATCCCCAAACTGTCCCCACAAAGTTGGGAGAATTAAATTGTCCAAAATGTCTTGGTTTGCTGACGCCTTAAGAATTCCCTTCACTGGAACTAAGGGGCCAAGACCAACCCCTGAAAAACAACCCCACACCATAATCCCCCCCCCCCCACCAAACTTTACATTTGGCACAAAGCAGTCAGGCAAGTACAGTTCTCCTGGCAGCCACCAAACCCAGACAACCAGACACATCCATCAGATTGCCAGACAG
This sequence comes from Staurois parvus, assembly GCF_062004578.1. Lineage (NCBI taxonomy): Eukaryota > Metazoa > Chordata > Amphibia > Anura > Ranidae > Staurois > Staurois parvus. Next base: position 4,032,578 of record NW_028317867.1, on the reverse strand, counting down.
GGAAGCGTAATTTGTCACTCCAGAGAACATGTCTCCACTGCTTTAGAGTCCAGTGTTGGCGTGCTTTACACCACTGCATCCGATGCTTTGCATTGCACTTGGTGATGTAAGGCTTGGATGCAGCTGCTTGGCCATGGAAACCCATTCCATGAAGCTCTCTATGCACTGTTGTTGTGCTAATCTGAAGGCCACACGAAGTTTGGAGGTCTTTAGCTGTTGACTCTGCAGACAGTTGGTGACTTCTGCGCACTTCAGCATGCGCTGACCCCCATTTGTCATTTTACGTGACCTACCACTTCATGGCTGAGTTGCTGTTGTTCCCAGTTGCTTCCACTTTGTTATAATACCACTAACAGTTGACTATTTAGTAGAAAGGCAATTTCAGGGATGGACTTATTGCACAGATGGCAACCTATCACGGAAGCACGCTTGAATTCACTGAGCTCTTGAGAGCGACCCATTCTTTCACAGATATTTGTAGAAGCAGTCTGCATGCCTAGATGCTTCATTTTATACACCTGTGGCCATGGAGGTGATTGGAACACCTGAATCCAATGTTTTGGAGGAGTGTCCCAATACTTTTAGCAATACAATGTATATTGCGAACATCTGTTCCAATGGGGTGAAGATATTATACACTAGCAGAGCGTTTTGTGAATACTTTCAGGCTTATTCAATAAAAGCGGTAACAAGTGAAGAGGCAAAAAAGCAAACCACAGTAGCCAATAGCAACAACTGAAAGCCAGGTCAATCACTGATAACTTTCTCTACTGCAATGTCACTGCAAAATCTACTGCAATGCCACGGCCTGCAATTCATGGCCCATTCATAAAAGCAGGTAGCAGTGTCCGATAGAGTTCTTTGTGTAAAGTGTAATGCCACTTTTGCAGCCAAATTGGGATAACATTTATTTTATTTGTTACGCCTGATGCTGTCAATTACAGCCAGTGAGGAGGGAATAGGGGGTGGGGCAGAGCCATTACTATGTACTGTACATACACAGCTGGCTTGGGAGCGGGCACGCATAATTGCACCCGAAGCAAGCGGCATGCTGGGCATTCGGCGCCAGGAGCGCTGGCAGGGACCCGAGAAGAGGACGATCGAATCTGCTCTGTGCAATGGTTTTGCAACCATGTTAGACATGTTTGTTATTGTAAAAAAAAAAAAAAAAAAAGAATGTTTACAATCACTTAAACATACCATAACTTTAGAAAAAATAAAACATTGCTGGTTACCTTTTTAAGTGCTTTTTTATTTACTTAAAAGGAGAAGTACAGCCAAAGATCTTTTGGCTGTACTCTGTGGATTACAGGAGTGCAGTTCCTCCTGCACTCCTGTGATCCGTTTTTAGCTGTTGGCTGACGTCACTCAGCTGGTCCAGGCTGGGGAAAGAGCCGGTGAGAGCCTGAGCCAGCCTCTCCATCCCTCGCTCCCCAGAGCAGATAGCGGTGACTAACAGCTCACAGCAGCAATGTGATCGCTGAGTTCTCACACTTAGATCCGGTAGGGGACCAATGCAGCATCCACCTAGGTAAATATAATTTGGAAAATAAACCCCAAACCTTCTCTTTTACGAGCCGGTTTACATATATACAAATTGGATGTGTTTTGACCCGCATCCAATTCACACATGTGAAATATCAATACTTTCTATTGTGCCTGTTCACATATCTCTGGTGCAACCTGAGTGCAGATTCAGTGTGAATTAAAAAAGGAGTCCTGTCAGCTTTCGGAGCAGTGTGGTCCGGTTCAGGTGTGAATTCAGGCTCATTGACATCTACGGGAACCGCTTCTGAATCGCACGTCATCAGTTTTTTAACACGATTTCAGCAGTTTTCTTTCTCCAAATCCTGTCCTAAACCACATCTGAACTGGCCCTGAATTGCTGAACAACTGCTTTGTAACTCGCCGTCAAAACGAACATTCAAAACCGCACCGCATGTGTGTGAATCCAGCCTAAAAATCTTTACATGGTTTCCCTGCTTTGGAATGTTTAGGAGGGGCCGTGAATGAGGAGAGAGCAGGGGGTGAGGCCAAGCTGCGGCTCTATGTGTTTTATGAACATATAGAGCGGGGCTCCTCAAGAGTGAGCACGCACCAAGTGCCCCCATAGCAGGCAGCTACTTACTGGGGGCACTGGTCAAAGGGGAAGGGCCAGGAGCGCCAGCAGGGGACCCGAGAAGAAGAATATCAGGGCTGCTCTGTGCAAAACCATTACACAGAGCAAGTAAGTATGACATGTTTGTTATTTATAGAAAAAAAAAAAAAAAACAGCAGACCTTTGGAATCACTTTACTGAAGGATAGCTCAGACTGTGTGGGGACAAAGATACCCTGAGACTGTCCAAAAATTCTTAGAATTGACAGCAGTCTACACCAGCAACAAATATTCAAACCTCAACCAGCTATTCATATACACAAGAAGAGGAGAAAGAAAGCAGAACAATGAACAAAGTGACAATACAATCACTACAGCTGAGAGTGACCACTGCTACAATCACAGATCAAAAAAAAAAAAAAAAAAAAAAAAAAAAAAAAAAAGAAGGAGACAGTATACAACCACAGTGCCAATCACCACGTTAGATTTACTACAGCCAGAAAGTGGCCACATCCACCAAAATCACTGCAAGACCAACCAAAAGAACACAAAGTATAACCTGAGGGAGAAGACATCAGCCATACTTATCTGTTAAAACACACCTATGAAGTTTAGGCCAAGCTAACTTTGTTACCTATGAACCTGGCTCTTAGGCGGTGGGCACATTTCTTCTTTGCTGTATTTATGAACAAATGGAGATGTCTGATTGTCTGTCCAGACAGGTTCCTGAAGATGTCATATAGATGAAACGAGTAGAGGCAGGACTTTCGGTCGTCACTTCCAGTCACGTGGTTTCCAGTAATTGGATCACACTGGAGTCTCCCCACTGTCAGAATACAATAACTCAGGGGGAGTGATGCCCCAACCCACACATTCAATGGCCCATAAATTTGAAGTATGAGCTGCCTAAAGTGATTCTAAAGGTTGAATTAAAAAAAACAAACACATTATATTTACCTGCTCTGTGCAATGTGTGGTTTTACCCAGGGCAGCCCCAATCCTCTTCATTTCAGGTCCCCAGCCAGCGGTCTTGGCTCCTCCCCTCTGCCGAGTGCCCTCAATAGCAAGACTCTCCTAAGCCACGCTCCTGTGGATGGACATCGTCCATTCAAATACAGAGCGCAGCTCAGCTCTGCCCCTCACTCTCTCTTCATTGGCTCACTGGATGTGATTGACAACAGCAGGACCCAATGGCTCCCATTGCTGTGTTAGCCAAAGAGGAGAGACCCCAGCTCTCATGTGCTGGATTGAGATGGGGCTCAGGTAAGTATAAAGGGGGGCTGAGGGGGTAGCTGTACCCAGAATGTTTTTTACCTTAATGCATAGAATGGTAAGGTAATAGCTTGACAAATTTGCTTTGAATCAATTTTCATGTGGCAACAATGAAGTAATGACACTTTGCTACAATGTGACGTAGTGAGTGTACAGCTTGTATAACAGTGTAAATTTGCTGTCCCCTCAAAATAACTCAACTCACAACCATTAATGTCTAAACCACTGGCAAAAAAAGGGAGTACACCCCTAAGTGACAATGTCCAAATTGGGCCCAAAGTGTCAATATTTTGTGTGGCCTCCATTATTTTCCATCACTGCCTTAACCCTCTTGTGCATGGAGTTCACCAGAGCTTCACAGGTTGCCACTGGAGTCCTCTTCCACTCCTCCATGATGACATCACGGAGCTGATGGATGTTAAAGACCTTGCACTTCTCCACCTTCTGTTTGAGGATGCCCCACAGATGCTCAATAGGGTTTAGGTCTGGAGACATGCTTGGCCAGTCCATCACCTTTACCCTCAGCTTCTTTAGCAAGGCAGTGGTCATCTTGTAGGTGTGTTTGGGGTTGTTATGTTGGAATACTGCCCTGCGGCCCAGTCTCCGAAGGGAGGGGATCATGCTCTGCTTCAGTATATCACAGTACATGTTGGCATTCATGGTTCCCTCAATGAACTGTAGCTCCCCAGTGCCAGCAGCACTCATGCAGCCCCAGAACATGACACTCCCACCACCATGCTTGACTGTAGGCAAGACACAGTTGTCTTTGCACTCCTCACCTGGTTGCCGCCACACACGCTTGACACCATCTGAACCAAATACATTTATCTTGGTCTCATCAGACCACAGGACATGGTTCCAGTAATCCATGTTCTTAGTCTGCTTGTCTTCAGCAAACTGTTTGTGGGCTTTCTTGTGCATCACCTTTAAAAGAGGCTTCTTTCTGGGATGACAGCCATGCAGACCAATTTGATACAGTGTGCGGCGTACGGTCTGAGCACTGACAGGCTGACCCCCCACCCCTTCAACCTCTGCAGCAATGCTGGCCGCAATCATGCGTCTATTTCCCAAAGACAACATCTGGATATGACGCTGAGTAAGTGTACTCAACTTCTTTGGTCAACCATGGCGAGGCCTGTTCTGAGTGGAACCTGTCCTGTTAAACCGCTGTATGGTCTTGGCCACCGTGCTGCAGCTCATTTTCAGGGTCTTGGCAATCTTCTTATAGCCTAGGCCATCTTTTTGTAGAGCAAAAATTCTTTTTTTTAGATCCTCAGAGAGTTCTTTGCTATGAGGTGCCATGTTGAACTTCCAGTGACCAGTATGAGAAAGTGAGATTGATAACACCAAATTTAACACACCTGCTCCCCATTCACACCTGAGATCTTGTAACACTAACGAGTCACATGACACCAGGGAGGGAAAATGGCTAATTGGGTCCAATTTGGACATTTTCCCTTAGGGGTGTACCCACTTTTGTTGCAAGCGGTTTAGACATTAATGGCTGTGTGTTGAGTTATTTTGAAGGGACAGCAAATTTACACTGTTATACAAGCTGTACACTCACTACGTCACATTGTAGCAAAGTGTCACTTCTTCAGTGTTGTCACATGAAAAGATAGAATAAAATATTTACAAAAATGTGATGGGTGTACTCACTTCTGGGAGATACTGTATATTGTACTATCACATCAGTCCCTAACGCCCAGCCCTGGTTAACACTTATGCGGTGCGGAATTTGCACGGCATCATAATTGTACAACGTTCATGTGAACAACTGATGGTCTGTATTTTAAGTTAACAACACTCCGAAATCGGTTCGCAAACCACAGTTTGATGTGCAGAATCGTAACGCAAGGGTTCTGATTCTGGAGCGGAAAAAAAAAAAAAAAAAAAAAAAAAAGGGTACTGCACTATTTTGGTGTGGATGCGGTGCAATTTGAGCCATAAAAAATGTATGGCTCAAACTGCACTGCACAGAAAATGCATACGATTTGCACAGGAATGTGGTGAGGCTCCTGTGCAAATCACATGCGATGTGCTGCATTGCATTAGTGTGAACCAGGGTTAAAGGAGGACCTAAGGTCCCTAATTCACATTCATACATACACATACTAGGGCCAATTTAGACAGGATCCAAATAACCTACCAGCATGTCTTTGAAGTGTGGGAGGAAACCAAACTACCCAGAGGAAACCCATGCAGACACAGGGCGAACATGCAAGCTCCAGGTAGCTAGAGTCGTGGTTGGGATTCAAATTGATGACCCTTGCGACTTTCCGTGGATGGCTGTACTTCTAATCCCCAGCAGATTGTCTCTCGTTTCGCAGACTTTCTTTCGAGCCTTTACGCCAAACCAGATCCCTTCCCTGTGGCTTAGGCAGAGACATTCTTTCAAGACCTCCAACTTCCTGGACTATCTGAGGCAGCGCAGAAGGCCCTCAACGCCGGTGTCACCGTATCGGAAGTGCTCCATGCTATTAAATCTCTACAGTCCACCGCGGCCCCGGGTCCAGGTGGCTTTTCCGGCCTCTATTATAAGAAATTTTCAACCCTGTTAGCACCCTTCTTCGCTGAATATTTTAATGAGTTACGTCAGGGCTCATTGCCCTCTCCGGATGCGCTTAGAGCTCATATTTCCATGATTCCTAAGACGACCGATGATGTGCAGGAACTGCAAGCCTTTCAGCCCATTTCTCTTCTTAATGAAGACCTGAAGATATTGGGCAAGATTCTTAGCTTTCGTATCAATAAATACTTGTGTAGACTGATCCACAGAGACCAAGTGGGTTTCGTCCCTGGGAGACAGGCGGGTGATAATGTTCGTAAGGTGGTCCATCTTATACATTTTCTACAACAGCGGAAAATAGCAGGATTTTTACTGTCCTTAGACATATATAAAGCCTTTGATTCTCTATCCTGGGAACATCTGCGGTTTGTGCGGTCTCGCTGGGGTTTTGGGGACTCGGCTTCCGTTAAATACGCTGGGTATTTCTCAGATCCCTTTCCTATTTGGCGGGGTATGAGACAGGGATGCTCCCTGAACCCAGCGCTCTTTGTCCTGGCGCTTGAGCCGTTGGCTATGGCGCTCCGGACTGATTGTAATATATCGGGGGTTCCATACGCGGGACAGGAGTTCAAGTTGAACCTTTTTGCAGACGATGCCCTCTTGACTCTCACTAATCCCCTGACGACGCTTCCAAATTTGTTGTATTTCTTGAGCGCTTCTCTTTGATTTTGGGTCTCTGTATCAATTTGAATAAGACTGCCGCGCTTAATATTACTTTGGTCTCAGATCTGGTTTCGCGCCTACAATCCCACTTCCCTTATAAATGGGCCTCTTCTTTTCTTGAATACCTAGGCATTTGCTTGACCCCCACCTATGACTCACGGTTTGCTGCAAATTATTATTGTTCCGTTTTTCTATACGCCGGGATGCTCGGTATGCTTTGCTTCATTGTCCCATACCGGGCCTCTTGGCTCACCAGCAGAAGTTGGCTTCCTATTTGTTTTTGTCGGCCTCTAGAACAATTGCTCAGGCCTGGAAGAGCCCGTTTGTCCCTCTTCAGGGGGTGCGGGACTGTATGACCGCTATGATGCTCAATGAATAGACGGAGAGTATCTGCAACGACTCCCAATGTAAATTCTTGAAAATATGGGAGCCGTGGTTGCAATATACCATATTTTTCGCTCCATAAGACGCACTTTTTCCCCCCAAAAAAGGGGGGAAAATGTCAGTGCGTCTTATGGAGCGAATATAAAGCGGCCGGTCCGGTATTTCTGCCGCCACCATGTCAGAATACCGGGCCGGCCGCTCAGCTCTTCTCTCCTGCAAGGCCTTACCTGTTCCTCGCTCCAGCACTGCACAGTCTTCCCGCGCTGGCTTCTGTGACAGCCGGGTGCCCACTGCGCATGTGCTGCGCTTTGTGAATGATCCGGTGTCTTCTGGGACACATGACAGGTCCCAGAAGGCGCCGGGCCATTCACAAAGCGCAGCGCTTCTCGCGCATGCGCAGTGGGCACTCGGCTGTCACAGAAGCTGGCCCGGGAAGAAGGAAGGAAGGACAACTCCGCGGAAGTGGGAGCGGGTACCTGTCAAATTCAGGTACCCGCTCCCCCTCCCTCCCCAAAGGTCAGCAGTCTCTGGTCATTCCCTGCACTGTCTGCAGTCTCTGGTCATCTCCTGAAGTCTCTGGTCATTCCCTGCACTGTCTGCAGTCTCTGGTCGTTCCCTGCACTGCGTCCGCAGTCTCTGGTCGTCCCCTGCACTGCGTCCGCAGTCTCTGGCCGTCCCCTGCACTGCGTCCGCAGTCTCTGGCCGTCCCCTGCACTGCGTCCGCAGTCTCTGGCCGTCCCCTGCACTGCGTCCGCAGTCTCTGGTCGTCCCCTGCACTGCGTCCGCAGTCTCTGGTCGTCCCCTGCACTGCGTCCGCAGTCTCTGGTCGTCCCCTGCACTGCGTCCGCAGTCTCTGGTCGTCCCCTGCACTGCGTCCGCAGTCTCTGGTCATCTCCTGCACTGCGTCCGCAGTCTCTTGTCATCTCCTGCACTGCGTCCGCAGTCTCTGGTCATCTCCTGTACTGCGTCCGCAGTCTCTGGTCATCTTCTGTACTGCGTCCGCAGTCTCTGGTCATCTCCTGTACTGCGTCCGCAGTCTCTGGTCATCCCCTGTACTGTGTCCGCAGTCTCTGGTCATCTCCTGTACTGTGTCCGCAGTCTTTGGTCATCCCCTGTACTGTGTCTGCAGTCCATTGGTTCAGAATATTTTTTTTCTTGTTTTTCCCCTCTAAAACCTAGGTGCGTCTTATGGTCAGGTGCGTCTTATGGAGCGAAAAATACGGTACCTTTCCCAAGCTCCCCCCGGCTAGCCTGGGGATGTGATGTTGTTCGGCTTTGGCGTTCCTGGATCCCTGCTCTTGGTTTGGCTATCCTTTTTTCTTTTGTACTTCTCCTTCCTTTCCCCCCTTTTTTTCTCTGTTTGGTTTGGTGTAGCAGTGGATACCGTATTTTTCGCTCCATAAGACGCACTTTTTTTCCCCCCAAAAAAGGGGGGAAAATGTCAGTGCGTCTTATGGAGCGAATATAAAGCGGCCGGTCCGATATTTCTGCCGCCACCATGTCAGAATACCGGGCCAGCCGCTCAGCTGTTCTCTCCTGCAGGGCCTTACCTGTTCCTCGCTCCAGCGCTGCACAGTCTTCCCGCGCTGGCTTCTGTGACAGCCGGGTGCCCACTGCGCATGCGCTGCGCTTTGTGAATGATCCGGTGTCTTCTGGGACACGACAGGTCCCAGAAGGCGCCGGGCCATTCATAAAGCACAGCGCTTCTCGCGCATGCGCAGTGGCCACCCGGCTGTCACAGAAGCCGGCCCGGGAAGAAGAGAGAAGGACAACTCCGCGGAAGTGGGAGCGGGTACCTGTCAAATTCAGGTACCCGCTCCCCTTCCCTCCCCAAAGGTCAGCAGTCTCTGGTCATTTCCTGCACTGTCTGCAGTCTCTGGTCATTCCCTGCACTGTCTGCAGTCTCTGGTCATCTCCTGCACTGTGACCGCAGTCTCTGGTCATCTCCTGCACTGTGTCCGCAGTCTCTGGTCATCTCCTGCACTGTGTCCGCAGTCTCTGGTCATCCCCTGTACTGTGTCTGCAGTCCATTGGTTCAGAATATTTTTTTTTCTTGTTTTTCGCCTCTAAAACCTAGGTGCGTCTTATGGTCAGGTGCGTCTTATGGAGTGAAAAATACGGTAGTTGCCTTTAGTCTGAGTTATTATCAGTGTTATATTTATGTTTTGTTATTTAAGTGCCATTCATGGCCCCTGCATGGGTGTATCTTTTGCTCTGTTGGTGTTAGAGCACTGATTTCTCTAATTTCTAGTTCCTCTATGTGCAATTGATAGCCCCTGCGTGGGCGTGATTTATTGCTCCTGTGTTAATTGTTATACATTAATAAAAACCATTGAAATACAAATTGATGACCCTAGTGCTGCCAGGTGGAAGTGCTAACTATTTATTCACTGTGCTGCCCATTTTAATTGAATTCTATGCATGAAAGTAAAAAACCTTCTGTGTGCAGCAGCTCCCCCAGCCCCCCTAACACTTACGTGAGCCCCATTTTGAACCAGTGATGTGCACAAGAGCCTCAGCTCTTCTGGAGTCTCTCCTCCTTCATTGGCGGAGAAATCAGCAGGAGCCATTGCCTCCCACTACTGTCAATCACAGCCAGTGAGCCAAAGAGGAGAGAGTGGGGGTGGGGCCAAGCAATGCACTGTGTGTAAACAGAGAAGGAGCGAGCCTGCTTGGGTACCCCATAGCAAGCTGCTTGCTATGGGGGCACTTGGCAGGTGGGAGGGGCTAGGAGTGCCAGTGGGGGACCAGAGGAGGATCAGGGCTGCTCTATGTAAAACCATTACACATAGCAGGTATGTATAACATGTTTGTTTTTAAAAACCTTTACTATTACTTTAAGTCCTGTAAGTAGTGAGGTGGGGCCTCCATGGAGTGGATTTATCTTTCCAGCACACTCCACAGATGTTCAATTAACTGAGATCTGGAGAATTTGGAGGCCAAATCAACACCCTGAACTCTTTTTCCTCAATCCATTGTTGAATTCATTAGACCAGGCCACCTTCTTCCATTGCTCCATGGTCCAGTTCTGACACTCACATGCCCACTGTAGGTGGTTTTGGCTGTGGACACGGATTAGGCACCCTGACCAGTCTGTGGTTACACAACCCAACAACAAACTGCAATGCACCGTGGGGTTTATTTACTAAAGCTGCAGAGTGCAAAATCAGGTGCAGCTGTGCATAGAAACCAATCAGCTTCCAGGTTTTATTGCCAAATCTTAATTGAACAAGCTCAAGTTAGAAGCTGATTGGCTGTCATACACAGCAACACCAGATTCTGAGTGCTCCACCGTTCTGACACCATTCTATCGGGACCAGCATTAATGTGGTAGTAAAGTTTTATTCTTACCTACAGGTGGGCGTATTATAAAGCTTGCCTGTAGGTAAAATGAATATCTCCTAAATGTCGGTGATATTCTAGCAAGCAGAAGCCAGTGACATCAGCGGTGCATGAACTCTGAAGCATACCTGTGCCATTCCTTCAGAGCTGTGTGCTTCGACCAAGACTCCTGCTGCCCAATACATCCCACCCACTTTCAGAGGTCACTAGAATCAGATCATCATTGTTATTCACTTTACCTTTCAATGGTCATAATCTTCTGGCTGGTGGGTGCATAAGTCACCTATACGCAGGGCTTTTTCTCCACGGGAACACAGAGGAACGCAGTTCAAGCACCTCCAGCACTGAATGTATGTAATTTCGAGGAGTGCTGGAGGATCTACTGCTGCAGGCTGCTGGGGGATTATTGTCACTGAAGGGGGACTATTTTTTTGTGTGGTCTATTATTGCTGGTGGGGGATCTATTTATTGCTGTAAGTAATCTTCTGTTGAGGGAGGGGTCTTATTGCTGGAGAGTTGATGCTGGCTGCTGGGAGATCTGTTGTAGCTGCGGGGGATCTATTGTTGCTAGGGTAGTATTTTTTGTTTTGGGGACCCATTGTTGCTCGAGGGGGGGGGGGGGGTATTGCTGCTGGCTGCGGGGATCTATTTTTCTGATTTTCTTGTTATCATTACAAGTTACTTAGCACCACAAAATGATACTTGGCTTTGTATTCTCTAAGGGCCGGTTCACACTATAGAAATGCAATCCAGATGCGTTTTTGCATGCGCGATTTTAGCGTGTTGCATTGTTGGCACGTTCCAGTGCATTTTTTATGCATTCCAGTTAATTTCCCCTTTTTCTTTAATTTAAATAGGAATATTTGCATTTTTATTGCATTTTGGTGCGTGCTGGTGCGTTTTTTATGTGTTTTACTGCGTTCCAGTACAGTTCTGTGCAGAAAAAAAATGCAGCATGTTCTACTTTTTTTCCTACAACTGCAGTATAACCTTTCTATGCGTTTTGGATGCAGAAAAAAAAAAGCAACTGACACACATGTAGTGTGAACTGGCCCTAACAGCCAGTACACACTACAAAAATGCATTCCGGATACATTTTTACTTACAGTTCACACCACATGTAGTTCCGGTGCAGTTTGCTATGTTCCAGTATGGTTGTTTGCAAAAAAAAATGCAGCATGTTCTACTTATTTTTCTGACTGCGCTGGTGTGAATCAGAGCCATTGGAATCCATGAAAAACACTGCATGCATTTTTGATGCAGAAAAGAAAAACTGCACCGGACTGCATCTAGTGTGAACTAGCCCTAAATGCCGGTTCACATTATAGAAAAGCAGTCCAGATGCATTTTTGCATGCACGTTTTTGATGCTTTTTTGAGCATTCCAGTGCATTTTTGACGTGTTCCAGTCTGTTTTTTATGCATTCCAGTTCATTTTATCCCCTCTCTTTTTCGTCAATCTAAATAGGGACATGTGCATTCCAGTTCATTTTTTCCCCTCTTTTTTTCTTCAATCTAAATAGGGACATGTGCGTTTTTACGCATTTCAGTACAGTTCTGTGCAGAAAAAAAGCAGCACATTCTTTTTTTTTCTGCAACCGGAACACACTGGAACTGCAAGCACTGATGTGAACTATGACATTGACAACCATATAACCTACTTTATGTGTGTTGTGCATGCAAAAGAAAAAAAGCTATTGAAATGCATGTAGTATGAACTGGTCCTAAAAGGGGAGATACTGAGAGGTGGGTAGGAGGAGGGACCAAGGGACGGTGATCGGAGGTAGGTCGGGGGCGGAGACAAGACGTGACTCAGAAGAAGGGAGTTCCTGCTATTATTTTTTGAGAATAAAAAGCCCTGTTTATATATACTGTATGTACAGTCACGTATAAAGTGATTGCCAGGAATTCCACAACAGTACAAAGCTGACAGACAACACAGCAGCAGATCCGGGTTCTTGATGGCCCTGTATAATGATTGGAGGAGGGGGTCAGCCATTGTTGTGTAAACAGAGTCGGGTGCAGGCCGGGCAGATCAGATCACACATCTCTCCCTCCATTCCTGGATCGCCCGATACAGGGGGAAGGTGGGTTGGTGCTGGCCTCATCACAAACAGTGCTACAGGCCGGGCCCAGCAACACTTCATGTCAATCAGAAACCTCTCCGCAGCAGCCCCAGTCATCGTACACAGCACGGAGTCCCCTCCCATCGTTCATTCTATCCGCCCCACACTCACCGATCCCCGGTGACACCGCTCTCTCTTCTCAGGGCCGGGCAGGAACAGGCGCAGCTGCCGGACTACATTTCCCAGAGAGCCCTTGCGAGACAGGAAGCCATGATACAAATATAGCGAACTTTATTCATTGTAAGACAAGATGTAATAGTTTGCTGCCAGGAAAGCTTCCCAAAATTAGTCACAGCAATACAAACGGGGCAGAATTCTAACCGTTTTCTGCTCTATTTGTACTAAACAAAGACAGAGATGGAAATGGACTGTAATGTGTAAACGGGTTTTTTAGTGTGTTCCACAGCTTTTGTTTTACAAGATTTTGTATTTTTAGGAACAGAAATGTATGGATAGGACCTCATGCACACTGGCGTGTCCGCATCATGCACGCGGGACTTTTTAACCCCTTCATGCCTAAGGGGAAAATCTTAATGCCTAAGCACAATTTTGCAACTTTGACACGCGTTAGCAAAACTGTATATATCGTCGCCACTACTTTGTACATCCAGGTGGATTGTACCTGTTTTTTTTTTTTTCCGGACAAATTGGGATTTCATTTGGTGGGAATGGTAATGGATAGCTCCTGATTTTTTTTTATATCAAAGGAAAACTGACCCACAATAGTAAAGAAATTTTTTTTTTTTTAATTTAGTTGTATATTTCTTGCTACTACCATAACCTACCACCAAAGAGCCACCCAAAATAATATCTCCTGCTCCAGTCGATCGCAGCATTATCACATATGTGTTATTTGTTGTTTGTACCCATAGTACGGCCCAGAGACAATAGTGTGCATTTTGCTTTTTTTTTTATTCTATTTTTTTTTTATCCTGCCACAAACTGACATTAATACTGATTAAAAAAAAAAATACTGACCTTGACCCAAACACTAGCGCTGGGAGTGACCTAGGTCAAACCTTGATCTAGGTATTTTTATTTATTCTTTTATTATTTTTATTTATTTATTTTATCTTTTTTTTCTCTCTGAAAGAACAGCGAGAGATACAAGGTATTTCCTCCATTCAGAGAGAAAACAAGGGGGGGGCGGGCTTCACAGTGACTGATCACTGTAATATCCAATCAGAGGCTTTCACAGCAATCATGTGACCCTGAATCGGAAGTTCCTGGACCCGATTATTAGAACAGGACTTTGGGCTCTCACTGACCCCCCGGTCTTTATGCTAGGAGTGCGCCATGAGGCATTGCTTCCAGCACAAATGTACGCAAATTAGCGGCACCACAGAAAAAAGGCCAGTCTAGTGAGGCCACAAATTTGCATACGCTCAGGGCCAAGGGGATTAAAATGCTCCTCCCCTTGGGAGCAGCATTTTGTCAGAAAAAACACCTGATGCTTTTACAAGAGTTTAGGCGCATTTACAGGCATCAAGCACTTGGGCATTAATTCCATTGGCCAGAATAATAATTTATTTAATTTTGCTAAACGCACCTAGTGTTAAACTGCGTTTACATGCATCACGTGTCAAACGCTACTGCTACTAAAAGTCTATGTAACACTATGTTAAAAAAAATGTTAAAAAGAAAACCCCTTTTTTTAATTTCTTAATTTAAAAAAAATTCATAGAAAATACTACAACTTACAAAAAACTCACCATGCCTCTTACTAAATACCTCAGACTGTCTACTTTCCAAAAAGGGGTCATGGGGGGGGGGGTATTTGTACTGTCATAGCATTTTTGGGCCTCAAGAAATGAGATAGGCCATTGGTAGATCAGGGACTGATCGATTTTCAAATATGCAGCCATGGTGAAAAATATTGACACGTCTGCATTTCTGTCAGATAATGAACCACCTAGCTCAGAAAGTTGTTGGAATTACAATTGTTTAGGCATTCCCACATTTATTTCTTTTGTTTGTATTGGTTTGACACAAAAAAAGTGGAGAAACAAAAAGCTAAAATCTGTCACATTCCACACAAAACTCCAAAAATGGACTGGACAAAATTATTGGCACCCTAAATTTAATATTTGGTAGCACACCCCTTGGAAAAAAATAACTGAAATCAATCGCTTCCTGTAACCATCAATGAGTTTCTTACACCACTCTACTGGAATTTTGGACCACTCTTCTTTGGCCAACTGCTCCAGGTCTCTTAGATTGGAAGAGTTCCTTTTCTCAACTGCTGTTTTAAGACCTCTCCACAGATAATCTGTGTCTATGGGATTGAAATCTGGACCCATTGCTGGCCAGTTCAGTACTCTCCAGTGCTTTGTCTTAAATCATTTCTGGGTGCTTTTTGATGTGTGCTTTGGGTCATGCTGTAAGACACATGACCTCTGAAGAGGGCCCAATTGTCTGACACTGGGCCCTACATTGCACACAAGAATTCTTTGTTAGTATTCAGATTTCATAATGCCATGCACACAGTCAAGACATCCAGTGCCTGAAGCAGCAAAGCAACCCCACAAAATCAGTGAACTTCCACCATGTTTGACTGTATTCTCTTCTTTATAGACCTCATTACTTTTTTTGAAAATAGTAGAATGATGGGCTTTACCAAAAAGTTATCTCAAAAGGATTTTAGCTTCCTCAGGTAAGTTTTGGCAAACTCCAATCTGGAATTTCAATGTTTCTGTGTCGTCCTGGGTCTCCTAACATAGCATCCCTTGTCATTCAGATTGCGACATATAGCACATAGTGAGTTGCACAGTTGTACTCTGTGCCTGAAGGTCATCTTGCATTTGGGAGTTGATCAAGGTTCTTTCCTACAGACTAAATAATGTACACTGATTTGTGTTATTTTTACCAGAGAAATATAGCAAAATACATTTTGGCCTACATTTATGAAGAAAAATTAGTTATTTACAAAATACAAAGAAAGACTTTTTTTTTCAAAATGTTTGGTCTTTTTATGATTATTTAGCAATTGATAAAAAAAAAATCCAGTGGTGATCAAATACCACCAAAAACAAGCTCTATTTGTGTGAACAAAGTCATAAGACTTTCATTTGGATACAGCGTTCAATGACTGGAATACGAGAGAGAGAGAGAGAGAGAGAGAGAGAGAGAGAGAGAGAGAGAGAGAGAGAGAGAGAGAGAGAGAGAGAGAGAGAGAGAGAGAGAGAGATGGTGTGATAACATTCAATGTAGTCAACTTTTTTAAGGAAGTCCACATCAGTTTTCAAGGCCTGGTAGCCCACTTTTATTAACCACATGCCGCCCAGCCACTGTAGAAATATGTTGGCAGGGCGGCACGGCTGGGCAAAACCACATTTTCAAACGTGTGTTTTCAAAACAGGTAGGGGGCACACGCGAGGCGCGCCGCCGCCCTACCTGTCCCGCTGATCACGGTCGCGGATGTCAGTCGCCGGGTCACAGCCGATCGTTACTGGCTGTGTCCCGGCGATTAGCGGCAATCACTGACAGAGAGCAGGGCTGCAGTAGCTTTGCTCTCTGTCAGTTCCCTGACAGCTCCTGACATGCTGATCAGGACAGAAGAGTTTATCTGTCCGGATCAGTGTGTCTCCGTGCAGTGCACACCCCCGCCCCCTAGTAAAACACTCCCCTCACACAGTTAACCCTTTCACTGAATAATAAAGTTAACCCCTTCCTCCCCAGTGCCATTAGTACAGTGTCAGTGGTTTTTTTTTTTGCACTGCTCACTGTATTGGTGTCACTGGGGATGTCAGTGACCCCAAGTCAGTTCCCCCCCAGTGTCAGAATGTCCCGCCATAAGTCGCTGATCGCCGCCATAAGTCACTGATCGCCGCCATAAGTCGCTGATCGCCGCCATTATTAGTGTAAAAAAATTAAAAATCCCAGTATCTTTCCCGCCATTTGTAAATGCTATAACTTTCACGTAAACTAATTAATTTACACGTATTGGTTTTTTTTTAGCAAAGACATGTCGCAGAATGCATTTTGGCAGCAATTTATGACTAAATTTGATTTTTACATTTTTTTTTACTGGACATGTTTTGTAGCAAAAAGTCCAAAATATTGTTTTTCTTCCTCAAAATTGTCAGACTTTTTTTTTTATAGCACAAAAAATAAAATACACACAGGCGATCAAATACCACCGAAAGAAAGCTCAATTTGTGGGAAAAAAAGATGTAAATTTCATTTATGTACCATATTGCATGACCGTCTGTTAAACTAGCGTAGTGCTGTATAGCAAAAAAATGACGTAAATTGCAGTATCTATACCATAGTTTGTAGACGCTATAACTTTCACACAAAGCAATCAATATACACTTATTGGGATTTTTTTTTACCAAAAACATGTAGCAGAATACATTTTGGCCTAAATTTATAACTAACTTTGAGTTTACTATATATTTTCTATAGCTGAAAGTAAAAAATATAGTTTTTCTTCAAAATGTTTGGTCTTTTTTTGTTTATAGCGTGAAAAATAAAAAGCGCACAGGTGATCAAATACCACCGAAAGAAAGCTCTATTTGTGTGAAAAAAAGGATATAAATTTCATTTGGGTGCAGCATTGCATGACCGCGCAATTATCAATTGAATTAGTGCAGCGCTGAGTAGCAAAAAGAGGCCTGGTCATTAAGGGGGGTAAATCCTCAGGAGGGCAAGTGGTTAAACAAAATTTAAGTTCCAGCCAAGATTCCCACACAGGGGTTTCAGCTTTACTCAGCAACAACATTAACATAAAGTGCTGAGTCTCCTGGCTCTCCTGTCAGCAGCCCTGTTGCTCTCTTAGGTCTTCAGACCTTGGACTCTTCAAGCTCACCCAGTCTATGCTTGCAGTAACTTACTGTATGGACCCACTCCTGGCCTCTGGATAGGGTCTCATACCACCCCAGGCTCTCCCACTCAAGACTTACAGATCTCCCTCCTGGACTCTAGTTGCCTCAGCTCTCCCGGTCCTTTGCCAACCTGCTTAGCTGTCCAAACTCTCCCAGTCTTGCAGGTAAGGGAATCTCTCCAACCTGTCTCCCAAGGAGGTCACCTCTCCTGGCTGGAGCACACATCTATCCTCACACAAAGGCTTGGTCTCTGAATGGCAGTAGCTCCAACTGCAACTGCCCTGAGCTCTCATAAAGTCTTCATTATAAGGCACTGTTTGCACCCGGACACACACCCTACTAGTCTTCACAAACCGTGGACACAGGGTTGGAGATTTTTTCCAACACAGTTTGAAATCTCCAAACTACAGAACCCAATCCGGAAATACCAAAATCTAGAGAAAGCTGTAAAGACAGTTTTCTCCGCCCAAAATTGATACTCCGGAGTCCCACACTCTGCACACGTGTGAACCCTGTGTCCTTTTCCCAAACAATTTCACAGTGGCAGGGCCTTGCACAGTAAACAAAGTCCATACTGGTTTACTAAATACCTACAGCCAGGGGCAGACTGACCATTTGGAAACTCGGGCACTGCCCGAGGGCCCGGGGTCAGTAGGGGGCCCCATGAGATGCCCCTGGTACCTTTTTCATAGGCTTTTTTGAGTTTGGGCAAGGACATAGGGGCCCCATGATCCCCTATTGCCTGGGGGCCCCATGAGTTGTCATTCCGCCCCTGCCTACAGCACAGAGTCTTTGCAGCAACATTTCAGTATGTTGGAGATGATAAGCATTGTTTTTGATAAATTCAAGTCAGGAAGCTGTGAAGAGCCAGGAAGTATTCAGGACTTCCTCCTAGACTGGAATGTTGTGTTTCTGTATTAGTAATGTCCTTTCAGGTTTGTTACTATTAAACTTAGCAATAATGGCATCTAGGTGGCTTCAGAACAAATGAAATAGAACAGTATCATCTGTATAACATCTACAACCACCATAATGGTAAAATATCTCTACATTTGCTTCTGTGATGACATGTTTAATGCACTCCGTCCTGTGGTATTGAAAACCTTTCGAGGACCACAGACAAAACATGCATTTAAAATAACTCCACCATTAATAAAAAAACTCTAATGTAATTTGGTGTTTGTTTTGACTGTTAGTCCTTGTTTACACTTGTAGTTGGGGGAGGTAAAAACATGCCGTGTTTCTACCACTGCCTAAGCAGACTGACATGTACATATGCGGGGGCTGTGATGCTTTGCATTGTGGAGCAGCAAAATGTATTCCTTCAACAAAAAAGAAGTTGAAAAAAAAATTATCCCCACTGCCACGCTTGTCGGGGACTACCACCCGCCATACGCAACCCATTCAGCTGAGAATTATTTTTTGGTTTTTTAGTTACTGCCTGTTAAATGCCCTCTGTCCACCAACGACAACTCTTTAGGTGGTATTGCATGTGTAAACAAGCCCTTATACAGAATCTTTGAGCTGTACTGCTGACCTGCAGCTTGAGCAGGCACCACAATGTCAGGGCCACTGATAAGGGGGTATTCCCGGCCTTCTTGTAGGGAGCCTGGCAGCATCAGCTGCAAAGGGGGGTCCGGGAAGCTGACAAGCCCATCTGCAACTGCTAAATTCCATTGTTAGCCTCCTGTCATTCTATCACACAGCGGCTCAGTGTTGTGATTAGAGATGAGCGAATCGAACATGGCGAAGTGGAATTCGTTTCGAAGATCAGGAAAAATTCGATTCGCGCCGAATCCGAAAATTAGCAAACTTCGGATGCACGAATCGAATTTTCCCAAAAATGGCGGCGACATATGTGGCGACGGAGCGGGGATCTCTGGGAAGGCGCGCAGACAAGGCGCGCTGACCCATAATGCATTCATTCATGACATGTGATCGCATTAGCCAATCAGCAGCCAGCCAGCCAGCACTGTGTAATGGTGGAGCTATAAATTGCGGCCATCTTAGAATTCTCCATTAGCCTCCGGTCATTCAAGAGAGACAGACCTGTCTGTATTAGGGACAGAGTTAGGGCCAGAGAGACTTTAGGGCCACAGAATCGTTACTTAGGGACACAGAATCGTTACTCAGGGACACAGAATTGTTAATCAGGGACACAGAATTGTTACTCAGGGACACAGATTCGTTACTTAGGGACAGACACAGAATTGTTACTCAGGGACACAGAATTGTTACTGAGGGACACAGAATCGTTACTCGGGGACACAGAATTGTTACTCGGGGACACAGAATCGTTACTCGAGGACACAGAATTGTTACTCAGGGACACAGAATTGTTACTCAGGGACAGACACAGAATTGTTACTCAGGGACACAGAATTGTTACTCAGGGACACAGAATCGTTACTGAGGGACACAGAATCGTTACTCAGGGACACAGAATTGTTACTCAGGGACACAGAATCGTTACTGAGGGACACAGAATCGTTACTCAGGGACACAGAATTGTTACTCAGGGACACAGAATTGTTACTGAGGGACACAGAATTGTTACTGAGGGACACAGAATCGTTACTCAGGGACACAGAATCGTTACTCAGGGACACAGAATCGTTACTCAGGGACACAGAATTGTTACTCAGGGACACAGAATTGTTACTGAGGGACACAGAATCGTTACTGAGGGACACAGAATTGTTACTCAGGGACACAGAATTGTTACTCAGGAACACAGAATTTTTACTCAGGGACAGACACAGAATTGTTACTCAGGGACAGACACAGAATTGTTACTCAGGGACACAGAATTGTTACTCAGGGACACAGAATTGTTACTGAGGGACACAGAATCGTTACTGAGGGACACAGAATTGTTACTCAGGGACACAGAATTGTTACTAAGGGACACAGAATTGTTACTCAGGGACAGACACAGAATTGTGACTCAGGGACACAGAATTGTTACTCAGGGACACAGAATCGTTACTCAGGGACACAGAATTGTGACTCAGGGACACAGAATTGTTACTGAGGGACACAGAATCGTTACTCAGGGACACAGAATCGTTACTCAGGGACACAGAATCGTGACTCAGGGACACAGAATCGTTACTGAGGGACACAGAATCGTTACTGAGGGACACAGAATCGTTACTCAGGGACACATAATTGTTACTCAGGGACACAGAATGGTTACTCAGGGACACAGAATGGTTACTCAGGGACACAGAATTGTTACTCAGGGACACAGAATTGTTACTCAGGGACACAGAATCATTGAATTAAAGAGTATGTCAGACAACACGCAGAGGAGTGGCAGAGGAGGCAATGTTTCAGGAGCGAGCAGACGTGGCAGCAGAGGAAGGGGTCGAGGCAGCACTAGTCGCAGCCAGAGGCCAGTGCTCCCGGTGTCATCCAGCGGTCGTGTCTCCACCGACAACCCTGCCGTCATCGATTGGTTGGCTCGGTCGTCTTCCTCTTCCCAGGTCACCTCTGACACCTACAGCCAACGGTCGGTGGGTACGTCAGACACAACCGTTAGTTGACATGGCCCGGGAGCAAGCCCACTGAAATCACGTGTCCTCTACCTGCCCCTGTCCTTTGGTGTTCCCTCACCAAGCGAAGTATCGCATGCTGTGGGCTCAGCCCCACTGTACAGTGAGGAAGAGCTAACAGAGGGCGGTCAGGAACGGGGGGAGACATCCGCCTCTTCAGCAGCCAGGCGAAGAAGTAGTGGCGAGGAGAGTGGCTCGGTAGCCGGTCTAGAGACAGGTCTGTCTCCTGACCCACACGCAGCCGAGGGGGCTAGTAGTGAGGCGGAGACCCTAATTGATGATGATGAGGCTGATCGCACTTGGCAGCCTCGTCGTCATCTGCCAGGCCCGTAATCTGCCATGGGCCCCCGTACCGACTCCTCATGCTGCTGCCAGGCCCGTAATCTGTCATGGGCCCCTGTACCGCCTCCTCATGCTGCTGCCAGGTCCAGAGTGTGTCATGGGTCCCTGTACGGCCTCCCATTGCTGCTGTCTCCATCGCCACACTCTGCCATGTGCCACTTTCAGGTCTCCTCACACTGCTGGTGGGTTCCATTTTGTCATAGGGTGCTGGCAGATTACGGGCCTCCCATTGCTGCTGCCAGGCCCGTAATCTGCCATGGGCCCCCGTACCGACTCCTCATGCTGCTGCCAGGCCGGTAATCTGTCATGGGCCCCTGTACCGCCTCCTCATGCTGCTGCCAGGTCCAGAGTGTGTCATGGGTCCCTGTACGGCCACCCATTGCTGCTGTCTCCATCGCCACACTCTGCCATGTGCCACTTTCAGGTCTCCTCACACTGCTGGTGGGTTCCATTTTGTCATAGGGTGCTGGCAGATTACGGGCCTCCCATTGCTGCTGCCAGGCCCGTAATCTGCCATGGGCCCCCGTACCGACTCCTCATGCTGCTGCCAGGCCTGTAATCTGTCATGGGCCCCTGTACTGCCTCCTAATGCTGCTGCCAGGTCCAGAGTGTGTCATGGGTCCCTGTACGGCCTCCCATTGCTGCTGCCAGGCCCGTAATCTGCCATGGGCCCCCGTACCGACTCCTCATGCTGCTGCCAGGCCCGTAATCTGTCATGGGCCCCTGTACCGCCTCCTCATGCTGCTGCCAGGTCCAGAGTGTATCATGGGTCCCTGTACGGCCTCCCATTGTTGCTGTCTCCATCGCCACACTCTGCCATGTGCCACTTTCAGGTCTCCTCACACTGCTGGTGTGTTCCATTTTGTCATAGGGTGCTGGCAGATTACGGGCCTCCTATTGCTGCTGCCAGGCCCGTAATCTGCCATGGGCTCCCGTACCGACTCCTCATGCTGCTGCCAGGCCCGTAATCTGTCATGGGCCCCTGTACCGCCTCCTCATACTGCTGCCAGGTCCAGAGTGTGTCATGGGTCCCTGTACGGCCTCCCATTGCTGCTGCCAGGCCCGTAATCTGCCATGGGCCCCCGTACCGACTCCTCATGCTGCTGCCAGGCCCGTAATCTGTCATGGGCCCCTGTACCGCCTCCTCATGCTGCTGCCATGTCCAGAGTGTGTCATGGGTCCCTGTACGGCCTCCCATTGCTGCTGTCTCCATCGCCACACTCTGCCATGTGCCACTTTCAGTTCTCCTCACACTGCTGGTGGGTTCCATTTTGTCATAGGGTGCTGGCAGATTACGGGCCTCCGATTGCTGCTGCCAGGCCCGTAATCTGCCATGGGCCCCTGTACCGACTCCTCATGCTGCTGCCAGGCCCGTAATCTGTCATGGGCCCCTGTATCGCCTCCTCATGCTGCTGCCAGGTCCAGAGTGTGTCATGGGTCCCTGTACGGCCTCCCATTGCTGCTGTCTCCATCGCCACACTCTGCCATGTGCCACTTTCAGGTCTCCTCACACTGCTGGTGGGTTCTATTTGGTCATAGGGTGCTGGCAGATTACGGGCCTCCCATTGCTGCTGCCAGGCCCGTAATCTGCCATGGGCCCCCGTACCGACTCCTCATGCTGTTGCCAGGCTCGTAATCTGTCATGGGCCCCTGTACCGCCTCCTCATGCTGCTGCCAGGTCCAGAGTGTGTCATGGGTCCCTGTACGGCCTCCCATTGCTGCTGTCTCCATCGCCACACTCTGCCATGTGCCACTTTCAGGTCTCCTCACACTGCTGGTGGGTTCCATTTTGTCATAGGGTGCTGTATGGCCTCCCATTGCTGCTGCCAGGCCCGTAATCTGCCATGGGCCCCCGTACCGACTCCTCATGCTGCTGCCAGGCCGGTAATCTGTCATGGGCCCCTGTACCGCCTCCTCATGCTGCTGCCAGGTCCAGAGTGTGTCATGGGTCCCTGTACGGCCACCCATTGCTGCTGTCTCCATCGCCACACTCTGCCATGTGCCACTTTCAGGTCTCCTCACACTGCTGGTGTGTTCCATTTTGTCATAGGGTGCTGGCAGATTACGGGCCTCCTATTGCTGCTGCCAGGCCCGTAATCTGCCATGGGCCCCCGTACCGACTCCTCATGCTGCTGCCAGGCCCGTAATCTGTCATGGGCCCCTGTACCGCCTCCTCATACTGCTGCCAGGTCCAGAGTGTGTCATGGGTCCCTGTACGGCCTCCCATTGCTGCTGCCAGGCCCGTAATCTGCCATGGGCCCCCGTACCGACTCCTCATGCTGCTGCCAGGCCCGTAATCTGTCATGGGCCCCTGTACCGCCTCCTCATGCTGCTGCCATGTCCAGAGTGTGTCATGGGTCCCTGTACGGCCTCCCATTGCTGCTGTCTCCATCGCCACACTCTGCCATGTGCCACTTTCAGGTCTCCTCACACTGCTGGTGGGTTCCATTTTGTCATAGGGTGCTGGCAGATTACGGGCCTCCCATTGCTGCTGCCAGGCCCGTAATCTGCCATGGGCCCCTGTACCGACTCCTCATGCTGCTGCCAGGCCCGTAATCTGTCATGGGCCCCTGTACCGCCTCCTCATGCTGCTGCCAGGTCCAGAGTGTGTCATGGGTCCCTGTACGGCCTCCCATTGCTGCTGTCTCCATCGCCACACTCTGCCATGTGCCACTTTCAGGTCTCCTCACACTGCTGGTGGGTTCTATTTGGTCATAGGGTGCTGGCAGATTACGGGCCTCCCATTGCTGCTGCCAGGCCCGTAATCTGCCATGGGCCCCCGTACCGACTCCTCATGCTGCTGCCAGGCCCGTAATCTGTCATGGGCCCCTGTACCGACTCCTCATGCTGTTGCCAGGTCCAGAGTGTGTCATGGGTCCCTGTACGGCCTCCCATTGCTGCTGTCTCCATCGCCACACTCTGCCATGTGCCACTTTCAGGTCTCCTCACACTGCTGGTGGGTTCCATTTTGTCATAGGGTGCTGGCAGATTACGGGCCTCCCATTGCTGCTGCCAGGCCCGTAATCTGCCATGGGCCCCCGTACCGACTCCTCATGCTGCTGCCAGGCCCGTAATCTGTCATGGGCCCCTGTACCGCCTCCTCATGCTGCTGCCAGGTCCAGAGTGTGTCATGGGTCCCTGTACGGCCTCCCATTGCTGCTGCCAGGCCCGTAATCTGCCATGGGCCCCCGTACCGACTCCTCATGCTGCTGCCAGGCCCGTAATCTGTCATGGGCCCCTGTACCGCCTCCTCATGCTGCTGCCAGGTCCAGAGTGTGTCATGGGTCCCTGTACGGCCTCCCATTGCTGCTGTCTCCATCGCCACACTCTGCCATGTGCCACTTTCAGGTCTCCTCACACTGCTGGTGGGTTCCATTTTGTCATAGGGTGCTGTATGGCCTCCCATTGCTGCTGCCAGGCCCGTAATCTGCCATGGGCCCCCGTACCGACTCCTCATGCTGCTGCCAGGCCCGTAATCTGTCATGGGCCCCTGTACCGCCTCCTCATGCTGCTGCCAGGTCCAGAGTGTGTCATGGGTCCCTGTACGGCCTCCCATTGCTGCTGTCTCCATCGCCACACTCTGCCATGTGCCACTTTCAGGTCTCCTCACACTGCTGGTGGGTTCCATTTTGTCATAGGGTGCTGTATGGCCTCCCATTGCTGCTGCCAGGCCCGTAATCTGCCATGGGCCTCCGTACCGACTCCTCATGGTGCTGCCAGGCCCGTAATCTGTCATGGGCCCCTGTACCGCCTCCTCATGCTGCTGCCAGGTCCAGAGTGTATCATGGGTCCCTGTACGGCCTCCCATTGCTGCTGTCTCCATCGCCACACTCTGCCATGTGCCACTTTCAGGTCTCCTCACACTGCTGGTGGGTTCCATTTTGTCATAGGGTGCTGGCAGATTACGGGCCTCCCATTGCTGCTGCCAGGCCCGTAATCTGCCATGGGCCCCCGTACCGACTCCTCATGCTGTGACGTTGCAACAAGGTGGAATTCAACCCTACATATGTTAGACCGCCTTTACGAACAGCGAAAGGCCATCACCGATTTCCTGATGTTAGAAGCGGATAAAGGTACTCCCCTGTGTAACTTAGATGTCAGCCATTGGCAGATCATGCGTGACACCTGCCGCTTGCTCAGGCCCTTTGAGGAGGCCACGCTATTCGTGAGTCGGCAGGACTATGGGATGAACGACGTCATTCCTCTGTTGCACGTCCTGGAACAAATGCTGTTAACAATGGCTGGTCAGGGTGCGGTAGACGTGGCGCACAGATCTCAGACGCCACATGACCCCTGTGGGGGCAGGACAGGAAGAAGAGGAGGAGGTAGAGGAGGACATTGGTGCTCAGGAATTATTGAGTGAAATGGGTGGTTTTTCCACTCAGCGGACAGGAGTGGAGGAGCAGGAGCATCTGGTAGAGGAGGAGGAGGAGACAGAGGACCCAGACGCACCGTGGCAGTATGCTGTGGAGATGGAGGCAGGGAGTCCCTCGCATTCCTTGGCACAAATGGCCCATAGCATGCTCGGTTGCTTGCGTAGCGACAGCCGAATAATAACCATCAGACAGAGGGATGACTTTTGGCTGTCCACCTTGTTGGACCCTCGCTACCGTTCAAAAATGGTGGCCTTTTTCACACCTGCTGAGAGGGAGGCCAAAATAACGTACTATAAAAACCACCTATGTAGTCAGTTGGTCTCTGCCTTTCTGCGCCAACGTCCATCCTCAGACACTGTGGGCCCTGTGCGCTCGCGTTCCGCTGCCATGGCAGCAGGGGAGGGGTGGGGTGGTAGGAGCAGTGGCAGCTCCACCAGCAGCGGCTGCCTCAGTCTGCAGTCGATGATGAGTAGCTTTCTTCACCAGCGCAGTGAGGAAACTACTAACCAGCCGCAGCAGCAGCAGCATCAGGTGGACCTGGAGCAGGACCTCAAACAACAGGCTTGGGCCTACTTGGACAGCACCCTGCCAACCGAGGTAGACAATCCCCTTGACTACTGGGCAACGAAACGTGACCTTTGGCCCCAACTAGCTGAATTTGCCCTTGAAAGGCTGTCATGCCCGGCCAGTAGCGTGGCATCGGAGCACGTGTTTAGTGCGGCAGGAGGTATTGTAACTCCGCGGAGGACACGACTGTCCACCCAAAGTGTGGAGAGACTCACGTTTGTGAAAATGAATCAGGCATGGATTAGTCTGGATTTCAAACCACCAGTTCCTGACACAACTGACTAAATCCGCCATGAATCATGCCCCAAACATGTTATTATTTTTAACATAGGCCTCTGTATGGCCTTCAATTTAAGCTGCTTACGCTTCGCCACTCTACCATGGGCCCCTGTACCGCCTCCTCTTGCTGCTGCCAGGTCCAGAGTGTGTCATGGGTCCCTGTACGGCCTCCCATTGCTGCTGTCTCCATCGCCACACTCTGCCATGTGCCACTTTCAGGTCTCCTCACACTGCTGGTGGGTTCCATTTTGTCATAGGGTGCTGTATGGCCTCCCATTGCTGCTGCCAGGCCCGTAATCTGCCATGGGCCCCCGTACCGACTCCTCATGCTGCTGCCAGGCCCGTAATCTGTCATGGGCCCCTGTACCGCCTCCTCATGCTGCTGCCAGGTCCAGAGTGTGTCATGGGTCCCTGTACGGCCTCCCATTGCTGCTGCCAGGCCCGTAATCTGCCATGGGCCCCCGTACCGACTCCTCATGCTGCTGCCAGGCCCGTAATCTGTCATGGGCCCCTGTACCGCCTCCTCATGCTGCTGCCAGGTCCAGAGTGTGTCATGGGTCCCTGTACGGCCTCCCATTGCTGCTGTCTCCATCGCCACACTCTGCCATGTGCCACTTTCAGGTCTCCTCACACTGCTGGTGGGTTCCATTTTGTCATAGGGTGCTGGCAGATTACGGGCCTCCCATTGCTGCTGCCAGGCCCGTAATCTGCCATGGGCCCCCGTACCGACTCCTCATGCTGCTGCCAGGCCCGTAATCTGTCATGGGCCCCTGTACCGCCTCCTCATGCTGCTGCCAGGTCCAGAGTGTGTCATGGGTCCCTGTACGGCCTCCCATTGCTGCTGTCTCCATCGCCACACTCTGCCATGTGCCACTTTCAGGTCTCCTCACACTGCTGGTGGGTTCCATTTTGTCATAGGGTGCTGTATGGCCTCCCATTGCTGCTGCCAGGCCCGTAATCTGCCATGGGCCCCCGTACCGACTCCTCATGCTGCTGCCAGGTCTAGAGTGTGTCATGGGTCCCTGTACGGCCTTCCATTGCTTCTGTCTCCATCGCCACACTCTGCCATGTGCCACTTTCAGGTCTCCTCACACTGCTGGTGGGTTCCATTTTGTCATAGGGTGCTGGCAGATTACGGACCACCCATTGCTGCTGCCAGGCCCGTAATCTGCCATGGGCCCCCGTACCGACTCCTCATGCTGCTGCCAGGCCCGTAATCTGTCATGGGCCCCTGTACCGCCTCCTCATGCTGCTGCCAGGTCCAGAGTGTGTCATGGGTCCCTGTACGGCCTCCCATTGCTGCTGCTAGGCCCGTAATCTGCCATGGGCCCCCGTACCGACTCCTCATGCTGCTGCCAGGCCCGTAATCTGTCATGGGCCCCTGTACCGCCTCCTCATGCTGCTGCCAGGTCCAGAGTGTGTCATGGGTCCCTGTACGGCCTCTCATTGCTGCTGTCTCCATCGCCACACTCTGCCATGTGCCACTTTCAGGTCTCCTCACACTGCTGGTGGGTTCCGTTTTGTCATAGGGTGCTGGCAGATTACAGGCCTCCCATTGCTGCTGCCAGGCCCGTAATCTGCCATGGGCCCCCATACCCACTCCTCATGCTGTTACCAGGCCCGTAATCTGTCATGGGCCCCTGTACCGCCTCCTCATGCTGCTGCCAGGTCCAGAGTGTGTCATGGGTCCATGTACGGCCTCCCATTGCTGCTGCCAGGACCGTAATCTGCCATGGGCCCCCGTACCGACTCCTCATGCTGCTGCCAGGCCCGTAATCTGTCATGGGCCCCTGTACCGCCTCCTCATGCTGCTGCCAGGTCCAGAGTGTGTCATGGGTCCCTGTACGGCCTCCCATTGCTGCTGTCTCCATCGCCACACTCTGCCTTGTGCCACTTTCAGGTCTCCTCACACTGCTGGTGGGTTCCATTTTGTCATAGGGTGCTGGCAGATTACGGGTCTCCCATTGCTGCTGCCAGGCCCGTAATCTGCCATGGGCCCCCGTACCGACTCCTCATGCTGCTGCCAGGCCCGTAATCTTTCATGGGCCCCTGTACCGCTTCCTCATGCTGCTGCCAGGTCCAGAGTGTGTCATGGGTCCCTGTACGGCCTCCCATTGCTGCTGTCTCCATCGCCACACTCTGCCATGTGCCACTTTTTCGGTCTCCTCACACTGCTGGTGGGTTCCATTTTGTCATAGGGTGCTGGCAGATTACGGGCCTCCCATTGCTGCTGCCAGGCCCGTAATCTGCCATGGGCCCCCGTACCGACTCCTCATGCTGCTGCCAGGCCCGTAATCTGTCATGGGCCCCTGTACCGCCTCCTCATGCTGCTGCCAGGTCCAGAGTGTGTCATGGGTCCCTGTACGGCCTCCCATTGCTGCTGCCAGGCCCGTAATCTGCCATGGGCCCCCGTACCGACTCCTCATGCTGCTGCCAGGCCCGTAATCTGTCATGGGCCCCTGTACCGCCTCCTCATGCTGCTGCCAGGTCCAGAGTGTGTCATGGGTCCCTGTACGGCCTCCTATTGCTGCTGTCTCCATCGCCACACTCTGCCATGTGCCACTTTCAGGTCTCCTCACACTGCTGGTGGGTTCCATTTTGTCATAGGGTGCTGTATGGCCTCCCATTGCTGCTTCCAGGCCCGTAATCTGCTATGGGCCCCCGTACCGACTCCTCATGCTGCTGCCAGGCCCGTAATCTGTCATGGGCCCCTGTACCGCCTCCTCATGCTGCTGCCAGGTCCAGAGTGTGTCATGGGTCCCTGTACGGCCTCTCATTGCTGCTGTCTCCATCGCCACACTCTGCCATGTGCCACTTTCAGGTCTCCTCACACTGCTGGTGGGTTCCGTTTTGTCATAGGGTGCTGGCAGATTACAGGCCTCCCATTGCTGCTGCCAGGCCCGTAATCTGCCATGGGCCCCCATACCCACTCCTCATGCTGTTACCAGGCCCGTAATCTGTCATGGGCCCCTGTACCGCCTCCTCATGCTGCTGCCAGGTCCAGAGTGTGTCATGGGTCCATGTACGGCCTCCCATTGCTGCTGCCAGGACCGTAATCTGCCATGGGCCCCCGTACCGACTCCTCATGCTGCTGCCAGGCCCGTAATCTGTCATGGGCCCCTGTACCGCCTCCTCATGCTGCTGCCAGGTCCAGAGTGTGTCATGGGTCCCTGTACGGCCTCCCATTGCTGCTGTCTCCATCGCCACACTCTGCCTTGTGCCACTTTCAGGTCTCCTCACACTGCTGGTGGGTTCCATTTTGTCATAGGGTGCTGGCAGATTACGGGTCTCCCATTGCTGCTGCCAGGCCTGTAATCTGCCATGGGCCCCCGTACCGATTCCTCATGCTGCTGCCAGGCCCGTAATCTTTCATGGGCCCCTGTACCGCCTCCTCATGCTGCTGCCAGGTCCAGAGTGTGTCATGGGTCCCTGTACGGCCTCCCATTGCTGCTGTCTCCATCGCCACACTCTGCCATGTGCCACTTTTAGGTCTCCTCACACTGCTGGTGGGTTCCATTTTGTCATAGGGTGCTGGCAGATTACGGGCCTCCCATTGCTGCTGCCAGGCCCGTAATCTGCCACGGGCCCCCGTACCGACTCCTCATGCTGCTGCCAGGCCCGTAATCTGTCATGGGCCCCTGTACCGCCTCCTCATGCTGCTGCCAGGTCCAGAGTGTGTCATGGGTCCCTGTACGGCCTCCCATTGCTGCTGCCAGGCCCGTAATCTGCCATGGGCCCCCGTACCGACTCCTCATGCTGCTGCCAGGCCCGTAATCTGTCATGGGCCCCTGTACCGCCTTCTCATGCTGCTGCCAGGTCCAGAGTGTGTCATGGGTCCCTGTACGGCCTCCTATTGCTGCTGTCTCCATCGCCACACTCTGCCATGTGCCACTTTCAGGTCTCCTCACACTGCTGGTGGGTTCCATTTTGTCATAGGGTGCTGTATGGCCTCCCATTGCTGCTTCCAGGCCCGTAATCTGCCATGGGCCCCCGTACCGACTCCTCATGCTGCTGCCAGGCCCGTAATCTGTCATGGGCCCCTGTACCGCCTCCTCATGCTGCTGCCAGGTCCAGAGTGTGTCATGGGTCCCTGTACGGCCTCCCATTGCTGCTGTCTCCATCGCCACACTCTGCCATGTGCCACTTTCAGGTCTCCTCACACTGCTGGTGGGTTCCATTTTGTCATAGGGTGCTGGCAGATTACGGGCCTCCCATTGCTGCTGCCAGGCCCGTAATCTGCCATGGGCCCCTGTACCGACTCCTCATGCTGCTGCCAGGCCTGTAATCTGTCATGGGCCCCTGTACCGCCTCCTCATGCTGCTGCCAGGTCCAGAGTGTGTCATGGGTCCCTGTACGGCCTCCCATTGCTGCTGTCTCCATCGCCACACTCTGCCATGTGCCACTTTCAGGTCTCCTCACACTGCTGGTGGGTTCCATTTTGTCATAGGGTGCTGGCAGATTACGGGCCTCCCATTGCTGCTGCCAGGCCCGTAATCTGCCATGGGCCCCCGTACCGAATCCTCATGCTGCTGCCAGGCCTGTAATCTTTCATGGGCCCCTGTACCGCCTCCTCATGCTGCTGCCAGGTCCAGAGTGTGTCATGGGTCCCTGTACGGCCTCCCATTGCTGCTGTCTCCAACGCCACACTCTGCCATGTGCCACTTTCAGGTCTCCTCACACTGCTGGTTGGTTCCATTTTGTCATAGGGTGCTGGCAGATTACGGGCCTCCCATTGCTGCTGCCAGGCCCGTAATCTGCCATGGGCCCCCGTACCGACTCCTCATGCTGCTGCCAGGCCCGTAATCTGTCATGGGCCCCTGGTCCGCCTCCTCATGCTGCTGCCAGGTCCAGAGTGTGTCATGGGTCCCTGTACGGCCTCCCATTGCTGCTGTCTCCATCGCCACACTCTGCCATGTGCCACTTTCAGGTCTCCTCACACTGCTGGTGGGTTCCATTTTGTCATAGGGTGCTGTATGGCCTCCCATTGCTGCTGCCAGGCCCGTAATCTGCCATGGGCCCCCGTACCGACTCCTCATGCTGCTGCCAGGCCCGTAATCTGTCATGGGCCCCTGTACCGCCTCCTCATGCTGCTGCCAGGTCCAGAGTGTGTCATGGGTCCCTGTACGGCCTCCCATTGCTGCTGTCTCCATCGCCACACTCTGCCATGTGCCACTTTCAGGTCTCCTCACTCTGCTGGTGGGTTCCATTTTGTCATAGGGTGCTGTATGGCCTCCCATTGCTGCTGCCAGGCCCGTAATCTGCCATGGGCCCCCGTACCGACTCCTCATGCTGCTGCCAGGCCCGTAATCTGTCATGGGCCCCTGTACCGCCTCCTCATGCTGCTGCCAGGTCCAGAGTGTGTCATGGGTCCCTGTACGGCCTCCCATTGCTGCTGTCTCCATCGCCACACTCTGCCATGTGCCACTTTCAGGTCTCCTCACACTGCTGGTGGGTTCCATTTTTTCATAGGGTGCTGTATGGCCTCCCATTGCTGCTGCCTCCACCGCCACACTGTGGCTCCACACTCTGGTTTTGGCCCAGTGACTGCCCAAATGAGTGAAGTGTGCGGTGATTCTAAGATCGACGGCACTCATCTGCATGTCATACTGACTGACAGTATTATCTCTCTTCCCCAGCAGACTCCAAGGGCATTTAAATTAAAGGTACAGTGTTCTGCACTAATATAAAGGCTCTCTGAAGCCTAGAAACACCCTTTTTATAAGTTAAATTCACAGCGAATATATTCAACTCGAATCGAATTTATTCCGCGAATTCGCCGAATCAGCCGAATCGAATTTTTGAATAATTCGCTCATCTCTAGTTGTGATGTTAGAGGCGCTCCTGCTCTGCTCCACAGGTTTGACACTAAGTTGTCCTTTTATGACACAGAGAATAGCTGCGATTCAGAGGATCACAGCTATTCTCTGGTCATTCAGTTTATAACACTCAGGAAAACATGTTCAGCCCTTCACTGGAGATCTGTGTTCTCCCTCCAGATTCTCCAGCCCAGAGCTGGAGAATCAGAGGGACCGCAAACTAAGCAGAGATAATTTACCTCTGCTTAGTAAACTGATCTTTTACTGTAATCTCGCAAGATTATAGTAAAATCAGCCGTTTTCCAGCGTTTGGAGACCGTTCTCCCTTCGTTTGGAGAACTGATCTACATATGCTTCATAAACGGCATTCACAGGAGAACTGTGTTCTCCGAGAATGCCGGAGGACTGAGCAGCGATCTATTACTGCTGGTTCATAAACGGACACCATAGTTTCCTTCTGTTTACATTTGATTGCAACTTTGTTTCTCTCCTCTCCCCCAAACTGCTGATCCCTTTCTGTTCACTGCTACAAGCCTCTCTTTCCTTATACAACTTGACGTCCTCTTCGGTCATCACTTGTTCCATCTGCAAATCTATGTATCACTGCTCAGCTCTTTTTATTTAACTATTTATTTACTGATCTAGTTAATGTGTCTCATTTCCTATCACCTACAGCTCAAATCTCGCATTATTATAAGATTCCTAATTGTATCTCACCACTGATTGCCTTCACAATTCCTGGTCAGTCCCGTTCCCTTACCTATAATACCTTTAGGGCCAGTTCACACTACATGCATTTCAGTTGCTTTTTTCTGCATCCAAAATGCACAGAAAGTAGGTTATATGGTTGTCAATGTCATAGTTCACATCAGTGCTTACTGTTCTAGTGCATTTCAGTTGCAGAAAAAAAAGTAGAATATGCTGCATTTTTTCTGCACAGAACTGTACTGTAATGCGATAAAATGCATAAAAAACGCACCGGAACATACCAAAAACACACTGGAACGTAGATGTACCTAATTAAATTGAAGAAATAGAGAGGGGGAAAAATGAACTAGAATGCATAAAAACGCACTGGAAAGCGTCAAAAACGCATTAAAAAAGCACCGGAACATGCTAAAAATGCTTAAAAATGCACAAGCAAAAACGCATCCAGAACACATCTAGACTGTGAACTGACCCTTAGAATTTGTTCACACCATTTTTGGTGCAGAAACGCGTGCATTTTCCTGCACAGCAAAGAAATGCAATGCCCTTTGCAGATGTGCGCAGATACCAAAAATTCTTGATTGCACCTCCACAAATCTAGTAAACACAGATGCATTCACAGCCACCAAAACGCATGTTACTGCACTACTGTGTGCTTAGGTGCAACACACTTTTAAAATAATATGCCTGCAGTATTTTTGCATGTTCCCACACATTAAGCAGTCCATTGAAATGAATGGGCTGAGGAAAACAAATTGTCAAAAATGCCACACATTCACACAGTTCATCTGGCCTGTACAGCATGAATGAGTGGGCTATTCACATGGCCGGAGCCACCTGTCATACAATGGAGACACAGCAGCTGTATGAACACAGGTTTTAATCTGACAGGTGTGCAGGGCGGGGAAGTGGTCCTGAATGCTCACTGTCTGTGTTCAGGGCTGTATACCTGCACCTATATGCCTGTCAAATTAGGATCTGCAGTGTTTCCATAATGTAACATTGGTTGCCTGCAAACAGCTCCAAGCGGCTCCAGCCACATAAACAAACCACTGATTCACACTCTACAGGCCACAGCACCCATGTGAATGAGCCCCAAGACCTCATTTACACACAGAGATTTATTTATTAACTCAGTACAGATTTATCATTTAGATTTAACAGGACATTTGTTGGGATTGTGTACATTAATAATGTTTTTAGTGTATTTGTACCATAAATATAATTTTGATATTTATCTGGTGGTCGGGGGGCCCTGTTAGGTAGGCTGTACGGGGCCCCCTGATATCTAACAGAGGCCTTCCGCATTGTACCTGTATGTCACTCAATCATACGCCCTGCATGTGTCCCCTTGCAGTCTGCGACCAGTGCATCCACAGGACATAGCCGTTTGTGGTGTTCCGTATCGGGCTACTGTGCGCTGTGCAATCACATGTCACCTAGTAAACAACAGACATAAATGGAATCCATTTATGACATCATTGCTTACTACTGTAGTGCTCTCCTAGGTAGCTAGGGGGAGCTAGATTAGACAGAGGTTAAGTAGCAGCCCAGGTGTAATAGCCAGACTGGGGTCAAATTGTGGTCAGGGCTGAGAGGCTCTGCAGGCCAGTCCCTCTGGAATTTCCCCCTACTCTGGAGCTTTAGAGGGAGGCTCTAGAGGCAGTGGGTGGATCTGAGGAGTGGCCGGCTGCACTCTTGTGGGACCTCAGCCAATCCCCAACAGAAGGCTTGGCAAGGGACTGGGACACTCTTAAAAGCGTTGGACCCTGCTCAGTAGCAGGAAAGTGTGCGGGTGGAAGATGGAGATGTGAGACTGAGCCGCAGAAGCCTGGGAGGGAGCCCAGGATGGAAGGGGCTCATCTCCAGACAGAGGGACCTTGAAGCGTCCCCCATCCAGCCTTCCATTCTTCCATTCATTCACCAATCCATCCAGACATCTGTGCATCCATCCATCCTTTCTTCCATCCATCCACCCATGCATCTGTTCCCCCATCCACCATTCCCTTCTTCCATTCATCCACCCATCCTTCCATACATACAACAAAATATATCTGCTTTTAATGTATATATATATCTGCTTTTGATGTACATAGAGGAATCGGTGGAGCTCTGATAGGAACAGGTGGAGCCTAAAGAGGAAGGGGTGGAGTTTACAGATGAAGGGTTGATCTTAAACATGAAGGGGTGGGACAAATTTAGAGGGGGGGCGCCTGATTTTAGTCTTGCCTAGGGCAGCACAAAATCAAAATACATTACTGCCGCTAAGTGTTGTCTAATTTTAGGGACAATGCACCGTCATGCAGCACAGATATTTATCACCAAAATTGTGTTTATCCATCCAAAAAAAAATATTAATTTTATTATTTGTAAAACAGAGGTGGAAGAATTAGGTTTTGGGTGTTATTGGTGCCACAGTAACCCAACACACAACATCATGCAGAGGGGAGCATGGTCCTTGCCGAATAAATATTACATTTTATGCAACATGGAAACAGCTGGGGAAAAATTAGAGGGGTCACATGGGCAGTACTGTCCAGATGCTGGGGACCACAAGGGGCCTTCTTTCTTTCTTCATTGGGGATCACTTCAGGTATATCAACTTAAAAGAACTCAGGGAGGACATGCACTTGATGAGAATGATGCACTTTAATCGGCCTATAGCAGATTGACGGCCGGGCAGGCATATCTTACCTCCCGGTCACACCACTCAGGGTGTGCAGCACAGCGATCAATGAGGAGCTAATGAAATTTTCAAATCACAGCTGATCACAAATGTAAATAAATAGTGGTAAATCACTGTTACTGGCTTCTCCTCCTCACACAGGATCGGCGTGTGAGGAGGAGAAGCATAAACTACAAGGAATTGTATATTTTTTATGTTGTCATTTAAGCCTCTCTAAAATGGTCTCTACCCATTGAATGACAATTTAAAAAATGTATTTTCTTTGATATGTGTCCCCCAGGTCAGTGACAAGCCCGTT
This sequence comes from Staurois parvus, assembly GCF_062004578.1. Taxonomy (NCBI): domain Eukaryota; kingdom Metazoa; phylum Chordata; class Amphibia; order Anura; family Ranidae; genus Staurois; species Staurois parvus. The sequence goes on along the minus strand of NW_028317867.1, from coordinate 3,996,671 downwards.
CATGCCCTTTCTTCGCCAATTCTTTGACTTTTAGCTTGGAAAACTGGCCATTAATGGAAAGGACCATTTGGCTCTCATTGATTTCAGTGGGGTTTGGATTCTGGATCTGAACTTCAATGATGTTCCCTGAAAGTTCACAAAATCAAACCTGGGTACAGTATGTTCAGCTCATCAGTAGAAGGGAACTTCAAACTTGTTTTTGCCCTGGTGCCTTCTGCACTCTACATCTGCCAGTGTCTATCTGTTCAACTAGTGGCATAAGCAGCCAGATCTAGTGATTACTTAGGAATACAGCGATTCCCAGATTTTTTGATCTTTATGAACATTTACATGTAGATCTTTCACACCATTAACAAAATCCATGATATCATGAATAATGCATTATATAGTTCTTCTGAAATAGGTTGTTCTCGTTCCTTGTTATAGGCACTGTATGGTTTTGCCACAGGAACACATGCTATTGGTAAAGAGTATTCAAGATCAGCACGAACTAAGTATGTAGCAGTACAGAGCTTTCATATTCTTTGGACCTTATTAGTTAGATAAGGAAAGTGTTAAAAGTGGGATTCCCATGGGATCCTGCAAAGTGCCTAAGAGTAACCCAGAAGAGGAGTGCATAGTTCCGGTGAGGAAGAGGTGCAGTGCTTGTCCGAGAAGTGATACGTATGTTTTAATTTTGAGCACTTTACCAGTTCACATGAGAAATTTGAGTTTTCTGGTAAAGTATACCTCCATTTGTTGGCAAACCCCAGCTTGGAGCAAACTAGTGCGAACTTTGACATGTGCAAATGGATTTCACATCCCTATTGACATACTCGTTAATCTGCAAGTAACGTTCTAATGTGTATGTCTTTCTTTGCTATTAACAGCGCACACTGTAACAACTATGTGGAAACAACATGCTCTTTATTTGGTGTTTTAGAGACTGCTGACAACTCACAGCTGTTGGGAGGCATTTTAGATCTATGCTGGTCTTGTCTGTTAGCGCTTTTAAAATGCATTATGATATAAAATTCATGAAGTGAGAGACATGGTAAGGTACAAAATATATGAACAAATAAATCATCTTGTGTAATTTACTGACAATTTGTTATATTGCTGCACTCAATTAACTCTTAACAGTTCACTTGGTTTAGGAGAATATAACCAGCAAGTAAAAATATATGCAGCTTCGCAGAGTGTGCATAAACAAATAATAATAATAATTATTATTATTGTGCAGGATGGATATAGTACCAACAGTTTACGTAGCACTTTACAATATAAAGGGGACAGTGCAATTGCAATACAGTTCAATATAGAAGGAATAGGAGGGCCCTGCTCACGGAGCTTACAATCTAAAGGGGGGGGGGGGGTAATACAAAAGATAATAGCTGCAGGAGATGATCTGATGGAGGTGACTCAAGTACAGTTCTCAGAAGGAGGTGGAGTAGGCTTCCCTGAATAAATGAGATTTCAAGGATCACTTTAAAGCAAATAGAGTAGGAGCTGACCACACATATTTGGGCAGGGAGTTCCAGAGGATGAGAGAGACTTTGGAGAAGTCCTGGAGGCGAGCATGGGAGGGGTTAGAGAACAGAGAGCAGGAGGTCTTGGGAGGAGTGGAGAGGACATTTTGGGGGATATCTGCAGATGAGATTGGTGATGTAGCTGAGGGCGATGTTGTGGATGGCTTTGTATGTTGTGGATGTATTTTTGAATTTTATACAATGGGGTAGGGGAAGCCAGTGAAGAGATGGGCAGAGAGGGGCAGCAGTCATGGATTGGTTAGTAAGGTGTAAGGTAATCAGAAATCCAGTTGCACAAGTCAAAATTTGCAGGGAGCCTGCCCAGTTTGCTCCAAGCTGGGGTTTGCCAAGAAATAGAGGTATGTTTTACCAGCAAACTCAATTTTCTCACATGAACTAGTAAAGTGCTCCAAATTAAAACATACATATCACTACTGGCACTTGCATTGCACCTTTTCCTCACCAGAAAAATGCACTCCTCATTTGGGTTACTTTCAGACTCTTTACCAATAGCATGCCGTTCCTGTGATGAAAGCATACAGTGCCTATAACCAGGAACCAGAAAAACTTATTTCAGAAGAACTATATAATGCATTATTCGTGATATCCTGGATTTTTTAACTGTGTGAAAGATCTACATGTAAATGTTCAGAAAGATCCTAAATCTGGGGGTCGTTGTATTCCTAAGTAATCACTAGATCTGGCTGTTTTTGACACTAGTTGAAAAGATAGACGCTGGCAGATGTAGAGTGAAGAAAGCTCATGTGCAAAAACAAGTCTGAAGTTCCCTTCTACTGATAAGCTGAACATGCCTAGGTTCAATTCTGTGAACATTCGGGGACCATTAACCTAATAACACTAGATACATTATGTAATTTTCCGAGTAAGTTATATCTGCTTATTTCTATATGAATTTTGTACATTGATACACCTATGGTCTAAAAGAGAAGGCACTCAGAAATCCAAATAGGGCCCCACATTACATCTTGGGGCTTTTGAAAAATAAACTTACATTTGGCAAACTGATTCTTGGGAATGACAAGGGGGTTGACACAATAAACCATTCTAATAGCATTTCAGCAATTGTTAACATTTAAGCAATTCAACTCAGAGCACACATTCCTACCCAAAGCTCATGTGAGGAGGTAAAATAATCTACTAGCAATGTATTATACAAAATGTAGATTCAAGAGAATCTGTCACAGAGCAAGACACGTATGTGATTATGTTATAATGGAAGCAGCTGCTTCTAAACCACTTATGCAGTGGTTGATGTGAGCTTATTCACTGAGGCACTGTCATGGGTCCAGTGTGCAGCACATGAAGTATGCATAGAATGCTTCAATGAGAGCCTAGCCACAAAGTCTGGATACAATAGGAACTATCACATGTGGAACAAAGTAGGAACATTTAATATGCATGATTCCTCTGCTAAATAATCAACAGAGGAAAATCAGCAATGTCTCTTTTTTTCTGTAACATTCAGCATGTTATGAATTAGTTAACATTGGTTGATATTTTGAGACCAGGTTGATGATGTAGCTGGATGGCTTTGTAAGTTGTTAGTATTTTGAATTTTACTTGTTGGGCGAGTGGAAGCCAGTGGAGGGATTGGCAGAGAGGGGGTAGCAGACACTGAATGGTTGGTAAGATGGATGAGCCTGGCAGCAGCAACTCTATGTACTCCATGCTTGTTTATCCAAGAATAATTTTAGGGATGGAAGTTTAAAGTAAATCCATGTATGCAGCATTGCCTTCTTAGAAACAATATAGATCTTTTTTTTCACAGAGAGATAACATTTCTATTATAGATGGATTTTTAGTGCATCCCTCTTGATAAGTGGTCTTACCTTGTAGTTGAGCCACTCTAACATGTTTGCTTTTTACAGGAAGGTAACTCATAAATAACATAATTTCAACTTTAATATCAAGAGTCAGAATGGCTTATGGACCATTGGCTATCTCTCACAGACAGGCAATGACTGAGGACTGAATTTTCTCTGTAAGAAAATGTTATATCTTTGGAATGGGCTTATTGCAAAGATTGAAATGGAAAGAGGCTACTGATAGTCCTTGTTCCGTAATTGATCACTCATCTTCTCAAATCTTTATTTCCATAACTGAAATGTATTTATTGTCACAATTTATGTAAAAAAGAAATTTCACTCACAGTATTTGTACTTAGAACACAGCACATGAAATATTTATAATGATGAATAAGTTTGCCCTGTATTTTCTTAAATGTTACACGTTCAATTATTTTTATCCAAAACCATTTTGTTTTTCCATAACATCATCTTGAGGTTTACACATATTTACATTAGAAAAGACACCTTTCAATATAGTGTTTACATATATACTTATATGTTTTTATTTAATATGAAAGCGCTAAAACTAGTGAAGTAATAGATGCAAATTTCTGACTATTTGCTATGGGCAGATGAACTTTGCTTTTCCATTAATAAATAAATGTAACAATATATATATATTTCTAATCAATATGTCAAATGCTAACAAACGTATGAGTAACAATGACCTGATCTGAGCACTAATTCTTCTAGTATGCAATGGGGTAGATTTACTAAAACTGGTGCACTCAGAGTTTGATGCAGATGTACATGGTCGCCAATCACCTTCTAAATTCAGCTTGTTCAATTAAGCTTTGGCAATAAAAGCCAATTAGTTTCTGTGCAGAATTGCACCAGAATTTGCACTCTCCAGGTTTAGTAAATAAACCCCAATATGTTATGCTCTCTATGACAGATACAATAATATCAATAGCTATCATTTATATCCCCTAGCGTAAATAACTGAGCAATGTTATATCATATTTGAAGAAAAACTGCTGGATATTTTGTAATCCTTTACACCAAGGTAAATAGTTTTATGCAATTAAGTGGTGGCATTATAAGGCCTCATGCACACAGGACATTTTTCCAGATCTCCTAGAAGTCTTTCCACCTGGCAGCAGCATTTTGACAGGAAAAAACAATTGATGCTTGTGAAGTGTGCAATGTGTTTAGGCGCATTAAGCGCTTGGGTGTTTGTTTGCCAAAATAATCATTTATTCTGGCAATGGAACCAAATAATGCTCAAGGGCAGTGGCGTCCCTAGGCAGGTGCGGGGGGTGACACCTACCGCATGGGGTGACACCGGACCCGCTCCACAAAAAGGTAAGTAGTAAAGCAAGCCAACAATCCCGCAGCATGGATCGGATCTGCGGATTGAGCATAATGGATCGGAGTCCGATCCATTATGCTCCCCAATCCACACATCCGATCCATCCTGTAGGGATCGTCGGCTTGCTTTACAACTTACCTTTTCGTGGAGCAGGTCCGGTGTCACCCCATATAGGTTGCATGCCGACGATCCCCGCAGGATGGATCGGATCTGCGGATTGGTGAGGATAATGGATCGGAGTCTGATCCATTATGCTCAATCCACAGATCTGATCCATTCTGCGGGGATCGTCGGAGGGGGTGTTACCAAGTGTTATCGCACCAGGTGACACCAACCATAGGGACGCCCCTGCTCAAGGGGTAAATGCATCTAGCTTTTAGATGCATTTACACACATTTAGGTACGTTTGCAGACATCAATCATTTTTTTTCTGCCAAAATGCCTTTTGCTGCTGGACAAACTGGCAATGTTTTTTTTTTATTCTGCCTCTAAACGTCTATAAAATTCTATGTGTGCATGGACACAGTGGCTAACATGCACGGGAATTTAGAGGCAGAAAAAAAAAACGCCAGACACCCCTGGGAGCATCTAAAAAAAGTCTAGTGTGCATGAGGCCTAATCTGCAGTGATCATGAAGAAAATTAGACCTGTAAGTAATGTGGTCTAAACTGTCCCCTTATGGGTATCATTTTTATTCGGTCTTTGTTGTCTTAGTGTTACATTCATGTGTTCATTCTTTCTTTAGATGGGATTGGAATTTACAATTTACTCCTTGTTCTCAAAATGCAGTGCTCTGTAATGGAGTGCATTATCATCTGGTCAGAGCAGTGTCATAAGGATGGGGGGGGCATGAAAAGTTAGCACTTGTGTAGGACCTGTTAGGGGCTGCAGCAGTGCAGGCTTCAGTAGAGTAAAATGTGGCAAAATGTGATTTTCCCCAGCAGAAACACAGCAATAAAGAGGGGAGGACTGACAACTCATGGGGCCCCCGGGCAATAGGGGATCATGGGGTCCCTGTGTCCTCGCCCACACTCAAACCACACCCAAAAAAGCCTATGAAAGGTACCAGGGGCATCTCATGGGGCCCCTTACTGACCCTCGTCCTCGGGCAGTACCGAGTTTCCGAATCGTCAGTCCGCCCCTGGCAATAAATACCTGACAGGAATTCAAATTCCAGCTAAAAAAAGTTTAAGAAACTTCAAAACACGTTTTAGTGAAAATATTGAATTCTACTATCTAAAACTTTAATTTACATTTGCATTCATGTACTGCATTGGCACATTTGTAATGCTACCATATCTGTATAGATCAGTACACAGATTTGCAGGTAGAGTAAATCCAGAAATTCACATGGTGTTAGATTCAGATCAATTTCCATTAATTTGGTGTCCTGAGCCAAATCTGATTCCCGAAAGGTTTCCTGGAGATGGGACATAAGACTGCTCCACCGGCTGTTTCTGCCTTATATCTACTTCTGCTGTTTCCTGGACACCATGACACCCAGGTCACATCAAGCCCGAACTTTGAAATCGTGCGACTTACAGTGAAGTCGGGGGACATGCCGATTTCAGGTGCAATTTGCAAGATATCTGCCACAGATGTCTATGCAAATCGCACCAAAAGTACTACTTTAGAAATCGGTGCGGCTCCGACCGCTCTAATTGCGGACAATAGGGTGCCACTTGGAATGCGATTTGCAAGTCGCATGGCATGCAAATCGCATGCCAATTCGCATCCAGTGTGACCGGGGTGTAACTTTTTCTTCCAGTGCCACCAGGTCCTACTCTTAAATTTTAGTATTGCTGATAGAATTTGGTCTATCAGTCTACTTTTGTCCCCTAACCCTATCATAAAGGGTTGCAAGGGACTTCCCAAACTATTCTGCACAATTTTGCATCATTTGTTGCTCTGCAGCATGCATGTTTTGGTGCTTGGTTTGGATTCTCATTGACATCAATGAGACTTCTGGTTCACACATTTTAGAAGAGTTCAGCAGAGTTTGTTTATCTCAGGTTACAGGTATGTTTAAGGCTCCATTCACACTTGTACGACTCCAAAGTTTCCCTGACTTTGGAGTGAAACTTTGGTGCAACTTTGACTCAACCTTGGACAGGTGCTACTTGGATATGACTTGTCCCTCTGCAAAGTCAGACCCTCCGCTGTATGTAAAACATTCAGGTACGACTTTCTTGCAACGTTTGAGGGTTAACATTGAAGTCTATGGCCCTCAAGTTGCATGAAAGTTGGACCAAAGTAGTGCATGAACTACTTTGAAGTCACTGCAACTTTAAGTCGCACATATATAAATGGATATCATTGAAAATATGGGGTATGATTTGTCATGCGACTTTGATATTCAAAGTCGCATGACAAGTTGCACAAGTGTGAATGGGGTCTAAGACTAGGTTCACATATGTGAGGGTCAGGAAATGCGCGCTAATTGCACTTGTTCCCAACCTGCAGGCAGGGGCGAACTGACAACTCATGGGGCCCTTCGGGCAATAGGAGATCATGGGGCCCCTGTGTCCTTGCCCAAACTCAAAAAAGCCTATGAAAAAGGTACCAGGGGCATCTCATGGGGCCCCCTACTGACCCCGGGCCCTCGGGCAGTGCCCGAGTTTCCAAATGGTCAGTCCGCCCCTGCCTGCAGGCAAAACATACTGCTCTTTAGCAGATGCATGGGGATGCCATTAATTCTTATTGGCATGTGTTCCCTACATTACAAGCTCTAAAGAGATCTGTCACTTGAACATAAAATGCAGGAAATGCAGAAGTGTGGTAAAGTCATAACAAATATTTTTCCTTTTACATCAATTTAAATTTCATAACATGTCAAAGCCTCTATTTATGTGGCAAGTCCTATTATCACACTTTTGTATAGTTAGATTGTTATAATCATTACCAATAAGCTAAACCTACCCTGTTTAAATGTTTCTCATTTATATGACCACAGTTAGTCTGTCCATTTATCAATCCTTCCATCCATCCATTCAGGCAGGGTGTGTATTGTTGTCCTTTTCTTATATCGCAACATATTTTAGCATCTCAAAAAATGTCAGTAGCAGTTAACATTCAAAACAAATCTATAACCTTGAGGCCTGGCAAGGTCACACAAAAAGCAATTGTTTTCTATATGCCCTGTTCACACCACAGCACTAGTATCACTTGCAGATTTTTTCGGCACAGGAATCTGCAATGCATATAAAACTCACTGAAACGCGCATGAAAACTGACTTGTGTCTCTGCAAGTGGCATCTGCACTTTTTTCCAGCAGTTTGTTTGCAAATATGGTGTGAACGAGACCTGATGGTACAGTGCTCACCATAACTGAGTACACCCCTTTTGAAAAGTAAGATTTTAATCAATATCTCAATGAACACAAGAACAATTTCCAAAATTATGACAAAACTGATTTTTATAGAACATTTGTTTGGCTCATTACATGAAAGTAAAGTTAATAATATAACTTAGATTAAAAAATCTTCAGCTTTACTCAAATTAGTTGATGCAAAAATGAATACACCCCCCAACAAAAACTACTACATCTAGTATTTTGTATGACCGCCATGATTTGTAAGGACAGCACCAAGTCTTCTAGGCATGGATTGAACAAGTTGGTGACTTATTGCAACATCTATCTTTTTCCATTCTTCAAGAATGACCTCTTTCAGAGCCTGAGTGATGCTCAACTTGTCTCTTCAGAATTCCCCATAGGTGTTCGATTTGGCTCAGATTAGGAGACATACTTGGCCACTGAATCACAGTGGCCTTAGATGTGTGTTTTGGATCATTGTCATGTTGGAAACGTGCACGACGACCAAGGGCATAGAGTGATGGTAGCATCTTCTCTTTCATTATAGAGTAGCACATCTGTGAATTCATGATACCATCAATGAAATGAAGCTGACACCAGCAGCACTCATGTGAGCCCCACAGAAGGACACTGCCACCACCATGTTTCACTTTAGGTACCATGCATTTTTCTTGGTACTCCTCACCTTTGCGACACCATAAAGTGTTGAAGCCATCAATTCCAAAAACAGTTATCTTGGTCTCATCACTCCAGAGTCCTAGTAGTCCTCTTGTTTTTCAGCATGGGCCCTGGAAAATTCTAGGTGGGCTTTTTTGTGCATGTGCTTTAGAAGAGGCTTCTTTTGTGGAAGACACTCATGCATGCCATGCCTCTGCAGTGTATGCCGTATTGTGTCACAGGAAACAATCACCTCAGTTTGGCTTTCTACTTCTTTAGCTAACTGCAGTGAACTTGCATGGCGATTTTCTTCAACACTTCTCATCAGAAGACGCTCCTGTCAAGGTGTTAACTTCAATGGATGGCCTGGACATCTCTGTGAGATGGTTGCAAGTCCATCTTTGGTAAATGTTTGTATTACTTTTGCTACAGTATTCTGACTGATAAGTAAAGCTTTGCTGATCTCCTTGTAGCATTCACCTTTCTTGTGTAAAGAAATTATTTTCTTTCTCAGGCCTTATGACATTTCTCTTCCATGTGGTGCCATTGCTGACAGCATGAAATGGGAAGGGGTTTTCTTTGTGACACCCTTTTTTAATCAACTGTCTGCTGGACACCTGTTTAAGGAATAATTTGACTCACCTGTAGTTGAATTGCTCTTAATTCGGATTTTGTTTTCTAAAATTTAGCTTTGCTCCTAGGACTTTCTTGGGGTATATTCATTTTTGCAACATGGTCTTGAATAAATTTGTCAGGAAAAATACTTTTTTTGTGTGTGCAAATTAACAAATCTTGTTTGCAATCAATGACCCGTATTTGTGGGAGCATTTTGCAGTATAGTGTCCCATAGAAAATGTTCATTCTGAAAGGAAAGGTTTTCTGACAAATCTGTTGGGGTGTACTCATTTATGCTGAGCACTGTACATGCTCTACCAAAGTTAATCAAACAGACATAGATATACCCATGATGCTTGACATGACTCTGTATTTAGGAATGCAACCTTGTTATTTTACAACTCTGCCATCTATGGAATAGGGCATAAAGATAGACAAAGAAGATTGGAGGCATAAAAGCATATTCTCATAAGCACCAAGCAGTCCCCATTGTTTGAAGACCAGATCACTCCATCTTCTATATAGGAGGAGTCAAAATTAAGAATTTTGATGTCCCTCTTGGTGTGCTGAGTGTTCAGTTTAATTATACTTCGAGCAAAGGCATATTTTGAGGCACAGCTGTAAGCTTCTACATTGCAGACTTCATCGAACATCATGTCAAAATGTGGGTTGTCCTAAAGATTAAAAAAATGAGAACGGTTACTTAAATATTGTATTCATCAGCTGGGGCACAATTGTAGACCAAAAAGCTATGATTTAGGTAAAATTCCCAATATTTATACATACAGTTATTTAAATGTGAAAAATATATTAAACTACATTTTCAGCCTAATTTCAGGTTTTAGAGATGCAGAATCTTTTGTGACACCTCAGTCCAGGGCTGGGACAAGGGGGCAGGCAGGAGTCATGGCTGCCCCAGGCTCAGTAGTATTATGAGGGGGGAAAATAGTGACAGCAACATCACTACTTCTGTCAGCTTAGTGCAAGAAAAAGGAAGCCAAGTCTGGAGAGGTGGAGAGAGCTGAGAGGAGGTGGGGACTGTGCTTCCATCTGCCAGTGCAGTGTTCCTAAATACAGGAGTTGACATGAGACTGCTGTCAGATCAGGACTGTTGAGGGTTTGCTTACCCACCTTATTTCCTCTATAGACTGCTCCTGTCCTGGCAGCAGAGAATGTAACAGCCAATGTGGTTCACTGAAGCTGCGTTCCCCAACCACTACAGCAGTTGTCATTTCTTCCCATTGGCTGCCTGTCAAAACCAAGGGAAGCTTCCCCTAGAATCCACCTCAGCTCTAAATTGTCAAGATGAAGAGGAGTCTAGGAGGAAGGATATCCCATGTGCCATGCTACATCTGAGGATTAGTGCTAGGAGGAGGGAATTGGGTGGGATAAAGGGGAAACATTTGAGCTAGGAGGGGGATTGGGGGCAGATTTGTGCTGAAAGAGGATATTTGGGGGATGGGAATTTTGCTAGGAGGGAAGATTGATGAGAAGAAGATGTGTGTTGGGAAGGTGAATTTGTTGAGATTTGATCTAAGAGGGGAAATGGGGGGACAGTTGATTTTTGCTGAGTGGGGGTGATTTGGGGTGTGAAGAGTTTTTGTCGCAGGGTTGATTGTGTGTGTGTGTGTGGGGGGGGGGAATTGGTGATGGGAGGGGGATGGGGGGAGAGAGGATTTGTTCTAGGAGAGGGAAATTGGAGGGATGGAGTTGTGCTAAGAGGGAGGATGAGGAGGAGCAGGGATTCGTGCTCAGAGGCAAACTTATAGGGGAAGAGGATTTGTGCTAGTAGGGGTGATTTTGTCATGGGGGGTGTTGTGATAAAAGGGGGAATTTGGGGGGAGAGGATTTGAGCCGGGAGGGGAAATTGTACCTGGTGGTGGGTTTTTTTTGAGGTGGGGGGGGGGAAGTATGTACCTAGGGGAGGAGGAATTTTTGTTTAGGGAGAATTTTGGCTTCCAAGGTGAATTTATGCCTAGGGGAGCAAGTGTGCAGATTAGTGGAGGATGTGGGAGGAGATTGTTTCTGACAGCTGATTCTCACACATTGTAGGGAGGGAGGGGGGTGCACAGCAGTTGGGCATTTTCTCACTGGGCACTAGATGACCTTGTCCCAAAACTGATTGATCTACTACAAAATACAACATCTAAGATCAGCCAAGATGCATTTACCAAGTTTTAAAATATAAAAACCCTAAGAATGAACTTAAATTATTTGTTCTATTTTGGTTTGTTAAATATACCATTGGAAATGTTTTTTTTATCTGTTTGATAAATTAAAAAAAACTATTGATACTGCCAGAAGGTCGGTGAGCTTCTAACTTCTTATAGAGAGCTGACAATGATAAATTTAAATATCAAACATCAATATTGCCTGACGTATCTCTGTGCCTGCAGAACACCTCCCCCTATGTTATGGGGATGTGGAAAGGAGACGTTCTGCAGTGCCATCAGCAAGCTGAACATCACAAGAACATTGTGTGCTCAAGTTATAGCTTTTTATTTATCACAGTAAATATGATGTTCCTTTGTCAGTCATTCTTTGCATGATGAAGAGACCATATACTCTGAAAAATCACTTTTACTGTAATCAATGAAAACCATATTCTGAGCGTTGGCGAATGACTAGTGCCAAATGGTGCTTTGTATCACCGCAGTACTTGGCACCATAGCGTTGAAAACTGATTCAACTGATCAATGGTGGAGAAGGATCTGGGGGTTCTGGTAGATCACAAGCTTAATAATGGCATGCAATTCCAAGCTGCGGTTTCTTAAGTGAGCAAAATCCTCTCTTGTACTAAAAGAGGTGTAGACTCCAGAGAGAGAGATATCATATTACCCCGGTACAAATCATTAGTAATACCTCATCTGGAATATGCAGTTCAGTTTTGGGCTCCAATTCACAAAAAGAACATTGGGGAAGTGGAGAAAGTACAGAGAAGGGAAACCAAACTGATAAGAGGCATGGAGGAGCTCAGCTATGAGGAAAGAATAGAGGAACTGAATTTATTCTCTCTTGAGAAGAGGAGATTAAGGGGGGATATGATCAACATGTATAAATACATCAGTGGTTCATATAGTGAACTCGGTGTAGAGCTATTCACCCTGAGGTAATCACAGAGGACAAGGGGGCACTCTTTACGTCTGGAGGTAAAGAAATATAATCTCCAAACACGGAAAGTTTCTTTACAGTGAGAGCTGTGAAAATGTGGAATAGACTCCCTCAAGAGTTGGTTCTGGCCAGCTCAGTGGATTGCTTTAAAAAAAGGTCTGGATTATTTCTTAGATACACAGAATATAACTGGATACTAACATTTATAGGTAAAGTTGATCCAGGGAATGTCTGATTGCCTCTCGGGGGATCAGGAAATAATTTTTTTCCCTGCAGGAGCAAATTGGATCATGCTTTACTGGGTTTTTTTGCCTTCCTCTGGATCAACTGTGGGTATAGGATTGTAACTTTTTTTTTTTTTAATGGTTGAACTGGATGGACATTTGTCTTTTTGCAGCCAGACTAGCTATGTAGCTATGTAACTATGTCCACTATTTCTTTCTTTGACTGACTGTGGTCTTAACATATTTCTTATTTTAGGGTAATAACGCTGCTCCTCCATCGATAAAGCTCGGTGAGTGAGAGTTGTCATCCCAGAACAAGAAGTGATTTAAAGGCAGGATCACCATGTGAAAATAAAAAAAAAAATAAAAAAAATGCAGCAACTACATCACAGTACTGCTATTCTGCAGTATGTTTTTTGCTCTTGAGTTTAGATACACCTTAATAGTTTAATGCAGCCCAGTATAACCCTTCTCACTCCCAGCATGCCTATTTTTGTTAGCAAGAAATAGAAGAAGTGGATCATAAAAACAGATGGGAGTGATCTGGGTCCGTAATATACTCCAAGAAAAGGATTTTACAGTATATCAAAATTCCTATTGTCTTAATCGTACATCATGGGAAAGGGGAGAAGTGAGAAGTATTTACAATAGGTATATTGGGGTGTTCAAAAGCAGTCTAAGTGAGGGGTGAGCAAACAAGACTAAGGCCTCATTCACACAGGGTGTACTATAGCATGCAGGCAGTCTTATTGATGCTCATTGGGATGTAGCAGCTGCATGACACAACAGTCGTTTTTTCCAATTTCAAGACATCTTTCTGAGTGTAGGTACAAATTGGTAGTGGCAGTTGTGTCCATGCAGCCACTGCATCACAACTGACGTCAAAGTGACTGCCTGCATGGGGATGCATGGAACACTTGTGCATTTTCATGGGGGTAAACATGGCCCTCCATGAGTGTATACTCTAGTACGCCCCAACAGAGCCTACAGAGTTGGCTAAAAAAACTCACACCAGCAGCTGGCATCCACTGAAGCAACGTGTAACCAGTAAACCTGTAAACAGAAGACCAGTTGGCAGCTTTACAAATCTGAGAAACAAATGCCCGATGCTGAAAAACCCATTAAGCGCTAACAAATCTAGTGGAATGCGCCTTGACTGGGAACAGGGAAACCTGCCCTTGAGGCTATAAACTTAAATGATGAGCTGTCAAATCCATCTAATGATAGTAGAACAAGATGTAGGCTGTCCCCTATGAGGACCTTCAGGAATGACAGAGAGTTGGACTGTCGAAATGGACCTGCAGTTGAGAGATAAACTTGAACGTCATATAGCACTACCCCCTTAAAGGTCACTGAGTTATTTATGGGCTCTGTGTCACTCTTGAGCTCACTCTGGAAGCCCAACCTCTGCTGACACCAGGTCAGAGTAAACTCTCTCAATAAAATGGACTCACACACAAGTTAGAGTGAACTGATACTTTGTTTATATTAGAGAAAAACTTATAGGGTGTTTAGGAGCAGGACAGAGAGATGGCAGAACAATATTCCAGTCAAGGTGATAGAAAGAAACCACCACTTGCCCTCCAGAGGATTTACCCCCCTTCCTGACCAGGCCATTTTTTGCGGTACGGCACTCCGTTACTTTAATTGACAATTGCGCGGTCATGCAACGCTGCACCCAAATGAAATTTACGTCCTTTTTACCATGAATTGAGCTTTCTTTCTGTGGTATTTGATCGCCTGTGCGTTTTTTATTTTTCTCGCTATAAAAAAAAGAATTATAATTTTGAGAACAAAACAATAGTTTTGACTTTTTGCTATTAAACATGTCCAGTAAAAAAATTTTAAAAATCAAATTTCGGCATAAATGTAGGCCAAAATGTATTCTGCTACATGTCTTTGCTAAAAAAAAATCCCAATACGTGTAAATTAATTGGTTTACGTGAAAGTTATAGCGTTTACAAATGGTGGTATATAGTTACATTACATTACTGTACATAGTCTGGCTAAAAAAAGACAAAAGTCCATCCAGGTTGAAAATTTAAAAAAAAACAAAACTTATAATTCTACACCCACAGTTGATCCAGAGGAAGGCAAAAAAAACCCCAGCAAAGCATGATCCAATTTGCTCCTGCAGGGGAAAAAAATCCTTCCTGAATCAGATATTCCCTGGATCAACTTTATCTATAAATGTGTAGGAGAGTAACTTTCCCAAGAGACATCATGGGACTTTCCAACAATGCATGCTATGGCCAGTTTAAAGTGTTTGTAAAGGCAAAATGTATTTTAGTTTTGGATAGAGAGTGGAGTAAGGACTAGGTAAGGCCCCTGTCTATTTATACACTGAACAAAAGGTAGGTGTGTAGAGTACTGGATTTCTACTAGAATTAAAGTGGACCTTACATAGTTGCATAGTTAGTCTGCCTGAAAAAAAAAGACACAAGTCCATCTAGTTCAACCATAAAAGGGATCCTTTACCCACAGTTGATGGGTATGATGTTCCAATTTGCTCCTGCAGGGGAAAAAATCCTTCCTGATCCCCCCAGAGGCAGTCAGTTATTCCCTGGATCAACTTTGCCTATAAATGTTAGTATCCAGTTATATTCTGTGTATCCAAGAAAGAATCCAGGCCTTTTTTAAAGCAATCCACTGAGCTGGCCAGAACCAACTCTTGAGGGAGCCTATTTCACATTTTCACAGCTCTCACTGTGAAGTAACCATTCAGTGTTTGGAGATTATATTTCTTTTCCTCCAGACGTAAAGAGTGTCCCCTTGTCCTCTGTGTTGACCTCAGGGTGAATAACTCTACACCGAGCTCACTATATGAACCACTGATGTATTTATACATGTTGATCATGTCCCCCCTTAAGCTCCTCTTCTCAAGAGAGAATAAATTCAGTTCCTCTAATCTTTCCTCATAGCTGATCTCCTCCATGCCTTTTATCAGTTTGGTTGCCCTTCTCTGTACTTTCTCCACTTACCCAATGTTCTTTTTGTGACTTGGTGCGCAAAATTGAACTGCATATTCCAGATGAGGTGTTACTAATGATTTGTACAGGGGTAAAATTATATATCTCTCTCTCTCTGGAGTCTATACCTCTTTTAATACAAGAGGGGATTTTGCTCACTTTAGAAACCACAGCTTGGCATTGCATGCCATTATTAAGCTTGTGATCTACCAGAACCCCCAGATCCTTCTCCACCATTGATTCCCCCAGTTGTACTCCCCCTAGTATGTATGATGCACACATATTCTTAGCCTCCAAGTACATAACCTTACATTTATCAACATTAAACCTCATTTGCCATTGGAATATATTTTGCAGTGTGTTCACATACAGTCTTTTTTAAGAACTTCCATTTCTGTGTTGTGTTCATGATGCCAATATTCCCTCCCAGTCTAAGTCTTGGAGAGCAGCTCTCAGCCTTGGAAAATTAGCTCTCTTAAAATTGAGCGTTTTTATTTTTCCCGTATGTGCTTGCTGTTTATAGCTAACAATAAATGAAATCATGCTATGGTCACTGCTACCCAGATGTTATTTTATATGGACATTCATAATAAGCTCTGCATGGTTTGAGGTTACCAGGTCCAGAAAAGCTTCATTCCTAGTTGGGGCCTCTATGATTTGTACCATAAAATTGTCCTGTAGTAAGTTTAAATTTTTTTGCCCTCTAACTGTTCCTGGAGTACCATTACTCCAGTCAATTTCCAGGTAGTTAAAATCCCCCATTATTATCACTGCCCCACCCCTTGCAGCCCTTTTGATCTGTGCAAGGAGTCTCCACCTCCCCATTAACACTGGGAGGCCTATAACAAACTCCAGGGATTACCTTTGTAGTATGCGCCCCCATGTGCAGTTCCACCCATAATGCTTCAGCTTCATCACATTCTCCATCAACTAGGTCCTCTATCACAATCGCTCTGAGATCACTTCCCATATATAGCTAGACACCACCACCTTTCCTATTTATCCTGTCTCTCCGAAAGAGAACATAGCCAGGAATATTAATGGCCCGGTCATATGAAGAATGAAGCCAAGATTCAGCAATACCAATTAAATCATAGTTCTGTTCACGCAGCAAAGCTTCCAACTCACCTATTTTGTTTGGCAGACTTCTGGCATTGGTGAACAAACATTTTAATTCATTGACACCTTGTGCACATGTATTTTGCATGTTTTTTATTTTCATACAAATGGTACCAATTCCACTGGTTGTAACTTGGGAGCCTTTTTATCATCCGCCATAGCCCTCCCCCCATCTTTCCCTACTCCACCCACCAATAAATACTGACCCCTGTCTGATCTGTCTACCCCATTATAATCTAATTCTCCCTCCCCCCTCGATCCAGCCTTCCCATAAACGTCTCCCCCAGCACAGCAGACCCCCTTTCATTTAGGTGCAAACCATCTCTAGCATATAGGCTGCATCCCAATTAAAAGTTGGCAAAGTGCTCTAGAAACCCCAATCCTTCCCTCTTACACCAGGGCTTTAGCCATGCATTGAGTTCTCTAATCTCCCCCTGTCTTTCCTGAGTTGCACATGGCACAGGTAATATTTCAGAGAATATCACCATGGAGGTCCTTCCCTTCAACTTACAGCCTAGT
This sequence comes from Staurois parvus, assembly GCF_062004578.1. Lineage (NCBI taxonomy): Eukaryota > Metazoa > Chordata > Amphibia > Anura > Ranidae > Staurois > Staurois parvus. The sequence continues at coordinate 3,979,456 of NW_028317867.1, read as the reverse complement.
TCTTTAAATTGATTCTTAAGGAGCCTCCACCTTCCATGTATTCTGTCATTGGTTCCAACATGGACCAAGACAGCTGGGTCATGCCCAGCCCCTCCCAGTATTTTATCAACCTGTCCACCACATGGTGAACCCTGGCACCAGAGAGACAGCAAACCATTCGGTTGAGGCGATCCTGGCAACAAATTATTCTATCAATCCTTCTGATTGTACAATCCTCTACTACAACCAACTGTCTAGGCCTTCCTGCACTACCCTCACCACCCCTCCCAGATGGTCTGCCCTCCCAGCTGTTAGGGATAGCAGTGACATCCAGGGCTGCCATCCCTGAGCTTGCCACCCCCACATCTTCAACAAACTTGGCAAATCTGTTTGGGTGCACAAACCCAGGGCCAGCCTTCCTTTTCTGTGAGCCCCTACCACTCCCTCTCGTTACAGTAACCCATTTTTCTACCTGATAATCCTGATTAGCCCCTCCGTCCTCCACATCAATCCCATTAGCTATCTGCTCAGAGAGCAGAAGACCCCTTTCAAGGTTGTCAGTTCTGCCCAGTGTTGCAAATTGCTCCTCCAGATCTCTAACGTGAATTTCCAGAAGGGTAACCCTCTAACATCTGCTGCAGCGGTATCCATCCTGGAGCTGTTGCTCCATTGCTGCATACATGCGGCACACTGTGTTCTGCACAAAACCTTCAACCCTGCTAGCACACATTATCCCAGTTACAATATTAATAGAAAATATTAGTTGTCACTTACAGGTTTTTTTTTAACTCCACTTATCAAATGTCCACTGTGTCAAAGGTCCAGCAAGCAAAATACAGGCAAGCTCAAGAATGAGCAAGCTCAAAGTGAGCTCTACAGCAAGTTATATAGTACCTGTATCACCTGTGACCAATTAACCTCCCCCCTTAATTAGCAGACTTAAGGAAGACATGAGGGGGCTGGTGAGCTGTGTTTGCCATAAATAACCCTGTCTCTACTGTGCTGGCAGATCTCAATATCAGTTGTAAACTAGATTTAAACACTATCTGTCATAACAAAGGGTTACAAATTTTGAAACTTGCTTTCTTCATTGTATGTTAATGAGGAAGCTCATCCTGTCCTAAGCCTTTCTGCTGGGACAGACTCAGCCAGATCCTGTTCGTAAATGCTTGCAGTCTGCCATCATACCATTTCAAATATCTAAAAGGTAAGAAATATATTTATTTGCATTGATATGCTGTCTGAATTGGAACACAGGGATTTTCTCAAATTTGAATGCAAAAATGGAAATACACTCTAAGTTTGGAGTAGCCCTGATATGGTGGCCTTGCCACACGCGTGTGCACTGTTTTCTCTGAGCTGGACCATCCACTAAGTGTTGGAGACCTCCACCTCACCAAAACCTCCCCCTGGCAAGAGAGCAATCAAAACCTAACAAGAAGGGGGATCCCAACGTCAATGAGTCCAAATCCTTATAATATCACTTGATGCTGGTCAGTGCATAAACATGGGTGTTGAGGGATTCTGCAGCAAGCATTTCATCTTGTCTGAATGGGACTTTATATTTGTATATCCCATGTAAGTAAGTTTAAGTGATGTGTCCTAGTAGCACTGCTCTGTGTTATCTTTGGCGATAATATACAGTACATGCTTTGCTAGAAAGAGAGAAGTGTATTTCTTCATTTAACTAATCTGTCTCCATTGATGACTCAACTTGATCCTAGTTTCCCCCTTCCAAATGGTTAGACAGGGGAGAGATAGCTACAGCCCCTCCACCTCTGGTGCCAGTGAGGTCACACAGAGGTGTAAGAAAACCTTATTGCTTCTGCTTCCCTTGAGATGAACCAAAAGAGCCAAGAGTTCATGTTTATGAAAGAACACGATAGTACACAAGGCTCAGGGTGGTCAGATTGTATCTGCGCATTCAACTGTCCTACTACTGTATACCTGTGGTTGCCCTTGTAAGTCCTTTAATATAAGCCCTAGTGATATGCAGCTTTTATCAGTAAAGATATTATGTGCTGTAAAATATACATGTCAGCTGTAATGCAAATGGAGAATGGGTCATGACAGCAGAGCATTTCACCATCCACACTGTACTCAGACTTTCAAATTATGCAGGTTGGGATGTGCTAATGTTGAAAACTGCATTCGATGTACATTACACTCTGAGTCTATCATATAGTTAAATGCAGGCTGTGGAGCAGTCGTTTCCATCCTTTATATCATAGAAGTATGTTTTAAATGATTTTTGAGTCTCAGAGAACCCCTGCTAAAAATTATGGGGTTGATTTACTAAAGGCAAATAGACTGTGCAGTGCTCCAGGGCCTACTAAATGAAGGTAAAGCTTCAGTTTACAAAGAATGAGCAATCACATGCAAAGAAAAGCAAAAACAGCAATTTTGCTTGTACATGATTGGATGATGGAAGTCAACAGAGCTTCACCACATTTACTAATTTCTGAAGCAAATGCCCTTGCAGAGTCTATTTGACTTTAGTAAATCAACCCTTTCATCAACAGTCAGGGACGGACTGACCATTTGGAAATTTGGGCACTGCCCGAGGGCCCAGGGTCAGTAGGGGGCCCCTTGAGATGCCCCTGGTACCTTTTTCATAGGCTTTTTTGAGTTTGGGCAAGGACACCACAGGGGCCCCATAATCCCCTACTGCCCGGGGGCCCCATGAGTTGTCAGTCCGCCCCTGTATATAGTCCATTGCAAAGTATATTAGTGTAATTAGTAAGTTATATACTATTAAAGGAATACGTGATATAGCATATTTGACACCAGAGCAGATCATTTTTAACATTCCCTTCAAAATACATAGTTACATAGTTAGTCTGGCTGAAAAAAGACAAAAGTCCATCCATTTTAACCATATAAAAAAAAAGAGTTATAATCCTATACCCACAGTTGATCCTATACAGCAGCATTACTTTCAGTAAAAATCTTGAAATTAAACAAATAACAATGGAAAAAAAAATAAACTCTGACTAGAATAGTCTGAATAGACTGTGACAATTATAGGGGCTGATTTACTAAAGGCAAATAGACTGTGCACTTTGCAAAGTGCAGTTGCTCCAGAGCTTACTAGATGAGGTAAAGCTTCACTTTGCAAAGAATACCCAATCACATGCAAGGAAAATAAAAAACAGCATTTTTGCTTGCACATGATTGAATAATGAAAGTCAGCAGAGCTTCTGCTTATTTACTAAGCTTGGGATCAACTGCACTTGCTGAGTACAACAGCACATTGCAAAGTCCTCAGTCTATTTGCCTTTAGAAAATCAACCCCATAGTGTCCCTTTACATTGGTGGCCAGTGGAAAAATGCTCACATACATTAAAGGCCAATTAATTGCTTCTTTACATTGGTGGTCAGTTGGGAAATGCCCATTAGTCGTGAAAAGTGACCCTCTTACAATCAAGGTCAGTTGAAATGTTCTTCTAAAAAATGGCAGTCGTTATAAAAGTACCTCCTTAAATTGGAAATCAGAGAAAAAAGAAAAAAAAAGGTTTTCATGAAATTGGTAGTTATTAGGAGAAGTTACCCTTACATTCGTGGTCATTTGGAGAGATGCCCACGCACATTGGTGGTCAGTGGAAGAAATGCCCTATTATATTGTAGTGTCTCCTGCTGAGTGATGTTGGGACCTGAAGTATCTACAGTGCATCCAGAAAGTATTCACAGCGCTTAACTTTTGCCTCATTTTGTTATGTTACAGCCTTATTCCAAAATGGATTGCATTCATTTTTTTCCTCAGTGTTCTACAAACAATACCCCATAATGACAATGTGAAAGAAGTTCATTTTGAAATCTTTGCAATTTATTAAAAATAAAAAACAAAAAAAAAACCACATGTACATAAGTATTCACAGCCTTTGCCATGACACTCAAAATTGAACTCTGGTACATCCTGTTCCCACTTATCATCCTTGAGATGTTTCCACATCTTGATTTGAGTCCAACTGGGAAATTCAGTTGATTGGACATGATTAGGAAAGGCATAGACCTGTGTATATAAGGTCCAATAGTTAACAGTGCATGTCAGAGCACAAACCAAGCTATGAAGTCCAAGGAATTGTCCATAGACCTCTGAGACAGGATTGTATAAAGGCACAGATCTGGGGAAGAGTACAGAAAAATTTCTGCAGCATTGAAGGTTCCAGTGAGCACATTAGCCTCCATCATCAGAAGTTTGGAACCACCAGGAATCTTCCTAGAGCAGGCCACCCAGCCAAAATGAACGATCGAGGAAGAAGGGCCTTAGCCAGAGAGGTAACCAAGCACCCGATGGTCACTCTGAAAGAGCTCCAGCATTTTTCTGTGGAGAGAGGAGAACCTTCCAGAAGAGCAACCATCTCTGCAGCACTCCACCAATCAAGCCTGTATGGTAGAGTGGCCAGACAGAAGCCAGTCCGCAGTAAAAGGCAAATGGCAGTCCGCCTGGAGTTTGTCAAAAGGCAACTGAGGGACTTAGACCATGAGAAACAAAACTCTCTGGTCTGATGAAACAAAGATTGAACTCTATGGCCTGAATGCCAAGCGTCATGTCTGGAGGAAACCAGGCACCGCTCACCACCTGGGCAATACCATCCCTACAGTGAAGCTTGGTGGTGGCAGCATTGTGCTGTGGGGATGTTTTTCAGCAACAGGGACTGGGAGACTAGTCAGGATTGAAGGAAAGATGAATACAGCAATGTACAGAGACATCATTGATGAAAACCTGTTCCAAGGTGCTCTGAACCTTAGACTGGGGAGATGGTTCATCTTTCAACAGGACAACGAACCTAAGCATACAGCCCATATAACAAAGGAATGTGAATGTCCTGGAGTGGCCCAGCCAGAGCCCAGACTTGAACCCGATTGCACATCTCTGAAGAGATCTGAAAACGGCTGTGCATCGACGCTCCCCATCCAACCTGATGGATCTTGAGAGGTACTGCAAAGAAGAATGGGAGAAATTGCCCAAAAATAGGTGTGCTTGTAGCATCATACTCAAAACGACCTGAGGCTGTAATTGGTGCTAATGGTGCTTCCACAAAGTAATGAGCAAAGGCTGTGAATACTTATGTTCCTTTTTTTTTTGGTTTTTATTTGTAATACATTGCAAAGATTTCAAAACAAACTTCTTTCACGTTGTCATTATGGGGTATTGTTTGTAGATTGTTGAGAAAAAAAATGAATTTAATCCATTTTGGAATAAGGCTGTAACATAACAAAATGTAGCAAAAGTTAAGCGCTGTGAATACATTCTGGATGCACTGTAGGCACCATCAGATAAAAAATCAATTCACCCCTGCTTACTGGTCAAGGAACCCATAGAAATTTCTGGAGGAACCCCAAGGTGCCATAGCACCCTGTTTGAGAAATTCTGGTGTCGACACAAACATTTGTCCCACAATACATAACCTGAAGCACCACACTGAAAGATTCATTTTTTAAAAGATGCATCTTAGTGTGCATGTGAGGGTCCTTATATAAATAAGAAAAGTTTATGTTAACTGTTTTTTGCATTTTTTACCCCAATAGATTTTATTAAAAATGAAAAAGTAATACTGCTTACTGTTTCTGCTTCCTTCCCATCAATGAATTTGAGATCCCTGAGAAGCCACATCTCAGCTACTTCATACTTCTCATCTAGACACATTCGGTAGTGTTTAACCAAGGATATATAGACTTCTTCCTCCTTAGCCACTGAAAAACATGATTACTTTGGTGTTACACTGTGCCCTTGGAATTCTGGTGTACATAATGACTGATATGTCTTCATATTTCATTGTTACTATTTAAATTCTTATAAAATAAACCATTCACAAAACAGTTTTGAAGAGCATTATTGTGTTATTGTGTCATGGGGCAATATGTTACCCTAGCCAATTCATTTTACATGGACTTATAACACATCACAACACACAAAAAGATGGACATGACCTTTTACTGAACTTGGCTGTAGCTGCTGTCCCATTAGTTGGCAGTGAGCTGGACATGTAGACCTTGAAGATCATTATCATATTATTTTGTGTCATAGCTTGATGCATTACAGCCCACAACCCTAAGACCATGTTTCAGGCATTAATGTACTTTGTGGAAACATGCAGTGAAAATGATTCTTCTTCCTTTGACAGTTTCACTGCACCAAGGCCACCAGTACACTGAACTTATAACTGCCCAAAGCCAAGCACTTCTGGGTTCATTTATTGCAAACATTCTTTTTGAAACCCTCAGTAGTGAACCTGGGCTCACAGTTGCCAGTTGAACCTGTAGACCACATGTTGCGGGGTGATTGCTGGATGGTAGAAGTAATTGCTTCTACTAAACAGAAGAAAGCCAGCAGAGTAATTTCAAAACGAGTTCACAGCTACTTTTACAAGTTGATTTGCATAGTTCTCTGGTCTAGAACTTTTTTTTATGTTGTCAGAAACCAGTTCTGTAGCTATTTTTTGGCCATTTCTACACACCACCTTACCAGCAAACTGTCAACTTCTTGCTATGCCTAGAGGCCCAAATCACTGCCAACAAATAAAGCAGAAGCTAGTGGCGGGTTCTGTAAGGGTCCTTCATCTATGTACTGCATTGCTGTGTTCTAAAACATTGACATGGTTAATGAAAATACAATATATTGCCAAAAGTATTGAGACACCCCTCCAAATAATTGGATTCAAGTATTTCAATCACCTCCATGGCCACCGGTGTATAAAACCAAGCACCTAGGCATGCAGACTGCTTCTACTAACATTTGTGAAAGAATGGGTCACTCTCAGGAGCTCAGTGAATTCAAGCGTGGTACTATTTTAGGTTGCCACCTGTGCAATAAGTCCATCTGTGAAATTTCCTTGCTACTAAATATTCCACGGTCAACTGTTAGTGGTATTATAACAAAGTGGAAGCAACTGGGAACAACAGCAACTCAGCCACTAAGTGGTAGGCCATGTAAAATGACAGAGAGGGGTCAGTGCATGCTGAAGTGCACAGTGTGTAGAAGTCGCCAACTGTCTGCAGAGTCAATAGCTGTGCAATGCAAATTGTTGGATGCACTGGTGTAAAGCACGCCATCACTGGACTCTTGAAATGTGTTCTTTGGAGTGATGAATCATGCTTCTTTTTCTGGCAATCTGATGGACGTGTCTGGGTTTGGCAATTGCCAGAAGAACAATACTTGCCTGACTGCATTGTGCCAAGTGTAAAGTTTGGTGGAGGGGGGGATTATAGTGTTGGGTTGTTTTTCAGAGGTTGGGCTTGGCCCCTTAGTTCCAGTGAAGGGAACTCTTAAGGTGACAGCATACCAAGATATTTTGGACAATTTCATGCTCCCAGTTTGGGGATGGCCCCTTCCTGTTCCAACATGACTGCACACCAGTGCACAAAGCAAGGTCCATAAAGACATGGATGAGCAATTAATGGGTGTAGGAATTTGACTAGTCTGGTCCTGCCCTCAACCTGATAAAACACCTTTGGGATGAATTAGAGTGGACATTGCGAGGCAGGTCTTCTCGTTCGACATTAGTACCTGACCTCACAAATGCGTTTCTGGAAGAATGGTCAAACCTTCCCATAGAAACCCTCCTAAACCTTGTGGACAGCCTTCCCAGAAGAGTTGAAGCTGTTATAGCTGCAAAGGGGGGGCCAACTCAATACTGAACCCTACGGACTAAGACTGGGATGCCATTAAAGTTCATGTGCGTGTAAAGGCAGGCATCCCAATACATTTTGCAATATAGTGTATATAGAGGCACCTTTTCACCTTCTCTGAACATTCTAGCTACAAAAAGGGTATATGGGAATCAACGCTTTAGCCAAACTCTTCTTTATAAAAGGAAAAATAATATCACCTTAAAACAGAGATTTTTTTTCATGGGGTAGATATTCTTTAGTAAAATTTTTATTGTATTTAATAAATAATCTGTGCCACAGAACACTCCTACTCCTCATCTACTGGAGTGTAGCTGCTATCAATACCGGTATCAGGGGCGGACTGACCATTTGGGCACTTGGGCACTGCCCGAGGGCCCAGGGTCTGTAGGGGGCCCCATGAAATGCCCCTGGTACTTTTTTTATAGGCTATTTTGGGTGTGCTTTGAGTGTGGATAAGGACACGGGCCCCATGATCCCCTATCGCCCGGGGGCCCCATGAGTTGTCAGTCTGCCCCTGACCGGTATTAAATACACTGCTAAATGTGAAAAGTGTGCTCATTGACACACAGAGCCAGCTCGGCCCCGCCCCCTGCCCCCTGTTCCCTCTTCACTGCCTGTGATTGACAGCAGCAGAAGCCAATGGCTCCCACTGCTGCCTCTCTGTCCAATGAGGAGAGAGAGCCAGAAGAACAACTGCTCTCATGCACATTGCTGTATTGAGATTGTACTCAGATAAGTATAAGGGGTGGGGCAGTGGGGAAGCTGCTTGCCAAAGGTTTTTTGCATGAAGGTAAAGAACCTTAGGCCTTCAGAACCATTGTAAAGCGGTATTAAACCCAACACCAAAAAAGTATTATATTGCAGCTTACCAATCACAAGATGTGGTGACTGCATCAATTTTCTTTGCCTTTTTTCCCCTCTGTTTTCACCTGGTGATCTGGCCAGTAACACACCTCCCGTATTAGTGAGACACAACTCTGGAGGAATGAGCACAGGAGTCACAGCAGACAGCAGCATTGTCAGTCTGGAGGGCAGTGTTAAATGTATTAGCAGATTTGAATACAATAACAAATTGAAGCCAGACTCCAGTTCACACTTTATAATCAGTAATAGAAACTGTTTTTTTTCCTAATTGGATAAAGGTTTTGCATGAATAAATAAAAGCTGACCATTTAATCACCCCTGCCAGTGTTAATTGGTTTGTCTCATCCATGTAAACTGATACATTCTGCTGGAAAACTTGAGCTTCAGAAAAACAACAGACTTACTGGCTACATCACCAGAAGAAAATAGAAAAAAGAAAGCCTAAAAAGGGAAACTAATACAGTCATCACATCTTCGAATTGGTAAACTGCAATATAATAAATGAAATCTTTTGGTTTTAATACTGCTTAAAGGGCCCTACTACAGCTCTACTGTTTTTATGACATAAGCTGATAATCTTTATTTTGTATTACAACAAAATAAACATCCCAACAATCAATGTTGAACCACAAAAAAACAAGTAATGACATAAATAAAATATACATGTATACATTTATTATTTTATATGTCAAAGGATTTGCAATTCTTTTTAGCTAGTTCCGGCTATGTGAAGTGTAAATGGCCTTGTACAGCAGAGCCAGGTGCCAGACCTCTAAGCATGCTACACTGTAGTTAAGTGATACTGTCTGGTCTAGAACCCACCCCAGCCGGGGAGTGGACAATGAAGGGAAGCAGCTGCTGAGGTTATTCATCTGTTCTCTTCTCTAAATATGTACACAGACAGCACATTTCAAATTGATTTAGAATAGTGTTGTGAATGATACAGCAGACCTCAATAGACATTGTGGTTTGTATGCCGGCTTTTGTAAAAACAAAGAAAAAAAAGAAAAAGACAGAAATAAAATCAGCTTTGTATTCATTAATAAATTGTTACACACACATATACACACACACATTTTTTGTTTGCTCTGTCTCAGTATTTGACCAGATATCAGCCCCTTTAAACTGATAGAAAAGGCAGGCTTTTTAAACCTTGGGTCCCTTGCTGGCACTCCCGATCCCTCCCACCTGAGCATGCAGCTTGCTATGGGGGTACCCAAGCCAACTCACTCTCAAGCTGCTGCCCTGCATGTCCATTCACACAGTCAGCCCCGCCCCCCCCATCCTCATTGTCTCACTGGCTCTGATTGAAAATAGCAAGAGCCAATGGCTCCCACTGCTGTCTCAGTCAAGGAGGATGGAGAGTCAGAGTCAGGGGGACTGGGGCACTTCTGCACACAGAAGGTTTTTTACCTTCATGCAGAATGCATGAAGGTAAAAAAAACTTGAGCCTTTACAACCACTATAAGTACTCTGTCAGCAGAACTCAGAGACTGGGACAGAGAGAAGCAGAAAGGAGTATGCTGATAGAAGGAGAGAGCAGAGTAACAGAGAGAATACTGTCCTAGCTGGGAGAGGGGCAAGGACAGCAGCAGAGAAATATCAGGTTTCCGGCCCTGCCAGACAATGCTGTGCAGTGGCAGAGTTGTGTAAATCTCAGGACTGGTTAAACAAAAGTACAAATCCTTTAGCAGGTAAACAGATCCATTACATGTATTTAAGCTGTGCATTTGCCTGCTTTCTTGAGTCCAGCTTTGATGATTTTTTAATGAATGCATAACGTTTTCTAAAGTGTCTGCTTTGAAGTCAGCTTTCTAAACAGAAATACAAGGTCAAAAAGCACAGAGAAAAACTACTATACATGAAGTAAAGTATACATACTTAAGCCATGTGAGTACCTTCAATACTAATTTGCATTTGGTCACAGAAATTGCATACCCTTATGAATTTGTGGATTTTCTCAAATTGCTCTGGCTTCTCCATCCAAAACATACCTGATTGTTTAGTGGTTTTTGGTGAAATTAAGCCTAATGTCATACAAGTGGTCTAAGGTGTGAAAACCTCAGGCTAATCTTACAATTGTTACATTAGCTTAGAGAACTCATTCTCCTCTCTTGCACAAGGGAGCACTTTACTTAAATGCACAATATGTACAAAGGTCTCCATGTTTTTGTGAGCTCAGCATGTTCCTAAATCAAAGAATAAATGGTGAGCGCAAGACAAAAAAGGAAAAAGTAAAGCAGTTAGCACAATGTGGCAAACCCTCTGTCTCCAACAAAACACTATAATATCAATGTGCAGCGCTAATAAAAATTTGTGTTATAATCAATGATGACCAGTGTTATTGTAAAAAAGAAAGGAAACATCATAAAAAAGAAATAGGGAATAGTGAATACTCCAATGAAGAAACAAAATGGATGATATAACAAATAACAAATAAAAATATATAAGTCCTCTAAATATCATAATAGTCCCAAAAATATGTTCCTAAATTACTTTCAGACCTTCATTTTAAAATTATATACAGTATATCAATTTCATCCTAAAATTGGGCAAAGCATGAGATCTACAGGAGTAACACAAAAAAAATGGAAACACTGTATGAATTGTACGTGTGGCTGCAGAGGTCAATATTAGTCCCGTGTAGACTGAGATTGAGCTCGGCAGTCAGTTTTGAAGCAGTTGTTTTCTTACTCTGAGTCACAATCCTGCGCAGGGGCAGACTGACCATTTGGAAACTCGGGCACTGCCCGAGGGCCCGGGGTCAGTAGGGGACCCCATGAGATGCTCCTGGTACCTTATTCATAGGCTTTTTTGAGTTTGGGCAAGGACACAGGGGCCCCATGATCCCCTATTGCATGAGGGCCCCATGAGTTGTCAGTCCGCCCCTGATCGTGCGTAATGTCCTTTTGTCTCTGGCATTTAGTTGACCATGTCGACCGTGCTTACGCTTATCAGACGACGTTTTCCCGAAAACTGTATATGCCGTCATAACCTTGTGACATAGCAAATAAATGATCTGCTTCAGTCACAGATGCCCTAGCTAAGCGGGCCAAACAATTTGCCCTCTTTGAAGTTCAGTAAGCTCTGACATGACTACGTATTACTAGTATGATGAATGTGAGGCTTCCCACCTGTTAGCTAGGTGTCTCATCACACAGTGGAAGCAAAATAATGTTACATCACTTCCACTTTCAACGCAAAACATGTCGCCACATTTCACATCTGCAAATCATGTAGAGTTTCCATTTTTTGTCCAACACCTGTATGTCTCTATTATATGAGGATCTGCATGTTTATGGTGCACAAACAATTACAACGGCTTAAAACATTGCAGGCAAAAATTTCAGACACCTATTACTGTTTCATAAATGCCCTCTGACATTCATTAGGAAGTAGCAGTAAGAAAAATGACTGGCATGAGTAGAGAGAAAAAGTCAGAGAAAAAAGAAAAAAAAACCAGACTAGAAACTCTGACTTTTTATGGTCTTTTTTTGTTTCATTGGTATATGACATCAGCTGAATCTTATCTGTAAAATGTATATATTGTTTGAGCTTTTTTCACTCTAATGTTGGCTATACTGTACATGCTTCAATGTTATTGTCTGATCAATGTGCAATTCGATCAAAACAATTAAATTGCAAATCAACTGAAAATTCATAGCTTAGTATACAATTGCATTAAAGCGATTCTTAAGGTTCATTGTTTTTGTGGGGGGGGGGGGGATAAAAACCATGCTATACTTACCTACTGTGTGCAGTGGTTTGGCATAGAGCAGCCTGGATACTCCTCTTCTTAGGTCCCCCACATTCTCTCCTGGCTCCTCCTGGCTGTCGGGTGCCCCACCACAGCAAGCAGCTTGCTATGGGGGCACCCGCTGCTCCATGTGTCCATTCAGACACGGAGCCATGGCTTGGCCCTGCCCCCTCTCTCTCCTCATTGGCTGTGATTGACAGGAAGGGGAGCCAATGGCTTCCACTTTCTGTCTCAGCCAATGAAGAGGCAGAGACCCAGGACAGCCGAGGCTGTCATTCACATCGCTGGATCGCGATGAGGCTCAGGAAAGTATTGAGGGAGCTGAGGACACTGCTGCATGCATAGAATGCTTGAAGGTAAAAAGCCTTCAGCCTTTACAACCACTTTAAACTTGGTTTAGATCAGGATCAATCAGAACTGATCAGCCAGGGTGGAAAATTATCATTTGTTTTGCATCGATTAGCAGAACTGAGATGCTCTGGCCATGATTTTGAATGGGTTTCGATCAAACATATGTTATGAATTTGAATAGTGAGAACGGGGATGTGATCAATGACTTATGATCACATTTTCCAACTATTGGTGAAAACCCACTTCATTGTTTGTGTGGCATATCAGTTGGGTTGTCACATATAGATTGATTACCCTTATGGGGAAACATTGACTGGAAAAGGAATCGATCAATCATTGAAGAATGTATGGCCACCATAAGGCCTTGTTTACATAGGCTGCAATGGTACAGTAAAAACAGGCAGCTGATCTGCCTTTTTGCTGCCCCCCCCCCCAACCTTCACCTAAAACCTACCATAGCAGCTGGTGGGATTTGTACACATGCTTTGCTTGTGACCACAACAATTTTTTTTTTAATACAAAAGGCCACAACAAAATTAATCCGTTTGAAAGACAGCACTGACTGTCAAACTTGCCCATTGAAGTAAATGGGTTTCCACTGCAATCATCAGCCACACACTTGGCTTGCTCTTGTGTCTTGCATAGTCCACCAGAAACACAAAACAGGCATTTAGGAGACGGCAATATCCTGGAAGCCAATGCTCTACCACAGGGAAAGTAAAGACTGTTGCCCATGTTAATGAAGCTTCATTTTTTTTAGGTTTCAATGATAGTGCTAAAAACAAATATTTATAAAAATGTGTGCCTGTCATGATCCCATTGTGGAGCCTCTCCCTAACCATAAACATGACTCTGTTTTCTCTACATGAACCTGCACCCTAGCAATAGCCTAATTTTAAAAATGAATTGATCCTTCACCCCACATTTAGAGTTCTATTTATAAAGCAGTGAATGTGACTTTCATTTAACATTTTCCAGTGGAGAATAAGTCACTGTCATTTAAAACATATTGACCTAGAAGATTCACCTGCAAAGAGTGTTTGATGATCGTCAGATTTTCTGCTCTACCAGTAAAGTCCACCTAATGAAGCGTCCTGTGATGGTGTGGCAACAACGCTGCACTGCTCCTGAATTCAGGAGGAGATGAAAAATGTTGCCTGGGGTGTGGCTATCAGCATTGTCACTGCTGATTCGCAAGCTTGTCATTCAGCATCTGATCACACCTAGTCCTGCCACTACTTTTAAGATTGACAGCACTGTCTTTTGTTGCAAAAGCCTTTCCATTGTGAGCTGCAGTGTCTAGGAGGGAGAGCACAATAGACACAAACTAATTTCCTTGGTTGGGAAGGTGATAGTATATTATCAACAGAACAAGCACCCCATCGGAAAATGTCCCCTCTATTACTGTTTTGGTGACAGTTCAAAATTTTGTATTTTCCTTCACTTTATCACCTGGTGATAATGACTAACAGCACCAACAGAAAGAATAAATCACGAAACACAGAAATAGCCCCTCAACCCTCAAAAGGATATACTTTAAGCTATCCACTTCACAGATAACCTGTGAAATGATTGAACGTTATTAGAAGCTTCTCTTCTTTACCTTTAAAGAGAAGTATCACCAAAGCTCTTTTGGCCATACTTCTCATGTGAGTCACAGGTGTGCACTTACGTGTGCTCTTCTGTGACCCAGAAAGGAGCCTCTCAAGACTCTGGATGGATCCTGACAATGATGTTGGGATCCACCCAGATTCCTGACTGACAGCTGTCTCAGCCTCTCAGCGTGCCACTGACAGCCTAAGCTAGCCGCTCCCACCCCCTCTCCTACCTGGTGCTTCAGTGAGCACTGGAGGGGCAGAGTACCTGACAGTCATCACCCTCTGATCATAATGGACCCGAGAACTGAACGATCAACAGTTATGTGATAGCTCCGTTCTCGGGCATAGAGCCAGCGGGGGACAGCTGCCACTTCGGACCAATGCTGCAGTAGGTAGGTCAGTATGTATGTTTTTTTGGTAGGATTCCTGCACATTAAGTTTACTAGGCTTAGTTTGGTTCTCCAGATTGCATTCTCTTTTCCATACATTCCATTTTTTCCCATAAACTTCAAAGACCAATTCATTTTTCATTCAGTTTTGAATGTACTGTATACCCTATGATCTATAAAACTGCAACCCACAGGTTTACAATTGACATCCAATCTTTATTTCACTTTTTCAAGCATTGCCAGCTCACCCTTTCAGGTTTTACTTCGAGATGTTATTTGTTGCAAAAGTTTCTAGGTGGCACATAGTGTAAAGTATTCAAGGCTTCGGCAATGGTCAGTTGAGATGAACTCTCAAATGTACATGGCCATATTTGCTGGGTAAACACATTAAATCAACCACATTTTGAGTAATGGGTATAGAGCAAAGAGTAACCAGTTACAATATCTACAAGCGATAAGTATAACTGGGGCTCCATGTCTGATATAAGATGTTTGGAGGCATTGTTATTATATGGCATTGTTTTTAACTTATCTAATGTTTCAAAATCTCTTTGGTTGTCTACACACCACACCCCAGACTGCACTTTACTTTAAAAAAAAACAAAAACTGTTTCTTCCCAAAATATGTCACAGTGACTGTGTTCATTAAAAATAATTTAACCCTTTTTTAATTGTACAACAAGTAAATATTTCAGTATTTAAAGACTATTTTTTTCCAAATCTAGTATGTTAATCTGGATTTTTCATAATGTATAATAAATCCAATTTTTAGATCAGCAGGGACAATTGAATTCAGCAAGTTAATGACCTCAGGATTGTTAATACAGAGATCCTACTACGTCCATGTTCCTCCAGACATGTAATAAGCTGGCATGTTAATCAAATCCCTGGCTTCTACACAAAAATAAAACTATACAATTTGGTGCTGACCATTTTACCATGGTTTATATAATGTTTTATGCATTCTTCAACTCTTTATTGCAACTTGCAGTGAAGATTGGATTTATATGAATGTCTTATATTTACCGTATGTTATTTTTATTTATGTGACCTAAAAGGAAAATACCTAAAATATACAATTCAACCTGCCAAAATAAAAAAATATACTCACAAAAATGTATTTTAACTACACTATATATTTTCTATTCGTTTATTAGATTTAAAAAAAATCAGATTCTTACAAAGCTTGAAATCACTGCAAATGGAAAGCTTTGGAAAAAAGACACCAGAAGCCTATGCATATGAAACTCTTTGTAATCTTCTTAATGCTTGTACAGTTATATGATCACAAACCTGACTTGGAATTTCTATACCAAGACAATAAACCAAAGCAGCACTACTGCTGCTGGGGATCTGGAAGTCACAAAAGTTTATAAAATAGACTGAGACTTCTACTTCTCCAATGATTACCCTTGCCCTGCACTGAAGAGTCAGAATTAACTGTATCTATTACATAATCAGTTTGACATTTCCATTGCAGTGGCTACCCACCTACATACATAAGTAGATAACATTGTTAGTTACATGCACATACATTTATCTAAGAAACTGTACCCCTGAGTGAACTAATAAGTATACCAACTAGCTGCTACAGTGCATTTAATGTCAAAATGTGAAAAACTCATGCATTGAAGCATTCATATAGCCAGGTTTCACAGCCATTTATGGAATATTACTGTTATTTTTTTTTAAAGAATCTTTATTAAAGGTAAGTGAGATTAAACAATTTATTTCATCAAATTTTGGTGAAATGCATTGGAGTCAGTTGGAGGTGAGGGTTTTGGTGTTTTTAAGGGTGCAATGAGATTTAATTAGCTCCTGGGGGAGATTGAAGCTTCTTTCCACTATCCTGTACCTCTGACCTGTTCTTGTGCCAATGAGCAGCCCCTCATTATCCTTGTTTTTTTCTACTTCCATGCAGAGAAAACACAGACAAGGGAAAAAAATAATAAATTAAAAGATTACAGTGTTGGTACACAAAATAACAATGAAATACTGAAAAGCCATAGCAACACTGTATACAAATACAAAGAACATTAAAGAAAATAAACCTCATGCAAATTACTTTGTTCATGCTTACTGATTGTGACAGTGAATACGCCTATGAACCCCAAAGTATCTTTCAGGGTTAAGTGAAGATGGCAATGTGCTGCAGCTATTATGCTCACCAATACCACATTGAATATACACACATCCATTCTTCCATGTAACATGTAAAGACTACTACCATCACTTACAAAAGACCTAATGGTCAATGACTGTATACAGCTGGTTTTATATCTCGGTTGAACATTTCCTCTCTCCCTGCTTTTTGCTCATTACCCTACCATGTTGTATGATTAAGTTGAAGTGCCCTTTTTCAGTAACATATTAAACTAGAAAACAAGACATCAGAGGTGCCAAATGTATTTCCCGTAACAACCTGAAACCTATTAAATTCCCCCAAAACAACTAAGACTATTTAAAAAATGACTGTATTCTGAGAGCTTGAAATGAAATGCAACCAACTTATGTCATTAAAGCCTGATACTAATTTTATATAGCTGAATGTAAAACTTCTGAATAATAATTAAAAAGAGCAGGAAAGACGATTTGAGTGATCTTCCACCAGCTCTCTCTTGTCGTGGCATCTCTCACTGTGTTCGAATGACACAGAAATAGAAAATATGTTTGGCTGGAAGAGTGCCATCCTGGCAAGCTAGTGCCTGAAACAGTACTGTAATACATAAATGTGCCATGGCACACAGACTTGGAGATGCTAGTCTATTATACAGTACCTACTGCACATTCTAACTATTATAGATAACATCATTATTATTCAACCTCCTTACACAGAAATGCAAAAATAGAAATATTATCCTAAATGGAAAAAATGATATTACATATGACATGATATATGCTCTTAACGCAATGTTCATTACCTGATGTGCACAAGTAAAACCTCTCCTTGTGTTTCGACTTTGTTTCAATGAACTCATATAAAGTGTGTCCTTGAGGCTTAAAAAGTTTCTTCTCCATGTCTTCCTTTAACAGTGACGACATGTCCACAATCTGATGCCCCTTTGTAAATGAATGTCATCCACATACAGATGGGAGATCTTCTGTGTGTCCTTTCTGCCAGTTACTTCTTGGGCCTTAAAGTAACAGATGAGCACTTTATCCACCTCTGCAGGTCTTCGCAGGACAGCTCACACAAGACTTGTTATATCCTCCTTGCTGATGTTCTGGAATCCCCGGAGCTCTAAGCGTTTGTACAGGTACTCATATTCTCACATTTAGAGATGCACAGCAGTAACGTTATTGTCATTTATAGAGTTTTTTTAAACTCAAAAATGAAAGAAAAGAAAAGATGTTTAGGCTCCATTATAATAATCTGTTAACAGCTGTCCTGATATATTGATTGAACTCCTCTTCCATTAAGACTATTATTACAAGTAGCAAGTGAAGGCACGGCCTCTCTGTTCTAGTGCTGAACACTTAACGCTTCCCACAAGTCTATACCCATGGCGTTGCCTTAGAACAAGGAGCCAGACAATTCCCAGTTCAAAACCACTTTCTAAAACCATGCAGCATCCCCCCTGCATTATCGCTAAGAGCTCCACTTCATGTAAAGAGAGCTGTATTCATTTATACTTGTCAGTGCCTTGTACAGGGGCCAAGAGTTATTTATTAAAAGTCACTCTCTTAATCATTTCACATTAACGGAGCACAAATCAGTGCACTATTTCTCTATATGCCTAAATTTCACAACTGCTGCTATTTATCTTCTCTGATTGGTCTAGACTGATTTCCCAAAAATGGCCATACCAAAGTGTAATGGCCATGTCTCTCCAGAGATCTCTGGTCATCAAAGGCTACAGACCTTATCTACCTAGAAAAAGTGAATATTTCTGAAATATTTTTTAAGCCAGAGGTCAGCTGGAAGGTAATATTAGGCTTGCTTGGGAGTGCCTGCTCTGTAACCAGATGAGCTGGATTGAAGGATTCATTGGATGTCAGAGAGAAATGGCTCAGAACATGGCTGTCAATGCGAGGGCACCCCTGGTGCATAGGGGCCCCATAATAATCCAGGACAGTTGGCAAGTATGATATAATGCAAGATTATTTTGGGGACCCTATGCACCATAATAATGCAAAATTATTATGGTGCATAGGGGCCCCATAATAATCTTGCATTACATCATACTTGCCAACTGTCCCGGATTTGCCGGGACAGTTGTGTTTTTTTGATCAAGCTGTCCCAAGATGGGAGCATCCCAGAACCTGTAGTGTGTCCTCATGATCCTAGTATTGTGCACTCCTGATTCCCCCTGTTCTGTTCCCTTCTGCCTCCCTCCCCCTTACTGTGCCCTTTGTGTTGATTAGTCTTTGATTTATGGCATGTTTTCTTGTTTAAAATCAATTTAAATGTATTTAAAGTACTAATATATGTTTAATTCTATCAAATATTTATACTTTAATTCTTGAGAGTAGGTGTGAAATTTGGGCAGGCTGGTAGGGGCCCCAGTCTCAGGGCCCATGATGCTATTAAGACTACCCTGGCTCAGAATGGGCATATTTCATCTGTGTGTTTATCTGTCTGGTGTATAATTTAAAAAGGAAAAATGATTGCCCCATTGATGTAAGCCCCTATAGGACAAACATTTCTTGTATTTCCTTTTTTCTTTACAACTGAAAGGCAACTTTTAAGTATATAAATATGGCAGCTGACATGGTTTTCTCTGGTAGTGAGACATTGACTCGTAATTTTTCAGTTTAAAGATTTTTCTGAAATCAACTGCTGCACACATGTTCCTGGTCTGTGACTGATTCCAGAGAAAAGCAGACAGTCCTGAATCATGCACCTTTACCCTAGGTTCACACATAAGCCTTTTCTGCACGTTTTGCAGAAACGCATTACAGTCCATTTAACATGATTTCCTATGGGACACGTTCACATCTCCGTGTTTTCACCTGGTGAATTTTTTGGAAAGGGTCAGAGACTTTTTAAATGCGAAAAGGTGCATTTTTGGCTCTATAGACGTCAATTAAACTCTGCAGAAAAGCATGTAGTGCATTTTTGCTGCGTTTTGCATTTTAATCTGCCTAGCAACAAGAAAAAAAACGCAAAATGCATCAATAAAAGCACATGTGCAAAAACGCAAAACGAATTGCAAAAAGCAATGGAGAAAAGGATCAAACGCAAACTGCATAGGTGTGAACCTAGCCTTAAAAACAAGTCTACAATTGCACATCCATAATTCTGTGCTCACAGGTTTTCTTTTAGGGAATATTAAAGTAGAACTATAGGCAAAATGTTTTTTTTTTCAATTTGTCAGATTTTTTTCACCATCTGTGTCCCATTTCGGAGATTTCCTCTCACTTTCTGTTTGGCTATGGGAATCCTTAGGGACCCCCCAGGTCACCAGAACTAGTTTCCCTATTGGAAGATTTCCTCTCTAATACTTTTTTGGTGACAACACAAAATTTGGGATTTTCTTTACTTTCAATTTCAATTACAATAGTAAACAGGACAAACAGAGAGGATAATTCTAATTAACGGGGGCAGAGTCAGCAATTAAAACTTACAGATGTTCTAATCCATCTCCACTCTATCCAAAACAAAAAAAAAAACGTTTTGGCTTTAGTTATACTTTAAAGCTGAACAAAATGCCTGCTTTGGGCCTTTTGTACACCAATGTCTACACAGAGGTGTGTAAACATGCAATTAAATGATTATAAAAAATGACACAAATCTGAGTTGCCAGTCAGTATTTATGCACAAAAACACGTGTGTGCGTGTAAAACGTTAATTAAAAGAGCCTAAAATTTCATTCGGAGGGCTATAATTTATTTTACCTGTGAATGTGTGTATGCACAAATATGTGCAAAGCAAATGCAAGAAATTTTGGCCAGGAGAACTGATGTTCAAACATTAGTACCATGTGCAAGTCCCCTTGCATTGGGGCTGCCATGGCATTGCTAGGGTAACTGCTCATTTTTGTCTGGAGTACCAGAAAAGTACTTTTTCTAACCTGATCTCAGCTCCCATAGACTTGCTCTAGGCTGTAAGGCCAATTTTTTTCCATACTCTGGTGGTTGCAGGTCCTCTTACATCATCAAATACTATACAGGGCCCACAGCCCTGCACTGGATGTGAGAGACAGTAAGCAAGCCGAAGTTAAAATGGATTTTTTCAATAGTCTAGCCATAAATGTGCATTTAAACTTTGCAATGCAGGGGTAGCACCAATGCAAGGGAGGATTATTCTTTTCCCCAGGGTTAGGCTTAATTTATTACAACTTGCACCACAAGGGCTGTTTCTTTATGCACCCTTTTATGCCTATGGATGCAGTTGGTAATGTACACACATACGTATGAACGGGCTCTCATAGCTTTCCTTTAAAAATACACTAAACTGTTCTGCATATATATGAGGTAACCACATAGGAACGAATTAGAATTATACTTAAAGCGGAGCTCCACCCAAAAGGGGACGTTCCGCTTTAAGGATTGGTCCCCCACTCCCCATTAAGGATTTGCACCTTTGGGGAGCGGGTACCCGAAATTGATAGGTACCCACTCCCACTTCCGCTGTGATCGGAAGCTGACGTTGTCCTCCCCTCCTCCCTCCCTGTAGTCTTCTGGGACCATTCACAAAGCGCAGCACTACTCACGCATGCGCAGTGGGTACCCGGCTGTGAAGCCGCAAGCTGTCACAGCCAAGTGCCCACATTGAAGATCCCAGCACTGGGAACACAGGGTGGCCAGTGAAACTGGCTGCAGGGGGGGGGGGGGACACAACGGAATTGAAGGACAGGTAAGTGTCTGTTTTTTAAAAGTCAGCAGCTACAGTTTTTGTAGCTGCTGACTTTTATTTTATTTTTTTTCACTGGAACTCCGCTTTAAATTCATTTAAAATATATATACTTTATTATGTTATTGTGCTGTAAAATGATTGTGTTTTTCTGAAAGGAGAACAGCAAAGTGTAAATAGGGCCTTAGGTTTCTTAGTTTATATCTGGGGTATGAGATAAGATGGAGCAGTGTTACTGTAGAACAGCAGATATAGAAGGAACACTGTGGTTAATGGGACCTGGAAGGAACCAAGTACAATGGTATCAGTGTACACTAGAATGAGGTCTTTCCAAAGAGATAAAAAGCTTTAACCACTTGTAACAGGGTGTTAGTCTTGCTTTTATTCCCTCTAGTGATATTTCTGGTACAGTTATCACTTTCTACCATGAGATGTCTCCATCTATCCCCAGCCCCTTCACAGTGAAGTTCAAAACAAATCTTAATGCCCCAAAACACTTTTGTAACTTTGAAATTTGTTAGTAAAACTGTACATGTCCTTGCAGGGAATTTTTCCTAATTTATTTTTTTTTTTTTTTAAAGGAAACTCAAAATAGTAAAAAAAAATTTTTTTTAACTTCAGTGGTATATTTCTTGCCATGACTCACCACTAAAGAACAACCCACAATTGTCAGACACCTGAAGATCGCAGCAATACCATACATGTAAATATTATTCATTGTTTGTACCTGTGGTAAGGCCCAGAAACAATAGTGTGCATTTTTTTTTTTTTATCCTACCTAAAGCACACTGACATTAACTGACATTGTATACTAAAAAACTGCTTATTTAGCTTTATATACTTATTTTTATATTCCATATACTTCTTTTTGTTTACATTTTTACTTCTAGCAAGGAGAAAAAGATTCAATGTATCTTTTTCTCCATTAAAGAAGAGAAAGTGAATACATTACTGGACTGTGCAGTTACTGATCACTGTAATAGCACACCAGCTCTCAGTCACAGGCTATCACAGTAATCATGTGATTGAGAGCTGGTTCATTGAACTCTCAATCATTAGTATGAGACCTGGAGCTGTTGGCTCATTTTCCATGCTGCTGGGAGCACAGAGTTAGTTTACATCAGTTAACATCTATCTTCCATTTAGTTCTGTTCCATTTAAAACTGTTTACATCCATTTTTTGTCTGCTTCTATTTTTTAAAAGTCTTTTTCTGTTTAACAATAATGAAAAACCGATGTAAATGGATGACATCCGTTTGCCCATAGGAATGCATTGTTTTCTGTGTTTCACAGAGTCACAGAGACATTAGGCTTTTTTTCCCCTTTTATATTGAACAGGTGATCCGGTCAATAAGTCTGTGATTTTTAACTTATGTTTGGAAGAACGTTTAACATTATTTTCTACCCTTTATTGCTCAGCACACTGAAAGAGGTTTTAGGGAACATTTGTGTCCCTGGATCCCTCTGCAGCATAGCCACTCGTAAACCTTGCCCACGGTTTGTCATAGTTGGCAGGATGAAGGAACCATCATCCTCAGTGGAAATTGCAATAAGAGAGACGGCCGTGGTGACTTATGGATCTGTACTGGTGTTTCATCCCAAAATTTAATAGCACAAATATTCCCCTGACATTCTGGGCAGAATGGCTGGAGAGCTCTGCAATTTGTTCTAGTTCCCTGTGGCATACCTTCCATATTCAGCTATCAATTCCCTGAAAGTTGAGGTCTGACAGGCAGAAAAATAAAAAGGCACTACAGCAGCCATAGCGGCCTGCCTAGGGATCCTTTATGGAGAAATTATTTCTGTAGTGGAGCACCACAAGATATTTTACATGCCCATTAAAAACAGAGACCATATCGCAGTTTGTGGTGGCCATACAGGAGCTATAGAACTGCTTGGAAAATAAAGATGGCTTGGCAGCACAACCATACTCAATCCTGATCAGCTTGAACATAATCAGTTTATTTCGGGGGTCTGGTCTAACCTGCTAAAACAAACTTTGAAACACCAAAAACATAGTTAAAGATGCCACCGTCCTTCAGGAGGCTATAAAATGAGATCAAGAGGATGAAAGAGCTGCCCAAAGAGATGTGAAATCTGTGACAACAGACAAGAGTCCATGACTGCCATTAGGCAGAAGGCGAGGGCTGTTAAACAGCAATTCACCCAGTCATACCATGGGAATAGTTTTCGACAAGACCAGTGGCGCAGATTGGAGTTGTTGGCATTGCGGACACCCAGATCATTTTGCCTGGAATTGCAGGTGAGAGAAGGATGTACCTCAAAAACGTTTACCCCTCAAACTAAAGAATAGCAGGGTAGGGGGACAAGGAGCAAGAAGTATTACATCCACTCCCCAACTTGGAGCTAAAGTGGCTGCTTCTTGTCCAGTAATGATGGCAGTCATGAATAATAGTCCAGAAAGTTGTGACAATAGATCATGGGTTACTATTATGGACCATGCCTGTGTGGGATGCAAATTCAAATGTTTGATCAAATATTTAATCAAATGTGAGTAGTGATGACCTGTGGCTGTGCCTTATCCAGGGATCCTGAAAGTGCTGCAAGAACTGAGTATACATAATTGTACAGAACTCCTTTTTGAGAATGAAACAGTATTCTAGTACTTGGCAGGAATAAAATTAGAAACCAAATTTTTGAATTTTTTTGGGAATGTAAGCAGGAGGCTCCATGACAAGTGCAGGCCCTGTGCCTATTCCCCTTATAACTAGTGCCTGTATATTTATTTATTTATTTCAGGTACTCATATAGCGCAGTCAATTTACGCAGCGCTTTACACATATATATTGTACATTCACATCAGTCCCTAACCCTCAAGGGGTGTACAATCTAAGGTCCCTAACTCACATTCATACATACACATATTAGGGCCAATTTAGACAGGATCCAATTAACCTCCCAGAATGTCTTTGGAGTGTGGGAGGAAACCAGAGCACCTGGAGGAAACCAGAGCACCTGGAGGAAACCCATGTAAGCACAGGGAGAACATGCAAACTCCATGCAGGAGGCGCCATGGTTGGGAATCGAACCCATGACCCATTTTACTGCAAGGCAGACATGCTAACCACTAAGCCACTGTGCTGCCCATATGCAATGTAGTCCAGGCGTCAGCAGGTGAAAACAAGATCAAATGTGATGGCCATGATATCTAAGAAGTGCAAAGCATTTGCAGCAGCATAAAAGGACTAGTTGCAGTCTCTTCTCTTAATCTTTGTGCAGATGGTGTGCACAGTGCAACAACATGTTCACCCTGCAGAGCACTGGGAAACAGCAAGTAGTGTCTCTGGGTTCATCAGATTGAAACATGCCATTTAGGCAAAACCCTATGAGCAGTAAGCAAGAAGCCAAATGACAGTCAAAAACATATCAAGATAGACATTGGCTTTCCCCTGTCAATTGGCATACAATGTTGTGTTTGAGGAGCAAAGTAGACTTTGCAAACCCTTGCACCAAGATCTGCTCCTCAGTGCAGATACTGGTTTGGCTGAATAGCAAGCCTGCTTAGGCAATCAACTAGAGGTCTCATGCCAGTCAAGTACTTAGATTATGTTCATTTTTTGTTTATGCATTGTTCTCCATACTACTGTCCTTTACATTGTATGTTATCTGTTTGTCATACTGTAATGCAACAGACTGCATCCTTTGAGCAGGGGGGAATGTAGCAGTTTGTTAGTTTTGCATTGTTTCCCTCCAGTGAGATTTCTGGTACAGTTTTCACATTCTACAACTAGATGCCCCTATCTATCCTTAGTTGCTTTTTGTTCTGTCTTCTAGGGAGAAGTCACCATAGACTCTGGGTGCCATCTTGGGGGTGTCTGTGTCTGATTGAACACAGAGTTCTGTTGCTGTCTCTTATTAGTGAACCCTGCTGTGTGGGGAAAGTAGGTAGGGATGGAGACCCACCTGTGAGGTAGAGATATGCTAAGCCTAGGGACAGGTTCCTATGACAGGTACCTATCTTTTTTTTTTATATTGATTGAACTAGATAGACTTGATTCTTTTTTCAACTAACTATGCTACTGTGTAATAGTCTCAAACAAGCTTGCATTTCAGTTGGACAGTGGAGCATCCCTCTCAGCAAGTCACATTAATCAGCCAAAGGCAAATCTTCATAAGGAAGCAAGCCTCTGGTAAACTACTGAAATGTAGCACCTGCTGTACTACTGAAACTACCTTACTGTATGTTTGATGGGAATGTGTGTCTAGTTGCTAAAGGTGATCCTGGAAGAATGTTTAACATTATATTCCACTGTTTATTACTTGGCACAATAAAAAAAAGTTTTAAGGAAACATGTCACCTGATCACTCTGTGTCAGGGCTCCCGGTAAGACCAGAGATGTGTGAACTGACACAGGGAAACGCAGGCTCAAGTATGGTGTAACAATATAATTTATTAAGGGTTATACACAAATATAAACCGCACAATATAACAAAACCAAACCTTCAACTGATAACGGAATGAACACAGACAAGAGCAGTCAGGGCTGGTGAGGTGGAGTGGTCAGGTAGGCCGGGTCAGGAACCATCGGGCAGACAAGACACAAAGGAGCAGGCAGAAGAGTGGTCAGGAATAGCTGAGGTCAGGACAGGCGGAGTTCGTTCAAAGTCAGGATCAAAGCAGAAACAGGATCAGGCAGGAAGCAGACAGGATGCAGGTACAGGGGCTCATGGGAAACATACAACAAGGCACTGACTGCAGGCCTGGCCACTCCTTAAATACACCTCCTGCAATCAGCCTCAGGTGATGACTTGATTGCAGGAGTGAGCTTCTGACTGCTGAGAGCACCCGCTGGCCAGCCCTGGTACTGCAGCCCACATGGCAGGTGAGTCCCACCACCAGTGGTGAGTCCATTCCTGACACTCTGAACCATAGCCACACGTAAGCCTTGCCCTCATTTTGGAAGAGTCGGCAGGATGATGGAACTGTCAAGGCATAAATCAGTTTGTATTGCATAATAAATGAAAAAAAAGTACCCCTTGTATTGTCTACATAAAATGGCAATCTTGGGCATGTCAAGGTTTTTTTGAGTGTTTGGGAGATACAGTATAAAAATGTATTGGGTGAAACGTAACCCTCCTGTGTAACAAAATTAAGAAAGGAAAAGGAAATCCTGATAAGCTGCCACCATCCCTATATGAATAAATACAGTTGTAGAAAAAAACCCCTACACTGAATGGGACTTTGAAGACATTTGTACATAAATATATAAACTCTTTATTTTTCAAATAATTGCATAATATTATGGCATACCACCCCATTAATACAAACAAGGATATTGTACATATTCTTATATCATCATTGGAGGATATCATACAATAGTTGAACAATGATCCTAAACGATTACAGAGATGGTTCTGCAGAAAGCCAACGCGTTTCGGAGCTATATAACGCCTTCCTCAGGGATAGCAGACACTCTGAATAAAGGTGATATAGTAATGTGAGAGAATCAAAACATGAATCAGTTTTCAATCATAAAAACAAACTCCAAAGTCATCAGCATCTGTCGGCCAGGGAGCCTGTGGGCTACGGGCATCCGAGAGTCCCACCCAGACGGAACACAGGGGCCAGCCCAGATCATGTTATATTTATGGGGGATCTCAGTGTTCTCAAAATGAATATATTGACATACACATAGGTGAGTCATAGATTGTATGTATATGTATAGGTCTCCACAACTTTATCTCCAAACATACCATATGCCCCATCGCAAATAGTGTCATGTCATCATCATGAGAGGTCCAAGCTGGTAAATCTAGGTCAAGAGGGAGACTCTTGACCTAGAGGTGCCAGCTTGGACCTCTCATGATGATGATATGACACTATTTGCAATGGGGCATATGGTATGTTTGAAGATAAAGTTGTGGAGATTGTCAGTGTAAACTGTCTGCTCATACCTCATATGTGCAGTCAGTTACACAATGACAGGAAGAATAAATGAACTACCTAGAGAGCTTACCAGCGCTTTAGTAGCTTATTGAGAACTAACAGCTGTCAGCCGCAAAGGCTTTCAATACTTGTAGTTCATTCATTTACAGAACTCTGCAAATGAATGATACAGTCGTGCTCTTTTCAAATAATGACAGCAGATTCAGGGAAAAGATCCCTGACCTGTTGTGACAGAGGGGTGAGTCTGGAAGCGGCTGCAGGAGCAGGAACTTTTTACATGTTCCAGCCTAAAACCCAGTCCTTGAACCCAGTACTTAGAGCGGATCTTCAGGCAAACAGCTAAATACACAGTTTAAATACATGCAAACAGGCAGGTGACACACTTATTTCTTGGTTTAGTAATGCAGCTTCCTGTCACATCTCCAGCTTCAGCTTCTCATTGGACAATAATCAGCATCACTACTGCTGTCCAATTGGTAGGGAAGTGACCCTGGCATTAGTATTAGATCTTTCTGGCTGTGTAGTTTGGCTGATGTGTGTAAATCAGAATCAGAATACATTAACAGGTAAAACAGTAAAAATATAAGTATTTTAGCTGTAGACTTATTTGCCTGGACTTTGGCTTTAAGTGTAACATTTGAACCATAAACCACCTTTTTGTTTAATATTTACAAACACATAAATATTCTATGTTGTTGTACTAGTTCTGGTCTCTTAAACACGTTTTTCTGGGAAGCAGCACTTTATGAGTGGGGAGTTATTTACGATACTATCTCACAGCTTAGCTAAGTAAAGCTTTCTCCATTAATACATGCTGCTAGTGTATATTTAATGATATATAATAATATTCATTAGGCACAAGAGTGTGTATTTCTCTCACATCCCATTACTAAACTATCTTTATATATAATGGCCCTGTTGTATTCTTAGTAGATGTGCTCAGTAAATACGTCTATGGAGCCAAGCCATTTTGTAAGACACATCGCTTTCTGTGATCAGTTGTGTCTGCCAGACATAAAACACTTTTATTTTCCTACTTTTCCTGCCAAAAGTGTATAGGATGATGGTCATAAGTAGAGATATGTGAATATTTGGTCTCTTCCACCCCTGCTCAACCTCTGATTGGCATTAGTAACAGCCAAAACCCATTTGGCAAAGAAAACAATTGCTACCTACTGCTGACTTCACCTAAAAGAGGTTTCAGTTGGCTTTAAAGAGACTCTGTTACCAACTTAAAGTGGTAGTAAAGTCTGCTGTTTTACTTGTACCTACAGGTAAGCCTATAATAAGGCTTACCTGTATGTACTGTAAATATTTCCTAAACGTGCACTGTTTAATGGATTCACAATATTGCCAAAAGTATCAGGACGCCTGCCTTTACACGCACACGAGCTTTAATGGCATCCCAGTCTTAGTCTGTAGGGTTCAAGATTGAGTTGACCCACCCTTTGCAGCTATAACAGCTTCAACTCTTCTGGGAAGGCTGTCCACAAGGTTTAGGAGTGTGTCTATGGGAATGTTTGACCATTCTTCCAGAAGTGCATTTGTGAGGTCAGGCACTGAGGTTGGACAAGAAGGCCTGGCTTGCAGTCTCTAATTCATCCAAAAGGTGTTCTGGGTTGAGGTCAGGACTCTGTGCAGGCCAGTCAAGTTCCTCCACCCCAAACTCGCTCATCCATGTCTTTATGTACCTTGCTTTGTGCACTGGTGTACAGTCATGTTGGAACAGGAAGGGGCCATCCCCAAACTATTCCCACAAAGTTGGAAGCATGAAATTGTCCAAAATGTCTTGGTATGCTGACGCCTTGAACAGGGCTTAAAATTTCAAGTCCTGAGCTACTAGCCAGGCCTTAAGAGTTACTCGCCACCAACAAACACACAAAGAGACACCTGTACACACACACAGACATGTACATACAGATACACACACAGAAACATGTAGACACGCACAGAGACACATGTACACACACACACACACACACACACACACACACACACACACACACACACACACACATACAGACACATGTATACACACACAGGCACCTACAGACATGCATACACACAGATACATGTACATACACAGAAATACACACGCACAGACACATGTACATACACACAGACACATGTACATACACACACAGACACATGTACACACAGACACATGTCCGTACATACACACAAACACACACACACACATGTACATACAGATACATGTACACACACACAGAAACATGTACACACACACACATACATGTACATACATGCAGACACATGTACAGATACACACATGTACATACACACAGACACATGTACATGAATACACAGGCACACACATGTACACACATACACCTATAAAAAGTTGCAGTAATTCGTTGTTCACTCATAGAGCCGGGTACTGCACTCTAGGGGGAGGCAGAGAGCACAGCACAGACTCCTTCCTTTGCTTTCACTGCACTCAGCTATTGAGCAGTCTGACGGCTCCCAGTGCCAATGACAGATCCGGCCAGAGCTCGGAGCCTGCTCAGCAAGACGGCCCTGGGGGACACACTCACCCCCACCATAATTTCCACTCGCCATTGGCGAGCAGGTGAGTGGAAATTTCAAGGCCTGCCTTAAGAGTTCTCTTCACTAGAACTAAGGTGCCAAGCCCAACCCCTGAAGAACAACCCCACACCATAATCCCTCATCTACCAAACTTTACACTTGGCACAATGCAAGTACTGTTCTCCTAGCAACCGCCAAGCCCAGACACATCAATCGGATTGCCAGACAGAGAAGTGTGATTCGTCACTCCAGAGAACACGTCTCCACTGCTCTAGAGTCCAGTGGCTGCGTGCTTTACACCACTGCATCCGACGCTTTGCATTACACTTGGTGATGTAAGGCTTGGGTGCAGCTGCTCGGCCATGGAAACCCATTCCGTGAAGCTATCTACGCACTGTTGTTGTGCTAATCTGAAGGCCACAGGAAGTTTGATGGTCTTTAGCTATTGACTCTGCAGACAGTTGGCGATTTCTGCGCACTGTGTGCTTCAGCGTGCGCTGATCCCACTCATTTTATATGGCCTACTACTTCATGGCTGAGTCACTGTTGTTCCCAGTTGCTTCCACTTTGTTATAATACCACTAAAAGTTGACCGGGGAATATTTAGTAGCAAAGAAAATTCACCTTGTTACACAGGTGGCAACCTATCGTGGTACCACGCTTGAATTCACTGAGCTCCTGAGAGTGATCCATTCTTTCAAAAATGTTTGTAGAAGCAGTCTGTGGCCATGGAGGTGATTGAAACACCTAAATCAAGTGATATGGAGGGGTGTCCTAATGCTTTTGTACTACCTGTGTAGAACCCCGGCGCATTCGCTCTGAAGGAACCGCATGCCCGATATGGGTTAAAGCCCATTTGAAGCCAGAGTTGTGTTGGGGAGTGTGGTGCTTCTTTCAGAGTTGTAGGTACTAAGAGCATATTCAATATACTCAAGCTGTGAGCTTTCCGAACCTGTCTCTTATTAGTGCACCAATGCATTTAGCCACAGGGATACATCTTATCAAAAAGGTTATAGTCCTGGACTTATACCGTCTGTATAACCCAATTAGGGTTCCAGCCTAGCTTTCATTAATCAGATGTGAATCTACATGTCGGCAGTCATGATCCTGTTGGTTATACTAGGTATACCCAGTGAGTCTAATCCCTAGAGCCCTGTCATCATCATTACCTTTGTGGTTGTTGATTGGGTTAACTCATTACAGTGTATTACTGTGATCTTGGTACCCATCAAGTGAGGCTTTGGATATTATTGACTCATTTAATCATGCTAATTTCAGACGGATGGTTGTTGACAAGTGTTTTGTGTATGTATATGTGTGTGGCCCGGGCTTGGTTTTAAGGAGATAACGTTATCTTACCTTATTTTAATGGTGAATGTAGGATTGTTGGTCAATAGGCTTTATAACCTAATGTGATCTCAATAAAGCTGTTAATCGTATTACACCGTGGTTGGTTCTCTTTCACACCCCTTTTTTTTAGGAGGTCTCACTGATCTCCTAGTTACTTTTTGGTTTAAGTTTGGTTTTCAAAGACCCCACCCTACTAACACTATAGGCGAGTCGGTGATTTAATCAGTAATTTCGAGATCTGGTTTCCCACCTTGGGAGAGGTAATTTTGTCGCATTTTGTTTTACCAAATTATTTAACTAAGAACAGGGGACCTAAATAAACAGCAGCTCCTTCAGGGGTGATCACTACACATCTTTTGTATTTGTTATAAGAATATCATCTTCATTGCAATGAGAAAGCACTTGGATTGCAAATAAGGCCAGTTCAAGCCACAAGCTTAGTCTGACCAAAGGACTTTGTCACACTAGTATTTGTCACTGGTATCAAGTACTCACATGCTCCTATAGTATAATTTCCTCACTGGCTGAAATGCTGCAGTCTGGCTAGCCTAGCGACAGAGCAATCACAGAGTGACACCTAACTATTGGCAAATTTGGTAAACTGATCATATTTTATCAGCAGTTAAAGCTTTCAATTGACTTTCTGGAATGCTGGCCATTCATGAAGCTTTTGCCACAGATCTGATCTACAGGGCAAAAAATCCATGAAACCATCCTTTAAAATTACTGGAAGCGTGTAGCAGTCCAGATAAGTTGTCACTTTCCCTTCTAGTTGTTGCTTACAACTTTGGTCTAGGAAAGTGGTTTCCAAACTGCGGCCCTGGGGCCAGATGTAGCCCTGTGCTTACCCTTATCCTGCCCATGGAGGCACTGTTCCTGCCACTGACACCAACAATGGTTCATTACCGCTGTGTCCAGGTGATCACATGGTGTTTTACCATGTGATCGATGTGTCCAATCACAGCAATCACATAGTAAACAATACAAAGTGAGAGCAGAGAGAACCAATGCAGCAGCCTGTGAGTGTACAGCAGCCTGTCAGGCTGTATGTACACTCACAGACTGCCTTGCCAGCCACCCCAGTGTCCCTGGAAGCTGCCCCAGTGTCCCTGATTACTGCCCCAGTGTAGTCCTAATAAAAAATACAATCAGCATCTGTCACCTGTCTCAGTGCTCACAATAACACCATCATACACCATACCAATGTCCTGATCACCGCCATAACCCATATCAGGACCATGATCATCGCCATATGCCATACTAGCACCCTGATCACTGCCATATCCCATACCAGTGTTCTGATCACCCCATATGTCAAACTAGTGTCCTGATTACCGCCATACCCCACACTAACGTCCTTATCACCGTCACACCCCATGCCAGCATCCTGATCACCATCATACCCTGTACCAGCAATCTGATCACCCCATACCAGCGTCCTGATTTCCACCATACACCATACCAGTGTCCTGATCATCGCCATACCAGCGTCTTGATCACCAATATACCTCATACCAATGTCCGGATCACTGCCATACCTCATACCAACATCCTCCTGATCACTGCCATATCCCATACCAGCATCTGATGTTTGACACAGTTCCCTACACATGGCTAATGTGTAAAGTAAAGTCTACAGGGTTGGAAAAATCCACATGTAAATGGGTATAAAACTGGCTAAAAGATCGTAATCAAAGAGTAGTGTTTAATGATTCATACACTGAATGGTCTAGGGTTGTCAGTGGTGTACCCCAAGGTTCAGTATTAGGACCCTTATTTTTAAATATATTTATAAATGATATAGGGTCTGGGAGTAAAAGTACAATTTCATTGTTTGCAGATGACACCAAGCTGTGCAGTGGAATAACGTCCTTACAGGATGTCTCCAACTTACAAGCCGACCTCAATGCACGGTTTAATTGGGCAACTATGTGGCAAATGAGGTTTAATGTTGATAAATGTAAGTTCTGCACTTGGGGGCTAAAAATATGCATGCATCATACATACTAGGGGAAGTACAACTGGGGGAATCAATGGTAGAGAAGGATCTTGGAGTTCTGGTAGATCACAAGCTTAATAATGGCATGCAATGCCAAGCTGCGGTTTCTAAAGAGAGCAAAATACTCTCTTGTATTAAAAGAGGTATAGACTCCAGAGAGAGATATATCATATTACCCCGGTACAAATCATTAGTAAGACCTCATCTGGAATATGCAGTTCAGTGTTGGGCACCAATTCACAAAGGGAATATTGGGGAACTGGAAAAAGTACAGAAAATGGCAACCAATCTGATAAGAAGCATGGAGGAGATCAACTGTGGCGGGACCGTTCCACCTGGGCTTCCTTGTGTGGAGCAATGCGTCTCAACCAATGGTCCCCTTTTCCAGCAAGGCTTCCAGTGCTCTGCCAAGGCAGGTATTAGAGCTCAAAATACTCCCTTCCCTGCTCTCCCAAACCATGAGATGGAACTTCGTGTAGGGTGAAAATGAATGACTCTTTATTAAACACAGCTCAGTATATACAGCTTCACCCCCACCCCCACCAGACAGCCTGGCACCGGGGTTTTCCCACCCCCACCAAAACCCTACAACCAACAATACAGTATGAACTCTATTAGAAGTGAAAGACTACAAGGTCACATTTCCCTAAACAAACAGTGTAGAATGTCTGTGAAACATGTCCAGCTTTACAAAGGGGATAAAACCAGAACAGAAAGGGCAAAATGTTATCACAAAGGGACAGTTCGTCACAAGGCTCCCCCGTTGTGTAACACCCACCAGACCCAGCAAGACCTTCAAACGGGTCCGCTTGGGGCTGGTCGGTTCAGAGGGTTACTTCTCCAACTCGGGTTGCTGGGACAACCCATCCGCATTGGCGTTTTGCTTCCCCAGTCGGTACTGGATTGTAAAGTTATAGGGTTGGAGGGCCAAACTCCACCGCAACAGACGACCATTGTCCTCGGAGACCCGGTTTAGACATACCAGGGGGTTGTGATCAGTGAGTACGGTGAAGGAGCGCACGTACAGGTAGGGCTGCAATTTCTTGAGGGCCCATACCAAGGCTAGACACTCTTTCTCCACAGCAGTGTAGGCCACCTCCTGGGGTAACAACTTTCTACTTAGGTAGGTCACTGGATGGTCATTCCTGTCATCCCCGATTTGGCTCAGAACAGCGCCCAATCCAAAGGTGGAGGCACCGGTTTGAACACAAAACCATTTGGAAGGGTCAGGAGCAGCCAAAACGGGAGTATGGATCAGATCATGTTTGAGCTTTTGGAAAGCTGTTTCACACTCTGGGGTCCAGCTTTACAAAGGGGATAAAACCAGAACAGAAAGGGCAAAATGTTATCACAAAGGGACGGTTCGTCACATCAGCTATGAGGAAAGATTAGAGGAACTGAATTTATTTTCTCTTGAGAAGAGGAAATTAAGGGGGGATATGATCAACATGCTTAAATACATAGGTGGTCATATAGTGAATTTGGTGTAGTTATTCATCTTAAGGTCATCACAGAGGACAAGGGGGCACTCTTTATGTTTGAAGGAAAAGAGATTTAATCTCCAAATATGGAAAGGTTTCTTCGCAGTAAGAGCTGTGCAAATGTGGAATAAACCACCTCAGGAGGTTGTTCTGGCCAGCTCAGTGGATTGCTTTTAAAATGGCCTGGATTCTTTCCTAGGTAAAAAAATATAACTGGATACTAACATCTATAAGCAAAGTTGATCCAGGGAATAACTGATTGCCTCTGTGGGGATCAGGAAGGAATTTTTTTCCCCTGCAGGAGCAAATTGGATCATCATACCCATCAACTGTGGGTAAAGGATTATATTTTTTTTTCCTTTTTATGGTTGAACTAGATAGACTTGTGTCTTTTTTTTCAGCCAAACTAACTATGTAACTATGTAAGGTCCACTTTAGTTCTAGTAGAAATCCAGTACTCTACACACCTACCTTTTGTTCAGTGAATTAACAGACAGGAGTCTTACCTAGTCCTTACTCCACTCTCTATCTAAAACTAAAATACATTTTGCCTTTACAAATACTTTAAACTGGCCATAGCTGCTCCCGCTGCTGTCAATCACAGCCAGTGAGCCAATGTGGAGACAGAAGGGGAGGAGCCAAGCCGACATGGGGGCACCTGACAGGAAGGAGGAGCCCTGGCAGGAGACCCCAGAAGAGGGGGATCCAGGCTGCTATGTGCAAAACTACTGCACAGAGCAGGTAAAGATAACATGTTTGTTAATATTTAAAAAAAATAACCTTCAGTATTGCTTTAAGTGATTTGGTAATGGCCATGGGCCGCAATGCAATGAAATGGTTCAGAATTTTGAATTTATTATTTTGAATAGCTTAATGAACATCTACCTTCTGCAGCCACTAAATACCAGCCAGAGAGAGAGTGAAAGAAGCCAGCTTTCAGCTGTTGCAGGAGGAAAATGGAGAAGATTGTTTCCTGTATATGCTGTCCCTACCGCTCCTTCTTTCCAAGAATCTGACAGGGAGGCCACATGGGCCCAGGAGCATGGGGTAGCATCGCCACTGTGACCCCTGATGCTACATCAGTGGTTGGGGTGTGTGGTAAAAGCATGTCTCAACTATGGGGTTTTACTACCTCCCCAAACCACAGATGTATAGGAGCTCTTAATATACTGTACCCCCTATAAGGATGCTTTCACAGTGATGTGCTGTGTTTTACCTGCACAGTGGGTGCAGCACAGAGCACCTGTGGCTTTCTTGTGGATTAGCTGCACTTTGCCATAGACTTCTATTATATTTTGCTAGTGTGGTGCACTTTCTGAAAGCGTACCAAAACTCCTGTATTCAAACCTGCAGGATATACAGTAATAGAAGTCTATGGCTCAGTGCAGCTAACACGCTGGAAACCCACAGGTATGCTGCATTGCACCCGCAGATCAGTGTGAAAGCAGCCTAATAGTTGTTAACCCTTTTATAGGTGATAATATGCCCATTGCAAAACCACAGTGTATATGTTGTTTAATACACTGTCCTTTTTTTTCTCTTCCAGCTTTTGCTGGCATCGCTTTCCAGGCAGCTAGAAATGATCCAAGCGAAGTTCACAGTATCATTCCACCTTGGAAAAGAGCTAGCACTACTGAGAGCTGATTCACACATGTGCAGTGCGGATTCAAGCTCAGGTTTCACAGCTAATTGATACAGACAATTGGTAAAGATGACATCCATGGTACCCAGGGCCAAGACAAGGGGTTGGCGGAAGGGACGGCTGCCCTGGGTGCAATGGTTTGCTGTAGGGATGGGGGTGCCTTCCTTCTGTTACCAGGCTGACATGTGTAGTGACAGCAGCACTGATTTTGACAAGTGAGTGACTTCTGAGTGTAGGATCTCCTAAGCTTGCACATCATGACCAGGGGTGGGGGTGCAGTTTGGCATCTTTGCCCTGAGCTCTGGATGACCTTTAACTGCTTAAGGACCGCCCTATAGCAGATATACTGCTACAAGGCGGCACCTGTGCGCAAAATCAAGTATATATACGGGATTTTGCATTTAAGGGTAGGGGGCGTGCGCGGGCCTTGCGTGTGCCCTATCCATGCCACCATTTGCAGCTGCGCATGTCAATCACTGGTTGATTACCGAGCATCTCCAACAGGGAGGAAGATTGTGTTGTTTACAAACAATTTCCTTCCTGCCAGCTCAAGCTGGGCTGGCTCCTTCCATGCTTCCCAGGCTGTCCTCTCTCAGGGGATTGTTGAGACTGAGAGGTCCTCCCTTCCAGCTCCTGCCTACTGGTAGGCCCCTCTCCTAGGCCCCCTCCCAGGCTCCATACTCCAGCCTTCACTCCATTCTCCACCCACCTCTTCTCCCATGCTGATCAGACTCTCACATTTAAGGGCTGTCCTGCCACCATGCCAAGCCTCCTGTGCACAGTACAGCCATCCCAATCAGTGTGATTACAGTGAAGAAAACACCCCCGCCCCCTAGTAAAACACTCCCTGCATATAGTTAACCCTTTAATCTCCCCTCACATCAACTCCTTCCTGCTCAGTGCCATTGGTACAGTGTCAGTGCTTTTTTTTAGCACCGATCGCTGTATTGGTGTCACTGGAGTGTCAGTGACACCAAGTTAGTTCCCCCCAGTGTCAGAATGTTTACCGCAGTCCCGCTAAAAGGCACTGATTGTCGCCATTACTAATAGAAGAAAAAAAATCCCATTATCTATACTGCCGTTTTTAAATGCTAGAACTTTCAAGTAAACCAATTAATTTACACGTATTGGGATTTTTTTTTAGCAAAGACATGAAGCAGAATACATTTTGGCCTAAATTTATTACGAAATTATATTTTTTACATTTTTTTACTGGACATGTTTAATAGCAAAAAGTCCAAAATATTGTTTTTTGTTCAAAATTGACGGTCTTTTTTTGCTTATAGCACGAAAAATAAAAACTGCACAGGCGATCAAATACCACCAAAAGAAAGCTCAATTCATGGGAAAAAAAAACATAAATTTAATTTGGGTGCAGCGTTGCATGACCGTGCAATTGTTACTTAAAATAACGCTAAATCCTCAGGAGGGCAAGTGGTTAATTATGTCCTAAATTACAAAATGTGAGGCTCCTTAGCTGTAAATTATTGTAGAAAGTATAATCTACAAAAATTACAGTGTGAATCTACAGTATATTTATTTAAATTGTTAGGTTGATATGTGAAATAAAAATGAAAAGATAAAGATTAATAATCCATTGTCAATTGTTCTAAGCAGATTTAATGGGAGCATACAAGACTTACAAAAGGATGGATATATGAAATAAAAAAATGAGAGGATTTGCACGAGATTGTTTCTGAGCATCTCAAATGGCCTCAGTCAATGTAGCCCATAACCATACTGGCACTGTCAGCTTTGAGTTTGTTTTTTGCTTAGCCATAAATCAGCTATCAATTTTTAAATTGATACTGTGCCTAGTTCACCCTGTAGATGGCAGTACATATCAGTTCATGAACCAGCATGATTCCACCATCTGAAAAAAGAAACGACTTGTGGCTTCTAATTTTTTAGAAGTGACTAGAACAAAAAAAATTAAATAAAAACAAAACACAATAGAAAATTAAATGTTTTTTGCTTTAACCTTCAGATGACAAATTTATTGTTTTATTCCATAACTATATATACAGTATTTTTGTACATGATTTGTACATGTTTTGATACACACAAAGAATGCAGGTTTCCCACACCGCGTTCTGGTGTGAACAGGGCGTCATGAGACAGAATTTCAGGGTTGGTGACCTGTTATTCACATTGTATATACACAATACTGAAAGTACTTATATCCTTTAATAGAAGCAATACAAAAACAATTTTAAAAATGGGATTTTAGTGGTACAACATGAGACCATTATTTATCTGTAAATTTTATACATAAATACAGAATAATAAAA
Organism: Staurois parvus; assembly: GCF_062004578.1. NCBI lineage: Eukaryota > Metazoa > Chordata > Amphibia > Anura > Ranidae > Staurois > Staurois parvus. The sequence goes on along the minus strand of NW_028317867.1, from coordinate 3,940,869 downwards.
AAATACATGTCCACAGTCTCTGACTGCTGTATCTTTTGTATCCTGTCCACTGTCTCTGACCATCTCTCTTGTATCCTGTGTGCATTCTCTGATCATCTTTCTTGTATCCTATCCGCAGACTCTGACCATCTCTTTTATCCTGTCCAGAGTTTCGGACCATCTCTCGTATCCTGTCTGCAGTCTCTGATCATATCTCTTGTATCATATTCACAGTCTCTGACCATCTTTTTTGTATCCTGTCCGTAGTCTCTGGCCATCTCTTGTATCCTTTCCACAGTCTCTGACCATCTCTTGCACCCTGCCTGCAGTCTCTGACCATTTTTCTTGTATCCTGACTGCAGTCTCTGACCATCTTCTGTATCCTGCCTGCAGTCTCTGAACATCTTTCTTGTATCCTGTCCGCAGTTTCTGACCATCTCTCTTGTATCCTGTTCGCAGTCTTTGACCATCTTTCTTGTATCCTGACCTTAGAGTGCAAAAGGAAACTCTGCAAACCCTGATATAAAGGGGAATTCTGATGTAAAGGCCAATGCTGCAGACCCTGATGTAAGAGGGAGCTCTGATGTAAAGGTGAATGCTACAGATCATGATTAAAGGGTGGGGGGGGGGGGCTCTGGTGACCAGAGACCAACTGACATCATATTTCCCCTTTACACCAGAGTCTGCAACATTCCCCCTTATTTCATGATCTGCAGCGTCCCCCTCTTGCACTGCAAGGGGGAGTCTGCGTTGGGTTATATTAACCTGACCTTTACGTAAATGGAGAAATATGTTTTTTGCCTTTTGTCATACCTTAAACACATTGCTAATTGCACTAGCTACACCTTTATAGATTAAATTTTGATATTTGCACTGTTTTGCACTTAAAATGGCCATTATATGTACTTTTTTGAAGTTTCAGTAAAAAATGTGGCTCTAGCAGTTATTGTCATGATTTTTGTCCGTAAAAAAATTGGTGCTGTTTTTAAATTTTTTGCATCCTGTTAGTAAATTTTTTACTTTGGGTGTGTTGGCAATACTGCAAATGGAACAGGGCCCCTCTGCCATCATAGACCGGATCTGGGCCCCCCCTGCATGCCCAAGCACCCATGCACCTTCTTTCCCAAGTGCGCAGCGAAACCAAGTGCTGATGGGCAGGGTTATCCCTGCTAACCTCCGTAACTTTGCGCAGCTTAAAAGAAGTTCCAATGCACAGCGGATAGAAGCAGGGATCAGCCTGTTCAATCGGCCAACAGATCACCGCTCCAGGGAACGAAAGTGAATCGGGTTATTAACAGTGAGTTTGAAGCAAGTTTTACACTTCAGCTTGAACTGGTACATGGTACTTCGTATTAGAGAGTTGCACACACACATACACACACAAACACTCTGGGTCTGTTCATTGGTCTTCATTAGTGACTTATTTAACATAGGGGAGTGTTTACACATTTCTGATTTCTGGGTAGGGGGCGCACATGAGCCACATGCGCGCCATACTCGCGCCGCCTATCGTGCCTGTGGCTGTCAATTAACAGGTCTCGGCCAGTGATTACTCGCCGGCGCCCGGTGATTTCCGATTATCTCCAATGGGGAGGAGAACTGTTTTGTTTACTAACAGTTCTCCTCCCTGTCAGCTTGGGCACACTGCTTTGGATGGCTGGTCACAGCACAGCCATCCATCCAAAGCAGTGTGCTTACAGTGAAGCACACTGACACAGCCCCCTAGTAAAAAACTCCCAGCACACAGTTAACCCTTTGATCGCCCCTCATGTTAAGGGGGCACAGCTAAGGTGGGATCCTCCCCTCCGTCTGCATTACAAGGGATTGTTCTGCATTGTGCAGGACTGAGCTGTCAAACTGACAGTTCAGTCCTGCAGAATACCCTGGGAGAACTCTCCCTGGATAGCCAGAGGCACTCCGCTCAGCTGTCAGTGTGACAGCTGCTCGCTTTATATACAAAACACAGCACCCAGCTGTCACTGAGCTCTGATGATTACACAGGATTCTGCAGGAATCTGCAGGAGTTTGTAATCTGCAGGAGTAAACTGTCAGTTTGACAGTTGGATCCTCCTCTGTATTCTTTAGAGAATCAAAGTTTTTTTTGTTTTTTACAGTTCTAGTTTTTTGTTAGTTTGCCAAACAATCTTGTCCCAGCACTGACAATGGGCATTAATGGCATAAACACATGAAATATAGCAATCCATTGGTTATAAAGTTACAATTGCTCCTATAAATTGCAACAAATCGTAATGCAATGAAAATTTAAAATGTTAATTAGTTAAAAGTAACAACAGCTGTTTATGAATGGCCCCCCTAGGTTTATATCCTATCTGGAAACCACATTCAGCAAGCATCTCACATTGCTTCTTAAGAGAACTACAAGGAGCCTATTGTCACATGTTTACATCTTCACCATGTAACCTGCCTTTCATGCGGCATTATGAATGAGCAAGGCTGTAATGGTTTGAGGGAAATGCTAGAATCAAGGGAACACACAGCCTTCTTAATGGCTTGATTTCTGCCTCTTTCATAAGACAATTATATAGGCTACACCAGGGGTTCAGATAGTTGGAGATCCCATTGAAGAAGCTGAATGAAGAATGAAAATATATTTTCTGAATTTGTTCAACATATATATCACTCATCTTAGACTCTCTTTAAACATGGAATCTGATTGATTGTAATGGGAAACAGCGCCTTTATTTTTGCTCATTTGTTTTTGAATAAATACTGCATGAATGGACACAGTTATCATGTAAGCAGCAGTGTCGCCCAGGCTACGCATACCATACGATCGGTGAAGTAGGGAAATATGTCTCCTCCTCTATTCTACTTTGCTAGCAACTCAGTGTTGTCCCACGGAGGTGTACAGACAAGCAATATGACTGACATTCAACTTGTTAATAATAAGGTAACTATTACGCTTTATTTTCTCATGCTCATTGTGCTGTAATCCCATCTAACTTTAATGAATTTATTTATGCAGACAGAGTGCCGGAGGTTTCACCAAGTAGCTACCAACATTAAACATGTGTGTGGAATGCTGCTGAGCGTTAAGAGGTAATTTCACAGATAGTGATGGATGTCATTTCTCACATTATACCTTAATATGTCGTTTTATTCAGTGCTGTTGTAACATATGCCAATTTAAAAAAAGGAACTGGTGTGTTGTGGTATATAACCTTGGTAGATGTGAGTTTAACTACAAGCCAGTCTATAGATACTTATTGATAACAAATCAATTAGTCAGTTAGCTTGATTTATTCTGCCACTGGTGCCATATGTCCTTGTCACTGGGATACATAATGTTGTTAAATGTTTAATAAATGGACACGTGGGCACTTTTAAAATGTTGCGTCTTCTTAGGAGTCCTTTTCTGTTTCACTCTGAAACTAAATCTTGAAGGCTTAATGAACTAAACAGTGTAAGGTGCAAGGCACTTAGTGTGAAAAATGTAGAAGCCAGGGGCGGACTGACCAATCGAGCACTCGGGCACTGCCCGAGGGCGTGGGGTCAGTAGGGGGCCCCTTGAGATGCCCATGGTACCTTTCATTGGCTTTTTCATAGGCTTTTTTGGGTGTGGGCGAGGACACAGGGGCCCCATGATCCCCTATTGCCCGGAGGCCCCATGAGTTGTCAGTCCTCCCCTGGTAGAAGCTGTCTTAGATTGTAAGCTCCAAGGAGCAGGGCCCTCCTATCCCTCTTGTATTGAACTGTATTGTTGCTGTATTGTCTCCCGTTATATTGTAAAGCTCTGAGCAAACTGTTGGCGCTATATAAATCCTGTATAGTAGTAATAATAGAAGCAGCAGTCAAAATCCATTTATGCTGCCCTTGCTTTAGCAAAGTGAATGAGTTTCTGTACCTTGAACTTGGCACCATCCCCCACTGCTCTGAAACAGAGGCGAACTTAGAACCTTCAGGGTCCCGGTGCAAGAAACCATGAAGGGCCCCCCTGACCCCCAGTCAGCGTCCTTCCAACTGATACAAGGGCCCTCTACTCCCATTGTGGGGCCCTTTATTATGGTCCGGCAGTGGGACACTTTCACATGTTCTGCAGCGGACCCCCTTCCTGCCATCTTGGAGCCCCCCACAGTGGCGAAAAGCCAGGGCCCGGTTGCAAGTGTGACCTTTGCGACCCTAGTAGTTCCGCCAATGGTGTCAGTTATTATTTTTTTAACATTTATTATTTTTTTTACAATTTTATTTTAGGCGCCCTGTTGGGGGGCTTTGGTAAGATATAAGGGATCTAAACAGACCTTTGATGTTCCACCATTGAGACAGAGAAAGGAGATTGAGGACAAAGCCCTCAATCTCCACCTCTGCAGCCTCAGTTCCACTGAATGGATAGGGAATAGCTCTGTAAAAAGCTTTCTGTTCATTCACAAACTGAAGCATAGTAAACACAGTTCGGTACTGATCACTCACCTCCATGTAATTTACTAGCCCCTTCACCACTCTCCATCCTGAAAGGATTCCCTGCAGGAGGACAAGGATGGGGGAGGCCAGGAGAGTGCACAGGGGTCCGAGGGCAGCAGAACCTTGATAGGAGGGGCAGTGAAGGTAGCATTTTGAGGAAATGATCCCCTCCATTTTCCTCCCCTAGCCACTGAATGCGGGAGGGAGAGGAGGAGAAGCAAGCTTTCAGTGGTTGCTGGAGGAAAATGGAGGGCATCGGTTCCTCTAAATGGCACCCCCACCAATCCTCATATCCAGGTGTAAAGGGGAGCCGCATGGGCCCCCTGAAGCATGCGGCTGGGTTGCAATTAAGACCCCTGTAGTTATACCCCTGCTCTGATCCATAACTACACTACCCAAAATTGATTTGATACATATAAGTAAGGGAAAAAACGTGACACTCCACTTGTATCCCCATAATGGAGTGTTTGTAACACGAGCAGCAAATTGGTACATCTGAGTACTGTCACATGGCACAGAAGATCCATGCATATCTCTGGGAAAACGTCTACTGCAACTACTGGAACTAATAGAGGAAACTTGGGCTTTCTGGTGCCAAGGAATCAGGACAGCATAGGAGCACAGGAAAAAATTAGTATAATCCCTTCTTTTAAAGATATCATGTTACTTTGCCTAGCACAATACATATTTATGTTGTAGCAGAATGCCTATTTACTCACCATGTTCAGATGTAGGGGAAGACCCCTTTAACTTCTTTTCCCACAATTCCCTGGACATGTCTAAGAAAGGTAAGTTTCTCCGTTTCTCTCCTTCAACATCTTAAAAGGAAGGGGGTCTCTGCAACCAAGTGAGCAGTCCTCCACAGTCAGAGCCTAATAGCATGCAGCTTCTCCTAAAGTGTCCAGTAGCTATAGCAGTAGAGAGGCCAACAGGAAAAGTACACGGGCAAGTTGCCCTGGTTGACACAGGCTTACCTGAGGCATGGGATCTAAGCACTAACTGGTATTCACCAGAGTTCCTGATGGTAGAGATGGGCTTTACTGCATGTTAGTACCAGGTCTCAGTCCTCAGGATTGCCCCATCAGAAGGTGAGTAAGCCGTACTGTAAGGTACAGTAGCAGATAGGAATCACACAGACGGGGTAGTCAGACAACAAGCCAACGGTCAGTAACTAATGGTAGTGGAGATACAGATGGCAGCAGGAGTGACAGCAGGAGCGAGATATTGGCTGCAGAGAGCACAATAATCTGGCAAACAGAAAGTGCAAAGGCATGACATAAATAGGAATTTCATGGGTGGAGGCAGGACTGTCCAATGGATCAGACAGGGTGTTGTCCAGCCTTGAAGGTAGCTCAGAAAATACATCACTAGACACGGCAGAGGTCACAGGTTCAGATCCGGGTCCTGACACTCAGCTAATGTAGGGAACACATCCCCAGTTGCTATCAGATTATTCTAGTTCCAGTGGAGTGGCCCTTTGACCTTGGGCCTTGAATCCTGCTAGCTGTTCGCCTTTGTTGCCAGAGCCACCCTGGCTATCAGAATAAGCACAAGCAGCTGTTTATACTCAGAACTGTTTTATTAAAGTAGAGATTTTCAATTAGACTCTTTGTTGCTAGAGATGCTTTTAGAGATCCTGTTCTGCAGCCGTGTTACAATTGAGCCACAAAGACATTGCTGTTAAGAACTTGTGTTTTGCATTATTGCTTCTCACTTTGCACCTGTTTAGTAAACTACAAGTTAGTCATTCTTTGTCAGGCCATTTTGCCTATTACCCATCTTATTATGTTACATTCCATTGTTAACAGGCAGCTTAGGAAAAAAGCTGCTTTTACATTGTCAGTATATGCTATGAAGCTTTATTTAATTTACTAAATTTTACAGATATATAGGAAGAAACAGTGTTGTGGAATGGGCTCTGTTTCGTCTTCAGATGCAGATCCACAGCAGACGTGACCTGCTCTTCAACATCAGCAGCTTTTCAAAAAACAACATGGTATGTACTAGAATATTCTTTCAATCACACACATCATAATAAACATGGGAAGCAAGCAAGTGAATATTGCATTCTAGGTCAGATTGTGGATGGCGTTGGTCTTGTATGTTTACTAAAGAGCGTTCAGCAATTATATTTTTTCCCTTTCCTGGTCTCCAGTAATAAAATAATATGACAAAAGAACCAATGACACTCCAAGCTACATTCTGTATACATTAAGCCCTAAAATGCTTTACCCCAACATTAGCAAGCAATGTGGCACAGCAATTGCTGTTGTGGGTTATAAAAGCAGTGCTCAACTTTTACATACATTTTTTCCAAAATTATATGCCATGTGTGCCAGGTGCTGTTTCATAAATTGCTCATTATTCAGCATGCTTGCATTTGGTTCTTCTGTTGCTGTGGCTAGCATCTGTATGGTCATTATGGCTTTGGTGTAACATGATATTTAGCAATGCAAAGTGACATTATACTAATAATATCTATCAACTATATCAGTAATAAAGTAATAATTTAAAGGGACACTGTCACATTATTAATTGATTAATATGGCTGCTATTATATAATCTCTTCTTTAAGACCGCTAGTTCCCTCGCTGTCATTTTGATGCTTTGACTTTAAAGAAGACGTCTCATTATAAAATGTTTAACTTTTATTTATTCCCCCAGGGGACCAAGTTACTTGGCCCTTTTCAAATCTCATCCCTCAATTGTCGAGCAGCATGGTTGGACATGTTTACCCCCCCCCACCCACTGTCCTACAAAGGTGCTATAAAGGAGATGGATTTGTGTGGGACAGCTCTCCTCCCTGGAAGCAGAGGTTGCTGTGGGGACCAGCACTGCTATTCAAAAAGATCACCCGGCTTGTGGCTCTGTGTGTCTATCTGTGGCTGAATGTAAACATACACAGTCACGGTAGATGGATAACATAGCCCCACAACACGGAGTGATCTTTACATTTCTATGAATCAGCACTGCCATTGCTGTGGAGTGGGGGGCTGTGTATGTGCAGGAAGAACAGTGGCTAAATGGATAGCAATTCCACCTGGCAGTACTCGGGTCTTTGGTTCAAATCCCAACCACACCATCACCTGCCTGGAGTTTGCATGTTCTCCCTGTGCCTGCATGGGCTTCCTCCAGGTACTCCAGTTTCCTCCCACACTCCAAAGACATGTTGGTAGGTTAATTGGATCCTGTCTAAATTGACCCTAGTATGTGTATGTATGAATGTAAGTTAGGGACCTTAGATTGTACACCCCTTGAGGGTTAGGGACTGATGTGAATGTACAATATATATGTAAAGTGCTGTGTAAATTGACAGGGCTATATAAGTACCTGTAATAAATAAATGTGTAAAAGCAGCTGCTGAAAGATCACATAGCCCTCAGCATTATCAATGAACAATCAGTGCTGCATGTGCATTCACAGTAGTAAAATATGAGAGCTGTGGCTCTGTATTCAGCTGCTTGTACAAACACAGGGCATCAGCATATAGATTACACAGAGCCAAAGCACAAATTATTTTTTACTATAATGAATGTAAAACCAGTGCAAATTGTTCTTTCATAATAGTAAAAGATCATTCAACTTAAAGAGGGAGTAGGGTCTCTGTGCTGGCTGCACCTGCCTCCATATGAAACCCATAACTTGAGCTTGGGGTGGGGTGGAGCTAAAGCCAGCATGAAGTGGTATGTTTAGGGGACCACCGATCAGAATGGGACCAAAATTTTTCATAAGAGTTCTTTAATGCTGTCTGTGTTGCTGACCCAGAAAAGGGTAGACATAAGTAGTTCTGAAACTCATTTACAGCATGCTTCTTCTGGGACTGTGACTGAAGATTTTACTCATTCCCTTTCATCCTAGTCTTCGCCTCACCTGGTAGTGTTTCTTTACTCTCTGTGCTGGTCCAGCTCCTCTGCCCTCCCTTCACCACCTACGTAATCTTTTACGTAGGGGTTGTGAAAGGAAATATTATAGAGTGTCACTTGAGTGACAACTCTGAGTCTGCTGAAGCTGCTAAGATCATATTCAAGGTGGTTTTGCCCAGCAGCACTCTCAGGGCTTTTGGATGTCCACACATGGGAGACTTTTATGGGTAAATAACATGCATGTGTGACACTCACCGCCACAGGGGCCGCTGTATCTTTGCCCAGGGTTCTTTCCCTAGTAGTTGCTCTGGAAGCTGCACTGACTAGATCCCCAAGGAGAACAAATTCTCTTGGTGAGCTTCAGCAAAGTAACTATAGAATGGGTCCTCATACTAGCAGGGTTGGGAGCTTGATGAGCAGCAGAAAGCAGAAGTACACACTGGCTGCCCAGGTGGGCAGCATGCCTTCCATCCTGGACTTCCCCTCTCCACGACAAGACAAGACCACTCCAGATCTCAGACTATTTATACCCCTTCACAACAGCTACTTGTACAGGGTTTAACTAGGCTTGGCTTGAATGGTATAAATATTTACACCTATATTCCAGAACTAACTAGAGAGTTCTGACAAGACAGGGAGAGAGCAATCAAACAAGCTGCCTGTGAGACACTGAACACACCTATCCAATCACATGCAGCTGCACAGAAATGCCCGCAGCGAAAAAAGAAGAAAAGAATTAGCGCAGGGCAGGCATGACTAGGCCCAGAGTGGGAAGGAAGATGTGTAAGGGTTAATGTTAGTATTAGGGTTGGTAAAGGATAGCTGGGGGATCTGGTTGGTAGAGGAGAATGTAGGTGGGGTCTCCTGCACTTTAGGGTGGAGTGTTCCGGCGGAGGGGCGTCAGTTGGTGGGGTCTCCTGCACTTTAGGGTGGAGTGTTCTGGGGAGGGGCGTCAGTTGGGAGCTGGACGTGGGAAAGAGAGCTTCCCTCTCGCCCTCCACCAGGGTGTCCTTCCCTGAGGTTTAGGTACAGTGGCAGCTGCCAGGGAGGGACAATTGGCCCGGCTGCGGCTTGCAGGGGCTGTACTGGCTGCGGAGCCGGGTCTCTGCCTCACTGCGGGGCCCGGGCTTGTCACCAGCGGCAGGGGGGCAGGAGCGCCCATGTGCTTAGGCCTCCGGAGCACTTTTGCCCGCCCCACAGAGAGCTCAGGACCAGAATGGGAGCCCCACTCGGGACCCTCCGGCCCCGCTGGCAGGGCGCTCTCCTGAGTCTGCCTGTGGGGAGGCCGGGAAGTAGAAGGACGGTTGGGCCGGGCTGGGTGAGTCTGCGGCCTCCAAGGGGAGGGCCTGGCTGCGGAGCCGGGTCTCTGCTTTTCTGCAGGACCCGGGCTCCTCGGAGGTAGTCGGGCGGGAGCACCCATGTGCTGGGAGGTCTGCGCCTCCGGAGAGCTTTCCCCCAGTCTCCCCACTAGCCCAGGGCTCGGCTCCATGATGGGAGCCCCACTCGGGACCCTCCGGTCCCCGCTGGCAGGGCGCTCTCCTGCCTCTGCTCCCGGGGAGGCCGGGAGGAATCCTAGGCTTCGGCGGAGTTCGGGGGGGCGGGGTCACTCGTGGACGAAGCCGCGCCCGCACGGCAGTGAGGACGGGATGACAGCGGCTCCTCCGCTGACAAGGCACCTGTCAGGGAGGGTGCCCAGCGGGGGGAGATGTCCTGCTGCAGCTGCCGGGCTGTCTGGTGCTGCGGCCGGCGGGCCCCCTGTCAGCATGGAGCAGTGGCTTCATTAAAAAAAAAAAAAAAATTTTTCCACAGGTGCAGCGCTAGGCGGAGGGCTGGCAAGTGCCCAGGGTCGTCAGGGAGCGTGGCTGGTGCTGGGCGGCAGGAGCGGCACAGACCTGCGGGACCCGTGGCTCCTGGGACTGGGAGGCCATCCAGTCATCGAGAGGAGGAGGACCGATCGGAGGGCGAGCTGTCGGAACCCGATCCGGGGGCGACAGCTGGTCGCTCGGCGCCGGTGGATTTTGGACGCGCGGCTGCTGGGACGTCTCCTGGGCAGCCTCGTGAGTTACCATTTTTTTTGGGGTCTGCTCTCTTCTTTTCAGCTGCTCTCTGGGAACTGTTGGGGGCGGGCTTCTGCGGTGTCGGGGGGCGGCGTCATCTCGTTGGGTATTGGTGCGGGGGTCTGCGTTTTGCGGTCCGGCTGGGGACTTGTTGCGGCGCTTTGCGCTGGGCGGTAGTGGGGGCGCTGGGCCTGCTTCTGTGTGATTCCCGCCTGCAGGTGGGGATGTTTGCGGGGGCCTAGGGCAGGATAATGGGGACGCACGGGGGCCTGGTGTTTTTTTCTCCGGGTTAGGGTCAGGGGTGGTTACGGCGGGGTCCGGTGCTCTGGGCTAGGCGGCCCCATCCACGGTTTTGGGTGAGGGTGCGGGGGGTGCCAGGGCCGGGCGGCTTCGCAGTGTGCCGGTGGTTCGAGGGCCCGTTGGTGTGCATTGACATTCGGATGTACGGGAGTAGATTGGGTGAGGTGTGTATGTCGGGATCTTCACGCTCTTGCTCTTGGAGCGGCTGCCTGTCGATGGGTCGAGGGTTGACGAGGGCAGGCGGGAGGACGAGGAGAAGCGGCGTTCTTTTTCGTTTATCCCGCGTGCTTTTGCTAATTGGTTGCAGGCTTTCGCGATTGTGGCCAGTGTCATTGGGGAAACGGCCCCTGAGCATTGCTCGGCGTTTTTCTGTTCCCTTGACGCTATTAGCGAGGCTCCTGGGTTTAAGGGGGGATCGCTGGGCTACGGTGCGATGAACAGTTTCGGCAGCGTAGGGCGGTTTACCCGTCATTGCGCTGGGACAATACGGTCCGTGGCCTTTGGATACAGCTTATGACTCCGGCGAGGCCCTCTGGTCTGTTTTCGGGGTGGGCCGGTGGTTCGTTCTCCCCGGGACAATCAGCCTCAAAGCGTAGGGGTTCTGCTGGCGGTTCCAGTTTTGTTCGGAGGGTTTCCGCATCCCGTGTACTTTGACTTCGATTCCTCCTTTTAGCGCGGAACTCACGGTCGGCCTTGCAGTATGCAGCGGTGGTTTCGGATAAGTTGCGTAAGGAAGTGGGTTTAGACCGCGTGGGCGGCCCGTTTCCTTTTTCTCCCTTGGGGGGTTGTGCCCAAAAAGGAGCCTCATGCGTTTCGGTTAATTCCTCACCTGTCCTTCCTGACAGTGGGGTCGGTGACCGACGCAATCGATACAGAGTCAGGTGCGGTGTATTATACGTCGTTCGATGCGGCAGTTTTCTGGGTTCTTCGGTATGGGCGCGGTGCGCTCCTGGCGTTATGGGATATTGAGTCAGCGCTGTTGTGGGTACATCCGGCCGGTCTTCGTGTTTTTGGGTTGTCGTTGGGAGGGCTCGTTTTATGTTGTGAAGTGCCTTCTCATGGGGTGTTTTATATCCTACGCTTTGCTCGAGAAGTTCAGTTCATGCATGGAGTGGGTGGTGCGGGATGTCTCCGGGGTGCCTGCGGTCATCCGTTATTTAGATGATTTTCTTTGTGTGGGTCCGCCAGCTTCCGGGGTATGTGCAGTTTTTGCTGGCCACTTTGCAACACATTGCACAACGTTTCGTTATTCCGCTGGCGTTGGACAAGACGGAGGGCCCGGCTGCGGTGATTACTTTCCTGGGCGTTGTTTGGATTCCGGAGCTGTGGAGTGCCGGCTGCCTGAGGACAAGCTGTTGGCCTTCAAAGTTGAGATTCGTGGGGTACTAGGCAAGTGTAAGTTTCAGCTGCGGGCCTGGCAGTCGTTGTTGGGCAAAGCTTACCTTCGCTTACCGTATACTGCCGATGGGTTGGGTGTTCTGCCGCCGATTGCAGATTTGGCTCCCCTTTTTGGATTCCTTCAACAGGCGAGCTCTGTGGATGTCTGGCCCTGGGAGCTATTTTGACCTGGATTTGTTCCCGGATGCGGCGGCTTCCGTGGGATATGGGGCCTTTTGCTGAAGTCGGTGGAGCGCGGTTCCATGGCCTGCTTCCTGGTGGGAGGCGGGGGGTTTGTTCTTCGTATCTTGGTGCTGTTGGTATTTATTTATTTTTTTTCCGGTGGTGCTGGTGGTTGCCGTGTGGGGGGAGCATTTTTCGGAAGTAAAGGTTCATTTTCGGTGTAACATTTTGGGGGTGGTTTCGGGTCATCAATCGGGTCTCAGCTTCTTCGCGGCCGGTGGTTGGCCTGCTTCGCCATTTCGTGTTGCGTTGCCTGCAGTTGACCATTTTTCTTCATGCTGTGCATCTCCCTGGGATTGAGCAAACTCTGGTTGTCGCTTTGGCTCATTTTCAGTGGGACACATTCCGAGGGTTGGTGCTGGGGGAGGAGCACCGCGGGGTTTCTTGTCCCGACTGGCTGTGGGATGTTGCCTTGGGGTCGTTGCAGGCTGGATCCGGTAGTCGGGGAGTGAGGCGACATGGTCTGCATACTCGACTTAAATGGTGTGGGACCCATCGTTGGTATGGTGTGCCCGGGTACATTCCAGTTAACCAAGGTTTAACTGGCAGGTGGTGGTGCTGCACTGCGGATGGTATGGTTGTCTCCGAGCTGGTTGGTTGCGTCTGGAGGCCTAGTGACATATGGTTGTCTGCAGGTGCATTTTTACTGGCGGGAGTGGTGGACCTGCTGCAGCGGGTCAATATTGATCCGTGGGGGCCTGAGGTGGGTTCGCTGTGTTGTAATTTTGGCACGGAAATTAGAGCGGGGGGTGTCGGCTGCTGTGTTTGATTGCCGGTTGGCTGGTTTGGCCTTCTTCTTAAGTTGCTGGGGTGTCGGGGTTTTCACGAAAGCCTTTTTGGGTTCGACAGGCCCTTCGGGGTTCCCGTAGGGCTCATCGCTGAAGGGATTCACGGCATCCGGTGTCCGTTGAGTTGTTAGGGTCTTGGTTTGTGCGCCTGCGGTCTGTGTGTCTTTCGGGCTTCGAGGTGTTTGTTTCGGTACGGCCTTTGCGGTGGCCTTTTGGGGGCATTGCGTTTTGGTGAGTTCGGTAGTCCGTCTATATCAGTTATTGGGGGGTTATTGGGGGATGTGGTCGTGTGCTGGGTTTACTGGGGTGGGAGGTTCTCGTCCATCGGTCTGGGACGGACCAGTTGGGGCGTGGTGCATGGGGTGCAGTTCTTTGCTCTTCCAGCATCTTATGTGTGCCCAGTGGGTGCGGTGCCAGATTTTCTATCCCATCGCCGGTGGGGCAGGGGTCCTTTTTTCCAGCACGCTGAGGGGTCCTCTTAATTCACTTTGTGTCAGTTTTCTGACGGTGTTTCACGGCGGCTGGTTGGATGCGTCCTTGTGTGCTTCGCATTCGCTTTGGATGGGGGCTACTACGGAAGCTGCCGGGTGGGGTTTGTTGGATATGGGTCGCACGTATTGGTAGGTGGGATTCACGGAGATTTCGACTGTGCGTTCGTCCGCATCTGTTGGGGGTCTAGTGGGGTCTCGTGTTCTGTTGTCATGGCCTGGGGGGAGTGCCTGTCCTGTCTGGGTGATGTATTGTCCTGGGGGTATTGCTTGTCCTTTTCTTTCAGAGGGAGCGGGTGGCCTGGTGTGGATCCTGGGTCACTCCTATGTGTTCTTGGGGGGCCCGGTGGGCTGATGTTAGGCCTACTGGTAGGCAGCTGGGGTATGTTGTGGGGTCGTGTGCTGCAGGGGGGCAGCGTTTGACTCGACGGGATGGCCCACTGGATGTCCTGGTGCTTCCTGCGGGTGGCATCGATCTGAAGGTCGACAAGGAGGTGGGGCGCTTCTTTGTCCGTAATGGGGGGCTGGTGGTCCGGCATCTGGAGCTAGAGGTGGATACTTGGAGGTATCTTTGGAGTGCTGGGGTACATCTGACTGCGGTTGGAGCGGATTTATGGTCTCTGGGTCTAAGGGATGGAGTTCGGAGGGGTTTGTTGTGGTGTGGCACGCATGGGTAAGGGCTCACCCAGCGTGCTGTGGCGGTGGTTGGTCTTTGGAGGTGGTTCTTATCTTGGAGGTACAAAATGGTGTGGGACCCATCGTTGGTATGGTGTGCCCGGGAACATTCCCAGTTAACCGAGGTTTAACTGGAAGGTGGTGGTGCTGCACTGCGGACAGTATGGTTGTCTCCGAGCTGGTTGGTTGCGGCTGGAGGCCTAGTGGAATATGGTTGTCCGCAGGTGCATTTCGGATCGTTTTGGTGGTGCCTTCAAAGACCAACGACAACTCTTTATGTTTTCTGTTATAAGGAATGGTTGATGTGTTTAAACTTGATTGGTTAATAAAAGGCCGTGCTGGCCATTTACTCCAAAATTTGTGTTGTGTTTTCTGTAAGTATAGTAAGTAAAGGGGATTGGTATGGAAGGGTAATGGTGGTGTAGTGGGGTCTGGATGAACCTATCTCGGGTGCACTAGTCATGACTACAGTGAGCTATACCTACAGTAAATTTGCTTGACACAGGAATTTCAGCAACACTGATTGCAGTAAGGCAAGCTAAATTTACCTAACAACAAAATGCAGATCCACCAAACACAGTGAGCCAGAAGTAAATCTATCCAATCCTAGCACCCATCTTGGAGGGCACCACACATAAAATATGCTAATTGTTTTAGGGGGAGATTATTGTTGTAATAAATAATCTGGTGACAGGCTCTCTTAAAAAGAAATTAAATTGTTATGTACCCATCCATAGTTTAAAATGTGACAATAGTTGACTTGGAACTGCATTGAATTTTCATGTTGCCCCAATGTTTATTTGGGTTTCTCTGGGTGGCGCATCTTTCTAAAATACAAAAATATATTGATAGGTTAATAGGATTTCAAATTGGTCCATGAGTATGAGTGATTTTTTTTGCCTCTAATTAAATCTTAAAATGCTACTGAAGTCTCTAGTTTTTTTTTTACCTAAAATAAAAAAAGATGTAATAATTACTTGTAACATGCAACGGTATCGAACAGAGTGGCCCCTTACCTCCTCTTCTGAGGTCCTCCACCAGTGCTGTCCGCTCCTCTACTTCTGTGTCTGCCCCATAGCAAACTGCTTGCTGTGTTGACAGGCATGTAGGCTTGCTCCTGAGTCAGGCTGTGTGCATCCATAGACACACAAGGCTTGGCTTGTCCCTACTCCCGCCTCACAGGATTTTTGATTGACAGCAGCAGGAGCCCATGACTCTTACTGCTGCCTCTGTGCCTGTGAGAAACAGGAAGAGAAGACAAGTGCTGCTGCACAGTGCTGGATTGATATAGTACTCAGGTACAGTGGATATAAAAAGTCTACACACCCCTGTTAAAATGTCAGGTTTCTGTGATGTAAACAAATGAGACAAAGGTAAATAATTTCAGAACTTTTTCCACCTTTAATGTAACCTATAAACTGAAAGTGAAAAGGCTCACGCTCGTACGCTGCTACACCCTAAAAAAAAATAAAGGAAAATTGCTGCAGCCACTCATTAAGTGTACTCTCCCTTAAAATGTATATAAACCAAGAATGTGCAGTGTGCTAACTCCTCATCCAGACATATAAATTAAATAAAATAAACCTCCAGTAATCCTGTCAGGGATCCCCGCCGCGATGGTCCCGGCGCAGGCGCAGTATGCCGCCCTGTGCAGGGACGCGGGCTCTAGGTCCGGGCCGGCCGCGGCGTGTGAGTTCGCGCATGCGCAGTAGGAGCCGCGGCCGCCCGCTGGGCACCAATGGCAGCGCAGGGCGCGATATTTAAACGGCCCTGAGCTGTTATTCAGTGCCTTCTGGTCTTGTCCTTGCCCTGTATCCTGTATCCTGAATCTGAACCTGTACCTGTAAGTTGCTGACCCGGATTGTACCTGACCACTGCTGAATTCTCCTGCCCAGACCCTTGCTTTGCCTGACCTCTCTTCCGTATGTCCCCTATTGGATCTGACCTACTGTTGTTGACCTGGCGTGTGACCCGACTATTCTCTGCCCGCTGCCTTGTACCGTGCTGTCCTCCCCGTTACCGACCCGGCTTGCCTGACTCTGCACTTGCTCCGCCATCCATCCATCCATCCATCCATTCCTCTCAGCGGGGTTCCCAGACCTCCTCATATCAGGCTCTCTCCCGTGGGAGCCCCTGGCGACCACCCCTACCACTGACGGGTGTCCTCAGTAAGCACGACCTGGTCCCGGGGTACTCCAAGTCCATCCCCACCATCAGGGGCTCTGGTGAACAAGTACTCTGGGACTTAGACTCCGTGCGCTGGGGACGCCTGATTAGTGGAGTGCTAGTGGTGTCGCCAGGCGGTCCCTTACAAATCCCATGCAAGATAAATTCACACTACAATAGAAGTCCAACTCCCAAATCACAGAATGTCCAAAATAGTGCATTTAACAATCACTTTCCAGAAGACATGCTCGTGCTCAAGATACTCTCCCTGCTCACCTTTAAGCTTGACCTATAAATTATAATAGGTGAAATGCGTTTTTACAGCAGTAAATCCTTTCATGTGGCGACGAATCCAGAATCATTTTACAATCACGACTCCAAAAACGTGTATATAAAAAACAAAAGCGAATCGTAGTGCAACACCGTTTAAATTAAAGCTAATGGCTGAGTGCACAATACATATGTGCTCACATTACAGCAAAACACACCGTGCTCCACAACAGTGTTGTAAAGTGTTCACTTCATCCAACATATACAAAAGTGCTTCCCATCACCAATGAGTGTGCCATGCACTCACCTTCTTCCTTGACCCATATATAGGTCATAAGCACTATTAGGCCCCATGTACAGGGGACACTTCTGAACGATGGAAACTGACTGCTGGAAAACGTAGGTCAAAAAATGTCTCTGTAGCCACGTTTACATAACGTGTTTATGTGCATTTGCGTTTAGAAGTGTTTTTTAAAGATAAGCACAGGAAAACCTCCCAAATGCCAAGAATGCACTGAAAAGTGGTAAATGATTAACTATTTCAGACTGTTTCAGATAAATAGAGAAAGTAGAAGCAGAGACAGCAGTATGTGTTGAAATTAGCTTAGGAGTGAGTTGCTCATTAACATTTCTTTTGTTTCCAAGGGTGGGAAAGGTGTCTGGTGGAGTGAGTCATTAAGGTCACCTGGCAGGGGGTCTCCCTGAGGAATTTGAGGTGTGAAAGGTCATTAACATATCTTTTCTTTCCAAGGGTGGGAGAGGTCTGAGGTATAAATTGGTCATTGCAATGTGTGACAAGCTTGGTAGGAACATCCTGTTTTCAGTGTTTTGTCCATCTGAGCACCTTGAAAATGCCTTGCATGTATTTTTCATGATGAAAAAAGGCTATGGAAAGCATCGGGAACTGGAAGAGTTGAAAAAACTTTTCAGACACGATTTGCCGCGTTTAGCAGCATTTTGCATTTGAAATGCTGATAAAATCAACTGCTGAATGCACATTTTCTGCGGTCAAAAAAAGAATGTAAACTCAAATGTCTGTAAACGACTGTAAATGAAAATGTGTACATGGACACATAGGAAAACATTAGGGTGAGTTCAGGGGCTGCTGAAAAAAAAACGCTGAACAGCTCCTAAACACGAGTTTATCAGCTGCAGTGTACATGAGCCCTAAACGTTGGTAAATATTTTGCTTGTCCACCGCTATCCCTTAGTAGCTAGTTCCTTGCTACTGGCCCTTTAAAAGACAAAATTTCAGCTTCCCACCGGGATGGTAAATGCTCAGGGGAAAAAGAGGACAAATCATAGTGCAAAAAGGTACTTACATTGAATGAGAATGGCAGCTCTCTAACACGAAAAAATCTCCAGTCCTCTGCCCCCCCCCTCACTATACCCCACAGTGGTAATTTTCCAGTGCTGCAAGGGTTAATACCGCTCCTCCATTCAAAGAAGCTGCAGTATAACTTTCAGCAATGAAAAGTGGTCTATGAATGGAGGATGGGTGGATGCATGAAAGGTCTGCATTCATAAAGTTTCACTGTAGTACAGGTATGAATGGAGAAGGGAAATGGAAAGAATGGGCAAAGTTGTCACTTTTGACAAGTGTTTATGTCAGGTTGAGTGGCTCATATTTACCCCCACAGAACAGGAAGATTACACAAACAGATTTTTTTCATTCAGCTTGTGGGCTGAACAAACTCCAAAAAGAAAAATAAATGTGATAATATGACCGTGACAATTATCAACACCTATTGTATTGCACCAAATGCAATCTATATGTAAAAAAAGCTGCCACTATATATAGACCATAATAAATGAAATAATATAAACACTCAAATCATATAGTGTTGTAGTAGCGCTAAATAAATAATAATGAAATGTGAAGTGAATACCAAACAATAATTGTGACAAACAAAAACTAATAAACTGTCCGTGATTAATGTGATAAGAAATCAATTCAAATTAAAAGTGATCCAAAGTCCATGAAAACACATAATAAAGTGATCCAAAGTCCATGAAATAAATTCTTCTCCTTCACCGTGTGGTATAGACTGACAACCAAGTGATTCACAGGAATACCCCACACTCACCACAAATATTTGCCTTCCACTCTCGTGGTTGGCAAAAATCTTCCTGGGATAATCATCCCAATTATAGATGACACTTATGAATTGTGTGAGACAAAGATTCTACTGCCTCGAGATAGACCATGTAAAACAAACGAAAAACGCTCCAATGGTGTAATATGAACAACCAGATTCTTAAATTAAATGAATGGACCTAACTCACAAGCAAACTGATAAAACAAGCCCAAATGATGTGACCATTGATAAGCCTGAAGTGATCATAGACCAGGTGCTCTCACCACCTCCGGTTTGTTGGTATCTGACGCCGTCACGGCACTTCCGGTCACGGGCCACGTCACTTCCGGTTGCCGCACCGTCATGCCCTGACGTGTTTCGTCACTTCCGACTTATTCATGAGTAAGTCCGGAAGTGACATGGATCGTGACCGGAAGTGATGCGACAGCGTCAGATACCAACAAACCAGAGGTGGTGAAAGCACCTGGTCTATGATCACTTCAGGCTTATCAATGGTCACATCATTTGGGATTGTTTTATCAGTTTGCTTGTGAGCAAGGTCCATTCATTTAATTAAAGAATCTGGTTGTTCATACTACACCATTAGAGCATTTTTTTGTTTGTTTTACATGGTCTATCTCGAGGCAGTGGAATCTTTGTCTCACGCAATTCATAAGTGTCATCTATAATTGGGAAGATTATCCCAGGAAGCTTTTTTGCCAACCACGAAAGTGGAAGGCAAATATTTGTGGTGAGTTTACATTCATGTGGGGTATTCCTGTGAAGCACTTAGTTGTCAGTCTATAACACACGGTGAAGGAGAATAATTTATTTCATGGACTTTGGATCACTTTATTATGTGTTTTCATAGACTTTGGATCACTTTTAATTTGAATTGTTTTCTTATCACATTAATCAAGGACAGTTTATTAGTTTTTTTGTCACAATTATTTTTTGGTATTCACTTCACATTTCATTATTATTTATTTAGCGCTACTACAACACTATATGATTTGGGTGTTTATATTATTAAAAAAAAAATCAAACTGATTCCTCCATCTACATTAAACAGTGCAGAGAGACGACTCTGAGGCTATAGTATTTTGACAGCCGGTTCCAGTAGAATACAGTGGGTGCTGCCAAAATGATTGGCTGCAGTCGCTGTTCGGTAAGAATTGTCCACCAGGAGGAATTTAGGGTGTTGTCAGGGCCAGATTTAGCATGGGCAGGATGCATGCATGAGAAAAGGGTACCCCTGGCATGTCTATTTATGTGTGTATGAAAATAGATCTTTTAGCAATCAGTTCACTTAAAGGCATGTACAACATGTGAAATACCAAAAAATTTAAATTGCAGAGTAAAAATAACTGACGGAAATGAGCTCATGTTGTAACTGCATATTGTTTTTTTATGAAAACAATTGTACTCTCTTAACCACATACCCTATAGTATGCTAGCTATCTGCAATATTGCTGGTGGCTATGGAGATAGTTACAGTCAACATAACTTCAATGACTTCCTTTTATTGCAGAGAAAAGATTTTGAAACGATAAAGAATCTGTTATCTATTTGTCCGAAGCAAAGAACTCCAGAAATCCTGAGACAGGTATCATAAAAGCACGGTGTTTATTCTCTAATATTGATTTAGTATTATAAGTGCTGCTGTTGAGAATTAATTACTCACACTTGTAATCCATGATTGCAACTGACTCAATAGACTGAGTTTATCTTCAGCTGCCCTGCATTCCTGCGCTGACACACTCAACCTGTCTAAACAAATAGCAGTGACGTGCTAGGAGTTATTGGCTCCCACCTCTTATTCACCTACACAGGAAACCCAGCACTGCTTATACATGACAGGTGACAACTGACCACACGCTGTGAGTTATAGTACATTGATGCCGTGCATTGTTATATGAAACAAGAAAACAAAGCTCAATGGCGGCATGGTCTGCAAATAAATGCTAGTCCAAACATGCAGAAACAACTTAACTTACATGGTGGAAATCTTGATGCCTAAACCCAATATTGCAACTTTGGCATGTGTTCGTAAAACTGTACAGATCATTGCAACTACCTATTCCAAATCTGGGCCTTCATTTGGTGATAAAAGGTAATGGATATCTCCTGACATTTATTTCAGGCACTTATATAGCATTGTCAATTTACACAGTGCTTTACATATATATTGTACATTCATATCAGTCCCTGTACAATCTAAGGTCACTAACTCACATTCATATACTAGGGCCAATTTAGACAGGATCCAATTAACCTACCAGCATGTCTTTGGCATGTGGGAAGAAACCTGAGTACCCAGAGGAAACCCGAGTACCCAGAGGAAACCCACACAGGCACAGGGAGAGCATGCAAACTCCAGGCAGGTGCTTCTGTGGTTGGGATTTGAACCAATGACCCTAGTACTGCTAGGCAGAAGTGCTAACCATTTAGCCACTGTGCTTTATTTTAAACATTGCTTGCCTTAAATGGTACAAAAAGGCATTTTTTAAATGTAGCTATATTTTTTTTTTACATTACGACTCACCACCAAAAAAAACAAAACAAAACAAAAACGTTCTACTCTTGATGTTTACAGCAATATTGCACATTTTGCTTTTTTTACCCTACTTAAAGTAGAGTTTATGTGTTTATTAAAAGTCTTTTAATAAACACACACTTATCTGTCTCAGATTCCAGTGATGTACTCGCCTGCGTGGTCCCTTCTCCCCTTCTTTCCTCCACAGCGACGGCATCTCAACTGTGGGCACCAGGCTGTGACAGTTTGTGCCTTGACAGCCTGGTGCCCACTGTGCATGAGCGAGTCGCGCTGCTCTTCCTAATTGGTCCGGCAGTCTCCTGGGACCTGTGAAATTTCCCAGGAGACTGCTGGAGGGAAGAGGGGGCCGACCTTCCAGCTCACTTTGCCGCGGCGAACTGATCCAGAAGTGGGAGTGGGTACCTGTCAAAAAACAGGTACCCGCTCCCCACTCCCCCCCCAAAAGGTGCCAAATATGGCATTGGAGGGGGGAAGGAGGAGGCAAATAAGCGGAGCTACCACTTTTGTGTGGAATTCCACTTTAAGAAAAACTAGCTGACATTAAATAAAAAACATGTTTTTAATCATACCTAAAACATACTGACCCTAACCGTTGACCATGACCTTTGATACTGACCTTGAACTTGACCCTGATCTAGACATTTTATCTTTATTGTTTTTTCTACACACAGGCTTTTTTACATTCTTCTTCTGTGGCTAAGAGAAGAAAATACAATGTATATTTTTCTTTATTCAGAGGAGAAAGAGAGCACAGGGGCAGGTTTTACTGAGTGACCACTGTGATAGCCTGTAATAATACAAACCTCTGGAGAACTTCTTGTTGAATTTTGCACATTGGTACATTTTGGAAAAAAAACCCTCTAATACTAGAAAACATTACTTATATAACACCTTTATTCTTATAAAAAAAAAGTTTGTCTCGAATGATAAAGGAATATCAGATTGATTTTGTGAATTTTACACATCTACATTCAATAAATCCCAAAATGACATACACAACCTTTCTGCAAGTCTTACCATTTCCACAACTGTCTATATCTCAGGTTCAGGCTATCACAGCAATTAATTGATCTGGAGCTGGTTCTCCTGATGTAACTAGAATGTTTCAATTGCCTGTCTTCATTTGGGTATTTGTAGAGGTTTGGCAATGCCGCATACAAATGAAGAAAGCTCTGTAAAAAATGGATTTTGGTACCATCATGGGCACCTAGAGAGAAGGATCAAACTTCCTGTCTGCTGCAAAACAGAGTCAGTCTTAATGCTTCTCCACCATTCAGAAAAAGGTTTGTATTTTCATCAATTAATATAAGGCTTTCTTTTTGGCCTATAAAAGAAAGCCTTGTACTCATTGATAAAAATAAAAGGATGTGTTCTATTGATCAAAATGTTATATTGTGGATAAGCTTAAAGGATATTGATTAATTTTGGAAATGTTGGACTCAGATGGAAGTGAACAAGACAGGCTTACAAGAAAGGCCATTCTATGGAATCAAAAGCCTTCCCAATATCCAGAGAAGCTATGGTGCATGATGCCAGGATATGTTCTGATAGCTGAGAAGACAATTAAGCTATGCAAATATTATATGTGGTGGACTTTCCAAGCAAAAAGTATGTTTGATCATCATGTACCAAGGACAGTAATAAGGAGTTCAGTCTAGTGGTCAAAGATTTTTTCTTTTATAGCCACTATTTGATAGAGAAGCTGGTTTGTAAGACAATCAATTTGATCATTATCCTGTTTCAAGTAGAATTATACATTGACTGAGGTAGTTTCCCAGTAGAAAAAAAGTATTTTTGTATACTAGTTCTAGGGTAGGTAAAATTTTTGATACTTATACACTTTCAGGGGGGAAGTGACAATATAGCCTATTTAATGCCATCCCCCAAAATGTCTTTATCTAATATTTGAACCTGAGATATAGATAGTTGTGGAAATATTAAGACTTCCAGAAAGGTTTTGTATATAAATTTGTATATAATTTTTATCACTTTTTTTAAAATAAGAATAAAAGTGTTAAATAAGTCCGGTTTTCTAGTAATAAAGTTTTTTCTCCAAAATGTATCAATGTGTAAAATTCAACCAGAAGTTCTCCAGAAGTTTGTATTATTACAAAATTATTTTGAAAACATGAAAGTTGGAAAGAACAAAATATTGCCGTTTGGACTAGAGTTAGACAAAAGATCTTTGTAAAACTTACAGGGTAGATATCCCTTAACATACAGAGAAAAAAGTGAGCGCACACCCCTGTAAGAACCACAGAATACTGGGGTGCTGTGACGAGGCTCTGTAGCTCATGCATGTATTTGCAAATGTGTGCTAACTAAACCCCTGTTTTTAACGCATACTGTTAGACAGGTTAATTTGATTTGTTTGCAAGCTGGCTGGCAAGTTGAGCTGGGAAGTTTTGTTGTTTGACATGCGTCGCCCTTCCATGTGCCCCTTGCTGTGAAGGCCAGTTATAGACTGGGGCAGTGGCCATTTCTTGTATTGTTGAATTGTTGGTCAAGGGGGGCGCACTGGACACTTTAGCTGCCATTGTGCTACATGCTGGGTGTCCAGTGTGCTCCTGTACCTTTAAGGAGGGGTGGGCTCCCTCAGGTTCACCTGCCCTTGGTCTATCCATTAAATACATGTGCCTCTACTATGAGGGCTCCTAAGAGAGTTAGGCACTACAGAATACTGGGGTGCAGTGACAAGGCTCTGTAGCTCATGCATGTGTTTGCAAATGTGTGCAAATTAAATCCATTTTTAACGCATACTGTTAGACAGCTTAATTTGGCTTGTTTGCAAGCCAGCTGGGAATTTTTCTGTTTTGTTGTTTGACATGCGTCACCCTTCCATGTGCTCCTTGCTGTGAAGGGCAGTTATAGACTGGGGCAGTGGCCATTTTGTGTACACCCCTGTAAGTATCTATAAAATCAAAATCTGATTCAGATAAAATATATTTCAAACACGTTTGCATGATTACTTCAAAAATCTGGGGGGCATATCCTGATATAAATTATAGCTGGAACACAAAAGCTGATAAATTGCTCTGTTTTTTTGTTTTATTTTAATTATCATTTTATATAAAAACAGAAGCAGGTTCTTAGCTGTTCACTTTTCATATTTTTATGTAGTGTGTTTTGAAAATTATTTGTTTTATTCAAGTACTGAATTGCTGGCAGTTGCTGGTGTTTGGAAAAAAATGTTCTTGTTACTAATGACGACAAACCCGATTTTCCCTTAGTGTAATATGAAACAATGACAGCCAAATGACTGTTTGCTTATATGAAACAACTGTTCTAGCTTTAGACCCTATATTAAAACATCCCTTACATCTGCTGTGATCAGTTAGAAAACTCAAGCAATTACTTTAATCAAGAAAGCCAAAATGATATATTGAAGTAAAGTAAACACATTTTGTTTTTAAAGATTCAGCTTTGTCTGAAGAAGAACAGAGCCTTGCAAGGTCTTGAGGACAAGACTCAAATGGAGCTTTGTCAGTATGTCATATATCAAGCGTAAGTATATTACATTATTTCCCACTCCTCTGAAAGTCAGTGATCTTCTCCACTGTTCAGTGTCCTGGGTTATGGATGGGCCCTCGTGTCTTCATATACAATGCAGAACTGCTGGACCTGCATTATATGGGATGAAGTCCGAGAGCTGCGACAACTCGGGCAGTGAAGAAAAGTGGCTTAGGGGGGACTAGACTTACGGCATGAAGGAAGCCCGCAGAAGTGAGGAATAAGAAAAATGGTAGGGTAAAGTCTTTTTAAAGACTTAAAGAGTTAAATAGTTCAGCTTTATCCTGCTGGCTGGATTTGGTATTGTAAAATAAAATGTTTTGTATCTTCAAAAAAAAATATCTTTTTAAATGTATTTGTAGTCCTGACCAAAATAAAATATATTTCATCCCACTATATATTTATAGTTCTTCTGAAAACTTGGGGGTGTTGATCCAAAGTGTGATGAAACGCATGTCAGCCCGATTGGGTGATTCCATCAGAGAACCGCTTCCTTGCCACTGGGACACAGGACCAAGGTATTACAGCCGGGCTTTGCACTCAACTTCTTTATTGAACAAGAACAGATGTTCTTTATATACTTCAGAAATAGAAGCAATCCCCACAAGAACAATAAAAACAAATATTATACATTATAATAAACATCCCACATTGATTGGGTAAGAGCTTGATCACATTATCCTAAACAGTGTAAAATGTAAACAGTACAGCTAACAGTGATTAATTAACAGTAAGCTAATCAACAGCCAGGCACTCAGACAATGATTTGATTAATCAGGTTGGGTTGGGTCTGTTACATTAATGTGACAGACCCAGCCGGGACAGGGGCTTTTGGAGGGGATTGCAGGCTAGCCTATCGCCTACTTCCCATGGCCTTGGCATCCGAGGAGCTGTATCCTTTGGTGTGTGTCTGGGGGGACCTTTTGAGCAGTTTACTTCAGATTCAATGTCTCCTCCAAAACACACAGACCAGAATACAGAATTGGGATCTCTGTGCCCAAACCAACATTGACTGCTCCAACACCCCCCTTCCTAGACTCAAAGACTCTAAGAAAATGTTAATATAATCAGCTCAAAACAAACCTGATGTGAGGACTCTTGCTCTAATCTGTTTATTAGGTGTTATATGTCTTTCTATCATTGTGTGCCTCCTAGGTGTGCATTCCATTGTTAATTGAGTTAATTGAGTCACTTATTGTTTGTTTGCTGGCAAGTCCCTTTGGAGGCTCCTAGATGATGAGATTAGACTGATGTCAGCTTTATCTTGTTATCGAATTAATGTGGGATCCTAATTTATCCTAAAGTGTAATATTTGTGGTTATTCACGTGGGGACTTCCCCTATATGTGAAGTGTATAAAAACCTGTGTTTTCTGTTCAAAAAAAGAGTTCCAGTTTGGCATCTAAGCTAGTCTCGTCTAGTCTTGGGTGCAATGCCTGGTTATAATACTCTGGTCCTGTGTCCCAGTGGCGTGGAAGTGGCTCTCTGACAGGAATCATCCAATCGGAGTGACAGGCATTCCATCACACAAAGTAATAGATAAAATATTCTTGTTCATTACTATATATGTAGAAAATACATTCTGTATTTTGCTGTGCCTTTGAAGAGGGTGTTGCCTTACTACCTGGGCCTACAGAGTTTGTTTTCTGAACTGACACATTTCAGAGGCAGACTGGGCTCGATGGCTGTTTTTGCCTCCTGTGCTGGTGTTCTATAGCATATTGAGCCAGCAACTGGTGGCATAGGGTAGAGACTCATTCACCCTTTCAGACATCTGTTAGAGATGCATCTGGAGTTACTGACAGCTAATTGTTACTACAAAGAAACCTGCAATCACAGTGCATGGTAAGGGGGAGGCCTCCATCACTTTCATCCTATGGCATGAACTATGGCAGACAGCCACAAAAGAAGTCAGTAATGGAGGACTTCAGCAACTGTTAATAACAGTAGATGCAATCTTAAGGTCCTGTGTTGATTGGCTTTTATTTGATTCAAATGGGTTTTGCATTCCCATACAAGTCTTAGAGAGTGAAAAACCCACTAGAAGCAGGTCAAAGGCATGTGTTAGGGCCTGGGTCCAAATGTAGGATCTCTGCTGTGTCTGGCAATGTTTCTTCTTGCTAAGCCAATTGGAATGCTGGACATCTCCCTGGACAAATCCTTGAATGATCCTCCTTTTACCTTGTTTGTCGTGATCCTTGAACTCTTTGCTCCTCCCATGAACTTCCTGATTTAAGCCATGTCTCTGCACTTCCTGCTTGCCCGATTATTGTGCCTTCTCCAGCCAATATCTCGCTGTTGTCTCTCCTGATGCTGTCCATACCTTCGCTACTACTCATTACTGACCTTTGGCTTGTTCCTTGACTATGCTTCTACCTGATCCCAACCTGCAACCACATGTTACTGACCTTTGGCTTATTTACTGACTACACTTCTATTTGATCCATACTTGCTATATCTACTACTGAACCCTGGCTTGATCTCCTCCTGGTGGGACGCTCCTGAGGACCGTGACCTTGCACTAGCACTCAGCAAAACCCATCTCCACCATCAGAAGCTCTGGTGAATACCAGTTAGTGCTTAGACCCTGCACCTCAGGTGAGCCTGCATCATCTGCCAGGGTGACCTGCTTGTATACCTACCCTACTGATTGGTGGATGCCTCTCTTTTGCTATAGCTACTGGTCTCCGAGCCTGGCCCCTGGCCGTGAGCATGACAGAAATAGGTCAATTGCTGGTCAGAAACACCTCTCAATGAATTCTGATCTCAGAAGCATCTCAAACTGATGTCATCTACTGAAGCTCAAAGTCTGTTAACACAGGCCCTAACAGATATCTAAAAAGGTGAAATGACTCCGTACCTGCACTGGTAGAGGTCTGAATGGGTGAAGATGTTTAATGCACACATGTCCTTTGTGTCTCTCTTCTGTATAGTTGCATTCTGTATAGTTAGTTCACATCTCACAGCTGACAATATTGGCAAATGTGTTGTGCTAGAAGCGTGGATGCACTGTTACCTCAATGCTTTTATACCTCAGTGCTTTGAACTCTACATCCTGTCCTTACTATTGAGTTAGTCTCTGAGATAGGTGGCCCCATAGATATTTATTGCAACAAATAATTGTATTTACAAAATAGCAGCTCGGAAAGTAGAAAGTGCATGGACCAGAATCATTGAACTTACTGCACCACTGCACTAGAACAATTCGTGGAGAGCCATATTTGCACAAAGACCTCTCAGAGAAACATGTACAATTAATAAATTACACATGCCTCCAACTGTCTTTTCCATAGATATTTTTTGGAGCTCTATTTTAGGCTCATTGTCAAGCACTTTTTGGCACACAGTCAAATAGAAAAAATACTTTTTTTGCAATAGTTTGTTATCTTAACATTCAGAAATTATTTCAGGAGGTTCTTAGGCTTTCAGCATATCCTAAGAATGCCCCTTTTTTAGGAGGTTTACCTGATCCTATGACTTTTCCAAAGGAACTGGACTGGAGAATAATAAAACAAATAGCATGTAACATTTATATGTATGTAACAGATATATATTCTTTGTGTTTCCAGGTACGAATCAAAAACATTAGTTATTAAAAAAGGCCATATACCACGTGAATGTTTTATAATATTATCTGGAAGTTTAGCTTCAGTCAAGGAAGATACAAAATCAAGAAAACTAAGTACAACTTCGTTATATGAAGTAGAAGAAGGAGACATTGTGGGGGTAACTATTTAGATATTTTGGGGTTCATATTGTGAAGGAGGAAGAACAAATATAGCCATATACTCTCCAGGGAAAACAACTCCAAGGGGGCACTCACAAAGTCACAGGAAATTACTTTGCTTTGCAAGCCCTACCGCACCAGCTAATATTCTGCATAGTGGCCCTTTGTGCCTTCATACCTCATTTCACACACAGGAGTGATGGTGGGGTGAAGATAAGGGGTGAAATTAAGCTTTATTTAAAGTAGAACTATAGGCAAAACTTATTTTTTTTCATTTTGGATAGAGTAAGGGAGGGTTATAACCCCTGTTGGGCTTTTTTTGGGTCTCATTGCGGAGATTTCCCTTCACTTCCTGTCCCATAGACAAACAGGAAGTGAGAGAAAAACCTTGAAAATTAAGGCAATTGCTTGGGGACCCCCAGGTCCAGAAATGACAGAAAACAACTTTCTACCTAACGATTCACCCCGAAAAAATACATTCCTAACACTTGTCCCAGCCTAAAAAACATAATTACTAGATCATGGAGTCAAGCATTATCTTGCTTGAAGCAAAAGCTGTACTTTGACCCATCTCCTTCAGTGCAGCCATCTTTAACTGAGAACTGGAGCATAAACAGGCACGCTGCAGTTCTCTGGCAGAAACCTCTTGGAGTGTGCGTGCATGTATCTTATATCGTTTTATTATAAACAAGAGTAAGGGTTCATATACACGGGGCATTTGGAAAACTCTTCTGAACGATGGAAACTGACTGCTGGAAAACGTAGGTTACAAAACGTCAGTTTAGCTGCGTTTGCATACCGTGTTTAGGTGCATTTGCGTTTAGAAGTGTTTTTGAAAGATAACCTCAGGAGACCTTCCCAAATACCCAGAATGCACTGAAAAATAGTAAAAAATTAACAATTTCAGACATTTTCAGAGGAATAGAGAGAGCAGAAGCAGTAAGAGCTGTATGTGTTGAGATTACCTGTCTTTTCTGGTTGTATTTACTATGGATCCCATCATGAGCATAATGCAGCACGTTCTACCATTTTTTTCCTTTACGCGAAACCTGGAGCTGACTGCACTGGTGTACTAGGTCCATATGAATACATGGAAAACGCTTTGCATTCATTTCTGATGATGAAAAAAGGCTCTGGACAGCAACTGGACATGGCACAGTTAAAAAATGCTTCTAAACGCAAACGCTTATAAACGCGGTTAACCGCGTTTACATGTGTTTACAAGCATTTGGCGTTTGAAACGCCGGTAAAATCTACTCCTGAACACAAGTTTGATGCACTCAAAAAAATGACTGTAAACTCAACTGCCTGTAAACGACTATGTGTACATGGACACATAGGAAAACATTAGGGAGAGTTCAGGGCTGCTGAAAAAAACGCTGAACAGCTCCTTAGCGTCAGTTTAGAAGCTGCAGTGTACATGAGCCCTTGGTTGGTAAAAAAAAGCTTTCCTTTTTTAAATGCTTTTTTTTTTTTTGGCTAATGTTAAGAGAAAAGGAGGCGACAGAAAAGATGGGCTTAAAGCTGTATTAAACCCATAAACAAACATTTATTATATTGCAGCTTACCAATTCTTAGATGTGATGGCTGAATTAGTGTTCTTTTTTTAGGCTTTCTTTCTTCTATTTTCATCTAGTGATCTGGCCAGAAAGTCTCTTGCAGTTACATGGATAAGACAAACCATTGTCTACTGGCAGGGGTGCCTAAATGATAATCCTTTATTTATTCATGTAAAACATTTATTACAAAAGGGAAAAATCGTTTGCTGTAAAAGATTATAACGTTTCATTTGAAACTCAGCTTCAATTTGTTATTGTAATTAAATCTGCTAGTATATCTAATCCCCCCCCAAAAAAAAACAATCCTACTGTCCAAATCTGCCCCCTGTGCTTATTCACCCACAGTGGTGAGTGATTGGCCAGATCACCAGGTGATATAAGAAGGAAAAGGCTTAAGAAGAGAAAACTAATACAACCACTATGTGTAATGACTGGTAAGCTGCAATATATTACATTTTTGGTTTTGGGCTTAATACCGCTTTAAAGAAATGGGTAAAGTTCCATTATACAAGGACTATTTCTGCCAGCTTAACTAATGCAAACAAGACAAATTCAGGTTCAAATTTCAGAGCTATCCATTGCTTCTCATGCATCTAAATTTGGAAATTTCTGTCTTAAAGGCCTGGATGAGTTCTAACCGAGGCACATCACACTCCAACAGACACCACCCTAGTCTGGTTGGGCTGTCCTCAATGGAGGGGTTTCACATCTTAATGTTTAAAGCAACTTTCAGAAAGAGAGAACTAAAAGTATATCTAAAGGATTTTTTTAAAGATTTGGATAGAGCGGTGAGGGGATAGAACCAATGTTTTCTAGTGCTAGTTCAGTTTCGTTATGGAGATACGCTCCAAAATTCTGAGATTTGAACAGAATAGGAATAGAGAAAAATCATTCAATGGGGACGCTTGTTCCAGAATTAACTAAGAAGCAACTTTCCTGACATTGAAAACATAATTTATTGTCCTTTCATGTCCTGTTGTGCCTACAACACAGGAAGTAAAGAAAAAAACCCACATTTTTTAACCCTTGCCTACGCTACGTTATCAAAAATGAAAGAACACATTTAGCTTTAGTTATACTTGAAAAT
Source organism: Staurois parvus (assembly GCF_062004578.1). NCBI lineage: Eukaryota > Metazoa > Chordata > Amphibia > Anura > Ranidae > Staurois > Staurois parvus. The sequence goes on along the minus strand of NW_028317867.1, from coordinate 3,909,727 downwards.
ACTATATTGCCTTCAGCCTTCAGCTGGCTGTATTCTCTTCACAGGTATCAAACCTAGAAAACAGAACATATGTTCTTTCCAGGATTACTGAGCATGCCATATAATATGTAATGCTCTCTATTTAGACCCTACAAAATGATAACACCAGGACACATGGGGGCTGAGTTACTAAAATTGAAGAGTGCAACATCTGGGGCAGCTGTTCATGGTAGCCAATCAGATTCTAACTTCAGCTTGTTCAATTAAGCTTTGACAATAAATCCTGGAAGCTGATTGGTTTCTATGCAGAGCCGCACCAGATTTTGCACTCTCCAGTTTTAGTAAATCAGCCCCAAAGTATATAAAATGGTACTCCTACCAGTAGAATGTTTGCATAGGTTTGAAAATTATGCAAATTTGTGAAATGTTTTATTTTTTTGAATATATACATGCATTCTGATGAGACATGTAATACATAACCCATGAGTCCTGATTGTGATTTGATTCTGGAACTGCATGATTTATCACTGATCAAACAGATCTGAATGCCAAAATTAAAGAGAATCAAAAATGCAAAAATTGGTAATTCACCTGATTCATTCATCCTTGGGTTTGCCTCATAGGTGGCACTTGACCTGGCGGTTTGCATAATAAGCAATAAAAAGGCTTATGTACAGTAGTAATGTAAAGAATGAATAATCACAGTATAAAAATACTTGAATTAATAGAAATGAGAAAAGATTGAAGAATGTGTAGGCAATGAACTGAATAAAAAAACTGAACTGAGTACCCCATCCATACAATAGAGGTAGATGGGGGAATCCACCCTGCTGCGCTATTGTATTCTGATAGCAGGGGGACTACTCCATTGTCAGAATACTCAAATCACCACTACAGCCATTGGCTGCAGGTGCTGATCAAGCAGCTTTAATTTCCAACAGGTTCGTTCAATCGAAATTTTACCAAAGATTGACTTCCTTTAAGTGGCAGTAGATATCCACATATGGATCGAAATTTGATCTGACCTTGGTGAATCAGCTGAATTTTGATCCATCTGTGGCCAACTTTCATTTTGGAAAATTAGTGTGTATAGAAAATGAATGTGTATAGTGAAGAATGTAATAATCTGTACATTTTTCTGTTATCTTTTGGCAGGATATTGCACTTGTCACCGGTGAAAGATTAATCTCCTTCGTATGTAAAACCGATGTAGAACTTCTAGTAATTGACAAGGAGGTATAATAATCACCAGTGTTGTGAGTGTGTCTTTATTTTGCAGTGAGGTGGATAATTTACTGGGCTTTTAATAAATAGATAAACTCATAAAAAGCAAATTAAAATATAACTTTATGTCCAGTTCTGCGCTAGGAAAACACTATCTGAAATCTTGATATTATTCTTACACATGCTCTCGGCAAGAAGACATCAGGCTAACAGTGTGAGGTTTAATTCTGTGAGTCAGCCTGGCTTTACTGTATTGTATCACACTACTACTGCTACTAATGTTTTAAGCTGGCTTTACACAGCTACATTTTTCTGTTCAACCTGAACAGGATAAATTAAAAATCTAAGAGATTCTTCCATCAATACTATATGTAACGCTCCCCCCCCCACAGGAGCCACTAGTAGTATCTTTTCCTGGCCTTAGGCTTCTTCACACTTGAGTACATTTCTAACTTTTACCAAACGCTCCTATAGCTTTAGTATAGGTGTTAGACAGGCGTTAATGAGCTTTAGTATGGGCATTTATATGGCTTTTTACAAGCACTCCCCAAACGCCTTATCTGCAGTTTTGAAGTATTTTATAAGTGTTTAACAAGAATTAAAACCACACCACAAATGCCTATATTAAACTAGAATGTTATTAACATGCTGCAAACGCACCACAAATGTCCTGCAAATGCCTGCCAGCGCATTCGCGATACATCACCCTAGATTTAAATGGGAGGCGTTGACAGGCTTCAAACCCCTCCTGGCTCGAAATGAGGCTTCAATTTTTAAGCAATGCAATGCTAACGCTTCATGTTTTGATAATGTGAACAGCACTATGTGCTGCCCATAGTATCCTTTGCATGGGCTTTTGCCTGATTTCAATGCCAGTGTGAACTAGGCCTAAGGTGGAACCTCACTCCTGCTGACATCACCAGAATACCTTGGCCAGGAACTCCCAGCAGTCACACAAGATTGGCACACACTGACACTTACAAGATAAACAGATTGTATTGGCAGACTAGAGTTAAAAAGCAATACAGCAGCTCAGTGATTCAGGGTTAAGAGTGCTCCAGGGTATGAGAACAGAGCAATACAGACAATGGAGAATTGAATGACAGATACTTACCGTAATTTTCCTTTCCTGACAGGCTTCATGTCAGCACAGCTGGGTAAGGGCCCCGCCCCCCCATGCTTCCAGGACCTAACTCATAAATTTGAGCCCACTCGCAGCCCCAGTGTTCTGTAACTAGTCCTACCAAGCTGGGTGGGAATTGTACTGCCTTGGAGCCTGTCAGGAAAGGAAAATAACGGTAAGTATCTGTCATTCAATTTTCCGTTTTCCTGACAGCTCCATGTCATCACAGCTGGGAACTAACTAGCCACACAGGGACCTACTATAATACTTTTAAAACGTATTGGCAATATCAGTGGTGGAGTACACCAATTCCCCTTTATCATCTTTGATTTTGTTTATAAAATATTTAGATTTCTTTTCCTTCAATCTTTTCATCAGATATTTTCCTGGTCTATTCCCCCACTGATATCTTTCTTTTGAAACCCTATTAAAGACCTTCCTCGTTTCCTGTTCCATCAGATCTTTTAATTCCTCTCTTTTAACCACTTCCCGACCGGCCGTTGCATATAAACGGCCGGACGATGGCACTGCAGGGTCGGGTGGCCGTTTATAAACGGCCTCCCCGCACCCTGCTTGTGCACGCTCCTTGGGCACCGCGATCCGGTGCCCGCTGTGTCCTCCGGACACAGTGAAACACCGATCGTTGGACGGGACCTCTGTACGAGGTCCCGATCATGTGATCACTGATTGGCCAATCAGTGATCACATGCAAAGTAGTAAGCAAGATGTCACTTGTGACATCATTGCTTACTACGTGTGAAATCTGTGAATGATCACAGAGGTCACATGGTACAAGGCTATTCACAACAGCTCTCTCAGTACTTCTCAATGAGTGCAAGAATGCACACAGAGAGATAGAGAAATGATTGCTTTTACATCCTATATGGGTGTAAAAGCAATCAGTGTAAAAAAAAAAAGAAATCTTCATCACTCCCCACAAGTAGTACAGTGTCACCATGGTGACACTGTACTGCTAGGGTGACAGTATGTAAAAAAAAAAAATTTAAATAAAAAATAATAATATAAAAAAATAAAATAAAAATTTAAAACAAATGTTTAAAAATTATACTTTTTGGTTATAAACTAATTTGGATTTTTTTTTTTTACTAAAAAGATAACGGAATAAATTTTGGCCAAGATTTATGATGAAATATTATTTATTTGCAAAATTTTATTAAAAAAACAAACACTTTCTTTCAAAATTTTTGGACTTTTTCATTTACATAGCAAAAAAAATTAAAATCCCAGCGGTGAATAAATACCACCAAAATAAAGCTTTATCTGTCTCAAAAAAATGGTAAAAAATTTATTTGGGTACAGTGTTGCATGACCGCGCAATTGTCATTCAAAGTGTGATAGCGTTGAAAGCTGAAAATTGCCCTGGTCAGGAAGGGGGTAAAAGTGTCCGGTCTGGAAGTGGTTAAGGGTAATCTTCTGATGTGCATCTATATCCTGCTTCTTTTTATGTGCTTGTTCCAGTCTATATAACTCCTCCGTCACCAACCTTATTTTTCTCTCCCAATGTCTCTTTTTTTTTAGTCCCTGCGGCGATCAAAATTCCCGATATAAGCCTTATGTGCCTCCCATATAGTAGTCACAGATACTTCCTCGACTTCATTCAGAACAAAAAATTGCTCTATTTCCTCCCTTAAAATTTTCTCTATTTCAGGGTCTTGTATAAGCATCTCATTTAATCTCCACATAGCCCTCTTATTCCATACATCTCCAACCCATAGTCTATCCGTGACAGGAGCATGATCCGAGATAGACATAACCTCTATTCCAGATTTAACCAATAAATCCAATTGTCTATGCTTAGTAAGATTGGACTAAGCAGTAGTAGTACCAAGGGCATAAACAACAGCTCTCTAACTGAGAGATTACACCCAAAGTGACTGTGGATGCCTAACAATAAGTACGACAGACTGGCTCACTTGAGGGTTCTCAGTTGGGAGAGGCTAGGATTAGGCCTGAAAGTTTGTTACTTTATACCAGCAAACCAGTGCTGCCACCAGGCAGGCCATAAGGTCTCAACAGTTCCCTGATATTAGCTTCTGCTGACTCAGTTGGGGCCTTTTATCATTGGTGCGCAAAAGACTGTGATGCTGTTTTGGGTTGTGTTGTTCAGAAAGCAGTTCAACAAAGGGTTAAACCCAGTCAATGGATATGCCCCTTTAAATCAGTAAAGCCACGGCAAATGTGTTTGGAAGAATGGGGCATGCAATGTGGAAGGAAGATTGGAAGGAGTTAATGTTGAAATATATTACAACAAGTGGTGATACGAAAAGGGGGTAAATCAATTCAGCAGTCTGCGTTAGTGGCATCTTTGGTGTTGATAAATGCAACTTTAAGTAATAAATGTCAGCAATATGGTTGAGTCCTATTGGAGAACAGTGTCAATGAAAGGTAACAGCCCTGCTAGGCCTGCATGGTAAACCAAGAGCTAGCTGTCGAGTATAGCAGCGATGTGGGTCAGTGATCCTCTCACTCAGTCCTCTTGCGGCAATCCTTAGGAGAATGTGAGTTGTCTGCACAGTGGGGGTCCCCTTGAGTGACAATACAGCTGCAGTGATCAGGGCGCATGTAACACAGCAATGACTCTGGATAATAAAGGATCTCCCTCAGGTTGTTTCATGGCTCACTGCTCAGCCCAGAAATCTGCTCCTTGGCTTGATGCAGCTCTGTAGAATGCAGTCTAGTTCAGCCTGGTCTAAACAGCATGGCTCAGCGCAGTTCCACACACACCTTTGCCAGATGGCACACCTCTCCCCAATGGCCTTGACTCCTTACCAGGCTTTTTATTTTATATTGTCCCTCCCTTGGCTGATGCTTATGGGCTTGTTTTGACTTCAGCTTTACTGCATGCAAGAACCTTCTTTGAGACTACATCTCCCAGATTGCTCTGGGCACTTGTATAGAACTATGGTAGACAAAGTAGTGAACACTGCTATCTTGTGGGAAAATAGTGTTCTACATCTTCAGTAACAGTGCCCAGTGTTACATATACAGTGACTGGAATGGGCTCAATGAAAAACTAATCTAACCTACTTGATTCCACCATACATGCTATACAGTGCAGATGGAAGAATCTGTTACTGGAACTGTTATACAGTATTTTGACAGCTGCTGTCATATTACCCAAACTGTGGCTGCATCTGTATCTGTTTGGTTGACAATTTTCCATCTGACTTTCAATCGAAGGGTGTCAGGTTGGAGGGTGGAAATAGGGCTACCCTTGGAGTGAATTTCTTTCGGTTCATTAGGAAATTAGGTACAAATTTACATAGTGTATAGCCAGCTTTATGTACTAGAAGCTGGAAGGAAGAGTGTTCATGTAGACCTAGAAAAAGGTAGACCTTAGCATTGTAATTCTAATCATTCACAACACAGTTAGCAAGCAGGTGACACAAATAGCTGCAAGATGAAATAGTGTTGTCATATTTTGGCTATGTAGTGTGATGAGGCTTTGTGACTAACAAGACTAGTTTAACAGAATTACAAATATTGTAGCTGCTAAAACAGTTCAAAATACATATATATTTCAACTATGCATTTAGCTGTTTGATGTTTTACTTGGATTTACAATTAAAATTCATGGAGAAATTAGAACACTAAGAACTCACCTGTAAATGTTTTATTGACTGATAATATACCATTGGGCATTATATTCTAAAAGGCAAAACTGCTTAAGGATATCAAGTAACATGATTTATTGGTAAAATGGAGTCTCGTGTCTGTAATGATGTTAGGAATCAAACAGATTTCCCAGAGAAGAAACCAAAGTAATTATTCATGCTTTAGGGTCAGCAAATATAACGTGAATATTAACCCTTATGTTACAAAGAATTTGTATTGTTTCTACAGACTCACAAGTTGTCTCCAGTGGCATCCCACTAGTTCATTTGTCCTGTTAACTGAAATTGACACATTTGGCGCTTATTTAATAAGCAAAGAGAAATAATAATAAAGTTTAGCACTCAAGAGCAGACAGTCATAACTCATGTTTCACTGATCTGATTTCTATAAACTGAATTCCAGTTAGCCTCTATGGCTTATTGTGCTTTGTGGGGGCAAGCAGATGCAGGTATGTACCTAGAGGTGCCTGCACAGCCTCCAAGACCTTTGTCGTAGCTTGACTGCCCCCTCCTACATTCTCCTTGTCTCTATTGGCCAGTGAGATTCTAATTCATAGTGATGTAACAATCTGGCAAATGTACTGTATATAAGTAGTAGTGCACCAAACGAATGGAGGGCCTGTGACAAATCTGACAAGCACGGTTTATTAAAGACCATATGCATCTTGAAGTAACTCTGCCAGGTTGATAAAAAATGGGGAAAGGCCCCTACAATGCAAGCGGTATCATAGTCACCTTTCCAGCAGCTTTGTCTCCTCTCTTAGCACTGTTCCAGCACTGCAGCCTCCATTATTGTCTTCAGCATTCAACACTTTTGAAAATGTCAGATGGCTGTGTTCCCTGGTGCATGCTGTGGTTCATTCCTTCAACTCCTACATCACTACATGACACAGCAGTTTGGTGGATGGAACCAGCAGGGGACACATAAATCCAACACTTCTGGAAGTCATTCACAAAGGCTGCAGTGCTGGAATGGAGGTGGAGTAGGAGACATGGACCTCTGGAGCAGCTAATATAATTCCAGTTCTCTTGCTGAGACCTTTCACCCATACTTTTGTTAACCTAGCAAAGGATGCTTTAAGAAGTCTTAGCCATACATTTTTCTTATCCCTTCCTTTTACCTTCCTTAATTAATATCTGCCCATTATGCTAAATACAGTTTACAGGTACCATTAAAAAGGCATTATCTAAATTATTTTACCTGCTTTTTGCCCTCCTTTACTTAAATACATCATTTTAATATATATTATGAACACACTTCAAAGGAAATATGTCATTAGAGAAATATGGACACTACCATCTTAGACCAGCCCTTCTAAAAATGCTAGATGCCTGGCCACCATGTTGGTATAACTATTTTATTGTTTTTCTTATGTTTTCCCTGATTTGCATGCTTGTTCATAGTTAGTAAGTCAGTATTGTTGAAGCCAAAGGACTACCAAAACTTTGTGAGGCAGAAACACCCATTGGCTGCATCTAGTCAATCAAAGAAAAAGTAACAACCATAACTATGTGGTGGGGAACCAAAACCATTCAATTGATCTTTCTTCCATACTTTTTTTTTTTTAAAGCAGTCTGCTAATAAAATTGATTAAGCCAGGGTTTACATATGTAAACCAGTTTGCAGTGTCATTTCAAGCCCCGTCCAGTGAGACATCATTCAGTGGTTCAGGTGTGATTCGGGTGTGAATTGTTAAAGAGTATGACACTGGAAATCGCACCTGACCCAGGCTGAAAATCATACTGGACTCTTTTTAAAATTGCAAACATATGTGAACCAGCTCCATAGAAACGGTTTTTGTTCACATGTCATGCAAATTCAAATGCAGTTCAAAATTCACAAATGCATCCAATTCACATATATGTGAACCGAGTCTAATACTTACCTCTCTCAAGGGGATTGACTCTGATCATTGTTCTGCTGGCATACAAGATACAGCACTGAAGAATCTGCTGCCTTGGACACAATTCTAGGTGTCCTGGTCACTCTTGGCATGCTGTCAGTCATACTATGTATGAGGCCAGTGAGATTCACCACTACACATGGTGAGGGACCTGATACCTGACCTAGATAACTGTAAGATGCAGAAGATCCTTAGGGTACCTTTTCAACAGAGATTTCCCCCAGAAAGGTAAGTATTAATCATCTTTTATTGTAGGGTGCTATAAAAAAGTATGGAGACAGGATCGCTTTAAAAAGCCACCCCACTTCTCCAATCTCCACCTCAAAGGAAACTCCTCTACTGATACCGAACATTAATGGCTTTCATGGTGGACACAGAGTTGTTTCCAAATGATAAATGCATTTATTTTATTCAAATTTATTTGCCAAATTGCTACCTGTGTAAATCAATATGTAGCCAGTTCTGAGACTCTTTCTTCAAGAAAGTACAATGTTTAGGTGTACTTTGGCGAACATTCATAGAAATCTTAAAGAAAAATGGAATCATCATTGCTGACCTCTCCTTTAGAGCCGGTTCACATATATGTGCATTGGATGTGGTTTGAACTGCAGCCAATCTGCATGACATGTGAAATAACATTGCTTCCTATGGTGCCTGTTCACATATATCTGGCAGTGCAAATTCAGTGCGGATTTAAAAAGAATCAGAAACTGCTAGTTCTCCAGTAGCTTCAAGGCTGACCTGGAGGAATAATAGATCTCTGGCTTTGCTGACTGCAAGCTTGGCCTGCCTAAGTAATTGATTTAGGAAGCATTGTCTGTCAGGCATCTATAATTTTCATAAGACGACCAGAAATGACTGTCCATCTTAACAAAGGTTTCATTTCATCATTCCTTGTGAAAAACTGAAAAAAAGGGCGTATCCATCTAAGAAGTTAAATGTGAGACAGTCCACAACAGCAAATGGGCTTATGGTGTATATCTTTCTTCTGCATTCTGTAGTTTCAACTCTGATTTGATGCTAGCGCTACTGAAAAATCCACCATGAAACTAGCATTTAAGATATCTATGTGTTAATGCTTAAAACAATGAATCATGCATTGTTAATCAGTTCCTGCAGTTAAAGTAGAATGTAATGAATGTTGTGGTGAATTCCATATTGAATGTACCGGTAGCTGCTGCCAATTTCCCGACAATAAAATTTACTTATGCATTTTTTAATAGTGTCTTTTTAAATGCAGCAATAAGGGTGCTACCTTAATAAATATAACTTGTTATATTTAAAACAAGCCATTTCAGACTTTTGAGTAAAAGTCCTACCTAAGGATATGTACCAAAAAGGTTACATAGTTAGTTTGGCTGAAAAAAGACAAAAGTCCATCCAGTTCAACCATTAAAAAAAAAAGTTATAATCCTATATCCTCAGTTGATCCAGAGAAATGCAAAAAAAAACCCAGCAAAGCATGATCCAATTTGCTCCTGCAGGCAAAAAAATTCCTTCCTGATCCCCCGAGAGGCAATCGGATATTCCCTGGATCAACTTTACCTATAAATGTTAGTATCCAGTTATATTCTGTGTATCTAAGAAAGAATCCAGGCCTTTTTTAAAGCAATTTACTGAGCAGGCCAGAACCAACTCTTGAGGGAGTCTATTCCACATTTTCACAGCTTTCACTGTGAAGAAACCTTTCCGTGTTTGGAGATTAAATTTCTTTTCCTCCAGATGTTAAGAGTGCCCCCTTGTCCTCTGTGTTGACCTCAGGTTGAATAGCTCTACACCGAGTTCACTATGTGAACCACTGATGTATTTATACATGTTGATCATATCCCCCCTTAATCTCCTCTTCTCAAGAGAGAATAAATTCAGTTCCTCTAATCTTTCCTCATAGCTTTCACTTTGTTAGTTGGGGATTGACTTCTGGGCCTAAAACCTTTCATGCCACTTGCCTGCACCCTGTTTAAAGTGAGTACTTTACCTTTTTGTGGTTACCATAAACCTGTGGAGAAAAAAACAATGCTTGACATGTACTGAAAGTCCAGGAGCAAGTATACAAGGTCTATTCTGCCATCCAACTTACTAAAATCTCTGAAGACAGCCCTGGCTTGCCCTCTCCTGCATCCTGCAATTCACTGTTAGTGAGACTTCACTTCACAGTTGTGGTCTAATGGTGAGGTGTAGGAGGGGGCAGATCATAGCGAGCTGCCATGGAAGCTGTAGAGTTTGTAGACAGGCACAGCACTATGGACGCCACTCAAACCCGTCCCGAGAAGTCCTGTGAGAACACTGTGGTGCCAATGGCCTCAGCCGTCACTCCAGCCACACACTGTGATGTGTTTCACCCTGCCCTGCCCATAGGGGATTTGATCACAGAGGCCACTGTGACTAAGCCCCCTATGGGTGGGGCGAAATGCATCAGAGGGCGTTGCCAGAGTGACGGCTAAAGCCATTGGCACCACAGTGTTCTCACAGAACTCCTCGGGGTTTGAATGGCATCCATCCTCCCTCTCTGCACACTGCTTAGTTCCTGGTATAACTTGGGATGTTGCTCCCCTCTTCCTTGCCAGCGGGGTGATTGTGTCCTGTCCAGCCTCGAGTGGTGCCAAATGCTTGCTACATGGTTTTCAACCTAAAGGATAAGTTCACCTTTAGAACATGTTACCTGTTAGACCTGCATTTGGGGTGTAACATGTAACATGTTCCAGCAACCTTCCCGTGGCAGCAAGAGGGGGTTCCCTTCCCCCATGACCACTGCCACATTTAAAATGAGCACACCTGTGCTCCTCCCACAGAGCCACATTATTCATTCACAGGGAGCTGTGAACTACAAGTAGGGTTGCCACCTCATCCCTTTAAAACCGAACACATATTAATTACACAGGTTCTGGGGCTAATTTAATGCAGGTAAGGCACTTGGTGAGTTTAATTACCATCATAATCAGCCACAGAACCTGTGTAATTAATATTTGTCCAGTTTTAAAGGGATGAGGTGGCAACTATAACTACAAGTCCAGTCTTCCACCACAGTAGATGGTTTAGAGTTCTCAATGGACTAGGTGTAGGATACCAGAAAAAGCAGTTTTACTCATCTGATCCCCCATCCATGCTCCACAGCAGCCAGTGCTCTCTTCTCCTTCCCTGCACTCTGACAATGGACTGTCCCTCATCAAGTCAATGTATTTGATAATGTTAGAGGATATGCAGCTTCAAGAGGACAAGAGGTGGGGACCAGCCTAGCAGCCTAGGGACCAGCCTAGGGAGTCTGTGGGAGTGGGGGATCAACTAGGTAAAGGTGTTTTTTTGTATCCTAGACCTAAATGAGCATTTAACCCATGCAATGTGTGGGCAGCCCAACAGAAAAGGGGGATTTTTGTTTTACCTATAACTCAGCTTCAACAGAGGCAGATACTTACAAGGTAAGTATCATTTGAATTAGGCTTTCTTCTCCATTGGTTTTCTTCAACAGATAAAATCAAAGTGCAGAAATATCAAAACTGTGTTAATGGACAAAATATTTGTAATTATTCTAATTAGACAATGCAATGATTTACACACAGCCAGAATGGTGAAACCACTATTTACAGTTGCCTCTTCCTTGGTCACCTATCTCTATCTATCACTGAACAAGTATCTGCTGTATAGTGGACTGTGGGAAAGGAATATAAAGCCAGATTTCAAACAGTAATACTTTTTTTAAACATCATCCATCATTTTAATGAATAAACTAGTAGACTATAGGAAAACAAATGGCCACAGATTGGTTTTCATTTTAAATACTGCCACATGTGGTTAGCTGTTGAGAGCATGATGACCTAATAAAAAGGATTTTGTTGATGTGGGGTGAATTTCTGAAATTGCAGTCAGATTATATTAAAGGGTCAGTGATTAAAGAATTAAAAAGTGTGTTATTTGGCATTATCAAAGAACTAAATGGTTAATGTCACTTCATTTACAACTGCATCCATATTTTGCATTGTCTGAGCCTTTTTGGCCACTACTGCAGTACTGTAGACACACAGTGCCCCTTTCTCTTGATTATGTCACAAACTGATCAACTTTAAAAGCACTTATCATAGACATTTTTGTGTTATTGTAAAGGTTTCTTCTGCTCTGAAGTGCTTTTTTGTTTACTTGATTATTCATAATTAATGATATGATGTAATGTTTGTATTTTTGAGCTCTGTTTTTTTTTTACTCTGGCCTTCAGGCATTCAATGAGATCCTGGCTGCAAAGGTACAAGAGGAATACCTGAGCTTATGCCATTTCTTAAGGTAATTTAACAACACAAGAAAAGTATATTGTTAATGTAACTGCAGGATATCATTTGCCATGTAATAGGAGCTAAATATCAATATATTCTAAATATTTCATTATTATTTTGCTGTGTTATATTATTTCATATTTTCATGGCAGCTAGTTATTGAGCAAAATGCATGTTGCTAATTAGAAAAACCACAAGAGGGCATAAGAGCCTTTAAAGTGTAACTAAACCAATAACAGTATAATCATTCTGTATATGCAGTAAAGCATGCTTGTTATACTCACTGTGGAACCTAAGGGGTTAATCCTCTGCATTGTGAAAAAAGGCCATTTGATCCTGTCTTCTCGGCTCCTCCTCTTTTTCAAATATCCACGTCTTATCTCCTGATAAGACAGACTGAAACATAACCATTCAGCACATGCTCAGTTTAGTATGTATTGTTGGAGAGGTTTTTTTTTTTCTTGGTAGAGTGCATGTGATCAGCACAGGGCCAATCAGCACTGTCCAGACAGAGGTCAGGTGTCTCTCCTGTCAGCATAGGCATGCTGCTTTCTCTCTCTGCACAGCAAAGAAATGCAAAGTATGTCTCCCTAGTAAAACACACACAGCACACAGTTAACCCTTTGATCGCCCCAGATGTTAACCCCTTCCTGCCCAGTGCCATTAGTACAGTGTCAGTGCTTTTTATTAGCACTTATCACTGTATTAGTGTCACTGGGGATTTCCGTAGCAGTAAGTCAGTTCCCCCCAGTGTCAGAAGTCACAGTCCTGCTGTCCCACTACAAGTTGCTGATCGCCGCCATTACTTGTATAAAAAAAAATTTAAATTACAGTATATGTACTGCCATTTGTAGACTCTATAACTTTCATGTAAACCAATTAATTTACACATATTGCGATTTTTTTCTAGCAAAGACATGTAGCAGAATACATTTTGACCTAAATTTATAATGAAATTTGATTTTTTAAAATTTTTTTGGATATGTTTTATAGCAAAAAGTCAAAAATATTGTTTTTTATTCAAAATTGTCAGTCTTTTTTTGTTTATAGCTCAAAAAATAAAAAATGCAGAGGTGAGCAAATACCACCAAAAGAAAGCTCTATTTGTGGGGTAAAAGGACGTGAATTTCACTTGGGTGCAGTGTTGCATGACTGCTCAATTTTCAGTTAAAGTACAGCAGCGCCATATCGTAAAAAATGGCCTGGTCAGGAAGGGGGGTAAATTCCTTTAATCACTACCGGTGAATAACTGTTTATAAAGGAACACTAGGGGGCAATCGAATTTCTTGTGCAGGCTGGTGTAAAGGGAACATGTAACATGGCAGATATCTCCCTAATATTAGCATATAAATCCTAAGGGGCTAATAAGGATAAGGACAGAAACAATGCCATTTATCTGCAAATCGGTATAAAATAGACACATAACACGTAACGTCTAAATGTGTGTTATTTTATGCTTGGAAGAATTATTCCAGACAAATCTGATTTTAGCATTATGTTTCCATAAAGTGACTGAACTCTTCCATTACAGCTCTGTATCAGAACAAAGCAATATAGAATTGTTGTAATAAAACATTTTTCATATTAAATCACGTATCGGTTACCCACAGAGAGCACAATGGACTTTTCTAATCCAATAGTAATTTTTATTTCTTAAAAATGTCATCTTCAGATAATATTTAAAATGAGGTTTCTTAAAAAAAAACAGCAGTTATGATCAAATGTGATGTGTGGTAGGTTATTACTAAAGATTAGAGTGATTCTAAAGTCTAAACTTTTTTTTTTTTTACCTTAATGCATTCCATGCAATAAGGTAAAAAGTGTTTGGATAGCAGTATGTCTCCTCACCCCCCCCCCCACCCCCATACATACATCACTTGATCCAGCGCTGTGCCCATCTGAAGTGGCTCTCTCCTCTCACTTCCTAGCCTCACAGGCTTTGCTGAGGCAGCAGGAGCCATTGGCTCCCGCTGATGTCAGTCAAAACTTGTGACAAGGGGGTGGTGCTGAACCACGCTGTCTGTGTCTATGGAGCATGGCTCGGGAGTGAGTCCGCAGGTGTACCCCCATAGCAAGTAGCTTCCTATGGGGCATACCAAGAAGAGGAAGAACCAGGAGCACTGGCAGGGGATGCAAGAAGAAGAGGTTTGGGGCCGCTCTGTGCAATTCTAAGTATAAATGTGTTTGCAAACTTATTTCTTTTTAAATAGCAATCACTTTAAAGTAGATGTAAGTCCTCACTAAATTACATTTAGTTTGCTAAAACACTGTGTATCATAAGCATTCCCATTTAAAAAAAAAAGTGTTTTTCTTATCTTTTTAATTTTTAATTTTATTTATTTCAGGTACTTATACAGCGCTGTCAATTTACGCAGCACTTTACACATATATATATATTGTACATTCACATCAGTCCAGGGGCGGACTGACAACTCATGGGGCCCCCGGGCAATAGGGGATCATTGGGCCCCTGTGTCCCTGCCCAAACTCAAAAAAGCCTATGAAAAAGGTACCAGGGGCATCTTATGGGGCCCCCTACTGACCCCGGGCCCTTGGCCAGTGCCTGAGTTTCCAAATGGTCAGTCCACCCCTGCATCAGTCCCTAACCCTCAAGGAATATATAATCTAAAGTCCCTAACTCACATTCATACACATATTAGAACCAATTCAGACAGGATCCAATTAACCCACCAACATGTCTTTGGAGTGTGGGAGGAAACCAGAGTACACAGAGGAAACCCACACAGGTACTGGGAGAACATGCACTTCCAGGTAGGTGGTGCTGTGGGTGGGATTTGAACCAGTGACCCTCGTGCTGCCAGCTGGAAAGGCTAACCATTTAGCCACTGTGCTGCCCATCTCAGATCTGATCTCTTGCTGCATCTTTCTGCCATTTCAGATATTGTCTGAATAGTTCTGATAAAAGCAGATTATCATCCAGTCTAGCTGGTTACAGTTTACACATTACAAAATGTATTTTTTCCTTTGAAAGTCCAATCTTTTGAGCAGAAAATAAGCCAAGTATGACAATAAACAAGTATGGCATTACATGAAGGGGGTTCATTTTCTAAGGGCAAATTGTTCACTTTACAAGGGCAGCTGCACTTGGCAAGGAAATTTGCCCCAGAGCTTAGTGAAGCTCTTCCAGCTTCCATCATCCAGTCATGTGCCTACAAGTTCTTTTTACAGTTAAACTTCTTGGCATTCACTAAGTTCCCTGGCAAATCTCCTTACAAGGTGCAACTTCCTTTGCAAAGGAAACCGTCTGTTTGCCTTTATATTATATGTTATACCAGTGGTCTCCAAACTGCGGCCCAGGGGCCGGATGTGGCCCTTTGCTTGCCTTTATCAGGCACTTGAGGCATTATTCCTCCAATTTATGCAAGGTGCTATTCCTTCTACACCAACAATGGGGCATAATTCCTGTCACTGATACCAACAATAGGGAACTATTCCTACCACTGACTCCAACTATGGGGCACTATTCTTCCCACTGACACCAATGATGGGGCACTATTCCTCCCACTGACACCAATGATGGGGCACCATTCCTCCCACTGACACCAATGATGGGTCATTATTCCTCCACTGATACCAATGATGGGACACTATTTCCTACCACTCTCTCTGCAACAAAGGGGCACTATTCCTCCCACTGATACCAATGATGGGGCATTATTCCTCCACTGATACTAATGATGGGGCACTATTTCCTACCACTGATACCAATAATAAGGCATTATTCCTCCACTGATACCAGTGATGGGGCACTATTTCCTACCACTGATACCAATGATGGAGCATTATTCCTCCACTGATACCAATGATGGGAGACTATTTCCGACCACTCTCTCCAACAAAGGGGCACTATTCCTCCCACTGATACCAATGATGGGGCATTATTCCTCCACAATGATGGGGCACTATTTCCTACCACTGATACCAATAATCAGGCATTATTCCTCCACTGATACCAATGATGGGGCACTATTTCCTCCCACTGATACCAATGATGGAGCATTATTCCTCCACTGATACCAATGATGGGACACTATTTCCTACCACTTTCTCCAACAAAGGGGCACTATTCCTCCCACTGATACCAATAATGGGGCATTATTCCTCCACTGATACCAATGATGGGGCACTATTTTCTACCACTCTATCACTCTCAACAACAAAGGGGCACTATTCCTCTCACTGACACCACTGATGGGGCGCTATTCTTTCACTGAAACCAACTAAAGGGCCTTATACTTCCCACTGACACCAGTGATGGGGAACTACTGTATTTATTTCTCTAATACCAATAATGGGGCAATATTCCTCCCACTAATACCAATGATCGAGCATTTTTTACTCCCATTGAAACCAGGGCATTTTTTTACTCATGCTGGCCACAGTCCAGCCCCCTCAAAGTCTGAAGGACAGTAAACTGTCACTGTGTTCGGGAAGTTTGGAGACCACTGTTATACCATCAACTTCATTACCATTAATAGTACGTAGGTGTGGCGATGTGTGCACCATGGCAAGAGTGTCATATTTTTAATAAATCGAACACATGTTTCTAGGGTATGTTCTCACCTAATATGTACATGAGTGATGTGACAACTCACATTGTGGTACATGCCCATCCATTTCCTTTAGATCCTCAACATGCATCCACACAGCAAAATTTGTATGTGACCCTATTTTTTTCATAACACCGCAAAGCATCACTGAAGACGTGTCTACTGGTGAGTGCTAGTGCATTGAGGGCCAAATATAAACTAAAGTGCATGCCCCAAAAATGCATGCACAACTCATACGTGCAACTTGCATCATCATGCATTGAATTGTAGCCTGAACCGTATGGATTAACTATGATGGCCATGTGAAGCCTTGCGAAATTCTGCTAATCTTGTATTAGCAACCAATGAGCAAAAATATGGAAAGCTGCAAGTTTCGTCCTTGAAAATAATATACTGCACTTTTTTTCTGTATTAGGAATCTGCCGTTGTTTTCTTCATGGCCTCCAGAGAAGATAAACCTTCTTGCTCATTGCTCTCTCCGAAGAAATCACAGGTCAGATATTACAATGCAAAAATGTTCTTGTCATCTATCAGTATTTTAATACATTTTTTTTCTAAGGAGTACAGACATGTTTAAAACAATAGAAAACATTGGAGTCCTTTTATGAAACTGAGATCAGTGGTGATCCTAAGGATCGTTGCTGATCTCAGATCATTAGTGGTTTAGGAAACAAAGATGATCAGAGGAGAACATGTTCTCTGCTGATCATCTCAGCACACAGAGAATCTGTCAGAAACGGCCAGTGTATGCAGGATCGATGTCAGCCCTTCACTGGCGATCTGTGTGAAAATTCTCCCTCCATATTCTCCAGCCCAGAGATGGAGAATCGGGGGAGCCGTTATTTACCGCTGCTTAGTAAACTGTGTGTTTGACTGATCTCTTACTGTCATCTCGGGAGATTATGGTAACAGCAGCCCTTTTCTAGCGTTCAAAGCATTTGTAGATCACTTCTCTCCTCATTAGGAGAAACAATCTACACGGCTTCATGAACAGGCATTCAGAGGAGAACTGTCTCCTTTGGGAATGCCAGAGAACTGAGCAGCGGTCATTTACTGCTGCATGATAAAAGGACACCATAGACAGGCTTTGTGTATTTTTATCTTACACTAACACCTGTATAAAAGAACTCTGTGAATTCTGTGTATCATCGTTACTCATTTATGCAAACGTCAGCAGAGGGCATTGTGTTAAATATTTGAAGAGAGGATAACATTTTACGGCCGGTTCACCCCATAGAAACGCAGTACAGATGCGTTCCAAATGCGTTTCTGCATGTGCTTTTTTGACATGTTTTTGGAGCAATCCGATGCATTTTTTACATGGTCTGTTGCGTTTTTGATGCTTTTTCGATGCATTGCAGTGCATTTTTGATGTTTTCCGGTCCTTTTCTTAAAGTTAAATGGGGACATATGCCTTCCAGTGCGTTTTTGATGAATTTTACTACATTCCAGTACAGTTTTGTGCTGGAAAAATGCAGCCTGTTCTAGTTTTTTTTCTGCAATTGGAATGCACTGGAACTGCAAGCAATGATATTAACTATGACATTGACAACCATATAACCTACTTTCTGTGCATTTTGGATGCAGAAAAAAAGCAACTGAAACGCATGTAGTGTAAACTGGCCCTTAAAACAAAGGTCAAAATAAAAAAATAAAAGTCAACAGCTACAAAAACTGTAGCTGCTGACTTTTAAAAAACAGCCACTCACCTGTCCCTGTTCCCAGCCCCAACATCTTCAGTGTAGGCACCCTGCTGAGACAGCTTGCAGCTTCACAGCCAGGTGCCCACTGCGCATGCGCGAGTAGTGCTGCGCTTTGTGAATGGTCCTGTAATCTTCTGGGACCTATCACCTGTCCCAGAAGACTACGGGGGGGGGGGGAGGTGAGGGGGAGGACAACTTCTACTTCTGATTGCCTAGGCGATTGCAGCAGAAGTGGGATTGGGTACCCCCTCCCTAAAGGTGCCTTATTCTTCATCCTCCTTAATGGGCAGCGGGGGACGAAGCCTTAAAGTGGGACTTCTCTTTTGGGTGGAGCTCTGCTTTAATGTGTCATTAAAATACCAGCAGTGGTTGTGTGGTGCACAGAAGCCCTAGAAAAAAATAAAAGGCTATTTTATAAATAAATAAACCATACAATGATCAGAGAAACATATCATTTAAAAACAACTACATACCGCAGGGTTGCTCAACCACTGGCTCGCAGGCCACATGTGGCCCTCGGAGCCCTCTGATGTGGCCCCCAACCTCAAACCAGGGAAGCACACTTCTGTTATATCCTGCAGGTTTGGTGAGCTTTCTGAAAGTTGCAGGAGTTTTAATGCACTTTCAAAAAGTGTACCACATCTGCAAGATATAATAGAAGTCTATGGCAAAGGGCAATAAGGGCTTGTTTACATTTGTAGTTTTGGGGTGGTAAAACCCCATAGTTGAGACATGTTTTTACCACACACACCCAACCCTGCCCCATGTTCTAGGGGGCCTGTGTGGCCTCCCTGACACCTTCTAATTTACACTTGAGCAGGAGGGGTAGCAGGGATGGCATATACAGGAACCTCTCCATTTTCATCCTGCAACTGCTGAAAGCTGGCTTTTCCTTCTCTTCCTCCCGCTGGTATTCAGAGGCTGCAAGAGGAAAATGCTCATTATGCTATTCAGAAATAAAAAATTCTAAATTCTGAACCATTTAATTTCATTGTGGCCTGCGACCAGTTACCAAATCAGTAAAGTGGCCCTCGCTCTTGAAAAGGGTGAGCACCCCTGACATACAGCATCCCCTATCTATGGAGTGAGGTTGGGACAAAATTATTTAAGGCAAACGAACATAAAATGCATTTGCAACATGATAGTGAGGCTCTGGCACACAGGTGTAGGTGTTCTGGCATTTTTTTTTTACTGATGTGAATGCTGCCCATTGCTTTCAGTGAGCCTATACACACGAGCATGTAAACTTCTGTAAGCTCTTTAATTGTAGATCATATCTGGATCAACTGTGGGTGCAGGACTCTGTATATGGAGTTTTATTTATTTTTTCTGTTTATTTTTTTTTTAGTTGAACTTGATGAACTAGTGTCTTTTTTTATTATTATTATAAAGTATTTATATAGTGCCAACAGTTTGCACAGCGCTGTAACCTATGTTACATTTTTAACCTATGAAGCTATGAATTTTTGGCATTCTGGGAGCAAGAAGAATTTTTATGTGCACATAAACGCATGTAAATGTGCGTACTATACAGACAATACTCTCAATTTTTTGAATAGTAACTTACTGCCATGAAGATCCAGCATTTATTCATCAGTATAAACTGTATATTTTCAGCTCCCTTTGGCTCTCATGTTTTTAAATAAAAAATGTTATGATAATTATGAACTCACCATATCATTGCCGGAGGAAGAGTTAGGAGGAAAATACCCCAGAGAACAAAGATAGGGAGCCATGTGAGAGACAGTTTTATAGTGATTAATGAGAAAAAACAATTGTGCTTATATTAGTGGGCAGCACAGTGGCTAAATGGTTAGCACTTCTGCCTGGCAGTACTCAGGTCATCGGTTCGAATCCCAACCATGGCACCACCTACCTGGAGTTTGCATGTTCTCCCTGTGCCTGTGTGGGTTTTCTCCCACACTCTAAAGACATGCTGGTAGGTTAATTGGCTCCTGTCTAAATTGGCCCTAGTATGTGTATGTATGAATGTAAGTTTAGGGACCTTAGATTGTACACCCCTTGAGGGTTAGGAACTGATATGAATGTATAATATATATATGTAAAGCGCTGCGTAAATCGAGGGCGCTATATAAGTACCTGAAATATATAAATAAACTTACACAGGAATAGTTTTTTTTTATATTTGGCTTTTACAAAATTTCTACAAAGGTGCATGCCATTATTTAAAATTCTCAGATACTAAGAAACAAACATTCCTCGTATGATGCTGGTGCTGGTATGGGACAGACACTAAGGTAGGGTTGATTTACCAAAGGAAGACAGGTTGGTGTCCTAGCAAAGTGCATGTTAGTGATAGCGGTGAAACTGTATGTACCATTGATTCTCCAATCACGTACAAGGCAAATAAAACAAACAAACAAAAAAAAAGATTTATAGAAGCGCCTGATTGAATATAAACAGTGACCACAGCTTTACCTTATTCACTAACATTCCCTTGTAAAATGAGCATTCATTCTGTAAAGTGAACCGTCAATTTAGGTGAGCAACCTCTATTTCTTTGATAAATCAAACCATTGAATAAACACTTAGAGGCAGATTTGGTGTACAATGGTTGTATTTAACCGCTTTAGGACCGCCTTGCAACAGATATACTGTGTGCAAAATCACGTGTATATATATGTGATTTAGCATTTCCGGGTAGGAGGTGCACGAGCCATGCACTGCCATTCGCAGCTGCGGATGTCAATCACTGGGTCCCCGCTGGCGCCCGGTGATTACCGAGCATCTCCGACAGGGAGGAAGATTGTTTTGTTTATAAACAATCTTCCTCCCTGTCAGCTCAAGCACACTGCTCTGGATGGCTGTGCACAGTATAGCCACCCCGATCAGTGTGCTTACACAGAAGAATACACCCCCTAGTTAAACACTCCCAGCACATAGTTAACCCTTTGACCACCCCTCACATTAACCCCTTCCTGCCCAGTGCCATTAGTACAGAGTCAGTACTTTTTTTTTTCAGCACTGATCACTGTATTGGTGTCACTGGAGATGTCAGTGACACCAAGTTAGTTCCCCCCCAGTATCAGAATGTCCGTCGCAGTCCTGCTAAAAGTCACTGATCGCCGCCATTACTAGTAGAAAAAAAAATCCCATTATCTATACCGCCATTTGTAAACACTATTACTTTCACGTAAACCAATTGATTTACATGTATTGGGATTTTTTTTAGCAAAGACATGTAGCAGAATACATTTTGGCCTAAATTTATGACGAAATTTAATTTTTTAAATTTTTTTTACTGGACACATGTAGCCTCCCTGGCGGTATTCCCGAGTGTAGCTCGTGGTAAAGTTTCAGTACCACAAGCGGTATCCCCGAGCTATACTCGGGCTTACCATGTGGCGCTGCTCCGCGATCCCTTGATCACTTACCTTGTCCTGCGCTCCCGCGATGTCCCTCCTGCAGTGTCCCCAGCAATGTAATCCGGCGGATGCCGGCATCTGTCATCTGGGTTCCGTCCCCTGCGAGCGTCGGGACGTATGGGGTACGGGGAACGGCGGGAAATTTGAAAATGACAAAAAGTGACATTCACTAAAATCACTAAAATCTCATAGTATAACATTACTGTATACATTTTGTCCCTAGTGCTTTGTCCTGTGCCCTGCCTGCATTTTTACTGTTCTTTCTGCCTGGAAACTGAGAAATGTCCATGGCGTCCAAAAAGCGTCCCTTTAGGTCAAAAGCGGTTTTAGACCAGCTAGAGAACAGCGATAGTAAATCAGAACCACTTGCAGAATTGAGTGATAATGATTTGTGGGGAAATTCGTCATCAGACACTGAAAACGATTCTGCGACTTTGCTCAGTGATGCGCTATATTTCAAATTTCAGTGTTTATGGTTTGATTATATTATTGAATTAAATTTATTATTATATTATTATTTTTTATGATTATTTATTAAATTATAATTTATGATTTCGTGTTTCAAGTTTTATCATACCTGGGATGTTTACTAGACTCTTGTTCGGACAGATTTCAGTGAGTTATTCCTAAAAATTACAGGCCTACAATATAAAATGCCAAACTTCCAGGCAAAATAATGGTACCGCTTTCAGCACAAAAAATCTGAAATAATCATACCGCCAGGGAGGTTAATAGCAAAAAGTCCAAAATATTGTTTTTTTTTCTCAAAATTGTTAGTCTTTTTTATGTTTATAGCGCAAAAAATAAAAAAACACACAGACAATGCTAAAAAAAGCCCAATACGTGTAAATTAATTGGTTTACATGAAAGTTATAGCATCTGCAAATGGCGGTAAATATACTGAAATTTTTTCTATACTAGTAATGGTTGTGATCAGCGACTTATAGCGGGACTGCGGTGGGCATTCTGACACTGGGGGGGAACTGACTGTCACTGACATCCCCAGTGACACCAGTACAGTGATCAGTGCTAATCCTGGCCCTCCACCACCTCCCTCACCCACACAACACCCTCCCGCCTCCACGTCCTGCCGCAACTTAGTATCTGTCCCCCTGCTCTCTAAAATCTCCCCCCCATTTTCATGTGCACTCCTGAACACCCGATCGGTGTGCAACAAGCTTGCCGCCATCCACGACCTCTTTGTTTCCTGCTCCCTCAACCTCCTAGCAATTACGGAAACCTGGATCCAGGCCACTGACTCTACCTCCCCTGCTGCACTCTCCTACGGAGGTCTCACCTGGACCCACTCACCCAGGCCCAACGGTCGTAAAGGTGGTGGGGTTGGTCTGCTCCTGTCACCACAGAGCACCTTCCGAGTCCTCCCAAACCCCCCCTCTCTATCCTTCTCCTCCTTCGAGGCCCACTGCGTCCGACTATTCTCCCCAACCCCCCTAAAGATTGCTGTGATATACCGGCCTCCTGGATCCATATCACGCTTCCTGGATGACTTTTCCTCCTGGCTACCCTTCTTCCCCTCTTCTGAGCTACCCACCATCATCCTTGGGGATTTCAACATCCCTGTCAACCTCGACAACCCAGACACATCCCATCTCCTCCACTTAACCTCCTCCTTTGCACTTGCACAGTGCATACAATCCACCACCCACTCCAACGGTAATATCCTTGATCTCGTCTTCTCCAACCGCTGCGCTCCCCACAACCTCACTAACACCCCCTTCCCTCTCTCTGACCACAACCTGATTACCTTCTCTATCTCCTCGTCCTCCAACGCCTACCCCTCCAAGTGTCACAATTCTACCAGCCGTAACCTCCGCAACCTTAACCCTGCCCCCCTCCACTCTGCAGCCGATCAACTCCACGACAGCATCCTCCCCCTGCCCTGCCTTGGCTATGACTGCCTACAACAACATGCTGTCAACAGCCCTTGACTCACTAGCGCCTTTAACCACACGCAACATCAGACCCCGACCGCTCCAACCTTGGCAGACTGATCACACCAAAACCCTCAAACGAAACAGTCGTGCCCTGGAGCGACTATGGCGCAAAACCAAATCCCAACAAGCCTTCACCCACTATATATCTGCCTTCCACATCTACACCTCCTCCCTCCACGCAGCCAAACAAGCCTACTTCCTGACCCTCAAGCCGACAGTCCCGAGGAACGTCCTGACATCACATCCACTAGGCCACGCTCTCTACACATTTCGTCACTCGACGACTTCAAGGCGCTTCTTTTTACTATTTCATTCTTATTTTATTATATGGTTTTCTAGTTATTCTTTTCTGTTATATTCTATTGTCTTCTTTTATGTTCTTTTCTATTTTTTTTGTATTCAAATTTGATTCAAATTCAATTCGAATTCATTTGGATTCGGATTAGTTACTAATGTAATTCAGAATTCAAAGACATCTGAATGTCTGAATACCGAAAAATTTGTGCAAATTCGAAACAAACCGAACTGCACGTGTCTATTAAACATTAAAAAAAAAATAGATTTAAACCTCATTATCTGGTATGGGTGTTGGACAGAAAGCTCTTATATCAAGCACTTTGATAACTGGCAATTAGTAGGAGAAATTTAGCCATTTCAGGGGTTTGCTTGATCCACCAATATTGTCTGTAAGTGGGGTGTGGAAAAGGAAGAGTCTAGGACATCTAATGACTCTTTGGGCTGGCTATAACAGTAATGCATACAGGTTTTTAAAGCATCTGACAAGCATCTATCAATGTATGTATAACAACAAATAGCCTTTCAAGCTCTGTAACTGTACCAAGGATGGGAATACAGCTATCCAATCACTTCACTTTCTCTATGGCAGAAGCATACTGGTAATGACACCTTGGAGAGTCCTAGGTTTTCTGATAAGTCTAATTAGCAACTTAAATTAATTAAAAACAGAAGGGTTAGCATTGGTTCTCCAGATGCCAAATACAAATTCTGATGTCTAATTATATGTAAAATTAAATATAAACAGAGCTGTTGTCAATTTGTAGTTTTGCTACATTTCCATTTAATGAACGCTCTTATCAATGTCCGTTTGAGTCTGTCAGTTGTGTGCAGTTTCATACTGAATTATTCAGATACTTTTCCTCTTGTGTTGGCAGTTGCCACTATTTATCTGCCTATTCTATCTACACAATTAACATGGACAGAAAATCTGTATGAAGCTAAGCCCAGTGGGCTTGAAAGTAACAGACTCACTTAATGTGGAACTCAACGTTTCAAGAGAAATTAATTTTTCTTTACTTTGATGACTAAAATAAACTTGCTACCAACAGCCATCTACACATATAGGTAGTCATGTGGTTTATTAGGTATTATAACTAACCTTTAAAAAAAGACAGTGGTAAGAGAATGCTAGATATAATAATAAGGATGATGGCACAGGCTAGAAGTGACAGAGTTGTTCACTTGGTAAGGAATGGCTAGGGTGGAGTGGTAAGCAGTTTTGAAGAAGTGGGTTTTCTTGTGCTGTTTAAATGTGTGAAATGTGGTAGAAAGCATGAAGAATTCATTTAAGTGCATTAAATGAAGCTATGAATGAGGTAGACACATTTACAGTTAGGTCCATATATATTTGGACACAGGAGGCACAATTTTAGTTTTTTTGCAGGTATTTACCAAAACATATTCAAGCTATAGTTATTCAATGGATATGGGCTGAATGTGCACACTCTCAGGTTTAATTTGAGGGTATGTACATCCAAATTGGAGGAAGGGTTTAGGAATTATAATATAAGACGTTCTCAACGCACTCCATGTCTGAGACTGCAGGCTTTTTACTTGGAGGTGAACTTGAACTGACATAAAATGTTTCCAAGATCACAACAGTGCCGAAAGCATACAGTACATCTTATGGTGCTTGTAAGTACCCGTGTTAATCTTCAAATCAATCTGTGTTCCCATGATGACTTTTGGATTCAAAGTTCTTGATTTATGCCAAATTCTTTGCCCTAGCCATCCTGATATTAACCGCAGTCAGCTCCTACTGCCAACTGCATTTCTGGCATTAGATAGTTGAATGACATCAAGTTTAGATTGAACGGAAGTCCATGCCCCGTGTAGAGCTTGGCTCTAGTATTCAAAGAGCTTCACAAGAACAAATGGATTATTTTGAAGACTAATACAGGTAATTGCATACATTGGTGTCTTCATTGTAGATCTATTCTTCTCCCATCAATGTTTTAGGCCAGTTCTAGTTGAATTTGAATTTAAATATTAATTATTAAAATGTTGAATGTTCAGCTTGGATCTGTTTTACCAATAAAAGATTCGTACCTCTACCTTAGTAACTGTAGATATACAGTTTGTAATGTAAAAAATGATGTACTATTACCAATAAAAGATTAGCTTTTAGTTATATATTTTAGAGAACAAGACTGAAGGTACTGTAATTTGCCACAGCAAAGTTCTTCAGTCACATTATATTCAACTAGACAGAACTATTTTCTTTTGGTGTTGTCAAACGCATATTTAAACCTAAAATAGAAAATTGCATTATGTTCAGCAATAGCTATTAATAATAATCTCATCCTTATGGACAAAAATGTACTTACATGCTGAATATTATGTCCTTGCTTATACTATATATACAAATGATTAGAGAAAAAGATCAATCTATAAATGTATCAATCCCCTATTGTAAAAAAAACCTCCAAAATTGTAAAAAACAGACATTGTGCGCAATCCCGCTGCATTTAAAACCGCACAATATAATAACAAGCATCATAGAGTGTAAATGACTCCAAATACAGCACTATAGCTACAGTATATATATTCCTACTAAGTCATAAGTTAAAAATTTCAAAAGCGTCAATGTGCAAATGACATTAAAACTCAAACTGCCAAAAAAATATAATACAACTCTTCACAGTGTGATAGGAAACATATACTGTACATATGACAGATAATAGAAATCAAAAGATATCATGTGCATAGTGTTGAAATAAATAAATTGAAATGCAGTACACTAAATATCAGAATACACAATAAACACAAGAATTCAAAATATAGGTGCACTTTTCCTTTAAATCAATGAAAAGATACCATAATATCAAAACCAATGTGCTTGTGTCAAAAAAGGTCGTAATTAAATTACATACAAGCACAATTTAAAAGTCCATGTCCCTTTACATGTAAAAAAAGTCCATAATTGAAATTCTTGAAATTTCGAATCATATAGACATAATGTGCCAGAATCCACTCCACAAGGTCCTTGCTTCAGTGTGTCACACCAACCAATGTGACAAAACCTCTTACCAGATACAAACAATCTCCAATTTATAAGAGATCAACAGTGCTCAAGGACTAGGCAACACCTCAGCCCGCAATCAGCATGGATTATCCAGTGATATTACGGGTGCTCAGTAAGAAGATTTACAAATACCATGGAGAGAGATAAAAAAGCAAACCACAAGTGTAGTATTTTAAAACCATATACCATTTATTAAAAGAATGCTGCTTACAATATCTAAGAAACAAAGGACTTGTACGGCAGCCAGCGCAGCCGGCGGGCGTAATGACGTCACTGGTCAAGGCTCCGCTCTATGCGTTTAGTTACAAATCATCAGGGGATGAGAGCTGTACAAATGGCTACATAGCATAATATTGCTGAAATCATGTGCTTTATTAAAAAGTGATTGCACTTACAAGATAATTTCTTGATGCACATCAAACAGCATCCATCAATGTGCAGGCTCAGGAAGGGAAGATCATCTCCCACTGACAACAGAGTAGATGCCAGCCACTCTGTCTGTCAGCACTTCCTCCAGATCCTCTGCACACACAAGACTCACTGCTTGACCACACTCTGATGTGTTTTGTCGTTAAGTCCTCTTACAATGGAACACATCGGGGCGCTGATAGTCAGAGCAGCCGGCATTTACTCTATCAGCAGGAGGTGAATTTCTTTTCCTGAGCCTGCACATTGGTGGATGTTGTTTGATCTGTATCAAAAAATGATTAAGTGCAATCACTTTTAATAAAGTTCATGATTTTAACAATATTTTGCTATGTAATCATTTTTTATTCTATGCTTCCGGGATTATATTCTTGCTGCGAGAAATGAGGGGTTGAAAAGAGTTTGTGGTGGTGAAGCAGCTGGATCCTATTAGAACTTTGAGCTACATATAGGGATCTTTGAATAAAGAAAGACATGTAGTATTGGTGAGTGGCCGTCTGATTTGCGTTGACGGGTATCGCTGAGACACAGTGAATTTTTTTTTTTATAACAACATAACTGTTTTGTATTTATCATTTTAAAGGACTGAAGAAACTGTCACTGTTATATGTATGTGTTTAATATCACACTGTGAAATGTTTTTGTTGTTGCCATTTTTGGTTATAATGTTGTTTGCTCTGTGATTTCACATTGAGGATTTTTGAAATTTAAAGTTATGATTTAGCTGAAATATTTATAGCAATAGAACTGTATTTGGAGTGGTTTATACTCTATGATGTTTGTTATTAAATCCCTACTATATAGTTGGGACCAATAAGTTGCTAAAATTCTTCATATCTATTGTAGTGTTTTAAAGCACTTTTGCAATTGATGGCTCTTCAAACAAAAATTCCCTGCATTCACATATAGCTACTATTTAAATTCAAACATTTGGATATCAACTGACGAATCTAATCGGAAACATAAGCTTGCTTAAAATGAAGCTTTATATTAGAAATACAGTTCTATATTCCTGGGGTAAAATCATGAATCAGTTTTTAGAAGGAAATTTTAAAATGCTGTACAAACATAAGGGCCGCCTTTATTAATAGACACATTAGGCCTTTGGCTGTGGTACATGACAGACACAAAGAGGCTGCTTAATCCTATATAGTTTTTGACCACACATTTCTTCCTCACCATTACCAGAATACACCCATCTAATATAAGTAGTTCCTCTTTAAGGTAAGCGGACAAGAGATAAAGCACCATCACGCCCCGATCCCCAATTCCTATTAGTCTATCACTATAATAAAAAGCCATGCTGGCCAATTAGAATGTGGATAATGCAGGAGGGGCAGTCAAGTTCTATGACCACCAATTGCTAGAGCTTTGCCTGCTGGAAACAGTATAGTATTTGGCCATAGCACAGGGCAATGAACACTGATGAAGGTATATTTCGGCACCTCTAGCTTCCTTTTTTTTAAGTGGCAGAATTGAATTAGTGACAGTCTTCAGAGGATGAGGATTCATCCCAAGCAGATGTCTACCATTATTACAAAGTTCCTACAAGGCACAACTCTTCCCCAAATCCAAATTATTGACTTTGATTCTCAAGCCCCATTTTTTTATATTTTAAAAGATCTGTAATAAACAAGGGATGGTTATGATGAAGATCAACTGGCTTCTCACTCTTATCATTTTGGTATATTTAGATGGAGATAGAGAATACATTCAGCACCCACATGTATTACAGTTTTTGATCTGCTGCCAATTTAAGGCAGATTTGGTCTGATGATTTCTCTGAGGCACAATAGTGCATGTTTCTTCACATTTCCTCAACAAATATAATTAGCAATGCCTCATTTCCTCAGCATTTTAACATTTACACAAAACGACCTGCATGTGTATTTCTCAAACCTTGGTAACAATGAATGATAGACTTAAATAACATTAACAATAAAATAAAAGAACAACATTTAAATGGATGTTTATCTAAATTTTCTATACACATTTTATTTCATTCCAGGTACTTTATTTTGACCTATGTCAGAAATTAATGTTGATGATTGCAAGCCTGGTATTGCTAAAAGAATGACTACTGATAAATTGAATTAAGAACAACAAGATTAAATCTAGTCATTGTAGGCGATTGTATTTACGATTTTCACAAAGTTCCATTGCAGATTTAGCCCAGATAATCAAAATATAACCATACATAAACAAGGTAACACAGTACAAATAGAGAAAAACAAGGTAATTCCAGCATGCTATATTCTATTAATCTAAATTTTTTCCTGTAATGTTTATGTCTGTTTCTGAGAATCTATTTTTAGGTACACTTGTGTTCCACTAAGTATTGAGGTTCTGATTAGTTTTTCTGATATTTGGCAATCTCTGACATCATGGTGACATCAGCAATATATCAATCTGCTTCCTCTTATGATTTGGATGAACTCATGTATATGACTGTTGCAGGGCATGTAACATTGTGTCTGACATCATAACCAGCAGCAGCAAACCAGATAGGAATGATCCATGAGCTCAGATGATTAAACTTTCCAATTAATCCTACTCACGGAATTCTAAGCTCATCTTGGGTCACTACCCAACTTGGCTGGCTGAAATTTGATTCATCTATGGGCAGGCTGGTTGTACTGAAGTCAATCTATCAATTGATGCCTAAAGACCTCCCCTTCAGATCCCTGTACCAAAAACATATTGGGATGACAACCTTGTTCAATAGAGTAGAGCCTTATTGGCTCAGAGTGCTGTCTCTTCCACTCTCAGCCTCATTTGTGGTGTGGAAAGAGTATATCCAAAATAATTTAAAAACAAATTTTAGAACTCTAGAAGTCAATGCAATGGATGATGATTAATTAAGGTGTAATTAAAGGCAAAACTTTTTTTTCATCTTGGATAGAGTAAGGGAGAGTTATTATCCTTGTCAGTATTATTTTGCTGTTTGTGTGCCATAGGGGAGATTTCCCTTTGCTTCCTGTCAAAACAGTAAGTGAGAGGAAATCCCTCAAAAGTGAAAAAATCCAAGGGTGTTATCAGGGTTACCAGAACTACTGATCCATTGGAAGATTTCACATCTATTACTGCTCTGATGTCAACCCAAAATTTGGGATTTTCTTCAACTTTCACTATCAATGTTAATGGTAAAAAGAACAAATAGAGAGGGTGAAGCTCCCTAATGGGGCACAGGCAACAAAAAAAAAACCTGACGGGTTTTCTAATCCCTCTCCACTCTATCCAAAACTAGAAAAAATGTTTTGTCTTTAGTTATACTTTAATATTGGTTATTGACCTTTGTCCCTTTCACTTTAATTTATCTTGCCATATTTTAATTGTACAGTAAGTGAATAAAATAAATTAGATATCAAATTCTACATTACATCATGTAATACTAACAAACACATTATAGTCTGTCTTTATTTTTTTTTCCTTTCTACAGAGCTGGGACAACTGTTGTTTTAGACAGCACCAAATCCTCATTCTTGGTGTTGATTAAATCTGTAAGTAATTACTCTATTTCACTAGAACACCCCTCAGTTAAACCATGTGAAACAATAACTTAACATTCTACATAAAATTACTCTATTTATAAAAGTTAATTGAGGTTTTCTGACCTTCTCAGCCTGAAAGACATAAATTGACATAAGTAAAGAATATTTGAATGAAATATGGTATTCTAGTACTTACAGATATCACTCCATGTAAAATGCCTGGAAGTCATAAATCATGGTCTCCCATTAGAGATTAATGATCCTTTCTTACACATTATTATTTATTCATTATAGGTATTTATATCATATATCAATCAATTTATATCAATTTTCGAAGTGCTTTACATACATATTGTACATTCACATTAGCCCCAGCCCTCAAGGACCTAACAATCTAAGGTCTCTAACTCGCATTATTACATACATATACTAAGGCCAATTTAGACAGGAGCCAATTAATCTATCAGCATGTCTTTTGAGTGTGGGAGGAAACCCATGCAAACACAGGGAGAACATGCAAATGCTAGGCAAGTAGTGCCATGGTTTGGATTTGAACTCATGACCCTAGTAATTCCAGGCAGAAGTGAAAAACACTTAGCATGCTTGTTTTATTACTGAAGCACAACACAGGGAGATTAAAGCGTACTTGGGATAGTAGATATTTGAAGGCTGCCTTTCGGACCTCCTTCTTAAAATGCTAGTTGCCAGGTGTCTATTGTGATCTGACATTTCCAATACATTCAAGTCACTGGCCTAGAAAGAATGCAGGCAGTGAAGTCAGTACGCCTGCTCTATGAACCTATTTCAAGTCAGTAAAGCAGAAAATACTGAAGGCAATAATTTGCCATACAAACCAGGCAACTAACATCTGCAAAATAAGAGGTTAGGAAAGGAAAAATAAATAAAGACATGTACACTATATTGCCAAAAGTATTGCAACACCTGCCTTTACACACACATGAATTTTAATGGAAGTCTTAGTCCGTAGGGTTCGATATTGAGTTGGCCCACCCTTTGCAGCTACAACAGCTTCAACTCTTCTGGAAATGCTGTCTACAAGGTTTAGGAGTGTGTCTATGGGAATGTTTGACCATTCTTCCAGAAGTGCATTTGTGAGGTCAAGCACTGATCTTGGACAAGAAGGCCCGGCTTGCAGTCTCCACTCTAATTCATCCCAAAGGTGTTCTATTAAGTTGAGGTGCAGGCCAGTCAAGTTCCTCCACCTCAAACTCACTCATCTATGTCTCTATGGACCTTGCTTTGTGCATTGGTGCACAGTCATGTTGGAACAGGAAGAGGCCATCCCCAAACTTTTCCCACAAAGTTAGGAGCATGAAATTGTCCAAAATGTCTTGGTATGTTGACGACTTAAGAGTTCCCTTCACTGGAACTAAGGGGCCGAACCCAACCCCTGAAAAACAACCAAACAACCCCATACCATAATCTCCCCTCCATCAAACTTTATACTTGCCACAATGCAGTCAGGCAAGTACCATTCTTCTGGCAACCACCAAACCCAGACGTGGCCATTGGATTTCCAGACAGAGAAGTGGGATTTGTCACTCCAGAGAACACGTCTCCACTGCTCTAGAGTCCAGTGGTGGCATGATTTACACAACTGCATCCGAAGCTTTGCATTGCACTTAGTAAAGTAAGGCTTGGATGCAGCTTCTCGGCCATGGAAATCCATTCCATGAAGCTCTCTATGCACTGTTGTTCTCCTAAATTGATGCCCACATGAAGTTTGGAGGTCTTTAGCTATTGACTCTGCAGATAGTTGGTGACTTCTGTGCACTGTGCACTTCAGCATGTGCTGACCCCACTTTGTCATTTACATGGCCTACCACATCGTGGCTGAGTTGCTGTTGTTCCCAGATGCTTCCGTTTTGTTATAATACCATTGACAGTTGACCGTGGAATATTTAGTAGCAAGGACATTTCACAGATGGACTTGTTGCACAGGTGGTGACCTATTACAGTGCCACGCTTTAATTCACTGAGCTCCTGACAGCGACCCATTCTTTCACAAATGTTTTTAGAAGCAGTCTGCATGCCTAGGTGCTTGATTTTATACACATGCGGCCATGGAGGTGATTAGAACACCTGAATCCAATGATTTGGAGGGGATTCCCAATACTTTTGGCAATATATATATATATATATATATAAAATGATCACCTGTTTTGATGCACAGCAGATTTCTGCACTGAACTTTGAAATCTGACATAGTTAAATAAAGCTGCACATTGTACAAAGATGAAATGCATCCTGACTGACTTCTGTGGGATTCCAGGGACCATAGAGACCTATGTGAGAGGCCACTGACCCAAGCAGCATGCCAAAAAATATTGCAAAGGGCCAGATTCGGTCCTGGAATAATAAAAAATAGAGGTTTCATAAATTCTATTTTTCAGGAGGAACCTAGAAAAATCTTGCTCTGTCTTTAAAACTGCTCGATGGACTTACAGACTGGCCA
Organism: Staurois parvus; assembly: GCF_062004578.1. Taxonomy (NCBI): domain Eukaryota; kingdom Metazoa; phylum Chordata; class Amphibia; order Anura; family Ranidae; genus Staurois; species Staurois parvus. The sequence continues at coordinate 3,876,273 of NW_028317867.1, read as the reverse complement.
TACTTGTTATTTTGCTCTTTCCAGGATGGTGGAGCTGAAAAGAATCAGCTTCACTGCATGTGAAGTCTCCACCCTAACTTAACCAAGTAAAAACCTTGGTCATATTTGCAATACACCTGTATTTTCATGCAGAATTTCCAGAAGAAGGTTATTTTTCTTATCCATTTACTCAGCATGCTAGGTACATTTTTGTATTGTACTGTAGCTGATAAAATTTAATCTTAAAACATAAAAACTCTGCTAAATAAGATATAGCTGAAACCCTGATATTTCAGATTTTCTGTTCATATTCTAGGGAAAGTGTCAAATAGTTGTTCAACTCAATCCGGACAGACCATCTACTGCAGCTGGAACCTCCAGAAATTACTACTCGATTGTAAGCCGGCTTCCCACAGTGCCATTCTTGCTTGAGAAAACAACAGACAGCTCTTCATATCTGCTGGAAAGTAAGATTTACTAACTGATATAGCATAGGATTAATGAGGATCTCAAAGTTTAAAAAAGAGAGTCCACATAATAATGGGATACTGAGCTAGAATTGGGTCTGCTCAGGGCAGATATGTTACTGGTTTCTTATAATACTTCCCTGGAGATTTTGGCTTGCTTTACCTTACCTACAATATTATTTTCCTTACTTAGTTTTTTCAAGCACCAAAATGTTTAAGCCTAGAGGTCTGTTTACCTGTTTGCAATATACAGTATATATATATATAATCAGTGAAACTGGCAATGCAGGCACTAATCTCTTAGAAGAAATGTGTTTAGCTTGCACAAATGCCTCTGACATTTGTGCAACTATGTAACTATATTACCCAGGACCAAGATCTAAGTTTTCAACTCCAGCCAATTTCATTTGTCATCACTGGGGGCTCTTGTTCTCTCTATTATTATTTTTTTATTATTACCATTAATTACATATAATTCCTAAACATTTGGATTATACTGCTGCCTTCAGGAGGGTGGGACAGTGGCAAACAAAAATTGTTAAGCCAGACGAATATAACCTAGCATCTAACCATTACTGTGAGCAAACAGTAACGCAGAGGATCCATGTCCTTCAATAGACTTTAAGAAAAAGATTTTAATGTATGTACAAGACCATCCGGTCAACAGCAGAAGGCTGAACACTTCTAATCCTTTACTTCAGGGAAAGGTCCCTGAAAAGGAAGTGTGTCACCTGATTAGACAACCAGGCACATAAAGAGATACCCATGAATGTCAGAGCTTGCACAGAATAACATTTAAGTTGTATAGGGAAAAATAACATATGCTGGAAAAAATGGAAGGGTACTAACTCTTAATTCTCCTGAAGAAGAGAGTAGGGTAATCAAAATCCACACAATAGGGTACTCAGGGACGTACCATAATCAAAACAAAAAAAAATAGGTTGAGTAGAACTCCTTCCAAAACAACACCCATAGTTGTTTCTGAGGTATGATATCCACATTGCAAGCCTGCTAAGCAGTTATTAAATATATTATTCTTGGGATCATCCAACCTTCCTCTGTAAAAACAGAGTCTTCTGCTGAGGAGTGAAGGGGTAGGAATCCTAGTATTACTACTAAGATATTTATCTGATAAAGAAGGAAAGAAGAGAGAATCTAAGGAGACTCCCTCAGAAGACTGCAGCTTGGCCACAGAAAGATGATCCTACACAAAATTCTAGAATTTTATTGTTACTCTTTGAGGGAATCTGCAGCAGGCTAACAGTGTGTCATACCTGCAGACCATCCAGGGGGAGTACATGGCTTTCCAGTGATGGATAATTCTTTCCAAGGAGGGAAGCATAGGTACTCCCTTGCTAAAACCCTCACTTTTCCTTTGCAATAATTGTATTGGAGTTTTACAAAATACATCAGGGAGTGAATGTGTGTTTTATCGCACAAGGTACAGATACCCTCACTTTTCAAGATAGGAATAATCATCTGAGGAGATCTGGAAGGTAATATCTGAGCTCTAGGAAGACAGTGCACTCACAAATTACACAAACTCTGCTGCCCAGCATAGGGAATAGGTCATATGGTCTGTTGCAGAGGAGGTTTCCTCTGATGTACAACAGAGGTCAGGAGAGCAAACCAATGAACAAAATGATTCCCCAGATGATTCAGGAACTGTATGTCCTGGAGAACCAGCCTTAAGGGGCAGACAAGAGTATACGTCTGTTAGTGGGAAGGAAAGGAACCATCCCTCTCCCTGGTCAGGGTTCGGCGAGTTGTAGCTCGTACCTTTTGATCTGAAAATACCAACTTGGGGACCACCCAGATTCCAAACTTCCTAACACAGATGATGAGGCAGAAAGGGACTGAGAGACCACATGTTAAGAGGGGACCATGCTCAATAGGGATTCCCCAACAATTACACAAACCCAGAAAGAGGTAAATAGGTAAACGCCTATAAGTATGAGGGCAAAGGTCCACAGGGAGTGGACTGTCTTAATGAGTACTTGAGTCAAACAGCTGCACTGGAAGGGGACCTAATATTACCACTGCTAGAAAGCTGGCAGATGATAGAACCATCAGTTTTGTTTCAACTATTAGAATCCAGAAAATGTATTCGCTTCAGGAGGAGTCACCTGAATGTTCCACAATGGGTATTCCAAAAAAAAAAAAAACCCTCCTCAGTATTATGAACAGGGGCCAGAATTGCTGGAAAACACAAAATAATCAGGTCCTTGCTAGAAAAGGGAACCATAGGGACTGACCCCTGTTAACCTTGGTTAGTAAGTCCCTCAGGAAAGGAAAGAGGCTGAGGGGAGTCAAGCACCGCAGGGGGTGTAAGTGTCCTCTGTCCATCTTTAAAAAGACATGTTTCACTGCATAGTGTAAAACAATTAGGCTCAAATTGGGGTACAGCCTTTTGTACTGACAAACCCAAGTAGATGAAGCTGCTATAGGTCACAAGTGTTTGGCAGTATCCAAGTCACTGCAGCTGGCAGTGGAACAAGACTGAAGAATGATCCATGAGGTCCTTCAGAAGCAGGAGCAACAGTGGGATGGTGCTTCTTTTAGACTGAATGAGGGGAAAAGAGCCCAGGGCACAAGAGTGCAACACTTCACATGATGACATCATCTCAGTTCCCTTAGCCTTAACCGCTACCGCAATGAGACGGTCACAGCAGTACATTAAAAGGTACCCAATGGTAACAACTCTTTGGTAGCTCCCATTGCTTTACCCTGACTTGTCTTACTTACTATGTGAGTCCTCAGAGAGCGGGTCACACCAGAGACCGTGCCACATCTCTAGACCCAGAACTAACACAGTGCACAGGTCTGGAAAGTACCACAATGCAGAGCCCAATGCCCAAAGATCACATTCTTGGCTAGCCCTGCAATCTTCAGTCCATTTGGGTCCAGGTAAAACATCCAAATGCCGTTGCTGAGCATATGCTGATTTGCATAGCTGCTGTTTAGAGACTAACTCAATCAGCTTTTATGAAGTCTTGATTAAAGTCACAGAACAAAAATATATCTATATACGAAGTGCAGAGTATCTTGAATGAAAATTAAAAAAAAAAGAAGAAAAGCTAGTGAAATATAGTTAGACATGTTTTCAGCTGAATTTAAAAAGATGTCTAACTTCCTAGCAGAGTAGCAAAAAATAGAGGCATGACAGTTATAGACAGGGTTACTGTATATGGGGACTGGCTTAAAGAATATGTTACCCCAACATTGGGTTGTTTTACAAAGTAAGGGTTCACCTACACCAGGATTTCAACCAGGTTGCTCAGGCACCCTGGGGTGCCTTCAGGTTTCTTCATGAGTGCCTTGCCAAAATGCTTTTTATTGAGCACAATTACAACCTTCCAGCCGGCATCCTAACAACCAGTGATGTCATTGGTGTAGAAAGAGGATGTCGGCTGCCTGCACAACTTCCTTGTTTGCCCCTCTCCTGCCCCTCTCTGTCCACATTTGGGTCACATTAGCTGAGTGACGGAAAGAAACTGATGGAGACGAGAAACATGGAAATGCCAGTCAGTACCAGTGTGAAAAGGTGTAGTTACTTTTGAGGAATACTACTATAGCTGGGTGTCCTGTGTGCAGGGGCGGACTGACCATTTGGAAACTCGGGCACTGCCCGGGGTCAGTAGGGGGCCCCATGAGATGTCCCTGGTACCTTTTTCATCGGCTTTTTTGAGTTTGGTCAAGGACACAGGGGCCCCATGATCCCCTATTGCCTGGGGGCCCCATGAGTTGTCAGTCCACCCCTGCCTGTGTGTATGGATGCTGCTCCTTTTTGTAACACTATTCCTGTAGGCGGAAGTTTAAGAATGTTTAAAAATCGTTAAACTCCTGTGTTCCTCAATGCACAATAAATAACGAGTTTTAATACTTTCTAGTTTCCATCTTAAGTTTTTGTAAAATGATAAGTTTTTTAGTACATGCTGAAAATCAAGACTTCTTGCCATATTTATAGTTGTTATTTGGTACAGTATTATATAAGATTTTGTACTTGGCATGATACATTTAATGAATTGATTGTCTTCTTATCACTGTATGTTTCAGTATGTTGTGGCATATTGGGAGAGTCCCCTGTGCTTTATGATTCTGTTATAACCTATGTTTACATGTGTCTTATGTGCAGGGACTGTTTTGCCCAGAACATCTTACTCAGCCTCCTACAGAACAGTGGCTAATCCAATGCATATGAAACCTAGGCCTCAGGTAATTAAGTACTTTTTAAGGTCCAAATGTGTCTATCCATTAAATAGACCTTGTCACCTTGGCTATTCAGGACAAAGTAGAAGGGTCTCTTTTAACCTACCTACCAACTCAGTTATACTCACCTTCATAGTGCTCTACTGCCATCCCTTCCTGCACAACATTCACTATGACATTTCTGGGGGGAACCTACAGAGAATTATGTTGTCACCCCCTTTTGTTATGTGACAGCATTTTAGTCTAGCGATTTCCTGCTAGGTCTGAGCATTGCACCATAGATGGAGGTCACATGCTGCTCTATACCTGAAGCAGCAGGTTTTTTTATGGTGTCTGTGGCAGAAAAAAAATCAGCAGGGGAGTGCTGCTACGGTGAGTATAGCTAGGTTGTAGGCTGTCATTTTGTTCAGTTTGATTTTAGAACATCCAATCTTAATTTGCATTTTCCTGAGTTACAAAAGTGTCAGTGTTACCTCTGCCTAGTTTCTTTTTCTTTCCCTGCAAAGACCCACAAATACCTGTTGAGCCTGCCTGCAATGTTCAGCACATTAAGCTTCCTTTGATGGTGTGGCAAATATGTTTCACTGCTCCTGAATTCAGAATAGAGTTGCTATTCTCATGTAGGCTGTGCCTGCTTGCAAACAGTTGGATGAAAAATGTTGCAGGGTGCATGGATATCAGCATTGTCACTGCTGATTCACAAACCAGTAACTCTCAGCTGGCCACACCTAGTCCTACCTCTTATACCGGATTGGCAGTACTGACTCTTATGCTGACACCCTCGCATTGTGAGCTGCAGTATCTGGGAAGCGGAGCAAGTGAGACACAAATGAAAGAGGACTTGGCTCTGACCGGAAAGGTAAAGGACGTTTTTTGTTTACTTTATGAGGCTTGGACATCACATTGCAACTGGATTCAGTACTTGTATAGACTCTCATACAAGGGTCTTTACTTTAAAGTGATAGTAAAGCTTATAATTTTTGTTACAATAAAGAGGTTTATAATTACCTGCTCTGTGCAGTGATATTTCACAGAACGATCCCTGACATCCTCTTTAGCGGTCCCCCGCTGGCACTGTCTGCATCTTCTTCCTCTGCGTGTACCCATAGCAAGCCATGCGTGCATGCTTTGGAGGTGAGCTGTGTGTGCCCATAGACACACACACAGTGCGAATCCACCCTGCCCCTGCTCCCTCCTCACAGCAGCTCTCGCTGGTGCCTGAGTCTCCTGTGAAGGGAGAAGACCTACAACCAGGGCTGTGGATAAGGGGGTACCACCAGTCCTCCTGTACAGGGCCCAGACCAGCAGGGGGACCCAGGCAGCTGGATGAATTGGATGTAGGTGGAGGTGTGATCGGCACCACGGGGGAGGGGGCAGTTACTGGAACTTACCCCTTGTATGGCTCCCTCTGCAACAGCTGAAAGCTGGCTTCTTCTCCTCTCTCTGCCACTAGCTTTCAGCTGCTGCAGAGGGAATTGGTTCCAGTAATTGCCCCCCCCCACTGCATCAATAACCCTCCCTGTGCACCATACATTCTCCCCTGCTGCTCAGGCCCCCCTTTGTGCCCCCACCCCTGCATTGCTGCTGGTTCCCCTCTGCTCCTTTCCACTGGCATCTGCAAGCACACAATAGAATCCTTCAGGATGGAGAGTGGGAGAAGGGTGTAACATTTACCAGCCCCATTGTTTATTGAATGAACACAATGAGTGATTGGTACATAACTGAAGCATAGTAAACTGTGGTTTTTTTTTTGGGGGGGGGGATGTCAGGTTAGCTATATGGGACCCCGTGGTTTCTAAGAGCAGCCCTGCCTGCAACTGGGACAGCTCAGGATCAATCAGAGGACACAGTTAAGTGTTGGGGTGGGTCGAAAATGTATCTAAGCATTATTACGTTCATGCATGGAAAGCATAAAGGTACAAGATGTTTAGACTTAAAACTACTTTTAGTTGAGGATGTCATATTTTCTTACTATATGCATAGAACAACATAAAAACTAAGTTTAAGACTGCATGCTTTTTGCAATGCTGATAGCAAACATAGTTACATATAGTTACATAGTCTGGCTGAAAAAAAGACAAAAGTCCATCCAGTTCAACTATTAAAATAAAAAGTTATAATCCTATACCCCAGTAGTTACATTTTATTTGTTGAGAACAAGTTTTACAGGAAGCAATTACAAAAATAAGACACAGTGAGTCTGTTTTACTAAAGGATTTGAGAATTTTCACATAGATTGTGTGAATTTGCTCTTTAATTATCCAATCGTGCAGATACCATGTTAGGTAATTTACTACATTTATTTGTGCATAGCTTGTAAATATACTATGTGTACATCAGAGCAACCATATTTGTTAATTACATATACAGACTTTGCTTCCTGTGATGTCTGTAATGCAGGGGTGGACTGAGCATTTGGAAACTCGGGCACTGCCCAAGGGCCCGGGGTCAGTAGGGGGCCCCATGAGATGCCTCTGGTACCTTTTTTATAGGATTTTTTCAGTTTGGGCAAGGACACAGGGGCCCCATGATCCCCTATTGCCCGGGGGCCCCATGAGTTGTCAGTCCGCCCCTGCTGTAATGTGTACAAATGCATACAGTATATTGCCGCATTCATCAAGGCCTTTAACTCAGGTCTTATTTTTCAAGAATAGACGAATAGAAATACAATTTTTTTTTCTTTCTTTCTCCCAGTCTGGTGGAGAAATGAAGAAAGCCCGATTGCTAGGTAGCTACACTAGCCATAATAGCACTGCTTAGTCATAAATCACAAGACACAATGAAGTTAAACTGACAATACATCTTAGCCTGCGTAGAAATGCCACTATTCTAGTAACAACTGCCTCAAGAAGTCTATTTTGCTGTGACAAATGTCTATAATTTTCTCCTGTTTAATGTTTTGCAGACTGCAGGACCATCAACCTTTTCATTAAGATACAGGAGCAATCTCTGTGATTTAGACTATACAGGTAATAAATCTGTAGGGGAAACCAAGTTACATAGATAGCAAGATGTTACAATAGTGATTATTTGTGCTCGATATTTACAGGCTGTTGACATGTTGTGTGACTGCAGTAACGTCATAGAATTTGGAGTGAGTCATGAGGAAGTCACCCATGTAATTTCTTGTTACATTATTAGGGATGTAGAATTGGGAACACAAACACTATTGCGGCAATGTTTCACTGTATGCCATTGGCAATGGTCGGTAAGGTCAGTTTAACTAAAACCAGTTTGTAATACAATGAATGCTAAAAGAAATGAATCGGGCGTGCAATCACCAATGAAAAACCAGCATTAAAGTGTTACTAAACCCAGGACCCTACATTCACTATATCCGGTCTCCCACAGTACACACAACATGAACATGCAATTATTTTAGTAAATATAAACTGCTAAATACCTTTTCTCATCAGCAGTATATAGCAGTCGTGTGACTTCTATCAATGTCCAGCTGAGCACTGGTTAATCTTATAGGAAGAGTTTTCATTCTCCCCTTATTGTCCTATGAGGCTGCATAACCCCTGACCCTCTGTCTGGACAGCTCTGATTGGCCCTGTGCTGATCACATGCACCCTCCCAAGAAAATAAAAAATACACACCAAACTGAGCATGTGCAGCTTGCCCCCAAGGCTCTGTTCGATCAGCATATGGATTGGGGATAGTAGAAAGGGTGGATCAGAGTAGACAGGATCAAACATCCTTTTTACAGAGGATTAACCACTTAGGTGAGTATAACAAGTATGAATTACTGCATTTACAGACCGATTTTACTGTTGTGGGTTTAGTAACACTTTAATATAATAAACAGAGGATTCACAACATATAGTCTCACCTGTTAACCTCCTGCTCTGACATGTTTCACCCACTAAGGGCTTAAGCACGGAGATCTCTATGTCAGTGTGTGGTCAGTTCATTTCTACTTAACAAGCGGGTACAGCTGAGCAGGGATCCACTCCTGGGCATGCCTCTGAAGGGAGGTGGTGGAACAGGGAAAGAAACAAGTTTGGGGCATCACAGCTTCTATTGATTCCACAATGGATGCTGGGTCACAGAAGATGAATAAGATTCAATGAGATTTGCCCAGCAAATAGCAGGACTAATCTGGCAGGATTATATGACATTTGGGGAGTGAATTGTTAGGTTAAAATGTATTAAGATGAATCTTTAGAGTACAGTAGCAGCTATTTTTCACCTTTAGGTGAATCTTTGTGAGATTGTTTTGGTCAAATCTTGTTAAATAACAGGCGTCTATTCATTCACTCACTGGCACTTGCTATCCATGGTGCTGAAACTGTGAATCAGAACAGTTTCAACAATACTGGCCGACAGGCATGCATATTCCCTGGTATTCCCATAGCAAGGGGGCAGTGAGCATGCAGAACCTGAAGGGCACAAGCTTGTTTGGCTCCTCCAGTGCCCAGAAGGGGGTACTTGGTAGGGAAGGCCCATATCACACCTACCATGGACAACCATCTACCTGTAGATCAGTGGTCTCCAAACTTTGGCCTGCAGGCCAAATACGACTCTTTGCTTTCTTTTTTCCAGCCCTTGGGGGGACTATTCTTCACACTTATATGAACCACTATTCCTTCCACTGACACCAACAGTGCGGCATAATTCCTCCCACTGACACCAATGATGAGGGACCATTCGTTCCTCTCTTCCACTGACATCAGTGAGAGGCCACTATTCCTCCCATTAATACCAATGATGGGGCACTATTCCTCCTCCTACTGACCACAGATGTTATTTATTTTTTTACTCCCACTTACCAGCAAACCTGAATTTTACTCCCACTGATGCTGGAACAATTCTTACTCCCACTGGCCGCAGTCTCCCCCCCAAAGTCTAAAGGATAGTAAACTAGCCCTTCATTTGGTAAGTTTGGAGACCTCTGATCTAGATCGTAGTTCCCCCCTCAAAGTGAACTGATTTCCCTTTCAAGGTTCCAATGATCTCTAAAGGTGTCCTGCTGTGTCCAGTTCAGAGACAGAAATGTAAAAGAAAGGAGAGAAAATCCTCTCCTGCCCCAATATGCTATTTGGTCAGACCTCAACCTTTTGAAGAATTGTCCACACTGGGCTTGATTTTAACTTGGGAGTTCTGGGGGAAGAGTTTCCTCAGAGCATCACTGATTTCTGTGTCCTGGCATACATCCTTGAGCACAGACAGCCTTAAATATGAGTACCACTTTCTACAGTGTTCTGGTGGTGCGTATTTCAGCCTGTCATCAACTCTGAACCTGCGCCTCCCAGGGTCCTGAAAATGTCGGGGCTTGACATACATGGGCTGAATGTCCAGTGTGTATATAAACAGGTGCTGGCTCAAAGTGAAAAAAAGATATGAATGGTAGGTAGGGGAAAGTAGAATGGAAAAGGGAAGGGGAGGATATAAGTGGAGAAAGGAAGCTATTACCAGATATGTGGAGATAATGTATATGTAATAATACCCCTTTGGAGTCACTGAGTTTTAAGTCCCCCTACAGCTCTGCACAGCCAGGCAACATGCATTTTCTTCCACACATTGCACTCAGAGTAAGTAAACAGTCCTTGAGCTTAGTTTTGTGATTGTATTAAATGGGTTAATAAGTTGGATGGGGATGAGTGGTATATGGGATGCCCATGGAAACTGCAAACTTGAGTACCAACTCCTTAGCAACTATGTACAGATGTTGACAAAATAGTCTCTCCTTTAAGAGCCCTCCAGCTCTCTGGTGTATATCCTCAGATCCCAGATGAATCTTCCTCTTCACTAAGCTACACTGAAGGTATTCCCTGGGCAAAGTTGCCAAGAAACTGCCAATTCAACATAGCAGCCCCGGATGAGAAGCTAGCTGGATTTTCCACCTGACTGCCCTCTCCCCTTATCTGGCCCAGGGGGTGTAAGAGTACCCACACTGTCCTCTCCTGATAACTTAAGGAGTTGGTGGCTGCCTTCAGGCCTTTCACTGGGCTGGCTCCTTCCCTGCTGCTCAGGATGTCCTCCCTCGGAGAGGGTGGTACAGTGGAGATCCTCCTCCCCAGCACCTGCCTGTAGGTAGGCCTCTTCTCTGAGCTTCCTCCAAGACTCCATACTCCACCTTCCACCTGATGCCCTCTGTCCCTGCTGCACAGGCTATGCCACTTTTGAGGGTTGCCCTAGACACCATGTCTAGCCTCCTGCAAGGGGATTGGCCAGGGTCCCTTAAACATCCAGATCTGTGCCTCCTCCCCTCCTCCAGCCCTCTTTTAGAAAGTTCTCTAAGTTGCTGGAAGAGTGGGAGGGCTTCAGTCTTGACCTGTTAGAGCCTCCCAGCCTATTCTGAGGCAACCTCACTACCTCACTCCCAGGTTGACTTATCCCAGGCTGCTACTCAGCCTCTGCCTAAAAAAATAAAACAACAAACTCTGGCTAAGCTAGAGGGTGTTACATATAGAAGAGGAGAAAATAATTTTGGAAGCAAAGTAGGAAGAAAGAAACATCCTTGACTTTTTGATTCAAAGTCTAGTCTTCAAATACAGTATTTGATAAGAATAGAAACAAAGAAAGTAAGAAATTTGATACAAGGCCCCCATATATGATAGCTAAAAGACAGCAAGGTTGTACAGTAAATGTAAAATGATAACCATTTGTTAAACAGTGGCTTAATTAAACATAAAGTAATCTGGTTGCTGTGGACAATATTACCAGTCTGTTGCAGAGGACGCCATCCCTGGACATAGTTGCCTTCCCTTGAAACAATCTGATAGTCATTAGGTTCCAGAAGTACTATATTAATTGCAAAAAAGAGCTAATAAAAACACTTTTAACAGAGAACCTAATAGTTCAGTGTAGTGTTTTCTGAGAGATAGATACCACAGGCAAAGGCAAGGTTAATGATGTGAAACAATTATCTCAGAGCTTCTGTTTATCTCAGCTCCTCCAGCTGGCTCATATGGTAGTCACAGAGGGCAAGACCCTTTCCTTTTTATAATTTGTTAACTGGAGTGCTGACTAGATGTGCATCTAGAGAGAAAAATATTCCCACACGTCTTCCTCTTATGTACTTCAGATCTGAAGGTTAGTTTAGTATTGTTCTATTTTTATATATTAATTGTGCGGGAAATTAATCCTAATATAACTACAGCAAAACATTATTTGTTAGTTTTGATTAGAGTGAGACAATTGTACATTTTTTTTTGCTTTGATTCTGTTGAGATTTGGCCTTACCTGGTCCTTGAGAACAAGAATCATGGACAGGAAGTGAGAAAAAAATCTTACCAATGGGCAAATAGATGGCAGTACAATCTATGCCCTCCTCACCTATCCTAAAAAAAGGGAAATGGTTTGGGCAGAGTTCCACTTTAAAGAATACATGCTGTTGTTAATAAGGCTTTTGATCTGGGCCTCAATCTACATGTTTTTTTCCACAGTCACAGTTTTTACATTTTGAGACCCTTTCTCTAACATCATATAATAATGACTAGCAGTTTATTACTTTGATAAAATAGTGGCAGCATGCACTATAACCACCATTTAAGGACCACCCTATAGCAGATGTACTGCTACAGGGGTGTCACACTGTGCAAAATCAAGTATAAATACGTGATTTCACATTTCCGTGTAGGGGCGCGTGAGCACCACCCTACCAATGCTGTCATTGGCTCCCGAGATGTCAGACACTGGACCCCAGCCAGCGATTCATGGCTGGGACTCAGTGATCGACAAAGAAGCTGACAGGGGAGAGATCTGTGTGTAAACAGCACAGATCTCTCTCTCCTGTCAGCAGGGACATGCTGCTTTCTATCTCTCTGAAAAGCAGAGAGTTGGTAAGCAGCATGTACCCTAGTAAAATCCCACACAGTAAGCACAAAACAGTTCACTGTTAACCCTTTGATCGCCCCATATGTTAACCCCTTTCTGCCCAGGGTCATTAGTACAGTGTCAGTGCTTTTTATTAGCACTGATCACTGTATTGGTGTCACTGGGGATGTCAGTGGCAGTTAGCCAGTTCCCACCCAGTGTCAGTTAGTGTCAGAATGCCCGCCGCAGTCCTGATATAAGTCGCTGATCGCTGCCATTACTAGTATAAAAAATAAATAAATAAAAATTCCAGTATATACAGTATACCACCATTTGTAGATGCTATAACCTTCATGTAAACCAATTAACATATATTTATTGGCATTTTTTTTTTACCAAAGACATGTAGCAGATTACAGTTTGGCCTAAATTTATGAAGAAATTTTAGTTTTTTTTAATTGTTTATATTTTATGGCAAAAAGTAAAAAACATTGTTTTTTTTTTTCAAAACTGTCAGAGTTTTTTTGTTTATAGCACATAAAATAAAAAACACAGAGGTGATCAAATGGCACCAAAAGAAAGCTCTATTTGTGGGGAAAAACATTTAATTTACTCTATGTACAGTGTTGCATAGCTGTGCAATTGCCAGTTAAATTAATGCAGCGCCGTATCGTAAAAAATGGCCTGGCCATGAAGGGGGGCAAGTGGATAACATTGTAATATGCTTACATGCAGTATCATTGTGTTTTCAATAAACAAAGCAAAAAAACAAATGGTGACCGCCAGAGTGCATTTCCCTTCTTTATTTCTCTTAACTGCGTGAGCTGTTCTTAACAATGATCCTTCAAATGTTGAGATAAACCCAGACTGTCTGATAGATCAAGACAGCTGCCAGCTGATTTTGGTAATCATGCAGATGATGATGCAAATAGCTACATCATTAATTTATACTCTGGAAGATAAGTTTATTGTAAAAATATTTCTTTCCACCCACTTATTATTTTCATTGAAATTGAGTCAGGTTTGCTTCTTAACCTTAAAGAATCTTTACACTTTTACACCAAAAATTAGGATGCCTATTTTGTATTTGTTGTATATGTTTTTTTATGCATAGTTTTAAAATGCTGCTTACATGTTTTAATTGCTTATTAATTGCAATATGCAATATTAAGAAAGGGGCTAGAGAGTTATCTTTACCATAATTAACCATGTCTGTACTATGCTGGCAAATCTCATTATCAGTTTTAAATGAGGTGAGCACACAGATCTCAAGGCTTGGGTGGATCATTGTATGTTAATGCACTTACAAAAACTATCCCTCAGTCTGTCCCCTAATTGCACATAGTAAGCTATTCTAAACACTAGAAGCTGCTCACAGAGTCCTATGTACTGTAGAAATCTACTCTAAAGAAACAAATACAAATATTTTTGAAAAAGAGATTTCTATGTATGCTCTGTAAATGGGAACACAGAACAAACATTTAATGGATTCTCAAATTTGACTGCAATAGTGAAAATAGACTTTAAAGGTAAACTCCACTTTTGTGGAACAAATATACCAAATAAAAACAAACAATTAATCTAGCCTATGCCATTGCTACAGAAGCCATGATGTCATTTAATGTTATTAAAAATTACCTTTACGTTCTATGCAATATGGCAATCTGGAGGTGTCCTTCACACTGCCAGTGCACAGAATGCTCCCAGAAATGTTAAATTGATCACCCAGAGGGGATTGTTTTTTCTTAAGTGGAGTTAGTTTTCATAGTATATGTCAGGGGTAGGCAACCCCCGGCACTAGTGCTGGAGGTGGCACATGACAGAATCAAGGACAGCACCCGAGCGGAGTCCTAGGAGACCCACCTCCCAAACAATAAAGGTGGCCAGTGGCTGCATTCAGAAGAAACAGTGTGGATGGTGCCTGCTGTTTTCGCTTCCTATGTTGCTTTCTCCACATTGAAGCTGTGTCAAGTCAGATTCCCCAAGCTGCTTCTCACTTTGAAAGGGTAATTATATTTAGTATTTTTCCTCCTCTGCATTACACAACTCTTTTTTTAGCCTGAGCCGGCTCATGGCCAGGCTTTTACTATTGGTGTACCTGCCCTTCCTCCAAACATTTCTGTCCCTCAGCATCCATGCGCCTGGCTCAGCTTGGAGGGGATATAGCCAGAGAAATATATATTCAAATGGCTATTAACCATCTTCATCACAGCAATCGTTTAACAAGTGCAGGAATTGGGGTGGACTGAGGTGTGAAAGTTCATTAATTAGGTGATCAGAGGTGTGAAGGTGCAGGATTTGGGGTGAGCTGAAGTGTGAAGGTGCAGTAGTTGGAGTGATATGAGCTGTATGGGTGCAGGAATCGGAGATGATCAGAGGTGTAAAGGTGCAGGTATTTGGGTGATCGGAGGTGGGAAAATGCAGGAATCAGGACTAATCTGAGGCCTGAAGGAACAGGAATTGAGGCTGATATAGGTTGTAAAAATGCAGGAATTGGGGTGATATGAGGTGTGGAGGTGCAGGAATTGGGGCTGATCTGAGGCTTGGAGGTGCAGGAATTGGAGCTGATCTGAGGTCTGGAGGTTCAGAAATTGGGGTGAGCTGAAGGGTGAAGGTGCAGGAATTGGGGTGATATGAGCTGTAAGGGTGCAGGAATTGGAGATGATCAGAAGTGTAAAGATGCAGGTATTTGCGTGACCTGAGGTGTGAAAATGCTGGAATTGGGGTCTGAAGGAACAGGAATTGGGGCTAATCTGGGTTGTGAAAATGCAGGAACTGGGGTAAGCTGAGGTCCAGAGGTGCACAAATTTGGGTAACCTGAGGCGTGAAGGTGCAGAGATTGGGATTGACCTGAGGTGTGAAGGTGCAGATATTGGTATTGACCTGGGGTGTGAAGGTGCAAATATTGGGACTGACCTGAGGTGTGAAGGTGCAAATATTGGGACTGACCTGAGGTGTGAAGGTGCAGATATTAGGATTGACCTGAGGTGTGAAGGTGCAGATATTGGGACTGACCTGAGGTGTGAAGGTGCAGAAATTGGGATGATCTGAGGTGTGAATGTGCACAAATTGGGGCTGATCTGAGGCTTGGAGGTTCAAGAATTGGGGATGATCTGAGGTCTGGATGTGCAGGAATCAGGGTGATCTGAGGTGTGAAGGTACAGAAATTGTGATCAGAGTTCTGAGGGTTCAGGAATTGGGGCTAATCTGAGGCCTGAAGGCACAAGAATTGTGGCTGGGGACTGGGGTGTGAAGTTGCAATAACTGGGGTGAGCTGAGGTGTGAAGGTGCAGATATTGGGGCTGATCTGAGGCTTGGAGATGCAAGAATTGGGGGGTGAAGGTGCAGGATTTGGGGATGATCCGAGGTGTAAAGATGCAGTAATTGGGGCTGATCTGGTTTGTGAAAGTACAGGAATTGGGGTGATCTGGGGTGAAAAGTACAGAAGTTGGGGTGATCTGATGGGTGAAAGTGCAGGCATTGGCGTGAGCTGAGATGTGAAAGTCCACGAATTTGAGCTAATCTGAAATGTAGAGGTGAAGGAGTTGGGGCTCATCTGACGCCTGAGGAAATAGGAACTGGGGCTGTCTTAGGTGTGAAAGTGCAGAAAATGGAGATGATCTGAGGCCTGAAAAAACATATATTGGGCCTTATCTGGGGTGCAAAAGTGTAGGCTTTGGGGTGAACGGAGGTGTGAATTGGGCTAATCTGAGGTGTGAAGGTGCAGGAATTGAGCTGATCTGAGGTGTAAAGGTGCAGGAATTGGTGTGATCTGAGGTGTAAAGGTGCAGGAGCTGGGGTGACATGAGGTGTGAAGGTTAAGGAATGAGGGCTGATTTAGGGTCTGAAGGTTGGGTTTGGTCTGAAGATTGGGTTTGATCTGAGGGAACTTCATTAGGGTGACCACTATCACCTCACACGTCATTTCCAACTGTATATTCCGCAGAAGACCTCGGTTGACATATGTGTATAATTGACATTTTTAATATTAGTGGCACTCTCAATTTCTTCAAGAACATTTTTCAGCACACCATGTTCAAAAGGTTGCCTACCCCTGGTGTATGTAAAGGCATTTCCCTTGGAATAGAGTGGGTGTTTTGCTATGTCTTTTAGAGTTCTTTGCAGTAAAAGCAAGGAAGCATAACAACCTCTATAGTATAGATTAATATGTTTTACTGAGCATAATACAATTGTAGCCGTATTAGTGCACTTGAAACAATTGAGTACTGTCCATGATACTTATTTATTTGCACTACTAACATACAAAATTTCATGGTTTATGTGAAAGTCTCCTGCTTCAGGGTTCAAGCAGTACTAATACACAAAGTGTTAGCAGACTGTTAAAAAAAAATACAATCCCTGAGGGAAAAAGCACACACAAACCAATGTTGCACACCAATGGTAATAAAACTAGGATAGCTAGTGAGGTAAGATAGAAGGAGAGCTATAGAATGGGGATTGGGGGTGGCAGTCACATCATGGGTCGTAAAACTGTTGGATAATGAGTAAGAAATCCCAATTCTAAATTTAGCCCATTATCTTTTGTGTCAAGTAGAACTACCATTCCTAGTTCAAAAATGTTCCTTTCCTGAATAGTTTTAAAATTCCCTTTAAGAACTAGGATATTGGGATCTTCCATAGTGGGGTCTGGTTGTGAAAAATAATGTCCCACAGGTATGCAGAATGTCTTTATGTGGAAGAACTCAATGGCTCAACTGATAAAACATGTTTTTAAATCATTGACATAAGAAAGTC
This sequence comes from Staurois parvus, assembly GCF_062004578.1. Lineage (NCBI taxonomy): Eukaryota > Metazoa > Chordata > Amphibia > Anura > Ranidae > Staurois > Staurois parvus. The sequence continues at coordinate 3,859,099 of NW_028317867.1, read as the reverse complement.
ATGTTCACATTTCATTAGAATGTGTTTTACATTGTATTCATCGCCCACAAAAAGCAGTTTGTTCACAGCAAGTGACAGAAGGGAACTGCAAGGAGACAAACATTATTTTCTGTTGTCTAACAATCTATTATGTTTACATTGACTTGATATCTGTGCAAATCTGGCATACAGTAAGATGACTGCTACTACTGTAGACAAGACTGAAAGGAAAACAATTGTGGATAAAACTGGATTTATTATATTGCTGAAATTAACATAATGTTCTGTTCCTGTACAGACAAAAGACCGAATGACAAAGGAAGATGCAACCAGCAAGATGTAAGACATACATTTTACAGTTCTCTACTGCTCTGTTGTATTCACTACTTATTATCATTTCATTCTCATTTTTAGATAATATCAAAGTTAATTTTCAATCTTTTTTAAATCTACAGCTTTTGTTAAAATAATTCCTGGTGATCCTTCCATGTTTAGACTCTTGCCTATATAGTCTGTCACCGGCTCTTGGCTCTGTCCCTCCAGTCCTCACTGTAGCACCAGGCTGTGGAGTTGCAGGAGTGGCTTGCTCTCAGGGAGATTAAGCCAGCTGCTGGTCTGGATTGGCTGAGTGACATCAGCTGACAGCAGACTTTAGCCCGCTGTTGGCTGAGTCTGGGTGCACTTCTTCACACCTAGGACCCACAGGAGAAGCAAGGCTAGAAGAGCGTTGGCCCTACTTCTCCTTTAATGAAACTAAATGTAATTTATTTAGTGATTGCTCCAACCAGCAGTCTGAGAAGTGACTCCCCTACTTGCATAGACCCAAAAATTAGTTAGAGTAAAAATAAAAAATAGCTACCACTGTGCTCCCTGTGAAACTAGTGCCATGGGTGTACCCACTGTTAAATATTTATTGGTAAAATACAGAGTTAATAGGGGATTTAGCCTTCCCTTCTCTATACAAATCTTAAAAAATATGTAGATAAAAATAGAAATACACTTTAACCACTTGCCCTCCAGAGGATTTGCCCCCCTTCCTGACCAGGCCATTTTCTGTGTTACGGCGCTGCATTACTTTAAATGACAATTGCACGGTCATACAGTTCTGCACCCAAATGAAATTTACGTCCTTTTTTACCATGAATTGAACTTTCTTTCGGTGGTATTTGTCACCTGTGCGTTTTTATTTTTTGGGCTATAAAAAAAAGACCAACAATTTTGAGAAAAAAAAACAATATTTTTACTTTTTGCTATTAAACAAGTTCAGTAAAAAAATTTTAAAAATCAAATTTCGTCATACATTTACACCAAAATGTATTCTGCGACATGTCTTTGCTAAAAAAAAAAAATTCCACTACTTGTAAATTAATTGGTTTATGTGAAAGTTATAGCATTTACAAATGGCAGTATATATACAGTACTAGGATTTTTTAAATTTATTTTTTAATTTTACTAGCAATGGCGGCGATCAGCGACTTATAGCAGGACTGCAGTGGACATTCTGACACTAGGGGGAACTGACTTGGTGTCACTGACATCCCCAGTGACACCAATACTGTGATCAGTGCTAAAAAAAGCAATGACACTGTACTAATGACACTGAGCAGGAAGGGTTTAACAAGAGGGGGCGATCAAAGGGTTAACTGTGTGCAGTGAGTGTTTTACTAGGGGGTGGTGTCAGTGTGCTTCAATGTAATAACACTGTTATGGATCGCTGCGCTGTGCACAGCCATCCAGAGCTGTGTGCCCGAGCTGACAGGGAGGAGAACTGTTAGTAAACAAAACAGTTCTCCTCCCCGTCGGAGATCGTCGAAAAACACCAGGCGCCGGCGAGTAATTACCGTCCAGGACCCGGTGACGGTGGCGAACGGCAGTGCGGGTAGGGCTCGCGTGTGCCCCCTACCCAGAAATGCAAAATCACGTATATATACGTGACTTTGCACACCCGTGCCGCACTGTAGAAATATTTCTGCTACAGGGCGATCAGGAAACGGTTAAAAGAGAACTGTGTTTTTTTTAAAACATATTCACCTAGATCAAACCAATGCTGCATCTGTCTCCCACTAGCTCTAAGGGTGAGAACTGAGCAATCAGATACTGCTGATCGCTCAGTTCTCCCTGCCACTCTGAGCAGAGAGCAGTGACTGTCAATCATCGCTGTTTGCTCTGCCCTCCTAGCACTCAGTGGAGCGCTGGGCTGTGGAGGGGGCGGGAGCTGCTGGCTCAGGCTCTCAGTGACTCTTTGAGAGGCTGAGCCAGATGCCAGTCCAGGCATCTTGGTGGATCCCAACTTTAAAGTTGGGATCTTTTCTCAGCGTGGACCAACTGAGCTTAATGACTTCTCCCAGAGCTAATTGGAGCCAGGAGTGAGCCAACCTTGACTCCAATTAGTGTGATGATATTGGATGTGTTGCTGACAGCTGTCCTGCCCTTAAAAAACACACACCTGTTTTGGGTTTACTGGTTTCAAGAAGCACGGTCTGATGTGAACCATGCCTCGCAGAAAAGAGCTCTCAGAAGACCTACGATCAAGAATTGTTGACTTGCATGAAGCTGGAAAGGGTTACAAAAGTATCTCCAAAAGCCTTGATGTTCATGTGTCCACGGTAAGACAGACTGTCTACAAATGGAGAAAGTTTAGCACTGTTGCTACTCTCCCTAGGCGTGGTCGTCCTGTAAAAATGACTGCAAGAGCACAGCGCAGAATGCTGCATGAGGTAAAGAAGAATCCCAGAGTGTCAGCTAAACACCTACAGAACTCTCTGGCACATGCTAACATTTTTGTTGACACATCTACAATAAGGAAAACATTAAACAAGAATGGAGTACATGGGAGGACACCACGGAGGAAGCCATTGCTGTCCAAAAAGAATATTGCAGCACGTTTGAAGTTTGCAAAAGAGCACCTGGATGCTCCACAGCACTACTGGCAAAATATACTGTGGACAGATGAAACCAAGACTGAGTTGTTTGGGAAGAAGGTTATTGCTGCCAAAGGAGGGTCAACCAGTTATTAAGTCCAAAGGTTCACATACTTTTTCCTCCCTGCACTGTGAATGTTTACATGTTATGTGCAATTAAACCATGGCAATTAAACTAATGTTTGAGTAGTATTATGTTCAGCAGACTGTGTTCTTTTGTTGTGACTTAGATGACGTTCAGAGCACATTTTATGCCCAAATTATGCAAAACTCCACGTAATCCCAAGGGGTTCACATACTTTTTCTTGCAACTGTAGAATCCCTCCAGTTCCCTGGCCTCGCTAGTTACCTCAGCTATTTCACTCAGCTGTCCCAACTCTCCCAGTCCTTCAAGTAGGGAATCTCGCCAACATGGAGTTCTGTCTCCTGAGCAGATCACCTTTCCTTTCTGCAGCGAACACCTATTGCCATACAAGGGCCCTTGAGCTATGGCCAGTATGCACACCTGTGCACACACATGGCCTGGAGGTCTCCAGAAAGACCTGGACATAGGATTGAAGGCTTCATTTCACCCAAGACACTTTGAAACCTTCAAGTCCTGGGCCCCGATCCAGGATTACACACCCAAGAAAAAAATGTAAACACAATAAACACTCCTGAGCCTGAACTCTGCATTAGTGTGAGCACTGTATGATTCCTATATCCATTTTCACAGTAGCAGGACCTTGCACACACACTCCCATCCTTTGTTTCGATCCAGAGGGTGGAATACCTGAACCCATCTTTTCGGTTGGGACACCTCTGTGCCAGCCATCAGCCACATAGGCCCAACCTCTTTTCTGGGTGTGTTTCCAAGTACACCCTACTATGATTCTCAACAGGGTCCCACTGTTCTGTACACTAAGCTTTCTCCCTCTTCTTACAGGGTTCATGGGTTTATCCTCATTTTCTTGGGGTACTCTGGCTTCCCTGACCAGCTTTACTCAACATTGGTGGTTTGCACTTTTCAGTGTCACAAACACCAATCTTGTCAGTACTCTGTTTGTCAGAATCCCCATTGTTACTGAGTCTATTCTGGGCCCTTTTTTATTATGAGAACTAGCGATTGAGGCAGTATCCACACCTGTTACTAACCACTGCTCAGACGCACCTCGGACTTCACCAGCAGTAATGCTCCACATCACTGCATCTCTGACATGTTTGTCATTTGTGATTTCTTGAACAGTTCACCTGAGTGCTTTCTATACAAACATGTATATTCACTCTCAAGGGGGAACTGTGAGACCACTTTCCATGGACTTAACCAGCACTGTACCAACCAGTTCTATTTTTGAACAATCCTGCTTAGCACCACCTGTACTACCTTGCTCCACCGATTGCTACTTGTTAGTACCAGCTTGTCCGACTGGGGTGGAGATAATCATGTGTACAGTGAATGTGTTTTTACAACTTCAGGTATCTCCTCTAACACGTTAGTCATCTTAATACATCCCACATCTAAACACAACACCTTTCCAGGGACTTTTCCCTTGTTAGGGACATGAACGGCTCACACTGACATCTAAGAAGTTGAGACATTTAAAGAGACCTCCATCTCATGGGAGATAGCCATCATTACAACCTGGTGCTCCCCCAGAGTGGTGTCAGATGCATGTCTCATACTTATCCCCTCTCCTTCAGCATCAGTGAACCACTGCAAGTCATGACCAGTTAAGCAGTCCAGTGGGTTGAATGAAAAGAAAAATTACTTGAATTCCCTCCTACACACTAGAGATGAGCGAATTTCTCAAAAATTCGATTCGGCTGATTCGGCAAATTCCAGTGTGAAATTCGATTCGATGCGAATTTCTTCGCTACGAAGATGACTTATAAAAAGGGTTTCTAGGCTTCAGAGAGCCTTTAAATTAGTGCAGAACACTGTACCTTTAATTTAAATGCCCTTGGAGATGAGGAAAGAGAAGGAGAAGGAGAAGGATGAGAAGAAGGAGAAGGATGAGAAGAAGGAGAAGGAGAAGGATGAAAAGAAGGAGAAGGAGAAGGATGAGAAGGAGAAGGATGAGAAGAAGGAGAAGGAGAAGGATGAGAAGAAGGAGAAGGATGAGGAGAAGAAGGATGAGAAGAAGGAGAAGGAGAAGGATGAGAAGAAGGAGAAGGATGAGAAGAAAGAGAAGGATGAGAAGGAGAAGGATGAGAAGAAGGAGAAGGAGAAGGATGAGAAGAAGGAGAAGGAGAAGGATGAGAAGAAGGAGAAGGAGAAGGATGAGGAGAAGAAGGATGAGAAGAAGGAGAAGGATGAGAAGAAGGAGAAGGAGAAGGATGAGAAGAAGGAGAAGGAGAAGGATGAGAAGAAGGAGAAGGAGAAGGATGAGAAGAAGGAGAAGGATGAGAAGAAGGAGAAGGATGAGAAGAAGGAGAAGGAGAAGGATGAGAAGAAGGAGAAGGATGAGAAGAAGGAGAAGGATGAGAAGAAGGATGAGAAGGATGAGAAGAAGGAGAAGGATGAGAAGAAGGAGAAGGATGAGAAGGAGAAGGATGAGAAGAAGGAGAAGGAGAAGCAGAAGGAGAAGGATGAGAAGAAGGAAAAGGAGAAGGATGAGAAGATGGAGAAGGAGAAGGATGAGAAGAAGGAGAAGGATGAGAAGAAGGAGAAGGAGAAGGATGAGAAGAAGGAGAAGGAGAAGGATGAGAAGAAGGAGAAGGATGAGAAGAAGGATGAGAAGAAGGAGAAGGATGAGAAGAAGGATGAGAAGAAGAAGGAGAAGGATGAGAAGAAGGAGAAGGATGAGAAGAAGGAGAAGGATGAGAAGAAGGAGAAGGATGAGAAGAAGGAGAAGGAGAAGGATGAGAAGAAGGAGAAGGATGAGAAGAAGGAGAAGGAGAAGGATGAGAAGAAGGAGAAGGATGAGGAGAAGGAGAAGGATGAGAAGAAGGAGAAGGATGAGAAGAAGGAGAAGGAGAAGGATGAGAAGAAGGAGAAGGAGAAGGATGAGGAGAAGGAGAAGGATGAGAAGAAGGAGAAGGATGAGAAGAAGGAGAAGGATGAGAAGAAGGAGAAGGATGAGAAGAAGGAGAAGGAGAAGGATGAGAAGATGGAGAAGGAGAAGGATGAGAAGAAGGAGAAGGAGAAGGATGAGAAGAAGGAGAAGGATGAGGAGAAGGAGAAGGATGAGAAGAAGGAGAAGGATGAGAAGAAGGAGAAGGATGAGAAGAAGGAGAAGGATGAGAAGAAGGAGAAGGAGAAGGATGAGAAGAAGGAGAAGGATGAGAAGAAGGAGAAGGATGAGAAGAAGGAGAAGCAGAAGGAGAAGGATGAGAAGAAGGAAAAGGAGAAGGATGAGAAGATGGAGAAGGAGAAGGATGAGAAGAAGGAGAAGGATGAGAAGAAGGAGAAGGAGAAGGATGAGAAGATGGAGAAGGAGAAGGATGAGAAGAAGGAGAAGGAGAAGGATGAGAAGAAGGAGAAGGAGAAGGATGAGAAGAAGGAGAAGGATGAGAAGAAGGATGAGAAGAAGGAGAAGGATGAGAAGAAGGAGAAGGAGAAGGATGAGAAGAAGGAGAAGGATAAGAAGAAGGAGAAGGATGAGAAGAAGGATGAAAAGAAGGATGAGAAGAAGGAGAAGGATGAGAAGAAGGACAGTTCTGTGACAGTTTCTGTCTATTTCTGACAGTTCTGGGACATTCACTCCATACAGCTGTTTCAACCGCTGTATGGAGGGAATGTCATGGAACTGTCAGAAATAGACTATTAATGACAGTTCTGGGACTGTCCTTCCATGCAGCGGTTGAAACATTGTATGTATTTGTTTCCATAAATGGATCCATTTATGGAAACAAATACATACAATGTTTCAACCGCTGTATGGAAGGACAGTCCCAGAACTGTCATTAATAGTCTATTTCTGACAGTTCTATGACATTCCCTCCATACAGCGGTTGAAACAGCTGTATGGAGTGAATGTCCCAGAACTGTCAGAAATAGACTATTTATGACAGTTCTGGGACTGTCCTTCCATACAGCGGTTGAAACATTGTATGTATTTGTTTCCATAAATGGATCCATTTATGGAAACAAATACATACAATGTTTCAACCGCTGTATGGAAGGACAGTCCCAGAACTGTCATTAATAGTCTATTTCTGACAGTTCCATGACATTCCCTCCATACAGCGGTTGAAACAGCTGTATGGAGTGATTGTCCCAGAACTGTCAGAAATAGTCTATTTCTGACAGTTCTGGGACATTCACTCCATACAGCGGTTGAAACATTGTATCTATTTTTTTCCATAAATGACATTCTGCAGATACACTTAGAGGAGCGCTGCAGATACACTTTTTGCCGGCTTGGAATTATTCTTATTTTCATCCTACTTCTTCTTTTTCTTCTTATGAGGATGAGGATGAGGATGAAGAAGAAGAAGTAGGATGAAAATAAGATTAATTCCAAGCCGGCAAAAAGTGTATCTGCAGCGCTCCTTTAAGTGTATTTGCAGAATGTCATTTATGGAAAAAAATAGATACAATGTTTCAACCGCTGTATGGAGTGAATGTCCCAGAACTGCCATAAATAGTCTATTTCTGACAGTTCTGGGACATTCACTCCATACAGCTGTTTCAACCGCTGTATGGAGGGAATGTCATAGAACTGTCAGAAATAGACTATTAATGACAGTTCTGGGACTGTCCTTCCATACAGCGGTTGAAACATTGTATGTATTTGTTTCCATAAATGGATCCATTTATGGAAACAAATAGATACAATGTTTCAACCGCTGTATGGAAGGACAGTCCCAGAACTGTCATTAATAGTCTATTTCTGACAGTTCTATGACATTCCCTCCATACAGCGGTTGAAACAGCTGTATGGAGTGAATGTCCCAGAACTGTCAGAAATAGACTATTTATGACAGTTCTGGGACTGTCCTTCCATACAGCGGTTGAAACATTGTATCTATTTTTTTCCATAAATGACATTCTGCAAATACACTTAGAGGAGCGCTGCAGATACACTTTTTGCCAGCTTGGAATTAATCTTATTTTCATCCTACTTCTTCTTCTTCATCCTCATCCTCATAAGAAGAAAAAGAAGAAGTAGGATGAAAATAAGAATAATTCCAAGCCGGCAAAAAGTGTATCTGCAGCGCTCCTCTAAGTGTATCTGCAGAATGTCATTTATGGAAAAAAATAGATACAATGTTTCAACCGCTGTATGGAGTGAATGTCCCAGAACTGTCATAAATAGTCTATTTCTGACAGTTCTGGGACATTCACTCCATACAGCTGTTTCAACCGCTGTATGGAGGGAATGTCATAGAACTGTCAGAAATAGACTATTAATGACAGTTCTGGGACTGTCCTTCCATACAGCGGTTGAAACATTGTATCTATTTGTTTCCATAAATGGATCCATTTATGGAAACAAATAGATACAATGTTTCAACCGCTGTATGGAAGGACAGTCCCAGAACTGTCATTAATAGTCTATTTCTGACAGTTCTATGACATTCCCTCCATACAGCGGTTGAAACAGCTGTATGGAGTGAATGTCCCAGAACTGTCAGAAATAGACTATTAATGACAGTTCTGGGACTGTCCTTCCATACAGCGGTTGAAACATTGTATGTATTTGTTTCCATAAATGGATCCATTTATGGAAACAAATACATACAATGTTTCAACCGCTGTATGGAAGGACAGTCCCAGAACTGTCATTAATAGTCTATTTCTGACAGTTCCATGACATTCCCTCCATACAGCGGTTGAAACAGCTGTATGGAGTGATTGTCCCAGAACTGTCAGAAATAGTCTATTTCTGACAGTTCTGGGACATTCACTCCATACAGCTGTTTCAACCGCTGTATGGAGGGAATGTCATGGAACTGTCAGAAATAGACTATTAATGACAGTTCTGGGACTGTCCTTCCATACAGCGGTTGAAACATTGTATGTATTTGTTTCCATAAATGGATCCATTTATGGAAACAAATACATACAATGTTTCAACCGCTGTATGGAAGGACAGTCCCAGAACTGTCATTAATAGTCTATTTCTGACAGTTCTATGACATTCCCTCCATACAGCGGTTGAAACAGCTGTATGGAGTGAATGTCCCAGAACTGTCAGAAATAGACTATTTATGACAGTTCTGGGACAATCACTCCATACAGCTGTTTCAACCACTGTATGGAGGGAATGTCATGGAACTGTCAGAAATAGACTATTAATGACAGTTCTGGGACTGTCCTTCCATACAGCGGTTGAAACATTGTATGTATTTGTTTCCATAAATGGATCCATTTATGGAAACAAATACATACAATGTTTCAACCGCTATATGGAAGGACAGTCCCAGAACTGTCATTAATAGTCTATTTCTGACAGTTCCATGACATTCCCTCCATACAGCGGTTGAAACAGCTGTATAAAGTGATTGTCCCAGAACTGTCAGAAATAGTCTATTTCTGACAGTTCTGGGACATTCACTCCATACAGCTGTTTCAACCGCTGTATGGAGGGAATGTCATGGAACTGTCAGAGTCCCAGAACTGTCATTAATAGTCTATTTCTGACAGTTCCATGACATTCCCTCCATACAGCGGTTGAAACAGCTGTATGGAGTGAATGTCCCAGAACTGTCAGAAATAGACTATTTATGACAGTTCTGGGACATTCACTCCATACAGCGGTTGAAACATTGTATCTATTTTTTTCCATAAATGACATTCTGCAGATACACTTAGAGGAGCGCTGCAGATACACTTTTTGCCGGCTTGGAATTATTCTTATTTTCATCCTACTTCTTCTTTTTCTTCTTATGAGGATGAGGATGAAGAAGAAGAAGTAGGATGAAAATAAGATTAATTCCAAGCCGGCAAAAAGTGTATCTGCAGCGCTCCTCTAAGTGTATTTGCAGAATGTCATTTATGGAAAAAAATAGATACAATGTTTCAACCGCTGTATGGAGTGAATGTCCCAGAACTGCCATAAATAGTCTATTTCTGACAGTTCTGGGACATTCACTCCATACAGCTGTTTCAACCGCTGTATGGAGGGAATGTCATAGAACTGTCAGAAATAGACTATTAATGACAGTTCTGGGACTGTCCTTCCATACAGCGGTTGAAACATTGTATCTATTTGTTTCCATAAATGGATCCATTTATGGAAACAAATAGATACAATGTTTCAACCGCTGTATGGAAGGACAGTCCCAGAACTGTCATTAATAGTCTATTTCTGACAGTTCTATGACATTCCCTCCATACAGCGGTTGAAACAGCTGTATGGAGTGAATGTCCCAGAACTGTCAGAAATAGACTATTTATGACAGTTCTGGGACTGTCCTTCCATACAGCGGTTGAAACATTGTATGTATTTGTTTCCATAAATGGATCCATTTATGGAAACAAATACATACAATGTTTCAACCGCTGTATGGAAGGACAGTCCCAGAACTGTCATTAATAGTCTATTTCTGACAGTTCCATGACATTCCCTCCATACAGCGGTTGAAACAGCTGTATGGAGTGATTGTCCCAGAACTGTCAGAAATAGTCTATTTCTGACAGTTCTGGGACATTCACTCCATACAGCTGTTTCAACCGCTGTATGGAGGGAATGTCATGGAACTGTCAGAAATAGACTATTAATGACAGTTCTGGGACTGTCCTTCCATACAGCGGTTGAAACATTGTATCTATTTTTTTCCATAAATGACATTCTGCAAATACACTTAGAGGAGCGCTGCAGATACACTTTTTGCCGGCTTGGAATTAATCTTATTTTCATCCTACTTCTTCTTCTTCATCCTCATCCTCATAAGAAGAAAAAGAAGAAGTAGGATGAAAATAAGAATAATTCCAAGCCGGCAAAAAGTGTATCTGCAGCGCTCCTCTAAGTGTATCTGCAGAATGTCATTTATGGAAAAAAATAGATACAATGTTTCAACCGCTGTATGGAGTGAATGTCCCAGAACTGTCATAAATAGTCTATTTCTGACAGTTCTGGGACATTCACTCCATACAGCTGTTTCAACCGCTGTATGGAGGGAATGTCATAGAACTGTCAGAAATAGACTATTAATGACAGTTCTGGGACTGTCCTTCCATACAGCGGTTGAAACGTTGTATCTATTTGTTTCCATAAATGGATCCATTTATGGAAACAAATAGATACAATGTTTCAACCGCTGTATGGAAGGACAGTCCCAGAACTGTCATTAATAGTCTATTTCTGACAGTTCTATGACATTCCCTCCATACAGCGGTTGAAACAGCTGTATGGAGTGAATGTCCCAGAACTGTCAGAAATAGACTATTTATGACAGTTCTGGGACATTCCCTCCATACAGCGGTTTCTGGCAAAAAGTGTATGTGCAGAGTTCCTCTATTCTGCAGATACACTTAGAGGAGCTCTGCAGATACACTTAGAGGAGCTCTGCACATACACTTTTTGCCGGCTTGGAATTATTCTTATTTTCATCCTACTTCTTCTTCTTCTTCTTCTTCATCCTCATCCTCTTCTTCTTCTTCTGAGGATGAGGATGAAGAAGAAGAAGAAGAAGTAGGATGAAAATAAGATTAATTCCAAGCCGGCAAAAAGTGTATGTGCAGAGCTCCTGTAAGTGTATCTGCAGAGCTCCTCTAAGTGTATCTGCAGAATAGAGGAACTCTGCACATACACTTTTTGCCGGCTTGCAATTATTCTTATTTTCATCCTACTTCTTCTTCTTCTTCTTCTTCTTCATCCTCTTCTTCTTCTTCTGAGGATGAGGATAAAGAAGAAGAAGAAGAAGAAGAAGAAGAAGTAGGATGAAAATAAGATTAATTCCAAACAGGCAAAAAGTGTATGTGCAGAGCTCCTCTAAGTGTATCTGCAGAGCTCCTCTAAGTGTATCTGCAGAATAGAGGAACTCTGCACATACACTTTTTGCCGGCTTGGAATTATTCTTATTTTCATCCTACTTCTTCTTCTTCTTCTTCATCCTCATCCTCATCCTCAGAAGAAGAGGATGAGGATGAGGATGAAGAAGAAGAAGAAGAAGTAGGATGAAAAGAAGAATAATTCCAAGCCGGCAAAAAGTGTATGTGCAGAGTTCCTCTATTTCTGACAGTTCTCTCACAGCTTCTTCACATGTACAGCGGTTGAAACATCTGTATCCTAAATGGAAACTAATAGATACAAATTGTATCTATTAGTTTCCATTTAGGATACAGATGTTTCAACCGCTGTACATGTGAAGAAGCTGTGAGAGAACTGTCAGAAATAGAGGATCTCTGCACATACACTTTTTGCCGGCTTGGAATTATTCTTCTTTTCATCCTACTTCTTCTTCTTCTTCTTCATCCTCATCCTCATCCTCTTCTTCTGAGGATGAAGATGAAGAAGAAGAAGAAGTAGGATGAAAAGAAGAATAATTCCAAGCCGGCAAAAAGTATATGTGCAGAGTTCCTCTATTTCTGACAGTTCTCTCACAGCTTCTTCACATGTACAGTGGTTGAAACATCTGTATCCTAAATGTAAACTAATAGATACAATGTTTCAACCGCTAAACATGTGTTCCTTCTGTCAGAGAACTGTCAGAAATAGCGGAGCTCACTGCAGGGACACTTTTACCGGCTGATCGGGAAATGTTCGATTCGCGCACCCGAAGTAGGCAAAATTTCGGTTTCGCCGCGAATCGAATATTTCCTGAAATTCGACTCGAATTCCGGTTCGCCTGGTTCGATTCGCTCATCTCTACTACACACTCTAGGTACAATACCCCAGCAGGAAGGATTCCTCCATCCACCTTGAGCGTGTGGATGGGGAAATCCTCCTTGCTGAGGCATTGTTTTCTGGAAGCACGGGAACTTCCTCTACTGTATGTCAGAATACACAGATTGGTGCTGCTAGCTACAGCCTGCAGCGCTGATAGAGTGTGAACAATCTGACAACCTGGTTGTACAGAAGTCGATCAGAAGATCAATTGCTGTACAAGTAAGCAAGTCTCACACTGTCACAATACCTAGTAAAACACCCCACTCACCTTTCTCTTTTAAAAACTGGCTATTTCTGTCTTAATAATACTTCTGGAAAGCATTGCTGAATGTGTCTGTGATAGCTAGATTTATTTATTATTTATTTATTTCAGGTACTTATATAGCGCCATCAATTTAAGCAGAGCTTTACATATATATATATATATAGTACATTCACATCAGTCCCTAACCCTTAAAGAGCGTACAATCTAAAGTCCCTAACTCATATTCATACATACACATGCTAGGGCCAAATTAGACAGGATCCAATTAACCTACCAGCATGTCTTTGGAGTGTGGGAGGAAACGAGAGTACCCAGAGGAAACCCACGCAAGCACAGGTAGAACATGCAAACTCCAGGCAGGTGGTGTCATGGCTGAAATTCTAACCAGCGATCCTAGTACTGCCAGGCGGAAGTGCTAACCATTTTGCCACTGTGCTAAATGGTTCACGAATCTGAAAATGGTGCCAGACATAATTTTCTTCTTTCCACTTGCTCAGTGCAAAGTAATTAAGCCACTTCTTATGTGATTATGATTATAGTAGTGAATTAAAAGTTTGTCATATGACTGATAATACAAATTTATTCTAAAGGTAAAAATGATTAAAATATAGTCTGAGTCTCAACCTGTGTCTTGTACACTAAAGTGAGCAGAAAAATGTCAAAAGTTGAAACAAATATACTGCACTTTAAAAAGTATGTTTTTATATCCTAGAACTTGATCCTAAGTGGTTTTTAAACTAATGTGCACATCTGTGTGTATCTGATTAATTTTGTTAAGTAAAAATAAAAATTGCTTGATTTTCCTGCTTGTTGGTCAAGGAGTGTGGCATTTCTTCTGGGTTCATCCCTACATATTTCCTTAGTCTCCTCTTCCCTACTGCTCAGAGTATATTTATTTATTTATTTCAGGTACTTCTATAGCACCGTCCATTTATGCAGCGCTTACATACATATACAGTATATATATTGTACATTCACATCAGTCCCTAACCCTCAAGGGGCATACAATCTAAGGTCCCTAACTTACATTCATACATACACATACTAGGGCCAATTTAGACAGGAGTAAATTAACCTGCCAGCATGTCTTTGGAGTGTGGGAGGAAACCAGAGTACCTGGAGGAAACCCACACAGGCACAACATGCAAACTCCAGGCAGGTGGTGCCGTGGCTGGGATTTGAACCAATGACCTTAGTACTGCCAGGCGGAAGTGCTAACCATTTAGCCACTGTGCTGCCCTATTGTAATATATACTCTGTAGTGAGTCACAAGGTTTGAGACTACAGCAGTGGCTGATCTGTGTGATACATTTATAATCACAGCCAAGGACTGCATGGACACCAGGATTTACAGTACATGAATGTGTTATCTCTGAGCCAGCATCTCAGTCCAGGAACTACATGCTGATCCTAAATACAGATGAAACTGTCTTCTGGAGACATATAGCAGATGAATGCATTGTCAAGGAGAGTGTTGAGATCTTTGTGTGTCATGAGTATTAAGTAATAAACGCCCATAACTGTTATTTTTACACTTTAGGCTGGCCATACATTATACAATTTTCTTGAGATTTTTGGTTTAGATTTACCAAAAACCATATATTAGGAGGTCAAATCTAACAACACTTTCAATTGTATCCAACTAGGCAGGCTCTTGCACTACATAGTTGAAGGTAAATCTAAAGGAAATTGGGCAGAAATTGGACAGAAAATTGTATAGTGTATGGACAGCTTTACTTAGCATGGATGCACTTATGGTACATAATAAATTGGGCCTGCTTTAAGTTTCAAACTTTTTCATTATGTCATCATGTTGTAATTTAACTTTTTATTTCTGTCTTCTAGATATGTACTACAACATCAGCTCCCTTTATCACTGTTGGGACTCTGGAACAGGGAAGCATTTTTGTGAGTACAGTTGCTTTATAAATATTGATCCCATTGTAATATGCTGATGTGCAAAATATTGTGTCTGGTTGTACAATTTGTGCACTTTCTGTACAATGTACATGATACCATACTATTACATATTTTATACTTCACATCTCTGCTGCCTTGTTGGAAAGATGTTTCATAGTTTTTTTTTATATATTTTTTGTGTTATTGTAAATCTAATACACATACTCATGCAGGTGCACTCCTCTTTTGCAAAAAAAAATAAATAAAAAAAAATATAACATAAATGCTAAACAATAAATTTAACATTTTATTGTAACATTTAATATTCTTAAAAATTACTTTTTTATTTCAGTGTATGGCCATTTGAATGTCACTAACATATACAACCTTGGGTATGTGTACAAAATGCCCCCAGAACACATATCATAACCCTAAATGTCTGTACTGAGCTATGGGTCATATTGCAATCATCCCTCGCAAATGTAAAATTTTTGAATATAGTTTAAAGGCTTAAAGCAACTCTGTTGCTATTTAATATTAAAAAAAAAAAGTTTATCCTGCAGACCCCATTCACACTTGAGTGTTTTTCAGCTCCATGCTCAAAAACGCTCAACAAATACAATCCCATTATTCCCATTGGCCCCTGTTCACACTTGAGCATTTTGTCACCTGTAGTAAAAGCCTGGCACTCAAAAAAGTACTTGCGCTATATTTCAGGAAGATCTGAGTGTTTTGTCCCCATAGACTTGAATGGAAAATGCCTGGTCAGTGGGAATGAGTGTTTTTTCAAGCATTTTTTCAAGTTGTTTTTCAGGCAGTTTCAGCTCAAACAGCCACAGCAAATACGCAGAAATGAAAAACGCCTCAAAAAACACCTGTAATATTTGCAAATCTGCTTAAAAAAATTCCCAAAACCACCTGAAAAAAAACACTTGAAAAAAAACCACCTGAAAAACGCTTAGCTCAGTGTGAACGGAGCCGCAGGGAACAGGATAAATACTCACCAATGCCGCCAAACTCTGCTGTCTTTAAGAGATAAGCTTGCTGCATACTCTTCAGTCCCACTTCCAGGAGTGTCAAAATCCTGGTTCATTGCTGTGTTCATTGTGGGCGGGGCTGCATCTATGGGAACATGTTACATGTTCCACCCTAAAAACCAGTGGAACATATAACATGTTCCCAAAGGTGAACTTATCCCTTAACTGCTTGCTGTCACCTTGTTTGGGAGATTTTACCTCACTGTCTGTCCCTGTGACACCAGGAAAAGAAATGAGGGAACTGTGTGTCATAGAGAGGTGGAAGACACACATAAAAATTTGACAGAGCTCAGGTGTGTTTTGGGAAGTCTCCCCGATGGGGATAGAAACTTAAAAACAGGCGCAGGTTCTCTCTGTTTACTTCTAAAATTAGAAGTTTTGGCTGGAGTTTGGTAACTGTATGCATACCGATGCACATAATCATTTTAAAAAGTAAATCTATGTGGTAGTTTCTAAACTAATATACAAAAACAGTGTAGCATAACCTTCATAAAATGGTAATAAGATCATAAATGAATATATAGTGCATATACAAAAAGCACTGATAACTGTGACAAACGTGAGATAATATCTTCCAAATATGGGAAAAGATGTGCCATCCATGCATCCACCCAATGTGCTCACCTCCAACTTTGACCTCACAGGAAAAGAATGAGGTCAAATATTGCTTTATAACACCCTAGTTGCCGGAATCAAATCATAGGATCCAAATCTCTTAACAACCCCCCTCTGGATACATTTAGGCATCAGATAATCACTATTCTCTGTGTTTCCACATTCACTGCTCAAATAGGTATTTAGGCATCTGAAAGAAAAAAGGGTGACCCATAGTGCACGCTGTATAAAATTTAATCTGACTCGTATTTTCTAAACTATAATATAGAGAACAAATGTAAAGTTTATTTTTGCCATGTGTAGTCATCAGATATACAGTCATTCATAAATACAATATATTTATCTCCCATGTCATAGGGACTAGCGGAAACAGTAAACAAGACCTCAAGCCTAAACTTTAGCCTGGTAAGTAATTACATTCTCCTCCTTGCAGGGACAGATTTTTTTTCTATTAATCATACTAGACCTGTGCCTACAGGGGGCAAAGACAGAGGCAACTTTTGGCCACGTTTTTTGCCATCATCAGTAGGTATACAGTTATCTCATATTAACTCATTGATATGCTGTCACAACTTCTGAATTAGGTCCAATTCAACAAAAAAAAATTCAATGAATCCTAGAAGAGGAATGTTTCCCAGTTATTGAAATCCAGCCTTGCTATCTTGAATTATCTTATTTAAAATATTCATTGACATACTAAACAGTACCTTAGAGAGAGGAAGGATTTCCATTGGTGATGATGTCCTCTTAAGTCCCTTTATTGTGTTGTTGCAAATAGAAAGCAGTATAAACCATCTATAATGACGGTCCTCTGCTTTAATATACCTTCATAGGGGAAGAAAAAGCGATTGTAAGCGCCAAGGAGCAGGGCCCTAGAACCCCTTATGTATTGTATTGTTACTGTATTGTCTCATGTACTGTCCCCCACTATAATGTACAGCGCTGAGCAAACTTTTTGGCGCTATGAAGGACAGTTCATTTTTAGCTTTGGCATTTTTGATTTTGGAAAACACGCTAGAATATTTGTGTACAATATGTTATCGTTTCAGATAATTTTTTATACAACAAGAATTTTCTGTACTTGTTGATAATGGTCTTAAGCTGAAAAATTATAACTAATGCATGCCACAACTTCTAAGGATTTGTAAACTGCAGTATATTACATTTTTGACCGTTTGTATTGATATTCTTTAATACCAGTTTATAAAGCTGCCCATATATGACCAGATATCTCCCTTAGAACAACAGACAGATACCTGCCTGTCTTTGATTAGCTTACCAGGGCCCATTAAGATATTTGCAAGACAGACTATGAAACAATAACATCTGTACCATTTAATGCGTCTCCCATGAATAATTGGGTCCAGCTTAGACAAAGTTTGTAAAATGCTTGTGTGTAACAATAATCATCAAACTTCCAATCAAATGCTTGTTATAGCCACCTTGACAGGCAGAAAAAAATATTATGCTAAATTATCCAGTGCCTTAACCATTTTCCCTTCAGGGGATTTATCCCCCTTCCTGACCAGGCCATTTCTTGCGATACGGCGCTACGTTACTTTGACTGACAATTGCACGGTCATGCAACGCTGCACCCAAATTAAATTTAAGTTCTTTTTTTCCTATAAATAGAGCTTTCTTTTGGTGGTATTTGATCACCTGTGCGTTTTTTATTTTTTGCACTATAAACAAAAAAAGTCCGACAATTTTGAGAATAAAAACATATTGTTGACTTTTTGCTATTAAACGTCCAATAAAAAAATTTAAAAAATCTAATTTCATCATATATTTAGACCAAATGTATTCTGCTACATGTCTTTGCTAAAAAAAATCCCAATACGTTGGTTTATGTGAAAGTTATATTGTCTACAAATGGCGGTATATATACTGGAATTTTTATTTGTATTTTTTTATACTAGTAATGGCGTTGATCAGCGACTTATAGCGGGACTGCGTCGGGTATTCTGACACTGGAGTGGAACTGACTAACTGTCACTGACATCCCCGGTGACACCACTGCAGTGATCAGTACTAATAAAAAGCACTGACACTAGTGATGGCACTGGGCAAGAAGGGGTTAACATGTGAGTCAATCAAAGGGATAACTGTGTGCTGTGGGTGTGCTTTCCACTGTAAGCACATTGCTTTGTATGGCTTTGCTATGCAGAGCCATACAAAGCAGTGTGCAGGAGCTGACATGGGAGAGATCTGTGTTTATACACAGGTCTCTCCCCCGTTGGAGATACTCGGCGATAACTGGGTGCCAGCGAGTAAGCACCGGGAGGGTCCCGGTGATTGACAGCTGAGGCCATGAATGGCGCGTGGGTAGGGAGCGTGCGCCCCCTACCCGGGACTGGAAAATCGTGTGTGTGTATGTATGTACAGTGGGGCAAAAAAGTATTTAGTCAGCCACCAACTGTGCAAGTTCTCCCACTTAAAAAGATGAGAGAGGCCTGTAATTGGCATCATAGGTAGACCTCAACTATGAGAGACAAAATGTCAAAAAAAAATCCAGACAATCACATTGGCTGATTTGGAAAGAGTTTATTTGCAAATTATGGTGGAAAATAAGTATTTGGTCAATATGAAAAGTTCATCTCAATACTTTGTTATATATCCTTTGTTGGCAATGACAGAGGTCAAACGTTTCCTGTAAGTCTTTACAAGGTTGGCACACACTGTTGCTGGTATGTTGGCCCATTCCTCCATGCAGATCTCCTCTAGAGCAGTGATGTTTTGGGGCTGTCGCTGGGCAACAAGGACTTTCATCTCCCTCCAAAGGTTTCCTATGGGGTTGAGATCTGGAGACTGGCTAGGCCACTCCAGGACCTTGAAATGCTTCTTATGAAGCCACTCCTTTGTTGCCCGGGCGGTATGTTTGGGATCATTGTCATGTTGGAAGACCCAGCCACGTTTCTTCTTCAATGCCCTTGCTGATGGAAGGAGGTTTGCATTCAAAATTTCACGATACATGGCCCCATTCATTCTGTCCTGTACATGGATCAGTCGTCCTGGTCCCTTTGCGGAGAAACAGCCCCAAAGCATGATGTTGCCACCCCCATGCTTCACAGTAGGTATGGTGTTCTTTGGATGCAACTCAGCATTCTCTCTCCTCCAAACACGACGAGTTGTGTTTCTACCAAACAGTTCTATTTTGGTTTCATCTGACCATATGAAATTCTCCCAATCCTCTTCTGGATCATCCAAATGCTCTCTAGCAAACTTCAGACGGGCCCGGACATGTACTGGCTTAAGCAGGGGGACACGTCTGGCACTGCAGGATCTGAGTCCCTGGCGGCGTAGTGTGTTACTGATGGTATCCTTTGTTACGTTGGTCCCAGCTCTCTGCAGGTCATTCACTAGGTCCCCCCGTGTGGTCCTGGGATTTTTGCTCACTGTTCTTGTGATCATTTTGACACCACGGGGTAAGATCTTGCGTGGAGCCCCAGATCGAGGGAGATTATCAGTGGTCTTGTATGTCTTCCATTTTCTAATTATTGCTCTCACAGTTGATTTGTTCACACCAAGCTGCTTGCCTATTGCAGATTCAGTCTTCCCAGCCTGGTGCAGGTCTACAATTTTGTTTCTGGTGTCCTTCGACAGCTCTTTGGTCTTCACCATAGTGGAGTTTGGAGTGTGACTGTTTGAGGTTGTGGACAGGTGCCTTTTATACTGATAACAAGTTCAAACAGGTGCCATTGATACAGGTAATGAGTGCAGGACAGAGGAGCCTGTTAAAGAAGAAGGTACAGGTCTGTGAGAGCCAGAAATCTTGCTTGTTTGTAGGTGACCAAATACTTATTTTCCACCATAATTTGCAAATAAATTCTTTCCAAATCAGCCAATATGATTGTCTGGATTTTTTTTCTCATTTTGTCTCTCATAGTTGAGGTCTACCTATGATGCCAATTACAGGCCTCTCTCATCTTTTTTAAGTGGGAGAACTTGCACAATTGGTGGCTGACTAAATACCTTTTTGCCCCACTGTATATAGAAATATATATATATATATATATATATATATATATATAATGTGATTGTGTGCACCCGTGCCACCCTGTAGCAGTATTTCTGCTATAGGGAGGTGCAGAAGCAGTTAATTCTGATGACTTATTGCTAGATGTGCAATAAAATCAACCATTAATACTCAAGTCAAGCTTTCTTTTACTTTAAAGACTTAATAAAACCCAAAACAAATTGCAAAATATGTTACAGTATTGGTGTAGAATATGTTATTGTTTCAGATATTTTTTTTTAATAAATTTAGATACAAGTATATACAATTTGTAGTTTGAATTTAAAATATCATAATTGGATAACAGAAAGCATTATTGCACTATTATGTTACACTATTCCAACCTTTAGTTGCAGCTTACCAGTCCTTGGATGTGGTGTCTGCATTTGTTCTTTTTTAGGTTAAATACATTTTCCGCAAGTAAACAATGTAGGCCATCGATTCTGCCAGAAACCCAGTGTACCTGTCACTTCCTGTGTATTGAGCTGAATCTGAAACATTATCAGCTTTCCAAGCCCTACCTCTCTATGTAATGGAAATGAGGGGAAGGAAGATGTTTGTATTTCAAATTAGGAGAGCAATGATAGTGATAACACTGCTCCTCCATGGATACAGTATGGTGAGTGAGCGGTGTCACAAGCAGTCTGGCAGGATCACTAGGTGTAAATAAAAATAAAAAAATTATCATTTTTGGTGGCTCTGCCCCAAGGTCCAGCAGCTGCAGATACAGGTATACCACTTAATTAGAACTATATTACAACAGCACCTACATAAAGACTCAAGGGAGTCCCTATTGCATAAACCTGTTGCATAAACCTAATTTAACCAAAATGAGCATAAAATTGTCTCAACCATTGGTGTGCGCAGCCTTTGGCATTAGGGTGTGCACCCCAAAGCATAAGACACATATGTGTGTGTGCATATATATATATATATATATATATATATATATACAGTCAGGTCCATAAATATTGGGACATCGACACAATTCTAACATTTTTGGCTCTATACACCACCACAATGGATTTGAAATGAAACGACCAAGATGTGCTTTAACTGCAGAATGTCAGCTTTAATTTGAGGGTATTTACATCAAAATCAGGTGAACAGTGTAGGAATTACAACAGTTTGCATATGTGCCTCCCACTTTTTAAGGGACCAAAAGTAATGGGACAGCATAATAATCATAAATCAAACTTTCACTTTTTAATACTTGGTTGCAAATCCTTTGCAGTCAATTACAGCCTGAAGTGTGGAACGCATAGACATCACCAGACGCTGGGTTTCATCCCTGGTGATGCTCTGCCAGGCCTCTACTGCAACTGTCTTCAGTTCCTGCTTGTTCTTGGGGCATTTTCCCTTCAGTTTTGTCTTCAGCAAGTGAAATGCATGCTCACTCGGATTCAGGTCAGGTGATTGACTTGGCCATTGCAGAACATTCCACTTCTTTCCCTTAAAAAACTCTTTGGTTGCTTTTGCAGTATGCTTTGGGTCATTGTCCATATGCACTGTGAAGCGGCGTCCAATGAGCTCTGAAGCATTTGGCTGAATATGAGCAGATAATATTGCCCAAAACACTTCAGAATTCATCCGGCTGCTTTTGTCAGCAGTCACATCATCAATAAATACAAGAGAACCAGTTCCATTGGCAGCCATACATGCCCACGCCATGACACTACCACCACCATGCTTCACTGATGAGGTGGTATGCTTAGGATCATGAGCAGTTCCTTTCCTTCTCCATACTCTTCTCTTCCCATCACTCTGGTACAAGTTGATGTTGGTCTCATCTGTCCATAGGATGTTGTTCCAGAACTGTGAAGGCTTTTTTAGATGTCGTTTGGCAAACTCTAATCTGGCCTTCCTGTTTTTGAGGCTCACCAATGGTTTCCATCTTGTGGTGAACCCTCTGTATTCACTCTGGTGAAGTCTTCTCTTGGCTGTTGACTTTGACACACATACACCTACCTCCTGGAGAGTGTTCTTGACCTGGCCAACTGTTGTGAAGGGTGTTTTCTTCACCAGGGAAAGAATTCTTCGGTCATCCACCACAGTTGTTTTCCGTGGTCTTCCGGATCTTTTGGTGTTGCTGAGCTCACCGGTGCGTTCCTTCTTTTTAAGAATGTTCCAAACAGTTGTTTTGGCCACGCCTAATGTTTTTCCTATCTCTCTGATGGGTTTGTTTTGTTTTTTCAGTCTAATGATGGCTTGCTTCACTGATAGGGACAGCTCTTTGGATCTCATCTTGAGAGTTGACAGCAACAGATTCAAGATGCAAATAGCACACTTGAAATTAACTCTGGACCTTTTATCTGCTCATTGTAATTGGGATAATGAGGGAATAACACACATCTGGCCATGGAACAGCTGAGAAGCCAATTGTCCCATTACTTTTGGTCCCTTAGCAAGTGGGAGGCACATATGCAAACTGTTGTAATTCCTACACCGTTCACCTGATTTGGATGTATATACCCTCAAATTAAAGCTGACAGTCTGCAGTTAAAGCACATCTTGTTTGTTTCATTTCAGCTCCATTGTGGTGGTGTATAGAGCCAAAAATGTTAGAATTGTGTCGATGTCCCAATATTTATGGACCTGACTGTATATTTATATATACACCAGGGGTGGACTGACAACTAATGGGGCCCCTGGGCAATAGGGGATCATAGGGCCCCTGTGTCCTTGCCCAAACTCAAAAAAGCCAATGAAAAAGGTACCAGGGGCATCTCACGGGGCCCCCTACTGACCCTGGGCCCTCGGGCAGTGCCCGAGTTTCCAAATGGTCAGTCCGCCCCTGATATACACGCACTAGTAGAAAGCAAGGAGGAGGCAGGATCCCCTTTGGGGATGTTCCTGCAGTCCTCCATGAGAAGGCGGAGCACCTGAAACTACTGGGAGAGATGGTAGGGGGAGGAGATTCATCTTGAAAATGTGCATGTTATCTAGGACATTTGCCAACAATTGGTGATTAGGGTGTGCCTAGGTACATTGGCACACCCTGTGCGCACGCCTATGTTCTCAACTCTTTTATAGCTACCAAAAAGACAATCATGAAGGGTTGTAGTCTGCCTACCTTAAACTACCAGGAGGTCTTGCAGTCTTTCAGGTCAATTGACCTACAAGAACTATTTTTAGCTTTATAAACGCATTAGTCAAGAATGTACTTTTTTTTCTTTTACTTTTTCTCCCCCTTCTCTTCTATTTTCTTCTATATATTGTAGCAAACTATTTAAAATTATGCAAGTGCAAATGCTGGCTTCCCTTGCATCTTGGCTGTATTTATGTGAATACTTTTGCCATTCTTGCATATGGGTATACAATTTTGTGATTTGTAGATCTGTAATTTATATGGATCTGGATGCAGAAGTATTGTATGGTATGGGCACATGCACATTGCTTTTCAGAGTCCTATACTGAGATTGTTTGAATACTATGAATATTTTCCTTAGTGACTGAAAGTGATATCTGGTCATTGTGCACACGTTTACAGTGTGTATGTTAATTTTTCTGCCTATGTTCTATTGTAATATTCTTGCAAAACTAATAACATTCTTGTGAAATAAATTTAACAGAAAAAAAGTTAAGCAAATGAAAACGAATTCAGCCAGTGGGAAATGCAACACTCATTAAATTACATTTTTGCTTTGGGGTTTAGATTTAATTTTAAATATCTCCAGTTCTGATAATTTACTGTAACCTTTACAGAATAAAATCAGTAAAATTTCTCCTAGGAG
Organism: Staurois parvus; assembly: GCF_062004578.1. NCBI lineage: Eukaryota > Metazoa > Chordata > Amphibia > Anura > Ranidae > Staurois > Staurois parvus. Next base: position 3,834,876 of record NW_028317867.1, on the reverse strand, counting down.
ATCATGAAAGATTTTGTTTACCTGAACCATGCTTTATAAGCATGCTTTTAGGGTTTTGGGTTTTTTTTGCCTTCCCCCGGATCAACTGTGCGTTTATGGTTTAATGAATGCTTTTAATTTTCTTGTTTCAGTTATTAAACTTTGTGGGTATGGTATTTTCTTTCTTTCAACCTGACTATGACGATGTAACTATGCAACTAAATCCCCCCTTCCCTATAAATTGTTTAAAACGCCTGTAACAATTATCTTCCCCTCAAAATGTGCTGCCATGGACTTTCATTGCAGACTCTCATGTAACCACAAACCTAAGCTTTGGTCACATGAGCTCAGTTTAAAGGCGATAAGAACTGTCATCCAACCAATTAGCATCTCTTGAACTCTGATCCTCTTTGAGAGCATTCTCTGTAAGATACATTTTACAGTATTTCTTTTATGATTCATTATTTTAGGGAGCACAATGATCGGAATGGGCTTGGGTTAATTTAGGTATAGGTCTAACTTAGGAAATCACTAATAAATGCCACATAAGCTGCCATTATCAAAAATTATGTAAATGATGCATAGTGGCCATAAGTACCATCAAGATAATGTGAAATGGAAACAGGTTCAGTGAACAAAGGTAAAATTACTTCTTTATTGTGATTGTGCAATGTTACCTTTACACATTGCTGAGAATCCATCTCGCTCTTGAAGATTTTATTCACTTGGGATATTCAGTAATGACATTAAAATGTACTAAATTCTGCTGAACTTTTCTCTACAAATCAAACTGAGGTGATTCAGCAATAAGAATTTTTAACAAGCTCATTTAATAATATTTCTGTGACCAGAAAGCTACAATGTATTCAGACTAAGTCTACATATTATAATTGTCATATTTATAAATAATGAGGTCCCTTGGGGCTTATTTCTAGTAACAATTAGCACCGCTGTGAACAACCAATTCTCCCGTATGCCCTGTCTGCCATTTCAGCTCTTACATCTAAAGGTTATCTAAGAAGAACTTTCTGATTTCAGTTGATAGAAGAATAACTGTGTGGTGAAGACCTATGTTTTAATTATTTGAGTTGTATAATTCACAGCATTTCACTCATGTGCTGTAAACAAGTCTGTACTTCTCCTAGCCTACTTAGTAGCCTTTAACTGGAAAACCAGACAGCATGAAATAAACATATAATGTAATTAAGAGATACATTGAGGATGTGAGGGCAAACTTTAAGCCTTGCACAAACAGTTAAAGAACTCTGTTGACCTTAATATTACTCCATTGTGTTTCAGGTAAACAATAACACTTTAGAGTTGATTTGCTAAAGGCAAATAGGTTGTTCACTTAGCAAGAGAATTTTCACTTTGCAAGAGATTTTTCCCTTAGCTTAGTGAAAATTCACTTTGCACAGAATAGCCAAAAACAAGAACAATCAAGAAAATATCAATGAAGAAAATAGTGTTTTATATGAAACTGATTAATTTATAGAAGTTAGCAGAGCATCATTCACGCCAGTTGTGAGTCCATTTTTCAATGCACATTTGCAGGCATATTCTATGCCATATGTCTATCACTTTGTCTATTTGTGATTTATGTCACTTTTGCAATTAATTATGGGACGCATTTGTATTTTCACAATTTTCTTCAGTTTTTGATGTGCATTTTTCTTTTATATGTATGTATTTCCTTGCACATTATCACATCATAATATATGTTTAAACATCTCACACAGTAGAATTTTATAAGAGATTTATTTAATTTATGCATTTATTATGTTCTTTAAGTTTATTTAGTGTATAGGTATCTTATATAGGAGCGCAGCACCATTTTTTCCCCAATTTTTTTTTTGCATTCTATTCAGCTGTATAGCCAGGTGATAGTAGCTTCCTTATTTTAGTTTTAATTCTATTTGGGTAGCACAGCTGGTTTACATACTACAGAACTTTACCTCATTCACTCAAATAAGAGAAAATTCTCCTACAAAGTGAAAATTCCCTTGCAAAGTGAACAACCTATTTGCCTTTAATAAATTCCTTTTGTACAAAAAAAAACAAAAACATAATATCACTGAGCAGGTCTGGATCATAAAACAAAATAAAGAGCTCTTCTCCGACCTGTGAATAGTAACTTTACTTCCTCCGCAGCCAGGAGAGCACCCAGTTGTCTTATAGCAGGGTGGACTTGATGACCAATCTCTGGTTTAGGAGGCCAACTAAATTATTTAGCTTTTAGTATGTTATGTTTTGAATGAGGCTACTGGAGATTAACTCAAGGCAAATAAAAATAAATCCCTTCCCCACTCCACCTACTGTATCTCTAGATAATCTTTATCATTATTATTATTATTTTAATGTAACTAAAACCATGGTCAGATGAATGTCTTTTTTCCTTTTGGTCTGTAGTGTGGGACTGTACTCCTTGTAGCACCCATCTAACTTTCTGGTGACATAAACTCTGCACATTGGTCCCAAAGGAATCCATCAACGGACCCTCAAAGAGTCCTACAGTCTCAAGCTCACTACACATGTCAGTCTGATTGTGCCATCTCCTTTAGATCCACCAACAAGTATGTAGTACAAGGCCTGCTTGATAGGATAGAAGTAGGTTTGGTAGATCTAAAGTTGATTGTACAGAGAATGTATGGCCATATTGCAACATGTATGGTGACAGCAGCAGCTTTGTAATATCAGAACATGAGGGGTAGCAACAAGTCTAGTCTCTATTGGTGATCGCCAGTCTTCATTAGGAAAAGAGGTGCCTTGCATGGTCACTTTATAGCGGATTTAGACAAGTAGTTCATGATATTAGGAGATTTTTGTTTCATAAAAACTGTATAAGAGTTAGGAGTGTAGCTTTATGTGAAGCTTTGATAGGAAAAAAAAATCCATGACCTGGAGATGACCAAAATGCTTGGATCCCCTGACCTAGGGATTTTTGTTCCCTGTAACCTCTATAGTTGTGTCCTAAGTTCTAGTCGTTGGACATAGTGGCAGAAATTGCAGTAGAATCAATGGCCATGATCGCTACTTTAGCTGTTCTCTCATCCCTGTTTCTTGCTGAATTTTTTTACGTTTCATTTGCAGATAAGTGAAGGAGCTGAATGCATTTTTATACCTGCCAAGCTGTTTCTGTCAGAAGCCCCCGACAAGTCCTGGCAGGTGGCCAAAGAGCTGGTAAACAGTTACCCCTCTGAGAAGAAGATCAGGGAATCCTATACCACTCTGCAAAACTGGCGTGTCTACAAGGAGAAGATGCTAGGGAAGCAGCAAGATGGCTTCAAATATTTTAAATCTGGGAGATAAATACTTGCCTTTTCTCACTAGATTCTATGTATGAAAAACAAACTTATATTGAACTGTAAAAACAAAAAATATAAAAAGTCTATTAACTTTTATTTATTTGTATGTTTGCAATTATACTCCTATGACAGACAGTAAAAACAAACTAGTTAGGCATGTTTTTCCTGAATTTTTTAAATTGAAATTTTGATGCAATAGTTCAGATTTTGTTCAAGGTACATGTAATTTGTTCTAGGCAAGCTGGATACTCCTCACTAAGTAGTAATGTGAGGATGAGAATTACGAAATGAGTCTGCAGATTTACAAAGCCAGCAATGGCAAGGCCCACATTTCTATATTAACAGGTACCCTTTAAGTTTAAAATTGAGATGCTTGAAGCTTAAGTATGACATACAAGCTTACCAAGACCCTTAAATATTGTTTTAAAAATTAACAACCAATGCAATGCAATGCTACTGCGTATGACAAAAGTGAAAGTGTATCTAAATTCAAACGCAAAAATGTAATATATTACAACGCATCAGTCATTAACCACTTCCCGTCCGCCCTATAGCAGAAATACTGCTACAGAGTGGCATGGGTGGACAAAATCACGTATATACAAGTGATTTTGCATTTCTGGGTAAAGGGCATGCCAAGTCAGTTCCCCCCAGTGCTCATTGCTATCATTACTAGTAAAAATGAAAATAAAAAATCCCAGTATATATAACTACAGTATAACTTTCAAGTAAACCAATTAATTAACACATATTGGGATTTTTTTCAGCAAAGACATGTAGCAGAATACATTTTTGGCCTAAATTTATGATGCAAGTTGATTTTTAAAATTTTTTTACTGGACATGTTTAATAGCAAAAAGTCAAAAATATTATTTTTTTTTCTCAAAATTGTCGATCTTTTTTTTTTACAGCGCAAAAAATAAAAACCGCACAGGCAACCAAATACCACCAAAAGAAAGCACAATTCGTGGGAAAAAAAGGACGTAAATTTAATTTGGGTGCAGTGTTGCATGACAGCGCAATTGCCAGTTAAAATAACACAGTGCCGTAATGCAAAAAATGGCCTGGTCAGGAAGGGGGGTAAATCCTCAGGAGGGCAAGTGGTTAACTAAGTTTTCATTTTAGGGCTATTGTTTCTTTACTTTTACCTGGTGATCCTGTGAGAGTATGCTCACTCCTCCACTGTACCCATGGAGGAAAGCTAGACTTCAAACACGTCTGTCTTTGTTCCTCTCCATAATGGGGGGAAGCGGAGATTAGTTGTTTAGAAGAATAACATTGTTTTAATCTTCCAGGTCAGATCACAGGAAGTAACAATGACCATGCATTTCAAGCAAGATTAACAGGTATTTTCTGTACTTGCTAAAAATGTTTTTAGCCCAAAAAAATCTAAATATAAAGCCACCACATCTAAAGACTGGTAACCTGCAATATTTTATATTTTTGTTCTTGGATTTAGTTGTGCTTTAAAATAGCATAAGTAATAATTATCCTACATACATAGTACAGTAATTCTGCTTGTGTAGCCATGACGTTATAAAGAATTAATCAACTTCAGATCAGCCGCTAATAGAAGGCCATGGTCAGCAAACAAATAAGACCCAGACTGATTGATTAAAGGTCCCCAAAGATATTAACTAACTACAGGCGTACCTCGGTTTATGAACGTCTCGGTTAACGTAATTTTCGGTTTACGAATGAAAATCCATTGAAAATAATGGCTCAGTTTACAAATTTATTTTGCAATACAAAGTAAGTTTCCCCAGGATGCATTGCGCCTGGGAGGTTTATAGCACCGTCCCCGTACCTTTAAAGTGCACTTTATAAAGAGTTTTGAACAGATAAGACTTTTTTGAATTTTTTCTGACCTCCGGAATGGATTAATTGGTTTTCAATGCATTTACAAATTTTTTTTAAATCATGTCCCTGTACAGTATTTATGCCTTTAAAATGCACTTTATAAAGAGTTTTGAACAGATAATAGTCTTTTTTTTTAACTTTTTTCTGACCCCCGGAACAGTTTAATTGGTTTTCAATGCATTCCTATGGAAAACCGCATTTCGGTTTACGAATTTTTCGCAATATGAAACATCCCCGAGAACACATTAAATTTGTAAACTGAGGTACACCTGTATCTCACTTCACATGCCAGATAATCAGATGAGCTCATCAGTCTGCTGCTTCTCCTTTCACTGTCCAGTCAAAGGCTAGAGGAGGGCAAGACTTGTGAGCGTTATTTAACCACTTGCCTACCAGGAACTTATACCCCCTTCTTTACCAGGCCAGTTTTCAGCTCAGTTTGAATGACAATTGCGTGGTCATGCAACTTTTTACCCATATGAAATTTTTATAATTTTTTTCACACAAATAGAGCTTTCTTTTGGTGGTATTTACTTGCCGCTGAGTGTTTTATTTTTTGCGCTATAAACAAAAAAAAGCAAAAAAAATGTAAAAAAAAAAGTTTTTCTTTGTTTATATTATAAATTTTGCAAACAGGTAATTTTTCTCCATCACTGATGTGCATTGATGAGGCTGCACTGATAGGCAGCACTGATGGGCACTGATAGGCAGCACTGATGAGTTGGCACTGATGAGACGGCACTGATAGGCGGCACTGATTGGCGGCACTGCTGGGCGGCACTGCTGGGCACTGATGGGTGGCACTTCTAGGTGGCACTGATGGGTGGCAATGCTGGGCTGCACTGATGGGCACTGGTGGGTGGCACTGGTGGGCACTGCTGGGCAACGATGAGTGGCAGTGCTGGGCACAGGTGGGTGGCACAGCTGGGCACTTGTGGGCGGTACTGGTGAGTGGCACTGCTGGGCACCGATCATCAGGGCATTAATCCTAAGTGCCCTGATGATTGGTGCCGATCCCTCCTCTGACAACTGCCGGTTCTCAGCAGTACTTTCCTCACGCTGTGACAGCATGAGGAAAGTGCAGTCGATAACCGGCAATTGCATTTCCCAGCAATCAGCGTGTCATTGGACATGACTGATCACGTGGTAAAAGGCTGCTGTGATTGGCCTTTTACCACATCACGTGATCAGCTGTGTCCGTAGGGGGGGCGCAGGAGAGCGCATTCTGGGAGGACGTCATATGACGCCCTCCGAGAACTGGCCAGCCGCAGTGAAGCCGTCATTCAGCTATCTGCGATCGGCAAGTGGTTAAAGCAGTCAGAAACCTAAATACAAATATTTATTAGATTGTACCTTACCAATTCTTAGATGTGATGGCTGTATTGGTTTCCTTTTTTTTAGGCTTTATTTCTTCTATCTTCACCTGCTGATCCAGCCAATATGTTTGTTGTTTTTCAACAAAAAAGCTCTCTTGCAGTTACAGGGATGAGACAAATAATTTAACACTGGCAGGGTGCTTATAACGTTCAGCTTTTATTTATTAATGTAAAACCTTTACCCAAGAGGCAAAAAAGCTGTCCATCTAACACTCCCCTCCCCCCTAGAGTGACAATGCTGCTATCGAAATGTACCCCCTGTGTTCCTTCACCCAGAGTGGTGTCTGTATAGTACAGGTGGTGTGTTACTGGCCAGATCACCAGGGGAAAACAGAGGGGAAAAACATAAAACAAGAAAACTAATACAGCCACTACATCTAATTAATGGTAAGCTGCAATATATTACATTTTTGGTTTGAGGTTTATACTGCTTTAAAAAAAAATCAGCACTCCCGTCCTATTACACAGGGCTGAGCTGTGTGTCCAGAACTATGTAAAATTAAAAAAAAAAATTAGGTGACTGGATACAAACCATTTGGCAATTAAAAACCGTCCCCTTTTAGGGACAATTCTTGATGCAGCACAGTGCACAAATAGTTAGCACTTCCGCCTTGCAGTACTAGGGTCGTTGGTCCGAAAACCACCTGCCTGGATGTTCTCCCTGTGCCTGCGTGGGTTTCCTCTGGGTACTCTGGTTTCCTCCCACACTCCAAAGGCATGCTAGTAAGTTAATTGGATCCTGTCTAAATTGGCCCTAATATGCATTATGCATTTTGTCTGTGTATTTAATTGTTTGCCTTGGGTTCAGCTTTAAACACACTTGTATTACGTAAACTTGCAGGAAACATTCTTTGGCATGGCAGATAAGTAATAGATGCAAGGAAAAAACAGCAATAGCTGTATTTGTTTCCCTGATATCAACCACCCACATATTGCAAGTATTCCACTTGTCTTAGATATTAGTTGATGCACTGACTTAGCATAATTATCATCCAGAAATACCCTGTTGCTCGGTTTCTAGTAGATCGAACTAGAATAAGTATGATACATCTTAAGCCTCACAATATCCACTGATTTCAGTGGCTTTCTAAGACTTGAGCTGTGTAGTGCCAGAATAACCCAAGCAGTGTCAAACCTCCAAGAGGTACTAAGCTAGGAAGGACAATACCCATAAAACAAGTCCTCCTAGAATTGGGCTTCCCGCTATCATCAGTAAGAACCTTACTAAGCAATGTTTACTTTAGTAGCAGCTACCCGCGTAAATTCATTATCTCTTATTGTTTAGAAAACTGTATTATATACCAAAGCCTCTAGCTGGCATCCATACAGTATCTGCAGGGATTTTCATCTCTGCTTCTGTGTCTGTCCACTATTTCAGCTTGTTACTGCTGGACAGTTATAACCCAGGAAAAGGCTCACTTTTTTTCTTATAGATCAGAGGTTCCTTGTTTCCCTGCTGAACCACAGGATAAACAAATGTTGTCTACGTACTAAGAGCCATGTGTATTAGGCCCCTTTCACATGAGTGAATTGATCAGGTCTGTTTTTAAAGCGGACTCGATCAAGAGCTCCATTGCTGTCTATGGAGTGGCAGCTGTGAGTGGACGTGTCCATCCAATCTGAACCTGTCTGCTGAAAACAGACGGACCGGGATCCCTTCCCTATCCATCTGGTGGATTGGATGACAGTCGTATGGAGATTAACAGGCGGTCCGTTTCCATCCGACAGCCCATAGAGGACAGCAGGCTGTGCGGGCTTATGCATGGACCACTCATCCGCTTGCTCAGCAGAGATCAGGCAGATCCCCCGCTGGGCAAGCGGATCAGATGACAGGCCCCCCCCCCCGTGTGAAAGGGGTCTTATTCCTTTAATCTTGGTGTGCTTTTTGTATATCTTCCAGATCTGTGCAGTAATCCAGCATGAAACTTTGCCTCTGTGCAGGAGCTTCCTCTAATAAAGACTGGTCACTGCAGCTCTCTGTCCTTGTGCAGGGTGACTGGTCTTGTCTCCATCCCCTTTTTTGCAGGCAGCCTGTAGTAGGATGACCTACTTGGCCCCTCCCACAGGTCTGCTTTGTGCACAAGTTGTGTGTACCACAGTGATAATGTTCCCACAAATTGTGCAAGATAGTACTGGGGTTTGTAAAGTAGATTTATATAATTTGTGGCAATTGGGGAATATATTTGGATGCAGATATTTGAGCCCTGAGTTCAGCTTTAAGGGTGTCATGTTCTAGCTTGCCTATTGCTTATTGCAGTGAAGCAAGAAACTCAGTCAGAATTAATTGTATTTAGTAAACTTAACAGCGCTCTTAGAATGGATTCTGACCCTTAGTTAAAGTAGTTGTAAACCTCTGAGATGAAAAAAATGAACAGAGCATATCCCTCTATAATGTGTACTAGCCTCCATGTATGCCTTCTATCAGGAGGAAAGAGCACAGTACAGGGGGGCCAGGAGTGAAGAGTACAGGGGGTCAGGAGAGAACAGTATGAGGGGAGCAGGAGGTAACAGTACAGGGAGGCCAGGAGATAACAGTATAGGGAAGCCAGGAAAGAATAGTATAAGGGGGGGGGGGGGGCAAGAGAGAACAGTATAGATAGGCCAGGAAGGAATAGTATAGGAGGGCCAGGACGGAACAGTATAGGGGGGCCAGGAAGGAACAGTATGGGGGGCCAGTAGAGCACAGCACAGTATAGGGGGCCAGAAGACAACAGTACTGGGGTCTGTAACGGTTTTCCTCATGTAGAGTAGCTCAGGAAATTTTTTGGATCATATCTGGCACGCTGATCCCCACCCACCCTCCTCTCTTGTCCCCCCTGAATGATGTCACACACAGGCACCTGGGACAGACAGGAAGAGAGGGCCAACTGGGATCAGCACAAGGCAGTCATGCAAGTTTTTTACCTCTGGGACTCTGCAGCTGGACTGTCAGCTATGTGGGGATGAGATCTACCTGTCTTCTGCTTTTTATGGATGGGCAGATCATGGCGGAACCCCTAGGGACCTCTTGTGGAACCCCAACACTGGTCTAGATGTTGGTCTCACCAATTTAATGACCAGACTATAGGTAAACATTATACTGTGATGGTGGAGAACATTAATAGGATGTTTAAAGGTTATAAATATAAACTCATTGTCAAATGTACCCTCATACCTATCAATTAAGGCATGCGAGGAGGACTGAAACTATCACCTACTCTATCCCAACAATCACCCAACTGTAGGAGGTACAAGATGGAGCCCACAAGCAAACTAAATTGGAGCCTTTCCCCTGCAGTGCCTCCTAGTGGCAAAAATGCACATTTCCCTTGCCTGAGAATTGCATTGAAAAGTACAGTGATACTTGAATTATATTCCAGGATTTGCTTGTCTTCAGCTGAGAGAACTTTACATAAAGTCTCAGAATCTTTCATTAAGGTCTTCATGTTATATACTTTGAATACCATGTCATAGATATATTATTTATAATTTTAAAAGAACACTTTCCACACTTCTTTTTTTTTTCCAATTTTTCTGGAAAAATAACCCAAAAATGGCTTTGGAAGAAAATGGGAAAAATAGTTTTTTCCCAATTTTTCTTTTTTTTCCAGGCCCTCCCATCTCTTCTGAGAGGTTATCCCAACACCAAACAATCTCAGGAGATTACCCCCTTCCCCCTCCAGCACACAGAAGGTAATTGAGTGCCTTGGCTGTGCATGTTTTCTTATGAGACTCTGTCGGGGGTGTGTGTGTGTGTGTGTGCGCGCCAATTTCCTTCACTCAGGTCTCAGACTACACTCAGCTCTCCTCTATTTGCAGTGTGTGACATCAGAGCGTGTCTCCATTGATCTGTTCAGGAACTATGTCTGCCTGAATATTCTCACATTCAACATTTTCAAGCGTATCTTATACCTGTGTCTCCTGCTTTGTGCTTTTGTTTCTTATGTTGACCCCTATGTCACTGTTCATGTATTTATGTAGGGACTGGTGAGGGGGACCACAAATTGGAGCAAGGGAACATACAGAACACTGCAAAAGAGTAAAGACTGGAGGGGGGCAGGCAAGCATAAACCCTCTTCTTGTGCTTTTTGCTTTATGCTTAATGCTTTTTGACATGTATAGAGCCCTCTAGTTTAGCTAGATAGGTCAGAGTCTTACTAGAAGCCTGGGATGAGTCAGCCTGGAAGTGAGGCTGGGAGGCTCTACAGGTCAGGGCTTCTGGAGCCCTCCCACCCTTCCAGAAACTGCTGGAACTTTCTGGAAAAGGGGTGGAGGCCCAGATTTACATGTTTAAGGGAATTTGGTCAATCCCCAGGCAGGAGGCTGGGCATGGTGGCTAAGAGCAACTCCTAAATGTGGCAGAGCCTGTGCAGCAAGGAAGTTGGGTGGAAAATGGACTTAGAGAAGGTGCTGGAGTGGGGGGACCCCAGGGAAGGGGGGCCTACCTTTAGGCTGATGCTGGATGGAAGGATCTCCACTGTGCCACAAGCTTCCTAGGGAGGACATTCTGTCAAAATGTAATTAGCCAGCCCAGTGTAAGGCCTGAAAGCAGCTGCAACCCAACAAGCTAACAGGACAGTGTGAGTACTTCTACACCCTTTGGGCCAGAGAAGGGAGAGGGCATTCAGGTGCAATACTTAATTAGTTCTCATTTGGGACAACTTAATTGCAGATCTTGGAATCCCTTGCCCAGGGATACCCTCAGGACAGTCGGGTGAAAGAGGAAGGATTCATCTGGGGTCTGAGGAGGTACACCAAAGGGACATCAGTGCTCCTTAAAGAGACAGTTGCTACTGTCTGGTCCACATTTTGGTATAGTGTACAGTGTTTTGTAAGAAGTTGCCCTTGAGTTTTACAGTTCCTTGAGCATCCCATATACCACTAGACCCCATCCAAGTTGTTAACCCTTAATAAAAACAACAAAAACAAGCCCAAGAACTGTTTTTTTTTTTGCTTCAGAGAAAAAAAGTGCGGAAAATGCATGTTGCCTGGCTGTGCAGAGCTTAGGGGTACCCATCAAATTCAGCATCCCTTAACGGAGTAAGCGCTACACATTTTTTTACTTAAAGACAGAATCACCGAAACAAAAAAATTCCATCATAAAGTTAGAATGAGAGCCACTTTTGCTTTTTTTTTTTAAATCACAATACAGTCATGGTTCATGCCCTATAAAGTCATTAAAACCATTTTACGTGACATGACTGCCACTGATAAATGAACCAGCAGAATGAAAACTTAAAAATAAGACCAAATTAATCTATTGATCTTTAGAGGGGCCCTTGTGTCTGTCTTGTTATTGCTCACCTAAATAACTCACATGTACAGTATGTGAATGAGACTTCCTCAGCAGTGAGGCAACATCAAGGGATGTTATAAACCTCCATAGAGAGCTTCATGCCTGCTGTGCAGTCATCATCTGAATGGTGAATCACTGACATGTTCATTTCACAAGATGTCATTTCTCCTAATTAGCCAAATATTGTACTATAAAGTCATAAGACTCATTTCCCATGTTTATAGAGTCATTTGTAATCTCTTCAGACTTCCAGCCAATTTACTTGTCAATTTATAATGTGCTGCACTGCTAATATATTGTAAATCAGGCTATTAATGTTGAAGATTAACTACAAAAAATAAGCATTTGCATAACAATTTTAAAGTTTTACAGTTACATGTGCTAATTAACATCAACATTAAAGTATATGTAAACACAGTCAAAAAAATATTGATATCTTAATGTAATTTCAAAGTTAATTTCAATATTTTCAGATCTGCACATTTCATTAAAATAATACCTGCTGATTCTGTCAAGAAGGTCCTTGTTCAGACACTTTCTGTTATAGGGCAACAATACTCTCTCCCTGGCTCAATTTGCTCATCTTCATTTTTACCTGTACTCCCAATGGAGAATACAACTGACCATTTGCAAACACATAGTGCATGGACAGGGTCCACTGTTGTCACGAACAGGAAATCCACATGGAAAAATGCCACGCAGGTGTCGTTGAAGAGTCATTGGAGAACAGCAGCACTGAAGTGGTACAAAGGTGGAAAAAAGGTGAAAACATTACAGTTATTAATGATAGTGCTGCCCCAGTGGTCCAAAGAAAGGGCATGTCAGCCAAGCAGTGTTTCAGTAGCCTCAAGAGAACACCCCCACACAACTGTGTTCTGTTATACTCAACAGCTCACAGACACTTGCTGACTGCTTCCTGCCCTTTTCAGTTCTCTCTTGCAGGTAGGTTAACCCTCTCAGGATTGAAATACCTAGAGACAGGATTGGAAGGCTTTTTTCAACTCAAAATTTCTCTGAGCCACTGATTTCCAGGTCCCATACCAGAACTTAATCCTGGGAAAACGGTAAATCAGGTTTCCATCTCTGCATGAGTGAGAATCCCTGAGTACTTCATAGTGCATCTATTTGTTCTATTTGTCTCCCTTAAAGGGAACACAGCTCAAATAATGGCAACACTTATATTACCTCCCATCTAGGACCTATCCTTGGCATCCAGTACTATATATATATATATATAGGTGCAAGAAAAAGTATGTGAACCCCTTGGGATTACGTGGAGTTTTGCATGAATTGGGCATAAAATGTGCTCTGAACGTCATCTAAGTCACAACAATAGAAGAACACAATCTGCTGAACATAATACTACACAAACATTAGATGTTGCCATGGTTTAATTGCACATAACATGTAAACATTCACAGTGCAGGGAGGAAAAAGTATGTGAACCTTTGGACTTAATAACTGGTTGACCCTCCTTTGGCAGCAATAACCTCAACCAAACGTTTCCTGTAGTTGCAGATCAGACCTGCACAACGATCTGGAGTAATTGTGGACCACTCCTCTTCACAAAACTGTTTCAGTGTAGCAATATTCTTGGGATGTCTGATGTGAATCGTTCTCTTAAGGTCATGCCACAGCATTTCAAATGGGTTGAGGTCAGGACTCTGACTGGGCCACTCCAGAAGGCGTATTCTGTGCTGTTGCAGCCATTGTTTTGTTGAATTACTTGTATGCTTTGGGTCATTGTCCTGTTGTATCACCCATCCTCTGCGGAGCTTCAGTTGGCGGACAGATGGTCGTATGTTTTCCTGTAAAATGTCTTGATAAACTCTGGAATTCATTTTCCCATCAATGACAATAATCCGTCCAGGCCCTGAGGCAGCAAAGCAGCCCCAAACCATGATGCTCCCTCCGCCATGTTTTACAGTGGGGGTGAGGTTTTGATGTTGGTGTGCTGTGCCTTTTTTTCTCCACACATAGTGTTGTGTGCTCTTCCCAAACAACTCAATCTTGGCTTCATCTGTCCACAGTATATTTTGCCAGTAGTGCTGTGGAACATCCAGGTGCTCTTTTGCAAACTTCAAACGTGCTACAATATTCTTTTTGGACAGCAATGGCTTCCTCCGTGGTGTCCTCCCATGTACTCCATTCTTGTTTAATGTTTTCCTTATTGTAGATGTGTCAACAAAAATGTTAGCATGTGCCGGAGATTTCTGTAGGTCTTTAGCTGACACTCTGGGATTCTTCTTTACCTCATGCAGCATTCTGCGCTGTGCTCTTGCAGACATTTTACAGGATGACCATGCCTAGGGAGAGTAGCAACAGTGCTAAACTTTCTCCATTTGTACACAGTCTGTCTTACCGTGGACACATGAACATCAAGGCTTTTGGAGATACTTTTGTAACCCTTTCCAGCTTCATGCAAGTCAACAATTCTTGATCGTAGGTCTTCTGAGAGCTCTTTTCTGCGAGGCATGGTTCACATCAGACAGTGCTTCTTGAAACCAGTAAACCCAAAACAGGTGTGTGTTTTTTAAGGGCAGGACAGCTGTCAGCAACACATCCAATATCATCACACTGATTGGAGTCAAGGTTGGCTCACTCCTGGCTCCAATTAGCTCTGGGAGAAGTCATTAAGCTCAGTTGGTCCACGCTGAGAAAAGATCCCAACTTTAAAGTTGGGATCCACCAAGATGCCTGGACTGGCATCTGGCTCAGCCTCTCAAAGAGTCACTGAGAGCCTGAGCCAGCAGCTCCCGCCCCCTCCACAGCCCAGCGCTCCACTGAGTGCTAGGAGGGCAGAGCAAACAGCGATGATTGACAGTCACTGCTCTCTGCTCAGAGTGGCAGGGAGAACTGAGCTTTTTCCTTCCTGCACTGTGAATGTTTACATGTTATGTGCAATTAAACCATGGCAACATCTAATGTTTGTGTAGTATTATGTTCAGTAGACTGTGTTCTTCTATTGTTGTGACTTAGATGACGTTCAGAGCACATTTTATGCCCAATTCATGCAAAACTCCACGTAATCCCAAGGGGTTCACATACTTTTTCTTGCAACTGTATATATACATATATATAGCCAAAATGATTGGGACACCCCTCCAAAGCATTGGATTCAGGTGTTCCAATTACCTCCATGGCCACAGGTGCATAAAATCAAGCACCTAGGCATGCAGACTGTGAAAGAATGAGTCCCAGGAGCTCAGTGAATTCAAGCTTGGCAACCTTGATAGGCTGCCACCTGTGCAATAAGTCTATCTGTGAAATTTCCTTGCTACTAAATATTCCGCTGTCAACTGTTAGTGGTATTATAACAAACTGGAAGCAACTGGGAACAACAGTAACTCAGCCAACAAGTGGTAGGTCATGTAAAATGACAGAGCGGAGTCAGTGTATGCTGAAGCACACAGTATGCAGAATTTGCCAACTGTCTGCAGAGTCAATATCTAAAGACCTCCAAACTTGGTGTGGCCTTCAGTATAACAACAGTGCATAGAGAGCTTCATGGAATGGGTTTCCGTGGCCGAGCAGCTGCATCCAAGCCTTACATCACTGAGTTCAATGCAAAGTGTTGGCTGCAACAGTGTAAAGCACACCACCACTAGAGCAGTAGAGACATGTTCTCTGGAGTGATGAATCACGCTTCTCTGTCTGTCAATCCGATGGACATGTCTGGGTTTGGTGGTTGCCAGGAGAATGGTACTTGCCTGACTGCATTGTGCCAAGTGTAATGTTTGGTGGAGGGGGGTTATGGTGTGGGGTTGTTTTTCAGGGTTTGGGCTTGGCCCCTTAGTTCCAGTGAGGGGAACTCTTAAGACATCAGCATACCAAGACATTGTGGACAATTTCATTAATTCCAACTTTTTGGAAACAGTTTGGGGATGGCCCCTTCCTGTTCCAACATGACTGTGCACCAGTGCACAAAGCAAGGTCCATAAAGACATGGATGAGTGAGTTGGGGATGGAGGAACTTGACTGGCCTGATAGGGATTAATTAAAGTGGAGACTGTGAGCCAGGCCTTCTCGTTCGACTTCAGTGCCTGACCTCACAAATGTGCTTCCGGAAGAATGGTCAAACATTCCCATAGACACACTCCTAAACCTTGTGGCCAGCCTTCCCAGAAGAATTGAAGTTGTTATAGCTGAAAAGGCTGGGCCAACTCTATATTGAACCCTACGAACTAATGAACTAAGAGTGGGATGCCTTTAAAGTTCATTTGTGTGTAAAGGCAGATGTCCCAATACTTTTGGCAATATAGTGTGTATATATATATTCTGCTTAATAACATTAAAGGAACACTTTGAAAACACATCAGATCTCAATGGAGAAAAATATCATGCTGGATATCTACAGTATACTGATATGGACTGGGTAATATGTTAGGAACGCAAGGATGGAAATAAAAATGATCAACCTATAGAGGCCTGAATTCAAAGACACCCCGAAAATCAGTGTGAAAAAATTATGCAGCAGGCTAGTCCATTTTGCTGAAATTTCATTGCAGCAACTCAAAATGGTAGTTTGTATGGCCCCCACATGCTTGTATGCATACCTGACAATGTCCGGGCATGCTCCTAATGAGACAACAGATGGTATCCTGGGGTATTTCCTCCCAGATCTGGACCAGGGCATCACTGAGCTCCTGGACAGTCTGAAGTGTAACCTGGCGATGTTAGATGGACCAAAACATGATATGTTCTATTGGTTTTAGGTCAGGCGAGTGTGGGGGCCATTCAATGGTAGCAATTCTATCCTGCTCCAGGAAATGCCTGCATACTCTCACCACATGTGGCCGGGCATTGTTATACACCAGGAGGAATCCAGGACCCACTGCACCAGCGTAGGTTCTGACAATGGGTCCACGGACTTCATCCCAATACCTAATGGCAGTCAGGGTGCCATGTCTAGCTTTTAGAGGTCTGTGTGTCCCTCCATGGATATGCCTCCCCAGACCATCACTCACCCACCACCAAAACGGTCATGCTGAACGATGTTACAGGCAGCATAACATTCTCCATGGCTTCTCCACACCCTTTCACATCTATCACATGTGCTCAGGGTGAACCTGCTCTCATCTGTGAAAAGCAGAAGGCATCAGTGGCGGACCTCCCAATTCTGGTGTTCAATTGCAAATGCCAATCAAACTCTATGGTGCTGGGCAGTGAGCACAGGGCCCACTAGAGGATGTCAGGCCCTCAGGCCACCCTCATGAAGTCTGTTTTTGGTTGTTTGTTCAGAGTGGCCTGCTGGAGGTTATTTTGTAGGGTTTAGGGTGCTCATCCTGTTCCTCTTTGCACAAAGGAGTAGATACCGGTCCTGCTGATGGGTTAAAAACCTTCTATGTCCCTGGTTAGCTCTCCTAGAGTGATTGCCTGTCTATTGGAATCTTCTCCAAGCTCTTGAGACTGTGCTGGGAGACACTGCAAACCTTATGGAAATAGCACATATTGATGTGCCATCCTGAAGGAGTTGGACTGCCTGTGCAACCTCTGCAGGGTCCAGGTATTGCCTCATGCTGCCAGTAGTGACACTGGCCCTAGTCAAATGCAAAAGTAGTGAAAAATAGTCAGAAAAGATGAGTAGGGAAAAAAATGTCAATAGCCTCCACCTGTAAAACCATTCCTGTTTTGGGGATCGTCTCATTTTTGCCCATCTAGTGCACCTGTTGTTAGTTTCATTAACACCAAAGCAGCTGAAACTGATTAACAACCCACTCTGCTACTTAACTGACCAAATCAATATCCCAGGAGTTTAATTGACTTGATGCTATACTCTGATTAGGTGTTCCTTTAATTTTTTTGAGCAGTGTATATATACTCATATACAGGGGCAGACTGACCATTTGGGAACTCAGGCACTGCCCGAGGGCCCGGGGGCAGTAGGGGGCCCCATGAGATGCCCCTGGTACCTTTCATAGGCTTTTGTGGGTGTGATTTGAGTGTGGGTGAGGACACAGGGACCCCATGATCCCCTATTGCCCGGGGGCCCCATGAGTTGTCAGTCCGCCCCTGCTCATATACAAACACAGATGCCAATTTAGTACCAGCTTGACCTGCATTTATAATTTAACCCTTTCACTGCCACCAACATAAGGATTACATCAATGGCAAGCAGCAACAACTTTTCCCAGCTGCTGTAGTGTACAGTATGTATACTTTACAATCCAAATGTTAGTTTCCTGGTAGAAGGGATTTGGGTGGTATTTCTCCGACTTCCAGCTACAGAGGTCAGCGACTACTTGTTTTAAAGCATTTGTACTTGCCTGACCACAGTACTACTTCAAATATTACAATTTTAAATACTTTGAATATCACAATTTTAAAATACATTCAGACCTCCATCATTATGTCCTCTTTCTCTACTTCACTCTGCTATAACATTATGCTTACTTTTGCTAAATCAAACGTTAAACTTTGTAAAAGTATAGTAGATCTGTGAATTGTGTAATAAAAAAAATAAATGTGTGTAATTTGCACAAAATACACTATTAAAAACTACTTCCTCCAATGCTATTCTTTCATATGAAGGTGACGTTATTTAAATTCCCATACATAACCTCAAACTTTCAACAGAATTATTGAAATGTTTCACTTTTCAGTGATAAAAAAATCATTCTTACTATTATAATGGAATGCAATTACTTATGGTGAAAATATGCTTTAGAGCATTTTAACTTGTGGATCACTGCATTCCTTACCTGTCAGAACTGTTGATGTGGAATTCTTTAACAATAGCTTTAGGATAAAAGAAAACTCCTCATCATGCAATATGTGAACATCAGAAAAAAAGAAAGAAAAAAGAAAAATAAAACATTTCAGATGTAACGCCCTCTAGCGTATGTTTTTTTGTATGCATAGTTAGAGGTTTGCTAGAAGCCTGAGTATGAGTTAGCCTGGGAGTGAGTCAACGAGGTTACTTGAGGTCAGAATAAGTCTGAAGGGCTCTGCAGATCAGTTCTATGATATCTCCCCCTGCTCTAGGAACTTGGGAGTTTCCAAAAAAGTGATCTGCATACTTAGGGGAATCTGGCTAATCCCCAGGCAGGAGGCCTGGCATAGTGGCTAGGTCAACCCTTAAATATGGACAAGCCTAGTCAGAAGGAGAAACTGATGGAAGATGGATTGCTGAAAGGTGTTGCTATGTAGCCTGGGAGGGAGCCCCGGAGGAGGGGGGTTCTGTTTCCAGGCTGGACGCTGAGGAGAAACTGAAATAAGGAGCTCCACTGCCCTGCCGTCCACTGGGGAATGACAGCCTTCAAAGCCTGGAGAGGAACCAATCCAGCTAGAAGACCTGAAATCAGTTCTATCCACAGCTGCAGGACAAGGACAGTGTGAGCACCTCTACACCCCCAGGGTCTAGGAGGGAGAGGTCTGCTGGATGCACGTTCTGGCATGTTTTCGGGGGACAGTTCATAGCTTACCCAATCCCTTGTTCTGGGGATACCATAGCCAGGTGGGCTGGTATTCTGTGCAGCAAAGTGACCAAAAGCTCCTACACATTGTCACGTTGCTAGAAATCCACTCAAGGGATATCAAGCTCCTAGAAGGGTGCCAGAGCAGGAAAGTCCTCATTATTCTGTTTCTTCAATCAAATTGGGCATCCCATAACTCCTTTACCCTAAGTTGATAACCCCTAATAAACAAAGAAACCCAAGTCCATGGACTGTTTACTTAATGTGGATGAAAGTGTGGAAAATGCATGTTGCCTGGCTGTGCAGAGCTTAGGGAACCCAAAACCTCAGCAGCGCTCAAGAGGGTAGCGCTACACATAATCTTTTTTTTTTTTCTTCAAATCTGTGGCTTTTATCAAAATCCCTCTGTGAACCTTCCATAAAAGGTCATTTTTTTGGACAATGTTTTAGGGTAACACATAACTCCCAATTGCTCTCCTGTGTTGTTACAATGAGCATGTGAGATTTGCAGCCAACACTGGAATAAGTGTTTGCAAACCGGAAACGACTAAAAGAAGCTAGAAGACATCACAGTAGAAATGCATTTTAGGTTTGCCACTACCATAGGTTCATGGCAAATCCTGTGGGTTTTAGATTCGCAGTTTCTGTGTTTTCTTTTGTCCAGATTTGCGTGGGTGCATTTTTTAAAAACCATAATGCAGTGGATGGTCAACAGGAGTATTTGGGACAATATGAGGACTTTGTGATGACCTGCCCTCTCAGCCCTTATAAATAGGGGGTAGGGCACAGAACAGTCATGGTGTTGGAGAATTTGAAGCACCTGTAGGTAAAGTGTAGGAGAAGCTGATGAACTTCACAGGGAGAGATTAGGGTCAGTTATGCGACTGTATTATAATTCTGATTGCTAGCTGTTTTAGCAATCAACCCCTATATTGCCTATTTCTGTTTTTATTATTGTTTTGTTTTTTTGTTTTATTTTGTGGTTGATTTGAGATTGGTTGTCACATTTAGCTGCTGTTCCCTCTATATTTTTTATTCTTTTTGTGGCAAAAAAGTTAGCTACAGAGTATAGGCTTTTGTTTTAATCATAGCATTTTCATTTATTTTGGGAGTATATTGATTTTGTTTTATGTTGATAGGGCCTTTTTAAGGTCAAACATCAGTATTATACAGTCAGGTCCATAAATATTGGGACATCGACACAATTCTAACATTTTTGGCTCTATACACCACCACAATGGATTTGAAATGAAACGACCAAGATGTGCTCTAACTGCAGACTGTCAGCTTTAATTTGAGGGTATTTACATCCAAATCAGGTGAACGGTGTAGGAAGTACAACAGTTTGCATATGTGCCTCCCACTTGTTAAGGGACCAAAAGTAATGGGACAGAATAATAATCATAAATCAAACTTTCACTTTTTAATACTTGGTTGCAAATCCTTTGCAGTCAATTACAGCCTGAAATCTGGAACGCATAGACATCGCCAGACGCTGGGTTTCATCCCTGGTGATGCTCTGCCAGGCCTCTACTGCAATTGTCTTCAGTTCCTGCTTGTTCTTGGGGCATTTTCCCTTCAGTTTTGTCTTCCGCAAGTGAAATGCATGCTCAATCGGATTCAGGTCAGGTGATTGACTTGGCCATTGCATAACATTCCACTTCTTTCCCTTAAAAAACTCGTTGGTTGCTTTTGCAGTATGCTTTGGGACATTGTCCATCTGCACTGTGAAGCGGCGTCCAATAAGTTCTGAAGCATTTGGCTGAATATGAGCAGATAATATTGCCCGAAACACTTCAGAATTCATCCTGCTGCTTTTGTCAGCAGTCACATCATCAATAAATACAAGAGAACCAGTTCCATTGGCAGCCATACATGCCCACGCCATGACACTACCACCACCATGCTTCACTGATGAGGTGGTATGCTTAGGATCATGAGCAGTTCCTTTCCTTCTCCATACTCTTCTCTTCCCATCACTCTGGTACAAGTTGATCTTGGTCTCATCTGTCCATAGGATGAGTTCTGTTCCAGAACTGTGAAGGCTTTTTTAGATGTCGTTTGGAAAACTCTAATCTGGCCTTCCTGTTTTTGAGGCTCACCAATGGTTTACATCTTGTGGTGAACCCTCTGTATTCACTCTGGTGAAGTCTTCTCTTGATTGTTGACTTTGACACACATACACCTACCTCCTGGAGAGTGTTCTTGATCTGGACAACTGTTGTGAAGGGTGTTTTTTTCACCAGGGAAAGAATTCTTCGGTCATCCACCACAGTTGTTTTCCGTGGTCTTCCGGGTCTTTTGGTGTTGCTGAGCTCACCAGTGCGTTCCTTCTTTTTAAGAATGTTCCAAACAGTTGTTTTGGCCACGCCTAATGTTTTTGCTATCTCTCTGATGGGTTTTTTTTTTTCAGCCTAATGATGGCTTGCTTCACTGATAGTGACAGCTCTTTGGATCTCATCTTGAGAGTTGACAGCAACAGTTTCCAAATGCAAATAGCACACTTGAAATGAGCTCTGGACCTTTTATCTGCTCATTGTAATTGGGATAATGAGGGAATAACACACACCTGGCCATGGAACAGCTGAAGCCAATTGTCCCATTACTTTTGGTCCCTTAACAAGTGGGAGGCACATATGCAAACTGTTGTAATTCCTACACCGTTCACCTGATTTGGATGTAAATACCCTCAAATTAAAGCTGACAGTCTGCAGTTAAAGCACATCTTGTTCATTTCATTTCAAATCCATTGTGGTGGTGTATAGAGCCAAAAATGTTAGAATTGTGCCGATGTCCCAATATTTATGGACCTGACTGTATATTATTCCTGCTCATAAAATCATAAAAACCCCAGCCTATGCTCTTTGTCTCTAGTTAATGGTGAAAACAACCAGCAGTACTGACATGTAATCAAGGATGAATAAAAGTTGAAAACAATACTTTATGAAACTAAAAGCACTGCAGTTTTTTTTTTATAATACACAGTGCTTTAGCAAACTAAATGTCATTAGTTAAGGTTTAGATCTACTTTGGATGCATCCAATAGGCATTGGAAAAATGCAGATCACCATTAGGGCATATAGAAAAAATGTTTTCTATGTGCTGTGTTCATACCACAATGCTGATGTGATGTGCAGTGTGTTGTAATGCAGAAAAATGGACATCAACACTCGATTGGCACACATCTTTGCTCATTGTTGTATACGAGGACCCCCCTGCTAGCAGTACTCCTTCTGTTCTAATCTAGCTCTGCTTTGGCAAAAAGAAAAAAAACATGTATTAATAGCATAAATGCCAGTTAAAGGAACCACCCCTTCACCTTAAATAATGTGGCTGATTTTTGTTACTGTCACAATTTTTGATTTCACAGAATAAAAAAATATGTAAAAATGTCCTGTACTTCCTGACTGAACAGAAAGCATAATTTCCCACTAAAGTACTAACCTTTTCATTTAAAGGCCAGAACAGTGAAATAAACAAAATTACGCATCTCATGAATATATCGCCTCAGTTAATCCCCAGTTGTTTAAAGGGATTCTAGTATGAAGTAAAACACCTACAATATAAGTTGTAGTTTGACAGGACACACTACATTTTAGGAGAGAAATAGGAATACTCCCAGCAGAAACAATTTTGAAGAGGCTGTTGAGAAACTTGAGATTACCTCAGCAAGCTGCTGAAACTATCCCTTTTTTAAATTCATTCTGCAGGTTTCAGATATAACATTTGGAATATTTTACGGGTGTGCCTACACTTGAGCTTTAAAGTTATAAACAGCATACATAAGCCATAATGTACTTCTGCAGAGCTTTTCTTTTCATCCATCTCTGAAACTCTCCCCATTCAAACCGCATTGTATTTGTCTATTTTCTTCAGTTTCTTTAGCAATTGCTGTGATCTCTCGACCTGCTGGACCAGTATCAACTTTCCTTGATGACTTCTCTGCCTGGCCATCCTACTTCTGAAATCTCCACAATGATTCTTGGTGACTTCTACATCCCCGCAAACACTAACACTCCTACTACTTCTAAACTTATCAGTCTAACCTCCTATTTTGACCTAAAGCAATGGATACATGCCTCTACTCACTGTGATGGCAACACTCTTGACATTGCTTTCTCCTACCTATACACTCCGTGCAACTTCTCCAGCAATCCTTTTCTTATCTCTAATGACTACCATATTATTTCACTATCTCCCTGTCTTCCACCTCCTCTCCCTCCAACCGTGTAAAAGTTACTCGTAGAAACCTTAACCCTTCTCTACTCTGCTATTGACCACCTTAATGGTAAAATTTCACCCGTCCTTCCTCAACCTAGCCACTTTTGTCTACAACAGTTCACTTACTTCTTCTCACTTTCATCCTCCCTCACTACACACAGAATTAGGCTCTGACCCTTAGAACCTTGACGAGCAGATGACATGAGAATTTTGAAAAAACTTAGCTTGAGCGCCTATGGCATAAGACTTAGTCTCAGAAAGATTTCACCAATATAAATCTGCCCTCCAAAAATACAATTCCTCGATACTGCCAAGCAGACCTTTTTTATCACTCTCATTAACAACTCTTCTCTAACCCTAACTCTCGATTTTGTCCTCCACTACCTCCACCCACTAACTCACTCACTGCCCAGGATATTCCCAATCACTTTAAAAATAAGTTGGTACAATGCGTGATGAGACTGTACTCACCTTCCCCACTTAACATTCCATGTCCACAGGTACAATCATTATTTTCCTCATTCAACCCTGCTACTGTAGACAAGGTTGCTAAACTTTTTTTCTAATGCCCACCTAACCACCTGCCCCTTGGACCCTGTTCCCTCGCAAATGCTACAGTAACCCTCTGGCTCTATCCTACACTCACCAACTCACATCTTCATTCTCTCCCTCTCTTCTGGCAGCTTCCCAAACTCTCTAAAATATGCAATAGTCACCCCCCCATACTTAAATAGCCCTCATTGGACCCCACCAATCTTAACAACCTATGCTCCATCTCCTTGCTCCCCTTTTCGTCCAAACTCCTTGATTGTCTGGTCTACAATCGACTGAGCAACCACTTCACTGAGAATAACCTTCTTGATCCCCTTCAGTCTAGATTTTGCCCTCAAGGCTCCACAGAAATTGCTCTCCTAAAATGCACAACCAGTATACTAATGTCTAAAACCAATGGACACTATTCAGTCCTATTCCTGGACCTCTCTGCTGTCTTTGACACAGTTGACCACACCTCAAAAAACTCCACCCCTTTGGTTTCCATGACTGTACTCTTCACTGGTTCTCATCCTACCTATTCCACCACAGCTTTAGCATCACTTACAATTCTACCTCCTCCTCTCCTCTTCCTTTTTCTGTTCTGTTCTTGGACCTCTCCTATTGATGGCGGCATCCCATGGCTTCCAATATCATTTCTATGCTGATGATACCTAAATCTATCTCTCTACCCCTCAGCTCACTACATCAGTTTTCACACACATCACTAATTTACTAACAGACATATCAGTCTGAATGTCACACCACTTCCACAAACTCATTCTATCCAAAACCGAGCTCATAGTATATCCTCCCCCATGCTCCCCTTCCCTTGACTCTGTCAAAATCGATGACACAACTATCAACCCGTCCTCGCATGCCAGGTGCTAGGTGTTATCCTGGACTCTGAACTATTCATTCATTCCCACATCCAATTACTGTGCAAAGCGTGCCACCTTAAACTAGGCAACACCTCTAGATATGCTCCTTCCTAACCACAAAGCTTCTAATTCACTAGCTGGTCATCTCACCTCCACTGCTGCAACTCCTCATTAGATTACCTTTACATAGGCTGTCCTACCTTCAGACCATCATGAATGCTGCTACCAGTCTCATCCACTTTACCAACTGTTCAGTGTCTTCTACTCCTCTCTGCCACTCTCTCCACTGGCTTCTGCTCATTCAACAAATTACCAACCAAACCATTCTCTTCATTCCTTCCAAGACCTGCTGCTCTCTATCTCCCTTGTCACCTACAACAAGTTTCCTGGTGTCATCTATATGATGTATTAACCACTTGCCGTCTGCTCACAGTACTTATACTTTGGGCGGCATGTACAGACAGAGCGACATACTGGTACATCACTCAGGCTATACTAACACAGAGGGACACAGTGCTTCCCCTCGCCACTGATGTGCCCAGTAATCAGAACCCGGTGATCATGTGATCGCTATGAGATTACATGATCACAATGTTAGCAAAGCTGTTATGAATCAATCTGATTCATAACAGCTTTGCTTCCCTTCCTGGTGAGCTGTGATTGGCCCACCACTCTCACATGGTACATGGGTCAATCAGAGCACCCTGTACCATGTGATTAGCTATAGCCAATCACAGATTACTAGTATTTTGAACTGTCATGAACTTAACCCATTTATGACACTTCAAAGCAGGCATTGCATTGCAGGAGCATATATCTTTATTGCTCCTACAATGCAAAGTGGAAAAAAAAATCTCTGATCACCCCCCAGAGAACTACAATGTTCCTATGGTAACATTGAACTACTCTGATGAAAGTTTTTTTGTTAAAAAAGTAAACAAAGAAAAAAAAGAAAAGAAAAATAATGCAAAGATTAAAAATTTAAAAATTTGAATATCGAGAAAATAATTATTTTTTAATTTTTTAAAGTTTTTTTTTAATCTACTTGCCAACTACCCGCCTGCAATGTGTGGACAAGCAAAGGCTCTGGAGAAAGTGATGTACTCTTACATTGCTTTCTATTTTCAGGTGTAAGCATGTATGAATGAGCCTCGGCTTACCCCCCCCCCCCCATTGGTCCAATGAGAAAAGAGAAAACCCTACACTGAGTAAAAGCACTACATTTTACACACACGTTAGATTAGCACATTTAACCCTTTGATTTCCCCCTATTAACCCTTTGATCACCCCTGTCACCCAGCCAGTGCCATTAGTACAGTGTCAGTAAATAGGTTTTTTCACTGATCACTGTATTACTGCCACTAGCAACATCAGGTAGCATCAAGGTCAGTTAGCGCCCCTCACAGCCAAGGTGAGCTAGCATTAGATTGCCTGCACACTATAACACTCACACTATTGGTCGCCCTTAAAACCTTGTGACAAAAAATGGTATCTGCAAAATACTCTCCATGCCTCTTATCGAATTCCTTGGCATGTCTACTTTCCAAAAAGTGGTAATTCGGTGGGATGTTTGTACTATCCTGGCATTTTAGGGCCTTCGAAGCTATGTTAGGTAGTGAGGAAGTGGCATGACGAAATATGCCTGTTGAAAGCCTGAAGGTGGTCATTGGATTTTGGGGGCCTGTTTGTGCCTAGGCAGCCAAAAAGTCTCTCATATGTTGTATCCCCATACTAGGAAGAAGTAGCAGAATGTGTTTTGGTACACCCATGCCATGTGTGAGCAATGCATCATTTCAGTGACAACTTTGTGTTAAAAAAATGGTAATTTTCCAAAAATTTGTGTCAAAAAATAAAATCTTCCATGGACTTAACAAATTCCTTGGGGTGCCTATCTTCCAAAAAAGGGTCATTTGGGGTGGGGTGTTGTATTGCCCTGGAAGTTTAGTCAAGTTAGAAAGTAAAAGCTGCATAAATTCCAATATATACACCGTACTTTGTAGACGCTATAACTTTCACACAAACCAATTAATATACACGTTTTGGGATTTTTTTTTACCAAAGACATGTAGCAGAATACATTTTGGTCAAAATTTATGACTGAATTTGATTTTATTGGATATTCTTTATAACAGACAGTAGAAACTATAGTTTTTTTTCGAATGATCAAGTACTACTAAAAGAAAGCTCTATTTGTATGAAAAAAGGACATAAATTTTGCTTGGGTACAGCATTGCATGACTGTGCAATTACCAGTTGAAATAGCGCAGTGCCAAATAGCAAAACATTGCCTGGTCAGAAAGGGGGGATAACCTTCCGTGTCTGAAGTGGTTAAGCAGGCGGGCTGGTAAACAATTAAAACATATTTTTTACTTGCATCTCAGTAAATAACAAGGTGTTAGTTTGTATTTTTTCAACATTTGTAATGCTTACCTGTAATTGTTTTTTGACCACTTGTGCATGCCGGTGTACAATGTAGAAAAATATCATCTAGCTATTTTTGGAATACCTCTTATGCCAAGGTGTTCCACCAATGTTGCAACCATTTTGCTGGTCTTATCAGTAAGAATAAGTGAAGAGTTCCAAACGTGTCTGAATGTTTAATTGATAAATATGTTACAGCAATATTTAATTATACTTAGACTGGTTCTTTTAGCTGGAGATAAAAAAAATGTCCTCCAAACTGCATATACAGTGAGGAACTGAAGTATTTGAACACCTGCGATTTTGCAAGTTCTCCCACTTAGAAATCATGGAGGGGTTTTAAATTCACATTGTAGGTGCATTCCCACTCTGAGAGACAGAATTAAAAAAAAAATTCAGGAAATCACATTGTATGATTTTTAAATAATTTATTTGTCTTGCACTGCTGAACATAAGTATTTGAACACCTGAGAAAATCAGTGTTAATATTTGGTACAGAAGCTTTTGTTTGCAATTACAGAGGTCAAACGTTTCCAGTAGTTCTTGACCAGGTTTGCACACACTGCAACAGGGATTTTTTCCCACTCCTCCACACAGATCTCCTCTAGATCTGTCAAGTTTCAGGGCTGTCGCTGAACAACACGGAGTTTCAGCTCCCTCCAAAGATGTTCTATTAGATTTAGGTCTGGAGACTGGCTAGGCCACTCCAGAACCTTGATATGCTTCTTACGGAACCACTCCTTGGTTATCCTGGCTGTGTGCTTTGGGTCGTTGTCATTTTGGAAGACCCATCCACGACCCATCTTCAATGCTCTGACTGAGGGAAGGAGGTTGTTGCTCAAAATCTCACAATAAATGGCCCCATTCATCCTCTCCTTAATACAGTGCAGTCGTCCTGTCCCCTTCACAGAAAAGCACCCCCAAAGCATGATGCTACCACCCCCATGCTTCACAGTAGGGATGGTGTTCTTGGGATGCTACTCATCCTTCTTTTTCCTCCAAACACGACGAGTGAAGTTTAGGCCAAAAAGTTCTACTTTGGTCTCATCTGACCACATGACTTTCTCCCATGCCTCCTCTGGATCATCCAGATTGTCATTGGCAAACTTCAGATGGGCGTGGACATGTGATGACTTGAGCAGGGGAACCTTCAGTGCAAAGGCATGATTTGAAACCATGACGGTGTAGTGTTCTACTGACAGTGACCTTTGAAACTGTGGTCCCAGCTCTCTTCATGTCATTGACCAGCTCCTCCCTTGTAGTTCTGGGCTGATTCCTCACCTTTCTTATCATCAGTGATACTCCATGAGGTGAGATCTTGCATGGAGCCCCAGTCCGAGGGAGACTGACAGTCATCTTTAGCCTCTTCCATTTTCTAACAATTGCTCCAACAGTTGATCTATTTTCACCAAGCTGCTTGGCAAATGCCCCGTAGCCCTTTCCAGCCTTGTGAAGGTCCGCAATTTTGTTTCTGGTGTCTTTTGACAGCTCTTTGGTCTTGCCCATGGTAGTAGTTGGCGTCTGACTGACTGTGGGGTGGACAGGTGTCTTTAAAGAGCTCAGACAGGTGCTACTAAGTTAGATTAATGAGTGGAGTAGAGGTGGACTTTTTAAAGGCACAGTAACAGGTCTTTGAGAGCCAGAATTATTGCTGTTTCTTAGGTGTTCAAATACTTATTATGGTAAGTATTTCATAGAAAATTTTCCGTTTTCCTGACAGACTCCATGGCAGCATACATATGGGAAATAACTAGCTATACACACACGGGTGAGCAGTTACTCAAACAAACTCAAACTTTAATTTGCCCCATCAACTGAAAGGACTTTCAAACCAAAATTAACATAGGATAATGAAGCAGGCTCTACACAGTAATGTGCCATAAAATCGTTCATAGAGGACCATGAGGCCGCTCTGCAGATCATCTCTGGGGTGACATGTCGGGAAGCCACCCAGAACGTAGCCACACTTCTAGTTGAGTGTGCGGTAACTGCCTCTGGAGGCGCCAAGCCCTTAGGTCTCCAGGCCAGTTGGATGGCCTGGACAATCCAGGCTGCGATTGACCTGAGAAACGCCTGATCTCCTTTACTCTTGCCATGGAAAAGGATGAATAGACAGTCTGACCTACGGAAGGATGCTGTGACCTGCAAGTATAGCCTTAAGGTCTCACCTATGTACAGGGTGTGAACATCATCAACTCCCAAGGCTATAAACTTTGGCAGGACAATCTCTTGTTTCTTGTGGAAGACAGAGGTCACTTTACGATTAGAACCTAGCATATGGATGAGGACCATTTGATCTGGGAAGAATGTCAAAAACAGTTCTTTATAGCCAAGGTTACCAATTTCTGAGACTCTTTTTGCTGATGTAGCTGCCACCAGAAAGGCTGCCTTGATGGAAAGCTCCCTCAGTATGGGTGGCCCAGCTGATTCTGAAATGCCTCCAGAGAAGAAGACAAGGACAAGCAGAAGGTCCTATTTTGGGAACCTCGGTTTCCACTGGGGCCTCAACCTTACTGCCCCTTTGAAGAATTGCTGAACCAGAGAGTGGTCAGCCCATGATACTCCAGTGAAGGCCAAGATGGCTGACACTTGAACCCTGAGGGTCCTGACCAACATGGGCAGGTCCAGACCTGACTTCAGGAATACCAGAACATTCTGAACCCTCGGATTACTAAAGGATATGCTCACGGTCGAGATATAGTCCACGAACGTAGACCAGACTCTTCCATAGACCCTGTTGGTACTTGGTCTTCTGGCATTCATCAGGGTAGGGATGACTTCTGTAGGACAGCCTAAGGCCTCCAATCTACCCTTCCCAAGAACCAGACCATTAGATGAAGCCAGGCTGGGTAAGGGTGAAAAATGGCCCCCTGCAACAGCAGGTCTGGCTTGATAGGGAGAGGAACCGGATCCAAAAAGCTGAGCTGCGCCAGTAAGGGAGACCATGGTTTGTTTGGCCAGTATGGAATTACAGCCACTACCTCCACTGCTTCTGCTTTGAGCCTCCGAAGAAACCCGAAGATGACGGGCATCGGGGGGAAATGCATAAGCTGTACGAAACCTCCACTGATCAGCAGTTTGCTGTTGCACGGGGAGGAAAACAGGTTGACTTCCGAACTGATCGTGAGGGTCAGTATCCACTTGAAAACCTCTGTGTTGAGAGACCACTCCTTGTGGTCCAATTGAACCTTGGATAGGAAGTCTGCTTGCGAGCTCTGGACTCCAGGGATGTATACTGCCGATATGTTGGACAGGTTTCTCTGAGCCCAACCCATGATTGGCTCTATCTCTCGCAAGACGGACAGGCTGTGGGTCCCGCTTTGTCTCCTTATGTAGGAAACTGCCATCGTATTGTTGGACCTCAGTAGGACTGTTTTCCCCTGTGTTAGGTGCTTGAAGGCCCGTAGGGCATAGAGCACCGCTCATAAATACAGGACTTTCTACCCCAACCTGTGGGAGGAAGAGCTCCATCTGCCCTAAGCTATCTCTGACTGGTAGAGCGCACTCCTTCTGGAGTTGCTGGCATCCATAGCGATTGTGACCCAGGAGATGGGGGTAATTGAATGGCAACTGAGCAGGTTCTTCCACTGCAGCCACCAAGGAAGGCTCTTCTTCATGGACAGAAATATGTAAATGACCTGGCCCATGCTGCCTGGGGTCCATTGTTGAAGAAAGCCCTTCTGGAAGGGTTGCATTCTCCACTGTGTCCACCTCACCATCGGCACTGTGGACATCATGGTGCCAATGATCTTCAGGCATTGGAAAGCCCGAAGGTGTGAGGAAGACAGGGCAGGTAGTATTTGGCTCCAGATCACTGGAATCTTCTCCACGGGCAGGGAGATGGTGGGTGATCGTGTCGAAATGAGCCCCAAGGAAAATAGAGACTACGTGGGCTCCAACTGGCTCTTCTCCATATTCAGCAACCACCCGAACTCGAGAAGGGTTGAGATGACATGGGCCCTGTGCTGTAGTAGCTGTTCTCGGTCCTAGGATAGTAGGAGCCGGTCGTCTAGGTAGTGGTGCAGGCAAATGCCTCTGGTTCTGATCAGGGTCACGACTGCCAACAAGACTTTTGAAAACACGCGAGGCGACATTGAAAGTCCAAAGGGGAGATGCATGAACTGGAGATGCGGATGGTCCACAATGAAGTGGAGGAATCTCTGAAAATCTCTTGCAATGGGCACATGAAAGTAGACGTCCTTCAGATCTATAGACAGGAGCCAGTTGCCTGGTTGAATTGCTTCTTGAATTGTGAATAGCGTCTCCATCTTGAATTTTTACTTCCTGATAGAGGAGTTTAGATGGGTGAGATCTATAACCGGCCTCTAGGCCCTGTTTCTCTTTTTGCCAAAAAGAGGGGCAAGTACATGCCCTAAAATTCTTCGCCCTCTGGAATCGGCGCGACAGCACCCTGAGCCAGCAGAGAGTCCATGTAGGACAGCAGGATTTCCCTCCTTTCTTTGGAAAGTGGAAGAGCCGTAGGGGTGAACTTGAGATGAGGAGGGCTCTTGAATGCCCAAGCATGCACTCAAGATACTGTGCTGACTGCCCAGGCGTCCCGGATTGAAGCTGCCCAGACATGCTGAAAGTGGCAAAGGCGTACCCCCACCTGGCCTGCCTGAGCAGGCCCAATCTCAAAAGGACTTTGTGGCCTCATAACCTCCAGAGGTTGAGACCTTGGAGGATTTCTGAAACTATCACCAGCTTCTCCTCCAGCTTCTCTTGAACTTGCGGCCCGGCTTGTAGAGGCGTGCGGCCCTGGCTCATTCCGAGCCATGACTTCTGTGCTGAGCCCACTTCTGGCCTAGCAGACACCAATCCTGGGGCAGGAAACCAGACCTCCAGCCTTTAGCCAAGGCTATAGTGCTGGCCAATTTGTGCCCAAACAGGGAAGAATCCTCAAAGGAGATCTTGCACCATGCCTGCTTAGAGGCTAGATCGGCCAACTAGATCTGAAGCCACAATGCACGCTTGGCTGTCACCGAGGACAGCATAACCAGAGCCAGTAGACAGGTAAAGTAATTCGAGACCTCCTCAGAATGGCAGATGCCAACCTCAGCTCCTGGATAGCTGAATTCCTGTTCACCGCATCCACGTTATCCGACCACATTTCCATAGCTTTAGATAAGGCCGCTAAGGCAAGTGTAGGCTTGTAAGCCATCCCTGCCATAGTGTAGATTCGCTTGAGATCGGAATCGATTCTCCTTTACAGGTTGTCCTTGAAGGACACCGAATCCTCAAAAGTGAGGGTAACGTGCTTGGCTAACCTTATCAAGGCCGCATCCACCAGAGGGGCAGATTGTAAATGTTTGATGTCCTCTGATTTGAACGGGTAAAGCTTGACTGCTTTGTTCAGTAAGAAGGCCCTTTTATCGACATTGCTCCACTCCTCGGTGAAAATTTCCCGAGTTTCTCCATAAACGGAAAGTTTGGATGATCCTTCCTTAGATGTTTGAAGAATTTCCTGTGTTTAGGGGGAGACTCCATGGCTTCTTCCCACTTCAGGGCCTCTTTGACACCAGGGCGCCAATAAAAGCGAAGTAGAAGCCCACACACAGATCCATACGTTTGCTGCCATAGAGTCTGTCAGGAAAATATATTTTCTTTTTATCTTATGATTCCATATTTATTTTTCTTCAAAAGAAAATTTTTATGAAAAGAAAATTATTTTTTCAATATAGTATTAATAAATGAAAGCCTTGATTGCCACCAAATCAATAAGCGGGGCCAAAGCTAAAATTACATTCATCGGCCACTTTATTAGGTGCACCTGTTCAATTGCTTGGTAATACAAACTCAATGCAACTCAATGCATTTAGGCATGTAGATGTTGTGAAGACGACTTGCTGAAGTTCAAACTGAGTATCAGAATGGGGAAGAAAGAGGATTTAAGTGACTTTGAACATGGCATGGTTGCTGTTGCCAGACGGGCTGGTCTGAGTATTTCAAAAACTGCTGGTCTACTGGGATTTTCACGCACAACCATCCCTAGGGTTTACAGAGAAGGGTCAGAAAAAGAGAAACTAACCAGTGAGCATCAGCTGTGTAGACAAAATTGCCTTGTTGATGTCAGAGTTCAAGGGAGAATGGGCAGACTGCTTGCTGCGACATTCAGATGGTAGAGTCGGAATTTTGCATGAACAACATGAAAGAATGGATCCATCCTGCCTTGTATCAACAGTTCAGGCTTGTGGTGATGGTGTTGGTGTCATGGGCAGCACAGTGGCTAAATGGTTAGCACTTCCGCCTAGCAGTACTAGGGTTGTTGATTTGAATCCCAACCATGGCACCACCTATCTGGAGTTTGCACGTTCTCCCTGTGCCTGTGTGGGTCTCCTCCCACACTCCAAAGATGCACTGGTAGGGTAATTGGCTCCTGTCTGAAATTTGGCCCTAGTATGTGTATGAATGTGAGTTAGGGACCTTAGATTGTACACTCCTTTGGAGTAAGGGACAGATGTGAATGTACAATATATATATATATATATATATATATATATATATATGTAAAGCGCTGTGTAAATTGATGGCACTATATAAGTACCTGTAAAAAATAATGGTGTGGGGGATATTTTCTTGGCAGTAGCAAGGTGTAAATAATAAAGTAGCCGGTGAGTATATTTATACATAGGCAGGTACAGAAGCTTAACTAGTTAAAGATATTCTGCCACTGAAGGAAGGGGTGTAAATGCTTCAAATATAAACTGCAAGCACTTGCAGGTGCCTACACATACCAGTAACAGCCTCCCAAAGCATCTTTCATATCCTCTTAGGCCCTTCTGACCGTTCCTGTTTCATGTGTATTCCTATTGGCCGGTGAGGCTACCCATCATAGTGATGGGACAATAGTTTAATGGCTAGTTAAAGCTGAGCGAACTATTGGCGCTTTATAAATACTGTATAATAATAATAATAATAATAATAATAATAGTTCCACCACTAACTGAAAGTGTTGGAGCTTTGCCTTTCAGAAAGGTCTGGCATTTGGCCATGAAAGGAAGCTTTGATATGCTGTTGCAAATACCCCTGGATACCACCACTTCATGCCGGAGGCAGTTTCTGCTTTATGTGTATATTGACACAGACTCTTTTTGGTAAATTTAATGGATTTTTGACTTTTAATGTTTCCTGGAGAGTATTAGCAATGACTAATATTACTTGCTTATTTAATTTGTTCTTTAATAAACCACATGAAAATCCCACGTGTTCATTAATTAATGGTAATGATAACAGTAAAGCATCACACTTATTTTCACATTAGAGTATTAAAGAAAAAAATTTATAAAGCACTTAATTCTAAACAGCAGTGCTCTAATTAGTGTGGGCGTACTATTCTATTTTCAATTATGTACATAATGAACAGACAGATCATCTAGGAAGGTATTGTCATGAAAATCTAAATTCCATATAGTGTAGAACTAAATACTTTCTGATTCTTTCTGTCAATGGTCAAAGTTCATAATAAAAGTGAGTGTCAGTTGTGTTTTCTGATTTACAGTGTTTGAAGATAACCAATAAAATAGGTCATCATTACAGTTCCCTACTGATTTTGTTCAAATTATATGTAGTTTTTATTACTTGTCTTTTGCGTTCAACATTATAGCTCTGACATCCTCTCTTGGTTTAAAATATGCCATCCCTAAGACATTATGTAAACGTCATATATGATGGCTGCTTTTTGATGATGAAACACTTCGAGTGGAGTCATGCCGTGTGACGTCATTATGCTCCAGAAGGACAGAGGCCATCTTGTCGATTTGAAACAACTTATTTTGACATGCTGTTTTTTTATGAAGTCTATGTAAGTGAAATTTTAAATACATTTCTTGGTTGAGTTATTTACAATGAGATATGAGTCGGCATCTTTTCTCTATATGGTGTTCCATCACCCGATGGGAGTCTTGCAGCCTAGAGATCCTGTGATTTGGAGAAGTGTTTATTAAACCACCGGGAGGAGCCTGCATTTAGGATTTTGTGCCACACCAGTTGGGCTAATGTGCTGCGTTATTTGGGCGGTCTTTTGGACAGTCAAACTTTCTGGTAAGAGGCTTTCTTATTGGGTGAAAGGTGACGGTCTTCTCTTTGGATCAGGCTATTTCTTTCAAACACCAGCTTCTGCCTAGTTATGTGAATTTGTAATGGACTCTGTTGCCACCTGTGTGTGTCTATTAGTATTTTTTTTTGTGATTTAAATAAGATTTTTTAATTTTATTTAATCTGTTTAGCTTATTTTATGTCTTTGATAGCCCTACATTTTTTTGTTATTGTTTTTTTTGCCTATTGAATATGCAATCTGCTTTATTACTCTGATTATTTGGAGTCTAAGCGCAAGTGTTCTATATATATATTTCATTGTACATAATGAATAAAAAGTCTGTTCTAGTGCAGATTAGGCTGCTAGGCATAATTAGTTTTGTTCCACTGTAACTGGAGGAACAGGGTTGATTACTTAGAGCTGCTCAGTATTTCACAGGCTGCTGCTCTGTTGCTTTCCTTGTCTTCTTTGAGAATTCTGGAAGCGTAGTGGGAGGGAGGGCACAGTGGGCAGCCTGAATATTTATGGACCTCCAGCCAATCTCTGGAGAGTTGTGCCCAGAAGGTTGAGAGCGAGCCCATAAATAGTCATGAGGCCTCAGTAGCAAGAGTCAGTGTTCCTGGGTTCAGTTCTTCAGGAGGGGACGCCTGTTAAGGGGTTCTGCCACTGGGGCAGGAGTCTGGGAGGAAGCCAACCTGAAGACAACAGACGTCTCAGCTAGGTTTAGTTGGGGGTCTAGAATCCTAGTCCAAAAATCCTGAGAGGTCAAGAGAAAACTCACAGGAGAGAGCAGGAGAGAGGAGGAAGTTGTGAGAGAGAGCCCAAACTGTTTGTGAGTCTACATGTCCCTTACTGAGAACAGCCTGGTGGATATTAGCTGAAGGAAACCGATGATCTTGTGGCAAGTTCCAATCACTCACTGTGTTCATTCATACCTGAAGCATGCAAGCTCTTCCTGTTCATTCATTCTGTGCAGCTGAGGCTGCAGGGAAGGGGATTGAGGACTGTGTCCTCAATCCCCTTTCTCTGTCTCAAAAGTGAGAAATCAGGGGGTCTGTTTAGACCCCTGATATTTCACCAAAGCCCCCCAACTGGGCTGCTAAAAAAATTGTAAAAAATAATAAAGAATAAAATCGTAAAATAAATGAAAACATTTTTTTTTCTAAATACATAAAAAAATAACAAAATTGAAAAAACTACTTACACTGTCCTATGCCCGACTGACACCATCCACTGCTCTACTGATTCCTCTGACCTACTGACACCGATCACTGCTCTACTGACTGACACTGTCCACTGTCCTACTGACACAAACCTTTGCCCTACTGACAACTCCACTGCTTTACTGACAACTGTCCACTGCTCTTTTGACACTATCCACTGCTTTACTGACACCGTCCACTGCCGTAATGACACTGTCCACTGCTCTACTAACACCAATCACTGCTCTACTGACTGACACTGTCCACTACCCTATTGACACCAACCTCTGCCCTACTGACACCTCCACTGTTTTACTGACAACTATCCACTGCCCTACTGACACTATCCACTGTTTTACTGACAATATCCACTACCCTACTAATACTGTCCACACACTGTCAACTGCCCTACTGACACTGTCCACTTTTAAGGTAGGCTAAGTTTATATTTTTACAATGACGTTTGCTTTATTATAATTTTTTATTTAGTTAGGTGTTTTCTAGTTACATTCTTTAAAAAAAGAGTGCCGACCCCCAGTTATTTTTGATCTCTTTCATGTTGTTCAGGTAGATCTCCACCTCTCAAAAGTTGCCTAACCCTGCTTTAGAGGAATGTAACCTTGTATCTGGAACCAAAATGTGCAGAAAAGCCGAGAATTCATTCTATATTCTTTATAAAGAACCCGAAGACTGACTGATATTTTAGTATTAACTGCAAATGGAATTTTCATGGAAAACACAAGTCGCTTGCCACATATATTCCACACACGCAGCTGACAGACAATGGAAGTGCGGTAAAGAATCACATCTCCTGCATCCAGGTTAATTATGTCTCTAAACATATGAAATGTCACATTCTTTATGCTGCTGGTTTTACCCAAACAACAATTAGCTGCTCTCCTTATTGTGTATCTTGGGAGTTCATGGCAAAGTTTTACAGTTTCAACTTGGTACACAGCAAGTCCCCTGGGTGTTGTAGAATCTTCTCATTATCTAGGATTTCAGAGCTATGCATCATCTGAGCAGTACAACACAGAACCACACTGAAGGGTGACTAACTCTCTGCCACAATTACTTTCCCAACAGGTACTGCCAGTCATGGAACAATATTTCCTGGTCTCATTTGCCTTATCCCATGGATACTGATGTATGTTGTATATGTTTTATTTGCTTAGCGATATTATGTGTAACAGATCTTTCAGTTATCTGATGATTAACTTAACAATCTATTTTTTTCAATATAATTGAATGTACTAACATGTCCCTGGTCACTGTGTCATACATAAGTACTACCAGAAGTATAGTAGACAATATTTGAATTGTTATTTTTTAATATTGCAGATTTAGAGCAATGATAAATGTTTCAGCAGTTGTTGTAATACAGTATTAACTATACATTATTCTTTCTGCACAGTATGAAAATAAAGTCCTTTTGAGCCAAGCATGCATTGTTGAAGGCATATACATTAGAGTCTGAGTAGTTATCTGTTCCTAGCACAGGATGGATAGGAAATCTTAATTAAATAGCATGCCTGGTGACTTAGAAGGGAAGATTTGAATCACCAACCTAGACTAGTCATGTAACTGATAGAAGTCATGGTGGAAATAAAGCTCACCATACGTGATTTGATTGTATAATCTCCTTTAGATTTACCAACAAGTATGCAGTGCAAGTAACTGTCTGAATGAATACAGGATGATTCTATAGTTTAGGGAGGTCCTCATAATACAAAGTTTTGGTAAATCTACTGTTTATTATATAAAGATTGTACAGTCATAGCAGAGTGTGTATGGTGATGATCTGGTATATAATAAGTAGTACAGTATGTATAGGTCATACTGGAACATTTCAGAATGAGGAGAGATGCTAAATAGGAATGGTGACAGGTGTCACTAACATGACATTGGACTGAGCAAAAAAAGGTACATATAATATATACTGTATATAAGCACAGTATACATGGGTACAGCTGTGACTGGGACACTGTCCTGCTAACCAGTTAATGGTGCATATGTTAATGAGAAACCTCAGCCTTATATTAGAAATTACAACACAGGCTCCTTTAGAAATATTTAGTAATAGCAATCTACAAGCAAGTACTTATAGATAATTGCAGGCTTTTTATTCTTCGTGTAGCACCCTTTGCTAGTTAGGTTGCTAGTAGAGATGAGCGAATTATTCAAAAATTCGATTCGGCTGATTCGGCGAATTCGCGGAATAAATTTGATTCGAGTCGAATATATTCGCTGCGAATTTAACTTATAAAAAGGGTGTTTCTAGGCTTCAGAGAGCCTTTATATTAGTGCAGAACACTGTACCTTTAATTTAAATGCCCTTGGAGTCTGCTGGGGAAGAGAAATAATACTGTCAGTCAGTATGGCATGCAGATGAGTGCCGTCGATCTTAGAATCACCGCACACTTCACTCATTTGGGCGGTCACGGGGCCAAAACCAGAGTGTGGAGCCACAGTGTGGCGGTGGAGGCAGCAGCAATGGGAGGCCATACAGCACCCTATGAAAAAATGGAACCCACCAGCAGTGTGAGGAGACCTGAAAGTGGCACATGGCAGAGTGTGGCGATGGAGACAGCAGCAATGGGAGGCCGTACAGGGACCCATGACACACTCTGGACCTGGCAGCAGCATGAGGAGGCGGTACAGGGGCCCATGACAGATTACGGGCCTGGCAGCAGCATGAGGAGTCGGTACGGGGGCCCATGGCAGATTACGGGCCTGGCAGCAGCAATGGGAGGCCGTACAGGGACCCATGACACACTCTGGACCTGGCAGCAGCATGAGGAGGCGGTACAGGGGCCCATGACAGATTACGGGCCTGGCAGCAGCATGAGGAGTCGGTACGGGGGCCCATGGCAGATTACGGGCCTGGCAGCAGCAATGGGAGGCCCGTAATCTGCCAGCACCCTATGACAAAATGGAACCCACCAGCAGTGTGAGGAGACCTGAAAGTGGCACATGGCAGAGTGTGGCGATGGAGACAGCAGCAATGGG
Organism: Staurois parvus; assembly: GCF_062004578.1. Classification (NCBI taxonomy): domain Eukaryota; kingdom Metazoa; phylum Chordata; class Amphibia; order Anura; family Ranidae; genus Staurois; species Staurois parvus. The sequence continues at coordinate 3,795,366 of NW_028317867.1, read as the reverse complement.
AGGCCGTACAGGGACCCATGACACACTCTGGACCTGGCAGCAGCATGAGGAGGCGGTACAGGGGCCCATGACAGATTACGGGCCTGGCAGCAGCATGAGGAGTCGGTACGGGGGCCCATGGCAGATTACGGGCCTGGCAGCAGCAATGGGAGGCCCGTAATCTGCCAGCACCCTATGACAAAATGGAACCCACCAGCAGTGTGAGGAGACATGAAAGTGGCACATGGCAGAGTGTGGCGATGGAGACAGCAGCAATGGGAGGCCGTACAGGGACCCATGACACACTCTGGACCTGGCAGCAGCATGAGGAGGCGGTACAGGGGCCCATGACAGATTACGGGCCTGGCAGCAGCATGAGGAGTCGGTACGGGGGCCCATGGCAGATTACGGGCCTGGCAGATGACGACGAGGCTGCCAAGTGCGATCAGCCTCATCATCATCAATTAGGGTCTCCGCCTCACTACTAGCCCCCTCGGCTGCGTGTGGGTCAGGAGACAGACCTGTCTCTAGACCGGCTACCGAGCCACTCTCCTCGCCAGTACTTCTTCGCCTGGCTGCTGAAGAGGCGGATGTCTCCCCCCGTTCCTGACCGCCCTCTGTTAGCTCTTCCTCACTGTACAGTGGGGCTGAGCCCACAGCATGCGATACTTCGCTTGGTGAGGGAACACCAAAGGACAGGGGCAGGTAGAGGACACGTGATTTCAGTGGGCTTGCTCCCGGGCCATGCCAACTAACGGTTGTGTCTGACGTACCCACCGACCGTTGGCTGTAGGTGTCAGAGGTGACCTGGGAAGAGGAAGACGACCGAGCCAACCAATCGATGACGGCAGGGTTGTCGGTGGAGACACGACCGCTGGATGACACCGGGAGCACTGGCCTCTGGCTGCGAGTAGTGCTGCCTCGACCCCTTCCTCTGCTGCCACGTCTGCTCGCTCCTGAAACATTGCCTCCTCTGCCACTCCTCTGCGTGTTGTCTGACATACTCTTTAATTCAACGATTCTGTGTCCCTGAGTAACAATTCTGTGTCCCTGAGTAACGATTCTGTGTCCCTCAGTAACGATTCTGTGTCCCTGAGTAACAATTCTGTGTCCCTGAGTAACAATTCTGTGTCCCTGAGTAACAATTCTGTGTCTGTCCCTGAGTAACAATTCTGTGTCCCTGAGTAACAATTCTGTGTCCCTGAGTAACAATTCTGTGTCCCTCAGTAACGATTCTGTGTCCCTCAGTAACGATTCTGTGTCCCTGAGTAACAATTCTGTGTCCCTGAGTAACGATTCTGTGTCCCTGAGTAACGATTCTGTGTCCCTCAGTAACGATTCTGTGTCCCTCAGTAACAATTCTGTGTCCCTGAGTAACGATTCTGTGTCCCTGAGTAACGATTCTGTGTCCCTGAGTAACGATTCTGTGTCCCTCAGTAACGATTCTGTGTCACTGAGTAACGATTCTGTGTCCCTGAGTAACAATTCTGTGTCTGTCCCTGAATAACAATTCTGTGTCCCTGAGTAACAATTCTGTGTCCCTGAGTAACAATTCTGTGTCCCTCAGTAACGATTCTGTGTCCCTCAGTAACGATTCTGTGTCCCTGAGTAACAATTCTGTGTCCCTGAGTAACAATTCTGTGTCCCTGAGTAACAATTCTGTGTCCCTCAGTAACGATTCTGTGTCCCTCAGTAACGATTCTGTGTCCCTGAGTAACAATTCAGTGTCCCTGAGTAACAATTCTGTGTCCCTGAGTAACAATTCTGTGTCCCTGAGTAACGATTCTGTGTCCCTCAGTAACAATTCTGTGTCCCTGAGTAACAATTCTGTGTCCCTGAGTAACAATTCTGTGTCTGTCCCTGAGTAACAATTCTGTGTCCCTGAGTAACAATTCTGTGTCCCTGAGTAACAATTCTGTGTCCCTCAGTAACGATTCTGTGTCCCTCAGTAACAATTCTGTGTCCCCGAGTAACAATTCTGTGTCCCTGAGTAACAATTCTGTGTCCCTGAGTAACGATTCTGTGTCCCTGAGTAACAATTCTGTGTCCCTGAGTAACAATTCTGTGTCCCTGAGTAACAATTCTGTGTCTGTCCCTGAGTAACAATTCTGTGTCCCTGAGTAACAATTCTGTGTCCCTGAGTAACAATTCTGTGTCCCTCAGTAACAATTCTGTGTCCCTGAGTAACAATTCTGTGTCTGTCCCTGAGTAACAATTCTGTGTCCCTGAGTAACAATTCTGTGTCTGTCCCTGAGTAACAATTCTGTGTCCCTGAGTAACAATTCTGTGTCCCTCAGTAATGATTCTGTGTCCCTCAGTAACAATTCTGTGTCCCCGAGTAACAATTCTGTGTCCCTGAGTAACAATTCTGTGTCTGTCCCTGAGTAACAATTCTGTGTCCCTGAGTAACGATTCTGTGTCCCTAAGTAACGATTCTGTGGCCCTAAAGTCTCTCTGGCCCTAACTCTGTCCCTAATACAGACAGGTCTGTCTCTCTTGAATGACCGGAGGCTAATGGAGAATTGTAAGATGGCCGCAATTTATAGCTCCACCATTACACAGTGCTGGCTGGCTGGCTGCTGATTGGCTAATGCGATCACATGTCATGAATGAATGCATTATGGGTCAGCGCGCCTTGTCTGCGCGCCTTCCCAGAGATCCCCGCTTCGTCGCCACACATGTTGCCGCCATTTTTGGGAAAATTCGATTCGTGCATCCGAAGTTTGCTAATTTTCGGATTCGGCGCGAATCGAATTTTTCCTGATCTTCGAAACGAATTCCACTTCGCCATGTTCGATTCGCTCATCTCTAGTTGCTAGGCTAAATTTAGTTTATGGAACCAGAGCTGAAGGTCCCACTGCCAAGAGTGCCTACACCAGAGCTGAGAGACCTGTTGCCATGAGTGCCTACACCAGAGGGCTTAGACCTGTGGGTCTTGTGAGGATCCAACTGCAGAACGCCAAATGATCTGGATCAGATCCCTGTGTACTAGGAGGGATGAGCTGAACATCTCCACACTGACATAGTTAATGCAGGAGAGACTCCCCCTTGTTTAGCAGCCCACTAGCCATCCACTGCACACTTCTAAAGGGACAGATGCACATGTGCTACCTATAGAAGGGCCCCAATGAAAGGTTTTCCAATCACCTCCATGGCCATAGGTGTATAAAATCAAGCACCTAGGCATGAAGACTGCTTCTACTAACATTTGTGAAAGAACGGGTCGATCTCAGTGAATTCAAGCTTGGTCTTGTGATAGGTTGCCACCTGTGCAATAAGTCCATCCATGTAATTTCCTTGCTACTAAATATTCCAACTGTTAGTAGCTTTCAGATTAGCACAACAACAATGCATAGAGAGCTTCATGGAATGGGTTTCCATGGCTGAGCAGCTGCAACCTTACATCACAAAGCAAAGCATTAGATGCAGTGGTGTAAAGCACGCCGTCACTGGACTCTAGAGCAGTAGAGACCTGTTCTTTGAAGTGATGAATCACGCTTCTCTGTCTGGCACTCCGATGAATGTGTCTAGGTTTGGCGATTTCCAGGAGAACTGTACTTGCCTGACTGCATTGTGCCAAGTGTAAAGTTTGGTGGAGGGGGGATTATGGTGGGGGGTTGTTTTTCAGGAGTTAGGCTTGGCCCATTAGTTCCAGTGAAGGGAACTCTTAAGGCGTCAGTATACCAAGATTTTTTGGACAATTTCATGCACCCAACTTTGTGGGAACAGTTTGGGGATGGCCTCTTTCTGTTCCAACATGACTGTGTACCAGTGCACAAAGCAAGTTACATAAAGACATGGATGAGTGAGTTGGGGTGGAGAAACTTGACTGGCCTGCACCTCAACCAAATAGAGCACCTTTGGAATGAATTAGCCTTCTCGTCCAACATCAGTGCCTGACCTCACAAAGAGCTTCTGGAAGAATGGTCAATCATCCCCATAGACACACTCCTAAACCTTGTGGACAGCCATCCCAGGATAGTTGAAGCTGTTATAGCTGCAAAGGGGGGCCAACTCAATATTGAACCCTACGGACCAAGACTGGGATGCCATTAAAGTTCATGTCCATGCAAAGGCAGGCGTCCCACTACTTTTGGCAATATAGTGTACTTTGCTGTTAGGAATGCATATGTCTGCTCTTGGGGCTGTATGCGTAGTGTGCACACAAGGACCCTTGTTTTCTTGAATTAGTTGATGCCAATACTTTAACCCTGTTTGTACCAGTTATAGCTTGCTTTACCATTGCTACAGTCACATTTATTGCCAGCTTATAGGTCAGTGCTCATTTACTTGCTATGAAATACTTGAATCTATGTATTTGCTTGTTTGATGATTTATTCATTGTATAACTGCATTGCTTCAATACATCTACCATATTTAATCTACCTTTGGTTGTTTGGGCTAATTCCTGTGTAGTGTTATAGAGTGGTAGCATACTAATGCTTAACTTACACATGTGTGAGCAGCTTTCAACTTACAAGCAGGTGTGTCAGAGGAGACCAAGCAACTTTCAGAGTGGGGAAGAAGAGAGAACCCATCACCACCAGCGGTTCCTGTGGGGCTAAGTGCAACACAGATGTATGGCATTTCAGTTAGATAAAGGAAACATTTTGTTGTGTGCGCTCTTTAAAAAACCAACAGTGTTCTGTGATAGCAGTGTCAAAAGTGCACTTTATTTTTAGATGTTTACAGCAAAGATTTTATATAAATTGTACAAATCAATATAAAAACATAGTTTTAAAAAAAGTATAAACATAGTTAAACTTGAACTAACACATTATAGTTTGCCTATAAAATAAACGTTATTATCCACAAGGAAATATATAAAAGCCCTCTAGAGCAGCCTATTTCAACCAGGGTTCTGTGAAACCACAGGGTTCCTCCAAAGGTTGCTAGGTGTTTCTTGAGCAATTTCTACCTCTCAGATAAGTAACCACTGACACCAATTACCTTTTTAGCTATCTTTTTAGCTAAGGGATTCTTCCCACTGACCATCAAAGTAATGTATTGTGAGCTGTAGATATAGTAATCATTAGCAGGAGTTCCCTGAAACCATAAAATTATTTCAGGGATTCTAGCATAATAAAAAGGTTGCAAAGGATTGCTCTAGAGGATTAAAAAGTTTTCCAAATATGTCACAACTAGTAGCAGATAAAAAACGCCTAGTCCAAGCATCACATGACACGCTCAGTTGCACCTGCTTGCTGGTTACATATCCCTTGCTATTATAACGTGTGTCTACATTTCCCAAAACTGTTAATTTACTTTTTAGCCTGAAGTGTTTAATCTGCAATTTCACCATGAAATCATCAAATTATTCTTTAGGGATAGCTAAAGACTTCATAAATGACACTTAGAAAAAAATGAGAATTTTAATTGTATTAGGAAAAGCAAAATATTGCATTGTCTGCTTTAACTGTCCACTATATACTGTGTTAAGTGATCCAGCATTGTCCTGTACATGTATTGCATTTAAGCCCCTAATGGGGAACTGGGAATGTTTTAACAGGAGGGCTGCTCTATCTGCAGACTGTTTTTGTAAACAAAAGTGTATATAAATGATATTGGAGTTTAAAAATCATAAAATATTGACAAATAACACTATACCTGTTAATGATGTAGTATTAGAACATACTTCATGCTAAAGTGATATTTTGTGATCAGTTTTTTTTAAAAGTGCTTTCAGCAGCTTATTTAATCACTTACTGAGTATGTGGCTTCTTTATCTTTTAACCCTTCCCTATATAACAGTTTAAGCTTTAGCCATGACTGATGCCCTAGGTTTCCAGTCTCAGGGTGACTCCTTTCTCTTTTAGCATCCTACAGAGCCACCCTTGCATGCAGAGCTGTGTCTGCCTACACTGTATACATCAACAGAAATGCTCTACCCCATATACTAGGTTAGAAGTCTACTGCTCCACCCTCCCTTCTCCAAGCTAACAGACAGACTGGAGATTGCCCTGTCCATTATTAACTCTTTCCCATGAAGACCAGATGTTCAGGGAAGCAACACTGAGAGAGCCTGAGCCAGCAGCACTGAAAGTTATAAACTGCAAGTGGTGGAATAACAATGTTTAATAGTTTAATGGAAGATGTTTATTTTAATGTGTTCAGTATGTTAAGCTTAAAATGCTGAGTGTTTAATACAACTTTAACTATAGTCCCTAAATACATTTAATATTGCTTTAGAACCCTGAAATACATTTCTTATGAGAACATTCCCAGGTCAATGTCATATATTACTACCTAGGAATCTCAAAAATGTATTATGGGGCCTCATTCGAGGACATGCACTTAACATTTGTCCCTATTAAAAGTCAAGTAGTGTATGTTAAGTAGGATAAATATTTATTTTCTGTCATGTCTGGAAGTAGTGCTATGCCCCTGAACCTTAAAAATATGGATATTCCCATTGGGGGGGGGGGGGTGGGTGTTACATCCAGTACTGTGCCCTCTAACTTCTTCTGTGTCTCCTCATCTCTGCTGTTCAGTACACACACAGTCTGAACCTGCCACCTGCTTTCAGGGGACAGAGAGAGTGAAAACTGTCACTTTATTTTGTGAATAATTGCAGCTGGAGAAATGCACTTCCATTCATAGAAACACAAGCTGACAACAGCACTCACCATCTACGAGTTCAAGACAGCCTAGTGTAGTAGCTGGTGTGTGCTGTTGTCAGCTTGTGAATGAAAGCGCTCTTCACCAGCTGCAATCATTTACAACACAAGCTGACAATTTCTATTCTCTCTGTGCCCTTATAAACTGGCAGCATGTGTCAAGTCTGGACTCAGTGTATACTAAACAGGAGAGATAAGGGACACAGCATGGCAGCCTGTTATACTCTCTATCAACTCCAACTATCCTGCTTTAATAGGCCATACTGTTCAGCAAATGTGGCAGTAAACAGGTTGGGGCAAACCACATTACCACACTATTCGTTCTGTAGTGATGGATATGTAGACAAAAACATATCGTAAATGGAACAGTAAACAATAAACAAATTAAATTCCCAGCTAACACTTTTTAGGTAGTTACAACAACTATTTTTAATGGTTTACACCAGGGGTCTCCAAACTTTATAAACAAAGGGCCAGTTTACTGTCCTTCAGACTTTAGGGGGGCTGGACTGTGGCCAGTGGGAGAAGAAAATGTCCTGGCATCAGTGGAAGTAAGCAATGCCTCATCATTGGTATTAATGGGAGACATAGTGCCCCATCACTGGTATCAGTGGGAGGAATAGTTTCCCATTGTTGGTGTCAGTGGGAGGAATAGTGTCCCATTGTTGGCATCAGTGGGAGGAATAGTGCCCCATCATTGGTGTCAGTGGGAGGAATAGTGTCCCATTGTTGGCATCAGTGGGAGGAATAGTGCCCCATCATTGGTGTCCGTAGGAGGAATAGTGCCTTATCATTAGCGTCAGTAGGATGAATAATGCCATATCATTTGTGTCAGTGGAAACAATAATGCCCATTATTGTTGTCAGTGGAAGGAATAGTGCCCTATCATTGGTGTCAGCGGAATAATGCCCCATCATTGGTGTCTGTGGAATAATGCCCCATCATTGGTGTCAGTGGGAGGAATAGTGCCCCATTGTTGGTGTCAGTGGCAGGAACTATTCCCAACTGTTGCTGATTGTGGGGGAAATAATGCCCCAAGGGTCGTATAAAAGCAAGCAAAGGGCTGCATCCGGCCCCAGGGCCGTAGTTTGAAGACCACTGGTTTACACAATTTAAATAAAACTGACTATTGTAAGTATCCCCACCATTGTAATATTGTTTATCCTTCCTATGTTACTGCCCCTGGAGGCCCCACCACTGCTTGAGACCCTGATACCTGATCATGCTGAAGATGAAGTGAATGGAGCACCTGGCCCAAACCCAGCATAGGTAGGTCCCTGAACTAACTAAAAATTAGTAAATGATCCTGAGAAACTGTTTCTAAATTTGAGCCATAGAAACTGGTTCAAACCATCTATCTGTCATATAAATCTGCATTTGGGGGTTCCCATGAGAAAGAAATGTTTCTAACAACATCATACTGTGCACTTGATAAACTTTACCAGAAATCCACATCTACCCAGCACATTATCCTTTTCCAAGGAGTGAGTTAGAAGAGAACACATTTCACATAAAAATGTCTGATTGAGTTTTTTCACTCAGCGGGGTTCACAAAAAATGATTCATGTTAATTTAACTCCCAGCTTGATGCCAATGTATGATATATTGTGGACTTGTAATACTGGAACAAAAATAATTGTTGAAATAGTGCTTTTTTTTTTGTTAGGTATTTCTGACTGTGAGGTAGTAATGCTTGGTCATTTTTATATGAGTTTTAATTTTAGGTTTGTCATTATTTAAATGCTATACTCCACAGAAGACATTGAGGGCCATTTATCAAAACTGTCTCATTGTCTGTAGTAGCTAAACTGTCTCTATTATTTTTAAAGCAGGTTAGGGACATACGGTACTTGTTTTCTGCACGCAACTTGTGTAATAAATTAGCCACTGCTGAAAATAAACATATTTGCGGCTATTTAAAAAGTGCTGCTTAGCACCTTAGCAAGTTTTGCAACAGTTCAAAGGGTTAAATATCACTGCAGTCCATCTGAGAATATAGGTTTACAGTTACTATTTGATCACACTATCATGCAAAAATCATTAGGTCACTCTGATGACCACCTACAGATTAATGCTAACAGTTTTAGCACACAAAATGTACATAATTTGATACACAATTGAATTAATAATTGCCTCCTACTATATTTTATGGGAATTTTCACTTTTGACAATGAGCTTCTAAGGCACGTTGAACTAAAGTATGAGATTTATTTGCATATATTTCTAAGGACCCATTTACTATTTCCCTATATTTCAAACAAGCTGCCAAAAGACGCTTTTCTTTATAATCAAACAACAAAGTCTGAATGGCTTGTGTTTGAAAAGAGTAACAGATAACCACAATCCCTATGCTGCACTACTTTCAAAATATTATCACTAACGTCCTTTTTAACGTCCTTTAGGCTCCATGCACACGGGGCGTTTTAATAACGCTGGTAGCGTTAGCTGCGTAAAGTCAGGTTAAAAACGCAAGTTTTTCAGCGTTTTTTTAGTATTTTTGCATTAGCATTTAGCCGCGTTTTTCCGGTTTGCGTTTTTTTACAAAAAAAAATTGCAGCACTTTAGTGCATTTTACATCTATAAAAACTCCTCTAGAAACCCATTAGTCCTGGGTTTTTTTCCAGCCAAAAAGCTCCCATTTTTCATCTTTTTTTAGCGTTTTTGCGTTAGTATTTAGCACTGTTTTGCCGCGATTAGCAGCATTTTTCCAGTTTGTGGTTTTTAGCGGCTTTTTTATTGGTCAAAAAAGTCCAAAAATGCTGGTTTGCGGCATTTTACCTCGTTTTTCAGCCTTAGAGCGTTTTTACAGCTAAAAAACTCCTCTGGAAACCCACTAGTTCTGAGGTTTTTTCCAGCCAAAAAGCTCCCCTGCCAAAAAAACGCTGATTAAAGTCTATGTGTGTATGGACAAATAGGATAACATGCTGGGGTGTTTACTGGCTGTAGAAAAAACTGCCAAAAGCCAAAAACAGCAACTGTAAAAACATCCAGTGTGCATGAGGACTTAGCCCTCATGCACACGGGAGGTTTTGATAACGCTGGTAATGTTAGCTGTGTAAAATCATGTTAAAAACGTGAGTTTTTCAGCTTTCTTTAGCGTTTTTGCATTAGCGTTTAGAGGGAATTTGACTCGATTAGCAGTGTTTTTCCAGTTTGCAGGTTTTTTTTACAAAAAAAATAATTTTTTTGGTCAAAAAACATCCAAAAACGCTGGTTTGCAGCGTTTTACCGCGTTTTGCCGTGATTTTCAGTGTTAGAGCGTTTTTGCAGCTAAAAATCTCCTCTAGAAACCTATTAGTTCTGGGGTTTTTTTGCAGCCAAAAAACGTTGATTACAGTCTATGTGTGCATGAACACATAGGATAACATGCTGGGAAGTTTACTGGCTGTAGAAAAAAACTCCAGAAGCCAAAAACAGCAGCTGTAAAAACGTCCAGTGTGCATGAGGACTTAGCCCTCATGCACACTGGACATTTTGATAACCCTGGTAACATTAGCTGTGTAAAGTCGCTTTAAAAATGTGAGTTTTTCAGCTTTTTCTAGCGTTTTTGCATTAGTGTTTAGCAGGGTTTTGCTGCGATTAGCGGCATTTTTCTGGTTTGCATTTTTTAGTATTTTTGTAACAAAAAAATTTTGTTCTGGTCAAAAAAAGTCCAAAATCACTGGTTTGCAGTATTTTACTACGTTTTTCAGCATTATGCAGGCCTTAGATGGGTCATTTATCGGCCGAATTTTTGTCCGCACGGAAAATCGGACGATATTCACGCCGTTAGTGGGGCCAGCCTGTCGGATGTTTTTTGTGGATCTTCTCGTTTATTTTTATCAGTCATGCTGGAAAATCCACGAAAAACGTCCGTTTTTCGTGGACATTGGTGGCAGCATCGGCAATGTGGGAGACCGGTTTTTCATTTATCGGCCGACAATTTGGCTGATTAATGGCCCGTCTATGGCCTGCATTGGAGTGTTTTTACAACTAATAAACTCCTCTAGAAACCCACTAGTACTGAGTTTTTTTCCAGCCAAATAAACATTGATTACAGCCTATATGTGCATGGACACATAGGATAACATGCTGCGGGGTTTACTGGCTGTAGAAAAAAAGCGCCAAAAGCCAAAAACAGCCGCTGTGCATGAGGACTTACAGTTGAACTCCAGCCCTACCCTCAGTCTTGCACTGTGCAGGGTCATCTCCTGTATTGAAATTGCTTGCTCTTATTTCACTGCACACTGTAAACTTCTTACAGCATGCAGTCAAAATTGCTGCAGCATATGCAGCATCATCTATCACATTCTTTCCCAGCCTTACTGTCCATGGCCAACCCCCTTCATTTATTGAATTTTCAGTTCTTTCAGAGGCTCATCATTACATGGGCATTACCTAGGGCAGTACACATGCAGATGACATCCACCCCTTTAGACATTTTGATATGTGCCTTATTCTTCCCAAGAGCAAGCTCACTGCTTCAACCAGGACTGACGGCTATTCAAAGGAATATTGAGACTTGTGCTGTGGTGTTTTTTTTTTTTTATAATTTAAATATTTATTGATTTTCATTTTAAATACTTTTCAACATCATGATATACAAACTTATATATATATCTATACACCATAGTATCCAACATTTCTACTTTATTTACTTTATTCCAAATTTCCCCCCCCCACCTCCACCCTCACCCAAATCCCATCTTCCTGCTTTTCCTATTCTCTACATCATTTTATCTCAGCAAGTGCAGTTTTCCTATTATTTTCTTTAATCTTTCCTATATTTCATGTATAACTTAGCTTTTTCCCAATTCTCCCATTTCCTATTATAAATCTCCATCCTATCTTCCTGGACATGGCACAACCTTTCCATCTTTTTAATCTGCTCAACCCCTTCTATCCAGTCTTCTACCCTCGGAGCTTCTATTTGCTTCCAAAACCTGGGTATCAGAGCTTTTGCAGCGTTAATGTAGCACCATATCCCTGATTTTTTATATTTATTGACTGATATGTCCATGTTATGCAAAATACACACTTCTGGGTCTAATCCAATATCTATTTCTGTTATTTTTCTTATCAATTGGGTTATTGTTTTCCAGAATACCTGAATTTTTGGGCAGCCCCACCATATGTGATATGTTGTACCTATTTCACCACATCCCCTCCAACACCACGGTGAACTCTCTTTACACATCTTATTTTCAACAGTTGGTGTAATGTGCCATCTTGTCAAACACTTATAGTTCATCTCTACCTCTCTCATAGAAATGTTTTCGTGGGTTAATCTATATATTCTCCTCTGCTTCTCCTCATCTATCACACTTCCCATGTCAGTTTCCCATTTTATTATATATGTTGGCTTTGTATTTATATCTAGTTCTGTGAGTATTTTATATACCTTAGCAATCCCGTGTTTCCCATCACCTTGTGTACCCAAAACCTTTTCAAACAAGTTCCAGTTGTCTCTTGTCCTTAAAGGTTTTGGCAAACTTCCAACAAAACTCCTCAATTGAAAATACCGCCACTTATCTAATTTAGTGAAAATCTCACCCTCTTTTTTTTTCAATTCCACAAATGATCCTATTTTATCCCCCACCAAAATATCTCTTAATTGAACCTCTTCCTTTTTAAACCACCTACCTCCTATTTCTTCTCTACCAGGGGGGAAAAACTCCGTGTTTTTTAGTGAAATCAGTGTTGAATTAAAAGACCATTTCAAACTTTTGTGTAAATTATCCCAAATTTTTAAAACATTCAATGTGTATGTATTTACATTATCATTTAAGCCCCTATACTGTGTTGGTATCCATATCGCCTTACCCAAATCTGTTCCACTAAGTTCATTCTCTATCCTCACCCAACTTTTTTTATAGTTCTGTGTCCAATCTATAGTTCTTGCCAATATTACAGCTTTGTAGTATCTTTTAAAGTCTGGAAGCCCTAAACCACCTCTTTCTTTCCTCCTACTCAACAACTCATATGACAATCTTGGTTTTTTATTCCTCCATATGTATTTTGTTATCAGTTTCTTAATTAACTTAAAAAAGGTCTCTGGGAGTTTAATTGGTATCATTTGATATCTATACATGATTTTTGGTACTATTATCATTTTTACTAGGTTAATACGACCTATCAATGTCGGAGTTCCCTCTTGCAATATTTTTAGCTCCTCTCTAATCTCATTAATCAGTGAAATATAGTTTAATTTGTAAAGGTGTTTATATGAAGCTGTGAGATTTACTCCTAAGTATTTTATATCTCTATCTTTCCATTTAAAGGGAAATTCCTTTTGTATTTTTTCTTTTTCATTTTTTGAAATATTTATATTTAGAATCTCCGTTTTTGTTGGATTAATCTTCAAATTTGACAATTCTCCATATTCCTTCAATAGCTTCATTAGGTTTGGCAGTGTCATCCTGGGGTTTCTCACATAGAACAGCAAGTCGTCAGCAAAAGCGGCGACTTTATGTTCCGTGTCCCCTATCTGAATTCCCTTTATATCTCTATTTAGCCGTAGTGTTGACAGAAGTGGTTCTAGTAATACAACATACAACAATGGGGACAGTGGACATCCCTGTCTTGTACCGTTTGACATCTCAATGGGTTCTGACCTCTCACCGTTCACCACAACAACTGCAGAGGGGTATCTATACAACTTTCCTATCCACTCTCTCATTGTGGGCCCGATTCCCATGACTTCCAACGTATCCATCATGAATCTCCAGTTCACTCTATCAAACGCTTTTTCAGCGTCTATAGAGAGTAGAATCACCGGTTCTTTTCCCTTTTTACTTTTTTGGATCAGCATCAATGATCGTAACCCATTATCTCTACCCTCCCTCCCGGGAACGAAGCCCACCTGGTCCTGATGTATCCATTCCGGCATTAGCTCTTTCAATCTATTTGCCAAGACCTTTGCATATAGCTTAGTGTCAGTGTTTAATAATGAAATAGGTCTATAGTTCGAACACTGTGTAGCATCTTTTCCCTCTTTTTGGATAAGCACCATTTGAGCTTGTAGCGATTCTTTTCTTATTTCCATCTCTCCACCTAATGCATTCATATATTTTCTAAGTTTTGGTACTAAGATTTCACTATATTTTTTATAATATCTCACAGTATAACCATCTGGTCCTGGACTTTTCCCAGACACTGTACCCTTCAGAGCTAATTTTATTTCCTCTTGTGAGATATCTGCATCCAGGGAGTTCATTTGGGCTTCGCTTAATTTTAGTAACCCAGCCTTCTCTAGATATTTCTTTCTCTTTTGATTCTTCTCACTTTCTATGTTTTCAGATTCCCGCAGGGGATTTATATTATACAGATCTCTATAATATTCCATAAAAACTTTGGTGATTTCTCTATTTGAGTGTTTCAGGTTCCCCTTAACATCTTTTATTTTTTCTATATAATTTCTATTTTTCTTTTTCCTTAGGGCCCTCATAAAGTATTTTCCCGGTCTTTCTCCCCATCTATATCTCTCACTCAAAACCCTATTATATGCTTTTCTCCTCTCCTCTTCTATTACACCTTCCAATTCTTCTTTCTTTTTTTTTAACTTCAACTCTATTTCCTTTATTATTCTATTCTTATGTTGTTGTTCTAGCATACTTATTTCTTCTAAGAGTCTGCTCATTTTCTCTCTTCTTTCTTTTTTCTTTCTTGCCCCAATCGCTATCAATATTCCTCTTATGTATGCCTTATGAGATTCCCACACTGTAGCTATGGACACATCACCTGTCTCGTTTTCCTGGAAATACCGTTCAATCTCTTCCCCTATTTTCTGGGCTATTTCGTTTTCTACTAATAGTGTCTCATTCAGTTTCCAACCCAGCCCTCCTGTTTTCCCCTTCCCCCATTCCAATTTCATTCTAACTGGGGCGTGATCCGATAAAGAGGTTGTCTCTATTTCAATTTGAACTAGGTGGTCAATTAATTGATGTTCTATTAATATGTGGTCTAATCTTGAATACCTCTTATGCATGTTTGAAAAAAAGGTATAATCTCTATCTTGCATGTGTGTAATTCTCCAGGCATCTACTAATTGACTTATATGTAGTTCTTTCTTCAAGAGTTTCAGAGCCCTACTTCCTTCTCTCTGTACATGGGAGGTAGCATCTTTTTGTGGGTCCATACAAAAATTAAAATCCCCTGCGAGAATCAAACAGCCTTTTTTAAAGTCCATCAACTTCCTCAGCACTTTTTTCAGATATATCTCTGGACTTTTATTAGGACAATAAATATTGGCCAGTGTACATTCGATCTCCTGTAATTTTCCCTTTAAGAACAAGAATCTCCCCTCTGGGTCTGTCATTCTATCTTCCAGCTCAAACCTAGTATTCTTTGCCATACCTATTGCAACACCCTTCGCTCTCTTAACCGGGGAATCAGCATAATACCATGTTGGGTGATTTCTGGATCTCAGCCTAACGTTCGATTCTATCTCAAGATGTGTCTCCTGTAGGAATACTACTGAGGCTGCTCTATGATGTAATTCTTTAAACAGTCTAAATCTTTTCCCAGGGGAGTTCAACCCATTTACGTTATATGTTATAAACTGAATCTCCTCCATCTTCCATAAATCTTCTCTTCCCCTTCTTCTCCCTTCTCACTTGCTTTTGTATCTTTTTTTTTTTTTTTTTTTTTGCAGGAAAAATACCCCCCCTCCCCACTTGCCCACCCCCCCCAGCTTTCCCCCTCCCCCCCACCCCCCTCCCCCCCCCTCTTTTTAGGCCCATCTTTTGCCTATTGATCATTTATGGAAGAAACTTCCACTTTTGATCTAGTCCTTGGGCTAAAAACTCTGGGCATGGACGACCTTCCCCTTGTCCGGCCTCCTCATAGCTCCCCTGGTCCCTCCTAAGTTCATCTCCAGCACCATAAGGCAGGGGCAGTAGGGTGAGGGCTGACCAGTGTAGAGGAAAGAGCAAAAAAAAAAAAAAAAAAAAAAAAAAAAAAAAAAAAAAAAGAAAGAAAAAAACAGCCTTATCTTTCCTCCACCACCTCTCTCCCCCTCCCCCTCTCCCCCCGCCCCCTCCCCCCCACAAGTTGCCAATCCTCTTTTCTCTTCATTCTAAATTCCCATTGATCTTCTTCCCAGCCTGGAATTTCCATTCTTTGTATTTTTAAACTGTCACAAAAATGTTTCAGATCTTCTGGGAACCTGAGGTGCGCCGTAACCCCATTTTTCCATCCTATTAAACATTCAGGAGACCCCCATCTGTATTGCACATTATATTCTTTTAACCTTTCCAATAGGGGCCTCAAAGTTCTCCTTCTCCACAGAGTCTCTGGGGCCAAGTCCGCATATATCTGTATATCGCCACCTTCATACTTAATAGCTGGTTTCCCTTTTATCTTCTTCCAAATTTTTTCTTTATCTCGAAACTCATAAAATTTAACTATGATGTCTCTCGGGCTTTCTTTCCCCAGATATCTCTGGATGTTTCCTTTTCTGAAAATTCCTTCTATTTTAGTCTTTTCCATTTCAGTGCTGTCTGTTATAATATTTAATATTTTACAAACCACTTCTTGCAGGTTTTCTCCCTTAGAGTTCTCTGGGACCCCACGTATCATGACGTTTCTCCTCCTGTCTCTATTTTCTTGTATCTCAGCTTTATATTTCAATTTTTCTTGGGCTTTCCCTATGCTAATTATTACTTTTTCAAGCTCAGAGATAGCCTGGGTCTGATTTTTAACTTTCTCCTCCGTTTCCTCAACTCTTACCAGCAGGTGTCCCAGGTCACTTCGGATATTTACCATTTCTTGTTTTATTGTTTTCTCCAGATCTTTAAACATTTCTGCCATTTCTTTTTTATTAGGTATTTGTAAATCTTTTTCCGTCTCTGTATTTCCTAATGCTTGCTGATTGCTGGTGTCCAGGTCTAGTGATACTCTTGGGCTATTTTCCATGCTGAGATCAACTTCTCCTCTTTCAGACCTATTCTGGGGTCTTTCTGGGGTTACGTTTCCTTGGGAGGTATATTTTTTAATTGTACCAGTCTGGGACCCTTTAAGCCCACTTCCTTTTACACTTTTATTTTTCATTTTCTCTGTAACTTTTATTCTTTGTTCTTCTATTATAAAATTCATGGATTTGGGGGGGAGAGAATCAAAGTTCTTGTATACTAGTCTCTGCACTATTCCCCGGCTGGTCTTTTTGGGCTGTTCTGTCCTCAAATTTTTTCCACCTTTTTTGCAGTCGCCGGGGGTCCCCCCTTTCACTTACCCCCTGCTACCCTTTTGGGAGCCATGTAATGCATCACAGTTAGGGTATAGAAGGTTTCAACTTAAAGTCACTCACCCTCCTCGTTTATTTCATCCAGTGGCCCCGCTGAGTGCTCTCTCCTTCAGGTCACATAGGGTCTTTGTTCAAGGAGGGAGGGGGGGGGGACCCTTCAGAGTCTCTTTAATCTTCTATTGACCAGGGCTCAGTGGATATCTTCTTAGCTTGATTTATGCCCTGGGGGTCTCAGGGGAATAGAGGGAGAATGCACCGATCCCCAGCCGACAGATCCGTTCTGCTCTCTCACCGCAGAACGCCGGCCGGCCGGCTTCCCGAACTCCCAGGAGTGCTTTGCGGCCGGTCACGTGCTCGCGCCGACTTCCCAGCATCCAACCGCTCTCTCACCGCTATTCACCAGCCACTCTCCTCACTCCCCCCGCACACCTCCACTTTCCGTCCCGGGGAGCCGCCAGGCCAGGGTAAGAGGCAAGTCACCAGACTATCCACATGTCTCGGGGGGATCACAGGGGACCTAGGGAGGTCAGGACACGGAGCTCCGTCCGAGAGCTCCTACATTGAGCTCTCCTCCGCCGCCATACTCAGGCTCCGCCCCTCTCGAACACTGTGCTGTGGTGTTTTCAGACTTCTGTACACAACACCTTGTCAGTCCCTCCACCATCCATGATCTGTCTGTATTGTTTAGATAAACACAGAGAGCAAGTGACTATATTACTGTATGGAAAGTTATGTAATGAAAAAGAAAGGTTTTATTTAGGAATTTCATGAACATGTTGATGGGGGGGGAGAAATCAGTAAAGACAAAATATAAGCAGTTTAAATTTCAGCTTTAAAGTAGAAATGTGGTAAGACTATGGACATTCAATAATCACACTTTAAAGCAAGCAAAATTGTAGTATTTCAAATGGCAATATATTTGGGAAGAATATTTTTAAAATATATTTCAAATATAATTTTCTTCCATGTGGGTTTAGTTCACTTCTGTGCGTTTTTGAGGCGGTGTGTTTTTTTTTTAAAGGGTCAGATACTTTTTTTTCCACACAGCAGATTGCATTTTTGTGCAATAGACTTCAATGGAGGCGCACCAATTTTTTGATGTGTTTTTCTTTTTCGATCAATGACTTATAGTGGGACTGCGGGACTGTGACGGCCATTATGACACTGGAGGGAACTGACTTGGTGTCACTGACATCCCCAGTGTGCACAGCCATCCAAAGCAGTGTGCCCAAGCTGCTAGCGAGGAGTACTGTTAGTAAACAAAACAGTTCTCCTCCCCATCGGAGATCGTCAGAAATCACCAGGCGCCAGCGAGTAATCACCGGCTGGGACCAGGTGAATGACAGCCGCGACCGCGAATGGTGATGCAGGTAGGACATGCATGCTCCCCCTACATTGGAAATGCAAAATCACGTATACATACGTGATTTTGCGAACCCGTGCCGCCCTGTAGCAGTGTTTCTGCTATAGGGCATACGGGAAGCGGTTAGAGTGGACCTTCACCCTGGCAATACCAAAGGAAAGACACCTAGTAAAACATCTTGAAAGACATAAGAAAAAGGCAAATTTGCTTTTCAATGCAGACTTTTCTTTCTGAGAATTTCCTCACTTTTCTTCCCTTCAGTGCTCTCCACTGATCATTCATTTTAGGAAAGGTCAGAGGAATAATTAAAGGTTAGTAGGAGCCAAATGCCTTTTTTCACAATAGCAACTAAGTTTTTTTAAAAGAATGTACAGCTACATAAACACAGTTTTTTTTTTTTTGTTTTTTTTAGGTGAGGGGCGGGGTCTGCTTTAAGGCGTGTTTACACCAAATGTGTTATGGTGCATTTTGAATGAGCAAGCCTTTTTGTTGTAATAAATTCTGTTCTCACCAATGTGTTACTGTTCTATTAGCAGCTTTACTGGCACCATGGAAGCATACAGCACAAGTAACAATGCCTACTTCCGCCCACAGGACCAGAGCAAAGTTATAAAGTGGTATCACCCACTCAACAGCCCATTCCATTTTTGCCCTCACGGAAGTCAACACCAGTGTGAAGAGAAGAAAACCTAACTAAATGCTTCAAAAGCTTTGGGTAACAGCAGGGGCGGACTGACAACTCATGGGGCCCTCGGGCAATAGGGGATCATGGGGCCCCTGTGTCCTTGCCCAAACTCAAAAAAGCCTATGAAAAAGGTAGCAGGGGCATCTGATGGGGCCCCCTACTGACCCCGGGCCCTCGGGCAGTGCCCGAGTTTCCAAATGGTCGGTCCGCCCCTGGGTAACAGTCAGGGCTATATTCCTCGGAAGTGCTTTACTTTTTTGGAATTCTCCTAGCCTGCCTCACAAGAGGTGAGTGGACCCACTGCATTTTCATGACAAGTATGTTTTCTTTTTGTTTGAAAATTATTTGCTAGTGTCCTCATACGTTGGAGGCTACATCTCCTTTCTGATGGTTTGCTGCTGCACTGCCAGTGTGTATCCTACTGGTCAGTGAGGAAGGAAACAGGAAGTGAATTCATGGCAGGGAATGATGCATAGAAAGATCTCACACAGTAGCCTTGTTGAATTTGGGCAAACACTGCCCAGAAGCCATCTTAAAAATTGGCAAAGTGAGTAGATTGGCTAGAAGTTGAAGGGGGAGGAGGGGTGGCAGAAGAGCATATGACACTGTTGCTACCAACTGCACAGAGTCTACCACCGCAGCAAGTAGGCAAGCTTCCACTGACAATGATGAGCAGAAAGGAGAACCTGGCAGTTAAGCTTACCATGCATAGAGGAGAACCAATGGAGCCTGCTGGATCTAGGAAAGAAACTTGCTACAGCACTTCCTTAGATGAAAGAAGTAAACTGCATGGCCTCCGGGGGGACAATGTCTCCTAGGAACAGCCCAAAATAATCTGAATTTCCTAAGATAAAGATTGCAAGGTCTTCTTTTACTCTAATTGTTAGGAGATGTCCTTTTTCATATCTTCACTCTTGACCTCTAAATATTCTCTCAAGTTCCTGTGGGAGAACGGTTCACCATTCCAAAGTCCATTGTGGGCATTATACCTATCTGCATCTTGCCTGGGGGGCTTTCTGGCTTTTATGGGCACCGAGGACAATTATCTACATGTAGCACCATCCTAGATAGGCTGCTAGTTAGGTTAGGTAAATGTAGTTCCTTTAGCTCTCCTGTAATCAGGTGAGCAGCTTGTGATTATTTTAGACTGTTCCATATCTCACTGGTTGCAGATTTGACTGCTTCCCTCTGCCTTCTAGAGGGTTCTGGAATGTAGTGGGCTGGGAGAGTGAAATAAGCAGCCTGAATATTTATGTGGTCCCAGCTAGTCCCTGGGTGGTGTGCCAGGAGGTGGCTGGGGAGTGCATAAATTGGGGCTTGAAAGAGCGGGTTTCTTGTCCATGAGGAGACGTTCTCAGCCTGAAGGGCTGCTGCCCTTCTGGGCAGTCCCACTGTGCTTCATCATTCTCATCAAGGTCCCAGCTGTATTAGGGGGGCTAAACTAGTGAATTTTTCTAGACATGACCAAAGGCGTTATCTGGGGATCTGGTCTGTTTAGTTATTTTTCACTTTCTTTTTGAATTCAGTCATTAGTACTAATGAACAGGAAACTGTCATTTGTGGCTGTAGAAGATCATTGTGGCATGACTTATTGTGCCAGAGGAGCATTCTGCTTCATGATCAATGTTGGATCTGGAAGCTGTGATTGGCATTGGATTCACAACTTAGAACATTGTTTATTTTTTTTAAATAAAGGATTTTTTTAATGTGCCCCTTACTCATACACATACAGCATGTGACCCAGGCTAGGCACCCAACAAGTTAATTGGGAAACATAGAAGAAGGTCCACCATCACCCACCTATACCCTACCCTACAAGCAGTCTAGCAGGAACTAATGAACCGTATAGTCAAGAAAGCTGTTTTTCCCAAGGAAGCCCCAGGAGAACTTGGGATGCAGACAGCTATAGGGCGATTAAGAAAGTCAATGGAGGAAACAAGGCAAGGGTTAACCCGGAGTAAAGTGCAGGGATCTGCTGCCATCTACTGTTAGTTGCTAATATCACAGTTTTAGGTATAATCATGTACATAATTTCCTGTCCCTGTGGTCTGGCTTAGGGAAACCAGGAAGGAGGAAGTAAAGGTAGAGAAAGAAAGACTCAACCACATGTCCTGTCCATGCGACTAAATCCTGGACCAGAAGAGACTGTTGTACACTACTAGGGAGGGACTAAAGCGCAGAGACTGACTGACCATAATTTCTTGAGAAGTACCATTCCAGGCTGGTCAGACAACAGTTGTAGGATACTCCATTGAACGCTGATCTTGTCTGTAGGTCTCCAAAACAAAGACAGATGCCACATCATCCTTAGGGGCCTCTGCAACTGGACTTTGTTGCAACATTCATCTGGATAATACCTGTTAGTACATTGGATGTATGTACTGGTATTCTTCTCTTTTTCTATAAATCTTTTATCGCTTCTATACGGATGCATCTATGGTAATGTTATAAGCTGGTTGCAGTAGTTCTTCTGCTCCCAATTTCTTTGTTTAGATTACTGATACATTTCTCAGGAAGGGATTCCCCTCTGCTTACAGAGGCCTGGGTGGAGATACTGCTAACGTTATTAACAATCCCACTCTTCCACTTAATGAAGGTTCTGGCTCTCTTTTTCTTCTGGTTCAACGCAATATCCTGTTTGGGGAGGACCATTTCACATGCCATCATATTGCAGGGTTATGAACCACCCTTAAATTTACAGACAGTAAAAATCAGCAGATTTGTACCTGTCTGCAAAATGTCCTGGAGTGGTAACCCACTGCTCATTAAAAAGATGCCCATGGGCCTGCTTTGGAACTGTGCAAGCACTGTTCTGAAACCACCTAGGTTCAGGCAGGCTCTGGCGGGTGGTGGGTGCATAGTGACATCATGTATAGAAAGGAGGGGGGCTAGTAGAGGGAGCACCAGCAGAGTGGGATGGGAAATCCCAGTTGACTACACTGAAATGCTGTGACAGTGTGCTGGAGGAACTTTCAATTCAGGTAATGTTGCTGTAGGAAGGTATTACCCGCTTCCAGCTCAAGTAAGTCATTGGTGCTTTGTGTGGGAAACCTAGAGGGGGCAGTTCTGAGTCCTGAAGTAGTGAAGCGGGCTCTCCAGGTCACAGTATATGGAGCATGGTGTGTTGCTCTTCTGCTGGCAGAGGACAGAGGGAGTCTGGGTCTGCAGGTTCCACAGAGCCCAGCCTGGGCTTACTGACCTAATATTCTGCAAACCTCTTCTACTGAAAATGTCAGCTGCCTGGCTGCCAAGCGAAGTCAACCTGAGACCAAGCATGCTCATCCAGAGTCCTGACTTCAATGGCTACATGGCGAACCAGGAAAGCAGACCCTGATGTGAGTTGGAACTCTGATGCAAAGGGGAATGCTGTGGACACTAATGTAAGAGGGGGGGTTCTGGTGACCAGAGGCAACCTTACATCAGACCTCTCCAATACTCCAGAGTCCGCAGCATTTCCCTTTTACATCACAGTAACTTATTCTTCCCTGGGTACCCTAGGTGTCTTTGTTGGATGGGGATGTTGCTTTGCTATATAGGGATGCCTCTTTGCTGGAATGGGCTATCTCTTTGCTGCATTGGGCTGTCTGTTTGCTGGATTTGGCTGTCTCTTTGCTATATGGGGATGTCTCTTTGCTGGATTGGGGTGTCTCTTTGTTGGATTGAACTGTCTCTTTGCTATATAGAGATGTCTCTTTGCTGGATTGGAATGTCTCTTTGATG
The DNA here is from genome assembly GCF_062004578.1 of Staurois parvus. Taxonomy (NCBI): domain Eukaryota; kingdom Metazoa; phylum Chordata; class Amphibia; order Anura; family Ranidae; genus Staurois; species Staurois parvus. Next base: position 3,772,780 of record NW_028317867.1, on the reverse strand, counting down.
GATGGGCTTCCCCTTTTGTTGAATTAGACAGTTTCTTTGCTGGATTGGGATGTCTCTTTGCTGGATTGGGATGTCTATTTGCTGGATTGGGCTGTCTCTTTGCTTATATGGGGATGTCTCTAATGGATTGGGCTGTTTCTTTGTTGGATTGGACTGTCTCTTTGCTATATAGGGATGTCTGTTTGCTGGATCGGATTGTCTCTTTGCTGGATTGGGCTGTCCCTTTGTTGAATTGGATTGTCTCTTTGCTATTTGAGGATGTCTCTTTGCTGGATTGGTATGTTTTCTTGCCTGGGATGTCATTTTCATATATAAAGTTGTAAGAATGTTAAAAAAGTGGGTGAACTGAAGGACTCAGTGAGATGGCCAGTGTGCGGATTCAGTGGGATGGACCCTGGGAAATGTTGGTGGTCAGGTCCGGGGGGGCAGGCCTAAAGCTGTGTGAGGAGCCCCAAAATGTCTGATGGCTGCCCTGCTGGTAGCTGTTCCTCAATAGTGCACCCTATTACAGGAATATTTCCAGGTATCACATAGGCTTACATATAAATGGATAATGGATCATTTACACCAATCTGTCAGAATGTACTTGAGTAGTGGACTCCCAGGAATTTCCTTCCGGACCATATTCCAGCCATTAAACAGGTATTGTAAGTTTGTACAACAGTATAATTATGCCTGTTAAACATTTTATTCTCCAACTAAATTTAGGTAAATAATTCCTTTTTCTTTGCATTCTAAGATTACATAGAAAGAATCAAGAACCACTTGCCTGCTATAATTTGTTTGATTTGTAGTGGCATTTCTGTCTGGTAATTAATCGCAGGAGACCCTAATTATCCATGGTGCTCATGAGCCCAGTGAAAAAGCTAATGAGAGGAAAATGTGAGGTGTTTACAACCTAAGCCTAAAGCATTTCCAGTTAGTGCTTATTTTTGTATCCCTGAGGTTTAGCCAAGTGTATGAAAGTCAGCGGTGTAGCTGCTTCTCTGAGCTTGCACTGGGTTCTGCTTATTAAAGTCTCAGATAGTATAGAGAAACCATATTAGTGTCAGTGTGCCAGCGCTTGAATTGTAGCTATTAATATTGTTAACATGCATATCACACTCACTTTGCAAACATCACTTTATAAATGGAAAAGCACTAATTATGTTAAATGATTAAAGGCATTTAACTTTTGTAAACATTTAATAAATGTACCCACATTAAAGTGATTTTAAATGCTAATTTGTTTTTTAATTAAAAGAACAAACTTACCTGCTCTGTGAATGGTTTTGAACAGAGCAGCCCTAATCCTCCTCTTCTCAGGTCCCCTGCAGGGGGCCCACATAGCAAGCCATTTTCTATGGGGGTACTCATGCGTTCTCGCTCCCAAGCCAGCTCTGTGGGTCCATTGACACACAGAGCATAACTCGGCCCTGCCCTCACTCCCTCCTCACTGGCTGTGATTGACAGCAGCAGGAGCCAATGACTCCCTGTGCTGTCTCTGAGCCAATGGGGAGCGAGGCAGCCAAGAGAGCCTCTGCTCTCATGCACATCGCTGGAATGAGTATAAGGTGGGGGTGGGAGGGGCTGCATGCAGAAGGTTTTCTTTTTTAACTTAATACATAGAATGCATTAAAGCATAAATAGAGTTTAAAATAGAAATGAAAGGTAAAAGATTTGTGTATAGGTATAAAAAAAAATTATAAATACATGTTTTCCCTTTTTTATAAGTGATCACATACCCTATGTTTTCAGTTGCATAGAGAGATGGGGGAGGAGGAACAGCAGCATGCTGGTCTTCCCAGTAAATGACTGTCCAAGAAAGGCATGTCAGCACAAGCTTTATCACTGAGGAGAGCACACTGATTTTCCAGCACAGCTAGAGAACTGATCAGGCTGTGCTTAGTGTAGTCAGTTTTTGATAGGAAAGCAGAGAGACTGGTAGGAACATTATATTTTATGTCCATGACAAGTACCTGGTACAACAGGTTCATACCAGGAGTATGTAATGTTGGGTTTACATATTCTTTAAAAAAAACTGTCTACCTTTAAAATGACTAATAAAATAATTAATGTGCATTTACTACATTTTTGCATTGAAGCCTGAGAGCATTACAACCACAATCAATAAGTTCAGGTGCAAATATGTATGCATTGTTTACATCCCAGCCACTGGAGCTGAGCTGGAGGAAGTAAACAATGAAATACTAGTGTAGTTATGTCACTGCACTTGTGCTGATACAATCTTTGAGTTCTCCTGCCATAGTGGGAGATTGGACTTGTAGTCTTCCCATTCAAAGATCCCTGTGAATGGATGATGCAGCTGTGTACAGGTGAAACTCGAAAAATTAGAATATTGTGCAAAAGTTCATTTATTTCAGTATTGCAACTTAAAAGGTGAAACTAATATATGAGATAGACTCATTACATGCAAAGCAAGATAGTTCAAGCCGTGATTTGTCATAATTGTGATGATTATGGCTTACAGCTCATGAAAACCCCAAATCCACAATCTCAGAAAATTAGAATATTACATGCAATCAATAAAACAAGGATTGTACATAGAACAATATCGGACCTCATGCATATGTACTCAGTACTTGGTTTGGGCCCTTTTTGCAGCAATTACTGCCTCAATGCGGCGTGGCATGGAAGCTATCAGCCTGTGGCACTGCTGAGGTGTTATGGAAGACCAGGATGCTTCAATAGCGGCCTTCAGCTCTTCTGCATTGTTCGGTCTCATGTCTCTCATCTTTCTCTTGGCAATGCCCCATAGATTCTCTAAGAAGTTCAGGTCAGGTAAGTTTGCTGGCCAATCAAGCACAGTAATCCCACGGTCATTGAACCAGGTTTTGGTGCTTTTGGCAGTGTGGAGAGGTGCCAAATCCTGCTGGAAAATGAAGTCAGCATCCCCATAAAGCTCGTCTGTGGAAGGAAGCATGAAGTGCTCCAAAATCTCCTGGTAGACGGCTGCATTGACCCTGGACTTAATGAAGCACAGTGGACCAACACCAGCAGATGACATGACTCCCCAAATCAACACAGACTGTGGAAACTTCACACTGGACTTCAAGCATCTTGCAGTGCGTGCCTCTCCATTCTTCCTCCATACTCTGGGTCCTTGGTTTCCAATTGAGATGCAAAAGTTGCTCTCATCAGAAAAGAGGACTTTGGACCACTGAGCAACAGACCAGGTCTGTTTTTCTTTAGCCCAGGTAAGACGCTTCTGACGTTGTTTGTTGTTCAGGAGCGGCTTGACAAGAGGAATACGACATTTGAAGCCCATGTCCAGGATCCGTCTGTGTGTGGTGGCTCTTGATGCACTGACTCCAGCCTCAGTCCACTCCTTGTGAAAGTCCCCAACACTTTTGAATGGCTTTTTCCTGACAATCCTCTCCAGGCTGCGGTCATCCCTGCTGCTCGTGCACCTTTTTCTTCCACACTTTTCCCTTCCAAATAACTTTCTATTAATGTGCTTTGATACAGCACTTTGGGAACATTCAACTTCTTTTGCAATTACCTTTTGAGGCTTTCCCTCCTTATGGAGGGTGTCAATGATGGTTTTCTGCACAACTCTCAGGTCAGCAGTCTTTCCCATGATTGTGATTCCTACTGAACCAGACTGAGAGACCATTTAAAAGGCTCAGGAACCCTTTGCAGGTGTTATGGCTTAATTAACTTATTAGAGTGGGACACTTTGAGCCTAGAATATTGCACCTTTTCACAATATTCTAATTTTCTGAGATTGTGGATTTGGGGTTTTCATGAGCTGTAAGCCATAATCATCATAATTATGACAAATCACGGCTTGAACTATCTTGCTTTGCATGTAATGAGTCTATCTCATATATTAGTTTCACCTTTTAAGTTGCATTACTGAAATAAATGAACTTTTGCACGATATTCTAATTTTTGGAGTTTCACCTGTAGGTGTAACATTAAACATGAACCCAGAGGTGGACTATGCCTTTAGAGTGTTTCTAAAGTTAAAATGTTTTTACCTTAATTCATTCCCTGTGTAGCGCCTTCCAGTGCAGTTAGTTAGAGGCTAGCTAGGATCCTGGGTGTGAGTCAGCAAGGTTACTTTAGGTTTGGGCTAAAGGGCACTACAGGTCAGTCCTTTGGTGCCTCCCACTGCTTTAGAAAGTTCTAGAAATTTCTAGAAGCCAGTTTCTAGAAGTTTCTAGAAGCCAGTGCGTGGAGGTGAGGAGTGGCTGATCTGCATATTTATGGAAGTCTGGCCAATCCCAGGCAGGAGGCCTGGCAGCGTGGGAGATCAGCCCATAAATATGACAGAACTTGGCCAGCAAGGGGAGTCTGTTGGAAGATGGAATGAGGAAGTGCTGCTGATGTGGGGCCTGGGAGGGGGCCCCAGAGAAGGGGGGGTCTAACTACAGGCTGGGAGCTTGACATAGGGATCGCCACTGTTACACAGTCTGCCAGGGAAGGACAGACTGTCAACAAGGGAAGAAACCAGCCCATCATAAGGCCTGGAAGAGGCTTCACCTTTTAAAAATCCAGGAACAGGACAGTGTGAGTACCTCTACACCCCCTGGGCTTACAAAGGAGAGGGCAGTCAGGTGCCATACCAAACTAATTCTCCCTGGGACAGTATACGTATGTGTCTCAGAATCCCTTGCCCTGGGATGCTCTTTATGACAGCCAAGTGGATGAGATTTTAATCTGGGGTCTAAAGAAGGTTCATTTAAGGGGACTGAGTACTCCTATGTGTGCTGATCCATTAAGAGACAAGAGCCACTCCAGAGGGAGTAGAAATCCAAGATCAAATTTTCCTGCTTTTTGTATATAGGAAGTTTGTCCTCCAAGTTCTTTCAGTTCCATTCGGCATTCCAAATACCCCTAGACCCCATCCAATTTGTTTTACCCCAATAAAACAAGAAAACCAAGCTCAAGGACTGTTTACTGACTTTGGATGCAAGAGTGGATAATGCATGTTGGCTTGCTGTGCAGAATAAAAATAGGGGGACTTAAAACTAGCAGCTCACAAGAGGGTAGTGCTACTTGTGGGTTTTCTTGCCTGGGATCCCCTTATCCTGCATGGCAGTTGCCCATAGCAAGCCCCTTTAAGGAATCGGCAGGAGGTTGTCACAACTCTAGACAAACAAGCCAGAGAGGAGACATGGTGTTGTATTATTTGCTAGGACTGTGTATTCTGTTAAAGTATGCCATTATTCATTCTGCTGCCCATGTTGGGCCCGTTAAAATGTCTTCCTGCTACTCAACAGGTGGCTGGAGTTAAAGACTGTGCAGTTCGCCTACCTTCTTATGTCAGTGAGATCTGTACCATTGCCCTGCATGCAGTCACCCGTAGCAACCGGGACGGCCTGTGGATTACAAATGTTCAGCTGCCCAGCAATGGCTGGGATTCGAGACCCTGTGCTTATGTATCCTGCTAATCACAGCAGGAAGTGTGTCATACTTTTGGCTGTTGCCAATAGCAACTACCAAGGGCCATTGCTACTATCAATACCCAGTTGCCCAGCAGTGGTTCGGGCCAAGTATCAAGACAAGTTCCACAAATGTCAGTGAATTGTTCTTGTGTTCCTGTCAGGAAACAGCACTTTTTAAGCCTGCAACCCAGTCAGTAAATGCCCACGTGGTGGAGCAAGGGTTAACACAAGTGCAGGAAAATTCGTTGGCGCCAACAAGTCTGAGTTAAGGGCGCAGCCACGCCCTAAAGTCTTCCCAGTACACTCAGCGTGGAGAGAGAGTGAGAGGAGCAAGATGGAGGACAGTGTATGAGTCTTTCCTAAGTTTCTGCTACCGAAGATGCCGGCTATGACGCTAGTGGGTACCAGGGTGGAGCATCGTTGGGGGTTCGCCCTTGACCTGATCGAAGGAGTTGACAGACTGTGCCTGATATGCCCCAGCTGCAAGAGACCCACCTTCCTGGTCAGCGCGTGAATCAAGTGCGGCCACTGGGCACTGATCAGTGTAAATATTCCTGTCACAGGAAAGACGGTTATCAGCTTTCCTTTCCTCAGACAGTGACAGCACTGAAGAAATGAAATGCCATTTGTCTACATGTGATCAGCTGTGATTGGACACAGCTGATCACATGATAAAGAGCCAACATGATTGGCTCCTTACCCTGATCGGTGATGTGCTGTGTCCGAGGGACACAACCGGGGGGGGCTTGCATGTACCGCAAGAATGGGAGGACATCATATGACGTCCTTCCAGGTCGAGAGAGGTCCCACCTGGCCATCACTGTAAGATATTCTGGGTGGGAACCAGTTTAACATGGAATTCTACTTTAAAGGTCCTAGTTCAGATACTTTCTATTTTAGGATGACAACATTCTGTGTCTTTCTCCCAATTGCACTGCTGTGTTATTAGCCATTTGTCTGGGATTAGGAGGCCATTTTACCACATATTACATTGATTATTGGGCAGCACAGTGGCTAAATGGTTAGCACTGCCACCTGGCAGTACTATGGTCGTTGGTTCGAATCCCAGCCACAGCACCTCCTGCCTGGAGTTTGCATGTTCTCCCTGTGCCTGTGTGGGTTTCCTCCAGGTACTCCGGTTTCCTCCCACACTCCAAAGACATGCTGGTAGGTGAATTGGATCCTGTCTAAATTGGTCCTAGTATGTGTATGTATGAATGTGAGTTAGGGACCTTAGATTGTACACCCCTTGAGGGTTAGGGACTGATGTGAATGTACAATATATATGTAAAGCGCTGTGTAAATTGACATCGCTATATAAGTACCTGAAATAAATAAAAATAAATTGTTACCATCAGGAAACCTGCTTCAGTTGCTAATATACACATTTCGATCATGACACTTTTCTCTTCACCAGCAATGTGCTCTCCTCCAGTGATGTGAAGTCTGAGTTCATGCATCCACTATGTCCTCTCTAGTGCCCTGTCCTTCACCTCTTCTTCCTGGTCCTTTTGACCATTTGCTTTGTCCATTGAGCGTTTAGTGATGGAATTCTACATTTGTGTGCTAAAGTTACATTATTTCTTTACCAAGCTCCACTGGATATTTTACTGCTGTCAGTGTACAATTTTAAGAACTTTTCTAGACAATAAGTAGAAGAGATTTTTTGCAGAATAGTTTTATTTTGAGTTTTGCATTTAAAAAATAAACTTTCTGCATTTAAAAATAAACAAATCATAAACTTTCTGAACCAGAAAAAACAGTCCTCTCCAAAAGCCTTACATTCTGCCCAGCCACCAAATTGGATAATTTGCAATTATTTCAGATATGGATGAATTCTTCAGGAGACTAAGGCTCAAAGAATATTTTCACAGTAATGAAAGGAATCCTAGGAGAATGGAATGCGACAAAAAGAAAAAGAACAACTTCATACCTCTACAAGGACGCAACCCCAAACTGGACACCTATATTGACAGCTTCAGACTGCAAGTTACATCCCTGATATCCACCCAGCAAAAGAAAATTCTGTACAATCTTTCACCACTGGAGTGAAGGGCTATACACAATTTATGCAACAATCAGGCCATCACCATCAAACCAGCGGATAAGGGGGGAGCAGTTGTTGTGCTGGATACATACAAATACATACAGGAGGGCCAGAGGCAGCTGGAAAATGCGACTTACTATAAACAACTGGATTATGATCTGACCCAGGATTTCACCAAGAAATTAAAAAGGTCTAATTAAAAAACCACCAGCCCACCTACATTAAGAACTTATCAATGCGATTCCAGATAATCCAGAAATCGGATTCTATATGCTTCCCAAGATCTGCAAGCCAGGAAATCCAGGCAGATCCATCATAACAGGTATGAACACACTTACTGAACAAATATCAGGCCTTGTAGAAAAAATTTTAAGACCGTTAGTCATGAATACTGCTAGTTTCCTGCAAGACACAACTGATTTTCTGAACAAGATCAGCAACATACAGCAATCACCACCAAATACACTTCTAGTCTCTATGGATGTAGAATCTCTGTATAGTAACATTCCTCACAAGGATGGGTTGGCTGCATGTCACAGATTCTTATCATCCTCACCAAACCATAAATACACTGCTGAGGATGTTACACAGCTCATTGAATTAATTCTTATGCACAATGAATTCGCTTTCAATAATGATATCTATCTTCAATCTATGGGAAGTAAAATGGCACCCCAATATGCAAATTTATTTATAGCTGACGTGGAAGAAAAAGTCTTGAACAGCATACAACAAAAGCCATACAAATACTATTGCTATATCAATAATATTTTCATCATATGGACAGAAGATGAAGAAAATATAAAACAATCTTACTCATTGATCAACACTTTTCACACATCAATCAAACTAAAAATGGAACACTCAAACATACATGTCAACTTCCTAGACACCACAATATACATGAGGGATGACAAGCTTCACACCTCAGTATACAGGAAACCCACTGACAGATGCAACTACCTCCACAGTTCCAGCTCTCGTGCCCAACACACTAAACAGGCCATCACACACAGCCAGACCATCAGATACCACTGAATATAGACCCAGAAGACAGAGATAAACATCTCAGAACACTAGCAGACTCCTTCCATAGGAAATGTTATGAGGACAAAACATTCAACACCAGCATAAGCACAGCCTTGAGAATCCGAAGAAAAAAATCTACTCCGATACAAAGAGAAAAAAACAAACAACCGTGTACCTCTAGTAACCACAACCCAGCACTAGGAATAAGAAAAATAATCAAAGATATACAACCCATCTTAACGGAGGATGAAACTCTGAAAGAAATATTCCAGCAACCCCCAATACTGGCTTTCAGACAACCCCTCAACTTCAGACATAAACTAATCAGTAGGAAACTTCCATCTGATTATGAAGTCACAAATAATGGAAGCACATCCTGCAATAAAAAATGCTGCAAACTGTGCAAGCAAATCAAAAAGCGTCACAAACTCAAAAGGGACCTTCAGTATCACTGGATCATACAACTGCACCTCCAGTAATGTTTTGTACCTTTTCCAGTGCAAAAAATGTAGCAAAGGATCTTACGTTGGTGAAACAGGACAGAAGTTGAGAACAAGAATGAATTTGCACAGACACGCTATCAAGGAACATAAAGAAGATGGGTCCTGCCCACATGTGGGACACCATTTCTCACAACAGGATCACACTATGGAAAACCTCAGTATTAGTTCCTAAAGGGAATTTCAAAACTATTCAGGAAAGGAAAACTTTGCAGCTAAGAATGATATTTCTATTTGACACAAAAGATAATGACCTTAACTTAGACATGAATTTTCTCACTCATTATCCAATAGTTTTAAGACCATCTTTGTGACTGTCACCCCCCCCCCCCCAGTCTATGCTTTTGCTCTGATTATCTCACTACCTATCTTAATTTTATTACCATTGCTATGTACGTTTGTTTGTGTGTGTGTTTTCCCTCAGAGATTGTCTTTTTTAACATTCTGCTACAGAAACAATTGAGTACTGTCCGTGATACTTTTTTTATTTGCACTAACATGCAATTTTGTATGTTAGTGCAAATAAAAAAAGTATCACGGACAGTACTCAATTGTTTCTGTCGCAAATGCACTAATACGGCTACAATCACCTCAAGCTTAACATTCTGCTAAAACTTTGTGAAGTAGTACTGTTTGGACATTGAAGAAGGGGACATAATCACAAAGCTTGTCCTGAAAATTGTATGTTACTGCAAATAAAAAAAGTATCAAGGACAGTACTCAATTGTTTCTGTTGTATTTAAAAAATACAAACAGTGATAGCAATTAGAAGCAACATGCTTCAGGTACAGAATGCATTCACCATCCACTCACTCTTTCATACAGTCATACCCCTTCCCCCAAAAAACACTCTAGTTAAGGAAGGCTTGATACATAGAAATATACATGCTGGAGTGTCAGTGCAATGTAATTTGTTGCCAAAGCTTCAACCTTGAGCCAGGTTCAGAATATATAGAAGGCATATTGAAATATAGCTATAGCACCAGGCCAATTGTTTAATCCCCATTTTGAGCAGTTTGGTGGAATGAAAAAGAATTGAGAGAAGAGATCCTGTGTACTAATGACTGTAGAAAAGAAGGTTTCCTCTACCTTCTCAAAGTCCTCTTTTGTTAATTATCCTATGTCTTTGGTCCAATTAGTTAGGAACTTTTCAAGGAGGGGAGATCTGCATTCCTAAAAAGTTGTATAAACTTGTCACCCATTGTATAGAGGACAGTGAACTCAGTAGCTTTTCAAGAGGGGAGACTTGTACAATTAGCAGTAGTGATCCAAGATGTGTTTGGATGGCATGTTGGAGGTAACTGTAAGTAATGATTTTTTAAACAAAGGGCTTTTTTAAGTGGTCAACAAAAATAAAAAGGCACCATTATCATACACCTGGGGAATGCCTAAATGCTCACCAATGCGCATCATCATGTTCATATACTTTTAAGTTGGCGTGTTGAGTGAGACCATTTGGTTCTATTTAGTATCCCTTACTCTTGTTTTGTGCCCTCCTAAATTAAGAGGAGATTTTGGGTCACATTTGGGAAAAATATGTTTGAACGGTTGATTAGACATCATTCAAACAAGCAAAATCTTGGGCAGAGACTAGGGAACATGGCCAAACAATAATGGTCAGCAGGACCAATGGACAGACCTAATGAAATAGTTTGTCACATCGAAAAGGCACCTGTAGCAAAAGTATGACATTATGACACAGCACTGCCAGTTGAAGAAAAAAAAAACCAAAAAAACAAAAAAAAAGGAAATTTGGGTTATAGTGTTATAATTAGAGACCCATCAACCTGGGTTGCTTCTATTAGGAGAATGTCCTTGGAGGAGAGTATCCAGCCAGTGGAAGACTTCCTCCACATGGGCGTAGATATGGGTCTTTCTATCCCGTTGGATTCATAGGAGCACCAGGAAAAGCATGAAATCAAGTACTGTATGTCTTTCCTTACCCCATTGAATTTAGCTCTGACCTTAATTGTATCAACCTTTTTCTTCACTTTTTCTATGGTGGCACATTCTCTCTTATGTATCCATCTCTGGGCATTGCCATGTTCAGGAGTAGGGATTCCAAATCAGCAACTCAGCAGTTCCTTTTTCACAGTGTAAAGAGATATGGTTTGGCCACATTTTTACTGCCTACGTTCTGGAATAGTCAACTTTTCTAGCAAGTTCAAGGGCACATCACAAATGGATAAAAAATAATTTATATAAGATCAACACAACCTTGTTCATATGGGCCTTGTTCACTAACGCGTACACCCATGGAGGGCCGTGTTTACCTGCACAGTGATGCACAGATGTTCTGTGCATTACCATGCAGACAGTCCCACTGATATCAATTGGGACGCAGTGGCTGAACGGGCACAGACGCCGCTCCCATCTGTGAGGGTGCCTGGCCCTTAATGCTGACAGTGTGCATTTGGGGCTGTGCACCCAACACTGGAATGTATATCAGACTGGGAACAGTGTCTGTTTGTGTGACTGCTGTGACAAATTGACATCAATGGAACTGCCTACACAGGGAAGCACAAAACACCTGTGCTATGCATTCACTTGTGGGTAAAGATGACCCTCCATGGATGTATACTTCAGTATGTCCCGGATGAACACAATCAAAGCATTTATAATATTTTATTTTTCTGTGTTTTTACATATGTTATCTTTTTGTTTCATTATACAGAAAATTAATAGAGCCTGCAGACTTTCTAGACAAGCAACCTACAGTATTTCAATGCAATATGCAAAATGATCTGTCAAATGTTTACTTTTTCTGTTTAATTATTTTGGATTTTTTTCTAAGTCCTGAAACTGTCAAAACTCTTAGTTAATTTATCCCAAGACTGTAAATGTCATTTTAAATGGAAATTTCATGGCAGATCTCTCATTTATGTTTTGCTTGACTTACTGCCATTTTGACCTTAGAAACTGCCCTGGATCATGTAGTGAGAGAACTATCACAGCAAAGGCCAACCTAAATCTTTGCATAATATTTTTATACTACATTAAAGTAAAAGTAAATGATAATCTAATAAGATTCTATTGTAGCACTACCCCCTTATTTGTTGCTTAGTAATATTTGGGGTCCCTGTCAATCTGGACCACTTGTGGAAAGCCCAACCTCTGCTGGCACCACCGTGCTCTGGTAACCCAGATAAATCACACCTGTAAAATGGACTCACACACAGAGTAGTATAAACCAAAATGATGTTTATATTGGATTTGGATGTAACTGAGTCCAGAATAACAAAATAACACTGGTATTGGCAGCAAGTCTGAGCACTATTGGCAACTGTGAGCAAAAGTAATGACATTCACAATAAAACAACAGTATCTGTTAGCAAGCCTGCTTTCAGAAATAATTCACTGCCTCCAGTCTGAGGGGACTGTTGAATCCCCAGTGAACAGGGATGACTCTCACTAACAGATAATAAGCTCACTGTAGGTCCTCAGAACTAGATAATAAGGTTTCAACGTGAAATAAAGAGAATTCTCAATTATTTTGGCAATGTCTCCTTTAAGAGCTCTATAATGTATTCTGCACACTTGTTGGGGCCCAATTGATGTGAAGTTACATCCAGGGGTGGATGGTTGTTCCTTGGGGTGGTCACATCAAAGATAGTGAAGGAAAAGGAAAAGATTTAACACTTTCCTGATTGATGGTAAAGAATTAGTGCAAGGTTCCCTTTAAGAGCTCTAACCATAAATTGAGCTTGATGTAGTAAATAGCAACGATTGGCATACATGTCTATAGACAAAGGCAAAGGATGGATAGTAGTGAGAATCCTGCTCTGCAGAAAAGGAAAGGAACTGGTTGTTTCAGTTGACACTGCTGTATCTTGATCTGTAACTGTATATCCTGCGGTCAGCTAACTGTAACGCAGATGCATTCCAATGATGGTGCTGGTATAACTAGGCCGCAAACTAGGGCAACTGTTTGTAATATTCACAACTATGTGCAGGTAGATAACTGAGATGATGAACTATCTATGTTCACTTTTTTAGTGGATTAATGGGTTTCTCCCACCCAAACAATGTGGTTCGGCGAATTGCAGTGGCCCGTCTTTCCTGATAGATAGAGACAGTCCACAGCCCTCTGGTTCAGACTTGGCATCCCGCTCTGTCTCCTGCTGTCACAGTGGCCTGCTTGGCAGAGGGGCAAGCTGGGTTGTCAGTGAGTTCTTTCCTCTCTCTCTTTCTTTCTCTCTCTCCAATCCGGGGCTCCGAGGCCTATTTCAGAGCTTCAGCTGTGAGCACACCTCCTTCTCCTTCAATCTCCCTCTGCAATCTCCTGGCTTTGATACTTATATGCCCCGCCCACACGCTGCCTCTCCTGGGAAATGTAGTCCCAGATACTCTGCTTATCAGCCAAGTCCTGATATTCAGAAATGAAAGTTCCAGAGGGCTGTTCTGTCAATGTGAGTAACCATGCATAGCAGGTCACCGTGATCTAATGTCCATTTTAGTGTATTGCAAGTAATAACATTTCAATGGGTTAGCCCTCATCACCCAGCCTGATTTGCATACCAGATGATGTAAATGGCAAATTGGGCCAAAACATGTTTGTGCAGCAAATAATTTAAGAAATAGTGAAAAATTTGAAAACATAAACTGGTTTACCTGCAAAAAAAATGTGTAATTCTGTTTAGACAGAAACTCCTGGTGAGTAGCATGACTTGGTCAGTGCCTTCATATTGGTCACTGACCCACCCTAGACTGTGACTGGCCAATAAAGAAACAGCAGAACAATGATGACATCATCTCCCTGCTCTCCCATTCTGTATGGATTTTCTCATCTGGCTGGTGTTCAGTTGCAGCTGATTTATATTCACTTCAACTATCTTACAGTACTGCCCCTTCCTCTTCCACTCTACAGTAAGGACATTGCAAAAAAAGCCAATAATAAAACTAATTAAAGTTCTATTAAAAAATGTAATGATGTTTCATTTAATGCATACCTGAAAAAACAAGGGACACTGAGATCTGCCTACAGTGCTGCTGTAAATAGAAAGTGCAACAAATATTTTAATTACAGTTATTATTTCATGAGTATGTAACAACTGCTCCTCGATTTATTGAGAAATATTGTTTTTAACTTATAGCAGTCTTTACGTTTTTGTGAATGCTTTTATGAGTATCTCAAGGGAAGCACAAGCAAAGATCAAACAATAAAAAGACCATAGCATTCAGGTAACATGTCATTTCGGATTTATTGGCTTCATATATTGCTGTAGACATTTTTTGGGTTGGCATCTCCATTGACCTTTCAATGTTATTTGTACGCTTCTTTAAAATACTGAAAGATTGCTTCAACTAAATCAAGTTTTTACTGTTGTACAACACATAACATGATATGAGATTTTTTGTATTTGTTGGAAAGTAGTAGAAATTATATTAAGAAGGAGAAAAGAATGAGAAGTGCAGAAATAGTTACAAGAAAAAAGAGTCAGAAAAAAGGAGGCAGAAGAAAACCAAGAAAAATGCCAAAAGGGTTGGTGATTAGGGTCATAAAAGCTGAATAAAGTGTAGAGTAGCCACTTCTGGAACAGCAACATACCTGTACGTTGCATGACTTTTGGTGGTTATACAGGAATTATGCCCGCAGCTATTTATGTTAAAAGCAATCTAAGCGACTAACTTTTTACAAGCAGCAGGCACCCTCACACTGCCTTCCATGGCTCTCTCAGGCTCACCCGTCCCACCCAAATGGTCAGCTGGCAATGGAGGCAAACAGATCAACTCTGATTGACAGGAAACTGGAAGCAATGAGCATCCAACACTTTCAGTCTTCCCAGATGTAAACAGTGCTATTTTTAAAATGGTAAATCTAATAGACTCCAGATCTCTCCATAAAGAGTACCTGTCACTGCCTATTGCTGTCACAGAGGATATTTATATTTATATTATAAAAGTCATTAAAAAAATAAAGCAACAGTGTAGTAGGGCAAACGCATACCCTGTCCCGCACATGTGCAAACAACGATTATCCCACACATGTAAGGTATCAGATCTTCTTTGTAAATCTAAAGTGGTAACCTGTCAAGGCTTTGAAAGCGTCACCTATGGATAATGAAAGTTGCATCATTTGACACTTTTACGCAGGTTTGCACAATTTTAAAGCATGACATTTTTGGTACCTATTTACTGGCGAAACATCATCTTTTAAATTTTTCCAAACAATTGGGTATTATATTGTGCTTGTGTGCATTAAAATTCAGAAAAATTGCATTTAAAAAACTGCTGCACAAATACAATGTGACATAAAAAAAACTGCAACACCCACCATTTTATTCTCTAGGGCTTCTGCTTTAAGAAATGGGGTTCTGAGTAATTTTCTAGGAAAAAAAACCCTGATTTTTACATAAAGACATAAGAGTGTCAGAAAAAGCCTGGTCTTCAAGTGGGTGGGAAGGGTGAAAAGGAGAAGTGTAAGAAACTCAAAGTTTTCCCTAATCTTTGGGTTTGCATAATGTTTATTAGTATACTAAGTTCTTTTATACCTCTGCATAGGAAATAAATTAAAAATAATCTAGAAGTTTTCATTATCCATATGGATTAGAAGATTTATTCTGTTAAACCGAAGATGTGGATTAATTTTTCTACAGTTGATAGCAATAAACATTGAAAAGTTGAAAGTGTTGTTGTGCAGTAGAAAGAAGGGTCATATATGAGCTCGTATAATCTGTAGATCTGTGGAAAATATTCCAGACATCCTTGTATAATTGTCAAAATTTTTGGTGAAACTAAAACATAATGAACACGCTGAGTATTCTTGTGCCCTGCATCACCTGTTTAGCATAGAGAATGCACTGCAAAGACAATGCACAACCAAATGATTGCTAAGGGTTGTGCTGGGCCTTTCTTTCTTAGACTTTTTTTGTTTTTTGTTTTTGCTAGATCTGACAGTGGTCCAGAATGATATACTAATATACTATATGGAATACATTTTTCACACCTGTTTAAAATATATAACTTAATGAATTAATAAATAATATTTCATATATATATATATATATATATACTCAGAGGCCACTTTATATTAGGTACACCTTGCTAGTACAAGGTTGGATTGGATCCCCTTTTACCTTCAGAACTGCTTTAATTCTTCATGGCATACAGTTGTGACCAAAATTATTCAACCCCCAATGCTGTAAAGGGGTTTAGGGACTATAGTGTACATTTGGAATTGTATTCAGAATCAAATCCTACAAGGACGTTGTAACTACCCAAATGCAACTAAAATGACATCAATTGTTTATGTAATACAGTAGTAAATGGTTCTTATGTGGTTTCTTCATTGCCACAATTATTCAACCCCTTAAAGACTACCACTCTGAAGAACAGAGGTTCATACAGGTGCTTTCCATCAGGTATTGAAAACACCTGTGGATGTCACCGAGCAGCAATCAAGCATAATAAGCACCAATTAGGCAGCTTTAAAATGACTGTGATACTCAGCTCCTTCTAGACATTTACTGGTGTGGTTACAAACATGGTGAAGGCAAGAGAATGGTCCAGGAAGACAAGAGAAGAGGTGATTTCTCTTCACAGGAAGGGCAATGGCTATAAGAAGATTGCAAAGATGTTAAACATACCAAGAGACACCTTAGGAAGCATCATTCGCAAATTCAAGGCAAAGGGCACTGTTGAAACGCTACCTGGTCGTGGCAGAAAGAAGATGCTGACTTCGACTGCTGTGCGCTACCTGAAGCGTAGAGTGGAGAGAAGTCCCCGTGTGACTGCTGAGGAACTGAGAAAAGATTTGTCAGATGTGGGTACAGAAGTTTCAGCCCAGACAATAAGACGCACACTGCGTAATGAAGGCCTCCGTGCCAGAACTCCCAGGCGTACCCCCTTGCTGTCTCCAAAGAATAAGAAGAGTCGACTGCAGTATGCCAAAAGCCATGTGGACAAACCACAAAAGTTGTGGGATAGTGTTCTGTGGACTGATGAAACAAAATTAGAACTGTTTGGGCCCATGGATCAACGCTATGTTTGGAGGAGGAAGAACAAGGCCTATGATGAAAAGAACACCTTGCCTACTGTGAAGCATGGTGGAGGGTCAATCATGCTTTGGGGCTGTTTTGCTTCTGCAGGTACAGGGAAGCTTCAGCGTGTGCAAGGTACCATGAATTCTCTTCAGTACCAGGAGATATTGGATGGAAACGTGATGCAGTCCGTCACACACCTGAGGCTTGGGAGACGTTGGACCTTTCAACAGGACAATGATCCCAAGCATACCTCCAAGTCCACTAGAGCATGGTTGCAGAGGAAAGGCTGGAACATTTTGGAGTGGCCATCGCAGTCACCAGACTTAAATCCGATTGAGAACCTCTGGTGGGACTTAAAGAAAGCAGTTGCAGTGCGCAAGCCTAAGAATGTGACTGAACTGGAGGCCTTTGCCCATGAAGAATGGGCGAAGATACCCGTAGATCGCTGCAAGACACTTGTGTCAAGCTATGCTTCACGTTTAAAAGCTGTTATAACTGTAAAAGGATGCTGTACTAAGTACTAAGATTGAATGTCACTTGGGGGTTGAATAAAACTGATAATGCTGTGAGCACAGAAAAGACATTTGTGGTTATTTCATTATAACTGTTATGTTATATTTGTCTGACCTACAAGTGCCTCTTTAATGTAAATGTAAGCAAGATGACTGAATGATCAAAAGCAATGTCAAACTGGCCAAAACACTCAATTTCAGTGGGGGTTGAATAATTTTGGTCACAACTGTAGATTCAACTAGGTGTTGGAAACATTCCTTGGGGATCTTGGTCCATATTGACAAGATAATATCACACAGTTGCTGCAGATTTGTTGGCTGCACATCAATGATGCGAATCTCCCATTCCACCACATCCCAAAGGTGCTCTATTGGATTGAGATCTGGTGATTGTGGAGGCCATTGGAGTACAGTGAACTCATTGTCATGTTCAAGAAACCAGTTTGAGATGATTTGAGCTTCATAACATGGTGCGTTATCCTGTTGGAAGTTGCCATCAAAAGATGGGTACATGGTAGTCATAAAGGGATGGACATGGTCAGCAAAATACTCAGGTAGGCTGTGGCGTTTAAAAGATGCTCAATTGGTACTAAGGGGCCCAAGGTGTGTCAAGAAAATATGACCCCACACCATTACACCACCACCTCCAGCCTGAATCGTTGATACAAGGCAGGACAGAGCCATGCTTTCAAGTTGTTTATGCCAAATTCTGACCCTACCATCTGACTGTTACAGCTGAAATTGAGACTCATCAGACTAGGCAGCGCTTTTCCAATCTTCTCTTATCCCATTTTGGTGAGCCTGTGTGAATTGTAACTTTTGTTTCCTGTTCTTAGCTGAGAGGAGTGACACACAGTGTGGGCTGCTGCTGCTTTAGTCTATCTGCTTCAAGGTTTGACATGTCGTGTGTTCAGAGTTGGTACGCTGCATACCTTGGTTGTAACAAGTGGTTATTTGAGTTACTGTTGCCTTTCTATATTCTCGAACCAGTTTGCCTATTCTCCTCTGACCTCTTACATCAACAAGGCTTTTTCATCCACACAACTGCAGCTCACTGGATATTTTCTCTATTTCGGACCATTCTCTGTAAACCCTAGAGAAGGTTGAAAAATTCAGAAGAACAGCAGTTTTTGAAATACTCAGACCAACCTGTCTGGCACCAACAACCACGCCATTCTAATGCTTGGTTAGAACTTCAGCAAGTTGTCTTCACCACATCTAGATGCCTAAATACATTGAGTTGCCGCCATGTGATTGGCTGATTAGCAATTTGTGTTACCAAGCAATTTAACAGGTGTACCTAATAAGGAGGTTGGTGAGTGTGTATATATATAGTGTTTTATTGGAAATCAAGAGTAGCTTGATAACCCTGCACATTTTTGCTCTCCCATATAGGTGTCTAGTACAGTACAGTACATCTTTTTCTGCCAACAGCAATGTACACTGGAATTGGAAGGGATAATAATTTGTTTCTTTTTTGATACATACCTTTAGGTCACAAGTGATTACGGTTTTTAAAGTCATTATGTAGAACTTGTAGCACCTTCACTTGTCTACATCACTCATTTCTACAGTATTTACTTAATGGCTTCTCAACCTGCTAATAGCTGGAAGACTGTTGTAGTCCATCACTTGAAGGTTTCACGTATTTCATTCTCCCAAACAGACTGTAATCACTGCAGGGAAGGAACATAACTCACTTTGCAATAAAGATAGTTACTATTCATATTAATTTACTGTAAGTGCTGCCATCCCTGCAGCTCACTGACAGGTCATTACAAATCTACACAAATGCCAAGTATAATTACAGAGAAAGATGAAAAATAACAATAAATGTAATAGCAAAAGCGAACCATGTGATATGGCATGATAAGATATAGAATCTATGGGTTTTACATGGGCAGAGTACATGAATGACAGGTGTATGTTATGCTGCCCATGAACATCAGAGGATGCTCAATATGTTCAATCTATCTGAAGGTATAACTTCAAGCATAATTTTTATGTTTATTAAACAGATGCTAATTCCTAACTTGGTTGTATCTGTTGGTGTTTATCGACATGAAAAAGTCTCTAGATCTGTCTAATATCTAGCAAACAAATAGATGGTCATTTAATGCCCACCTTAAAGTGTATATCAGGGGAAAATAAAAAAAACCAACAAACACAGAACTCTGAGTAATACTGTACATGCACAATTCCCTATTTTTGTATCCTTTAAAAATTACAGAAAAATACCTGTTAAACTGCGCAAAATGCACTACACTATATTGCCAAAAGTATTGGGACTCCCCTCCAAGCCATTGGATTCAGGTGTTCCAATCACCTCCATGACCACAGATGTATAAAATCAAGCACCTAGGCATGCAGACTGCTTCTACAAACATTTCTGAAAGACTGGGTCACTCTCAGGAGCTCAGTGAATTCAAGCGTGGTACCGTGATAGGATGCCACCTGTGCAATAAGTTCATCCATGAAATTTCCTTGCTACTAAATATTCCATGGTCAGCTGCTAGTGGTATTATAACAAAATAAAAGCAACTGGGAACAACAGCAACTCAACCACAAAGTAGACCACGTAAAATGACAAGGTCAGCGCATGCTGAAGCGCACAGTGCCCAGAAATAGCCAACTGTCTGCAGAATCAGTAGCTAAGGACCTCCAAAGTTTGTGTGTTCTTAAGATTAGTACAACAACAGTGCATAGAGAGCTTCATGGAATGGGTTTCCATAGCCGAGCAGCTGCATCCAAGCCTTACATCACCAAGTGCAATCTGATGGACATGTCTGAGTTTGGAGCTTGCCAGAACGGTACTTGCCTGACTGCATTGTGCCAACTGTAAAGTTTGATAGAGGGGGATTATGGTGTGGGGTTGTTTTTCAGGGGTTTGGGCCTGGCCCCTTTGTTCCAGTGAGGGGAACTCTTAAGGCGTCAGCATACCAAGACATTTTGGACAATTTCATGCTCCCACCTTTGTGGGAACAGTTTGGGAATGGCCACTTGCTGTTCCAACATGACTGCGCACCAGTGCACAAAGCAAGGTCCATAAAGACATGACCTCACAACAATAGAACACCTTTGGGATGAATTAGAGTGGAGACTGCAAGCCAGGCCTTCTCGTCCGACATCAGTGCCTGACCTCACAAATGCACTTCTGATAGAATGGTCAAACATTCCCATAGCCACACTCCTGAACCTTGTGGATAGCCTTCCCAGAAGAGTTGAAGCTGTTATAGCTGCAAAGGGGGGGCCAACTCAATATTGAACCCTACGGACTAAGACTAGGATGCTATTAAAGTTCATGTGCGTGTAAAGGCAGGCCGACCAATACTTTTAGCAATATAGTGTATTTTCCTCTTGTAAAATGACACTACATGCCTTTTTGTGGACTGAAATTTAAAGAATTTGTGACATCCCTGTCCAGTAGTCTGTTATTAAACTACTAAATTCCTCCCGTTCTCCTAGTCCCCACAGCATAGGGACTAATTGTTATGTTGTACAAGATAAGAACTGGCAGGACTCCTTAAAGTGTTACTAAACCAACAACAGTTAAATCAGTTGGTATATGCAGTAAACCATGCTTGTTATACTCACTGCATTGTGTAAAAAGGATGTTTAATTCTGTGTTCTCCAATCCCATCTATATTTACTAAAATAATTGCATTTCCATGTTCTGTCTACTGGATTCTAAGCTCTAACAAGCAGGGCCCTCTGTTTCCTCTTGTACCAAATTGTATTGTAACTGTAATGTCTAGCTTCATTTTGTAAAGAGCTGCGCAAACTGTTGGCACTATATAAATCCTGAATAATAATGATAATACTGTTGGAGACCAGTTATAGTGAATGCAGGGTCCTGAGTTTAGTAACACCTTAACCACTTGCCTGCAGGGCACTTATACCCCCTTCCTGCCCAGGCCAGTTTTCAACTTTCAGCGCTGTCGAACTTTGAATGACAATTGTGCGGTCATGCAACACTGTACCCATATGAAATTTTTATCATTTTTTGAGACAGATAGAGCTTTCTTTTGGTCGTATTTAATCACCTCTGGGTTTTTTATTTTTTGCTAAACAAACCAAAAACAGCTGATAATTTTGAAAAAAAAATGTTTTTTTCTTAGTTTATGTTATAAAGTTTTGTAAATAAGTGATTTTTCTCCTTCACTGATGTGCGTTAATGAGGCTGCAGTGATGGGCACTGATAGACTGCACTGATGGGCACTGATAGGTGGCATTGATGGGCACTGATGAGGAGACACTAGTAGGTGGCACTGATGGGCATCGACAGGCATCACTGATGGGCACTAAAAAGCAGCACTCATATATGGCACTGATAGGCGGCACTGACTGGCACTGTTAGGCGGCACTGACTGGCACTGTTAGGTGGCACTGACTGGCACTGTTAGGCCGCACTGATAGGCAACACTGATGGACACTGATAGGCAACACTGATGGACACTGATAGGCGGCACTGATGCGCACTGATAGGTGGCACTGATTGGCAGCACTGATAGGTGGCACTGACTGGCATTGATAGATGGCACTGACTAGCACTGATAGGTGACACTGAAAGGCAGCTCAGATGGGCACTGATATGTGGCATTGATGTGCACTGGTAGGCACTGATATGTGGCATTGATGTGGCACTGATGGGCACTGGCAGGTGGCATTGATGAGCACTGACAGCTGGCATTGATGGGCACTGTTGGAGCTGCACTGATCATCAGGGCACACTGATCATCTGTGCCCTGATGATCAGTGTACATATCCCCTTTGAGGAATGCTGATTACCTGCTCTCCTCTCCTCTCGAGCTGTCAGCGTGACAGCCCGTGAGGAGAGAAATGCCGATAACTGGCATTTCTCTATTTACATGTGATCAGTTGTGATTGGACACAGCTGATCACATGACCGAGCCGACATCTTCTGCTCTTTTTGTTGATCGGTGATCCGCTGTGTCCGAGGGACACAGCGCACCACCGACCGCCGCGCTCCCGGATGCGCGGTTAGAGTGGGAGGACATCATATGACGTCCTCCCAGAACGAGAGAACCACCTTGCGCCCATCATTACCTTATTTGGCGGGCAGGAGGCGGTTGAAATAAGTTAGTAAATGTGCACAGGCTAACCCTGGATTTCTGACACAATCAATAGATATTTTTTGCACTTAAATAACAGATTTAACAAAACCCTTCCAATGGTATATTCACCAGCTCAAGAGGTAGCAAATAAAATAAGTTGATTGTTAGAGTTTACATTTTTTAATGTATTGATTATAATATCTGATCTTGGTGAATAAAAGTATAATTTTTTAATCATGAACATTTTTGGGGGCTTCCAAACTTTTAAATTGTGTTCAATAAATTATTTATATACAATGTTTCATATTATACATATCTGTATGCAATGTTTCATACTGACATTTCATATTTCATATATTGTCCAAAAAAGAAAAAGCACATTTTGAAAAATGTTATTTTAACTTAATAGGATACAAATATATATATATTACAATACAAAACATTCATTGGCACTGATTTACTAAAGGCTCCCAAGGTTCCTTACTGCTCAATGAAGTTGCTCATGAAACTAGGGAACCACTGCCAGCTAGGCATGCGTTTTCCTCTGATTTTTCCTCAGATTTTTTTCATCATATGCTGAATAAGAATTACCCAATTTTGAGAAAATATTACCAAAAAAAAGATTTTACATGCCTTTAATATATTCACATCTAGCACTTGGGTTTTCACCAGTGCCTGTCATTTAGCACAGCAACAGTTCTGAAGGACATTTCAGACTTCAACATTTAAAATAAGCAGCTTGAATAATCAAGCACAAACGTGCATCATTATTGTATAAAATCATTTAATTAAACACGTGACAGCATCCAGGAAAAAAGCATAAATGCACCTTGGTGTAGTATGATGTATCCGTTTGTATCTTCAAGCTCATTAATGTCTGTAAAATGACACATGTAGCGAATATTCCCATCTCCATGACTCCGGGATTTGGTCATCTTTACTCATCTCAAAAGGTCATGACATTTTTATCTCATGGGCCTATCTCAATAGTTATGTAGCTTAACATAATGAGATTCAAGTGACCTGTCAGTGGATATATCCCATTTAAGAAGCAAAAGAGACAGCAAAACAAGTCAGCTCCTGTAAGTTGCAGGTTTCCACTGTGTGGTACATGCAACGTATATGATATCGTGCAGTAACTATCTATGTACACTTTTACTGTGCAATCATTTATGAATAGAGATGGTACACCTTTGCACAATTGGAAAGAATTTGAAACTTAAAGTGATTCTAAAGCCTAAACATGTTTTTACCTTAATGCATCTCTTGCATTAAGGTAAAAAAATGTTTAAACATTGATATTAGCCCCTCAACCCCCTCCCCACTTATATTTACTTGAACTTTCATCTGTTCCAGCTTTGTGCATGTCTGCAGCTCTTCTGTCCTTTCACTTCTGGGTCCCATAGGCTTTGCTGAGGCAGCCGGGATCCATTGGCTCCCACTGCTGTCAATCAAAGCTAGTGACGAGGGAGCAATGGGGCAGGGCTGAGTACCACTGTCTGTGTCAATGGACACTCGGGAGCAAGCCCGCGCGAATGACCCCATGGGAAGCTGCTTCCTACTGGGGTCACAAGCCAGAGAGGAGGAGCCAGGTGTGCCTGCGGAGGACCTGAGAAGAGGAGGTTTGGGGCCGCTCTGGGCAATTTTATAATATAGACATGTCTCTTTTGAAAAAAAAATCCTTTCCTTTCCATTCGCTTCCTGTCTTGTAGATACTGTTGTCTTCGGAACAGGTGTCCCCACTGTAAGATTTCACCTCTATTACTATTCTAATGACTACTCAAAATTTAGGATTTTCCCCACTTTCTGTTCCAGTGGCAGTAGTCATCAGGACAATTTTAGAAAGTGTCTCTCCATAGCAAGGGCATGGACATCAATAAACACCCAATAGGAATTCTAGCCCCTCATCACTTTATCCAAAGCTAAAAATGGGAAAGTAATAATAAAATGCTCCATCAAACTGAAGTTATCCAGAATGCTAACTACAAAAAAAAAAGATATAGAGCTACCTTGATCCAAGGAAATTAAGTGATAGTAAAGGTTTGGATTTTTTTTCTGTAAATAACAAACACATCATACTTATCTGATCTGTGCATTTTTTTTTTATGGTTGAACTGGATAGACTTTTGTCTTTTTTCAGCCAGACTAAATATGTTTTGCACAGAGCAGCCCCGATCCTCCTCTTCTCGAATCCCCCAGGGGCTCTCCTGGCTCCTCCCCCTTGACCAGTGCCACCAATAGCAAGTGGCTTGCTATTGGGGCACTGATCAGGGGGGAGGAGCCAGGAGAGTTGGCAGGCCCCAAATAGAAAGCCACTTGCAATGGGGGCTCTGGTGTGTGCTTGCTCTCGAGCACGGATCTATGCATCCGTAAGGCCCCTCCCCCACTCTCTCCTCATTGGCTCACTGGCTGTGATTGACAGCAGAGGGAGCCAATTTCTCCCATTATTGTCTCAGCCAATGATGAGAGGGAGTCCAGGGACAGCCGAGGCTCTCATGCACATCGCTGGATCAAGATGGGGCTAAGGTGAGTTTTAGGTGGTCTGAGGGAGAAGCAGCATACAGAAAGTTTTTTACCTTTATGCATAGAATGCATAAAGGTAAAAAAAAATCTTCTTCCTTTGCAACCACTTTATTCTGACTAGTAGTTAGTGACATTCAGTAGCTGGTGGAAGTGTTGATTTCACTAACTGCTACTAGCTATACTATGACCTAGATAAACAGAAACCTTCATAATCTGATTGATCTTCTTGCATTCAATAGAAAATATTTTTAGACTATAAGACAAAACTGACACCAATTACACTAGTGGTTTCATGTTATTTCCTTTTGAACTGCTAGAATTTAAAGGCTGAATTTGAAAAGCCTGTTTTTATTTAACCTTTTGAAGTAATTAATGCTGTTACTTTTATAAGGGCTTGGGTCACAATAAAGTAGAACTATAGACAAAATGTTTTTCATTTTGGATAAAGTAAAGGAGGGCTATAACCACTAACAGTTTTTTTTTTGCTATCTGTGTCCCATTGGGGAGATTTACTTTCACTTCCTGTTCCACAGCCAAAACAGGAAATCAAAAGAAATCCCTGCAAATAAATGTTTTGGGGTCCCCCAAGTCACCAGAACTAGTGTGCCCAGTGGAAGATTTCCCTTCTACTACTTTTCTGTTGAAAACCCCTAATCTGGGATTTTCTTTTACTGTCACTTTCAATGATAATGGTAAACAGGACAAATAGAGAGGGCGAATCTCCCTAATGGCGGCACAGACAGCAATACAAATCTGGCAGGGGTTCTAATCCCTCTCCTGCACATCCAAAACTAAAACAAGTTTTGCCTTATATAGTTATACTTTGATAACTTTTACCACGTCCAAGGGTGCAAAAAATATGAATTTGGTCTTTTTAGGTTGATATTTATTGACAGCAAGCAGTAATAAATGGCAGTTGTAGTACAGTATGGTTTACCATTCTTGGCTTACTGAATATGTGCCTTGTGAAGAGCTGGTTTCAAATGGCAAGACAAAAGGCAGTAGTCTCACAGTAACAGTCATCACTAAAAAAAAATGACTTGATTCTTTATTCATGTTTATTCATCAAAACTAATTTGATAAAATCTTAATTTCAGGGTACATGCATTGCAAACCAAATAAGTCCTACCTATGCTACATAAGTGTAGTAGACAGTACACAGTTTGCTGGTTCTAACTGCCTTTCCAAGCCAAGAATCCCACCTCCAAATACCCTAGGTAGAGTCCCTCATCTCTGGACACAGCACATACTGAGGGTAACGTAAACCCAGTTCAGGATTAAACCTCTTAATGTGAAATCTGGGGTCTTTTGTCACAACTTTTACTAACTAATGTTGGTTATAATTGGCTTGGGTTCATTTACTTTGTTACCCACGTGTATGTTTTTTAACTCTACGCTATAATAAAACTACTACCCCATTAGCACTTGTGTTGTGGCTCGTTTGTGCGAGCTATTCTCCCTAAGGTGGAATATATCGTTTTTACTGCTTTGTCCATGGTGGAGAGGGACCCTGAGCCATCCCTGTAATGCAACTAGAGGCCAGTGGTGGTGTTCGAAGTCTTCCCTGTAATGCTGTGAGAAGCCAGTGGGGTTTCTTTCCTGTCTCCTGTCTCCGGATGAAAGTTTTCCCTACCTGTGGAAAAGCTGGAAATATTATTATGCGCATATAATATGCGCTTCTGGTGAATGCATTCATACAGCATTTCCTAGCACGGAGTCACTTACTCGTCACGGAGAATATTTGGACAGTTTTGCTGCTGTTTTTTCCATTTTTTCCTGAAGTATCATATTTCATGTTGGACTGTTCACCATTGTCACTTTACATTTATATTTATTATTATCACTTTCCTCGCTACCAAATTGCGAGACACTTATGGAATATCGTTCACGTTAGCGCTTAATTTAATGCTCCTCACTTTGTATCTGCCATGATTGTCACTTTATTCATTTACTAGTGCCTTGGTTTTATCATATTTATAGTGCTGCGTTTCACGGTATATCATAATTGGCTTACATCAACTCAGATGTATGATGTGCCTGGAATATTGGAGAATGCATGCATTATGAAAGAGCTAGTCTATCATCACCACCAACGTGTTTTTGCTCCCCAGAGTGGACTGGTGACAAGGAACAGGGTACAAAACCTTAAAATTGAAGTGTGGGTAAAAATGTTATTGGTATTGTGTTCCCTTTTAGTGGCTGCTGCTTCTTTATTGAAAAATTTTACATTTATTCAACCACTGAGGGTGCTGTCACCGATGAAGGTGGTGAAACTCAAAGTCAGCACTGGAGCAGAGCAATCTCAGCTAGAGTCAGATTTAGAACTTGAGGAGCCCGGGGCACTTGAGAGTCGGGGAGCCCCTTATACACAGAGTTGGTTAACATTCTCAATGACAGTCAGACATTTTTAAAATGCTGACACAATGTCATTCTTGTCAAGGTCCTACCTTTCCTCAGAGACTGTGTTGCTCCATGTGCTGGCATCCATCTTAAGTTCCTGCAAAGCATGGTGGAAGTCTTTATGCTTTCAGGCCTCTGCGGCTCCTCCTCCAGAAGGGTGTGGTTGATCACATTTAAGCCTGCTGTCTGCAGTTGCTCTTTGCATTCGTGTCCTGTAGGTTCTTTTGCAGCAAGCTCTTGTTCTGTTCTCGTTGCTCTCCTGGTAACCGACTCGGCTTGGACAAGACTATTCTCTGCTTTATCCCATTACCTGACCTCCCGTTGCTGAACCCGTCCTATGACCTAAGTATTCTTGTCTACCGTCTTGTATGTTTGCTCCCTTGTTATCAACCCGGCCTGTCCGACCACGCTATACGTTTTCCATCTGGCTCCCACCAGCTGTACGCCATTGGTGGCAGTAGTTACCGCAGCTGGGGTTACTCGGGGGCCACGACCTGGTCTCAGGCTGCGTCAAGTCCATCCCAACCATCAGGGGCCCTGGTGAAGGGAAGCAAAAAAAGAGAGGGGTTGTGAAAAGAAATTCACAAAGAAAGCGGCTACATTATGAACAGAATGTGATACTCAGAAAAATTTCCAAAAATTATGCTTTATTACACATACAAATTTGACATATGGGCAATCGCCCTGGTTTACCATCACCTCAGTATGAGACAATACACACAGACCTAAAACCATATAAAATGACACCAGTACCGGTCTAAATGCATGTGCAACAAGGACAATGACTACAAGAGTCTAAAGTCCCCGTAGCACTGGCGCATAGGTAAACACTTTCCAAAGGAGGTGTATACAAAAATTATACCATAGGTATACCATGACACGTGTTATAAATATGTAGACTAAGCTACTACCAGAATGGTTATATCCCAAACAGGGAGTTTCAAAAAATTATACCATAGATATAAATATCACATGTATGCAATACAGCAAGCACAGTATGCGTCAAAAAGAAGGCATGCCTCTAGGCCTATATGAGACAAAACATAAATGTCATGTAAATGATGCAACACATTCCTATGCCGGCACAAGTGGTTGGGGCCCATTCATCTGTGATTATTACCAGCTGTTTCCTAGGGCTCTTGAATAAAAATATGCCCCATTTTTTTACCAGGATGGAAGGATAGATGCATAAAGCAGCGCACCGCTTGAAATGGTTTCTTCACCACTGCATGTGGACTACATACCACTTTCTGTGAGAAAAACAAGACACATCCCAATAGATCTTCTGCCTGTTGAAATATATGTGGTATATCTTGTTTCTTATATAAAGCACCATGATGTCCCCATCCTGTAGTGAAACAAACAATATGTGGAAAGTCACTGAAAGAGCTTTCACTCTGTATAGGATATATAGGTCATATATGTCACATAGGACCATATATCTAGTGTCCTGCAACAGTCCACTCACCACCTGTGCAATGGATAATAGGAGAGGAAAGAATATCCTTCATAGGTGCTGCCGTACAAGGCCGGGGAGGCCAAGGAACCACCGCTGACATCCGCCGATATACCGCGGGTTCCAGCCTCTTCTCGGCGCCTGTGCTGCCTAGGCTTGCCTCATGGCATGTGAAAATGGCTTCCTCCTTGTAGGTCAGCGTGCGTTCCTGACGAAGCTGAGTGAGATACGCCCATCGGCGAAACGCGTTGACGTCATACGTCAGATACGTCACTTCCGGTCATGCGCATTAGGTGGAACGCACTTTATGCATCTATCCTTCCATCCTGGTAAAAAAATGGGGCATATTTTTATTCAAGAGCCCTAGGAAACAGCTGGTAATAATCACAGATGAATGGGCCCCAACCACTTGTGCCGGCATAGGAATGTGTTGCATCATTTACATGACATTTATGTTTTGTCTCATATAGGCCTAGAGGCATGCCTTCTTTTTGACGCATACTGTGCTTGCTGCATTGCATACATGTGATATTTATATCTATGGTATAATTTTTTGAAACTCCCTGTTTGGGATATAACCATTCTGGTAGTAGCTTAGTCTACATATTTATAACACGTGTCATGGTATACCTATGGTATAATTTTTGTATACACCTCCTTTGGGAAGTGTTTACCTATGCGCCAGTGCTACGGGGACTTTAGACTCTTGTAGTCATTGTCCTTGTTGCACATGCATTTAGACCGGTACTGGTGTCATTTTATATGGTTTTAGGTCTGTGTGTATTGTCTCATACTGAGGTGATGGTAAACCAGGGCGATTGCCCATATGTCAAATTTGTATGTGTAATAAAGCATAATTTTTGGAAATTTTTCTGAGTATCACATTCTGTTCATAATGTAGCCGCTTTCTTTGTGAATTTCTTTTCACAACCCCTCTCTTTTTTTGCATGCCTATTTTGGCTACTGAATGGAGACCATCTACTGGGTGATACGGTAATTTATTGTACGACCTCTTAATAACTATTTCTAACAGCCCTGGTGAAGGGAAGCCTGGGGCTTAGACTCCGCGCCCTGAGGGATTCTGGTCTGTGAGTAGCGTCTGTCGTCAGTCGCTGCGTGACCCTACCATTAGGCCTGCCTGCCCATTCCACCGCTCCTGCCCTGACAATTCTGAGGTCAAGCATGCAGACATGCAGTCATAGGTTACCTTCCTTAAAAGCATACGCGCCCTATGTGTGGTTTACTTGAGTTGCCAATATCTGTTTTTAAAAATGATACAATATACATACCAGTTCAGAGTACAAACTTTTACAGATGATGTTCAGAAAAATATTGAAAATAATATGTGGGGTCTTGCAAGCTACTTTGGTGCCAAAAAATGTGTTTTGGCAAATATAAAGGGTGCAGTGAAAGTATATTGATTCAATTAATTTATAGCAGCAGATCGCCTACACATTATTTTTATATATTTTTTTTTTACATAATTATGTATAGAGGAGGGCCCCTTCTGTCAGGAGGGTCCAGGGCAGTTGCCAGTTTAAATCCGGCATTGATCACAGCAGGTCACATGCTGTACAGTTCCTCCATTCAGAAAATGTCTTGTGTTCTTCTCAAAGAATAAAAAGCATTGTGGATTAGGACAAGGGAAAATCAAGACATTCATAAGCCCCTTGTCCAGGCATAGAATGCCCTGTATTCTTTGAAAAGAATACAAGATAGTTCCTGAGTAGAGGAGCTTCACAGCGAATGACCCTCTGTGGTTGCTGTGCACTAACCCCGACTGTCAGTTTCACAACAGGAACTTCATCAGGGGATTTCACCATTAGAGGCTGCAAGCAAGTAACATTTTTTAGAAAAGAAGCAGCAGCCACCAATGGGGCATACGTCATTAGAGGTACCTGATGTGGAATGTCACAATAACGTTTTTGCCCGTGCATGAGATTTACTGACATAAGTCTATGTGTAATCCAAATTTATTTTAGTTTTGGACAAAATAGGGAAGGTTTAAAAGCCCTGTCCGGTTATTTTTTTTGCTGTTTGTGTGCTTTTGGAGAGATTCCCCTTCACTTCCTGTCTCAGAGACACAACAAGAAATCAGAAGAAATCTCCCAAAGTGAGGGCAATTATCCTATTAGGCCCCTTTCACATGGGCCAGATCAGTGGACAGATCTCCTGCTGAGCTGAGCACAGTAGTTCGGATGACAGGTCCATGTCTGCTCCGCTTATGCAAAGCGGACACGAACATAGCCCACTCTGCTGTCCATTTACACCCGAATGCCTTCTGATCCAATCTGCCCAGACGAAGGGGAATGGATTCCCTTCCATTTGTTTTTGCCAAATTGGAGATAGGCAAGTGTAAATGGACACAAGTCAGATTACATCCACCGCTCCATAAAGGAGAATAGAAGGTCCAATCGGGTCCACCTCAAAAATGGATAGGGAGATCCAACTGGACTGTTCGTATGACTGGAGCCTTTAACCGTTGCCCATGGAACTGGTGTCCTCAGTGAAATATTTTCCCTCACCTGTTTTTCTGGGAAAACCCTAAAATTTGGGATTTCCCATTACTTTCTAAGGCAGCAATAAAAACTTAACATTGGGTCTAATTCTGAATCCAGAACTAGGAAAAAAGTTTTTACATGCAAGAGAAAAGGCTAATACAGTATGTACTTTATGCATTGTTTCATCAACCTAAAAAACTGTAAAAAACATGAATCGATCTATATTAGCTATAAATGGACTGATCTAGCCCAATAAAATGTGTGTATTGCAATAATCTGGTAATACATTGGTGTCACATAATCAATAATAATATTGTTTTGAAGCAATGAAAATATTGGTACTGGCTGAATAAACTTTTTAGAACGTGCTTTCCTCATTTAAGTGCATATATGACATAGTTAAGGTTTATTTAATTTGTTAATGTAATTGCATAATGTCATTTAAAATAATTTTCAATGTTTTTAAACCTGAAGCTTTGATTGAAATAATGAGTAGGCCCTTATTAAAGTGGTTCTAAAGGCAAAAAAGGGTTTTCTTATTTTACCTTAAGATAAGAAAACCTTTCAATAGTAGCTCCTCCCCAGCCCCTCCCTAAACACTTACCTGAGTCCATTCTCAATCCAGTTTCCCTCTTCAGCAGCTCTACTCACCTCTCTCCACTCTCACAGGTTCAGCTGAGAGCAGCGGGAGCCATTGGTTCCCGTTACTTTCAATCAAATCCTGTGAGCAGAGAATGGAATGCAGGCTGAACCGTGGTGTGTGTGTCAATAGACACACACACACAGCCTGGCTCTGGATCAAACCCACACGTCTGCTACCATAGAAAGCACTTTGCTATGGCAGCAGACAGAGAAGAGGAGGAGCGGACAGCGCTGGCAGGGGACCCCAGAGGAGGAGGTTCAGGGCTGCTCTGTGCAAAATCATTATACACAGCAGGTAAGTATAACATGTTTCTTATTAAAAAAAAAGTTAACTTTTACCATCAGTTTAAGGCATTTCCTCTGCCCTTTCTGATTACGTTCCTACTCTTTCAAACTAACCTCTGATGGACACCAAAAGTTACTATATCAACACAGAGATGCAACTAAATTTTGTATGATACACAATGATTTAGCACAATATAAGTTATTCGGGTAGAGTTTTTTCTACTTTGAGTGCCTACACATCAAAAGAGTTGTTCAGAAGACTGGTAGGCAAAATTTATACAAAAACAAAAACATATAGGGGCTATTTATTAAAACCAGGGAGTGCAAAATATGGTGCAACTCTTCAAAGAAACCATTATCTTTCAGGTTTTATTGTCAACACTTAATTGAACAAGCTGAAATTAGAAGCTGATTGGCTACCATGCTTACTTTGAGTGCTCTAGTTTTAGTAAATCTCCTGATAGTATTTAATTAAAAATGCATGTTTAAGGTGCAGATAAATGTTGGATATATTTCCTAGGGCAAATGTCTATGTATATGTGTGTGCATTAACCACTTCCCGACCGGCCGTTGCATATAAACGGCCGGAAGGTGGCACTGCAGGGTCGGGTGGCCATCTATAAACGGCCTCCCCGCACCCTGCTTGTGCGCGCTCCCTGGGAGCGCGCAGCACCGAGATCCGGTGCCCGCTGTGTCCTCCGGACACAGTGAAACACCGATCGTCGGACGGGACCTCTGTACGAGGTCCCGATCATGTGATCACTGATTGGCCAATCAGTGATCACATGCAAAGTAGTAAGCAAGATGTCACTTCTGACATCATTGCTTACTATGTGTGAAATCTGTGAATGATCACAGAGGTCACATGGTACAAGGCTATTCACAACAGCCTTGTACCATGTGACAAGCTGTGACCAATCACAGCTCACTCAGTATTTCTCAATGAGTGCAAGAATGCACACAGAGAGAAAGAGAAATGATTGCTTTTACATCCTATATGGGTGTAAAAGCAATCAGTGTAAAAAAAAAAAAAAAAATCTTCATCACCCCTCACAAGTAGTACAGTGTCACCATGGTGACACTGTACTGCTAGGGCGACAGTATGTAAAAAAAAAAAAAAATAATAATAATATAAAAAAATAAAATAAAAATGTAAAAAAAAATGTTTAAAAATTATAATTTTTGCTTATAAACTAATTTGGATTTTTTTTTTTTACTAAAAAGATAAAGGAATACATTTTGGCTAAGATTTATGATGAAATATTATTTATTTGCAAAATTTTATAAAAAAAAACCTTTTTTTCAAAATTTTTGGACATTTCATTTACATGGCAAATAAAATACAAATCCCAGTGGTGAATAAATACCACCAAAATAAAGCTTTATCTGTCTCAAAAAAATGGTAAAAAATTCATTTGGGTACAGTATTGCATGACCGTGCAAAGCTGAAAATTGCCCTGGTCAGGAAGGGGGTAAAAGTGTCCGGTCTGGAAGTGGTTAATTAAAAAAAAACTAATCAGCACTGTTCTTTCATTAACTGTACATTCTAACACTGATACCAGTTCTACCGAATAAAACCAAAGCAAATTAATTTGATTTATGCAGGAATTAAATTTTAATCCTTCTCTATTAGATTCTTTGGAAAAAAAAAGAAAACCTGTGGTCGCAAAGACTGGCCAGCATTGCAATAACTTGTTTAGTTGATATTAAGTAATTTAACACAGCACAGACACAATATCAGGAAACTGGACTGAGCAGATAGATAGGCAACAGAAGGACATCTGTCAAAGGAAAAAACTGATATATTTCAGAATTTTATTCATACTACATTTCTTACTTTTTCACTGGAGTGATTTTCAAAGACTTATACATGTAAGTAGCAATAGAAAATATGCGCAATATAGTTATGTATGCCACAAAGAGGTGTATTTGGGACATATACCAAACATTCAATCTTCTTTGAATCTTCCTGGTGACTTTTTTTAATACCATGAATGATTCACCACCAGTGAATGTTCAATGAGTGTCATATTCACTGCTTTATAAAAATGCTCCAAAGTTAATCAATAAAATTTTTGTGATAATATTTTCTTAACATGTGGCTCATGTACCCCCTGGCAGTCTGTGGACAAGATAACAGAGAGTGTACAAGCTTGCTCAGAATACATAACAGTATATTTTATTACATATTAACTATAGGCAATAAATATAATTTTAGTATATGCAGTGTCATTGGAATTCAGAATCTAATATATCAAATTATGAAAACAAAAACCCCTGATGTTTCAATAGACGTCAATAGATGATGCACATAACTGTGTCATAAAATTTGTTCCATGTCTGGATCATATATCACGCATTGCCTATAGCTACAGAGCTGAATGAAGGCTTATTTTAAAGCACATTTACTGCTTGTTCAGAATATGTAAATAGTATGGACACAGATTCACTTCAATAATAATAATAATAATAATAATAATAATAAAAAAAAAATTCTTTAATAATGTGAAAGTCATAACATACTATAAATTCATTTTGGCAAAAACTGCAACAATAAATCAAAAGCGTGCCTTAAAATTTTCGTTACCTTTCCTTTCCTACTCCTCCTACTTTTTCTTTGCTACTACTACTAAATTATGGAATTGTGATCTCCATTCTCAACTATTACTAAAAGTCACATTATAATATACATTACAATATTTGCACATATCAGTGCCAAAGAAAAACAGATGTGTCAGCTAAGCAAAACCTTATGGAGAGTTAGATGCACCTTCAGAAATTTTATTTTAGGTTATTGGGTGAAAAACCTTGAAGCAGTGGGCATCTAGCTCATAAGTGCTGCATAAAATAAACATGGCTTTTAGAATATTATGCGGCTGAACCTGAAAACAACAGAATATATGCAAATATACAAAATATGCCAAATCTCATGAGTAAAGGAATTTAAAAGGCACGTGAGGATCCATGTCTCCACCAACATATGAATCATAATATGAAAAGACCTAAAAGAATACAGTCATTGCTATTAGTGACAAACAAATTAGCATATTAGTTTATGAAAAAACAAGCTTACAGGAAAAGGAGGTTAAATATTAACATACTGGTCAGAAACACAACACCCATAATTAAACGTTAAGTGACTGTTCTTTTCTTTGTAATGACTTGATGAGATTAATTTTACGTAGTTTGCAGGAATAGTGTACTTCCTCATTACAGTTCTATTTCCAGTTAAGTGGTTTTGGGAAGTCATCCCATGCATTTTTTTTATATCACGTGTAGTGGCATTAAGACAATGTTACCATGTTTTAGGATTATTTTCATTCAATACACTATACAGTAAACCTGTACTGTGTGCACTACAGAGGGAAACACACCAACCAGAAGACTAAATATGCCTTCTATGTTAAAAAAATTGCCTGAACTATATGTAATGTAAGAAAAGTATAAACCTCTGTGTAACGCAATGATTCAGTGATAGTGGAGCACTGCAGCCATAACATTATGATCATGGACTGGTGAAGTCAAAAACATTGATTACCTTGTTACAATGGCACCTGAAAGTGGGTGGGATATATTACACAGCAAGTGAACATGTTGTTCCTGAAGTTGATATGTTGAAAGTAGAAAAAATGGGCATGTGTTAGGATTTCAGCGACTTTCACAGTGGCCAAATGGTGATAGTTAGATGACTGGGTTAGAGCAACTACAAAACTGCAGCTCTTGTGGGATGTTACTGGTTTGCAGTGGTTAGGAATGGCCGAAAGTGGTACAAAGAAGGAAAACTAGTGAACTAGCAGCAGGGTCATGGGCAGCCAAGGCTCATTGATGTATGTGGGGAGTGAAGGCTGGTCCATATCCAACAAAAGAGCTAATGTAGCTCAAATTGCTGAAAAAGTTAATGCTGGTTCTGAAAGAAAGGTGTCAGAATACACAGTGCAGTGTATATTTGTTTTTTTACCGTTTTAATGTATTGTTGATCTAACTTAAGACACATTATCACCAAACCAATTAGGGCAGACTGGCAGTGCTAACTAATAGCCAACCCCTGCACCCAGCAAGGTGTACACACCCATCCATGCTCCCCTGCTGCTTCCCTGCTGCAGGAGTCCATACTTACTAAGCTCCAGTGTTGGATGGTGTTGGAACTATGAATGGGCATACACACTTCATCTATGCTGTATGGATGAATTCTTCTGCACGCCTACTGTATTCTGATAGCTACTGGAGAAATTTTAGATCCCCAACATTATATGAAAATCGACTTTACTGGTAAATTAGTAAATCACAATGAATACCCACTAATACTACATGAGCAAAAACACAATATTCTAAATCATCATAGCAATTATGATGTAAGACAAACTGTTATACCACTCAGGACTATTAGGACTTGGAAGTGAGTCTTATCATGGCAGATATGTAAATGGACTGAAAAGATGTTCTCCTGCAGAGATTCCAAGGTTTTATCAGAAAATTTTCAAGTTACACTACCACCAGTTTCAAGCTTTTGGGATTTTCCTATATTCCTCATAGAAGAGATCCAAAGCACCTCAAATGATATTCCAGTTTTAAAATGTTGATCCAATTTCTAGCTGCCTTCAGGAACCATGGCTCTGTAAACCACTCTGTCCCCTCTGACACACCTGGTTAGATAAAGTGAAGGTTGCACACACCCGTATAACCTAAATGTTCGTATACTACCATGCTATGACAGCATACAGGAAGTAGGCCACAGAATGCTTGATGGTAGATCAAGTATTTTATGGAATAGCAAGATAATCACAATGCACAAACCTATAAATAGGTCAGAGAATATGTTAGAATACGGTAGACTAAATAGTGTGAATACTAGTCTCAAATATGGCAATTAACTTAGACCACAATAATGGCATACCAAATTAAACTGGTGTACACATCTCAAATAAAACCTGCATAAACAATGAGAAATATAAACAGCAATACAAGAAGCCACACGGTCACTTTTGTTCCAGAGTTCACTCTGTAATTGCACCCCTTGATGTAGGTAGAGGTATATATTTCCTGCTTGGGGTCCTGGGTTTTGGTTGTATAGTTCCTAGCACCTAAATTTGCAATCTTAAATTGACTAACACTGGGGCCTGGCTGTATGGTGGTGCACTTGTTACTGTATTCTTAAAACTGAAAGCAGTGGAAGACTGTTAGGCTGCTAAGTAAGGGGTAGTCTCTATTGGCATTAAACTGTGGGTAGTGATGAGATAAGCACAGCTGATTCTGCGTAACACTCTTGGTGCACAGAAAATCTGGTCCAGAAGGCTTGGTGGTGTGTTGGCCTCTGGAATCCAGTCTTTGATGGCTCATTCCTTACGATTGGGTCCTCATATGGTTCACATCCAGCACCAGGCTCTTACAAGTTCTCTCCTGCTGTTTGCACACACATAACAGCAGTTCCCTCCACCTTCAGTCCCAGCACAGCAACTGACCTTTCAGTGGCTCAGTCCTCTGGCACTCTGGGCACACAAAACACAGAAATGGCCCCAAGACTCTGCACAGGCACAGTCTCCCTGGTGCTATGCATAAACACCACAGGTAACAGGTCCACTTTCCTGGGTTCCCCGCACTGCACTGCCCAGACCTCCAGTCAATTGCCTAGGAAAACCCTCCTGTTCTCCCCTCCTATAAAAAGGTGTCCCTTATAATCCACAGCTCCATCCCTGCACATTGCCTTTAAGGAATTACATGTATCATGACCCCTTAATTTAAACTTTTGCATAGTGTACTTACCTGCTCTTTTGCACAGAGCAACCCCGATCCTTCTTTTCTTGGGTCCCCTGTTGGAGTTCCTGGCACCTCCCCCTTGCCAAGTGCCCCGCAGAGCAAGCCACCTGTTCTGGGAGCACTCATGTGTGCTCGCTTCTGAGCCCCGCTCTGTGTGTCCATAAGACAGCTGGAGCGGGGCTTAGCCCCGCTCCCTTCTTACTGGCTGTGATTGACTGTTTGGCTGACTCTGAAACAATGAGGAGGCAGAGTGCTTGAACTGCAGCCGCTCTCCTGCACATTACTGAATCATGATCGGGTAAGTATTAGGGGGGGTTGCGGGGGGAGTTGCATACTGAAGGTTTTTTCCTTCATGCATAAAATGCATCAATGCTCTTACATTACAATATATTACATATTTAGTTTTATTTATAGGAGGAGGTAAGCAAAAATGAAAGGGTTGGACTAAAAAATCCTTCCAATAGAAGTTCCTTTATTTATTTATTTAAAATTAAAGCATAACTAAATGCAATACTTTTTTAGTTTTGGACAGAGTAGATAGGGATTAGAACCCCTGTCAGTTTTTGTTATTGTCTGTGCCCTCATTTAGGAGATTCACCCTCTACCTTTATCACTGAAAGTGAAAATACATAAAATCACAGAAGTTGGGTTGTCCTCAGAACAGTAATAGAGGGGAAAATCTTCCATTGGGGACACTAGTTTTAGTGATCTGGGGGTTCCCAAGGAATTCCCTTTATTTGCAGGGATTTGCTCTCACTTCCCATTTGGCTATGGGACAGGAAATGAAGGGAGATCTCCGAAATGGGACACAGATGGTGAAAAAACACAGGGGTTATAACCCTCTCTTACTCTATCCAAACTGAAGAAAAAAAGTGTTTCCTATAGTTCTACTTTATTTAGAAACTAACATAAAGCAGAAATCTGGGCAAAAATGTTTTTGAACCTTCCAGTGGGGCTGTGCCCGCACTATATCGGCTAACTGCTCATTTTTGTTTAGTGGTGATAACAGTAAAGATATACTTACCGAATCCGACAATCCTCGGGGCACAATACCGGTCCCTGCCACTTCTGCCTCCCTGCACGCTAGCAGTTTTGTAAATGGACTGTTCCTGACATCATCACGCCCATAGACTGGCTCCGGGCATGAGGACAGCAGGAACAGCCCACTGCTGGACGTGGGAGAGTGCAGTTTTCCAGAGGATCGGAGAACAGGGTAAGTATAGGTCTTCCCTGAACCCCTGGATAAAACAAGCAGTTTTCCCATGCGGTGTGGGCACAGCCCCACTGCAAGGGAAAATATAACATTTACATGGAGTTCTGATTTAAAGTTAAACACAAACAGGTCATTGATTAATATTATCAACCCTCCCTTTATACTGCCTAAAGTGTTACTAAACCCACAATAGTAAAAACAGTCTTTGCGGTATAATATGCAGTTAAGCATGCTTTTTATACTCACAGTGAAACCTAAAGGGTTAATCCTCTGCACTGTGTAAAAAGGCTGTTTGATGCTGTCTTCTCTGATCCTCCCCTTCTTTTGCTGTCCCCAATCCATCTGTCATAGCTAGAGCAGCTGTGGCAAGTCTGCACATGCGTTGTTTGGTGCATACTGCTAGAGAGGTT
Source organism: Staurois parvus (assembly GCF_062004578.1). Taxonomy (NCBI): domain Eukaryota; kingdom Metazoa; phylum Chordata; class Amphibia; order Anura; family Ranidae; genus Staurois; species Staurois parvus. Next base: position 3,733,058 of record NW_028317867.1, on the reverse strand, counting down.
TTTTTGGGGGGGAGGGTGCATGTGATCTGCACAGGGCCAATCAGCATTGTCCAAAGGGTCAGGGGTTATGCTGCCTCATAGAACAATCAGGGGAGAATGAAAACTCCTCCTGCAAGATTAACCAGTGCTCAGCTGGACACTGATAGAAGTCACAAGACTGTTATGTACTGCTGATGAGAAAAGGTATTTAGCAGTTTATAGGTACTAAAATAATTGCATTTCCATGTTGTGTGTACTGTGGCAGACCAGATATAGTGAATGCAGGGTCCTGGGTTTAGTAACCCTTTAAGTTCAAATAAAAGTTTCCTTTCTGCAGTCAAATCATTCAAATATCTAGGAACAAAGCCACCTAGAAATTTACATTCTCTTTACGGAGTTATTTTATTACAGCCCTAAATGCCTTAAGGAAGCATGTTGTACACTTAAAAACCCTTGGCTAAGTCTGTCAGCCTGGAATCCCTTTTTCCAGTAAATACCTTGCATGGATCTGTGTATGTAAATCCTAAGAATGAACTTCTCCACAAGCTTGATTACTTATTTATTTGTCACAAAATTGTACACCAAGTACCCTACCTGCAGGGATGACGTGAACAGGTCTCAAGGAAGTCTTATTTTCCTCTCCATCTGCTGTAAATCAAGTGCAGAAACACTGTCAGACTTTGGAACTAATTACAGATTTGAAGCAGGAGGGCTATTGCTCACTTGCCTGGGGAGGATTCATTTGTCAGTACTGAACTTCCACCCTAGGTTCTTGATTGTCATCCAGACTGTACACATAGGCTTGCCTAGAAAGTTTTCCTTAACCTTTATTCAAATGTATCTTGACTAATGCAGAAGGAAGTCTGGGGCTAACGGATATAAAATTATGTTGCCAAGCAGTTGTCTTATTTTGAATCCTGGACGGTAATCATAGGGCTAAAGCTGAATTCCAGGAAAATAGCTAAATGCACAGAATGCACATTTATCAGCAACATATAAAATAATAACGTTAATGGCTGCATAGACAAATATACTATATTGCCAAAAGTATTGGGACACCCCTCCAAATCATTGGATTCAGGTGTTCCAAGCATCTCCGTGCCTACAGGTGTATAAAATCAAGCACCTAGGCATGCAAACTGCTTCTACAAACATTTGTGAAAGAATGGGTCATTCTCAGGAGCTCATTGAATTCAAGTGTGGTACCGTGATAGGTTACCACCTGTGCAATAAGTCCATCCATGAAATTTCCTTGTCACTAAATATTCCACGATCAACTGTTAGTGGTATTATAGCAAAGTAGAAGCAACTGGGAACAACAGGAAGTGGTAGGCCACATAATATGACAGAGTCAGTAGCTAAAGACTTCCAAACTTCGTGTGGCCTTCAGATTAGCACAACAAGAGTGCGTAGAGAGCTTCATGGAATAGGTTTCCATGGCCATACAGATGCATCCAAGCCTTACATCACCAAGTGCAATGCAAAGCGTTGAATGCAGTGGTGTAAAGCATGCTGCCACTGGACTCTAAAGCAGTGGAGATGTGTTCTTTTGAGTGACAAATCACACTTCTCTGTTTGGCAATCTGATGGATGTGTCTAGGTTTGGCAGTTGCCAGGATAATGGTACTTGCCTGATTGCATTGTGCCAAGTGTAAAGTTTGGTGGAGGGGGGATTATGGTATGGGATTGTTTTTCAGGGGTTGGGCTTTGACTCTTAGTTCCAGTGAAGAGAACTCCTATGGTGTCAGCATACAAAGACATTTTGGGCAATTTCATGCTCCCAACTTAGTAGAAACAGTTAGGGGATGGTCCCTTCCTGTTCAGACATGACTGTGCACCAGTGCACAAAGCAAGGTTCAAAGACATGGATGATCAAGTGTGGGGTGAAGGAACTTGACTGAATCCTGACTTCAACCCGATAGAACACCTTTGGAATTAATTAGAGCGGAGACTGCGAGCCTGGCCTTCTCATCTGACATCAGTGCCTGACCTCACAAATGTTGTCAGACACCGCCCAGCAGGATCTCTAGTGATCCACAGAACGGGATTCCCCAGGACGCGGAGCCTAAGTCCCAGTCTGCCTTTTCACCAGAGCCCCTGATGGTGGGGATGGACTTGGTGCAAGACTGAAACCAAGTTGCGACCCCTGAGTGCACCCAACTGTGGTAGAGGGGTCCCTGCTGAGGGTATGTGCCAGGGGTGAGCCTGAAGTGAAGAGGCTGACAAGTCCAGGTCCCAGTCAGGAGTGAGAGTAGTCAGACTAGCCGGGTCGGTAACAGTGGAGGCAGGTGGGTACCAAGCAGAAGACAGAGAGTAGCCGGTCACGAACCAAGATTCAGCAACGGGAGGTCCAGTAATAATATAACAACAGGCAGAAGAGAAGTCAGGGACGAGGGGGGGTCAGAGCAGAAGAAGGTCAACACAATTCTGGACAAGCAGGATCGGCAACAGGAACGTACTTTAGAAACACAGGAACAGGAACTAGACCTTGCAGCAACCTGATCACCGCCTGGCCAGTTTAAATAGTGCGCCCTGCACCGTCATTGGTGCCAGGCGCGCGCCCACATGCGCGAGTGCGCATGCGCAGCCTTAATTGCCGCAGCGGACGCCCAGGTCCCAGTGCCTGCACATTAGTGCGCCTAGGCAATATGCGCATGCGCAGACTTGTGCGCCGCGGTGAGTCCCGGAGTTCCTGACATGGCCCCCCTCCTACGGGCAGCCTCCGGATGCCCAACCGACCCCTCCCGGATGGTTGGTTCTGAAAGAATTCCCGAACGAGTCTTGGGGCATGAACATTTTGGGCCGGCTCCCACGAATTCTCCTCAGCCCCGTACCCCTTCCATTTGACCAAGAACTGAGTTTGGCCTCTCCTCTTCCTAGAATCTAGGATTACCTCCACCTCAAACTCCTCCTCCCCGTCAATGTTTATCGCCTCTGGAGGTTTAGACCTCCGATCCGGAAAGGGGTCTGGTGTCGCCGGCTTTAATAGTGATACATGGAAGACCGGATGAATCCTGAAAGATTTGGGGAGCGAGAGTTCGTATGCCACCTCATTGACTTTACGTTTTACCCAAAACGGACCCAGGAACTTAGGTGCCAGCTTCTTTGATGGACAGGACATTTTAAGATTTGTTGTGGCTAACCAGACCTGGTCCCCCAGTTGCATGCTTAGTTCTCCCCTTCTCCTCCTATCAAAGGCCCTCTTATTATCCTCCTGGGCCTTTGCCATCGCCTCTTAGAGCACCTTGCTATTAGAGGATAAAAAGCTTAACATGTCCTGCGTGGCTGGGACCGTGACTTCCGGAATCAGATCCAGTAAAAATAAGGGATGGAACCCATAATTCGCGAAGAAGGGAGCTTGTTTTGTAGCGGAATGACTCGCGTTGTTATACGCGAACTCCGCTAATGGCAGGAGGGTTAACCAGTTGTCTTGGAGAAAGGTGGTATAGCACCTGAGGTATTGCTCTAGGGTCTGATTCATTCGCTCTGTCTGGCCACTGGTTTGTGGGTGGTATTCAGAGGAGAACAATAGCTTAATCCAAAGCGTCTTACATAGAGCCTTCCAAAATCTGGATGTAAACTGAACCCTCCTATCTGACACAATATCCTTGGTCTCACCACCTCCCTGATAAAAACCTGTGCTGTCTCAGGGGCCGTGGGTGTGTTTTTTAAAGGTACAAAATGGGCCATCTTGGATAACCGGTCTACAATCACGAAGATTGCTGTGTGTTCCTGGGAGGGCGGAAGTTCCACAATAAAGTCAATGGAGATCATACTCCATGGTCTGTCAGGCATTGGTAATGGGCGTAATAGGCCCCAGGCCTTGTTCCTAGTAGGTTTATTCCTCTGGCAAATGGTGCACGTCTTAACATATGACTCACAATCTTTGGCCATATTGGGCCACCAAAAGGTACGCTGCAACAGTTCCAGGGTCTTGTGTACTCCAAAATGTCCTGCTAATGGGTGGTCGTGGCAGTATCCAAGTACCAAGGTACGGGTTTCCTCGGGAACCACAATCTGACCCTCTTTCCAAAGAAGCCCCTCCCTATTCACTAAGGGAACACTGGGTGGACCTGGCATACCTACGGATGCGGTCCGCAGTTTAGAGCGGAGCTCAGATTGTAGGATCAAAAAATTTCCAGAGGATAGGATGGTGTCAGCTCTGGGCGTCTCTTCAGGGTCCCCGAACATGCGGGAAAGCGCATCGGCTTAGTATTTTTTGACCCTGGCCTATAGGTGATGTGAAAGGCAAATCGCGAAAAGAAGAGTGCCCACCTGGCCTGATGTGGTCTTAAGCGCTTTGCTGTCCTCAAATATTCTAGATTCTTGTGGTCTGTAAATATTAATATTGGGTGTACTGCTCCTTCTAGTAAATACCTCCATTCTTCTAGTGCTACCTTGATCGCCAGAAACTCCCGGTCCCCAATATCATAATTTCTTTCTGCGGAGGTCAGCTTTCTAGAGAAAAAGGTCACCGGGTACATGAGCTCCTTAATGCCCTTCCTCTGCGACAGAATTGCCCCAACTGCCTTCTCAGACGCATCCACCTCCAGGATATAGGGCAATGATGGGTCAGGATGGCTCAGGATAGGGGCCTCAGTGAACAACCTCTTTAAAGCCGTGAATGCTTCCGGCGCTTCCGATGTCCACTGGAAATGGACCCCCTGTCTGGTTAACTGGGTAATCGGGGAAACCAGGACTGAAAAGTTTTTAATAAACTTCCTATAAAAGTTTGCGAAGCCAATGAAGCGTTGGACCGCCTTTTTGTCGGTAGGTACTGGCCAATCTAAGATAGCTGAGACTTTTTTGGGATCCATGGCTATTCCCGTGGTGGAGATGGTCAGACCCAAAAAAGAAATGCTATGCTGTTCAAAACAGCATTTGTCTGCCTTGGCATATAGGCCGTGTTGGCGGAGCCGTTCCAACACACACCTCACGTGACCTCTATGGACCTCCAATGACGGGGAAAAAATCAGGATGTCGCCCAGGTAGACGACAACAAAGATGTCCAGATAATCCCTAAACACGTAGTTTATAAAGTGCTGGAAAGTGGCGGGCACGTTACATAGGCCGAAGGGCATGACCAAATATTCAAAACGCCCGAACTTGATATGGAATGCTGTTTTCCATTCGTCCCCCTCTCTGATACAGGCTAGATTGTATGCACCCCTCAAATCCAACTTAGTAAAGATGGAAGCTGACTTCAATCTTTGAAAAAGTTCAGGGACCAGAGGTAGCGGGTAACGATTCTTGACAGTCACTTTATTCAAATCTCGGTAGTCTACACAAGGCCGTAGGAATTTGTCTTTTTTCTCCACCAAGAAAATGCCAGCCCCAGCTCGTGATGTGGAGGGCCAAATGAACCCCTTGCGGAGGCTCTCATCAATATACTCCTTAAGAGCCCCTAACTCCCGTTCAGACAGAGGAAATATCCACCCAAATGGTATTTCCGAAACCTGGGAGCAGTTCGATTGGGCATTCATATGTTCGGTGCGGGGGCAGGACATCTGCCCCCTGCTTGCTGAACACGTCCAAGTAGCTATGGTAGGCCGAAGGAATGACTCGGGCCAATTCTGCATCCGCATCCAGACATAGCAGGGCTTGCATCACCAGGGGCGTCCTAGGGAGGCAATGCTTCGACTGGAGGCGAATTGATCCCGCCTTCCAATCAATCTGTGGATCGTGGGCTTGTAACCAAGGGAGTCCCAGGATAACCGGGAACAGAGGGGATGCAATGGCATCCAGGCGGAGGAACTCCTGGTGATGGTTTGCCACTGTAGTGCAAATAGGTGGGGTTTCACAGTCCACCACCCCTGACCTAATACGGGATCCGTCAGCGAGAAATATATTTAAACCCACATCTTTCGTCTGTAAGGGGATCTGCTGCTGAGCTGCGAAGTCCAGATCTACAAAGCAGCTACATGCTCCAGAGTCTACAATTGCCGTGGTTACCACAGTTCTCCCCGGCAGCTGAAGTGAAATAGGTACTGCTAAGTAACTGATGTTGTTCCCATTCTTAGAAGTAACTGTAGAAAACACAGCAGAACACTTACCCATCTTGGCTGGACAGGTACGTACTACATGACCTGCTTCCCACAATAGAGGCAAATACGGTTTACCTGACGCCTCTGGCACTCCTCAGACGTAAGTGGAGGCCGAATCCTTCCTGATGACCCGAGTCCTGATCTATCCGCAGACTCCAGATTCCGGTTGACCCGTAGGGACTTAGGCTGGGCTGTAACACTGTAACATGAGATGGTCGCCCGGTTCATCTCTGATCTTGGTTGTACCACTCCCGCCTGCGTTCTCGCAACCGGGGGTCAATCTGAATAGATAAGGTTATTAGGCCCTCAAGAGTATCGGGCATGTCTATTCGGGCCAGCTCGTCCTTCAATGGTTCAGCTAAACCCATGCGAAACTGGTGATGCAGGGCCGCCTCATTCCATTGAGTGTCACTACCCCAATGCCTGAATTCAGCTGCGTAGTCCTCCACTGCTCGGTAACCTTGCTTTAGTGTATGTAGGGATATCTCGGCCGTTGCGGCCTGTTGCGGGTCGTCATACAAAAGCGCCATTGCTTTAAAAAATGACGTTACCGTTCCTAACTGTGGGTCTAGGTTCTCTAGTAGTCGGTGGGCCCAGTTTTGGGGTTCATTATGTAGTAAGGAAATAATGAACCTGACCTTCACGGTTTCTAACGAAAACGTTCGAGGCTGGAGGTCGAAGTATAACTGGCAGTAATTATGGAAACTCCTGAATCTACTTTGATCCCCATTAAAACGTTCTGGTGTGGGAACACGGGGTTCCGGTGCAGGTATCGAAACTAGTGTTCCCCCAGGGTTTTCTCCAGACTGCCTGGTAAGTGTGGCTAGGGTCTGTATGTGGTCGCCCAATTCTGTATAACCCTCCTGGAGCGCCTTAACCCCCTCTGTGAGGATCGCCAAATGTCGGCATATGTCATCCATTGTGGAAGTTCCCCTTCCAGGCTCAGTCACAGGTACTGTCAGACACCACCCAGTGGGATCTCTAGTGATCCACAGAACGGGATTCCCCAGGACGCGGAGTCTAAGTCCCAGTCTGCCTTTTCACCAGAGCACCTGATGGTGGGGATGGACTTGGTGCAAGACTGAAACCAGGTCGCGACCCCTGAGTGCACCCAACTGTGGTAGAGGGGTCACTGCTGAGGGTATGTGCCAGGGGTGAGCCTGAAGTGAAGAGGCTGACAAGTCCAGGTCCCGAGCGGGATGGATGGATGACAGTCAGGAGTGAGAGTAGTCAGACTAGCCGGGTTGGTAACAGTGGAGGCAGGTGGGTACCAAGCAGAAGACAGAGAATAGCCGGGTCACAAGCCAAGGTTCAGCAACGGGAGGTCCAGTAATAATATAACAACAGGCAGAAGTCAGGGATGAGCCGGGGGTCAGAACAGGAGAAGGTCAACACAATTCAGGACAAGCAGGATCGGCAACAGGAACGTACTTCAGAAACACAGGAACAGGAACTAGACCTTGCGGCAACCTGATCACCGCCTGGCCAGTTTAAATAGTGCGCCCTGCACTGTCATTGGTGCCAGGCGCGTGCGCGAGTGCGCATGCGTGGCCGCAATTGCCGCCGCGGACACCAAGGTCCCAGTGCCTGCACATTAGTGCGCCTAGGCAATCTGCGCATGCGCAGACTTGTGCGCCGCGGCGAGACCTGCAGTCCCTGACAAATGTGCTTCTGGAAGAATGGTCAAAAATTCCCATAGACACACTCCTAAATCTTGTGGACAGCCTTCCCAAAAGAGTTGAAGCTGTTATAGCTGCAAAGGGTGGGCCAACTCAATATTGAACCCTACGGACTAAGACTGGGATGCCATTAAAGTTCTTGTGTGTGTTAAGGCAGACGTCCCAATACTTTTGGCAATATACTGTAGTGTAACTACATAAATACACCAATCGATTCTTAATTTTTAGGAAAAAAACTGTGTTGTTTTATATGCTTACGTAGGTATCATAGTATAAGTTCTCTATCCCAAACTGATTTGGGAAACAAAACATCAAGTACACCCCTTGGAAATTGTTGACTTTTTCAACTTATTTGAACAGGCACATTTTATTCAAACAGTGCCTACAACTAAAGATGATATATGCGAATAAGAACACAAATGCTTTTCCAATCATTTATTCAACAAAATCATAAATAGATGTAATAGTGTACTGGGCAAAAAGCAATTACTGTACATTCCTGGTTTCACAAGCTGGTATTGCCACCTGTAGCAGAAATGACTTCTTGTAGGACTTTTGTATAACTGCTCCCTAGTATCTAACATTTGCAAGATGTTTGTGGGTTTCCTTGCATGAAATACTCATTTCAATATCTCCCTATAAAGTTTCAATGGTAAATAAATTAGGTCTTTGTCTTTTTTCAGGAATCAGAGGAAGCAGGTGGAATTTGTTTTTCTTGCCACTTATCAGACGTTGGCAAAAGTCGGGCACCAGCCATTTATCTCCTTTAAGGAAGTTAAGCAAAGACTCATGGGGATTATGGTTCTTGAGAAGCTTACTTCAATCTTGAATGATACCCCTGCTAAGTTCCCGAGGTTCTGTGACCTGTGGATTTCTTACAATGACGGCCTGAACCTAGACTGTACTCTGCTTCCGGCCTGATAGGGCCTGTTGATGCTCTTTTATCCCAGACCTCGGCTTGGACTCCGTGAGATTTTTTTTCCCACTCCCATACCCCCCCCTATCATTTCTTTTGTTTCTACTTTTCTCTACTTTCCTTCTTTGCACTTTTGTTCACTTAGGAGCCATACAGATCGTCACTCTTCTTTTTCCTCTTTTCCTCCATTTTTTCCTTTTTTCTCCTCACTTCCCCTCCTTACTTATGCCTGTTTACTTTCGCTGAGGAGGAGCAGATCTAGCTCAACATGATCCCTACCTCATCCATATGTACTGGAAGCATTTACTTACACATACTTTGCTGATTTCCAGAAAGTTGTTATAAGTTCCCTTGTCCTGGCACCTCTCATCTACAATAGGCCTGTATGTTCGCTCCTTGTCCTTGTTAAACACTATTATAATGTGACGTTGAGCTGTATGCTGTAAAACTTTATAAAACTCCAGTAAATACTTTGTAAGACAAATTAGTTCTTTGACTAGGGCAGCCCAGTACTATCTGTTTCTTTTTTAGCCATTCTTTTGTGGATTTGCTAGTGTGCTTTGGATCATTATGGTGTTGAAAAACCCCAATTCTGGTTCAACTTTAGCTTTTGTCAGATGGCCACACATTCTCATCAACCACACTTTAATATAATGCAGAACATAAAGGCAACTGTGAGCTTCTCTGAAGTAGCAAAATAGCCTCAAACCATAACATTTTTACCACCGTGCTTCACAGTTGTTATAAGGTTCTTCTCCTGAGATACTGTCCTTGGTTTGCGGCAAACATGCCCCTCACTATGCAGAGAACCCTGTCACCTTTGCCAGTTATATACTCCTGCTGTCTGGCTGCCAGATCATTTCCTTGTGTTGGTTACTCTTAGCAACTATATGTTTTCGTCTTCATCCCATGTGTGTGTAACAGGCCTGTGATACACCATATACCACCATGTACCCATTTGCAGTAACTTCAGACCAGGCATGAAACAGTTAATGGGACTTTACTGAGCATTCTTAACAGACAGTCAAACAGTGCAATAACAGTCTTCCCATAACTAACTAAACATAGGCTGTCCAATGAATACCTTCCAAGTTGGAGCCCATAGTGTGGAAGAGTCCTGATTCCAGGTTATCTCCCCAAGAGGTGCTCAGAATGTTGCTGGTGGTTACCTCTTTCAGCTGTGCCTCTTCTCTCTTTCCCATGCTAGGCCATGACTCTCTGCTCAGTGCAATCACAACACTAATATTAACACATACATTTTGCAGTGCAAGCAGGGCTTAAAATATACACAGACCAGAATTTGTTGGGCTGGTCAGTTCAGTTCTGGGCAATTTTGCAGTTGTTTGAAATTTACGCCACTTGTAGAATAAGTTGTGGTTGGTGGTGGTGGTAAAAACACAGAGCTGAGCCATGTTTTTACCTTCACAACAAACAAAAAACTACCTAATGTATATTGTAAGATTGGTCTTTACATAGGAAATATTATCAGAGAAACAACAGCAGGGGCTCACTATAGTTATGCACCAATCCCACTATGACCTAAAATTTAACTTTTATTCATAACTGTCTAAAACTCAAAATGTAGAAAATGAAAGGAAGTCATAAGGATGCCAGGAGTATACCCTAATAGGGCAATGAGGTATTAGTTCAAAAATACAAAATGATGGAACAGATATGCAACTGCCTTCATTATAGAGAATTAACAACCAGACAGCAAGTATGTCTTTAGCTGCTGTTGGTCAATTTTTCTTTCCAAGCGGAGATGTGTATAGGGTAGGGTCAGTATCCCGGTCACATACCACAACTCAAAGGCATGGATAGATTTTGAGAGTTACGGTGATTACTGAAAGGCTTAACTGCCCATCAAAATCAAACCTATCACAGTACCCTTCCAGCCTGGAAAAAGAATGCACTTCGATCAATCCACTATCTCCACTAGTCCAGAAAAATCTCCCTTTTCCTCCTACAACTAAACCCACATTGCCCAATAAATCTAAGTACCCATAAAGAAAAAATAAAGAAAAAGAAGTAAAAACCACAACAATTCTGTAACCCAACATGTTTCGCCTTAAAACAAGGCTTCATCAGAGATGTACAGTGTAAATATGTGTTTCAGAAAAGCACGTTGCAAATGCGGTACAGATCTATTTATAATATGGGGTAGCAGCGTGGCTACGTCGTCCTATCTCCACTTCATCCTATCTCTACGTCATCCTATCTCTGACTTTGTTGAAATGTAATGTAAAAAAGATTTGTAAATAAAGATTACATAAAAATATTCTGACCACTGCAGACTTGATGAGAGATATTTTTGCCATCTGTAAATGAAGAAACATGTCCTGCAGGTTGTTTTATGAGATCAGTGGGCCTGTGTGCAAAATAGCAAGTTGGGCCCCTTTGCTTGATAAAAGAAAAAAAAGTGCTGCGCATGGTGTGCTGCATTGAAGAATGAGCATGGGTTTTTATTGTGGCTGGGGTGTTGCTAGGTTTGTAAAAGACCTGGGGTGTCTTTGGGTACCATTAGTAGGCCACTAAAGGCCACTAAAGTCCTTCACTTGTGCCAAAACCATGCTGGTATCCCAGGTATAGTGTGACTGCATGGGAATTAATGTTTTTGGGTGCTGGGCCTCCTTGATAAATAAGGGCTGTTACAATCTCCTCTTGATAGTGTAGGAAGTTGCCAGGTCTTTCTGTAGACTTATAGATAATGTAGAAGTTGTAGAGGGCCAGTTAGAATAGGTATTTGGACACCTTTTACTACCAATGGATGGATAGTCTCGTGGCCAGGTAGGGCTGCATCATTTGGACTATTATAATCTACATCTCCCATGAACAGATTGTAGTCATGTATGTAAGAAGAAAGATATATGTTAGAAATCAAGGGGCCCTGTACAGCCTACTTGACAGCCAGCCCCCCTACCCCAAAAAAAAATCAAATCATTATTAGGAGACATAAACACAACATAACTTTCAAAAATCCTGCTAAATCTGAAAGTTAAAACTATATTGAGTCAGAGCTGCAATTGTAACAAAGTACCTCACAGTCAATGGCAGCAGATACAGTAATAAGCAACCTTCAGGCGCATAACATTATTCTGGTGTAACCCTATCTTGCAAGTCTAGCCAAGTGGAGCAGACCTTACCAAATTTCTTTTGGCAGCCCCGTGTTTTGTATGTCACTTTTTATATGGGAATCGGCTGATTAATAAGATTAAAGTGATGTTAAGGGCAATTAAAAAGGAAACAAATCCCACAAACATAAACTGTATGTAGCACACCTCTAGTTAGCTAGGGGGAGCTACACAGGTTTTTAGTTAAAGGCTGAGCAGCAGCCTGGGATGAGTTAGCCTGGGATGAGTCAGCCAGGTCATTTTTAGGTCAGGGCTGAAATATCTGCAGATCAGTTTCCTGATACCTCCCACTGCTCTAGAAACTTGAAAAGGATTCCCTCAGGCAGCTGGGTGAAGAGGAGATTTCATCAGGGGTCTGAGGTGGTACACCAAGAGGGCTGGGGAGCTCTCCAAGAAGAGACTCTTTGTCTGTGGACTTGTACATAGTTGTTAAGGAGTTGTCCTCAAGCTGCAGTTTCCTTTGGCATCCTATACATCCCTCAACCCTATCCAAATTCAATACCCCTTAATAAAAAAAAAAAAAAACAAGCTCAAGGACTGTTTACTGTCTCCGGAGTTGAAGATCTGAAGGAAATGCGTGTTGCCTGACTGTACAGGACTATAAGGGGATCAAAAACTCAGCGACTCCTAAGGGGGTAGTGCTACATATCATACTTAGCTGCTCTGGGCAGTGGTTTTGCCCAGAGCAGCCCGATCCTCCTCTTCTCTGGTCCGTTGCTGGCACTCCTGGCACTTCTGTCCTGCTGAGTGCCCCCAGAGCAAACAGCTTGCTATTGAGGCACCCAAGCGGGCTCACCCCCAGAGCCACTGCTCTGCATGTTCACTGACGCACAGAGCCTTGGCTTGACCTTGCCCCACCCCCTCTCTCTCCTCATTGGCTCACTGGCTGTGATTGTCAGCAGCAGGAGCCAAGGGTTCCCGCTGCTCTCTCAGTCAATGAGAAGGAAGTGACCCCAGAGAGCCAAGGCTCTTGTGCACCTGCACATTTCCAGATCGCTATGATGTCAGGTAAGTATTAGGGTGGACTGGGGGTGCTGCTGCACAGAGAAGGTTTTTTTACCACCATATATAGATTGCATGAAGGTAAAAAACCTTAAGACTTTACAACCACTTTATGCCATGGAAATAAAGAAGGGGAGACACTGTTTTTCCAATCCATCAGTAATACTTTCTTGGCATAGAAAATCAAAGTGTTTTCTTTCATTAGGAAGTGAGTCATCCTCTGCCCTATATGCAGCATATAGGATTACATATATTAGGGATCTGAAGACTTCTACTGATAAAATTAGTGACCTTGGACCAAAAGGTACGTATGGGTGGGCATTCCCATAACAAATGGTAAACTTACCCTAAGCATAGGTCCTAATTTGACAGGTGTGTGGGTGCAGGTCTACGGCCTGACAGTGTGAATTTGGCACCAATCACCTGCACCCCCACACTTGTCAAATAATGACCTGTGGCTGTGTTCCTACAGACACTGCATCCCCATAGAGAAACAAACAGCTTATTCACACTGTAGGTGAGAGAGAACCAGTATGAATGAATCCTTAGTTATGTTGTTTTTTATTTTTTACAATTTTATTTTGTATTATTTTTTACAATTTTATTTTTTATTAAATTTTTTTAACAGCTCTGTTGGGTGTTGGGGGAGGGTTGGTGAAATATCAGGGGTATAAATAGAACCCTGATGTCTCACTTTTGAGACAGAAAAAATGATTGAGTACACAGTCCTCAATCTCTATCTCTGCAGCCTCAGGTAAATGAACTTTGTAAGGAACTTCCTGTTTATACACAAACGGAAGAGGGTCTGTCTGAGGAAGCCACATATTTAGAACAATGCGTAAGGGGCAGAGCCAGTGATGTCATGACGCACCAGAAGTAAGGTTTGTTTGTTAAAGCACGGCCGCACAGAAACATCCCTTAAAGTGATTAAAAACCCTCACCTTGTAAGACATCCCATTCAGTTTAACTGGTTCCTTCCCAACCTATTGTACAATGACAGCTGGGCAAGACCGCTCTCGTTCTGGGGAGACATCATATGACGTCCTCCTATTCTTGCCGTGCATGGCTGCCCAGCATGGCGATCAGTGATGTGCTGTGTCTAAATGATACAGCTCACCACCGATCGCCATGCCAATGTAATTGGCTCTTTACCATGTTATCATGTGTCCAATCACAGCTGATCACATGTAAACAAATGCAGGTTATTGACATTTCCTTTCCTCAGCGCTGTCACTGAGGAAAGGAAAGCTGATAATCGGCTTTCTTGTGAAAGTGTAGCCTCATCAGTGCAGCATATCATTGCCCATCAGAGCAGCATATCAGTGCCCATCAGTTCCACCTCATCAGTGCATCCTCATCAGTGCCTCTTAATCAGTGCCCATCAGTTCCACCTCATCAGTTCCACCTCATCAGTGCCTCTTAATCAGTGCCCATCAGTGCAGCATATCAGTGCCCATCAGTAGAGCATATCAGTACCCATCAGATCCACCTTATCAGTGCAGTCTCATCAGTGCCTCTTCATCAGTGTCCATCAGTGCAGCATATCAGTGCCCATCAGAGCAGCATATCAGTGCCACCTATCAGTGTCCATCAGTTCCACCTCATCAGCGCATCCTCATCAGTGCCCCTTAATCAGGGCCCATCAGTGCAGCATATCAGTGTCCATCAGTGCAGCTTCATCAGTGCCTCTTCATCAGTTTCCATCAGTGCAGCATATCAGTACCCATCAGTTCCGCCTTATCAGTGCAGCCTCATCAGTGCCTTTTCATCAGTGCCCACCAGTGCAACTTATCAGTGCCCATCAGTTCCACTTCATCAGTTCAGCCTCATCATTGTCCATCAGTGAAGACTCATCAGTGCAGCATCCTCAGTGCCCATTAGTGTAGCCTCATCAGTGCCCATCAGTGTAGCCTATCAGTGCCCATCAGTGCAGCCTCATCAGCACACATCAGTGAAAAAGAAACATTACTTATTTTCAAAACGTTATAACAGAAATGAAGAAAAGGGTTTTTTTTTCAAAATGTTCAGTCTTTTTTTGTTTATTTAGCTAAAAATGAAAACCACAGTGGTGATTAAATACCACCAAAAGAAAGCTCTATCTGTCTGAAAAAAATGATAACAATTTAATTTGAGTACAGTGTTTCATGACTGCGCAATTGTCATTCAAACTTCGACAGCACTGAAAGCTGAAAATTGGCCTGGGCAGGAAGGGGGTAAAAGTATTGAAGTGGTTAAAAAAGAAATAAAAGGCAATACATTTGTGTATAGATATAAAAAACTTTATATACAAATGTTTTCTCTTTTTTATAAGTGATCACATATGCCCTGTTCTCAGCTGCATAAGAGCTGGGAGAGGAGAAACAGCAGGACACTGATCTTCCCAATAAAAGGCTGCGCAGAAGATGCAAAGCATTCTCTGAATGACGCATATGCTGAGCAGCCAACCTCCTGTCTTCACAATCCACAGGCCAGCTGCCCTGCTTTGGAACCATAAGCAAGTGGAGATTATGGTCTACTTCAGTGATTTCCAGCTTCCAGGGGCTCCAGACAAAGTTTGGTGTTATGCAGGCCATAGATGGGGAGAAAACTGGCCAATTTTTCTTTAAAAAAACGAACAATCGGTTGTTCAAGCGGCCGATGTTACCAGGAACGGAAAAAAAAATCGGCTGATTTTCATCCCGTCTACAGCCGGCAAAAAGTGTCACTGCAGAGAGCTCCGCTATTTCTTTGACAGTGCTTTGACATTTATAGTGGCTGCAACAATGTATCTATTTGTATCCATTTTGGATACAGATGTTTTTATTCGGATACAAATAGATACATTGTTGCAACCGCTATAAATGTCAAAGCACTGTCAAAGAAATAGCGGAGCTCTCTGCAGGGACACTTTTTGCCATACTGGAATTCTTCTTCTTCGTCCTCTTTTTCTTCTTCCTCTTCTTCTTCTTCATCCTCTTCTTCATCTTCTTCATCCTCTTCATCCTCTTCTTCATCCTCTTCTTCTTCATCCTCTTCTTCATCCTCTTCTTCATGTTCTTCATCCTCTTCTTCTTCATCCTCTTCTTCTTCATCCTCTTCTTCTTCCTCTTTTTCTTCATCCTCTTCTTCCTCTTCTTCTACTTCCTCTTCTTCTACTTCCTCTTCTTCATCCTCTTCTTCATCTTCTTCATTCTCTTCTTCATCCTATTCATCTCTTCTTCATTCTCTTCTTCATCCTCTTCTTCATCCTCTTCTTCTTCTTCATCCTATTCTTCTTCTTCCTCTTCTTCATCCTCTTCTTCATCTTCTTCTTCCTCTTCTTCTTCTTCCTCTTCTTCATCCTCTTCTTCTTCTTCTTCATCCTCTTCTTCTTCATCCTCTTCTTCTTCTTCTTCATCCTCTTCTTCTTCATCCTCTTCTTCTTCCTCTTCTTCTTCATCCTCTTCTTCATCCTCTTCTTCATCCTCTTCTTCTTCTTCATCCTCTTCTTCTTCTTCTTTTTCTTCATCCTCTTCTTCTTCTTCATCCTCTTCTTCTTCTTCATCCTCTTCTTCTTCCTCTTCTTCTTCATCCTCTTCTTCTTCTTCCTCTGCTTCTTCTTCCTCTTCTTCTTTCTCTTACTCTTCTTCTTCTTTTTCATCCTCTTCTTCTTTTTCTTCTTCTTTTTGTCTTCCTCTTGCAGGTCACTGCTCATGCGCAGATTTTTTATTGGTAAAAAGATCGGCCGATTTGCCCATAATTGCCGCGAAAATCGGCCGATCGGCAAAATCGGCCGATCTTTTTCCAACTTTACCGATAAAAAAAATCTGCCAAAATACCGATATTATTTTCGACCAAAAAATCAGCCGATTTTCGACCCATCTATGGCCTGCATTAGAGTCAGTCTACAATCAGGTTAGACCACATTCATGGCCATAAACATTTTACTGATCTCATTATGTATATTTTTTTCTAGCACAAACATTTCTGCGTAATCATCAGTAAACACTTGCGTAACATTGTCTTGTTTTTTCCCACAATACCTGCATCTGGCAGACATGTATATGTATGTCCTCAGACAAAATGTTTGGATTTTGTGTTATGGATTTGAATGCAGTTCATGTTTATGCACCTGTGTGAATGTCTTAATAGAAAACAGCTAATTTCAGATCTGTAAATGAAACATGTGTGTAGCACCCGCCTAGTCAGCTAGGGGGAGCTCTAGCTCTAATTGTTAGTAAGGAGGGCTGAGTAGCAACCTGGGTGTAGTAACCAGGTGGGTCAAATTTAGGTCAGAGCTGAGAGGCTCTGCAGACCAGCACTCTGGGATTTTCCCCTGCACTAGAAGTTTGAAGAAAGATCTAGAAGCAGTGGACGGAGGTGAGGAGTGGCTGGTCTGTACTCTTGGAGGATCCAGGCCAATCCCCAACAGGAGGCTTGGCAAAAGGCTAGGACAGCCTTTAAGAGTAACTGAGCCTGCTCAGCAGGGGGAGAGTTGGAGAGTTCAGGTGGAAGATGAGGAAGTGAGGCCGGTGAGCAGGAGCCTGGGGGGGGGGGGGCTGGATGGGAGAGGGGCTCACCTCCAGGCAGGATGATCTTGGAGGAAGAAAAGCTTGGGACTTCACCGACCCCCTGAAAGAGGACCACCTGTGTGGCAGGGAAGTAGTGGCCAAGCTAGAAGGCCTGGCAGCAGCCACTGACCCACCAGCAACACAGGAGAAGGACTAAGTGGGTAAACCTGCACCTCCTGGGCCAGATAGAGGAAGGAGAACTTGTGCATAGTTTCAGCAAGTTGTCCTTGGTTTCACAGTTCCATTGGGCATCCTGTACACCCCTAACCTTATCCCATTTCAATTCCCAGCTCAAGGACTGGTTACTGTCTCCTGGATGCAAGTTAATGTTGAAATGTGTGTTGCTTGGCTGTCTAAGACTATAGGACAGCGTTCTCAACCTGTGGGTTGCGACCCCTTTGGGGGTCGAACGACCGTTTCACAGGGGTCGCCTAAGACCATCGGAAAACACATATTTCCGATGGTCTTAGGAACAGAGACACCGCTCCTCTATCCCTCTCCAGGCGGGTCCGCCCACATGCAGATACACCCACATACGAGTACCGGGCATGATGACATCATCGCGCCAACCCCATCACATACACCCCGTACAAATACAGGTGTATGTAACAGGGTTGGCGCCATAATGTACTTATGTGGACCAGTCACACATGTGTAAAGAGCAGCTACTGTGTAGAAAGCAGCTGCTGTGTTGAAAGCAGCTACTCTGTTAAAAGCAGCTACTATATTGTTTTTGTGATTAATCACTATGCTTTAATTATGTTCAATTTGTAACAATGAACATCCTGCATAGCAGATATTTACATTACGATTAATAATAGTAGCAAAATTACAGTTATGAAGTAGCAACAAAAATAATTTTATGGTTGGGGGTCACCACAACATGAGGAACTGTATTAAAGGGTCGCGGCATTAGGAAGGTTGAGAACCACTGCTATAGGGGGACCCAAATTTCTAGCAACTTTTAAGGGGGTAGTGCTACAAGTGTAAATGTGGCCTTAAAAAGAAAATCACCCATTAGTTCACCCCCTTATACAAAACACTAAACGGTTAATAAAATTAGATTTTTGATTCATTATTATGCAAACTGGTATTTTGGGTATACAAATATACAACTATATGAATATTTGCCGTATACAGAAACTTTATGTATACATACTCAATTAGTTTGGGGACATAAAGGTTAGAATTTTAACTATGTCTATTTATTGTGTAATTTCCCCTTTTTTATGAGAATGAATATATAAGATTTGTAAGGATACGTGTCGGAAGTCATCCATGGGCTTTTTGTTAATTATGTACAGTGGGGATCGAAAGTTTGGGCACCCCAGCTAAAAATTTGTATTAATGTGTATAAAGAAGCCAAGGAAAGATGGAAAAATATCCAAAAGGCATCAACAGATTAGACATTCTTATAATATGTCAACAAAAGTTAGATTTTATTTCCATCATTTACACTTTCAAAATAACAGAAAACAAAAAAATGGCGTCTGCAAAAGTTTGGGCACCCTGCAGTATTTATAGCATGCACTGCCCCTTTGCAAAGCTG
The DNA here is from genome assembly GCF_062004578.1 of Staurois parvus. NCBI lineage: Eukaryota > Metazoa > Chordata > Amphibia > Anura > Ranidae > Staurois > Staurois parvus. The sequence goes on along the minus strand of NW_028317867.1, from coordinate 3,714,229 downwards.
AGACCTGCCAGTGTCATGGATTGTTCTCAATCATCGTCTGGGCAGACCAGGTGATGTCAATCTCAAAGGTTTTAAATGCCCAGACTCATCTGACCTTGCCCCAACAATCAGCACCATGGGTTCTTCTAAGCAGTTGTCTAGAAAACTGAAACTGAAAATAGTTGACGCTCACAAAGCTGAAGAAGGCTATTAGAAGATAGCAAAGCATTTTCAGATGTCAATATCCTCTGTTCGGAATGTAACTAAGAAATGGCAGCCATCAGGAACAGTGGAAGTTAAAGCAAGATCTGGAAGACCAAGAAAAATATCAGACAGAACAGCTCGCAGGATTGTGAGAAAAACAATTCAAAACCCACGTTTGACTGCACGATCCCTCCAGAAAGATCTGGCAGACACTGGAGTTGTGGTACACTATTCCACTATAAAGAGATACTTGTACAAATATGGTCTTCATGGAAGAGTCATCAGAAGAAAACCTCTTCTACGTCCTCACCACAAAAATCATCGTTTGAACTTTGCAAATGAACATATAGACAAGCCTGATGCATTTTGGAAACAAGTTCTGTGGACCGATGAGGTTAAAATTAAACTTTTTGGCCGGAATGAGCAAAGGTACGTTTGGAGAAGAAGGGGCACAGAATTTAATGAAAAGAACCTCTGTCCAACTGTTAAGCATGGGGTTGAATCAATCATGCTTTGGGTTGTGTTGTAGCCAGTGGCACACGAGTAGAAGGAAAAATGGATACAATAAAATTTCAGCAAATTTTGGATGGTAACTTGATGCCATCTGTGAAAAAGCTGAAGTTAAAGAGAGGATGGCTTCTACAAATGGATAATAATCCTAAACACACCTCAAAATCCACGGGGGATTACATCAAGAGGCATAAACTGAAGGTTTTGCCATGGCCTTCACAATCTCCTGACCTCAACATAATTGAAAATCTATGGATAGACCTTAAAAGAGCAGTGCGTGACATACAGCCCAGAAATCTCAAAGAACTGGAAGACTTTTGTAAGGAAGAATGGGCAAAGATACCTCAAACAAGAATTGAAAGACTCTTGGCTGGCTACAAAAAGCGTTTACAAGCTGTGATACTTGCCAAAGGGGGCAGTACAAGATATTAACTCTGCAGGGTGCCCAAACATTTGCAGACGCCATTTTTTTGTTTTCTGTTATTTTGAAAGTGTAAATGATGGAAATAAAATCTAACTTTTCTTGACATATTATAAGAATGTCTAATCTGTAATTTGATGCCTTTTGGAGATTTTTCCATCTTTCCTTGGCTTCTTTATGCACATTAATACAAATTTTTAGCTGGGGTGCCCAAACTTTCGATCCCCACTGTATTTCAGTTAATAATCTTATACACATTATATGACTAATATACTTGTTTTGCAGTAGGGTAGAGGTATAAGTAACATCTGTCAGGGATCGTCCTCTCGCCGACACACATCTATGCGCCGGTGCCGGATCACTGTCAGCTGTGGCGGTGCACATACGCATCCCTTGTACCTGATCTGCCCGATTGATCCTGACCCGGCTTGTCTGATGCTGCTGCACCTATATTCCTGCATCCGCACGTGGTCTGTATCCTGGTTGCCGCCATACCTACCTGCTGCTGCTCCTACAGTCCTGCATCCACACCTGGCCTGCATCTTGGTTGCCGTCATACCTACCTGCTGCTGCACCTACGTTCCTGCATCTGCACCTGGCCTGTATCCTGGTTACCGCTATACCTACCTGCTGCTGCACCTATGTTCCTGCATCCGCACCTGGCCTGTATCTTGGTTGCTGCCATACCTATCTGCTGCTGCATCTATGTTCCTGCATTTGCAGCTGGCCTGTATCCTGGTTGCCGCTATACCTACCTGCTGCTGCACCTACAGTTGTGTCCAAAATTATTCAACCCCCAATGCTGTAAAGGGGTTTAGGGACTATAGTGTACATTTGGAATTGTATTCAGAATCAAATCCTACAAGGACGTTGTAACTACCCAAATGCAACTAAAATGACATCAATTGTTTATGTAATACAGTAGTAAATGGTTCTTATGTGGTTTCTTCATTGCCACAATTATTCAACCCCTTAAAGACTACCACTCTGAAGAACAGAGGTTCATACAGGTGCTTTCCATCAGGTATTGAAAACACCTGTGGATGTCACCGAGCAGCAATCAAGCATAATAAGCACCAATTAGGCAGCTTTAAAATGACTGTGATACTCAGCTCCTTCTAGACATTTACTGGTGTGGTTACAAACATGGTGAAGGCAAGAGAATGGTCCAGGAAGACAAGAGAAGAGGTGATTTCTCTTCACAGGAAGGGCAATGGCTATAAGAAGATTGCAAAGATGTTAAACATACCAAGAGACACCTTAGGAAGCATCATTCGCAAATTCAAGGCAAAGGGCACTGTTGAAACGCTACCTGGTCGTGGCAGAAAGAAGATGCTGACTTCGACTGCTGTGCGCTACCTGAAGCGTAGAGTGGAGAGAAGTCCCCGTGTGACTGCTGAGGAACTGAGAAAAGATTTGTCAGATGTGGGTACAGAAGTTTCAGCCCAGACAATAAGACGCACACTGCGTAATGAAGGCCTCCGTGCCAGAACTCCCAGGCGTACCCCCTTGCTGTCTCCAAAGAATAAGAAGAGTCGACTGCAGTATGCCAAAAGCCATGTGGACAAACCACAAAAGTTGTGGGATAGTGTTCTGTGGACTGATGAAACAAAATTAGAACTGTTTGGGCCCATGGATCAACGCTATGTTTGGAGGAGGAAGAACAAGGCCTATGATGAAAAGAACACCTTGCCTACTGTGAAGCATGGTGGAGGGTCAATCATGCTTTGGGGCTGTTTTGCTTCTGCAGGTACAGGGAAGCTTCAGCGTGTGCAAGGTACCATGAATTCTCTTCAGTACCAGGAGATATTGGATGGAAACGTGATGCAGTCCGTCACACACCTGAGGCTTGGGAGACGTTGGACCTTTCAACAGGACAATGATCCCAAGCATACCTCCAAGTCCACTAGAGCATGGTTGCAGAGGAAAGGCTGGAACATTTTGGAGTGGCCATCGCAGTCACCAGACTTAAATCCGATTGAGAACCTCTGGTGGGACTTAAAGAAAGCAGTTGCAGTGCGCAAGCCTAAGAATGTGACTGAACTGGAGGCCTTTGCCCATGAAGAATGGGCGAAGATACCCGTAGATCGCTGCAAGACACTTGTGTCAAGCTATGCTTCACGTTTAAAAGCTGTTATAACTGTAAAAGGATGCTGTACTAAGTACTAAGATTGAATGTCACTTGGGGGTTGAATAAAACTGATAATGCTGTGAGCACAGAAAAGACATTTGTGGTTATTTCATTATAACTGTTATGTTATATTTGTCTGACCTACAAGTGCCTCTTTAATGTAAATGTAAGCAAGATGACTGAATGATCAAAAGCAATGTCAAACTGGCCAAAACACTCAATTTCAGTGGGGGTTGAATAATTTTGGACACAACTGTACGTTCCTGCATCTGGCCTGTATCCTGGTTACCGCTATACCTACCTGCTGCTGCACCTACGTTCCTGCATCAGGCACCTGGCCTGTATCCTGGTTGCCGCTATACCTACCTGCTGCTGCACCTACGTTCCTGCATCTGCACCTGGCCTGTATCCTGGTTACCGCTATACCTACCTGCTGCTGCACCTATGTTCCTGCATCTGCAACTGGCCTGTATCCTGGTTGCCGCCATACCTACCTGCTGCTGCACCTATGTTCCTGCATCCGCACCTGGCCTGCATCCTGGTTGCCGCCATACCTACCTGCTGCTGCACCTACGTTCCTGCATTTGCAACTGGCCTGTATCCTGGTTACCGCTATACCTACCTACTGCTGCACCTACGTTCCTGCATCCGCACCTGGCCTGTATCTTGGTTGCCGCCATACCTACCTACTGCTGCACCTACGTTCCTGCATCCGCACCTGGCCTGTATCTTGGTTGCCGCCATACCTACCTACTGCTGCACCTACGTTCCTGCATCCGCACCTGGCCTGTATCCTGGTTGCTGCCATACCTACCTACTGCTGCTCCTACGGTCCTGCATCCACACCTGGCCTGCATCTGGGTCTTCCGGATAATCACCTGCCTACAGTCATCTCAAGACCCACCAGGCACTCATGCCACTCCAGGCTCGGTGCCCTCTGTCCTCACTATCAGGGGCTCCGAGCGGGAGTAGTAAGAGGACGCCCTCCTCTCCACGTCAAGCTCCCCAACCAGGTACGTGACAACATCCTTTTTGTTTATTTTGAATTTAATAAAATTTTTAATATCTTTACCATTCAGGAGAAAAGTCTAATTGAATTTTCATAATCTCATCTCTGAATGACATCACTGCTTCCTGGAGAAAGAACTACAGAAGGGATGTGCCAAGACCAGAGGGAATAGGAGGCATAGCAGCCACTGGTCTTACAAGCAGCAAACCAAAGAGAATTAACGGTTTCATTTGAAAATTAATAATCTAATTCAGAGCAACTACTGAGTGAATCAGAAGATGGATGACATATTCAGTGAGGGTAGGAAACCAGCAACAAGGACATGTACAGAAGTTTTTGCCCCAGAGTTCTACTTTAATGAAATCTCACTTTGAGACATTTTAATAAAGTTCACATAAAAAAAGTAAATGTGCCTTGATCAGTACATTAGCACCGCTGTAATCCTACTGAACACCAAAGACTGCATTCTAGTGCAGCTGCTGGTATGTGATCCCTTTAGACCAATGAGTGAACAGATTAGAACAAAACATTTTCAATCATATATTTACTGTTGGTTCACACTGAATCCAACATTGAAATTGGGCGACTTCACTTGAAGTCGCACAGTTTCAAAGCCACACGTCAGTGCGATTTCAGGCACGACTTTGCTGACATCTGTGCAATTTAATGTACAGGTAAAGTGAAAATATAATAAACTTGTGTGCTGCTCAGGGGCGGACTGACAACTCATGGGGCCCCCGGGCAATAGGGGATCATGGGGCCCCTGTGCCCTTGTCCACACTCAAAAAAGCCTATAAAATAGGTACCAGGGGCATTTCATGGGACCCCTACTGACCCCGGGTCCTCGGGCAGTGCCCGAGTGCTCGAATGGTCAGTCTGCCCCTGATGCTGCTATAACATAAAAATATAGAGAATGAAAAAAGAGAAAAAGATTGCTGCACTCACTCCTCAAGTGTACTCTCTCTTTAAATCAAATAAATAAACAAACATGTGGTGTACTATCTCCCCATCAACCTCCCTGGCGGTATTCCTGAGTGTAGCTCGGGGTAAAGTTTCAGTACCACAATCGGTAACATCGAGCTACACTCCGGCTTACCATGCGGTGCTGCTCTGGGATCCCTCGATCACTTACCTTGTCCTGCGCTCCTGTGATGTGCCTCCTGCAGTGTCCCCGGCAATGTAATCCGGCAGATGCTGGCATCTGTCATCTGGGTTCCGTCCCCTGAGACGTCGGGACGTACGGGGGACGGAACGGCAGGAAATTTGAAAATGACAAAAAGTGACCGTCACTAAAATCACTAAAATCACATAGTATAACATTACTGTATCAAACCATTTCACATACATTTTGTCCCGAGTGCTTTGTCCTGTGCCCTGCCTGCATTTTTACTGTTCTTTCTGCCTGGAAACTGAGAAACATCCATGGCTTCCAAAAAATGTCTCTTTATGTCAAAAGTGGTTTTAGACCAGCTAGAGAACAGCGATAGTAAATTAGAACCACTTGCAGAATTGAGTGATAATGATTTGTGGGGAAATTCGTCATCAGACACTGAAAACGATTTTGCAACTTTGCTCAGTGATGTGCGAACTTGGCGCTATATTTCAAATTTCAGTGGTTTTGGTTTGATTATATTATTGAATTAAATTTATTATTATTATATTATTATTTTTTATGATTATTTATTACATTATAATTTATGATTTATTTTTTTAAGTTTTATCCTACCGGGGATGTTTACTAGACTCTTGTTCGGACAGATTTCAGTGAGTTATTCCTAAAAATTACAGCCCTACAATAAAAAAAATACATATTTCCATGCAAAAAAAATGTACCGCTTTGAGCACAGAAATATGAACATAATCAGACCGCTAGGGAGGTTAAAATGGAAAATTTTAAACAAACAATAAATGCAATCCTCAATAAATCAAATAGCAATAGCCCAATCCAACATGCAAAAAAAGTCCTGGTATTGTAATCTCATCACAAATCCCACACCATGCATTTGTAATGAATCCACTCCCTTCTCTCTTTAAGATTTGACCTACAAACTATAATAGGCCAAATATACTTTTAATTGGACTGTGTGTCCTCCAAATTGTGATCCATGGGATACTCCTTCCAGATTCTATATCTTCTTTAACTCTTGACTCCAAGTTGTGTATAAAAAACAGAAAATATTCCGTAGTGCAACACCATTTGTAATGAACTACACTCTAAGTAAACTAAACATATGCATTCACATTAAAGAAAAAACGATATACGTGCTCCAAAATAAAATGATCCAGTGTTCATATTATTTCACCGTGCCGACAATTTCATGGTGTTTCCCATCACTGAATAAGTGTACCATGCACTCACCTCCTTCCTAGACCTACAAAAATAGGTCATAAACACTTAGAAGCAATGGTCGCTTTATTCAATTATTGCGCAGAACCGGAGCCTAGTGATGTCACTTCCGGTGCTGCGCAAATCAGAGTGCATAATGAGAGGAACCATCTTTGTTGAGGGATTTTGATGCCTGCTTTGAATTTATCCTTTTGAGTGTAATTTTATTTAATAAAGCAGTTTTAGTTTATGGAGTTGCACTATGGATTGTTCTTTCTTCCCTTGAGCACATACCATCCTATCAAGAAATGAAATGAAATTTGTATAATTTTTTTCACACAAATAGAGCTTAATTTGGTGGTATTTAATCACTGCTTGTGCTATAAACAAAAAAAGAACAAAAAAATTTGGAAAAAAAAAACATTTTTCTTTGTGTCTAAATGCAAAATGCTGTAGATTTCCAGGTGGACGCCATATGGCGTCATCCCAGGCATGCGCAGTTTTCATGCTTGCAGAGCCGCGCTGCGGCACGATCTGTCACCGGCCGTGTACCTCGGACACGGCCGATGACAGATCTGAGTACCGGCCCCGTTGCCGGTACCATGTGACCTGCTGTGACCAATCACAGCAGGTCATATGACAGTTGTATACAATGGATGGCTTCATTCATGCCATCCATTGTATACTAGTGTCTAGCTGTGAATGGTCACAGCGATCACATGTCATGTGATTAGCTGTGGCCAAATCACAGCTAAGCACAAAAAAAAAAAAAACCCTGAATGAATCAATGTCATTCAGGTAAATGCTTGCTTATAGCAAAGTAATTCTTTGCTATAAGCAAATTGTGTAAAAAAAAAAAAAAATACTGATCACTTCCCCAAAGTAGTACAATGTTACTATGGTAACATTGTACTACTTTGAACATAGTGAAATATGAAAAAAAATCTTAAAAAAAGAAAAAAAATGTAATAAAAAATTAAAAAGAATTAAAAAAATTTTTTTTTTCATACTGTCACCAGTCAGTGTCCCTGATCACCGCCATGCCAGTTATATGATGACGCTGTACTGCACTGGTGACAGTATGTAAAAAACAAAATAGTGAAAATAATTTTTTTCATTTTTTTCATTTTCCGAAAAATTATGACAAAAAAAATACAACTTCAAAAAACTCGCCATGTCTCTTAGGAAATACATTGGACTGTCTACTTTGCAAAAAGGGGTCATTTGGGGGATATCTGTACTGTTCTGACATTCTTGGACCTCAAGAAATTAGATTGGCTGTCAGTACTTCAGGATTGATCAATATTCAGATATATCCCATAGTTTGTGAACTCTATAACTTTCCTACAAACTAAATAATACATCCTAATTTGGGTTATTTTCACCAAAGACATGTAGCAGAATACATCTTGGCCTAAATTTATGAAGAACAATTATTTATTTGCAAACTTTTATAACAGAAACAAAGAAAAACGTGTTTTTTTTCAAAATTTTCTGATTTTTTTTGTTAATTTAGCAAAAATAAAAACCTCGGCAGTGATTAAATACCAACAAAAGAAAGCTCTAGTTGTGTGAAGAAAATGATAAAATTTTAGTTTGGGTACAATGTTGTATGACCGCGCAATTGTCATTCAAAGTGTGAGAGCGCTGAAACCTGAGAACTAGCCTGGGCAGGAAGGGGGTAAAAGTGCCCGGTATGGAAATGGTTAATTACAAACGGTGTTGCATTACGGAATATTTTCTGTTTTTTTATACACGGTTTGGAGTTAAAACTTAAAGAAGATTTAGTATTTGGAGAGTATCCCATGGATCACAATTTGGAGGACACACAGTCCATTTAAAAGTATATTTGATCTGTTATAATTTGTAGGTCCAATCGTAAGGTGAGCAGGGAGTGGATTCGTTGAACATGCACGGTGTGGGATTTGTGATGAGATTGCAATACCAGGAATTTTAATGTACAGATGTCTATTACATTACATCTAGGTTACCGGCTGTCCTGTTTCTCTGGCGCCGGCATCTTAAGTGGGGCTGTGACATCTTGCGGCTGCACTGGGTGCCCACTACACATGTGAATGGTCTGCGCACGTCACGTTCCAGAAGACTGCGGAGTTAGGAGGAGAATTTCTGTTTCCGATCACCTAATCGATCGCAGCGCGAGCGGGTACCTGTCACGATTGGGTACCCACTCCCCATAGGTGCCAATCCTTAAGCCCTGTGTGGTGGTCGTGCGGGCCACGATTTGCGTGGGCAGGAGAACCCATTCATTGCTCCGGGACACGCAAGGAAGAAGTTCCTGCGCTACTTTGGAAATCACAGCCCGCACGGGAACCGAGGTTCCTAGTACGGCTGCGATTTCCAGTGCGGGCGACATGCCATTAAAATTAATGGCACCCGCCCGCAGGTCCTGCACTCCTCTGTGTAGGTGGTGCAGCTGCAGGCATTTTTTCAGGTCCCGCAGTGGCACCACCTGCACAGATGTGATTCGAGGGTAACGGGGAGCGGGGGACAAAGCCTTAAAGCAGAACTTCCCTTTTTGGGTGGAGCTCCGCTTTAAAGTTCAGTTTCTCTGTATCAGACCAGAATGGAGCAGATAGGAGACGTTCATAGCCAGGATTTACAAACACTTTAGTAAATCACATAGTAATGACGTTTGCAAAAAAAAATACATAGTTTCCAAATCTACTTTTCCAAAGTTACCTTACCAACAAGGACCAGTTGCTGTTTGGGGTAGGACTGTTTGTATTTTTAGAATTCCGGTGGGAGTGGGCTCCAGGTAACCGCTGCTGTGTGATGCACTGTGCACACTGACAGGCGGAGATACAGCGGCTGATGACGCCAATCATCGCAGTGCTTACCGCGATCAGCCGCCGGCGTCCGCTATATAAGTGCGCTGTGCGGCCGGAGCCGGCAGTTGTCAGCAGGTGCAGCCAGGAGGGGGATCTAGAGCTGTGCGCTATCCGGGGACACCTCCAGTCATGCTGAGCCCCTGCAACAAGCAGAACGCCAATGAAGAGAGAACGCACGGCAGGTACCAGCACTGCAACTTCAGCTGGCAGCCCCCCTATGGGCTCCTCTTGCTTCTCATCATCCTGGCTTCATGGACCAGCATCTGCCAAGGTAAGGACACCCCTTAGCCCCTGTATCTCTGACACCCCAATACTCTCCCCTTACTAATCTCTGGGATTTCTACTGAGCAGGCATCCAGTACTGACAGTATTCCACTCGCTGCACTCACTACACTTTTCTTAGAAACTTTTTATCTGGAAAAGAATAAATGCAAGAGGAAGACACAATTCTAATATTTAGTTATTGTTCTGCTAAATATTTGGATATATTGTATCTTTCTTTTTCCATTTTTGGAGATGGAAGTTGCATCAGGTGCCCTGTGGAACTACAGATCTGTGCATGCCTACTCAGCATGTAGACCTAACCTGTTGTCTTTGCTTTGACTCTTGTAGTTGTAGAGATATAGGAATCTCAAATAAACTTTTAGAGCTCCCCAGTGCTTGAAAAACTAAAGCTATTGGCAAAGAAATGCAATGCACACTCTACGTTATAAAAACACCAGTAGGATTAGCTGTAGAATGCTGCAATAAAAACGTGAGGTTTTTTGTGTTTTTTAGCGTTTTTGCATTAGCTTTTTCAGTGTTTTTAGTGTCTTTCAGCTTTTGTGTTTTTTTAGCAGTTATACTCCCACAAAATCTTCAGGCTCAAAAAAGTTCATGAACGCCAGATAGCTGCGTTTTTTTAGTGTTTTTCAGCTTTTATCTGCATTTTTCAGCTTTTATCAACATTAGAGCATTTTTATAGCTAAAAAAACTCACTAGTTGTGGGGTTTTTTCCAGCTAGAAAACGCTCCTGCCAGAAAATGCTGATTTAGTCCTCATGCACACTTAATGTTTTTACAGCTGCTGTTTCTGGCTTTTGACGTTTTTTTTCTACAGCTAGTAAACCCCCCATTTTCCTATGTATCCATGCACACATAGGCTGTAATCAACGTTTTTTGGCTGGGATGTTTTTTGGCTGAAAAAAAAACCCCAGGACTGGTGGGTTTCTAGATGAGTTTTTCAGCTGTAAAAATGCTCGAACGCTGAAAAACGCAGTAAATCATGGTAAAACTCAGCAAAGCGGCATTTTTGGATTTGTTTTGTCCAAAACATTTCTTTTTTGGTAAGAAACCACTAAAAAATGCAAATGCGGGAAAATGCTGCTAAATGCTAATGCAAAAACGCTAAAAAAATCTGAAAAACTCACTTTTTTTAACGTGACTTACACAGCTTACTTTACCAGCGTTATCAAAACGTCCAGTGTGTATGAGGACTAAAGCCTATGTGTGCATGAACACATAGGATAACATGCTGGGGAGTTTACAGGCTGTAGAAAAAAAATGCCAGAAGCCAACAACAGCCGCTGTAAAAACGTCCAGTGTGCATGAGGACTAGGCTCCATGAACACTGGGCTTAAAAAATCACTGCTTCTACAGGAGTTTTGTGTTTTGCCTGTAGAAGCAGCTCAGTGTTATCCTGCAGGGTTGATTTACTAAAGGCAATTAGACTGTGCACTTTGCAAGTGCAGTTGCTCCAGAGCTTAGTAAATGAGCAGAAGCTCTGCTGACTTCTGTCATCCAATCGTGCAAGCAAAAATGCTGGTTTTTTTTTTCATTTTCCTTGCATGTGATTGGGTATTCTCTTGGCAAAGGAAAGCTTAACTTGATTTACTAAGCTCTGGCGCAACTGCACTTTGCAAAGTGCACAGTCTATTTGCCTTTTGTAAATCAACTCCCATGTGTCCATGCACATTAGGATGATTAGAGGCATATTAGGTATATTTAAAGCTCAACGTTTAGAGGCAGGAAAAAAAAAACCTGGTTTGCATTTTTGTTTGGAGCTTTGTGGCAGAAAAACACTAAACTCTCCTAAACTCGCCTAAACTGTGTACAGAAATGCTCTATATCAGCTTTTTTTTCTGCCAAGGAAACTGGCATTTTTTTAAGCCAGTGTACATAGAGCCTTAGGATAAAACAAGGTAAGAATATTTATTGGTACAAACACAAGAGATTTGTCTACAGCAGGCATTCTCAAACTTTTTACTCCAGGAGAACCCTTGAAATAATTTTCACATCTTGGGGGAACCCTTACCAAAACTAATTTCATTGGGGGACAATAGCAAAAATGTGCCTTATGTTAGTGGAGAGTTGGAAGAGTGCAACTCTTAGGCTCCATGCACACGGGGCGTTTTGATAACGCTGGTAACGTTAGCTGTGTAAAGTCACGTTAAAAACATGAGTTTTTTAGCTTTTCTGCATTAGAGTTTAGTGGCGTTTTGCTGCGATTAGTGGCATTTTCCCGCATTTGCATTTTTTAGCTTTTTTTGACCTCCCAAAAAGTTTTAGCTGTGTGAAGTCACGTTAAAAGCATGAGTTTTTTGGCGTTTCCCTGCATTTGCATTTTTTAGCGTTTTTTTGACCTCCCAACATTTTTTGGGGGTCATAAAAACATCCAAAAACACCGGTTTGCAGCATTTTGTCGCATTTTTCAGCGTTAGAGCAATTTTACAGCTAAAAAAACTCCTCTAGAAATCCACTAGTCCTTGGCTTTTTCTCCAGCCAAAAAACATTGATTACAGTCTATGTGTGCATGGACACCTAGGAGAACATGTCAGGGGGTTTACTGGCTGTAGAAAAAAATGTTAAAAGCCAAAAACAGCCACTATAAAAACGTCAAGTGTGCATGAAGACTTCTAGTAGTGGTCAAAATGTCCCTTTTTTAGACAGCTAAAAAAGATCATTAGTGTCAAGCCCCTTGCTTTGTCAAGTGGTGTTGGACCCAAAACTATCCAGACACCTATCACATGGGAGGTAAATCAGCTAAAGCTCAGAGAAGCCCTAGCAATCTCTGGAGGGTTGGCTGGTCTACAACAACCAGTCAAAGGCAACTGATTGTTTCCAAAGTGTAGCTGTGATGGGAGATTCTAACCTGGGAAGTTTCAGCAGGCTTACAATGCAGTGCATAGGGCAGTGACAGTATGGGTTGTGCACAAACTCAGAGAAACTAGTGAAAGATACATTTTGATTGCTTGTTCTGGGTCACAGCTTTTTGCTGTATGCATTATTAAATACATCTGCAAGCTTGTGTTCAGTTTTTTTGGGAAAACTAATGTTTGGACCTTTATTGGAACCAGATGGTTACTAGAATGATATTATATACAGTAAGTGACATTTTGCATCCCCCAAAACTGTGACTGTTTTCATAGGTTTCCCTCCAGCATGCTGCTCCTTGCTTTTAGCGAGCTCTTTACCTTCAGTTCTTTAAGCAATACCTGTTTGTTCAGTTTTGGAGAGTGGGGAAGGGTTATATAAGCCCTTCTCAACCACAGTTCCATGACCCCAGATACTGCTATGGGTTTCTTGAGCCATGAGCAGTTTCTGCCACTTGGGTAAGTAACCTCTGATACCAATGATCTTTTTTTTTTAACAGATAATCAATTATCTTTTTATCTGTTTGAACCTACCCTGACCTTTATGCCAATAATCGGTGAGCTGTAGATGTAAATATTGGCAGGGGTTCCGTGAAACCAGAAAGTTATTTCAAGGGTTCATCTCTGTTAAAAAGGTTCAGAAAGGCTGGGTTAGACAATGTTTCAAGTTTATTTTGCTGTCTGTGTCACCACTGGGGACATTGGCCCCTCTATCTATGCTGGTGATGACCATTATTACTGAGACAGGACATGATGGGAAATCCAAAACAGTTGCTATTAGGACAGGCGGTGACAAGAAATTTTCCAATGTGAATACTTATTCTGGGGACAGCTGTCTAAGATGGGGCATTGCCCTCATCTTGGAAGATTTCCTCTAACGTCCTGTTTTATATCTGGGGCAGGAAGCAAAGGGAAATTTCCCCAAAGATAAAGAGACAGCAGAAAAATAAATTGACAAGGCTTTTTACCATTCTCTTCTTTATCCAAAACAGAAAAAAAAATAGTTTTGGCTATAGATACACCTTAGGTTGATAAAATAATAAGAAACATTTTTGTATTAGAATATCATAACTTTAGTATTTTTGTGTGTGGTGAGAGTGCCAGTTCATACCAAGTTTTCAACTGTACAGGAACCTATGGGTAGTCTGTAAAATGCAGAATGACTGAGGTTGTTTAATGTTCTATGTTCCATTTCTATAAAAAATATTATATTTTCTTGTATTCAATTATCAGACATTTTTTATAACATGGAAACATGACACACAACTGATAATGTATTTGGGGTTGCCTCCAAAATAAGGCAGAGTACTTTCTACAGGGTAACCCCAACCTACTAGAGCATTGGTCCTGTTGCTCACCATAGGCACATATGTTAAAGTGCACCTTTCATCCCTTTTTTAAAAAGGCAACTTGACATCTACTTTTCTACACTCATTAATCAACAGTTATCCTTTGCAAAACCAAATCATGTTTTAGGCTAAATCCACTTACATTAATGCTCATTCAATTTTTCCCCAGGTTACGTAGCCAGTGCCTCCTAGTTGCCTCCTGGGAAGCCTACGTCACTAGGTGGTTCTCGGAACTGGTAGGCGGGTTGTCATGGAATCTCAGAACAATTCTTAATTCAGTTCTTTTCTGCATAGATAATGTTTCTTAGCAAATTCATTTGTGGGCCAACCCAGAAAATAAGGAAGTAGAAGCTGGTCACCAGTAACAAGAATTTAAGATGGCAGCACGCTCTAGTAGAATGCAGGGTAGACAGAGCTATGAGATCTTTAATAATATAAAAGTGTGAAGTAACTATGACTATGTTGCTGTATTTCAACAGATAATTTTTGTTTTTCAGTAAAAAGTTTTATTGAAGTAATAGACATTACAAATAGTAAAAAGAAGAAACCATCATAAATAGCCCCCCAGGGGGGTGAAAATTTGTCAATATTGCCATTGAATAAGTGGAGGGGGGATGTCTCCTTCATTACTTAATTTCATTACAGAACTGTCTCTTGCAAAGGACTGATGCATAAATTTATGCTACATTCACACTTTTGTGGTGTGTTAACACAAAGCACTTTAATGTGCATTGTGTTAGGACGGCCTTTTCATTTAAATAAACTCCTTAGTGCACCAACATTTGCCAAAAACAGTGCGTAAGAAGGAGTTAAGTCAGCAGTGGCTTCTGCTTTGGTGCCCTCTCTTTATGGGTGTGGTTCTCTCTGCTTGCCCGCATATAAGCAAGGTAAGAGCTCATTTGGGGTGGTGGATACCAGGATATTTTTTTAAAACAAGCATGTGAATGTTTGTGAGGCTTTGTTGTTCCACTTTGCGGACACTACCATACTAGTGACACGCTTCCATAATATTAAATGATTTGGACTATGGGACTTTGTTAGGCCCCAGCAGAGATTACTGTGCAATATAGAATTGGAATGGAGGAAACACAGTCAACGTGGATAGGAGGCATGGAGTGATGTGACATAGTACTCTCATGATCATCATGTGATGGAGAGTTGGTGGAAGGGCTAATGCTATGGACATTGTACATATGATAGAGAGCTGGTAGGAGGACTGGTGCCATGGACATTGTACATGTGATGGAGAGCTGGTAGGAGGGCTGGTGCCATGGATCTTGTACATGTGATGGAGAGCTAGTAGGAGGGCTGGTGCCATAGACGTTGTACATGTGATGGAGAGCTGGTAGGAGGGCTGGTGCCGTGGACGCTGTACATGTGATGGAGAGCTGGTAGGAGGACTGGTGCCGTAGACGTTATACGTGTGATGGAGAGCTGGTAGTAGCTGGTGCAATGGAGGTTGTACATGTAATGGAAAGCTGGTAGGAGGGCTCTAGATATACACCCCTCCTTCTCCCCACCAAAAAATGCACAATTGAGTGGAGTCAGATCACGGCCTGGCTGCCTGGCTGAGATAATATAACAATATAATTATATAGTCAAATAAATGAACATTGTAGTCCTATCCTCCACGTAAGGCCCCAACAAAAGTCTTGGCCATGATGATGTCCATTCGCTAGGGAGCACTTACATGTGCATGTACTTTTTCAAAAGGTGGTGCACTACAATGGCATTGTACCATGCCTATGGTACACTAAAATATATGTGCATTGGGGTCTCCTTAAGAAATTATGCTAAGTGCATTTTCACATATTGCAGTAACATTAATGCTAGCATGTGTGTGCCTGCAGTAAAAAGGTGTGAACAAAGCCTTAGACAGTACTGCTATTGCAGGAAATATAGTAATGTTTGGGGGATATGTCGGTCAAATATTTTTAGGAGGTTATCTATGAAAATATACATTTTGCGTTGGCAACTTTTACAGATGAGTTTTTAAAATTTGACTGAATCTCTTGGTATAATTTGTTAATTGCTCTAGCTTAAACATCATTATCAAAATCAAATAATTGACCATTTACTTCTTTCTGCTTGTCTTTTGATCTACATTCCTTGATGCTGTTATACTTTAATTTCTGCTATTTTGTTGTGCTCTATAGTTAGGTAAACAGTCTACTGTGAGGTTTCCAGCACCTCCAGATACATACTAATTTCATTGTCATGCTGTCTTGTTGTGTGGATTCCTCTTGGCTGCTTTGTGTCCTGTTTTTTTCAATGGCTTTCCTGACTTTGCCCAACCCGCTGACCTCGCAATAGACACATGGAGAATTCCTCTTTCCTGTCTGTTCTCATAATTTGGTTTTCTCCAAATACCGCTCATTAAAATGCTATACATTACAGAAAGTAGGAACTGACAGCTGAGTAAATGAGATTATTAGGGGCATTGTGTGTGCATATACCTAGTTGTGTGGGTAGAATTTTATATCGTTAGGGATTTTACTGCTTGTGCATATTCTGCGTCACAATATTTTGGGGGGAGTTTTTTAATGACATTTTAAGTGGCTAGGAATACCATTGTTCGTGTACTAGAAAGGCTTTTGCAAAGGTTTCTGTGTTATCTAATAGGAATTAAATTACATTCACATGTACAAAACAACAACAGCACAGTTTGTAGGCACCAGTCTGCAAATGGAATTACTCATACATCTGCTTTCCGCAACTGGCAGGTCTGATATAAGTCATATCTGTTTGGTTATATCGTCAAACTTCTGCATTGCTATGGCCTTTTAGGTCTTATATATGGCTTCACCACATTTATACAAATAGGCAAATATGCTTCCATGAGGATATGCACAATTGATACCGAAATTTGCACAGCTGGATCCAGAGTAAACCTTTAAAAAGACAAGAATCATTCTCAGGCCCCATCCATGCTCTCCTGGTCCCCCCACCCCATTATGTACAGTATATCAAAATTCTTGTCTTGCTGCTGTTAATTCTGCTTTCAGGGGACTTGGATTATCATGTCACATTTGAGCATGAGCATTTTTAAGCAATTTTAAAGATTTTTTTTTGGCACACAAACTTATCTGTGAAGCATTTTATGTCTGTTCTGAAGTTTCAGATGGTTTGTTTTGTACAAAGATAAGCAGTATCATCAGTAACATCATATGTTATCCTCCTTGTATTTGCTTGCTGGTTCTTCTGTGTGGTGTTGTGGTGTCTTGTGCTATCAGGGACCATCATATTACTGATGTCTTCCTTTCCCTCTGTTGATTGCCATGGTTCTTCTATTAGGTATCACTGCGGTCTTAACGTTCTTATGGACGCTCACTAGGCAGTTGAAGTTCTCCACATTCACTATGTACACTCCTGAACTCTCAAATTGTTTACAGGCCTGAGGTTGCTAGGAGGAGAAAACCCATTGTTAAGTGCAAAAACGCATTTCTGTTTGAAAAGCACTCATGTACTTTTTCGCATGACAAGGCAGAAAGAGGCAATACCAAATACCAGGCACCACTAAATATAATAGGGAGCTTTATGCTGAGTGTTGTCGTGCTATGGGAAATGCATGGAAAATAGCACAGATGTGAATAGGGACTTATAATTGTGTACAGCCAAAATTTAGAAAAAGGTAGGGATGCTGTGTAAAATTTACAAAAAAAAAGAATGTAATGATTTGTAAACTCATAAACTCATGTTTTATTCATAACAGAAGATATATCAATCATGTTTAAATTGAGAAAATGTACAATTATAAATCAAAAAGAAATTGTTCCTCATTTCAAAGGCTTTAAATATATAATCATTTACATAATATAACATTATCAAAAGGTTTTGAGAATCTGGAGTAATCTCTGTGTGCAAGGGACAAGGCCGAAACGCAATATTGGATCTTTGGGCCCCCAGGCGGCATTGCATTAAAAACATGCATGATTCTGCGATACACATCACTGCAGGGGCTCAGGAGTACTTCCAAAAATCACTGTCTGTGAACACAGTTTACCGTGCCATCCAAAAAGCTCTATCATGCGAAGGAGCCATATCTTCACATGATCCAGAAAAACTGCTGTTTTCTCTGTGCCAAACCTCATTTAAAATGGTCTGATGCAAAGTGGAAAACTGTTCTGTGATCAGACAAATTGAAATTTGCCATTCTTTTTTGGCAGCTATGGATACCACATTCTCCAGACTAAAGCGGAGAGGGACCTTCTGGTTTGTTAGCTGTGCTTAGTTCAAAGCCTGCATCTCTGATCGTATGGGGGTGCATTTGTGTGTCTGGAATGGGCAGCTTGCACATCTGGAAAGGCACCATCATTGCTGAAAGATATTAAAGGAAATTAGTAAGTGGGACTTTAATGGTGCTAATCCTTTACCCTCAGAAAAAAAACACATACACATATCTTAAAACATTATTTTATTCCAAAAACTGTTTATTAACAAGAGGGACAATCAGTCCTTTTAAAACATGTTGGGAGAACATTGAAAGATTATAACATAAGCTACCATATACAACTTCCTTTACTTATATTCGATATCAAGTACAGTGAATGTAAAGCCAATGGAAAATGAAACAATGACAATGAAGACAATAAAGGAAGGTGCAATTTCCCAACATGTTTCACAAGTTGAGCTTCTTCAGGGATTCATGGGGTGTAGCTATTGAGGAAAAATTACAACAAATATAAAATACAAGTTCTAGAAAACAATGCTGAAAGATATATCTAGAGTTTAGAGCAGCATATGCTCCCCATATAGACATCTTTTTCAGGGAAGGCCTTTCAGCAGGACAATGCTAAACCTCATACTGCATCTATGACAATGACATAGCTTCATAGTAGAAAATTTTTGGTGCATCTTGGAAAGAAACATATGACAAAGAAGACCCAGAACTGTTGAGCAGTTAGAAACGGGGGTGGACTGACAACTCATGGGGCCCCCTGGCAATAGGGGATCATGGGGCCTCTGTATCCTTGCCCAAACTCAAAAAGGCCTATGAAAAAGGTACCAGGGGCATCTCATGGGGCCCCCTACTGACCCTGGGCCCTCGGGCAGTGCCTGAGTTTCCAAATGGTCAGTCCGCCCCTGGTTAGAAACCTACAGTACATCAGGCAAGAATGGGACAACATTCCTCTTCCTAAACTCCAACAGTTGGTCTTCTCAGTTCCCAGACATTTACAAAGAGTTGCTAAAAGGAGTGCTACGCCATGATAAAATGGGTCTGTCCCAACTTTTTTTAGGTGTATTGCTACCATTCATTTCAAAACAACCTTATTGTTTCTTAAAAATGATACATTTTCTCAGTTTAAACATTTGATATGTTTTTTTATTATCTGACAATATGGAGACTGCCATTACTGACCCTTTCCTTGCAAAACACCAATTAACTGGCTGACATGTTAACCCTTGAATCATGACTCAATAATTTCAGGCTATTCTCTAAATTTCCTTCAGACATATCTAAGTATCAAAGCCAATGGCGCTTCAGGCAAATAGCATTTTAAGATCAGCATTGGCATTCACTGTTTTTGTCTCTTTAGAAGTTTGCTTCATTCAACACAATACTTCACCAGTTGTTGCAGAACTGCTACAAAATATGAAGGATGTTTTTATATATAACCCACTTGTACATAGCTAATAGAGACTCCACACCAGTCTGTCCCTTATTGGCTGCCACCAACGTTCATCGCTCACAGCATAGAGGAGCTAGCATCAGGTTGTCAATCAAGGCCCACATGTCAAAACATGTCTGTTCTTCCTATGACAGTCATGTCACCGCTCAGTGCATACATCACCAGTCAAGGGGAGTGCTAGAGACAAAAATGTTGACTGTTGACAAATCGTATCTGATTTCAAGAAGAAAAATGTAATATTTTGCAGCTTTCCATCCTTAGCTATAGTGAGTGCATTAATTTTCTTTTTTTTTCTTTTCTGCTTATCTTCAACTGATCCTAGATTGCAAGCTCCAAGGAGCAGGGCCCTCCTATCCCTCTTGTATTGAACTGTATTGTTGCTGTATTGTCTCCTGTTATATTGTAAAGCGCTGAGCAAACTGTTGGCGCTATATAAATCTTGTATAATATAATAATAATAATCTTGCAAGAAACACTCTTCCTCGACTGGTATTTTTTGTGCATATTGAGCAGATATATCAAAACACAAAGCAACAGGCTTACTTGAATGAACAATGTCCCTAGTTAAATATACTCACCCTTGCTGTCCTCCTCTGTCACTCCGTTGCTCAGTTGGATTCCTTGGTGCTTCTGTCTATATAGGAACATGTTTTCTCCTCTGCTTAGGCCTCAAACTCAGGCATTGTAAGGGATATCCGGCAAGACGAATCACGATCGGAAATGCGCATGCGCATAGGAATTCCTGCAGGAGAATTGCCAGTTGTGCACATGCACGCAGAAATGCGTGATCACGCACGGCAGTGCACATGCATGCCGAAGATTAGTGCCAGACGGCCTATTTAAGGCGCGTCTCTGCTCATGTTCAGCGCTGACTGGTCTTCAGCTCCCCTGTGTCCTGCTTGTTCCTGTGTGATTCCTTTGTTGCTGACCCGGCTTGTTCCTCACCTGACTCTGATTGCTCTCCTGATTGATACTGGTTCCTGACTTTGGCTCTGCTCCTGACCTTGGCTTTTCCTTCTGATTCTGTACCGTGCTGCCCGACTGTTGATGACCCTGGCTATTCCATGACACTGCTCCTGTCTCTTGTCCTCACTACCTGCCTTGCTCTGGTGCACGCCTGGCAATCTACAAAACCTGCTCTGCCTACTACTACTGTGCCAAAATCAGAGGATCATCAGCCTTATAAGGTCATCATCTGCAAGAGCTGCAAACAACAACTACTGGCGCTCTTGTTCCCCTGGGTCCTAGACTCCCTCTGTTCCAACTCCAGCGGGGTAAGGGCTAGTGACACAAGTGAGGCCGACCTCGTCATTTCAGTCTCCCTTCAGGTACGTGACAGTACCAGTCAGCCAATGATGGAGTCTGAAAGGAAGGCCTCTCCATTGGGGGACATTTGCCAATCAGTATCTGCCTTGTTTAACTTGGTGCAAGATTTGCAGAGAAACTTTGAGCATCTGGAGAGTCAACTGCTAATCGAGTCTAATGACCCCACAGACACGGATCTCACTGCAGCCTTAGATGCAAACACTCAAACAAAGCCCAGTGTGATCTTTGGAACCCCTTCCCTACCAGAACCCCGGGTGCCTACACCTGAGTTTTTTACAGGAGACCGCAGGAAGTTCAGAACTTTTCGTAACTCCTGCGAGCTATATTTTTTGCTGCTTCCAAGGACCTTTACATCACCAAGCACCAAAGTGGGATTCATCATCACACTTCTTAGGAATGAACCGCAATCCTGGGCACACCACCTTCGTGAGCAACATGATCCGGCTCTAACTTTGGTGGACTCTTTTTTCACAGCAATGGCACAAATCTATGCTGATCCTTTCCTGTGTCAAACCGCTGAATCTATGCTTAGCAAGCTACAGCAAGGCCAAAGGCCTGTGGAAGAATATGTTACCGATTTCCGCATTTGGAGTTCCGATACTCAATGGAATGAGTCTGCTCTCCGCTACCAGTTCCGTCTTGGCCTTTCTGACACCCTGAAAGATGAGCTTGCCTGAGTAGGAGTACCAACCAGGCTGGAGAAGCTGATAGACCTGACGATCCACATTGACCGTCAGATTCGGGAGAGACAGGAGGAGAAAACTAATGGGGAGATTCTGATATGTTCAGAAATAGGGATCCCGGTGCCCTCTACGAATGCTGTTCCATCAGAGTTACCCATTAATCAAGGAAAACATATTAATCCATCTAGGAGGAGCTTTTGGAGACCACAGTTGTTCACTGCAGAACGTATTCGATGACAAAAGTTCAACCTCTGTCTCTATTGTGGTGACGCAGGTCATTATGAACTGACGTGTCCAATCAGACCTCATAAGTCCTCTCCCAACTGGTTCTATATGATGCATCCCCAAGGAACGCATCTCTCCTTTCATCTTCAACTACAACTGGCCGAAAGGACGATCACGGTCCTGGCCATTATAGACTCCAGTGCTTGTAGTTGTTTCATGGATGCAAACTTCGCTACCCAGAATAAGATTCCGCTCCGTACCAAGGCACAAAGACTTTCGGTTCATCTAGCGGATGGGTCCGGTATCAGTTCTGGTCCTGTGACACAAGAGACCATGCCAATGTTATGCTACTCCTCCTCGGGACACCAGGAATTTCTGTGTCTGGATATCATTACTTCCCCAAAATTTCCAGTTATTCTCGGCATGCCCTGGTTAAGAGCACACAACCCAACCATCACTTGGTTGTCTGAAGAAATCCTCTTCCCTTCAGAATACTGTCTGAACCACTGTATTCCTAGAGAACCAAGTGTAGCAACCCCTCTTATTAGTAATCACTCTGATCCCGAGACCATGAAACTCGTTCCTGTTGTTTACCACGAGTATCTGGACGTATTTAATAAAAAGAGTGCCAATACTCTTCCTCCTCATCGTTCCTATGATTGTCCGATTGAGCTCCTGCCCAGCGCCAAATATCCTTTAGGATGAATTTACCCCCTATCTGAAGTAGAATTAGAGGTCCTCCGGGGTTATATTGATGAGAGTCTGGAAAAAGGGTTTATTCGGCCTTCTACATCACCAGCAGGAGCTGGCATTTTCTTTGTTCAGAAGAAGGATCACACCCTCAGACCCTGTGTGGAATACCGTGACCTAAACAAGATAACGGTCAAAAATCGTTATCCCCTGCCTCTAATTCCTGAGTTATTCCAAACGCTGCGAGGAGCATGTTTCTTCTCAAAGCTGGATCTGAGGGGTGCTTACAATCTGGTTAGAATTCGCGAATGTGACGAATGGAAGACGGCCTTCCAAACTCGCTTTGGGCATTTTAAATACCTGGTGATGCCTTTTGGTCTCTTTAATGCCCCAGCAACCTTCCAACACCTCGTAAAACTAAATATTTCGGGACTATTTGGATCTATTCATAATCGTTTACCTGGATGACATCTTAGTTTTCTCCAGTTCAATAGAAAGACATCGGGATCATGTGAAGAAGACTCTGGATAGATTACACCAACATCACCTTTACGCAAAAGCTGAAAAATGTGAATTTGAGAGACAGTCTATCCAGTTCCTCGAACTTGTGATCACCCCCGAGGGCATTTCTATGGACCCCAAAAAAGTGTCCTTTATATTGGAGTGGCCCGTTCCAGGAGACAGGAAAGCAGTTCAGCGTTTCGTAGGATTTGCAAATTTCTACAGGAAATTTAACAAAAACTTCTCTGGGATCATCGCACCAGTAACACAGCTCACCAGGCAACATATCCCCTTCAAGTGGACTCCCGAGGCCCAAGCAGCCTTTGAGCAATTAAAGACCTTGTTCACCTCTGCACCTATCCTGAAGCACCCAGACCCTGCTCTAGCCTTTGTCCTCGAAGTGGATGCTTCTGAGAATGCTGTAGGAGCCATCTTGTCACAAAGACAGGGACTCAAATCCCTTCTGCACGCTGTTGCATTTTTCTCCAGAAAGTTAAATGCCTCTGAAAGGAACTATGATGTGGGAGACAGAAAGCTGCTAGCCATCAAGGCAGCACTTGAGCAATGGCACTACTTACTGGAGGGAGCATCCCATCCTATTCTCATCTTCACAGACCATAGGAACCTTGAATACCTAGAAACGGCAAAACGCATAAGGCCACGACAAGATGGGTACTATTTTGCTTTTGCTTTGTCTTCCATTTGACATACCGTCCTGGATCAAAAAACGGTAAACGCGACGCACTCTCCCGTATGTTTCCCGACCCAAGTGTACAGTCTGAACCTGACACGATTTTGCCAGCCAAGATTTATTTACTGCTGCAGACAGACCTTGTAACACAAATAAGAGAAGTGGTGGATAATCATCCACCTTCCATAGATATGCATCTTCAGCTAAAGGACAGTCTGTATTTTCATAAAGAACAAATCTTTGTGCCTGAAGAACTCAGGACTCTTATCCTCAAAAGGTGTCATGATCACCCCTTAGCAGGTCACTTCTGGATCTACAAGACCTCAAATTTGGTCTCTCGCGCCTTCTGGTGTCCAAACTCAATAAAAGATTTTCAGGACTATGTGAGGTCTTGTACAGTTTGCCTTAGAAACAAGTCTGACAAAGCCAAGACCTGGGGCCTGTTGAAATCTTTGCCTGTACCGGAAAAACTTTGGAGTATGATCTCCATGGATTTTATTGTGGAACTTCCCCCATTGGAAGGATTTACCACTATTTTTGTAGTGATTGACCGCCTATCAAAGATGGCCCACTTCATTCCCTTGAAAGGGTCTCCTTCCACCACGGAAACTGCTTCTGCTTTTATCAAAGAGATGGTAAGATTGCATGGCGTTCCTATTAATATTGTATCTGACCGAGGAGTACAATTTACATCCAAGTTCTGGAAAGCTCTGTGTGAGGCATTAGAGATTGAATTACGCTTCTCTGCATATCACCCACAAACAAATGGACAGACGGAAAGAACGAACCAAACTCTGGAACAATACCTCCGATGCTTCTCCTCATATTCACAGGATGACTGAGTATCTCTCCTTCCGTTAGCGGAGTTCGCTTACAATAATTCCATTCACTCGGCTACCAAGCAATCCCCCTTTTACTCCAACTATGGATATCATCCCTCTTTCCTTCCGGAAATACCAGTGGAACCTGCCGTCCGGCAGTGCAAGAAAGGATGGAGTTCCTCAGGAGGAATGGGGAAATATTTCAGAAAACTATTTCCGAAGCTCAAGCGAGTAACAAAAAATTTTTTGACAAAAGAAGAAGGGGCAACTTAAAACTGAAACAAGGAGATAAAGTCTGGTTATCCACGGCAAATCTAAAATTGAATTGTCCTTCGAGAAAGCTTGGTCCAAGATACCTGGGACCATTTACTATCAAGAGAAAAGTTAACCCTGTAGCTTTCGAATTAAAACTACCTGCTAATATGAAGATTCACCTGCTGTTCCATTGCTCCTTGCTAAAACCACATATTCCAAGTGGATTTCCCATTCGAGATCCGGAGGCGCCTGCTCCACTGCTGGTTGAAGGGAATGAAGAATACGAGGTTGAGGCTATCTTGAATTGTAGGAAGAGGGGCGGACAGACCCAGTTTCTCATTAAATGGAAAGGTTATGCACCAGAGGATAATTCCTGGGAACCATCCACTAATGTCCATGCCTCACGGATAGTTCAAGCCTACCTCCATCTTTACCCTGAAAAATGAGCCCTAGTGGGCATCCGGAGGCTGCCCCTAAGGGGGGGGGCAATGTAAGGGATTTCCGGCAAGACGAATCGCTATCGGAAATGCGCATGCGCATAGGAATTCCTGCAGGACAATTCCCGGTTGTGCGCAGAAATGTGCAATTGCACACACGCACGTGCACACGCACGGCGAAGATTGGTGCCAGACAGCCTATTTAAGGAGTGTCTCTGCTCATGTTCAGTGCTGACTGGTCTTCAGCTCCCCCCCGTGTCCTGCTTGTTCCTGTGTGATTCCTTTGTTGCTGACCCGGCTTGTTCCTCACCTGACTCTGATTGCTCTCCTGATTGATACTGGTCCCTGACTTCGGCTCTGCTCCTGACCTTGGCTTTTCCTTCTGATTCTGTACCGTGCTGCCCGACTGTTGATGACCCTGGCTATTCCATGACACTGCTCCTGTCTCTTGTCCTCACTACCTGCCTTGCTCTGGTGCACGCCTGGCAATCTACAAAACCTGCTCTGCCTACTACTACTGTGCCAAAATCAGAAGATCATCAGCCTTCCAAGGTCATCATCTGCAAGAGCTGCAAACAACAACTACTGGCGCTCTTGCTCCCCTGGGTCCTAGACTCCCTCTGTTCCAACTCCAGCGGGGTCAGGGCTAGTGACACAAGTGAGGCTTACCTCGTCATTTCAGTCTCCCATCAGGTACGTGACAGGCATCTTTGTGGTCTCTTGACCATTACATAGTACGTCTGTGCTCACATACCCTTCTGTACCTCTTGTAACTCCTTGCTGCTCTCACTGTGCTCCTTGTACAGACACACACACCTCTGGCTGCTCCCTTGCAGCCTCATGGACTCCTGGGGAGGGTGAGGCCCTGAACTGTAGCCCTGAACTGCAGACAGCTTGATTATAAAAAGTGTGCACATATTCACCTTTAACCTGCTTGTTTCTGGTAAAACCTGGACACAGAAGTAGAGACGTCTTGTCTCCCAAAGCTCATTGAAGCCTCTGGATAAGAGTGTCCAATCTGGAAATTACAAAAACCCAGATAAAACTGAAAAAGCCAGTCTTCTCCACTCAGACCTTATATTCCTGGAGCCTTCAATCTATAATCTTGAGAGCCCTGTGTGATCTTTACCTCTTACACAGTGACAGGGCCTACCACTTAACAGTATGTTCAGCAGTATGTTATTAAAGTAATACTTTTTTTTTCCATTAAGATCATATCAGGTATAGCATTTACACTTTGAATTATTAAAACTAAGCAGGGTAAATTTCAGTGGGAATCTGCCAAATATCAATCCATCTATGGCCATTCCTGTTTTCATGTATGGTTCTGCTGAAAAATTTGCATTCGGTCAGCCCTTGCAGCGCTGCAGCTTTGATATTTGTATTCTGCCAGTGGGAAGTTCCTCTGTCAGAATGCAATGAGAAAACAGGGAGGATTTCCTCCTCCACCATGAATGTGTGGATGGAGGAATCAAGTTAGTTTTTCTCATTCAACCTGCTGGCAGAATGAAAAAAAATTACCCATGTATGGCCAGTTACTAGTAAAATAAATTCAGTAATTATTTCAAGATAATTTTAATAGCTGTAATCCTTGTAAATTGAATGTATACTGAATAATTCCCTCATCCCATTATGTGTACATGTAGATTTACTAGACCCATGCAGAACATAATGCCAGTTATAAAGTTCCAGCTAATTGCTGCTTTGCTTTCAGATCGTCTTATAATATCACACAGTGCTAATAACCATAACAATGCATATATGAAGTTGAGTTTTATGGTTTTTCAGAAATGCCATGACAACTGTGTATACTGAAAGCCATAAAGTATGTGACACACTGATTCCTTTGAATCTGAAATGTTCACTCCAATATAGTATCATAAATGTGCTGAAAACAGTGTAATTTGTGGATAGGTCCTACTGGTTTTCTAACATGATATGAAGAATAATATGATACATCACCTTTTGCGATATCGACTTCTATCACAGACCATAAAACAAACAGCAATTAATTAACAGTCACTCTTCTTTCATTTTGACAACTGTTCAGATAGTTAAGATATCAGCTACATAGGGAGTATATTGTTCAATGAATCGTCTGACTTCTCAACTTACATTGTGGGAAGAAGCAGTAAAGCAGAACCTTAGTAATTAGAGTTAGAAAAGAAAATGAATTACCACACTGTGGACTATTTCTTAAAGCGTTTTTCAACAAAAAGCATGTCAGAGGTAACCTATGCTACCATTTTAATATACAAAAAGAGTTGCTGCAGCCTGGAGTGCGGTAATTTATTTTATTTTCTGACAGATTCAGCGGAGTGTAATGTGCCAGAATGGCACCCAGATATTTTGCCGTGGAGTCTGTGCTGGGCAGTATGCATATCTTTTTTTGGAACTTAAAGTTTTTAATGAATGTCTACTAAAAAGATTATTTATTACATACCTGATTTATTTCACATTTACTGTGGATCTAAAATAAACTATACATTCCTTTTAAAGGGAAACTATAATGGTTTTGGTTTTTTTTTTACAAATTTGTAAAATCTGTATCCTTGATGCCCTTCTGAAAGCAGAGTTTTTCTCCTTTTTTTCTGAAACCTTGGATTGAGCCATTTTCAGGGAGGAAGAGATAGAGCGACTACTCTGGCTGATTCACTTCTGTTTTTGCATTTCAGCTATTGAGACCTGTAAATGAAATGTGAAGGAAACTGAAAACCATGAAGGTCAAGAGCTCTACTTGTAGGATGGACATGAGAAAATATAAGAGCAATTATTTGACTATGTGACGTGCTTATTTAGAGCTTAACTCCACTTTTGTTGAGAAAAAAAATTATCCCCTCTGGGTGATCAATGTACATTGCAGGGATTTGAATACATTTTGTTGCAGATTCCTACCTGTTTTTGCTCTGAAGCGAAAGCTGTTTGTTCCACTGTGTCCTTTGGATACTGTTTTATTAGCATTTACTTATAATCCGGCTTGTGCAGCAATCGTAAATGGTATATCTTTTTTATTTTTGTTATATTTCTTTTTTCACAAACGTGGACTTAACCTTTAAAGTTTTTATCCACACTAGGCAAAGTAACAGTCAGGCTATACAGCAGCAACCATAATGTCTTTGTTCATATCTGCAGTGCCTCAGTTTACCTTCACTCTGGCACTCTCGTTTTCATGCTCATTTTTATTTTCATTGCAGCAACTTGGGGAAACTGCAGAACTGAAGTAATTCTTTTACCTAAGGTATAACTAAAGGCAAAACCTTTTGGAATGGAGGGGGATTAAAACACCTGTCAGGTTTTTATTGCTGTCTCTGCCCCTTTCACCGGGGGTGGACCTGTCAGCGGATTCGTTTGCTCAGCAGGGGATTTCTACGTTGATCCCCGCTGAGAAAACAATGACAGGTCCATGTCCGCTCCGCTGTTGCAGAGCAGACACAGACTCAGCCCGCTGTCCTCTATGGGCGGTCAGATAGAAAGGGACCACCTGTTTCCATCTGACTGCCATCCCATCCGAGGGACGGAATGGGATGGATCCCCATTCGTCTCTTGTTGGCAGATCAGAACATATTGGAGATCGATGGATGTAAATGGACACATGTCCATTTACAGCCACCACTCCATAGAGGAGCATAGAGGTTTCCGATTGGGCTCTCCTGAAAATCGGGCAGAAGGACCCGATCAGAATGTACGTGTGAAAGGGGCCTTAAGAAGATTCACTATTTGTCCTGTTTACCATTATTTCCAAAAGTGAAAGTGAAGGAAAATGCCAAATTAGGAATTGGATGCTGATCGGCTGCTGGTTTTCCAGCATGCCCGTTTGACAGAAGCTGAACGTTAGGCCAGCTTCTGTCGGACAGACTGCTGTACACGTTGGCCGAATGGTAGCCGGTTTCTGTTAAACCGCCTGATACCAGCCAATATTTGGCTCATGTGTTCCAGCCTGTACCCTTCCTTACTCTGTTTAGTTCTACTTTAAAAACCACTTTAAAGTGAGTATGTGGTATTTTTATATTTTATACAGTGATTTTTATTCTTATTTCAATATTTTGTGAGGAACTAAAAAATATATTTTTCAAAAATAGTATTACATTTTTTAGACAAGAGAATATGAAATATTGCAGATGGTACTCTATTTTCTCCCAGGTGTGATTTGGTCATGTAGGACAAGGTTCAGTTACTCATTAACTGCTCATACCCACCCTCCCTTCACTCCTCTGCTTACTTTGACTTCCAGGAGCCAGAAGATTTACTCTATACTTCCAGGTATGGGGAGCTTGTGGCTTGCTTGCACTCATTCCTTCCACATGCTTTGTGATTTCCTACTCAAGTATCCAAGAGGATAGGGTGAGAGTCCTCAGTACTGGGTAAGCATACATCCTAACTTTCTGAGATGGGACGGAAGGACATATTAGCTACCATTACAAGGAGAATTAATACACAAAATATGATTGGTTAAACCCACAGGTGCTTTTATTACCACTACTATTCTTTTATATTGGCTTTTGAAATTTACAAATGCAACTGTTTAGAAACGGAATGAAAGTATAAAACACTTTTTAATAAATAGTGCATTTCTTATACAGGTGTATACATCAGACCAAAATGAGGGACAAATGAGAAGGAAAGAGAGACAGAGGGAATGAGTAGCAAGTGAAGGAAAGTCCCTCCAAATCAGGGACAGTTGGGAGCTATGTGTAAGCTCCAAGTCCTGACATGGAGCTTTTATAGGGCTTCATCTCTGTTCTACTGCTGGCTGGGTGAGGTTAATGGGGAGCAAAGAAATGTGCAGCTAGAGATGGAATCAGTAAAAGTGCATATGCCTAGTTTTGGACAGAGTGGTATTTTAAAGGATATATATATATATATATATATATATATATATATATATATATATATTTGGATACCAGCACAATTTTTGTTTTTTTCAGGTATTTACCAAAACATATTCAAGCTATAGTTATCTAATGGATATGGGCTGAAAGTGCATGTACATCCAAATTGGAGGAAGGGTTTAGGAATTACAGCTCTTAAGAGTAGCCACCCCCCCCCCCCTTTTTCAAGGGACCAAAAGTAATTGGACAATTAAATCAAAACTGTTTCATGGCCAGGTGTGGGCTACTCCTTCATTATTTCTTCAACAATTAAGCAGGTGAAAGGTCTGGAATTGATTCTAAGTGTGGTATTTGTATTTGGAATATATTGCTGTGAACCTACTTCATGCGTTCAAAGGAGCTGTCCATGCAAGTGAAAAAGGTCATTGTAAGGCATCAAAAACTAAACAAATCCATCAGAGAAATAGCAGCAACATTAGAAGTGGCCAAATCAACAGTTTGGTACATTCTGAGGAAAGAGGAACGCACTGGTGAGCTCAGCAACATAAAAAGGCATGGACTTCCACGGAAGACAACAGTGGTGGATGATCGCAGGATCCTCTCTATGGTAAAGAAAAACCATTCACAACATCCAAACAAGTGAAGGACACTCTCCAGGAGGTGGGCATATCATTGTCACAGTCTACAATCAAGAGAAGACTTCACGAGAGCAAATACAGAGGGTTCACTCAAGGTGCAAACCATTCATAAGTCTGAAGAATAGAAAAGCCAGATTAGACTTTGCCAAAAAACATCTAAAAAAGCCAGACCAGTTCTGGAAATGCATTCTTTGGATGGATGAAGCTAAGATTAATCTGTACCAGAATGACGGGAAGAAAAACGTATGGAGAAGGCTTGGAACAGCCCATGATCCAAAGCACACAACGTCATCTGTAAAACATGGTGGAGGCAGTGTGATGGCATAAGCATGCATAGCTTCCAGTGGCACTGCGTCATTGGTGTTTATTGATGATGTGACAGAAGCAGCCGGGTGAATTCTGCAGTGTTTAGAGATATACTGTTAGCCCAGATTCAGCCACATGCAGCAAAGTTGATTGGATGCCACTTCACAGGACAGATGGACAATGATCCAAAACACACTGCAAAAGCAACCCAGGAGCTTTTGAAGGAAAAGTGGAATGTTCTGCAATGGCCGAGTCAGTCACCTGATCTGAACCCAAATGAGAATTCATTTAACTTGCTGAAGGCAAAACTAAAGGCAGAAAGACCCACAAACAAAGAACAATGGAAGACAGCTTCAGTTAGAGCCTGGCAAAGCATCAGAAAGGAGGAAACCCAGTCTTTGGTAATGTCCATGGGTTCCAGATTTCAGGCAGTCATTGCCAGTAAAGGATTCTCAACAAAATATTAAAAATGAACATTTTATTTAGGGTTATATTCAATTGTCCAATTACTTTTGGTCCCTTAAAAAAGGGGGATGGCTGCTCTTAAGAGCTGTAACTCCTAAACCCTTCCTCCAATTTGGATGTACATACCCTCAAATTAATCCTGAGAGTGTGCACTTGCAGTCCATATCCATTATATAACTATAGCTTGAATATGGTTTGGTAAATACCTGAAAAAACTAAAATTGTGTCTGTGTCCAAATAGATATGGACCTAACTGTGTGTGTGTGTGTGTATGTATGTATATACACAAAGAAGTGAGTACATCCCTCACATTTTTGTAAATATTTTAATATATCTTTTCATGTGACAACACTGAAGAAATGACACTTTGCTACAATGTAAAGTAGTGAGTGTATAACTTGTATAACAGTGTAAATTTGCTGTCCCCTCAAAATAACTCCACACACAGCCATTAATATCTAAACCGCTGGCAATAAAAGTGAGTACACCCCTAAGTGAAAATGTCCAAATTGTGCCCAATTAGTAGTTTCCCTCCCCGGTGTCATGTGACTCATTAGTGTTGCAAGGTCTCAGGTGTAAATGGAGAGCAGATGTGTTAAATTTGGTGTTATCGCTCTCACTCTCTCATACTGGTCACTTGAAGTTCAACATGGCACCTCATGGCAAATAACTCTCTGAGGTTCTGAAAAAAAGATTTGTTGCTCTACATAAAGATGGCCTCGGCCAGGGCTTAAAATTTACAGTCTAGACCTACTAGCCAGGCACAAACCTTACTCTCCACCGGTTGCCCCACCCAACTGTGCCCAGATCCGCCCCCAAGCCCACCCCCAGCCCGCCCCAGCCCCGCACCCAGCCCTGCCCCCAACCACGCCCCCTTAAAGCTTATGAAATTACATTTTTCTTTAGAATAAAGTCTAACAGAAAGCTGGTTTACATAATCAAGTCTCATAGTGGATAAGAGGCCAGACTGAGCCTAGAACCTGATTTATGAAACCTATGTAAACGTGTAATGTGTATTCAAATAATCTCTGTTATTATATTAGAAAGTCACATAACACATTTTCTGCCATTAAAGTATTAAAAAAGGACACAACGTGTTAATATCTGGATGTAAGGTCTATCCATAGACATAGGACAATTGTCACCGAATCCTGGCCGACTGCCAGAGGCATCCCCTGGTGACCATTTGTTGCATATACTATGTGTATGTTCATGTCACTGATGTGTAAAGGTATGACACCATGACTGGTGAAGACAACTCGGTATTCTAAAAAGCTTGCACCAAAGTATATTAGGTTAGCTAGGAAAAAAGGTGTTGCTTACATTTTCACATCCTTTCTACTATCTCTGGCTAACGTGGCATATTATTATTACCGTATTGAGTACAGACACCAAGAGAAAGCACTATGCAAGTTTTCAGGTACTACTAAAAGCTTTACAACATATACAATAGGGTGTTTAATAAAAGATTAAACTTTATAAAAACTGTAGGAGTAGAGGATGCACCTCTAACCCTATACAAAGAATCTACAAATAACCATACATAAACTGAACAAAATTTCCACAGACCATACCCAAAAATACTTCAAGGTCCCCCGCGGCGGTGGAGAGCGGGCCTCTCCTTGTGTCCCCCGCGGCGGTGGAGAGCACACCTCTCCTCGAGTCCCCCGCAGCAGTGGAGAGGGTGTCTCCTCTCAGCGGAGGAGAGCGGACCTCTCCTGCACCTGTCCCCTCAGCGGCGCTGCCAGTGTAATGGCGGTGCTGAAGAAACCGAAACTTGGAAACCGGAACTCGGCTTCACAATGAGACTTGGAGCACAGGTGCAGCTGCTCCATCCATCATCTGTGCTCGCCACACAGGAATTTCTCCTCGCATTTGGCGAGCGGGCAAGCGGCTTTTTCAAGCCCTGTCCTAGGCTATAAGAAGATTGCCAAGACCCTTAAACTGAGCTGCAGCACCGTGGCCAAGACCATACAGTGGTTTAACAGGACAGGTTCCACAGGCCTCGCCATGGTCAAGTTGAGTGCATATGCTCAGCATCATATATAGATGCAGTCTTTGTGAAATAGACGTATGAGTGCTGCCAGTATTTCTTCAGAGGTTGAAGGAGTGGGGGGTCAGCCTGTCAGTGCTCAGACCATATGCCGCACACTGTATCAAATTGGTCTGCATGGCTGTCATCCCAGAAGGAAGCCTCTTCTAAAGATGATGCACAAGAAAGCCCACAAACAGTTTTCTGAAGACAAGTAGACTAAGGACATGGATTACTAGAACCATGTCCTGTGGTCTGATGAGACCAAGATAAACTTATTTGGTTCAGATGGTGCCAAGTGTGTGTGGTGGCAATAAGATGAGGAGTACAAAGACAAGTGTGTCTTGCCTACAATCAAGCATGGTGGTGGGAGTGTCATGGTCTGGGGCTGCATGAGTGCTGCCAGCACTGGGGAGCTACAGTTCATTGAGGAAACCATGAATGCCAACATGTACTGTGACATACTGAAGCAGAGCATGATCCCCTCCCTTAGGAGACCGGACCGCAGGGTAGTATTCCAACATGATAATGCCCACAAACACACCTCCAAGACGACCACTGCCTTGCTAAAGAAGCTGAGGGTAAAGGTGATGGACTGGCCAAGCATGTCTCCAGACCTAAACCCTATTGTGAATCTCTGGGGCATCCTCAAACAGAAGGTGGAAGAGCACAAGGTCTCTAATATCCACCAGCTCCATGATGTTATCATGGAGGCGTTGAAAAGGACTCCAGTGGCAACCTGTGAAGTTCTGGTGAACTCCATACCCAAGAGGGTTAAGGCAGTGAAAATAATGGTGTCCACACAAAATATTGACACTTTAGGCCCAATTTGGACATTTTCACTTAGGGGTGTACTCACTTTTGTTGCCAGCGGTTTAGACATTAATGGCTGTATGTTGAGTTATTTTGAGGGGACAGCAAATTTACACTGTTATACAAGCTATACACTCACTACGTCACAATGTAGCAAAGTGCCATTTCTTCAGTGTTGACACATGAAAAGATATAATAAAATATGTACAAAAATGTGAGGGGTGTACTCACTTCTGTGAGATACTGTGTGTGTATATATGTATGTATGTGTATATGTGTATATATATATATATACACAGTTGTGTTCAAAATAATACAGTAGCAGTGTGTTGAAAAAAGTGGATAAAGCTCAAAATCCTTCTAATAGCTTTTATTTGCATACACACAAATCATTGGGAACACTACACATTCTATTCCAAATCAAAACATGAAGAAAAATATATCAAATTTGTGTTGTTCATCTAAAAAAATTGAAGAAAAGTGAATATTAGACTGTTCAAAAAAATAGCAGTGTTTGTATTCTTTAGAAACTCAAACATTCACTATATAAACTGAAAAATGTTTTAATATTTTGCTTTCCTTCCAATCACTTAATTAATATTTAGTTGTATAAGCACTGTTTCTGAGAACTGCTGTACATCTGTGTTGCATGGAGTCAACCAACTTCTGGCACCTGTGAACAGGTATTCCAGCCCAGGATGATTGGACTACATTCCACAGTTCTTCTCTATTTCTTGGTTTTGCCTCAGAAACTGCATGTTTGATGTCACCCCACAAGTTTTCTATTGGATTAAGATCCGGGGATTGGGCTGGCCACTCCATAACGTCAATCTTGTTGGTCTGGAACCAAGATGTTGCACGTTTACTGGTGTGTTTGGGGTCGTTGTCTTGTTTGAACACCCATGTCAAGGGCATTTCCTCTTCAGCATAAGGCAGCATGACCTCTTCAAGTATTCTGATGTATTCAAACTGATCCATGATCCCTGGTATGCGATAAATAGGCCCAACACCGTAGTATGAGAAACATCCCCATATCCTGATGCTTGTGCAACCATGCTTCACTGTCTTCACAGTGTACTGTGGCTTGAATTCAGTGTTTGGGGGTCGTCTGACAAACTGTCTCCGGCCACTAGACCCAAAAAGAACACTCTTACTTTCATCAAAATGTTGCGCCATTTCTCTTTAGGCCATTCAATGTGCTTTTTGGCAAATTGTAACCTCTTCAGCACATGTCTTTTTTTCAACAGTGGGACTTTGCGGAGGCTTCTTGCAGATAGCTTGGCTTCACATAGGCGTGTTCTAATTGTAACAGTACTCACAGGTAACTTTGACCTTCTTTGATCTTCCTGGAGCTGATTGTTGGCTAAGTCCTTTCCATTTTGGCTATTCTTCTATCCATTCGAATGGTAGTTTTTCACTTTCTTCCACGTCTTTCAGGTTTTGGTTGCCATTTTAAAGCATTTGCGATCATTTTAGCTGAGCAGCCTATCATTTTCTGCACTTCTTTATATGTTTTCCCCTCTCCAATCAACTTTTTAATCAAGGTACGCTGTTCTTCTGAACAATGTCTGGAACAACCCATTTTCCTCAGAATTTCAGAGAGAAATGCACTGTAACCAGCATGTACATTTGCTGCCTTCCTTCCTTAAATAAGGGCAATAATTGCCACCTGTTTTTCAAAGAATGAATGACCTCACTAATAGAACTCCACACTGCTATTATTTTGAACATGCCCCTTTCAATTAGTGATTCAATTACACAGAATCAGCAGCATGCATGTCATGACTGTTGGGTCTGTTGGATTTCTATTACTCTACTACACCTGCTAGTAAATTATTTGCCATGTAGAAATATCATTTCTACCAAAAACAGTGATTTATCAGGTTAGTGATGTCTGACTGCTATTATTTTGAACACAACTGTACATACCATATTGCCAAAAGCTTTGGGACACCCCTCCAAATCATTGGATTTAGGTGTTTCAATCACCTCCATGGTCACAGGTGTATAAAATCAAGCACCTAGGCATGCAGACTGCTTCTACTAACATTTGTGAAAGAATGGATCGCTCTCAGAAGCTCAGTGAATTCAACTGTGGTACCGAGATAGGTTGCCATCTGTGCAATAAGTCCATCCATGAAATTTCCATGCTTCTAAATATTCCACGGTCAACTGTTGGTGGTATTTCAACAAAGTGGAAGCGACTGGGGACCACAGCAACTCAGCCACGAAGTGGTAGGTCACATGAAATGATAGAGCGGGGTCAGCGCATGATGAAGCGCACAGAGCGCAGAAGTTGCCAACTGTCTGCAGGGTCAAAAGCTAAAGACCTCCAAACGTCATGTGTCTTTCAGATTAGCACAACAGTGCGTAGAGAGCTTCATGGAATGGGTTTCCATGGCTGAGCAGCTGCATCCAAGATTTACATCACCAAGTGCAATGCAAAGTGTCGGATGCAGTGGTGTAAAGCACGCCGCCACTGGACTCTAGATCAGTGGAGACGTGTTCTCTGGAGTGACAAATCACGCATCTCTGTCTGACAATCTGATGGTCATGTCTGGATTCGGCGGTTGCCTGGAGAACGGTACTTGCCTGACTACATTGTGGCAAGTGTAAAGTTTGGTGGAGGGGGGGATTATGGCGTGGGGTTGTTTTTCAGGGCTTGGCCTTAGCGCCTTAGTTGCAGTGAAGGGAATTCTTAAGGCGTCAGCACACCTAGACATTTTGGACAATTTCATGCACCCAACTTTGTGGGAACAGTTTGGGGATGGCCCTTTCCTGATCCAACATGACTGCGCACCAGTGCACAAAGCAAGGTCCATAAAGTCATGGATGAGTGAGTTTGGGGTGGAAAAAACTTGACTGGCCTGCACAGAGTCCTGACCTCAACCCAAGTCCTGACCTTAACTCGATAGAACACCTTTGGGATGAATTAGAGGGCAGACTGCGAGCCAGGCCTTCTCGTCCGACATCAGTGCCTGACCTCACAAATGCGCTTCTGGAAGAATGGTGAAACATTCCCATAGACACACTCCTAAACCTTGTGGACAGCCTTCCTAGAAGAGGTGAAGCTGTTATAGCTGCAAAGGGTGGGTCAAGGCAATATTGAACCCTACGGACTAAGACTGGGATGCCATTAAAGTTCATGTATATGTAAAGACAATATAGTGTGTGTATGTGTGTGTGTATATATATATATATATATATATATATATAAATGTGTAACCTTAAAAAAATCTAAGGGAATTGCTGTGTCACAGAGATTTTACTGATTAACATTCATTTTTTTAAGCAACACAATACTAATAAGAGAAAATCTGTAGCTGATGTAAGCTACTGCTAGAACATTAATGGTGTGACATAGACCTAAGGCTCCCTGTAAATGACTAAATAAAAGCAAACCATGTTGTAAATTTTGAGTGTTATGTGCCATTACCATCCAATTTTGACTTTAGAGGGCTATAAAAAATGCATCAATCAGCCAAAGGTAAGCTTTTATTTCAACAATATTAGTGTACGGTTGTAATCCCCTTGAATTAACTGTCTTCCATCTTCAAAAATTCTGAGATTTCACAGAGAGAAAAAAAAATAATAAGATCTACTATTTTACTTTCACTAAAATTATATTTATTACAAACATAATTTCCTTCTTACTTTTTTACTTTTTTTGTTTTTAACATTTGCCTAAAGAAAACGAATTTTAACAGCAATTTTCCTTCTCCAACAAGCACAATATTTAGTACTGAAAATAGAAATCACTCTCTATATACTTGCACTTGACATTTGCCAGCCCTACTTCAATGTAACCACATTGTTAGTTTATCATGCAGAAAATGTGACATTATGGAAATACATTAGATTGGAGAGCTAAGTTAAGCAATATTTTTTACTAGTTGTCATATCTGTGAATCAATTAGTATCAAGATCTGAATGCATCAACATATTCATTAATTGTTGCATACTTATACTGTCAAGTCAGTGCATACTGTCAGCAGTCTGTAGCCCCAATGAAATCAGTGTACGTAGCTAATTATTTCAAAACTGCCTTAACATAAATTAGATAAATGAATAAAAACCCAGGTGGCATTTTTCTGTCAAGTATAATCTGGATAAGCAGACTGGTCTCTGACCATCACCAGCATTCTTGATAGATACAGGTCTAAGTTATGTATCCTAATTATGTTTACTTTTTGGCTTGTATAGGTATTTCTCTTATTGCTTATGGCAAAAGATCTGAAAAGTGGCCCTTCTCAGAGCAGATAATGAGCATCTGCTGTAGCTTTAGGTTCTACTCCCATGTCAAACAAACATGTGCTGTTCTTTTGTTTGCATTTCCCATGCACACATTTACATGCACATTTCACAGGGCTCTATTGGGATACTATGCTGTCTACTTGAGTGAAAATGTTTACTTGTACAAGCCTTTTCCCTTGTGTCATCTGATCACTTTAGTAGAAATGTTTCAGTGTTCTATTAGAGGTAGCATGTGGTCTGCTTTATATGTAGAAGCCCAGCTGGCTGCCTTTAGTGCCATCCGGAGAGGTTAGTCTTCATTAAGTCTTAAATGAGAAGTATGGTCAAAGCTTTCTGGGCCATACTTATCTTCTGGACCACATAGCTGGTCCAGGCTCTGGAAGCATACTCACAATAATGTTGGGATACACCCAGATGCCTGACCAGCAGCTGGCTCAGCTTTTCAGCATGTCCCTGAGAGAATGAGCCAGCCGCTCCTGCACCCTCCAAGGCCCAGCACTTCAGTGAGCGCTGGAGGGGCAGAGCAGAGAGCCAGTGATTGACAGTCCATGCTCTCTGCTCAGTGAAGACCAAAAACTGAGCAATCAGCAGCCGTGTGATCAGTTTTTAGGCTTAGAGCCAATAGATGACAGCTGCAGCATAGGACCGATGCTGCAGAAGGGAGGTGAATATGAATGTTTGGTTTTTTACTATGCCCACACTTTTTTTGTAGCTTTTCTTGTTTAATCATATTTATTGAATATTTCAGGCAGTACAATGAGATAAAACAGCGAAACAACCCTGTAGCAAAATGTTACAGAATAAAGTACAAGGACTATTGACAAATGCCACATCCATGCTAAATAGGAGGTAGATCAGTTAGATTACATAACAGAGAATTTACATAGACAAATGAAATCCGCAATAAAAAATAAAAGGGAAAACACATAAAGGTGGTTGGTGGTTGCCCAAGATAATATTACATTTACATTATATTTTCTACATTGTCAAGATGTGATACTGCAGCACAATTAAAGATATGGGAAGATGGGAAGAAAGGAGAAGAATGAGAGCTAATGGGGGATAAGAAGGGGGATAGAGGGAAGGGGCAGTGGAGAGGTAGAGAAGGGGAAATGGGAGTTGGGGAAAGTGGATACCCTCCCTCCATGGGTCTCGGGTTGACAAATGATTAAGGGTTTAAGATGGCTGAGTTCAGTTGGGTATAGAGAATCCAGGGTCACACTTCTTCTTTAACACAGGTCCCCTAGTGCATTCTGTCCAGCTGCATAAGACTGGTCCAAGCAGGCATTTTGAAAGTACCAGATTTCCTATTCAGCTATGGCCTGGGGTGCACAAAAAAGCACAAATTAGCTCAGTATTAATACATCATTCAATTGTTCTTATACAAATAGTGTCAGTATCTGAACCCTACTTAGAGGTTTCATGGAGAAAAGAGAAGGATTGCTAAATTGGTTGTAAAGCCCAAACATTTTTTTATCTTAAAGTGTTACTAAACCCAGGGCCCTGCATTCACTATATCTGATCTCCCACACTACACACTACATGGAAATGCAATTATTTTAGTAAATATAAACTACTAAATACCTTTTCTCATCAGCAGTTAGAGCAGTCTTGTGACTTCTATCAGTGTTCAGAGCACTGGTTAAAGCTTGTAGGAGGAGTTTTCTTTCTGCTCTAGAAGGATGCAAAACCCCTGACCTCTGTTTGGACAGTGCTGATTGGCCCTGTGTTGATCA
Organism: Staurois parvus; assembly: GCF_062004578.1. Classification (NCBI taxonomy): domain Eukaryota; kingdom Metazoa; phylum Chordata; class Amphibia; order Anura; family Ranidae; genus Staurois; species Staurois parvus. The sequence goes on along the minus strand of NW_028317867.1, from coordinate 3,673,989 downwards.
CATGTACTCTCTCAATTAATAAAAAAAAAACCTCTCTAGCAATACACACCAAATTGAGCATGCGCAGAGTGTCTCCATCAGGAGATAACGGGGGCAATGGAAGAAGGGGAGGATCAGAGAGGTCAGGATCAAGCAGCATTTTTACACAATGCAGAGGATTACCCCTTGAGTTCCACAGTGAGTATAACAAGCATGCTTTACTGCATATACAGACTGATTTTACTGTTGTGGGTTTAGTAACACTTTAATGCATTCCCTGTGTTAAGGTAAAAAAATGTTTAGATAGCAGTATCACCCCCCCCCCCTCATTCTCCGTTATACTTACCTCACTTGAGTCCTAACTCAATCCAATGCTGTGCCAGCGATTAGCTCTCGTTTGCTGTCAATCAAATCCTGTGTATGTGTGTGTGTGTGGGGGGGGGTCAGCAGGGCTGAGCTGTGCTGTGTATGTCTATGGATGCAGGCAGTGTGGCTCCCCACGAGTGCCCCAGAGCAACCCCTGAAAAGAAGTTTCAGGGCTGCTCTGTGGAATTCCAGAGCATAACATGTTAGGACTTCACTTCAGGACAATCACATTAAACATTGCACAAACTGCTTCCAATCACCAGACAAGTCACAACCTACAGTGAATGTAGGTTAAAATGTATTAGTCTACACGAGACATATCTGTGTGTCTGTGTTATTGTTTATGGCCAGCCCTAAAGCAATCCTGAAGTGTTTAATTCCTAATCCAGAGCTGTTAGCATACAGCTTTGGGTGCCTGCACCCCCTCCTCAGTGTACGCATGATACCTTGAAATGCTCCTAATTCTTGGTTAGGTGGCATGGAAGCCTGGCTTCCTCCTTATTTTATGCAGTCTATTTTTTGGCTAAGAGACAGGATGAGGGCAGGGCCAAGGTCCAGACCCACTGGGAAGTAAATGCCATTTCACTCATTGTGCTGATTTAGGTATATAACAGGGCTTTATCAGACAGGTGATTTATTAATTCCTCCTCCTTTTTTTTTTGTTAAGGGACTTCGTACTAAGGAAATCATAGTTAATTTTATAGTGATTTATCATTTAGTCAATCAGCAACTGACATTAAATAGTGTTCCATGTCAGCATCAAGATTGCCACAATTCCATTCGCCTCTATAATTTAGCTACAAATTGCCGAAGGAGAGCCATTTGTAGCAAAAACTTGTAGCAGTGACAGTTTGCCAGGGATTAAAGCGGTATTAAACCCCAAAACAAAAATGTAGTATATTGCAACTGGGGATCTGCTGAACAGGGGTACCAATGAGCTGAGGATCTGCTGATCAGGGGTACCAATGAGCTGAGGATCTGCTGATCAGGGGTACTAATGAGCTGAGGATCTGCTGATCAGGGGTACTAATGAGCTGAGGATCTGCTGATCAGGGGTACTAATGAGCTGGGGATCTGCTGAGTGGAGATGTTACTGAGCTGGGGTCCTACTGGGCCCCTTTAAAACAAATAAAAAATCAACACACACACGGCATTTGACAAGCTTCATTAAAGCTTCAAAAAAAGCATCACCGAAGTATCATCAAAGCATCACGGAAGTATCACTAAAGCATTAATAAATCACATTGAAGCAGTAGGCACTTTAATGTGTGTTAAAGTCAAAGCAAGTGTAAATAAGCCCTTATTGTCTTAGGGTGGCTCAACTTTTGGAGGAGCAACAAGGACATCTTTGGACAGCAACTTTGTCAATCTTGGAAGAGGGTGGTGTTAAATGCACTAGTAGATTTAGAGTGACTTAACAAATTAAAGGCAAACTTCTGCTAATTCCTGTTAAATAATTTTTTTTGCACATGATGGGGTATTCTATGCAATTCCCATTACTTGTTCCACCTCATTCACTAAGATAAGTGTAAATTCACTTTAAAAGTAAACATGCTCTACTTCCTTAGAACTTGATTACATTTACAGTTGATGGGCCATAAAAACACAACACCTTTAAGCAGCAAAGGCAGTGGGTGTGGGTGAATGCATGCCAGGGCCAGGATGTTTTGCATCACAGGGCAGAAAAAATTATCCCCCCATTGCAGTCTGTAGACAGCAGTGCCCACCCCACAACCACGTGTTATGCACATAGACGCCTACTCACTGCTTGTCAGAACACCATGGATCACTCTTCAGATGGCTAAAGCTAATGCAAACTAGCACTTAGATAATCAACACCACCGTGATTATTGCCAGCAATTTTTGCATGCCTCAGGAGCAGTTAATGTAGAACTATAGGCAAAACTTTTTTTTCCCACTTTGGATAGGGCAAGGGAGGGTTATAACCCCTGTCAGATTGTTTTGCCATCTGTGTCCCATTGGAAAAGGTTACCATAGCCAAATCGGAAGTGAGAGGAAATGCCTGCAAATTAAGGGAATACCTTGTGGCCCCCCAGGGCAGCACATTTAATGTCCCCATTGAGAGGAAATCCCTGCAAACTGAGGGAATCCCTTGGAGGTCCCCAGGTCATCAGAACTAGTTTCCCCATTGGAAGATTTCCTCAACACAACGTTTCTAGGGACAACCCACAATTTTAGATTTTCTTTTACTTTCAATGAAAATGATAAGCAAGACAAATATAGAGGGTGAATCTCCCCAATGAAGATACAGACAATGTGGTGCCAATATTTAAAAAGGGGTCAAAATCTTTACCAAGTAATTATAGACCTGTTAGTTTAACTTCTATAGTTGGGAAGATACTGGAGAGTTTAATAAAAGACCACATAGATGAGTTCTTGCTGGAAAAAATATTTTAAGCAACAGACAGCATGGATTCATGAAAGACAGAAGTTGTCAAACAAATCTGATTTCTTTTTATGAGGGGGTGAGCAAAACCTTGGACAGAGGGGTGACGGTGGATGTGGTATACGTGGATTTTGAACAAGCGTTTGAAACAGTTCCAAACACACTGCTAATGTGTAAGGTAAAGTCTACAGGCTTGGAAAAATCCATATGTAAATGGATAGAAAACTGGCTAATAGATCGTATTCAGAGAGTAGTGGTTAATGATTCATACTCTGAATGGTCTAGGGTCATCAGTGGTGTACCCCAAGGCTCCGTGTTGGGACCCTTACTTTTTAATATATTTATAAACGATATAGGGTCTGGGATTAGAAATCCCATTTCAGTCTTTGCAGATGACACCAAGCTGTGCAGTGGAATAACGTCCTTACAGGATGTCTTCAATTTACAAACCGACCTCAATGCACTGTTTAAATGGGCAACTATGTGGCAAATGAGGTTTAATGTTTATAAATGTAAGGTTATGCACTTGGGGGCTAAGAATATGCATGCATCATACATACTAGGGGGGTACAACTGGGGGAATCAATGGTGGTGAAGGATCTGGGGGTTCTGGTAGATCACAAGCTTAATAATGGCATGCAATGCCAAGGTTCAGTTTCTAAAGCGAGCAAAATCCTCTCTTGTATTAAAAGAGGTATAGACTCCAGAGAGAGAGATATCATATTACCCCTGTACAAATCATTAGTAATACCTATCTGGAATATGCAGTTCAGTTTTGGGCACAAATTCACAAAAGGAACATTGGGGAACTGGAGAAAGTACAGAGAAGGACAACCAAACTGATAAGAGGCATGGAGGAGCTCAGCTATGAGGAAAGATTAGAGGAACTGAATTTATTCTCTCTTGAGAAGAGATTAAGGGGGAATATGATCAACATGTATCATACATCAGTGGTTCATATAGTGAACTCGATGTAGAGCTATTCACCCTGAGGTCATCACAGAGGACAAGGGGGCACTCTCTCTCTCCGGAAGAAAATAAATTTAATCTCCAAACACTGAAAGGTTTCTTCACAGTGAGAGCTGTGAAAATGTGGAATAGACTCCCTCAAGAGTTGGTTCTGGCCAGGTCAGTGGATTGCTTTAAAAAAAGCCTAGATTCTTTCTTAGATACACAGAATATAACTGCATACTAACATTTATAGGTAAAGTTGATCCAGGGAATATCCGATTGCCTCTCGGGGGATCAGGAAGGAATTTTTTTCCCAGCAGGAGCAAATTGGATCATGCTTTGCTGGTTTTTTTGCCTTCCTCTGGATCAACTGTGGGTGTAGGACTATACCTTTTTTTTTTTTTTTTTTATGGTTGGACTGGATGGACATTTTTCAGCCAGACTAACTATGTAACAACAATAAAAACTTAGTAGGTATTGTATTCCATCTCCACTCTGTCCAAAACTAAAAAACGGTTTCCATTTAGCTGTACTTTAACATTGTGTGCTGTCCTACTAACAAGCTAGCTAACAAAACTGACAGAAACAGCATTGTGCTTCATTCCAAAACTGAATTTACTTTGCGAATAGTTCTGTAAAACTGCAATACAATCACATAAACTGAAATTACAATATGCTTGTATACATGTTTTTCACAAATGCATACAGTGAACATATTTCTTACAAACAGCTATCTACAAATCACATTGAATACATCGAAATGCGATCTAGCTATGTATGTGACTTTAACCACTTGCTGACCGCAATACATATATAAACATTGCGGTTTGCAGATGGCTTACTGTCAGGGATCTCCTCGATCCCTGCCGCGATGGTCCCGGCGCAGGCGCACTGCTCCACCTAGTACACGGGCACTAGGTCCGGGCCGGCCGCGGCGTTCGAGCTCGCGCATGCGCAGTAGAAGCCGCGGCCGCCCGCTGGGCACCAATGGCAGCGCAGGGCGGGATATTTAAAGGTCCCTGAGCTGTCATTTCGTTGCCTTCTGGTCTTACCTGCTTCCTGTGTTCCTGTACCTGTGCCTAGTAAGTTATTGACCCGGATTGCCTTTGACCTTGCTGATTTCTCCTGCCCAGACCCTTGCTTGCCTGACCTCTCTCCCTGGATGCCCCTTATTAGATCTGACCTCCTGCTGCTGACCTGGCGTGTGACCCGACGATTCTCTGCCTGCTCCCTTGTACCTTACCGTCCTCTACAATACCGACTCGGCCTGTCTGACTACGCACTTGCTCAGCCATCCATCCATCCCATCGGGGTCACCCGACCTCCTCACATCTGGCTCTCCCTGGTTGGAGCCCCTGGCGAACACCACTTCCACTGACAGGTGTGCTCAGTAGAGGCGACCTGGTCTCGGGGTACTACAAGTCCATCCCCACCATCAGGGGCCCTGGTGAACAAGTACCCTGGGGCTTAGACTCCGCGCTCTGGGCACGCCTGACCAGTGGAGTGCTAGTGGTGCCGCTCGGCGGTCCCTCACAGTACCAGAAGGCCATGACTGAGCCTCGAGGAGGACTCTCCCCGTTGGACGAGGTTTGCAGGCACCTGGCTACCCTGACGCAAGCCGTAAACACATTACAGGACAGATGTCTGCAGATCGAGAATCGGTTTCAGGCCTGCACCATATCTGTTCCTGTTTCACAGGCCCCGGCTCCTGCACCACCGGTCGCAGCAGTCCATGAGCCGGCTCCTGGGCCTCCCACATCACTCCCTATGGCGGAACCCCGAGTACCCTTACCCGAGCGCTTCCATGGGGATCGCACACGCTTTCGGTCATTCCGTGACTCCTGTCTGCTCTATTTTGAACTGCAGCCACGGACCTTTTTGACGGAATCAGTGAAAGTGGGGTTTGTTGTCTCCCTGTTGCAGGGTGAACCCCAAGACTGGGCCCACCGACTAAGGGGAAACAATGACCCTCACCTGGTTACGGTCGACAGCTTCTTTAACGCTATGGCCATCTTATATGATGACCCACAACGGGCAGCCTCGGCCGAGGCCACATTATACGCACTCCGACAAGGTCGGCGGGCGGCTGAGGAATACGCCTCTGACTTTAGGCGCTGGATGGGTGACACTCGTTGGAACGAGTTCGCACTTTTGCACCAGTTTCGTATGGGCCTATCAGAGGCTCTGAAAGACGAGCTCGCCCGGGTGGAGGTGCCCGAGACATTAGAGGACCTAATTGCACTCACCATCAAAATTGACCGTAGACTACGGGAGCGCAGATTGGAGAGGTCTGGTCAGGGTCGCGGAAATCCCTGGGGGTCATTTCAGGGATCCAGTCAACATACTAGGCCAAGCACCCAGAACCTGCCGTTTGAAGATGCTCCCGAACCCATGCAGCTAGGCCTGGCTCGGCCTAAACTATCGCCTGAGGAACGCCAGCGCAGACGCTCCCAGAATCTGTGTCTGTACTGCGGCGAAGCTAGTCACATGGTGCGTTCCTGCCCGCAGAAACTGAGTAAGTTCACCTCATCTTCTTTATCTGTTGGCAATATGAACCCGTCCCAGTACTTAGTTGTTCCCCTCTCCTTTCAGCTTTCAGAAAGGACCGTGGAGGTGACGGCCATAGTTGATTCGGGGGCATGCAGCTGTTTTGTGGATATCAATTTTGCTCACCAGCAGGGTATTCCCCTCCGCCCAAAGGAGAAGGGGTTTCACATCTTTTTGGCTGATGGTTCCCGGATTAAGTCAGGGGTGGTTAACCAGGAGACCCCTTCCATTGTGACTTCCATTGCCGGTCAGCACCGGGAACTCCTCCGCCTGGATGCTATTGCATCACCCCTTTTCCCAGTCATTCTGGGGCTCCCTTGGTTGCGGGCCCATAACCCCCAAATTGACTGGGAGACTGGGGTTGTCTCGTTCCCTTCCCCATATTGTCGGGAACTGTGTCGAACTTCGGGCCCGGAGGTCCCCCGGGTCCTCCTGTGCTCTGAAGGGGATGACAGCCTAAAACAAGTGATTCCTGCAGCCTACCATGAGTTTCTTGATGTGTTCAGTGAACGGGGAGCAGATGCTCTACCCCCCCACCGCCCATATGACTGTCCTATTGATCTGTTGCCCGGTTCGGAAATTCCGTTCGGGCGAATTTTTCCCCTTTCTGAGCTAGAATTAGGGGCCCTGAAGGACTATATTGAGGATAGCCTCCGAAAGGGATTCATCCGTCCCTCCACTTCCCCAGCAGGTGCAGGGATCTTCTTTGTAGAAAAGAAGGACAAGACTTTGAGGCCATGCATTGACTATCGGGAGCTGAATAGGGTCACCATTAAAAATCGTTACCCATTACCACTGGTACCTGAATTATTCCAGAGCCTAAAAGCTGCAGTAGTGTTTACCAAGTTGGACTTAAGGGGAGCCTACAATTTGGTTCACATAAGGGAGGGGGATGAGTGGAAGACGGCCTTCCGCACCCGTTTCGGCCATTTTGAGTACCTGGTCATGCCTTTCGGGTTGTGCAATGCGCCAGCCACCTTCCAACACTTTGTGAACGACATCTTTAGGGACTTCCTGGACATCTTTGTCATCGTCTACTTAGACGACATTTTGATTTTTTCATCCTCCCTGGGGGAGCACAGGGTACATGTATCAAAGGTGTTGGGGCGGTTGCGGCAGCACGGGTTGTACGCTAAAGCAGAGAAATGCTGCTTTGAACAGGCTAGCGTTACATTTCTGGGTCTGATCATCTCCACCACGGGGGTCGCAATGGACCCTCAGAAGGTCTCAGCAATCCTAGATTGGCCTGAACCCACGGACAGGAAAAGTGTCCAACGTTTTATTGGGTTCGCAAATTTTTACCGGAAGTTCATCAAGAACTTCTTGGGTCTGGTCTCCCCCATCACTCAGTTAACCAAGCTTGGGACGCGATTCAGATGGACGCCCGAGGCACAGGAAGCTTTTGAAGCACTAAAAAGGTTATTTACCTCGGCACCCATTCTGGGTCATCCCGACGCCTCCCTGCCCTACATCTTAGAAGTAGATGCATCTGAAAACGCGGTTGGCTCCATCCTTTCCCAGCGGAAGGGCGCCAAGGAATTACTTCACCCAGTAGCATTCTTTTCACGGAAACTTACCCCTGCGGAGAGGAACTACGACATTGGGGATCGCGAGCTACTGGCTATCAAAACCGCTTTAGAAGAATGGAGGTACCTGCTGGAAGGTGCCTCCCACCCCATCCTGATATTCACGGACCACAAGAACCTGGAATATCTGAGGACGGCCAAACGTCTACGCCCACGACAAGCAAGATGGGCATTGTTTTTCTCGAGGTTCCAGTTCCACATCACATACAGGCCCGGCTCGAAAAACACGAAGCCTGACGCGTTGTCACGCATGTACGAGGACACCAAGGAGATTCCAGTGCCCGACACTATTCTTCCTGCAGGAAATTTCTTGGCCCTTCAGACAAACCTTCACTCCGAGATCCTGAGAGCGTCCACAGCAATGTCCACCTCCGATGGGGCTCCCCTCCAGAACAAGGAGGGACTCCTATGGAGGGAGGACCGGATTGTGGTGCCGGAGGATGCCCGAACCTTAGTCTTGGGACATTGCCATGACCATCCACTGGCAGGACATTTTGGGCCGGTCAAGACCCTGGAACTTCTCCGACGTTCCTTCTGGTGGCCGGACATGGCCAAGGATTGTAAGAACTACGTGGGCTCCTGTGCCATCTGCCAGCGGAACAAGCCTTCAAGGAATAAGGCGTGGGGCCTGCTACGTCCATTGCCCATCCCTGAACGACCCTGGCAGAAAATCTCCATGGACTTCATAGTCGAGCTTCCACCTTCACTGAACCACACGGCAATTCTCGTGGTCGTGGACCGCTTGTCCAAGATGGCCCATTTCATCCCTTTACGGAAAACCCCATCAGCAGCCGAGACGGCGCAAGTCTTCATTCGAGAGATCGTTAGACTGCATGGGGTTCCCGAAGACATCGTCTCGGACCGTGGGGTGCAGTTTACCTCGCGGTTTTGGAGGGCATTGTGCAAAGCCCTGGATATCAAGCTGTCCCTTTCCTCGGCATTTCACCTTCAGACCAATGGCCAGACCGAAAGGACCAATCAGACCCTGGAGCAATACCTTCGATGCTACACATCATTCTCTCAGGACGACTGGGTGCCACTCCTCCCTTTGGCAGAATTCGCATACAACAACGCTTGACATTCAGCAACTGGGCAGTCCCCGTTCTTCGCCAACTATGGGTTTCATCCTGTCTTCCTCCCGGACTTGGTCCCGGAATGCCCGATTCCGGCGACACAGGATGCACTGACCTTTTTCACCTCCAACAATAGGAAACTACAGGAAGCCATCCGTCAAGCCCAAGAGGACTACAAGAGGGCTTTTAATAGGAAGCGAAGAGGGGATCTGGTTTTGCAGCCCGGAGAGAAGGTTTGGCTGGCTACGTCTAACTTGAGGATGCTCTGCCCGTCAAAAAAGTTGGGACCTAAATTTATAGGCCCTTTCTGCATCAAACGGATGGTCAATGAGGTGGCCTATGAACTTGTTCTCCCCGAGACACTCAAGATCCACCCTGTCTTCCACGTGTCCCTGTTGAAACCAGTAGTCCCTGATGCCTTCCCGGAACGAGAATCCAGGCCCCCGGAGGCCGTAACAGTTGAAGAGGAAGAAGAATTCGAGGTGGAGGCAATCTTGAAGTGCCGACGAAGGGGGGGCCAGACCCAATTTCTCATCAAGTGGAAGGGCTACGGCCCTGAGGACAATTCGTGGGAACCAGCCCATAATGTCCATGCACCTAGGCTTGTCCGGAGGTTTCTTTGTGATCACCCGTGGTGGAGAGATCGGGTGGGCACCCGGAGGTTGCCCGTAGGGGGGGGGCAATGTCAGGGATCTCCTCGATCCCTGCCGCGATGGTCCCGGCGCAGGCGCACTGCTCCACCTAGTACACGGGCACTAGGTCCGGGCCGGCCGCGGCGTTCGAGCTCGCGCATGCGCAGTAGAAGCCGCGGCCGCCCGCTGGGCACCAATGGCAGCGCAGGGCGGGATATTTAAAGGTCCCTGAGCTGTCATTTCGTTGCCTTCTGGTCTTACCTGCTTCCTGTGTTCCTGTACCTGTGCCTAGTAAGTTATTGACCCGGATTGCCTTTGACCTTGCTGATTTCTCCTGCCCAGACCCTTGCTTGCCTGACCTCTCTCCCTGGATGCCCCTTATTAGATCTGACCTCCTGCTGCTGACCTGGCGTGTGACCCGACGATTCTCTGCCTGCTCCCTTGTACCTTACCGTCCTCTACAATACCGACTCGGCCTGTCTGACTACGCACTTGCTCAGCCATCCATCCATCCATCCCATCGGGGTCACCCGACCTCCTCACATCTGGCTCTCCCTGGTTGGAGCCCCTGGCGAACACCACTTCCACTGACAGGTGTGCTCAGTAGAGGCGATCTGGTCTCGGGGTACTACAAGTCCATCCCCACCATCAGGGGCCCTGGTGAACAAGTACCCTGGGGCTTAGACTCCGCGCTCTGGGCACGCCTGACCAGTGGAGTGCTAGTGGTGCCGCTCGGCGGTCCCTCACACTTACTAGGGTTATGGCTGAAGATATTAGAAACAGAAAACATTTACCGTTTCAACTGGCACGCCCGAAAACTGATTCAATGGTGCGGCCAGCTGGTCACAGAGTCAATGAGAGACTCTATCATCTCTGATCTTCTCTATGGCCAGAGGACCAGAGCGATGTCATAACATCACTTCCGGTTTGGGGTGGATGTAAACAATTGTTTGGTTTTTTTTTAAAGCAAAAAATCTAACTTTTTTTGATCTTTTGCTTTTAAAGGTAAAGGAGAGATTTGTTGTCTTTTTGACCGCAGATCTCTCCTTAAAGAGGACCTGTCATCCTTATTTCTATTACAAAGGATGTTTACATTCCTTGTAAATGGAATAAAATTTCTAAAAAAAAATAAAGGGACAGTGTAAAAATAAATAATTACACCCTGTTCCAAATTATTATGCAAATTCTATTTAAGTGTCACAAAGATTAAATATTTTGTTTTTCAGTTTAGATGGCATTGTGTCTCAGGGCTCTTTTGATCACTGAAAACAATCTCGGACACCTGTGATAATTAGATTGGCAGGTGAGCCCAATTTAAGGAAAAACTACTAAAGGAGGGTGTTCCACATTATTAAGCAGAGCACCATTTTCAAGCAATATGGGGAAGAAAAAGGATCTCTCTGCTGCCGAAAAGAGTGAAATAGTTCAATGCCTTGGACGAGGTATGAAAACATTAGATATTTCATGAAAACTTAAGCGTGATCATCGCACTATTAAGAGATTTGTGGCTGATTCAGAGCACAGACGGGTTCGTGCAGATAAAGGCACATTGAGGAAAATTTCTGCCAGATCCATGCATCGGATCAAGAGAGCAGCTGCTAAAATACCATTACAGAGCAGCAAACAGATATTTGAAGCTGCTGGTGCCTCTGGAGTCCCACGGACATCAAGGTGTAGAGGCCTCCAGAGTCTTGCAACTGTGCATAAACCTTCTATTCGGCCACCAATAACCAATGCTCACAAACAGAAACGGCTGCATTGGGCAGAAAAATACATGAAGACTAATTTTCAAACAGTCCTGTTTACTGATGAGTGCCGTGCAACCCTGGATGGTCCAGATGGATGGAGTAGTGGATCCCGTTCCCGTGTCACCTCCTCCCATGATCGCCTCTAGGACTTCTCCCAAGCTTCTCCCATCCTATGGAACTCCCTACCCCATTCTGTCTGGCTGTCTCCTAATCTATCCACCTTTAGACGATCCCTGAAAACCTTTCTCTTTAAAGACGTCTATCCTGCTTCCACCTAGTAAACCGCCATTTATTTCCTCCATCAGCTCATTCCCCCACAGCAATTACCTTTGGTATCACTCAACTCTTCCTCCTAAATTGTAAGCTCTAACTAGCAGGGCCTCTGTTTCCTCTTGTACCAAATTGTATTGTAACTGTAAAGTCTACCTTCACTATGTAAAGTGCTGCACAAACTGTTGGCGCTATATAAATCATGAATAATAATAACAAACATGAGACTGAAGAGTTGTAGTGAACACCCAATAGATGGCTCCCTACTCAACACAATGATGATATACAGAACAATTTGCTATGCCTTCAGAATAATTTCAATTAATAAAAAAGCATATACTTTAAATCAGGCATGTCCAAAGTCCGGCACGCGGGCCAATTGCGGCCCGCGTTCCAGACTGAAACGGCCCCACAGGTGAGCTACCCAAATATATAAATTACGGCCCCCGGTAGTGATTCCCTGAAAGCTACTGAGGACTCCAGCGATCTCTAGCTGCGGCACTTGACATCATCAGCTGGCGCAGGAAGGAGAGCCCAAATCTCGCGACGTCCGAGATCTCGTGAGATTTGGGCTTTCCTTCTCTGTGTGCCGGCTGATTACGTCAATTCCCGCTCGACAGATCCCTGGAGTCCTCAGTGGCGTTCGCAGAATCACTAGTGGAGGGCCATAAGTTATATATTGGGCAGCTCATCTGTGGGGTCCGGAACGTGGGCCGAGGGATCCCAGGTGGTGCGCAGGGAATTACTACTGGGGCTACCATTTATCAATTTGGGCTATAATGGATTGGTGCTCAGGATCGCTTGACGTCATCAGACAGTGCAAGGAGAAATAAAGCCCAAATCTCGAGATCTCGCGAGATTTGGGCTTTCCTTCTCCCTGTGCTGGCTGATGACGTCAAGTCCAACGGCAAAAGAGTGCTGAGCCTCCACACAAAGCCACAAGGGCCACCATTAAGGCAGAATATTAAAAGAAGTAAAAAAAACAGAGATTAAAGGCAGAGTGATTTAACACCTGTTTAGATTTGTCATCCAAGTCACAAAATGAAAAGTATGCCGTTTTCAATAAACTTTTGCATAAAATAGTTCATTTGCATTTAATTTTAATGGTTCATCAGAATGTCGGGCAAAATGGTCGGCCCTCGCACATGTTCACTTCATCAAATCTGGCACTCTTCCAAAAAAGTTTGGACACCCCTGCTTTAAATAGAACCAAAGTTTGCTGACTTGAAAATGAGAGGTGTGTATTGAGATTGTTACGTTGCTCACTCACAATAGACATGTAACAATGTAAGAATGTGAGGCAGAACTTTTCAAGTGTTGTTTTATGCTTTCAGCTTCTACAACCTGGAATCGGTGTAAGCCATTGATTCCAGGAACAACTAATCACCACAGTAATAAAATCATTGTCTGCTTCTGTAATTTAAAATAATCTAGGCAATAAACTGTAACCATATCAAATAATTAATTACGAGTAACTGCTCAGGATTTATATCTCCGCTTTAGCTTACATAATTAGCGTCTGGAACTTTTCTGCAGAAGAAAATGTTACTGGTTCCTCCAGGTAGACAGACGGAGCAAATAGTTATAGATCTAGGATCAAGTGACAATTTACTTTTCCTCACTTGCTACACTAAACTTTTTGATTTATTATTTAATTTGTGAAAAGTGTACTGTTTAGATCAAGATGGTTACTGAGTCTATTTACAACCATTGAAGAAGACTCATGAGAAGGAAAAATTAAAAAATTGGGTTATTGCTGTGTTAAAATGAATGCTTTTGAAAGTGCCAGAAACGTTCAGGTCCACATTCAATGCAGGATGAACCCTGCCCACTGCCATGTTTAATGCGGAAATACACCCGCCCAAAATTATTGTAATGTACTGCAAGGAAAAAAGGGAAAAGAACCTGCGCTACACTCCAGACCAGGGGCAGACTGACAACTCATGAGGCCCCTGGGCAATAGGGGATCATGGGGCCCCTGCGTCCTTGCCCAAACTCAAAAAAGCCTATGAAAAAGGTACCAGAGGCATCTCATGGGGCCCACTACTGACCCCGGGCCCTCGGGCAGTACCCGAGTTTTCAAATGGTCAGTCCGCCCCTGCCTCAGACAATACAATATGTGAAAAATGTATATATAGTGAAACAACTAGTGAACTGCTGCTTTGCTTTCCCTGAACACGAGAAAATACAAAACATATAAAAAATGAGTGTGCTCTACACTAAATAATCATAAACACTAATTAATCAAATAAATACTGCTACATGAAAAACAAGCATAAATGAACTAAAATTATATAAGTCCACATTCATATATTAAATAATAAATGTCCACAAATCCAATAACACAGTGCTATGTGCTAAAGAAATACTCCAACGGAAAGTGCATAGGTGTCCACAAATGCTTGACACAAAAGAAAAAATCAGCCTCTTACCATACACTTTGATCTCCAATCGAGAGATCAAACGAGCAGATGGTGTTCAGATCCCACACTGACACCCTAGTTAGCAGTATCAAGGAGATGAATAGGAAATGAATGGACAACTGAAGGTTCACTTGAATGAATCCATCACATCAGACAGCTCTCCACATCATGCAAGGAAAGGTTTAAAACAGAAGAAGAAAACTTCATAGTGCGACCCGGTAAACCAGCAAAGAATTTATTAAAGTATTGCATAAGGTGCATAAAGGCAGTGTAAACATTTAGAATTCCCATGGTGTCAGACCACCGGCCGTAACGAGGTGATGTCACAGAAAGCTCTGCTCAATGTGCGTTTCTCAAAAAATGGTGTCCTCTGGGATTAGAGAACTGTTCTCCAATGTTTTATGAACAGAAAAATACTCAGACTGCTGTCTTGGCCAGTCCATTCTTCCAGCCTGGTGGAAATTATTGCTGTGATTTAGGGCTTAAAGTATATGAAAACCCTCACCTTGTAAAACAACCCATACAGCTTAAAATAGAAATGAGTGGTAAAACATGTGTATAAATATAAAATACATTATAAATACCTTTTTTCCCTTTTTTAATCACACACCCTGTATTCTCAGCTGCATAGAGAGGTGAGGGTGGAGAAACAGCAGCACACTGGCTTTCCCAGTGAATGCCTGAGCAGGGGGACCGTGTCAGAACATGTTTCATCATTGGAGGAAAGCAGACTGAGTTCCCAGGACAGCTAGAGAACTGACCACGCTGTGCTCTCATGCTTAGTGTGGGCAGTTTTTGATAGGAAAGCAGAGGGACTGGCAGGAACACCAGGGATTTCACACAAAGGAAGCAATACAAGAGAACAGGATAATTTTTATACAAGTACATGGTACAGCAGGCACATATCAGGAATATGAAATGTTGGCTTTATATATTCTTTATCTATACACTAATGTACTTCACATCATAAACAAATTCAGTCAGGACATGACTGCAATATGACAAATTCAATTGGGACGTGACTGCAATGTAAAAGCTGGAAAAATGTTACCATGCTTGTTTACCACAAAATGTACTGCAAAATCAATATACGGTTTGTAAAATAAATTACATTAGGCATGTGCCATGCTCACTTGTGTACATCCACATAGAAAACAAGGATAGAAGGATGCTGATTTGTTGGATGGATAAAGCTTTTTTGTTTTATTGTCTTGGTGGAAACAGATTGTTAGGTTTGATCATGTTTTCCTTTATGATCAATACCTGTGCTTCGGTCAGATTTTGGTTATAGATGGATCTGGCAAGCTTAATTAGGTTGTAATATCGCTTTGGATTCTGGTTTCCTCAGTCTTATGAGGATTGTCCTGCCTTGGAGTATAAATGCTCTTTTTACAGTTGTTTTTTTATGGTTGTTTCCACTTATTTTGCATTCTTTCTGATTTAAAATATGTTAAAGGATCAGTTCACATTTATTAAAAACTATACTAATCCACCTTCCCTAGCCCACTTACATAGGAACCCCAACACAGATGTTTACCTATTTCTGTCAAGGATCCAGGTATGACCAGAGATGTGTGGAGTGACACAGGGAACAGCAGGCTTCAGGAATGATGTAATAATAATATAATTTATTAAGAGCTGCACAAATATGCAAAAACGCACAGTAAACAAACCTTCAACTAATATCAATATGTTCAGGAACACAGGCGTAGTCAGGGCTGGAGAGGTGGAGTGGTCAGGCAGGCCGGGTCAGGAACAATTGGGCAGATATGGCACAAAGGGGCAGGCAAACGGACAGTCATAAAGGAGAGCTGGGTCAGTGCAGGCAGAGTTCAGTTGTGGTCAGAAACGAGCAGAAGAGTCAAGCAGGTAGAAGACAGGATACAGGTTCAGAACAACAAGGGCTCATGGGAAAACACCAAGGCACTGATTGCAGGCCTGGTACTGCTTAAATACACCTCCTGCAATCAGCCTCAGGTGATGGCTTGATTGCAGGAGTGAGATCCTGGCTGCTGAAAAGCACCTGCTGGTGAGAACTGATACTGCAGCCCACACAGCAGGTGAGCCCCAGCACCACCAGCGGTGAGTCTTTTCCTGCCAATTTCCATATTAGCATACTCTGTCTCTACTAGTCTTTTCCTCTTCTGGGCAATCTGTGCAATCTTTTTCTGTTTCAATATTTTTATTAGGAAAGTTTTGTTTTTAAGAATATAACAAGCTCAAAATACACCCTTGCAGGGGTAGA
This sequence comes from Staurois parvus, assembly GCF_062004578.1. Taxonomy (NCBI): domain Eukaryota; kingdom Metazoa; phylum Chordata; class Amphibia; order Anura; family Ranidae; genus Staurois; species Staurois parvus. Next base: position 3,657,762 of record NW_028317867.1, on the reverse strand, counting down.
GCAGAACAATAACACATAAACAGAGACATCCTGCTGACGTGTATTAGTCAAATAACAAAATGTCCAATGACATCAAGAAAGGACGGCAAAAAAATGAACCAAATAGCAGCAGTAATCCAACATAATATCGGAAAAAAAGAGAAAAGAAAAAAGGTTAGAAGAAAAGAAAAAGAAAATAAAACAAAAAGGAATCAGAAAGAAAACATGAAAGAAGGGAAACTAGAGGGATCACGGATCAGGGGCTATCACAGGCAGCGACTATAGGAGGCCATAACTAGTAAGAGGCAGGGATGGCAAGGAATAATGTATCCAAGGTTCCCAAATCTTAAGGAATCTCAGATGAGAATCATGAAGAATGCTAGACATCTGTTCATTGAACAACATAGCATTCATCCGGGTCTTCACCCCCTGGAAGACTACCAAGGGGGTTCTCCAAGCTTGAACTATAGCACGTTTGGCCAAAATGAATAGGTAGGATGCCAATCTCTGCTGAGACCTAGACAGACCCAAAATTGGGCAATGCAGGAGGGCCACCTTTGCATCCCTACGGACCGTAATATGAAATAGCATATGAATATGAATAGTCTATCAATCGCGGGCACGACCACCAAATGTGCAAGACGTCCCCGTGTAGACCACAGTTCCGGAAACACCTATCTCCGCCAGTCGGATTAAAGTGAGCAGTCTGAGCCAGGACCCATTACCACCGCAGTAGAACTTTGTAGGCTGCCTCAAGAGTGACTGCATTGAATGAATATTTCGCCACCATCCCCCAAACCCTACGCCAATCCTCCGCCACAATCGAGACACCCAGATCTTGCTCCCATTGAGGGACATAAGACGGGTGGTGCAGAAGACCTACTGTTAAGGGAGGCATAAATTACAGAAATGAGACCAGGGGACCCTGGGGAATGCTGACAAGCGTGTTCAAAGGGCGTTTTGCGGTAAGTGTATGTAGAGGTACAACGGAGGGATAGGACCCAGTGGTGCAATTGCAAATACCGATAATATTCCCTTGGCGGGACCCCCCTTGATTCTCGAAGAGACTGCCAAGATGGAAGCGTACGAGCACTCAGAAAATTATGTACAATAACAAAGCCATGGGAGGTTCACCAAGAGAAAAAGGGGGATGTTCTAGGCCTGGCGGAAATAAAGGATTATGTGTAATTGGCAAAAGAGGTAGAAATGACGAAATCAAATTACCCAAATATTTTACAGAATCCCAGGTTCTTTAACTGTGAAGCATGATAGGGCTCAAATCCGGAGGGCGCAACTTAGGCGGGAGCAATGTAGTTAAGGAAAGCGAAGCACGGTTGGGTAATTCTAAGAGTACCCATAACGGGATATCTGTCGGGGCATGAAGCATAGACAACTGGGAAATCTGAGCCGCCAAATAGTATCTAGAAACGTGTGGAAGTCCCAAACCTCTCTGTAATCTATGAGTATACAGAGTGGCTCTAGGCACTCTGGGACGTTTATGAGCCCAAATAAAACTGAGAATCCGGCTCTGTAGTACACGAAGAAAAGACGCAGGGACATGAATAGGGAGAGTACGCAAAAAATACAGGATCTTTGGCAGGATAGTACTCGTGACAGCATGTATCCGTCCAATCCATGATAAAGAAGGAAACTGCCAAGAATGAAGCAGGGAAGTAACAGAGCGCAATAAGGGATAATAATTAGCCGAAAATAAGGCAGAGTAGGAGGAAGTAAGTGTAACGCCAAGATAAGCCAGAGAATGGGATGCCCAACAGTAGGGAAATTGTGTATGCAACCGTTCAACTAGAAAGAACCTGGGAGCAAGAAGCCTGAGTGGTGAGCAGGGATTCATTGAGTCTCCACAGAAAAGAGGGCCGAGCCATACCAGAAAGACACAGTGAAAAGACCAACGGGTCAGGATCAGACCAGTGTGAGGTCGAGATGACAATCTTTTGAATTAAATATAAATGTTGGAAGGAAATGAAAACGTGATCTATTCTACAAAAGCTCAAGTGTGGGGCCGAATAAAAAGTGTATTCCCGCGACGTAAGATGCATTTCCCGCCAGACATCAACCAAACTATAAACTTGCAGCGTAGCACGCAATTTAGATTCCTGAGAAAGGTCGTGGCTTGGGGTCCCTCCTGTCGGGTAATGGCAATCAACAGAGGAATTAAGAGCAACATTCGAATCACCCAGCAATAAGAGGATACCACGTTGGTGGTGCGAAATCACCTTCAGCAAGTGAGAAAAAAATTTGTGTTGAAATCTATTTGGCGCATAATAACCCACCAGGGTCACCTCCTGATCCCATAGGGTACCCTGGAGGAGCAAATACCTACCGGTGGGGTCATCTATTTCCAGGTTGCAAGTAAACAGCAGATTGCGTCTAAAAGCGATCACCACGCCCCTATGCTTCTCAAGGGCCGAGGCAGAGAAAAAGGTCAGATAATGGTGGGAGAGGTAGCGCGGCACGGAGGATTGAGAAAACCTTGTCTCCTGCAGGCAGACTACGTCCACGTCCTGAGGCTTAAGATGATGGAACACTAGAACACTTGGTCGGAGAATTAAAACCATGGATATTTTGAGAAAAAATCTTCAAAGGTTTTAAAGCCATATTGAATCAAGGGAATTCAGCTGCCAAAGTACGCTAGGAATAACGGTCCAATCCTCAAATGCAACCTTACCCTGGGCTGCCTCGGATCTGTGAGAAAAAAGAAAAAAAAAAGAAACAAAAAACAAGAGACAGAAGAAGAAAATGTACACTCTAAGGTAGTGTAACAAAACCAGACGTTTCTGTATGGTGGATGGTGCCAGATCCGCGAACAGCTGGTACGGATGACCTTGAAAGCGAGGATCATGCTTGTCTCGCGCAGAGCGAAGGAGCGATTCTTTCGTACGGTAATAGGTGAATTTAGTTATGATGTCCCTAGGAGGACCCTCAGACCTCCTCAGACCCAGGGCCCGATGAATGCGATTGAACTCCAGACGGTCTATCGGTATCGCTGGATCCAACTCTTGAAAAAGCATGGTAGCAGTGGACGTGAGGTCAACGATGGTTTTGGGCAGGCCACGCAGGCGAAGATTAGCCCGATGGGACCTATTCTCAAAATCTTCCAAGAGCAAGAGAGCCACGTCAAGCTGTGCAATCTTTTTAAGCACAGACCACACCTACAAGGTGAGTCCTCATAAACTGCAGGCTGTACCCTGAACATCTCTTCTATATGGTTCTATACAACACCACAAAGGGTGGTGGGAAGAAACAGTAGGGTTTGGTTAAGCTTTGACACCACACTACACAGAAAGTATGAAAGCTTTACAGATTAGATTGTCCCACCATTTGAAGCAAGAGAGGCGTATTCTCAAAAATGGTTTTAAAAGATGTTTTAATATAGGAAGAGAAGATGTGGTGTTGAAGTATATGGTTGTAAGTTTTTTGTTTTTTTTTAAAGCCTAACACTAGTCAGTAATACTTGGCATAATCCAACCTGGAAGACCATCAGCAACAGCAGGACAGAGTAGAGATTCTGGAGGCAGTGCCATAGAGGAGATAAGTATGGCTGTGAGAACTGTTTTTGTTTTTTTTTTTTAAGCACTAGGCATGTTTTTTTTTTTCTAATATCCTGGAGTTTGGCTATAAACACCATGGGGGGCACTGATATGGTCATCACTTCTCCCAAAGAAAAAGTTGAGTAAACTACAACCTCCTAAAGTCAACTTACATTTTTTCCAGAATGTGGTAAAATACAAATGATAACCCATTCTGTATAAAGGGTTGTTTAATAGCCTGTCTTGTCATTAAATGCGCATTTCAGTGTTGAGTCAAAGTCTAGATTGTCTGCTAAATGTTCTGTATCATTCTGTGGAACTAGTATTTTGTGATTTATGTGAAATTTAATGTGATGTATGTATTTTATTTTCTGCAAAGAGTACTAGACATTAGTCTGCTGGTGTTTACAGTAAAAATATATTTGTACAACATTACTATTGGATTTCCCGAATCTCTGTAATTACCATGACGGAGATGTCTTATTGAGTGCAGTTGATATTTTTCTTGCAACAAAAACTATTTTGAGATACTGTCACTGCTACAGTTGCTACAAAAGTTGCTCCTGTTACATAGCTCTTAATTTAGGTGTGTTTGTATAGCTGTTTCACAGGCAAATCCTAATAATGAACATTGCAGTAGACATCATGCCATGACACTACTCTGCACAGCTCACTGTCAGTTGGCAATTTCTGAGGCACCATACATGATTCCCTTTTATATGAACATGCATCATAGTCTGCATAGCAACAACTTTGGTAACAAAGGTCCAAAAATCTCTCTACCCCAATTTATCAGACTATCGCCTACTCTGCTCACTTTTAGGCGATCTCTGAAAACCTATTTCTTCGGGGAAGCCTATCCTGCCTTCAGCTAATAATGGAATCTTCTACTCCTCCTACCAGTCCATCCCCCACAGTTACTACCTTTTGTACCACTAGCCCCTCCCTCCTAGATTGTAAGCTCCAAGGAGCAGGGCCCTCCTAACCCTCTTGTATTGAACTGTATTATTGCTGTATTGTCTCCCATTATATTGTAAAGCGCTGAGCAAACTGTTGGCGCTATATAAATCCTGTATTATAATAATAATAATAATAAAAAAGATAAAAAAATAAAGATCTAGTCATTATAATTTGCCAATCTTGTAGTTAGAAAACTAAACTATGTCTAAAGCTACCATTTATTTTTCAGTTTTGGGCAAAGTGGTGAGGGGGTAGAACAGCCATGAAGTTTTATTGATGTCTGTGTCCGTGTTTGGGAGACTTACTCTCTTTATTTGTGCTCTTTAACCATGGCCTGAAAGTAAGGAGTTGTTGTAAATTTTGAATTGGCACCAGTACAGGAACAGAAGGGTTCTATTGGGAACACCTGTTCCAATCACAAGAGGGCATTTCTCTCACTTTGGCAAGATTTTTTCTCACTTCCAGTTGTGTCAATAGAACAGAATTGAAAGAAAATCTCCATAGGGAAGATACAGTTTTGGCTTTAGAGCTACTTAAGCAGGCAAAAAACAAATCACATAACATACAAAAAGAGCAATATAAAATGTATTCGCATGCTTTTTAGGAGACCATAATTTGCTTTGAAATCAGTTTTAAAAAAATCTATGACAAATTCAGTTTGAATGTTATTACTGAACATTACAATGGTTTAACAGTAAAATCTAATGACGTTTGATTCAAAATGTATGTTTTGTAGGTGCCCCCTTTTCATCTCATGTGCTTCGAGCAGATCAAGAGCTTCAGCTGTGGAATGAGGTAAGCTTAGACTTCTTTTCAATCCTAGATATCAGAGTTTGCACTTCTGTGTTTTATGTTTTTCATCATTTTGAAGTTAGTAGGCATTCCGCTTACCCATTCCCGTATGCCATTTTACATGATATGAAATGCAAAAGTCAGACATTGTAACTTCTCATTCATTTAATCACAGTTAGCATGATTTACCCTCCAGGCAGCTGGTTGCATGGTCTTTTCAAATCTAGGTTCTGGTTGGTGGTGGGGGTGGTACCAACTTACAGTACTAATGAGAATTCTATATTTTATTTTGGATACAGTTGAGAAATGCTAGAGCTTCTACGAGATTTTGTACTGCTGATAATGTCTTTGTTGAGGTTTCCTATCACTTCCTTTCCCAGAGACCCTTAGGGGTTTATTTACTAAAGCTGGAGAGTCCAAAATCAGACTCCCTTCTGCATAGAAACCAATCAGCTTCTAACCTCAGCTTGTTCAATGAAGCTTTGGCAATGAAACCTGGAAGCTGATTGGTTTCTATGCAGAAGGGAGTCTGATTTTGGACTCTCCAGCTTTAGTAAATAAACCCCTTATTGTCACAGGGACAGGACATTAGAGAAATTATTTTCAGTTGGTAACCAGAAAACAATGAAATGCTAACATAGTTGCTAACCCTCCTCCATTGCTATAAAGTCCCTTCATGTTGCATAATACTATAGACCTGGACCTGATGGTTTTTTTTTTCAGTTTTGGAAAGAGTCAGGAAGGATTAGTCCCGCTATTAAGTTTTTATTGCTGTTTGTATTCCCATTGGATAGATTCACCTTTTTTTGTACTGTCAAGCAAGTGAAGAAATCCAAAAGTTTAGAGTTGGACCCAGAACAAGAGTTAAAAAAGAATTCCAGGCAAAATTATTATTTTTCCATGACGTGGGGTTGTGCCCGCACTGCATGGGTTAAATGCTCATTTTTGTCTAGGCGCTCGGAATGCAAAGATATACTTACTTAATCTGCACATCCTCCGAGTACAAAAACGGTCCCCACTGCTCCTGTTTCCCCCTCGCACACCAGCGATTTTGTGAATGGGCTGTTCCTGATGTCATCGTGCCCATAGACAAGCTCCGGTTGTGAGGACAGCAGGAACAGTCCACATGGACATGGGGAGCATAGTTTTTCTAAGGATCAGAGGAATGGGTAAGTACAGCTTTTCCCTGAGCCCCTGGACAAAACGAGCACTTAACTGAGTAGTGTGGGTGCAGCCCCATTGCATGGGAATATACAAGTTTTGACTGGAGTAATCCTCCAATGGGGACACTTATTCTGGATACAACTGTCCATCATTGGCATTTCCCTGTCTTTGGCAGATTTCATCTACACTCTGTGCAAAACTAATTTAAAAAACGTTGTGTCTACACATACACTTTAAAACAGTATTAAACACAAAAAAATATATATATTGCAACTTACCAATCTTTAGACCTGGTGGCTCTATTAGTTTTCTTTTTTGGGTGTTTTTCCCCTTTATTTCACCTGGTGATCTGGCCAGTAACACACTTAGGGGTTGATTTACTAAAACTGGAGAGTACAAAATCTGGTGCAGCTGTGCATAGAAACAAATCAGCTTCTAATTTCAGCTTTTTCAATAAAACTTTGACAATAAAACCTGGAAGCTGATTGGTTTCTGTGCAGAGCTACACCAGATTTTGCATTTACCATTTTTAGTAAATATCCCCCTTCTGAATGAAGCAGTAATGTAGACATCTTTGGACAGCAGTATTGTCAGTCTGGGGGGAGAGTAGTGTTAGACTAGCAGTATTGAGATAGACTTAACTAACACATTGAAGCTAAAATCCAGCTAACACTTTATAAGCAGTAACAGTTTTCATTTTCTCTTTTTGGAATAAAGGTTTTACATAAATGAGAAAAACCTGATCATTGTAAGCACCCTTGCAAGTTCAGTGGTAAATGGTTTGTCCCAACCCTCTAACTGCTACTTTGTCTTGACAGCTTGGTCTGTTAATATAAGGTAAAAAATAATAGACTTACCTGGATCAGGTGAAATTGAAGGAAAAAAACTTATGAAGACACCACATCTAAGAATTAGTGAGCTGCAATTTAATACATTTTTGTTTTTGGGTTTAATACTACGTTATGCTGCTTAAGTCAGTGCCAGATTTATAAGGGAACAAAAGAGGCAATTGCCCTGGGACCTACTGACAGAACGAGCCCCCCTTTTTTACAAAAAAGATTTAAAACAATATAGAAAAAATATATAAAATAATAATAAAAAAAAGGATAATAAAAAAAATTATGTTCTTATCCTTATTAAATGGGAAGTAATATTTTGCCAGCTATCATCTGTAAAAGTTTTTACTCTGGACTGGTATATTGTATAATGTTTAAAATTAAATTTTGGTTACTCAAGCGAACCACACACAGAGCTCTATGAATGCGTGTGTGAGCACATATGACCTCAGACATTGGGGCTGATTTACTATAACTGGAGAGTGCAAAATCTGGTGCAGCTGTCCATGGTAGCCAATCAGCATCTAACTTCAGCTTGTTCAATTAAGCTTTGACAATAAAACCTGGAAGCTGATTGGTTTTTATGCTGAGCTGCAGCAGATTTTGCACTCTCCAGTTTTAGTAAATCAACCCCATTGTGTCATGCATTTTAAAAATGTGTGACTGTCATTGAGAATGTGAACTGTAAACCAACTCTGTCTATAAGGGGCCCCTGAACCTGAAGTGCCCCTGGCCCCCAGTGTCTAAATCTAGCCCTAGCTTAAGTACAATTTGCTTGAAAAACCACCCTATTTTCCCCTATTACTCCAATGCATTTCCCCAATATGGTAAAATTTGACTGCAATCTCCTGATTTTTCCACTATTCTATGGAATTTTGTGTATTTATAGTGAACACACAGTACTGTATAACAAAGCAACACCAAAGCAAACACTGTACACTACTGCATTCATTTTTCTGTCTTATTGCCCGGTCCTGGGGAGCATAGTACAGCAGTTACGTACAGTCAGGGTTGAGTCCACTAAGACTCTTCTCCTTTCTATGTATGTAACACTGTACACCTTGTCTGCATGTGTCACTCATAATCGCCCCATATTATAACATTAAAACAATAGGCTTACAAATATTTGGGGGTTATTTTCTGTTACAGTATTTTGATTGTAAAGCTCAACTTTCTTCTACATTAATTAAATCTTCTGTTGTACAGTTCAGGAGGAAGTGCAGCAGGAGCTGTACTTCTGGGCCACTTAGATGTAAGCCCTGCAAGCAGTGGTGTAACTAGAACCTTCAGGGCCCCAGTGCAAGAAACCATGAAGGGCCCCCCCTGACCTCCGGCTGGGGCCCTTCCCTCTGAGTCTGGTGGCATAACGCAAGTGCAACCTTTGTGACCCTGGTAGTTCCACCACTGTTGTCAATAGTTTTTTTAATTTTTGTTATTTTTTTGTACCTTTTTTTATTTTTTTTTACAATTTTTTTTAGCCCTTCTGGGGGGACTTTGGTAAAATATCAGGGGTCTAAACAGACCTCTGATATTGCATCTTTGGGACAAAGAAAGGAGATTGAGGACACTCTCTTTCTCTGCATCCTCAGCTGCACAAAATAAATAGAGAAGAATAGCTTCCTGTCTATTCATAAACTAATGTATAGTAAACACAGTTTACTATGCTGCAGTTAGAAATGGACAGAGTCAGTGATTGCTACCGATCTCCATTCTGAAAAGGAAGAGCCAGTAAATTACACATTTACCAGCCCCTTTGCTGCTCTCCATACTGACAGATCAGGATGGGAGGGGGGGATAGAGCATGGGGGTGGCGGGATATGAGGAGCTTGGGGGCAGAGAGCAGGGGGGCAAAGAGCGGGGGGAGGCCAAGGAGCACTTGGGGGCAGAGAGCACGAGGGGCAGCAGAAAGTAGCTGGATAGGAGGAGTGGTGGGGGTGGATACAGATAGAGGAATTAATATCTCAATTTTCCTACTACAGCCAATGAATGCCTGTGGGAGGGAGAGGAGGAGAAGCAGGCATTCAGCAGCTACAGGAGGAATATGGAAAGATCGGTTCCTCTATATGTAGCCACTTCTGTGCCGGTGTACAGGGGGTGTGCGGACCCCCTGCAGTATGGGGTCGCTCGCAGTTGTGACCCCTGAGACCCCTGTAGCTACGCCCCTGCCTTCAGGTCTCAGACCTCAGCGTCACGTTCATGTCTCCATCTCCCTCTCCTTCAGACCATTCACCTGCAGCTCATCTGAGTGGCCTGGAAGTACAGGGAGAACTGAACTTCCGTGGCCTGCAAACCAGCAGATTTTGCTAATGTAAATGGCAGCATTGCAGAGGACTGATTTTCCAGCAACAGAATTTATATTTGTTTGAAGCCTGGTAACTTTATTGTGTCTGGAATTGGACTTTAAGTTCAAACATTTAGGTACTAAATTGAATATAATCTGGTTGACAATCTGGTCTACTGTACACAAGTGACATTACTTTATAAAAAAAAACCCAATGAGGAGGGTCTTGTCTCTTTACATATATGACATCCTGTTTGAAGGCCTCCTTACTGGAAATGCTTTGTTGGCTTTATTAGCTGATAATAGAAGATAACATATTAAAGTGAAGTAGATAACAAGATTGTGTACAATTTTAACTTGAACTACCGTGCTATAGAAGCATACATATATATATTTTGATTGTTTCATGTTTCTGTTATTAAATTAAGTTTTATTTTGGGTATAATAATTATATGATGTATACTAGTAATCATTGCTAGTTAAAATGAAAATGATAATCCAGTATTATGATTGCAACTTCGAAATGCTCAAGAGGCACCTACGCGGAGAGAATATTTTGTTTTCTTTTTTTTGTGCTCTTTGGCCATGAATAATGATTCAGTGTCATTTCTTGCAGGCATATATATGAGAATACTATTGTTCACCTTGTTAAAGGTTTTTATTTTTTACCAGCATATTTATCCATTTTTCATAATGTATCATTTATAATTTATATTTTTCATAATTTAAAGGGCATTTAAAGGCAAAAATATATTTTTTTAAAATGTAAAGTAGAAAGCACTTTCCCTGGAAGACGTATAGATTTTGCAAAAGTGTATTACATGCATTCTAAAAGTTGCGCTGCATGCACCAAACTCAGATACCTGTTTGGAACTTGTACTTGAATTTGGCACATGCTGCACCACCTTTAGGGTGCATATGACACAATTTTGCAAACTCTGTCTCTGTACGCCAACAGAAAGCTGGTCTGCAAGTGGAACAACTTAAAAAATAATGTTCCACAGAACCATTCATTCCACATTAATAATTATTCTACTAAAAATGAGTGTGTGCTGTAAATTGCCTCCAGCATTGTTCCTGTTTCTTCTTGCTGGAGGCTGACATTTTGCAGAAGCCCACAGCAGCAGTAAATCTTTAGGCTGTCAGTAGATCGGCCTCTATATTTTCGGCACAGTGCCAAAAAATAGATAGCAACTGAGCATGTGTAGAGCAGGGTGAGACAGTGTATTATTGGATTTTAAACAGTATAGGCACTTATTTTTAGTGTTTTACATGGCTATACCTGCAAAAGGGGCCAGCCTGAAGTGATCTAACAGGACTTAATTTTCTGACTAAAGTTCCACTTTAATTAGCTCCACTTTCATAAGATATGAACTGTCTGTATTTTATTTTGAATTTGATGCAGGTGATGCGCAACAACGTAGAAGTGGAGCAAATTCCAACTACCTGAATTTGGGGCACAAGTCGCTGTCAGAACCAAAACTGCTGCAGATGTTTTTTGGGCACAACACATAACACATATTAACAAGAGCAATTTTATTAAATCCCCCCTTTATCCTTAATGTATAAAGAACTTTCCACTTTCACTCCTTGTTTGCTAATATACCTGTTGATCCTAGAACACTTCTTGTTTTAGGGTGATAACATTGTAATGGCCACACTGATAATATTCAGATAGCAGTGTCACCTGGATAGCATTGTCACCTTCTCTCCAGTGGAATACCACTGTACCACAAGGCCACATGGTGATAGAGCCTGTTCTCTGTGATTACCAGCATTGTCACTAAGGAGGAAGAGGCTGGCCACTTCAACATTGGCCATTCTTTTGGTGTAGCACTACCCCTTTAGGAATTGCTAATGAATTGGGTCCCCCTATAGTCCTGCACAGCCAGGCAATCTGCAATCTCCACACAAGTTTGCATTCAAAGTAAAAAATCAGTCCTTGAGCTTTTGTTTTGTTGTTTATTTAACTAGCCAGTGTCTTCTTAGTATACCACCCCAGAACCTAGATGAAATTCTCCTTTTCCACCTGCCTCCTTTTCCACACTCCTGCCTCTGAGCAGGCTACAACACTCTTTAAATGGTGCCCAGCCCCTTGCCAACCTCCTGTTGCGAATTGGCTAGGACCCTCAAGAATGCAGCCAGCCACTCCTCAGATTCACCCTCTGCCTCCAAGGCCTTCCTCCAAAAGCCTCAGAGCATGGGGAAATTCCAGAGGGGCTGGCCTGCAGAGCCTCTCAGCCCTAACCTCAATTTGACCCCTCTGGCTATTTCACCTGAGCTGCTATTCAACTCCTGTCTAACCATTAGGATCTAGCTCCCCCTAGCTGAACAAGGAGGGTGCTACACTGGCTTGACCTGGGCACAAAAGACACAGTGCTGTTGACACTCTCTGACTACACAGCACACTGCATAATAGATGATAACTTTCTTGCCTACAACATATTTATTACAAATAGTTTTGACATGTTTTGTTGTAAAACAAGATTGTGTAAACAGGAATCTCTCTTTAATGTGGGGCGTTAAAGGAGATAGAAACAAAATAAACAAAAAAATGAGAAACTTCTTTTTTTTCTTAAATTATTCTGCTAGTTATAAATGCTTAGAGCGGCATTGAACTCAAAAGAAAACATTTAATATATCCCAGCTTACCAGTATTTAGATGTGATTACTGTATTAGTTTTCTTTTTTAGGCTTTCTTTCTTTCTTTTATTTTCACCTGGTGATCCTGCCAGTAAGAATGATGTTTTTCAACAGAACAAGCTGTCCTGTGGATGTAGGTGTTGGATGGTTTAAACAAACCATTTACCACTGGCAGGAGTGCTTACAATGATCAGCTTTTAATCATTTATGTAAAATCTTTATCCCAAAAGAGGAAAAAAGTTTGCTCTATCTGCCTATAAAGGATTAGCTGGGGTTTGACTTCGGTTTGTTACTGTATTTAAATCTGCTAGTCCATCTAACACTTCCCTCCCCCCAAACTGACAATGCTGCTGTCCAAAGGTGTCTCTGTTACTCTTTCATCCAAAGTAGAGGCACTCTAATACAGGAGGTGTGTTACTGGCTAGATCATCAAGTGAAAACAGAGGGAAAAAGGCCTAAACAAATATGCAGCCACTACATCCAATGATTGGTAAACTACAAAATATTACATCTTTGCTTTTTCGGTTTAATATTGCTTTAAATTATCCCCAGAAATACAGTACAGGAAGTTCTGAGAGCTAGTTCGTAAGTCCAATTTGTTTGTAAGTCCAACAAAGATCAACGTGTACAGACAATGGCTGCGAGCACTGATCAGTGTGTTTTGGAAGGAGGAATCCCTGTCAGAACACAAGGACACAGTAGGGGAGATCACTGCACTAACATTGCTTGAGTTGGTACAGCGATCTGTCAGGTGTGAACACACATTAGCATCTACATTCATATGTAGGGGACTAACTGTACTCTAAACTGGGTACAAAATACTTCCGTGTTCATTCATGTAGCGCTCGCCTTGTGAGGGCCGCTGTGTAGTGGATATCGCTAAGCCTCTCTCTGCACAGCCAGGCAACACGTATTTCTATACAGACTTGCATCCAAAGGCAATGATCAGTCCATGGGCTTGGTTTTGTTGTTTTGTTAGGGGAAATAGGGGTTATGGTATGCCCAGTTTGGAAGATCTCCCGGGACAGAGATAAAGGACTGAGCCCAGCGCTGTCCTTAGAAAGCTTGCTGCATGTGGCATTCTTTCCCCTTGTAGACCCCAGAGAGTGCTGCTGTAGTCACTCTGTCCCCTGTTCTCCCTGCTGCTCCAGGTCTCGATCCCATTCATGCCTTGCTGCTGAATGTATCCTCTTGAGCCAGCCTGAGCCCAGCCCAGCCCAGCCCAGACCTAGGGGACCCCTCCTATGCACCTAGGAGACTGTGACAGTCTCCTCAGCACTCCATCTTCCACACGACTTCCCTGTCAGCCTTACTCTCCCATATTTATAGGCCAGCCATTCTACCAGGGCCTCCAAACCCCGGATTGATCGGACTCCCATGAACATGCAGATCAGTTCTCCACCCCTTCCTGCTTACCGACTTCTAGAAGGTTCTATCATCCTCCACAGTCAGGAGGAGACGATAGAGCCACAATCTGTTGAGTCATCTCAAATGAGGATCTACAGCAGGGGTCCTCAAATTTTTTAAACAGGGGGCCAGTTCACTGTCTCTCAGACCGTTGGAGGGCCGGACTATAGTTTAAAAAAAAAACTATGAACAAATGTGGACATAGTGCAGGAGATGACCAGAGACTGCGGACATAGTACATAAGATGACCAGAGACTGCGGACATACAATGGCGACGGGAATACTGGGCTGGCCGCTCCGTAAGATACACAGACATTTCCCCCAAGTGTGGCTTATAGAGCGAAATATACGGTAAATGCAGGACAGCTTGTTGGGTCAGATCTGAGTACAATGTAAAGGGGGGGGGGATAAGGAGGGGAGAGAGAGAGAGAGGAGGGGGGAGAGAGAGGAAGGGGGGGGAGAGGAGGGGGGAGGGAGAGGGAGAGAGGAGAGAGGGGGGAAAAATAGAGGGAGGAGATCGATCATCTATTGCACTTATCTAGGGTCCGTGGCCGTGATACCCGACATGCAGCGATTGAGTCTCCTCTATTGCTCCCCCTCTTCATGGTCAGCTCTAGGCTCCGCCCTCCGGCCGTGACGGTTGCATGCATTGATCAGAATAGATGGCCGGCTGGCTGCAGAGAGGCCAGGTGAGTGGTGCAGGTTCATAAGCCAAGCCCACCTTCCCCTGTTCAAGAATTGCTGATCCTGCCCTCCTGCCCCCTGCCCGAGCCCTGCCAAGCTCTGCCAACCTGTCAAACCCTAGTTCCTTGCCTCACGGCAGATACACCCTGCCCAGCGGGCCGGATAAATGTCCTCGGAGGGCCGCATGTGGCCCGCCGGCCATAGTTTGAGGACCCCTGATCGACAGAGTCACTATTGCTTGCCTCCCCTTCTGGAAATAGTAGTTCTACAGCTGTCCTGATTAAATGATCCCTGAGTCACCAAGTTTGAACACGTATGCAGATTAGGAGTTCTGACATCACTCTGAATTTACAAATATACATACTTGTTTAACCACTTGAGTACCAGCCTGTATTACTCCTTTGTTGCTGTACCATATTTCAGATTCCAGTGCTGTGATAGTGAGGCTGTCAATAACTCGCTCATGCAACAGTGTGCCAAAATTGTGTGTGTGTATATATATATATATATATATATATATATATATATATATATAAATATATATATTTTTTTAATTATTATTGTTTATTTTATTTTTTTAAGACAGAGCTTTCTTTTGGTGGTATTTAGTAACAGCATCGGTTTTAAAAAAAATAGAAAAATAAAAATTTTTGGAAAGGTTTTTGGCCTTCAGGTTTTTTCAAACTAGACAACCCAAGGTGATCTATTTTTTTGCCACATCTTTTTGGAACTCAAGAAACATACTGTTATTGAAGGTGTTAAAACATAGAGGCTAATGTATAGTTGACATACAGTGGGAGAATGGAGGTGAAGGGCTTAATGCACAATAAGAGAGGTGAAGGGGTTAATATACTAAGGGGCTAATATATTAAGAGGATATGGTCACATAGAGAGACAATGTGTTGATCAGTGTAAGACAGGAAAGGGGTGAAATGGTTGAAATTTATTGAATGTGCCACTGCTGTGATCACTACAGTTTTCAGAAATGAGGAATGAGACATTTTGTTATTAGTTTCTGTGTCATCATCTTCTTCCACACTGTTTACATCTGAGATCACTGTGATTAGTCTCTCTATGACCATTCATAGCAATCACAATGTACAGAGCTACATGGATTGTCTATGTACACAGTGTCAGAACAGCCTCCCAAAGGAGCATTATTCAGTGCCCTTTATAAACCACTCTGGGTAAATAACTTTACAAGACTTATGGAGGTACAAAATGTTTAAAGGGGAACTTCACCCTCTCAATCAACATGGACTATTTTTAATCCTTAGTAAATAGATAGAAAAGTATATGATATTTACTTGTTTACACTTTTTTTTACATTGTTTACACTTTTTTTTACATTACTTCAGTTGTTTCCTGGTTTCCAGGCCTAGGCAAATGATGTCATAAATCCCAGGAGTCATCAGGCGGGGGCGAGGGGTTTTCTCAGCAAAGCACACTCTCCTGCCTGCGTGCCTGAGCTAAGGGCAGATTGATTCCAGAAAGTTAATGCTACATGAATCTTCTGCCCTTACTCAAGATGGCCACAGCAAGAAATGCTATGGGTGTTTTTCAAAGTGATTTCTCAGGAAAACAAAGCATGGAGGCATGGATGGATGTGGATCCACTTTATATTCAGTGTCTCAGAAAATATTGTAGCCCAAGAGAGCCATGTAGTTAGTATTTTTTCAGAGGGTAGCAGGTCATCATTGCCAGCCTCCACATGTATCTCATATTCCTGTAAAACTAGTTTGGCGTACATTTTTAATTTGAGTTTGGCTGTGTTTTTACACTATTGTTATTTTTACCACCCGGTATATCTTGTATTAAAAGAGATTTGGGAGACTGGAGCTTCCTGTTTAACTGCTGGAGAATTTTGCCTCACTAGTGAATCTAAATGAACAGAGCATATTCAACCAGTGGCATTCCCCTCCCACCACACACCCAGGTCTCTCCCCAGTATCTGACCCTCAGAACATACTTTGGGGGGAATTCAGCAAATACCTACTGACACTTTTCTGACACTATGACCCTTTAAAGTGGCCTGTGCCACATTCAGAAATCATTGCCTCTTTCAGTAACCATAGGGCCCCTTCCAAACGAGTGGATTGATCGGGTCCGCCTGTCCATTTTTCAAGTGGACCCGACCGGACGCTCCATTGCTTTCTACGGAGTGGTGGGTGTAAATGGATATGTGCCCATTTACACCTGCCTGATCAGATCCTGTCCACTAAAAACAGACGGATGGGGATCGTTCCCCAGGCGGTCCATTTCTATCCGACAGCCCATAGAGGATTGTGGGCTGTGTCCGCTCTTCATAAGTGGAGCTGACATGGACCTGTCATCTGCTTGCTCAACGGGATCAGCGGGCAGATCCCTCACTATGCAAGTGGATCTGCTGATGGATCCACCCTGTGTGAAAAGAGCCTAAGTGTTTTTCTGGCCCCAATGTAATGAACATGAAATGCGGAAGTTATGCTTGTAGTCCAAATCAGAGGAGCATTCTGTGTAACGTTGGTGCT
Organism: Staurois parvus; assembly: GCF_062004578.1. Taxonomy (NCBI): domain Eukaryota; kingdom Metazoa; phylum Chordata; class Amphibia; order Anura; family Ranidae; genus Staurois; species Staurois parvus. The sequence continues at coordinate 3,640,958 of NW_028317867.1, read as the reverse complement.
CCTCCATAGACAGAGTATAGTGAATGATTTTTCCACCCTAGGGCAGGAAGTGTGTCATTTGCAGGATCACCTGGTGAAAATAAAGGCAAGAAAGCTCTTTCTCTGCTGGTAAGTTAGTATACAGCTTGGGAAAGAGAGAATGACAGAACCATCTGAGGTTTCTAAAACAGGTATTTTGCTTTGTGACAGGTTCAATTTAACGCAAAACAATCATTCATAAAAACAGGAACATTTGAAATGAGATACCATATCAGGAGTCAGTAAACCAATACGTTCCACCACCTTCTCTGATTAGGAGATACCTTCGGGCATGAAAGACACGTTACTGTATGCTATCATCATTGATAAAAGCACTGTGTCCCAATGCCCTTGAGTATGTGAGCACAAGATAAGATGAGGACCATCTCACCAATAAGCGATCAGTACTGCTTTACTCTGTAGGATTAATGCCTTCATCTTTTACACAACATAACTTTATATTTTCCAAACTATGTTGCTAACAGAATTGCTGATGATCAGCATGTTACATTTTTACACTCCTTTGTGATTTTCCTGTCTACAGATAGATGATGCATGCTCTGCGGTGCTGTCAGATTCCCAACTTGCGGTAAGTCTGTATTAATTATCTTTTCTACTCACTACAGTATAAAAATAGAGCAGCAACTTAACTACCTTTTTTTGACACAGGTTTCCAGCACTTTAGAAGAACTTTGCTTTATGGTCATGGGAATAATGCAGAAGTCTCAGGTAAGCCACATGTTTCCAAAACTTTAAATGTATATAAATTATTTTGGATAGAGTGAAGAGGGGGTTAGAACTTTTTCTTAGTTTTTTTTTTGTCTGTGTCCCTACTGGGGAAACGGACCCCTCTTTTTGTACTGGTGAGCGAATGAGGGGATATCTAAAATTTTAGAGTTTTACAAAGAAACAAGGGATAAGCGGAAATCCTTCAATTGGGATGCTTGTACTAGAAACAACTGTCTAACAGAGAAAGTTCTCTCACGTTGCTAGATTTCTTCTTTGACTTTGTACTGATAACCACTGTTACCAGGCATGAAAGTGATGGACAAATCCAACATTTTAAGTTTTCACCAGAACAAGAATAGAGGGGAATTCTACCAAAGAAACATTGTTCTGTGTCCCCACTGGGGTGATTCACACTTTCTATTTGTCTTGATGATCACTGTCACCGGGTTGAAAGTTAGGAACAATTCCAAAATTTTGAATTGTCACCGGAACGAGAATAGAGGGGAAATCCTAAATGGAGACAGTTGTGTCTGTCTGTGTCAATACTGGGGAGATGTATCCTCTCTATTTGTCTTATTGGGCACTGGACATGAAAGTGAGGAACAAATATAAAATTTTGAGTTGGCACCTTAACAAGAATAGAGGAAAATTCTACGAATGGGGACATTTGTTCTGGGAAGAACTGTGTAGAATAGAGATATTTCCTTGTGATATCCAAATCTTGAAAACCTGTATTATTATTAGTATTATTATTATTGTAATATATAATTTATATTTGAAGTATGTACACAATTATTTAGTTTTGGTAGAAATTCATGGAGATAATAATAATAATATTCGCAACAATTATTATTATTTTTATTATTATTGTTGTTGTTGTTGTTATTTTTGTTATAATTATTATTTTACACCTGAAGTATGTCCACATAGTGCATTAATTTTTTCTTCACAAGATATAGTATATTACGCTTGCCCACCATATCTGAACCCTCTTGAAACTGAAACATTAATACTGACTAGATGCAGCAGTGGAACTGTTGAAGTAGGACTGTTGACTGTGTGTGTTGGATCTTTACTTTTCTAGTGGACAGAGTGAGCTCTCCAAATTCATGTAATGCTAAGACAGGTGATGCTCAGATCAGCGCTATGTTTTCTGGATCACTTACAGAACTGGATATCAAACTGGCTTTGTTCAGGTCCCATAAACTTGTCACATAAGTTACCTGGTTTTCCCCTGTGAACCCAGAGCCTTCAAGTTTTATAGGGTTTTTTTTATAAGTTGGAAAGGGTCAGCAAAACCAGCATTGTCACAGAAAGAAAAATGGATGAGAAACCAAAGTTTACAGTCGCCACCAAAACAAGAGGTGATTGTAAATTTTCAAAAGGGGACACGTGTTCTCATGAGGAATTCCTTCTTCTTCATTCCTGCTGTATCTCCAGGACATAAAGTAAAAAAAAATCTGCCCAATTGGACATTGACAGGAAAAAATAAACCAAAAGGGATTTTAACCCTTCTCTAATTTAGCCAAAACTAGTTATTTTATTGCTTTAACTCAGAATAAAACAAAGTAAACAAACACAGAAAAGCTTTGAATTGAAGAGCCCTTGCTTCTGTTAGTAGTGACCTTTGGGAAGTGGTCAAAAAGTAGAAAGATCAATGAAAAAAAGTAATAGGATGATGGAGTTATTTAAAATGTAAATCCTTCTTTTAAGTGGTCAGCCTCACCTATCAGATATCAGGATTCAGGCTGCAACCTTTGTTTTCCTTCTTTTGAATAAAAAATAATTTACAAAAAAAAACTTAAAGTCATAACCTTCCTTCCTATGTCTAAGACTGAATACAATGGCAGGAGCTGAGCTTTAAAGTGTATGCAAAGAGTAAACTTTTTTTTAAAGTTTTGAATAAAGTGGGGGAGGATTATTGTGTATGTATAACCCAACAATGAATTTATATTATTTACTCCTATATGGTCTGCTTATTATACCACAGGAAGCATTGTGTTATATCTTTGTAATGTAGCACCCTCCTAGTTTAGCTAGGGGGAGGTAGACCCTAATGGTTAGTCAGGAGTTGGGTAGCAGCTCAGGTGTGATAGCCAGAGGGGTCAAATTGTGGTCAGGGCTGAGAGGCAGGTCAGCCCCTCTGGAATTTCCTCCTGCTTTGAGGCTTTTGAGGGTAGTGGGTGGATCTGAGGAATGGCTGGTTGTATTCTTGAGAACCTCAGCCAATCCCCAACAGAAGGTTTGGCAAGGGGCTGGGACTCCCTTAAAAGTGCAGGAGCCTGCTCGGTGCCAGGAGTGTGAGGAGTTGGGTGGAAGAAGGAGTAGGAAGATGTGAGGCTACAGGAGGAAGGCTGCCTGGAGGCCTAGTGGGATGGGCCTGCCTGCGAGCCTTACTCGTGATTGCATGATTGGGCAAGGATGAAAACACAAGTCTACAAACAGCTGTGTGTAACAGGATTACACACAGGCCCATAACAGGATTTGGGAGCATTTCTGGCAGATTTACAGCTATTTCTCTGTATTTGCAGGGTTTTTGAAAGCATATGGATGCATTTTAGATATGCACTTCATATTATATTTCTTAATTTTGCCTTGACATACACTTTAAACCTTGTATGCATCCCACTGGGGAGGTTTACCCTACTATTTGTAGTGGCGGCCATTGTCACTAAGACAGAAAAAGGGGGAAGGCCAACATTTTTGAATTGTCATCAAAACAAGAGGTGAGGGTAACCACTAAATGGCAACAAATGTTCTGGTGACAACTGTCATACATAAAAGTTCCCCTGACTTTAAGTAGATTTTTTCTCAGTTTATGTTGCTTCTGCAGGACAGTAAGTGATGTAAAGTCTCCCCAGTTTCACCAGGCCTTAATAAGTCTGATAGCCAGTTTTAAAGTCAAAGCACTAGAGCAGGGGTCTCCAAACATTCTAAATAAAGGGCCAGTTCAGTGTCCACAGACTTCAAAGGGGCAGGACTGGGCCAGTGAAAGTAGAAAATGTCCAGACATTAGTGGTATTAAACAATGCCTAAGGCCGCCCATACATAATACAATTTTCTTTTAGATTTACCAAAACCATATAATATGAGGTCAAACCTAAACACTTTCAATGTGTATGCAATCAGGCAGGCCCTTGCACTACATATTTGAAGGTGAATTTAAAGGAAATTGAAGCTTAAGGCTTGGTGGTGAGTGGGAGTAAAAAAATTACATAGCGCCTTTTGAGGAGTAGGAATAGTGGGGTCAGTGGGAAGATCAGTGCCCCATTGTTGATATCAGTGGGAGGAATAGTGCTCCATTGTTACCATAAGTGGGAGGAATAGAGCCATATATTTGGTCTCATTGGGAAGAATAGTGTTCTGTTTATATGAGTCAGAGCAATTATGCCCGTTGTTGGTGTCGGTGAAAGGAATAGTGCCCCATCATTGGTGTCAATTGAAGAAATTATGCCATGTGTTGGTGTCAGTGGAGGGAACAGTGCCTTATCATTTGTGTCAGTAGGGGGAATGGTTCCTTATAACAGTGCAGAGAATAATGCTCTGCAGGCCAGAGTTTGGAGACCGCTGCATCCGGCCCACAGTTTGGAGACCACTGCATTAGAGGACATATAGCACAGAATACATTTTGTAAAATCCTTCATTCTTTGATGTTTACAGGGTTCAGAAGAAAAAGAAGACTCAAAAAGGGTGAGTACTGTGTTCCACACTAAGAATAATAAAAACATTTTTGTCCTTGAGCTTTTTGTGAAGTAAAATAGCATTTTAATTTCTTTTCTGCACAGTTCTTATTTCATTATTCTAAGAGTCATGACTCAGGAAAATCTGACATCACGGTAAGTTAAAGTTCATAGGAGAAGAACATTCAAACTAGATAAAACAATGTGGACCACACTGCAAGACACATTCACCTGCATTGCTTAATGCATAGCATATATTGCTAGTTCCTCAATAATCATTATGCAATGTAGGCACTCCAGTAATTGTACTGCATAAACTGCATCCACTATTTTACAGATGAACTAGAGGTCATTAGAACCAGGGGCAAATTAGGAACCAGCAGTGTAAATGGGAATACTTAAAGTGGAACTAAACCTTCCTATCCTTTTCAGCCAAAGAAGCTACCATCTCAGCCTCTGTTTGATCTGCAACTGTCATGGTGCTGCACGTGTGATCAGTTATGACACCAGCCATTTGATGATTTGACAGTTTGGTTGAAAGCACAGGCAAATGTGACAGATAGCATTCCCGGAATGCCTGGAATGTTACTGTTTTTATTAAACTGTTAAAATGATGGGTTTAGTTCAGCTTTAAAGTGGAACTTTAGTCAGAAAATTAGGTCCTGCTAGATCAGTTCAGGTCAGGTATAGCTTTGTAAAACATTATAAACAAGAGCCTATACTGTTTAAAATCCAGTAATACACTGGGGGAGATTTATTAAAACTGGTGCACTTAGACTCTGGTGCAGCTGTGCATGTTAGCCAATCAGCTTCCAACTTCAGCTTATTCAGTTAGGCTTTGACAATACAATTTGGACGTTGATTGGTTTCTATGCATAGCTACACCATAATTTGCACTCTCTAGCTTTAGTAAATAACCCCATTTTCTATACACTGTTCTGCACATTATTAGTTTCTCTCTATATGTAGGCACTGCCACATTTGTAGAGGCCAATCTGCTGACAGCCTTAAAGAGGAATTAAACCCTCCTATCCTTTATAGCCAATGAAGCTGCTTCTGTTTTATTTCCAACTGCCATGGTACTGCACATGTGATCAGTTAAGACACCAGCCATTTGATTTGACAGTTTGGTTGAGGACACAAGCAAATGTGACAGTTAGCAATCCCGGCATTCCAGGAATGTAACTGTTTTATGAAACCAGTAAATTGATGGGTTTAGTTCAGCTTTATGATTTACTACTGTTCAAGGGCTATGGGTTCTTCAGCAAAATGGCAGCCTCCAGTAAGCAGAAACAGGAGAAAAGCTGGAGGCAATTTACAGCACATACTAATTTTGGTAGCAGAATTATTAACGTGGAATGTATGTTCCTTGCTAAAGAACATTATTTTTTATCAGGTTGTTATGGGTAAAGTTCCATTTAAGTTGGAACTGTAAAAATCTTCTAAAGTAATTTGAAAGATGAATGCATTCCTTCCTCAACAGTGAGCATAGATTTGGAACTTGGGTTGCTTTAGCAATCTAACCATGAAGTGAAATATACACTATTTGGGTGTCAATTGTATTATTTAATGAACAATATCTGTATTTTCCTCAGAATGACCTGTATAAGTGATAAAGCATTACATGTACATAGCCAGTACTTATAAAATCTGTAATTTAGGTTGTCCCATAATTATTACTTATTCTGTAAGCTCAAATCTGACATCCACATACAAATATGTGCAACCCAAAATGGGGAGAGCCACTGATGCTAGCATGGAATGGAGTGCATTAAAATAGAGGCCAAGGCACATTTGTTATCTGTAGGAATCCCTATCCCTTTTTATTGTGCCTAAACATTGATCTGTAGCCAGAATTTCTGATATATCAAGCACTAAATCTATGCCACAATCTGGTTAACAGTTTATATAGGCTTTTCTGGTGCCACCATGACACCATGACTTGTGTGCACTGGAGGTGGAACCCGCTAGTGACAATGGCACCTCTGTAGCTCTCCCTCCTTCATAGTGGCAGACTGTCAGCTAGAACTTCCCTTGATCATGCCTGTTGATTGTTTAACAGAACAAATCTACTTCCAACATCTGCAGCAATCTGTTGTCCTTGCCTGCATCTTCTCGAAATAGAGAGGACACATGCAAGATCATATGACCTGATTTTAGGAGAACTTTTTATAATTTCACAAAATATATATGTTAGTAACGGTTTTTAAACCACATTTATAGGGGATTCTTCACTTTGACATCTTGGCTTCTATTTTCAATAGAAAAGGAAGTTGTAGTTAAAAGCAACTAGTTTAGCTCATGTAGTTTCTGTCAACGTATGTTTAAAGCCAGTTTAAAACCCCTGTTGGAGTTCTTATGGCTGTCTGTGGGGACATTTTTTCTCACATCATGGAATAAGAAAAAATCTCTCCAAAGAAAAGAAACATCCTGTTGTAGATTGATTTCACCTTAACAAGTGTGCCTCATTGTTCCAGGGACAACTATACCATTTGGATTTCCCATCATTTCCTAAGGTGACATGACATTGGTCACTGGGACAAATAAAGAGGGTGAACAGTGACACAGAAAGCACAATATTAATACAAAAAAATTAACCTGACAGGGTTCATCTTTCACTGCTCTATCAAACACAAAAATAGTTTAGATTTTTGATACACTTTAAGATGGAGCCTAGGAAATAGGATTTAGTGGAACCACTGAGACGTGCAGTGCAATGTCACAGACATGATAATAGAATATACTGATATTCATAGGATTTACTTATACAGTATATACAGTACTATTGCAGGACACACTGTTTTAGGTGGTGGGTTGATCTTCAGGACATTATGGGGGATATTTGCTATAAAACAGAGATTTGTTTTGCTGATGTCAGGTTTTACCTGTCACTCTGTATTTTGTACAAGGAGATATTGTTGACAACCTATTTTGTTTTTGGCCTCTGGGTACGATGCCTCCCAGACTTAATAAATAATTACTCTATTTCCAGTAGCTTTTGATTTTTATGTTGTCTGAGTATTTTTATTTCACACAAACTATGTCCTCCAACATAGTGCAGAATGCACAGTAAATTGTTCTGGGTATATTCAGGAATAGTGAAATAAGCAATGATGATGTGCAGAGTCAGAAACACATAGTAACCAATATGATTGCACCTTTTATTTGTTTGGTGTACTAGAACTAAAGTCCCCATCGATTCTTAGGTCTTCATGCATTATAATTGCTTCTTGCAAAACTTTATAAGTTATTCCTGAAACGGTTCTAGGTTAAGATATTTCCTTTAAAATGTATTTAAAAAAGGAAAGAGTGCACAGATTTGACTCAATAAAAAACAATCTTTGTTTGTTTATCCCTCTTCAATGACAGTATGCATATACACTCACTGGCTACTTTATTACATACACCTGTTCAGTTGCTTGGTAACACAAACTGCTAATCATCCAATCACAAGGCAGCAACTCAATGCATTTAGGCATGTAGATGTAGTGAAGACGACTTGCTGAAGTTCAAACCGAGCACCAGAATGGGGAAAAAAGGGGATTTAAGTGACTTTGAATATGGCATGGTTGGTGCTAGATGGGCTGGTCGGAGTATTTAAAAAACTACTGTGATTTTCACATGCAACCATCTCTAGGGTTTACAGAGAATGGTAAAAAAAAAAAGAAAATATCCAGTAAGCAGCAGTTGCGTGGACAAAAATTCCTTGTTGATGTCAGAGGAGAATGGGTAGACTGGCTGCGACATTCAGATGGTAGGGTCAGAACAACACAAAAACATGGATCCATCCTGCCTTGTATCAACAGTTCAGGCTCGTGACGGTGGTGTAATGGTGTGGGGGATTTCTTTGCACTAGCAAGGTGTACCTAATAAAGTGGTTGGTGAGTGTATATGGCAGCACAAACTGTATCTTATGCTGTGCTGAATCATTCAGGCACACCTTCATTTATGCTTGCCGTGCATTCTGTTGTGCGCACCCAGCCCAGAAACCATGCTGTCACCAACAGCGCCTGGTCTAAGAGTAAAGATAAAGAATCAGGAGAACCATCTCCCAATCCATTGATCACAGTGATCACTATTAAGATATGCCTTCCTTGTATCTCTTGCCCTCTGTAAGAAAAGAGTGTTAAAAAATAAAGATAAAATAACTAGTGCCACTGTGTTAAGGGGGATTAGGAAAAACATGCAAAAACACATTGTCACGTAACTGATAGGAGACTGAATTGATGAAGTTGGCCTCTCTTGTATCTGCAGCCCAGGAGAAACAGATAGTGCCAAGGGACAGTATTAACAAGTGCAGTCAAGTGTTGGTAGTAGAACTTGCATCCGGAGATGCAGACTTAGAAGGTCTGGCAGGACATCCAGTCAGGAATAGATGCTGTGAATCATGGAGCCGCTGTGATTAAAGGGGTGCTCCACTTGTGCTGCAAGTTCTGGAAAGGTGGCTTGTCAGAGTTCCCAGCCGTTTTGTGGTAGGAACACACAGTAGTGGTTGTTGGTTGTAGAAAATGCATTTGGCAGCCAGGGCAGGCAATCAGGAGCAACATAGACCCAAATCAGAGACAGAAGTGTGGTCACAGGTGTAGCCAAGATCAGCAGCAGGCAAGCAACAACGTAGAGAGGAATAGCCAGGATTGAAGTCTTGAAAAGATCCAAGGTCAGGAACAGGTGAGTAGATGTAAATGCAGGATGCATGGTCAGGTCAGTGGCAATCCGAGTCAGCAACAGAAGTCATACACCGGATGCAAACAGGAAACAGGGAAAAGCTGGAGACCAGTCAGCACCAGCACTGGAACAAGGCATCCTTTAAATGGGCCTTCTGGCACCAACATTGGTTGTGGATGTGCTTGAGCATTCAGCATCTGACCATACGCATTCCTATGCATATGCACGCACGTCATCAAAGTTCTCCATAGCATGCCATGCCCATCTCTCTGAGCCAGCTTGCGCAAAGGAACTCCCTTACACACACGCTATTGTTTTTGGGTCCTACTACATACTTCCCCATGCACATCAAGAGTGGCAGAATTTATATTATGGTTTTTTTTGCTGGTGGGTCAAGGTAATAGCAAAAAATACAGCTACATTTAAAAATTATATTTATTTTACTATGTTGGGTGATTTTTACATTATTAATAAAAATCAGATTTCCAATAACATTTAGCATCAAATGAAGGCTCAATGTGAAAAACAAGGTATAATTCACCAAGATACACTAAGATATGTACAGTTTTTCTAACACATGGCAATGTTTCAAAATGGTTTAGGCACTAGGGTTTGTTTTATCTTCATCATTAAGGGGGTTGAAAAGATAAAATTCTCCACTCACATTTCATAAGCTTTTACCATTGTTTTGTACTTGTTTTTAAACTTCTACAAGGAGATCAACAGCTAAAGCCAGTTGTACCTAGATTCCTCTGCAGAGAAGAAACTAAAAGGCCAGGGAGGAGGCTCAGATAAGTCAGCATTTCAGAGCCCAGCAGCCAACTTCTTCCATTTACACCCATGTTGTCAAGGCCATGCATTTTCGGAACTGGAGCCCCATTTGGCCTGTCAGTTTGTATGTGTACGGAGAAGTCTAGTAACAACTGGCTGTGGCTGCTGATCTCTTTGTACAGGATTAAAGACAGTGTGGTGAGGATTCTAGTAACAACTGGCTCTGGCTGCTGATCTCCTTGTACAGAATTAAAGATCACGTACAAAGCATTTGTAAAAGTCTACAAAATGTGAGTGGAATATTTTATCTTTTTTAATAAATTAGTATTGTGTGATCTTGTGCCATATCTGTGCATTCGCTTTCTTTGTATATGTTTTACAAGTTTAACTGAAAGTGTATTTCCACTTTTGCAGATCAATTGGAATAACTCCCACTTCATATTTGTTACATGTTCTCATTAACATTGCATTATTTAAAAATAAAGATTCATAAATTGCTGCTTACATTTTACTTTCTCTTTCCTGAAAACTCCAGAACTGAAGTTTTCATCTACTTTGCAGAATTAGAGGGCTAGGGAGTTGTGTTTACCAGATTTAACCCTGTCGGTACTGTGCTGGCAGACCTCATTATCAGTTGTAAACCAAGTTTGAACACTGTCATAATGGGTTAAAGATCTAGAAGTCTGACTTTTGCTTTGAATGTAAATGAAGAGAAACTCAGTGTCCTCATTATTTGCCTGGGTAGCTTGCAGTCTGCTCAAGGCCTGCTTAAAAAAAGTCTAAAATGTCAGAAATATTTTTTAAATACGTAAATACTTTTAGGCATGCTGTGTGAATGGGAAAATATAGCAAACATATAGTGAGCTTTTATAAAATTTGTCTGCAAAAGGGGAAACAGCAAACTTTAAGAAGCATTTTCTATGTTGTTGATTGAGAACTGCAAGAAGGGTTGGTATGATGACCTTTTCTGCTGAACTATACTCTTGGGAAATACCTAATAATGGACAGCTAGGCTCAGAATTGATGAACAATTTAATTTATTTTCATTAAAATATTTCCTGGCTTGCTTAATACAGCAAACTGCATTAACTGTGTTAAACTTAATTTAAATATTGGTTTCTATTGGATGCTACATTTGCACATCATCATTTCTACTGGCTTATTAAAGTCTACTTTCTTAATTTTGTAGCTATTTTGCTTCAGTTAAGTTGCTTGTCCTTTTACTGCTTGTGCACTATTTTCCTGCATTATTTTTCATTGTCACATTTTTTCCTTTGTTTTGGATTGCGTCGTTAATAATTGCCAAATGTACCTGTAACAATGAATCAGTGCTTTTAATATTTCACATCAGGAAACCTATGACTTAAAGCTGATCTCTAGGCAGGTTTAGGACACAAATGAATGCAATTAGTACAATAAATGTACTGTTTTAATGCAAGCAATGTAATCACCTGACTTTGGCCTGGTATTAGCCCTTGCAATCCCCTATGCAGCAAATTGTAAAAGAAAAAAAACTGCTCAGAGCTAACACGTTGTGCTGTAGTGCTAATGCGGAGTATTATAATAGGAGGAGATAAAGCAGAATAACAGAGGGATGAGTTAATCACTCTGCTGCTTCTCTTTTTACTGCCAAGTCACTGGCTGGGGAAGAGACAAGACCTGTAAGTGCTGTTAGACAGAAATGCAAATCATTTTGAAAGTAATCTGCTCCCTTTTATGTAATTTAGCTGTGTGTTTAGCTGTTTGCCTTGAGTTTAGCTTTAATTCATACAACATGCATTAATATCTTTAGCCTTCTTCAGTAACTGCATTGCTACAGCTTATGTGGGAAAGTATCACTTTTCTGGTATCTCCAATAAAATTAGAATTGTTGCCAGGCTATGGAGGTTTAAATATTTACATACTGTATTCCTACCATGTAGTAAAGGAGTTTTAAAATAAGCCCTCTACTAACCTCTATATCTGCTGGCACTGTGGAGCAATTCTTCCTAATCACTGAAAATTGCATGAGTGGGATCCTTCAAGTTGGGTTTTAGCATACTGCTCCCTCCCATCTTCCCATGCACATGCTGTTGAATATAAAGCACATTTTTAGTTTGGGCAATTAAAGTAAAAATGGGGCCCCAACAGTCCCCAATTGGTGTTGGAAAGCTGCTGCAGATATGACACTAACCAGTTGCTGGACACATGGCTGAGCCTTGTACAAAGAGACAGGGAATTATATCGTAACAATGAAGTCCCACTGTGAAGAACTATACATTTAAAAGCATTTAGCTGACACAGCTGCCTAGTGGCAGAACTACTAACCACAGTATAACATATTAAACTGAAAGTTGCACCTATGTCTTTGTAAACAGCATGTTAACACCCCCACTCACATGTAATTTTCATGTAAGTCCCATCTTATTTTGAAATTCTTCAAACTTTTGCTTTATTAGTAGTTTTGTCATAGCATTTTCGTCCCTTTGGCAGGGTTTACTTCCAAATCTGATGAGAAGTGATATGGCAACTCCTATATGTAGATGTGACCCCACTGCTTGTCTGTACTGTCCAGGGGCGGACTGACAACTCATGGGGCCCCCGGGCAATAGGGGATCATGGGGCCCCTGTGTTCGTGCCCAAACTCAAAAGCCTATAAAAAAAGGTGCTAAGGGGCATCTCATGGGGCCCCCTACTGACACCAGGCCCTCGGTCAGTGTCCGAGTTTCCAAATGGTCAGTCCACCCCTGGTACTGTCCATTGTTAGATAGAAGAACTTCTCCTTCTAACTTTAGGTAAGATGTTTATACTAGTTTGCTTCCACCTTTACAAATTTCCAACCTTGGAGCTGATTGAGAGGTGGCATCTCTTCATATGCAGCTTTCATCCACATTTGCTTCTCATGAACAGGTAGCTTTTGCCCTTATTGGCTATCACAGATTTTATGACTGAGGTTGCAGGTGGCTTTGTTTCTTTCTTTTCAGTGGATAAATCACACCAATTTCAGTTTCAGTGATGTTCTGTTTCTCTTCTTGTACAGGCTTTCGACTCATAGGTATTTCAATAATAATAATAACATTTTTGCTGAGTGTTACCTTTTGGTGTCTGGATGTAGAATTATGTAACTATTTCGAGACTCACTGTAGCCTTCAAATATACCTTCTTTAGGACAAGGTTCCCATTTTGTAGTTTTCTTTTGGAACATGTTCAAATGGTTTGCTTCCAAAGATGCTGGTGGCTTTCAGGTCAGGTATCCTTCCATTCCATAGCTCATATGGAGTTTTCTCTTTGTTGCTTTTCCTGGTAAGCCGTTTTGGAGATGGCAGGCTGTCATAATTGCCTCTCCCCAGTATGTGGTTGGCATATCCGTATCAAAAAGCAAGCTTATGCAACTTTCATATAAAGTGTGGTTCATTTTCTCTGCAACACCATTTTGTTCTGGATTGTATGGTACAGTAGTCTGTAATATCATTCCATGCTTCTTCGAAATAGCTTGTGGTTTCCTCTTTGTGTACTCTGTGCCATTATCTGTGCTATTTTTCCAAATTTGTTGCTCACTATTACAAGGATATTGTTTATGTTTATCCAGGACTTCATCTTTGCTGTGCAACAGGTATTGTACAGTATAACTTGAGTAGTCATCAATGAATCTAAGAAATTACCTTTTCTTTCTTGGAGTTTCCTAGGACCAGATAGATCTAAGTGAATTAATTTGGTGATAGGTTCTGCTGTTGCTACCTTTGGGAAATTATTTCCTGGAAAATGTTTTCCTTTATGCAACTGGTACACCTCATTGTTTGACTGCATGGGACAAATGTTATGCCATTTCCATATTGAACATCAGCTAGTTTCTTGATTGTTTCAGGATTCTTGTGTCACTGCACTTCTGCCAATACAATCTATCTATGATTTTACTTTTAGCTAGTCCTTTTGTGAAAATACAGCTTGGTGAGTTGTTTTCTCTGACAGTAGGAACATATAGAATATCTTTAATAGGTGTCTTTCTGGCGACTTGAGATATAGGGCATTGTAGATAACCTTCCCTTATTCCTTCCCTAATATACTGTATATTAACTGTTGTAATTCTTTTTGTCTTGTTTGATCCAACTAAGTGAAGATTGTTTTAATGATTGATCATATGACTTTTAGCTCCATACACCAGGTGAAAAATAATGAGGCACCTTCTTTGGAGTGAAAGGCGCACCTTTGGCCTTTTGTTTTTAACTTGTCTCTTTTGATGATTCATTCTAGCTTTCCAAATTCTGTAGTTTGTTCTTAAGTGACCTGTCTTTTTGCACACAAACCATGTAATTCATACTGTATATTAATAGAATTGTGATCATTGGTTCTTAATGCAGGTTCAGCCATAGGAGCATTTTTACTATTTGCGCTTTCAGTTTTTTGCTATTACACACTTGCCTTTAATATATTCCAGGGTACGTTTAAGCTCCCGCTGCTAAATAGACCACTGAGTAGCAGCGCTGTTATATGGAAGTCTTTCATTTCTTCTCCTTTAGCTCAGAGGCATTTCATCATGTCTAAGGTTCATCTTACATAGTCCTGCATGTGCTGGCCTTTCACCGGCTTAGTCTGGTATTGTATAGCTTTCTAATTGAGTACAATTTATTGCTAGAATTGCTCTCTTGTGTGCTTTCTGTAGATCTTCCCACACTTCTTTTGCAGTTTCACACTTGCATATGTGGACAATTTGATCATCTTCTATACTCAGGGATATAGTACTGAGTGTTTTAATCTTTCCCTGTCCACTTTTCGTAGGTGAGCGTGGTCTCGGCTCTTAAATACACTCCTGTTTACCCTCCCTTATTAGTAGCATCTTTGTTTTACATTTCCAGGACTGGTAGTTTTGGTTTGTTAGATTAGCAACTGAAAACAGTGATGAAACACTGTTAGTAGCTACCATGTACTATATGTTTTTTCTGACCCTTTTTTCTTTTTAAAGACTATATATTTAACTGTAGCAGTGTTCAGCACGTTAGCTGTAGCTGGGCCCATAACCTATTGGAAAACTGCTGCAGATGGGACTCTTACCAGTCAAGATGATACTGGACACATGGCTGAGCCAACAGGAACACACAGGAAATAACATTATACCATGAAGTTCCACAATACATTAGAGAAGCATTTCAGCTGCCACTTCCACTTAGTTGTAGAATTACTAACCACAGTATAATACATAAGAATGGTTGCTGTACCTATATCTAAAGAGCATGCTAACAAAAACCGGTGCTGTTGGGTCAGACCCATCAGTATAGCAATGCCTGTCTTCTGGGTTGAATGGTTTATTTAAATATTTAAATGTCCAAAGCCTGTCAGAGTTTTACAATACATTAGCAACATATATCAACATGTATCTTTTGTAACATCAGGGTGATTGTATTACTATGGTGTTTTACAGTAGCCCTAATAGATATAAGATGCCATTTGCCACACGGTTACAGTTGTGGCATAAACTTGCATACTTGCATTTTTTTTACCTCAAATGTTTATGCACTGTGCAGATACTTTTGTTGTCTGTCTTATTTGGATAAACAGTAGTGATTAAAAAGAGGGAACATAGTCCATCCCCCAAGTTTGGCCAGCATGAGAAGGTGTGCTCAGGTCAGATGAACATCTACAGATCTGTCACCAGCTGGTTTGGAAGATAATCATCTCATGTCTGTGGGAAGCCTAGGCCCTGGTTCACATTGGATCCAACTTTGCAATCATGCAACTTCACTTGAAATTGCACGATTTCAAAGCCACATGTCAGTGCACAGATGTCTATGCAAGTCGCACCTGAAATCACAAAAAATAATGCTGGAACCTACCTTTTTTCAAATTGATGCTGCATCTCAAAGTCGGAGGTGCACTGATTTGAAAGGTTCCATTGCTGACAACAGGGTGTGACTTGTCATGCAATTTGAAACTGTCAAATCAGAAGACAAGTGGCACCAGTGTGAACCAGGATTAAAGGTCCTGGTCACAGCTAATGAGAGAAAATCAATTGATTCCCTATCCATGACAAACAGTGTAGATGGAGAAATCTCTACTGCTGGTAATATACCACAGCACGCTATCAATCCCTAGACAGCAGCTGTAAAGAAATGCAATGCAAAAGTTGTCGTTACTTTAAAAAATCCGCCTGTAGTCAATTTGTCAGGATACAATGACATCAGCCCCTCATTTTCAGCTGACTAATTTGTTTCTCAATTGGCAGCTCTAAGGGTAGCTTTAAAGCCAAGTTTGAAAGATTGCCATATTGGATATGGAATACTAGAATTGTCATGCAATCTTTACATCTACTGACATGTTTTTTTAATCAATGTGTTAAATGCAACACCTGTTTAAAACTGAAGTTTAGCTTTTCTTTTTTTTTTTTTGCTTTAGTTTTAATTACATAACTTACCTGTATTAAAGGATGGCCACTTTATGCAGGCAGCTGGATCTTGAAACAATATCCATTAGGGGGTTCCCTGTCATCTTCCTGTGGCTTAACCTCTGGCACATAGGGGGTTTTGCAGCTTTGGGCTCCAGGCTGAGTTGCAAAAAAATCTTCTGAAGAAGACCCACCCCACACAAACATGTTGACCTCCTGTGCATTACATGTTCAGTCACAAGAAGAGGACAGGGCACCCCTGCAGTGAAGATTTCTTCAAGATCCAGCTGCTTAGATGACATTGGACATTCTTCAGGGAAGTGATGTCACCAAAGCTGTAGAGCAAAAACTAACCACAAATGCAATAAACATAATGGCTGTTGTAAAATAATATAAATGGGCTTCTGCAAAATCAAAAGGAAGCTCTCTGGGTAAATTTTGAAGTAAAATGCTCTGTTATATCACTCTTCATGCTTCCCAGTTACTTTCCTTATTAATATAAAAGTTAAGTTATGAGTTTTGTTTTGTCAGCAGTTTTGTTTTTTCCTTCTGGGATAATGCCTAAATATGAGTTTAATTTTGCCATTGGGCACATCTGTCATCAGTAGTGATTTATCCTCCTTCTTCCTGTTTGTCTGACCCCTGGTTCCCTCGATCCCTGCCTTGTCCCCTATTTTGCGTAATCCCATCCTATTGTGCTCACTTTCACCATTCCCTATCCACCTTTATGCAGACCTTTCCTATTGGTGAGCCTGAGGACATGTGAGACTCCACATTCCCCAGCTATGCCCCTGCCTGTCCCTGGCTCCCCTCCTCACTATCTCTGCTACCTCTGGTTCAAAATTCCCATAGAGTGCAAAGCATCTAATTTTCCAGACTACACATCCCTCACCTACTTCCCCTCTCTCTATCCTGCCTCGGCCATCCTCTAGTGGCTGCTTCTGCAATCTGCCGGAAGGGGAGATGACTGATGGGATGAAGGGAAAGGAGTTTTAGTCCATGTTTAACTGACTTCTTCCCAGCCAGCTCTGCTGTGGTGCAGAGCAACCTGAACACAGCAGCACAGTGATTACTACAGGGTCTGAAGTATGGTACACACATTGCACAGGCTTCTCCATACACACACGTGCTGTTCCCTTCTGACCCTTCCACATACAGCTCCTGGCTACTTTGCACATATAAACACCCTAATATCCTGTCAACCCCATCACATCTCTCTTGCACACTGAAATTGCTCCTCTGAACATCCCCAAACTCACTAACCCCCACTCCTCTCCTGCATATACTACCCTGCCCTTCACACTCCTCTCCTGAACATACTGCCCACTATCATTCCCTTCACACTCCTCTCCTGCACATACTGCCCACTGTCATTCCCTTCACACTCCTCTCCTGCACATACTGCCCACTGTCATTCCCTTCACACTCCTCTCCTGCACATACTGCCCACTGTCATTCCCTTCACACTCCTCTCCTGCACATACTTCCAACTGTCATTTGCTTTGTGATTCCCTCCTGCACATACTGTCCACTGTCATTTCCTTTGTGATTCTCTCCTGCACATACTGCCCACTGTGATTTCCTTTGTGATTCTCTCCTGCACATACTGCCCTTTTAAATTCCCTTTGTAATTCTCTCCTGCACATACATCCAAATGTCATTTCCTTTGTGCTTCTCTCCTGCACATACTGCCCTTTTACATTTCCTTTGTGATTCTCTCCTGCACATACTGCCCTTTTACATTTCCTTTGTGATTCTCTCCTGCACATACTGCCCTTTTACATTTCCTTTGTGATTCTCTCCTGCACATACTTCCCACTGTCATTTCCTTTGTGATTCTCTCCTGCACATACTGCCTACTGTCATTTCCTTTGTGATTCTCTCCTGCACATACTTCCTACTGTCATTTCCTTTGTGATTCTCTCCTGCACATACTGCCTACTGTCATTTCCTTTGTGATTCTCTCCTGCACATACTGCCCATTGTCATTTCCTTTGTGATTCTCTCCTGCACATACTGCCCACTGTCATTTCCTTTGTGATTCTCTCCTGCACATACTGCCCACTGTCATTTCCTTTGTGATTCTCTCCTGCACATACTGCCTGCTGTCATTTCCTTTGTGATTCTCTCCTGCACATACTGCCCACTGTCATTTCCTTTGTGATTCTCTCCTGCATATACTGCCCATTGTCATTTCCTTTGTGATTCTCTCCTGCACATACTGCCCACTGTCATTTCCTTTGTGATTCTCTCCTGCATATACTGCCCACTGTCATTTCCTTTGTGATTCTCTCCTGCACATATTTGCCATTGTTAATTCCTTTGTGAATCTCTCCTGTACATACTGCCTGCTGTCATTTCCTTTGTGATTCTCTCCTGCACATACTTGCCATTGTTAATTCCTTTGTGACTCTCTCCTGTACATACTGCCCATTGTCATTTCCTTTGTGATTCTCTCCTGCACATACTGCCCACTGTCATTTCCTTTGTGATTCTCTCCTGCACATACTGCCCACTGTCATTTCCTTTGTGATTGTCTCCTGCACATACTTCCCACTGTCATTTTCTTTGTGATTCAGAAATGCCCGTAGCGAAAATAAAGAAGAAATAGCGCAGGGCATACATGACTAGGCCCAGAGTGGGGGAAGGAGGAGCAGAAAGGGTTAAGGTTAGCTCCAGGGGGATTTGTTTTGATAGTGGGGGGTAGATGATTGGTAGAGGTTGGTGTAGGTGGGGTTTTTGCTGCACCTTAGGGTGGGAGGTTCTGTGAGGGGGCGTTAGTTTAGCTGGACAGCAGGAGTGTGAGGTTCCCTCCCACCCTCCCTGTTTGGGTGAGTTTTGGGTCCCTCCAGGTAGAGGGGGGATTATGTTGGTTCATGGGCGGTTGTTGGTCTTTGGAGGTGGTTCTTATTTGGAAGGTAAACAACAATGGTGTGGGACCCATCCGTGGTATGGGATGCCCGGGGACATTCCCAGTTAACCAAGGTTTAACTGGAAGGTGGTGGTGCTGCACTGCAGACGGTATGGTTGTCTCCGAGCTGGTTGGTTGCGGCTGGAGGCCTAGTGTATATGGTTGTCCGCAGGTGCATTTCGGATCGTTTGGTATGCCTTCGAAGACCAACAACAATTCTTTGGGTTTCTGTTATAAGGAATGGTTGGTGTATTGTAACTTGAGTTGTTAATAAAAGGCCATGTTGGCCATTTACTCCAAAATTGGTGTCTGTCTTTTGTTAGTATAATTGGTTAAGGGGAAGGGGGTTGGTGCGGAATGGTAATGGTGGTAATGGGGAAGTGGACGAGCCTATCTCTGGTGCAATAGTCATGTCCTGCACATACTGCCCACTGTCATTTCCTTTGTGATTCTGTCCTGCACATACTTCCCATTGCCATTTCCTTTGTGATTCTGTCCTGCACATACTTCCCATTGTCATTTTCTTTGTGTTTCTCTTCTGTACATACTGCCGCTGTCATACCCTTGGCACTCATCTCCTGTATAGACTGTACACTGATATACCCTCTAAACTTTTTCTTGCACATACTTCCCACTGTCATACTTTGCACACTTACTGCACATACTGCATGCTATCATACCCTCTGCACTTCTCTCCTTCACATATTACTCACAGTCATATTCTCTGCACACCTCTCCTGCCCACTGGCCACTATCATACCCTTTGCACCCCTCTTCTGTACATTTGGGCTTCTGTCATACCTTCATTTACTGTATCTCCTTCCCATGTTGTCTACCTTCATACCCTTTGCACCCTTTTACACATGCTGACCAATGTCATATCCTCTGCACCTCTCTATTACACATATTACATTATCTGTAATGTGCCCAATCTTGTCTGTTCTTTAAAAGGCACACTTTTTTTTAGTTTAACATAATCATAAAAATCAGTAATCTGTTGGCAAAGTAGAACTATACCAATTTGGGTATTTCAGGCTTGACAACAGCTGCAATCTGTCATTTTATTTGGAAAGGCCATACACTCTAACCATGAGTAGTCATTTTGTATTTTATTTAGCACCATATATAAGGTTTATAGTTTGTAATGTACATGTCCAATGTTTTGGGTCCGTGTAAATGCAAAGAAGACATCCTGTGCACTCAAAGGTCCATTGTTGCTCATTTGTCTGTCTTCATGTCCTCTCAGTCGTCTGTTCTGCATCCCTTGCTGCAAATCGTTCCTCAGCTTCATGAAAGAAGGATGAAGAGATTCAAATCTGAAGTATGTAACCATATTTTATGCATTATCATCCTGGTTCTTTTATTTTCTTTTGCAAATTCTACCCAGTTTGTTATTCTGTGCTCCATGTTTGTGTTATTTGCATATAGAATGTAGATTATATAACTATATCTACACTCAGGATGCACAGTGAAATATTTTAAACCTTTTCCATACAGAACCTTCTCCTTTAGCGGTAAAATGTTGTTTGGAAAAGCCATACACTGATTCAGTTATGTCAGTTAAAACATTACAGTTGTATAAGGTTATTGTAAAATATATTCTACAAGTGATTCTGGCTTAATTCGTACTCTAGATCAACAAAAGCACTAAAATGATAAATTCATAGAAGACAAATACACAATAAGTCTTAGTGATTTCCAGGCCATCCATGCAATCAAACATCATTAGCAACAATCAAATTATATAAAGCTTAATTACTGAGCAATGAAAGCCCCCTGCAAATGTTTGAAAGTGATCACTGTTGCAGGAAGAGAGTGTCCGCCATGTTGGAAATTTAAAGTCCATGTTCACTTTTCCATGAGATGTTGGGTAAAGCAGGGTTGGGCAAATGCAATTTATACAAAGTTAAGCAGATGTCTTACCAAGTGTTGAAAAAGGCTGAGCAAGGCTGTCTTGACTGTCCTTCTCATAGAAATGTGAGTCATCTGTCCTGCAGAGTTTTTTTCTCTTTTTTCCAGAAATATAGAACAATAGATTGGAGATGTTGCCTAACTATAGAGTATATTTTATGCAATGTACAGCAAGGGTCTGAAAATGTAACAAACATGAAAAGAAAGTAAAGTCTAGCTATCCACAGACAGCAGACCACAGACTAATAATGGAGGCATTTTCCAAATGCTTAAAAATCTTCTAAGAGAATGTACTCAGATTGTCTGTAACGATTTGGGTAGCCGGGAGGGGAAGCTATATTTGTTAATTACATATGCAGGCGGCTTCCTGCTTTGCAGTTCTACAAAGTGTTTAGTGCTCCTTCTCATAATGCAAGTCTATAGTTGGATCAAAATTTAGCTGGTTCAGCCAACTTAAGTTCCTTGTGTGGCTGCTCCCTAACAAATTACTTCTGTCAAACAGTAAACTTTTTCTCAATCCTCACTGTCAGCATACAGTGTCTCAATGGTGAGGATTCCTCTATTCACCTCGATGTGTAGATGCAGGAATCTGTTTTTTTTTTTGTTCAGCCTTATGGTCAGCCTATGAGTTGGCTGACTGATTGAAAGAAATTCACTCTGATTTAAAACAATAGACTCTCTGGGGGTTATTTACCAAAACTGTGTGGTGCAAAATCTGGTGCAGAAACCAATCAGCTTCCAGGTTTTATTGTCAAAGCTTAATTGAACAAGCTGAAGTTAGAAGCTGATTGGCTACCATGCACAGCTGCACCAGATTCTGAGTGCACGTTTTAGTAAATCCCCCTTAGGGTCATTTCACATGGGTGTTCCTTTTGTCCATTTTTCATCTGCCCGTTTATGGATGAAAAATGGACACCCATGTATTTCTATGGACTAGCGGATGTAGACAGATGATTTGTTTACATCCGTTAATGTCTGCTTCCATTAACATCTTTTTTTTGAACGGAAGAAAATCCTATTTTTCTTCCATAAAAAAACAGAACGGATCAAAGACGGATGTAAACGGATGTAAATGGACATATGGTCAATTTTTGCATCTGTTTTTGCATTGGTAAAGGATGTAAAAAACTGATGTAAAAACTGATGAGAAATTGATGAGAAAATGACAAGAAACTGATGACAAAACTGATTTAAACTGATGAAAAACTGATGTAAACTGATCCGTTTTTTCTTTGAAAAGACATGACTGAACTGATGAAAAAAAAGCAGAACGCCAATGTGAATGGACCCTTACTGTGTGGCTGATATCTTATCTCAACAGTTATAAAGCAGTTAGTAATTATACAACTATTGTGCAATTACTATCTGTCTCTAGTGCCTCTAATGGCTAGTCTGCAAAATGTCAAACATTTCTAAAATTTCTTAAAGCTAACCTTTGTAATAACAACTCCGAATATGTGCTCAATGAAAATAAACTGTACTTTCCCTTTTAGATACATGGTCACAAAACCCTGAATTATGCATAATGTGTGCATGAGTTAATCTGTTAAACACAAAGAATTAGGAAAATACATTATTTGAGCTTCCTATGCTTTGAGGACAAACACATTACAATAATAGTTGTCACATGCTAAAAAAGCTAGGATAATTTAGTCACAGAATAAGCATTAAAATCTTGTCCAATTATCCATGTATTTACTTAGACAGTTTTTTTGCGGTGTGCTTGTTTGACTCATGGGTTTGTGCTCCATCTTCATTGTATGTGTGCACAATACATCTTTATTTCAAAATGGCACAGAGATTTCAAAGTATACCAATGAAAATATATGGGACACAACACATCCTGAAATGACAGTGTAAGTAGTGTAGAACATTGTTACATTGAGCTAAGACTTTGTAAGCACATTTATCATACAGTGGATCCCATAATGTCACCATATTCACTGTGATAATACTTATCATATGTCTTGGAAGCCTGCATACACAAAGATGCAGACAGTATGTGGAACTTCCAGTGTGTTATCACCACTTCCACATGCCATGCCATGGGTCTTTCATTTATTTTCAGCATGGAGGGTAAGTATTTTTCACTTTTAAAAGTTAAGTCTATTTGCGGTATCATTAGATTTTGAAAATATGAATGTGGATGAAGCACAGAAAACGGTTACAGTCACTGTTTATTGGTGTCAGTTACAGTTACATATTGCTGTATCTCAGTATTCAATAATTTTTTAACTAATTAATTGGAAGGTTATACCTTTGTCTAATTGGTGATCTGCTAATTAAGATACTGGAAAACAACTTTCTGTTTTTCCCCAATTGTAGGAGGAGGTCCAGGGACCTGGAGGTGTTCTAAGCAGAGGCTACTTTCTGTTCAGGGTAATTAATGATTTTTTTTCTTAAACAGAATACACAGAACTGAAACAATGAAAACAACAAGGAACACTGGTTTTTAAACTAAGTTGTCATTTTTTGGGCACTACAACCTTATTGATATGACAATTTAAATAGTTCACAATATGCATATTTAGTGTGGTACCCTTATATGGGTATCTCATGGGTCTCCAAATTTATAAAATTTCAAATTGTTTTTCAACCCCCAAACATATATTATGTGAAAATGCAGATGAGATTAATGAGATCATTATTTAAAGTATTTTCATGTAATAGGCACATATAAATTGCAGGTTGGTAAACAAAGTTGTGGATCCACATCTTGAATATTTTTTTAATACTGTCGACATTTCCCCTTGGCATTAGCAGCTGCCATTATGGCTATTAGAATGCTAAATTTTTAGAAAATGCACAACAATCAGTTTTTTGGCATCACTTCTATTGCTTCTCAATGGCTTACCAACACAGTTTGAAGTGGGTTTACCCATTGGTTCTCCAGTGGAGTTTGAAGTGTGGCGTATGCTCAGTACCAGAAGTGAATATGTATGTATACCCTTCCTGAAAAGGGGAAGATGGAAGGTCACAAACACCCAAGTCTGTTAAACCAAGCTGATAACAACACACAGCTGATAGAGACAACTTAAGGTAGCTCTTGCTGGTGACTGACCATCAAACCCTGGGTAATACTATCTTGTAGCTAGCAACTTCAAGTTCAGGACTATATATACTGGCGTGGAGCTCTAGAGTGACATCAAAAGAGAAATTAACCTTAATTAATCCTGTCCTCATTTATCAACCACTTATTGACCTCCAAATTTTTACTGACCTCCAACAATTATATCGACAACTTGGTTAGTCCCATCAACCCTTGGGGGTCAATATTGACCACTTTGGAAGACTTTGGAGAGAACGGACTGCTTGCAATGCCAAAAATGCCACAATGTTCTAAGGTGGTGATGTCAAGAAAGAGGCCTGACGCCAACCAGAGCCATTAAGGATGCACACCCCTGTTCTCATGTGTGCTGCACACATACTGTGTGTGATAATACATGCGAGCAAAATGTTATGAGTAGGCCTAAATACAAATCATTGATGGTTTTAATGTAACTCATGTTGCTGGATATAGGTCACATCATATAGCACGATACAAAGCTCTAAGGACTACCTTATTATGTTAGAATTTTTACATTTATTAATACACAATATACACACAATCTAATCATACAAATGCATGAAAGGTGGTATGACATACTATGAGTTACACGGAACTTGATCTCCTAGCACCTTCAATGCTTTTACTGAGGATTTCCCCAAATTATCAGCAGACATACAGTATTACCTGAAACAGCAGTTCATAACACTCAATGGTGTAGCTATACGCAGTGAGAACCTACCCACTTGTATTCCTATTATGCTTACCTAATATAGGGTCTGAAGGCTAGGGCTCATGATTCATAATGGTTATAATCCCTAAAGGAGTCAGTCAAAAGCTATGGGACAGGAGGCATGGTTGGCTATGACCATACAGGCTGCCCACAGTAGTCTACAGGGCATAGTCTATATCCTGTTGACCAGGGGTGTCAAACTGGCAGCCCTCCAACTGTTGTGAAACTACAAGTCCCACCATGCCTCTACCTTTGGAAGTCATGCTTGTAATTGTCAGTCTTGCAATGCCTCATGGGACTTGTAATTTGGCAACAGCTGGAGGGCCGCCAGATTGACATATGTGCTGTAGACTGATGCAAGGAGATTCCAAGGCATCACAGCAATGCTACAACAGGACAAACCCTGTGGTTAGTGTTGTTGTGCCTCAGCAGAAAGAGATGGCTGCTGACAGAATCAAAAGATATTTTAGAGTTACAATTAAATCTATCAAATAAAGGGCTTGCAGGTGATAACTGCTATAAGAGGAAGCATAATGATGATATGTTTGGGTTTACAGACACTCATCATGAAATTTATTATTTCAATGGAATCGTGTGAGTACCCGAATGTGATTTGCTATCAGTTTCTTGCAGTCCCTTTTAAAGTAGAAATCCGAAAATGGAAGGGAAACCAGCGTATGGAGACAATTAGTTGGGCTGCAGTGCAAGGAACTTTTGCATCCATTTTGCCTCAGCCCCAAATCTAATGCTTTTTGTTTTATTTAAAACCACAACATTTTATTCATCCACTAGAATCAGTGCTACAAGTGCACTTGTTAAACCCGCCTTGTCTCACAGCTTTGAGCTGGGTTGTCTCTCAAATATTCCCTACTACTACTAGAGTGTATACTGTGTGTGCACATTGCTACACCTTCTAAAGTGTTTCATCACATTGGGAGTTTCTCAAAAGATCAAGTGAGTAGTTGCATTATTGTTTTTTTTCTAAGTTATAACACTAGCAAAGTGTTCATTATATTGCTTTGAGGTGAATGTGGTGAAGATCGATTGGTGCTGAAGAAGATAAAACCAGATGAGATTTGGGATTGAGGCTAAATGAAAGCATAAGCATTATGGCACTTCTATATTCTAAAGGTCATACAACTGGTGAGTTCTTTATATGGATATGATGAAACATGGGACATCACACTGATTAAAATCAGTAATTCAAATTGATGGAGGGGAAATAAGACACATGAAGGTACAGTTTTATGAAAAAGTTGGAGGTTTACTGTTACAGTTTTTTTTAGATGGTTATATTTTGTTTCATTTTGATTGCAGGTTGTTTTTATATTGCCATTTGTTCCTTTTGCAAAGCTATTGATATAACCAAAGCCAAAGTGTTTATTAAAATTTGAGAGGATCCACTATATTAAATGAATTGAAGATTCAGCAGAAGTTTTTAGCACTTATAACAGCATCTCTTGGGTAAATCGGTTTGGATAGCTCAAAATCTTTTCTTTGCATTTCCTTTTATATCAGATATCCTGTAGCTGCGGATATAGGTGAAAGCATAAAGAGCACTTCATAATGCAAACACCTTTAGCATGGACTTTTTATCAGATGTGATCTCTAAATCCCAGATCTCTAAAAATAAAACTGCTCATTAAAGAAGACATCAGCTTAGCTAACAAGCGTATGTCATGTTTTCCATGTCTGATCCAATCTCGTGTTGTTTTTCAGCCACGTAATGGAAGAAGATCAGCAAGTTTCCGTTAAGAGGTATTAACACCATGTATTTAATGAGAACATGTATTTTACATTCATTTTGTTACACTGTTAAATTAAATGTTATATTAATGGTTGTGTCCATAGCCATGTCCTCTTTACAGTACAAAAGTGATGATGTATCAGCAGAACTAAAATAAAAATTCTTATAATCAATAAGCATATTAAATTAATATTTGCTGGTACAATTGCAGGCACATTCACCTTCTGAACATTTACCAACATTCGCTACACATTTGTCAGTTAAAATCATCATAATGTTTTTGAGATTATAGAGGAATGTTCATATTTAAAATACAAAAAGCTGCCTTAGTTACTGGTGGTGGCTTTAGCTGGAGCTCTCCATAGTGCTGAACAGTTTCAGAAATTGGAGGGTTAACGTTTTACTTGGACAATATCAGTTCTACATGTCAAGTTGATATCTTTATGATAGTCTTCAAAAGAGCGGCAAACACAGAAATGCATACCTGTAACTAAGTCAGATCATTTGTTTGGCACAGATTTGGTTATTATATTGCCCAGATAAAGTCATATAGTGGCAAAACATAATGACTTTAAGGCTGTGGGCCATATTTTAATAATATTGGTGTTTTGTTGTAGCAGTGTGATTTACTCTTTCACCCCGTCCTATAGCCCAGGAGTACAGTGATGAGGACTAGTTAGAAGTAGCAATCTGATAAGTCATGAGGGGATTGTAGGATTTTCCAATATCTATACTCTGTCCCTATACCTCCTCTTATGCCCCGTACACACGATGAGAATATTGGAAGAATGAGCGCCCTGGTTTTTTTGCATGGTAGTCTCATATAGAAAATGAATAGGTAACTAGAGTTACGAAAATTCTTATAAGACAGAATACACTTCAGAATGTAATGTATTATAATGTATTCTTTCGTTTTACAGCATGCGCGATCTTGGTCACTCTTTTTTTTTTACAAATGCTATACTAATTACATGAAAATAATTTGTTCTGTTACCTTATGAGAAAAATGTTTGTGCTTGTCCCTTCAGACATTTTCGTATGAACTGTCATGATTGGCTCTCGAAAGCTGTGTACTAATGATCAGATTATCAGTTGATCACTCCGAAAGCAGTATTTTTCATCCGATTTTCTCATCTTGTGTACTAGGCTTAAGCCTGGATGTACATCAGGGACAAACTGTCAGTATAGTATTAAAGAATAAAAGTAAACAATTACAGGTTGAACTTAGATGTGTGAGCCACAAACCACATTTTTAGTACAATTGGATAACTTCGCTGCGACCAAAATCAAGACTAGATATTATAATGTAGCAAATCCCAATAATATTCAGAGAACTACTAGGGTGAGCATTTACAAATATTTATATGAAATTTATATCAATATATAAATATAAAAATATGATCAGATTTTGGAACAGCAATCTAGGTGAAAATTTGAAAGTCACTTCAAATATACAAATTACAAATACAATGGGGTTAAATTACTAAAACTGGACAGTGCACAATCTGGTGCAGTTCTGCAGAAAAACCAATCAGCTTCCAAAGTTTTTTTTGTCAAAACTTAACTGAACAAGCTGAAGTTAGATGCCGATTGGCTACCATGCAGAGCTATATCAGATTTTGCATTTTGAAAACCAGGTGAATCAGCTAATACTATGTATGCAGGAAGTATTGTACAGTCTTCAACAATTCCTAAAATTCATAACCATGATTGCTTGATTCACCCTAGACCAGCCATGGAAAAAATGAGCAAGTAAAAACTGATACATTTATTACAGTCATCAATTGAACTACTAAACTTCTGTTTAACACCTTCCCTTTTTTTCTCTGTTGATTCTGCAGTGAAAGGTTAAAAATAACATGATTAAAATGTCCCAGTTTGCAGCTGTATTGAAACCAGGATGTAGGGTGTCATTACACTTAGGACATTGGACCATTTAAGCTTCTTATTCAGATTAGTGCACAGCAAAGCCCAGACACTCTGCCTATACCTTGCCAGATACAGGCACTCTGTTCAGCTGGTCACTAGAGAACAGCCTTCCAAGGTCTGTTTGGAACCCAAAGATTATGATTCAGCTGTAATAAGCTTTTAATGATGTGTAATTCAGCAGATGTATTCCATTATTGTCAATCGTACTTTTTTTTAGAAATAATCTTTTTGGTGTGACTTGGCATGTTGAAACACAAGGGAGCACAAGTCAATGCACCTGACGCAACAAACCTCCTCCATGCAATCATTACTTGCAATTGCAACCCATTTTACAGCTGAAATGTTTAACATTCTTAACCACTTACCTACCAAGGTCTACAAAGGAACATTTGTAAATGTTATGGTAGACAAGTGGTTAAAGCAAACTGTGGCCTTGAGCTTGATACCGGTTTAAAGTGGTTGTAAACCCTTATTTATACCCAGTGAAATGACTGGCCTCAGGTGATACACAGAGATGAGACAAATTCTGAATCCTGAATTTATAAAGCTTGTCTGAAAGTACGAAAAAGGGGGCAGAGAGCTGGACCCGCCCCCTCTCTCTTCTCATTGGTTCACTGGCTGTGATTGACACCTTTTGTCTGTCGCTTCTGTTTCAGCCAATGAGGAGAGGGAGTCCTGGGATAGCTGAGACTCCAGTGGACATTGCTGGATCGAGAGGGGGCTTAGGTGGGTATTAGGGGGGGCTGGGGGGATACACAGAAAAGGTTTTTTACTTTCATGCTTAGAATGCATGAAGGAAAAAAAACTTGAGCCTTTAGAACCACTTTAAGAGTCAGCAAAGGACTTTCTGATAAAAGAGCCACCCGATCACTTTTATGGAGTTCTCAAAGGGCCACCCCCTACCGGCGGCACCTATGGTGGAACGGATGAGCCGGGGACTGTGAGAAACTGCTTACCTAGTCAATGCAGGAGGAACTCAGAGAAGATCTGTTCTGTGATCTCTCCTGCGAATAATGACACCAGAGGCGACATGTATTACACCATTTCCTGGGTCACAGCTATAATTCCTTGGCTAGTGTAACCAAGGATGCAGCTATTCCAGCACAATGTCTGCTGGAATAGCTGCATTGGAGGGCAAGAAAGACATTGGGGGTAAAGTAAAAAATAAATAAATAGTGAAAAAAATTGTATAGGATAAATAAAAATAATTTTTAAAAATTTCAAGCCCCCCCCCCCCGTAACCCCTTCACACACCCCATATAAAAAAACCTAACGTAGGGTGAGCAAGTGTAAGTAAACATCAATTGCACCACAGACCTCCTCTGTAACTCTTTCTTTATCCCAGTTTGTTTTCCCAATCCCAGCTCAGGAACACAGCAAGGCATCTTTAAAGTGATTGTAAACTTAATTTTCTTAAAAATAACAAACATGTCCTACTTACCTGCTCTTGCAATGGTTTTGCACAGAGCAGCCCTGATCTTTATTTCCTGGGGTCCCCTACCGGCGCTCCTGGCACTTCCCCCCTGCCAAGTGCCCCCATCACAAGCGCTTGCCATGGGGGTACTGGCGTTGGCTTTATCCCAAACCACGCCTTGTTTGTCCATAGACACACACACAACTCAGCCCCGTGCCCCATTCTCTCCTCATAGGCTGTGATTTAAAGCAGCAGAAGCCAATGGCTCCTATTGCCACCTCCATGTTCATTGAGGACAGAAAGAGTGAAGAGAGCTTCTGCTCTCAGACACATTGCTAGTTTGAGAATGGGCTCAGATAAGTATTTAGGGAATCTGGGGGGAATCCTGATCAGAGAAGTTTTCTTACCTTAATGCAGAGAATGCATTAAGGTACAAAACCTTCTACTTTTACAAATATTTTAATGCTTGTGTTGTTTGTCTATCACTCTATCCAGTGGGGAATATAATTATTTGATCCCCTGCAGATTTTGTAACTTTTCTCACTTACAAAGAAATGGAGTATCATTTTTATCATATGTGTTTCTTAAATGATAGAGAAAGAATATCAACCAAAAATCCAGAAAAAACACACGTTATAAATTGAGTTGCAGTTCACTGAGTAAAATAAGTATTTGATCCCCAAGCAAAACATGACTTGGTGCTTGGTGGAGAAACCTTTGTTGGCAAGCACAGAGGTAAGATGTTTCTTGTGATTGGTTGCCAGAATTGCACACATCTCAGGAGGGATTTTGTTCCGCTCTTCTTTATAGATCTTCTCTAAATCCTTAAGGTTCCTTGGCTGTTGCTTGGCAACTCAAAGTTTCAACTACCTACATACATTTTCTGTAGGATTAAGCTCTGGAGACTGGCTAGACCACTCCATGACCTTAATGTGCTTCTTGAGCCACTCTTTTGTTGCCTTGGCTGTATGTTTTGGGTCATTGTCATGCCAGAAGACCCATCCATTGGCCCCTCAATCCGGCAAAGTCTGGCTGTACCTTTAACAGAGAAACAGCCCCAAAGCATAATGTTTCCACCTCTGTGCTTGACTGTAGGGTCATAGTCAGCATTTCCTCCAAACATGGCAAGTTGAGTTAATGCCAAAGAGCTCAATTTTGGTCTCATCTGACCGCAGCCCTTTCTCCCAATCCTTCTCTGAATCATTTAGATGTTCATTGGCAAACTTCAGACATGCCTGTACTTGTGACTTCTTGAGTAGGGGGACCTTGCACGCACTGCAGGATTTCAATTCATGGCAACGTATTGTGTTACCAATGGTTTGTTTGGTGACTGTAGTCCCAACTGCCTTGAGATCATTCAGAAGCTCCTCCTGTGTAGTTTTGGGCTAATCCCTCACTTTTCTCATGATCATCCTTACCCCATGATGCAAAATCTTGCATGGAGTTCAAGACCAAGGGTGATTGATGGTTATTTTATATTTCTTCCATTTGTGAATAATTACTCCAACAGTTGTCTCCTTCTCACCAAGCTTCTTGCTGATGGTTTTCTAGCCCATTCCAGCCTTCTGCTGGTCTAAAATCTTGTCCCTGATGTCCTATGACAGCTCTTTGGTCTTGCCCATAGTGGTGAGGTTTGAATTGAAGAAAGAGATTCTGTGGACAAGTGTCTTTTATACACATAACGAGTTGTTGCTGGGAGCACCTTCTTAAATTGACAGGACTAATTGGTTTACCACATGAGCACATAGCCCCAGTGGGAGCCAGAATTACTGTTGGTTGGTAGGAGATCAAATACTTATTTTACTCACTGAACTGCAACTCCATTTATAACATTTGTTTCGTGTTTTTTTCTGGGTTTTTGGTTGATATCCTGTCTCTATCATTTAAAATATAGCTATGATAAAAATTATAGACCCTTCATTTCTTTGTAAGTGGGCAAACTTAC
This sequence comes from Staurois parvus, assembly GCF_062004578.1. Classification (NCBI taxonomy): domain Eukaryota; kingdom Metazoa; phylum Chordata; class Amphibia; order Anura; family Ranidae; genus Staurois; species Staurois parvus. Next base: position 3,609,104 of record NW_028317867.1, on the reverse strand, counting down.
AAAATCTGCAGGGGATCAAATAATTATTTTCCCCACTGTGTGCCCCGCTATCCATACTTACCCCCGTTTTGTGAAAGTCTTCAGCTCCCATTGCGAAATTAATCCTTGTTGAGAACAGTTGGGACACACACAGCTATTTGGAGGAGTTCCCCAGAGTTCCTTGTGCCATTACTAAGGACGAATACAATGTTAAGTTAAATATGATTATTTATATAATCCTACATCAATGGTAACAGAAGTTTGCTGGTGCTTTTCTATTTACCCTGCCCATGATACAATTTAATAACAAATGATAGAGCAGTACTTATTCATCAGAGTGGATATAGTCAAAAATGTTTTATACAAAGTCTGGCCAAGCTGAACGTATAAGGAATGAATATATGATGCTTATAAACACTATGTAATATGTCCTGAATTTTGTTACAGGTTGACTCGGACAGAAAAAAGGATACTGAAAATATTACTACAATGGCTTGGATACCCCATGCTCTGCACACTTGTAACAATCTTTCAATATAGAATGTAAAGGCTAACATTATAAATTATTTTTGGCTAATATTGCCAAGTTATCCTAATTTAATAATTGTATTAAAGCATATTAAAATTATGACATTGTTTTTCAGTGTTCTGATGCGTATAATTATACCGTGTATTTAAACTGAATGATGTCAAGGGAAGCTGAAGAGCTGTGCATGCTGAAAGAATTGCTAGATGCATCTATTTTGTCCTGTAAATAAATGCACTCAATAGAGGGTTGTTTATAAAATGGACTCTTCTTCATTGCATTCATCTTTTCATTTGGTTAATTTTCTTTATAAACATGGGTCTGTATGGAACAGTATAATAGAGCTCTTTGTGTTTTTTGTTTTTTTTTGCCTTATTGTAGTTTTTGAGCTAACTAAAGGTTCTTTTGATATAAACAGTCAAGTATAAAGGTGCATTCAGGGGCGGACTGACAACTCATGGGGCCCCGGGCAATAGAGGATCATGGGGCCCCCATGTCCTCGCCCACACCAAAAAAAGCCTATGAAAAAGCTAATGAAAGGTACCAGGGGCATCTCATGGGGCCCCCTACTGACCCCGGGCCCTCGGGCAGTGCCCGAGTGCTCAAATGGTCAGTCCGCCCCTGGGTGCATTACAGGAATTCAGAAGTGTACAAGTCAGAGAATTTGTAAAGGAGCGCCAATGTATACTATAGTTCTCTGGTATAAAGGTACAACAAGATAAAAGCTACCTGTGAAATGACAATGTCATCAGATTATATGCACTTGGGATCTAAAAGCAAACTTTATTTTCAAAACTGTACTTTGCTCCTAAAATAACATTTGGTGAATAAATGTAATTTTCCTGTGCTCCAACAATGCCCTGTTTAAATCCTTAAATGTTTCAAAAAGTAAAAGCTTGCATAGGATCCATACAAGCAATTAGGCAGTGGAGCAAAGCTGGGAAGAAAAGTACAAATCTGGTAACAAGGAAGGGAAGTAAAGATCTGACAGCAGGAAAGGGTGGGGAAGGTAAGTACAGATCATGCAGCGGGGGAGTGTGGGGAAGTGAAATACAAATCTGACAACTGGGAAAAACAAAGAAAGGAAGTACAGATCTGGCAGTGGGTAAGCATTTGGTATCTGGGGGGTGCGGGTAAAGGAAGTATAGATCTGGCTGTAGGGGACCGCAGGGAACAGAAGTACAGATCTGGCAGCAGTGAAAGGAAGTAGAGATCTGGCAATGGAAGAGCGAGAAAGGGAAATACAGATCTGGCATCAGGAAAGAGGAGAGAAGCAAAGCATAGATCTGGCAGCAGAGGAGAACAAGGAAGGGAAGTATAGATCTGGCAGCTGGAAAGAAAAGCAAAGATCTGTCAGGAGGGAGAGAAAGAAAGGGAACTACAGATTTCTCATCAGGGAAGAGCAGGGAAGGGAAGCATTGCTCTGGCAGGTACATATCTAGCAAGGAATGAAAGTAAAGATCTGGCATCAAGAAAGAGCAGGGAAAGGAAGTACAGATCTAGCAGAAGAGAATAATGAGGAGGAAAAGTACAGATCTGGCAGTATGGAAGTGCAGGGAAGCAAAATGCAGATTTGGTGACAGGGGAGGTGTAGGAAGGGATGTACAGATTTGGCAGCTAGGGTGTGCCTATAAGGGAAGTACAGATCTGGCAGTGTGGAGGCGCAGGGAAGTACAGTACAGATTTGGTGACAGGCGAGATGTAGGAAGGGATGTACAGATTTGGCAGCTAGGCTGTGCCCATAAGGGAAGTACAGATCTGTCAGTGTGGAAGTGCAGGGAAGTACAGTACAGATTTGGTGACAGGCGAGATGTAGGAAGGGATGTACAGATTTGGCAGCTAGGCTGTGCCTATAAGGGAAGTACAGATTTGGTGACAGGCGAGATGTAGGAAGGGATGTACAGATTTGGCAGCTAGGCTGTGCCCATAAGGGAAGTACAGATCTGTCAGTGTGTAAGTGCAGGGAAGTACAGTACAGATTTGGTGACAGGCGAGATGTAGGAAGGGATGTACAGATTTGGCAGCTAGGCTGTGCCTATAAGGGAAGTACAGATTTGGTGACAGGCGAGATGTAGGAAGGGATGTACAGATTTGGCAGCTAGGGTGTGCCTATAAGGGAAGTACAGATCTGGTAGATGGAAAGGGAAGATCTGGCAGGAGGCAGAGCAAGATCTCTCATCATGGAAAAGAATGGAAGGGAAGTATGGATCTGGCAGCAGGGAAGAAAGAGAAAGTACAGCTCTAGCAAGGGGGGAGTGTGGGGAAGTGAAGTACAGATCGGGCAACAGAGGAAAGCAGGGAAGGGAAGTACAGGTCAGGTGGGGGAGAGCGGAGAAATGATGTACAGATCTGGCAGTAAGGAAGGGAAGTAGAGATCTGGCAGGTGAATAGCAGGGAAGGGAAATACAGATCTAGCATCAGGAAAGAGCAGATAAGGGAAGTACATATCTGACAGCGGAAAAGAAAAGTACAGATCTGGCAGGGGAGAAGAGTGAGGAAGAGCAGTACAGATCTGGCATTAGTGAAGGGAAGTACAGATTTGGCAGCAAAGAATGAAGAGGAGATGTTCAGATCTGGCAGAAGAGGGTGTGTACTGATCTTGCAGAGGGGGACAGCAGTGAATGAAAATACAGTTATCACACCAGGGGAATATGGGGAAGGCAGGGGCGCACTGACCATTCCGGCACTCGGGCACTGCCCGAGGGCCCGGGGTCAGTAGGGGGCCCCATGAGATGCCCCTGGTACCTTTCATAGGCTGTTTTGGGTGTGGTTTGAGTGTGGGCAAGGACACAGGGGCCCCATGATCCCCTATTGCCCAGGGGCCCCATGAGTTGCCAGTCCACCCCTGGGGCAAGGTAAGCGAGGTCACATAATGGTGTAGTAATTTTGCCCTAGGCACTGCATTTGTGAAGACAGCAGCTGAACTTTCACTAGAGATTCTAAGCTATATTCACCTGTGTCTATGTGGTCAATGTGATTATTTTCTGTGGGAAGCTAATTAACCACTTGCCCTACAGAGGATTTACCCCCTTCCTGATCAGGCCATTTTTTTTGCGATATAGCGCTGTGTTACTTTAACTGACAATTGTGCGGTCAAGCAACGCTGCACCCAAATGAAATTTATGTCTTTTTTTCCAACAAATGGAGCTTTCTTTCTGTGGTATTTGATCATCTCTGCGTTTTTTAGGTTTTGCGCCATAAACATAAAATACCGACAATTTTGAAAAAAAAAACAATATTTTTGACTTTTTGTTATAAAATATATCCAGTAAAAAAATTTTACAAATCAAATTTTGTTATAAATTTAGGCTAAAATGTATTATGCTAAATGTCTTTGCTAAAAAAAATCCCAATACATGTAAATTAATTGGTTTATGTGAAAGTTATAGCATTTACAAATGATAGTATATATATTGGAATTCATTTTTTTTAAAATATTAGTAATGGCGGCGATCAGCGACTTACAGCGGGACTGCGGCGGGCATTCTGACACTGGGGGGAGGGACTGACTAACTGTCACTGATATCCTCAGTGACACTAATATAGTGACCAGTCCTAATAAAAAGTACTGACACTGTACTAATTACACTGGGCAGAAAGGGGTTAACATATGGGGTAATGAAAGGGTTAACAGTGTGCTGTGTGTGTTTTACTGTGTAAGCACGCTGCTTTGTATTGCTCTGCTATGCTGGAGCTGACAGGGGAATCTCCAGCCTGGACCCGGGGATCGACAGCTGTAGCCGCCAACAGCAGCGCGGGTAGGCACACGCGTGCACGCCCCCCCCCCCTACCCGGCAATACAAAATCATGTATGTATACATGATTGTGTGCAGCCCTGCCGCCCTGTAGTAGTAGTTCTGCTATAAGGCGGTCGGGAATCGGTTAAAGAGTTGCCCAAATTAGAAAATATCAATTAATTACATTTTTGGTTTTCCCTGAAAATATTTAATAAAAAGCTCACATAAACCATTAACAGGATTTTGACCTCATTATAGTGAGACACATGTGGAAAACATGCTAACGAGAAAAACAGATTCACAGTAATGCAGTAAGACTACAAGAGTCTACAGTAGTACAATAACATGACTGAGACACTAAACACAAATATATATAACTAAAATAAAGTGTGGTATTTTATATTTGCCTTCAATTACAATTTAACTCTGATAACTAAATAATAACAAAAAAATGTAAAGCAGAACACCAGATCCACTTATATAAACAATATATTTACTGCCCTATTTATATAGCTGCAAGAATCCATCATATGTACAGTTTATTATTCTTCTCCCCTTAAAAGGAGGTTTTTTTTCCCCAAATTACACTTAGGTGGATGCTTTGCTGCATCTGTCCCCCGCCGGCTCTAAGGCTGGCAATACATTATACAATTTTCTTGAGAATTTAGCATTAGATTTACCAAAACCCATATAATATGAGGTCAAACCTAAACAACACTTTCAGTTGTATCCAATTAGATGGGCCCTTGCACTGCATAGTTGAAGATAAATCTAAAGTAAATTGGGCAGAAATTGGATAGAAAACTGTAAGAAAATTGTATAATGTATGGCCAGCCTAAGTGTGAGAACTCAGCGATCACATGAATGCTGATTGCTGAGTTCTCACAGCCGCTCTGAGCAGAGAGCGCTGACTGTCAGTCACCACTGTCTGCTCTGCCCCCCCCCGTGCGCTCATTGGGCTGAGCCAGGTGCCGCTCCAAACTCTGGGGTGGATCCCAACTTTAAGGTCAGGAACTTTCCCCAGCCTAGACTGGCTGAGTGACGTCAGTTTACAGCAGGCTATCGGCTGAAAATGGGGTCATAGGAATGCAGAATGAACTGCACTCCTGTGATCCACAGGAGATGTACAGCCAAAAGAGCTTTGGCTGTACTTCTCCTTTAAAGTTATGTCATTGGATACTCGTCTATCTGCTGGGTCCATAACAGAAAAAATGGCTGCTGATATCCTGCTTCCTTAGTTTCTTCCATTTATACTGTATGCTCTCCCCTTGTGGAAGCATGTTCACTGTTTTTGATACACAGAACTGATTAAAGCAGTAGAGCCAGGGCCGGTGGTAGACTATTTTGCGTCCTAAGCAAGACCAGCCCCAATAATTAAATAAATAAACTTTTTTTTTAAAGTAGAAAATATTAAATCAGCAAAGTATGAAACTGCTAAATCTCTTTTAATTGCAAAAATAAGTGCCATAAGATGCCACCAGTACCAATATTAAAGGTAAAATCAGTGTCACAGACTGACTATCTGTGGCTGGCAGTGGCAGGGTGACAGTTGCAGTGAGCAGAGGATGATGGATTCACACTCTGACAGATTCCAGGCTGTAATTCCCGGGCAATGTGGGGAGATGAAACAGTGTGACAGCAGGCAGCTGAACTGGGCGATCCCACACAGTGACAGATCCGACACAACACACCACCACCAACACTGATACAGATCAGCAGGCACTTGAAGAGCAGGCTGTGGGATCATGATGATGTCATCACTCACTGACACATTGCACAGTGATGGATGTCTGGCCGGCCGGGTCACACTCACACAGACACGAGACATCAGAGTCAAACATTACCTTCCTCCGCAGGCGCAGCTCCGCCTCTGCTGATGAGTGGGAAGAGAATGGCTGGAACTCCACAGCGATCAGTAGCTACCAGCCAGCTTGCAGTAAGGGACTGAGTCTGAGAGGAACACTGAAAGGAATGGTAGCTCAGCTGCTACACTGGCCACAGACACCCGGCATCTTCCTCTGTTCTTTCATTCTCCCCTCTGCTGCCCCTCCTCTCAGCTGAAGGATTATTCATGACATGGCAGTGTCCCACACAGAGAGAGTGCCGGCCTGTGCTGCGCCCAAGTGCCCCTAGGTGGCAGAGTGCCCTAGACGGCCGCCTAAGTTGCCTAGTGGAAGCACCGGCCCTGAGTAGAGCCATGTTTGGCTCCATCCACCTCATTTTAGAAGTCTGCTAAAATGATGCAGATGTATTACAGGAAGCCAATACAAAGACTGGCTTATACATGTGTCTTTGGGTTATTAATGCTGCATACATTTAATGAGTGTCTAAAACGTGTAGTTGGAATAAAGGTTTTAATATTTTTCTAGAATTCTGATTTAGGGGGCCATAAAACATCAAACAAAAGATACTTGATGTAAAGTTCTACTAATAACTTCCATTTTTATATATGCAAAGGTGCCCTTTGGTATTGCACTTGACCGCCCTCTCCCCTTATCTGGCCCAGGGGGTGTAGAAGTACTCACACTGTCCTGTCCTGTTAGCTTGGGGGGTTAAAGCTGCGTTTAGGCCTTTAGGTGGTTTGTTCCTAGCTGCACAGGTTGTCCTCCCAAGGAGACGGTGGAACAGTGGAGATCTTTATGTCCAGCAACCAGCCTGTAGGTAGGCTTCCTTCCCTGGGGCCCCCTCTCAGGCTCCACACGCCAACCTCCTCTCAGTCCATCTTTTACCCAACACTGCACACTGCTCCCAGGCTCTGCCATATTTAAGGGTTGTCCAGGGTCACCATGCCCAGCCTCTTGCCAGGGGATTGGCCAAGGACCCTCAAATATGGAGATCTGAGCCTCCTCCCCTCCTCCAACCCTGTTCCAGAAAGTTCTCCAGTTTCTGGAAAGGTGGGAGAGCTCCAGAAGCCCTAACCTGTAGAACCCCCCTAGCTTGTCCTGAGGTGAACTCCTGCCTCACTCCCAGGCTGACTCATTCCAGGCTGCTACTCAGTCACTATCAAAAAAAACAAAAAACAAAAGTACCTAGCTAACCTGGAGTGTGTGACATCTTCTTTTCAAGCAAGTGCAATGGCACCATTTATGGCCTAGACTACATCTCCCAATAAACTCCCAGTAAACTCCATCTTCTCATTGTATGTATGAAAGGCAAAGCTTGTGTAACTATTTTGTATATCTAAAAGACAAGGCCTTGCTCTCCATGTCTGGGCATTTGACTTTCCAAAGGTCAGACTTCTTATAATTAGCCTGTAACGTATACATTAAGATCTTGATTCAACAACATCAGTAGAAAAGAGGAAAAGAGGGAAGTTCCCAGTCAGCTGGTGGGAGTGTTTAGTATTTAATAGTTTCTTTACATATAGAGAGACTATGGGGAGTTCTCAAATATAGATTGCTGTTTACCTTATAAAGAACTGTGTAACCTGTCTATATATCATGCTCTTGTATAAATGTATGGTCTGAGAGCCATTATGCAGAGAGCAATTACCATGTGAAGCTTTTCTCACGCTGCTACGTCATTCTACTTGCTAAAGAATAAAGCAAGCCAGCTGACATCACCTTGAGATGAGCGATATTACATGGAGACAATACTAAATGAACTATGTCACATTTCTATTTATCTCATAGCATATAGCCTGCCTAAAGGAGTTGTGAATATGTGTTGTAGTTCTTAGCTCCCCACCTGACCACTTTCATCATCAATACCAATTTATAATAATAATAATAATAATATGAAACACTGACATTTATGAATTTTAGCAATGCTGTATAACATTAGGTTAAAATAGAACTATGGCCTCCCATTAAATAATGTGCTAGAAGGTAGATGCGTTTGCAAGTGAGTTCACACCAGTCAAGTAGCCCATGTTTATTAAAAGAAAAAGGGAAGTCTGAAACAATGTTTCTCATGCAGGGGTTCTTCTCCAGCAAAATATACACAATGCAAATGAAAATGCTAGCCCACCTTGCTACTAAGCAGCACTGCTGCTATATTTACTGGTTCTTCTGACCACCGGCTCTTTCAGGCACACAGCTTAGAGTTGCACACGAATGCTCTGGCCAAGTCCTCAGGCCATTAACCTTCCTGGCAATAATCCCAAGTGTAGCTTGGGGTTCATTTCAGTACCAAAATCGGTAACCCCAAGCAACACTCGGGATTACACTGCAGCGATCCCTCGAGCCTTACCTTGTCCCACGATCCCGCAAGGTCCTCCCGCTGTGTCCCCTGGCCATGTCCGCTGGCTGATGCTGGTATCAGTCTTCCGGGTTCCATTCCCTGCGAGCGCCGGGACGTACGAGGGGCGGAACCAGCGGGAGATTCAAAAAAGTAAAAATTTGACATACACACAATACACCGTAATCTCTTAGTATTACATTACTGTATCAAACCATTTCACATACATTTTGTCCCTAGTGCTTTGTCCTGTGCCCTGCCTGCACTTTTACTGTTCTTTCTGCCTGAAAACTGAGAAAAGTCCATGGCATCCAAAAAGCATCCCTTTAGGTCAAAAGCAGTTTTAGACCAGCTAGAAAACAGCGATAGTAAATTAGAACCACTTGCAGAATTGAGCAATAGTGATTTGTGGGGAAATTCGTCATCAGACACTGAAAACGATTCTGCGACTTTGCTCAGCGATGTGCGAACTTGGTGGTCTATTTCAAATTTCAGTGTTTTTGGTTTGATTACATTGAATTAAATTTATTATTATATTATTAATTTTTATAAGTATTTATAATATTACAATTTATGATTTCGTGTTTCAAACTTTATCATACCCGGGATGTTTACTAGACTCTTGCTTGGACAGATTTAAGTGATTTATTCCTAAGAATTACAGGCCTACAATATAAAACAACAAATTTCCATGAAAAACAATGTACTGCTTTGACATTTAAAAATATTGATTAGTTAGACTACCAGGGAGGTTAACTCAGATGCACACAGCTAATCAGACCATTAACTGTCTCCTGTAGACCTTCATACTCCGGCTGCCCCCTGCAGCCTCTCTGACTCCTGTAGAAGACCTCCTGTCTCTCTTGGGTGGAGCCCTGAGGTATTCCTAAACCTCCATTATAAGGGTTGCACGTACCTGGGCACACACCCTGCTAATCCTCCACAAAACCCGGACACTGGGTTGGAGATTCCGTTCCATCCAAGGCACTATGGAATCTCCAAACTAGGGAGCCCCATCCAGGACTACCAAAACTTGGAGAAAGCTGCAAAAGCAGTTTTCTCCATTCAGAACATCTGTTCCCTAGTCCTGCACTCATCAAAAGTGCAAACCCTGTGTCCTTTTTGCTGACCACTTACACAGTGACAGAACCTCATACTGTCACAACAGTTATATATGGTTAACAATAGAGATAACTCCAGATGAATGTTGCAACAAAGTCCAGCTGCAGGGGCCCCTACCGAATGATGCAGTGTCTGTCTTTGTGTCAAAAACCTGAAGACAAGATAAGTGGTCATGGGGAGAAACTCCAACTAATGTCCAGCCAACCTGTAACGCAGTTCTCACCTGCAGGCAGGGGGAACTGTAACACTGGAACTCAGAGTCAGTCTATATACACTGCCCTTTAGTCCCTCTCCAACAGTATCTAATCTGACATGTGACTCTAAGCCTATGATACCGATATGGCCAGTGGAAGCAATAACCTGGCTCTAGCCTATGTTGGTTAATCGAGCCCTAAGGAAAAACTAGTTATAAAATCCCATACTAGAATGCACAGGGTTAACTAGAATAACTGCATATAAACTATATTGTGATAAGCAGGTTCATCTACCAATGTACTGGAAGGTGACCACTATACATGCAGTAGCATAGACCTAGCTATTTGGCACTGTACATATAAAATAATAACAAGGCAAAAATACTCTGTCACAAGAATTTAGATACTGTTTACGATCAGCAACTGCAGTTAAACCACTACATCTTAGGAATACTTGCAGTTCCTTCTGGCTTGGAGTTTAGCAGCATTGACAGGAGGAATTTGGATGAGATTTTTTTTGTCTCTCTTCCTCATTCAGGGTCTCACGGTCCAGCCAACAAGGGCAGGAAATGATGTACATAATTATGCATAAAACTTTGATATTAGCAGTTAACAGTAGAGGGTACTAGATCCTGACACAAACAGCTGGCCATGATATGTCCATTAATAAACTATCACTAAACATTTAAAAATATAAAACATAAGTGTACTTACAAGGCCCTACATTGAAGTTAATACACTGAGTCATTACAATGCTGAAACCCTTTAAAAGTAGCTTCCAGTGAATAATATCAAAGCTGACATTGGGACTAGAGATGAGCGAAGTATTCAAAAATTCGATTCGACTGATTCGGCGAATTCGTAGAAAAATTTCGATTCGAGTCGAATATATTCGCTGTGAATTTAACTTAAAAAAGGGTGTTTCTAGGCTTCAGAGAGACTTAATATTAGTGCTGAACACTGTACCTTTAATTTAAATGCCCTTGGAGTCTGCTGGGGAAGAGAAATAATACTGTCAGGCAGTATGACATGCAGATGAGTGCCGTCGATCTTAGAATCACCGCACACTTCACTCATTTGGGCAGTCACGGGGCCAAAACCAGAGTGTGGAGCCACAGTGTGGCGGTGGAGGCAGCAGCAATGGGAGGCCATACAGCACCCTATGACAAAAATGGAAACCACCAGCAGTGTGAGGAGACCTGAAAGTGGCACATGGCAGAGTGTGGCGATAGAGACAGCAGCAATGGGAGGCCGTACAGGGACCCATGACACACTCTGGACCTGGCAGCAGCATGAGGAGGCGGTACAGGGGCCCATGGCAGATTACGGGCCTGGCAGCAGCATGAGGAGTCGGTACGGGGGCCCATGGCAGATTACGGGCCTGGCAGCAGCATGAGGAGTCGGTACGGGGGCCCATGGCAGATTACAGGCCTGGCAGCAGCAATGGGAGGCCGTACAGGGACCCATGACACAATCTGGACGTGGCAGCAGCATGGGGAGGCGGTACAGGGGCCCATGACAGATTACGGGCCTGGCAGCAGCATTTGGAGTCGGTACGGGGGCCCATGACACACTCTGGACCTGGCAGCAGCATGAGGAGGCGGTACAGGGGCGCATGACAGATTACGAGCCTGGCAGCAGCAACTTGGACAGGAGGACGTTCAGTTTCTGCACCGTCTGGTGCGTGCTCGCAAACTGTTGTCTCTTGGAAACGGATTCCAAGAAAGACTGCTGACGGAATCCGTGAAGAGGAGTAGCAGGAGAAGGAGCATCTGAACGAGCGGAATATGCCAACAAGCGACAACAGGGGCCCATGACAGATTACGGGCCTGGCAGCAGCTATGGGAGGCCCGTAATCTGCCAGCACCCTATGACAAAAAATGGAACCCACCAGCAGTGTGAGGAGACCTGAAAGTGGCACATGGCAGAGTGTGGCGATGGAGACAGCAGCAATGGGAGGCCGTACAGGGACCCATGACAGACTCTGGACCTGGCAGCAGCATGAGGAAGCGGTATATAGGGGCCTATGGCAGATTAGGGGCCTGGCAGCAGCTATGGGAGGCCCATAATCTGCCAGCACCCTATGTCAAAAAATTCTACACACCAGCAGTGTGTGAGGAGACCTGAAAGTGGCACATGGCAGAGTGTGGCGATGGAGACAGCAGCAATGGGAGGCCGTACAGGGACCCATGACAGACTCTGGACCTGGCAGCAGCATGAGGAAGCGGTATATAGGGGCCTATGGCAGATTAGGGGCCTGGCAGCAGCTATGGGAGGCCCATAATCTGCCAGCACCCTATGTCAAAAAATTCTACACACCAGCAGTGTGTGAGGAGACCTGAAAGTGGCACATGGCAGAGTGTGGCGATGGAGACAGCAGCAATGGGAGGCCGTACAGGGACCCATGAGAGACTCTGGACCTGGCAGCAGCATGAGGAAGCGGTATATAGGGGCCTATGGCAGATTAGGGGCCTGGCAGCAGCTATAGGAGGCCCGTAATCTGCCAGCACCCTATGTCAAAAAATTCTACACACCAGCAGTGTGTGAGGAGACCTGAAAGTGGCACATGGCAGAGTGTGGCGATGGAGACAGCAGCAATGGGAGGCTGTACAGGGACCCATGACAGACTCTGGACCTGGCAGCAGCATGAGGAAGCGGTATATAGGGGCCTATGGCAGATTAGGGGCCTGGCAGCAGCTATAGGAGGCCCATAATCTGCCAGCACCCTATGTCAAAAAATTCAACACACCAGCAGTGTGAGGAGACCTGAAAGTGGCACATGGCATGAGACACTGTGGACCTGGCAGCAGCATGAGGAAGCGGTATATAGGGGCCTATGGCAGATTAGGAGCCTGGCAGCAGCAATGGGAGGCCCGTAATCTGCCAACACCCTATGTCAAAAAATTCTACACACCAGCAGTGTGTGAGGAGACCTGAAAGTGGCACATGGCAGAGTGTGGCGATGGAGACAGCAGCAATGGGAGGCCGTACAGGGACCCATGAGAGACTCTGGACCTGGCAGCAGCATGAGGAAGCGGTATATAGGGGCCTATGGCAGATTAGGGGCCTGGCAGCAGCTATGGGAGGCCCGTAATCTGCCAGCACCCTATGTCAAAAAATTCTACACACCAGCAGTGTGTGAGGAGACCTGAAAGTGGCACATGGCAGAGTGTGGCGATGGAGACAGCAGCAATGGGAGGCCGTACAGGGACCCATGAGAGACTCTGGACCTGGCAGCAGCATGAGGAAGCGGTATATAGGGGCCTATGGCAGATTAGGGGCCTGGCAGCAGCTATGGGAGGCCCATAATCTGCCAGCACCCTATGTCAAAAAATTCTACACACCAGCAGTGTGTGAGGAGACCTGAAAGTGGCACATGGCAGAGTGTGGCGATGGAGACAGCAGCAATGGGAGGCCGTACAGGGACCCATGAGAGACTCTGGACCTGGCAGCAGCATGAGGAAGCGGTATATAGGGGCCTATGGCAGATTAGGGGCCTGGCAGCAGCTATGGGAGGCCCATAATCTGCCAGCACCCTATGTCAAAAAATTCTACACACCAGCAGTGTGTGAGGAGACCTGAAAGTGGCACATGGCAGAGTGTGGCGATGGAGACAGCAGCAATGGGAGGCCGTACAGGGACCCATGAGAGACTCTGGACCTGGCAGCAGCATGAGGAAGCGGTATATAGGGGCCTATGGCAGATTAGGGGCCTGGCAGCAGCTATGGGAGGCCCATAATCTGCCAGCACCCTATGTCAAAAAATTCTACACACCAGCAGTGTGTGAGGAGACCTGAAAGTGGCACATGGCAGAGTGTGGCGATGGAGACAGCAGCAATGGGAGGCCGTACAGGGACCCATGAGAGACTCTGGACCTGGCAGCAGCATGAGGAAGCGGTATATAGGGGCCTATGGCAGATTAGGGGCCTGGCAGCAGCTATGGGAGGCCCGTAATCTGCCAGCACCCTATGTCAAAAAATTCTACACACCAGCAGTGTGTGAGGAGACCTGAAAGTGGCACATGGCAGAGTGTGGCGATGGAGACAGCAGCAATGGGAGGCCGTACAGGGACCCATGAGAGACTCTGGACCTGGCAGCAGCATGAGGAAGCGGTATATAGGGGCCTATGGCAGATTAGGGGCCTGGCAGCAGCTATAGGAGGCCCATAATCTGCCAGCACCCTATGTCAAAAAATTCAACACACCAGCAGTGTGAGGAGACCTGAAAGTGGCACATGGCATGAGACACTGTGGACCTGGCAGCAGCATGAGGAAGCGGTATATAGGGGCCTATGGCAGATTAGGGGCCTGGCAGCAGCAATGGGAGGCCCGTAATCTGCCAACACCCTATGTCAAAAAATTCTACACACCAGCAGTGTGTGAGGAGACCTGAAAGTGGCACATGGCAGAGTGTGGCGATGGAGACAGCAGCAATGGGAGGCCGTACAGGGACCCATGAGAGACTCTGGACCTGGCAGCAGCATGAGGAAGCGGTATATAGGGGCCTATGGCAGATTAGGGGCCTGGCAGCAGCTATGGGAGGCCCGTAATCTGCCAGCACCCTATGTCAAAAAATTCTACACACCAGCAGTGTGTGAGGAGACCTGAAAGTGGCACATGGCAGAGTGTGGCGATGGAGACAGCAGCAATGGGAGGCCGTACAGGGACCCATGACAGACTCTGGACCTGGCAGCAGCATGAGGAAGCGGTATATAGGGGCCTATGGCAGATTAGGGGCCTGGCAGCAGCTATGGGAGGCCCATAATCTGCCAGCACCCTATGTCAAAAAATTCTACACACCAGCAGTGTGTGAGGAGACCTGAAAGTGGCACATGGCAGAGTGTGGCGATGGAGACAGCAGCAATGGGAGGCCGTACAGGGACCCATGAGAGACTCTGGACCTGGCAGCAGCATGAGGAAGCGGTATATAGGGGCCTATGGCAGATTAGGGGCCTGGCAGCAGCTATAGGAGGCCCGTAATCTGCCAGCACCCTATGTCAAAAAATTCTACACACCAGCAGTGTGTGAGGAGACCTGAAAGTGGCACATGGCAGAGTGTGGCGATGGAGACAGCAGCAATGGGAGGCCGTACAGGGACCCATGACAGACTCTGGACCTGGCAGCAGCATGAGGAAGCGGTATATAGGGGCCTATGGCAGATTAGGGGCCTGGCAGCAGCTATAGGAGGCCCATAATCTGCCAGCACCCTATGTCAAAAAATTCAACACACCAGCAGTGTGAGGAGACCTGAAAGTGGCACATGGCATGAGACACTGTGGACCTGGCAGCAGCATGAGGAAGCGGTATATAGGGGCCTATGGCAGATTAGGGGCCTGGCAGCAGCAATGGGAGGCCCGTAATCTGCCAACACCCTATGTCAAAAAATTCTACACACCAGCAGTGTGTGAGGAGACCTGAAAGTGGCACATGGCAGAGTGTGGCGATGGAGACAGCAGCAATGGGAGGCCGTACAGGGACCCATGAGAGACTCTGGACCTGGCAGCAGCATGAGGAAGCGGTATATAGGGGCCTATGGCAGATTAGGGGCCTGGCAGCAGCAATGGGAGGCCCGTAATCTGCCAGCACCCTATGTCAAAAAATTCTACACACCAGCAGTGTGTGAGGAGACCTGAAAGTGGCACATGGCAGAGTGTGGCGATGGAGACAGCAGCAATGGGAGGCCGTACAGGGACCCATGAGAGACTCTGGACCTGGCAGCAGCATGAGGAAGCGGTATATAGGGGCCTATGGCAGATTAGGGGCCTGGCAGCAGCTATGGGAGGCCCGTAATCTGCCAGCACCCTATGTCAAAAAATTCTACACACCAGCAGTGTGTGAGGAGACCTGAAAGTGGCACATGGCAGAGTGTGGCGATGGAGACAGCAGCAATGGGAGGCCGTACAGGGACCCATGAGAGACTCTGGACCTGGCAGCAGCATGAGGAAGCGGTATATAGGGGCCTATGGCAGATTAGGGGCCTGGCAGCAGCTATGGGAGGCCCATAATCTGCCAGCACCCTATGTCAAAAAATTCTACACACCAGCAGTGTGTGAGGAGACCTGAAAGTGGCACATGGCAGAGTGTGGCGATGGAGACAGCAGCAATGGGAGGCCGTACAGGGACCCATGAGAGACTCTGGACCTGGCAGCAGCATGAGGAAGCGGTATATAGGGGCCTATGGCAGATTAGGGGCCTGGCAGCAGCTATGGGAGGCCCGTAATCTGCCAGCACCCTATGTCAAAAAATTCTACACACCAGCAGTGTGTGAGGAGACCTGAAAGTGGCACATGGCAGAGTGTGGCGATGGAGACAGCAGCAATGGGAGGCCGTACAGGGACCCATGAGAGACTCTGGACCCGGCAGCAGCATGAGGAAGCGGTATATAGGGGCCTATGGCAGATTAGGGGCCTGGCAGCAGCTATGGGAGGCCCATAATCTGCCAGCACCCTATGTCAAAAAATTCTACACACCAGCAGTGTGTGAGGAGACCTGAAAGTGGCACATGGCAGAGTGTGGCGATGGAGACAGCAGCAATGGGAGGCCGTACAGGGACCCATGAGAGACTCTGGACCTGGCAGCAGCATGAGGAAGCGGTATATAGGGGCCTATGGCAGATTAGGGGCCTGGCAGCAGCTATAGGAGGCCCATAATCTGCCAGCACCCTATGTCAAAAAATTCAACACACCAGCAGTGTGTGAGGAGACCTCAAAGTGGCACATGTTTGAGGCATGATTCATGGCGGATTTAGTCAGTTGTGTCAGGAACTGGTGGTTTGAAATCCAGACTAATCCACGCCTGATTCATTTTCACAAACGTGAGTCTCTCCACACTTTGGGTGGACAGTCGTGTCCTCCGCGGAGTTACAATACCTCCTGCCGCACTAAACACGCGCTCCGATGCCACGCTACTGGCCGGGCATGACAGCCTTTCAAGGGCAAATTCAGCTAGTTGGGGCCAAAGGTCAAGTTTCGTTGCCCAGTAGTCAAGGGGATTGTCTACCTCGGTTGGCAGGGTGCTGTCCAAGTAGGCCCAAGCCTGTTGTTTGAGGTCCTGCTCCAGGTCCACCTGATGCTGCTGCTGCTGCTGCGGCTGGTTAGTAGTTTCCTCACTGCGCTGGTGAAGAAAGCTACTCATCATCGACTGCAGACTGAGGCAGCCGCTGCTGGTGGAGCTGCCACTGCTCCTACCACCCCACCCCTCCCCTGCTGCCATGGCAGCGGAACGCGAGCGCACAGGGCCCACAGTGTCTGAGGATGGACGTTGGCGCACAAAGGCAGAGACCAACTGACTACATAGGTGGTTTTTATAGTACGTTATTTTGGCCTCCCTCTCAGCAGGTGTGAAAAAGGCCACCATTTTGGAACGGTAGCGAGGGTCCAACAAGGTGGACAGCCAAAAGTCATCCCTCTGTCTGATGGTTATTATTCGGCTGTCGCTACGCAAGCAACCGAGCATGCTATGGGCCATTTGTGCCAAGGAATGCGAGGGACTCCCTGCCTCCATCTCCACAGCATACTGCCACGGTGCGTCTGGGTCCTCTGTCTCCTCCTCCTCCTCCTCTACCAGATGCTCCTGCTCCTCCACTCCTGTCCGCTGAGTGGAAAAACCACCCATTTCACTCAATAATTCCTGAGCACAAATGTCCTCCTCTACCTCCTCCTCTTCTTCCTGTCCTGCCCCCACAGGGGTCATGTGGCGTTGAGATCTGTGCGCCACGTCTACCGCACCCTGACCAGCCATTGTTAACAGCATTTGTTCAAGGACGTGCAACAGAGGAATGACGTCGTTCATCCCATAGTCCTGCCGACTCACGAATAGCGTGGCCTCCTCAAAGGGCCTGAGCAAGCGGCAGGTGTCACGCATGAGCTGCCAATGGCTGACATCGAAGTTACACAGGGGAGTACCTTTATCCGCTTGTAACATCAGGAAATCGGTGATGGCCTTTCGCTGTTCGTAAAGGCGGTCTAACATGTGTAGGGTTGAATTCCACCTTGTTGCAACGTCGCAGATCAGGCGATGCTGTGGAATTCCGTTCTGCCGCTGCAGCTCAAGGAGGGTGTGCTTTGCGGTGTAGGAATGGCTGAAATGCATGCAAAGTTTACGTGACATTTTAAGGATGTCTTGCAGTGGGATGGTGGATTTTAAGAACCGCTTGACAACCAGATTGAACACGTGAGCCATGCATGGCGCATGGCGCATGGCACAACCTTCCTTGACGCAGAGCAGACACCATGTTCTTTCCGTTGTCGGTCAACATGGTTCCGATTTTCAGTTTGCGCGGAGACAGCCATCTGTCGATTTCTCTGTTCATTACACTCAGAAGTTCCTCCCCTGTGTGACTACGTTCGCCAAGGCATACCAGGTGCAGAACAGCGTGACACCGTTGCGCCCTGCACATGTGATATGCCGGTCGGGTAATGGGACTTGGCACGGGGGGTGGCGGCTGAGGACACGGCGGAAGAAGAGGTGGTAGAGGCGGACATCTTTGCCGGACCAAGGACGTGCAAACGTGGAGGCAAAAGCGGCGTGACCTGTCCAAGTTGCTGGTGCGGCTGTGACGGCACCACGTTCACCCAGTGGGCCGTAAATGACATGTACTGTCCCTGACCATAGTTACAGCTCCACACGTCGGCGCTGCCGTGCACTTTGGCAGAGACCGACATGCTCAAAGACTGGCCCACCATGTCTTCTACATGTGAATGCAGGGCTGGCACTGCCTTTTTGGCGAAGAAATGACGGCTTGGCACTCTCCACCGCGGCGCGGCACAAGCCATCATTTCTCTGAAAGGTGCTGAGTCCACCACTTGGAAAGGGAGGGACTGCAGCACCAGCAACTTGGACAGGAGGACGTTCAGCTTTTGCACCGTCGGGTGCGTGCTCGCAAACTGTTGTCTCTTGGAAACGGATTCCAAGAAAGACTGCTGACGGAATCCGTGAAGAGGAGTAGCAGGAGAAGGAGCATCTGAACGAGCGGAAGATGCCAACGAGCGACAACTCCCCTCAGCAGAGGTGTTGGAGCCTTGACTGGCTGATGGAGGGCGATTGACGTCGGGTGACGGAGCAAGTAACGGAGCGGGTGATGGAGCGGGGGCTGGGGCGGGCAGAACCGCCGTATCTTTATCACGGTTTTCCCAGGCCACCAAATGGCGACGCTGCATATGCTGCCGCAACGCTGTAGTCCCAACATGGGCCCCCTGGCCACGCTTGACTTTCTGGCCACATAGTCGACATACGGCTACGTTTACTTCCTCGGGCGGCTTGACGAAAAATTGCCACACCGCCGAGTAGGAAACTTTGCCCCCGATACTCCTCACTGGCTGACTGCTGCTTCCTCCGTGCACACCGGCACCACTACTGGCCGTGGTGGTAGGCTGCAGTGGAGCTGGTGCTCTACTCCGTGGACGTTTGGCTCCACTGACACTGCTGCGACCCTGCTGCTGTCTCCTGGGCAACCCACCGACTGTTTTGCTCGCTGCCAAGCTGCCACCCTCTTCTCCTGATGATGCGGAAGAAATTGCCTGATGACGACGAGGCTGCCAAGTGCGATCAACCTCCTCATCATCAAGTAGGGTCTCCGCCTCACTACTAGCCCCCTCGGCTGCGTCTGGGTCAGGAGACAGACCTGTCTCTAGACCGGCTACCGAGCCACTCTCCTCGCCACTACTTCTTCGCCTGGCTGCTGAAAAGGCGGATGTCTCCCCCCGTTCCTGACCGCCCTCTGTTAGCTCTTCCTCACTGTACAGTGGGGCTGAGCCCACAGCATGCGATACTTCGCTTGGTGAGGGAACACCAAAGGACAGGGGCAGGTAGAGGACACGTGATTTCAGTGGGCTTGGTCCCGGGCCATGCCAACTAACGGTTGTGTCTGACGTACCCACCGACCGTTGGCTGTAGGTGTCAGAGGTGACCTGGGAAGAGGAAGACGACCGAGCCAACCAATCGACGACGGCAGGGTTGTCGGTGGAGACACGACCGCTGGATGACACCGGGAGCACTGGCCTCTGGCTGCGAATAGTGCTGCCTCGACCCCTTCCTCTGCTGCCACGTCTGCTCGCTCCTAAAACATTGCCTCCTCTGCCACTCCTCTGCATGTTGTCTGACATACTCTTTAATTAAACGATTATGTGTCCCTGAGTAACAATTCTGTGTCCCTGAGTAACAATTCTGTGTCTGTGCGAGTAACAATTCTGTGGCCCTAAGTAACAGTTCTGTGGCCCTCAATAACAATTCTGTGTCCCTGATTAACGTTTCTGTGGCCCCAAGTAACAGTTCTGTGGCCCTCAGTAACAATTCTGTGTCTGTGCGAGTAACAATTCTGTGTCTGTGCGAGTAACAATTCTGTGGCCCTAAGTAAAGTTTCTGTGGCCCTAAGTAACAATTCTCTGGCACTCAGTAACAATTCTGTCTGTCCCTGAGTAACAATTCTCTGGCACTCAGTAACAATTCTGTCTGTCCCTGAGTAAAAATTCTGTGGCCCTAAGTAAAGTTTCTGGGGCCCTGAGTAACAATTATCTGGCACTCAGTAACAATTCTGTCTGTCCCTGAGTAACAATTCTCTGGCACTCAGTAACAATTCTGTCTGTCCCTGAGTAAAAATTCTCTGGCCCTAAGTAAAGTTTCTGTGGCCCTGAGTAACAATTCTCTGGCACTCCGTAACAATTCTGTCTGTCCCTGAGTAACAATTCTCTGGCACTCAGTAACAATTCTGTCTGTCCCTGAGTAAAAATTCTGTGGCCCTAAGTAAAGTTTCTGTGGCCCTAAGTAACAATTCTCTGGCACTCAGTAACAATTCTGTCTGTCCCTGAGTAACAATTCTCTGGCACTCGGTAACAATTCTGTCTGTCCCTGAGTAACAATTCTCTGGCACTCAGTAACAATTCTGTCTGTCCCTGAGTAAAAATTCTGTGGCCCTAATTAAAGTTTCTGTGGCCCTAAGTAACAATTCTCTGGCACTCAGTAACAATTCTGTCTGTCCCTGAGTAACAATTCTCTGGCACTCCGTAACAATTCTGTCTGTCCCTGAGTAACAATTCTCTGGCACTCAGTAACAATTCTGTCTGTCCCTGAGTAAAAATTCTGTGGCCCTAAGTAAAGTTTCTGTGGCCCTGAGTAACAATTCTCTGGCACTCCGTAACAATTCTGTCTGTCCCTGAGTATGAATTCCGTGGCCCTAACTAGCGTTTCTTTGTCCCTAAGTAAAGTTTCTGTGGCCCTCAGTAACAGTTCTGTGTCTGTGCGAGTAACAATTCTGTGTCTGTGCGAGTAACAATTCTGTGGCCCTAAGTAAAGTTTCTGTGGCCCTAAGTAACAATTCTCTGGCACTCCGTAACAATTCTGTCTGTCCCTGAGTAACAATTCTCTGGCACTCAGTAACAATTCTGTCTGTCCCTGAGTAAAAATTCTGTGGCCCTAAGTAAAGTTTCTGTGGCCCTGAGTAACAATTCTCTGGCACTCCGTAACAATTCTGTCTGTCCCTGAGTAACAATTCTCTGGCACTCAGTAACAATTCTGTCTGTCCCTGAGTAAAAATTCTGTGACCCTAAGTAAAGTTTCTGTGGCCCAGAGTAACAATTCTCTGGCACTCCGTAACAATTCTGTCTGTCCCTGAGTATGAATTCTGTGGCCCTAACTAGCGTTTCTTTGTCCCTAAGTAACAGTTCTGTGGCCCTGAGTAACCATTCTGTGTCTGTGCGAGTAACAATTCTGTGGCCCTAAGTAACAGTTCTGTGGCCCTCAGTAACAGTTCTGTGTCTGTGCGAGTAACAATTCTGTGTCTGTGCGAGTAACAATTCTGTGGCCCTAAGTAACAGTTCTGTGGCCTTCAGTAACAATTCTGTGTCTGTGCGAGTAACAATTCTGTGTCTGTGCGAGTAACAATTCTGTGGCCCTAAGTAAAGTTTCTGTGGCCCTAAGTAACAATTCTCTGGCACTCAGTAACAATTCTGTCTGTCCCTGAGTAACAATTCTCTGGCACTCAGTAACAATTCTGTCTGTCCCTGAGTAAAAATTCTGTGGCCCTAAGTAAAGTTTCTGGGGCCCTGAGTAACAATTCTCTGGCACTCAGTAACAATTCTGTCTGTCCCTGAGTAACAATTCTCTGGCACTCAGTAACAATTCTGTCTGTCCCTGAGTAAAAATTCTGTGGCCCTAAGTAAAGTTTCTGTGGCCCTAAGTAACAATTCTCTGGCACTCAGTAACAATTCTGTCTGTCCCTGAGTAACAATTCTCTGGCACTCAGTAACAATTCTGTCTGTCCCTGAGTAAAAATTCTGTGGCCCTAATTAAAGTTTCTGTGGCCCTAAGTAACAATTCTCTGGCACTCAG
The DNA here is from genome assembly GCF_062004578.1 of Staurois parvus. Lineage (NCBI taxonomy): Eukaryota > Metazoa > Chordata > Amphibia > Anura > Ranidae > Staurois > Staurois parvus. The sequence continues at coordinate 3,587,044 of NW_028317867.1, read as the reverse complement.
TAACAATTCTGTCTGTCCCTGAGTAACAATTCTCTGACACTCCGTAACAATTCTGTCTGTCGCTGAGTAACAATTCTCTGGCACTCAGTAACAATTCTGTCTGTCCCTGAGTAAAAATTCTGTGGCCCTAAGTAAAGTTTCTGTGGCCCTGAGTAACAATTCTCTGGCACTCCGTAACAATTCTGTCTGTCCCTGAGTATGAATTCCGTGGCCCTAACTAGCGTTTCTTTGTCCCTAAGTAAAGTTTCTGTGGCCCTCAGTAACAGTTCTGTGTCTGTGCGAGTAACAATTCTGTGTCTGTGCGAGTAACAATTCTGTGGCCCTAAGTAAAGTTTCTGTGGCCCTAAGTAACAATTCTCTGGCACTCAGTAACAATTCTGTCTGTCCCTGAGTAACAATTCTCTGACACTCCGTAACAATTCTGTCTGTCCCTGAGTAACAATTCTCTGGCACTCAGTAACAATTCTGTCTGTCCCTGAGTAAAAATTCTGTGGCCCTAAGTAAAGTTTCTGTGGCCCTGAGTAACAATTCTCTGGCACTCCGTAACAATTCTGTCTGTCCCTGAGTATGAATTCCGTGGCCCTAACTAGCGTTTCTTTGTCCCTAAGTAAAGTTTCTGTGGCCCTCAGTAACAGTTCTGTGTCTGTGCGAGTAACAATTCTGTGTCTGTGCGAGTAACAATTCTGTGGCCCTAAGTAAAGTTTCTGTGGCCCTAAGTAACAATTCTCTGGCACTCCGTAACAATTCTGTCTGTCCCTGAGTAACAATTCTCTGGCACTCAGTAACAATTCTGTCTGTCCCTGAGTAAAAATTCTGTGGCCCTAAGTAAAGTTTCTGTGGCCCTGAGTAACAATTCTCTGGCACTCCGTAACAATTCTGTCTGTCCCTGAGTAACAATTCTCTGGCACTCAGTAACAATTCTGTCTGTCCCTGAGTAAAAATTCTGTGGCCCTAAGTAAAGTTTCTGTGGCCCAGAGTAACAATTCTCTGGCACTCCGTAACAATTCTGTCTGTCCCTGAGTATGAATTCTGTGGCCCTAACTAGCGTTTCTTTGTCCCTAAGTAACAGTTCTGTGGCCCTGAGTAACAATTCTGTGTCTGTGCGAGTAACAATTCTGTGGCCCTAAGTAACAGTTCTGTGGCCCTCAGTAACAGTTCTGTGTCTGTGCGAGTAACAATTCTGTGTCTGTGCGAGTAACAATTCTGTGGCCCTAAGTAACAGTTCTGTGGCCTTCAGTAACAATTCTGTGTCTGTGCGAGTAACAATTCTGTGTCTGTGCGAGTAACAATTCTGTGGCCCTAAGTAAAGTTTCTGTGGCCCTAAGTAACAATTCTCTGGCACTCAGTAACAATTCTGTCTGTCCCTGAGTAACAATTCTCTGGCACTCAGTAACAATTCTGTCTGTCCCTGAGTAAAAATTCTGTGGCCCTAATTAAAGTTTCTGTGGCCCTAAGTAACAATTCTCTGGCACTCAGTAACAATTCTGTCTGTCCCTGAGTAACAATTCTCTGACACTCCGTAACAATTCTGTCTGTCGCTGAGTAACAATTCTCTGGCACTCAGTAACAATTCTGTCTGTCCCTGAGTAAAAATTCTGTGGCCCTAAGTAAAGTTTCTGTGGCCCTGAGTAACAATTCTCTGGCACTCCGTAACAATTCTGTCTGTCCCTGAGTATGAATTCCGTGGCCCTAACTAGCGTTTCTTTGTCCCTAAGTAAAGTTTCTGTGGCCCTCAGTAACAGTTCTGTGTCTGTGCGAGTAACAATTCTGTGTCTGTGCGAGTAACAATTCTGTGGCCCTAAGTAAAGTTTCTGTGGCCCTAAGTAACAATTCTCTGGCACTCAGTAACAATTCTGTCTGTCCCTGAGTAACAATTCTCTGACACTCCGTAACAATTCTGTCTGTCCCTGAGTAACAATTCTCTGGCACTCAGTAACAATTCTGTCTGTCCCTGAGTAAAAATTCTGTGGCCCTAAGTAAAGTTTCTGTGGCCCTGAGTAACAATTCTCTTGCACTCCGTAACAATTCTGTCTGTCCCTGAGTATGAATTCCGTGGCCCTAACTAGCGTTTCTTTGTCCCTAAGTAAAGTTTCTGTGGCCCTCAGTAACAGTTCTGTGTCTGTGCGAGTAACAATTCTGTGTCTGTGCGAGTAACAATTCTGTGGCCCTAAGTAAAGTTTCTGTGGCCCTAAGTAACAATTCTCTGGCACTCCGTAACAATTCTGTCTGTCCCTGAGTAACAATTCTCTGGCACTCAGTAACAATTCTGTCTGTCCCTGAGTAAAAATTCTGTGGCCCTAAGTAAAGTTTCTGTGGCCCTGAGTAACAATTCTCTGGCACTCCGTAACAATTCTGTCTGTCCCTGAGTAACAATTCTCTGGCACTCAGTAACAATTCTGTCTGTCCCTGAGTAAAAATTCTGTGGCCCTAAGTAAAGTTTCTGTGGCCCAGAGTAACAATTCTCTGGCACTCCGTAACAATTCTGTCTGTCCCTGAGTATGAATTCTGTGGCCCTAACTAGCGTTTCTTTGTCCCTAAGTAACAGTTCTGTGGCCCTGAGTAACAATTCTGTGTCTGTGCGAGTAACAATTCTGTGGCCCTAAGTAACAGTTCTGTGGCCCTCAGTAACAGTTCTGTGTCTGTGCGAGTAACAATTCTGTGTCTGTGCGAGTAACAATTCTGTGGCCCTAAGTAACAGTTCTGTGGCCTTCAGTAACAATTCTGTGTCTGTGCGAGTAACAATTCTGTGTCTGTGCGAGTAACAATTCTGTGGCCCTAAGTAAAGTTTCTGTGGCCCTAAGTAACAATTCTCTGGCACTCAGTAACAATTCTGTCTGTCCCTGAGTAACAATTCTCTGGCACTCAGTAACAATTCTGTCTGTCCCTGAGTAAAAATTCTGTGGCCCTAAGTAAAGTTTCTGTGGCCCTAAGTAACAATTCTCTGGCACTCAGTAACAATTCTGTCTGTCCCTGAGTAACAATTCTCTGGCACTGAGTAACAATTCTGTCTGTCCCTGAGTAAAAATTCTGTGGCCCTAATTAAAGTTTCTGTGGCCCTAAGTAACAATTCTCTGGCACTCAGTAACAATTCTGTCTGTCCCTGAGTAACAATTCTCTGGCACTCAGTAACAATTCTGTCTGTCCCTGAGTAACAATTCTGTGGCCCTAATAACGTTTCTGTGGCCCTAAGTAACAATTCTCTGGCACTGAGTAACAATTCTGTCTGTCCCTGATTATGAATTCTGTGGCCCTAACTAGCGTTTCTTTGTCCCTAAATAACGATTCTGTGGCCCTCATTAACAAGTCTGTGTCCCTGAGTAATGGTTCTCTGTCCCTAAGTAACTTTTCTCTGTCCCCAATTATCGTTTCTGTGGCCCTAACTCTGTCCCTGTCCCTAGTACAGAGCGGTCTGCCTCTGTTCAATAACTGCAGGCAAATGAAGAATTCCAAAATGGCCGCTATTTATAGCTCGACCATTACACAGTGCTGGCTGGCTGGCTGCTGATAGGCTGATGCGATCACATGTAGTTGAGGAATGCATTATGGGTCAGCGCGCCTTGTCTGCGCGCCTTCCCAGACATCCCCGCTCCGTCGCCGCACATGTCAGCCGCCATTTTCTGAAAAATTTCGATTCGCGCGTCCGAATTAGGCTATTTTTCGGATTCGGCACGAATCGAAATTTTTCCGATATTCGACTCGAATTCCACTTCGGATACTTCGATTCGCTCATCTCTAATTGGGACCACCTCAATGCCCCTCAGCTGAAGACTTGGGGAAGTTGTGAATGACAGCTTCAGGGGGTGTTGCATGTGAAAAAAGATCAAAAACCCTTACAGGCTAGACTGTTTTAAATAGTGTTATAACTAGTAATTTACTATTGCTAAAGCTGTTCTCTGGGCACAAACTTCCCCTACCCCCCTAAATTCATGGCAATGCTAGTTTGAAAAAAAAAATAATTAAAAGATCTAAAAGCCCATTAACTTACTTGAATCTATGATCAAAAGGTGTACTGGGTCCTGGGTTTTCTATCTTCTGAACTGCAAAATGGGAAGGTCGTTCATATAGCACTCACGTGTCTACTTGGGTGATAGAAAATCCATTTGTCCATTTATAATTGTAGCAGCCTCCTAGAGTAATCTAGGCTATAATCAGTGGAGCTGGGGTTTAATGTTTACGACTGTTCAGTGTCTCACTGGCTGCTGCTCTGATTGATTTCCCCTGTATTATAGTGGGAGGAAGAACAGAGTGGCAGCCTGAATATTTATGGAACTCCATCTAATCCTTAGAGAGGCATGTCCAGTAGGTGGTGGGAGTGCTATAAGTGGGGGGAGTTTCTGGGTCCAGTCCTGCTGGAGGAAACCCATGTGCAGGGGACTCTGCTCCTGGGGCAGAACACTAAAAGGAGTCATCAGGAAGACATCCATTTCCAAGCCTGGCTTAGATGAGAGGCGTATTGCAAGCTCAAATTCCTCGAATCAAGTTGGATCTGGAGGAGCTCACTGAAGAGAGCCAGGAAGAAGTGGGAAAGAGTCCAGCTGTCCTAAGGTGGTGTGAGTTTCCATCTCCCTCATTGTGAAGAGCCTGTTGGATATCTGCAGGAGGCAAACGATGATCATGTGGCTTTGTGAGTAAATGACCCCAGTGCTTGAAACACAGTGGCTGTGTGTAGCTTTTGTCTCTGGAAGGAGTACTAGTCACTATGAGCATAGACATTTTGTGCGACATTCATAGTTCAGCAAGATAGTTGACGAGTTCTCAGGTTATTCAGTTCTGGGATATCTCATGCTCCCATCATCCCCATCCAGGTTCTACACTCCCTGGCCACTTTATTATCTTTATTATCACATTTATACACCTGTTCAATTGCTTGGCAACACAATTTGCTAATCAGCCAATCTTATGGCAGCAACTCAATGCATTTAGGCATGTAGATGTGGTGAAGAGCACTTGCTGAAGTTCAAGTCAAGCATCTGAATGGTGAAGAAAGGGTATTTAAGTGACTTTGAACGTAGCATGGTTGTTAGTACCAGATGGGTTGGTCTAAATATTTCAAAAACTGGTGATATACTGGGATTTTAACACACAACCATCCCTAGATGAATGACCAGAGAATGGTCCGAAAAAGAGAAAATATCCAGTAAGCGGCAGTTGTGTGGATGAAAATGCCTTGTTGATGTCAGAGGTCAGAGGAGAATGGGCAGACCGGCTGCTGTGACATTCAGATGGTAGGGTCAGAATCTGACATAAACAACATGAAAGCATGGATCCATCCTGCCTTGTATCAACAGTTCAGGCTGCTGTTGGTGGTGTAATGGTGTGGGGGATATTTTCTTGGCATTAGCAAGGTGTACCTAATAAAGTGGTGAGTGTTTGTTTCAATAAAACTGAAAAAAGACACCCCTTGACTGTTCTTTTGAGCCAGTAGAAAAGTGAAGAAAATGCTGTCTGCCTGACTGTGAGTGCTCTAACTGGGGGAATAGGACTAAGTTTCTCTAAGTTCAGTGGCTCTTATGGGGCTGTGCTACATTATACAAAAATATATGTGGATATTTCTTCAAATAATTTACAAAAAATAAGCAGTGTTTGTCCTGGAAAAACAGTGCAAATATAACTACATCAAAAACATCATAATTTGGTGGTGTGACTAAGCTATTACTTCTCTCAAATCATGAAGGGTTAGAGTATAAAGCTTCCATTAGTCCTATGGCTTGCCTGTGAATGGAAGATATTGAAGATAGGGGCTACTATCTAACAAAGATTTAGAAAAGAACACACAATAAACTCTCCAAATGCTGACAAAGAAACCTGGAGTAACTATTGAAAGTCTGCATGCATCTTTTGGATTTGGTAAAATCTGTCTTCATGAGCTTACCTTCAGGAAAACAATGACCAAGTGCAGCTTTCATGAAAGGCTCCTGGAAGCTACAACTGTGAGAGTAAAGCTGGGTATATACATTGAGTTTTTGTTTTTGCTTTAACCAGTGGGTTGAATGAATAGAAAACCTTACATATTCCCAAATCCATTCAAGCAATGAGGATGCGAGGATTTGCATTTTTGTATTCTGACAACAAGACTCTCCCTACCCCCGATTAGAATATGCTGATTAGCCAATGGCTGCAGTGGCTGATCAAATAATGGTTTTCCAGCAGGACCATTCAACAGAAGCTGATCTAATGGTCCGCTTCTGCTAAACAGAGAGGGCTACACATAGAATGAAATTCATCCAGTTCCTGCTGAATCACCCAAATTTTGATACACGTATACCCCGCTAAAACTACCCCTGAAAAAAATGACTGCCCATTTCAGTTTTCACTAAAGATTGTCTGAATGTTCACTCCCCCTGCCAGTGTTAAATGGTCTGTCTCATCAATGTAAGCTGATACATTCTGCTGGAGAGCTTGTGCCTTTCAAAAATAAGACTAGCTGGCTGGATCAGATGAAAATAGAAGAAAGAAAGCCTAAAAAAGAAAATGAAGGTAGCCATTACATCTAGAAATTGGAAAGTTGCAATATAATTAATGTTTGCTTTTGGGTTTAACACTGCTTTAAGCACTGCTACTCCTATTTGGCCAGGGCCTAATTCACAGAACATTAATCTATTGTCTGGCCCCTTCCACATCAGTGTCCAAAGGAATCCATTTTTTTGCTTAAGACTAACTCACTGAGTGCAGGACTATCCAGCACTAATAAGCTCACCAATGTTCTCAAGGGCCCCAATGAAGGCGGCAGGAGACTAACTTTGAAGACTGTACATAGTTCACTTCATGTTAAGGCTAGTTACCATTAATTCACAATTTTCTTTCACAAGCAGCCTAGGCTTAGCTACTTTATTGCAAAAAAACAGACAGCTTAGCATCTAGGTGTTGAAAGCTATCCTGGTTGCCTGCTGCTGCTCATGTAGTGAGGAGAGCTACTGTTTATGCCAATCTAATTTGAGTTTAGTTAGTACCCTAAATATCCGAATAAACCCTTGGTATATTGTGAATGTGGCTACATTTATAGCTGTCATGATCGGCCTTATCTGATAATTACTTGACAATACACTCTGTTATTTGCTACAAAGTCTTGAGTCTAATTTCTGGGTAACCGTAAGGTATTGAGAAACTGCTAGTGTACAGCTGTTAGAGTGGTGTACCCTGAGGTGTCAGTGGGGGTGGGGGTAGGGCCTTTATCAGAGTCAAGGTAAGAACAGAGGACTCGACATAACCAGCCAATCCTCCTGTGGTAGCGCTACAATATGTTTCTCATAAATACAGCAGTGTAAAATATAGCTTGAATAACCTTGTCTGTGTATCATGTACTGCTGGAGAAAGCTTGGTTAAAGCTCAGTATTATGCAGTGTGCTCAATCCACAAAGCTAACACACTAGGATAAGGATCACTATTTAAAAAAAAGTGACACTTTCAGTTTCAGTCACATGGCTGAAATAAAGATATTTAACCTTGTGTTAAAGCTATGTGAATTGCGCCCAGGGGCGGACTGACCATTTGGAAACTCGGGCACTGCCCGAGGGCCCGGGATCAGTAGGGGGCCCCATGAGATGCCCCTGGTACCTTTTTCATAGGCTTTTTTGAGTTTGGGCAAGGACACAGGGGCCCCAAGACATTGACTTTCAAATAGGACAGAGCCTGGGAAACAAGAGCAGAGTGAGTGTCAGGGGGCCCCAGGGAGGAGGCCTACCTACAGGCATCGTGCTGTAAATGAGGATCTCCACTACACCATCATCTCCTAGGAAGAACATCCTGAGTAGCAGGGAAGGAGCCAGCCCAGCAAAAGGTTTGAAGGCAGCCACCAACCCACCAAGCTGAAAGGAAAGAAAAGTGTAAGCACTCTTACACCCCCTGGGCCGGATAAGTGTAGAGGGCAGTCAGGTGGAAAACCCAACTAGCTTCTTATCCGAGACTGTTTTAAAATTGTCAGCTTCTGAGCCCCCATGACCAGGGATACCCTCAGGCATCTGGGTGAGGGGGAGGATTCATCTGGGGTCTAAGGGAATACACCAGAGAGCCTTTTTTGCTCTCAAAGGAGAAACTGTTGCTAGATCCACATTTTTGTACATAGTTGCTAACAAGTTTGTCCTCAAAGTTCTACAGTTCCCTTGGGCATCCCAGTTACCCCTAGACCCCGTCCATGTTGTTAACCCCTTAATAAAAAAAAACCAAGCTCAAGGACTGTTTACTGACAGACTAACTGACTGAGTGCAAAGTGTGGAAGAAAATGCATGTTGCCTGGCTGTGTGGCACTTTAGGGGGATCCAAAACTCAGGAATTTTGCTACAAAACTAAAAATGAAATGTCAATACTATTTAAAATCCAGTAATACACTGTCTCACTCTGCTGTGCACATGCTCAGTTGCTTTCCCTTTTTAGGCACTTTTAGGCACTGAGAAATTTGTAGAGGCTGATCTGCTGACAGCCTTAAAGTGGAATTAAACCCTCCTATCCTTCACAGTCAAGGAAGCTGCTTCTGTTTGATCTGCAACTGCCTGCATGCTGCACATGTGATCAGTTATGACACCAGACATTTGATGGTTGACAGTTTGGTTGAGGAAAAAAAGCAAATGTGACAGTTAGCAATCCCTGTACTCCACTAATGTCACTTTTTTTAAATTGTTAAAATGATGGATTTAGTTCTGCTGTACGATTTACTGCTCAGGGGCTCTGGGCTTTAGCAAAATAGCAGTCTCCAGCAACTAGAAACAGGGGTAATGCTAGAGGCAATTTACAGCACACACTAATTTTGGTAGCATTATTAAAGTGGAATGTATGTTTCTTGCTAAAGAATATTTTTTTTTATATCAAGTAGTTGTTATGGGTAAAGTTATGCTTTAACAACTGTTAACAAAAAAAAAAAGTTATGCTTTAAATTCTAAAAATTGCAGATCAAATATATATATATAAAATACAATTGAACAAACAGGCAATTATACTGATAACAATGCCAGAGATTCTTTGCCTTGATGACTTTTTTGTCTAATATTAAACTCATCTTTCTAAGTGTGTTATGGGAAAAATGAATGTTCTTTATTTTTTTCACATAGTTACATAGTTAGTTTGCTTGAAAAAAGACAAAAGTCCATTTAGTTCAACCATTAAAAAAAAAAGTTATAAACCTATACCCACAGTTGATCCAGAGGAAAGCAAAAAACCCAGCAAAGCATGATCCAATTTGCTCCAGCAGGGAAAAATTCCTTCCTGATCCCCCAAGAGGCGATCGGATATTCCTTGGATCAACTTTACCTATAAATGTTAGTAACCAGTTATATTCTGTGTATCTAAAATCATGATTTTAAAAGGTAAAGATATATCCAATGCAAGATTTATGCCTAGGGATTGATTGAGACAAAACATCCTGAATCTGAAGGTAACAAAAATGTCATGACATTACATCACATCTTGTCCTTTAAACCACAGAACGTATTTGTTCATTCACCCTCCAGGAGTAAATGTAAGTGGAAGATTGTTTAATGTGTTCTGTTGCACGGTGTTCTCATTCAGGAATACATTGGGAATGCTGTGCACAAAGTGTGTTACATCAAGGGTGTCATTTCAGACACAGCAGACAATGTGATTGTTTTGCCCAGAAGCTCAGGTGGTCTAGTGCTGTCTGGCTACTTTAATTTATACAGGTAGCAATGGTATTTGATAAATACATTTGCATGAAATACATGCGTATGTTTGGGAACCTCAGTGCATTTACTATAAGAACAGTATTGTATATTGCTTCAATAGATCCTCAATACATTTACTATAAAAACAGTATTGTATATTGCTTCAATAGATCCTCAATACATTTACTATAAAAACAGTATTGTATATTGCTTCAATAGATCCTCAATACATTTACTATAAAAACAGTATTCTATATTACTTCAATAGATCCTCAATACGTTTACTATAAAAACAGTATTCTATATTACTTCAATAGATCTTCAATACATTTACTATAAAAACAGTATTCTATATTACTTCAATAGATCCTCAATACGTTTACTATAAAAACAGTATTCTATATTACTTCAATAGTTTCTCAATACATTTATTATAAAAACAATATTGTATATTACCTCAATAGATCCTCAATACAATTACTATAAAAACAGTATTCTATATTACTTCAATAGATCCTCAATACATTTACTATAAAAACAGTATTCTATATTACTTCAATAGAACCTCAGTACATCTACTATAAAAACAGTATTCTATATTGCTTCAATAGAACCTCAGTACATTTACTATAAGAACAGTATTCTATGTTATTTAAATAGATCCTCAATACATTTACTATAAGAACAGTATTCTATATTACTTCAATAGAACCTCAGTACATTTACTATAAAAACAGTATTCTATATTACTTCAATAGAACCTCAGTACATTTACTATAAAAACAGTATTCTATATTACTTCAATAGAACCTCAGTACATCTACTATAAAAACTGTATTCTATATTACTTCAATAGAACCTCAGTACATTTACTATAAAAACAATATTCTATATTACTTCAATAGAACCTCAGTACATCTACTATAAAAACAGTATTCTATATTACTTCAATAGAACCTCAGTACATCTACTATAAAAACAGTATTCTATATTACTTCAATAGAATCTCAGTACATTTACTATAAAAACAGTATTCTATATTACTTCAATAGAACCTCAGTACATCTACTATAAAAACAGTATTCTATATTACTTCAATAGAACCTCAGTACATTTACTATAAGAACAGTATTCTATATTACTTCAATAGAACCTCAGTACATTTACTATAAGAACAGTATTCTATATTACTTCAATAGCTGCCTTTGTGATGGAGATTAGAGAGACAGGGGGCCCCTTTTTTATCATTTTACTATTAGCTACATTACATATAGTTATAGCTGTAGCTTAAAGGGGGGGGGTTACATTTTCCTGTTAACAATCAATTTGTTCTCAGGTCAGTGCTGAACCTTGGAGTTGCTCCAGAGAGCCCATTGATAGAAATTGAGAGCATGACCACTGCTACCTGCCCATGTGGACCCTTTTTACTAAAGTGTGCGGAATACCCCACAGGAGATGGTATGCATACTTGAGAGCTATAGGCCCACAGCAGATTCTCAGGGGAATGGAGCACAGCGTAGTGGAGCTGGTAAATGAAAATGCAGTAAGTAGTGCTGAAGGATGGTCACATGTCAGAGCAGGTGGTTTGGCATTCCTCAAGACGCAGAGTCTAGGGGCCAACCATTGTTCATCAGGGGCCCCCTCACTAGAGTTTAGACTCTAGTCAGCAGTGTGATGACTCCTGGGGTCACCCTGCTCTAGGCACCATGGACCACAAAGCACACAGATTAGGAACATGCCAGACAGCGATGGAATGGAGCAGAAGGCTGAACTGCAGACCAGGACAACCAGGATAACGGTCAGTGGACAGGGCAGGCAGGGGACACAAATAATCAGAATATAAGCCAGAGGCCAGGGCAGGCATGGATAGTGAGGATACAAGCCAATGATAGGTACACAAAAGGTTGATAGGATGAAGGTTGGATTCAGCAGAAATGCTCAGCAGGTAACAAGTAACAAGGGTTGTTGGGAGAGGAAGCTGCACCAAAGTTTAAGGATCCCAGTGTTACGGATTTTTCTGGTTGAAAGACGGAAAATAAAAATAAACTCTGAATATACAGGGACAAGTTCACAGGAAGCAATCTCTGTGTTTAAAATATCCCTTCTTACAAAATGTATTATTACATTCTATTTTATACATAAGAAATGTTATCAAAAACTAGCAAATAGAATAATGTCACAGTTCACATATCATCAGCCATGCCTAACAGTTGTGAAACTAAAACTTTGATAAGGGAAGGCGTGAGAGAGAGTGAGAGAACATTCTAGGGAACGTTTTAGTCTGTGTATGTGAAGGACACTGCAACATTGCAATAAAAATGGATTCTCTTTCACTTAAGTGAAAAATAGAATGAAAGTCCATGCCACCAGCCAGAAGGAGAAGGCTGGGCTGGTTGACCACAGCCTGGAAGAGAATCCTGCACTCATAGGCCATGGCCAGAAGCCATGATGATTGCCTGCAACAATGACATTCAAGGTAAGGCCGGAAAGTGCTTACATTCACGCAAGAGGAAGCAGATGCAGTGTTGGAGTATGGACGGTAAGCAGTGACAGTGTCGTATCAAACTTTGGAAAGCTATAGCAGCATATATAGCTCCATGTATATCTCTGATGCTTTGCAGCTGTAGTCTCCACAGCACATTGGGCTGTATTACTGTACATTACAGCCATCAATTGGATGCCAATTTCCATTTTCCAAGGAAACCTCATGGAACTGATCTATACTGACTGTCACATCAACGCTGAATCCTGTAGTGACGTAGAAGTCAGCAAGAGGAGCCACTGATTGTTGCAGGAAACCAAAGAGATTGACACTCTTGGAAATGCTAGTTTTTCAGAAGACTTCAGCCAGGAATATTCCTTGAACTTGAGCAGGGTTCGGTAGCATGAGCAGCTGAAGAGGCAATTAAAAGAGAAGTATGGGAATTCCTTTTTTTTTTTTAAATAATACATAGGTGGACTCAGCATTGGTCCTATATTGCATCTGTTCCCTGCTGGCTCTAAGCGTGAGAACTCAGCAATCACATGACCGTCAGTCACTGAGTTCTTACAGCTGCTCTGTCTCCTCCCCGCTCTACTCTCACTGGAATGTTGGGTTGTAGAGGGCAAGAGAGTGCGTGACTCAGGCTCTCAGTGGATCGCTGAGAGGCTGAGCCAGATGCCGCTCCAGATTCTGGGGTGGATCCAACTTTAAAGTCGGATCTTTCCCCAGCCTGGATCGCTGTCAGGCTTCAGCCCACTGTCAGCTGAATATGGGTCACAGGAGTATAGAACGATCTGCATTCCTGTGATCCACAGAAGTACAGTGAAAAGAGCTTTGGCTGTGCTTGTCCTTTAATTATTATTTTCTTTAACAAGTACAGCTTTTGAGGCAAACATTTATTTACTCATAGAGTCACTTTAATAAGGCAGTACAAAGTCCAGTAATTATATACTATCTGCAGAGACCCTTGTCTTCATTTCAAAGAAAAAGCAGCTTCTTAGTATATATAAAGACTATATTAGCACTACACAAGGGTATACCTTGGGGCTATATGTTGTTTACATGCCATTGCATCACTGGAGGATCATCTTATTGGAGATAATGCTCCAACACTGGATTGTAATGAGTATGTTGTTTTGTCATTGTCCTTGTAGGGGGGAAAATTAGAGATCTACACATCAACAAGAGAATGATTTACATTGATTTTTATATTAACTTCTTATCTTGCTATTATTTAGTGGTAGGGATCTACCCGTATTGTATTTGTAAGAGTACCTGTCACATGGTGGCTGATTGCTTGGTGACAGCCGCATTTGTTCAATGTGAAATATTGTTTGCCAATTTGAAAGTTTTATGTGGAATTCCACATATGTTGTTGTACCATTAAAAAGTCACTGTGGTTTCCCTTCCATATCCACCTATTGTACCAGACCCACGAGGACAGGACCATATTTTTAGGGGGTTGGATGTAGTGCCCTCCTCTAGTTACACTACTAGGTTAAATTAAATTTTTGGCTTCACTGCAGTCAGTTTCCTAGCAGGGTGTTTGATTTCTCTTACCTGCTTCTGCTATATTCTCCCCAAATATATTGCCATACAATATATTTGAAATACTACAATTTTGGCCGTATTCCATATAGTTAAAAAAAAAATATATATATTTATATATACTGTATAGTGAAATGTGTTTTTTATATATTACAACATAAATGAAAAATATTTTTTTTAATTTGTTTTTAATATAGTCTTCAGATTTTTTTTAACATATAAAAAAAGTCATTTTAACAAATATTTTTACATATATTTGTATGTACATTCCAAAAACGTAGATTAAAAATATTTTTCATATATTTTGTAATATAAAAAAAACACATTTCAACATACAGTATATATACATATATTTAAAATACTGCCAAAATTGTAGTATTTCAAATATATGTCAATATATTTGGGAAGAATATTTTTAAAATATATTTAAAATTATTATTTTTCTTCCATGTGGGGAGGGCATGGAGAAGGTTGCTAAATGATTATTTGCTGGATTGCTGCATTGACACTGCAGTTATCCTGCCACACCGCGCCAGCCACTGTATTATAACGCAGCAGCTGGTGTAAACAGCCTTTGATTAAATAAACTAACATACCCTAAACACAGCCCCATCCCGAACACCGCTGATCTAAATTAATTTTTAAAAAAAGAGTAGAATTTTACTACACAAATTCTGTATAACCCTAGTAGTATCACCTGTAAAATTAATAGTGAAGACATTGTTATAAAGCAATGAATGTGACATTCACCAACTATTCCTAGCTGGTGAACCAATCACTGTCATTTAAAACATGCACCAAGTGGATAACCCTACACTGAATGTTTGGTGAATGTTACAGTCAATGATTTATAACTATTATTATTACTGTACAGGATTTATATAGTGCCAACAGTTTGCTCAGCGCTTTACAATATAACGGGAGACAATACAGCAACAATACAGTTCAATACAAGAGGGATAGGAGGGCCCTGCTCCTTGGAGCTTACAATCTACACCCTTTTGGGCTGTTATTAGCATGCCATAATGGAAAAAAAGGAAGAAGAAACTTTTTTTTATGTTTATCTTCAAAATTTAGATAACATAAATTAGTTTGTTTTATTTTCTTTTTTCATCCCTTTGTATTTGATCCCTCTTATTGATGTGAATTTATTATATTTGGACCTTGCAGTGTCACACTGCCCTCTAGTGCTCAACTAGCTAAATGTTCATAATGTATTTCTGTGCATTTATTATGTTTCTTTTGTGCTCCCTCTCTCTTTTGTGCTCCCTCTGAAATGAGCTTATTGGGATTTTTTTTTACCAAAGACATGTAGCAGAATACATTTTGGCCTAAATTTATGAAGACTCTTAAAATATTTTTATTTGATATGTTTTATAACAGAAAATATATATTTTTTTCAGAATTTTTGGTCTTTTTTCTTTTATGTAATAAAAAATAAAAAACCCAGTGGTGATCAAATACCACCAAAAGAAAGTTCTATTTGTGTGAAAACAAATCTATAAATTGAATTTGTGCACAGTGTTGTATGACCAAGCAATTGCCAATTAAAGTAGCACAGTGCTGAAAAGTAAAAAAAATGCCCTTGTCATGAAGGGAGTAAAACCTTCCAGAGGTCAGCACACTGCATATGCCTTGTGTGTGGAGCAGGTTGGAATATGTAATATACTTCACAGCCTACAGAATGGAGTAATGGGTGTATGTCAAGCCGAGCACAATGTATGGAATGGGGTCTGGAATGTGTCACATACAGCACAGATTGAAGCATGGAATGATTTAGGAAATGTTACATACAGCATAACTAGAATAGGCACACTTTTGATAGTATTGTAGTAAACATGGAGCTCTCTGTCTACAGCACACATACACATCCATTATAACCAGGAATAAGAGAGGAACTGTATGAGGATACCTTTTATTTCCTGGGTTTCCTCTTTAATATTACTGTGGGACTTACCATTCATTTAAATACCTCCCACAACATAACACATTTGTAAAACCCTCCTCCAGATATAAAACAGATGACTTTCATTGGGCTTATGTGGGGAAAATACATTTTTCAAGGTCAGAAATCAATTAAGGTCCATGTGTTCAGTTGTAGGTCGTTCTTCTGCTATCTCTGTAGATATAATAGGATACAATGTATTGAAGGAGTGGCACAAATAGCATGGACTGGCAAAAGAATGAGGCAGATATAAGAACAGTTCCTTCATCTGCCCCGTATGTATTTCATGATTGGGAAGTGTTTTCCCGCACACTGCAAAGCTGTTTTCAAAGAGGTGGGACTTATTGGAATGGGGTGAAGTTCCAGAGCACTGTATTGTCATGTTTATAAAATGCCATCTGAGATCCCATAGGTATCAAAATGTTAGTCCACTATAACAGCCAGGGGATGAGGATGAAGAGCTATTCAGAAGCTTAGGGAACACAGTCAGTGTTGATGGGGGAATGCCTCTTGCAGCACTATTGTGTTCTGATGATGGGGAGCATTCCCAACCAGCAGAACACAATGATTACTGCTAGAGGCTATCGCCAGGCAGTGATTGCATGAAAAAAATCTGACACGCTGGTTGTACTATCCAATTCGATCAATGGATCGACTTGGGTACAACCAGCTTGCCCGTTGATAGATAGCATCTTGGCCTGTCCCTACTGAACTGAGATTCGATCCATCTATGGCCGGTTAAAACTAGGGAAGGAGAGGCTGGGAAGCCATCTATGGCAAGCCATAGATGAATCAGTTTTCTTTCCTTCCACCACAGGATCAACTTGGTACAACAAGCTTGTCCTTGCTGTACTTGCTGAACTAGCTGAGACTGGTCTTACAAATGAAAAGCAGAAGAGTACAGAGAACATACCAATAGCAATACAGTAAACAAAAAAAGGAAAAAAATAACAGGCCATTTATACAGTTGGTGGATTAAGAACTGAGTGAGCCAGAAGAGTGACCCATTCCTCTAACCTCCCCCTCCCAACTTTCTCTGTTTAGAAAAAGCTGCTGTTTTAATCAGCTAGAAAAAGTCCGAAAGCAAACAGGTTCTGCTATGCCCTCTCTTAAAAATTTAAATTAAATTAAATTAAAATTGATATCAATCACTATAGTTTATTTTCAGGAAAATCCTGAGCACCTACTTTTTTGTTGATGCAAAGAGCAGTGAGTAGAGGCGGTAGGGAGTGACATTAACAGATCTAGATCCCATTCTGTGACTATAAAGTTTAGAGTAATACTGTATATTGCAGTAAACAGTTGACTATATAATTGACAGTTTAGACCAAAAACTATCAGTTTAGGCAATTACGTACAGTATGAATTAACTCAGTTATACATGAAATGACTCATGGGCACTCCTCCAGAGTGTACCATAAACATATATTAGTGCAGAACCTCCCAATACTACAATACCCCTTGTGACAATACCTAAATTAATGAATCATAACATATCTGTAAAAAAGCTTAATAACATATGTGTAAAAAAGTCCCATATAGTAATATGTGTTTCTTGATGATCTTCCAGTTTTACATCAATTCACAGTTCTATCCAACCAAACTCTTCATAATCATAAGTTGTGCTCCTCCACCATCACCCAAGATGTGCTCTCACCTGGAGCTTTTTGACCTTACATTTTATAATGTTTGGTCATAAGCGCTTGTGTCCTCCTAGTGAGACTATTGGAATGATAACTCCCTGGTGGATCTCCAATCTCTAGTACTATCATGCCGCATCAAAGGGATGATGGACGAGGCAATGTACCATCAAATCTTGGGTGAGAACCTTCTTCCCTCAGCCAGGGCATTGAAAATGGGTTGTGGATGGGTGTTCCAGCATGATAATGACCCACAAATCTGGCCAAGGCAACAAAGGAGTGGCTCAAGAAGAAGCACATTACGGTCCTGGAGTGGCCTAACCAGTCTCCAGACCTTAATCCGACTGAAAGTCTGTGGAGGGAGCTGAAAGTTCGAGTTGTCAAACGTCAACCACCAAACCTTAATGACTTGGAAAGTATCTGCCAAGAGGAGTGGGCCAAAATCCCTCCTGAGATGTCTGCAAACCTGGTGGCCAACTACAGAAATGTCTGACCTCTGTGATTGCCAACAAGGGATTTGCCACCAAGTCCTATGTCACGTTTTGTGAAGGGGATCAAATACTTATTTCCCTCATGAACATGCAAATCAGTGCATAATTTGTTAGACATGCATTTCTTTTGAATTTTTTGTTGCTATTCTGTCTCTCAGCGTTACCATACAGCTACTATTCGATTTTTAGACTGATCATTTTTTTGTGAGTGGGCAAACATTCAAAATCAGCAGGGGATCAAATACTTATTTCCTTCACTGTATATTATAGTATTGCTTTGTTTTGCAAATGCAGCTGCGTGTACCCCTTGAACCCTTGAAGAATCCATTAGCGAAACGCATTGGCACAACATCTTACACCTTATTTATGGTCATTTATTATCCACATGATTTGGTGTCACTGGACTATTCATTACCAGATATAATATTTGTGGGTTAAAGATGTTGACGGGGTGGCTGACCTGTTCATTTTAATGGTTTTAGGGTTTTTTTTAGGTGAGTGGGGGGAGGGAGCTCTAAGACACATCTACCCTGTGTGCATTTGGGGATGGACCATCAGCAATGTGGGTTAGTAGAAGGTCCATGTGAATATGGTGTCCAAGTCCATCTGTAGTGGGGGGCTTATAGCAGTATGGACTTGCCCAAGGAGGCAGCCGGCTGTAAGAGCTTGCAGATTCTCCTAATGCAGGTAGAGACAGCAGCGCCACTCTAAGTGTAGATTGTTAAAAATCAGGCAGATTTAATGGTAAAATTGCACTCACATAGGTAGGTAACAGGTAGGCATGTCAAGTAATGGGGGTCCAGGCCGATCTGCCTGAAGAAGGAGTGAGCGTGTTCTGAACACGCACCATCTTGGAAACCCAGTCCATACGGTGACATCATCCCTGTGAGCCTCCCTGCGCCCGTCTGCTGCTCCCTGAGCCCTGGACACTACCGGAGCAGCAGGAAAACACCCAGGGCATGGCCAAAGGACCTGATACTCCCACTGGACCACCATTACTTGACATGCCTACCTGTTACCTACCTATGTGAGTGCAATGTTACCATTAAATCTGCCTGATTTTAACCGTCTACACTTAGAGTGGCGCTGCTGTCTCTCTTCTCTACCTGCATTAGGGGGTTTCTTACTCCAATATTTTTATTAATGATTTAGTAATAAAAGTTTTTGTTTTATACACTAAATGATTTTGTTTCTGAGTTGTATTTCTGAAGGGAGGTTTTCAACACCCTAAAAAAGGCCATCATTTTTCTATTTGTACATTCCTTATGCATTTACAGGATTAGGTGTTGAGTAAGTCAGCTGATTCCATTGCTATTTAGTCTGCGATCTACTGGTTGCTGACCCCCAGTTTAATGAGTATTGAACAACTTGGACAGTTCTTATTTCAGACTCTTAAATGAGCTTGAAAGTCACTTTGGCTGGTTGGGGGCTGCCATGGGAATAGCTTAAGAACCAATCAAAGCTATGTACTGTATACAGTATAATCACAATAATACACAATTGTTCCAGTAGATGAGAATCTTGCCACATTTACAGAAAGCAATCAGATGTAGTTTTACATCATTTAAATTAAAGGGAATCTGGGGAACACTGGTCTCTGTGAAGGTTAGCTGCTGTTGCCTCCTGACTTCTGATAATTTACTGCACTTAGTATATCTGCGTAGGCAGTGTGTGTGATGAAAACATATGAGACCTATATGAATATTCATGAGTAAATTTACACATTTTAATATGCCATGCTTAAACTGGCTGGAAAGAACTTATTAATATCAGCTGAAATAATATGAGCGCAGCCCAGTACAATTTGTGAATGAATTCATTTGTTCAGGATGCTGGGAATATTCAGTACAATCCATTTCATGGAACAAAGCAATGAAAGAACATTGAACAATTAGTTATGGACAATTAGTTTTAGCACTATTTACTGTATTGCAAAGCATAAATAATGTTAGTATGTCTCTATGGAGTAAAAAACATCATAGACGTCATCAGCAGAAAGACACTACATGAATGGTTATTACTACACTCTGTTAAAACACAGTTGAATATTGTCTTTTAAAGTGTCTCCTCTATGTGTTCACATTGAACAGAACACTGGCTTTCCCAGAAGTTCATGGCCTGGGACTTTCAATTGCCAAGACAGTTTAACAATACGTTTCTTTACATGGTCCCTACCCAAAATGGGTTCATTTTAAGGGTTTAAGATAATCTTTAGAGTTGGAAAGAGGGAAGTCTTTGGTATTAAACCCAAAAACAAAAATTAATAATGTTCTAACTTACCAGTGCTTAGGTGTGGTGACAGCGTTATTTTTCTTTTTTGGCTTTTTTCCACATTGATCCAGCAAGTCAGTTCTTTTTCAAATTCACTTAAAAGACCAAGCTGTGCAGCAAAAGTGGCAGTTTGGTGGGTTTATACAAACCATTTACCTCTAACAGAGGTGCTTAAAATATTCAGCTTGTATTCATTTATGTAAAACCTTTATCCGTAGAGGAAAAACTGTTAATATAACTACTTAACCATTAGCCGCCCGGCCTATAGCCATTTGGCGGCCGCAAAAATGCTCTAGCTTTCCGGGGTGTACGCCATTTGGCGTCCTCCCGCACATGCGCAGTTCGCGTGGTTGCAGAGCCGCGCAGCGGCGCGATCTGTCACCGGCCGTGTACCTCGGACACGACCGATGACAGATCTAAGTGCCGGCCCCTGTTGCCGGTACCATGTGACCTGCTGTGACCAATCACAGCAGGTCACATGACAGTTGTATACAATGGATGGCTTCATTCATGCCATCCATTATATACTAGTGCCTAGCTGTGAATGGTCACAGCAGGTCACATGCACATGTCATGTGATTAGCTGTGGCCAAATCACAGCTAAGCACAAAACAAAAAAAAACCTGAATGAATCGATGTAATTCAGGTAAATGCTTGCTTATAGCAAAGTAATTCTTTGCTATAAGCAAATTGTGTAAAAAAAATAAAAATACTGATCACTTCCCCAAAGTAGTACAATGTTACTATGGTAACATTGTACTACTTTGGTCATAGTAAAATATGAAAAAAAATCTTAAAAAAAATAAAAAAAAATTTAATAAAAAAGAAAAAATAAACAAAAAAATAAACAAAAAATATATATATATATTTTTTTTCATACTGTCACCAGTCAGTGTCCCTGTTCACCGCCATGCCAGTTATATGATGACGCTGTACTGCACTGGTGACATTATGTAAAAAAAAAATAGTGAAAATAATTTTTTTAATTTTTTCATTTTCCGAAAAATTATGACAAAAAAAATACAACTTCAAAAAACTCACCATTCCTCTTATGAAGTACGTCGGACAGTCTACTCTGCAAAAAGGGGTCATTTGGGGGATATCTGTACTATTCTGACATTCTTGGACCTCAAGAAATTAGATTGGCTGTCAGTACTTTAGGATTAATCAATATTCAGATATACACCATAGTTTGTGAACTCTATAACTTTCCTACAAACTAAATAATACATCCTAATTTGGGTTACTTTCACCAAAGACATGTAGCAGAATACATCTTGGCCTAAATTTATGAAGAACAATTATTTATTTGTAAACTTTTATAACAGAAACAAAGAAAAACGTGTTTTTTTTCACCATTTTTGGTCTTTTGTTGTTAATTTAGCAAAAAATAAAAACCCCAGCAGTGATTAAATACCACCAAAAGAAAGCTCTAGTTGTGTGAAGAAAATGATAAAATTTTAGTTTGGGTACAATGTTGTATGACCGCGCAATTGTCATTCAAAGTGTGAGAGCGCTGAAACCTGAAAAATGGCCTGGCCAGGAAGGTGTAAAATTGCCTAGTATTGAAATAGTTAACAGGTGTTATCTGATGCTCTGCTCTTTGTTAGCTTAGTCCATTAAAATCTTCTGGAGCATCTAATACTACCCTCTTCCCCAGACTAACAATGCTTTACTGGCCAGTGTTTTACTGGCCAAATTAGTGGGTGAAAAAAAAGGAAAAAAGCTTAAAAGTAAAGAAAATCAATGCAGCCACCACATTTAAGTATTGGTAAGCTGCAATTTAATACATTTTTGGTTTTTGGGTTTAATACTGCTTTAAGCTGCAGGGTAAGATCAAGGCAAACTTGTGCATTGCTCATGTAGGGCAAAGCAACAGGTTCTCTTCAATATTGATCCTACCTTTCCTCCCCAGCTGCTCTGGTTTACAAGAGTGAACAGAGATGCCCAGTACCTCTAGGTATGGGGTAGTACGTGACTCTTCCTCCCATAAAACAGCGCTGGTGTATGTCGATTGACTGTTCAAACATCCTGATTTGTCATATAGGGTGAGGAGTTAGCCCTCAGCGCTATGTATGTCCCAACTTAATGTGTTCACAGGGCCTTGATTAAAGTGAACTTGCTTTTGCCCTGCATGTTCCATCCTTAGGGAACAACTGTCATTTGTTGTAAATTGTTCTACTTCATTAATTGTAATGTTGAAACCTTACCTTTAGTCTTGTGCAATTCTACAGGCTCCTCTCCTGTACTGAAACTACTTACGCTGCATATTATAAGCTTCTCACAATGTGGATTGGAAGCTGCAGCAAGTCAGACAGAGCCTACCTCATTTGCTGGCTGGATGACATCCAGCATCATCTAGCACACTTCTCTCCAGCTTTACTATCTCTGGCCCACCCTCTTCTCCTTAATGCATTTGAGGTCTTTCAACCATGAAAGTTATGTATCACATATAGGTGTTACCTAGGGCAAGTTGCATGAACATACAGCTGCCAGCTCCTCCCACCAGCCATGATTTGCCTACATTTCATAGAGAAGCACAGAAACCCATTGATGACATCTCTGAGTTTATTTAGGGTATGCAATTAAATGTTTTATTTAAAAATGTAATGCAAACATAGTTTGCATTTCACACAGGTGGACTTACAGTAAAACAAAATACCTTTACAATACGTACTGACATGTTTAGGATTTGTGATGATGAGCTTTTGTTTACTCCAAATTAGTTTTGTATTCCCATATAAGTCAATGAGAACAAAATCCATTTAAAGCAGGCCAGGAGCAGGTCATCTGCAGGTCAAATGCACCTGTCAATGTATTCCAAATGATTTCTGAACTGCATGAAATGAGCAAATATCAACAGAAGCCCAAAGCCTATCGACACAGGCCCTCACTTGAACTGTACCTATAAATCATTAAAAGTTATCAATATCTGGTACTCTTTTATGTTCTTGAATTATGTTAAACCACGTTGCAATATTTTGATTGCATTTTTGTATAATTTTGTATTCCATTTCTGCTTTCTTCTTGTTTTTTTACAATTTTGTCAGGTTTGGATTGAATCATTTTTGAAAATTCACATATAATATACAGTATTGTGTAAAAGTCCTGTTAAAATTAGTATATACCACAATTCTTGGAACTATAAATACATTTATTAACACAACTATTATTATGGATTTAAATAGTGCCAACAGTTTCTGTAGTGAAATGCAAGATAAAAGAGTTGGAGGGGAAGTCCTGCTTGAGAGGGCTTAAAAGGGAGGAGCAGTATGGGTTTCCCTGAAGACATGAGTTTTCAGGAATTACCTAAAGGTGAACAGAGAAGGAGAAAGTCATATAGCTTGGGATAAATAGTTCTAGAGGATGGGAGACACTTTAGAGAATTCCTGGAGGCAAGCATGGAAGAAGGTTGCAAGTGACCTTGAGAGCAGGAGGTCTTGGAGGAGCAAAGAGGACAGTTTGGGTGGTATTTAAAGATGAGGTTGGTGTTGTAGCTGGGGAAAAGAGTTGTGAATGGCTTTGAATGTGTTGGTTAGTATTTAGAATTATATTTGCTGGGTGAGTGGAAGCCAGTGGATGAATTGACAGAAACGGACAGTGACAGCGGACAATGAGTAAAGTGGATGAGTCTGGCAGCAACATTCATAATAGAAAAGGGGAATAGCCTGTGTAAAGGTAGATCAGTACGGAGAGAATTGCAATAACCAAGGCAAGAGATAACAAGGGAGCTAATAAGTATTTTTGTGACATAATTGGTTAAGAAGAGGTGTATTTTGGAAATAGTGGTGGTACATCCATACTAATATGCTAGTTAGTAAATTAGTATTGTGTGAGATGTGGAGTGGAGTGGAGAGATATATTTGGGTGTCATTGGCATAGCAATGATATTAGAAGCCATGGGAGGCAATCAACTGACCAAGTGGGAAGATGGGTGTAGATGGAGAATGGAAAGGATAAAGACTTGACCGGCCCCTACAGAAAGAAGAGCAGAGGAGGAGATAGAGTTGTAGGTGACATTGAAGGAGTGCTCAGATAGGTAGGAGAACCAGGATAGAGAAGAGTTTTGAATGCCAAGAAAGTAATTTTTCTTAAGAGGAGCAGCTTCAGGCATCATCCTAGTATTGTTTTTTTCAGCCGGCAAACAGCTTTCATGTAAAAGCAATCCTAGTGGCTAATCAGCTGCAGGATTGCATTTACAAGCAGTGGGAGAAGATGCCCTCCCTCGCTGCCTTTCACAGCCTTCTCAGGCAGTCCCGTGCCATCGGGGGAACCTGAGAATGCAGCCGGTGTTTCTGCCAGCTGACCATAGAGCTGATTGGATACCAGAATGGTGCCAGTCATCTCTATAGTCTAAGAAATCGGAAGCTATAAGCATTTAATCACTTCAGTTTCGCAGGATATAAACAGCGCCATTTGTAAATTGGGAAAGCATCTAATCCCACTGATCTTGGTGAGATTAGATAATGTAAGGGCAGAGGAGATATCTAGAGTTTGAGAGACCCCAGATTTCTCAAAAAAGAATATATGACAACGCCCATTGACGTTATAGGGGATATTTGCATGTCCTGTGATAGCATTAAAAGTGATAAAAAAAAAATTAAAGGGACAGTGTACAAATAATACCAAAAATCAGAATAACTAAAAAAAGTAACCTTGATCCCGGGTGCGCACGCACCTGCGTGCGCGAGCGTTGACCCCGTGCCAGTATGTAAACAAGGGCAGTAATTCTAGTACTAGACCTCTTCTGTAAATCTAAAATGGTATTTTGTAAAGGCTTTTAAATCATTGCCTATGGATATTAAATATGCTGTTTCTCACCATTGCACAGGGCATGTGCAGTTTTAAAGCATGTCATGTTTGGTATCTATTTACTTGACATACCATCATTCTTTATACTTTACCACATAATTGGCCAATATATTGTGTTTTTGTGCATTAAAAGCAAAAAAAGTGTATTTGTTTAAAAAAAATTGCGTTTGAAAATCGCTTTGCGAGTACTATGTGACATAATAAAATTCAGCACCCACCATTTATTCACGAGGGTGTCTGCTCTACAAAAATATATAATGTTTGAGGGTTCAAAATAATTTCCTAGCATAAAATACTGATTTTTTTTTATGTGAACAAAAAGTGTCAGAAAAGGCTTGATGTTCAGGTGGTTAGAAGAGTGAGTGATGTGTGGCATAAACCTCTAATGCTGGGTATAGAATGCCCCCCACCCCCCAAAAAGAGCCCTTTTTGGAAAGTAGACACCCCAAACTATTTACTGAGAGGCATGTTAAGTCAATAGAAGAATTTATTTTTTTACCACAATTTTTTGGAAATGACAGAAAATATATATTTTTTTTTACACAAAATTGTCACTTAAATGATTTACTACTTACAAATGCCATGGGTATATGTGGAATTATTCCCCAAAATACATTCTGCTACTTCTGCTGAGTATAGAGGTACCACATGTGAGAGACTTTTTGTCAGTCTAGCCAAGTACAGGACCCCAAAATCCAACAAGCTTCTTCAGGCTTTTAAAGGGCTTGATTTCCTCATTACACTTCCTGACTACCTATCACAGTTTCGGAGGCCCTAAAATGCCAGGATAGCACCTAACCCCCCCAAATGACCCATTTTTGGAAAGCAGACACCCCAAGGAATTTGATAAGAAGCATGGAGAGTATTTTTCATATCTCGTTTGTTGCCACAAGTATTTAGAAAATAAAGAAAGAAAACAAAAACATGTTTTTTCTTTTCTTTTTGTATATCTCAAAACCTTGTGAGAAAAAATGAGATCTGCAAAATACTCACCATGCCTCTTTTTAAATTCCTTGGGGTGTTTACTTTCCAAAAAGGGGTCATGGGGGGGGGGGGGGTTTGGTGCTATCCTGGCATTTCAGGGCCTTCGAAACTGTGATAGGTAGTCAGGAAGTGAAATGAGGAAGTTACGCACCTTCAGGCTTTGAAAGTGGTCATTGGATTTCAGGCTCCTGAATGTGGCTAGGCTCCCAAAAAGTCTCACACATGTGGTATCCCCATACTCGGTAGAAGTAGAAAAATGTGTTTTGGGTGTAATTCCACATATACCTATGGTTTGCGTGAGCAATATATCATTTAAGTGATAACTATGTGTAAAAAACAAAAACTTTTTTTGTCATTTTCCAAAAACTTGTGAAAAAAAAAAAAAACCTTCCATGGACTCAATATGCCTCTCAGCAGATAGCTTAAGGTGTCTACTTTCAGAAAAGGGGTCATTTGGGGGTGTTTGTACTGTCCTGATGTTTTTAGCACCTCAAGAAATGTGATGGGTAGTCAGAAAGTAAAAGCTGTGTAAATTCCAATATCTATACCATAGTTTGTAGACGCTATAACTTTCACACAAAGCAATCAATATACACTTATTGGGATTTTTTAAACCAAAAACATGTAGCAGAATACATTTTGGCCTAAATTTATGACGAAATTTGAGTTTTTTGGATATTTTTTATGACAGAAATTAGAAAATATCAGGGTTCAATATCAATGTTTGGTCTTTTTTTGTTTGCAGCGTGAAAAATACCACCAAAAGAAAGCTATATTTGTGTGAAAAAGAGCATGAGACTTTTTTTGCCATCAGTAACTACCGGTAACATCAGAATCCGGGGCGGAGCCTGAACATGGCGGCAGGGGAGAGCTCAATGTAGGAGCTCGTGGACGGAGCTCCGTTGTCTGACCTCCCCAGGCCTCCAAGCTTATCCCCTGGGGCATGTTAGAGCCCTGCGGCGGGGGACTTACCCGGTCTGAAGGCTCCCGGCGGAGGAGAGACAGATGCGGGTGAGGGAAGAGAGAGGAGCGGCTGGTGACTGGGGAAGAGAGAGTCCCTGGACGCTGGGAGACGAGAGGGGCCGGCGCGATCACGTGACCGGCCGCAAGGCACCTCTGGGAGATCAGGAAGCCGGCCGGCCGGCGTTTTGCGGGGAGAGAGCAGCGCCGACCTGTTTGCCGGGGGCCGACACACTCTCCCCCTATCCCCCTAGTAACCCAGGAGCCTAAAAGAATGTGGAAGGAGAACCATTGAGACCTGGACAAGGAGTCTGAAGAGACCCTGGGGAATTCCCCCCCATGAACAGACCCTCAGAGGAATCGACCGAAAAGGCACTCACTGGAAGAAGACATAGGAGGAGGGTGAGTGACAGATGTGAATTGCATTTGAAGATTTATTAGGCTGACATCCAAGAAATAGAGTGTATATGAAAGGGGGGACCCCTAGAGACTGTATAAAAGGTGGAAGAGGCTCGCAGAGAGAAGAGGAGAGGCTCGGGGGGAAGGAGGGGGAGAGGGGTGAAGGAAGAGGAGGAAGAGAAGAGAAGGAGAAAAACCAGCAGGGGGACAGGGCAGAGACTTGAAAGTTTAAAGAAATAATATCCCGCCCTACCCACAAATTTATAAAGGACTATAAGAAGGATAAGCGCCACAGAGAAAGATGAAAAACAAGAATGTAAAAGGAAGTGGGCTTAAAGGGTCCCAGACTGGCACAATTAAAAAATATACATCCCAAGGAAACGTAACCCCAGAAAGACCTCAGAGCAGACCTGAAAAAGGAGAAGCAGACCTTAGTATGGAAAGAAGCCCTAGAGTATCAATAGGCCCTGATACTAGTAACCAGCAAATATCAGGCAATATAGAGGCGGAAAAAGACCTACAAATACCTAATAAAAAGGAAATGGCAGAAATGTTTAAAGAACTGGAGAAAACAATAAAACAAGAAATGGTAAACATTCGCAGTGATCTGGGACACCTCTTGGAGAGAGTTGAGGAAACGGAGGAGAAAGTTAAAGGTCAGACCCAGGCTATCTCTGAACTTGAAAAAGAACTAACTAATATAGGGAAAATCCAAGAAAAACTGTTATATAAGGCTGAGATACAAGAAAATAAAGACAGGAAAAGAAACATCTTGATACGTGGGGTCTCAGAAAACTTAAAGGGAGAAAGTCTGCAAGAGGTGGTTTGTAAAATATTTAACATTATAACAGACAGCTCTGAAATGGAAAGGTCTAAAATAGAAGGAACCTTTAGAAAAGGAAAAATCCTGAGAAACCTGGGGAAAGAAAGGCCGAGAGATATAATTGTTAAATTCTATGAACTTCGGGACAAAGAAAAAATCTGGAAGAAGACTAAGGGAAAATCAGTAATTAAGTATGAAGGAGGAGACATACAGATATATGCGGATCTGGCTCCAGAGACTTTGTGGAGAAGGAGAACTTTGAGACCCCTACTGGAAAGGTTGAAAGAACAAAATGTGCAATATAGATGGGGGACTCCCGAATGTTTAATAGGATGGAAAAATGGGACTACAGCATACCTTAGGTTTCCAGAAGATATGAAAAATTTTTGCGATAGTTTAAAAATTCAAAGAACGGAAATCCCTGGCTGGGAAGAAGAACAATGAGAAAGTAGAGCGAAGAGAAAAGAGAACTGGCAATGTGTGGGGGGGAGAGGTGGAGGGGGGGAGAGGGATGGGGAAAGAGAGAGGTTTTTTTTTTTTTTTTTTTTTTTTTTTTTTTTCTTCTCCTCCTCTCACCTTCTACCCCCACTCTATTGCCTTAGTTATGGATTTCTTCTTCTTTTTTTTTTTTCTTTTTTTTTTCTTCTCTTTTCTGCCGGTGATAAATCCAGGGAGGCTTGGGAGGTTATGGGGAGGTTAGACAAGGGGAAAGTCGTCCATGGACGGAGTCTTAGCCCAAGGACCAAATCAAAGGTGGATTTTTAATCCATAAATGATTAGTAGGCAAATGTTAGGCCTAAAAAGAGGGGGGAGGGGAGGGGGGAGGGGAGGGGGGAGGGAGGGGGTTGGAGGGTTGGAAGGGTGGGAAATGGGAGAGGGAGGTTGTTTTTTCTGCAAAATAAAAGATGATATAAAAGCAAGTGAGAAGGGAGAAGGAGAGAGAAATAAAAAATATAGATGGAGGAGAAAAGAGGAAATTTAAGGAAGATGGAAGAGATTCAGTTTATAACATATAACATAAATGGGTTGAACTGTCCCGGGAAAAGATATAGATTATTTAAAGAATTACACCATAGAGATGCCTCAGTGATATTTTTACAGGAGACACATCTGGAGATAAGCTCAAATGTTAGGCTGAGGTCTAAAAATCACCCAACATGGTATTATGCAGATTCCCCGGTTAAAAGAGCAAAAGGGGTAGCAATAGGCCTGGCAAAGAACGTTAGGTTCGAGTTGGAAGACAGAAAAACAGACCCAGATGGGAGATTTTTGTTCTTAAAGGGCAAGTTACAGGAGATCGAGTGTACACTGGCTAACATTTACTGTCCTAATAAAAAACCGGAGGAGTATCTGAAAAAGGTGTTGAGGAAGTTGATGGACTTTAAAAAAGGACGTTTGATCCTGGCAGGGGACTTTAATTTTTGTATGGACCCACAAAGGGACGCCACCTCCCATATAAAGACAGAAGGAAGTAAGGCCCTGAAATTATTGAAAAAAGAACTACACATAAGTCAATTGGTAGATGCCTGGAGAATTACACACACGCAAGATAGAGATTATACTTTTTTCTCAAATATGCATAAGAGATATTCAAGATTAGATTATATATTAATAGAACATCAATTAATTGACCACCTGACCCAGGTAGACATAGAGACAATATCTTTGTCAGACCACGCTCCAGTTACTATGAAAATGGAATGGGGGAGAAGGAAAAGCGGAGGGCTGGGATGGAAATTGAATGAGACACTTTTAGTGGAAAGGGAAATAGCTCAGAAAATAGGGGAGGAGATCGAACGCTTTTTTAAGGAGAATCAGACAGGGGAGGTGTCAACAGCCACAGTGTGGGAGGCACATAAAGCTTATATA
The DNA here is from genome assembly GCF_062004578.1 of Staurois parvus. Lineage (NCBI taxonomy): Eukaryota > Metazoa > Chordata > Amphibia > Anura > Ranidae > Staurois > Staurois parvus. The sequence goes on along the minus strand of NW_028317867.1, from coordinate 3,557,209 downwards.
AGAGGAATATTAATGGCGATTGGGGCAAGAAAGAAAAAAGAAAGAAGGGAGAAAATGAATGAGCTCTTAGAAGAAATAGGTAAATTAGAACAAATACATAAGAATAGAATAACAAAAGAAATAGAGCTGAAGTTAAAAAAACAGAAGGAAGAACTGAAAGAAATGATAGAAGAGGAGAGGAGAAAAGTATATAATAGAGTTTTAAGTGAGAGATATAGATGGGGAGAAAGACCTGGAAAGTATCTGATGAGAGCCTTGAGGAAAAAGAAAAATAGAAATTATATAGAAAAAATAAAAGATGCTAAAGGAAACATGAAACACTCAAATAAAGATATCACCAAAGCCTTCATAGAATATTACAGGAAACTGTACAATATAAGCCCCTTGGAAGGTTCAGAAACTATAGACAGTGAGAAAAATCAGAAAAGAAAGAAATATCTGGAAATGGCTAGGTTATTAAAATTAAATGAGGATCAACTAAACTCCCTAGATGCAGATATCTCACAGGAAGAAATAAAACTAGCATTAAAGGGGACAGTGTCGGGGAAAAGCCCAGGTCCAGATGGTTATACAGTGAGATACTATAAAAAATTTTGTGAAATCTTAGTACCAAAACTCAAAAACTACATGAATGCACTAGGTGGAGAGATGGAAGTAAGAAGAGAATCATTACAAGCCCAACTCGTGCTCATTCAGAAAGAGGGAAAAGATCCCTCTCAGTGTTCTAGCTATAGACCTATTTCACTATTGAACACAGATACTAAGCTGTACGCAAAAGTCCTAGCAAACAGATTGAAAGAGCTAATGCCTGGATGGATACATGAGGATCAGGTGGGTTTTGTTCCAGGGAGGGAAGGAAAAGATAATGGAGTACGATCATTGATGCTAATCCAAAAGAGTAAAAAGGGAAAAGAACCGGTGGTACTACTGTCTATAGATGCTGAAAAAGCGTTTGATAGGGTAAACTGGAGATTCATGATGGATACTCTGGAAGCTATGGGAATCGGGCCTAGGATGAGAGAGTGGATAGGAAAGCTGTACAGATACCCCTCGGTGGTCATTGGGGTAAATGGGGAGAGGTCAGAACCCATTGAGATGTCAAACGGAACAAGACAGGGATGCCCATTGTCCCCATTGCTGTATGTTATATCTCTAGAACCTCTATTGTCAACAATAAGATTGAATAGAGACGTAAAGGGAATCCTGATAGGAGATACGGAACATAAAGTTGCTGCCTTTGCAGACGACTTGTTGTTCTATGTAGGAAACCCCAGGATAACACTTCCAAACTTAATGAAGTCACTAAAGGAGTACGGAGAACTATCAAATTTAAAGATAAATCCAACAAAAACGGAGATTCTAAATATAAACATCTTAAAAAACGAAAAAGAAAAGATACAAAAAGAATTTCCCTTTAAATGGAAAGACAGAGATATAAAATATCTAGGAGTAAAACTCACAGCCTCACATAAACATCTATATAAACTAAACTATATTACACTGATTAATGAGATAAGAGATGAATTAAAAAGATTGGAGGGAGGAACCCTGACATGGATGGGTCGTATTAATCTGGTAAAAATGGTAATAGTACCAAAAATCATATATAGATATCAAATGATCCCAATTAAACTCCCAGAGATTTTCTTTAAAATAATTAAGAAATTGATAACAAGATACATATGGAGGAATAAAAAACCAAGACTGTCATACGAACTGCTAAGTAGGAGGAAAGAAAGAGGGGGTTTAGGGCTCCCAGACTTTAAAAGATATTACAAAGCGGTAATACTGGCAAGAACCATAGATTGGATATTTAATAATAAAAAAAGCTGGGTGAGAATAGAGAATGAACTCAGTGGAATAGACTTGGGAAGAATGATATGGGTGCCAACACAGTATAGGGGTTTAAATGACAATGTAAATACATACACTTTGAATGTTTTAAAGATTTGGGATAACTTACACAGAAGTATGAAATGGACTTTTAATTCTACACTGATTCCACTAAAAAATACAGAGTTTTTCCCCCCAGGTAGAGAAGAAATAGGAGGGAAGTGGTTTAAAAAAGATAAGGTGCAATTAGGAGATATCTTGGTGGGAGACGAAATAGGAGCATTTGGCGAATTGAAAAAAAAAGAGGAAGAGATTTTCACTAAATTAGACGAATGGCGGTATTTCCAATTGAGGTGTTTTGTCGGAAGTTTGCCAAGACCTTTAAGGACAAGAGACAATTGGAACTTGTTCGAAAAGACATTGGGAACACAAGGTGATGGGAAACACGGGATTGCTAGAGTTTATAAAATACTCACTGAACTAGACACAAACACGAAACCAACATACTTAACAAAATGGGAAATGGATATGGGAGTTGTGATAGATGAGGAAAAGCAGAGGAGAATGTATAGATTAACTCACGAAAATGTCTCTATGAGAGAAGTAGAGATGAACTATAAGTGTTTGACAAGATGGCACATTTCACCAATAGTAGAAAATAAGATGTGTGGAGAGAGTACACTGCTGTGTTGGAGGGGATGCGGAGAAATAGGCACAATATACCATATTTGGTGGGGATGCCCAAAAATCCAGATATTCTGGAAAACAATAATCCACTTAATAAGAAAATTGACAGGAATAGATATAAACCTAGATCCAGAAGTATGTATCTTGCACATCACGGATATAACGGTAAATAAATATAAAAAATCAGGGATATGGTACTATATAAACGCTGCAAAAGCCCTGATACCCAAGTTCTGGAGGCAAATAGAGGCACCAAAGGAAGAGGACTGGATTGAAAGAGTCGAGCAGATTAAAAAGATGGAAAGGTTGTGCCATACCCAAGAAGATAAGATGGAGGTTTATTATGGGAAATGGGAGAACTGGGAAAAAGCTAGATTATATATGAGATGTAGGAAAGAATAAAGATAACAGAAAAGTTTCCACTTGCTGATACAAGAAGACGCAGAGAAAAGACAGAATAGGCAGAGGGGATACGGGGTGGGGGGTGGAGAAGGGGGGGAAAGGTTGCATAGAGTATATAAAGTAGAAATGTTGGTTAATATAATATTATAGAATATATTTTTATATATATATATTTATATTGTGATGATGAAATGTAATTAAAATGGAAAATTAATAAATATTTAAATTATAAAAAAAAAAAAAAGAGCATGAATTTAATTTATGTACAGTATTGCATGACAGTGCAATTTTCGGTCAAACTAGTGCAGTGCTGTATATCAAAAAAATGGTGTAAATTGCAGTATGTATACCATAGTTTGTAGACGCTATAACTTTCACACAAAGCAATCAATATACACTTATTGGAATTTTTTTAACCAAAGACATGTAGCAGAATACATTTTGACCTAAATTTATAACTAACTTTTAGTTCACTATATATTCTTTATAGCCGAAAGTAAAAAATAGTTTTTTTCAAAATGTTCAGTCTTTTTTTGTTTATAGCGCAAAAAATAAAAAGCACACAGGTGATCAAATACCACAGAAAGAAAGCTCTATTTGTCTGAAAGAAAGGACATATATTTCATTTATGTACAGCATAGCATGACCGTGCAATTATCAGTTAAACTAGTGCAGCGCTGTATAGCAAAAAATGGCGTAAATTGCAGGATCTATACCATAGTTTGTAGACGCTATAACTTTCACACAAAGCAATCAATATACAGTGGAACCTCAACCTACGAGCGAACTAACGTGCGAGTTTTCCGAGATACGAGCAGTCGCTCGGATGATTTTTTGCTTCGGCACGCGAGCAGAATTTTAAGATACGAGTTCGAGGCGTGCGCAGCTCTAAGTGTATATTTTCAAGGTGCGCGCAGTTCAGAGGGTATGAGTCACAGCATCCCATCTCCGAGCCTTTCTCTCTCTCTCGCTGTCTACACGTGATTGAAATCCCAACTTCTAACTTTGTTGTAACCATGGCACCAAAGAAAGCAAGTGGTAGTACCGAGAAGAGGAGGATGATATCCCTCGAAATAAAGCTTGAAATCGTTGAGAAGCATGAGCAAGGCATGTGAGTAAAGGAACTGGCCAAGCACTACGACCGTACAACGTCAACGATCTGCACCATCTTAAAGCAGAAGGAGTCCCTAAAGAAAATTAACCCAGCCAAAGGTATCAAGATTATTTCAAAGTGCCGTACAGATGTGCATGAGAAGATGGAGAATCTGCTGTTGGTGTGGCTGACGGAAAAACAACTTGCCGGAGATACCGTCACCGAGGGAATAATCTGCGAGAAGGCGCGCAGTATTTTTTCAGATTTACAACAGCAAACCCCAGGCACTTCAACGGAGGAGGAATCCTTTAAAGCCAGTCGGGGCTGGTTTGATAATTTTAAGAAAAGGACAGGGATTCACTCCGTTGTTAGGCATGGTGAGGCAGCAAGTGCTGATGTAAAGGCAGCAGAGGAGTTTGTGAAAACTTTCGCAGAATTCGTCGAGGAAGAAGGATACATCCCCCAGCAAATCTTCAACTGTGACGAGACAGGGCTGTTCTGGAAGAAGATGCCGAGGAGAACATACATCACCGAAGAGGAGAAGAGGATGCCAGGACACAAACCTATGAAGGATAGGTTGACCCTCGCCCTGTGTGCCAATGCGAGTGGCGACTGCAAAATAAAGCCGCTACTCGTATACCATTCGGAGAACCCCAGAGCCTTTAAAGCACACAAGATAATAAAGGAGAAACTCCATGTTATGTGGAGGGCAAACCCTAAGGCGTGGGTCACCAGGCAGTTCTTTATCGACTGGGTAAACCTTGTGTTTGGTCCTTCGGTGAAGAAATATTTGAAGAACAACAACCTGCCCCTGGGAGCCCTTCTCGTCCTCGACAATGCTCCTGCACATCCACCACAGATCGAGGAAGAAATACTTGATGAGTATAATTTTGTGAAGGTTCTCTACCTTCCTCCAAACACCACCCCTATCCTCCAGCCAATGGACCAACAGGTAATATCAAATTTCAGGAAACTCTACACCAAGCACCTGTTTCGCTGTTGCTTTGAGGTGACGGAGAACACAAACCTCACCCTTCGAGAGTTTTGGAAGGAGCATTTTAACATAGCAATAGGCCTCAAAATCATCGATATTGCCTGGCAGGGGGTTACGAAAGGGACCTTGACCTCTGCTTGGAAGAAGCTGTGGCCTGAAAATGTGGCTGAAAGAGATTTTGAAGGGTTTGAGATTGAGGAAGAAGAGGAGCCAGTGGAGGAAGAGATCGTGTCCATTGGCAGGACTATAGGTCTGGAGGTGGATGAAAGAGACATCGAGGAACTCGTTGAGGAGCACTCCGAGGAACTTACGACTGACGAGTTAAAGGAGTTACAAGAGCAACGGCACACAGAGGCATTAACTGAAGCTACTTCGGAGGGAGAGGAGACAGAGCCAGAGATAATCAGTACAAAAGACCTCAAGGATATTTTGGCAATGTGGGAGAGGGTGGCAGGTTTTGTTGAAAAGAACCATCCTGAAAAAATTGCAACGAGTCGTGCGACAGAGCTTTTCAACGACACGTGCCTACGTCGTTTCAGAAACATTCTCAAAGGGAGAATGAAACAGACTTCCTTAGACATGTTTCTTAAGAAAAGGCCTTCAGCTCGAAGTGAGCAAAGTGTGGCAAAAAGGCCAAGAACTAGTGAAAGTGAAGAGAGTGATGAGAATTAAGCGAAAACAAAAATCATCTCCAAGGTAAGTAAATTGTATACAACCTTATTATATCTTCATATTTTCTTTCTATTTTGTTTTTATATAATATTAGTTATGTAAAAAGCTTTTTTCCTTATGAAATAACAAGAAAAATGAAAAATATGAGGTGCCATTTTGAGGGTTGGAACGGATTACGGCCGTTTCCATTATTTCTTATGGGGAAAATTGATTTAACGAGCGAGCATTTTGAGTTACGAGCTCGGCCACGGAACGAATTAAACTCGTAAGTTGAGGTTCCACTGTACACTTATTGGGATTTTTTTTTACCAAAGACATGTAGCAGAATACATTTTGGCCTAAATTTATTACAAAATTTGAGTTTTTTGGATATTTTTTATGACAGAAATGAAGAAATATATATTTTTTTAAAAATTTTCAGTCTTTTTTTGTTTATAGCTTGAAAAATAAAAAGCACCATTGAAAGAAAGTTCTATTTTAGTGAAAGAAAGGACATAAATTTTGTTTGGATACAGCATTGCATGACTGCGCAATTATCAGTTGAAATAGTACAGCGCCGAATAGTAAAAAAAAAGGCCTGGTCAGGAAGGGGGGTAAATCCTCAGGAAGGCAAGTGGTTAAAAAACACACACATTGGTTATTTATCATCTGATGTTTGCTGGCGGTATTTTAGAAATATAAACAATAACAATTAGAGGAACTCTGCACTGGCCAGAAAGTAAAAAGTATACAATGTATCAGTGTGAAAATGTTCTCTCCTGAGCTCAGGTATGAAAATAAATTGTAACATTTTCAGAGGGAGATCATTTATGTGAATAAAAGCACACTATAATAGGGTTAGGCAACCTTTTGAGCATTGTGTGCCGAAAAATAGAGATGTTCCTGATGTTCAAGTCGAACATAAGTTTGACTCGAACATCGGGTGTTCGTGTGTGTGTTCGTGTGGGCGGCACTGCTGGGCAGCACTGATAGGTGGCACTGCTGGGCACAGGTGAGTGGCACTGCAGGGCACAGGTGGGTGGCACTGCTGAGTGGAACAGGTGGATGGCACTGAGTGGCACAGGTGGGTGGCACAGAGTGGCACAGGTGGGTGCTACTGATGGGCACAGGTGGATGGCATTGATGGAGGTAGGTGGCACGATGGGTACAGGTGGGTGACACTGATGGGTACAGGAGGGCAGCACTGCTGGGCACAGGTGGGTGGCACTGCTGAGTGGAACAGGTGGATGGCACTGAGTGGCACAGGTGGGTGGCACAGATGGGTGGCACTGCTGAGTGGCACAGGTGGGTACTACTGATGGGCACAGGTGGATGGCATTGATGGAGGTAGGTGGCGCTGATGGGTACAGGTGGGTGACACTGATGGGTACAGGAGGGCAGCACTGCTGGGCACAGGTGGGTGGCACAGGAGGGCAGGACTGCTGGGCACTGATCATCAGTGCCCTGATGATCAGTGCCAATCCCTACGCTGACAATTGCCGGTTCTCTGCAGTACTTTCCTCACGCTGTGACAACGTGAGGAAAGTGCAGCAGATAACCGGCAACTGTATTTACCTGGTGATTGCTGTGTCATTGGACACAGCTGATCATGTGGTAAAAAGCCGCCGTGATTGGCCATTTACCATACCACATGACACGTGATCATCTGTGTCCGTAGGACACAGCAATCACCGGCAGAGCTGGGTGCGCGCCGCTTGGGGCGTGTCCTGTAATGACGTCCATGGACATCATCCAGGGATTATACAACCGCGCTGTAGCTGTCCTTCAGCTATAGAGTGGTTGGAACCAGTTAAAGAGATGAGGTGGCAACCCTAGGAAGTGTGTCCCTTAGGTTCCATCCTTCCCTGCCCTGGGGAGACTCTCTTCAGGAGAGCCCCTCACCTAGCACTTGTTGGCCAGCTTTGGCTGACAATTATGAGCAGAGTCCGCCAGGCCTTTTGGCTAGATGGACCTGAGTGTGCCTTAGGAGTCTTGAGCCCCGGGGTGGAAGGGGATGTCAGGGAAGGGTCTTTTCTCTTTAGTAGGAGACCATACGCCTCACCTTAGTTCACTTTTTTTTGGTATGTTTGTTGGCATCAAATTTTTTAGTTGACTTTTGTGTTTTGTTTTTGCGCACCACGGTTTTGATACATACATGTGTATGTATGCATGTGATAATATTGTTTTATAGGATTTATGTAGCATCAAGCGTTTATGCAGTGCTTTACAATATAAAGGGAGACAGTACACTTCTAATATAATTCAATACAGAAGGATTAGGAGGACCCTGCTCGTGGAGCTTGCAATCTAAAAGTGAAGGGGGATACTGAGACCTTAGACCTACCTTTTTCAAACTTTTTAACATGGAGGATCCCTTGAAATAACTTTCCAGTCTCAGGGAACCCGATTAAAAGTACTATATCTACAAGTCATGATACATGATGGTCAGTGGGAAGAATGTTCCTAATACTTGTGGTCATTGGGATGAATTACCCCTGTACAGAAAGCTAAAAAGATCAATGGTGTCAGTGGGACCCTATCTGAGAGGCAGAAATCGCTCATTGCTCAAGGAGCCCCCAGCAACCTCTGGAGGAACCCTGGTTGGGAGACCTTGCCTTAGACTGTAAGTGCGTTGAAGACGGGGGCTGATATGAATGTACAGCACTGCATAAATTGTCTGCATTATATAAATACCTGTACTAAATAATATATACTATATACAAATATGGCATAGAAATTCCAAGCACCAGGTGACAACCTGTACCACATACACCTACAAAGCTTGCCTGGTGCTTGAAACTTAAAGTTTTTCTAAACCCACAGCAGTAAGATCAGTTTGTATATGCAGTAAAGCATGCTTGTTATACTCACTGTGGAACCTAAGAGGTTAATCCTCTGCATTGTGTAAAAACGCTGTTTGATTCTGACTTCTCTGATCCTCCTCTGATAGGACACATTGTGTGGAATAACTCTGCACATGCTCAGTTTGGTGTGTATTGCTAGTGAGCTTTTTTTTTTCTTGGGAGAGTGCATGTGATCAGCACAGGGCCAAGCAGCACTGCCCAAACAGAGGTCAGGGGTCCTGCATCCTCCTAGAGCTGAATGAAAACTCCTCCTACAAGCTTTAACCAGTGCTTGGCTGGACACTGATAGAAATCACAAGACTGTTCTAACTGCTGATGAGGAAAGGTATTTAGCAGTTTATATTTACTAAAATAATTACACTTTCATGTTCTGTGTACTGTGGAAGACCAGATATAGTGAATGCAGGGTCCTGGGTTTAGTAACACTTTAACTAGTGTTACTAAACCCACAACAGTATAATCAGTCTGTATATGCAGTAAATCATGCTTGTTCTTCTCATTGTGAAACCTAAGGAGTTAATCCTCTGAATTATGTAAAAATGCTGTTTGATCCTGACTTCTCTGATCCTCCCCTTCTTCCAGTGTTCCCCTCTTATCTCCTGATATAACACATCGTGTGGAGTAACTCTGCACATGCTCAGTTTAGTGTACATTGCTAGAGAGCTTTTTTTTTTTCTTGGGAGAGTGCATGTGATCAGCACAGGGCCAATCAGCACTGCCTAGACAGAGGTCAGGGGTTCTGCATCCTCCTAGAGCAGAATGAAAAGTCCTCCTACAAACTTTAACCAGTGCTGGGCTGGACACTGATAAAAGTCACAAGACTACTCTGACTGCTGATGAGGAAAGGTATTTAGCAGTTTACATTTACTAAAATAATTACACTTCCATGTTCTATGTACTGTGTGAGACCAGATATAGTGAATGCAGGGTCCTGGGTTTAGTAACTATGCCATATGTGACTATAGTGTATATATATATATATATAATATATATATATATATATATTACAGTGGCTAGCACATTTGCCTTGCAATAAATGAGTCATGGGTTCGATTCCTGACCACGGTGCCTCCTGCATGGAGTTTGCATGTTCTCCCTGTGCTTGCGTGGGTTTCCTCCGGGTGCTCTGGTTTCCTCCCACACTCCAAAGACATGCTGGTAGGTTAATTGGTCCTAGATTCATCCCTGGCCATGCAGGATCTCCTGAATGGTAGGGGTTGGGGAAAGACCTGACAACCTACCCTATAAAAATAATTGCTAACAGAATTCATTGCAAAAGTCTCTTACTAGTGACAGTTCATGCAATCACCAAGGGTTGGATACGACTGAACGGATATATATGTGTCTGTGTATTTTAATTATTATTGTCACAGGTGTATATTTAGTGCCGCCATCCCACTGAGTCGTGCCACCACTCTGCAGGCCACACAACAGGATCTGCCGGGCTGCCAAGTAGAGCAGGAAGGGAAGTCACATGGCCAAGCAAGACATCTCCCGCATGCGCAATGGAACCTATTCCCGATCCGTCCAGGGCTCCCAGTATGGCCGCTTCCTGGGTTGGGCTGGGCATGCGCCGAGCTGTGGCATTAGTGATGGTGGGGGAGTGATCGGCTCGCAGTACGCAGGCAGCGGGTGTAAGACGCATCAACACAGGCAGGACGGAGGAAGCAGGCCCCGGGCTGGTGATCAGCAGAGATCGGTGCTTCAGAGCGGCCTTATCAGGTGGGAGGACAGCCCTCTGCCTTGTGTTGTGTATGTGAGGTGTGTGCTCCTTGTATAACACTGCGGGTATAACACCCCCCCTGAGAGGACAGAACTTTCCTGCCTGTGTACCCTGAGGGGAGCTGACTACAGCCCGGAGCGGGTGTGTGTTCACAGGTGGGGGTCATTGAGGAGAGAGGAGCCGGGCCTGACACCAGACACAGCACAGGGGGGGACTGTGTATGATGGATGTCTGCCCCCTCCACTATGAGGAGGATGGCTGTGTTATGACAGCATGTCCACAGCTGACCTCTCTCTCCAGTGTGCTGTCTGCCTGCCTACTAGTGACCGTCTGCATCAGGGGAGCCCAGCTGCTCCATGATTAGATGTAAGAACCCCGGCAGGGGATCCCCCATTAGCTGCAAGAGGCAACCCCACTGAAAGCCATGGGAGAATGCTGGCTTCTGCAGCTCAGTGCGCCCATTTGCAGGTAATCGCTCTTGCAGTGATCACAAGCGAAAGATCGGCCCTGTGTGTGTCCAGAGACAGCCACTTGCATGTGGTCGCTGCATGAATGTTTACAATGCCAGTGCTGCGATTAGCTTTGTGAAGTGGTATCCTCACATTGTTTTCAATGGGGATGGTACTTGCTGCTGATCATGGGATCCCCCACTGGGGTTCTTGAATCTAGCTGTGGTGCAGCATATGTTCCCTAAGGGCCCATTCACATACATCCACATAGGCCATTTTTACAGGCTTTGGTCTTTTTTTTTTTTTTCTTGCCTGTTAGAGTGTTGCTATACCCATGACCCTGCATTCACTATCAAGTCTCCCACAGTACACCAAATACGGTAATTTGACTATTTTAGTAAATATAAACTGCTAAATACCTTTTCCTAAGAAAAAAAAAGCTCTCTAGCAATACACACCAAACTGAGCATGTGCAGAGTTACTCCACGATGTGTCCTATTAAGAGATAAGAGGGGGGCACTGGAGGAAGGGGAGGATCAGAGAAGTCAGGATCAAACAGTGTTTTTACACAATGCAGAGGATTAACTCCTTAGGTTCCACAATGAGAACAAGCATGCTTTACTGCATATACAGACTGATTATACTGTTGTGGGTTTAGTAACACTAATTAAATTGTTACTAAACCCCGGACCCTGCATTCACTATATCTGGTCTCACACAGAACATGGATATGCAACTATTTTAGTAAATATAAACTGCTAAATACCTTTTCTCATCAGCAGTTAGAGCAGTCTTGTGACTTCTATCAGTGTTCAACAGAGCACATGTCAAAGCTTGTAGGAGTTTTCATTCTGCTCTAGGAGGATGCAGAACCCCTGACCTCTGTCTGGACAGTTCTGATTGGCCCTGTGCTGATCACATGCACTCTTCCAAGAAAAAAAAAAGCTCTCTAGCAATATACACCAAACTGAGCATGTGCAGAGTGACTCTGCACAATATGTCCTATTAGGAGATAAGAGGGGGGGGGGGGCCACTGGAAGAAGGGGAGGATCAGAGAAGTCAGGATCAAACAGCGGTTTTACACAATGCAGAGGATTAATTCTTTAGGCTCCACAATGAGAAGAACAAGCATGCTTTACTGCATATACAGACTGATTATACTGTTGTGGGTTTAGTAACATTAATTAAAGTGTTACTAAACCCAGGACCCTGCATTCACTATATCTGGTCTCCCACAGTACACACAACATGGATATGCAATTCTTTTAGTAAATATAAACTGCTAAATACCTTTTCTCATTAGCAGTTAGAGCAGTCTTGTGACTTCTATCAGTGTCCAGCAAAGCACTGGTTAATCTTGTAGGAGGAGTTTCATTCTCCTCTGACTGTCCTATAAGGCTGCATGACACCTGACCCTCTGTCCTAACAGTGCTGATTGGCTCTGTGCTGATCACATGCACCCTCCCAAAGAAAAAAAAAACCTCTCTAGCAATACACACAAACAGCATGTGCAGAGTGACTCCTAGAGTTCTGTACTATCAGCAGATGGATTGGGGACAGTAGAAGAAGGGGAGGAACAGAGAAGTCAGGATCGAACAGCCTTTTTTTTTTTTTCTTTTACACATTGCAGAGGATTAACCCCTTAGGTTCCACAGTGAGTATAGCAAGCGTGCTTTACTGCATATACAGACTGATTTTACTGCTGTGGGTTTAGTAACAACTTAACACACCTCTATGTTAGCCTATGTGTCCAGGCACGTGCAGGCATATTAGAAGAGGGGCGTTTACACACAGAAAAAAAAACATTACCAGCACATTCAGGAAAGGAGCAATTCCACAGAGAAAAGGGTTGATGCGGCTAAATTCTAGGTGCTTTTTGTACTTGAGCATCTATTCATTCCAATGAACAGAATACATTATTCTGTCCAATTAAATCCATAAACGCTCAAACACTTGACATGCCTAACTGTGCGTGTAAAATACAGCATTAGGTGCGTTTTTTTTGTTTTTTTTCAGAATTTTGTCTCTTGCCAGGAGAAAGGCGTTCAGGGAAGCCGAGAAAACCCTTGCTTGCACCTAATTCATGCAAACATTTGCACCAGTCTCAGTAAGCCAACACTTGCAACAAATTCAGGTAGTTCTTACTTCTGCTACCCTAAGCACTTGTTCACACTATTACATGTGCTTTTCCACGCCACACGTAAAGACGCCGCTTTCTGCAGATGCTTGCAGGTGCCATTGATTTTAATGGCACACTCACGCATTTAGCAACTGTGGGTGCGTTTGCGTGCCACCAAAACATGTGGTACCTTAATGCCATGCAGTTTGGTGTGGCACATTTTTAAAAATCATGCCTGCTGCACTCTTTGCACATTGGACAGCCTATTGAAATGGGCTTAAAATGAATGGACTGTCCAAAACGCACGACATGGGAACACACAGGCTTGTGCAAAGAAATGCATGCGCACTTTCGGATGCATCTTATGTTGTAGACAAGCCCTAAAGTCTGCAATACTTACCTCTCCGTCAGGGGTCCAAGATCCTTTGCCTGCATATTTTTCCTGGCTTTTTCTGGGTGCAGCTATCTTCATTGGTCAGTGCGGGATGTTGTCACCCTTGCACATGCACAGGAGTGCAGTCACCCCAGCACACAGGATCTGTGCCAGAAATGTAAACTGATCTGTGCAGCTTAGCGCAGGGCTTGAAATTTCCACTCGCATGCTCACCAATGGTGAGTGGAAATTATGATGGGGCGAGTGTGTCCCCCACGTCCGTCTTGCTGAGCAGGCTTGGAGCTCAGGCCGGATCTGTCATTGGCACTGGGAGCCGTCAGACTGCTCAATAGCTGAGTGCAGTGAAAGCAAAGGAAGGAGTGTGTGCTGTGCTCTCTGCCTCCCCCTAGAGTGCAGTACCTGGCTCTGTGAGTGAACAACGGAGTACTGAAACTTTTTATGGGGGTGTGTGTATGCATGTATAATTGTACATGTGTGTATCTGTACATGTATCTGCGTATATGTACGTGTGTGTATGTACATGTGTCTGTATGTATGTACATGTGTCTGTGCGTCTATTTCTGTGTATGTACATGTATCTGTGTGTATGGTTGTCTGTACGTGCCTGTGTGTGTGTATACATGTGTCTGTATTTGTGTGTGTGTGTGTGTACATGTGTCTCTGTGCGTGTGTATGTACATGTCTGTGTGTGTTTGTTGGAGGCGAGTAACTCTTAGGCCTAGGTAGTAGCTTAGGACTTGAAATTTTAAGCCCTGGCTTAGCGTACATTGTAAGGAAGACCGTGAGCAAGCATGTAAACATATTGTATTGCAGAACTAACATTGTATGTGATACATGTAGACATGCTGCATTTTACTGCAGCACACAGGTAGACACCGCATGTCACCATACAGCAGTGCAATGCACCAACACTGCTCTGTGGATACATGAATGAAGTGTCACTTTGTGCATTTCAAGCAAAGTTAAAGAGAAAAAGGAAACCATAATGCACTGAAACACGCATCACATCACCCGCCACCACAGCTCCCTGCAGCCCAGCTGGCAGTGTGAATGAGCACTAAGAGTTACCACTTTACCTGTTTCCCGTCCACCCTATAGCAGATATACTGCTACAGGGCGGCACGGGAGCGCAAAATCACAGATATATACGTGATTTTACATTTCCGGGTAGGGGGCACAGCTTTTGCGGCTGTCAATCACCGGGTCCCAGCCAAGCATCTCCGACGAGGGGGGAGAACTGTTGGTAAACAAAACCGTTCTCCTCCCTGTTAGCTCGTGCACACTGCTTTGCATGACTGTGAACAGCACAGCCATGCAGAGCAGTGTGCTTACAGTGAAACACTAACACGCAGCCCCTAGTAAAACAACACACAGTTAACCCTTTGATCACCCCACATGATAATCCCTTCCTGCCCAGAGTCATTAGTACAATGTCAGTTCTTTTTATTAGCACTGATCACTGTATTGGTGTCACTGGGGATGTCAGTGACACCAAGTCAGTTCCCCCCAATGTCTAAATGCCCGTCGCAGTCCCACTTTAAGTCGCTGATTGCCGCCATTACTAGTAAAAATAACATTTTTAAAAATCCCAGTATATATACCACCATTTTTTAACTCTATAACATTCATGTAAACCAATTAATTTACACGTATTGGGATTTTTTAAGCAAAGACATGTAGCAGAATACATTTTGGCCTAAATTTATGGCGAAATTTGATTTTTCAAATTTTTTTACTGGACATGTTTAATAGCAAAATGTCAAAAATACAGTTTTTTTTCCCCTCAAAATTGTCTTTTTTTTTTCTAATAACGCAAAAAAAAGCACAGGCAATCAAATACCACTGAAAGAAAGTTCAATTCGTGGGAAAAAGGCCGTAAATTTTATTTGGGTGCAGTGTTGCATGACTGCGCAATTGTCAGTTAAAGTAACACAGCGCCTGGTCAGGAAGGGAGGTAAATCCTCTGGATGGTAAGTGGTTAAGAACATGTTGCTATGACATAAACCGATTCTTACAGCAGAACTAAGCCAAAAGACTTCCATTGTATGCATGCTGTGAATAACTGTCACAGTTGCTTTAATCAAACCGAACCAAGCCTTTAAATGGCTGGTGTGATAACCGATCACATGTGTAGCATCATGGCACCTACAGATCAAACAGAGAGGGTTTAGTTCCAGTTTAAATAATTACTGGCAGTTCTCCAATAAGTAAAATGGAAGTAATTAAGACTGGCTTTGAGCTTGTGTACGCAGGTAGGCCAGTGCTCAGCATGGACCATGTCTGTGCTGCAAAGTTGTCATGTATGTGACCCTGCACAGGATTCTATCCCTGTCTCAATGAGCTGTCATCTGGGAGATTCTGTGGGTAAAAGCTGAATGTAAACAAAGAGGCAAGAAATAGTGGTAACGTTCTTACTCAAATATGGCAATGTCCATATTGACAAATGACAGGTCAGAGGGGAATATTTACCTGAAGCCTGATGGGGAACTAGTCGCTACAGCTCCTGTTAGGTAGGCAGAGCCTGGAGGGGAACTGAGACACTGGTTCCCCAGCAGGTCCACCTTGCTTTTGACTGACAATGGGTGGCAGTGCGCGGAATTGAAAGCCACTGTTGGATTGACACTGCACTGTCAGTCAAAAGCAAGGCAGACCTGATGTTGGGACCTAGTCTTGGTTCCCCATCAGGCTCTGCCCACCCCCACTACAGAACCCCTGCCATGTGCCTGTCAGTGTGATTGGTTCAGTGGCTGGGGAGGGAACACACTGAGGAAGCAATGTCCAGTATGACAGATCTGTGTACCTCTTCCTGAGAGGTATATGAATCTGGTGCAAACACTGATCACTTTGGTGTGGCAGGCCAAAGGAATTCTATAACACTATGAATCCCCCCCGTGTTCCTTCTATGTTTGGTTCTCCACTTATGAATAGGTAGCATAGGGACACCCACATCAAAAACTATTCGGGGAAGTATACGTGTCCCAGTTCTGTTATGGCCTATTCACAGCATATCATTTGAGGAACTTTACTCATCAGTATACTGTAGTTCTAAGGTGTGCATATGTTCTTATCATGCCTTTCCCAACATATAGACCAGGCAATTTGTGTTATGTCTTAATCAGTGCATTACCTTGTAGGAACACATTTCACCGCTCCTAAACAATGCACACCAGCAGGTGCGTATCATATAGAGTATCCCGCCTGCCCCCTGGTGTGAGTGGGCCTTTGTGGTGTGTAGGTGATGCTGAGATTCCATACATTCAGGAGCGGTGACATCCTAAAAAGCAGATGACAGCCTATGGATTACACTTAGCCTGCTCCCACTGGCTGTACCCATCTATGTGGTGACAGGACTGGAAAGTCCATAGAGAACCCCCATTCTGTTCTGAGTGTGCACTCCCAGCACAGTGACCGGGCTGTCATGGACAGCTCCCAGTCATTGTTTACAATCAGGAGCTCCCTTAGGCAGCAACGGTGAGGGCTTAACGTTGGTGTCCTTTATATAGACACTGTTGTATCCTAATTGTATATGCATTCTAGCACCGGTGTATCTTTATATTACATATATCATAGTCACTCTTAGTGCCTTTGCTGGATTAAATCTTTAATTTAGGCACCACTAGGACCTTCAGCATCTGATCCTTCAGGGTGAATAGCTACAGGGACAGCCACTAGTGGTGTAGATGGGAGGCATGGAACCACAACTAGTAGAAACCGGTATCTGACATGCTTTTAGGTCTCATGCACATTGGTCTGCTTGGAGTTAATGTTTGTTGTATTAAGGCAGTCCATTTATTTTAATGAGCCACCAATGTATCAAAAAAAGTTCTTTCAGGGCATGTTCACACCATTGTCCACTGGTCTGCACTACGAAAGGAGAAGAGCAGTGCCACTGCATCGTTTACATTTACTTTTTTCCTCCTTTATTGACAGGTCACAAAGTGACCTTACATTAATCCTTTTTCAAAAACCAATCAGATAAAATCTAAACACAAAACAATTGCAAGCTGAATACATAAGGCTACGTTCACACTAGCGTTGTGTGCAGGCGGCAGAGAGGCGTTTGGGAAGCGTCTTTACCGCTTCCCAAATGCCTCTGCTAATTCTGCACATTACTGCACATGGTGCTGTTCTAACGGGAGCGTTTGTGTCGTGGCAAAACGGACGCCTCTGATCGAGTCACGAGGAGTTGAAGCCTCCTATTCTAGTCTATGGTGCCACTGCGGTGCGTTTGCGGAGCGCTAACACCATTCAAACTGCATTATAGGCATTTGTGGGGCGTTTTTAACGCTCAGCAAACGCCGCTAAACCGCGCATGCGGCGTTTCCAAAGCGTTTGCCGAGCGTTAAAAAAACGCTCCGCAAATGCTGGACCAACGCTTGCCAAACGCTATAGGGGCGTTTGGCAAGCGTTGGTAAAACAGCCAAGTGTAAACGAGCCCTAAGGTACAATCCACAATACCCCACTAAACAGTGTAAATGCATCAAGTGCAAGCAATAACAACACAACAAAAAGTTCATAAATTGTTGTATAACAACAAGAACCCCCAAGGATGATCCAGTGATTCACCATTAGTGATGGTATTCAGAAATCTAGGTGAAAAGGTGCTCTGTCCCACCACCAGAGGAAAAAGAAGCTGAAGATCTCCCATTGGATTTGATCCCTAAGGGGGAAAAAGTGTGATATTGACATTACCCCTGAGCAAACAGGTCATAAAGTGAGCAGCCTTGATTTCCTCTGGTGGTGGGACAGAGCACCTTTTCACCTGGATGTCTGAATACATCACTAATTGGGAATCACTGTATTATCCTTGGGGGTTCTTGTCATACAGCGATTTAGGAACTTTTTGTTGTATTGTTATTGTGTTGCACTTGATATATTAACACTAGTAATATATCCCTGAAGCACTGACCTAGAAACTTCCACCCAGCAGCTTATTTACCTCTTCTGTGCCCTTCTTACCTTCTTCTGCATTGGCTGCACCTGTACTTCGCTGACCTGTATAGGGCCTTAGTTTGAAACTAGAGACACTTGGACTATAGCCCAATTCATGTCTATGTAGGCTCACTGCACAAGTATAACCAACACTAAAGAAGACTTCAGCCCAGAATAGGTAAACACTAAGGCTTCATTCACAATATGTGCAGAAAAGCTGATAGAAACTGACGTGCAGATTTCACTTGCAGAGACATCAGTTTACATCAGTTCTCCAATGAGTTTTATACACGTTGCGGATTCCTGTGCAGAAAAGATCTGCACATAAAACTAGTTTTGTGGTGTGAACAGGGCACATAGAGAACAATTGATTTTGTTGTGCCCTTGCAGAACACGTGCAGAAAAACAGTTCTGTGCACCATGGTGTAAAGGAACCCTTGGGTTCTATGTACACTGGGCTTAAAAAAAGCTACTTTTACAGGAGTTTTGTATTTTTTTTTTTTTTTTTCTCCGGCCCGTAGAAGCAGCTCAATGTTATCCTATGTTTCCATGCACATTAGGACATTTAGAGGCATATTTCAAGGAGAGGCAGAGAAATAAACCATCACAAATGCATTTTTCAGAGGATTTCCAGGCAGATGCGAAATGCTTGTAAACGCAGCATTTTCAAGTGTACATTGCAACATGGGTAGAGGGGAATGTTTTGGGAAGAACAATGCTTATAAAAGAAAATGCCCATAAACTCAAAACTCTTGTGCAATGTGAGCTGCTATAAAAAAATGTTTGCCTTTTTTCTGCCAGAGGTTCTGGCATTATTTTTGGATCCTAGTATGCTTGGACCCTAAAAGAGTGACTATTATTATGATGTTTTGAAGCTGTCTTGTTGATGGTTCTCATTACAGTGGCTCATGTATGAGTGGCTGTTTGGCATAGTATACACACATCCTCCTCTGATGATGTGGTGAAGGTAAACCTATAGGTGCACCCTTGTGGAATGAGCTTGGCTCTTTTCATACTTGTCAGAATAAGAACCAGCTAAAGTCATGATATTCATAGAGCACATGTCTTTATTTATAGTGTCTGAAAGCATGTAAGAGCACATTGTCTGCACAGGAATTTAAGTAAATTGTTTACATTTTTATACTTGTTTGTGCTTCATTTATAGGGTACTGTTACATTTTTTTTACTTTTTTGCCACAATATTTTAGTGGGAAATGCTGATTTCTGTAACATTTTCTGTATTTATAAATGGCTAATAGTATTCACTTCCTGCATCCAGCCAGGACTGAATTAGGCTAGGTTCACATCTGTGCGGATGGTGCTGCTTCCAGTATATAAATACATCACACCCTCCTATACCAAATATAAAGTGGCTACAATGTCCCCTTAGCCGCCAGAATAATACTTCCACCCAGGAAGCTCAAAATCAAGATGCATTCAATAGTGACCAACAGAAAATTTCAAATTCAAAAACGTCCAACAAAAAGTCTCAAAAAATTACCATATAAACTGGTGATCTCTTCATACTTTCCAACAAGTCCCCATTTTTCTCTGAGAAGATTCCTCCTCTTCCTCTTTGTTCCTCAAAGTAAACTACACATAGTGCATTATCCTCAAAACATAACAAAAATGAATAATAATGTGCTCACATCAAAGTGTTCACAAAGGTGCCCCCAGTGACCATGTGTCCATCCAGTGACTGCAAATCTTACCCTTACCCTGAGTGAGTGACTCGCTTGATATAGTATGTTGACTGTAGGATCCTTCTTCCAAAAATCTTTTCAAATACATACGTTGGTACGTGATGATTGCTTTCATTCTGGGTATATGCCATTGTTGGTATTGAAGCATTGATAATCACAGTTCTGGAGAAAGAGTCTGTCTGAGAAAAGCTTTCATTGCCTATCAATCTGGTAAGGTGCATGGGATGACAGGTGTTGGACCACTCAGCTGTTTCACTGTATTATGATCACTGGTGTGATCAGGGGCGGACTGACCATTTGGAAACTCGGGCACTGCCCGAGGGCCAGGGGTCAGTAGGGGGCCCCATGAGATGCCCCTGGTACCTTTTTCATAGGCTTTTTGAGTTTGGGCAAGGACACGGGCCCCATGATCTCCTATTGCCCGGGGGCCCCATGAGTTGTCACTCCGCCCCTGGGTGTGGTGTGTGTGACACTGATTCACAGTATATGAGGCTCATGAGTTAACGGTATTACACTATATATGACTTGTATCTTTTTGAGGGTCCTATGTATTTGAAAAGATTTTTGAAAGAAAGATCCTAAAGTCAACATACTATATCAAGCGAGTCATTCACCTACTCGGGGTAAGGGTAAGAATTGCAGTCACTGGATGGACACATGGTCACTGGGGGCACGTTTGTGAACACTTTGATGTGAGCACATTATCATTCATTTTTGTTCTATTTTGAGGATAATGCGTAGCTTAATTGTTTGAGGTGCAAAGAGAGGAAGAGGAGGAATCTGCTCAGAGAAAAATGGGGAATTGTTGGAAAGTATGAAGATATCACCAGTTTATATGGGCAATTTTTTAGACTTTTTGGGACTTTGTTGGACGTTTTTGAATGTTTTTGAATTTGGACTTTTCTGTTGGTCGCTATTGAATGTATCTTGGTGCTGCTACCAGACCCGCACAAATACCGGCAGCCGCAACCATCCATACAGAAATCCGGTACCCGTGGGTGTGTGCCATTATTTCTAATGGCACGCCGCAGGCACTGGAAATCACAGCCGTAATGGGCACTTCGGTTACTGTGGGGAATGCAATTTAAAAAATAGCACAGGGAACAGCAGCCTATTCAAATGAATGGGCTCTCTTGCCTGTGCAAATCACTACCAGCACGGCTGCACAGGTGTGACCCTAGCCTTAAAGTGGAACTCCAGGGGGGTTTTTTTGGGGGGAGGGGGGACACAGCACATGGGTAACAAGTTACTTCTACCGAAGGATATCCTATGCCCAGATCTTTGCAGCTTACTGTAGAATTATAGCTTTATTGGCAGAAGGATAATATAGACACCACTCTTCTAGTGTTCTGTGAAAAGATTACAAGCCATTTTGAGAAAAGAAGTGGGGAGAAGAGAGGGTAGAGCGAACAACTCGAGCCTTTATCGTGAGAGTGTCAAAGGGGAGTCTGTAGTTTCCAGGGTCAATGAATGTATGATTTCTAAAGTAAAAAACTTTCTTGAGTTTTGCTTTAATTAGTAATTCATTTTAAATGACCTCGCTAATTTACTCTGGTTTTCTCCTTTGTTGTCTGAGAGTTTGGGCCTGATTCATCAAAATGATATACAACTTTCAACATGTAAAAAGTGATATCACATACAGTATGTAATGTCATTACCTGATTCCTCATAGGCAAAAGTTTCTCAAGTTAAATTTTGAAACTTTTCTTTAGTATCTTTTTATACAGCTTTCTCACTAGTAAAACCTGTAAGGGCTCTTTAGAAGGCTTTCTGTGGGCTATGCTTCTTCCATTCATGCACATTGCAATCTCTATTCAGGATCAGAATGACAGTTCCAAAGTTTGCATGTCCAAAAACGAAGTCGTCAATGGCAGTTCCCATATTTTGTCCTCACTGGTTTTTTTCATGTGTGATCTGACTTCCTGTTAGAGGGTGGCTATGTTCATTCTGTATGTAGTAACGTAGCCACCCCCTTGCTTGTTCTTAAGATGGTCTAGGGTCTATGGCACGGGTGTCAAACTGGTGGCCTTCCAGCTGTTGCCAAACTGAAAGTCCCATGAGGCATTGCAATACTGACAGTTACAAGCACGGCTCCCAAAGGCAGAGGCATGATGGGACTTGTAGTTTCACAACAGCTGGAGGGTCGCCAGTTTGACACCCCTGGTCTATGGACTATGAAATTGGTAATGTGCACAGATCAGTGCATAAGACTACAACTAAAATGAACTGCTGGTTCCAAACAATTGGAAGAGAGGGGGAATGGAGAGATTTGGGAGCTCATTATAAGGAAGCAGAAAAACACAAATATATTCATGAGTTTGTAGGGCCATTAAAGCGAAATTTCATCCTAAAAGGGAAGTTCCGCTTTTCGCTATCCTTCACCCCTATTCTAACATTTTTGGTAGTGCTTTTTTTTTTGTTTGTGTTTTTGTTTGGAGGGGGGGGGGTGGCCTATTTCTGGCAGGTACCTTCTCCCACCTCTGCTGGGATAGCCTAGGCAATTTAGAAATAGAGCAGATGGATATAATACAAACTTTTTTTTTTTTTTTACACCACTATATGATTTATTACTAATTTAAGTTAATCTTTAGTAGCTTGTTACACCTGTATTTAGGGTGTAACAATTTACTATTACAGTAGCCCTGCTCACCCCCTAATCTCAAATTGTGACAGTGGGCAGGGGATCCTCTTACGGCACCTGTTGTCACAATTTAAATACAGCGCAGCTTTGTGGGGCTTCAACTGGACAGCCGTGTCATTTTATTTACACAGATCTATGAATGAATGAGCTACAAATCCTGTCTGCCACGCTTGGCAGACATCTTTTTGTAGTTCATTGACTCTTCCTGCAATACAGTAACTGATTGTATGGGAGGTTCAGGCAGACAGCTGTACCGAGTGTCTGCAGAAGCCTGACATTGCACCTGCAATCTGCTGATTGCAGGCCCAATGCTCTGCAGGCTCCTAAGCACAAAAAATAATACATTTAAAGAAGTTCCTTTAAACTAGTGAACCTGGCCTTTAAGCGCTTTCCTGCCACCCCATAGCAGATGTACTGCTACAGGGCTTCTTCTCTGTGCAGAACCGTGTAGATATACGTGATTTTGCGTTTCCGGGTAGGGGTGTGTGCGCGCGCCGCCCCACAATCAATAGGTCCCGGACGGCGATTCTCGTAAACAACACAGGTCTCTCTCCTGTCATGCACAAAATAAAAACGCAGAGGTGGTCAACTACCACTGAAAGAAAGTTCTATTTGTGGGGAAAAAAAATTACATACATTTCATTTATGTACAGTGTTGCATGCAGTGTTGTATTTAGGTGTCGTGCTGCCCTAGGCAACACAAAAATTGGCTCCCCCCCAATGGAGAGACCCTGACAAGCACACTCCTCCCCCACGAAGGAAGCCTGACACTGACCAACAACACCCCAGCCCCCCACCCGAGAGAGCCTTCCACTACCACCGACCCCCATACACTGGCAATGCCCCCCCCCCCCCCTTGACCGTGCGAGAGAGAGAAGACACTCACCTTCACAGCTCTGGACATCCCCGGAAACAAGAGTCAGGCTCTGCATACACCATCAAGCAGCCCACAGCCTCTCTCATATCCCACCTGGTCCCTATGCTGCGTGTGTCCCTTCTTCCATCCTTTCGCTGCCCCCCTGAAATATGCCGCCCTAGGCAAATGCCTTGTTTGCCTTGTGGTAAATACACCCCTGGTTGCATGACTGCGCAATTGTCAGTTAACCATTTGCCCTCCAGGGGATATACCCCCCCCTTCCTGACCAGGCCATTGCAGCGATGCGTTACTTTAACTGATAATTGTGCGGGCATGCAATGTTGCACCCAAATGAAATTTACATCCCCCCCCCCCGCCCCACGAATATAGCTTTCTTTCGGTGGTATTTGATCGCTTGTGCATTTTTTAAATTTTTTTGCAGTATAAAAAGAAAAAAATAAAGACCGTCAATTTTGAGAAAAAAAACAATATTTTTGACTTTGTGCTATTAAACATATCCAATAAAAAAAATGTAAAAATAAAATTTCGTCAAATTTAGGTATTCTGCTACATGTCTTTGCTAAAAAAAAATCCCAATGTAAATGAATTGGTTTGCATGAAAGTTATAGCATTTACAAATGGCGGTATACAGTGAAGGAAATAAGTATTTGATCCCCCTGCTGATTTTGAACCATCAAATCTTGGGTGAGAACCTTCTTCCCTCAGCCAGGGCATTGAAAATGGGTCATGGATGGGTGTTTCAGCATAACAATGACCCAAAACACATGGCCAAGGCAACAAAAGAGTGGCTCAAGAAGAAGCGCATTAAGGTCCTGGAGTGGCCTAGCCAGTCTCCAGACCTTAATCCGATTGAAAATCTGTGGAGGGAGATAAAAGTTCAAGTTGTCAAACGTCAGCCACCAAACCTTAATGACTTGGAGAGGATCTGCCAAGAGGAGGGGGCCAAAATCCCTCCTGAGATGTGTGCAAACCTGGTGGGCAACTACAGGAAACGTCTGACCTCTGTGATTGCCAACAAGGGATTTGCCACCAAGTACTAAGTCATGTTCTGTGAAGGGGATCAAATACTTATTTCCCTCATGAACATGCAAATCAGTGCATAATTTGTTAGACATGCATTTCTTTTGAATTTTTTGTTGCTATTCTGTCTCTCAGTGTTACAGTACACCTACCATTTGATTTGTAGACTGATCATTTATTTGTGAGTGGGCAAACATTCAAAATCAGCAGGGGATCAAATACTTGTTTCCTTCACTGTATATACTGGGATTTTTTTACTTTTTATTTTTACTAGTAATGGCGGTGATCAGCGACTTATAGCGGGACTGTGGCGGGCATTCTGATACTGGGGATAACTGACTTGGTGTCACTGACATCCCCAGTGACACCAATACAGTGATCAGTGCTAATAAAAAGCACTGACACGGTACTAATGACATTGGGCAGGAAAGGGTTAACATGTGGGCTGATCAAAGGGTTTGCTGTGTGCCGTTTTACACTGTGTCCTGTTAGTGCTTCACTGTAAGCACACTGCTTTCTATTGCTGTGCTATGCAGAGCCATAAAAAGCAGTGTGCAGGAGCTGACAGGGGAGAGAACTATAATGTTTATAAACGGTTCTTCCCCCCCCCCCCTCTGTCGGAGATGCTCGACAATCACTGTGCGCCGGCGAGTCATCACCGACCGGGACCCGTGATTGATAGCCGAGGCCACGAATGGCGGTGCAGTATTACTGCTATAGGGAGGAAGGGAAGCGGTTAAAGCAACGCAGCGCCGTATCACAAAAAAATACCCTGGTCAGGAAGGGGGGTAAATCTTCCAGAGGGCAAGAGGGGAAGTTCTTCTTCTTTTCCACTTCCTCCTCTCACTTTTGGAAACTTTTTTTTTTTTTTGGAGGGGAGCAGATACCTGGTTTTGACAGGTACCTACTCCCATAAGTGCACCGGATAATGGCCGGATCGCCTAGGTGATCTGAATAGACGTTTCCCCCTGCCCCTCCTCACCTTTGCCCGGAGCCTTCTGTGACACGTCACAAGTCCCAGAAGGTTGCAGGACCATTCATTCCGCAAGGCTTCATGGTGGTTTCCTTTAGTAAACCTGCCAGTGCTGCATAACCGAAGACTGGTGAAGAACTTGCCCAAGTGATGACGGCACTGATCCCTGGGCAGGTAAGTGTCATTTTATTAAAAGTCATCTGCTACAGTATTTTGTAGCTGCTGACTTTTAATTTTTTTTGGGGGGGGAGACTGAAGGTCCTCTGTAAATTTTGTGATGAGGTTGAAATTTTCCATCAGGTTTACTGGTTACATTGAGGTTCAAGTGTGAGAAGTATATAACACATTATAGAAATTGTTTCTGCTCAATTCTGGGTCACAAGACATCCAAGCCAGTCTTCACGTGCTATGTTCTTGTAAAGCACAAAACATTATGAAGCTTTATAGTATTGTAACAGACAAATAGTAATTTATTTCTAGGCATCTAGGTGATAGCATGTATCTAAAGCTTTTAGGAATAGGTTTGCTGAGGTCATATGGGATGGACACAACTAAAGTGTTCTTTCTGCAACATTGTTACTATTTTTATTGGGAAATGCATACTTTCTTACATACCACAGAAGGCATCTACTGCATGGAAATCATTCCATGACTTCTGGCTTTGAGCACTGAAGAGGGATGGTGAGCATCTTTCATCTAAAATTTTATCACAGAGGTGCATGTTTACTTTTTTTAATTATGTCAAAGTGTTGCCAGCAAGAGGAAGGAGGCCCTGGCACTTTTTGTGTGGCCCTCGATGCCTCTACAGACACTAATTTGTTTCACTATTGCCTTGTTATAGTAGTGATTTCTAGCACCCTTATGTACTACAGTATGTCTTCAGTCTATGACTGTCTCCTGAAGCTCCTGCATCATGTTTGCATTCTTTGATGATCTCTTGCATTGTGTCCACAGTTACCATCTCTTCTATGTCCAAGGGGTATGGACTTTTTTTTTTTCTTCAAAACTACTTGTCCAAGGACTAAATCGGGGTCCCAACCTACTTCTCCTGATAAAAAAAAAAATATATATATAATTTTAACCAAAACCATGTTTAAATCTGAGGTGCTTTTAGGATTGGCTGGAGCATTTAAAAAGTATAAGATCTTTATGGCGACTTAAACGTTTAATATTTTATTTATCTCCTACTTACCTCAGTGCCTGTCACCAGCAGCACACCTGAGGACAAGCAGGGAGAGGGGAGACCCTGCAGTGTGATGATCACCGATTAGGTGCTGTCAGGAAAGGGGAGTGTCAGGCTCTCTCAGCAGAAATGCATGATTGATTGAGTAAATGAGGCTCTGGCTCCAATAAAAAAATGTTATTCTCTCAGGTTGCCCACACACACGAAAGCACTTGGTTTCTCCGTACTAGTGCCTGCTGGGCTGCCAAATCAACCTCTAGTGTCCGCTCTGTTAAAGGATAAGTTCACATTAAAAACAAATTATAATAAATGCACATTTTTTACAGGTAAAAAAACTATGCATTTTTACTATTTTTTTTTTTTTAATTTTAGGAGCCAGGAAAGTATTGTAGTAGCAGTCAGCAGATCGTGGGTGTAATGGAGGTCTCCTGCAGACTGTCAGTCAGTGTAATCTGTCTGTTCGTACCTCATACGGTAGGGCAGTTTCACATGGTGAGTCAGAATCGGTGAACTACTGGAGAGCTCACCAGCGCCATTGAGTACTACAAGCCGACATCCGCAAAGGATGCCAGTACTCATAGTTAATTCATTCACAGAACTCTGATGCAGCTGTGCTCTTGTCAAAAAGTGACAGCAGGTACGGGGAACTTCTTGTCATACTGCTGTCACACAGAGGGCTTAGATCGCTGAGCCGCTACAGGGGTGGGAACATTGAGTTCGTGTAAAAAAATCACTTTAGGCCTGAAGCGTGCATAAAACCCCCAATCCATGATATATTTTCTGAAAGATAACACCCTAGAGAACAAAATAGTGGTAGTTTCTATTTTTTATGCCATGCGATATTACTGCAAAGGTCTAGAAAATGCAAAATTTAGGCAATTTTGTTATGTTGGAAGGATCCCTCTCCACCTGCATTGTCATATGTTTGTCGCTTAACCAGTTGCCGACCGCAGGTAGTCAATTGACGGCTGCACTGCGGCCGACCAGTTCTGGCAGGCCGTCCAATGGCGTCCTCCCAGAATGCGCTCTCCTGCGTGCCCCCGGCAATCTCCGTGAACGCTGTGTCCTACGGACACAGCTGATCATGTGATGTGGTAAAAGGCCATTATAGTGGCATTTTACCATGTGATCAGCCATGTCCAATGACACGCTGATCAGCGGGAAATGCAGTTGCCGGTTCTCGGCTGCACTTTCCTCACGCAGGTCTAAAAGACCCTACATGTCTCCCCTGTGCTCCTCTGAATGTAATGAAGTGCAGATCGCACTGCATTACATTCTTTCCCAGCCTCGATGGCGGGGATGCTGTCAATGGGGACCCTGAAGTGATGTCATACATGTTACTTCTGAGTCAGGAACTGGCGGCTCCCGCAATTCATGACCCCCGACCCGAAGATGGGCAAGCAGAGCCCAGGGTACATAACGGGGGTGGGTGGCGCACTTTCACGGCATGTGTGAAAGCAGTCAGGTGGTGGTGCAGCCACCCAAATGCTTCCAACCTGACAAGCCTTGCTACTTGCCCGCAGTGGGGCTAAATATAAACAAAAACTGCCTGCCCGGCGCACGGAACTACATGTCCCGGGTGTGGGGCAATACAAATTGCGCATCCCTGGACTATGCTGTGCAACTTCATTGTGACTTCAGTAATACAGGTTAATGCATATCACAACAAAGTCTCACAAAAATAGTGCAGGAACTTTTTTTTTTTTTTTTTGCCATCGTCTTGACTAGAATGGGGCCATTGAAAGATATGGGATGCTGCTTGTCATGCAACTTCAAATTCACATGACAAGTTGCATCGGTGTGAACTGGGGCTAAATATACTTAGAAACATTTGTTTCCTTTTAGCATCTCTGGTTTAATGTATTTTTGCAGTACATTTTGGTATGTGTATTATATACACTCACCAGCCACTTTATTAGGTACACCTTGCTAGTGCCAAGCAATTATCCCCCACACCATTACACCACCACCACCAGCCTGGACCATTGATACAAGGCAGGATGGATCCATGCTTTCATGTTGTTTACGCCAAATTCTGACCCTGCCATCTGTATGTCGCAGCAGCCAGTCTGCCCATTCTCCTCTGACCTCTGATATCAACAAGGCATTTTCATCCACACAACTGCTGCTCACTTGATATTTTCTTTTATTTGGACCATTCTCTGTAAATGGTTGTGTGTGAAAATCCCAGTAGATCAGCAGTTTTTGAAATACTCCACAACCATGCCACGTTCGAAGTCACTTAAATCCCCTTTCTTCTCCATTCTGGTGCTCGGTTTGAACTTAAGCAAGTCATCTTTACAACATCTACATGCCTAAATGCATTGAGTTGCTGCCATGTGATTAGATTAGCAATCTGTGTTACCAAGCAATTGAACAGGTGTAACTGATAGGGATGCACTGAAATTTCGGCGGCCAAAATGACCCCTATTGGCCTTAGGCCGATATGAATATAGGCACCAGGTGCCAAAAATAGCGCCGTCTCCACCTGGTGGTTCTCAGTCTTACCTGAGAACCCATCTATTGATTCTGGTTCTGGGCATAGAGATCAGTGAAGGAAAGATGGCTTTCACTCATCTCTATGCCCTTGGAGGACTGGACGTCAGTACGGCACTTCCGGTTCCGGTGCCATGTAAACGAGGCCTTTTTTTTTTTTTATTTTGTAAAGCACTAGATCAATCCTTCCCTCTAATGCTTTATATTGAGGAAGAGAGATGTGGGGTCTTATTGACCCTAGATCTCTCCATAAAGAGGACCTGTCATTGCTTATTTCTATCAGAAGGGATGTTTGCCATGCCCACATATGTAAACAGTGTTCAAACCGCACATGTGAGGCATCACCACGAATCGCAAGAGCAATAATTCTAGCACAATACCACCTCTGTAAAAATTTCTACAGGTTACCAGTTTAAAATTAAAGCGTCACTTATGGAGATTGAGTAATGTAGTTTAGCGCCATTACACGAGCGTGCGCAATTTTAAAGCATGACATGTTGGGGTATTTATTTGCTTGCCGAAACATCATCTTTCATACTTTATAAAATAATTGTGGTATATATTTTTTTTTTCCACAAAATATTGCTTTTGAAAAAATATACATTTTTAAAAACTGTCCATTTCAGTTTTCAGCCAAGTGCATCCTGACTTTTTGGTTTCGGCACCAGAATTTTCATTTTGGTGCACCACTAGTACCTAATAAAGTACCTGGTGAGTGTTAATTGCTATTGTAGTATGTACAGTATATCTAAAATATAAATGTGATGTGTGTTGATATTGTTCAGACAAGCTTGTGGAAATCTGAAAGTTGCATACATTTAGCATTTTTCTTTCTGCCTCTTTTGGGAATAGTCGTGACTTTGTTGCTGTCTTACACTCATAAGTACATGGCTTGGCATTGGAGTACTCGTACTGCTGACTGTCTTCCAGTGGGCTTCATCGCAAATCAGGCCAATTGAATTTCAGCCAGTACTGTGTGCATTTAAAAAAAACCAGTGCTTAGTAAGACCAGGCAAAACCCATTTTTTAGGCTTTATTATGCTTTTCTGTTCTGTGTTTTTCTTCCATATCTTGGAGGGAGTTGATTTGATTTTTTTGTATGATTAAAGCAGAATTCTTGCCTGCAGTAATGGGAGAAGTTAGGTAGAGCCAGCACATAACTGCAGTAACGTCCACTTAATAGTGACGCTGTGCCTCTTAAAACTAACACACAGCTTTCCCTAAATGTGAACAATAGAAAACAGTAAACCAGATCCTTTGTGTTACATGCCTTTGCAGTTCATTGTTTGCGAGCGTTTTTGCACATATATTCAAGCTCCTGGGTGGGAGGAGATCAGTTCAGACATAAATACACATGAAAACACGTCGCACATATAAATGTGCTTTAATTAAAGTCTATGGGGCCAAAAACGTGTAACACAGCTCCAAAAAAAGCTCATGTACCTCTCTGAGCTTCAAGCTAGCTCCACATAAAAGTTCATGTACCTCTTCAAGCTTCAAAGGGAAGTTTGGGAATTTAAAAATAAATACATA
This sequence comes from Staurois parvus, assembly GCF_062004578.1. Classification (NCBI taxonomy): domain Eukaryota; kingdom Metazoa; phylum Chordata; class Amphibia; order Anura; family Ranidae; genus Staurois; species Staurois parvus. The sequence continues at coordinate 3,526,642 of NW_028317867.1, read as the reverse complement.
CTCACCTAAGTGTATGCAGCATTGATTCCCCCACCACCTCTAAGACCAAGAACGGAGTAATCAAAGACCACTGATCACTCAGTTCTCAGTCTTCAGTGAGCACAGAGCCGGTAAGTGTCAGTCTCCAGCTCTCTGCTTTGCTTCTCCAGCACTTACTGAAGTGCTGGGCTGTGGAGGGGGCAGGAGCGGCTGGCTCTCAGGCTCTCTGTGGCACACTGAGAGGCTGAGCCAATTGCTGATCCAGGCATCTGGGTGGATCCTGACTTTAAAGTTTGGCTCGAACCAGAACCTAAACCAGCTGAGTGACCTCAGCCGACAGCGGACTTTAGCCCCCTGTCAGCTGAAACCAGGTCACAGGAGGACCTATATAGGAGAAGTAGGGCCAAAAGAGTGTTGGACCTATATAGGAGAAGTAGGGCCAAAAGAGTGTTGGCTCTACTTTTCCTTTTTTAAGTAAAAAAACTGAGACATTTAAATAGCCACGATAGAAAAAATTTAGATTTTTTTTTTTTCTCATGTTCAGCATTGCTGTATGTAGGGAGATGGGCATGCCTAAACATGCAGGTATGAATGGTGGCTTAAAGCGTAGCTTCACCCAAAAGGGGAAGTTCCGCTTTAAGGACTGCTCCCCCCGCTCCCCATTAAGGATTGGCACCTTTGGGGAGTGGGGGGGGGGTAGATGGGTACCCAAATTTGACAGGTACTCACTCCCACTTCTGGTCTGATCACCTAGGCGATCGGAAGCGGAAAGTGTCCTCCCTCCCTGTAGTCATTTGGGATACGTGACAGGTCCCAGATGACTACAGGACCATTCATGAAACGCAGCGCTACTCACATGCGCAGTGGGTACCCGACTGTGAAGCCGCAAGCTGTCACAGCTGGGGTTACCACACTGAAGATGCCGGCCGTCCTGTATTCCATGAAGCGAGCTGCAGGGGACACACCACGGGACCGAGGGACAGGTAAGTGGCTGTTTTTTAAAAGTCAGCAGCTACAGTTTTTGTAGCTGTTGACTTTTATTTTTTTGATAGGTTGTGTGGAACTCCGCTTTAAAGAGTTGTTCAACTTGCAGTACTCGGCTGGCACCAGTTCCTGAGTACTAGGATTCAGGGTGCACAGAGGCTGGGCTCTGAAGTAACTCAATCTCATCTAACTGAAACTGGCTGTATGCAAGATGTGTGCATCACATAGAACACTGCAGCAGTGGGTCTTGTGAGGGACTAGGAGTCTGCAAACAGAAAGGTTTACTGCTGCAATGACCTTCATTGAAAATTTGGAGCACACAGTGAGGAGTGGGAGAAAATAAGTCACACGATTTTCCACCAGAGGCAGATGAGGCTGGAGTTCTTCTTTAAAAATGTTGAGATGATATACTATTTGCAATTTTATTTTCATATCAGAGTAAGCCTGTCACAATCTCAAGCAATCAAACTGAACATATATGCTATGCACAAGTAGAGGTAATTATTTCTGAAAACATAATATCACAAGGAACAGTGGATCCAGAGTGCAGCTGAGGTTTATTGCAATACAACTTTTCCTCTAAAAGATAGGTTTGGTGCTCCTTATTCTGGGCCTTCCTTTTGGTCAGTCATGTCAACCATTAAACTAATCTGTAGGGATGCACCAATGCCATTTTTTTTTTCTTACAGCGAGTATGACTACTGATACTTTTTTTTTTTTTTCTTTCTATTTTCAACTCGCCGATACCAATTATCGATACCTGCTTGCAACTGTTTACACTTCAGCTGTCAACAAGGGAACCCGGCTGACAGCTGAATGGGTAATCAGTTGTTAAGGATGCGGTGGTTCTGCTTCTTAACCACTTCGGCTCACACACTTGTGCACCCCCTGTGGACCAGAACAATTTTAACATTTCTGCTATGGACCTGTTTATTTGGCATTAACTTTGTCATTACTTAAGATAAAAAAAAAATATATTTTTTTTTTTAAGGACAAACAAGGCTTTCTTTTCGTGAATATTGTCTTGTGAAAATTATATATTTTTTTCACAATCCTTAGACAATTAAATGTATCAAAACTGGAAAAAAAACCACACACTTTCTTTTTCTGAACAGTGTTAGTTTAAAAATTAAATAGTGTTACTACACATAAAAAGTGCACTTTTTGTTCTGTAATTTGTCCTGTTTAAAATGATACAATTATGATTCTGGTACAAAGCATTGCAAAGTTATTTACAAATGAAATAAATTTTTTTCAGTTTTGCATTCTTTTCAATGTGTAAATATGTGTCAAAGGTGTAAAAATATTTGTGAACAAAGCAAAAATAAAAAAAAATTATTAATATTTTTTAAAACAGAAATTAACAAAAAAAATCAGCAGGGAAATAATAATTAGATAAATAAGAAGAATAAGGAGTTAGGTGTCCTTTTATCAAGCAGTGGTAAATGACTGCTGCTCAGTTCTCCGGCATTCTGAGAGGAGAGAGTTCTCCCCTGAATGCCTTTTTATGAAGTGATGTAGATCCCTTCTCTGAATGAAGAGAGAAGTGATCTACAAATGCTTTGAACACTGGAAACCGGCTGCTTTTACTGCAATCTTGCGAGATTACAGTGAGAGATCAGTCAAACACACAGTTTACTAGGCAGCGGTAAATTACCGCTGCTTCGTTTGCAGTTCCCCCGATTCTCCAGCTCTGGGCTGGAGAATATGGAGGGAGAACACAGATCGCCAGTGAAGGGCTGACATCGCTCGTTCATACACTGGCCATCTGTGTGCTGAGATGATCAGCGGAGAACATGTTCTCCGCTGATCATCTCTGTTTCCTAAACCACTAATGATCTGAGATCAGCAACAAGCCTCAGTATCGCCGCTGATCTCTGTTTCATAAAAGGACACCTTAACCACCTCCTGTCCGGCCGTTGTATATAAACGGCTGGATGGTGGCAGTGCAGGGTCGGGTGGCTGTTTATAAACGGCCTCCCTGCCCACTGCAGGGAGCACGCAGCACCGCGATCTGGTGCCCACTGTGTCCTCAGTACACAGTGGAACACCGATCGTCGTACGGGACCTCTGTGCGAGGTCCCGATCATGTAATCACTGATTGGCCAATCAGTGATCACATGCAGAGTAGTAAGCAAGATGTCACTTTTGACATCATTGCTTACTACGTGTGAAATCTGTGAGTGATCACAGAGGTCACATGGTACAAGGCTATTCACAACAGCCTTGTACCATGTGACAAGCTGTGACCAATCACAACTCGCACAGTAGTTCTCAATGGCTGCAAGAATGCAGCCAGAGAGAAGGAGAAATGATTGCTTTTACAGCATTTATGGGTGTAAAAGCAATCAGTGTTAAAAAAAAAAAAATCTTCATCAATCCCCACAAGTAGTACAGTGCACCATGGTGACACTGTACTGCTAGGGTGACAGTATGTAAAAAACAAAACAAATAAAATGAAAAAATAAAATAAAAATGTAACAAAAAATGTTTAAAAATTATTATTTTTGGTTATAAACTAATTTGGGTTATATTTTTTTACTAAAAAGATAACTGAGTACATTTTGGCCAAGATTTATGATGAGATATTATTTATTTGCAAAATTTTATAAAACCCTTTTTTTCAAAAATTTTGACTTTTTCATTTACATAGCAAAAACAAATAATCCCAGTAGTGAATAAATACCACCAAAATAAAGCTTTATCTGTCTCAAAAAAATGCTAAAAAAATTCATATGGGTACAGTGTTGCATGACCACGCAATTGTCATTCAAAGTGTGATAGCACTGAAAGCTGAAAATTGGCCTGGACAGAAAGGGGGTAGAAGTGTCCGGACTTGAAGTGGTTAACTAGGGCTGATTAGAGTAAATTAAGGGTTAACAATGGATTAAACAGAGGAACATTTAAGTAAAAAAAAAACTTTTTTTTACTTGACATGTTGCTTTTAACTGACTTCATCTACAGATGGACATTCATTCCTTTTACTCTGAAGATGAATAAACAGGTACAAAATGAAACAATGTTTCTTTTTGGCTTAGCAATGCTGTTGATAAACATTGTCTGGCTATTTTTTTTTTTTTTTTTGACAGCTCCAATTGCCTGGACTGGTTTAGACTTCAGCTGTGAGCAGGGGAACCCCGATGACAGCTGAACGAGTCATCGGTTGTTGAGGATGCGGTGGCCCCACTTATTAACAACCGGTAATTGCTGACTTTTTTTGTTTGTTTTAATTTACACTTCAGCTTTCAACGAGGGAAAACCTGCTGACAGAATCAAACCTGAAGGTATCGGTTTCAGGTGTTGGAGCATTTGCACAAGTACTGATACTCGCACAGATGCTTAGTATCAGCACCGATATTTGTAGCAGTGCAACCCTATTAATCTGAATTTATATATAAATCTTGCTTTTTGTTTTTAAATTCGAGGATGGGGGTTGAGCAGTGTTGAGTTTACTTTGTGTTTTTAAGCCTTTGTACATGGAGTTTGGACCACGTCAAAACTGCTTTTTTGCACATCTAGGGCAATGGGAATGCAAAAGCAGCTTTATGCAGTTTAGGTGACCAAAGTCAGGTGGTCAGATGCAGTTCAAATGTAACTGTAAAATGAAACTGTAAAACATCTCAAAAGGATTTCAAATACTAACATCTGAAAGTGTGTTGCATTTGCCCAGCTACACAAGCCCAATAGACCTCTTCAAATTGATGCATTACAGTAACATGAATGTGAGTGGCACCCCAAGGCATTACAGCAGCAGGTATTGTACCCACAGTGCCAGTAGGCCACTATATGCATGCTGTATGATGTGGTGGGTTGTGCTAAAGTGGCTTTAAACCTCTGACATAAAATATGAACAAAGCATACTCCTCTATAGTGTGTATTTGTCTCAATCCAGAGCAAGTGTCATTTCTGTCTGCTGCCTCATTCCTCTATCTGCATGAGTTACTTCTGACATGTTTTCCTGACACCAAGAAATAAAAAGGTGAAGGAGCTTCAGCACACAGCCTGTGATTGACATCCTCCGCTTTGTTCCTGTGTGCTGTGTGAAGGGGGAGTGTCACTTTCCTCCAGTCAGCACTCACTGAGCTCTACAGAATGTAACTTCAGTTCCCCCGTCCCCTACTTTCTGAAAGTTCAGACACACTGTATATTTTTCTGCACTTTGACCGCTTCTAGAGAGGATAAAAATGCAGATAAACAGGTGCAACTTATGTAGGCAGATTTGTTTCATGTCTGTGTATCACCTCAGGCTCGTCCACTCTGTTTGTACATAGGTTGGGGTAGCACAATGTATTGTCATGTATAAAGGCACCCTGATTGTTTTGGATATGCTGTCAGTGCATCTTTATGCATGATAATGCGTGGTGCTAACACATTACACAGTGTGATCAGGCCCTTGATCTGATGGAAACCTCAATGAATATGAGTAGATCTTAAGTGATATTAAAGATTTTGATATATATACAGTGGGGATCGAAAGTTTGGGCACCCCAGCTAAAAATTAGTTTTAATGTGCATAACGAAGCCAAGTAAAAATGGAAAAAATCTCCAAAAGGCATCAAATTACAGATTAGACATTCTTATAATATGTCAACAAAAGTTAGATTTTATTTCCATCATTTACACTTTCAAAATAACAGAAAACAAAAAAATGGCGTCTGCAAAAGTTTGGGCACCCTGCAGAGTTAATATCTTGTACCTTTTGGAGATTTTTCCATCTTTCCTTGGCTTCTTTATGCACATTAATACAAATTTTTAGCTGGGGTGCCCAAACTTTCGATCCCCACTGTACATGCCTGCTCTGTACAATTGTTTTCTGTGTGCCCTGTTCACACTGCAATGCAGTCCAGAGCTGCACTGCAGTGATCTGCAATAAAATGCAGACATACTGCACTGCACAGGATCATATGTCACTGTACAGTAGCGCGGCTGTACAGTGGCATGAATGAAGTGTCCCTTTTGTTAAAAAGTTTTAGAAAAAAAGGGTGAAAGCTGTGTAATGCGCCGATTCACTCACTGCACTACCCCCGTCACAGGCTTACTGCATCTGGAACGAACAGCTGCTGCACAATAAACTGCTGCGGTTTACTGTGCAACAGATGTCCATTTTATATATGTGAATGGACCCTTAAATAATAGTATACATGCAGTGTTGACAAGCAACCAGATCACCACCTTGTTGCCTTTCATGTGAACTTAGCCAGAGTTCCCTGTGTGATCAAAGTATTATCTGAAATCCATTTTAGTCTTAGCCAGTGAATCTTCTGTCTGCGATGTGCAAGTACACCTCAGTCCATCTCTTTGAAAGTTTCCTTCAATAGATGTGTTGCATTTTGCGCAGATACAAGATTTGTGTATGGGCTACCTTCACACTTGTGCCAGTCTCCTAGTATTACAAGACCATTTGCTCACACAGTGTGATATAGCTCTTCTGGCTGTTCTTGTAGCAGAAGCTGGAGATCTCCTAACAGATTAAATGACAGCAGAGCACAAATCTGCAATGACGTCAATTAATGGGTCATGTTTATAAAGTCACCGTATATGTATATTATCTGATGTTTTTGTCATTTGATCATTTCTGTTCAGTAAGTTGGAGAGAAGACAAACATTGTAGTGTTACACATAGTAATATAATGCAATCCAGAATCTTGAAAGTGGCTACATGAGAATTAACTTGAATGAAGTTTCTTCACAGTGGTTCTAGTAGTTTTTGTTAATTTATTTGAAAGGATCTTATTGGGGTAAAAAAATGGGAGCTTCTACTGCCAACTTGTTTCTAAAGGTGCATGTTCCAGGTTTGAACTCTAGCAAGCCATGTGTCCTGGTGTTAATGCTAGACTCTGGGGAGGAAAAACCTTTACCCTTGCAGTCAGTCCCCCTCCCCACTGTAAGGCTTAAAATGATTGTAAAAGTTTTGTTTTTTTATGTTTGTTATGTTTAGTGTTGCACCGAAATGGAAATGCTGGTGCAGAAAACGAAAATTCTAAATGCACTTGGACAAAAACCGAAACGGAAATTCGGTTATTAAAAATGAATATATTTTAGAAAAAAATACACTTTGATTAAAAAAAAACAATATATACCCCAATTGTTTTTGTACAATATGTAAGAGGATGTTACGGCGAGTAAATAGATACCCAACATGTCACGCTTTAAAATTGTGCATGCTTGTGGAATGGCATGAAACTGCGGTACTTAAAAATCTCCATGGGTGATGCTTTAAAAAATTTTTACAGGTTAGTGTAATGTTACAGAGGAGGTCTAGTGCGAGAATTATTGCTCTTGCTCCGATTTTTGTGGCGATACCTCACGTGTGTGCTTTGAACACCATTTACATATGTGAGCATGGCCTACATATGCATTCACCACTACGTGCGCACTGGGGGATGGGGGCACTTTAAACTTTTTGAAAAAATGTATTTAATGTTTTTTTGGGTTTTTTTTGCACTGTTCCTTTTAATAAAAATTATCATCACTTTTATTCTTATCACAAGAAATGCATGTGTCCCTTGTGATAGGAATAATTAGTGACAGTTCCTCTTTATGGAGAGATTTGGCGTCAATAAGACCCCACATCTCTCCTCTGCAATGTAAAGCATTGGATCAAAAAACAATGGTCTAGTGCTTTTAATATAAAAAAAAAAATGCCCGAAACCGACATCGCTCCAAAGGCAGAGATGTATGGCGGCCATCTTTCCTTCACCCATCTCTATGCCTAGCGCCGGAATCGATGGTTTCTCAGGTAAGACTGAATTACCGAGCGGTAGGCAGGCGGGCGGCTTTGAGGGGCGGGGTTTTTTCGGCACCTGTATCGGTGCTTTTTTTTTTTTTTTTTTTTTATTTCGGCCGAAACGTTTTGGCCACCAGAATTACGGTACATTCCTAGTTTTGTTATAATTGCTTGCCCTGTGCAATGGTTTAAACCTCCTCCTTTGGGGTCCCCCCACGGTGCTTTTGGTTCTTCATCTTGTCTGAGTGCCCCTATACCAGCAATGGGCAAACTACGGCCCGCGGGCCGTGTACGGCCTGGCGGACCTTTTAATCCGGCCCACAGAGCGTGGCAAACATCGGCTGTCGGAATGTGTGTAGGCGGGGCAGCGTGAGGAACGTGAGGGGAGCTAGGCTCCTCTCACAGTCCGCCCTGAAGACCGGAACGGCGCGGGAACACGGCGAGAGGAACGCGCGGAGCAAAGGTAAGTGAATTACTACTTGGGGGGGGAATAGTACTGTGGGGGATGAAATACTATATGGGGGATGAATTACTATATGGGGGGATGAATTACTATATGGGGGGATGAATTACTATATGGGGGATGAATTACTATATGGGGGATGAATTACTATATGGGGGGATGAATTACTATATGGGGGATGAATTACTATGGGGGATGAATTACTATGCTTACTATGGGGGAATATTACTATACTTACTATGGATGACACATACACATCATTCATCTACTCTTGGTCCGGCCCCCGGGTCCAATATATGAACCCATTGCGGCCCTCAAGTCAAAAAGTTTGCCCACCCCTGCCCTATACCAAGCCACTTGCCATCGGGATACTCGTTTGGCTCAATCCTGAGCTGGGCTGTGTGTATCTATAGACCTACAGAGTGTTATTCAGCTCCACCGCCCGCTCCCTCCTCACATGATTGGACTGACAGCAGCAGGAGCCAATGGCTCCCACTTGTCTCAACCAAGCCTGTCAGAGCGGGAAGAGAAGAGCTGCTGCAGATGGGAGAGCACTGGATCGAGAGATGACTTGAGTAAGTGTTTAAGGGGGGAATCGGGGAGCTACTGCTGAAAAAATATTTATTTTTTTTTTCCTTAATGTAGAGAGTGCAGCAAGGTAAAAAAAAATAAAGCCTGTTATCTTTACAACCACTTTAAGACTGGGTTCACACTTGTGCAGCATGTGATTCACATAGAAATCGCACCTCATTCCTGTGCACATCACATGGGATGTCTGTGCAGTGCAGTCTGAGCCATACATTTTGTTCTTCTCAAATCGCATTGCATCTGCTCCAAAATGGTGCAGGACTGTAAAATGTGCTCTGCTTGGGGTGTCTTGATTCCAAGGACGACTAACTCTTACATCAAGGGTTAGGTTTATTTACAAACAGGGATAAAACTACATAATATTTACAAATAAGGAATTGGGGTAATATACAATGGGTAGGGAGAAGGACTGGGGAAAGGAAAGAGATCTAGAAGCTCCTATACACACATCCTCGCTCATTCTCCTCTATTCGCTCATCCCAGGGCTCTTTTTGTCCAGACTTTAGACCCACACTCCCAGCTGGGGCTTGGTAATTGCAGTCAGTGATATCTTGAACAAAAGGTCATAAAGCTCCTCCCTGCCCCAGCCATATAATTGCATTCTTGATCAGGTGCCCACATGGACTTCCAGCCCAGGAGGTAAACTGTCATTGTAGCCAGATCTTGGCAGTAAACCCCTGCAGGGTGTCCTAGTATTCAGAATGTCCACCCCATTCTTCCCCCTTCTGTAACCACACTGTCCAGGTGTGGGGGTTGGGGTCTTACTAGTCAAATGTTAAAGAACTTGTGTGTTTACGTAGCCCCTGTTGACTAGCTGTGCAAATGTCCATATTTTAGTTCATGTCCAAACTGCAATTATATGGGCAGCACAGTGGCTAAATGGTTAGCACTTCTGCCTGGCAGTACTTGGGTCGCTGGTTCGAATCCCAACCACGGCACCACCTGCCTGGAGTTTGCATGTTCTCCCTGTGCCTGCGTGGGTTTCCTCCGGGTACTCCAGTTTCCTCCCAAGCTTCAAAGACATGCTGGTAGGTTAATTGGATCCTCTCTAAATTGGCCCTAGTAGGTATTAATGTGAGTTAGGGACTTTAGATTGTACGCCCCTTGAGGGTTAGGGACTGATGTGAATGTACAATATATATGTAAAACGCTGCATAAATTGACGGCGCTATATAAGTACCTGAAATAAATATCCATTTTTATCGAATATTACAAGGACCATTTTTTTTCTGCACCTAAATTACATCGTTCACACCTATGCAATCCGATTCTGGCATACGCATTGCATTTTACAACCTGTTTCGGTGTGTCGTTAACATTTACGTTTGACATTGACACCCCCAGCAGATCGCACAGATGTCATGTAGTTGCAGTGCAGTACAGGAAACGCACAAATTTAGCTGCACTTTGCTTATCCCATCAGTGTGAACCAGGACTAAAGTGGTTCTAAAATCCAGCCTTCATCCCCCATTCCTTTACCTAGGCCTGTCAGCAATCCAGCATCGTGCCTGGCTGCAGGTCTTCTTTTTTTTTTTTCTCTCTTCCTGGTCGCACAGGTGGCTCGAGCTTCTGTTACTGGCAGTCAAATCCTGTGAGTAGGGGGTGTGGCCAAGCCACTCTGTGTAAGTCTGTGGATGCACACAGCTTGGCTCAGGAGCACACCCGCTTGTGCCACCCATATCACATGGCTTGCTGTGGGGGCACATGCAGGAAAGTTTCCTCCCATACAAGTCAGAACTGCTGGTGATTACCTCAGAGTAAACTGTGAATGGTTAGGCAGGAACGAGGCTCTGGGAGCTGCTCCCACAGGGGAAGCCTGCGGGAGGCAGGAATAAAGTGAGTATCCCTTTATTTATCATCCCCTAAGAAGAACTAACAATTAATACTTGCAGTGGGTAAGGGGACCTACTGCAAATGTAATATATCGTGTGTGTGTGTGTGTGTGTGTGTGTTGTCCCTGTTATTTAAAACAGACAATTTGGTTAACAGGCTGTTCTCCGAACATTTCTTTTTCTCTCTCTATTATGCCCAGAGCCTTTCCATGTCATCCTTAGATGACTTAGTGCTGTCCTGGACTTACAGCTTTGTGTAAAATTAGGCCAGTTATTGCTCGCTTGTTTAGAAATTGTTACAGCTGTGACACGGCATCTCTGTTGTCAAGTCCTTGTTATCATTCAAAGGATTGCAGTTTAGGTTTCTTACATTAATATGGTCGAAAAAAGGTAAAACCTTTGTGAAAACACAAATCTTTCCATATATTTTATGTAATTATGGGAAGCACAGTGGCTAAATGGTTAGCACTTCTGCCTAACAGTACTTTGGTCGCTGGTTTGAATCCCTACCACGGCACCACCTGCCTGGAGTTTGAATGTTCTCCCTGTGACTGTGTAGGTTTCCTCTGGTTACTCCGATTTCCTCCTACACTCCAAAGACATGCTGGTAGGTTCATTAGATCCTGTCTAAATTGGCCCTAGTCTGTGTATGAATGTGAGCTAGGGAGCTTAGATTGTATGCCCCTTGAGGGTTAGGGACTGATGTGAATGTACAATATATATGTAGAGTGCTGCGTAAATTGACGGCGCTATATAAGTACCTGAAATAAATAAAAAATTACAGGTATTCTTAAAGTGCCAACAGTTTACACAGCACTTTACTTACATTGTACATTCACATCAGTTACTGCCTCACATGCATACTTGCACCTACTAAGGACGATTAAGACAGGAACCTCTTGGCCTACCACCCTCTCTACTGCATTTCACCCAATAGGGCTTGGTCATGGTAGCCTTCAGACAGGGAACTGCTATTGGGATTGATTTCTGTATTAAACCCAAAAGCAAACGCTTATTTTATTGCAGCTGACCATGTCTTTGATGTGATGGCTGTATTAGTTTCCTTTTTAAAGCTTTCTCTTATTTTCATTTGGTGATCCAGCCAGTAAGTCTGTTGTTTTCTAACAAAAAAACTCACTTGCAGTTACAGGGATTAGACAGACCATTTAACACGGACAGGGGTGCTTAAAATGATCAACTTTTTCTTATGCAAAACCGGTGTCCCAAAAGGAAAAATCTATCAGATTATAAAGTATTAGCTTGAGTTTGGCTTCAATGTGTTATTGTATTTACACCTGCTAGTACTTCTAATATTCCCCTCTCCCCAGACTGACAATACTGCTGTCCAAATCTGCCCCCTGTGCTCCCTCTTCCAGACTGGTGGCACTCTAATACAGGAGGTGTGTTACTGGCCAGATCACCAGGTGAAATCTGAGGGGGAAAAAAAGAAAGTGTTTGCAGCCACCACATCTAATATTTGGTGAGCTGCGATTTATACTACATTTTTGGTTTTGCGTTTAGTACTATTTTCAGTGACGTCATTGGTATATAGCTGGTTTTTCTTTTCTCCAGTGTATCTGGAGTGCCATTTACCCACAATACCTGGCGTTCAGGTGGTAGCAGGAAGGCTCCGCTTGAGAGCAGATGAGGAAACTTTATTTCATCCCAACATGGTCAATGGTCTACTACAGGAAATGTAGAAACGTTTATTTGTTCCAATATAAAAAGGATGTGGGGTGGATATGTCTGGTTTCCAGTTTCCTATTAAAATAAAAAAATGTATGCGGCAGCTCAAATCGCACCTTTTAACTTCATTGTACACAGCACAACAAGCCCCCATATGGCTAACTTTAGATGCACTCTCCTGCCATCTGATCTCTCTCTCTCTCTTCGCTTTTATGTCTCTCTCGGAAATCCAAACCCACATCTCTTATCCCCCTTATGGCCCACTCCTTGCACATATGGAACTCCACAAAATAATCTAGTGGACTAATCTCTCCCCACTTATCACTACTCCCCCTCGTGGGTAACCCCTTATTCCCACCTGGCCTCGAATCCTCATACCCCTTTCATTGGTGGACCTCCCACAACTTCCATTGTATTCATTCATTTCTTACGGACCGCTCAGTTTCCACCTGGGCTGAAATAAGGGATAAGCAAAAGGCCCCCTCACAGAACTTTTCCAATATCTACAGCTCAAACATTGGGTAACTTTGATTCTCACTAATAAAGATCCAACCACACAAATATGAATACATTTGCCACTGGATGCCCCAACAGCCATGCTTACATTTCCAGATGGGAAAGGGACCTCAGAGGCACTAAAGAACGTGCATGTTGGTCACAGATATGGCTCATGCTCCACCAATGTCCACACTATGGAATCGACCTTCAAAACAGTCACAAGATCGTATCGTGTCCCATCCCGCCTAGCTTTTCTCCATCCCGCCTAGCTTTTCTCCACCTATCAGCCCCCGACACTTGCTTTTGCGGCTGTAACATATGTCTTACACATATGGTGGACTTGCCCTCTATGATTTCCCGATTTTGGTCAAAACTACTCAAATTACTTCAATCATTACTCATCTACTCTTTCCCAAGAGACCCATGGTACACTATCTTACACTTAAATCCTCTGGGTCTATCTAAACACAAATTTAAACTAGTCACCCATGTACTTTTGGCGGCTAAACAAACCATAGTGAAAGCCTGGAAACAGCAATTTGTATCCATCACAGAAGTTCACCACGGCCTCGACTTCTTTTTAATAAATGAAAAACTGGCTAGCATACTCTCAGACAGCCACGAGAGATTCCTTAAAACGTGGACTCCGTGGATTCAATATGCCCACCTGGAAATCTCAGCCAAATAGCTTTATTTCACTATAACCCAACCGTATCTCACAAACTGACCTCAAGCGTTCCAAACATCCGTTTCTCACATGTCTCTATTCTTCTCTCCCTCTCCTCTTTTTTTGATTTCTGTTTTTCAGCTATTCCGCAGGGATGCCTCCTGAACCTTGAGATGTTAATTCATCTCCTATTTTGCTAGCAATGTAACATTTCTCTACTGCTATAGTTTTCTTCAATGATGTCAGCCATTGAACTATAATAAACAACCTTTTTATTATTATTTTGGGGTACTTCTATAGCGCTGTCAATTTACACTGCGCTTTACATACATATTGTACATTCACATCAGTCCCTAACCCTCAAGGGGTGTACAATCTAAGGTCCCTAACTCACATCCATACATACACATACTAGGGCCAATTCAAACAGGATCCAATTAACCTACCAGCATGTCTTTGGAGTGTTGGAGGAAACCCACGCAGGCATAGGGAGAACATGCAAACTCCAGGCAGGTGGTGCTGTGGTTGGGATTCGAACCAATGACCCTAGTACTGCCAGGCTGAAGTTTTATTCATTAATCCCTTTTCCAACACAAACAGCTTGTTCTACCTCTTTTTTTGGATAAGCTATCCAATTAGTTACTTACTTTAGCTTTACTTCATACACGCAAAACCGCTTTAGAATACTGTTTATGGTTGTAATTCTGTTTTTGTCCTTGAAAGCAGTCCAATTTGTACTTTGTACTTGAAATATTGAAACGCCAATAAACATCTATTGAAAAGGAAAAACCGTAGCCATGTACAGTATGTGCCTGAGGCAGCAGCATACAAATTGTATTTTTTTTTTTTTTTTAAACAATACAGACAGTTTTCTTATTTACCAGGAAAAGGTCAAATAGGACCTCTTGTTTTTCTGCTTTTCTGGGGTCAGATGATGTGCAAAGGTTTATTGTGACATTTTTGTGTCATCTCTTCAAATGAAGTCTCAAAATCCCCCCCAAAGAAAGTGCCATGTGTGCTGAAAGAAAAGTATAAGAGACAGGTATCTCCAGGAGAAGTGGGAGGAATTCCTCAAGCAGGGTCATGGTAATGACAACTTGACAACCATTCTTCACTCCATGCAAAAAAATAAAAAAATAAATTCAGTTCCATGTTAAGGGTTATTCTATAAAAATGAAATGTTCAGTTAAATTCTAGGGTTTTCATTTTTAATTCTGTCATCTGTGCAGTCCCAATAACCTTTATGTAATTGAGCAGAGAATTATCGTAAACATTTAACGCACCTATTCATGTGGGTGGGTTAACTATGCGTATCAAAACTTGACAAAGTAGCTCATGTACCTTTTTTTTTTTTTTTTTTTTTTTTTAAGCACCAAGCTGTGTATGTTTCCTAACTGCATGTTGTGTGTCATTTGTGAAAAACACACATTTTTCACGTGTTTCATGCTAAGGGCTTGTTCTGACCATGTCAGTTTATGTGCATTTATTTGCATAATTTACGCAAGCTTAATACAAGTGCATGCAGAAAATAATTACATGCCTAAAAATTCAGATATGTTGCATTTCTGCGCAGCACATCACAACATACTGTGGTGCATAGAGTTGAAGATTCAAAAGTTCTCCATTCAATACACTGTAACTTATGCAGGCCATAGCCGGGTTGTTTATCGGCCAAATTTTCGCCCAAAAGAATAATCGGCCGATATTTGCACCGTTAGTGTCGTTGACCGATTTTCGTGGTTCCTTCTCGTTTCTTTTATCGGTCATGCTGGAAAATGTCAGAAAAACAGCCGTTTTTCATAAGCATTGGTGGCAACAGAACAACCGATTTTTTTTTTTTTTTTTTTTTTCCGGCCGACAATTCGGCCGATAAATGACCCGTCTATGGCCTGCATTAGGCTACGTTACTCCGGCCATTTAGACTGGTGCGAATTGCGGCATTAACCTTCTGATTCCTGCTTGGGCGCTGAGCGGCTAGGTGCAGCCGCCAGCCCTGCCCATTATAATGATGGGTCACTGGTGGCTATTTGCAGCTCTCTGCACAGTCAGCAAATTACCTGCGGTGATCACTGCTGGATGCACTTTGTGGGTACCCAGCACTGTCACATGTAGATGGGTAGAAAGTCCCTAGGCACGTGAAATCTGCATTTTGTAACTTGGAGCTTACACAGGGCTTTCAGCTGTTAATAGTTGTGTGAGGTATTTCTTTTATTTGACAGTCCCTTTAATAGAAGAAAGGGCTAGGGGCTCTTGGCTGAGTGGATCCGTGCTGTGAGTAATGGATAGATAAGGTTAGGATATTGCAGTCCCTGTATATCCAAGCCTGACTGTAAGGGGAAAAAAACTGTGCAAATCATCATTTCTGACAAGAAGCACTCTTATAGGAGGAGGGAGGGAAGTGACAGCTTCTCCTTTCATTGTCCAGCCACAGGTGGGTCCAGGATGACTTGAGCTCAGAGGAGGTACGTTGAGAGATGCTGTCCATCAGATTGATATCTAGCAGCAGAATAATATTGTACGGGAAACCTTTTGAAGGTGAATATTTCTGCAAAAGTTGGTTTCATTTTCTTTTACCATGCTGTTGTTTTTTATCTTGATATTTTGGGGTGGAGTTCTGCTGTTAAATGCTTATTCTTGGGTTTAGTTACAGTGCCTTGAAAAAGTATTGCATTTGTATTGTTTAGTTTGAGTTTTTTGGTCTCACATAAAATCCCAATAAAATACATTTACATTTTTGGTTGTAACATGACTAAATGTGGAACATTTCAAGGGGTATGAATACTTTTTCAAGGCACTGTATCTTTTAGACTAAAAGAAGCATAATGTGTCTAAACTGTGCATCTAAAAATAGGTCCTTGGCTGGAATAGCTTTTTGCTCCATGTTTATTTGTGAATTTTGTGTATTACCTGCAGTTCTCCTTCAAGTAATCATCACATCAAATATTAATATGAAGGAGAATTGAAGACAAAACATAGAATCCAGTAATATCAGCAAAGTTTGCTGGAGACCCTTCAGTGTCTGACCTATGAGATGTGTTTTAGACTTTCTTGAATCCATTGAGGGATAGAAGAATATAGTAATTTTTGGACATTTGGGTTATATGGAGCTATCTGCGGGAGGATGAAGTCAGCTACAATATCTCCCAGAAGTGAGTACACCCCTCACATTTTTGTAAATATTTAATAATACCTTTTCATGTGACAATACTGAAGAAATGACACTTTGCTACAATGTGACGTGAGTGTACAGCTTGTATAACAGTGTAAATTTGCTGTCCCCTCAAAATAACTCAACACACAGCCATTAATGTCTAAACTGCTGACAACAAAAGTGAGTACACCCCTAAGTGAAAATGTCCAAATCAGGCCCAATTAACCTTTTTTCCTCCCTGGTGTCATGTGACTCACTAGTGTTACAAGGTCTCAGGTGTGAATGGGGAGCAGGTGTGTTAAATTTGGTGTTATTGCTCTCACTCTCTCATACTGGTCACTGGAAGTTCAACATGGCACCTCATGGCAAAGAACTCTGAGGATCTGAAAAAAAGAATTGTTGCTCTACATAAAGATGGCCTAGGCCAGTGATGGCGAACCTTTTTGAGCCCGAGTGCCCAAACTGCAACCCAAAACCAACTTATTTCTTTCAAAGTGCCAACACTGCAATGAAACCTGAATATCGAGCTTTTGGTTTAGAAAAAACAACTCGTACAGTAGTGCAAACTAATTAACAGTAGAGGGATGACCAGAGACTGCGGCCACAGTACAGGGATGACCAGAGACTGCGGCCACAGTACAGGGATGACCAGAGACTGCGGCCACAGTACAGGGATGACCAGAGACTGCGGCCACAGTACAGGGATGACCAGAGACTGCGGCCACAGTACAGGGATGACCAGAGACTGCGGCCACAGTACAGGGATGACCAGAGACTGCGGCCACAGTACAGGGATGACCAGAGACTGCGGCCACAGTACAGGGATGACCAGAGACTGCGGCCACAGTACAGGGATGACCAGAGACTGCGGCCACAGTACAGGGATGACCAGAGACTGCGGCCACAGTACAGGGATGACCAGAGACTGCGGCCACAGTACAGGGATGACCAGAGACTGCGGCCACAGTACAGGGATGACCAGAGACTGCGGCCACAGTACAGGGATGACCAGAGACTGCGGCCACAGTACAGGGATGACCAGAGACTGCGGCCACAGTACAGGGATGACCAGAGACTGCGGCCACAGTACAGGGATGACCAGAGACTGCGGCCACAGTACAGGGATGACCAGAGACTGCGGCCACAGTACAGGGATGACCAGAGACTGCGGCCACAGTACAGGGATGACCAGAGACTGCGGCCACAGTACAGGGATGACCAGAGACTGCGGCCACAGTACAGGGATGACCAGAGACTGCGGCCACAGTACAGGGATGACCAGAGACTGCGGCCACAGTACAGGGATGACCAGAGACTGCGGACACAGTACAGGGATGACCAGAGACTGCGGACACAGTACAGGGATGACCAGAGACTGCGGACACAGTACAGGGATGACCAGAGACTGCGGACACAGTACAGGGATGACCAGAGACTGCGGACACAGTACAGGGATGACCAGAGACTGCGGACACAGTACAGGGATGACCAGAGACTGCGGACACAGTACAGGGATGACCAGAGACTGCGGACACAGTACAGGGATGACCAGAGACTGCGGACACAGTACAGGGATGACCAGAGACTGCGGACACAGTACAGGGATGACCAGAGACTGCGGACACAGTACAGGGATGACCAGAGACTGCGGACACAGTACAGGGATGACCAGAGACTGCGGACACAGTACAGGGATGACCAGAGACTGCGGACACAGTACAGGGATGACCAGAGACTGCGGACACAGTACAGGGATGACCAGAGACTGCGGACACAGTACAGGGATGACCAGAGACTGCGGACACAGTACAGGGGATGACCAGAGACTGCGGACACAGTACAGGGGATGACCAGAGACTGCGGACAGTACAGGGGATGACCAGAGACTGCGGACAGTACAGGGGATGACCAGAGACTGCGGACAGTACAGGGGATGACCAGAGACTGCGGACAGTACAGGGGATGACCAGAGACTGCGGACAGTACAGGGGATGACCAGAGACTGCGGACAGTACAGGGGATGACCAGAGACTGCGGACAGTACAGGGGATGACCAGAGACTGCGGACAGTACAGGGGATGACCAGAGACTGCGGACAGCACAGGGATGACCAGAGACTGCGGACAGTACAGAGATGACTGCTGACCTTTGGGGAGGGAGGGGGAGCGGGTACCTGAATTTGACCGGTACCCGCTCTTACTTCTGCAGAGTTTTTTTTTTATCTTACCTGTTCCTTTATCCAGCCGCGCGCTGTCTTCCCGGCTTCTGTAGTGTGGGCGCTCGTCGGACAGCCGGATGCCCAGTGCGCATGCGCGAGAAGCGCTGCGCTTTGTGATTGGTCCGGCGGCTTCTGGGATCTGTCATGTGTCCCAGGTACCGCCTTACCATTCACAAAGAGCACTGCTTCTTGTGCATGCGCACTTGGGACCTGGCTGTCACGCACACTACAGCCGGGAAGACAGCGCGCCGCTGGATTCTCCTGGCGTGCCCACAGATAAGGCTCGGCGTGCCGGCTGTGGCACGCGTGCCACGGGTTCGCCATCACTGGCCTAGGCTATAAGAAGATTGCCAAGACCCTGAAACTGAGCTGCAGCTCGGTGGCCAAGACCATACAGCTGTTTAACAGGACAGGTTCCACTCAGAACAGGCCTCACCATGGTCAACCAAAAAAGTTGAGTGCACGTGCTCAGCGTCATATCCAGAGGTTGTCTTTGTGAAATAGACGTGTAAGTGCTGCCAGCATTGCTGCAGAGGTAGAAGGGGTGGGGGGTCAGCCTGTCAGTGCTCAGACCATACGCCGCACACTGCATCAAATTGGTCTGCATGGCTGTCGTCCCAGAAGGAAGCCTCTTATAAAGATGATGCACAAGAAAGACCGCAAACAGTTTGCTGAAGACAATCGGACTAAGGACAGGGATTACTGGAACCATATCCTGTGGTCTGATGAGACCAAGATAAACTTATTTGGTTCAGATGGTGTCAAGCGTGTGTGCCGGCAACCAGGTGAGGAGTACAAAGACAAGTGTGTCTTGCCTACAGTCAAGCATGGTAGTGGGATGTCATGGTCTGGGGCTACATGAGTGCTGCCGGCACTGGGGAGCTACAGTTTATTGAGGGAACCATGAATGTCAACATGTACTGTGACATACTGAAGCAGAGCATGATCCCCTCCCTTCGGAGACTGGACCACAGGGCAGTATTCCAACATAACGACCCCAAACACACCTCCAAGATGACCATTGCCTTGCTAAAGAAGCTGAGGGTAAAGGTGATGGACTGGCCAAGCATGTCTCCAGACCTAAATCCTATTGAGCATCTGTTGGGAATCCTCAAATGGAAGGTGGAGGAGCGCAAGGTCTCTAACATCCATCAGCTCCGTGATGTCGTCATGGAGGAGTTGAAGAGGACTCCAGTGGCAACCTGTGAAGCTCTGCTGAACTCCATGCTCAAGAGGGTTAAGGCAGTGCTGTAAAAAAATGGAGGCCACACAAAATATTGACACTTTGTGCCCAATTTGGACATTTTCACTTAGGGGTGTATTCATTTTTGTTGCCAGCGGTTTAGACATTAATGGCTGTGTGTTGAGTAATTTTGAGGGGACAGCAAATTTACGCTGTTATGCAAGCTGTACACTCACTACGTCACATTGTAGCAAAGTGTCATTTCTTCAGTGTTGTTACATAAAAAGATAGAATCAAATATTTACAAAAATGTGAGGGGTGTACTCACTTCTGTGAGATACTGTATAACTAATATGTTCAAGAATTAGTACTCCTTCATCCCTCAATGAACAGTCAAAAAATATTACTATATAACAAATGATTTGATTAGTTGGAGATATTTCACTCTCAAAGTATAAAATAGTGATTGTCGCACATCTTTCCCAAATCTTTCAGAGCAGCATATGAGAGAGTGGCTCTGCCTACCTAAAACAGTAAGCACATCATGCACAATCAAAGAGCACAGTCACCTAGTGTCCCCAGTATTAGGCTACCTTCACACTGATCCACCGCAAAAACACATAGGCGTTTTTGATGCGCTTTTACCGTGCTTTCTGAGCATTTTTAAAGGACACATGACTTAAAAACTCCTCCAAAAACGCTTCTCAGAGGCATTTTACAGGCATTTTCCATTGATTTCAATGGGAAGAGGCGTTTTTGGGGCTTTTTTTGTAACTCACCAAACATGCCTCAAAGATGCTGCAAGCAGGAGTTTTTACGCCGCACCGTAAGTGCAACGCCTCAGTGTGAAAACATACATAGATATACATTCACATACACAGTGTAGTATTTTTGTTGAGCTTTTCAGGTGCTTTTGTAACACGCGAACTTGGTTTATTTCTCCCTTTATGCTAATTTTAGGGGTCTCCTAGTATAAAATACCCTATGATTCAAGGGACAGTAGACTTCAAGGGGTTACATATCTGTATTTTTCTAGGTTACTTATGTTAGTACCATAGTTGTGTAATCTTCCCTCCCCATCACCTTCTCAGATTTCCCCAAGGTTACTTCGTGTCGTGGGAGCAATAACAATCACTGTGGGTGTAGAGGGTTTAGTGGAGCCCTCCCTTTTTATTTAGTACAGGTACTTATATAGCACCATCAATTTACGCAGCACTTTACATATATATGGTACATTCACATCAGTCGCTAACACTCAAGGAGAGTACAATCTAAGGTCCCAAACTCACATACATACATACATACATACATACATACATACACATACTAGGGACAATTTAGAGAGGATCCAATTAACTTGTCAGCATATCTTTGAAGTGTGGGCAGAAAGCGGAGTACCCAGAGGAAACCCATACAGGCACAGGGAGAACATGAAGACTCCAGGCAGGTAGTGCTGTGGTTGGGATTCGAACAAACAACCCTAGTGCTGCTAGGCGAAAGTACTAAACACTTAGCCACTGTGCTTCCCAAATGTGCTACACGCATATGGTCAGGCTCCACGTCCTCCCCGTGTTGCCTCAGGAAGTGTGGGGTGGGGGAGCTCTTGGTGGCCAGCTGAGCCCCTGAGGTATCCTGATGATTGGTATGGATAGGGCATGGCCCCCAGTGTCTCCAAATCATTTGGGGCAATATTCACGGCTGAAGCAGGATCATGGTTCACCTCCCTCTCAGCAAGGTTGGAGCAGAGGCATCCGGAGTCCTGGACTACTTCCAAATAGGTTACGCACGTCTGCTGAGCTTAGTGACGCACTGTGCATGGGCCAGGATGGAATGGGACCTGCTACACCACAGTCCCCCTGTAAAGACCGCAATGTGGTGGGTCTTTGAATATACCCTGGTTGCAGGTATCTTCAGACACTAGGAAGGGAGCACAAGTGGGGTGAGTGATGCAGCAGTAGGGGAACTTGGACCTTCTCAGGAGTATTACAGCAGACGTCATCTCGTCAGCAATGCTATACCATGCAGTCTGATTCTGCTCCTGTGTCCCTCAATGGATGGTCAAAAAATATATAGAAAATTGATTTGTTGGAGATATTTGACTCTCAAAGTATAAAATGGTGATGGTCGCATGTGACTTTGATATAAGAGACTGACTTGTGCTATTTAAGACCTATGCTGACATTGAAAGAGAATTTCATATCCAGGCTGAATTAGGTGATGCTTTTTAAAAGTAACTCCTGTGGAAGATTGCTCATTTCTGTGATTTTCCTGTGTGGGCAATCCAGCACAATTATTAGCTCTCCCATGCTTTCCAAGACTGCTGATGATTCTGCAAAATATCAAACCAATTATTAGTTTTGTTTAGTCTCAGAAGACCACGATTTTGACAATACCTAAAAACAGCATGTTTTTGATTTTCATCTACTTAAATACATGTTTTACTTTAAAGCAGCAAATGTGTCATACCATTTCCACTAATTACAGTCTGCAGTTGACATTTGCCTTCACCCCTGCTCCACTTGTGTTCGTGTTTCCCCTGAAGTATTGCTCATTAGTAAATTAAAGTACAAGTTGTAGCTTTTGTAAATTCTGTTCCATCCAGTTAAAAGGAAATGTATGTAACAGCGAGCACACACAAGTGCCCCCATGGGAAGTGGCTTCCCTTGGGGGCACTTGTGAGAGAGGAGGAACCAGGAGCATCAGTGAGGGGCCCAAGAAGAGGAGGTTCGGGGCCGCTCTGCAATTCAGTGAGAGCGGGTAAGTATAGAGATGTTTGTTTAAAAAAAAAAAAATCCTTTACAATTACTGTAAACACTAGAGATTTGAGGTCATACTTTACATAGCTAAACCTGCTTTGCGTAGTCTCACTCTTTGCTGTGATTAATGCAGGGATTTTGCCATGGTTCTTGATAGTGGGGAAAAAAACGAAAGCATGCCAGGCTAGAGTGCAAAGTGTGTTTTGTAGTCTAGCATGTGAATGTATCTGTTGCCATGTGATCAGTTCAGTAATATTTTGTAGTCTTGTAACCAGGAGGCCATTTCTAGAAAAGAGGTTTCATGATGTCTTGGTAAAACGTATTTTGTTTGACTATCGTTTAATTATTGTTAGCTAGGAGTGGTGACTGTAATTATAAAGTCCTGAAGAGTTGTTGGATTTTATGCCAGCTGGCACTTTTCTCTGTTTTGCATTCAGTGAGTTTGTCACAGAACCATGTTTGTGTTAGACAAGCCCTCACTTGCTACAGGCACCAACTAGGTTTGCAATGTAATATTTATTGCAGTGGTGAAATGAACATTCATTTGAACAGGCTTTCCTGCCACCGGAGTCTTGAAGCAGGTATATACTAGTCCATTGGTGGTACTTGTAAACTCCTTTCAAATTTAATTCACATGCCAGCCTTACCTGAGCATGAGATAGAAAGATTTTGATTTCCACTAGTGATGTCCTTTACGTTGACAGTGCTGGTAGTTCCTGTTGCAAATATCTCAGCCCTTATAACATTTTATCTGAAAGTGGTTGTTAACACTTACATAGACCCTGTGATACATCGAGATGAAACAAATCCTCCTACATAAGTTGTATCTGTTTATCTGTAGTCTTTGCTACATACATTCAAAGTGCAGAATTTATAAAGCTTGCAAAGCTGTCAAAGGGGGCAGGGAGCTAAAGTTACACTGCAGAGCTCAGTGAGGAGAGCTCTATGAGCTGATTGGATGGAAGCGACACCCCCCCTCCACACTGCTCACAGGAACAGAGCTGTCCATCTGCTGGAGGTCCCTCCCGTCACCATTTTTCTGTTGGTGTCAGTAAAACTTGTCAGAAGTGATTCATGCTGATAGTAGAGCAATGACGCAGCAGAGCCATACAAAGCAGTGTGCAGGGAGCTGACAGGGTAGAGATCTGTATTGTTTACATACAGGTCTCTTCCCTGTCAGAAATCCTTGGAGATCTATCTCCAGTTGCCGGCTGTGAATCACCGGCTGAGTCCCAGTGATTGACAGCCGAGGATGCGAATGGCGGCGCTGGTAGGGCACACGCGCCCCCTACCCGGAACTGCAAAGTCAGTATTTCTGCTATAGGGCTGCGCAGAAACGGTTAATGAGACAAGTATACACTGTAGAGGAATATGCTTTGTTCATATTTCATGTCTGAGGTTTTCATACACTTTAAACTATCAATCTCTGTAAGGGTAAGTGCACACTAGCTTTAAAAAAACGCTGCTTCTACAGGAGTTTTGGGTTTTGCCTGTAGAAGCAGCTCAATGTATCCTATGTGTCCATGTACATTAGGACATTTTAGAGGCATATTTTATGCTTGGCGTTTAGAGGCAGAAAAAAAAACGTTTTCCGTTTTTGAAAGCAGTTTTCTGAGAGAAAAAAAAACGCAAATCACACCTAAACACTGGTGAGAAAACTGCTGAAAATTGGCTCTCATTTGTGGGGTTTTTTTTTTTTTTTTGTGCTAAGGGAACTGGTGTGAATTTTTAAGTCAGTGTGCTTGCACCCTAAATAGTTTTGTTTTTTTGTTTTTTTTCAGTGGAGAGAGCAGTTGAAGGTGTCTAGAGCTACACACGTGAGATTTGAAGTGGTTTTAAACCCAAAAAGCAAGCATTTATTATTTCACAGTTTGCCACTTCTTAGATGTGATGGCTGCATTCATTTTCTTCTGTAGGTTTTTTTTCAATCTGGCCAGTAAGTCTGTTTTTCAAAAGAACAAGCTGTCCAGCAAATGTATCAGTTACAGAGATGAGACTCAACACTAGCAGGGGTGCTTACAATGATCAGTTTTTAATAATGTAAAAACCTTTGTCCCAAAAGAGAAAAACTGTTTGCTGTACAGCTTATAAAATGTGAGCTGGAGTTTGGCTTTGGTTTTTTTAGTGTGTTTAAATCTGCTAGTGCATCGAACACTCGCCTCCTCCCAGACTGACAATGCTGCTGTCTAAAGGTACCCCTGGAGGCATTCTAATATAGGAGATGTGTTGCTGGCCAGATCACCAGGTAAAAACAGATACCAAATGCATGATCACACCAACAGGCATTCCCATCGAAGGAATTACTCTCGATTCTGGTAACAACTCTAAATTTTGGGATTTCCCATCACTTTCTGTCTTGCTGGTAATTGGCATCAGTACAGTTTACTGAGAAACAGACAATATAAGCCCCTGTAGTAGTGGTCATTGGGGAAGCAACTGCCAGAGAATGTAGTGTGGAAGGTAGGGCAGAGAGGGAAGGCTACCAGGGTATGTAATTGGGTCTGCACATATGGCTCCATATTTTCATTCAGTCATGATCTCTTCACACCATTGTGGTTAATGTATGTGTGTTGGAAGGTACTGCAGTCAAAGGCACACTTGTTTTTTTTATTTTTTACATTTTTATTTTGATTAAACGTTCATGCAATTACAAGGGAGGTAGGGAGGTACAACCTTCTTTGTGGTAGCACGGGCCGTGACCAGTCCTCTTTATGGAGATCTGGGGTCTGTTAGACACTATATCTCCTCTGGCCTCCAAAGCATCTAATCAAACTGAGATCGGTTTGATCAGATGCTTTACAAGCCAGTAAAGTGACAAAATCCTTGTGGCTTCCGGTTTCTACTGTCACAGAAGGGGAGGAACAATGAAAGTTGGTAAAGGCAGCAACGGGAGGAGAGGGACCCACTTCTGCTGCCTGTAAATGTCATCGGATGGCTGTATAGCCACTTGGATCACTTTTACATGCAAGCCTATTGCCTGCTCTTAAAAAAACAAAACAAAAAAACAATCATGCCTGTAGCTATAGCCATGATCATGATATCACCACTCTCTTCATCCGAGGATGTATAAATACATACTATGAACAGGAGGTGGTTAAGCATGTATTAGTTATTAAAGTGAATTTTTCCCCGTTTTCACTTCGGCACACAGCTCTGCATGCTTATATGAAATCATCTTACGTTCGTTAGTTAAATATTGTTTGCTTTTACTTGCAATTACTGTTTTTCCACTTCCTGGTTTCTTTTAGGCTCTGGTGATGTAACTTTGGCCTCCCTTTACAACTGCATCCTGGGAAGTCCCTGTCACATGACCAGGAGGCAGACCCAGAGTTCCATGCAGTATTCTAGTTCAGAAGTTCTAGGAAGCAAAGGCAGCTGGATTCATCTGCCCCTTGTAAAAATGGCCACCATGACCCTAAAGAAAGAAAAGGAAAATAAAGTGAGCAAAGAATAAAAATCCTGCAATTCTCTAGAACTCTTTGTAGACTGCCATTACAAAACATTTTTAAAGGCAGCTTTGTTGTAAAATTAATGGTAAGGGAGAAGTTCCTCTTTAACCTCTTGGCGTCGGCCGCATGCAAATGTACGGCCTCCCGGCGTCTGGGCCTTGATGCCGAGGGGGCGCACATTTGTGTGCAATTAAGCAAAACATATGTGCTGAGAGTGCGCGCTCCCAGCACACATGTCCGGTACTCACGGAAAGGTTTCGATCGGGATCTTTCCCAATCATGTGATGGCGAATCATGACGGTCACGTGACCCTAAAACTCTGCCCCACCTCCCGGCTTCTAAAAACCCTTAAAGGGCCAGGAGGTGCCGGCACCAAGGGGTTAAGCAGTTGTTGCTTAGCACAGCCTTTTTCAACCAAGGATACCTTCAGGTTTCTCCAGGGGTGCCCTGACAAAATGCCTACAAACTGTCCAAAAAATGTATACAAGCCAGCAGGTGGATCAAGCCTTCCTTTTACTTGCACAAAGCCACAGGTTTTCATTGTTCACCATTACAACCTTCTAGTAGCTGGTGACATAACAACCAATGATGTCATCAGTTTATGAAAAGAACATCGGGAAACTGCACAGCATTCTTGCTTGCCCCTTCCTTGCCCCTTTCCTTCATCACTGGGGTCATATTAGCTGAGTGATGGAGAGAAACTGAGGGAGAAGAGAAACAATGGCATACTAGTCAGTACCAGTGTGCAAAAGTGTATTTGCTTTGGAAGAATAAATCACCTCTAACATTGGGTGTGCTTCATGTGCAAGTGTTGCTGCACTCTAAGAATATTTCTTTAGTTTTTTTACATTTTGTAATACAGTGGATATAAAACGTCTACACACCCCTGTTAAACTGTCAGGTTTCTGTGATGTAAAAAAATTAGACAAAAATAAATCATTTCAGAACTTTTTCCGCCTTTAATGTGACGTATAAACTGTACAACTCTGAAATCTTTTAGGTGGAGGGAAGTAATGGTTCTGAAATGATTTATCTTTGTCATTTTTTTACATCACAGAAACCTGACATTTAACAGGGGTTAAATATCCTTTTTATATCCGCTGTAGGTGTCTGAAGATTGTACATAATTTTAAAGGGTACATTGATTGAAAAAAGAAACACTGGCTTAGTAGGCATCTGATTGTGATGTACTGTATGCGACAGGGAGCGAGTTTTTTTTTTTTCTTTCTTTCTTTCTTTCTTTTTTTTTTATTGTTATCAATCCTGCACAGGTTAATTTTAGCTTTAGTTGCTAGGAGAACCACTTTTACCCCACTTAATTCATAAGATGGCACATTACAGAAGCAAATGGGTTCTATTCACTTTTTCCAGTTTTCATTGCTGTAGATGGAAGGTAAAATATGACTGAGCTGGCTGCTTAATACATCTAATCAGTACATTTATGTCTCGCAAGTGTTTTTAGTTACCTATTTTTTCAAATTGCTGGCATTTGGTGCTTTTATTACAAGTGACATGGCCTAGTTTTGCTGTGTTCACTCTTGTGTGTAATGAGCAGTGTCCAAGAAGGATGCATTTCACTGTGTCATTGATACAGTTTTCTGGGAAATAAAAGGACTTGATTCTTAAAGGCCAAGTACACCCCAAAATGGTCATTCTGTTTTAGTGGATGTGGCTTAACTACACACACTCACTGGGGGGTATATTTACTCAAGCTGGTTCACTCAGAATGTTGTGTACTTCTTGGAAATTAATCAGCTTCCAGGTTTTATTGCTAATGCTTAATTGAACAAGCTCAGGTTAGAAACTGATTGGCTACCATGTACAAGTGCACCAGATTCTGTGAATGCAGTCTGCGAGAAAAGCCACTGCTGTTAAGTGGTCCGGCACAACCCCTGCTTAGGACCTGTTACCATCAATGTGTTGCCTTAACACCTATGCGTGTTTATGTGCAATGCATTTACCTCTTCCCGTCCGGTCCCTGTCAATAAACAGCCAGACGGGAACGCTGCCGATGCGGGTGGACGTTTCTAAACGTCCCCCCACATCCATTGCCTGTGCGTGCTCCCGGGGATCGCACGGCACCGCGATCAGTGCCCGGAGATCGCTGTTCGGGACCTCTGTGTGAGGTCCCGATTCATGTGATCACTGATTGGCCAATCGGTGATCATATGAATAGTAGTAAACTGTCACTTCCTGACATCATTGCTTACTACTAGTGAAATCTGTGAATGATTGCAGAGATCACATGGTACAAGGCTATTCACAACAGCCTTGTACCATGTGACAAGCTGTGACCAATCACAGCTCACACAGTATTTCTCAATGGCTGCAGGAATGTAGCCAGAGAGAGGGAGAATGATTGCTTTTACAGCCTTTATGGGTGTAAAAGCAATCCGTGTAAAAAAAGAAAAAAAAAAATCTTCATCACCCCCCACAAATAGTACAGTGTCCCTACGATGACACTGTACTGCTAGGGTGACAAAATGTTAAAAATTAAAAAAAAATAAATATAAAAAATATAATCTATAAGAATTTTTCTAATTTTTTTTTACATTGTTTAAACTAATTTGGGTTTTTTTTTTTTTACTAAAAAGATAGATGAATACATTTTGGCCAAGCTTTATGAAGACAGATTTATTTGCCAAATTTTATAAGAAAATTTTAAAATTTTGGACTTTTTCATTTATATAGAAAAAAAAATCCCAATGGTGAATAAATGCCACCAAAATAGAGTTTTATCTGTCTCAAAATGCTAAAAATGTCATATGGGTACAGTGTTGCATGACCGCGCAATTGTCATTCAAAGTGTGATATCATTGAAAGCTGAAAATTGCCCTGGACAGGAAGGGGGTGAAAGTGTCCGGACTTGGTTGAAAATCCACTCTCTTTGAATGGACCGCAATGTATTGGTCACTGGGATCTGTCATGTTTTGCAGTGCAATGTGTATTGTTTGTTGAATGACCACCACATTGGTACACACTGCTATGTGTTTATGGTAACACACCTTAGTCTAGGTTCACACCTATGCATTTTCCGCTTTCCAGAAACGTACAGCAGTCCATTTAACATGATTTCCTATGGAACAGGTTCACATCTCTGCGTTTTGACCTGGTGCATTTTTTGGAAAGGGTCAGGGACTTTTTGAAATGCAAAACGTTGCATTTTTGTTTCTTTAGACTTCAATGGAGACGCTGCAGAAAAGCATGTAGTGCGTTTTTTGATGAGTTTTGCATTTTCTGCCCAGCAACAAGTTGAAAAAAAAAATGCAGCAAAAACGCAAAACACACCGCAAAAAGCACTGCAGAAACGGATCAAGCGCAAACTGCATAGGTGTAAGCCTAGCATTAAAGTGTTTTACTAGCCAGCACACTGTTGTGAACATACCCGTGGTCAGCCCTGCAATCCGAAGGTGTGTCAGCCCTTTACTTCCACACAGAGCAGTGTTCCTTCTCTGCAGTTTACTGTCAGAGGTTTTTGTACACATAATATGAATAAGAATTTTTTTTCTTTTTAATATATTTTTGGCCACACATTCAGTGTGTCCAAGCCAGTGAAATAATCCGCTCCCATTGCTCTTGAGACTTCAGCCCACCAGCATTTGATCATGAATAAAATATAAGTTGTAGTAGTATATTTTGGAAATGGGTGGACACTGATCGGTTGGCCACCTGCTGGTTTCTTGTATCTACTGGGGAATTCAGAGTTTGGGCTGTATGGTTCAAGACACCTGACATATGTTTTTGGTACTAACCTGTTTTACTCCTATAGGGGGCGGCACAGTGGCTTAGTGGTTAGCACTTCCGCCTGGCAGTACTAGGGTCATTGGTTCGAATCCCAACCACGGCCCCACCTGCCTGGAGTTTGCATGTTCTCCCTGTGCCTGCGTAGGTTTCCTCCGAGTACTCCGGTTTCCTCCAAAGACATGCTGGTAGGTTAATTGGATCCTGTCTAAATTGTCCCTAGTATGTGTATGTATGAATGTGAATTAGGGACTTTAGATTGTACACCCCTTGAGGGTCAGGGACTGATGTGAATGTACAATATATATGTAAAGCGCTGCGGAAATTGACAGCACTAAATAAGTACCTGAAATAAATAGGGACCATTGACCGTAATAAAGCCGTCCACAGACTGTCTAATACACCAGAGTGTTGCCGCTCTAGGATGGCTTGATGGTTGTGACACTCGGTGGGTGAAGATATGGAGGCTGGCACATCATGTGAAGTATTGAGAAGAAAAAGGAGTCCCTGATAATTACTTCTATTGTTGAAATATTGGAATTCCTGAGCTACTGTTCTATGTTCTTGGTCATTCTGAAAGGGAAGGAGATTGGAATATTATGGTCTGGTTAATCTCGTTTCCATTGAAGAATGTCTATTAAGCCAATTTGCCAACCATGAGAGTGGGAGGCAACACTTGCTGGTGAGTGTACACCTGAGTGGGGGGTACCCCTTATTTTTCACAATTTAATTTCTGAAGTGGTGGTCATCCTTTAAGAAGATTTTGAAGAACTGTTTGATGGATAAATTAATATTATTTGGACTTCTTTGAGTCTATACACCTCACTTATTTTTTAAATATATAATTTTTTTTGTTTAACATCTTGTATTCTATTCATTTATATCACTCTCTCATATATATATATATATATAGTCATTTTTTACACTGTCCAAATCGCATGCAGTTTCTGCACTGCTCCTGTGTGAACCCAGGCTTGTCATAGCCCGAGCTCATGCTGGAGTGGTGCGGGAAACTTCCCTGCAATCATCCCATGCTGAGTGTCAGTGGTAGGAGAGGATTCAAATCCCCGCCACTTTCTTTCCTGTCCTTGCAGCAATAACAGTTCGGGCTAGATAGCATCTGATTGGTTAGCTGCTGCATGCGATTTGGACAGAAATTGCATTCCTGTGCTAATCGCATGCTAATATTTGCAGTGCAATTTGTGTCCATTAATGCAAATCACACTGCAAAGTATTGGTTAAGGTATCTGTAGTATTTTCACAAGTACTTGTGAAAATACTTGGTATCTGCGCATCCCTAATAAAAGATCGTTAGTACTTTTCAGCTTGCTCTGCCAAGTGGTATTAGCCTCAGGACCAAGTGGTGTTAGCAATTCTTATCAATCTGTCAATCTGCCACAGTTCTAGGAACCCCAAGTATCCTGTGGATGAACCCCAGGGTACCACAAAAAATTGGTTGAGAGGCTAGTCTAAACTGTATGATACCAGAAGGCTTTCATCTGCTGTATTCGCTTTTCAATTCGTTATTCTTTAGAGGAGTTATTCCAGCAGAGTTCAAAGTCATAAAAGATCTTGAATACTATTTACTGCTTTATTGACGGATGCACATTCCCATTTTGTTGGGTTCATATGTCATTGAGTTCATAGAGTTTGTTCAGGGACAAGAGCGAAGGTCAATATCCTCATTAAAGTGAAAGCAGCTGTTTTATGTACAGCCAGCATGTCTGTATAGTGAGAGTTGCATTGCATTCAGGAAGTAAAAACTTGATTTTTAAGAGTATGTAGACCCAATATGTTCCTGATATGTGCCTGCTGTACCATGTACTTGTGTGAAAAGTATCCTGTTCTCTTTGTATTGCTTCCTTTGTGTTAAATGCATGGTGTCCTGCCAGTACCTCTGCTTTCCTATTAAAAACTGACCACACTAGGTATGAGAGCAAAGCATGGCCGGTTTTCTAGCTGTGCTGAAGGCCCAACTCGCTCTCCTCCAAAGATCAGACTTTTCCTGACACCCCCAACACAACCATTCACTGGGAAGACCTGTGTGTTGCTGTTTCTCCTCCCCTAGCTCTTTGAGCTCCTTATGCAATTCTTTAAAGCTGGGGGAAAGAAACCATGGCGATCTTGCCTATTGCATCCATCCAGATTTGTATTTTCATATGCAGATTTGTTTTAGAAAAAGATAAAAATATATTTCCTATCTACCATGCCTCCTGCACCTTCAATACTTTCTATCTATGTCTGAACATTGAGGTTTTTGTGATTTAGCAGCTTCCAAAGAGAGCCTCATTTACAAGGGGTAAAAATCTGGGTGTGCTGTGACTAGGTGAGAATTATGATATGTGCTGTAACTAGAGAAGTTATTTTGTTTTGTTTTTTTTTTGTACACAGTACTATTGTCTTTTTATGCATTCTGCTTATAGAATGTGCTTAGGGACATAATGATCTGCATAAAGTGGTATTCAAGCCAAAAGTAAAACATTGATTATATTGCAGCTTACCATTTCTTAGATGTGATGGCTACATTCAATTTCTTTTTTAGGCTTGCTTTCTTTTATTTTCATCTGTTGATCTGGTCAGTAATTCTGTTTTCAAAAGAACAAGTTCTCCAGCAGAATATATCAGAGATGAGACAAATCATTGGAAGTGGTTCTAAACCTCAAAAAACATGTTATATTTTACCTGCTCTGTGCAATGGTTTTGCAGAGTGGCCTCGATCCTCCTCTTTTGGGGTCGCCCGCCAGCACTCCTGGGTTCTTTTGGGGTTACTTGTGCTGCCTGTGTCCATAGACCGAAACTCCCACCCCTGCTCCTTCACCACATGATTTGATTGACAGCAGCAGGAGCCCATGTCAGTGCAGCAGTAGTTCTCCATCAGTGAATAGTGCCCTATCATTGGTGTCAGAGAGAGGAATAATATCCCATCATTGGTGTCAGCAGGAGGAATTGTTCTTCATCATTGGTGTCAGCGGGAGCAACGGTGCCCCACCATTGGTGTCAGCGGGAGCAACGGTGCCCCACCATTGGTGTCAGCGGGAGCAACGGTGCCCCATCAGTGCCTCATTTTTTGTGTCGGTGAGAGGAATAATGCACCAAGGGCTACACCTACACCTCCTCCCTCCACGCCGCCAAACAAACCTACTTCGTAACCCTCATCAACACCCTCTCCTGTCCTTGCCGGCTCTTCTCCACTTTCAACTCCCTACTCTTCCCACCCCACCCAGTACCTCACTCACCGCCCACGAGATTGCCATTCACTTCCAAAATAGATCAACGCAATCTGTAAGAACATTGCCAATGCTCCACCTACCTCCCCACCTAGCCTCCCTCCCACTATAACCCCTCCAACTATCCCCTCCTCTGACCTCGCAACCGCCCTACCCCCCACCACACTTAACATCCCGCACATTATCACCTCCCCAACACTCTGCTCCTTCAGCCTTGCCACCACTGAGGAGGTCACCAAGGTCCTCACAGAAGCCCGCCTCACCACTTGCCCCCTTGACCCTGTCCCCACACAACTCCTCCGGGCACCCTCCCCCTCCATCCTACGCTCCCTCACCCACATCTTCAATCTCTCCCTCTCTACTGGCGCATTCCCCTCCCCCCTAAAGCACGCGCACATCACCCCCATACTCCAAAAACCCTCCCTGGACCCCACTGACCTGAACAACCTTAGACCCATCTCCCTGCTGCCTTCACTTCCAAGCTCCTTGAGCGCTTAGTCCTCAATCGCCTAAGAACCCACCTCACTGACAACAACCTCTTCGATCCACTACAGTCTGGCTTCCGTCCCCTACACTCCACCGAAACCGCCCTACTCAAAATCACTAATGACCTGCTAACCGCCAAAGCTAATGGCCATTACTCAGTCCTCTTACTCCTTGACCTCTCCGCGGCCTTCGACACAGTTGACCACCCCCTCCTCCTTGATAAACTACACTCCCTCGGCATCAGGGACTCCGCTCTCTCCTGGCTCTCCTCCTATCTCTCCCAAAGCTCCTTCAGCGTTACCTATAATGCTACCACCTCACCCTCTCTCCCCCTCTCTGTTGGGGTCCCCCAAGGCTCTGTCCTCGGGCCCCTTCTCTTCTCCATTTACACCTCCTCCCTCAGCAAACTGATACACTCCCAAGGCTTCAATTATCACCTGTACGCCGATGACACGCAAATTTACCTCTCCACCCCTCAACTCACCCCTTCAGTCTCCGCCTGTATCACCCACCTGCTGAACGACATATTAGACTGGATGTCGCTCCACTTCCTCAAACTGAACCTTTCCAAAACCGAGCTCCTGATTCCCCCCCCCCCCCACCCTCTCCATCATGACCAACCAAGCCACCATCAGTCCCACCCCGCAAGCCAAAGTCCTAGGTGTCACTCTAGACTCAAACCTGTCCTTCCAACCCCATGTCCAATTGTTAGCAAGCTCATGCAGGCTCCACCTCCGCAACATCTCCAAAATACATACGTTCCTAACCCCTGACACTACCAAACAACTCGTTCACTCCCTCATTATCTCACGCCTGGACTACTGCAACTCCCTTCTCACTGGCTTACCTCATCACAGACTATCCCCGCTTCAGTCTATCCTGAACTCAGCGGCCAGACTCCTCCACCTTACCAACCGCTCCTCTTCTGCCACCCCCCTCTGTCATTCCCTCCTTTGGCTCCCGATTGCCCAACGCATCAAATTCAAACTACTAACACTGACATACAAAGCCATTCGTAATGCTGCCCCAAACTACCTCACCGACCTAATACCAAAATACCACCCAACACGTACTCTCCGCTCCTCACAAGACCTCCTACTTTCTATCTCCCTGGTCTCCACCTCCCATGCCCGACTGCAGGACTTCTCCAGGACTTCCCCCATCCTCTGGAACTCACTACCCCAATCCATCAGACTGTCACCTACCCTCCTCACCTTTAGGCTCACCCTGAAAACCCATCTCTTCAGGGAAGCCTACCCCACCCTCACCTAACTGCCGATCTTTACCTACCACTCCATCCCCCACAGCCACTTCCTCCTGTGCCACTATCCCCTCCCTCCCTTGTAAGCTCGAAAGAGCAGGGCCCTCGAACCCCTCGTGTATGGTTTGTTGCTGTATTGTCTCATGTTCTGTCCCCCACTATAATGTACAGCGCTGAGCAAACCTTTTTGGCGCTATATAAATACTGTATAATAATAATAAAGGTAAACAAAAGGCCACATCTGGCCCCTGGGCCGCAGTTTGGAGACCACTGCGCTAAAGCAAGAAAACATACCGGGCCTGTTCTGTTTACTAATGGAAGACCTCTAATGGTCAAATGGATTTTTCTACAGGCATCTGACCTGCAGCCCAAATTTGTGACAAATAGTCACTACTTGGAACTCGTGCCACTATTCATAATGGGTCTTTTTTTTTTTTTTTTTTTCTGTGCAAGACAAGACTAAGTGGATCATTTTTAAAGCCACGCTATAGTCGCAGGAAGCACTATGGCCACGGCAATAACAAAACTTAAACAACTGTGAATGTATAAAGTTTTTTTTTTTTTTTTTTCTTCCATAAAATGCAGGGTTGTGATTTGTATAATTTTACAGATCATAACTGAGAGTGGATAGCGATAAAGATGCTGCTCAGGCTTGCCATATACGATCAAATTTATTTTGATTTTCTGCTGCATCAGCCAAAATTCAAGCCTTCGGTGGCCCTCCAAGCAACACCCAGCTCAACAGAAGTCTTTTTAAAAGCCAACTGAATTGGTTGGAAAATTATCGGGCAATCAGTGGTTGTATTGTATTACTATTCGGCAGAGCTGCTGTGAGTGCCACTGCTGCTGAATATAATAGCCAACAGTAGAAATACATCCGAGTGCTTTGTTTAGTGTGGATGAGGGAATCGAATGAAAATCAAGACACAGGAGTATTACCTGCTGGTACTCATAAAAGTATTGGTTATAAAAAAGAAGTTAGACAGCTGTAAAAATTGGTTTATTACTTTAATCCCATATTTGTTTACTTTTGGTTGCTCTTTTTATTTTTTTTTATTTTTTTTGGTCCAACAGAATATTCTGTTGTATTATAAGTTCAGATTGTTACCTCCATCTGAAAGTTTCCCACCTCAGGGTGGATTACAATTTCTTTGTTTTTACAGGTATTTATATAGCACCGACCATTTACTCAGCGCTTTTCATATTGTACATTCACAGCAGTCCCTACCCTCAAGGAGTTTACAGTTGGTCCCTATCAGATGCATACATACTAGGGCTAGTTTAGACAGGAGCCAGTTAACCTACCAACATATGTTTGGAGTGTAGGAGGAAACCGAAGTACCCGGAGGAAACGCACAAGAACATAAAACATGCAGATTTTCTACCTGAATGCATTACACCCATGTATTTACACTATATTCCCAAAAGTACTGGGACGTCTGCCTTTACATGCACATGAACGTTAATAGCATCCCAGCCTTAGTACATATAGGGTTCAATGTTGACTTGGCCCACCCTTTGCAGCTATAACAGCTTCAACTCTTCTGGGAAGGCTGTCCACAAGGTTCAGGGGTGTGTCTATGGGAATGTTTGATAATTCTTCCAGAAGCGCATTTGTGAGGTCAGGCACTGATGTCGGACAAGAAGGCCTGGCTTGCAGTCTCCGTTCTAATTTATCCCAAAGGTGTTCTATCGGGTTGAGGTCAGGACTCTGTGCAGGCCAGTCAGGTTCCTCCACCCCAAACTCATTCATCCATGTCTTTTTGCACTGGTGCGCAGTCATGTTGGAACAGGAAGAGGCCATCCCCAAACTATTCTCACAAAGTGGGGAGCATGGATTTGTCCAAAATGTCTTGGTATGCTGCCGTCTTAAAGAGTTCCCTTCACTGGAACTAAGGGGCCAAGCCCAACCCCTGAAAAACAACCCCACACCATAATCCCCCCTCCACCAAACTTTACACTTGGCATGATGCAGTCAGGCAAGTACCGTTCTCCTGGCAACCGCCAAACCCAGACATGTCCATTGGATTGCCAGGCAGCGAAACATGATTCATCACTCCAGAGAACACGTCTCCACTGCTCTACAGTCCAGTGGCAGCGTGCTTTACACCACTGCATCCGATTTTTTTGCATTGCATTTGGTGATGTAAGGCTTGGATGCAGCTGCTCAGCCATGGAAACCCATTCTGTGAAGCTCTCTACACACTGTTGTGCCATTCTGAAGGCCACACGAAGTTTGGAGGTCATTAGCTATTGACTCTGCAGACAGTTGGTGACTTCTGCGCACTGTGCTCTTCAGCATGCGCTGACCTCGCTCTGCCATTTTATGTGGTCTACCACTTTGTGGCTGAGTTGCTGTTGTTCCCAGTTTCTTCCACTTTGTTATAATATCACTAACAGGTGACTGTGGAATATTTAGTAGCAAGGAAATTTCACGGATGGACTTATTGCACAGGTGACAACCTATCACGGTACCACGCTTAAATTCACTGATCTCCCGAGAGCAACCCATTCTTTCACAAAAGCAGTCTGCATGCCTAGGTGCTGGATTTTATACCACTGTGGCCATGGAGGTGATTGGAACACCTGAATCCAATGATTTGGAAGGCTGGCCCAATACTTTTGGCAATATAGTGTATGTATAGCTTCTAAGCAGTAGTTTTTTTAACAATTTTATTAATGCTAAACAGAAATTGTTATACATTTTTATCTTTTTTGTTGTATAGCCTTCTTCATCTGCCACTCTTTCTAGTCTTGTATTCTAAAATAGCTTGCTCTTCTTTGCGCTGCTATTGTATATAATCGAAAACCTAAAGCTGTGTGCACTGAACTGAGCCCTTGCGGGGAAAGTAGGTAACTGGGCCAGCAGGTTACTAGGACAATGGAACACAAGTGAGTTCATTGACTTACTCTGCTGTCTTTTACAGCGCGTGCCAGATAAATCCCTTCAGGTCTGTTTACACAACATGCTATTTCAGTGAGATTCCTATAACTGTGACAAGCTTTTCCTTCCCACCAGAGCTGCCATCTTTCTATCTTTGCTCAGTCACTTTGTTTCATGGGATGCATGCCTTGCTTGATTTGCATGTTGGTTAAGACTGTTCTGCCTCCTTTATTCATGTGTCTGGAGGGAAGAGCTCGGGGCTTAGAACCCCGCTGCTGGCGGCAGTACAAAACTTTCTCGATGTTGATCTAAGGAGGATTGAACGCATTTGCATTACAGTGTACAGAAAAAGTTAAAAAGTAAGCATAAAAATAGGATCTTTAATGAGAGGTGTTCACAATTGCACAGAGTGGTAGATGGTGATGTCTGTTTACATCACTAGCATATACAATCAGGGCAGATGACTCCATAGAAAAATCATTTGCGCAATCGTTCACATTCTGCAGTTATATACCTCTTTTTATTGAACTGTATTGTTACTGTATTGTCTCCCACTATAATGTAAAGCGCTGAGCAAACCGTTGGCGCTATATAAGTCCTGTATAATAATAATAATGATAATAATATAGAGCGTACTCATATTGTTAAATATTTGCTGTATCATTTAAAATGTCACCTCTCCTATGATGGCCTACAGCTTTATAATTGTGTTCCTGTGTATATGAATTTGATTCACTGCTATCTTTTTGTATTTTAAATTTGACGGTGTGATATTTTGCAACTTTTGCACAGTATTTCATAAACCATAATGTTTTGATATTCCATTCTTTAATCCCGTTACCTTAAAGCCTGTCCCCAAGAACATATAAATGATGCAAACAAATCCAACTTTGGCAATTGTAAATATTTTGTTATACGTATTGTTTTAAATGTAGTATAAGGAGTCAGGTGTGCATGTATCATGCTGGTAGGAGAGGAGAGCAGTGTGGACTGTAAAAGGGAGAAGCTTTTTATTTATTTTTTTTCCTCCAACATGTCACCCCTGCTCGTTCCCATCGCTACACCTTAAATAACAAGTTACACAACCAAGACATCAGTTTGAAGAAGCAAAGAAGAGAAGCAGTACACTGATGAGCTCATAATGGGCCACAGGTCTGCAGTGCAAAGGAAACCTGTTAGTGTAAATAACACTGTGGTAGAGAGAGAGCAGGTCCTCTCCCCTCAAAATCTCAGAACTGGGTGGACAGAAATACAATTTGTATGTCTGGAAAAACAGCACTTATATAATAAGTGCTGTTTTTTCAGACATACAAATTGTATTATACAGGATTTTTATAGCGCCAGCAGTTTGCTCAGCGCTTTACAATATAATGGGAGACAATACAGTAGTTGTAAAGGCTCAAGGTTTTTACCTTCATGCATTCGATGCATGAAGATAAAAAACCTTCAGTGTGCAAGAGCCTCCCCCAGCCCACCTAATACCTGAGTCCCATCATGATCCACTGATGTGCACAAGAGCATTGGCTCTCTGGCGACTCTCCCTCCTCGTTGACCAAGACAGCAGTGGGGACGAGTGGCTCTTGTTGCTGTCAATCACAGCCAATGAGCTAAGGAGAGGAGAGAAGGGGCAGGACCAAGCTACAGCTGTGTGTGTGAATGGACACACATAGCAGCAGCTCAGGAGGACTTGTCAGGAGGTAGGAGCTAAGAGCATCAGCGGAGGACCCAAGAAGAGGACGACCGGGGCTGGTAAGTATGGCATGTTTGGTTTGTGGGTTTTTTTTCTTTAATATTTAATTTCACTTTAGTTTTATTTTTTCATATACACTAGTTGGTGGCCCCAGCACTGTCACATGACCAGTAAAATGATGGCACCCATCCCTCTAACCTCAGACACCAGCTTACACCTGGGGATTCTAGTGGCATAATAACTACAAACACTGCATTTTCCATTTTAACGAAATAAAGCAGAGATACTCTTATTATTATGAGAGAATTGGGACTATTATGAGATTATTACTTTCAGTCCTGTCAAGCGTTCATATAACCAGCATCTGCCCAGTGCTTTGTATCTCTGTTCCGACCATTTTCTAGGTTGGGAAGGGATTGCAATGCCTGAGAAGCTTTTTAGCTGTCTGTGTCCCCATTGAACAGATTCACCTTCACTTCCTATGTCCGTGATGGTTATCATCAAAACAAAGTGAGAGGAAAACTAATATTTAGTCATTTTCAGTAAAACCCAACTCCTGGTATTGTGTTTCGCTCAAGCATGGAGGCTCCCGCATGCTGTATGACAGATTTATATAATTGTTGTTTTTTTTGTTTTTTTTTATTTATTTAAGTATACTTTACTGGGTTTTGACCAGTCATGTGACATGTAGGCTCCTCTTCTTCTGTGGTGGGCAGTCCTTGGGAATAATATTATTATTATTATTATACAGGATTTACATAGCTCCAATAGTTTGATCAGCGCTTTACAATATAATGGCAGACAATACAGTTCAATACAGAAGGGTTGGTAGGGCCCTGCTCCATGGAGCTTACAATCTAAGAATACAGAATATACTAGGAATATGGTGACACCCCCTCCTGGGGTGGGGCCTTGATGCTATGCACTTGTAGTATGTTCTCTGTCTTCTCAGTTGATTGACTGTGGCTGTCATTCAACTTAGAATACTGAGGACCTCTTGTGGTGAAAAAGTACTGTGTGTACATTTTTGGTCGAAGCAAAGTATTGATGCCCAAGCTGTGGTTTTGGGCCTTTTTATATATTAAAAAAAAAACACATTGCCGGAGATAGGTTTTATGAGGTAATGGAAAATACACTTTTTTTTTTTTCTCTAGTAAGAGATGTCAAACATTGGATTTCTACTGTACTTTGGAGAAAATCTCTAGGAGAGAAAAGGAGTGTAAATCTTCCTAACAGGAACAGAGACTACAACAAAGATATATAATAAAATTCAAAATTTTCTAAAAGAAAAAAAATAGCTGAAATTCCACTAAAAGTTGAGCAGTATTTCTTCTCACATTTTTAAAATCTACCTGATCCCTTTATGCTGAATGGTTAAAATGTAATATGCTTTTATGGAGGCAAGAAACTGTCTTTCTTTCTTTCTAGAACAGTCACTTCCATTGTTCTTTGAGAGATATGGGCCCTTGTCTTCTGCGCCTTGTTTGTTTCACAATCCATTCATTAGTTTAGGAACGTTATGAGGAGGTTAAAGTTCATGGTGTTTGTGGGTGAGATTACTACCCCAAGGTCTGTGCTTTCAGCCAAAATAATCATGGCGTTGCAGAAAAACACTTCCAAAAAATGCTGTCCTGGGAATTCAAAGAGATTTAAAACATGCGTTTTGGCCTTTTTTTCTCTCTAAGTTCAACAAAGCTTTCATTTTTGATAAAAGGTTAGGTGCTTTGAAAGGGCACCAGTAATGAGTAATATTTACATGACATGACATCTTGCTTTAGAGCTGCGTTCCTGTTTTTATTGGACATTCCAGGAAGAGCTGCCACAAATATTCGGATGTACCTTTTTATATGCATCCATTTAGGGCTCATTTGTCACAAGATGCTAGTGTTGCTGAGTTGCAGGTGGTTTATAGCATTTAGGGTCAGTTCACACTACATGCATTTCAGTTGCCTTTTTTTCTGCATCCGAAACGCACAGAAAGTAGGTTATATGGTTGCCAATGTCATAGTTCACATCAGTGCTTGCAGTTCTAGTGCATTTCAGTTGCAGAAAAAAGGTAGAACATGCTGCATTTTTCCTCCTACTAATTACTATTAATTTATTTAATTTAATTTATTAGATAGTCGAGTGGATGATTAAGAATTGTGTATTTATTATATATTTATT
This sequence comes from Staurois parvus, assembly GCF_062004578.1. NCBI lineage: Eukaryota > Metazoa > Chordata > Amphibia > Anura > Ranidae > Staurois > Staurois parvus. The sequence goes on along the minus strand of NW_028317867.1, from coordinate 3,485,006 downwards.
ATTTATTTTAATTAGGAAAGGATAGTGCATATGTGATTTATGCCACCTAGATAGCGCTGGGCATAATATTATATATTGCTGCTGTCGTTATTATATGTAAAAGTATATAAGTGCGTTTAAAGATTATGATGCCAGTTATGTCCCTATAAAATATAGATATAGAGGATTACACATAGTTCCATTTAGCTACTGGCCCTTTCGAGTTGGAGGTTTTGATTTGTTTTATCAGTGGATCAATACCGTATTCCAAAATGGCGATATCAGTCTGTGTTAAGGGAAGGAGTGAGAGCATATAAGTGGCCACTTGTCCGACGCACACACCCTTTGTGAAGAAGTCGGAAGTGACGAAACGCGTCAAGGACGTGACGTCTGATGTAGATGGAAAACTGGAAGTTGCGGAGCGGCCATCTTGATTGAGGTTTTATTCACTGATTGACATTTTCTGAGGATTCATGTTCTTCACAATGGAGGATAGTGCATTTTAACATTTGTTTAATTGCAAGCATAACTTTAATAAATTAGACCCTTTTTCCATGACTTACTACACTATGAGGACTTTGTTTTGACCCATATCATGCTGCCATATGGAGATTGAACTGATCAGGGATGATCGGATGAGGAGAGCCATTTATACTTGTGGACGTGTTTAGTCCGGTAAGGTGCATGGTGTGTAAGGTGATGGGGAGTGGATTCACATTACACTTATACCGTCAATATAAGGGGAGCACTTTTTGGTATCCCAAAGGATATTGCACTATTATGTTTTTTCGGAGGTAATATTTTATAGAGGAAAGGACAGATTAGAGCATTGGTTTTTGTGGATTAGTACGAGACTAGAAGACGTTTTTACAAGTTTTGATAGGGTAAGGGTGTTTAATACAGCTATTTAGAAGTGAACACGAAGTGGTGTGACACTTTATCAGCACTGGGTGATTATATTTCCCAATGTTTTGAGGGATAATGCACTATATTGAATTTTCTTTTTGAGGTTCACACAGATTTAAAGAATGTCTCTATGAAGGTGGATTAATTTTAGGAGCACGAATACATATTGATTTGGGGATATCACAGATGCAGAGAGACTGTTATCATGCTGCATTTTTCCTTCACAGAACTGTACTGGAATGTGGTAAAACACAGAAAAATGTACCGGAATGCACCAAAAACACACTAATGCACATGTCCCTATTTAAATTGAAGAAAGAGGGGAAAAAATTAACTGGAATGCGTCAAAAACGCACTGGAACACACCAAAAACACACGTAGAAACATATTTGGAACGCATCTGGACTGCGTTTTTATAGTGTGGACCAACCCTAAAGCCGTATCTCCAGGAATGGATATCTTTAGGCTGCTTACACACTGCTCCGTTGCAAAAATGTTTTTGTTGCCTTTTTACTGTGTTTTCAGTGTGTCTTGCACATGTGGAAAAAGTACATGTGAATCAGAAAATGCACCAAAAATGGAACCAAGGGTACTTTTTTTTTTTTTTAATGTGTTTTTGCTTTTTTTTTCTCTGCTGCATTTTTGGTGCGGTTAAACAGGACTTTGAAAAACACAACAGACCCGTAACTGACCAATGTGAAGAGTTCCATAGGATTTGTTTTTCTTCTGCTTTTTATAACTCAAAGATGGAAGAAAATCTAATGTGTGAAAGCAGCCTCTGATGTATTTCTGAACACAGTGCTACATTAATTTGTCTTTTTTTTATCTCTTGGAGTTCAGTTTATAGTGTAATAGTAATGATTACCTAAACTCAAGACAAATTTGTTTCACGTTAGACCTTTAGTTCACGCGTTGTGTTCTATTGATATATGCAGCAAGAATCCGCTTGTTGCAGAAAAAGCAAAGGAAGAACTGGGCTGTCTAAAAGCATGGTGTTTACTGCATACAAATTACTATGTGAATTAAAAGGCCCTTCCTTATGTATTTGAGTGTAAATGGGCCGCATACTGGCACATGCTCACTGTACGTCATAAATGTACGTAGCAGTATCTTCATAGTGTGTAATGAAAACTTGGTTGACTGCTATCGATCACTTATAGTACCATATTACAGCACTCACCTCTTATCCAGTTTATTTTTGGAATTCTGATCATATGCAGCTTTATGGGATGAAGTGGTCAGGTTCTATTTATATTGTTTATTAATAAAGATGCATATGACACGTTTGTTTAGTTTTACTGTAACAAAGATATGCATTTGTGAAGTTGCTAATGGCATCCAGATCTGCAGAAAGAGGAGCTTGTGTATAGCACAGCTGGATATACTTGTTAAGCCAGAAAACCGCACTCACTTCTTCTGTGCTGGAAAAAGGGTTTGTGTTTGTACGGTAACCCATAAGAATTGCTTTTTTCTCAATTGACTGAAGGAAGCAAGTACATATGTAGAATTTTATGGGAAGTGCAGTTATGCTTTCACTATATGTATTCTCCAAGGTGTTCTTCATACTGTAGTATCAATGAGTTGTCCTACTGAGAACATGCAACTTATTAAGACCATGTAGAGAATGTACAGTGCATCCAGAAAGTATTCACAGCTCTTAACTTTTGCCACATTTTATTATGTTACAGCCTTATTCCAAAATGGATTCAATCCATTTTTTTTCCCTTAACATTCTACAAACAATACCCCATAATGACAGTGTGAAAGGTTTCTTTTGAAATCTTTGCAATTTTTATTAAAACTAAAAAACAGAAAAAACCACATGTACATAAGTATTCACAGCCTTTGCCATGACACTCAAAATTGAGCTCTGGTGCATCCTGTTCCCACTGATCATCCTTGAGATGTTTCCACAACTTGATTGGAGTCCACCTGTGGGAAATTCAGTTGATGATTAGGAAATGCATAAACCTGTCTATATAAAGTCCCACAGTGAACAGTGCATGCCAGAGCACAAACCAAGCCGTGAAGTCTAAGGAATTGTCCGTAGACCCTTCCAGACAGGATTGTATCAAGGCACAGATCTGGGGAAGGGTACAGAAAAATTTCTGCAGCATTTATGGTCCCAGTGAGCACAGTGGCTTCCATCATCTGTAAATGGAAGAAGTTTGGAACCACCAGGAATCTTCCTAGAACGGGCCGCCTGCCCAAAATGAGCGATCGAGGGAGAAGGGCCTTAGCCAGGGAGGTAACCAAACACCCGTTTCTCTGTGGAGAGAGGAGAACCTTCAGGAAAGTACAACCATCTCTGCATTACTCCACTAATGAGGCCTGTATGGTAGAGTGGCCAGACGGAAGCCACTCCTCAATAAACGGCAAATGGCAGCCCGCCTGGAGTTTGCCAAAAGGCACCTTAGGGACTCTCCGACCATGAGAAACAAAACTCTCTGGGCTGATGAAACAAAGATTGAACTCTTTGGCCTGAATGCCAAGAATCATGTCTGGAGGAAACAAGGCACTGCTCACCACCTTTACAATACCATCCCTACAGTGAAGCATGGTGGTGGCAGCATAGTGCTGTGGGGATGTTTTTCAGTGGCAGGAACTGGGAGACTAGTCAGGATCGAAAGAAAGATGAATGCAGCAATGTACAGAGACATCCTTGAGGAAAACCTGTTTCAGAGCTCTCTGGACCTTAGACTGGGGTGACGGTTCATCTTTCAACAGGACAGCGACCCTAAGCACATAGCCCACATAACAAAGGAGTGGTTATGGGCCAACTCTGTGAATATCCTGGAGTGGCCCAGACTTGAACCCGATTGAACATCCCTGAAGAGATCTGAAAATGGCTGTGCACCGACACTCTCCATCCAACCTGATGGAGCTTGATAGGTAGTGCAAAGAATATGAGAAATTGCCCAAAAATAGGTGTGCCAAGCTTGTAGCATCATACTCAAAACGACTTAAGGCTGTAATTGGTGCTAATGAGCTTTAACAAAGTATTGAGCAAGGGCTGTGAATACTTATGTACATGGTTTTTTTTTTTTCTATTTTTAATAAATTGCAAAGATTTCAAAATGAACTTCTTTTATGTTGTCATTATAGGGTTGTTTCTTAGAATGTTGAGGAAAAAAATGAATCCATTTTGGAATAAGGCTGTAGCATAACAAAATGTGGCAAACGTTAAGCTCTGTGAATACTTTCTGGATGCACTGTAAAAATGAACGGCGTAAAAGAATAATTGTATACTTCTGGTGTTTGACAAATACTTTTTTTTTTTTTTTCACTTTCTTTACTTATTTTTAATCCCTTTCTTATTTTTTTCAGAATTTGTGTTTGAAAATGCTACTGAAAAGGACATTTATTGAGACCTAACTTCTAATTACCGATCATCCTGTCTGCAAAAAATATCATTCACACTGACTACATATAGCAAGGTAACTTTAGTTCTGTTATGGCACAGTCCTGCTTCCTCCACTAACTGCACATGGATCATGTAAATAGCTTTTTGAAAAAAAGTTCTATCCGAACATCTTCGTTCAGAGTAATTTAAGGACAAAACCTTGATCAGTTCTGCTTTTCCATATTCGGTCGTTTCTCAGAATCGGGGTGGATTTGGTTTAAATCAAGTTGATTTAAGTCACTATTTAAATCACTAGTGAAAAGGCTCGATTTATATCATCATTTTTAAAGAGCAACTGTGATCTCTGTCCCGCAGCGGCTCTTCCTCTGATCCACTGTTGACTCTCCGACAGTCCCATTCGCTTTAATGGGATTGCTGGTGATGCAGCAGTGACACAACAAGGTGAGGGACTTTGCTGCAGCAGGTGAGTGGATGCCTGCAATCAAGCGCTGCCATGATGGATCTAAAATGACAGGTGCTCTTTAGGAATTCGACTCATTCTTGCTGGTAGTTAGAATCTTTAATATTTGCAAACCAAATCAAGGTTTCCTTTTTAGATTAATAAGCTGTCAGGTTAGTAAAGCAGCGATATCAGAACCGATTTTAGGTTAATCACACAGTTGGTGAACTACTCAAATTCTTTTATTTCATGTTTTTTCTCATGGTTACTGTGAAATTGTATGAATGCATCAATGCAGTGCCTGTTAACCACCTCCTG